>NC_090929.1:1735897622-1738297622 GCF_040938575.1 Ambystoma mexicanum | reverse complement strand
TCATTGTACGGTTGAACCTCTCTACCAATCCATTTGTCTGAGGAGGCAGTGGAGAACTTGTAAGTTGCTCCACAGTTTTTCCACATGGCTTGCATGTAGTGGGACATAAAAATTGGATCCCCTGTCAGAGATAACTTCCTTAGGAAAACCTACCCTGGTAAAAATACCAAGTAGGGCCTTAGCAACAGCCTGAGTTGTAACAGTCCTCATATGTATAGCTTCAGGATACCTAGTAGTATGGTCTACTACAACCAGGATAAACCTGTTTCCTGAAGATGTGGAAGGGTCTATGGGACCAACATTGTTGACTCCTACCCTCTCAAAAGGAACTCCCACCACTTGGAGAGGCACCAAGGGTGCCACATTTGTGGCTCCATTCATGCCAGAGGTTTGGCAAGTGTGACAGCTCCTACAGAACTTATCTACATGAGACCCCAACTGAAGCCAGTACACATATAGAGAGACTTTCCTTGGTCTTCTTAAAACTTAAGTGACCAGCCAACGGTATCTCATGGGCTAATTCTAGGAACTGGAGTCTGCTTTCAAGCGGCACTACAAGTCTTCTGTAGTCCCCTGGGATAGACTCAGTCAGTTCACTGTAGAAGAGGCCATCTTCCCAGTATAACCTATGTTTCCCTGGCTCTTGCCCATCCAGCTGGGAAGCTGCCTGTTGGCGAAGACCTTCAAGAGTAGGTGGCTCTCTTGGACCTCTGGTGAAGTCTGCCCTACAGGGTCCACATTCTGCCTGTAAAGACTGCAGCTCAGGATGGTCTGCAGGATCCAGATCTCCAACAGGAGCATGGTACTCCTCCAGCTCTGATTCCTCAGCAGCTGATTCAACCACACAAGGTTGTTCCACACATTCAGTCTCTACTGGTGGAGACGTCACAGTGTGACTTTGGACAGTCCCCTAGGGGATGTCCTTGTAGGTAGCACAGGAGCACTGGCTGGTTTCTTCCTGGAGGTTTTAGGTTTCCCTTTTTCCTCCTTCTTCTTAGAAATGGCAGTCAGTCAATCCTGTGGACTAGGAGTTATAGTTTCCTCTATAATCTCCTCTGGAGAGCCCCTTAAGGTACTCTCTCTGGCCTTCCTAGTTTGCTCCTGTTTCCTTTTGCTAGGAGGACTGGGGGTGCTTGATACAACTCCAAGAGTTTTTAAGTCATTCCCCAACAGAACTCTCCCAGGTACTTCACTCTGCACACTTACAGGTATCTTGACAGTCATATCATTACACTGGATGAGAGCTGGTAACTGTGGAAGCATTTGGACAGGGCCTCCAGCAAGCTTAGTTAGGATTTTGGGTGCCTTAGAAACATCCTCAACCTTGAAAAATGATTCATCAACTACAGATACGCTTGCACCAGTGTCTCGAATGGCTGGGGTCTCCTGACCATTGACAAGAACACTGTCTTTGTAATACTCTTCAGTATTGTCTGGAATAGAGTTGTACACATCTAAATTCTGTTGTTCCCACAGACCCAGGGACACTAAAGAGACATTGGCTGAGACGTTCATGGGTTCCTCAGCCAGTAAGTGAAAGTTTCCACTTGCCATTGGCACTTCATCCATTGGGGAGAAGGCTAAGAAGACAGTGTGGACCCCTGAAGGTTTACCCTTACATCTGGGATCCCCTTTCACATGGCCAGTTGATCCACAAGCATAACATATACCAAATGTCTTTATGAATGGGGGTTTGTTCTGAACTCCTTCTGGTTTGTCCCCAGAAGGTAAACTAGCCTGATTTGGTTTCCCTTGGGGCTTCCCTTGCTTTGTTTTTGGCCCTCTTTTGGAGTGGAAGTATTTGAATTCTCTTTGGTATCTTTCTTGTGCTGCTTCCCTCATCCTTCTTCTGAGTTGCCCCAGAATCCTTGTGAGTAGCTCTGTAGGCAACCCACAAGTCAGCACCTCTTGCTAACTTTTTGGGATCAATTTCCTTCGAGTCAGCCAAGTGCTTTCTCCGCTCAGGAGAGCAGCCATCATAAAAAGATTGCAACATATACAGATTTCTCATTCCTTCATAAGTGATCACTCTGTAACCCTTAACCCATCCATCTACGTTTTTCAAACATTCAGTCACCCAGGTCGCCCATGGGGTACCATCATGCTTTTTGAGGGTTCTAAACCTCTTAAGATACTGAGAAGGGGTCTTCCCAAATCTAGCTATCAAAGCTAACTTCACCGTTGCATACTCCTTTCTGTCTATATCCCACAACTCCATTACCACATTAGCTGCAACAGGGGGTAGCCTAGAAAAAAGGCAAGGAATCAACTGCTTCCTTGTTATGTCTTGAATCCCATGGTTATATTCAAAAGCAGCCAACCAATCCAAAATATCAAGCTTAACCTCATACATACTTACTGCATATTTGAGCATGTGAGGCCTCTTAGGACTGGAAGACATAGAAGACTCTGGGAGAGAACCAGTTTCAACAGATAACTTTTTCATCTCTAGTGGATGGTTAAATTCCATCTCTCTAACTTTAAATTCTTAATGTTTGCATTCTGTTTGAGTTTGGATTCTTTTAAACTCTAGCTCCAGTCTCATTCTTTCTAAAGAGACAAATTCAGGACTTAATGCTGGACCTGGTGGGGTCCCTGTGGTCAGAGGTTGAGGCCTTTGAGCAGGTAAAGGTAAAACAGGGCCTACATTTGAAGACTCTTCTTCCTCATCTAACTCATCCATAACATTTGAGTTACTATCAGAAACATTAATATCCTCATCAACATTTTCCACATTTGCTGCAGGTATGAGGTATTCAGACCCACTCCTCAGACATTGGTATTCAAACAACTTTTCTATCAATTCAACCTTTTTGTCTTTTACAGGGAGATTCCTAGCTTTACACATATCTCTCAATTGATCAACTGTCAAAGTGACTAGGGTCTCCTGTCTGTTGATTTTCATATCATTCATGATAAAACAATTACTTTACTAGTGTTGCTTTGCCTTGGGAGGATTATTTGAACAAAAGTAAAAGTAGCACTCTAAATGTAACACGTATACTTTATCCTCACCGCTGTACATCAGTGTTAGGCAGAATCACATGCATTACCCTTTGGGAACACTACAGGCAATTAGGACTACAAGTGATAGTACAATTTCACCTTTGGTACAAGCCTGCACTACACAGTAAAGTGGTAGCGATGGCTGAGCAGCCAGACTTATCTCAAGTGTTTAGTGAGCAGTAGAACAAGTTACACAAAGGACCAACCAATAAAGTGATTCAAGTACACACTTACTCAAGGTTTCTTTGTAAAAGAATATACATTTATTTACTCAGTCAGTTAGAAAACATGTCTCTAGCATAAGCAGCTCAATATCACACACTAATACACCACATAAATCCAACCAGTAAGTAAATTAACAAGTTTGGCTCCAAAATGATGTGGGAGCAAAATAGCACTTCAGATACTTAATAAAGGAAGCAAAAGGCAAGGATAAAAGAATAGACAGCCCAAATGCATTCATAGGCAGTCCAGGGAAGAGGCCAAAATCTGTAGCAAGATGTCGGTTTAAGGAGTGAGTGCCTTAAAGTCCACAAGCTGGTTTCCTTCCCTCTGGCTATCCGGTTTTCAACAGCACTCTGATGAAAATTCGACCAGAATAGGACAGTGTCCAGGTGGCTTCCAAGTTGATTGTTAGCACCAAACTCAAGGGAAGAAGTTATCCTTGAAGGGCTTCTCTGTCGTTGTCGTTGGACTTTCAGGCAATTCAGACCTGCAGCAGGGCTTCACCGGTCTCCAGGAGTTGCAGCAGTCCTCTTCCTTCCTCTCCTCTTCGGTTCTTTCGTTTCAGTGGTCGACTCTGCTTTCCAAGTCCCAGAGACCTGACTTTAAACAGTTTTCCTCCATTCACTCCAGCCTGGCTGTCACTCCCACAGCAGGGTGGCTGTCCTTGCCCGACAGCCAGCTGGCCAATCACATCAGAGTGCATTCAGGTCTCCTAGGAGACTAAGCACAGCGATTTTTGGGCACCTCCCTTACATCCGTCAACCCCAGACACCCTGGAGGAGGGCTTTAGCACTGAAGCACACCAAAGGCCAACGAACAAAGAGACCAAACCTGGTATGGCACGCACAGTCAAACACAAGAAGGACCATTCCTAAAAGAAATGGTGAAAAAAGATGACCGGAGTCTGTTTTTACGGATCGGTCTGTGGCGCTATATTGAAAAACATGTATGACCCGATATTTTGCTACCGTTAGCGGTCGGGAAAAATCATGGTAGTTTGATCTAAACCACTTCCACCCGCCATTTAAAGTAGGAAAGGGTAACATTTTACTGTTACATGAGTGTTTTGACTCAGGGGAAGCAAGGCAAACCCCCCCAGCACTCTATAGGAAGATAGTGTGTGCTGGGTCAGTACATTTAAAGAGACTAATAAAGTCAATTTAACTTTACATGCTCTGGGAGACGGTAGTCAGCCCCAGAGAAGGTATTTAAAGCTTGAAATCTGAAAGGCACCCATGTGCCACTGCACTGAAGGTGCTGTGTGACACACAGAAAAAGATGATGCCACTGGAGTTGTTTTAAAACTCCATAACCATAGAACACAAAAGTAAAACACACATCAAAATACATGAAAGAGTGGGAAAAAAAGGCTCACACTCTTTCCAGGTAGAAAATCAAATCCTAGAAATCCAGCAACGTTGCCGTGGGTCTCAAAAGGTATGGGGAAATTAGCACATTTGGTGAATTCTCCCTAACAGGGGGACCCTCCCGGGTGGACATTTGTAAGGGTCAGAGAGAGTGCCACTCTCTCAAGGGTCTGAGAAAACGGGCCCTGGCCGAGGTACAAGGTGAGATGCCTCGGTCATTCCGGATTTATTGGGAGGGTGAGCTCCTTGTTAGTGAACCCACTAAGCCTGAACCTGGTGCCCTCAAGAGGTGGTGGTACCTCAGGCTTACAGGCCCTTCCTGTTGTAGTTGGCGCATGAGGTGCCCTTAGCTGGTCATCTTGGTACCATGAAGACTAAGCAGAGGATCTCTGCACATTTCTACTGGCCCCGGATGGGACCGCAAGTAGAATCCCACTTCAAGACCTGCCCAACTTGTCAGTTGTCTGGCAAGTCTGGAGGCAGTGTCAATGCCCCACTGCAACCATTGCCAGTGGTTGGCACACCATTTGAGAGGGTTGGCATCGACATTGTCGGTCTCCTTGACCCTCCCACTTCAGGTGGTGTTCGGTTCATCCTGGTCTTGGTAGATCATGCCACCAGGTACCCTGAGGTCTATCCCTTCGGACTGTTACTGCCAAGGTGGTTGCCAGGGCTCTCCTGGGCATCTTTACCCATGTTGCCTTCCCTAAAGAGGTTGTCTCTGACAGAGGATCCAACTTCATGTCCAGTTACATGAAGGCGATGTGGAAAGAGTCTGGGATAACCTACACGTTCTCTACCTCTTACCATCGTCAGACCAATAGTCTGGTTGAGAGATTTAACAAAACTCTTAAGGGCATGCTAGGTGCTTTGGAAGAGCCCCTAAGGAGGAAATGGGATCTCCTCCTGTCATGCCTGCTGTTCACTTACAGGGAGGTACCTCAAGAGGGTGTTGGTTTTAGCCCCTTTGAGTTACTCTTTGGCCATCCAGTGATGTGGCCCCTTGCCTTGATCAGAAAAGGTTTGGAAGCCCCCCATCCTGGTCCTGCCAAGCAAGTGGGGGACTATGTGTTAGGCCTCAGACGGAGTATGGCACAAATGATAGGTCAGGTGACAGCAAATCTCAAGGCAAGCCATGAATTTAACAAATACTAACATGACCTTAAAGCCTCACAAGTGGATTGGACTTCAGGACAGGAGATCCTTGTGATGGAGCCTACCAAGCCTAGAGCTTTGACAGACAAGTGGACTGGACCCTATAGGATCATCTCCACATTGGGTGAAATCAATTATCTGGTTCACATGGGAGTCCCTGGGGTAGCCCCTCAGGTATTCCACGTCAACAGGCTCAAGCCTTTCCATAGGCAAGCAGAATTCTCATGTCTGTTGCTTGCTTCAGAGCAAGAAGAGGGTGAGAGTGAGCCCCTTCCTGATTTGCTTCATAGCATCCCTCAGGATGGCTCAGTGGAGGGAGTGCATCTCTCTCCTGATCTAACAACAGCAGCAGAGGGCCTGCAGGGCTTTGCTCCGGTAGTATGCCTCTTTGTTGTCACTGATGTCAGGCCTTACACTGTGGTGTGGGCACGAAATTGACACTGGTGACAGTATGCCTGTCAAAAGCAGGTGCTACCATATGTCAGATACTGTTAACAACCACATCCAGGCTGAGGTTGCCAAGATGTTGGATCTGGGTGTTATTGAACCCCCAACCAGTCCCTGGTCCAGTTCAGTGGTCCTTGTCCCCAAGGCAAGCTCCCAGGCAGGTACCCAGGATTGGTGGTTCTGTGTAGACTACAAAGGGGTCAACACTGTCACCAAAGCGGACACACACACCGATTGCCCCAGGCAGATGAGCTCGTGGACACCATACGTGCAGCCAAATTTGTGAGAACCTTCAATCTTAGGCCAAGCTATTGGCAAATAGCTCTGATGGACCATGCCAAGGAAAAGACGGTGTTCTCAACACCTGAGGGACCCTACCAGTTTAGAGTCATGCCTTTCGGGTTGAAGAATGCCCCTGCCACCTTCCAGAGATTGGTCAATCATGCACTCAGTGGGCTGGAGGCCTTTTGTGTGGCCTACTTAGATGACATTGCTGTCTAAAGTTCCACCTGGGAAGAACATTTTCCACATTTGGATAAGGTGTTGCAGGCCTTGAAAAGGGCTAACCTCACTATCAAGGCCACCAAGTGCCAGATAGCTCAGGGGAAAGTCACGTATCTTGGTCATGAGGTAGGAGGGGGTCAAGTCCAACCTCACCCCAGTAAGGTACAGGATGTAAACGATTGGGAGACTCCCACAACTCAAACCCAGGTGAGAGCTTTTTTGGGCCTCACTGGGTATTACTGCAACTTCATGGCGCACTATGGAACCATAGCTGCACCTCTGACCGCTCTGACTTCACCCAAACAATCTAGGAAGGTCAACTGGAATGAAGACTGTCAGAGGGCCTGTGTTGGCTTGAAAGAAAGTCTGTGTAGGGCACTTGTGTTGTGTGTGCCTGACTACAGCAAACCCTTTATCGTCCAGACAGATGCCTGCAACACTGGAATTTGAGCTGTCTTGTCCCAGTTAGGGAGGGAACATCCAATCATATTCATCAGTAGACAACTTAAGGGTAGAGAATTTAGGTGGGCTACTGTTGAAAAGGAATGTTTCAGCATAGTTTGGAGCTTTAGGCATTTTAGGCTCTACCTTACAGGGTCTACCTTCAAGGTCCAAACAGACCATAAGCCCCTGAAGTGGTTTATGCAGATGAAGGGTGAAAGCCTGAAACTGCTCAGGTGGGCCATTAGCCTGCACGGGCTAGACTTCACCATTGAGCACAGACCAGGGAAGAGTCATGATAATTGCGATGACATTTCCAGAAGGTATGTTGACCGTCTGGATGAGAGCGTCAATCTCGTGAGAGATTAGACGCCCTAACCTCAGTCTGAGTGGGGCGACTGTGATGCTGGAATTGCATCAGAGGGACAGGGTCTCTGTATCCTCGTCCTTTACTGTTTTATCATGTATGTTCTGTTGTGTTTTCTGTGCAGGATTTCATGTGGGACTCCTGGGCGTGCAGCTCCCTCTTTTGGTTTGGTGAACAGACCCTTGGGATATCCTTATGGCACCCATGGGTGGGGGTACATCCTCTTGTATTCCCAAAGTCCTGGGAAGCCCTGACTCTGTCCCTTCCCCTGACTGGCTGTTGGGTGGAAGCTCCATATATGGTATTGCGGGGAAGTCCAGTCCAGACTGGCTGGAGCTTTCCCGGTGACTGTATGTTGTGGATACACTCTTGGGGTGGGACCTGGGTGAATGGAGTGTGTGACCAATATGCACTTCTTGTTGTGGATGTCTAGTTTCTGGTATGTGACACAAAGACTGAAACAGCCCTGAATGCACGGTGCGTCTGATTGGCTGCCTGACTGCCTGAATGCCCTTCTGAGTGATTGGTTGCCTGAGTATGACCCTGCAGAATGAATGAGAGACAGAACAGTATATCTGGGGGCTTCTCACTGCTAGAATTCGTTCAGAAGCTGAACTTGAGACTGACATTGAAACTGATGCTTCTTAAAGCCCTGCTGGAAGAGAAGAATTGTGGTTGCTCTACTTCGCCGCTCTAAAAACTGTTGTGTCTCCAAGAACTGATCCAAGAGAGGACCTGGTAGGGGACCTCTTCCTGAGCTATGAGGGACCATCATGCACTGCTAACTTGACGGTGACCGCCAACGAGAACGAGAAGAAGCACCGGACTGCCTTCCACTGTCGTCGACCATGGTTTGCAGGTTTGCTATAACCGCTGGAGGCCCGTCGAAGCTGTGTTGCCCAGAAGCAGGAACCGATTGACGCTGTGCCACCAACGACCGGAGCCGCAATGCTCCCGTTGGCCAAGACACTATAGATACAAGGAATCTCTCGCCAGCATTGCCGACCGCTTTGTCCCGCCAGAGAAAGTCAAGGCCGCAGACGCGCTGAGGAGAATCTGCTGGTGGGTTTCCCCGCCACCTGAAGACTGCAGAGCTGCCGATGACCCAACGCCCTTGTTGGACCAAAGTTCTTCATAGACTCTTTGCTGTCCTGAACTTTCGACGCAGAGGTGCCCCACATGCCTCTTCTTCTCAGGACGTCTATGACCGATCATAGATGAGCACCACTAGGAACGAAGCTGCTGCCTCACTGCCGTTGTTCACCCTCTCCTTCGGGGGATCTCAACGATACTTGGCTCCTGCCTTAAAGGCTCAAGAAGGATCCATCGATGACCCGACGTCAAACTCTGCTTTTCCAGGTACATTGGTGTGGTAGAACTATTTAGAAGGAAATAAGACTCATATTGAACAATATACAGACTGGGCTGGTATAATATCTTTATTTACAGGTTGCCCAGGTGGGGGGATCCTCATACAGAACTGTGCCTGGTTATAGGAGCTGGGTATTCTGCCAATTCTTCTAAACCAACTGCTTTCCTCCTATGTCTATTGTTGGTTCCCTTTATTAATTGATTTGTGTGACATTTGACCACAGTACAGTTGATGCACTTTAATGAAATCTGATAAGTAATTGTGGTACCACATAGAACTGTGTATATATTTGCCATAGTAGATTAACTGAGCACAAAGTGAGTTATTGGGATTGTGTATATAACCTTGAACTTTAATTATATAAAGATTGTGTTTTAACTAATACAGTGTGTGGACATTCCTTTGTGGGTGCTTGGGGACTACACAGTACTTAAGAACCAGCCTGCATCACCTCCTGAGAAGCTAGGCCTTGATTGCTCGCCCATATTTTACCAAATAGAGAATCTTGGCAGGGGTCTTCTGTGCCTCTCCCTGCCATATAGAGAGCAGGAGTACAGATACCCCATTCCAGTCTTTACTAGGCTAAACAACTGGAATCCCAAAGGGTTTTGGGAGAGGACATTTTTAGGATTTTGGTCTTGTGCACAACATACAGATTTGGGCCTGGGGTTTTGCAGCCACCAAGGAAAACAGCAAACGCCATGCTTTCAGAAAAGAAGACACCTGTGCAAATCCAGAGGTCTGACTTGCGTGAATTGCACTAGAATGTATTACCCACAAGGCACGGCAAAGTCCAACATTTAGGGAAAGAAACACAACTTTCAGACATTTACTACCAGGAAACCATTGAAACACGCTGCCAACAACACATGTCCTACCTACCCACGTTCCCACAAGTGGGCTGACAGAAAAAGTACCTCACATGTGTGGGTGCACCTGCCTGGACGCAAAGGGAAAAGGCTAAACCACTGCTATCCCAAAGTGGTTTTGGGAGAGGCCATTTTCAGGATTTTGGTCTTGTGGACAACCTACATATTTGGGCCTGGGGTGTCGCAGCCACCAAGGAAAACAGGAAACCCCATGTTTTTCTAAATAGAAGACGCCCGTGCGGATCCACAGAGGTGAGACTTGTGTGAATCGCACTAGAATGTATTATCCAAAAGTCCCGGCAAAGTCCACAATTTAAGGGAAAAACACAATTTTCAGACATTTGCTACCAGGAAATCACCAAAACACGCCACTAACAACACATGTCCTACCTTCCCACATTCCCAAAGAAATCCTGACAAAAACGGCACCTTACATGTGTCGTTGCATCTACCTGCGTGCAAAGGGTAAACGCTAAACCACTGGTGCCCCAAAGGGTTTCGGGAGAGGAAATGTTTAGGATTTTGGTCTTGTTGACAACCTACAGATTTGGGCCTGGGGTGTTGCAGCCACCAAGGAAAACAGGGAACCCCATGCATTTCTGAAAAGAAGACACCCATGCAGATCCACAGAGTTATGACTTGAGTGAATCGCACTAGAATGTATTACCCCCAAGGCCCGGCAAAATGTTTGGGTGCACCTACCTGCACGCACAGGGTAAATGCTAAACCACTGGTATCCCAAAGGCGTTCGGCAGAGGAAATATTTTGGATTTTGGTCTTGTGGCCAACCTACAGCCTAGGGTGTCGCAGCCACCGAGGAAAATATGGAACCCCATGATTTTCTAAATAGACGACACACGTGCGGATCCACAGAGGTATGACTTGCGTGAATCGCAGTAGAAAGTACTACCCACAAAATCAGAAATGTAGGTAAAAAACTCAATTTTCAGACATTTGCCACCAGGAAACTACTGAAACACGGCACCAGCAAAGCAACACATGTCTGTAACGCTCACCTGATATCCACGGGGATGCCACTCAGCCTGGCTAGACCACTTCAGATTTCAAACCCCTCCCTTGGATTCTTGTTCAGCCGAGGAAAGGGCCTGAAGCACAGTAATTTCGGGTTTAATCTCCAGGTAGGTACGAACGAGGCGCTGAGAGCTGCTCTTCCTGGCTAACCAACGGCCGCTCCATCGTTCGCCCACCACGCCGGAGTTGCCGCACCTGTCGGACGAAAAGAAGAAACATCAGGTTAGCGCAAATTGGGGAAAACATCATTCGAAAACAGTTAACTCAGCGACATACTCACCTGAAGGCCGCTCCTACTAGCGATCCGCTGATCTTCGTCACGCGGTCCTACAGCCCCTGCAAAATAAGAGAGCAGCAGGTCGGTCGCACAGAAGAGTCATAGCACATATACAGACTTATCACAGAACGCTGGTGCAAACTTACCTTTTCTTGGAAAAACAACTTGGCGTTCTACGAACTTTCGCATCAGTAAGAAACCTACGAAGGAAAGACAACAAAGGGAAAACCTGAACAATTGAACTCTTTTGCTAACCGTTTAAATGGTAAAGACTTACTCATTGAGTCCACGATGTCTGAGACTCGACAGGATCAGTGAAGTAACTGGATCCTATAACTCTACGCGCCCCTGCATACAGCTGCAGGACGGAGAGCCTGCCATCCTTAAAGCAAAGGTGAGACTTAGCAGAGGGGCTTTCAGAAGACCACGGGAGGTGGGTGTGGGTCTTCCGCCTCACAGTTGGGTAACGCTTCATTTAACTCTTTAGGCGCACCATCGTGGGGGCACAGATACAGAGAAGGCACGTGAGCCATCTAACAGCAGACCTGCCAGTCCCGTTCGGCGCCCCTGTGGAGACCAGGTGAGCGTACCAGAGCGTGAAGCCTTACACAAACTTCCACCTGGGCGCCATGGAAACCTCTGAGATGGATCAACTAACCCAGCTTCTGGGGGAACTCAGAGCAGAGGTGCATTCGGCTCGGAAAGAGACTAATGCTCTAAGAAGGGAACTCATTGTGGCAAAAGAGCGCACCGACGACCTTGCCAGACAACTACTCCAAGCCCAGGCTGGTAATACACAGCTACCCGCGATGGGGGGATCAATCCCTACTCAGTCAAGCAATCCAGTGCAGGTGGTCCTTCCAGGAGCCGTACCCTTAGCTCCACCAGATCGCTTTGCGGGAGACCCCAAGCGGTTTGTGGTTTTTATGAACCAGTGCCGCCTATACTTCTTATGTTGGCCAGGGGCCTTCCCGAATGATCAATGCAAAGTTTCCTTTGTGCTTTCATACCTCAGCGGCAGCGCAGCAGACTGGTCAGTACCACTAGTTAATCAGGATGATCCTCTCCTCTGAGACTTTCAAGGGTTTCAGCAGAATATGGAAAAGCTGTTTGCTCGGCACTCCCAAGGCCAGGCCTTGGATAACGAATTGCTGTCTCTTTGCCAAGGGAACCAAGACTTGTTAACTTATTCTGCAACTTTCAATAGATTAGTGATAGAGACCGGTTGGCCAGAAGACAAAATGCTACCATATTTCATCAGGGGTTGAGAGGCGAACTGAAGGACGTCTTGGCCCAAGTCGTGAATCCTCCCCAAGACTGTTCGGAATACATAGATCTTGTGGTGCAGTTAGACCACAGGTTGCAGAACCGGAAGGCTGACTGAGCTAAATTTGACAATCAAGTGTTTGTGTGTCCAAAAGACAGCCCCCCCAAGAGTTCAGACACTTCTGAACCCATGCAAATCGGAGGGGTTTAAGGATCGTTATCCAAGTCTGAGAGAGAGAAGAGGAGGCAACAACAATTGTGCCTATATTGGGGAATAGCCGGTCACTTCCTTCGAGACTGTCCTGTAAAACCTCCCAAGAAGGCAGTCGGGGATGCCGACAAGGTCGGTGTCGAACCAGAGCCAGAAAACTAGCCCGCCCGGCAAGCATAGAGGTCCGCTTGTCGAACGAGAAGAAATCCCAGACCTCGCATCTAGCCTTACCAATAATCCTTATTAGTCACCAGCACCCGTCTCGTATGCTCGCAGTTAGGGCCTACATCGACAGTGGAGTTATAGGTAACTACATGGATCAAGAATTGGCGTCAAGGATGTGCCTTTCTCTGTCTCAAAAAGCAACAACCGATTTGGTCACCACCATCGACGGAACAGAGATCTCTTCAGGTCCGGTAACACACTCGACGAAGGAGATGACCCTCTTGTGCCAAGACAGGCATCGAGAAAACATTGTGTTCGACTTAATCAAGGCCCCGCAATTTCAAGTAAATCTGGGAATAATCCTTGCATAGACTGGAGTGGCAAGAGGTTAACCTTTTTAGAATTTGCTCATACCTGCTATCCAGAGAAATCATTGCCCAAGGCAATTGCAACAATCACAAGTCCAGCAGCTCAGATACCCCAGGAATACCAGGATTTTCAGGACGTTTTTCAGAAAGACCAAGCCAACACGCTACCACCTCATAGGCCATATGATTGTCAGATCGACCTGATACCTGGCGCTCAGATCCCATGCAGCAGAATTTACGCCCTCACGGAACCCGAAAATCTTCATCTAAAGCAATACTTAGATCAATATCTAGCTAATGACATTATTCGTCCATCCAAATCCCTGGCCACCTCCCCCTTATTCTTCGTCCCAAAAAAGGAGGGGGACCTAAGAACTTGTATCGACTATCGCGCATTAAACCAAGTGACGGTAAAAAATCGGTACCCCCTACCTCTAATCTCGGAACTACTAGACCAAGTAAAGGAGGCTCGAATGTACACTAAACTGGTCCTCAGAGGAGCGTACCATCTCGTACGAGTTAAAAAAGGGGACGAATGGAAAACCGCCTTCCGCACTAAGTATGGACTTTTCGAATATCAAGTGATGCCCTTTGGCCTTTGTAACGCCCCAGCAGCGTTTCAATATTTTATGAACAATGTCCTTCGAGAGCTGATCGACGTTTGTGTAGTTGTATATATTGACAATATCCTTGTGTACTCGGCCTCCGAACAAGAACATGTAAAACACGTTTGTGCCGTACTAGAGAAACTTCGGCAACACAAGCTGTATGCTAAATTAGAGAAATGTTATTTCCATGTTACAGAGGTCAAATTTCTTGGGTTCGTCTTAACGCCAGGTGGAGTGCGGATGGATTCGCGGATTGTGGATGCTATCCTCAAATGGCCCTCTCCAACTTCAGTGAAAGGAGTGCAAAGCCTGCTTGGATTCGCAAACATCTATCACAGATTCATTCCAGGTTTTTCGCACTTAGTACACCCCATCACATCCTTGTTACGAAAGAACAAATGCTTCCAGTGGTCTGACGAAGCTGAAAAGGCCTTCCAAGACTTGAAAAAGAAATTCACCTCAGCTCCAGTTTTAAAACATCCACGCCCAGACCTCCCCTACGTGGTCGAAAGAGATGCGTCCAGCTTGGCAATGGGGGCGGTTCTTTCGCAGAAGGACCCAGAAACAAGTCAACTTCATCCAGGGGCCTTTTGGTCACGAAGGTTCACGGCGCCAGAACTGAACTATGCTATAACCGACAAGGAGCTTCTGGCCATCAAGGCAGCATTCAAGGCGTGGTGACATTATCTCCTTGGAGCCAGGCACACCATCACTGTGATCACTGACCACCGAAATCTACAGTACATCAAGTCAGCAAAGGCCCAGTCCTCCCGCCAGCTCTGATGGGCTTTATTTTTGGCAGAATTTGATTTCGTGATTACGTACTGACCCGGTTGCCGAAACGGCAAAGGTGATGCACTGTCCCGTATAGGGATGGAAGAGGCATACTCAAGTCCGGACCCCGTGCCCATCATCCCAGACGGGAGAATCCTTGGAATCATCACTTCACCAACTCGGGACGACATCCACAAGGAAATCTCGCACCTCTTTAATTCTGAGGCCTTACAAGAGTGGTCGACCAAAAGCAGCCATCATTCTATTATTGAACACTTACCTTATTACCAAGGACGCCTGTACTTACCTAGTAAGGAACTGCAAAGACAGGTTATCTCAAATTATCACAAGTCATTTATGGAAGGCCACCCTGGAATTGCAAAAACTGAAGCCAAAATCAAGAGACATTTTTGGTGGCCAACATGGCGAAAAGATATCAGACAATTTGTACTATCTTGTGGCATTTGTGCTCAGAACAAGGCCCAAAAGAAGAAACCACCTGGTCTATTACAGCCTTTGGACATATCTCCTGCACCCTGGCATACGTTAGCCCTTGATTTTATCACTGACCTTCCCCCCTGCAACGGCTACAACACCATATTAGTGGTGGTAGACTTATTTTCAAAAATGGCCCATTTCATTCCGTTAAAAGGTTTGCCCTCTGCTTCAATTTTGGCGAAGGAATTCCTAGAACAAATTGTATGGATACACGGATTTCCCTCCATCTTAGTCTCGGATCGGGCGAGTCAGTTTATTTCACAGTTTTGGAGAAAATGTTGTCAGTTGGCCCAAATTGATGTCAGACTTTCAACCAGCCACCATCCCCAAACGGATGGTCAAACCGAGAGAACCAACCAGACTTTAGAGCAATACCTAAGATGCATGTTGCATCAAACTGAAGGCAATTGGAAGGACATTTTATGGATCACCGAGTATGCCTACAATAACTCTTTGCATTCCAGCACGGGGCAAACCCTGTTCTATACAATATATGGAATACATCCACGAACTTCAGAACTCGACCCACCTCAACTTTTAGAAATGCCTGCCATAAGCAGTCTACATTCCACCATTACCCAGGCCTTCAAGAAAGCAACAGAACATTTGAAACAAGCTAAAGAAAGATACAAGAAATCTGCAGATCAACATAGGAGTGAAGCTCCTAAATACCAGATTGAAGATAAGGTTTGGTTAGCCTCCCAACATATAAAACTAAAAGGAACCCACACATTCAACCCCAGGTATTTGGGACCGTATACCATCAAGGCCATCATCAATCCAGTAGCAGTTAAACTGGAGTTACCTCCAAACATGAGAGTCCACCCGGTTCTCCAAGTTTCCCTGTTGAAACCTGTACAACCAGGAACTCGGATAACAAAACCACCAAGACCTATTTTGGTAGAGGGTGAACCGGAATTTGAGGTAAAAGACATTGTGGACACAAAGTGGGTCAAATCAAAACTTTTCTATCTAATTGACTGGAAAGGCTACGGTCCCCAAGAAAGGTCATGGGAGCCCAGTGACCACGTTCATGCACGTCAACTAGTAAACCGGTTCCATCGTAATTACCCGACCAAACACGGACCAGCGAAACAAACCACCTTGGAAGGGGCCTTGAGGGGGAGTGCTGTCATGGTCCATTTCCCCACACATCAGGTGCAGACCAACCTGCCCAGGACCTCGACGTCCATGAGGGCCTTAAAGGCCCCAAAGACTCTCTCAGGGGCCTCCTGGACTTGGTCCTGGCGCCGTTGGCGCCAGGCTCATGCTGCCATTACCAACATGGCAAGTTTCAAACAAGGTAAGGCACGTGTGGGCCAATCTGAGGCAGGCTGAAGGGACTATTTGCCTAAGGAACTATTTCCTTGTGTGTGGTTGCTGGGACTACTTTACCTGGGGACTACTTTTCTGAAGCCATATAAACCACGCCTTTAGTACAGAACACGCTTCGAGTTATTCTGCACTCCTGCAGCGTAACGCTCACCGTGTCTGTTACCTTCAGCTACAACGCCAGTCCAGTTCCTTCTCGAGCAACCTACAAAGGAAGAAAAGGCATCAGGTTAGCCGTGCTGACCAAGGTTCCACACCCCTACCCAGCGCCTCATTCGTACCTACCTGAGAGCTGCTCTTCCCGGCGAACCAACGAACCTCCATTGTTCGCCCACCACGCCGGAGTCGCCGTACCTGTCGGACGAAAAGAAGAAACATCAGGTTAGCGCAAATTGGGAAAAACATCATTTGAAAACAGTTAACTCATCGACATACTCACCCGAAGGCCTCTCCTACTCTTCATCACGCGGTCCTACAGCACCTGCAAAATAAGAGAGCAGCAGGTCGGTCTCACAGAAGAGTCATAGCGCATATACATAGTTATCACAGAATGCCGGTGCGAACTTACCTTTTCTTGGAAAAAAAACTTGGCATTCTACGAACTTTCGCATCAGTAAGAAACCTACGAAGGAAAGACAACAAAGGGAAAACCTGAACAATTTGAACTCTTGGGCTAACCATTTAAATGGTAAAGACTTACTCATTGAGTCAACGTTGTCTGAGACTCGACAGGATCAGTGAAGTAACTGGATCCTAGGACTCTACGCACCCCTGCATACAGCTGCAGGACGGAGAGCCTGCCATCCTTAAAGCAAAGGTGAGACATAGCAGAGGGGCTTTAGGAAGACCACGGGAGGCGGGTGTGGGTCTTCCGCCTCACAGTTGGGTAACGCTTCATTTAACTCTTTAGGCGCACCATCGTGGGGGCATAGATACAGACAAGACACGTGAGCCATCTAACAGCAGACCTGCCAGTCCCGTTCGGTGACCCGTTCAGTGACCCTGTGGAGACCAGATGAGCGTAACAGTGAATCGCACTAGAATGTACTACCCACAAGACCCAGAAAAGTCCAAAATGTAGAGAAAAAAACACAATTCTCAGACATTTGCCACCAGGAAACCTCAGAAACATGCCTCCAAAAACACATGTCCTACTTTCCCACGTTCCCACAGGTGTCACGACATAAACGGTACCTCATATGTATGGGTGCACCTGCCTGGGCGTAAAGGGAAAAGGCTAATCCACTGGTATCCCAAAGTACTTTGGGAGAGGCCATTTTTGAGGATTTTGGTCTTGTGGACAACCTACAGATTTGGGCCTGGGGTGCCGCAGCCATCAAGGAAAAGAGGGAACCCCATGTTTTTCTAAATAGAAGACACCCGTGTGGATCCACAGAGGTATGACTTGCACGAATTGCCCTAGAACATATTACCCACAAGGCCTAACACATTCCCAAGTTTAGGGAAAAACACAATTTTCAGACATTTGCCACCAAGAAACCACGAAACACGCTGCCAATTACACATGTCCGACCTTCAAACATTCCGCCAGGTGTCCCGACAAAAAAGGTACCTTACGTGTGTGGGTGCACCTGCCTGGGTACAAAGCGAAAAGTCTAACGCACTGCTATATCCAAAGGGTTTTGGGAGAGGAATTTCTTAGGATTTTGGTCTTGTTGACAACCTAAAAATTTGGGCTTTCATGTCACAGCCACCAAGGAAAACAGGTAATCCAAGGCTTTTCTGAAAAGAAGACACCTGTGCAAATCTACAGAGGTCTGACTTGCGCAAACTGACCTCAAATGTATTACCCACAAGGACCAGAAAATTCCAAGATGTAAGGAAAAAAATTAAATTTTCAGACATTTGCTACCAGGAAACCACTGAAACATGCCACCATCTAAGCAACACATGTCCTACCTTCCCACGCTCCCACAGGTGCCCTGATGTAAACAGTACCTCACATGTGTGGGTGCACCTACTTGCGCGCAAAGGGTAAACGCTAAATCACAGGTATCCCAAAGGCTTTTTGGGAGAGGACATTTTTAGGATTTTGGTCTAGTGGACAACCTACAAATTTGGGCCGGGGTGGCGCAGCCATCAAGGAAAACAGGGAACCCAATGCATTTCTGAAAAGAAGACAATGTGGGAATCCACTGAGGTCTGATTTGTACGAATCGCCCTACCCACAAGGCCTGACAAAGTCCCAAGTTTAGGGATAAAAACACAATTTTCAGACATTTGCCACCAGGAAACCACTAAACATGCTGCCAATAACACATGTCCTACCTTCCTACGTTCCCACAGGGGGGACAACAACAAAAGGTACCTCACATGTGTGGGTGCACCTGCCTGGGTGCAAAGGGAAAAGGCTAACCCACTGCTATCTCCAAAGGGTTTCAGGGGGAGGAAATATTTAGGATTTTGGTATTGTGGTAAACCTACAGATTTGGGCCTCAGGTGTTTTAGCCAACAAGGAAAAAAGGGAACTCCATTCATTTCTGAAAAGTATGTACCCGTGGAAACCCACAGAGGTCTGCCTTGCACGAATTGCCCTAGAATGTTTTACCGCCAAGGCCCGGCAAATTCCAAAATTTAGGTAAAAAAAACACAATTTTCAGACATTTGCCATCAGGAAACTACCGAAATACTGCACCAGCTAAGCAACACATGTCCTACCTTCCTACGTTCCCACAGGTGTCCCAACGAAAACAGTACCTCACATGTGTGGGTGCACCTACCTGGGTGGAAAGGGAAAAGGGTAACCCACTGCCATCCCCAAAGGGTGTCGGGAGAGGGAATTTTAAGGATTTTGGTCTTGTGGAAAAACTACAGATTTGGGCGACGGGTGTCGAAGCCACCAAGGAACACAGGGACCCCCCATGCTTTTCTGAAGAAAGACACTCGTGCAAATCCACAGAGGTCTGACTTGTGTGAATCGCACTAGAATGTATTACCCACAAGGCTCTGCAAAGTCCAAAATGTAGGAAACATTTCTTTTTTTTCAGACATTTGCCACCAGGAAACCATCAAAACAAGCAAACAACAACATGTGTCCTACCTTCCCACATTCCCACAGGTGTCACCACAAAAACAGTACCTCACTTGTGTGGGTGCACCTACCTGGGACTAAAGGCAAAAGGTTGAAACACTGGTATCCCAAAGAGTTTCGGGAGAGAAGATTTTTAGGATTTTAATCTTGTGGACACCCTATAGATTAAGCCTGGGGTGTCCAATCCACCAAGGAAAATGGGGATCCCCATGAATTTCTGAAAAGTAGACACCCGTGGGAATCCACAGAGGTCTGATTTGCGTGACTTGCCCTAAAATGTATTACCCACAAGGCACAGCAAAGTCCATCATTTAGGGAAAGAAACACAACTTTCAGACATTTGCTACAAGGAACCATTGAAACCAGCTGCCAACAACACATGTCCTACCTTCCCACGTTCCCACAAGTGGGCCGACAAACAATGTACCTCACATGTGTGGGTGCATCTGCCTGAGCGCAAAGGGAAAAGGCTAAACCACTGCTATGCCAAAGTGGTTTTGGGAGAGGCCATTTTCAGGATTTTGGTCTTGTGGACAACCTACATATTTGGGCCTGGGGTGTCGCAGCCACCAAGGAAAACAGGAAACCCCATGTTTTTCTAAATAGAAGACGCCCGTGCGGATCCACAGAGTTATGACTTGCGTGAATCGCACTGGAATGTATTACCCACAAGGCCTGGTAAAGTCCAGAATTCAGCAGAAAAAAACACAATTTACAGACATTTGCTACCAGGAAACCACCGAAACACACCACCAACAACACATGTCCTACCTTCCCATGTACCCACAGCTGTCATGACAAAATCGGTACCTAACATGTGTGGGTGTACCTACCTGGGCACAAAAGGAAAAGGTTAAACCACTGCTATCCCCAAAGGGTTTCGGCCGATGAAATCTTTAGGATTTTGTTTTTGTGGACAACCTACAGATTTGGCCCTGGGGTGACACAGCCCACCAAGGAAAACAGGGAACCCCATGCATTTCTGAAAAGAAGACACCCGTTGGAATCTACATAGGTCTGACTTGTGCGAATCGCCTAGAATGTATTAACCACAAGGCATGACAAAATCCCAAATTTAGGGGAAGAAACCACAATTTTCCAACATTTGCCACCAGGAAACCACCAAAACACGCCACCAACAACACATGTCCTACCTTCCCACATTTCCACAGGTGTCTCGATGAAAATGGTACCTCACATGTGTGGGTGCACCTACCTGGGCGCAAAGGGAAAAGGCTAAACCACGGCTATTCCCAAACTTTTTCGGCAGAGGAAATTTTTAAGATTTTAGTCTTTGAGAAGGGATGAGGACCCTGCCGGGTGTCCCTGGAACCACTGCTGGGCCTGGGGATGTTCAACCTTCATGGCGACAGCCGCCCAAGGCCAATGACATGACCCCCCCAATATCCTGGAGCACTGGCTGGGTTGCGTTACAACTTCTCCCTCTGGGAAAGGCTGGTGACCCTGCAGAGGCCCCCTGGAACTGCAGCTGAGCTTGTGGACGAACAACCCACATGAGTGACAGCCCCCAAAGGCCATGGACATCACCCAGAACCATCCTGGAGTTCTGGCTGATGGGGATCCTGCCAGGTTTCCCTGGGACTGGTGCTGTGCTTAGAGATGGTGGGCCATCATGGTGAGACATATGCCCAAGGCTTTGGGGATCAGTCACCCATGTGGGTGTACCCTCCCCAAGCACAGTGGCAGTTCCAGGGAACCCCAGGAGGGTCCCCATCCATTCCCAGAGGGAAATCCTGTAATGCAGCCCCCAGCCAGAGCTCCAGAATGATCAGTGTGATGCCCCAGGCCTTGGGCAGCTGTCTACCATGTGGGTTGAACGTCCCCAAGCCCAGCGGCTGTCCCAAGGAGGCTTGGCACATTCCTTGTCCTTTCCTGGAGGGAGACGCTGTAACGCAGGCCAGCCAGAGTTCCAGGATGGTTGGGGGTCATGCCACTGGCCTTGGGCACCCATCTCCCATATGGGTCGACCATCACCAAGTCCAGCCTGGAACTCTGGCTGGGCTGCGTTACAGTTTTTCCCTCCAGGAAAGAATGTGGACTCTTCCAGGGCTCCCTGGAACCGCTGCTGGGCTTGGGGATGATCAACCCAAATGCAAGACAGACACCCAAGGCCAGGGACATCTCCCCCGACAATCCTGGAGCTCTGGCTGGGCTACATTATAGAATTTCTCTCCACGAAGGGACGTGGACACTGCCGGGGCTCCCTTAGGACTGCCGCTGGTCTTGGAGACGGTAGCCCCACATGGGAAATGTGCTGCGTTACATCTCCAACCATCCTGGAATTCTGACTGGTCTGCGTTACAGCGTTTCTCTCTGGGAAAGGACAGGGACCCTGCCGGGGCTCCCTGGAACCGCTGCTGGGCTTGGGGATGGTCAGAAAAGAAACACACAAATATCTCTTCTCTAAAAACCTCTGCAGGCCCATCCAACGATCCACAAATAAATCTCTCTGGTCCATTTAAATTCAGAAATACAGCGGGAGTAAATTGTATGCTAATGCAACAATGAATCTTCTCTTTCAGTTGCCACCAATTGTTCACAACATTTACAGTGTCTCAGGTATAAGGCAAGAATTGGACTCCTGTGCAGGAATGGTAATATTTACCATAAACGCACAGGAATATCCATGAGAATTCCTAATGTACTTACTGCAAGTACTGGGAACCAAAAACATCCCTATACATGAAATCTTCCCAGATTTCATACACGTGGAAACATACATGCACTCTCTGCAACCATGTTTCACAAGACCACTTCCCTAATGAACGATGTATATACGTATCCATACCGAATTCTGAATCCATTCCATTTTATCAGCTTCTGCAGAATGCAGATCATGGCATATTAAACCCTTTTTGCAATTCAGACCATCGTCCACCATACAAATAAACTCACGCAGCCAATATGTCATACTGATGCTTCATGGTACCAGAAATAATTGGAAGCTTACAGGCTGCACACACGGCCAAGTATCTCTTGGAAAGAAAATCTTCACAACAGTAGGTATAGTCTACCACACTGGTGCCATAACCACTTCAGGGCACTACACTGCATATGTCAAACAAGAAGTGGTGCATTTGAATTTAATGTACCTCTGTTACTCCAAAACGCAGGTTACCAGCACATTTAACAAATGCCTACTTATTATTCCTGCAACCAAAATTTCTGTCAATAAACTATAGCACAATTAACAGTTAGAATACGCCAGCAGGTATCTAACTACATGAAAAAGACAAAGTGAGAAAAGAGAGAGCCAGGATGAGACAGCGCCCAGTTTTTCAAAAAATGGTTTAATATATAGAAATGCCCCTTCAGATGACACGTGGTCCGGTCCCCTTAGAGACCTTCCTCAAATCAGGGCTAATTAAAGTGTTTCACTAAACAATACATTCTATAATACCTATAATCTAAAATAAATAATACCTCTCCATACTATTAGCACATCATCTATGTACCTCATCCAGTGCACAAGTTAACTATGCAATTTCTTGCATTACAACCATATTCGACACCTGTGGGATATGATTTGGCACCTGGGACCATGTGAGGTCATAAAATAACCTTCATGCTGTATATACTAGGAGAACGTGCCATCTCGCACTCTCTGAACGGACAATATACACACTTTTGAGTAGGCGGTACAACCCCATGAATATGTCTTTAAATTTGTTCTATATCTGCATTATTTTGCTGATTGACAGTATAATTAATCCGCAAACTCCAATAGTATTTAAATATAAGAGAACAGTGATCTGGATATGTTTGGAAGCACACAGTATGCTAAAATCTATCGCCTTAAGATGGCCGCCATATTATACTGGCAAATACTGGCCCTCACCACGGAAAACTGACTTACTATCGGGTCCGTTGCCATGGCGACTGAGCAACAAAATAACTTGGAAGGGGACGCCTACGGACGCCCCCTCGGGACATTTGGCTGCACGTGATTGAACGCGAGACAACTACTCAAGGGTAAGAGACCGTCTCAGAAGTGTGGCGGTTTGACTTTTATTGTAAATACTCTGCCGTAAACTTGTGTGCGAGATAGAAAACAGCTCATGGATTAATTTACTTATGCCCGCGGTGGCGGGTGTGCGAGCACAAACCTTTCACATCAGAAGGCTCATGTATAGAACATGTCAATACAGTCATATGTGAACAGTTAGATGTTAACATAGATGTTTGCACATATTTTTGAAATTAGGATTAAGCACTTGACTTTTTAACAATGGACTAAATGAGTAACATGGTCTAAGATGCAAATGTAACAACGCGCATCAAGGACTACCTTAATAGTGTCACTCAAACCATGGACTTTTATTTGATTATAGAATCCGCCTACTCTAATGAATACTAGGCTTACAGTGGAAACAGTGTAAATATAAAATGATCCATTGACTAGGCTTACATTGGAAACTGTATGAATACTAAATGATTAATTTACTTTCTTGAAGGGATCTAACCCGATATTGGAAGAGCGGATATTTTCTGCTAAACCTAATAAGGGGCATTAGAGAAACCAAGGTAAAACAGAAACATTTGCATTATATTTCGGAAATAAGAATTTGAGTCTATATGAAGCACTGAATAATTAAGGTATCTATATTTATGTCTTGGCCCTCTTTGCAGTCTCATCCTGGGTCTCTCTTTTCTCACTTCATGTTTATATGTGGTCTTTTCTTGGCTAAACCACAAACCCAGGGAGACGCGACCATAGAGAAAACATCTTTTGAAACTAAGTTGAACCAAAATACACACTTGAATGAACATGTCGCCATGTTAGACCGGACCAACATAGCCAAGAATTGGTGAAACTACATGAAAAACACCCTTCATTCCAAAGCACTTCAAATATGCCATCTCAATTCTTATACGACAAAACATCTTCTAACCTCTAATGTAGTTAGAATACACCAACAGGTATCTAACTACTCCAATCATTCCCTTGATCACTACATACTTCAAACAAACATACTATCACCCTTACACTCACATAACTGTAATCAGTTTTTTTTATCCTGTACAGATTTTTTTTCCCAATGACCCAATGATTATTTAATGTCAATTCAACAACAGTGTGCCATACAATAATGTTGTACCAACCATAGTACTTAGAATGTACTGTTTCTGATGGAAAATGTATATTTAAAATTGTATACAACTACAGCTTTTGAACTATCCTGCTTAACCAATTGTACTGTTTTTTTTTACACAGAAAATAAACCTGAGATTGCTGCTTCATAATGCTACAATACTAAGTTACCACAGCAATTATAATCAAATACATATTCTATGAGCACTAACCTCAATTGTACTACAATCATAAGTACCATATACAGTTCATTCACATCATTCCTCCATATAACAAACACGTTGTACTCCCACTACATTACCTACAATCACTATACACATATTGCTACTATGTGATTCTGGCCATACTCCTACTACATTACCTACAATTACTATACACATATCACTACTGTGCTGGTTGTGCCCAGATCACATATTCTTGGGGCCATGGCCTGCGGCCATGCCCGCCAGAATCTGGTCATTGACTTCAACCACCACAATACAATTAACTACATAGGGGTACGTACCATACACCGTCAACTAATAAAACACACCCTGACCCCCCCCATGCAATCGAAATGATGTTTGCGGGCACCAAAATTGACCACAGACCTGTGGCATTTCCAAACCCTTGTTTCACCTATAAAAACAGCTCCACATTACCTTCGTTCCACTTCCCTACCATTTCTGCACCCTCTTCCAGCCATCAAATAACCCCAAATGTATTTTCCAAGTCGTCCGTCCACAGCACTGTCCACGAATGACCTCAGTGTCCGCTGACAGCTATGACATCTGCCCTAACTTTTTTAACCTACAAAAATAGCTTCATATAATATTTCTTCCACTCCTCCACCCTTCCCAGCCCTTCTTTCGACCACCAGATGACCCAAAATGTGTTTTGCAGACGTTTTTCCCACTGTGATGTCTGCAGTCAGCTGTGCCTGTCCTTGAATCTAACATGGCAGACGTTTCCAAAAATATGACTCACCACACACTTTTCACCATCCAATTAGTGGGTGCGTACATGTACGTGGATCTCACCTCATCCCCTGGGACAATCAGAAGCTCATCTGTGGACCGAACAGGGAAGTTTGTCCACGGACCGAACCCAGATATCACAAAACAATGTGTCCTACTTTTTGGTTATTTTAAAAAGAAATACTGGATGGATGTACACCAAATGTACACAAACACGCCTTTGGGACCAAACCGCTGCTCCTGCCGCAAATCTGGAGAAAATCCCTCCAGTGGTTAGGGCTGTAGGCATGAGCATCTTTTTTTTTGTTCATTGTGTCTATGAGAAACCCACACATTTTGGGACACCCCCTATAACTTTGCCCATTCTTAACAGAACCTCACCAAACTTTGCGGGATCAATCTGATGGCCCATATACTTGTATTAAAAAGTGCTCTGAGAATTCGATCAGAGGGGAGGAAGTTATAAGCTGCCCGAAAAGTGCTCATTCTATGTGTTGAGTAACTTAACAAGAACTACAGAGCCCCGCTATATATATACTGGTTTTCTGAAATGCACCAAATGTAAAGCCTGCCAATTTGCCCTTAACAAAACCAGTTATACACATCCGATACTGGGACATGATGTTGAAATTAAACCTAAAATCACATGCAACACCGAATTTGTGGTATATGTTTTAGTATGCTCATGCAATCTTTGGTATGGAGGCAGCACCATTGGCAAGCTGAAATTAAGGATCTTGCAGCACATGCGTGCCATAAAGAACGTAGATGCCTCATACCCTATGGCAGTACATTTCAGAGATCAACATCAGAGCAAGTTGGACAGTTTCAGATTTTTTGGTGTGCACCACATTAAACTCAATCCACGTGGTGGCAACCGGGAGCTAGCACTGCGACAGATGGAAACACGCTGCATTTTAGACTTTCAAACCAAAAAACCAGGAGGACACAACCTGGATGAAGAACTGTATACCTTCCTTGGGACATAGTGCACCTTTCCCATTTGAACTCTGACAAGTTTTTTGTAGCCTACCTCCAAGGAGCCAGGTCCGACCCAGCAACCCCAGAGGCAGGCATCATTTCCCCCAGGGGAGTGCCAGCGGGCCCAAGCTTGGGCCCTTTGGATGCAGTCCTGGTGCCTTAGGCGCCAGGCTCATGTTGAACCCCTGTCCTGGCGCCTTAGGCGCCAGGCTCATAAAGCTAGACATGTGTTCAAGTGTTTTAATGTGCACTTACCTGATGCAGACCATGCTGCCACATCCAGGCCCTCTTGAGGCCTGAATAGGAACTACTTTACCTGTGGGATTACTTTCCACCCGGGTGTGGTCAGGGAAGGATACATACCTGATCGGAGGAAGGATACACACTTGGAACTTCTTCCAAAGCTATTTAAACCACACCCGATCAGCAACTCATGCTTCGCGTTGTTCTGCTCCTCGCAGCTGGACGCTCACCGTGTCAGCTCCTGCATCTGGACTTCAGCCACGCCTGTCAGCATCCTGGGTCACCTGCAAAGGGAAACAAGAGACCTTACCAGCTAAATCTGCACCACAGAGACATCACCGACGATCCTGAAAGGGAAGACATTATTTTTTAAAAGCATTTCGTTACGATCGCTGCAGCGCTGCATTTCACTCACCTTTCCTGGGTTCCTCCATCTTCAGCAGCGATCATCCGGATACACAGCCACTTCCCAGAGCGTAGAGAAAAAGACAAGAATAAGAGGTGAGAGAAGGAAGGGAATAAGACTTACCTCATTTCATTTCGGGTCTTGCCGCTTCCAGGCATTTTCCGGACCCCTATGGGGAAAAAAGACAAAGACATTGAATGAGCGTATGCAAAGTCAGTTCCTGAGCGCTCATCCAGAACTAACCTGCCATTTACTGGAACTGGAACTGCACGTTTCACTTCGGGTCGGTGCCATATCTCCGGCATTCCGAACCCCGGCCCCTAAGGGGAAAAAAGACAAAAGCATTAGCGCTTGCTGCAAAAAGACAATGAACATTATTATTAAGCTTGGACTTTTGAACTTGCAACAGAACTTTTACAGAGCCTTACCTGAATAGTCAAGCTTACCTGAACTCCCATCAAACCTCAATCCAGTGAAGTAACTGGGTTTCAACGCGCCCCTACATCAGAAGCAGGATGGAGAGCTCATCCTTCCTGACCCCAAGGTGAGACTTCACGGGGAATCGTGGAAGGGTATCGTGGAGGTTTGGAAGAAAGTGGGAGGCTTGATCATAACTCAGTCAGAAGGTAATACTCCCTTTTCACGCACAGGGGAATATTCCTGCGAGCCGGAGAAGCCAGAGTAGAGGGCCCTTCCTGTCCATCTTCAGAGTCCTGCGCTTCACCATTGAAGAAGCATCAGCACTCGAAGCCAGACCTGCGCCTCCGTGGGAATCAGGTGAGCGTTACAGTAGCTCACCACTAATGGCAATAACTTGCTTAATAATATTTTTGATACCTGAGCTCATTTTAACATTTTCTAATATTTCGTAAATTGTATAAATTTTTTGTATGTGTATTGACCTTTTTAGTGAAAACTGCACAGCTTTTTTATCCCTTCTCTCTCTATACTTCCCTTTTCGTTTAAAATCCGTCATATATTTCCCCAAATTCTGGTTTTATTACAACCTATATTGCACACTGATTCACAGTGGCAATGGATGTTTACAGCACTATGCACTTTATTGAGAATATCTTCTGCTTGTACAATTAATGAGTTTATTTACAACTAAGCTATTGCCCGTATATGAGGAATAATGATGGCACTATGCACTTCATAAATCTCTGGTTTTATTTAGAACCAATGTTTACAGGACTATGCACTTTTATTCATTATGTTTCCTCTCTGTTTTCTTATATCTATGGGACAATATGCTTAAAGAAAAAGGAGATCTCTAATTGAATTTGAAACAGCAGTTTATTCTTTGTATTGTTCATTAAGATGGGGAAATGTAGTTGGTTTGCCAGTAAGCGAGTTAATAAGGTATATTGATACCGAATACGCAGTATTTCTTGCTTTGACCACTAGTGTTACAATATTACTGTTAACATCATTAACAAATACTGCTGGCTTACCGAAAAAATTGTTATCTGGTATTTACATCCAACATAACGAGAATAACTTGAAATACACTTCAAAATGGCTGCCTGCAGTTACACAGGAGAGAATCTATATGGATTTGGGAAAAAGTTGAAAGAGAAAAGGGACTAATTGTAGTGGGTAAAAACCATAGAGTTTGAAACTTTCTTCTCTGATTGTATTTAAACGCTGTGCAAATCACTCATTTTATATGTGATCAAGCAACGGGATTGTTGCCAAACGCGTCAGCTCTGTTATGCCCTTAATAAAACTGGATATGGCATAAGTAACCTTGTTGGCGAATGGTGGATTTATTTTGAAGATTATTTTGACATCCTGACCGCTTTGAGTGCCGTCCTTGTTGGAAAAGTGGAATTATCTTTTCCTTTTGTTTTGAATATATATATATATATATATATATATATAGAGAGAGAGAGAGAGAGAGAGAGAGAGAGAGGTGTTCTGAAATATTATTTAAACAATATGTATTCAAACCTGTAGTATGTTTTGTTAAATGTAGATATTGTTGAATGTGTAATTTGAAATCTTGGAGAGTTTCACAGTAGTTTTTGATGCAAGTGCCTGTGATTAATAAGAGACATGTAGTTGGAGAGTTCAAGAGTGCAAATGAAGGATGTGTTGATTGGTGGATGGATGTGTAACTGTTCGAAATGAGTGAATGAGGGAGTGTTACAGACATAAAAGTAAAAAGCGTAGAAGGGCTGACCTGTGCGATGGTGTCCACGTGCCATACGGGTCTTTTAAAGAAACCTGGTGTAAGGAAGGCATGGTATGACCACCTTGTCACCTCACATCGGCCTTCCCTAAGGCCCCTTGGTATCTGTAGGCCTTCCTTCCTTTTATTTGACACAGTGGGCCTCATTATGACCCAGGCGGTAAGTTACCGCCTGGGCCGTGACTTTACCACCATGGCGTAAACTACGTTTACGCCATGGTGGTTGGCGGACTTACCGCCCCATTCCGACCTTGGCAGGGCGGTAAGTCCCCAATCCCCATTTACCCTTCCCCATTCCCATTTTTGCCCCATAGGGCATAATGGGAGTGGGGAAGGCGTTAATTACGCCACCGTAAATTACGGTGGCGTAATTAACTCCATGGTCCCTTAGCGCCATGGATTTTAACACCTGCTAAAAGCAGGTGTTAAGTCCGCCATGGCGCTAAGGGACCTCGTACTCAGGCGGTAAGGGTCGGCGCTGTTTACGCCGCCATAAAACCCTTACCGCCTGAGTCGTAATGAGGCCCAGTCTCTTCATTCAAGAGAGGGTTATCAAGATCATTCACAAAAGACCTCTTTCTCCTAGGCTTCCCAATGTTGCCACTGCAACCTCGAATACAACACAGACCGGCCCACCATCAGGTTCAGACGATTCACTGGCTTTGTTGAACTCGTTGGCAACTCTTCTGCCCTGGAGTCAAGTATGGTACCCCAATGGCAACCGTGTCTTCCCAGACACCACTCGCCAGCTGTGATTCCCGGTCTTTCGTTTCTTTCAACGGAGGCTTTGTGGGAATGGGTCAAAAGGGCATGGGCAATTCCCTCCTTGACGTCCTTGATGTCCTTTCAGGTCTCACTGCCTTCTCCTCCATTTGAACTGCCATCCTTGTGCGTTCAGCCTTGCTCAAAGTGTGCTCTTGTGCTCCACCTTTTCTCCCAGTGGGGAAGGGAAAGGGCAGTCATGTGTGTGTAGTTGTCGGCTATTGCCTGACTCTCCCAGACCCTTGTGTTGGGACATGTCTGGTAAACAGCTCTGGTATTAGTCTGTTGTCTGTCACGGTGTGAGAAAGTGTTCATGTTGGAAAACCGGGGGAGTTTTTAAGTATCCCACTGGGCAGGATAGGGAAAAGATGTCATAAGGAAGGGGATACCGCGTCTCACCCTTGGGTGACCCACTTCCACTCCCTGAAGACCCCCATCCAGGTGATCCTCCCACACTGATCCACCCCCAAGAACTGGATCTAATAGCGATGGCTGTGTTCTGACTACCTGGATGACTGATCCCCGCGGACTAGCCAGTGAGACACCTTCAGGTTTCTCACATAGGCATGGAAAGGGGATTGCGAAGACTGTGGACAGTCACAAAGGTTTGTGAATTACAGTTGTTATTAACACCCTGGTAGGGGGAGCCAGGCAATCAGGTGATTAGGACCACAGGCTACATTTGCCACCCCCTCTCCAACCCCACTTACCTGTGTGTTGTAGTGACTCTGCAAGCTGCCATCGCAGGAGCTTTTCAACTTATATGGACACTATCGAAAGGGAAGAGGGGCTCCATATGTAGCCCTGCCTTCCCTTTCAATAGTAGCTATGTTAAGATAATATGATTAGTCATTGAACGGGACGCGTAAGTCATCCTGTTGAATGACTGAAAGTACTTTTGTTTCAAGCACCCCGTGTTACTGCCTTGGTAATGGCCTTAAGCCCCAGTTCCAAGTATTGGAATGGGGGTAACGGCCTGGAGCCCTCATTAAAGGTCCTCGCTTTGCTCAGGCCATCAACTTGTGCTGCTGGGTTGTTAACCCCGCTCCAGATCTTGGAATGGAAACTAAATGCCACATTGTATGCTAGAGAAAAGCATTTTGGAAAAAAAATTGTTTCTCTCATTTTTTCTTTTTCTCTAGAATACAATTATTCAATGCCTCCGTTAGCAAAGTACAAACTGCTCATGGAATTGAAGAATCTTATAGAGTCTAATTACTTTACTGAAAAATGTAAAGCAGATGGAGTCTACAAGAATATTTTTTTTCTATTTTTTAACTTTGAAAGGTGGCTCCAAAAGAGACCTTTTATGGGGTGTTTGGGTGTTTTTTTTATTTTAATTTTTGGGTATTTCTTTCTCCGGGAGAGGCAAGGAAGTCAAGTGGCAGCGGGAAGTGAGGGTAGCGGCACTAACAGCAGATACGGACCGGCAGGTGGATAGGGGAAGATGTTGGGCATGCCTTGAATCTAAGGTAGGGGGCAGTGTTTGTCATGCTCCTCGACTGCAGCCTTGAAAACACTTTGAAACTGCTGCCCGCTGCAGAGTACTGTGTTGCAGTGTATACACAGTATTGTTGTCTTGGAAAGATATGGATTAACAGAGTCAGTCATGGTTTGCGAGGCATCTGATGGGATCCTCTGTCCCACAGGAGTAGCCTGTATAGTATTTAGTATTTAGTATTTATTAAATTTTACATAGCACTTTACGCCAAAGGGCTTTACATGAGAACAAGAGAATATATAACAAGCATTGCGAAACATATGAATCAAGTATCAGAAAACAGAACATGGAACAATTTAAATGAGCAATATGGATGGCGTAGGACCATAGTTGGAGAGGCTGTAAGGAATAAGGATGAGATCTAGGAACATAGTGAGAGAGGCAGCGGGGGTGTTAGGATGGAGAATGGAGGAGGTAACATTTTAGAGCAGTGCGGAAGGAGGAATAGGAGGTGATGGAGTGGATATGGAGAGGGAGATGGTTCCAGTGGAAAGGGGCTAGAAGTTGGAAGGCACAGAAGCGGGATGGGGCACAGGGCGGAGGAGGAGTGAGTAGGAAAAGATCGGCAGAGCGGAGTGGGCAAGACGTAGTGTAGAAAGTGAGGAGAGAGGAAAGGTATGGAGGAGCAAGACCGTAGAGGGATTTGAAGACGAGGCAGAGGAAATTGAATTTGAAATGGGAGTGGAAGGAAACCAACCTAGAGAGGAGAGAGAAGAGGAGATGGAATCATGAGGAGAGAGAAGGCAGAGCGATCGGATGACCAAGTGGTAGATGGATTTAAGGGTGGATAGGTGCGAGAAGGGGAGACCGAAGAGGTGAGTGGAGCACTAAAAGAGTCTAGAGAAGATGAGGGAGGAGATTAGGAGTTTGGTAGCGTGGAAGGTTAGTAAGGGTCGAATTTGGCAGTGAGAGAGATATGGTGGGAGAGGGAGAGGTTAGAGTCAATGTGAAGGCCAAGATTACGGGCGTTGGGAGAAATGTGGAGTTGAGAGGAGGAAAAGAGAATAGAAGGAGGGGGTGAGGAGAGTATTAGCAGGGAAGAAAAGAACTTCAGTTTTGTCAGTATTTAGGGTAAGAAAGTGGGAAGACGTCCAGGATTTAATAGCGGAAGAGGAAGGGAGGTTAAGATGGATGTCAGAGGTGAAGGAAGAGAAGGAAAGAAAGAACTGGGTATCATCTTATAGAAAGGGTGAGAAATACCAAAGGAGGAGATGATAGGAGCTAGGAAGGAAGTGTAGAGTGAGAAGAGAAAGGGGTCAAGTACGGATCCTTGGGGGACGCCATGGTTGAGAGCATGGATAGGGGAGGGACTACCTCCCCAGGAAACTGTGAAGATGCATTTGGAGAGATAGGAGGGGCACCTGTTGAGGGCTGAATCTTTGAGGCCAAAGGATGAGAGAGAGTAGAGGATGATCAACAGTATCAAAGGCAGCAGAGAGGTCGAGAAGAATGATATACAGATGGATATACATGATGGATATACAGATGGATATACATGATGGATATACAGATGGATATACATGATGGATATACATGATGGATATACAGATGGATATACAGATGGTTATACATGATGGATATACATGATGGATATCCAGATGGTTATACATGATGGATATACAGATGGATATACAGATGGATATACAGATGGTTATACATGATTGATATACAGATGGATATACATGATGGATATACATGATGGATATACAGATGGTTATACATGATGGATATACAGATGGATATACAGATGGATATACAGATGGTTATACATGATGGATATACAGATGGATATACATGATGGATATACATGATGGATATACATGATGGATATACATGATGGATATACAGATGGATATACATGATGGATATACAGATGGATATACATGATGTATATACATGATGGATATACAGATGGATATACAGATGGATATACAGATGGATATACATGATAATGTAGAGTTGTGGCAGTGGTTGAATAAGATGAGGTAGAGGAAGGCAGCTCACTACTTCCTCAGAAAGGAATGGCCTTTCTCAGAGTATTCAGATGGTTTGAGCGGGTGTGATGACACATGGTGGTCGTACCAAAATAGAAGTGCCCATGTCAGCCGAGACTAAGGCATTCAACATGGGTAGCCGAAGCCTTTGGTAAGCCTTGTATGGTTTTAAAGAGTTGCCACACCCAGGATTTTCTTTGGATGCTGGAGGTAGGCAATTCCTCTCTCTCATCTTCCAGGTGCTTTTGATCCTCTTCTGCATTATCGCGCCTGTTCTCCTGTGCAGGGCCTCCAGCGCTTGGTGGTGGTGGATTCTGGGGAGGAGGCAGGGACATAACTGATGCCATTTGTGCAGCAAAATAGTATTTGCGCCAATAGTTTTAAAACTTGTAGAAGGGAAATGTTCAAATCAAAACTTCCACTAGTTTTGAAGTGTCGGCAAAGCACAGACCCATTCGCAAACACGTCATCACAGTGCATGCCCTCGCTGTCATGCGATGTTTGCGCACTCTAGCAAGTAAAAAATGGCATAAAGATGTGTGGAAAGTGTTTAAAAGTGCTCCGAAGGAGGATAGGAGGTGTGGAATGGCAGTTTTTAATTGAATCCCACAAGATGGGCTGAACAAAATGTGGTTGTCAAAAGCTCACGAATCACGGGACATGTTCACAAACACATCTTCACCCTGCAGGTGTACAGTCACATGGGTCTGTCACCGATGATGCAATGATGTTAGCAGACCTTGGCGGCAAGAGGTACAGGGTGCATTCTCAGGGATTTCCGCAGGGCACCGGAAAGGGTTTACACTTGCACACGTCATAGGTTGCGACACAGGTCTCTGAACACTTCTATAGTTCACAGACTTCCAATTGGGTTTTTATTTTAGAAAAAATATGAAAGAATGAGATAGGAGATATTTATAGCGTGATCAATTATTGTGTTTATTATAAGGGACAGGTATTGCATGGGAAACATTAATGGCAGAATTTGGAATTTTATCAAATTATTGGGGGATAGAGCGAGAGAATGTTTTCAGAATTTAATTGGGGTGATTGTTGGGGAAGGTGGACAGGTACATGTGGGACAGTTGTAATGTACATTTCTAATAATATGATTTTGAACATGGCACTGGTAAAAACTTTTGAAATTCAGTGAAAAAAATGTTTTAAAGTGACATTATGGTTACGTTGCTATAATAAAAACCTATGAAATTTTTGAAAAACAATGACATTTGTGATGTCATCTTTGATGTCCTGACTGTTAATCTTTAATGGCACTGTGGTGGCACGAGTCATGGTTGCTTAGCTTACCATAATTGGCGAACTATTGTTTTTTTTTTTTCTTTTACCTGTAACTATAACGTCCCTTTAAGAAAATGTTTTCACTGAATTTCATATTTTATTAGTGCAACTTAACCTTGATGTCACTTTAGCAAGGTTTGTTCACTGAATCTATATATGTATTTGTGAAAGTGTGTTTGTATGTTCAGAGTTGACTCCAGCTCCGTAGCACTTTGATCAGCAGGATCTGTGTGAATTTTCTATCACGGAAAAGTCAGCAACGGAAACGTTTTCATGAGAAATGTACACACCACAAAAGGCTTGTACATTTTTTTTTTCGGCAGCTACAGGGGTTTCCCCCGCTACCCCCGCTCACTATACCGTATAGCATAGTGAGCGGGGTATTGTGGGGGACACCCCCGCAGCCGCCAGCTTTTTTTTTTTTCATTTGGCAGAAGACTGGGAGAGTGTCCCCTGCAACACCCATTATGGTGTACTGGTAATAGTGAAATTTGACCAATCCCACTCAGGCACACTGCACAAGGTGGCGTCTAGCCCTGTGCTATCAGTATCGGTGATTCCGGGAGATTGTTGATTTTGCAATTGTTGGCTCCAGCCCCAGGACAGTTGGGCTGAAATTTAGGCCTGAGGTCAGCATACCAGTCTGGGGTGTACTGGTGATTTGTGATATCTGACCAATCCCACTCATACACCCTGCACAGGGATGGAGCAGAGTCTGTCCCTGAGCTATCAGTATAAGCAAATTTTTGGATATTGACGATTTTGCGATGCTTCTACAAAAGGATGTTCTGACACAATAAACCATACACAAGGCTATAGCAGACCCCCACCTGCATGTCAGCTACAGACCGGTGCAATGTGGGGTATGATATTACTTATTGCAACTGTTAGGGAGAATTGTGCTTAGTCACCTTGATTACAGGAATGCACCCAAACGTGATTGGCCTGCTGGCTGTCCTTGGAGGACAGCCACCCTGCTGTGTGACACCTATACTGCAAATGAATGGGAATTACTTACATAAAAGGCAAGGTATTTTGCAAGGAAGGCAGTTGACCACTGGACAAAGGAACCGAAGAAATAAACTGGAAGGGAAGCTTGCTGCACCTCCTGGACCGTTGGTTTACCTGGTGAAGCCCTGCTGCAGTCCTCAAGCTCCTATTTCGACATCGACTAGAGAATCTCGTAAAAGACGACTTCTCCCCTTGGATTGATGGGACCAATCAACCCGAAGACGAACTCGACTGAAACCCTTCTCTCTGCTGGCTGTACTTCCATTGCTGCTGCAACAACCAAGTGCCAGTGGACAGGAACACCAGAATCGAGTGCATCATTTTTAAGCCAGACCCGAGCTCCAGGACTCCCTCGATGCATGGCTGACCAAGCCTGAGCCACCTCAACAGAGTGCTGAACCCCAGAAGCAAGGAAAGTCCACAAGGTGTCCAAGAACTATGGTGATGCTATTTGCGAGTAGCTGAAACTTCGAAGAATCGCTGATCTGAATTGCGCCCATTGCTGCTGCTGACCTTCAAATCGTAGAGCAGGAGTCCCTAGATGTCCCCCCTCTTGTCCCCATGACTGAGGCCCAGGAACAACAGGATTTGCAGGAATTACAACAGGAACAGAAGCCAACTGGAATCATGTATTCAGACATAAGGTAAAGTGAACTAAGAGGTACTTACATCTTGTGTGCGTAGCTTGCTGGCTCTCACTGGAGACTTGCACTGTGAACTAATAGGTACTTACCTTTTGTGTGTGTAGCTTGTTTGCTCCCACTGGAGACTTGCACTGTGATCTAAGAGGTGCTTACCTCTTGTGTGTGTAGCTTGCATGCTCTCACTGGAGACTTGCACTGTGAACTAAGAGGTACTTACCTCTTGTGTGTGCTGCTTGCTTGCTCTCACAGGAGACTTGCATTGTGAACTAAGAGGTACCTACCTTTTGTGTGTGTAGCTTGCTTGCTCTCATTGGAGACTTGCACTGTGAACTAAGAGGTACTTACCTCTTGTGTGTGCAGCTTGCTTGCTCTCACAGGAGACTTGCACTGTGAACTAAGAGGTACTTACCTCTTGAGTGTGCTGCTTGCTCTCACTGGAGACTTGCACTGTGAACTAAGAGGTACTTACCTCTTGTGTGTGCTGCTTGCTTGCTCTCACTGGAGACTTGCACTGTGAACTAAGAGGTGCTTACCTCTTGTGTGTGTAGCTTGCTTTCTCTCACTGGATACTTGCACTGTGAACTAAGAGATACTTACCTCTTGTTTGTGCTGCTTGCTTGCTCTCACTGGAGACTTGCACTGTGAACTAAGAGGTACTTACCTCGTGTGTGTGCTGCTTGCTTGCTCTCACTGGAGACTTGCACTGTGAACTAAGAGGTACTTACCTCTTGAGTGTGAAGCTTGCCAGCTCTCACTGGAGATTTGCATTGTGAACTAAGAGGTACTTACCTCTTGTGTGTGCTGCTTACTTGCTCTCACTGGAGACTTGCACTGTGAACTAAGAGGTTCTTACCTCTTCTGTGTGCTGCTTGCTTGCTCTCACTGGAGACTTGCACTGTGAACTAAGAGGTACTTACCTTTTGTGTGTGTAGCTTGCTTGCTCTCATTGGAGACTTGCACTGTGAACTAAGAGGTACTTACCTCTTGTGTGTGCTGCTTGCTTGCTCTCACTGGAGACTTGCACTGTGAACTAAAAGGTACATGCATACCTTACTTGTGTAGCTGGGAAAGGGTTAATTTACATTGCATTGGGGGTACAAAAAGTTCTTACTTGTTTCAGAAACTTTTAACCATTGTTTACTTCCCTAACCTTTTACTTTTTGCCACCACTTCACTATTACCATTTAAGTGTGAAAAGTGATGTATTAATGTCCACAGTGTCCTGGCTATTGAGGTCACCTCAGGGTGTAGGAATATCTCTGTGCCATCCCAAAAGGGTATCTACTTTATTGAAATTAAGGAGTGTATTTTGAAGTGGATCTTTATTGTTGCCAATTGCTTATTTTAAAACTGACTGTTAAATTAATTCATAATTATTTAATCAAGAAACCTTGAGTATAAGTGTTATTTGAATACTTGTCACTGTGAAACTCTATGTTGCAACCCTACGGCTAACATTGACCCCTCTTGAGATTAGCCTGACTGCTCAGACACTCTACCAACTTGTGTAGTACAGACTTATACCAAAGGTTGGGTTACCTATTGCCACGAGGACAAGGCTGGTGTAGTCTCCCACAGGGTACTGCATACAATCTTGCCTAGCAGCAACACTAATTCCCTCAGACTTAACATCATGTATGACTTCACTGACAAAATGGCTGCTTAGGTTAATTACATTTTCAACTTTGACAACTATGTTCTGTTAGGTAAAATATATGTACATATTTATAAAGTACATTGTATTCTGATTTTATTTCTTTATATCTAGTGAAAAGTCATCCATTTGAAGTACTTGCAAACATGATTGAAATGAAAAATAGCATAGTATCTTATCATGTATTTCCTTTGGAAGGTAACCTGTTAGAATGAATTCAAAACTCATAATTAATTTACAAACAAAATAACTGAAAATAATACAAATCCAATTGCACGTCTAAAATGCAATCTTCTATTTGTAATCTTCATTTATTTTCTATATATGTTAATATGTAGTAAACATATATAATGTTTTAATGTTATATTTTATTTATTTTTTGTATTATATTTTATATTGATTTTCTTCATACAAAGGAGCTTTCATTGTTGTTATGTGTCCACTTCGCCTTTCTTGTAAGGTTCCTCCTAAACAGTACTCTGAGAGTGTGCCCGACTTTCCAACTAGCAATGATCACCTTCAACCAGAAATTCATTTATGTGCCTCTTCTAGGTTTTGTTAAAGTGTTTTGCTCATCAAGACAATTGTAACATTCTTATTATGACTACATCATATACTGGAAGTAGTCATTTTACATGAGGATTGTAATATTTAATAAAGGGACAGGTGTTAGGCAGAAACCTGTGCAGTTCCCTCTGGGACCACTGCAAAAGATTTAGGACTACAGGTGTTTGGCAGTAAACCCACTTGGTAGCAGTCTGTACCACACAGATTCACTTGGTAGCTGTGGCTGAGCAGTCAGACTTCCCTCAAGAAGAGTTAGGCAGTATACAGAGTATTCACAATAGGTCAAGAGAACACAATAGAACAAGTAAACACTGACCAGGGCTTGGTGTAAAAGAGATATAATTATTTATTTAAAACCACATCTAGAAAAACACACAGGCACTAATAGTAAGCAATTCAAAAACACGGTCACTAAAAGATATACACTCCCTTAAAAGAATATTAGACAAGTCTTAGGTAAAGCCCCACTTTTTTTCAGACAGCGGTGAGCGCTTAACGTAGATGGCACTCTAATAATTTGTTTTAAAAAGGGAGAGAAAAAAAGGGAATAAATTGAAACAGATCCCAACACTTTTTCATGAACACAACAAGGGAGGAAGGCAAAGTAACACAAGGAATTCAGAGTCAGTAGGCCGGATCCGCTTAAGATCCAAACGAAATCTCCAAGGTCACACGGTTGCAGTGCACGAAAGTCTTGTAACGGTTCAAAAGGAGTTGGGACAAAGAAAGGGACCAGTTAGAGGGTCACGGCGGCCAGCCCAGTCCAGAAGGTTAAGGGGTTATTATTACCTAGTAGCAATCTTTAGAAAGGGAGGCCTGGCGGACACGGTACCTTAAAGTGGTGAGAACACTCCAGCGGAGGCAGTTGTTCCTGGCAGCGGATGCAAGTCGGTGCTTCATCCGGGGGAAGAGAGGATCTCGTCAGGGAGGAAGACAGGAGTCCGTTGAACTGCCAGGGAAGAAACCAGCCGCGGAGTTTCTCGGGTACAAGAAGCGGTCCGTTGATTCGCGGTTCAGTGGTGAGTGGCTATCCGGCTGCCGGGGTGCTTGGCACGGGCAGTTCGACCACATACCAGTCTGGGGTGCGAAGAAAGAAGGTAAACTGGTTGTGCCCACCAGTCAGGGGAAGAAGCCTCTCCAGCCGGAGATCTTCTCTGTCGTCGGGAAGTGGTGAGTCGGTTCCGCAGGGCTCCACCAGTGGTGTCGTCGTGGTAGGCCAGCTCAGCTTCTCCCTCATCGGATTCTCAGGTCCTGTGGCGACTTCTGAAGTTCCAGTCCCCAAAGCCCTGCTTTTATGCAGCATACCCCCATTCACTCAGCCTTGCTGTCAATCAAACATGCTAAGTGGTGAGCCGGCCGGCTCACCACTTGGGCCAATCACACAAGAGTGTGACTTGAGTTACCAAGGTAACTCAGTACAGGGTGCCTAAACCCCCTCCCACACCCCCTGTGGTACCCAGACAGAGTGGCACCACTTTTGGAGGCTTCTGTGGAGGAGCCCGCCAAAAAGTGGAACAAAGGGCTCGACTTGGGTTGGAGTCACAGAAGAGAACACAAACGCCATTTTAGAATCGAGTCCTGGCAAAAAATACCAACCGGCAAATTAATATTAATTAAATAAACCGGCGGTATGTTCGAGGCTATGAGAATTAAATAATTAAAGTTGGTAGCCTTGAACAATGGGAAAATCCCATAGGGAAATATTTGCGGTTGAATATAAAAAGTACTTTCCACTGCCACCAGCCAAAACTCGATCAGGGGGGATGGAGACGTGCCCCCTCGACTAACAGAGCCCGGGGCAATCGAATTGCCTCGATCAGTATGTCCACAATATGATGGTTTGTACTGGTTTCTGTTAATAATTTGGGACTAGTAAAGCCAATGGTGACTTTACATGCCCTGGGAGACAGTAGTCAGTCCCAGGGTATGGAGTCTATGGTGGGGTGTCACTATGACACCCCTGTGTTACTGCACGGAGGGTGCTGTGTAACACACATCATAAAAACACATGAGACCCTATGGAGTAAAGGACCCCATAGCCCATAAAACACATTAACAGTCAAAGGAACACCATAAATCATGTCCAAGAGTGGGAGAAAATGAGTCTCACTCTTGGCTGGAGAAAAAAAACAAACTAAAGAATTCAAGCAAAACTGCTGGTGGACTCACGAGGTTAGGAAATTCAGCCTAAAGAGAGAATTCTTCCTAACAACAGTTTACAATGTAGATTTTCTGGCCAGGAAGACACCATTTTGTCGCTCAAAATGCCCTTCCTTCTTGGAAAGGGTCAGGCTCAGGTTCAAACCAATGATCTGTTTTTTCTATGTTTAATTTTGTGCACTGAGCACTGATTGAGCTCTAATGCTGCTCAACCTACACATTTGTTACAACACAAACACCAAATGTAACACAAAATAACGAACATAATGGTGGCTTGCAAGTTGATTTTTCCCACCAGCTCAAGGGAAGAAGTTGTCCTTAAAGGGGCTTCTCTGTTGAGCAATTTTCAGACTATTCGGACATGCAGCAGGACTTCACCGGGCAAACCAACAGTCCAGGAGTTGCAGCAGTCGTCTTCCTTCAGATCGTCTTTGGTTTTTTTCATTCCAGTGGTCGGCTCTGCCGTCCAAGTCCCAGAGACCTGCTTTTAAACAGTTTTTCCCCATTCATTGCAGCCAGCCAATCTCGACAGAGTGCATTCAGGTCGCCTAGGAGACTAAGCACAGGGAGTTTCGGGCATCTCCCTCACATCCTGTCCACGCCAAAGGCCAACGAATAAAGGCCCAAACCTAGTTTGGTGCGCAGAGACAAACACTAGAAGGACCTTTCAAAAAGAAATGGTGAAAAACAAATCAATTGAAACCTGTTTTTACAGAGGGGGCTCAGATGCCATCTTGAAAAACATGGCTCTGTTGGATTTTAGCTACTGGAGCGTTTAAACGGATCGCGGTCAGGAAAATCATGGTAATGTCACTGCCACCAGCCATTCTGAGAGGAAAGGGTAGCTTTTGAGGGCTACATGAGTTTTCTAGGCATAGGGAATACCGGGCAGGGTGTGCTGGGTCTAGCAATTTAAAAAGACCAGTAAAGTCAGTTTAACTTTACATCCACTGGGAGACAGTAGTCAGTCCCAGAGAAGGTATTGAAACCTTGGGAAGTCTGAAAGACATCCCTGTGCCACTGCACTGAGGGTGCTGTGTGACACACAAGAAAACGATGATGCCTATGGAGTTGTCTAAAACTCCATATCCAAAGAACACAAAAGTAAAACACACATCAAAATACATGAAGGAGTGGGAAAAAAAGACTAACACTTTTTCCAGGTAAAAATTAAAGTCCTAAAAATCCAGCAAAGTTGCTGGGGGTCTCAAAAGGTAAGGGAAATTAGCACATTCATGAGAATTCTCGCTAACAGCGCCCACCTGTGGGTACCGCCTCTTGAGTGGCCCCTTAGCACCTACCACCTGTGGATACCGCCTCTTGAGAGGCCCCTCAGCCCGTCCCACCTGTGGATACCACCTCTTGAGTGGCCCCTCAGCGCCTCCCACCTATGGGTACCTCCACTTGGGTGGCCCCTTCACTGCCTCCCACCTGTGGATACCTCCTCTTGAGAGGCCCCTCAGCCCGTCCCACCTGTAGATACTACCTCTTGAGTGGCCCCTCAGCATCTCCCACCTGTGGGTACCTCCTCTTGGGTGGCCCCTTCAGTGCCTCCCACCTGTGGGTACCTCCTCTTGAGTAGCCCCTCAGCACCTCCCACCTGTGGATCCTGCCTCTTGAGTGGTCCCTCAGCACCTCCCACCTGTGGATACCACCTCTTGAGTGGCCCCTCAGTGCCTTCCACCTGTCGATACTGCCTCTTAAGTGGTCCCTCAGCGCCTCCCACCTGTCGATACTGCCTCTTGAGTGGCCCCTCACTGCTTCCCACCTGTGGATACTTGTAGATTTGCATGTGTAGGGCTACGGTGTAGGACGTCGATGATGAGAAGTCTCCAACTAACCCAATCAGGGGGCTGTCCACCCTGCAACTGTAGTTTGGAACTGGATGGTGTTTCTGTGTGAATATGCTCAGAGTGCCTTGAAGCGCTTTCATGTTACTGGAGCAAGAGTCATACACCTGGTAACCCAGTGTGTGGTTCGGTAAGAGGTCAGGGTTCCTGTTGATCTCATCCATGGCAAAGATAAAGGCCATGAGGTGGCGAAGATATCTAGCGGAAGGCCTGCAAGACACAATGAAAGAAGTCCACCATCAATGGAGTCAGACAGAGGGTTAGACATGATGAAAGAAGGCCACCATTAATGGAGTCGGACAGAGGGTTAGACTTGATGAAAGAAGACCACCCTGAATGGCGCTAGACAGAGGGTTAGACACAAAGAAAGAAGGCAACAATAAATGGAGTCAGACAGAGGGTTAGACATGATGAAAGACGGCCACCATCAATGGAGTCAGACAGAGGGTTAGACACAATGAAAGAAGGCCACCATCAATGGAGTCAGACAGAGGGTTAGACACAATAAAAGAAGGCCACCATCAATGGAATCAGACAGATGGTTAGACACGATGAAGAAGACCACCATCAATATAGTCAGACAGAGGGTTAGACTTGATGAAAGAAGACCACCCTGAATGGCGCTAGACAGAGGGTTAGACACAATGTTTATTTTTTGTTTGTTTCTTTATTTGTAGCGCGTGCCAGACCCAAAGGTATCAGGGCGCCAGAGCAGGTATACTTTAGGCTTACAGGTTACAGGTTACACGTTGCAAGTTACACAGTCGTATAAATACACATTAGTACAAATACAGCAGATATTACATATGCATTACAGGTAAGAAGTCACAATAGAAGGTCAGGGTCCAATTTGGTTGCTAGCCAGTTGGTTGGTAAAACTGGACTATATCTCATTTTCTTTGAGCCATTTGATTATGTTTAATCTCAAGTGTGGGTATGAATAATCAGACCTTAAAGTGGGTGGGAGGGAGTTCTACAGTTGGGCAGCTTTGACAGGGAAACTATTCCCTCCGATTGTAGTCATTTTGAAAGGGGGAACTGATAGGCAGTTCGTGCAGGCTGCTCTCATAGGTCTAGATGTAACTATACTATTAAATCTCTCTGTCAGGTAGCTTGGTGCTAGGTTGTTGAGGCATTTAAATGTTAGAGATGCATTTTTAAGTTTAATTTTGTCAACTGTGGAGAGCCATTTGGATTGTCTTCTAGTTGTTGATATATTAGGGTTACCTACCAGTCCACAGTGTGCCAGCTGCATGGCATATCACAACCACTCTTTTCAAGCATGCTGACCCAAGTGCTGGATGCCCTCCTGAAGCATGCAAGCATCCATGTATTCCTACCACGGACTGGACAGGAGCTCGCTGAAACTAAAGTTGGCTTCCAAGCACTGGCAGGCATGCCCAATTGCGTTGGTGCCCTCGACTGCACCCCTGTAGAATTGGTGGCCCCTCATGCCAATGAGGAGGTGTACCGCAATCACAAGCAATACCACTCCATCAATGTGCAGATGGTATGTGACTCCAGCCAGATCATCACACATTGCTGCACCCGATATACCGGATCTACGAATGATGCCATGGTGCTGCGTAACTCCACGCTACCCCACTACATGGAGCGACATGCTGGATGACGCGCCTGGCTGCTTGGTAAGTAGCTTGACTGGGCCATTGCAGTCCATTGGAGTTGTGAGATGGGGGATGCATACTCCACCTGTATGGGATTGCGGGCATGCATTCTCCACCTGTGTGGGATTGTGGGGGATGCATACGCCACCTGGGTGGGATTGGGGGGGATGCAAACTCCACCTGGGTGGGATTGGGCGGTGAGTGAACAATGCACCGGGTGAGGATGATGAGGATGATGATGGAGGAGAAGCAGCACTCCTGGCAGTAAGTGATGCACAAGATGGCCGAGCTGTACGTCAATCACTGATTCACGATTACTTCTGAACCACAGGGACGTTGATGGTTATGTGTCAGTACTACACTGAGCACTGGGAGCGTGTGGATATGGACACAGGGTGTGTAGGGAGTTGGGCACTGTGCGCTGTCATGAATAGATTGAACACACAAAATGAACAATGTCCAGGCATGAAATGATTTTGAACACAACGGGTGTATTAAGAAAAATAACAATATAGTACTTCCTCCTTCCACCACTCACACGCCCTCCCCCATAACCCCCAAACACCCCATACCCCCAAACACCCCATACCCCCCATACCCCCAAACAACCCATACCCCCAATAAACAACCCCTTAATCCCTGAACACCACCAACACCACCTCACCCATTGTCATCACACACACAATGTGGTTGGACCGGCTATTTACGGACTTTCTTTGTGTCGGGGGCAGCATTTCTGTGTGCCTTGCACTGTGCCTCGTCATCCACACAGGGCTTGAGGGAGTCAAGCTTTCAGGTGTGGTCTATGGGGTGGAGGTGGATGGATTTTGCACCGCCAGTGCAGGTTGTTCGTGCTGCATGTGTTCCAGCATCCTGTTTAGGACCTGTGTGACCACCCCCAAACTGTCACGTATGATTATGGCACTCAAATTGATGGGCACAATGGTTCCAGCATTCACCTCCCAGATCTCATGGCGTGTTTGCTCACCCTCGGCCACAAACTGGTGCACCAGTTCGATCATTGAGTCCTGGCGGGCCTCTACCGTTGACAGGCGTGCCTCCATGTCAGTGGGGGCTGTGGAGGTGGAGGGTGCATGGCTGGCCTCTTAGGTGCTTGGCAGATGCGGACTCCGCAGTTGAACCGCTGGTTCCTGCATGGGGCTGGACGGTGTGCCCTGTGTGGAGTGGTGGGGGTGGACAGGGGCTTTGTGTGTGGAGATATTCGACATGGATGGTGCCATCAATGTCCTCGTATTCCTCCATGTTCACATCCACATCGCTGAAGGGGGCTGTGGCTGCTGACTCAGCTGGTGACAGCGGACTGTGTGCCATCAGCCTCGCCTTCACTTGTTGTTGCCAGCTCAGTATTTGCAGTCTCGTTAGCTGCTATCTCCTCCTCAGCTGGCCTGGCCTCTACAGGTGCCCTGGGTTGCACTCTGGCCCGCGGTGCTGCCCCGGAGGTGGAATGCCCATTGCCATCTGGTCTGGCCCTGGATGTTGATGCCCTTGGTCCAGGGTCCTGCCCTTCACCTTCTGCATCAGTGCCTGAGGGGGAACAAGAGATGCAGGGCATCAGTGATGGTGTCACATGCAAGATGAATGAGTTGGTGCTGTACCGTATTTCATTTCTCATGCATTGCATTCTTATAGGTGTGTCACACAGGGCACTTTCAAGGGGGGGTCATATTGGCATAGGCCATGGCCTCTCCATTCAGTACTGATGTGTACCAGATGGCATACTGTTGTATTGTGGTTTATGTGATGTGTGACATGTGAATGGTCCCTGTGTGTTGGGTGTCTGTTGGTAATGGGATTGGCGCACAGCATGCATTTCATTTTGCCAGGGTTTGGACCTCCATCTGGACATGGATCTGTATATGTTTGTATGGTGGGCCATGCATTGGCTTGGCTCACTTTCACATCTGTTGTACTACCTCATGGTTTGGCCTTCTGGGGTTGCAGGGTCACTCATCTCCATCTCCCGATGTCGCTGCACCCGTCTCATTTCACCAAAGCCCTCTAGGAACTCCATATGTATGGTGGTGCTGCAGGTCTCTTCCCAGCGCATCAATTTTACTGGTGAGTGGGCACCCCCGCCTGTGGCCATGGCCTCCCTACGATTAGATGCCAGGATGTTACGGACCCGGAGACGTAGGTCATCCCATCGCTTTTTACAGTCTTTGTCTGTGTGGGGGTGGTGCCAAGCCCCTGTCACCTTACGTGCAACCTCCTCCCATATTTCTTAGTTGGACTTCCCTTTTGAGGTTGTTTGCGAAAACCTCATCTGCATGGGCTGCAAGGGTATCAGCCAGCATGTTGAGCTCCTCGTCGGAGAAGCGCTTCTTGCGGGGTAGTGATGCGGGTAGCCTTGGACATGCTGGTTGGTATGGCCCTGCTCTCTCCTCTGTAGCACTGCTGGATTGAGAGGATTGAAATGGATTGTGTTTTTAAAGATAGCCGCCGGCGCATTTCCCATTCTGACGCAATGACGTTACTTCCAGGTCCGGTATTACGAGCCCGGTATTAGCATGATGTTATTACCAGGTCGTTATTAAGGGGTTGCTCCTTGGCGGAGGCGGGACCGGCGGGTCCCATGATGGCGCTATCGGGGGGGTTGGATGGCCTTTAGCAGCATGGTGGTGCAGCCATTACCAGCATGGGGGTTGGCGCGTGCTCACGCACTCGTAATCAGCCGCTATTAGCGGCGTCAAGGGTGCACAGATGCGCTATTACCACCATGCCGGTAATAACTCAGTTTTTACCTGCATACTCGTAATGAGGCCCACAGTCTTTGCTCAGGATCACACAGTTCAGAGTAGTTTGTGGTTTAGTCTTTGCCAAGAGTTTGGAACGAAGTTGGTTGAAGGAAAACTTATTTAAAAGAGTAGAGAAGGACAAGCCCTCAGATTGGCAAAAGATTTCAAACACTTTTACCATGGTTGGACGGAACGAAAGATCAGATTAGAACAGTACCTTAAATGAAGAAGAAGGCTGTAGCTGAGGCAGAAGTTCCTGGCAGATCCTGCAGGCTCACGGTTCATTAAGCGACTGTCGGACTGACATGAAGTAGGAAGACTGGAGGGTCCTGCACTGCCCAGGGAAGAAACCAGAAGCAGAGCAAAGCAACGAATAAAAGGTGCACTCCTTAAAACCCAAACAGGGTCTGACCCTCCTGGCTATCCGGTTCCCGCAACGATGCACAGCAAATTCGACCAGGGAAGGAATCCTTGCTTGCTGTTTGGCGAACTGGATGGTCCCACCAGCTCAAGGGAAGAAGATTCCATGCAAATCTTCTCTGTCGTCGGAGTTTGGAGATGTGGACCCGCAGAAGGGCTTCACCGGGAGGTTCAGTCGTGGTAGTGGTTCTCTTCTTTCAGCTTCTCTTCAGTTCTCTCGATCCAGTGGTGACTCTGCCTTCCTAGTCCCAGAGACCTGCTTTTTATGCAGTTTTCCTGATCCACACAGCCTGGCTGTCAATCACACAGCAGGTTGGCTGTCCTGGCAGGACAGTCACCTAGCCAATCAAACCAGAGGGCGACTTGGGTTTCCAAGGGAACCCTGTGCAGGGGGCCTAAAACCTCCCCCTCACATCCTGTCCCCCCAGACTCTCAGGTACCTAAGAAGGGCTTCTGTGCCGAAGCCCACCAAAGGACGGCGAACAAAGAAACCAAACCTGGTTTGGCACGCAGAGTAAAACACAAGAAAAACCTTTTACAAAAAGAAATGGCAAATAAACCCGGCCGGAACCAAATAAAAGTAAATGGGGTCCAGTGGATTTTAATTCAAGGTTACCAAGATAGCCTTAAACAGTAACAAGGCTATTTACATAGACCGCGGTAAGAAAGATATGGTAGATACCACTGCCAACAGCCAAATCTTAAAGAAGGAGGAAGGAAATAATGTTCCATCAGAGACAGACAAAAAGGGATAACTTTTAACCCTTTCAAGTACTCTATGTATGATAGGTTGTACTGGGTCTGTGAATTTAAAAAGACTAATAAAGTCAATGGCAACTTTGCATGTTCTGGGAGACAGTAGTCAGTCCCAAAAAATGGAGTTTAAAGTGGGAAGTCTGAAAAAGACAACCCTGTTTCAGATGATGCCTATGGAGTAGGTGAGGCTCCACAGTCTAAGAATACAAACATGTTAAACACACACAGCAAAACACATGTAAGAGTGGGAAAAAAGGCTCACACTCTTACCAGGTGAAAAAAATAAATCCTAGAAATCCAGCAAAGCTGCTGAGGGACTCAGTAGGTAAGGGAAATTAGCCATTCTGGAGAATTCTCCCTAACAAGCATTTTAGGACTGCTAGGGTCAATGGAAGACGTAATGCTTTGATAAGTCTATCTAATAGAACTGCATGTTCCACTGAAGTGCTGTCTGCTCAGAAGACGCCCCACCTTTTCCAGCAGACAGATCTGCGTGCACAGTTGATGTCACACAAGCGGAGTCAGAGTACACTGTCAATTCCTCTTCCTCAAAGCTCTGCAGCTCTTCGATGAGCACCACTTATACTGCAGACTGTGCTGAATAATTTGACGACAATCTTGCACGTGTTACTTTCTCAAACTCACCCTCTATGTTTATCTTAGTACCGCCGATCCAGTATGCCTTTCCCCAGTTTCTTTATCAATCCTTGATGACCTACCAATAAAGACAACTTCCCCCCTCACAAGGGCATGTTCTCTAACTTGCAGAATCTCCTTATAGTTCTCAACATACATTATGCACTCATGTACATAGTCATCCTCTCCTACTGATTCTGCTATAAACGTGGTGGGTTTACTGTTTTACATCTAAAAATTGTAATCACAAGGTTTACATTAATTACCTCGTACCCTGACTTCAACAGCTGCTAAAATTGCTCACAAGGATAATGCTCTTTCATAACTGGATCTAAGATCCCACTGTAATATGCTAATGGCTTGTGCCCATGTCCTAATATTGTTTCTTGACTGAGAACTACTGTCATAACTTCACCATTTCAATGAGAGAATAAGTACAACTCGTAATGAGAATCTGGAATTCCTAATGCTGGGGTTGTGCTGATTGTTTTTTTTAATTCTTCAAATCCTTCAGTCATCTCATCTGTCCATGTTATTGTAATTTTATCCACCTGGGCTTCTTCAGGTCCTTTTAAAAGTGGTTGAATATATGTACTGTGCGCAAAAACCCAGGCTCTACAATAATGACATAAGACTAGGGATTGTTGCATTTCCCTCACTGTTTTAGGTGCTGAGGTTTTCATGATCGCTTCTGCTGTCTCAAAGGTCACTTTTCTCCAATTATGGGAGATCAACTGTCCTATAGACAAGATTTCTTCCTGACAATGTTGTAACTTCTCTTTGTCTACGTTATTCCCTTTCTCTGAGAGTATTGTCACAAGCTTAACTGAATCTTCTCTGCACCTTCTGTCTCACTGTACACCAAAAGGTCACCCACATACTGAATTATTGTACTTTCGAGTTGAACATTACCCAAATGCATCTGAAGGATTCTGTTGAATATTGAAGGGGACTCACAGTACCCTTGGGCAAACAAGTATGTTTCAGCCTCCTTGGGCCCTCTTCTTTTACCTTCCTGTAAGGCTAGAAACTTGAGTGCCATCTTCAATTCCACTCTCTCCTCATCTCCTCACAAAAGGGACCAGGGACTGTATCTCTTCAGCCCTGAAATCTATCCACTGGTTCCCGGTGGCTACAAGGATCAATTTCAAGACCCTCTGGATCACCCACAAGGCTTTCTGGGCCCAGAACCTGTATTACATCCAACTCTCTCTTCTAAAAATACCTTCCTTCTTGAGCCCTTCGCTCAGCCACCTCCAACTCTCTAAGGGTCAGACGCTTCCTTAGGCAGAGAATGGGGGGTATATCCCTCTCCTCAGCAAGTGCCTGTTAGGCAGAAACCTGTGCAGTTCCCTCTGGGACCACTGCAAAAGATTTAAGAGTACAGGTGTTTGGCAGGAAACCCACTTGGTAGCAGTCTGTACCACACAGATTCACTTGGTAGCGGTGGCTGAGCAGTCAGACCTCCCTCAAGAAGAGTTAGGCAGTATGCAAAGTATACACAATAGGTCAAGAGAACACAGTAGAACAAGTAAACACTGACCAGGGCTTGGTGTAAAAGAGATATAATTATTTATTTAAAACCACATCTAGAAAAACACACAGGCACTAATTTTGAGCAGTTTAAAAACATGGTCACTAAAAGATATACACTCCCTTAAACGAATACTAGACAAGTCTTAAGTAAAGTCCCACTTATTTTCAGACAGCGGTGAGCGCTTAACATAGATGGCACTCTAATAGTTTGTTTTAAGAAAAGGGAGAGGAGAGCAGAGAACAGATTGAAACAGATCCCAACACTTTTATCAGAACATAACAAGAGTGGAAGGCAAAGTAAAACCGTGAAGTTACAGTTCAAGCGGCCGGATTCTCTTCAGGAGATCCAAACGAAATGTGTCCAAGATCACTCAGTTGCAGTGCACAAAAGTCTTGTAGCGGTTCAAAAAGGAGTTGGACCAAAGAAAGGGACCAGTTAGAGGGTTAAGGCGGCCAGCCCAGTCCAGAAGGTTAAGGGGTTATTATTACCTTGTAGCAATCTTTAGAAAGGGAGGCCTGGCGGACACGGTACCTTAAAGTGGTGAGAACGCTCCAGCGGGGGCAGTTGTTCCTGGCAGTGGGTGCAAGTCGGTGCTTAGTCCGGGGGAAGAGGAGATCTCGTTGTGGAGGAAGACAGGAGTCCGTTGCACTGCCAGGGAAGAAACCAGCCGCAGAGTTTCTCAGGTGCAAGGAGCGGGCCGGTGATTCGCGGTTCAGTGGTGAGTGGCTATCCGGCCGACGGGGTGCTTTGCACGGGCAGTTCGACCACAAACTGGGCTGGGGTGCGAAGAGCGAAAGGTAAACTGGTTGTGCCCACCAGTCAAGGGAAGAAGCCTCTCCAGCTGGGAGATCTTCTCTGTCGTTGGGAAGTGGTGAGTCGGTTCTGCAGGGCTCCACCGGTGGTGTCGTCATGGTAGGTCGGCTCAGCTTCTCCCTCATCGGTATCTCAGGTCCTGTGGCGACTTCTGAAGTTCCAGTCCCCAAAGCCCTGCTTTTATGCAGCATACCCTCAATTCACTCAGCCTAGCTGTCACTCAAACATGCTAAGTGGTGAGCTGGCCAGCTCACCACTTGGGCCAATCACACAAGAGTGCGACCTGAGTTACCAAGGTAACTCGGTCCAGGGTGCCTAAACCCCCTCCCACACCCCCTGTGGTACCCAGACAGAGAGGCACCACTTTTGGAGGCTTCTCTGGAGAAGCCCGCCAAAAAGTGGAACAAAGGGCTCGACTTGGGTTGGAGTCACAGAAGAGAACACAAACGCCATTTTTGAATCGAGTCTTGGGAAAAAATACCAGCCGGAGAATTAATATTAATTAAATAAACCGGCGGTATGTTCGAGGCTATGAGAATTAAATAATTAAAGTTGGTAGCCTCGAACAATGGGATAATCCCATAGGAAAATATTTGCGGTCGAATATAAAAAGTAATTTCCACTGCCACCAGCCAAAACTCGATCAGGGGGGACGGAGACGTCCCCCTCGACTAACAGACCCCGGGGCAATCAAATTGCCCTGACCAGTACGTCCGCAATATGATGGTTTGTACTGGTTTCTGTTAATAATTTGGGACTAGCAAAGCCAATGGTGACTTTACATGCCCTGGGAGACAGTAGTCAGCCCCAGGGTATGGTGTCTATTGTGTGGTGTCACTAAGACACCCCGATCATAACATCGGGGTGTCTTAGTGACGGAGGGTGCTGTGTAACACACATAGGAAAACCACATGAGACCCTATGGGGTAAAGGATCCCATAGCCCATAAAACACATTACCAGTCAAAGGAACACCATAAATCATGTCCATGAGTGGGAGAAAAAGAGTCTCACTCTTGGCAGGAGAAAAAAACAAACTCCAGAAATCCATCAAAGCTGCTGGGGGACTCACTAGGTTAGGAAATTCAGCCTCGAGAGAGAATTCTCCCTAACACTGCCCCCCCCCCAGACTAAGGGACAGGAGGATTTAATCCACTCCTGGATGAACCTCATACCTCTAGTCGATGACATACATCCTAGAGAGTCCATCAGCATTTTGATGGTGACATCCTGACCTGTGCTCAATGGTGAAATCTAACCCTTGGAGGCAGATTGACCATATTAATAGTTTTGAATGTTCCCCTTTCATTTGCCATAACCATCTCAAGGGTTGGTTGTCAGTCTGAATGACAAAAGTAGTTCCATACAAGTATGGTCTAAACTTCTTCAGTGCCCACACAATAGCAAAGCATTCTCTTTCGATTGTTGCCCACCTTGTCTCAGGATCCTTCAGTTTACGGCTGATGAAGCAAATGGGGTGCTCCCTACCTTTACCATCCAGTTGACTGAGGACTGCACCCATTCCTACATTGGAAGCATCTGTTTGCACCATGAAAGGTTGGTGGTAGTCAGGAGCTCTGAGTACTGGGGCTTGGCAAAGAGCCTTTTTCAGGGTTTCAAATGCCTGATTGCATTCCTCATTCCATCTAACCTTTTTAGGGAATTTGGGAGAGGAGATGACATTCAGTGGAGAAGCTATGGACCCATAGTTCTCAATGAAATTCCTGTAATACCCAGTGAGACCTAAGAAGGCTCTCACCTGGGTCTGAGTAGTAGGTGTTGTCCAATTTTGCACAGCTTCAATCTTACTGGGCAAAGGCCTTATTTCTCCACCTCCTACCTCATGTCCAAGGTAGACCACTTTACTGTGTCCAATCTGGCATTTACTTGCCTTTATGGTCAGATTGGCCTTCCCAAGAGCCTGCAAAATATATCTCAGGTGGTCCACATGTACCTCCCAGGAATTGCTGAACACTGCTATGTCATCCAAGTATGCCATGCACAAGTCCTCCATCCCATTCAGAACCTGGTTTACCATCCTTTGAAACGTAGCAGGTGCATTTTTTAATCCAAAAGGCATAACCTTAAACTGGTACAAGCCAACTGGGGTCGAAAATGCAGTTTTCTCCTTGGCATGGTCTGTCAGGGCTATTTGCCAATAGCCTGACGTCAAGTCAAATGTGCTGAGGATCCTGGGTGCACCAAGTCTATCCACCAACTCATCTGTCCTTGGCAAAGGGTGGTCATCAGTCTTGGTGACTGTATTAAGAGCTCTGTAGTCCACACAGAATCTAAGTTCTTTAGATCCTGCCTTTGGTACTAACACTACTGGGCTAGACCATGGACTAGTGGACGGCTCTATCACCCCGAAATCAAGCATCTTGCTGACCTCACCTTTGATGTGGGTTCTTACACTTTCCGACATTCGGTATCCTCTGCTTTTGACTGGCAGACAGTCACCAGTGAGTATGTCATGCTGGCCCCAAGGGGTCAAGCCTGGTGAAAGTGAGAACAGAGAGGCAAACTGATTCAACATAGATTTACACTCTTCCTGCTGCTCAGGTGTCAGATTTGAAGAGAGATTTACTCCTTCAATCTTTTCGTCCAAAGGTAAGCCTCTGAGGAGATCAGGAAGAGCTTCACTCTCTTCTTCTTCCTCTGATGATGCTAGAAGCAAAGCTCCTACATCAGGTCTGGAGACATACACTTTTTGTCTGTTGGTGTGGAAGACTGTTGGAGCCTCCTTGGGGTTGCCCAAGTCCACCAGATAGTTGACCTCTACAAAATTACCCACAACTTTGAAGGGTCCCATCCATTTGTCTTGCAAGGCCCTCTGCCTTGTTGGAATCATAACGAGAACTAGCTGGTCTTGAGTAAACTCAACCATGTTAGCCTTTTGGTCATGCCAGTGCTTGACCAATGCTTGTCCAGCTTTCAAGTTATCACTTGCTTCTGCCATCATTTGTGACATTCTCCTATCATATAGTCAGTCTCTCTGACTGGCTTGGGGGAAGGAACACTCTCCAGCCCCTCCTTGATCAGGGCCAATGGACCTTTGACTGGATGGCCATAGAGGAGTTCAAAGGGAGAATAACCTACTCCCTCCTGAGGGACTTCTCTATAAGCAAAGAGAAGGCATGGCAGTAGAAGGTCCCACTTTCTTTTCAGGGGGTCCTCTAAAGCACCTATCATGCTCTTCATGGTTCTGTTAAACCTTTCTACCAACCCATTTGTTTGGAGGTAGTATGCGGTTGAGAACTTGTAAGTAACTCCACAAGTTTTCCACATGGCTTTCATGTAGTGGGACATAAAGTTTGACCCCCTGTCGGATATTACTTCCTTAGGAAACCCAACCCTGGTAAAAATACCAAGGAGGGCCTTTTCCACAGCCGGAGCTGTAACAGTCCTCATTGGAATTGCCTCAGGGTACCTAGTAGCATGGTCTACTACAACAAGTATAAACTTGTTGCCTGAGGAAGTTGGAGGATCAAGGGGACCAACAATGTCAATCCCTACTCTCTCGAATGGGACTCCCACAACTGGGAGAGGCACTAAAGGTGCCACATTCTTGTAGCCAACCTTGCCCAAAGTCTGGCAGGTGTGGCAGCTCCTGCAGTATTGTTCTACTTCAGCCCCCATTTTTGGCTAGTAGATGTAGAGTGAGAGCCTTTCCTTAGTCTTCTTGAAACTCAAGTGACCAGCCAAAGGAATCTCATGGGCTAACTGCAAGAACTGTGGTCTGTTCTCTTGGGGTACTACAAGTCGTTTGTTGTCCCCAGGTGCAGACTCAGCTGGTTCACTGTAGAAGAGGCCATCTTCCCAGTGTAACCTATATTTCCCAGGCTCTTGCCCTTCAGCCTGAGCATCTGCCTGGGGGCAAAGACCTTCCAGAGTTGGACATGTCCCTTACTGAAGTCTGCCCTGTTGGGTCCACCGTCTGCCAGTAAAGACTGCAGCTCAGGATGGTCAACAGGATCCAGATCTCCAATGAGTTCATGGCCTTCCACTAGCTCTTCTTTAGAGTCTAGTTCAACCACACAGGGTTGTACCTCCCTCTCAGCCTCAGCTGGAGGGGGAGTTACGGGTGTAACTTTGGACAACCTAGGGGAAGTCCTTGTTGGCTGCACTGGAGTGTTGACTGCTGGTTTCCTGTTAGAAGTCTTAGGTTTCCCTTTTGCTTCGTGTTGCTTAGAGACAGCAGCTGACATCTCCAGTGGAGCAGGAGTGATCTCTTTCTTCATCATCTCCATGGGAGTACCTCTCATGGTTCTCTCCCTTGCAGGTCTGGTGAGCTCCTGTAACCTTTTACTAGGAGGTCTGGGGTATGTGACACTACTCCAAGAGTTTTCAAGTCATTACCCAGCAGAACCCTTCCTGGTACCTCACTGTGTATGCTGACAGGTATCTTCACAGTCATTTCATTACACTGGATGAGAACTGGTAATTGGGGAAGCATCTGCACAGGCCCTCCAGCTAACTTGGTGAGGCGTTTGGGTGCCTTAGCAACATCCTCAGCCTGAAACAATTATTTGTCCACCACAGTTATGCTGGCCCCAGTGTCCCTAATGGCAGGAGTCTCCTGGCCGTTCACCTGGACACTGTCCTTATAATACTCTTTAGTATTATCTGGGATAGAATTATAGACATCTAAGTTCTGCTGTTCCCACAGACCGAGAGACACTAAAGAAACATTAGCTGAGACTCCAATGGGTTCATCAGCTAGTAATAGAAGGTTTCCACTTGCCATTTGGACTTCCTCCTCTGGAGCGAAGGCTAAGGAGACAAGCTGGACCCCTGAAGGTTTACCCTTACATCTGGGATCTCCTTTCATATGGTCAGTAGAGCCACAAACAAAGCATTTACCAAATGCTTTCTGGAATGGTGGCTTGTTCTGACCTCCTTCTGGTTTGGCACCAGGAGGTACACTAGCCTGATTTGGTTTCCCTGGTGGCTTACCCTTTTGGTTCTGTTTGGGGCCCTCTTTGGAATTGGAATTATTGGAATTCTCTTTGGAGTCCTTTTTTGGCTGTTTTCTCTCATCCATTTTCTGAGTAGCCCCAGAATCCTTGTGAGTGGCTCTGTTGGCAACCCACAAATCAGCAGCCTTAGCTAACTTCCTGGAATCTAATTCCTTTGAATCAGCCAAGTGCTGTCTGAGCTCAGGAGAGCAGGCATCATAAATTGACTCCAACATTACAAGATTCTTCAGTCCTTCATAAGTGTTAACTCTGTAACCCTTAATCCATCCCTATAAGTTTTTCAAACTTTCACTCACCCAGGTAGCCCAAGGGGTACCATCATGCTTTTTGAGGGTCCTAAACCTCTTAAGGTCGGGGAAGGGGTCTTCCCAAATCTAGCTATCAAAGCTAGCTTCACACATTCATAATCCTTCTTATCCACCTCCCCCAACTCCATTACCACATCAGTTGCAACAGGGGGGAGCCTAGAGAACACCAGGGAAGTAACGTATTCCCTGTGATGTCCTGGAGCCCATGATTATACTCAAACATTTTTAACCAATCCAACACATCCAATCTAGGTTCATACATACCCACTAATTCCTTAGGCATCCGGGGTCTTTTGGGACTGGAACTCCTAGAAGAACCAGAGGAGAGAGAAGCACTTTCCACAGACAACTTTTTCATTTCTAATTCATGATTAAGCTCTATTTCTCTGAGTCTAACTCAGCTTGCTTCTGCCCAGCCTGGGCATACATTCTTCTGAACTCTAGCTCTTGGTTTCTTTCAGATTGAGATAAAAAACGTTTGTACTCTAATTCAAGCTTCATTTTTTCAAGATCAAAATAAGCAGGGTTACATGTGGTACCTGGTATGGACCCAGTAGGTACAGTAGGTAAGGCAGACAGAGGCTCAAAGTGGCTAACTTCATTAGGTTCACTTTCCTCTTCTGACTCATTCTCAAGACTTTGATTCAGATCAATACCATCACTGTTTTCTACATTTGCTGGGGGGGGGGGGGGGTAGATTCCTCTGTACCTCCCAGACTTTGGTTTTCTAACAATCTTTCTATAAGTTCCATTTTCTTGCCCTTCTCAGAGATATTCTTATGTCTACACAATACTTTTAAGATATCAGCAGTTTTGGCAGACAATGATTCCAGCGTATAACTCTCCATAGCAGACATAGTTAGAAAATCAGCTTTTAAGTGCTAAGCTCTGTGGTTAGTTGTCCTAAAGTGTCCAACAAGCACACTAAAGTGTATACTCAATAACGATCCCACCGCAGAAACCTGTGCAGTTCGCTCTGGGACCACTGCAAAAGATGTAAGACTACAGGTGTTTGGCAGTAAACCCACTTGGTAGCAGTCTGTACCACACAGATTCACTTGGTAGCTGTGGCTGAGCAGTCAGACCTCCCTCAAGAAGAGTTAGGCAGTATACAGAGTATTCACAATAGGTCAAGAGAACACAGTAGAAAAAGTAAACACTGACCAGGGCTTGGTGTAAAAGAGATATAATTATTTATTTAAAACCACATCTAGAAAAACACACAGGCACTAATTTTAAGCAGTTTAAAAACACGGTCACTAAAAGATATACCGTCCCTTAAACGAATACTAGACAAGTCTTAAGTAAAGTCCCACTTATTTTCAGACAGCGGTGAGCGCTTAACATAGATGGCACTCTAATAGTTCGTTTTAAGAAAAGGGAGAGGAGAGCAGAGAACAGATTGAAACAGATCCCAACACTTTTATCAGAACATAACAAGAGAGCTAGGCAAAGTAAAACGTGAAGTTAGAGTTCAAGCGGCCGGATCCACTTCAGGGGATCCAAACGAAATGTGTCCAAGATCACACATTTGCAGTGTACAAAAGTCTTGTAGCGGTTCAAAAAGGAGTTGGACCAAAGAAAGGGACCAGTTAGAGGGTCAAGGCGGCCAGCCCAGCCCAGTCCAGAAGGTTAAGGGGTTATTATTACCTTGTAGCAATCTTTAGAAAGGGAGGCCTGGCGGACACGGTACCATAAAGTGGTGAGAACACTCCAGCGGGGGCAGTTGTTCCTGGCAGCAGGTGCAAGTCGGTGCTTCATCCGGGGTAAGAGGAGATCTCGTAGTGGAGGAAGACAGGAGTCCATTGCACTGCCAGGGAAGAAACCAGCCGCAGAGTTTCTCAGGTGCAAGGAGCGGTCCGGTGATTCGCGGTTCAGTGGTGAGTGGCTATCCGGCCGCCGGGGTGCTTTGCACGGGCAGTTTGACCAGAAACCGGGCTGGGGTGCGAAGAACGAAAGGTAAACTGGTTGTGCCCACCAGTCAAGGGAAGACGCCTCTCCAGCCGGGAGATCTTCTCTGTCGTCGGGAAGTGGTGAGTCGGTTCTGCAGGGCTCCACCGGTGGTGTCGTCGTGGTAGGTCGGCTCAGCTTCTCCCTCATCGGATTCTCAGGTCCTGTGGCGACTTCTGAAGTTCCAGTCCCCAAAGCCCTGCTTTTATGCAGCATACCCCCATTCACTCAGCCTAGCTGTCACTCAAACCTGCTAAGTGGTGAGCCGGCCGGCTCACCACTTGGGCCAATCACACAAGAGTGCGACCTGAGTTACCAAGGTAACTCGGTCCAGGGTACATAAACCCCCTCCACACCCCCTGTGGTACTCAGACAGAGTGGCACCACTTTTGGAGGCTTCTGTGGAGAAGCCCGCCAAAAAGTGGAACAAAGGGCTCGACTTGGCTTAGAGTCACAGAAGAGAACACAAACGCCATTCTTGAATCGAGTCTTGGCAAAAAATACCAACCGGAGAATTAATATTAATTAAATAAACCAGCGGTATGTTCGAGGCTATGAGAATTAAATAATTAAAGTTGGTAGCCTTGAAAAATGGGAAAATACCATAGGGAACTATTCGCGGTCGACTATAAAAGTGGTTTCCACTGCCACCAGCCAAAAATCGGTCAGAGGGGACGGAGACGTGCCCCCTCAACTAACAGACCCCGGGGCAATCAAATTGCCCCGACCAGTACGTCCACAATATGATGGTTTGTACTGGGTTCTGTTAATAATTTGGGACTAATAAAGCCAATGGTGACTTTACATGCCCTGGGAGACAGTAGTCAGTCCCAGGGTGTGGAGTCTATGGTGGGGTGTCACTAAGACACCCCGGTGTTACTGCACGGAGGGTGCTGTGTAACACACATAGGAAAAACACATGAGACCCTATGGAGTAAAGGACCCCATAGCCCATAAAACACATTGGCAGGAGAAAAAAAACAAACTCCAGAAATCCAGCAAAGCTGCTGGAGGACTCACTAGGTTAGGAAATTCAGCCTCAGGAGAGAATTCTCCCTAACAGTGCCTCACTCTGGAATTGCCTCCCTGCCCCTCTCAAACTTGACCCAGGCCACCTGAAGTTCTGAAGGCTGCTCAAAACATCCCTTTTCTCCTCTGTTTTCACTCTCCCCTTCTGACCTACCTGCCTGATGTACCGACTGGCTCTTCCATGATCAATCTCTCTTGCACTGCCTCTGGGCCTACCATGCACTTAGGGTCTGTAACTGTAACCTCTACATCCCCCTGCCTCCTTGCTCTTACCCAGAGCCACACTGGCCTGGCTGAACTCACTCCGAGCATTGCTGCCCTGACTGCATTTACCCATACCTCTCCCTGGCACTTACTGCCTCTCCCTTCCCCCTGCACTTTTGCACTGTTGAATTTGCACAATCAGAATGACACAAGGCCTAGTAAGGCCATCTCTGTCTTCCCGCCCTTATCTGTCACAACCCTCGACCAGAACCCCCTCTGGCAAACCCATTGGCCAGGTGGAGTCAGGACTCGGGCCTCTAGAGCCTGGCATCCTCTTCAAAAGCCCTCATGGGGCCAGTCCTGGTGCCTATGGCGCCAGGCTCATACACCATGAAAAACAATGTGCTTGGGAACTACTTTATTGTATTGTCAGCCAACATGGAGGCATCCACATAGCTTGGTTCCTAAGAACCAAGCTATGCAGTCTAGTGTTTTGTGTGTGGTAGCCTAGGGACTACTTTACCTGGACTATTTTGTTTGGGCTATTTAAACAACACCCGAGCAAGACAACATGCTTCGTGTTACTTTGCAGCTTGCACCGTGACACTCACTGTGTCCAGCTATTCCCTCTAACCTTGGAGAAGCCGAACCTGCAAGGAGACAAAAGGAACATTGTTAGCAGCAGCATTTTACCTGCAGTCTTCATCTTTAGCAACTCGCAGCTCCTGAGAACAGCTTCCTCAAACCTGCACGCCTCCCAGACAGAACGACCTGAAAGAGGAAGATAGAGGCAACATTAAAGAAAGCAGTAGAGACATTTACAAATTACGAACTGCTCAAAAGGCTTACCTGGATGGTCGCCTCTCGGCTGGCACTACTCCGGACATTCGACTCGTGCTGAAGAACACTGCGACCTACAAGGAATTAAAACACAGGTTAGCAAAGGCAAGACTTCGCAGCGCTGCACATAGCGCTTACTTACCGTATCATAGCGCTCTTAATGCGCCATCATTTACCATCGGGGCTCAACCAAGCCAGTTCGCCGCGCTGAAGCTCCGCATATCTAAGGGAGAAAAAAAGAGACATTTTAAACAAAGGAAGGCATGCAGGATGTAAGGGAGAATTCTAATTTCATGGCTAATTTCCCTTACCTATAGAGTCCCCCAGCAGCTTTGCTGGATTTGAAGGGTTTGTTTCTTTTTAGCTGCTAAAAGTGGGACTCTTATTCCCATTCTTAGGCATTTTTTGCTATGTGTGTTCTAAGATATTTTTTGGGTTTAATGCCTATGGGATTTTCTCTCCCCCATAGGAACCATCTTTATGCACATGTGTTACACAGCACCCTCCGTGCAGTACCACAGGGGTGTCGTAGTGACCCCCAACCATGGGATAGACTACTGTCTCCCAGAGCATGTAAAGTCCCCATTTACTTTACTAGTCAAATCTTAAGAACTTAACCAGTACAATCCATCTTACTATGGAGGTGCTGGAAAGGGATAATAGTTTTTCCCTTGGGTTCATTTTCGAGGGGGTACCTTAAAGTCCCGCTCTCTAAAGTTTCTGGCTGGTGGCAGTGGTTTCTACCAAAAATATTCAACCGCAAATATTTTCCTATGGGATTTTCCCATTGTTCGAGGCCAATACTTTTGCTGACAGCCTCTAACATACCGCCGGATTATTTTATTATTAACTTTACTCCGGTAGGTTTTATTTGCCAGAACTTTAATATAACTTCTTTCTCGATTCTTACTCCATTTTCCTAACCCAGGTCGGGGATCCTTTGTTTGCTTTTTTGGCAGGCTTCTGCCAAGAAGCCCTCCTTTCGGCGCCTCTGAGTCTGGGGTGGGTCTGGTGTTTGAGAGGGGGAGTAGAACCCCTGGACAGAGTTGCCACAGCAACTCAGGTCGCACTCTAACCTGATAGGCTAGACGGTCTCCCACCAAAAAGACCACTCCATTGTGTGAGTGACAGCTAGGCTGTATGAATGGATTTCTTTCTGCATAAAAGCAGGCTACTGAGGACTGGAAGAGCAAGACGTCGCCACTGTAACTACAGAACCGAAGGGGAGAGAAGCCACTGACATCTTCAGCATCTACACCACCGGTGAAGCCCTGCTGGATCATCTCACCACTTTTCTTCCACATTACGAGAGGAAATCTTCATCAAAAGAGCCTCCTTCCCTTGAGCTGGTGGGAACAACCAGTTCACCCATCGCTTCTCCGGACCTGCCTTGGTCGAATCGACAGTGCACAGCACTTGGAGGCAGGATAGCCAGGCAGCTATCGACCCAGACCACGATTAAAAGGAGCATACCTTTTAAACTTCGTTTGGCAGCACCGCGGCTGGTTTCATCCCTGGGTAGTGCAGTGACTCGAACCTTCCTCCACGACATGAGCCTCTCTTCCTCAGCTGGATCCCTCGAACTGCAGGAACTACCAGGAACAACCGTCACCACAGGAGCCACGTCTTCACGTTTAAGGTACATTGTTCCGCCAGGCCTCCCTTTTTCCCAGGGTAGCCCTAAAGGTGTTTTGAAATCCTTTATCTACTTGTTGGGTTGGCCGCCCTCTCTCGTAACATTGTCTTTCACCTTGCATCTACCTCTTTAATATTTTTGTACTAAAGACTTGACTGCAGCTACAAGAACATTTTTGCTCCTAAACTCTTGGTCCTGTACCACTGACTCTGGCTCAGGCCTATTGACTCTGGCTGAATTGTAAGATCTGCTCCCACTAGATTGGTTTTCAATGAGAAATGTGTTGATGCACCTGAATATTCTAAACACCTCTTCCTTCCAACTGTTTTAACTTGTGGAGTGCCATTTTGCTCTGTTTTCATTCACTTATCTTTCTGCTAAAGTGTCATTGTGCATTAACTGTTCACAAAACTTCAGGGAAGTGTTGCTAGGGGGTATCTGAAGATATTTCAGTTTAACTTGTGCTTTCCCTCCCCTTTGTTAAATTGTTAGAGTGCCATTTGTTGTTGGTTTTCACTGTGCCATTTTGCTCAGTTTTCACTCTACCGCAAACTTGTCTACAATTGAATAGGGAGTTGTATATACTTTTCCTTGACTAAACTGAACTTACTTTATCAACTGTGATGCATGTGTTGAACTAGATGTGTATAGAATAAATATATTCTCTTTTTGATACAAAGCCTTGGTCAGTGTTTCCTTGCACCATAGTACTGTGATACCTAGTGTGTAAACCCTGAATACTGCTCATCTCCCTCTTGAGATAAGTCTGACTGCTCAGCCACAGCTACCAACTAAATCTTTGTGGTACAGACTGATACCAAAGGGGATATATTGCTCTCATCTGTAGTCCTAATTTGGAGTAGTGCTCCCTAAGGGAACTGCACTGGATTTTGCCTAACACTGGTGTACAACGTTGAGGATAAAGGTATTGGATTTACATTTTAGTGTGCTACTAGTACCTTGGTTCAATTAACCACAAGGTTAACATCACAAAAAGTTATTTTAACAAAGTCAAAGATGGAAAGTTATAGTCAGGAGACCCTCCTTGCAAAATATGCTGATTATCTTAAAGATTTGTGCAGACAGAAAGGTCTACCTGTCAAAGGCAAGAAAACAGAAATGATTGATAGACTGCTAGAGAAACAAAGTCTGGATAGTGGTGCTGTAGTACCCACTACTCCAGCAAATGTAGCAAACAGTAATGAGGGTAATGTTGAAGATGTTATTGTTGAGACAGATGAGGAAGATGAGGATAACTATGTCACCCCCTCTGGCCCTCTACCTGCTCGAGGGCCTCAACCTGTAGCTAATGGACCCTTACCAGGTCCCACATTAAGTCCTAAATTTATCTCCCTAGAAAAGATGAGACTTGAACTTGAATTCAAAAGAATTAGTGCCCAAACTGAACAGAGACATCAAGAACTAAGGCTCAAAGAAATGGAGCTCAACCATGACCTTGAGACTAAGAAATTGTCTTTGGAAAATGCTTCTCTCGCCGCATCCTCTAGATCTTCCAGTCCAAAAAGACCCTGGATGCCTATAGAGATTGTGGGTATGTATGAACCTAAGTTGGATGTATTAGATTGGCTTGCTATGTTTGAATACAATCATGGGCTCCAGGATATCACAGGGAATCAGTTGATCCCCTGCTTATTCTCTAGGCTCCCCCTGTTGCAGCAGATGTGGTAATGGAGTTGGGGGAGGTGGATGGGATGGACTATGAATGTGTAAAGCTAGCTCTGATAGCTAGATTTGGGAAGACTCCTTCTCAGTACCTTAAGAGGTTTAGGACCCTCAAAAAGCATCATAGTACCCCTTGGGCTACTTGGGTGAATGAGTGTTTGAAGAACTTAGAGGGATGGATTAAGTATTATAGAGATAACACTTATGAAGGAATGCGAAATCTTGTTATGATGGAATCTATCTATGATGCCTGTTCTCCTGAGCTCAGACAGCACTTGGCTGATTCAAAGGCATTAGATCCTAAGAAACTAGCTAAGGCTGCTGACTTGTGGGTTCCCAACAGGGCTACTCACAAGGATTCAGGGGTAACTCAGAAAAAGGATGAGGGAAAGCAGCCAAAGAAAGACAACAAAGAAAATTCAAATAATTCTAATTCCAAAGAGGGCCACAAACAAAATCCTAAGGGTGAGCCACAAGGAAAACCTAATTAGGGGAGTGTACCCTCTGGTCCCAGACCAGAAGGAGGTCAGAACAAGCCACCATTCATAAAGACATTTAGAAAATGTTATGTCTGTGGCACAACTGACCATGTGAAAGGGGATCCCAGATGTAAGGGTAAACCTTCAGGGGTCCAGCTTGTCTCCTTAGCCTTCGCTCCGGAGGACGAAGTACAGATGGCCAGTGAAAACATCGAACTACTGGCTGAGGATCCCATTGGAGTCTCAGCTAGTGTATCTTTAGGATCTCTAGGTTTGTGGGAACAACAACATTTAGATGTGTATAATTCTATCCCTCCTAATACTAAAGAGTATTATAAAGACAGTGTCCTAGTCAATGGTCAGGAGACTCCTGTCATTAGAGACACTGGGGCCAGCATAACTGTGGTGGACAAATCTATTTTCAAGGTGGAGGATGTTTCTAAGGCACCCAAACGCCTCACCAAGTTAGCTGGAGGGCCTGTGCAGATGTTTCCCCAATTACCAGCTCTCATCCAGTGCAATGTAATGACTGTCAGGATACCTGTAAGTGTACAATCTGAAGTACCAGGAATTGTGCTGTTGGGCAATGATCTGAAATACCTTGGCGTATTGTCAAGTACTCCCAGACCTCCTAGTAAGAGATTACAGGAGCTTACCAGACCTGCAAGGGAGAGTACCTTGAGGGGCTCTCCTGAGGAGATGATAGAATAAGAAATCACTCCTACACCACTGGAATTACTAACTGCTATTTCCAAGCAACCGGAAGCAAAGGGGAACCCCAAGACTTCCAGAAAAAAGACAGCAGAAAGCACTCCAGTTCTGCAAACCAGGAAGTCTCCTAGGTTAGCAAAAATCACACCTGTGATTCCTCCTCCAGCTGAGGCTGAGAATGAGGTACAACCCTGTGTGGTTGAACTAGAACCTGAGGACTCAGATCTAGTAGGAGGCCAGGAACTCATTGGAGATCCTGACCCTGTGGACCATCCTGAGCTGCAGTCATTACTGGCAGAAGGTGGACCCCAAAGGGCAGACTTCGCTAAGGGACAAAGAGAATGTCCAACTCTGGAAGGTCTTCGCCACCAGGCAGCTTCTCAGCTTGAAGGGCAAGAGCCTGGGAAGTATAGGTTACACTGGGAAGATGGCCTCTTCTATAGTGAACCAACCGAGTCACTCCCTGGGGACTACAAAAGACTTATAATACCCCAAGCAAACAGACTTCAATTCTTGCAATTAGCCCATGAGATACCTTTGGCTGGTCACTTGAGCTTCAAGTAGACCAAGGAAAGGCTCTCTCTCTACTTTTATTGGCCTAAAATGGGGGCTGAGGTAGATAAGTATTGCAAGAGTTGCCACACTTGCCAAACTTTTGGTAAAAGTGGCTCCAAGAATGTGGCACCTCTAGTGCCTCTCCCTGTGGTGGGAGTACCATTTGAGAGGGTAGGAATCGACATTGTTGGTCACCTTGATCCTCCAACTTCTTCAGGCAACAGGATTATCCTTGTTGTAGTAGACCATGCTACTAGGTTCCCTGAAGCAATTCCTATGAGGACTGTTACAGCTTTGGCTGTGGCTAAGGCCCTCCTTGGTATTTTTACCAGGGTTGGGTTTCCTAAGGAGGTAATATCCGACAGGGGGTCACATTTTATGTCCCACTTCATGAAAGCCATGTGGAAAATCTGTGGAGTTACCTACAAGTTCTCAACAGCATACCACCCTCAGACAAACGGATTGGAAGAAAGGTTTAACAGAACCATGAAGAGCATTATAGGAGCTTTAGAAGACCCTCTTAAGAAAAAGTGGGATCTTTTACTGCCATGCCTCCTCTTTGCATATAGAGAAGTCCCTCAGGAGGGAGTGGGGTACAGTCCCTTTGAACTTCTCTATGGCCATCCGGTCAGAGGTTCATTGGCCCTGATCAAGGAGGGGTTGGAGAGTGCTCCTTCCCCCACGCCAGTCAGAGTCACTGACTATGTGATAGGACTCCGGAGGAGAATGTCACACATGATGGCTGAGGCAAGTGATAACTTGAAAGCAGGTCAGGCTCTGGTCAAATATTGGCATGACCAGAAGGCCAACAAGGTTGAGTTCGCTCAAGACCAGCTAGTTCTTGTTATGGTACCAACAAGGCAGAGGGCCTTGCAGGACAAATGGATGGGATTCTTCAAGGTTGTGGGAAAACTTGGAGAGGTGAACTATCTGGTGGACTTAGGCAATCCTAAGGAGGCTCATAGAGTCTTTCACATCAACTGTCTAAAAGCTCTGTCTCGAGACCAGAACTGGGAGCTTTGCTTCTAGCTTAAGCTCAAGAGGAGAAGGAGAGTGAACCTCTACCTGACCTCCTCAGAGGTGTCGGGGGGGGAAATTCTGCCGGGGTCGGCCGGGCCGTCCGCAGACCTCCGGGCAGGGAGGCCCCAACTCCTCCCGTATATCCCAAAAGAGATAGAGTATGAGACACACGCAAGAAGCAAGGTGACTCTGCTGTTTATTAGACAAAACGGCAGGGATGGGTCAAGGAGCGTACGCGTCCGCCCTGACACACACACAATCGTGTGGCTCGCAGGCCCTTTTTACCTTAGTATGACGCGCTACTTGCGTCATCTTACAAAGTTTAGTAAAAAACCTATTTCCACTCTGGATTGGTTACTCGAGTGGTAGGGTTAGTATAGCGCACATATAGAGAACGGTGTTAGTGGCTGAGGGTTAGTCAGGTGGTATACCTGGGCTGTCCCTTCAATTTGATACATGAAAATTGTTACATGAAGACCTCTGAGGATTGGTCAATGTTAATGGCGTCAGTGATAAGAGCCCCATGTTCTGATTGGTCCGCTCCCGAGCCTCCCAGTCTGGGACTATCGCTGTTCCCAGCTCGCGGTGCACCTGTCATTTGCAACAATGTTTTAATATGGGTAGGTGTAAACAATGTGAGGATTTATTCATATGTTGGGAGGTCGACTACTCCCACTGCTGCAGATGTCCAATGAGTCTTTTAATTGTATCTGCCTGTGTCTTCAAACGTGGGATTCAGGCATCTTCTTCCTCCTTGGCTTGGCATCTTGTCATGTTTGGCTTTGTCACGTGAGGTGGGACCGTGTTTGAGGCAAAATTCAACATAATTAATATTGTTTTTCCTACTGTGTGCCTGGTTTATCTTGCAGGAGCGACCTTGGCGTTGGCTTGCAGCGTGCGAGATTGCAACATCGTGCCCTTGGCGGTGTGCTTTCGCCGGGCTCATTTTGCAGGGTCAGCAACCCAGTTCTTGCTCATTCAATGTTCATGGAAGCTTTTGCTTGCGGCCTACTTGGGCCTGGTGTATAGGTGGAACCATTTGATGCAGAGCACTTTAGGTTACGGTATCATATTGCTTTATCCTCAGTATCGTGTCCCCGTTATATTCTTCATTATGGTACATGGCTCTAAGAAGAAGCATGAGCAAGCCTTTTTAGATAAGTTCATGATGCGTTTTGCGTTTCTGCATTTTGAGAGCCTATGTGGAAAATAATAAAGATGCACGTCTGTGAGTATGTCTGTCGCCTACGTCATAGCACTGAGTATATTCTTCGTGTGGATTGGTGTGGGAGTGTCCGGTGTGTATATTTGCACAGGTGTGCTGACCGTGGCTAGGTCATCCTAGCATCTCTAACGACATGTAGGTTTAGTCGAGTTGATCCATGCCGCAGGTGTCGGCATGGACGGGGCGGGCTGCTGGGCAGGTAGATGGGCACATCCGTATGTTCCTGTACCAGGGTATTTGGTCGTCTGGTAAACAGGCAAACTCCTCTCGTGGCGGGTGTCTAGGCCGTGATCCTCTAGGCCAAGCGCGAGGGGGGAAGGGCGGGAGCCTGGTCTTCCATTCTCCCACTTCAGTGCCCCCTCTGGTCGACTTGTCGACCACAAACATATCCTTTTCTTTATCTCCTCTTACTCTCCATATTTTAGTTATTCCTCCCAAATGTCCATAGTGGTTAACATGGTCTTCAAATGACCAATACATATATTCACAGGTTCCTCCAGGTGTGCAGTATACCCATTTCCCTATGTAGCTCCTTGGGTTTCTTGGGTTTTCGAGCTTGACAGATGGTGGGTCCAGGTGGTTGGTGATGATCTGGTTGCGCAACTTCTCTCTCTCTTTTATTATTGTGCCTGTGTGTTGGCCGTCATCTGTTGGCATCTAGAGGTGTATACCAACCATTTCGATCATCTCGTCTGTGGTGCGTGCCTTCCGGGCTTTCCAAAATCTTATTATGATCAGTGTAGCTCCAACCAAAATAGTACATCCAACTATAACCTTCAGTCCATCTGACAGCCAAGATGGCATCCATGACCATAATATTGAAAACCAACTCTCATCCCTTTTCACACCTTTACTTTCATCCATCATTTTTGAGTGCATCTGGGCCAATTGGGATACAGCTTCCGTGAGTGTACCATTGTCAGCATCGTTAGCAGGAATGAATGTGCAGCATGATTGTCCTATCTTTGCGCAAACTCCTCCTTCCATTGCTGTGAGGAGGTCCAGTACATATCTGTTCTGTAGTGCAACCATTCTTACTGCTCGCAATTCCTCTTTTATTGCGTTTAATCCTTTCACTGTAGAGTTAATTGTCATCATTAGTTCCCACCTAGTTATCTGGAGCCATTTCGCGTTTGCGTAGGCCTGCAGTCCAGGATGTATTATTGAGGAGAAGAACATAGCTGCTCTGCTGAATAGTCTGTGTTCCGGCGGAATTGAGGTCAGTGCTGTTTCCGACCTTCCCCACAGGTAATTTCCTGTCAGAGGTTCTCCTTGTCTTTTCCTTCTGTTGAGGACAGTGTTGTTGCCGTTGCGTCTGTTCTCTGGCCCTTTCCGAGGCTGTGCAGATCTCTTCTTCCTTTTGTTCCCTTCATCCATCTTGGGGAAATTCGCCATGTTTACATGCTTCTGGGGTACCACCAGTGATGGTACATTAACGTGTACTATAGTGCATACACCATTCCACAAAGGGGGCAGTGTGTGGTACGCCTTGTCTCCACAGGCCCAGTAATGGTCCATTACTACTGCTGTTCCTGCTCCCCCCTCAGGTAGCTCCATCACGCTTTCACAGTTGGTATTGTATCCTACATCCACCTCTCCTTTATGTTGGTAGCATACCTTAGGCGCAGTTAGCGGCAATATTGTTATTGGGTCTTCGTCCTTCTCCATCCATGTGAGCATGGGTACGTACTTGATCCAAGTCATCCAACATCTATGGTTATGTTCATCAATAGTTGAAATGTTTTCTCTTGTTACCATGTTACTGCCAATCACTCCTATGTCCCATTTGTTGTCCATGTACACCTTCCCTGTTATTATCATCAGTGGTCTTTCCCAAAATCCGTTTTTACCAGGGACTTCAGTGGCGTACCAATCACATGGTAGGTACTGCAGTGTTAACTTCTTTGTTTCTCCTTTTTCAGGACCACTTGTTATGTATTTGAATCCTTCAGCATGTAAACTGCTCTTGTGGTAACTCAAATAAGTCTTGAGGAAGTTGTTTTCATATGGATATGTATCTCATGTTTTCCACACCAGATGCACCACTGTCCCTTGAAATCTTCCTTTCGTCTGGAACAGTGCCAGGTATATTATACATCGTGCTATTTTTCCATCTATCTCCGTGGCAACAAATGTTCGAGAAGCGCTCATGGCGTATGGGATCAATGAGCAAACGTAGCAGCTGTCTTCTGTTGTCTGCTTACCTATGTGGGTCATGTGTTGATACCATATGTTGTTTGAGATATGTGCTGAATCTTGTACGTAGTTGGCAATGCCTTTATTATCTGAGTATGTGCTGCGTTTAACTCTATTTTCCTTGTGTGGGATTTTACTAGTACCACCTGACATAACACCTGTTGCAGCTGGGGGTGGGGGTGTATTAGGTTTGGGTACAGCAATAATATTGATAGCATAGCTGTACTGCCATACAGAGGCAGCCAAGAACCCGGTGATCATTAAAATCCCTATCAATTTTATTACAAATGCTAATTTCACCGGCATTTTGCTCTTACCTTGCTGCAGTCCGGCAGCTTATTCTTGCGACGTTACAGTTGCCCGCCTGAAAACTCTTAATATGCTCATTATTAAGGTTAGTTATTGTTATTAAGCTCTCCCTATAAAGTAGTCATTCAGTGCCCAGGCGAAGAGCTGTTCCCACGCCAATCTAAGCGATCTATCTCTCAGGGCAGGCAAGTATGGTTGGAGGTGGGGCATTGAATGTTCTATGGCCAAGAGGAATGCTGTGTAGTAGACACGTACCCTCCTTCTTTTCAGGTACGTTGGCCTTTTTACTTCATATACAAATTGGTGTGACAATTCTTCCAGGTAATTATCGTCTGAGGGTACCATCTACTCCTGGGCAGTGAATTGGTTAGTTATCTACTTTCTTAACAGTACAATAATACGCTGTACCTGCATGTGCGAGAGAAAAGAAAGAGAACATTCAGGTGTTTACATGTGTATATGTGCAAAACAATGTCCTTCAGTTCAATTGTTACTACAGTGGGCAGGGGGTCAATGGGCAGAGGGTTTGGGGCTCAACTGGCGGAAGTCTCTTTACCCTTTGATCGTGTAACCATGGGGTGGGCGGTATGGGGATCACCCCTTTCTTTTCTAATAGTTGTCTCTGGGGAATCTGGGGGGTGGCAGGGTATGGGGACACTTAGGCTGTTAGTTGTGGTAGAAGTCTCTTCCTCCGTTGGTGACGCTGTTGTTGTTCTTCCAGTGGCCCTGTCGGTGGCGCTGGAGCGGGTCTGGAGTTTGTAGATCTTTACGTCGTGTAGGTGGTTCCAAGCACGTTTGTCCTGTAGCTTTACTGCTCTCGTTGATACCTCCTCTACCAGATGGGGGCCAGTGAATCGTGGACTGTTCCACTTTCTGTTGAAATTGCGAAGTAGTACGTGGTCACCTTTAGCAACTTTGCACAGTCTTTCCTTTTCCAATTCTTTATCCACGTCTTCTTGTTGATCGCTGTTAGACCCGCCCCGCGTGCGCTCGAGCTGTTGAGAAACAAACACTACACTAGTAATCAAAGAAGACACATATTGGTACATTTCATCACCAAGAATACTCACAGTACTCTCGTCGTCAGTAAATGCTCTTTATGTTGGCGTTAGGGGAAGGCGCATTTGACGTCCGGTAACCACCTCGTGAGGGGTGAGGTGGTGGTCGGACCCTGGTCTATTCCTTAGCTCAAATAGGGCTAATGGAAGGCAATATAACCAACTATTCTTTGTTGTTTGCTGTACCGTTGGCCTGTGGGTGGTATGCACATGCAAATTTATGCTTGATGTTCAGCAAGGATGTGATGTGCTGGAACATTTCGTTTGCGAAATGTGGGCCATTGTCTGACCTCAGTACCTCGCACACTCCCCACCTGGGGAAGACCTCCCTCACTAGGAATTTAGCTGCTCTAAATGCATCTGGGTGTGAACAGGGCCCTGCTTCAATCCACCTCGAGAATGGGCATACTACTACAATCATATACCTATTTCCTTGACATACGTTGATCATATCAACATAGTCAATATGGAGATGCCAGAAAGGTCCCTCTGGCCGGGGTATAGTACCTCTTATCACCTTCAGAGTATGACCGGCCGTAAACTGTTGACATGTGAGACAATTGCTGATAAAATTTGACACATGAGAATTTAACTTGGGGCAGAACCAGTCTTCCCTAATTCGTGCTGCAATTAATTCCTTGCCTGTGTGGGCTGGGTAATGTAGTTGGCTCAGGGCGGTGTTCAATAGTGCCAGTGGTATTACAATCTTTCCAGTGTCACCCTGGCGCCATAGTGCGTCGGTTGGTGACATTGCGCATCCTCTTTTTAGCCATATTTCTTTTTCGGCCATTGGTGCAGCCGCTTGTAGCTCCATAATCTGTGTGGCTGGGAGATGGGTGTACCCTTCTCTTATCAACATCTCCTTAGCCATTCCCCTCCCTCTCCCTCTCTGTGACTCTGGGGGGTTACATATCTCACCAAAGTATGCAGCATACTTCGCATGTGCGTCTGCTGCTGCATTCCCTTTTGAGATGTGGTCTTCACCATTGGTGTGTGCGGTGCATTTGACCAAAGCTAATTCTTGGGGGTCATTTATTGCTTCAATTAGTTCAGCCAATAGGAGGGCATGTTGCACTGGAGTGCCATCAGCTCTCCTAAACCCTCTTCTTCTCCATTTCGACAGCCCTGAGTGGACAGTGGATGTAACATATGCGCTGTCGGAATATATGGTCACTCGTTTGTCAAAGCTTTCCTTCAACGCCAAGATCAGTGCAACTAATTCCGCTGCTTGAGCGGAGTAATGCTGTGGTAATTGTACACATTTAATGGCCACACACACCGGTACCTCTATAATTTTTACCACTGCTGCCCCAGTCCTCCTTACACCATCCCTTTGGTCGATAGTTGATGACCCATCAATGAACAAGAGCTCACCTCCCTCTAGTGCGTTTTTTTCAACCTTTCTAGTACATGAGTACATGTCAGTTATTTGCGTACAGTCGTGGGCATAATCTCCCTCCTCAATTACTTCTGCTAGAAACCTTGCAGGGTTGACCGTGCTACATCTAACAATTGATAGTTCAGCTCTGGATAAGATGATCTCATAACCTGATGCCCTTTGCGTGGTTAGGGTGGACTTAGGTTTATTCAATATGGCAAATAGTGCATGTTCCACAAACAGTGTAGTTGGGCACCCCATGGTGATTGCTGATGCTTTCTCTACCGCAAAAGCAGCTGCGGCGAGACCTTGTTCGCAAGGGAAATGACCTAGCATCACAGGATCTAAGTGGCCGCTGTAAAATGCTACTGGTTTGTAGCCCATGCTTGTTTTTTGGGCCAATACTTTTTTTTTATTTTTTTTTTTTATTATTTTGTTTTTGATGCAAACGCATCTTTACAAAATTAATTTACAACAATTACAACCAGTTACATTTCACATTAATACATGTCATTTAAAAACAAGCATTTACATAAATCAGACATTTATTTTCCCTTTTCTGTTCCTTAACCACAAACATATTCTTTACTTAAACAAAAGCCACAAACCCATCACATCCTATAAACACATCAAACATAGAAACATAAAGCGCAGAAACACATGGACTCAACAACGGCCTCAAATTGTCCCAACCACACATTTACCATCAACACAACAAAGAAGTGCGGACTCAATTATTTTCACTAATCGCACCATTGCCAACATTAAGGAATTACTAGAACCCCACATACAACGGGTCCAGATTAATTCTCTTCCCATGAGGGTGTTAGTAGTACTGAATAGTGAAATGTTTTTTAATCTCACCATTTCAAAGGCTGTACAGAACAAAAAAAGGTGTTTCAAAGTCTCTGTACATTCAAGTTTTTTACAAAATCTACAACTAGTATCAACCTCTTCTCTGTCTCTGGTGCCCCAATATTTCATTCTTACTTTAGTGTGCAGTAAATCCAATCGAAAACGCATGTAATCTGAACGAATTTCAGCACTCGGAATAAGAATAAGATATTGTTGCTGAGGCACCTGAGCGTGCCTAAAACGTGCATATTCAGAAAAAGAAAAATAGCTCGATATTTGAGTACAAGTCTCTGCCCAGTCATTCAAAAAAATACGCTTATGTGCAGTGTGGAATCTGCTTTGAAGATCTTCAGCAGAAATATTAATACTTCCAAGGACAGACAATATACGCTGCTTAAAATCAGCAATAGATCTTGGCTGCGATGCTCTTAGCATATAACAAAAGTCCTCATATAGCGAGTTTTCCTCTGGGAAACTCATTTTTAAATAAGTTTTCAAAAGACGCCAATTATATCGTGCTGCCAGTGAGTTTAAACCTAACTCATGACGAAGTATTGCATTCGGAAGAGAAGAAGGAAGACATAATGTTGTTTTCCATAGCATGGCTTGCAATTTATTCAAAAAGCTTGCTAGATCGTTTAAATTCATATCCAAACCATAAAGAATGATAGATTCAACCTTTTTTGAATAAAATTCAAATAGAGGACTTAGAGAAAATTTACAGAGTTTACGACAAATAATTCTCATTTGATTCTGTAAAGGTATCACTTTTTCTGCAATCGCACGTTGCCAAAAAAGTGCAGAAGAATTGTTTGCCAGATTATATCCCAAATAGGTTATCTGGACTGCAATTTGAATGATAAAAGACTCTAAGTGCCACCGAAACTTCTGAATCTTTTTTTTCGAAGAAAGTATCAGGATATTTGATTTTGAGGGATTTATAGTAAGATTGTTTTTTCTACAATACAACAAAAATGTTTCTAATTTATTTTGCAGCCCAGATTGCGTACTATCAAATAGTAATATATCATCGGCATAAGCCAACCACGAGAGATGAATCTTCCCCAACTTCACAGTGTAAGATTTAGAAGAATCCCAAATACCGTCAATATCGTGGAGGTATAAATTGAAAAGCACTGCTGCAAGATTACATCCCTGTTTGACGCCAATTGCCGTTGGAATAGAATCTGTTAGAATGCCTTTGCTTGAAATACGTACTCTAATGGAAGTGTGTTGATGCAAAAGAGCAATAAGCGCCACCAAACTTGGTGGAAAATTAAGATTTATCATTTTTTTCCACAACCTATTACGAATTACTGAATCAAATGCTGAAGATAGGTCGAGTGATGCAATAAAAATCGGACCATGTGCAGAATTATGAGCTTCCGTAATTAGATGAGCAAGAACGGAAGCGTTCAGTTGAGTCCCCATATTTTTTCTAAAGCCCGTCTATTCTTTATTTACAGTTTTTTCTGTTTTGATGTGTTTCTCAACTTCATTGAGTAGAAGAAGGGCAAAAATCTTGGCAGCGACATCAATAAGGGCAATTGGCATAAAAGAATTGGGATCTGTGCAGGGTCCTTTTTTATGTAAGGGAATAATAATCGACTTGACCCAAGAACACGGAAGAGTTTTGGTTGAAAAAATAGATCTAAATATCCTCAAAAAGACATTAGCCCAAAAAATAGGGTCATCTTTTATGACACATGGTGGTAAACCGTCCGGGCCAGCACACTTCGACGGTTTCAGCTTCTCAATTGCTGCTATGACATCATTGAGCACCCACGGACAGTGCTCGGGTATAAATTTCAATAAATATGACATATCTTCTTCACAAAAACTTGTCGGAAGACGATATTTATGTTCAAAAAATGAAAACCATGTGATACCGTCAATTGCAGGTTCCATATGGGCTACGTTTGAATTGCCTGGTGTTCTAAGCATTTTCCAAATGTCACGAATGTTGTGATTACATAAAAGCTGAACCATATTTTGATTATTAGACAAGTGAAAAGCGCACCGTGTAGCCTTTATCTTAGATTTGTATAATCTGAGCACCTTCTTTTTTGCGCTCATAGCCAATATCCTATTCTTGATCTCAAATTCTTGTTTTAACGCACGTAATGCAGTGTTCTTTTCAGATTTCAATTTCGAGAGTTTATTTGACAATACATTAAATGAATGTAACTTCTGGGTATGATCCAAAGCTTCATCAGCAAGATCCTTAAGATGAAACTGAATCATCTGCATGTTCCATTCGAGGATTGTGCCATACGACGTGTCACAAACAAACATGTCGGGCCACCAATCACGATTGACTAAAAAAGTCAAACAACGACAAATGGACTTGTTCCAATGGATAGAAATGCACGATCTATCCCCCTGGGCCAAAGCTAACAAATGGGCCCTATCAAATAACTCAGTTGGCCCTGACAACGTGCATTCTAAGATGGCATGGTCTCCATAAGGCAGGCAAGATGGTTTAACCAGACAAAGTAAACCCGAAAGCTCTTTAGAACTCACTATATAGTCAATGGTCGAAGAGGCATTACCCCTGTGCCAAGTACAAGATGATTTAGATCGAGTAAAGTTGATAATACACAAGTGCCAACTAGACAAAAAGTTACACCAACTTAGGCCATTCTGAAACGATGTTTTAAAATGTTGCGAAGATTCCAGAGGAATGGAGATCTTAGACGATGCATCTAAATAAGAATTAAAATCGCCCCCGATCAATAACTCTATCGTTGGCTGTATCTGGAAGAATTCTAAAAGCGAATCATTCAACATATTAATAGCATTCACAAGAGGGAAAGATTGAAGATTCCAATACAGTGATATCAACAACATCCTTCTTGGCACACCCACATTAAAGGTAACATCCAGCAAAAGAAAAAGTTGGGTCGCAAATGTGTGATTTATTACAAATCTAAGATCATTATTAAGTAGAATGGCAATTCCACCTACAGGCCGGCCAGACACCGAACGAACAGCACCTTGTTGCACAACCGTGAAACCGTCCACATATAAATCATGAACACACATGGTTTCTTGTAGCAACAAGATCGAAGGTAAAGTACTCATATGCCTATCTAAAAACCATTTCGAAATATGAAAACCACAGCAGTTCCATGAGCAAATGGTAAGGCTTTCACATTATGACAAAGCTATAGAGCTTCCACCTGAAGAAGATAGAATCATAAGAGGGGCTGCATTAGGCAAATTCCCCAATATTCTATTCAATGCAGCAGTCAGCGAAGCTAAGTGTGTTAAGATTTGTACATTCTCACTATTGACAGGTGGTACACCCTCCACAAGGGGATCCTGTTTCTTCACCACAGGCAACATATATTCCAAAAATTTCATAGCTATTTCCACAGAATGGAAGGCTTGTAATTCAAGTCCCAAAAATAACAAATTGGATTTGTGTTCCCAAATCAGTCTCGCAACAATGGGAGAGACTACTTTGCATAGCATCAGATTGTTATTCTCCACGGGTAATTTAATCCAATCTACATCATGTGAGACCAGATTACGTAAGGAAGGAATTTTGTATAGAGAATTCATCAAAAAGCCACGGTTGATAGGGGACGTGCCATTGATCTTTGGATTACTAATCCATCCAATAAGTATCTGATTTTCCTCAGAGATGTCATTAAATTCAACTAGACTCTTGTCAGATATGGAGCTAGGAACTGAGGACTGCCCAGTTATAGCAGGATATATGGATAGAAGAGGCCCTCCTTGCTGTTCAACCTGGGCGGCGGATACAGATGCCAAGCCCAGAGTCGGCGTTACCATCTTAGCCATATTATGGGCAGGTACTGCTACATGCCCCCAATTCGATACTATAGACAGGTGTTCAGAAGCATCTGGCCTCACAACACAAGCTTCGTGACATGGCTCAGACGAAAGCTGAGAAGAGAGCTGCAAGGAGCAGGCTTAGGCAGCATTGCCTGCCCTAAGGACGTAATAGATGCATCATCGGCACTTGCTACATGCATCTCCCCAGTTAACCCTGTGTGACAAACAGATTTTTTGTTCTCAATCATAGGAAAAAACTTATTCAAATTTGTTTGGCTGATAACAGCAGATGGAAGTTCTTCAACAGCACTAGTGCAGAATGCAGAAATACATCTGTCATCTACATTCTGTTGCAAAGACAAACCCTTATTTATACTGTGTGTACCCTTTAATTTATTCTTTTGATTTTTTTTAGGAGCTTTGATTTGTAGTGAAATTTGGGTCTCGTCAGTTAATTGGCTTGCATTAATTTGAAGATCTGCCTCTCCAGTATGCGATGTGGTCGAAGGGGCCAAAGTCACTACCTCCTTAGAAGCTTCATTCTGTGTAACATAATCTGTGGTGAAGGTATTAGAGGCAGTTTTCTTGTTGTTGTTTGCTTTATTTTTACGTTTCACTGCTCTCTGAAATGCCTTCTTCATTTTACGGGACGCATGATACGTATGATTATTCAATTCATTTTCTTCAGCAATTACCTGCAACTCGGCAGATTCGATGATATTCGTGAGAGCCGAAGGACTGTCAGGCGTGTTTTGATCTACCATACGTGTAGGTGAACTGATACAAGGCTCACACAAATCTAAGTTAAAGCTTAGAATTATACATAATATTTTCAATTTGCAATATTCTTTCATGATGTAATTTAGCAAGATCTACAAGCTCTATAGGCGGAGAAATCACACTAGGCTGACCCTCAACCGCCGCTTGGGCTACCGCAGATGCAAATGAAGTAGGCATACCATGTAGTAACAGTGAGGCATTAGTTGTTTGAGTGCTTTGAGAGGTTAAGACATGCGGAACAGGAGAGGGAAACACATTTCTCCTTACAAGTTCCACCATACGATCTGGACAATTTGCATGGAAATTATGACAGGTTTCTTGAGCCAGCATAAAACCCTCAATCTTAGCCAGATGAAGTGAATTTGCAACAACAGAATCTTTCAAGTCTTTTAGGAGTACATGAGTAAGTTCGTGCCCTTTATCAAGCAAATTGAGAATTCGCGTCAGAACAGGAAACGATTGTAATTCCTGTTCTGTTTGAAACACCGAATTTCCCATATTGATTATAGGAGAGCTTGATGTATGGGGAAAAGCAGGCTCCATAGGAGAAGCCTGGGGAAACTGTGTAACGGGAGATTTCACCTTTGAGGCTTCTTCAAGATTGGATTCCCCAGGTGATTGCAAACCACCCGGAAGATTGCTGCGCATATTAGCAAAAACCTGGGGAGCTTACCTGCTACTAAGAGAAGCATCCATGTTACATAGAGGTAAAGGATGAAAATGTACTTGATCGCGCAGGCCACGAGACACTGCCGCTGGAGTTGATGGCCCCAAAGATAGACTAGTGCGTCTTTCTAAAGCATCAATTATCCCAGGTGCTAACATTGATATGTCAGAAATCGGCGGATAAGATTTCCCCGTCTCGTCTGCAAAAGCTACCACCGATACATTAGCCTCGTTGGCAGATCTCAGTGTAAAAGGGGGAAATGCATTTGAGGGCGCTGCAGGCTCGTGCAGTAAAATGCCATTAGGAAAAGACCCTGAGCCTAGTGACAAGACATTTGGTATGTCATCAGTGCAGGTTACATCAACACATAAAGGCAAATGATTTTCTTCTGAAGTCAAGAGAGGCTCCATATTTACCAACGACTTTGTAGTGCTTCTCAAACATTTACCACTTCTTAAGGTCGACAATGTACCATCCACATGACTAATTGCCTAACTCAGGTCAATACAGTAATACAATTGCAAGAACTGCTTAAACAAGCTTGCAGTACTACACTGAGAATCCTGTATCAATAAACCATACCATACTCACAACACAACACGACCCTCACCGCGCCCCGCTCTGCGCACCACGAACAGCAAACAGCCCTTTGCAGTCCTTCGCGAGTGCGCAGCCCGTGTGCGCTGAGGGTCCGTGTTGAAATAGCCACAAGAAAGAAGGCGTTTCCAATTCAATGGGAAAGGAAACGTGTCACCAGTCACCTTTGAAATGGAAAAAAAAATAAGGCGTATTAATAATTGGTAAATGTAAGGCCAGTTAACCTCCTAAGGGACACCAGCCATACAATGCACAATTTCCAGAGCACAATCTCCGAAGCAGCAATCAAAGCACCTGATTCCACGGAAGTCAGGCAAAAGTGGTGTTACACAGAGGGACTTCCTCCTAGTTGAAGTCGGCGTGCAAACACTCGATAATGAATGGAAAAATGACAAACTCCAATGTCCAACAAAGTCAAACGGGCGGCAGAGCGAGGACCAGCAAACAGCCCTTTGCAGTCCTTCGCGAGTGCGCAGCGCGTGTGCGCTGAGGGTCCGTGTTGAAATAGCCACAAGAAAGAAGGCGTTTCCAATTCAATGGGAAAGGAAACGTGTCACCAGTCACCTGATGCCACGGAAGTCAGGCAAAAGCGGTGTTACACAGAGGGACTTCCTCCTAGTTGAAGTCGGCATGCAACCACTTGATAATGAATGGAAAAATAACAAACTCCAATGTCCAACAAAGTCAAAAGGGCGGCAGAGCAAGGACCAGCAAACAGCCCTTTGCAGTCCTTCGCAAGTACTGCTTTCATTACTGCTGAGTCGCAATGTGAGAATATAAAAAATTGTCGCTCATAGTCTGGAGATGCCAGTACCGGAACAGTTGATATCGCATCTTTCAACTCATCAAAAGCCTCTTTCATTTCCATTGTCCATCCCAGCTTTTTCTCCCCTTTATTAGCTTCCTTTAACGCCTCAAGCAGGGGTCCTATGTATGAACTGTAATCAAATACCCATGCTCTACAGTAGTTGCACAGACCCAGGAACTGCTGCAGTTCCCTCACTGTTTGTGGGACTGGTGTGTTTGAAATGGCCTGTGCTCTTTGTGGTGCAATCTTTCTTCCATGTTGGGATATGAGCTGACCAATGTAAAGTACCTGTTCTTGACAGTACTGTAACTTTTCCATGTCTACCTTGTAACCTTTCTCAGCCAATATGGTCAACATCTTTAATGAGTCCTCTCTGCATGTTGTTTCGTTTGTACTGCAAATTATTATGTCATCGACATACTGCAACACTGTACTTTCCACTTCAATGTTACCCAAATCCATCTGTATTACTCTGTTGAAAATTGAGGGTGATTCGCAATACCCTTGTGGCAATCTGGTGTGTTTCCACTTTGTGTTTCTGTAAGTGAAGCTTGTCAGATCTTGTGAGTCTGGGTGCAATGGTATTGAGAAGAATGCATTTTTAAGGTCGATCACTGTAAATCGTGATGCTTCTGCTGGAATGCCACACAATATTGTGGCCGGGTTGGCTGCTATGGGGTACTCTGCTTCTACTATGTTGTTCAAGGGCCTGAGATCCTGTATGAAGCGCCAAGAACCCCCTTTAGCCTTGCGCACTGGGTATACAGCCGTGTTACATGGTGATTCTGAGGGGACCAGTATGCCATTATTTATAAGGGCCGTTATGGTTTCATATATGCCCTCATCTGCCTCTTTTGATAGTGGGTACTGTTTCACTCTGGGGAGTATTGCACCTTTTTTCAATTTTATCCTTACTCCCCCTATACTTTTTATGCACCCTACATCATAGGGGCTAGTAGTCCACAATGATGTGGGTACCTTTGTCATATCCTCCTTAAAGAAGGGGACTGGGGTGCATGCGGGTGCCTCAAGTTCCATTGCAATTTTCTGTGCTACTTGTTTGTACGCTACTCTTAGCCATACTTCCACACTCATCATAAACACCATTTCACCTTCCTCCTTTTCTTCTGAGAACAGCTCCTCATCTGACACCTGGGTCAGTCTACATCCTTCTGCTAGTGCTATCACTGCCCTCCATGCCCTTCCTTCTCTGTCTTGGGCATGTACAGCAATGTAATCAGCTGTTGCTAAAATGCTCTCAATGTCCACTGGAACCACCTTCCCTTCTGGTTCATCGACTGGTGTTTCTGGTCTGAACAGATAGGCTGCTGGCCTCCTCCATATTTTTCCCTCTATCCCTAGCATCCATGCAAATGCCATGTCTGTCCCGTACTGGAAGAGTTCGCCATCTACTGGCTCCGCCCTAATCGCTGTCTGTCTGCAGTATGCTTGCATAATCTGTCGTGCTGTGAGCATGTTAATCCCTGGGGTAGAGCAAATTATGCCGTCTTCAGTAAAGGAGATCGTCATATTCAACCTGTTCATTATGTCTCTCCCCAGTATATTTACTGGTGAGGCACTATAATATAGAAGTGGAACTGACAGGTCATAATCTCCTGTAGATAAGGGAATGTTATCAGTAAAAGGAACCAACCCTCTAGTCCCAGAGAATCCTTGGGTGTTCATGGTCTCGCCTGACATCTTAAATTTACCTTCCCTTATGCAAGACCGGGTCGCCCCGGTGTCAACAAGGAATGATAATTTTTTGTCACCTATCGTTACCTCTATGCGTGGTTCCTCCGCACTATTAGGTGTTACTGACAGGATGGGACACACCAAGGCCGTCTGTGGGCTGTCCTATTGAGGGTACAACGATTGACCATTTCTTGTGTAAGGGTTGTGTCCCAGGACCGTCACCCTACCCAGTTGTGTTTGTTGTACTTGGGGTTGTTGTGTTATCGCTACCTGTTGTTGTGGCAGTGAATGTGTCTGTGGCTGTTGTTGTGTTATTAGTTGTTGCTGTCCATTTCCCTGTTGCAACGTCTGGGTATCCTCCTCCCATGTTGGTCGTGTATGGTTGGAGTGGCGGCACCTGTTGTGTTATAGTCTGTGAAGGTGGTATTTGGGAGGGATCTTGTGCAGCCCTACTTGTGTGGGGTTTTGGGTCATTGTTGTAGGCGTAGTTATTAGTGCCCCTTCCATTGTGTATTTAGTGAGCTTTTTCTGTACTAGTTTAGCCTCTTCCGTTTTCCTGTCCTCTTCCTTTTGTTTCATTTTTCCTTGCCATGTCCTACAATGATGCACTATTGTCAGTTGTATTTCTGGCCATGCTTTTGCTTCCATTCCCACTACTTTCTTCAATTGTTTCTGAACTCCTTCTGGGAGCCCTTGTACTAGTATATGATAAAATATTGCTGGTGTTTTATCCCATTGTTCTCTAGTTTCCATGCGCCACTTCTCTTGGATTTCCTGGATATAATCAACAGGATCTTCGTTCTCACGCATCTTGCGTGAGGTAATTGCTCCTATGTCTGATGTGTCTGGGTACTGTACCCTCAGTGCCTGCCATAGTGCATGTCTGCAGTTTGCGAATGGTGCCCCATCATGCGATGTGTTTGCTATTGTTACCCCAGGGAATCCCGCTCTTTTCCAAATGTCATCTGCTGCATCCCCTAATATTGATATTAGAAGGCCCTTTACATCTCCCACTGCCAGTTTCTGTCCTGCGGTGTGTTTTTCCATTTCATATATCCATTTACCCGCACCTCCACTTAATGATGGGAGCCTGCACTTTATATTTTCTTTGTCTGTATGCTTCCAAGGGACGTACTGTGGTCTAACTCCTCCCCTCTCCAGAAGTGGCATTAAGTTATGTCTCATTTTACCCTTTGTGTTCCATAGAATCAAGTCCTCACACCCTTCCTCTTCTTCCCTCTCTTCTACATCGTCAATTTCGTCTGTATTTCCCCTGCTCGTAACTCTTTCTTCTCCATCTTTTCCCCTTCTTTCATCACTTCCTGTATTTAATATGGGTATGTGTATTCGTCCTTCCTGCCTGCGTCTAGGGAGGTTTCTAAGCCGACATGCATAGGGTGTCAGCTCGTCTGTAAAGGGCGCAAGTTTTATTGTTCGTGACGAGCGTGAGGTGGTTGAGCATGTAGGGTGGGACGGGAGAGGGCATGATGGGGACGGTGTGGCCTCATATGTCTGTCTTTCCACTATTCCTTGCTCTTCCCCCTCACTTCTCTCCAGTTCATCCTTTCTCCTACGGATCCATGGTGAGTCTGTGTTGGTCCGGGTGATGTATAGTTTATCTAGGCTTTCCCTTTCACTGTTTCTTCCTTCCTTCTCCATTCCTTCTTCTTCCTCACTACAAAAGTCAGTCATAAACGGCACCTCCCACTCGGTCTTTTTCCCCTTGATTGTTACTGTTTTTAAGTCTATTAGGTCCAGTCCTCCTTTTTCTCCTTTATCAACCGCTCCCTCTTGCGCTGATGTTGTTGCTACCTCTGTGTCTCTATATACATCCCCCCACAGTTCACTCTCCCTTCTCCTATCTTCTCTTTCTCCTTCATTTCTCTCCTCCATCTCCCTACCATTTTCCTCCCTTTTCCTTTTTAATTCCTCCATTACTTCACTACTCACCTGTTCCAATATCCTTTCATCCTCTTTCTTCCTTTCCCATTTCACCCTTTCCCTTTCTAATATACTCTCTATCACCCTCCCTTCTTCGTATTTTTTAGTCGTTTCTTATAGTAATCTCCTCTTCCACATTGCCATTTCTTTTTCTTTCTCTTCTTCTTCCCTTTTCTTTTCTCGCAGCACTGCTCTTGATACCCTTTCTGCTGCTGCCTTTACCCGTTCAGCTTCTCTCTTTTGCTCCTCAGTTCGTTCCCTTATTTTTTCCAATTCATTCTTACCTTCTTTCCTTCCCCTCGCTCTCTCTCTTTCCTCCCTCTCGAGCTGTTTGATCAGTTCATTCTGCTCATCCCTTAACTCTGCTAGTCGTTCCTCCAAAATCTCTTCCTTTTGTCATAACAGCTCTTCCCCTCTCATTCCACTCTCCCTGGTATTATCCTCGTCTATTTTCCTTACTACCTCCTTCTCTTCTCCTGTTAATGAACCTCGTAATTTTAATAGTATCTGTGCAGCTACCCACTCATCATTTCCTATTTCCACAGTTTGTTCTTCTCCAATCCTCCCCTCCCCTGCTGGCATTTTCCTATGAGCCACATATGGTGGAGGGCTGTATGCCGAATTCGAGTACCCCTCAGCCGCCCTTAACTGACCTCTTTCTATTTCTCCTAACTCCCTTAAAGGGTACAATCCCCCTCCCTCTGTTTTCACTCCCTTTTCTAGGGGTATATCGTTGCTCGGTTCCTTTTTCATCTCATTTGATTTATAATTCTTTTCTCCTCCCTCTTGTCCGTTCCCCGTGTTCTTTGGGTTTCACTCCCTTTTTTCCCATCCACTCCTTCCTCCTTGATCTCTTTTTCTTCCGGTATTTCCCCCACAGTGAACATTCCATTTGGTCCTGGTCGGGACCCTTGGAACATCCTCCATAAGTTAAACACCTCCATGTGGTTTGCCAACTTCTTCCCTTTGTATGTATTATGCAGATGGTTTAGTAGTGAATGTTGGGCATATGGGTCGAAGCTACCATTAGCCGGCCACGGTGTTATCATATTGTTGTCCGTCCCCTGGGTCCATTCTATGCTATACTTAATCAGTTTCTCCCTATGGGGTGACAGTGTGGTACATATGTGTTGTAGTGGGGTAGTGAGGGTGTTCCCCCACCCTCCCGATCCTGTCCCGTATGACATATTAGCGCTCCACTTGTTACCCTTCCCCTATTTGGTAGCGGTAAACGGCAGGGATGGGTCAAGGAGCGTACGTGTCCGCCCTGACACACACACAATCGTGGGGCTCGCAGGCCCTTTTTACCTTAGTATGACGCGCTACTTGCGTCATCTTACAAAGTTTAGTAAAAAACCTATTTCCACTCTGGATTGGTTACTCGAGTGGTAGGGTTAGTATAGCGCACATATAGAGAACGGTGTTAGTGGCTGAGGGTTAGTCAGGTGGTATACCTGGGCTGTCCCTTCAATTTGATACATGAAAATTGTTACATGAAGACCTCTGAGGATTGGTCAATGTTAATGGCGTCAGTGATAAGAGCCCCATGTTCTGATTGGTCCGCTCGCGAGCCTCCCAGTCTGGGACTATCGCTGTTCCCAGCTCGCGGTGCACCTGTCATTTGCAACAATGTTTTAATATGGGTAGGTGTAAACAATGTGAGGATTTATTCATATGTTGGGAGGTCGACTACTCCCACTGCTGCAGATGTCCAATGAGTCTTTTAATTGTATCTGCCTGTGTCTTCAAACGTGGGATTCAGGCGTCTCCTTCCTCCTTGGCTTGGCATCTTGTCAGGTTTGGCTTTGTCACGTGAGGTGGGACCGTGTTTGAGGCAAAATTCAACATAATTAATATTGTTTTTCCTACTGTGTGCCTGGTTTATCTTGCAGGTGCGACCTTGGCGTTGGCTTGCAGCGTGCGAGATTGCAACATCGTGCCCTTGGCGGTGTGCTTTCGCCAGGCTCATTTTGCAGGGTCAGCAACCAAGCTCTTGCTCATTCAATGTTCATGGAAGCTTTTGCTTGCGGCCTACTTGGGCCTGGTGCATAGGTGGAACCGTTTGATGCAGAGCGCTTTAGGTTACGGTATCATATTGCTTTATCCTCAGTATCGTGTCCCCGTTATATTCGTCATTATGGTACATGGCTCTTAGAAGAAGCGTGAGCAAGCCTTTTTAGATAAGTTCATGATGCGTTTTGCGTTTCTGCATTTTGAGAGCCTATGTGGAAAATAATAAAGATGCACGTCCGTGAGTATGTCTGTCGCCTACGTCATAGCACTGAGTATATTCTTCGTGTGGATTGGTGTGGGAGTGTCCGGTGTGTATATTTGCACAGGTGTGCTGACCGTGGCTAGGTCGTCCTGGCATCTCTAACGACATGTAGGTTTAGTCGAGTTGATCCGTGCTGCAGGTGTCGGCATGGACGGGGCGGGCTGCTGGGCAGGTAGATGGGCACATCCGTATGTTCTTGTACCAGGGTATTTGGTCGTCTGGTAAACAGGCAAACTCCTCTCGTGGCGGGTGTCTAGACCGTGATCCTCTAGGCCAAGCGCGAGGGGGGAAGGGCGGGAGCCTGGTCTTCCATTCTCCCACTTCAGAGGCAAGCCTCTAAATGAGAAAATAGAAGGAGTTACTCTCTCTTCTAACCTGCCACCTGAGCAACAGGAACAGTGCAAAGTTTTGTTGAATCAATTTGCCTCCCTGTTCTCTCTAGCACTAGGCTTAACCCCTTGGGGCCAGCATGATATTTAAACTGGTGACTGTTTACCTGCCAAAAGCAGGAATACCGGATGTCAGAAAATGTAAAAACCCACATCAAAGGAGAGGTCACAAGATGTTTGATCTCAGGGTAATAGAGCCCTCTACTAGTCCATGGTCTAGCCCAGTTGTGTTAGTACCAAAAGCAGGATCCAGGGAGTTGAGATTCTGTGTTGACTATAGAGCTCTAAACGCAGTCACTAAGACTGATGCCCATCCTTTGCCAAGGACAGATGAGCTGGTGGATAGACTTGGTTCAGCCAAGTTCCTCAGCACCTTTAATCTCACGTCAGGCTATTGGCAAATAGCCCTGACAGACCATGCCAAGGAGAAAACTGCATTCTCCACCCCAGTTGGCTTATACCAATTAAAGGTGAAGCCTTTTGGACTAAAGAAAGCACCTGCTACATTCCAAAGGATGATTAGTCAGGTTCTGAATGGGATGGAGGACTTCTGCATGGCATACTTGGATGACATTGCAGTGTTCAGCCCTACTTGGAAAGAACATGTTGACCACCTAGGATATGTTTTGCAGGCTCTGCAACAGGCCCATCTGACCATAAAGACAAGCAAATGTCAAATCGGTCAGAGTAAAGTGGTGTACCTTACACATGAGGTAGGAGGTGGTGAAATAATGCCTTTGCCCAGAAAAATTGAAGCTGTGCAAAATTGGACAAGCCCTTCTACTCAGACCCAGGTGAGAGCCTTCCTAGGCCTCACTGGGTATTACAGGAATTTAATTGAGAACTATGGATCCATAGCTTCTCCACTGAATGTAATCTCTTCTCCTAAATTCCATAAGAAGGTCAAATGGAATGAGGAGTGCAATCAGGCCTTTGAAAGCCTAAAGAAAGCCCTTTGTCAAGCTCCAGTTCCCAGAGATCCTGACTACCACCAACCCTTCATTGTACAGACAGATGCTTCCAATATAGGTATAGGTGCAGTACTCATTCAACTGGATGAGAAAGGTAGGGAGTACCCCATTTGCTTTATCAGTAGGAAACTCAAGGAACCTGAAACAAGGTGGGCAACTATTGAGAGAGAATGTTTTGCCATTGTGTGGGCTTTGAAGAAGTTTAGACCATACTTGTATGGATCTACTTTCATCATTCAAACAGACCACCAACCATTGAGATGGTTGATGCAAATAAAAGGGGAAAATCCAAAACTGCTAAAATGGTCAATCTGCCTCCAAGGGTTTAATTTTACCATTGAGCACAGGTCAGGATGTCACCACCAAAATACTGTTGGTCTCTCTAGGATGTTTATAACCGACTAGAGGTATGTGACTCATCCAGGAGTGGATTAGATCCTCCTGTCCATTAGTATGGGGGGGGCGAGTGTTAATGAGAATTCTCATTTCATGGCTAATTTCCCTTACCTATAGAGTCCCCCAGCAGTTTTGCTGGATTTGAAGGGTTTATTTCTTTTTACCTGCTAGGAGTGAGACTCTTTTTCCCACTCTTAGGCATTTTTTGTGTTTAATGCCTATGGGATTTTCTCTCACCCATAGGAACCATCTTTATGCACATGTGTTACACAGCACCCTCCGTGCAGTGACACAGGGGTGTCGTAGAGGCCCACAACCATAGACTCCATGCCCTGGGACTGACTACTGTCTCCCAGATCATGTAATGTCCCCATTGACTTTACTAGTCAAATCTTAAGAACTTAACCAGTACAACCAATCTTACTATGGAGGTACTGGAAAGCTATAATAGTTTTTCCCTTGGGTTCATTTTCGAGGGGGTACCTTAATGTCCCGCTCTCTAAAGTTTCTGGCTGGTGGCAGTGGTTACTACCAAAAATATTCAACCACGAATATTTTCCTATGGGATTTTCCCATTGTTCGAGGCTAATACTTTTACTGACAGCCTCTAACATACCGCCGGGTTATTTTATTATTAACTTTACTCCGGTAGGTTTTATTTGGCAGAACTTTAAATATAACCTCTTCCTCGAGTCTTACTCCATTTTCCTAACCCAGTTCGGGGATCCTTTGTTCGCTCTTTTGGCAGGTTTCTGCCAAGAAGCCCTCCTTTCGGTGCCTCTTATTCTGCGGTGGGTCTGTTGTTTGGCAGGGGGAGTAGAACCCCTGGACAGAGTTGCCACAGCAACTCAGGTCGCACAATAACCTGATAGGCTGGAGGGTCTCCCGCCAAGAAGACCACTCCAGTGTGTGAGTGACAGCTAAGCTGTATGAATGGGTCTCTTTATTCATAAAAGCAGGGTCCTGAGGACTGGAAGAGCAAGACGTCGCCACTGGAACTACGGAAACGAAGGGGAGAGAAGCCACAGACATCTTCAGCATCTACACCACCGTTGAAGCCCTGTCGGATCGTCTTACCACTTTTCTTCCACACCACGAGAGGAGATCTTCATCGAAAGAGCCTCCTTCGATTGAGCTGGTGGGAACAACCAGTTCATCCATCGCTTCTCCGGACCTGCCTTGGTCGAATCGACAGTGCACAGCACTTGGAGACTGGATAGCCAGGCAGCTATCGACCCGGACCGCATTTAAAAGGAGCACACTTTTTAAACTTTGTTTGGCAGCACCGCGGCTGGTTTCATCCCTGGGTAGTGCAGTGACTCGAACCTTCCTCCACGACGAGAGCCTCTCTTCCTCTGCTGGACCCCTTGAACTGCAGGAACTACCAGGAACAACCGTCACCACAGGAGCCACGTCTTCACGTTTAAGGTACATTGTTCCGCCAGGCCTCCCTTTTCCCGCGGTAGCCCTAAAGGTTTTTTGAAATACTTTATCTATTTGTTGGGTTGGCCGCCCTCTCTCTTAACATTGTCTTTCACCTCCCATCTACCTCTTCAATATTTTCTACTAAAGACTTGACTGCAGCTACAAGAACAGTTTTGCTCCTAAGCTCTTGGTCCTGTACCACTGACTCTGGCTCAGGCCCATTGACTCTGGCTGAATTGTAAGATCTGCTCTCACTAGATTGGTTTTCAATGAGAAATGTGTTGATGCACCTACATCTTCTAAACCCCTCTTCCTTCCAACTGTTTTAACTTGTGGAGTGCCATTTTGCTCAGTTTCCATTTACTTATCTTTCTGCTAAAGTGTCACTGTGCATTACTTGTTCACAAAACTTCAGGGAAGTGTTGCTAGGGGGTGTCTGAAGATATTTCAGTTTAACTTGTGCTTTCCCTCCCCTTCATTAAATTGTTAGAGTGCCTTTTGTAGTTGGTTTTCACTGTGCCATTTTGCTCAGTTTTAACTCTACGCAAACGTGTCTACAATTGAATAGGGAGTTGTATATACTTTTCCTTGACTAAACTGAACTTACTTTATCAACTGTGATTCATGTGTTGAACTAGATGTGTATAGAATAAATATATTCTCTTTTTGATACAAAGCTTTGGTCAGTGTTTCCTTGTTCCATAGTACTGTGATACTTATTGTGTAAACCCTGAATACTGCTCATCTCTTTCTTGAGATAGGTCTGACTGCTCAGTCACAGCTACCAACTAAATCTTTGTGGTACAGACTGATACCAAAGGGGATTTATTGCTCTCACCTAATCCTAATCTGGTGTAGTGCTCCCTAAGGGAACTGCCCTGGATTCTGCCTAACACAGGATAGCAACAAAACGAATGAACAGCAATAAGACCTACCGGAACAATATCAAATGGGCTGGCGTCAGTGAAGTAACTGGACCGCACTCGCCCATGAAAGACAACGCGCCCCTGCAAAGAAGGCAGGATGGAGAGCACGCCTAATTCTACCACAAGGCAGAACCTTCCCTGCAGACCACATTAGGGCAAAGCTGAGAAGCATACCAGCGAGTAACCCGGCTGGGTGACGTCCCTGTGGATACCTGGTGAGCGTAACAGAACACATAACAAATCCACCATAACAAATCCACCTGGGCACCATGGAGACATCAGAAATGGACCAATTGGCCCAATTACTAGGAGAGCTTCGTGCTGAGGTTCATTCTGCCCGACAAGAGACTAATGCCCTCGGAGAGACCTAATAGTGACCAAAGAAAGGACTGAAGAGATTAGCAGGCAATACTTGCAATCACAGGCAGGACAGACGCCTCTACCTGGAAGCAATCTAATGATACAAAACCCCACCATACCACCCTCTCCCGTACAGATCACGTTACCTGGAACAGTGCCCCTGGCACCACCAGAAAGGTTCTCAGGCGACCCACGGAAGTATGCAACATTCATCAATCAGTGCCGCCTTCATTTTCTTTGTAGGCCTGGAGCATTTCCAAACGACCAAGCTCGGGTAGCTTTTGTCTCATCATACATTAGTGGTAGTGCAGCAGATTGGTCGGTGCCGTTGGTGGCCCATGACGATCCTCTATTACATGACTTTGGGAGGTTCCAGAGGGAAATGGAAAAACTTTTTGCTCGCCATACCCAGGAACAAGCAGTAGACAATGTACTCTTGTCGCTCCGACAGGGGAATCAGGACTTGTTAGCGTACATTGCTACCTTCAACAGACTGGTTGCCGAAGCTAGGTGGCCAGAAAACAAAAGAACCACGTTATTCCATCGAGGCTTACGAGGTGAATTAAAGGACGTCTTAGCCCAGGTTGTTGATCCACCCAGAGACTGTGCAGAATTCATAAATCTGGCCGTGCAGCTAGACCACCGGTCGCTGCATGACCAGATTTATGCAGACCGAAAGGAAGACCGAAAGGAAGACCGGTCTAAGATGGATCCTCGGACCGTGTATGTTCGACCATGGGAAAACACACCCTGTGTACCTGAAAATACTGTAAAGCCCATGCAGATTGGAGGGATACGGCCTCCATTAACAAAACAAGAGCGGGACAAAAGAAGACAACAACAGTTTGTATTGTGGGAAACCGGGACATTTCCTGAAGGACTGTCCAGTAAAACCCCCAAGAAGAACAGTTCGGGCCACAGAGAAGGATGAAGCTAAGGATTCCGAAAACTACCAAGCTCGACAAACGTAGAGGTCAGTTTGTCGAGTGAGAAGAAAGAGTGGCTCTCCTCTCACTTTGCAATACCAGTGATCTTAATTAACCACCAAGAGTCGTCAAGAATGCATGCCGTTGAAGCATACATCGATAGCGGAGCAGCTGGAAATTATATTGATCAATAACTGGCAGCAGAGATGGGGCTTCCTTTGTGTTGTAAGCCACCTATGGACAAGCTAACCACTGTGGATGGGACAGAAATCGCTTCCGGGCCAGTAACCCAGTGCACAGCCAGGGTAACCTTGCTGTGCCAGGACGGACATCGGGAGTCTATTTCATTCGATCTCATCAAGGCACCTCAGTTCAGGCTAATACTAGGGATGCCATGGTTGGTTGCTCACAACCCTTTGATAGACTGGCGGGCACAAAAATGAACCTTCCCCGGTGACTGCTCCCCTGCCTGCTATTACCAAGAGGAGAAACCTGACGTCTGTATCCCCATGACTCCCGGAGCGACAGTATCAACCCTTGGAGCAACTAATACCTTGCCAAGTGAATACCATGATTTCCAGGATGTTTTCCGAAAGGACCAATCTAATACATTGCCGCCGCACAGGCCCTATGACTGTCAGATAAACCGTGTTCCTGGTGCACAAATCCCTTTCGGCAGGATCTACGCTCTCACAGAACCAGAAAATCTTCATTTGAAATCCTATTTAGACCAACCTTGCAAACTGATTTATCCGTCCTTCGAAGTACCCCGCAGCCAGTCCTTTGTTCTTCGTACCGAAAAAGGAAGGAGACTTGAGAACCTGTATTGACTACCGCGCATAGAACCAGATCACCTTGAAGAACCGCTACCCCTTGCCACTTATCCCTGAGATGCTAGACCAAGTTAAAGATGCCCAGATTTATACCAAATTGGACCTTCGAGGAGCGTACCACCTTGTCCGAGTCAGAAAAGGAGATGAATGTAAAACCGCCTTCCGTATGAATGGCTTGTTTGAATATCAAGTCATGCCCTTCGGGTTATGCAACGCTCCTGTGGCATTCCAATATTTCATGAATGACGTCTTAAAGGAGTTAATTGATGTGTGTGCCTTAGTGTACATAGATGATATCTTAGTGTACTCAGCCTCGGAACAAGATCATGTCAGGCACGTTCGTTCAGTCCTCACCAAGCTCCGTCAACATCGCTTGTTTACAAAGCTTGAAAAATGCTTTTTTCATATCACCGAAGTAGAATTTCTTGGTTTTATCCTTACTCCAGGAGGCATCAGAATGGACGTGCACAAGGTAGATGCCATTCTGAAATGGCCTTCACCGACATCTCTGAAATATGATTATGTGATCACATTTCGTCCAGGAGTCAGAAACGGAAAGGCGGATGCCTTATCTCGCATGGGCATAGATGAAATAGTATATACAAATCCAGACCGAGTACCTATTATACCTGAAGACAAACTCTTGGGTATCACGACTTCCTTAGCACAAGCAGAACTACGAAAAGAAATCCAACGTACCATGAATCCTGATGCCTACCTCGCATGGCAAGATCAAGGAGAACAATATACGATCAAGGACCATCTACCCTTTTTTAGGGATCGCCTATATTTACCCAAGAAGGAATTACAACAGCATATTATTTCAAACGATCACAATTCACTGATCGGAGGGCATCCTGGGATCGCCAAAACCCTAGCTAAGGTGAAAGAGAACTTTTGGTGGCCTACCTGGTGTAAGGACATCATTCAGTATATTCAGTCCTCTGGTGTCTGCGCACAAAATAAATCACAGAAACAAAAACCATCTGATCTCCTACAACCATTGGACATTCCACCATTTCCATGGCACACTCTTTCCCTTGACTTCATCACTGATCTACCTCCAAGCCAAGGGTTCAACACCATCCTTGTAATTGTGGACTTATTCTCGAAGATGGCCCATTTTATTCCTCTCAAAGGCCTCCCAGACGCAACCACTTTATCAAAAGTGTTCCTGGAGGGTGTGGTTAAGCTACATGGCTTCCCTTCGGTTCTGGTGTCTGATCGAGGCAGCCAGTTTGTTTCAAACTTCTGAAAAAAATGTTGTGCAATTGGGTAGATCGACGTTCGGCTATCTACCAGTCACCATCCCCAAACGGACGGCCAAACTGAGAGAACCAATCAGACACTCAAGCAATATTTACGGTGCATGCTGCACCACGAACAAAGGAATTGGAAAGATCTACTATGGATAGCCGAATATGCATATAACAATTATTTGCATTCAAGCACGGGACAAACGCCCTTCTTTACCCTTTATGGGAGACATCCACATACCTCTGAACTAGACCTTCTAGCCAGCTTGGAAAAGCCAGCGGTAAAGACTCTACACCCAACCATTACTCAGGCTTTCAATAGGGCAAAGGAACACCTTATTCATGCCAAAGAAAAACAAAAGATATTCACCGACCAACACCGGAAAAAGGCCCCTGATTATCAAGTAGGAGACAAAGTTTGATTACCCGCTAAATTTGTACCCATCAAGGGAACCCGGACCTTTCATCCCAGATTCTTAGGACCCTATACCATTAAGGCAATTATCTATACCATTAAGGCAATTATCAACCCAGCAGTTGTGAAACTGGATTAACCACCTAATCTACACATCCACCCAGTATTCCATGTGTCCCTCCTGAAACCAATGCAACCCGGCACACGGATTGGGACACCAACTAAGCCCATGCTTGTTGAAGGAGAACCAGAATTCGAAGTCAAAGATATCTTGGACTCTAAAAACTCTAGGACCAAGCTATATCATCTCGTCGATTAGAAAGGATTTGGACCGCCAAGATAGATCCTGGGAGCCCAGTGAGAATATCCATGCACCACGTCTAATCAGGAAATTTCATCGGAACTTCCCAACCAAACCTGGGCCAGACAGAAGGAACACCATGGGATGGGCCTTAGGGGGGAGTGCTGTCATGATCCTCGCCCAAAACCCCCTCTGGCAAACCCATTGGCCAGGTGGAGTCAGGACTCGGGCCTCTAGAGCCTGGCATCCTGTTCAAAAGCCCTCATGGGGCCCTTCCTGGCACCTATAGCGGCAGGCTCATACACCATGAAAACAATGTGCTTGGGAACTACTTTATTGTATTGTCAGCCAACATGGAGGCATCCACAAAGCTTGGTTCCTAAGAACCAAGCCATGTGGTCTAGTGTTTTGGGTGTGGTAGCCTAAGGACTACTTTACCTAGACTATTTTGTTGGGGCTATTTAAACCACACCTGAGCAAGACAACATGCTTCGCGTTACTTTGCAGCTTGCAACGTGATGCTCACCGTGTCCAGCTCTTCCCTCGAACCTCGGAGAAGCAGAACCTGCAAGGAGACAAAAGGAACATCATTAGCAGCAGCATCTTACCTGCAGTCTTCATCTTTAAACACTCGCAGCTACTGAGAACAGCTTCCTCGAATCTGCACACCTCCCGGACAGCCGGACAGAACGACCTGAAATAGGAAGATAGAGGCAAGAGACATTTATAAATTACGAACTGCTCAAAAGGATTACCTGGCTGGTCGCCTCTCGGCTGGCACCACTCCGGACATTCCACTCGCGCTGATGAAAACTGCGACCTACAAGAAAGGAAAACACAGGTTAGTAAAGGCAAGACTTTGCTGCACTGCGCACAGCGCTTACTTACCGCATCATAGCGCTCTTAATGCGCCATAATTTACCAGCGGGGCTCAATCAAGCCAGTTTACCGCGCTGAAACTCTGCATACCTAAGGGAAAAAAAAGAGACATTTTAAACAAAGAAAGGCATGCAGGATAGCAACAAAACTAAAGAACAGCAATAAGACCTACCTGAACAATATCATATGGGCTGGCGTCAGTGAAGTAACTGGACCGCACTCGCCCATGAAAGACAACGCGCCCCTGCAAAGAAGGCAGGACGGAGAGCACGCCTAATTCTACAACAAGGCAGAACCTTCCCCGCAGACCACATCAGGCCAAAGCTGAGAAGCATACCAGCGAGTAAACCGGTTGGGTGGCGTCCCTGTGGATACCAGGTGAGCGTAACATTATCTTGTCCCACCACAAAACACTTGTTTATGGGCGCATTATAAATTACATATCATATCATATCATTCTCTCCCATTTTCCTAGTCTTAATCGCAGCCATATCCAATGTATCAGGATATTGTACTCTGAGTACCCGTCATAAATCAGCTCTAAAATTATTAAATGGTGCTCCATCATGTGTCGTGTTTTGCGCGGTCTCACTTGGTTATCCTGCTCTCTTCCAAATTTCGTCAGCTCTCTCCACTAGAAGGGCTGCTAGTAAACCTTTTACGTCACCTATAGCTATCATCATTCCTGATGTTATTTTCTCTAATTCATGAACCCATTTACCCACACCAGAAGTCAAACTAAGTAATTTAAATCTTAAATTATCCTTATTCATTTGTGCCCATGATTATATAGTGGTCCTCCCCCCCTTTCTCTAATAATGGGAATTGTGAAAATCCTCAACCATAATCATTGCTGCCTACACTTTTGGGTAGGGCTAGTGCCACCAGTTTGTCTTCGTCCTGTTAATGCCCTTAACCTGCTTATTTAAAGTGAGGATACATCCTCTGTACTGCAGAATTGTCATTGTGATCGATCAGCATATAATGCTGATTCTGATGTTTTTTTTGGGGTTGTCTAAATCTGACCATTTTACCCCTGTGTCTATGCTCGATTATTTTGAAAAGCCATTTTCTCCCTCCCTTCTCACTCTCTCGTTTTTTTCTCTCTCTTCATCTGACATTATTATACCCCAACTTGTATGACTGTCCTTCTCCAAGATCTAATCTATTTAAAGAAAGCATTTCATGCATGTCTGTTATCGTGTCATATAACATTTCTTCAATTTCCCTTGATAGAGATCCGTCTTCATTTTCTTGGGATTCATGCCCACCTTTATTCCTTATTTGTCTATACAAGGTTCCAAGTCTCTGTGCTATGTCTTCTGTATCCTGTCAATCAGCTGATGCTGATTTCAGCATCCTTTGCCGCTCCCTACGGGGCTATTGTGACCCTCTCTCTTCCTCCAATAGTTCTTGTGCATCGATCAGCACCATGCCCCTAAGGCATACATTTTCTATTTCATCATCTTTTACTCCTCTGCTTCTATTTCTTTGTCCTTTCCTTTTCCTTATTTCCCTTAGTTCCTCTTCCTCTCACCTTCCTTGCAACCTATGTACTTTCCTTGTTTGTGTTTCTCTCTCCTCTCATTTCTTTTCTTCTAACCTTTTCTTTTCTTTTCTTTTCTTGTCTCATACTTTCTCTGTTCTTCCCTTTGTTTGCATCTCAGTCTTGGTCTACTTTATATATTCTCTCTTCTTCCTTCTCCTTCTCACACTTCTCTCTTTCCTCTCTTTCTTGAAACCCATTCATGCCATTATTGTCTAACTTGAGTAATATGTATCCTCCCATCCATTCACTCTGTACTGAGGCTATTCCCTTAGCGTTAGACTTTATTTCTGTCTGGTTCCTTGTTTCTTCCTCTATCTCTATCTGTCTTGTCTGTCCTTTCTCTCATCACGCTGTTTACTTCCATTGCGTGTCGATATATATTTATGGTCTCTACTTTTTCTCTCTTCTGTATTGTCTGTGCTGTTATGAGCAGGTGGCGCATATGCTGGATTAACATACCCACTGCTGCTTTCAATTCCTTTAAAGGATGAATTCCCTTCTCTTCCTTGTCAATGCTCTTGTTCTTAGGAGGAGTAAGGGGGTCCAAGGGCATTTTATCCTTCCCTTTATGCTGATTAAGTACCCACTCCTTCTCATCTGGATTTTCTTTCTGACTCTGGTACATTTTCCATAACTCTAAGACCACCAACCTTTTCTGCAACTTTTATCCCTTATACGTGGCATGCAAATATATCGTCATGTGCCACAATACTGTTTGACAGCGAACCCTCTTGAGGCCACGGCATAAGTGTCTTATTGGTCGTTCCTCAAATCCATTTTGAATGATATGTCCTTATCTTTGCTGTATATCACAGCAATGTCCTAAACAGATGTAAAAGAGGAGCGTCTCCCATGATGGCAAGTCAATCTCGACTGCCAATACTTACCCAATGTTTTATCCGGTTCTTTATTTGATCAAATATACTGTGTTGATCAATTTGAGCAGGCACCATTAATTGCTGCTTGTTTATCCAAAATCAAGAATTGTAATCGCTTTTTAAAAAAAACTCTATCTAACTATATTCCTTTTGTTTCTTTATTTATTCTTTCTATCAATTTCTGTCATCTTGTTTTATTATTGATTTTCTAAAAGTCTCTGCTTTATTTATTTATTTAGTTACTATGCTTTTTACCTTTTTGGTCACAAAATCTACTTTTCACTATTGTTTTATATTTATTAATCTAAATACAACAAATATGTTTATATTAACATTTCATAACCCCCACACATGTGCACCTTTATACATGTTCTGCATACTCCTTTCTTTACTTATCTTTAGTAAATGTATCGTGTCCCTTATTTCTACTTCACTTTACACTCTTCTTATGGGTTTAGCCTCAGGAATCCTTAACACCAGCTATTGGGAGTCTTTCAGTGCACACCTTTCTGCCCCTTTAACACCAGCTGTTTGGAGTCTTTTTAGTGCACACCTTTCTGCCCCTTTAACACCAGCTGTTTGGAGTCTTTTAGTGCACACCTTTCTGCCCCTTTTGGAACTGGGAATCGAGGTATCTACTTCTTTGCTTTATAAGCCCCAAAAAATCCTGTTACTTTGAAACATATTTATTCATAACACAATCCCTCCCCTCTATTCTTGCCACTGTCGATGTTCTTCTCGCGTCTGTGGCACAGATCCAGTACTTCAGCATTGACTCTCCCTCAATCGACCAGCTCACCTGTCATCCATGGGGCAGCTGCGGGGACCGGACAGGAATTTTGTGAAAGGGGCACCTGCTGACTATCTCTAACACAGGTTTTCTGTGCTCCAATCTCTGCAGGAAGCTCCGTGATCATCTAGATATTGTCTGGAAGTCCATATATGGGCATAGGTCGATTAGACCATAACTATCCACGCTGCTACCACAATGTTCTCTAGCACCTTGAAGCGTCTCTTGTCCTACAAGGAATTACAAATAATCATCAAAGACCAAGGAACCAGACACACTCAAGGAATATGGCAAAACACTACTTTATTTAATAAAGCAGGCAGACCTGAAAAACATCGAGCTGATGCATGCACACTCACAATCAAGTCTGTCTGCTTGGGGGTCTTATACCCTGATGTACGCCATCTATCATGTCATCCTACATGGCACAGTGTAAAACCTATTGCAGGAAGGGATTGGTTAAGGGAACATATCTACTTCTAGAACATACAAGGATTACTAGTTGTCCCTTATCTGTAGGGAACGCCTTGAGCTAATTCTAAACGGTTCCATGTGTTAATTCTTCCGCAAACATAACGTGATGCAAAAATATTGCCATATTTCTGCGGCGAAATTCACACATGGATTCTGCGGGGGATACCGCTGCAACCCCCGCATCATTTTTTAATGTGCGGGGGATACCGCCGCAACCCCTGCTCCCACATAATATCCCCCATAAATATCGCCTATGGCGAACCAAACAACCATATCTACAGCGATATGTTTGGTGGGGATATTATGTAGGGATACCCTCTAGACATATACAGGACTGATTATAATGTACATACTATCAGTGGATTGGGCTATACCACATTGTAGGTTAGGTTGTCTCCCAAAACCCACTGATTGGTTGGCATACTATCCCAACCATGGAGTTTCGACTCTTTAGCAGCACGTAAGCAGAACGAAAACTAGGTATCAGACTACTCCCCGTTCTCCCAATTAGCCATCATCTCTCATCGGTAGGTCATAAGCCAAGGTCTTCCATTTGGAGTTGACCTCATAGTCTGTTCACTGTACTGGAACATTCAATGGAGTGTAAGCACGCCACTCTCTTCGTCTGAAGCCCAATGAATAGCCCTAGTTTCTATTTAAAGATCACGTGTTGGGAGACCATGAATTTGTCCAATTCAACCTTCCATTTGCTGCTATTTGATTTAATCATGCTGGGTGCACTTGCTCTTCTTGGCCTCTGGGGGCTTGCTCACTCTAACTCCAATGAACTTTATACACGTTTAATTGTCCAACAGTTTGGCTCTGGCAGATGGTTTCTCCTTCTTCGATCTAAAAGGAATGTCTCACATTCAGGGTGTATCCGTGTTACTGCCCTTGTGCTCTGCTTATTCCTTAGAATAGCATCCTTTGTACTGGGCCAACCTTGACTCATCATCCGTTCTGCACACAGAGCTGTTCTCCCGTGTAACCTGATCACACAGCCTTGATCTGTTTCTGAGGTAGCTTAGTTGAATTTGACACTAGTCGGCATCCGTTTTCCTAGAATAGCCGTTCTAGCCATGTTATTTATACCTCTATAGCAAGCTTCTATATGCTTTCTTTCTACCTTGCGTGGCTGCGTATTTGCAGTTATTGGTCAGTAAGTTACTTCATCTTCTTTTATAGTCACGATTACTTTAGCTTTAGGTACAGGTGTCTCTGAGTGCTTCAGTTACATTGTTACTCCTTAAGTATGTTCATATCGTTTCAACATAGGATCCTATATCATCTTTGTGACATCATTCGGCCCTCGTTGGACTTTACTTAATGCTCCATGATGTCCATAGGTGCGTGCTGACGTTCGTCTATGTGGCATCCTTCCACACTTTGAGTGCAAGGGTATATTCTGTAGGGTTGTCTGAGGACATAACGTCTCTCATACACTCAATGTGGTTTTAGAATAATGCAGGGGATCTCATTTACTGCTCCTCTCCTGCTATTCCAACATGACGCTGGTGAGGGGGCAGGAACTAGTGAGAAAGCAGCCACCTGCTCCTCTACAACACACTTATTTAAGTGTGTCTACTGTAAGAGTTACTAGAGCCTCTGCTTTAATGTTTTCCATGTCACAGCTGTTTAGTATTTACAAGTCAGGTAGAACCAGCCTTGTGGATATATATATCTGGACACAGGTACAACCAAGAATCAAAGTGATCCAGCACTACTCAATCCCTCCAGCTGTAACATCAGGGTTAGGGGAGTTTTCTTAAAGCACACTATGGGAGGGTTTCATAATAAAATCCATTGGTATACAGGCCCCACCTTCTAGTATACATCTGTGCTACTCAATGGTTTGGTAGCATGGCAGAGCAGCAGGCTTACCTTAGGCGAGAAAGGTGAGATGCAGGTAAGTACACTGAACTCAGTAAAGGAATAGGCCCAAAGAAACTCTTACACTTGCCTGTATTTATAGTAAAATAGATATTTATTTGATATACAAAAGGTAGAGTTATATTCAGGTAAGTAAGTACTATTATAACTAATCAGCACCATTTAAAACATGAGCAATACTTCAGGTGAGTGAAGAACACAGTCCAATGGTAAGTAAAATCACTTGTTATTGCAACTCAGAAAACGTTCTGTTGTAAGAATTAAAAGGGGTACTCCACACCAGCACTAGCAGGGCAGTAGGTTAAGAGACGTGTAATACTTTTCAGATGCCTTAAGGCTTCAGCCGTCCACCAGATCAAGGAATGAGTTCCTCATGTAATACTTTTCAGAGACCTTAAGGCTTCAGCCGTCCATCCCTAGCAAGGAAGTAGTTCTTCATGTAATACTTTTCAGAGGCCTTAAAGCTTTAGCCGTCCTTCCCTATCAAGGAATTAGTTCTTCATGTAATACTTTTCAGAGGCCTTAAAGATTTATCTTTCCATCCCTATCAAGGAATGAGTTCTTCGTGTAATACTTTTCAGAGACCTTAAGGCTTCAGCCGTCCATCCCTATCAAGGAATTAGTTCTTCATGTAATACTTTTCAGAGGCTTTAAGGCTTCAGCCGTCCACCCCGATCAAGGAATGAGTTCCTCATGTAATACTTTTCAGAGGCCTTAAAGCTTTATCCTTCCATCCCTATCAAGGAATGAGTTCTTCGTGTAATACTTTTCAGAGGCATTCAGGCTTCAGCCGTCCATCCCTATCAAGGAATTAGTTCTTCATGTAATACTTTTCAGTCAGAGGCCTTAAGGCTTTAGCCGTCCATCCCTATCAAGGAATGGGTTCTTCATGTAATACTTTTCAGAGGCCTTAAGGCTTTAGCCGTCCATCCCTAACAAGGAATGAGTTCTTCATGTAATACTTTTCAGAGGCTTTGGGGCTTCAGCCGTCCATCCCTATCAAGGAATGAGTTCTTCAAAGTCAGAGTGGAGGTTAAGTAGAGAAGGCACAGCAGCAGAAAAGGCAAATTTCCAGAGGATACTTCTATTAAAGGTTAGTAAAATGCTTTATTGGGTCATAAAATGGTTCAGGGACCTTGGGAATGGCATGTATAAGCAAAGGAAATATTGTGGCTGAGTACCACAAAGGAAATACACCAAACACGGGCTATAAAGATTCACAGATCTTTTATTCTGAGCAGTTTACAAAGAAACATAGATACATATAGCTATCTTGTTCTCAACACCCCGTAATGAGTACCAGCCCATCAAAGAGAGGAGAGAGAGTGCTGGACATCTCAAACATTCGTACTTTTATACAGTTTTCAGAAATATTGTCCAGCCCCCCTACATGTTAATAATCTGCGGTCTAGAGTTCGTGCCTAGTTCAAATACAACTTATACAATAATATGCAGAAGGATTACATGAGTTTGCATTTCCATCAAGTTACAAATGTGATGTATATTCTCGGATCACTCGGTAACCCTTACTCTATATCCCTTCACAATGTAGTTCGGCCTGTGTATACACTTGAGATTTACTCTGCATTGTCCCAACGTTTACACAGGGATGACTCTTATGTGCGCAGACAATGCTCAGATGGCAGTTCATATGGAGCGCAAGGTCTCTTTACGTAGTCTAACCAGTCGGCTCTCAGACAGCCTAAACATTAACAGAACTCAAGGGTCGGGAGGCTTGGCTGCAAGTTGAAAACACAGTCCACCATTTCAGAACAGAGAATTATACAAACAGAAATCAAAATGGCGAATCGATCCAAAATCGGAACTTTGAGACACAGTATTCCCCATAGAGCGACTAGGCTTAGGCCAATATAAATCAAAAGAAGGCACTGTATGATTTCCGTTTAACAGGCACCTTATAGGGGCACAACCGTTACCACTGAGTGAATGGTATTGGTGAACACCCAAACACCAGAATCAGTACTCTAGCATCAAAGGAGCGACACAATGAATTGAGTATGTACTACTAAGAGCCACACAGTCCTGGGAGTTGTGAAGATGCAGCTGGATTATTTCACTGTGCTGCAGCAGTGGACCCAGATTCATGTTCACTGGTCGTGGTGATGAAAGGGGGGACTCTGGAAGGGATGTTGCAGCAGCAGTCAAGAGAAAGGACGCCCATCAAAGGATTCCTCATGATCCAATGCCGTTTTATTGCAGTTTTGGTGCCTTTTCATGGACACCAAGAAGAACCGTTTACCACTCGGTTAATCCGCCTCGATTTGTTGGTCCTGCACTGTGATGAGGGGGCTTTAAGGAGGATCTTGCTTCTGGAGGTGCAACTGGACCGCACCAAAGTTCTGGGATTATTCATTCACGGAAAGATGATGCAAAACTGTGTGGTCAGAGGTCAAAGGGTGTTTGCAGTTTGAAGTCCAGGAAGATCACAGCACATCGCGGGATGGCTTGTCTTATAGGTTGTCACATGTCAAGTTGGTACCACCAGCAAAAGGAAAGGAGTCGCCCTCCTCAGGGCCTCCCTTTCAATTTGAAAACAGGTTCCAGCAGCAGTGGTCTCTTCATGGTTGCTGAAAGGGACTGAAGGTGTTTATGGTTGTCTTCTTCAGATCTTCAGTTCCAGCGGTCAATTTGTTGTTTGCCTTAGCATCCCCACCTTTTATGATAGCTTCACAATCATCCTCTGCAAACCCTCCCCGCAGTTTACAGAAAGGAGCAGGTGGCTGTATAATCAGGACAGTCAGCCCCAGTTGGAACTGGTTCTTTTCAGGCATTCCAGAAAACACAGGTTTGTGATTCTCTCATGCTTCCTGTCCTCACAGACACACTGGAGCCTTGGCGGGCTACCAAATGGTTCCCGCCAAAGACAAAACTCAAACCAGGACCTCCTCCACCCAGGATGACAGAAGAAGGACCAGAAAAGGACAACCATGCAAGAAATTGAGATACAAGGAAGAAGCACCAGTTTGGAACATTTGTGGCCTTTCTGCATCTGCGAAAGCAGCCAGTGATCAAGAAATGCACACAAGTCAGTAGAACACATCCACTGCCACCAGCCATAACTGTATGCTTGTCACTGTAGCAGAAATGTTACAGGAGCAGTGAGAAAGGGGATACAAGGTAACCCCTCAACACTTCACATAAGGTGGTGTCTGCTGATCTCTCATAAGGAAAAGCTAAGAAGGATAAAAAGCATCTTCCTGACCTTGACAACAGTAGTTCCTAAGGAAAATAAAAGAATATAAAAAAGGAGAGACAGGGATGCTCCCAGCAAAACTGCACAAAGGGTGTTGTATGCTGCAAAAGTGAAACACAGATGCCTTAAAGAGTATGGATGCAAGCAAGACTCCAGAAAAAGTAAAAACATCAACAGGGTTCCCATGGCCAGAGCAGAATGGGTGAATGAAGGGAAAACCAGGTCATTTCATCCTTTTTAGCCACTTGACTAATAGTTGCTGATTGAGTTCTAAGCTTGTCATGCGGGGCATGTTCTCATTAATCAAGCGGTTCAAGGCAAGAGGGGTACGCGCATTTACAAACCTGTTCCTCATAGGCCAGCTCAAGTGGGGCCATGCCTCCTATTGTGAGTGCATTCCGGCCTATTTGTACAAGCCACTGTTGTAGGCTGTTAACATAAAGTGAACATAGCAAGAGGGGGGTACACACCATTGACGGATCCCTTATAGTGTACGATGTTAAATAAACATTATTGCAATTACAGGTACCCTCACTGAGTTCCTGTAAACTACGCTCCGGAATGCCAAAAGTGCCAAGAAATATCTATAAGATGTTAGTAACAAAGGTGCTATGGACTGAACCATGTTACAGCCCATTTGATAGCAACATGATATGGTATGACAAGTAATTTATTACGCACCTGTACACAAGTGTTTCAAGTGTTTCTAGACAAGGAAGGGAGGACAGAAGGAGGACAAAACAACAATTTTACTAGACCTTGTGTCATTCAGATCGTGCAAGTGTCGGGGGGAGGAAGTGGGAGAAGCGGCAGGAGGAAAGGGGGAGGGGAGAGTGCAAAGTAACTCATAATTGCTGCTGGGAGGTGGTGCATAAGTGCAGAGAGTCAGGGGACTGTAGGGTTTCAGATACAGTCCTTTAAGAGGTTGGAAGGGGCAACTGGTCAGGAAGTAGACTAGTCACGTGAGCTCAGTGGGTGGTCCGATAACCAGTATGCACATCAGACAAGGACATCGGGAAGGAAGAGGGAGTGAGAAAGCGGAAGGGAAAAGGAGGGTTGAGTCTCTGCCGGAACCTTAGGTGGTTCTGCTCAAGTTTGAGAGATGCAGGGAGGGTGCTCCAGAGGGGGGCACCAGCCAAGGACAGCGATCTAACCCCCACTCTCTGTCTGGAGAAGCATCTGACCTTCAGAGAGTTGGAGGTCAATGAGCGGAGGGCTCGAGAAGGAAGATGCTTAGGAAGAGAATGTTGGATGTAGTGAGGTCCCCGGCCCCAGAAAGCCATGTGGACGATGCAGAGGGTCTTGAACTTGATCCTCACAGCCACAGGGAGCCAGTGCAGAGATTTCAGGGCTGGAGAAATACGATCCCTGGGCTTGAGGCCAAGTAAAAGTCTTGCAGCTCTGTTCTGGATAAGCTGTAAAGGGTGAAGAGTAGAGGCAGGCAGATTTGGAAAGAAGCTGTTGCAGTAGTCCAGCCTAGAGAGGACAAGGGTTCTGGATACAGCGAGCTTCTGAGGGAAAGTGAAAAAAGGAAGAGTACCTCTGAAAAGGTGCAGCTGGTAGTGTGACTTCTTAGAGACATCAGAGATGTGAGGAGAGAATGTGAGGGTGGAGCTAAATATGACCCCAAGTTTCTTAGCCTCACATGAAGGAACAGGTATAGGGCCCAGGGTGGGCAGCCAGAGTGAGAGAAGGTGGGCACAGGTGTCCCAGTGAGGAGAATCTAAGTCTTACTGGCATAAAGGCAGTGATCGTTGGAGGCACACCATTCCTGAATTTTGGAAAAACTGTCTGGTATGAGAGAAGGAGAAGAGGCTGAGGGGAGCCTGAGTTGAGCTTGTTGTCATCTGCATAGCACCGAAAGTTAGAGCAGAAGGTAGAGATGTGGTGGGCCAGAGGTGCCAGGTAGTCGTTAAAGAGCCAGGGAAAGAGGTTTGACCCCTGGGGAACACCCCAAGTATAGAGAGAGATAAAAGAGAGGAAATGCCAAAGTTGGACCTTGGAGGGTTGATCAATGAGAAAGGAGGTCAACCAGGCTTTCATGATGCCTACCCCCGGGGAACCAGACCAGGTCCAGCAACCCGGATGCAGGCATCATGTTATTTTGAGCAAGCCCAAAAACCCCTGCTAGGGGCTGTTTGGGTGCGGTCCTGGAGCCTATGGCGCCAGGCTCATATGGAGAGTCAGTCCTGGCGCCATAGGCGCCAGGCTCATAGAGTGGAACTTACCTGATGCTGACCATGCTGCAGAGCTCCAAACCAAATGAGGCTTGGAAGGGACTATTTTACCTAGGGACTATTTTTTACTCAGGTGGGGCTGGGGAGGAATACTTACCTGGGACTACTTTGGAGGCTATTTAAACCACGCCCAAAGAGCAGCACACGCTTCGCGTTATTCTGCATCCAGCAGCGTAACCCTCACCGTGTCCGTAAGCCTGCATCCAGTCTTCTGACACGCCCGCCTCGAGTCTGCAGCTCCTAGAAAAAGGGAGGAACAGAAGGAGAAAAGTTTGGAATAAGAGCAAAACCTTCGATCCTTACCTGAATTCCAGATCCACTGCGCCTTCGAGCTGGAAGAAAGAAGCATTTTACGCGCGCCGCCTCACCTGCTGCAGCGGTGCACTGAACTCACCGGCCTTCGCAGCATCCTCATGATCCACTGCATCCTTCTGCACGTTCCCGCCACATTCTGGCACCTAAGGGGAACACAAGAACAGCAAAGGTGAGCCAAGGGAATAAACAGAGGCAATAGTAACTACCCCCATAGACTTACCTGATTACCGCCGGGGGTACTATTCCTCTTCACGGGTCGGCGCAGTCTCCATTGCATCATTGCCGTACCCCGGCCCCTAAGGGGAACAAAAGGACAACAAGATGAGACAAAGGGACAAACAAGGGGAACTCTTCTCACCGCAATAGACTTACGTAATTTTACGGACGGAGGCATTATTCCCCGAACTTCATATTTGCTCTCCACACCTGAATAAGGGAGCAAGCAACAGGTTACATTCTGGCCTTATTTTATTGAACTGTGTAGGATAATCCAAATCCTTATCTGAACTTCGTCAGCTACCACGAGGAACTCTTTGCTGGGGTCAAGCTGCTAACTGCAAGGAATCGGACAAGAGTGAAAGTCAGACATGTGAACTTTTACGAACTACATACTTTTCGGAGTCAATATTGTTCTGGAACTCACCAATTCCTTCGAGCCAGTGAAGCAACTGGTTATCAACGTGCCCCTGCGCTCAATGCAGGATGGAGAGCTCAGCTGTGGGGAGAACAGCGGGGGTGGGGGGATTTACGCTCAACTCCACGGGTGGTTAATTCCCTTTCTCCATTTGCAGAAGAATATTCCTAAGGGCCAAGCAAACAAAGCTAGGTGGGCCAGTCCAGTCTGTCATCTCGGCCCTACGCGTCACATTGGTGGAGACCGCAGCTGTCCAGTTCAGATCGACGCGTCTGTGGGAGCCAGGTGAGCATAACAGAACGCGAAGCCTACCCACAAATTCCCACCAGGCGTTATGGATACCTCAGAGACTGACCAATTGGCCCAATTACTAGGGGAACTGAGGGTTGAAGTGCATTCCGCCCGTCAAGAAACCAATGCTCTTAGGAGAGAACTGATTTTGTCAAAGGAGAGAACTGATGACCTTGCTAGGCAACTATTGCAAAGCCAGGCTGGACAAGCACCCCTACCTGGTTCCGGGGAAATCCAGCACCTGTGTTATCGAGTTACCCTGTGCAAATAAACCTACCAGGAAATATTCCATTAGCTCCACCCGAACGCTTTGCCAGAGATCCCAAAAGGATCACAGTGTTTATAAACCAATGCCACTTGCACTTTTTTATGCAGACCTGGAGCCTTCCCAAACGATCAAGCCAAGGTAGCCTTTGTATTGTCATATCTCAGCGGCAGCGCAGCTGGTTGGTCAATTCCACTAGTTACTCAGGATGACCCAATTCTTCTGGATTTTCAGGGCTTTCAAATGAGCATGGAAAGACTATTTGCCCGACACTCCCAAGGACAGGCCCTGGATAACGAACTTTTGTCCCTACGACAGGGTAACCAGGACCTTCTATCCTACATTGCGACCTTTAATAGGTTTATAGTGGAAACTGGATGGCCTGAGGTAAAACGAATCACGTTATTTCATCGAGGGCTTCCAGGAGAACTCAAGGATGTCTTGGCTCAAGTCGTGAACCCACCTCAAGACTGCGCTGAATATATAGACATATAGGTCCAGTTAGATCACAGACTTCAGAACAGAAAGGCTGATCGAGCCAAGTTTGAGAATCGGGTGTTGGTCAAAACCCACGCTAACCCCAAAGGAGCAGATGCTCCAGAACCCATGCAAATCGGAGGGGTTAAAGAACCCTTAACCCAGAAGGAAAGAGAAAGGAGATGGCAAATGCAATTGTGTCTATATTGTGGAACTTCTGGGCATTTTCTATGGGATTGCCCTGTAAAACCACCCAAGAAGGTGGTAGGAGCTGCTGATGTATGTAGCGTTGCAGCGTGCTACGTATCATTGGGCAGCGTCTCCTGCACGCCTCCATCGCTCAACACTGCAGGCTTGTCCTGCCAGGGCTTTGTCGCAGAAGGTTTGAGCCTTGGTTCTTAAAGGAATGGATATAGCTCTGCATTCTATGTATCGTTGTGGCTCAACAACGCAGCCTTGTCCTGCAAGGGCTTACAATTACTGCATGTGTGTCTATGTTTCTCATGATTTGTAAATTCATGTTAATGTAATTACATAGTTTTTTACATGAAACCTGTTGTTTAGTGTCTTACAAGAAGAGTATGGCACAGAGCAAAACTTGACGTATTTATACTATGTTGAAACCATTCAATCAAATACATGTGATATGAGAGAGTGTGGATACCAGGTGACATAATGTAATTCTGAGTCTAGTATGGATGACATTTAGTTAGAACTGGTCTCAATATGTGCCATATTCTAACATGTATGCGTAAAAAACAGTGCAGTGAAATGGAGCCTTTCTTGCATATAAATAAGTTGAACTTACGTGTTGTGAGGGGTTTGGATGATTTCTCAAAATATGCCATGTTATGAAAGTTAAGTTTATCAAACGCTTCACTATTCCCACTCTGATGAGGATTTCCCTGCCTCTCAAAACTAAAGGAAAACACTCTCACACAGGATACCCGGCCCTCACACTTAAACATCAAATACACAAATAAATATACGGCAAGTCACAGGTACATCAACAATGATATTCACAGTATTCCTTGGTAACCGGAGTGAACTCACCTTTCCCAGGTTTCAAGGCAACTTGAATTCCCATGTTCAACAAAAAAAAGGAGGAAATCCGGGTTAATGATATCGGGCCTCATTACGAGAATGGAGATAATGAAAATAGGAAGGCAGAATAGTATTACCGGCATCGTTAAAGGGTCCAGGCCATTACGACCTGACAACCTGCCAATACCGCCACCGCTCGTACCGTGCCCCTTCATACTGGCTCGCGTGCGTACATGCGCCCCTTTGTGGAGTAAATACCGGGATGCCAGTAATTGGAGGACATCACAACTCATGGGGGCATGCAATAACTGGCATCCCGAAGGCGGTAATTAGGGCCTGCACGATGGCGGCCATACAAGCATCGCAGACCACCCGTAAACAACAACCTGCAGTCAAGGCAACTGCCACAGGTGCACACAATCACCGCAGGTGGAATCAATGGAACCTGTCCCAGCATAAAAGGAGTACACCCACACACCACATCCCTTCCCACTCCAACATGATACTACAATAATGGGGCTGGAGGACATGCCTGTACTGCTACAACTACAGCAACTACAACAACAACTACAGCAGCAACAACAGGCAGCACAGAGGAGACGCAGGAGGAGAAGGAGGGTGAGACAGGCCCAGCAATTACCACCAGTGCAGCCAGTAGTACCTCGTAGGCAGCCACCAATCCCTCGCATCAGACCCAGGCCATTCAACCTAACCCCTGAGCAGACCGGGACACCATCACCACTATTGTGGACATGATACATGACAACATTGTCAGCCTCATTGAAATTCAGACTACCATCCCCCCGCTACTAAAGGTGGTGTCTGTGCTCCACTTCCTAGCCACAGGCACCTACCAGCACCAAGTGGGCCAGCTGCATGGTATATCACAACCACTATTTTCACGCATGCTGGCCCAAGTACTGGATGCCCTCTTGAAGCACGCTAACACCCACATATCCCTACCATGGACTGCCCAGGAGATTGCTGACACCAAAGTAGGCTTTCATGCACTGGCAGGCATGCCCAATTGCGTCGGTGCCCTCGACTGCACCCATGTTGAATTGGTAGTCCCTCATTCCATAGAGGCATTGTACTGCAATTGCAAGCAATACCACTCCATCAATGTGCAGATGGTATGTGACTCCAGCAAGATCATCACACATTGTTGGACGACGTGCCTGGATGTTTGGTGAGTTTCCTGACTGGCCCATGGCACTGCATCGTGGTCGTGATGTGGTGGGATGCATACTCCACCTGGGTGGGAATGGGGAGGATGCATACTCCACCTGGGTGGGAATGGGCGGTGAGTGGACAATGCACTCAGAGCCAAACACTTCTGACCTGAACCTCCCAACCCGAACATGACACATCACTGCCACACATTGGACCAATGCCGTACATCAATGACAAAATGTAAGATGCCCAACCAGGCCACCGTGGGTCTGTCAAGCGATGCATGACTGAACATGATTACAACTGTGCCAATGTGGCCAGTGTGATTAGGCACAGTGCAGCATACACTGCAATCATGGGAGGCAAGACATTGCTCCGCATCCACAGTACATCCGTATCACCCTGCATCATCTGTACAACGCCATCCAGACTAGCAGACCATATTGCAGTACACAATGCATCCAAATAATCTCAGTGCATACGTACAGGGACACGTGCATGTCAACAGCAAATAGCTGCGGCCATAGCTGTGAATCCTGAAGGTGGCAGCTCAGAATGACCACCAAAGAAGCCTACGAAGAAGAGGAGGAAACTCTCGCTAAAAAACTAAGAGAAAGACAATACCCTAAAAAATTGATTAAAAAGGCAGCAAAAGGGACGGCCACCAGGGGGCGCAGAGACTGCCATGTACTCTGCGTGAGCTCCGCCGCAACCGCCCCAAAAGATGGACTGAGCCCCCACTTTTTGGACACCCCCACCGGAGAAAAAGCGTGAGGCAGCAGTAGGAATACCTCGCCCAACGCTGGGAAAAATTCAGAGCGAAAACGGACCCGGGATCCCGACGAACTCCGTGTTCCTAGCCGCGGCCGTCTGACCGACGAGAAAGCAAAACTAAACACGTGCGCTGAAGGGCCTTCCCGGGCCACGAACTCGCAACAGAACCTACGCGGCCACGGAGGACCACGACCCTGAGCAGATATCGGACATACAGCATCGGATAACGGCTTCAGACCCACTCCTCGCCCCCCAAGGACCCCCCCGCTACCCCGGATCCCGATGGTCGAGAAAACCCGAGCCTGCGGAAAAGGGCGACACAACGGCGCTGAAACACCTAGCGCCGACCAACAGACCACCCAACGATCCACCCAGGTACCGAAACGGGGAGACCCCCATCAGAGATGCCCTCAACCCCAGCATGCGACCCAACTGATACTATAACACACACGTGGTATCTCCGACCCTGAGACTACTACGGAGCACACCACCCTGGTGAAACAGAAACCACATCGAACGGAGGGCAAGGCCCCTGGACACAGGGCGTGTGCCTCCTCCGACCACAATCGCCAGGCTCGCTCTCCTCGCCACTATCCTGGCAGTTCATCTCGAGAGCCCAAAACCCGCTGTGGCAACCGTCACGCCACCGGAAGATACCACCCCATGCACCCTGCAACGGCCCACTGCAGAGGGTAAGGCCCCCAAAACCGGGGCGTGTGCCTCCTCTGCCTGTTGCTTTGCAGGAATCCCAACATCACCATCAAAGACCCGCATGGACTTTAAACATAAGCTCCAGTACTTCGTCTACGCTCCCACCCTTCCCGCCTTAACTGAACCAGCAATGGCGGACAACATCACTACGGGAAATGAACTCGCAGCGGCAACGAAAGGGGACATTGCTGCCCTTTTGGGCGAAATAAAGAACCTGGGCACCAACATAGGAGGCAAAATAGACAGGATCACCCAAAGGCTCGATAGCATGGAAGACAGGCTGGAAGGGGTCGAAAATAACCAGACCTCAATCGACACACTGGAGATACAACTTGGACAGAGAATGGCGGACCTGGAACGGAAAGAAGACGAGTTTAGACTCAAACTGGACGATTTGGAAAATAGAGAAAGACGGAACAACATACGCATCTTTGGCATTCCTGAAAAGGAGGGGGAAACTGAGGCGGACCTCAAGGAAACACTCCACAACATTATTAAACTCCTCACGGCGGATGATGAAGTGGATGAACCCGTAACGGAACGGATACACAGGGCAGGAGGCCCTACAGGTGGCCCACGTTCAGTTCTTGCTCGATTCCACCACTTCAGAGATAAAGCCAGGATCCTCGAGAAGGCCAGGAGGAGCGACGAGATCACTTTAGGTGGAGTACGAATCTCAATTTACCAGGATCTTTCCTCCCTGACTCTCGCTCTCAGGAGGATGTGTGGCCCACTTACGAAGATGCTCCAAGAAAAGAATATTCGATACAGGTGGGGCTACCCCTTCTCACTTTCATTCGAATACGACGGAACCAGATTCAGGCTGAGATCCGAGAAAGAGATACAAGCATGCATATCTAACCTCCTTGACACTCGGGGAGAGGAGGCTGGCCGGGGAGAATCACACGGAGAAGGACGAGAGTGGCGAATCCAGGGCCCCAGGAGAAAAAGAGTAAAGGGGTCACGAAAGTTCCGGAGAGGAAATATCTCCCCAGAAGCAGATAACTGAATCCGAACGATACCGGTAAAACAGTTCCAATTACATATGCGAACGATGCACTGCGGCGATACGAAGACGCATATTTTCCCTGACTCTAATGACTAAAATTAGGGGGGAACCATGGAGGGGCTCACTCCGGACAATAATGACTTCTTTGGTTAGGGGGCGTGAAGTAACGGCCCCCCAAGGTGGTCCGACGCCGACCTGGAGCAACACGCCGGGTTAGATCGGACGCCTTCAATTAGGGATGGGGATGGGAAGGAGGGAGGTGGGGGAAAGGCCAGCGGGCCGAGGAGGGTCAAGGCAGCGAGAATAGTGCATCAAAACAAGCATGGCAGCAAGCAACCCACGAGAGCGATGTGTTACCAAATACGCACGATGAGACTGTTTCCTATAAGAAAGAGCAATGATAATAGACACTAACACAAGGAAAAATGTCTCCTTGAGAGTCGGGACACTCAATGTAAAAGGACTCAATTCACCGACGAAACGGTCCCTTGTCGCCAGAGAATTCCGTAGGGCTGAAATAGATATCCTCTTCCTGCAGGAAACGAAATACATAAAAGGAGAAGAAAGACTGATCCTTGGGAAACGAGTTGGGAACGAATACTGGGGCTCCGGCCCGCTTAAGAAAGGAGGGGTGGGAATCCTTGTCAGGAAAGGTATAGCATTCACTCCCACCAGGACATGGTCTGATGTAGAAGGACGAGCCCTGCTCGTGAATGGACAAATAGGGAAGGTAAACGTAACGATTGCGACCCTGTACTCCCCGAATACGGGTCAGTCGAGATTCCTCTCCAGAACGATCCCCAAGATATTACTGGAAGCCACCGGGCACATCATCCTAGGCGGAGACTTTAATCAATGGGCAGACCCGGTCAAAGATCGGAAACCTGGGAACCCCAACGCGAGCCATCAAAACAGACTAGAGCTAACTGAGCTGGCACAAATGATGGAAATGTATAACATGACAGACGTATGGAGAGCACATCATCCCGAACGACAAGGCTACACCTTCTACTCCGCCCCACACAATACGTACACCCGAATTGACTACATATACCTATCCAGAGAGCTCGCTGAGGTCACAGCTAAAGCGGACATATCCCCGATCACATGGTCGGACCACGATATGGTCCTCACAGACATCCATTGGGCAGATCTCCCGACCAAGTGTGGCAAATGGCGCTGCAATGAGAGCCTCTGGAAAGATGCTGTCTTTAGAACCGAAATGGAGACGGAGATCTCCAAATTCTTCGAAACAAACGACAATGGTGAAACGTCTAAACAGATCGTCTGGGAGGCAGGAAAGGCTACCTGGAGGGGGATCCTGATAAGGGAGGGCTCATCGAAGAAGAGGGAGCGTAACCTTATCGAACAGAGACTACGAACAGAAATTCATCAACTGGAGAGCAGAACCGAACCAAACGCAGAACTAGATCCCAAGAAAATGGCCAGAGCTAGAGAGAAACGAAACAAACTGAAACTATTGGAACACGAACAAGTGGTGCGTAAATTAAGGTTTCTGAAGCAAAAATTCTACGAGAAAGGGGACAAGGCCGATGCGCTTCTCGCTGCTAGGCTCCGTGAGCAGAGAGCTGAACGAAGAGTAGTTGAAATTGCTGAGGATAACTCCCGAACACCACACGCCCACACCACTATTCCAGAATCATTCGCCGACTTTTATGATGCACTCTACTCTTCTGAAGTGAACCCTGAACAAATAGACACTGAAACGTACCTGTCCTCAATAAATGTCCCTCGCATACCCCAACAGGATGCTGAACTGTTGGAATCCCCTATCACAGAATCCGAAGTCCAAGCCGCTATAAAGAGGCTAACCCTAGAGAAATCCCCGGGAGAGGATGGCTATACGGCCGGATTTTATAAAACCTTCATGGCAACACTGTCTCCCTTCCTAACGACCCTTTTCAATGAGATAATGGATACCGGGAAACCCCCAGATTCCTTTACTAGAGCATTGATCACAGTGATCCCCAAGGCGGGGAGGGACCCTACGAAATGTGCCTCGTACCGCCCCATCTCCCTCCTTAACCTGGACGCCAAAATCTATACTAGGATCCTGGCCGCGAGATTGGAAACACTAATCCCGCAATTTATACACCCTGACCAGGTTGGGTTTATAATAGGGAGACAGGGAGCGGACACGTTGCGCAAAACCCTCCACCTCATCCACACATCCCAGACTCTGGACAACGACCCGGTCCTACTCTCTATCGACGCAGAAAAGGCCTTTGACAGGGTGGAATGGGGTTTCCTAAAATCAGTATTATGTAAAGTGGGATTGGGCACGAGATTCAGGACAGCGATACAGGCAGTATACTCAGATCCGAAAGCCTCAATATTCGTGAATGGTGAATATTCCAGATGGTTCTCCTTGCATCGTGGGACTAGACAGGGATGTCCCCTATCCGCAATCCTCTTTGCACTCTCACTAGAGCCCCTGGCGATAACGATGAGGGCCGACCCCATCCTACAGGGCATTCGACTGGGATCTATGGAGTACAAAATTGCTCTCTATGCAGATGATATCCTCCTCCACATTACTAATCCCCTTTCTTCCATCCCTCGGGCCCTCTGTCTGTTGGAAGAATATGGTAAATTATCAGGGTTCAAAGTAAACAAAACCAAGTCGACACTTTTTCCCCTCCAAGGCACGGTAGATGAGAATACCACCAAATTCTCTCCCCTGGGCCTTAAAATTGAACACACGAAACTACAATATCTGGGGATACAAGTTACAAAAAAGCTGAGTGACCTATACGAAGCTAACTTTCCCACCCTGCTGAACCAGTTCAAGTTGGATCTGGCAAGATGGGACAAGCTCACAATATCCTGGCTTGGTCGACTTAATGCGATAAAGATGGTGTCCCTCCCTCGATTTCTATACCCCTTCCAAATGTTACCCATCAGGATCCCGATCAGTTTCTTTACTGAAACCAAAAGGACTATGCTCCGATTTTTATGGCAAGGGAAGAGAGCAAGGATCCCGTATAAGATTTTAACACTCCCCAAAGACAAGGGAGGGGTCGGATTCCCTAACCTTCACAAATACTACGAAGCATCCCAACTTAGAGTACTAATTCCACATCTACGCAATCGGACAGACATCCATTGGGTTAATATGGATAACCACTATTTCTCACCAGCCACTGTATCGGAATGGCTTTGGGCTCCAAAAGCGAGGATTCGGAGAAAACTCAAAGATCACCCTATACTGAACACCATCTGGGACATTTGGACATATGGGAAGAACATGCAAAACATTACCACCTGGCCAGCCCCCTTAAGCCATCTATGGTCTCCTGGAATCAACGACCACATTCCGAATGTAGGACGATTCCAAGCATGGTATGAGGCAGGATTAGAAAGAGTGGGGCAACTACAAAGAAAGGACTCCTTTATCCCTCTCCCAGAATTAACGGAAGCCCTCGGAATAGGCCCAATATCCACCTTTCAATATATACAAATTAAAGGTGTTCTGACGAGACCTCTGTGGAAGCCCAAATTAATGAGGGATCTCACTCCCTTTGAGAAAATACTCGACTCAAGAACTGAAACGAAAGGCCTGATTTCGGACATGTATAAGGCACTGACTGGAGGGGAGGGAGTGAACACGGATGCACTGAAAAGTAGATGGGAAAAGGATTTTGGCGAACAGATTACATCGGATCTATGGGACACCATATGCCAAGCGGCCACACAAATATCCATCTCAAACCAATACAAGCTTCATGCGATCAAACTGCTCCACAGATGGCAATACGATCCAGTCAGGTTATCCAAAATGTTCCAAACATTCAAGCCAGAGTGTTGGCGGGGATGCGGAGAGAAAGCGGACTATTGGCACATGTGGTGGGGGTGCCCCCAAATAAAATTCTTCTGGTCTGAGGTGTTGGGCTGGATCAAGGAGGTCGACGGCATTGTCAGAACAGCTAATCCCTACCTCATACTATTCGGCCTTCAGAAGGATGAAGAAGACTGGATCAAAATAAAGGACATAGCACCGCATCTGCTTCTAGCAGCAAGAGCAACACTGGTGATGAAATGGAAAGCCCCCACAACTCCTACGAAAAACGAATGGATCAACGTTGCCACCAATATATGCATAATGGAACATATCACAGCGTCACTACACGGAAGATCGTCGCAGATCGAAGCTCTCTGGATGGAGTACAAGAGCATATACTTACCCAATGGACTCCTTAACCACAATCTGATCACCCCGAGAACGGGAGACCGAAACGAGACTTGAATAAAACAGAGACCGCTGCCACTACTATAGTCTCTCACGATTGAGGAAGGTCCCGACAACACATGTTAAACTCTGCTTTTCACATGATGAACGCTGCAAGAGCTGTACGAAACGCTGTCTGACCTTGGGGAGGGAAGGGGGTGGGCAACAGGGGTGGGGGGAGGAGTCATGTTTACATCCGAACATTATGTATGGAGATCGTGTCTGTCGGACAGACACGGAATACTCCGTAGTCTTCTATTATTTCTGCTTAGTTACACTGTTATAAGATTTGTATTGGTTTTCAGAAGGTTGTACCATGACTTACACTTGCAAAACTCAATAAAACCAAATTTACAACAAAAAAAAAAGGCAGCAAAGAGAGCATATAACAACAACCGAGAAGTGCTGCTTGAAGAAAAGGTCAAAAAAGGAACCGACACAAGAATAGTGAGTGTGAATACCTTTACCAATTTGAGCCTAACTATTACTAATATAGTACGGAAAGAATGGAAGATATTTGAACAATCTAATAGCAAGCTTCCATGTCCTCCTTTTGCCTCCCGAAAATCCACGACCATAGGCAATAGGGTGAGCAGCAGCAAATTTAAAGGCAAGAAACCAGAACAAGACAGTCTTACAACCACCTGGGGCATGAACCCAGTAGTGGGTCATTACCCATGCAGATTCTGTTCAGTGTGTAAATACACCCAAAAATCCAAAGAAATCGACATAGGTTTATCGACACCATGGAAACAATTGCAATTCACCAATTGCAATTCAGAGTTTGTAATCTACATGATAACGTATCCATGTAGCCTTCATTACATAGGTAAAACAACTCGGAAAATAAAAACACGTATCATAGAACATAGAAGTTGTATACGTAATAACACACTACAAGCACCCATGGTTAAACACTTCCCTAAAAAGAATCACTCAAGTGCAGCATGACACAGGCCATGACCTTAAATGGACTGTGCTACTAACTCTGAAAGGGCAAGATACTACTAAAAAGAAGAAACTACTAATAGAAAAAGAACAGAGACTCATTTTCCAAACTAAAAGTGATCAAATAGGTTTAAAGGAAGCCACTGAATGGCAAAAAATATAATAGAACCTGGTGAATGTGAATAGCATCACCTTAGAGAGTAATAGGACTATGACTCCATTCTAATCATACTATTTTCTTCTTAATCATAGAAATCAGTAGGCTTTTACCATTAACGTAGGATCACAAATTGTGTCTGTTTCTCCTTCTTTACAACCTAAATGTTATTATTGCAACCGCAATTCCCGTAGTTCTGATCCCTAACTCAATGCAAATGACTAATACTGCATTTTCTCCATTTTTTACCAACACTATGGAGTTGCTAGTCTGGCTTTGCATGGCTCGTACTACCAGTAAACTACTTTGTTTCACTCTACTCGATTCCTATATTCGTTATCTCAACCATTATCTATACTGTAGCAAGTAACAGTAAAAAGCAAAAAAGGACTGGTGTTGCTTTATATCCTTCCCCACCCAAGATGGCGATTGCCACTCAGATTACTACGGGAAGCCTGCGGCTCGGAGACGCAGCTTACGAGACCGCCATTGGGGAAATCCAGGTAAGCCCACACGAATACCATTCTAATAAATATAGCGGCCCTTTAAACAGTCTAGATTCTTAGCGGCCGACAAGAGTAATATATTCATCCACTGTCGTGTAATACGAGTAAGCGTAACCATTAATTTATGACACGCGACTAGCCACGGCATATAAACTAATCCTTTAAACACGGGGCTTTTTCGAACTCCTGTGGAGGACCCTCCCCTAACTGGAAACCATATACCTTTTTATTCCAGTGCACTTGATCCTTGAATCTGCATCGAGAGTGTTTAAGGCACTAACTGGAAATATTGACTTTATGTAAACTATCTGACCAACTACAGAACACGCCAAATAGTGCAAGGTAAGCCTTTCTTGGTTCTACCTCACTATTGACCATCGGGGACAGCGTTTCTACCTAGCTTACTAACGTAGGTATTGCTTTCTATGAACATTATTGATTCCTCCCTGCACCACTGTTTTACAGGCAGTCACTGACGGTGGAGGCTCATGTAAATAGCCTATCCCGCACCTGTCAGCTTACCCTAGAGTGTCCCGAAGGACATGGATCATCTCCACAGGGACCCTTTACTCAATAACGAAAGGTAAGCCACTACTAGTGGCAGTCATGCAATGTTGCTGCTCGAGCCCTACCTCATAATCATTATGCTAACTAAAAATTGTTAATATATTTACAGGTCTTTGTGAAACTCCAGTTGGAGTCCACTAATGACCAAGAGGACTATTCCCTGCTATATTCAGGACCACTCCTCTACAACTACTACTCGTCCAGACAAGACTGTGTAATTAATACACCTAGTATTGCCTAATAAAATTAAATTATTTTAGAAGTCGCTTAAGCATTGATGGCTTACTCTTTTCTTTCTGTCCTTTTTGTCTCATATCTACAGTCACAGATAAACCTTCCAACCATGTTATTATACACTTACAACAGGAATCACCTACCAATGCTCTATGTATGCAGACCATATCCTGTTTCATTTTGAAAGTGTTTTCTGCTGTTTTTACTGTTCTTTTATTGTAACCATTTAGATACAGTGAAACCACTCCTGAAGAAAGTTCCTAGAACTACCAGAGAACTGAAACATGTCGAGCCTTTCCTAACTAGTGTAACAACCTCTAGTTAGCAGAATATAATATTCCCCTTAACAGGGCCACTATATCTAAGCAAGGTAGTATAAGACTCCTGCAGAGACTATTATATCCACGTTCAATCTGCTAGATATTTGTTATCAGTACATATCATAATCTAAGTGTCACAAACTAAATTGTCTGTTTTTAGATAGTGTGTAACTGTTTCACTGTGTGAACTGGATGGGGTTTTATCCATCAACAATCCTTTTTATAAACCAATGTGTATTTTTCTAAGAATTTGAAAACTATTGACTATTAATAAATGATGAATTTTGTACGTATTACAGCATTGATTTAATGTTTATTGGCTGTAGATGTGTGACATGAGCTAACTACCTTCTACGTCTATAATTCTACCCAACCCAATAAAAGGTAGAGCTACTAATTTAGTAGTTATATTGGGGTTCCCCTTTTTTGTATATTAGCTCAGAATGACTCACACAGACCTCTCTGTACTCCTATTGATGTGATGGAGGATATACCTTGAAGCCGTGGCTACTTACCCCCATGAGGAACCCGCGTAACAGCCATGATGAGGAGTAATATCGGGTACATATCCGTACCCGTGTTGTGATTGAGCAGACCTTTAGCCTGTTGAAGGCGCGGTTCCGCTGCCTAAGCAGGTCTGGTGGAGCACTCCTTTATAGGCCTGCGAAGGTGGCAAAGATCACCATGGCCTGTGTCATGCTGCACAACATGTGCATCCGGAGAAATGTACCACTGCCACCTGACATTGACATGCATGCACCGGGTGAGGATGATGAGGATGAAGATGGAGGAGAAGCAGCACCCCTGCCAGTACGTGATGCACAAGATGGACGTGCTGTACTCCAATCACTGATTGACGAATACTTCTGACCCACAGGGAGGTTGATGGATATATGTCACTACTACGCTTAACACTGGGTCCATGTGGACATGCACACCGGGAATGTGGGGAGGTGGGCACTGTGCACTGACATGAATGAAATGAATACACACGAAATGAACAATGTCCAGGCAATGAAAGATGTTGTACACAACGGGTGTATTAACATGAACTACAGAAAAGTGCTACCCCCTCCCCCCACTACACCAAAACCCCCCAAACCCACCAATGAAGACCCCATAACCCCAATTAACACCCCAAACCCCCCAATGAACACCACCAACACCATGTAACCCACTCCCATTGTTGTCCAAAACTAATTTTGTCCTTTCTTGCTCTCTGGGGGCAGCATTTCTGACTGGCTCGCACTCCGCTTTGTCTGACGTACAGGGCTGGAGGGTGCAAAGGAAGCGCTGTGGAGGATGTGGGTGTGGTGGATGGGGTGGTTGCCGCAGTGATTGCCATGGCTGGCACGGGTTGTTGCTGCTGCATGTGTAGCAGGATTGAGGTCAGGACCTGCGTGGCGGCCACCTGACTGTCTCGCATCATCACCGCAGAGGCATTGATGGCTGCAGTGTTCCCCGCAATGGCCTGCGCTATCTGCCGCCTTGTGTCCTCACCCTCCGCTACATATTGTCGTACTAGTTCCAGCATGGAGTCCTGTCTTGCCTCCACCCTTGCTAGCTGTGCCTCAGGGTTGGTGGGGGCAGCAGTGGTTGAGGGGGCTGCGACCAGGCTTCAATTGACAGGACTGGCCTCGGGGGTGGTGGAGAGGTCTGAGCTGTGGAGGGCAGGATCTGCAATGGTGCTGGTGGGTGTGTCCTGAGTGTGGGGATGGGGAGTGGACAGGGGGCTTGGGGAGTGTAGACATGGCACATGTATCAGTCCTTCCTCGTTCACATACTCCTCTGCTCCAACTTCAATGTCGCTCTGTGGGGCAGCGGCAGCTGTCTCGCCCATGGAACTGGATTCTGCTGAATGGGTGCCATAGGTCTCACCTTCTGCTGGTGTTGCCAGCTCTGTTGTTCCGGTGTCTGTAGTAGCTGTGGAGCCCTCATGTGCTGGCATGGCCTGGGCACTCACCCTGGGTTTTGGTGTGGCCTGCGAGGCTGCCCCGTGGTTTTGTCTGTGGGACTTGTCTTGGGCCAGGACGTGGATGACCTTGTGGGTGTTTCTTCACTGGCATCCTCTCCATCGGTGCCTGTGGGGGTAGAAGAGATGCAGGGCATCAATGATGGTGTTACATGCAAGATGCATTATATGGTGCTGTGGAGAATTTCATTTATCATGCATTCATATCTTACAGGTGTGTCACACAGGGTAGCTTGAAGGGGGTATTTTGGCATTTGCCGTGACGTCTCAATTCAGTAATGCTGCATGGTTGGTGGCATGCCGTTGTATTGGGGTTTGTATGATGTATTACATGGGCACGGTCCGTGTGTGTTGGCTGTCTGTTGGTGATGGGATTGGCACTCAGCATGCATTTCAGTGTGGCAGGGTTTGGGCCTCCATCTGGACATGGATATGTTGATGTGTGTGTTGGGACATGCATTGCCTTGCCTAGACTCTATTCCAGATCACTTGTGCTACATCATGGTTTCCCTTACTGGGGTCTGCAGGGTCACTCACCTCCATCTCCAGATGTTGCAGTTGTCTCCATCTTCCCGAAGCCCTCGATGGACTCTTTCTGGATGAAGGTACTGCACGTCTCCTCCCAGCGCATTAGTTTTGTAGGTGTGTAGGCACCCCCACCTGTGGCCATGGCCTCCCCCTATTACTGGCCAGGCTGTTCCGTACAATAAGGCGGAAGTCGTCCCACCTTTTCTTACAGTCTTTGACTGTCTGTGGGGTGGTGCCGTCCGCAGAATCCTTGCGGGCTACCTCCTCCCAAATCTCCCTTTTCCTTAGCTGCACCTCCCTTTTGAGGTTGTGCGTGTTTTTCTCCTCAGCATGGGCAGCGATGGTGTCCGCCAACATGTTTAGTTCTTCATCCGAAAAACGCTTTTTGCGCAGGCAGGGGTACGATTTTCTGCTTGCCTTGGACATGGTGATTTGGAAGGCCCTGGTCTATCCTGTAAAACACTGGTGGTTTGGGATGATTCCAATGGATTGTGTTTTTAAAGATGGCCGCCGGCGTATTTCCCGTTCTGACGCGATGACGTTACTTCTGGGTCCAGTATTGCGAGCCTGGTATTAGCATGGTGTTATTACCGGGTCGGTAATAAGGGGTTCCTCCGAGGCAGAGGCGGTATCGGCGGGTCCCGTGAAGGCGCTATCGGGGGTTTGGAGGGCCTTTAGCGGCATGCCGGTATGGCCATTACCGGCATTGGGGGTTCGCGCATGCTTGCGCTCTCGTAATCAGCCGCTATTAGTGGCGTCACACAAGCACGGACCCGCTGGTTCCTCCATGCCGGTAATGACCCTGTTTTTAACGCACTTCTCGTAATGAGGCCCATTGTCTCAATTCAGTTCTTTTCATCTTCAATAAGTCAAAAGGAAGTTTTGTTATCCACAGTTCAAACAACAGAAAAGCTTCTTTTCTTAGTGAAATAAAGACGTTCCATATCAATGTCTTTTCCAGCCAAGATGCTTTGCCACAACGTCTAGTTGTCCAGGAAAACAATACCACAGTGCTTTGCTAGGTTAAGCAACACAAAACCTCTGGTTATATTTATGAAACAAGGTTTGTATCTTTGTGTCTTTAAACAGTTTTTCAAAATATGACAAGATTCTCTTTATGGCACTTCAGCACCTTCAAGTGAGCAAGACATTGTTCCTTTGAACATCCCTTATGCCTGCAAGTGACTGTTTGGCTGGTTGTGCTGCCTACAGTCTGCTTGCTACGTGGGAAATTGGGAAATGTGGGAAATTGCCTCGGATTACTGACTTGTTCGTGGCGATGCCGTCTGCAAGGGGAAGCACCTGCTATATTTGGTCCTAGCAACTCGCGGTTCAGCGAGTGTCTACAAAGACTAAAGTAACTATTTTGCTTATCTTCAATGAAGGACTTGCGCTAGTACTTACACTAGTGTGCTTGTAGTCGTGCGCTGGTGTGGTGGTGCACTCAAGTGATGTTACCAGCTTGACTCAGCCTCTTTTCTCTCTTTTAGATTTGAATTTTTTGCCCCGCTGTTAGGCAGAACCCTGTGCAGTTCCCTTAGGGACCACTGCAAAAGATTTAAGACTACAGGTGTTAGCAGTAAACCCACTTGGTAGCAGTCTGTACCACCCAGATTTACCTGGTAGCCGTGGCTGAGCAGTCAGACTTCCCACAAGAAGAGTTAGGCAGTATACAGAGTATACACAATAGGGACTCAGATACAATAATACAAGCAAACACTGACCAGAGCTTTGGTATCAAGGTATATAATTATTTATTTAAAAACACACAGTTGAAACACTCTAGCACTCTTATTGTAAAATATTCTAAACACAGTTACTATTGTAATATATACACCCCTTTTTCCCTATCAGATAAATCACAGTAAAACACCACTTATTTTCATACAGAGGAGAGCGCTTAACTAGATTGCACTCTAATAAGTTTGTGAGAAAGGGAGGGAAAAAGACAGAATATGAAGAGGTACACCACTCTAAGATTCAGGAACACTGTTAGCAAGGCAGAGAGCAAAAAGTCACGGGTGAGCCAAAGTCCAAAGGCTGGGCCCATTCTTAGAGAGAGCAGTGCACAAATGCGCCCAAGATCACACAGTTACACCAGGCTTAGAAGGTCTTGCATAGGGTTCAAAAAATAGTTTAGAGAGGCTTTTATGAAAGTTTAGCCAGGGTGTCCCAGGCTAACCCAGGTTCGAAAGCCGGGGGCTAAATCTACCCCGTACAGTCGGTAGCAAGGGAAGCCAGGCGGGACACAGTACCTTAAGTGGGAAGGATCCTCCAGCGGTGGTAGTTGTTCCTGGTAGTGGGTGCAAGTTGCGCCATCATCCAGGGGAAGAGAAAATTTCGACTTGGAGGAAAGATGAAGGTCGTTGCACTACCAGGGCAGAAACCAGCCGCAGAGTTTTCCGGTTAAAGGTGGTACCTTTGTTTCGCGGTTGTGGTAAAACGTGGTATCCCGGTTGCCGGGGTGCTTGGCACGGGAAAGGCGGCACGAGGTATGTCGGGAAAGTGAAAAGACGGTGAAACTGGTTATCCCCACCAGTCAAAGGAAGAAGACTCTCCGGCGGGAGATCTCCTCTGTCGTTGGGAAAAGTGGTGAGGCAGTCCAGCAGGGCTCCACCGGTGGTGGTGTCGTGGCAGGTTGGCTCAGCTTCTCCCTCGTCGGATTCTTAGGTCCTGTGGCGACTTCTGAAGTTCCAGTCCCGAAAGCCCTACTTTTGTGCAGCAAACCCCCATTCACTCAGCCTAGCTGTCACTCAAACATGCTAAGTGATGAGCCGGCCGGCTCACCACTTGGGCCAATCAGGATGGAGTGTGACTTGAGTTGCCTAGGCAACTCAGTCCAGGGTGCCTAAATTCCCCTCCACCCCTCCTAAGTACCCCAGACAGAGTGGCACCACTTTGGAGGGCTTCTGTGGAGAAGCCCGCCAAAAAGTGGAACAAAGGGCTCGACTTGGGTTGGAGTCACAGAAGAGAACACAAACACCATTTTAGAATCAAGTTTTGGCAAAAAATACCAACCGGAGAATTAATATTAATTAAATAAACCGGCGGTATGTTCGAGGCTACCGTAAATAATTAAATAAAGATAGTAGCCTAAAACAATGGGAAATCCCATAGGAAAATATTCGCGGTTGAATATAAAAAGTAGTATCCACTGCCACCAGCCAAAACTCGATCAGGGGGGACGGAGACGTGCCCCCTCGACTAACAGACCCTGGCGCAATCAAATTGACCCAGCCAGTACGTCCACAATATGATGGTTTGTACTGGTTCTGTTCAGGATTTAAGACTAGTAAAGTCAATGGTGACTTTACATGCCCTGGGAGACAGTAGTCAGTCCCAGGGTATGGAGTCTATACTGGTGGGTCACTATGACACCCCTGTGTCACTGCACTGAGGGTGCTGTGTAACACACATCACAAAAACACATGAAGCCCTATGGAGTAAAAGACCCCATAGCCCATTAAACACATCTAGATTCAAAGAAACACACTCAAATCATGCCCAAGAGTGAGGGTAAAAGAGTCTCACTCTTGGCAGGAGAAAAAAATAAACCCCAAAAATCCAGCAAAGCTGCTGGGGGACTCACTAGGTTAGGAAATTCAGCCTAAACAGAGAATTCTCCCTAACACTCGCCCCCCCAGACTAAGGGACAGGAGGATTTAATCCACTCCTGGATGAACCTCATACCTCTAATCGATGACATACATCATAGAGAGTCCATCAGCATTTTGATGGTGACACCCTGACCTGTGCTCAATGGTGAAATAAAACCCTTGCAGGCAGATTGACCATCTCAATAGTTTTGGATTTTCTCCCTTCATTTGCATTAACAATCTCAAGGGTTGGTGGTCAGTCTGAATGACAAAAGTAGAACCATACAAGTATGGCCTAAACTTCTTCAGTGCCCACACAATAGCAAAGCATTCTCTTTCTATTGTTGCCCACCTTGTCTCAGGATCCTTCAGCTTACGGCTGATGAAGCAAATGGGGTGCTCCCTACCCTTCTCATCCAGTTGGCTTAGGACTGCACCTATACCTACATTGGAAGCATCGGTTTGTACAATGAAAGTTTGGTGGTAGTCAGGAGCTCTCAATACTGGAGCTTGGCAAAGAGCTTTCTTCAGTTTTTCAAAGGCCTGATTGCACTCCTCATTCCATTTGACCTTTTTAAAGAATTTTGGAGCGGAGATTACATTCAGTGGAGAAGCTATGGTCCCATAGTTCTCAATGAAATTCCTGTAGTACCCAGTGAGGCCTAGGAAGGCTCTCAATTGGGTTTGAGTAGTAGGTGTTGTCCAATTTTGCACAGCTTCAATCTTGTTGAGCAAAGGCCTTATTTCTCCACCTCCTACCTCATGCCCAAGGTAGACCACCTTACTTTGACTTATCTGGCATTTACTTGCCTTGATAGTCAAATTGGCCTGTCCAACAGCCTGCAAAACGTGTCCTAGGTGGTTCACATGATCCTCCCAGGAGTGGCTGAAGACTGCAAAGTCATTCAAGTATACCATGCAGAAGTCCTCCATCCCAGCCAGAACTTGTTTCACCATCCTTTGGAATGTAGCAGGTGCATTTTTTAATCCAAAAGGCATGACCTTAAACTGGTACAGGCCAACTGGGGTGGAAAATGCAGTTTTCTCCTTGGCATGATCCGTCAAGGCTATTTGCCAATAGCCTGACGTAAGGTCAAATGTGCTGAGGTACTTGGCTGCACCAAGTTTATCCACCAACTCATCTATCCTTGGTAAAGGGTGGGCAAGAGCTCTATAGTCCACACAGAATCTCAAGTCTTTGGACCCTGCCTTTGGTACTAACACAACTGGGCTAGACCATGGACTAGTAGAGGGTTCTATTACCCCGAGATCAAGCATCTTCTTGACCTCCCCCTTGATATGGGTTCTCACATTTTCTGACATTCGGTATCCTCTGATTTTGACTGGCAGACAGTCACCAGTGAGTATCTCGTGCTGTCCCCAAGGGGTCAAGCCTGGTGAGAGTGAGAACAGGGAGGCAAACTGATTTAACATAGATTTACACTCCTCTTGTTGCTCAGGTGTCAGATCTGAAGAGAGATTGACTCCTTCAATTTTTTCATCTAAAGGTACACCTCTGAGGAGATCAGGGAGAGACTCACTCTCTTCTTCCTCTGCTGCTGAAGCTAGAAGCAAGGCTCCTACTTCAGGTCTGGAGATGTACGCTTTCAGTCGGTTGGTGTGGAAGACTCTAGGAGCTTCCCTGGGTCTGCCCAGCTCCAACAGATAGTTGACCTCTCCAAATTTCCCACAACTTTGAAGGGTCCCATCCATTTGTCTTGCAAGGCCCTCTGCCTTGTTGGGAGCATAACGAGAACTAGCTGGTCTTGAGTGAACTCAACCATGTTAGCCTTTTGATCATGGCAATGCTTGACCAAAGCTTGTCCAGCTTTCAGGTTATCACTAGCTTCTGCCATCATGTGTGACATTCTCCTTTGGAGACCTATCACATAGTCAGTCACTCTGACTGGCTTGAGGGGAGGAGCGCCTTCCAATCCCTCCTTAATCAGGGCCAATGGACCTCTGACCGGATGGCCATAGAGAAGTTCAAAGGGAGAATAACCCACTCCCTCCTGAGGGACTTCTCTATAAGCAAAGAGAAGGCATGGCAGTAGAAGGTCCTACTTTCTTTTCAGAGGTTCCTCTAAAGCACCTATCATGCTCTTCATGGTTCTGTTAAATCTTTCTACCAGTCCATTGGTTTGGAGGTGGTAGGCGGTTGAGAACTTGTAAGTAACTCCACAGGTTTTCCACATGGCTTTCATGTAGTGGGACATAAAGTTTGACCCCCTGGTGGATATTACTTCCTTAGGAAACCCAACCCTGGTAAAAATACCAAGGAGGGCCTTAGCCACAGCCGGAGCTGTAACAGTTCTCATAGGTATTGCCTCAGGGTATCTAGTAGCATGGTCTACTACAACAAGGATAAACCTGTTGCTTGTGGAGGTAGGGGGATCAAGGGGACCAACAATGTCAATCCCTACCCTCTCAAATGGGACTCCCTCAACTGGGAGAGGCACTAATGGTGCCACATTCTTGGCGCCAACCTTACCAGAAGTTTGGCAGGTATGGCAGCTCTTGCAGAACTTATCTACTTCGGCCCCCATTTTTGGCCAATAGAAGCAGAGTGAGAGCCTTTCCTTGGTCTTCTTGAAACTGAAGTGACCAGCCAAAGGAATCTCGTGGGCTAAGTGCAAGAACTGTTGTCTGTTTTCTTGAGGTACTACAAGGCGTTTGTAGTCTCCAGGTTCAGACTCAGTTGGTTCACTGTAGAAGAGGCCGTCTTCCCAGTGCAACCTATACTTCCCAGGCTTTTGCCCACCAGCCTGACCGGCTGCCTGTTGGCAGAGACCCTCCAGAGTTGGACATTCTCTTTGTCCCTTACGGAAAGCTGCCCTGCTGGGTCCCCCTTCTGCCAGTAAAGACTGCAGCTCAGGATGGTCCTCAGGGTCTAGATCTCCAATAAGTTCTTGGCCTCCCACTAGCTCTTCTTCAGAGTCTAGTTCAACCATACAGGGTTGTACCTCCCTCTCAGCCTCAGCTGGAAGTGGAGTTACAGGTGTAACTGTTGGAAGCACTGGAGTGCTTGCTGCTGACTTTTTCCTAGGAGTCTTGGGTTGCCCCTTTGCTCCTGATCTGGTAGTTACTGCAGTGAGTTGCTCCAGTGGTAAAGGAGTGATCTTTGTCATCATCTCCTGAGATAACCCTCGCAGGGTTTTCTCTCTTGCAGGTTTTGTGAGATCCTGTAACCTTTTACTAGGTGGTCTGGGGGTATGTGACACAACTCCAAGAGCTTTTAGGTCATTACTCAACAGAACCCTACCTGGCACTTCACGTTGTACACTGACAGGTATTTTTACAGCCATGTCATTACACTGGATGAGAACTGGTAACTGGGGACACATCTGCACAGGCCCTCCAGCTAACCTGGTGAGGCATTTGGGTGCCTTAGCAACATCCTCTGCCTTGAAAAATGATTCATCCACCACAGTTATGCTGGCCCCAGTGTCCCTAATGGCAGGGGTCTCCTGACCATTCACCTGGACACTGTCTTTATAATACTCTTTTGTATTATCTGGGATAGAATTATACACATCTAAATTCTGTTGTTCCCACAACCCCAGAGAGACTAAAGAAACACTGGCTGAGACTTCAATGGGTTCATCAGCCAGCAGTAGAAAGTTTCCACTTGCCATTGGGACTTCCTCTTCTGTAGCGAAGGCTAAGGAGGCAAGTTGGATCCCTGAAGGTTTACCCTTGCATCTGGGATCTCCTTTCACATGGTCAGTAGAGCCACAAACAAAGCATTTACCGAATGCCTTCTGGAATGGTGGCTTGTTCTGGCCTCCCTCTGGTTTGGCACCAGAGGGTACACTATTCTGCTGTGGCTTCCCTTGTGGCTTACCCTTATGGTTTTGTTTGGGGCCCTCGTTGGAATTTGCAGTATTAGAATTCTCTTTGGAGTCCTTTTTAGGCTGTTTCCCCTCATCCTTCTTCTGAGTTACCCCAGAATCCTTGTGAGTGGCCCTGTTGGCAACCCACAAGTCAGCACTTCAGGATTTGAGGATTCAGGATAAGCAGCCTTAGCTAGCTTTCGGGAATCTAATTCCTTTGAATCAGCCAAGTGCTGTCTGAGCTCAGGAGAGCAGGCATCATAAATTGACTCCAACATAAAAAGATTCTTCATACCTTCATAAGTGTTCACTTTGTAACTCTTAATCCATCCCTCTAGGTTTTTCAACCCTTCACTCACCCAGGTAGCCCAAGGGGTACCATCATGCTTTTTGAGGGTTCTAAACCTCTTAAGATACTGGGAAGGGGTCTTCCCAAATCTAGCTATCAGAGCTAGTTTCACACATTCATACTCTTTCCTATCCCCCTCCCCCAACTCCATTACCACATCAGTTGCAACAGGGGGAAGCCTAGAGAACAACCAGGTGAGTAAGTCATTTCCTGTGATGTTCTGGAGCCCATGATTATATTCAAACAGAGACAACAAATCCAACACATCCAACTTAGGCTCATATATACCAACCAATTCTCTAGGCATGCGGGGTATTTTAGGACTGGAACTTCTAGAGGAGCCGGAGAGAGAAGCATTTTCGACAGATAATTTCTTCATTTCTAGCTCATGCTTGAGCTCCATTTCCCTTAGCCTTAGTTCTTGATTCATTTCCTGATGTCTTTGTTCAGCCAGAGTATTCAGTCTCTTAAACTCTAGTTCAAGTTTCATTTTCTCTAACTCGAGATATTGAGGACTTAGTGTGGGACTTGGTAAAGGCCCAGTAGGTAGAGCAGGTAGAGCAGACAGAGGCCTAGGGGGGACAGTCACAGCAGCCTCACCCTCCTCTTCTGACTCTTCCTCAAGATTATCAACATTTTGATCAATATCAATTTCTATACTGTTATCTACATTTTCTGGCATGGTAGGTTCCTCAGACCCATCATCCAGACTTTGGTTAGCTAACAACCTTTCTATTAATTCCATTTTCTTGCCTTTAGTCTGGAGGTTCTTATGCTTACATAATACTCTTAAACAATCAGCAGTTTTTGTAGCAAGGGACTCTTGGCTATAAGTTTCCATAGTTGACATGTTAGAAAGATTACTTTTTCAGTGCTAAGCTTTGTGGTTAGTTGTACTAAGGTATCCTAAAGCACTCTAAAGTGTATATCCAATACAAATCCCAAATCCCACCACTGTACACCAGTGTTAGGCAGAAACCTATGCAGTTCCCTTAGGGACCACTGCAAAAGATTTAAAACTACAGGTGTTGGCAGTAAACCCACTTGGTAGCAGTCTGCACCACCCAGATTTACCTGGTAGCTGTGGCTGAGCAGTCAGACTTCCCTCAAGAAGAGTTAGGCAGTATGCAGAGTATACACAATAGGCACTCAGGTACAATAATACAAGCAAACACTGACCAGAGCTTTGGTATCAAAGTATATAATTATTTATTTAAAAACACAGTTGAAACAATCTAGCACTCTTATTGTAAAATATTCTAAACACAGTTACTATTGTAATATATACACCCCTTTTTTCCCTATCAGATAAATCACAGTAAAACACCACTTATTTTCATAAAGAGGTGAGCGCTTAACTAGATTGCACTCTGATAAGTTTGTGAGAAAGGGAGGGAAAAAGACAGAATATGAAGAGGTACACCATTCTAAGATTCAGGAACACTGTTAGCAAGGCAGAGAGCAAAAAGTCACTGGTGAGCCAAAGTCCAAAGGCTGGGCCCACTCTTAGAGAGAGCAGAGCACAAATGCGCCCAAGATCACACAGTTACACCAGGCTTAGAAAGTCTTGCAGAGGGTTCAAAAAAGGGTTTAGAGAGGCTTTAAGAAAGTGTAGCCAGGGTGTCCCAGGCTAACCCAGGTTCGAAAGCCGGGGGCTAAATCTACCCCGTACAGTCGGTAGCAAGGGAAGCCAGGCGGGACACGGTACCTTAAGTGGGAAGGATCCTCCAGTGGTGGTAGTTGTTCCTGGTAGTGGGTGCAAGTTGCATCGTCGTCCAGGGGAAGAGAAGATCTCGACTTGGAGGAAAGATGAAGGTCGTTGCACTACCAGGGCAGAAACCAGCCGCAGAGTTTTCCGGTTAAAGGTGGTACCTTTGTTTCGCGGTTGTGGTAAAATGTGGTATCCTGGTTGCCGGGATGCTTGGCATGGGCAAGGCGGCTACGAGGTACGTCGGGAAAGCGAAAAGACGGTGAAACTGGTTATCCCCACCAGTCAAAGGAAGAAGACTCTCCAGCGGGAGATCTCCTCTGTCGTTGGGAAAAGTGGTGCGGCAGTCCAGCAGGGCTCCACTGGTGGTGGTGTCATGGCAGGTCGGCTCAGCTTCTCCCTCGTCGGATTCTTAGGTCCTGTGGCGACTTCTGAAGTTCCAGTCCCCAAAGCCCTGCTTTTATGCAGCAAACCCCCAATCACTCAGCCTAGCTGTCACTGAAACATGCTAAGTGGTGAGCCGGCCGGCTCACCACTTGGGCCAATCAGGATGGAGTGCGACTTGAGTTGCCTAGGCAACTCAGTCCAGGTTGCCTAAATTCCCCTCCACCCCTCCTAAGTACCCCAGACAGAGTGGCACCACTTTGCAGGGCTTCTGTGGAGAAGCCCACCAAAAAGTGGGACAAAGGGCTCGACTTGGGTTGGAGTCACAGAAGAGAACACAAACGCCATTTTAGAATCAAGTTTTGGCAGAAAATACCAACCGGAGAATTAATATTTGTTAAGACGGATTTCTGAACTCTGTCCTGGTGGCGCAGAAGTTCAGAAGGCCAACCTAATTACTTGGAACAGGGTAACCTCTGGACGAGCCAGACCAATCAAGGTAGCGATCGCGGCGGTCAAGACTAGGTCTCAAGAGGGGTGAGGGTGACTGAAAGCCCGCAATGAGCACACAAAGCAAGATCACTTACAAACTACTCCAAACAGTTGTTATATCAAAAATATATACACATTTATTTCAAGCCCTTTAAAACAATGACCATAGCGAGAAAATCACAATATAACGATAGTAAACCAACACATACCATATCAACACAATATATATACAAATACGACAGTCGCAAGCGTTATATGCACGAAATGTGTAGTCCACCTGCAAGGGAAGGAAAACAGGCAGTGCGATACAATGCTTTAGACTCAGTTCGCCTTCAGAGGCACCTAACTAGATGGAAGGCCGAGCCCTGCGAAGAGTGGAGCCTTGTGCTCAAAGTACCTGCACACGCTGGTGCCAACGGGCAAAAGGAGAGTCTCTTCTAAGGAAATCAGGCAGTTCAGTTCAGTGCACAAATGAAGGAGAACAAGTTCCGCGACTCAAGCGCAGCCTCCACAGTGGGCAGAAGCAGAGCGCGAGTACGGCAAAAGGGTGCTGTTTTACACAGCGGGGAAAAGCAATGGGCTCCTGCAGGAGGGCGACCAGATCCTAGCTAAACTACTCACCGGTCCCCGATGCAAGCAGACCCAGGCTTCTCCGCGTCAGTTTCAGCAGCTGGCAGGTTCAGAAGAGCAGGGAACGCCTCGTCGTCGTGTTGAGTAAAAGGACGTCCCAATCGAAGAAACCTGCACAGTTTTGTCACCACAGCAGGGCAACGGAGCGGCCGTGTGTATCTGAGCCAAATGTACACTACTCACTTCCGACTTGGGAACGCCAAGTGTACGAAGCGTGTGAGAGTGATAAGGACTCGAAATACTACACAACCTGGCGGCGGTTACAGAGCAAGACTCCCGTGTAAGCTGGTCAGTCAACTGGATGGCCCAGAGACGCTTCCAAAGGCTTACTGGCAGGAGATGGTGAAGATGCCGAGAATAGCTGTTCCCGCTATTCCAAAGGGTTGAAGTACCAGTACAGGCCTTCTGGTTTGATCAAAGGTGAAAAGGGTTTCACAAGGCGACAGCAGTGCAGAGGAGGAGTCCTTCTTCGTTTCTTTAATACGACCGAACTGTCAAAAATGATTGCAAATGCATTCATGGTAACGCTTTTGTTTCATAACACCGGTCTGCCTAATCACAAGGTACTTACCTTGAGCTATTCTGTGCCAAGATAATTTGTTGGTTGTAGTGTATTTTTCGTGTGGTGTAGAATTTCTAGAAGTGCTGTGTTTTACTGATGGTTAAAAAATAAAAAAAAAAATGTACTTATATTTTTTTACCTGAAACCTTGAGTCAGTGTTTGCTTGAGTCACAGTAATTGTGGTCCTTTGTGTAATCTCTGCTACTGCTCATATACTCTTGAGATAAGCCTGGCTGCTCCACTACTGCTACCACTTTAACATAGTAGTACAGGCTTGTACCAAAGGTGAACTTATATTACAACTTGTAGTCTTAATTGTGTGTAGTGGTCCCTAAGGGCACTGAACAGCATTCTGCCTAACACTGGTGCACAGCAGTGAGGACTTAGAAGTAGAGTGATTACACTTAGAGTGCTGCTATTGCTTGGGTTCAACTAACCACAAGGCTAAACACCACTAATTGTATTTAACTACTGAATCATGTCAAATATGGAAAACTACACTGAAGAGGGTGTTTTAAACTATACTGACGAGGTTCTGAGAACCATGTGCAGGGAAATGAGTCTCTCTGGTAAAGGAAAGAAATCTGAACTGGTTGCAAAGTTAATGGGAAAGAGTCTGGAGAGTGGGTCAGAAGGGCTTACCACTCCAGCAAATGTGGATTTTGATGTTTCTGATTCTGAGAGTGTTACTTTAGAAGAAGTAGATGAGTCCTTGTTAGGAAACCCTCCAACTCCTTTGCCTGCTCAGAAAGCACAACCTCTGTCCACAGGGACCCCCACAGGTCCTACCCTTACTCCTGAGTTTATTGCACTTGAGAAAATGAGACTTGAATTGGAAGTGAAACGTATTGATGCTCAAACTGCCATGAAACATCAAGAGGCTCAGAGAAATGGAGCTGAATCATGAACTAGAAATGAAGAAATTGTCTTCAGAGCATGCTTCTCTCCCTGAGTCTTCTAGGTCTTCCAGCCCTAATAGACCCCGTATGCCAAAGGAAATGATTGGTATGTATGAGACTAAACTTGATGTTTTGGATTGGTTAGCAACGTTTGAGTACAATCATGGGATTCAAGGCATCTCAGGGAATCCCTTAATTCCTTGGCTTTTCTCAAGGCTTCCCCCTGTTGCAAGTGATGCTGTCATGGAGTTGGGGGAGGAGGATAAGCAGGATTATGAGTGTGTGAAGCTAGAATTAATAGCTAAATTTGGGAAGACCCCTTCCCAGTATCTTAAGAGGTTTAGAACCCTCAAAAAGCATGATGGTATCCCTTGGGCTACCTGGGTGTGTGAATGTTTGAAAAAGCTAGATGGTTGGGTTAAGGGTTACAAAGTGAACACTTATGAAGGTTTGAGGAATCTTGTAATGTTGGAGTCTATTTTTGATGTCTGCTCTCCTGAGCGCAGACAGCACTTGGCTGATTCGAAGGAGATAGATCCTAAGAAGTTAGCTAAGGCTGCTGACTTGTGGGTTGCCAGCAGGGCTACTCACAAGGATTCTGGGGCAACTCAGTAAAAGGAAGAGGCAAAGCAGTCAAAGAAAGACAACAAAGAGAATTCCAATAATTCCAATCCAAAAGAGGGCCCCAAACATCACCAGGGTAAGCCACCAGGGAAACCAAATCAGGATAGCGTACCATCTGGTCACAAACCAGATGGAGCTCAGAACAAACCCCCCATTCCAGAAAACCTTTGGGAAATGCTTTGCTTGTGGGTTAATTGGCCATGTTAAAGGGGATCCCAGATGTAAGGGTAAACCTTCAGGGGTCCACACTGTCTCCTTAGCCCTCACAGGTGGATGAAGTACCTATAGCCAGTGGAAACCTTCAGTTACTAGCTGATGAGCCCATGAGAGTCTCAGCTAGTGTTTCTTTAGTGTCCTTGGGTCTTTGGGAACAACAGAACTTAGATGTCTATAACTCAATCCCAGATAATACTAAAGAGTATTACAAAGATAGTGTTCTTGTGAATGGTCAGGAAACCCCTGCCATCAGAGACACTGGAGCCAGCATAACTGTGGTTGATGAATGCTTTTTCAAGGTGGAGGATGTTGCTAAGGCACCCAAACACCTAACCAAGTTAGCTGGAGGCCCTGTGCAAGTGGTTCCTCAGTTACCAGCTCTCATCCAGTGCAATGACATGACTGTCAGAATACCTGTAAGTGTGCAAAGTGACGTACCTGGGAGGGTCCTGTTGGGTAATGACCTTAAAACTCCTGGAGTTGTGTCTAGTACCCCCAGCCTCCCCAGCAAAAGGAAGCAGGAGCTCACAAGGTCTGCTAGATAGAGAACCTTAAGAGGCTCTCCTGGGGAAAGGATAGAGGAAACTATCACCCCAAGTCCACAGGATTTACCTACTGCTATTGCAGGACAAACAGAGACAAAGGGGAAACCCAAGTCTGCCAGCAAGAAACCAGCAAGCACCCCTGTGTCCAGAAGGATATCTCCAAGACTGTCCAAAGTCACATCTGTGACTCCTCCACCAGCCGAGGCTGAGTGTGAGGTTTAACCCTGTATGGTTCAACTAGATACTGAGGAATCAGATCTGGAAGAAGATCCTATTCTGGTTGGAGTTCTTGACCCTGTTGAACATCCTGGACTGCAGTCTTTACTGGCAGAAGATGGACCCAATAGGACAGACTTCAGCAGAGGACAAAGGGAGTGTCCTACTTTTGAGGGTCTTCACCTACAGGCAGCTTCTCAGCTTGATGAGAAAGAGCCTGGAAAGTATATGTTACACTGGGAATATGGCCTCTTCCACAGTGAACCAACGATGTCAACCCCTGGAGACTGCAAAAAACCTGTAGTACCTCTAGTGAACCAACTCCAGTTTCTGCAATTAGCCCACAAGATACCTTTGGCTGGTCATTTAAGTTTTAAGAAGACCACGGAAAGGCTCTCTCTTTACTTCTACTGGCCTAAAATGGGTTCAGAAGTAGACAAATTCTGCAGCAGCTGTCACACTAGCCAAACATCTGGCAAGAGTGGAACCAAGAATGTGGCACCCTTGGTGCCTCTCCCAGTGGTGGGAGTTCCTTTTGAGAGGTTTGGGATTGAAATAGTTGGTCCTCTTGACCCTCCCACATCTTCAGGCAACCGGTTTATCCTGGTTGTAGTGGATCATGCCACTAGATTTCCTGAAGCCATAAATATGAGGACTATTACAGCTCCAGCTGTGGCTAAAGCCGTACTTCGTATTTTTACCAGAGTAGATTTTCCTAAGGAGGTGATATCTGAAAGGGAATCAAATTGTATGTCCCACTACATGCGAGCCATGTGGAAAATCTGTGGAGTCACCTAAAAGTTCTCAACTGCCTACCATCCCCAAACCAATGGGTTGGTGGAGAGGTTTAACAGAACTATGAAGAGCATGATAGGTGCTTTAGAAGAACCCCTTAGAAGAAAGTGGGACCTTCTACTGCCATGTCTTCTCTTTGCATATAGAGAAGTCCCTCAGGAGGGAGTAGGATTCAGTCCCTTCAAACTTCTCTATGGCCATCCAGTCAGAGGTCCATTGGCCCTGATTGAGGAGGGGTTGGAGAGTGCTCCTTCCCCCAAGCCAGTCATAGTGACTGATTATGTGATTGGTCTCCGGAGGAGAATGTCACACATGATGGCAGAGGCAAGTGATAACTTGAAGGCTGGTCAAGCTCTGGTCAAACATTGGCATGGCCAGAAAGCTAACATGCTTGAGTTTACTCAAGGCCAGCTTGTTCTTGTTATGGTCCCCACAAGGCAGAGGGCCTTGCAGGACAAATGGATAGGAGCCTTCAAAGTTGTGGGTAAACTTGGAGAGGTGAACTATCTGGTGGATTTAGGCAATCCTAAGGAGGCTCACAGAGTCTTTCACACCAACCGTTTAAAGGCTTATGTCTCTAGACATGACATAGGAGCTCTGCTTCTAGCTTCAGCTCAGGAGGAGGAGGAGATTGAACCTCTACCTGACCTTCTCAGAGGCTTACCTTTGGATGAGCAAATTGAAGGAGTTAATCTCTCTTCCAGTCTAACATCTGACCAGCAGGATGAGTGCAAGTTACTGTTAAACCAGTGTGCCTCCCTGTTCTCACTTTTACCAGGCTTGACCCCCTAGGGCCAACATGATATACTCATTGGTGACTGTTTGCCTGTCAAAAGAAGGGGGTACAGAATATCAGACAATGTGAGAACCCATGTAAGGAATGAGGTCAACAAGATGCTTGATATCGGGGTTATAGAGCCTTCTACTAGCCCATGGTCTAGCCCAGTTTTGCTTGTACCAAAGGCAGGATCCAAGGAATTGAGATTCTGTGTAGACTATATAGCTCTAAATGCAGTCACAAAGACTGATGCCCATCCTTTACCTAGGACAGATGAGCTGGTGGGCAAACTTGGTGCAGCCAAGTTCCTCAGCACATTTGACCTAACGTCAGGCTATTGGCAAATAGCCCTGACAGACTATGCCAAGGAGAAAACTGCATTCTCCACCCCAGCTGTCCTCTACCAATTCAAGGTAATAACTTTTGGATTAAAGAATGCACCTGCTACATTTCAGAGGTTGGTCAATCAAGTTCTGAATGGGATGGAGGACTTCTGCATGGCATACTTGGAAGACATTGCAGTGTTCAGCCCTACATGGAAAGACCATATTGAACAACTAGGTTATGTATTGCAGGCTCTTGAACAGGCCCATCTGACCATAAAGGCAAGCACATGTCAAATTGGTCAAATTAAAGTGGTCTACCTTGGACTTGAGGTATGAGGAGGTGAAATAAGGCCATTACCTAACAAAGTACAAGCTGTACAAAACTGGGCCACCCCTACTACTTAAACCCAAGTGAGAGCCTTCTTAGGCCTCACTGGGTATTACAGGAACTTCCTAGAGAACTATGGGACCATAGCTTCTCCCTTGAATGTCATCTCCTCTCCCAAATTTCCTAAAAAGGTCAGGGGGAATGAGGAGTGCAATCAAGCCTTTGAAGGCCTGAAAAAAGCCCTTTTTCAAGCTCCAGTCCTAAGAGTTCCTGACTATCACCAACCCTTCATTGTAAAAACTGATGCTTCTAATGTAGGTATAGGTGCAGTCCTTAGTCAACTGGATGAGAAAGGTAGGGAACACCCCATTTGTTTCATCAGCAGGACGTTAAAGGATCCTGAGACAAGGTGGGCAACAATAGAAAGAGAATGCTTTGTTATTGTGTGGTCACTGAAGAGGTTTAGACCATAATTGTATGGATCTACCTTCATTATTCAGACTGACCACCAACCCTTGAGATGGTTCATTAAAGTGATAGGGGAAAACCCCAAACTACTCAGATGGTCAATCTGCCTGCAAGGATTTGATTTTTCAATTGAGCACAGAGCAGGAAGTCACCACCAAAATGCTGATGGTCTCTCTAGGATGTTTACAACCGACTAGAGGTATCAGAACCACCCAGGAGTGGATTAAATCCTCCTGTCCCTTAGTCTGGGGGTGGCGAGTGTTAGGGAGAATTCTCCTTCTAGTGCTAATTTCCCTCACCTAGTGAGTCACCCAGCAGCTTTTCTGGATGTCTGGAGTTTATTTTTTTTCACTTGGTAAGAGTGTACACTTTTTCCACTCTTACATGTGTTTTGGCATGTGTGTTTCTACTAGTTGTGTAATCTTGGGCTCTGGAGCACACCACCCCAGGAGCCTCCTTTGTTGTGTGTTACACCGCACCTTCAGTGCAGTAACACAGGGTTGTCCTTGAGACTTCCCTCTGACTCCATTTCTCTGGGGCTGACTACTGTCCCCCAAAGAAATATAAAGTTGCCATTAACTTTACTTAGTCATTTAACCACAGATCCAGTACACCCCATCTTACATGGAGCACTGGAAATGGTTTACCCTTAGCCCTTTTTCTCTGTACCTTCTAGAGCATTGTTTTGCTCTTTTAACATTTAGACTTGGCTGGTGGCAGTGGTATCTACCCTAACTTTTCTACCGCGATTATACTATATAAACTTGGTACTGTTTTAGGCTATCATATTAGCCTCGAACATAAACCCGCTTGACCAAATTGTCTTTCTTTTGGCTCCGGTCAGGTTTATTTGCCATTTCTTTTTGTTAAAGTCCTACTTGTGTTTTATTTTGTGCGTATCCCACAAATACACGTACCACGCTCACCCAAGGCCTATCGCATGTGAAACTCCCCACGTTCCCCACAAATACACGTACCACGCTCGCCCAAGGCCTATCACGTGTGATACTTCCCACGCACCACCGAAATTCGCACAGGCTGCCAATCCACCCTCCTCATGCCTCACAGGCAGTCCATCCACCTGGCCATACCCCACAGGCAGCCCACACCACAGTGGGGACTTTTTCCACGCTATTTACCTGGCGCAAGCCAGGTACGTGCGCAGGGAGTTTTACAAGCGATTTCGCTAGCATGAGCGGGGTACGTGTATTCGGAGGGGTGCACAGGAGTTTTACACGCGATTTGTCATTGTGGGTCTTCCCGAGTGTGCCCCCTCTCCTCTCCCTGGGCCCTGCAGGCTGCCCACACCACGGGGGATTACCCTACAACCCTGGCCATGCCCCGCAGGCAGCCCATCCACCCGGGGCATGCCCCGCAGGCAGCCCACATGGCACCATGCACTTGTTAGCCCCAACACATGTCCCACCCACCATTGACGGGCACCTGCCAGCAGGCCCTGACTCATGTACCCCTGCACCCTCACCCACCCAGCAGTGACGGGCTCCTGCTAGCAGACCCTGACTCATGTCCCCCTGCACACCCACCCACCTAGCATTGACTGGCACTGGTCAGCAGGCCCCGACTCATGACCCCTGCACCCCCACCCACCCAGCATTGACGGGCACCTGCCAGCAGGCCCACGATCCACAATCATGGCCCTTATGGCCACCCAAATCCCACCCACACCACCCCAGTCTAAACACCCAACCAAGTATTCCATCCACCCCACATTGAAATCCCCATTACATGATACATCCCAAATGGGAAGTATGCACATCAATACATGTCTGTCACACACACACAATGGGTGCAAGTGAATGCGAAAACCCACATCGTGACATGCATGAAACCAATGAGAGAATACCACACAATTGAAGTATGAAACCAAAATCACACAAGAGAACATAATAACAAACAAAAGGCTGGATGTCCAAAAAAAAGAAAAAAAAAGATATCAATGCAGAATCCAAATAAATCCAAAAGAAAATGGCTCCAAAGTGTTTGTCCATAAAACCACCTCCAAAGGAGAAAACAAGAGAAATCCATTGCTCCATGGAAAAAAAAAATAATGAAGTCAAATCCAGTCTTCAACTATATACAATGTACAAATCCAGGGTCCATGAGCTCAATAATTCATAGGAAACCTACAAAATCACTAACTAATAAACAACTATATACAAAAAGGTGGGGCATAGTTCATGCGCCCCAAATGAAAGAAAAATAGAAAGGAAACCTAACACTAATCAACTATACACAATGGCGGTGGGCAAGTCCTACGTCTCACTCTGTGATGTTCCGGGCCAGGGCATCATCGAACTCCATGTCGATGTCCCGCTGACGGGCCTCTTCCCTGTCCCCGAGGTCTCGCCGGGATGCAGTCATGGCCTGTTCAAACTCCCTGCGAGCCCCACCTCAACACCCTGCGCATGGAGTTCTCTGCCCTGACCATACTGAGCCGTGCCTCTTCCGCCCGCCGCCGCTCTGCATCTATCCGCTGGCCCAACCACTGCCACACAGAAGACACTCCCATTCCAGGGTCCTCCTGCTCTCCGGCCGATGCCTGCCCCTCTGATGTTGATGGCCCCGAGCCATGATGCCTCCCATGCTGAGCCTGCCGCTGCCTCCGACGCAACTGCCTCTGCCAGCACGACGGCATCCGGGCTGATGGAATCCACCGGCGCTGTCGTGCACGTGCCCTTCCCAATGATGCCGGCACATCCTCCATCTGCTGGGTTCCAGTTGGTGGGGTGGCCACCCCTGCTGGACCTCCGACTCCCGACTGTGGCAGGGATGGGATCTCCACCGAGCTGGCTGTGTTGGTCGGGGCAGGTCCACAGGGGTCCCCTGGTGGAATCTGGGCCGGAAGACGGCACAAGAGAACAACTGGTGCATAATGTGCACAGAGGAGGAGAGGGCTGCCAGAGTGCCCGACACATGTTGGAGCCCTCTGATCAGGGCCCCTCCCAACTGGGCCACGTTGGCACGCAGCTCTTCGTGATGACGTGCATGGTACCCCCAGGAAGCATGCATGTCATCACGAATGTCACGCGTGAGCAACGCGACACCAATCAGGATGGACTCCATACGGTCACGGGTCTCCTCGTCTGCAGGTAGTGGAGTGCCAGATAATGTGGGCCTCCCCCCTACCTGTGGACGGGCCTGTGATGGGGTATCCCTGCCGGTGCATGGTGGTGCAGTCACAGGCACCAGTCCCCTCGCTCCCGGATGATGGTAATTTCTGTGATGGTGGCTGGGCCTTGCGTCGCCAGCCGTTGGAGGCATCCCTGCCACTTTGCTCCACAGCGCCATCTCTGCCTTCTTCTTCGCTCGCCGCTGTGTAGAGGGAGACATAGAACACAAGCATCAGGGTACTGTACAATAGTCCCCTAGACAGGGAGCAATAGCACATGAGTGGCACTGTCAAACGTCACTTCCATCATGTCCCTCCACAACACATGGGTCAATGCAGGCAACACACATTCAGAAACAGGCACGGCGCATGCAATCAACATTTGCATCCATGTCCAAGGGACTCTATTAACATACAATGGTGGGTTGAAACTCACATGCATCATGGGTCATACTGATCACATGCATACACATCACCGGAGGTCCATGCATCTGGCCTCGTACACGACAGACACAGTGGATACAAGGATGACTAGGCTGCATCAGTGAATCTACACATCATCACGGACATGTGTCATGCATCCATGGCGTTTACAAGTCACACACACGGCACTCAGACACACAGACATGTACACCATACATGTCCATGACAGCAGCACCCATCCCTCACACCCCAACCAATGTCCAAGAACAGAGACAGGCATGCATTCAAGTGTGCATTCCGCATGCTGCTCCGCATGTTGCATTGTAACACATACACTATCCATGTGGTTCACGCATGACTGGACTCACATGCAGCAGCATCATGTCCCTGCACACACACATCCATACATGGCCCATGTCACGCATACAGCCAAGTAGCTGACTACCAGCACACTGCAACATGCACTGTTTCACACGGCAATGCATGGCCACTTACCACTCGACTCCAGACAGGCCTGCATCCTGAGGATCTGGTGGTGCAGCACTGGGCGAATGCGCTCCAGGACCCTCATCTGCTGGTTGGTAACCTGGCCACAGAGCCCCACTGCATCTGCTGTGTCTAAGAGGCGTCGGGCCTTCTTGAGGGTCCTGGACTTGTAGTCCTCCCAGCGCTTCTGGACGTGTTTGATGTCGCGGGGTGCCACCCCCTCCACGTTGATGGCACCCACTATGTCCATCCAGTCCCTCCTCCGTCCTTCTTTGTCGGCGAGCGATGTTGAGAAGAAGGCATCATATTGCCCTAGGACTTGCTCCACCAGGATGCCAACTTCATTAGAAGTGAAGCTGGCAGCTCTCTGCCTCTCAGCTGGGGGGTTGCCACTGGTGCCAGATGGTGTTGTGTCAGACATGGCAACCCCAGAGGCAGGTGTGGGTGGGCAACTGGGTCCTGGGGCTGGGCTGTGGAGCGATGGAATACCAGTCGGGAGTCTTCTGTTCCAGCAGGGGTGGTCACAGCAACTGGACCCCTGCAGATGGCAGATTTGCAGGCACCAAATGGCAGGGCACGGTGACAGCAGGCAGGCAGCAGCAGATGGCTCCTGGGAGGCTGCTCGGTGCTCTGGGTGGCAGGAAAGTGGCCTTCTGGGAGGAGCGTGGTCTTCCATCTGTTGTCACGTGGCCAGCTTGATACGGAGTGATTTGGCACATGAAAAAACTGCACATCAGCGTGTAATTTGAGGAAATGCCCTTAGCGTGTAAGCGTGTCTGTGACGTTACGCGCGCAGGCGTTTCCCTCGTGACGGGTGCATAGTGATTCAGCATGTGAAAAAACAGCATGTCTGCATGTTAATGCGTGTAATCCGAGGAAAGGGCCTAAGTGTGTAAGAGAAGTGACGCGTGTGGGCGTTTCCCTCAGAACGGGTTAAAGGTAAATGGGTCCCGGCAGTTGGCTGTACGTGCCTTTCGTGGAGACCGACGTGTGTGTTGCTACTTCGTGTTGTTTCACGCGCCATCACAACTTCACAGCAGATCAAGGACGTATCTCTTCTTTTGGCGGGGGTATAGGCTACGCGTGTTTTTCATTATCACGCTAGTCTGACGGTGTGTCGCGCATGCTATTTTTCCCACTGCGGGTGCCCTTGTGTATCGCATACCCATGTTCGAGGTCATAGTAGCCTGCATGTCCCACACGTGCATGTTTTTCGTGTCCCTGGGTGCCACCGCGTACTACGGGAGGTTAATTCCCCACACGTGGGCTACCGGGTGTTGCGTGCATGGTTTTTCTGCAGTTCTGGGGTGCCTGAGCGTTGTGTGACCCGTCACTTCATCACTGGGGTCACATACAGCCTTGGAGGTGCAGGGGTGCTGTTAACATCTTGTATCCCACTCCCTTCACCCCAATTGCCCATGACAATTGTCATGTACACCTACCATTGGCACTACTCCATCTGTGCCCGCACTACTCCATCTGTGCCATGGCTGGGAGGGCACGAAAGGTGAGGGGCGCCTCAGCTGGGCGTACTCATGTGGCGGGCGTGGTCAGGGTCGTGGCCGGGCGGACCAGGGAGTAGGGGTACTCCAGGGTGTCCAAGGTGGCTGCAGAGGGGGAAGAGGCAGGGGTGCGCCAGCTCGGCAAGATGTTGTGTCACGTGTTGGTGCAGTCATGCCACCACCCCCTGCGGCTCCAGGAGATGTAGTTCTTGCATATGGCACTGGCACCCATGTGACCCGGCAGTCCGTTTCATCGACTGCCATGGGCCTGAGGGTAGTGGTAGCTGCAGGTGCAGCTGTGGACACCACCACCCAGGCTCAGGGTCTGCCAGTGCAGGCTGTGTTGGCACTTGAAGAGTCAATGGAAGATTTCCAGGAGGCCAGGAGGCACACTGTAGGTGCACACAGGGCTGCCCTGACCGAGGCACGTGTCCCTGGGGAAGTAATGTCATCTGCTGCCCCAACCAGCCGGGTGTTGGTAAATGCAGGGGCAGATGCAGCCGACACCACCCCGGTTGTGAGTCTACCAACCAGGACAGTCCCAGTCAATGGCCCTGCCACAGCAGATGTTGCTGTGCAGGGTCCATTCCAGGGCACCCAGCAGCCACTAAAGCAAGTCAGGGCTTCACTCCATGTTCCACCTGCCACTCCCTCTGCTCATTCCACCAGCGCCACTGCCCATACTGATCAGGGCGGCATTTGCCAGCCAGGGTCCGGACCAGCATCCAAGAGGAGGAAGGTTGCACCTGCAGTACAGGTTGGGACCCCAGACACAGTGACTGCCTCCGGTACGTCGAGGAAGAAGCCTTTCTGCATGCAGGAACTGGACTTCCTCGTGGACTACATGCGGGAACACAACCGTGACATGCTAGTGGGGCCAAATTGTCAAACTACGGCTGCCCATCGTAAATACCCACTGGAAGCAAGTTGCAGATCATGTGAGTGCATTCGGCCATGAGGTGCGCACTGCGCAAGAGTGCAAAAAGCGTTGGGATGACCTCAAACACAGCACTAAGGCGAAGCATGCCTCTAATTACAACATGACTGGTGACTGGCAGTGGGCCACCACCTGAGGAGGAAGACCTCACTCCGCACGTGTCAGTCGTTGCAGAGTTCATACCAACAGCAATGGTCGAAGGTGTGGGAGAGATGCTGGACTTTGACGCCCCGCCCAGTGAGTGTTGTCGCGTGTTTGTCGAGGCCATGTGTGTTTTGCTTGTGTGATGTGTTGTGCTTGACTGCCACTACATGTCATGTGTACATGGTTCTCATGTGCAAGTCATGCAATGCTTCACTGATGCGTGCCTGCTGTGCAGGATAGTGGACATGTAGAGCAGACGGGGACTGTCCTCACCACCACACTTGCACCCCACTCACATGCTTGTCACCCGGCTGCCCCTCCAGTCCATGTTCCAGCTCACTGGCATTTCTGCATGTTGCCTGGGGTGTGTTTCCTCTCAGCACTGGGACTATGTCATTGCATGACTGACATGCATGTTGTCTCTGCCTGCATGTAGGTACTCCATGTAGGCATGCTCCCTTGCCCCTCAACCACCCCTGCACCCCAATTTCAACATTGCACTGGTGTGCATCATGTTGGCGTACACCAATGGCCTGTTCAAGACTCCTGTGTACATGCAAACTACCACCAGCCAACCTGCCAGACACATGCAGTGAGGTTCATCCTTTGCCCTTCATGCAGGGGGCCTCACTTGGACTGTGCAGATGGCAGATGCTCCACAGGGACATGAGTGTCCATTCATGCTCCATGTGCATTCCATGCATGCCCTTATGTGTCCTTGACTGGATGATCATTGTAGTACGTGTCCAGGATGACCTACATTTCTTGGCATTTGATCATCCATTCCATGCCCACTCTGGCTCAGTCCTGCATCACACACATGTTTAGGGTGTCACAGTCTGCGTGGGGCACAGGTCTCCTGCTGTTTCAGGCCCACTGACTCGGTTCAACTGTTGTAGTGGCTTCTGCACACATGGGTGTACTACTGAGGGTTCATCATGTACCCTGCTTACTGTCCCATCATTATCTGCTGTGTTGTCAGTTGACTCAGATGATGCAATTGATGCTAGCCAACACTGTCTGCCAATACCCAGGTCTCTGGTCACCCTTTCACTGCCATGCAATTCATCCCTGCATTTTCACTTAGGGGGGGTTGCATGTAGCCATGCAACCTATTGCATGCAGATTGCATGTGATGCCTGAACTTGCCCTTGCACTGCCTTCACGTTTATTGATGCACATCATGATATACTTGTTCATGTAGATAGTGGGTAACGTACACATGTTCTGCACTGCATCAACCCACTTCTGAGCCGTGTTACACCGTTCTACATGCCTACTCCCTGATGCTATGTCTTAGTGACCTGGCATGCATGCCGGGTTCTCATTTGTGTGTGACATGTCTTCTTCATGTGTTGGCTGTCTGTGTGATGTCTATGTGTGTGTTTGTTATGTGCTTCTGACATGTGTACTAATGTTATTTTCTCCACTTTTCAGATGATGATGCAATGGAGCCAGAGGATAGTGTTGTCATGCCATACACAGTTTTGCTATGACATCAGCAACCCAACACAAGTTGGGGTCGTGGGGTGGTAGACCATGAGAACCCACATGTGTTACAGACCATCTTGTCTGTGGCTGGCAATGAGTCAAGCTAGGATGATCACTCTGATGACAATGTCGAGTTGGGTGTGCATCGGGTCCATTCGTCAGGGGTGAGTGAGTCTGATGTGGACGCTCCTCTGTCCGTGACACCTGCACTGAGGGGCCAGACGGTGGTGGGACCTCGCCTGTGGTGGATCGGGACGCAGGGTCACCCTCCAAACCAGTTGCTGATGTGCCTGGGGTATTACATCGACGGGGGAATGTATTCCTGCAGCCGCGGGCGGTGCCATCCCAACAAGGACGTCGGCTCCTTGGGCCCTGCAGGTGTCAAGCCCAGCAACGCGTAAGCCATGCGCCATTGGGGTATACTGAGTGGGAGCAAGCGATGGTTGCCAATTCAGAACACCAGGGGGCAGCAATTGATAACATTGCTGAGAGCATGGAGCGTGTGGCCCAATCCGTGCTACCCCCTGCTAGGCATGTGGAACTCCAGCAGTGGGTGGCACAGTCCACGGCCCGCTCACTCAGGCTGGGCATGGCAGCCTCAGACAGGGCACGCCAGGCTGAAATGGTGTCTTTGCATCAAGCAATTGCTGCTCACGCACAGGCACACATGGATGCTGTGAAGGTTCAGTATGATTCCCTCAGATCTACTCTGGGTGTGCTCTTGATGTCCCAGAGGAAGTGATCAGAGGAGAGGTTGGAGCAGCTAGACAGCTAGACCATCTCGGCTGAGCTACGTGCTTGCCGGGAGGTATACCAGTTGTCCAGCCAGGCTACGCAGGAAGAACTCTGTGTTACACGTGCTATCTTGCAAGAGGAAGCATGCTTATCACGCAAGGTTGTAAATGCTGACCTACGTGTCATCGCTGCACAGAACCAGGCTCACACATCCCGCAGACTTGCTGCCAATGAGGGGCAGGCTGCGTCTAGGCGTGGGCAGGGTACTGTGCCACGTCAACCTTTTCAGGAAGAGGGTAATGAGCACGACCAGATATCTCCCACACAGGTCGGGCTGTGCAGGCGTTGAGCCCATGGAGGTTTTTCTTTTTGTCTCAACATCATCGCATGTGGGTGTTGAGGTGCACCCTGTACCTCCCCCTTCTTGGGTTCCTCCACCCGGGTCATATGTGGCCATTTTTTATTTTTCATCTTAGTTTAGTTAGTTAATATGGTTTTTGATAGTTAGTTTAATTAGTTAATATAGTTTATAATTGCTTGTCTATTGTGCATTCATGTGACAATGTGGTGCTTTGTGGCTTTTGAAAGTATCCACTGTTTGTTCCAGCTGGGCCCTTCAAGCTTGTCTCGTGTATGTGTTTGCAGCTTGGGGTCCTGACTCACATAGGCCACTCCTGCTAAGTAGCGCCACTGATGGGGAGCTTGGCCAGATATTGTTGTAGAAGCGCACAGTACAGCTAAGATGCATTGAGGGACAAATACCAAGTAGGTTGACAAGTTGTCAGGGGTACACACAGGGGCTGTCGCACATATCCTCCAGTCCCCCCTGCTCCATAGAAGAGTTATTCACACAGTAGCGTTCTGAGCCAGAAACGTATACAGCACACAGGCACACCGCGAAGGCACTGACTCGTGTGCAGTGCATGTTATTTGCATGTGCAAATTGACACTTGAACTACCTATTGTAATCCACAGCTGCCAGAATACGACTTGTATTGAAGTCGCACCTCGCTATACGCGTCTAGCCGGTCACCCAGGGACCATTCTATCATGTGTTATTCTTGACGCATTGGTCTTCCATTTACTGCACGCCCACGTGTGCCTGCCTTACTGCATTGACAGTGTATGAACCATCACAGGGGCAAGCTAACATATACGTACATAGCAGAAGACAAGGGTGTTTGTTTGGGGAGAAGTCACTTACTTTGGGGCAGGAATGTTGTTGTGTGTGTGTTGTAAACACACACAGATTAGTAACGCATGCTCTCTTTGCAGCATTGAACTGATCCTGTTACCAGACCTGAGAGTGCGCAAGCAGTAGGCCAGCACTCTCCCCAGAGATAAGTCTCTCTTTGTCTTGCATTTCACTCATTTCATACTATTGTCAATCTGAAAAAGTGAATACGCTTCATTTGGATGATAGACGTATCTTGATGGCCGAAGGCCAACCGTTTTATGCACAAAATTATAGAAATACAGACTGCTATACTTGACCAACAAGCTGCCATTTTAAACATAGCAAGAATCACCATTTTGCTTGTTAACCATTGCTCATTGCTTTCTGTCTAAACTGCTTTGCAGCTTGCAATTCTTGCGAATTCTGCTTACTCTGCTCAACTGTTAACATTGTTGTCTGAATATGAAGAAGCCTTTTTTGGTAATAAAAGGAACATTACGTTCAGACAATAAGTGGCAGAACGAAGACATATTATGCAAAGCTGAAGCATTGCGAGGACTATCTGAAGAAAAACTATCATGGGTACAGAGAACATGCGCTCCCATATGGACAGAACACATAACAAAACTCACTTGGGTTACAGCCATTGAAAAGCCTTTCAAATTGCACAAAGACATTCCATATGAACTCTGTTTCCGTGGGGAAGGGAAAAAGAACATGGGAGAAAACAAAAACTGCAGAAAAACTCTCATAATACCCGACATGAAGAAAGGAACGGCTGCAATGATAGATACATACTGGGTTTGCGCCAACATGGCGTACTTGCACCTCCCACAATCATGGAGGGGTACGTTCTCCATGGCAATGCTGCATTCCGCTCTGATGGTGATCCCAGAAAGCCATATCCAAGGAGAAAATGCACAAGTGGCAGCGCCAAACAAAATGTCCCCAACACCGCCTGAAGAAGGTCCAATGTATGTCTTGGCTGAGTAAAATTTACAAAGCACGGTACGGAGGAAGAAAAGGTCATCAAACTACATCTCTGCCAAATCATCAGAACTGTTCACACATATTCCTGATCGATTCCAGTTGTTCAGCTCTGTCGAGACATTCTTTGCATCTCTCGTTCTCAGCATCCAGGCAAGAGCGAATACAAAATGGCATCAGATCACCAGATAGGAACTCATCCAACTGGCCAACGACACAGAAGAAGGAGTCAACATCATCAAAGTGGAACTCAGAGCTTTACGGCTAATGACCATGCAGAACAGGTATGTGCTAGACCTGTTAACAGCAATGGATGGAGGTGTTTGCCTAAAAATTGGGAGCGCATGCTGCACATTTGTACCTTCTGCAGACGCGGACAATGGCTCCCTTTCCCATGTCATAGCGACAGTGCACAACCTTGGAGAATGCATAAAGGATGAAGGAGGAGCGCAACCCAGCACCTGGTTCAACAATCTTTTTTCTTGGGTTCCATCCTGGCTCGGAATGACTGTTAAATTATTGATACCCCTCATTATTTTCTTACTCCTTATTTTTTGTGTGTGCCAATTAGGTCTCAGGTGCTGTGCCAATGTAGTACCTAATCGTGTGTTAATGATGGTAAAAATGGGCCGTGCAAATGGAGTGGCGCAAATGAAACACGAGGCAGAAGTACAAACAGGGGACACTTCAGAGCCAAAATACAGAATGACTGCAATATATAACACAGGGAATATAGTAGACAACTTATATCACACAACTATAAAAGAACCAAAAGAATTACAATGGTACAAGGACGTATGGGAGGAGATAGATGGTGTATTTACATGACCTGTACCCCTGACGAGTATGCTAGAAGGGGGGAAATCCTCAGAGCAGTGTCTAGGGCATGGATGCCAATAAAAGGGACTCCTGCATGGGACAAGGCGGTTGTCACAACTCGACCCTGGTCACTGTGGGGAAGATGGAGGCTTACTTAGGTATTCTCGCGGTCCTTTTACCGTGCTAGTCTTTCTGGTCTTTTCCCTTTAAAAGGTAACCACGCCCACAACGCCGTGCGTTGCAACTCGCTTGTCAGCCTTTCGCTAACTTCGCCTGCAGTGCCGCTTTTCGTGCTTGGTCTTCGACCCTTTTCCCCTTTGTACTTGCCCGCTTCGGCTCCCTGGTATTTTGTGCTTTCCTTCTCTTGGCCTTTCTGTCAGATTCCTCGTACCAGCCTCTCTCCCCTCTGAGCTGGGTTTCCAGTCCGTTACTCCCTTCCGTGATCCTTCGCTACTGCCTCCCGCTCACTCTCTCTCTCTCTCTCTCTCTCTCTCTCTCTCGCTCTCTCTCTCTCTCGCCCGATTACTTACTCGCATTCTCCCACTTTCGCTCCCGCTCGCTCTCTCTCTCTCCCTCTCTCTCTCGTTCCTTCTCATTCTGACTATCTCTCTCTTTCCCTTCTTTCCCAGTTGTCTATCTCTCGCACTTTCCCTTTCACTTCTGTTCACTCTCTCATTCCTTCCCCTCTCTCTCGCTCTCCTGTACTAGCTCTCCCACTCTCTCCTACTTACCCCTTAGTAGCTGAATTCCTTCCCACCTGACTGCACTTGTGAAGCCTCCACTTCTCCTTACCTTGTACGCAGAGGATTTTCCTCCAATCCTTTCCGACATCAGCATACCTCGTCCTGTATTACTTGGACATAAGAACTGTTTCTGCTTTACAATTCATCGGCCTCCTCCACTTCTGACACTCTCCCAGCCTGCAAGGACTCATCATCAAACAGGGTTTTTTCTGCCGTCACAGGCTTTTTCCCTGGCGTCAAGGGACTGGCTCCCCTGAGTCCACCTGACAGCTTGTTCTCACCACTGTCAGGGTGGCCTCAAGCGGAGACCGTCCCTACCTCTATGATCGTAAGAAGGACAAGAGGGAGAAGAAGGAAAGGAAGGGAAGTAAGGGTTCCAAGACGGACGAAGATCCGGATGTGATCAAGAAGGAGAGGAGTAGAAGACCTAAGAATTCTATCCAGGAGGATTCATCTAAGGAGTCAGGTGAGGAGTCATCGGGGGTGGTAGTTTCCGATTCTGACAGTTTGCAACGCCAACAAGTCAACATGGCCTCCTTGGAACAGTTCCAGGAGATGGTGGCTGCTATCCAAGGCCTTCAGACTGAGGTGCAGAATCTCCGAACGAAAATGTCAGTCTACGACAACAGATAGCAGTACGAGATGATACTCGGGGCGACTTGCCTCCACAGTCATTCTCTTTTGGCAAATATGATGGAAATCCAAAGCAATTGAAGGAATTCTTGGATGCTTGCATGGTCTATTTCACTTTTAGATCTAAGGCTTACAAACTATACAGGTCCAAGGTTGGTTTCCTTGTTTCTAATCTCGTCGGAAACACCTTGGCTTGGGCCACCCCGTTAATATCCCAATCCGACCCAGCAGTCAACGATTATCCCCAGTTTATCCAGCTGATGAGATCCAGATTCGACAGACCTGAGGTTCTGTTTTCTTCTTATGAAGCCCTCTTGGACATTCGTCAAGGGAATCTAGATGTTCAAACCTATGCTTCCACCTTCATAAGACTGGCAAAGGATGCAGGATGGCCCGACTCTGCTCAACAAACCCTCTTTCGCCGGGGGCTCCATGACGACCTCAAAGACGAGCTAGCCAGAGTGGCCCGTCCGGCCTCCTTCCAAGAACTAGTGACTCTGACTCTTCAGCTGGAATACCGACTTCTAGAGCGAAGACAGGAAAGAAGGAGGTTCCGAAACCTTCCTTCGGCAAGTTCATCTCCAGTTCCTCTACCAACTAGGAGCCAGGCTGAAGAACCGATGCAGATCGGAACTACTAGAGGCCCCCTAACTCCAGAGGAGAGAAAGAGACGCAGAGATCTGGGTCTCTGCATGTACTGTGGATCTTCTAAGCATTTGCTCCGGAACTGTCCAGAGGTACCTCCAAGACGTTCGGGAAACGCTGCTCCCCGGTCTTAAGCAGGGATAAGAACCGAGCAGAGGCGATCAATCCCTGCAACCTTTCTTGTCAGAGAGCTACAGGAGAAGATAACAGACTGTTGGTGTTTACCATACATCTCACTTTCGAGTCCAATCCCACTATTGAGGTCTTAGCTATGTTAGACTGTGGTGCAGCAGGTAATTTCATCGATATCCAGTGGGCTCAAGATCAGGGGGTGCCTTTTCTTCAAAAGAGCTGTTCCTTAGCCGTAGAAGGAGTGGATGGAACCCCACTCTCCTCCGGGCCCATTGTACAGGAAACCATACCCGCTACTATGCTACTTTTTCAACACCAAAAACAGATCGTTTTCAATGTGATAAGAGCTGCTCACTTCCCAATTATATTGGGAATACCATGGCTATGTAAGCATAATCCTACTATAGACTGGTCTGCCAACACTATATGCTTTTCATCTTCTTTATGTACTTCTTCCTGCCTTCTTCAGACGAATCCGGTTCCTGGTAAGGGTATCCTTACTCCTATGTCCGCCTCTGTGGTGCAGATGGTACCACTCTGTTATCAACAATACGCCGAACTATTTAAGGATGAATTACCACGCTCCTTACCTCCTCATCGACCTGAAGACTGCTCCATTGAGTTAAAGCCAGGTGCTTCCGTTCCTTTCGGCCGAATGTACCCCATGTCTCTTCCAGAAAGAAGGGCCCTCAAGGAATATCTGGACGCAAACCTCCAGAACGGTCTCATCAGAGAGTCACGCTCCTCTGCCGGTGCCTCAATGTTCTTTGTACCCAAGAAAGGAACCTCCGAATTGAGACCGTGTATTGACTATCGAGGTTTGAACTGTATGACTATAAGAGACAGATATCCCATGCCTCTTATTAAGGAAGTACTGGAAGCAGTTGAAGGGGCTAACATTTTTACCAAACTCGACCTTCGAGGTGCTTATCATTTGTTGAGAATCAAAGAAGGGGATGAGTGGAAAACCGCCTTCAGAACTCCTCTGGGACACTTTGAATATCGAGTGATGCCCTTCGGACTGGTAAACGCCCCGGCGGTGTTCCAACGGTTTGTGGACAAGATATTCTCTGACCTGCTATACTCTTTTGTGGTAGTCTATCTTGACGACATTCTTATCTTCTCTTCATCTCCGGCCGAACACCACAGACACGTAGAGCAGGTGTTAAGGAGACTACAAGAGAACCACCTATTGTTAAAACCAGAAAAGTGCATCTTCGGGACCTCTTCTGTTCCCTACCTAGGCTTTATTCTCTCCAAAGAAGGAGTCCAGATGGAACCCGAGAAGGTGAAGGCGGTACTACAATGGCCCACTCACAGCAGCCCTAAGGATATACAGAGGTTCTTGGCTCTCGCTAATTTTTACAGACGCTTTATCCCTAATTTTTCAGAAATTGTGCTACCCATTACCAATCTTCTGAAGAAGGGCCAAGAATTTGTATGGGACTCGAAGGCAGATCAAGCTTTCCAGTTACTCAAGAAGGCCTTCACTACTGCTCCCATCCTCATTCAACCTAACCAGTCCCTTCCTTTTCTGGTTGAAATGGACGCCTCTGGAGGTGCCATAGGGGCAGCCTTACTACAATCTGGAAAGGACGGTATCGAACACCCGGTGGCTTACTACTCCCGGACACTTACTCCGAGTGAAAGAAACTACTCGGTATTGGAACGGGAATTACTGGCCATCCGCCAGGCTTGTGTCGAGTGGAGACATCTGTTACAGGGGGCGGCTCATCCTTTTTTGGTGAGAACAGATCATAGGAACCTTAAGATACTCCAACAAATGGAGTGTCGCAATTCCAGACATGCCCGGTGGGCCTATTTTTCTCCCAATTTGACTTTGACATCACGTATCTTCCAGGGAAGGAGAACGTGTTGGCTGATGCCTTATCCCAGAGCCTAGGAGATGTTTGCCCAGAAGATGGACACCAACCCGAAGAGATTCTTTTGGGAAGAAGAATTTTAGGGGCGGTCAATTCATTTCTTCAAGAGGTTGAACGAACAACTAGTTTGACCCAGATACCCAACGATTATCTGTCTTCATTGGAGAAAAGAGGGGCAGTGTATTTCTACAAAGACACACTGTATCTTCCGACTGAAGAGCTTCAAATTCAAGCCATGTCTTGGTGTCACGATCTACCTTCTGCTGGTCACAAGGGGCAAGGAGCCACAGCCAATTTGGTGTCTAGGTATTTTTGGTGGCCCACTTTAGCCAAGGATGTTAAGGCTCATGTAGCCGCATGTCCTATTTGCGCCTCCAATAAATCCTCTACTCATCGCCCTCTGGGTCTCCTTCAACAAGGACCTTTGCCAACACGTAATTGGGAACACATTTCTACTGATTTTATCGTAGATCTTCCTCTCTCTATGGGTTCTACCGCCATCATGGTTACGGTAGATTCCTTGAGTAAGATGACTCACTTTTCTCCTCTTTCAGGCCTACCTTCGGCTCAGGAAGTCGCTGAGGTTTTTCTGAGAGATGTGGTTAGGTTCACGGTCTACCCCAGACTATTGTTTCCGACAGAGGGTCTCAATTCACTTCTCGATTCTGGTCTACACTGTGCAAGACTCTGGGTATCAGTAGAGCACTCTCTTCTGGTTATCACCCCCAAAGCAACGGACAAACTGAGCGTCTAAACTCCACCTTAGAACAATATCTTCATTGTTTCTGTGGTCATGAACAGGAGAAGTGGAAGACCTTTCTCTCCACGGCGGAATTCGTCTACAATAACACAGTGCACTCTTCCCTAGGGACCAGTCCATTCTTTTTTTCCTATGGCTATCATCCCAAGCATATCCCCTTGGTTGGTATTCCCTCGGCTGTGGTTCCTGCTGTGGACCAAAGACTCTGTGAGCTAAAACGTATACAAGGGGAGGCTAGGAAGAACTTGGAGACTAGCAGGGAGTTCCAAAAGAGGTATGCTGACCGGAAGAGATTGTTCAGTACCTGGTACATTGGAAGGGTTACTCAGCTGCAGAGTGTACCTGGTAACCTAGAAGCCACATTCATGCTCCATGCCTGCTACATCTTTTTCACCGCCTCCATCCGGGTAAGCTCGGGGGAACCCAGATGAGAAGGGGGCATACTGTCACAACTCAACCCTTGTCACTGTGGGGAAGATGGAGGCTTACTTAGGTATTCTCGCGGTCCTTTTACCGTTCTAGTCTTTCTGGTCTTTTCCCTTTAAAAGGTAACCATGCCCACAACGCCGTGCGTTGCAACTCGCTTGTCAGCCTTTCGCTAACTTCGCCTGCAGTGCCGCTTTTCGTGCTTGGTCTTCGACCCTTTTCCTCTTTGTACTTGCCCGCTTCGGCTCCCTGGTATTTTGTGCTTTCCTTCTTTTGGCCTTTCTGTCTGCTTCCTCGTACCAGCCTCTCTCCCCTCTGAGCTGGGTTTCCAGTCCGTTACCCCCTTCCGTGATCCTTCGCTACTGCCTCCCGCTCTCTCTCTCTCTCTCGCCCGATTCCGTACTCACGTTCTCCCGCTTTCGCTCCCGCTCGCTCTCTCGTTCCTTCTCATTCTGACTATCTCTCTCTTTCCCTTCTTTCCCGGTTGTCTATCTCTCGCACTTTCCCTTTCACTTCTGTTCGCTCTCTCATTCCTTCCCCTCTCTCTCGCACTCCTGTACTAGCTCTCCCACTCTCTCCTACTTACCCCTTAGTAGCTGAATTCCTTCCCAGCTGACTGCACTTGTGAAGCCTCCGCTTCTCCTTACCGTGTACGCAGAGGATTTTCCTCCAATCCTTTCCGACATCAGCATACCTCGTCCTGTATTACTTGGACATAAGAACTGTTGCTGCTTTACAATTCATCGGCCTCCTCCACTTCCGACACTCTCCCAGCCTGCAAGGACTCATCATCAAACAGGGTTTTTTCTGCCGTCACAGGCTTTTTCCCTGGCGTCAAGGGACTGGCTCCCCTGGGTCCACCTGACAGCTTGTTCTCACCACCGTCAGGGTGGCCTCAAGCAGAGACCGTCCCTACCTCTACGATCGTAAGAAGGACAAGAGGGAGAAGAAGGAAAGGAAGGGAAGGAAGAGTTCCAAGACGGACGAAGATCTGGATGTGATCAAGAAGGACAGGAGAAGAAGACCTAAGACTTTTATCCAGGAGGATTCCTCTAAGGAGTCAGGTGAGGAGTCACCGGGGGTGGTAGTTTCCGATTCTGACAGCGGTAGCTGAGGAGGAAGAATGCAAGAGATTGGGGCAGTTACAATATTCGTTAATTATGTAACGAGAGGGGGGAAATGAGTGGGAGGAGGGGGTCTTAGATCTCCCCCCAATGCATTCCAAGTCAAGACACACTTCCTGGTTGTATTCTAGCACGGCTGCTTTGGGCACAGGGCCCCGGCCACAGGGCACCCGTGCAGAAGTGCTAGCATCGAACTGTAGCCCTTGGGTCCAGCCCGGACAAAACCTCAGTGGCACTCCATTTTGTATGCCCACCGACTCCATTTTGTTTTCTCATAATAGCAGGCCAACCATGAAATTAGACTGCAGGCCTGCAGCTCTCCTCTCAAGGCGTTCACAGTGAACAAAGCTACTTCCCCCACCTCCTCCCCTCTTTCTCATCTGTAGCCGTCCAGTTCTCATGGGAGACTGGCAGCGCAAATGCAACAAACTTCGCACTGTATCTTCTGTCTTCCATCCTACCTCAGTGACCCAGCCACAGGCCAGTTCAAGGCCTGACAGCAGAAAGTTGTTCATCTCTATAAACCTGTCCCCAACATGCAGACCCAGGCCATAAAGGATTCCACCCCCATAACATGTTTGAACAGCTAAGAATGACCCTCGAGTATGTAATGGTTGTTTGCACCTTAAATATAAGAAAACAGAAATGTCTCTCTTCATTAGAATAAGCTATCCATGAACTGTTTTCATTATACATGGCATATTGAATGGATTGCAGTAAATAACAAATATATTAGTTTGTTATATGAAATATGTATAGTCAAAGCATTAACATTAGGTCCCATTTATATAAGGGTGAGGTGTGTTAAAGTGTAGTACAAGGTTTAATAGAAATAGATTGTAAACGCGAAATGTATGATGTAACATAAAACCTGCACATGCCCACACTGAGCTACCTCATTTTGAGCTCAATGTAAATATACGCACAGCTTCATGTAGCAGCAACGGAACAATCATATGCCATACCCAGTATGACCCCATCGTGATAATATGTGTTAAAGCTGATATGTAAATAATTTAGCAATGGACTGTTTTATTTAGTTTGGAAAATAACATGTGCATACATGAGACGTCACTGTGAGTTTATTAACTGTGATAATAATAAAAGCACCCAACCATGTAACGATGATCCCGCATTTTAGATGGTCTTAAATGCAATGTAATAATTGTGCGCAAAAAGGCTTTATGTAAAAAATGTCTAAGGAGGTCCTGCTTCCCCATGAAATGCAGATATGCACCTCGAAGGTGTTTCGATTCCTCTCCCACCCCTCATGGTTCCAAGGCAGACTAGAAGATATTTAATGATGTTCAGACACCGTGCCTTTAACCCCCACAGAAAGACTTACGACCATTGTGGTGTGCGCCTTGTGTGACCCATTCCTTTAATGTGTGATTTAAGTCTTCAGGTTAGTGCCCTCTTTATTGTATGAGATGGACATTTCAGACCAGACAGTGACCTCAAAGTCCTACCCCCTTAAACAGCATATCTTGTATGATACAAACACACAGTTAAGCTGCTCATTGATGGATCTAGCACTGAGTTTAACAAATGTACTATGACCTATGCCCAATGATAGTCAACCTGTATTTGAAGAAATATCTTTCCTTTGGTGTCAGAGTCCTAGGTCTCAGGGTATGCCGGAGTGTAGTATTGGATGAATGGGAATGTGTGGCCACAAGGCAACCGTCAAGTATTTATCAATATGTAACCACACGAAAGTTGCCTGACACCGCATGCCAACCCGATGAGCCCAGCTGACCGATTGACCTGAAGAGCATCATCACAGCATCACGCGAATCCGCACCAATCCCTGCACACCGACCCTATGGCACCCATAGGTGCCCGTCCCTAGTGATCAATCCCAACTCTTCAAGTGACATATTTTATGCAGAGCGCTCTCGGCGTGAGCAGAGTAAATCCTGCTTGCCCTATTTTAGATAAACATGTTTTGATATCACAAGTGCATGGTTTTGTTCTCATTCCCACCTGGGATGTGTCCTGTTTGACGCTCATTGGGAAATTAAGTGCATTTTTGGGGACTTCTCACTTTTTTTAGGCACATGGAACCTCTCCTTTATGTGTTTTCACAAAGGTAAAATTCAACATAAAAGATTCACTGCATCTTTCCTTACGCAAGTGAAATAGAGACAGTTTGTTCATACGCGAGTGTTACATTTGAAATAATCTATTGTTAAACAAGCAGCAATCAGTTCAGCATCCCTTTGCTTATACACAAGTGATTGTTGTAGTGGATACTGTTTCCGGGCAGTGCTCGTGCAGTCAATGCAATAAAGAAGCCCTTCTCGCTCCTGAGACTAATGGCTGCACTGCAGCTTATGCCCACGGTGTACAGCACATTTCCTACTGAGCAATCTCTGAAATTAGGTGCACATGGGGAACAGCAGTGTTCCTTTCTGCCTTCTGCTGCACATCCTCTGCACATCAGAGTTTGGGGGAGCAGGACCCTCACAGGACAAGCAGTAGAACACTGCTGTATCAAAGTCCCGGGGTCCCTCCGGTTCTCCCATTTCTTCCTGGATTGCCAACACTGTGCCTTCCACCTTCTCCTTCTGCTGCTGATGCATGCACTCCAGCCACAGTTCCAGCTTATTCTAATGGCCTGCACCTGAGGGGGGCTTTTAAGCCTCTAAGCTACCAGGAGGTGTGAGCTATCAGGGTTAATTACCTGACTTATGCTGCAGGATTTCTCTTCAGCTCTCGTTCATCCCAGTACCTATAGGATTATAGTACTTGTCGTCCCCAAGAACAAAATCAGGATCTTTGACATCTCCTGTCTGGACAAAAGCCAATACAAAGGTTGGATTGCAAGTAAAGTTAAAAAGGGAAGTTTCACAGTCTCCCTAGCCTGTTTCCCCACTCATGTGATCCTCCCGCAGAACACCACCTCCAGGGTCGGGATCAGGAAGCATCTGCCCATCTCCGGCCACATGAGGAGGGTCCCTGGCCAGATTTAGGGGGTGGATCATTACTGATTCATCACAATGTGTTATAAGAGAGTGTGGATTCCAGGTGGAATAATGTACTTCTGACTCTAGTATGGATGAGGTGTAGTTAGGACTGTTCCCAACAGGTGTCATAGTATGGCATGTCTACATAATAGCAGTCTAGTGAAATGGAGCCTGTTTTGCATATAATTAGGTTGAACCTACATGTGCTATAGGAGAGTGTGGACACCGTAAACATGCATGTATTTTCATTTTGATGCAAATACTGTGTATTCTTATGGAGTCTGCCTGCTTTTTAGAAAAGCAAAAGCAGACAGACATTTTAGGAATCAGTTGGAAATGCTGCTTGCCTTCGTCCATGGCCAGCAGCGTTCACTCAGTTAGCATGGCGGAGTGCAGAAGGGCATCCTTTTGCACTCTGCTGTGAAAATGAGTACAATTATGCAAGGAGAACTGGCAGGCCAAGGTGGAACATGTACAGATCATGTCGGGGAACTCAAAAACAAACCCTGTTATGTTTTCATATTAATTTATAGGGACATCAAAAAAATCCCATACCTAAGAGCTAAACTTGCGCCAACATATACATATATACCTCATAGAAACATATGGATTAAATAAAGAATGAATGTTTTCATTACGTATAAAGCAGTTCTGAACAACGAGGAAGGCCGCATTTCAGTGTCGCAGTTAAAAAAGCACTTGAATGAAACAGAATATATTTCAGATAAGGAGTTGGCTGAGCCAAGGTCTTATCAGAACTGGAATTAGCTGACATTGGATACAATTAACATGAAAGAACAGAAGCTCCTGTTCAGAGTGGTCAAGTAGAGCAATAGATGTCAGAGGACTATTGTAGAACAAAATCAAATACACCAAAAAGGCTCAATTCATGGTGTCCAGTCACGGGATGGAAGAAAGTTGGACGGATGAGAAGATCACACCTACGCACGGAAGCAAGATAGTACCCATACTCCTTAAAAAGTTCCAGAGAACAGTACAGACTCAAGGCCAACTTCAAAGCACTAATTGACACTGGACTGTTGAGGTGATGAAGGATCACATTTTAATTGGACGGAAGCTGGTGCTAAAACCAGCTCACCCGCACCTGGTTGTCCCGTCTCTGTGCTGCTCACGTAGGTGGAAAATTACTGAAGGCGGTTAGAAGCCAACCAATTGTAGGGGAGCATGTATTTGAGGATCCTATAGTTTGAGTAGCCAATGGGATGTCGTACATTTAGTGACGTTCATAGTGGCCATTTTGAAGGGAGGGCTTAGTTGCCCCAACTGATGTTAAATATCCAATTATCTCTCTCGGTTACTCTATACAGATATAACACCTATGCTTAGTTATTCACTTAGAATCAATCCCGCTTCCCGATAAGTTTCTGTAGTTTGCCACGTAGGATGACGTTGGTAATGACGCAGGTCAACACGTCAGCTATGCGTCAGCTATGACCAATTATGGGTATAAGAACCCAGCTTTTTTATGAAATGATTGAGAGTTAGAGTATCAAGCGATTGCTGATGTTCGTTGTGCTCCCCGTTTTATAGACTTGTTAATAAAACAGACTCACTTTGACACTCGTCTTGATTATTTATGTATGATTAAAATCTGCATCCCCATCCATCTCCAGGGTACTGCTAATCATCTTAAAGGGCTGGAAGCCTCCAGTTCACTTGGTAGCAGAGATTGATGGTTAGATAAGATACCATCGGTCGTCGACTTAAGTAACTTTAGAGTCTCAGCAATATCACACAAGCTTTGCCATTCGGCTGACAGGATGTGAATCTCCCCGTAGATGGTGGATAGTATTCATTCCAATGCCTTGCAAGGACATTTTGGCGGGATCCCTAGTTTTTATAGGAACCCCTCCCACATTTACGAGAAGTGGATCGGAAAGCAGCTCAAAAGGGCGGTAACAAAGGCAGTGATCCCGAGGGTCTGAAGGTGAAAAACATGTGAACCGTGAGTGAATAAGACTAAAAAGTGTGGCAAAAGGATGTATGTGTAGTAAATAAAGAAGAGTAATGGAGGGAGGTGGGATAAAATATAATACAAGAGTAAGAGGGTAATATATATATATGTATGTGGGAAAAAAGATATTGACTTGAGTGAGGTCAAGTAATATATGAGGAAAATAGTCATGAGTGTGGCCACGCTATGAGGATATGCCCTGTCCCTAAACTTTAAAGAGTTCTAGCAGAAGCTTTAATTCACAGCCCCTTACGTGGGACCTATAGGAGACAAGATTGTTTAAAGACTTTCTTAAGGGAATTAGCTTAAGTTCCATTCGGAACAGATTTTTGTAGAGAGTAAGACGAGTCTTATGAGAAGATCGTGAGGAGTATATATATGTGACCGGTCAAGTTTGTCTGTCTAGTTTTATGTGTTTGTAAGGTGTGATGATGTCAGAGTTGAAAAAATAAATGTTTTAAGTAATAGACGAAAACATGAAGCTAAGAGGCGAAAAGTGATTATTTTAAGATGGTTGTTTTTTAGCAAGATTAAAGTAAAAAATTGTATTGAGATGGGATTGGAGCTTATAAAGGTTGGTGCTCACTAATAAGTGTATTTTGATTGAGACGTACATTAAAAACTGTAACTAAAGCATAAGGGAGTGCTAGCAAAGAGAAAAGTAAGTTAGAAATGGAAGAAGTTACGCCATTAGTGCATCTTTGTAAACAGCTACCAAAGCACTCGCTTAAACTAAACAGTGCAAAATGGGTTTAAAGGACCGCAGACAAAATGTTTATGCCAAGGCCACAAGGAGGATCATTATCGAGAGCAGTACTACAGCATACAATGACATATTTGCATGCTGCGTATACAGGTAAAAAGTTAGAAAAGCGCCTAGCGAGTCTAGAGCTTTGGAAATGTATGAACACGAAAAAGGAGGAGGAGCCTCCTCTAGATTGGATACTCAATAAACGCAAAGAGGGGGGTGAAGAGCCTTCTGCTCCACCTGCCCCGTTTGAAATGAAAGACGAGATTAAGGAAGACAAAGTTTTATACCCCTTAAGGGAACTTAAAGCAGCGACGGGATACAGCAATCCGTCATATGAGTTACCTATGCAAAGTAGTGACGAGGGACCTGAGAAAGATATCGAGAAAGATATAACCTTCAAAGTCCCGAGGGATAAGGAAAGATGCAACAAGGAGAAAAGTGATCAAGCAAGCACATCTCTAGACATAAGGAGAGAAATAAAAAGATGGAAAGGAGACAAGGATAACACTGATGAGATAGCGCTCGTACAGAACAAAAAGGTTTGGAGGTCAGATTTTACTTAAACTCGATGGTAAAGGCATCGAAGATGTAAGACGAAGGGGAGACCAAGACGAACAAGATAGAAAAGACAAAGAGACGGAGGAACGAATGAGAGATGAAGGAGCGAAAAGAAAAGATAGACAAAAACAAGAACAGTTATATCAAGATGAGCAAGCTAAAGGACAAGAGAGAGCCGAAGAGCAAAGAACGTGTGATAATAAAAGAACAGCCGATGAAAAGGAAAGACTGAGAGAGAAAAGATTAGAAGCCAATGAACAGGAAAGGATAAGAGAGAAATTAATACAAAGACGAAGAGATGAGGAAATACGAAGGGCATATGAACAAAAGTACATGAAAAAGAAAGAGGAAGATAGGGTAAAAGAAGAGGTTAGAAAGCGCTTAGAAGTCCATGACTACATGGAACGCAAAAGGAGACAGAGAGCACGCGATCTTGAGTATTTAGAAAGGAAAGAAAGAAATCCCAATCCATGGTTAGCATGGGAAGACATAGAGGAATTCTTTCCCGAGTCTGAGTTATTATCAGGCACATCTAGCGTAAATCTAGAAGACGAGTTTGACTCGCAAAGCATTGGGGAAACAATCGATAAAGTATACCACGAAATGCAAGCCCAGAAAGAAACACAAAGGAAGGGAAAAAATGATCACCTCGAGAGTACTCAGTCGTATGACACAGAGGAAGCCTCCTGTAGTACGAGACAGAAGGAGCTGTCTTTAGACAGACTAACATTAAATAGAGATGATGATGAGAGGAGTTGCACGAGTTGGGCACAAGAAGTATCAGACGAATAAAGGGAGGTTAGGAGTGATATATGTGATCCAGAAGAGCATTCGCCTTTGGATGAAGAAGTGAGATGGTCAGATTTAAAAATACCTATGTCTAAGGTATCAGAGCCACTGACGCAGTCAGACAGACATAATGGGCAACCCCATGGTCAGAGGGGATAGTCCCTGCCTTATGTAAGCAGGATAAGGTCATTGCCATGTAGACGGCAATGTGGGAATATTAATCCAGCGGTAGATAGACAAATGATGAGAGATGAGAATGAGTTTGGAGCCTCACAGTTCCCCTTGTTGTAAAAGGGAGGGGCCAGGCCACAGTATATACAATGGCCCCAAATGGACAGGGAAAACTTAAAATGTAAACTCCCGAATATAACTTCGGTGCTGGAAAATGGATACGTGAGTTAGAAAAAATGATGCGAGGGAATGCATTAGCTATAGGGGATATTAAAGATCTTCTAATCGCCATACTTGGTGAAAGAGCTGATGGCGTATGTTCAAGGGCAGGTTACCTTGGTGTGATTACAGTCGACACTGCGCATGATGGGAGCACTGTTTAACAATTGTAGAGCAGCATTTTGGAAAGCGCTTTGAGTACTATATCCGGACACTTCTGATATGGGAGCTATAATGACAAGAAAAATGAAGGAGGGAGTGGACCCGTTGCTGTATATTCAAAGTTTTCAAGAAGCATGGGTGCTTGAAACACGTGAGGCTTGAGGGAAATCTATACCTGTATTTTATCATATATTATGTCAAGGGCTGCCAGATCAAGTACAGAAACAGCTCAAGAAATTACTGGGGTTAGAAGCAAAACCATGGTCAGAAATCCAGTTAACCATTGAACATTATTGCAGACTCCTGCAGGAAAAGAATCGCAAAAAAAGACGATGCACATAAAGGTGAAGAAGCAAAGTTAGTTCAGAAAAAGTTATTCAAGTATGCCATTGAAGGGGCAATGTTAACTAACATGTGCGGATCAAATTCGCAGCAGGCAGTACACATGGCACAAGAAAATAACCAACGACAGTTTTATCAGATAAATAATGGATATGCTCCACGAGGAAGGGGATATCGATGGAGAGGTTGGCAAAGTAATCAAGGGTATTGGCAGAATAATCAGGAAGGTTTTCAAAATGGGCAGCAAGGGGTTCAGAATATGCAAAATGGTAATCAAAACATGCAATATGGGCAGATGGGAAGACAACCTCTTGAATGTTCGACATGTGGAATGACAGGGAACATAGCTCGCATCTGTAGAAGAAAAAGGGATGGTGCAGAATGCTCAGTTTTCAAGACGGGGGCCTTATTTCGAGGTTGGTGCTAGTCATGGCGCTATTAGCGCCATGACTCGCACCAATACCGGTACCGGTACCGCCACTGACTTGGTGGTATGGGGACTTACCGGTCAATTCCGACCTTTGCGGAACCAGTAAGTCCCCATTTGAAAAGCCATTCCCCGTTCCCATTTGAGCCCCCATAGGGGTACCGTTATTGACCCCGGTATCCCTTTGCAGGTCCTGTCCATAACGCCTGGTAAAACCAGGCATTAAGGGAGGGACCTGCAAAGGGACATCGGAATAGGGCGCAAAGGGATTACCAGCACCGGTGTCATTACCGGTGCCCGGTATCCCTTTGCGCCCAGGTCGTAATGACCCCCAGGGAATACCCAATCCACCTGCATATTCGCAGCAGAGCGGAAATTCATTTGCGCAAGATCAAACAATGCAGCAGCAAGAGCCGAGAGTGCAGCAAGGCTCGCAACCACAGCAAGTGACAGGTAATCAACCGCAGGGACAATCGCAGCAATCTCCTATGCAACTTCAGCAAAACACGAACACAGAACAACAGATGATGCATAGAATAGGAGTTGTCACTGTTGATGGAGGAAATCCATTCACGAGTGATGGAGTGAGACTGTACCCGAAATAGGACAGCTCACTGGGAGACCTGATGTGTTCAGTCCTATATATTATGCCGAATCCTCATGAGGAACCTAGGATAGACGTAATTATATGCGACAATGCTTTTTCGTTCTTAGTGGACACGGGTGCAACACGCTCGTGTATACGTGAGGGCAAATTTTCAATATCTGGTGATGCGATGAATACTCAGGGCTTTAAAGGAGTAACGAGTCGAGTTCCTTTTACAGAAGAATTACCAGTCTCTATAGGAGAATGTGATATGAAGGTGCCATTGCTTTATTCGAGGCAAACACCTGTCAACATATTAGGACGAGATTTAATTACAAAAATGAATATGACCATTTCATTTACAGACAAAGGCATAGTGTGCTTGACACCGGGAATACATTACTTACACGTGTGTGAAATGATCAGGGCATTCTCAGGGCAAGTAGCGCCTAGAGCGATACCGCTTGCACCCAAGGTGTTCCATTATGGAATACATATCCTGATAACATGACTGCCAGGCCTAGTAGGCAGAACCATGAGAATACCAGATGAGTTTCTATTCAGGCCACAGATACCTATGGATGAGGAAGAGGGACACTGTTAGGCAGAATTCAGTGCAGTTCCCTTAGGGAGCACTACACCAGATTAGGACTACAGGTGAGAGCAATAAATCCCCTTTGGTATCAGTCTGTACCACAAAGATTTAGTTGGTAGCTGTGGCTGAGCAGTCAGACTTATCTCTTGAGGGAGATGAGCAGTACTCCGGGTATACACAATAGGTAGTACAGTACTATGGAGTAAGGAAACACTGACCAAAGCTTTGTATTAAAAAGAGAATATACATTTATTTTATACACTTCTAAGTCAACATATAATCACAGTTGGTAAAGTAAGTTAAGATTCAGTCAAGTAAAAGTAAATACAACTCCCTATTCAATTGTAGACAAGTTTGTGGTAGAGTGAAAACTGAGCAAAACGGCACAGTGAAAACCAACTACAAATGACACTCTAGCAATTCAACAAAAGGGAGGAACAGCACAAGTTAAACTGAAATATCTTCATAAACCCCCTAGCAACACTTCCCTGAAGTTTTGTGAACAAGTAATGCACAGTAACACTTTAGCCAAAAGATAAGTGAATGAAAACTGAGCAAAATGGCACTCCACCAGTTAAAACAGTAGGAAGGAAGAGGGATTTAGAAGATTTAGGTACCCCAACACATTTCTCATTGAAAACCAATCTAGTGAAAGCAGATCTAACAAATTAGCCAGAGTCAATAGGCCTGAGCCAGAGTCAGTGGTACAGGACCAAGAGCTTAGTAGTAAAAACATTCTTGTAGCTGCAGTCAAGTCTTTAGTAGAAAAATATTGAAGAGGTAGATGCGAGGCAAAAGACAATGTTAAGAGAGAGGGTGGCCGACCCCACTAGTAGTTAAAGGATTTAAAAAACCTTTAGGGCTACCACGGAAAAAGGGCGGCCTGGCGGAACAATGCACCTTAAACGCGAAGAAGTGGCTCCTGTGGTGGCGGTTGTTCTTGGTAGTTCCTGCAGGTCGAGGGATCCAACAGAGGAAGAGAGGCTCTCATCGGGGAGGAAGGTTCGAGTCGCTGCACTATCCAGGGATGAAGCCAGCCGCGGTGCTGCCAACCGAAGTTTAAAAGGTACGTTCATTTTAATCGCGGTGCGGGTCGATAGCTGCCTGGTTATCCCGTCTCCAAGTGCTGGGCACTGTCGATTCAACCAAGGCAGGTCAGAGGAAGCGATAGGTGAACTTGTTGGCCCCACCAGCTCAAGAGAAGGAGCCTCTTTCGCTGAAGATCTCCTCTCGTCGTGTGGAAGAAAAGTGGTGAGACGATCCAGCAGGGCTTCACCGGTGGTGTAGATGCTGAAGATGTCTGTGGCTTCTCTCCCCTTTGGTTCCGTAGTTCCAGTGGTGACGTCTTGCTCTTCCAGTCTTCAGGACCCTGCTTTTATGCAGAAAGAGACCCATTCATACAGCCTAGCTGGCACTCACACAGTGGAGTGGTCTTCTTGGTGGGAGACCCTCCAGCCTATCAAGTTAGAGTGCGGCCTGAGTTGCTGTGGCAGCTCTGTCCAGGGGTTATACTCCCCCTCCCAAACAACAGACCCACCCCAGACTCAGAGGCACCGAAAGGAGGGCTTCTTGGCAGAAGCCCGCCAAAAGAGCGAACAAAGGATCCCCGACCTGGGTTAGAAATATGGAGTAAGACTCGAGAAAGAAGTTATATCAAAGTTCTGGCAAATAAAACCTACCGGAGTAAAGTTAATAATAAAATAACCCGCCGGTATGTTAGAGGCTGTCAGTAAAAGTGTTAGCCTCGAACAATGGGAAAATCCCATAGGAAAATATTTGCAGTCGAATATAAAAGGTAGTAACCACTGCCACCAGCCAGAAACTTTGTAGAGGGGGACTTTAAGGTACATTCTCGAAAATGAACATAGAGGAAAAACTATTAACCCCTTCCAGTACTTCCATTTTAAGATGGGGTGTACTAGTTTAGTTCATAGAGATTGACTAGTAAAGTCAATGGGGACTTTACATGCCCTGGGAGACAGTAGTCAGTCCCAGGGTATGGAGTCTAGGTTTGGGGGTCGCTATGACACCCCTGTGTCACTGCATGGAGGGTGCTTTGTAACACATGTGCATAAAGATGGTTCCTATGGGTGAGAAAAAAGATCCCATAGGCATTAAACACAAAAATAGCCTAGAACACACATAGCAAAGATGACATCAAGCAAAGCTGTTGGGGGACTCTATAGGTAAGGGAAATTAGCCATAAGTGAGAATTCTCCATAACAGACACTTTTTTCCTTTAGACATAGAAGCAGCTATAGTCCGAGGAAATATGGCTTTACTTGATGCAACTGATGATAAAAATAGACGATGGAGCACAATAATTGCTATTGAGGAAGGCTGCAGATTGACTGGCGTCACTGATGAGGATTTGTTTGGAGATGACATATCTGATGATTTTGTAATATTTGAAATGTTTATTACTTAAAGTGCCAATTTCATTATGGACCACTGGCCCCTATGACGTAGGCTTACTGAAAGGAGTTGGGGAATTGAAGATTAAATTTAAACCTGGCGCAATGTACCTCAAGCAAGGTAGTATCCCGTGTCTCGAGAGGCAGATGAAAGCATTTTTAAAACAATTTCCGCCATGATGGACCAAGGTATCTTAGTGATGTCAGAGTCACAATGTAATACTTTGATGTACCTAGTGGAAAAGGGGAAAGGGGTGTCTTGGAGGCTAATACAAGACCTTCACCCAATAAACAAGATTGTAGAGGCCCAGTTCCCTCTAGACCCAACCCATCTACGATTCTATGTAATATACATGTTGATGCGCGATATTTCAAGGTGATTGATTTGAAAAATGTGTTTTTCTCAATCCCATTGCACAAAGACTCACAAGGTTTGACATAATTTACTTTTAGACAAACACGATTAAAAAGCACAGGGCTGCCCCAGGGGTACTGAGAGTCCCCATCAATTTTCCACAGAGTAATCCAGATGGACTTGAGCAATATCGCATTAGAGAGAGTTGTGTTGCAATACATAGATGACATTTTAGTTTGCAGCACCACAGAGGAAGAGTGCAGACGCGATTCTGTTCAGCTGATGACTTTACTTGCTGACAAAGGATATAAGGTTGACAAGGAAAAGTTACGATATTGTCAAAAAGAAGTGTTGTACATAGGCCAATTGATTTCACATAAGGGGAAAAAGGTCACCCCAGAAAGAGCAGAGGCCATTTTAAAAACAGCTAAGCCACACACGATAAAACAGATGAAGAGTTTTCCAGGATTATGTAATTATGTCAGAGCATGGGTATTTGACTACAGCTCGTATACCAGGCTGCTCTTAGAGGCCTTAAAGAAAGCACAGGCAATACAAGACGTGTGGACTTAGGCAATGGAAGAAGGGTTTGATGAATTGAAAAAAAGCAATATGCATGGCCCCAGTTCTAGGGATCCCCAATTATGCAGAGGAATTATTTTTATTCTCGCACACAGATGGTACTTTTAGGACAGCAGTACTCACACATAGAACTACATTGGAGTACAAACCCCTGGCATATTACAGTGGAATTTTGGACCCAGTAATAAGAGGTCACTTTCCATGTGAACAAAGTTTGGGAGCCGCCACGTTCGCCATAGAAGAGGCCACAAATATAGTGATGGGATGCTCCATGACGTTATTTGTTGAACATGCATTATTTGCAATTTTAGAAAAACCAAAAGGCACGTTAACCACTCAGAGGGCTTCTGCCAATGAGGTAATCATATCAACTCCAGCGATTAAAATAGTTCGATGTAAAATAGTGAAACCAGCTATGTTTATAGCTGAGCCTATTACCGAAGGAGAGCCTATACACGATTGTGCGACCTATGAAGAGTTCTGTGATTAGCTCTCTAGAGGAAAGGAAAATGTGCTCGTAGGGGGAGTGCTTGTCTTCATTGACGGATCTTCAAGAATCAATCAAAATAATGGGCAAAGACATACAGGTGCCACGGTAGTGAAACATCTGTCAAATGGAAAATGATGAGTGCTTGTTAGTACTCGATTGCCATCACATTATTCAGCACAAGCTGCAGAATTATTGGCATTAATACTTGCTATCAAGAATCACGCACACCAGGAAGTAACAGCGTACACCGACTCCGCCTATGTGATGTCGACAGTGCATACAGGATTAGCACGCTGGAAAAGGAGGGGCTACCTCCAAGCGGACGGCACACCAGTGCAGCACGCAGCATTATTGGACAGGTTCATTAAGGCACTAAGGAGGGAGTGGACCCGTTGCTGTATATTCAAAGTTTTCAAGAAGCATGGGTGCTTGAAACACGTGAGGCTTGAGGGAAATCTATACCTGTATTTTATCATATATTATGTCAAGGGCTGCCAGATCAAGTACAGAAACAGCTCAAGAAATTACTGGGGTTAGAAGCAAAACCATGGTCAGAAATCCAGTTAACCATTGAACATTATTGCAGACTCCTGCAGGAAAAGAATCGCAAAAAAAGACGATGCACATAAAGGTGAAGAAGCAAAGTTAGTTCAGAAAAAGTTATTCAAGTATGCCATTGAAGGGGCAATGTTAACTAACATGTGCGGATCAAATTCGCAGCAGGCAGTACACATGGCACAAGAAAATAACCAACGACAGTTTTATCAGATAAATAATGGATATGCTCCACGAGGAAGGGGATATCGATGGAGAGGTTGGCAAAGTAATCAAGGGTATTGGCAGAATAATCAGGAAGGTTTTCAAAATGGGCAGCAAGGGGTTCAGAATATGCAAAATGGTAATCAAAACATGCAATATGGGCAGATGGGAAGACAACCTCTTGAATGTTCGACATGTGGAATGACAGGGAACATAGCTCGCATCTGTAGAAGAAAAAGGGATGGTGCAGAATGCTCAGTTTTCAAGACGGGGGCCTTATTTCGAGGTTGGTGCTAGTCATGGCGCTATTAGCGCCATGACTCGCACCAATACCGGTACCGGTACCGCCACTGACTTGGTGGTATGGGGACTTACCGGTCAATTCCGACCTTTGCGGAACCAGTAAGTCCCCATTTGAAAAGCCATTCCCTGTTCCCATTTGAGCCCCCATAGGGGTACCGTTATTGACCCCGGTATCCCTTTGCAGGTCCTGTCCATAACGCCTGGTAAAACCAGGCATTAAGGGAGGGACCTGCAAAGGGACATCGGAATAGGGCGCAAAGGGATTACCAGCACCGGTGTCATTACCGGTGCCCAGTATCCCTTTGCGCCCAGGTCGTAATGACCCCCAGGGAATACCCAATCCACCTGCATATTCGCAGCAGAGCGGAAATTCATTTGCGCAAGATCAAACAATGCAGCAGCAAGAGCCGAGAGTGCAGCAAGGCTCGCAACCACAGCAAGTGACAGGTAATCAACCGCAGGGACAATCGCAGCAATCTCCTATGCAACTTCAGCAAAACACGAACACAGAACAACAGATGATGCATAGAATAGGAGTTGTCACTGTTGATGGAGGAAATCCATTCACGAGTGATGGAGTGAGACTGTACCCGAAATAGGACAGCTCACTGGGAGACCTGATGTGTTCAGTCCTATATATTATGCCGAATCCTCATGAGGAACCTAGGATAGACGTAATTATATGCGACAATGCTTTTTCGTTCTTAGTGGACACGGGTGCAACACGCTCGTGTATACGTGAGGGCAAATTTTCAATATCTGGTGATGCGATGAATACTCAGGGCTTTAAAGGAGTAACGAGTCGAGTTCCTTTTACAGAAGAATTACCAGTCTCTATAGGAGAATGTGATATGAAGGTGCCATTGCTTTATTCGAGGCAAACACCTGTCAACATATTAGGACGAGATTTAATTACAAAAATGAATATGACCATTTCATTTACAGACAAAGGCATAGTGTGCTTGACACCGGGAATGCATTACTTACACGTGTGTGAAATGATCAGGGCATTCTCAGGGCAAGTAGCGCCTAGAGCGATACCGCTTGCACCCAAGGTGTTCCATTATGGAATACATATCCTGATAACATGACTGCCAGGCCTAGTAGGCAGAACCATGAGAATACCAGATGAGTTTCTATTCAGGCCACAGATACCTATGGATGAGGAAGAGGGACACTGTTAGGCAGAATTCAGTGCAGTTCCCTTAGGGAGCACTACACCAGATTAGGACTACAGGTGAGAGCAATAAATCCCCTTTGGTATCAGTCTGTACCACAAAGATTTAGTTGGTAGCTGTGGCTGAGCAGTCAGACTTATCTCTTGAGGGAGATGAGCAGTACTCCGGGTATACACAATAGGTAGTACAGTACTATGGAGTAAGGAAACACTGACCAAAGCTTTGTATTAAAAAGAGAATATACATTTATTTTATACACTTCTAAGTCAACATATAATCACAGTTGGTAAAGTAAGTTAAGATTCAGTCAAGTAAAAGTAAATACAACTCCCTATTCAATTGTAGACAAGTTTGTGGTAGAGTGAAAACTGAGCAAAACGGCACAGTGAAAACCAACTACAAATGACACTCTAGCAATTCAACAAAAGGGAGGAACAGCACAAGTTAAACTGAAATATCTTCATAAACCCCCTAGCAACACTTCCCTGAAGTTTTGTGAACAAGTAATGCACAGTAACACTTTAGCCAAAAGATAAGTGAATGAAAACTGAGCAAAATGGCACTCCACCAGTTAAAACAGTAGGAAGGAAGAGGGATTTAGAAGATTTAGGTACCCCAACACATTTCTCATTGAAAACCAATCTAGTGAAAGCAGATCTAACAAATTAGCCAGAGTCAATAGGCCTGAGCCAGAGTCAGTGGTACAGGACCAAGAGCTTAGTAGTAAAAACATTCTTGTAGCTGCAGTCAAGTCTTTAGTAGAAAAATATTGAAGAGGTAGATGCGAGGCAAAAGACAATGTTAAGAGAGAGGGTGGCCGACCCCACTAGTAGTTAAAGGATTTAAAAAACCTTTAGGGCTACCACGGAAAAAGGGCGGCCTGGCGGAACAATGCACCTTAAACGCGAAGAAGTGGCTCCTGTGGTGGCGGTTGTTCTTGGTAGTTCCTGCAGGTCGAGGGATCCAACAGAGGAAGAGAGGCTCTCATCGGGGAGGAAGGTTCGAGTCGCTGCACTATCCAGGGATGAAGCCAGCCGCGGTGCTGCCAACCGAAGTTTAAAAGGTACGTTCATTTTAATCGCGGTGCGGGTCGATAGCTGCCTGGTTATCCCGTCTCCAAGTGCTGGGCACTGTCGATTCAACCAAGGCAGGTCAGAGGAAGCGATAGGTGAACTTGTTGGCCCCACCAGCTCAAGAGAAGGAGCCTCTTTCGCTGAAGATCTCCTCTCGTCGTGTGGAAGAAAAGTGGTGAGACGATCCAGCAGGGCTTCACCGGTGGTGTAGATGCTGAAGATGTCTGTGGCTTCTCTCCCCTTTGGTTCCGTAGTTCCAGTGGTGACGTCTTGCTCTTCCAGTCTTCAGGACCCTGCTTTTATGCAGAAAGAGACCCATTCATACAGCCTAGCTGGCACTCACACAGTGGAGTGGTCTTCTTGGTGGGAGACCCTCCAGCCTATCAAGTTAGAGTGCGGCCTGAGTTGCTGTGGCAGCTCTGTCCAGGGGTTATACTCCCCCTCCCAAACAACAGACCCACCCCAGACTCAGAGGCACCGAAAGGAGGGCTTCTTGGCAGAAGCCCGCCAAAAGAGCGAACAAAGGATCCCCGACCTGGGTTAGAAATATGGAGTAAGACTCGAGAAAGAAGTTATATCAAAGTTCTGGCAAATAAAACCTACCGGAGTAAAGTTAATAATAAAATAACCCGCCGGTATGTTAGAGGCTGTCAGTAAAAGTGTTAGCCTCGAACAATGGGAAAATCCCATAGGAAAATATTTGCAGTCGAATATAAAAGGTAGTAACCACTGCCACCAGCCAGAAACTTTGTAGAGGGGGACTTTAAGGTACATTCTCGAAAATGAACATAGGGGAAAAACTATTAACCCCTTCCAGTACTTCCATTTTAAGATGGGGTGTACTAGTTTAGTTCATAGAGATTGACTAGTAAAGTCAATGGGGACTTTACATGCCCTGGGAGACAGTAGTCAGTCCCAGGGTATGGAGTCTAGGTTTGGGGGTCGCTATGACACCCCTGTGTCACTGCATGGAGGGTGCTTTGTAACACATGTGCATAAAGATGGTTCCTATGGGTGAGAAAAAAGATCCCATAGGCATTAAACACAAAAATAGCCTAGAACACACATAGCAAAGATGACATCAAGCAAAGCTGTTGGGGGACTCTATAGGTAAGGGAAATTAGCCATAAGTGAGAATTCTCCATAACAGACACTTTTTTCCTTTAGACATAGAAGCAGCTATAGTCCGAGGAAATATGGCTTTACTTGATGCAACTGATGATAAAAATAGACGATGGAGCACAATAATTGCTATTGAGGAAGGCTGCAGATTGACTGGCGTCACTGATGAGGATTTGTTTGGAGATGACATATCTGATGATTTTGTAATATTTGAAATGTTTATTACTTAAAGTGCCAATTTCATTATGGACCACTGGCCCCTATGACGTAGGCTTACTGAAAGGAGTTGGGGAATTCAAGATTAAATTTAAACCTGGCGCAATGTACCTCAAGCAAGGTAGTATCCCGTGTCTCGAGAGGCAGATGAAAGCATTTTTAAAACAATTTCCGCCATGATGGACCAAGGTATCTTAGTGATGTCAGAGTCACAATGTAATACTTTGATGTACCTAGTGGAAAAGGGGAAAGGGGTGTCTTGGAGGCTAATACAAGACCTTCACCCAATAAACAAGATTGTAGAGGCCCAGTTCCCTCTAGACCCAACCCATCTACGATTCTATGTAATATACATGTTGATGCGCGATATTTCAAGGTGATTGATTTGAAAAATGTGTTTTTCTCAATCCCATTGCACAAAGACTCACAAGGTTTGACATAATTTACTTTTAGACAAACACGATTAAAAAGCACAGGGCTGCCCCAGGGGTACTGAGAGTCCCCATCAATTTTCCACAGAGTAATCCAGATGGACTTGAGCAATATCGCATTAGAGAGAGTTGTGTTGCAATACATAGATGACATTTTAGTTTGCAGCACCACAGAGGAAGAGTGCAGACGCGATTCTGTTCAGCTGATGACTTTACTTGCTGACAAAGGATATAAGGTTGACAAGGAAAAGTTACGATATTGTCAAAAAGAAGTGTTGTACATAGGCCAATTGATTTCACATAAGGGGAAAAAGGTCACCCCAGAAAGAGCAGAGGCCATTTTAAAAACAGCTAAGCCACACACGATAAAACAGATGAAGAGTTTTCCAGGATTATGTAATTATGTCAGAGCATGGGTATTTGACTACAGCTCGTATACCAGGCTGCTCTTAGAGGCCTTAAAGAAAGCACAGGCAATACAAGACGTGTGGACTTAGGCAATGGAAGAAGGGTTTGATGAATTGAAAAAAAGCAATATGCATGGCCCCAGTTCTAGGGATCCCCAATTATGCAGAGGAATTATTTTTATTCTCGCACACAGATGGTACTTTTAGGACAGCAGTACTCACACATAGAACTACATTGGAGTACAAACCCCTGGCATATTACAGTGGAATTTTGGACCCAGTAATAAGAGGTCACTTTCCATGTGAACAAAGTTTGGGAGCCGCCACGTTCGCCATAGAAGAGGCCACAAATATAGTGATGGGATGCTCCATGACGTTATTTGTTGAACATGCATTATTTGCAATTTTAGAAAAACCAAAAGGCACGTTAACCACTCAGAGGGCTTCTGCCAATGAGGTAATCATATCAACTCCAGCGATTAAAATAGTTCGATGTAAAATAGTGAAACCAGCTATGTTTATAGCTGAGCCTATTACCGAAGGAGAGCCTATACACGATTGTGCGACCTATGAAGAGTTCTGTGATTAGCTCTCTAGAGGAAAGGAAAATGTGCTCGTAGGGGGAGTGCTTGTCTTCATTGACGGATCTTCAAGAATCAATCAAAATAATGGGCAAAGACATACAGGTGCCACGGTAGTGAAACATCTGTCAAATGGAAAATGATGAGTGCTTGTTAGTACTCGATTGCCATCACATTATTCAGCACAAGCTGCAGAATTATTGGCATTAATACTTGCTATCAAGAATCACGCACACCAGGAAGTAACAGCGTACACCGACTCCGCCTATGTGATGTCGACAGTGCATACAGGATTAGCACGCTGGAAAAGGAGGGGCTACCTCCAAGCGGACGGCACACCAGTGCAGCACGCAGCATTATTGGACAGGTTCATTAAGGCACTACAACTCCCAATGGGCATAGCAGTCGTTAAATGTGCAGCTCACATGAAAGGGACCGATTTTATCTCGTGCGGAAATCAAGCAGCAGACGCTGAAGCCAAGCACATAGCGAATACAGATATAGGGATGATGAATATCAAAACCATTGTTGTGAATCAAAGAATGAATGTGGTGACAATTGTGGATGAGGGATATAATCATATGCCTAAAACACAAATAGTGGAGATTCAAGGAGAGGCACTGCAAGAGGACATTAATTTTTGGAAGCAAAGAGGATGTTCTTTAAACCCCTCTGAAGCATTGAGGTGACAAGACAGAACTGGTGAACCAGTAATGCCTGTAATCTTATTAAAGGGAGTGCTGGAACAGCTACACTACCCTGCGCGTACAACTAGGGAGAATCTTGTTGTAACCATTGCTGAGGATTGGTTCGTACCGAACTTAATGGAGCATGTTGCATATTTTATGGTAAATTGTATTATTTGCCAACAATTCATGGCTAGGCATACACTGCGTTTAGTGAGGGGGGTCATCCCAGGACCCAATGGCCCTTTTCAGCACTTGCATATCGACTATGTCGACATGATACAAGTTTGTAATGGATATAGATACCTATTAGTTGTAGTATGTCCTTTCTCGAGATGGATAGAGGCGGGTCCATGTACGCACCCAGACTCTACCTGTGCAGCTAGGTTCTTAGACAGGGCGGTGTGTTCGGTGATGAGATCAGATAATGGACTTCACTTTGTCAATACCGTTTTTGAGCAGATCACCTCGCTACTTGGTATAAAACACACGTTTTCTTCGGCTTATCATCCACAAGGAAATGTTATCTGTGAAAAGCTCAACGGCCTGTTAAAAGAAAAAATAGCTAAGTTGAAGCTTACTTTGAAAAAAGGGTGGTTGCACTGCCTACCACTGGCATTGTACGCATTAAGGAATGAACCAGGTTCTGACAACTATCTTACGCCGCACAAAATCATAACAGGAAGGAGAAGGAGAACTCCTTTAATGCCCCCATCCAGAGTTAGAAGTTATGCTCAGCCATTGTCAGAAATCTTAGGACTTGAATTGCAAAACTATTTGAACTATTTAACATCTACTTTTTCTGTAATTTCAGTAGAGTTGCAGAGACAAGGGTGTAAGGCAGTACAGAACACAGAAGGAGATGCTTCAACAATCCAAACGTCTACGTCAAAGAATCTACCCAGTAGATAAAGTCCTGATTCATGATAACACAAGGAAAAAGTGGGACGAACTCTTTTCAACCGTCCATTTATCGTTTGAGGACGTGACGCCATCTACTGTCAAATTCCAGGGTAGGCGAGCTTGGATCTTACTGGGAGATATCAAGATCTACGCCAGAGAGACACCTCTGCTTACACCCCACCGCGAAGAAGCTACAAACATCGGGGAAGAACCACAGTATGTGCAGACAAGATCCATGATGAGGAAGATGGACGCATAACCTGGCACATGGAAAGCGTGAAGAACTCTTTAATTGGACTGTGGTTTAATTTGAACACTCTCCTTTTGAGCTATAAATAAAGGGGAAAACGGCACATTCGAACACTCTGTGCATCCTAGTTGCAGAATAAGACCTGAATGCTTAAAAAACCACAGTAGTTATTGACTTTGGACTGAGGCACACTTAAGCCTTGATAAGAACAAGGATATGCCAAACTTTGATCGTGGACAAAGCAATTGGAAGAGGGTACAATACTCCAATTCCTTTTATCCAGATTTCTTGTTCAGTGTCACTCATGGTGTTACCCAGTGATGACCTTTCTAGGTTTGTGCTTACGTATCTTGAGTTGGTGTTACATTCATATCCTACATTGGTGGGGAGAACTTGCCGCATTCCAGATTTTATTGGTAATCCTGAAAACAAAAGGCTCATTAGAAGATTGCTCATAATCATCACTGAAGAGTTTTTGAAGTTGCCTGAGTTCAGTGAGGAAAGCAAAAATGCCCTTATCAACTGACGCAGCACATAGACTGGTCAGTGTGGTGTTCTTTCGTCTAATTGAAGAATACCCTCATCTTGTTGGAAGACACACAGACATTGTAACTTTCCTTAGAGATCCAAGAAATACTGCACATTTGAATGTGATCATGTAAGGAATCATAATCCAGGTGGCAATCTATTCTGAAAGAAATCACAGAGCTGTGTAGAAACTTTCCTCCAACGGACAGATCGAAGAAGTGATAACACCCAAAACTTTGTTCATGCTGACAGGGAAGCTACAATGTCATCTGGACTGAAGCAAATTCAAGGCATCGATTGGGAACTGGTCAATGAAGCAGAATTTGTAGAAGCTCACAGAAATGTACTTATTTCATGATAAAAGAACATTTGCACCACGACTGGTGAAGGAAATAGTTCCAGAAAGCAGTTAGTTGATCGAGGACTAATGCTGAAGAAGACAATAGTTTCCAGAAACAATATAAAAAAATACAGTGTCATTATAAAGTGTTTTACTTCCTTAGCATCAAATGATCGAGGTGGGAAATCAAAATAGTAAAATTGTAGTGCCCCGAGAGTACAGGCATACATACTGTCCCAGAAGCAGATGATGTTGCCTTACCTACCACTGCATTGTTTACACATGTGTTATATTCATACTCATATCGCTTTCAATGACAGTAAGAACTGCTTTTTATATAGGAGCACATGATACAAGGACTCCTGTATATGTTTCTGAGCAGAAGGAAAAGGTAAGTGTGGCAACTACAAGGCAGCCTTGGCCATACATAGTAATTCCTGTCCCTAGAAAAATAGACAGATACCTGAGTTCGAAATGGATGTCATTATTAATACATCACACACAGCACTTGCTCCAAACACTGTTGATGAACGCCGGAGACAGGGTCGGCAGAACAAGCAAAATAAAGGGGTGATAAAGGTTGAACTTACACAAGTAATGAGTACCCACACACCTGGTCTAGTGTCAATAAACCCAGAACCAACTTCTAGGAGAAGAGAGAAATTTGAACAAATAATGATGAACGGTTTCATGCCTAAGGGGGCTGCTAAGCAAATGAGAAAAGCTGAACTTTCAAAGACACAAGAAGCACCTGCAAGCACATCCCACCCACCAATGGATGTTCCTGCAAACAAACCAGCCAGATAAATCTATACCAACACTTTCAAAGATGCAATAATAAAAAATTACATGAAGAGTTTGAGAATCAAAAGAAGCACCCACGAAGACAATTGTGAACTGAATGATTATCTAGACAGCACAGCACACTTGGGAAACAACATATGGGACCAACACATGACAGAAGTTTGAAGGAGGATGTCAGATGAAGAATGCTTTATATGTGCACTCCTACCATACAGCATGGGGAAGTAGAACATCTTCATAGCAATTGAAATTGATGTCCAGGCAGCTCATTGTCTGTCGTCATAGGACTTTGCAAAACCAGAGGTCAGTTTATGGGTCAAGATGCTTCCCTTAAATTGGCAACTGAAAAGACAGATCCAGATGAAGATGACTATGTTCAAGATGTAAAGACAAGAAACAGAGCCAATACTAAGACTCAGGTGATCAGATATGAGAAACCTGGAGTAAAAGGAGCTGGCATACGAACAGAAGTGAACAAAAAACTTGATATCACAGGAAAATCTGAAGAAGACACAAGAAGGTGGAAGAACAGAGGACAAATGCAAATTTGGGGAACAGTACTGTTACCAGACGGATGGGAAAAAGGAGGGGTGATCTGCAGAGACTGGGTAATAATGGGTCACTACCAACCAACAATTGAGAATGTACAAATGTTGTGCAAGCCATTATGGCCAAAACTTGATAAACTACTTACATGGGTCGAAGACAGAGGATGATCCCTATAGATAGTGATTTTGGAAAGTTCTAAATTATGCTTTAGGAAGAATGGTACAAGAAAAATGGGAGAGAATCAGAACTGTGGGTGAATCTTCAATGCATCAGGAATGAAGATTGGAACAGCAGTGATTATGGACCATTATTGGGCCTGTGGCTCCAAGGCCTACATCAGACTGCCTAAAGATTGGGGAGAAATTTGAACATTGGTGAATGTCTATGTTCCTGCTTTGGTGATTCCTAGAGGTGACCTGAACATTCATCGTTTCCCGAAAGCAGATGCTGACCTAAGGAAGAAGAGATCTGTGGAGCTGATAAATTGAGCAAAAGAGAGAACTACTTCTCTGCCAAATCAATAGAAGCCTTTGATGCTATCCCGTATGAACACAGGCTGTTGAGCCAGACCTCATCAGTGTTCACAATGATTTTCATGTCGAGAATCCAGGTTGGAGCAAATACCAAATGGCTGCAGATAACCAGATGGGAATTGCTGCAGATGATTAACACAACTATAAAAAGATTAAATGCAATAAGAGAAGAGCTGAGGGCTGTAAGACGAATGGCTCTCCAGAACAGATACGTCCTGGACATGATCACAGCCATGGAAGGAGGTGTGTGTGCCAAAATCGGAGAATCATGTTGCACTTTTATACCTTCTTGTGATGACGAGAATGGAACCTTGACAGAGGCCATAGACAGGCTGATGAAACTCCATGGCCAGATGATAGAAGAGGTAAAAGATATTGCTGATGACAGCTGAATTCTCATGGTTTCCACAATGGATGGCAGATAAATTCAAAATTCTTCAAGCGTTGTTATTATTAGTGATGCTTGGATTCTGTGTGATCAAAATAATAATATCACAATGCAGGGAAGAAAGCAAAGAAAGCCATAGGGATGAAGATCATGATCGATGTTGAACAATGATGGAAGCCTAAAGACCTGACTGATGAAGAAATCAGAGACTTTGTGAAGCCTAGAATCCATGAACCCGAGGGAACAAAGTTCCTGTATCCAAAGGACCATACAAAATATGTGGGACGATGGATCTAATGCAGTGCAAGTGGACAATGCATGCTTAGACATGGAACAAGGATAAGCATGTGAAAACAGCAAGATGTTTGAAGGGAGTTATAAAAATATGGATTCCCATGGAATATTTATTCCGAACAGGATATGTAAATGTTACAGAATACAATGTGAGAGTGGTCGATAAATCACCCAGAGGGGCGAGTGTAGAGGAGGAGACAAGTAGCCCCACTCTACCGGCCCGCCTACATTACCTGAAACATATGAACCAAAGTATGTGACGTGTACTGAACCAATAAACCAACAAAGAGAAGAGTTAGGACTCTGTGCAGTACCCATAAGAGTACCTATACCTAAGAGAATATGGAAGGTAAAGTAAACATTGAAGAAACCATACCTACATCCAAGACAATACGATGGTCATTTGAATGAGATTCCTGATGAAGCAAACAAACTAAAAGACAAGGATGAATGGTAACGTCATACAAAGCTGAATCGACTCCATATAAATGATAACCAGACCAGAAAGGCAGACGATTTATAAAGAACAAAGAAGTATCAAGGATAAGTGACATCTTGGGATCAAGATGAAGAGACTTATGCCACAAACCTGATGAAGAAACTTAGTTTAAACGTGTACAGATGCAATGAAATGCAAGCAGCAAAGCAATCGTGAAGCTAGCAACATGCTTTTTTATAGTTAGATGGCGGCAAGCGCCAACATATATACCTCATAGATACATATGGATTAAATGAAGAATGAATGTTTTCACTACGTATAAAGCAGTTCTTAACAACGAGGAAGACCTCATTTCAGTGTCACAGTTACAAAATCAATTGAATAAAACAGAATATATTTCAGCTAAGGAGTTGGCTGAGCCAAGAAGAGCCAAGGTCTTATCAGAACTGGAATTGGCTGATATTGGATACAATTAACGTGAAAGAGCAGAAGCTCCTGTTCGGAGAGGTCAAATAGTGCAATTGATGTGAGAGGACTATTGAAGAATAAAATCAAATACAAGAAAAAGGCTCAACTCATGGTGCCCAGTCACGTGATGGAAGAAAGTTGGAGGGATGAGAAGATCACACCTACCCACGGAAACAATATAGTACCCATACTCCTTAAAAAGTACCAGAGAACAGTACAGATTCACTGCCAACTTCAAAGCACTAATTGACACTGGACTGTTGAGGTGATGAAGGATCACATTTTAATTGGTGGGAAGCCGGTGCTAAGACCAGCTCACCCGCACCTGATTGTTCAGTCTGCGTGCTGCTCACGTAGGTGGAAAATTATTGAAGGGGGTTAGAAGCCAACCAATTGTAGGAGACCACGTAGTTGGGGGGGTCCTATGGTTTGTGTAGCCAATGGGACGTCATACATTTAGTGACGTTCATAGTGGCCATTTTGAAGGGAGGGCTTAGTTGCCCCGCCTGATGTTAAATATCCAATTATCCCTCTCGGTTACTCTATACAGATGTATAACACCTATGCTTAGTTATTCACTTAGAACTTATCCCGCTTCCCGATATGTTTCTGTAGTTTGCCACGTAGGATGACGTTGGTAATGACGCAGGTCAACATGTCAGCTATGACCAATTCTCGGTTTAAGAACAGATTTTTATGAAATGATTGAGAGTTAGAGTATCGAGCGATTGCTGATGTTCGTTGTGCTACCCATTTCATAGACTTGTTAATAAAACGGACTCACTTTTGACAAACTATTTGTGTCGTCTTGATTATTGATGTATGATTAAAATCTGCATCCCCATCCATCTCCAGGGTACTGCTACTCATCTTAAAGGGCCAGAAGCATCCTGTTCAGCAGCATCCGGCGCTGCCACATAATCACCCTGGTAATTATTACATTCACATCATGTGTCTGTGCTGCTGGGTGTGAAGTGCCCTACGCTACCTTTAACAACCCAGGTATTTATGAGAGTTCTGCAGGATTGGGCGCTGCCTCATAATCACCGGGTAATTATGACATTCACATCATGTGTCTGTGCTGCTGGGTGTGAAGTGTCCTATGCTACCTTTAACCACCCAGGTATTTATGAGAGTTCTGCAGGATTGGGCGCTGCCTCATAATCACCCGGGTGCTTATGACATACACATCATGCATCTGTGCTGCTGGGTGTGAAGTGCCCTACGCTACCTTTAACAACCCAGGTATTTATGAGAGTTCTGCAGGATTGGGCGCTGCCTCATAATCACCCGGGTACTTATGACATTCATATCATGCGTATGTGCTGCTGGGTGTGTAGTGCCCTATGTTAACTTTAACCACCCAGGTATTTATGAGGGTTCAGCAGGATTGGCTGCTGCCACATAAACACCCAGTTAATTATGGCATTCACATCATGTGTCTGTGCTGTTGGTTGTGAAGTGCCCTATGCTACCTTTATCCACCCAGGTATTTGTGAGGGTTCTGCAGCATCCAGCGCTGCCTCATAATCACCCGGGTACTTATGAATTTCACATCATGCATCTGTGCTGCTGGGGGTGAAGTGCCCTTTGCTACCTTTAACCACCCAGGTATGTATGAGGGTTCTGCAGGATTGGCCGCTGTCTCATAATCACCCAGGTACTTAGGACATTCATATCATGTTACTGTGCCTCTGGTTGTACTGTTGTCTGAACTGCTTTCAAACCTCCTTGATAAGCGCTCTCAGTTTTTCTTCCATGTGGCAGCCCCGTCCAGATTGAGGAGGCACACTGGGTACCTCGACCCCCGCACTGACTGCCTGTGCAGTACAGGGAGAGCATCCCAGGACCTAACACATCACGGGCACTTAAAGGTATAAACACCGCCTTCTGGGCGGCTGTAAACAACCCTCATACTTTGCACACACATTAGAAGAGCGCGAAGGAGCAGTGCTTTTAGGAACTGATTTTAAGGTTAAAGTACTTACACTTGACAGGCCCATTGTTCAACGATCTCTTTGAAGCCGCAGTGTTGTGGTCCACTCTCTTTAAACACTTGCACGAGTCCTCCGATCATGAAGTCCCCCTCCTTGTAGAAGCCCGGTGCTTTGCTGCTTTTCAGGACACAGCTGGGCTCACAGGTAACTTCGTCCAGAAGCATAAAATGAAAGAGCAGAAGGGGGAGTCCCAGACACGGCCGCCCCATTATGATAAAGCCAGTAAATGCTCCGCCTTCAGCGTTCTGTGGGATATTCTTTGGGATTCCACTGATGCCCTTATTGCAGTAGGATGGGGTTCCACTGATTCCCTCAGTAGGATGGGGTTCCACTGATTCCCTCAGTAGGATGGGGTTCCACTGATGCCCTTATTACAGCAGGATGGGGTTCCACAGATGCCCTTATTACAGCAGAATGGGGTTCCACTGATGCCCTTATTACAGCAGGATGGGGTTCCACAGAAGCCCTTATTACATCAGGATGGGGTTCCACTGATGCCCTTATTACAGCAGGATGGGGTTCCACAGATTCCCTTATTACAGCAGGGTGGGGTTCCACTGATGCCCTTATTACAGCACGATGGGGCTCCACTGATGCCCTTATTACAGCAGGATGGGGTTCCACAGAAGCCCTTATTACAGCAGGAGGGGGGTCCACTGATGCCCTTATTACAGCAGGATGGGGTTCCACAGAAGCCCTTATTACAGCAGGATGGGGTTCCACTGATGCCCCTATTACAGTGGGATGGGGTTCCACTGATGCCCTTATCACAGCAGGATGGGGTTCCACTGATGCCCTTTTTAAATCAGGATGGGGTTCCACAGAAGCCCTTATTACAGCAGGATGGGGGTCCAGTGATGCCCTTATTACAGCAGGATGGGGGTCCACTGATACCCTTATTACAGCAGGATGGGGTTCCACTGATGCCCTTATTAAAGCAGGATTGGGTTCCACAGAAGCCCTTATTACAGCAGGATGGGGTTTCACTGATGCCCTTATTACAGCAGGATGGGGTTCCACAGAAGCCCTTATTACAGCAGGATGGGGTTCCACTGATGCCCTTAATACAGCAGGATGAGGCTCCACTGATGCCCCTATTACAGCAAGATGGGGTCCACTGATGCCCTTATTACAGCAGGATGGGGTTCCACAGAAGCCCTTATTACAGCAGGATGGGGGTCTACTGCTGCCCTTATTACAGCAGGATGGGGTTCCACTGATACTCTTATTACAGCAGGAAAGGGTTCCACTGATGCCCTTATTGCAGCAGGATGGGGCTCCACTGATGCCCCTATTACAGTGGGATGGGGTTCCACTGATGCCCTTATTACAGCAGGATGGGGTTCCACTGATGCCCTTTTTACAGCAGGTTGGGGTTCCACAGAAGCCCTTATTACAGCAGGATGGGGGTCCTCTGATGTCCTTATTACATCAGGATGGGGGTCCACTGATGTCCGTATTACAGCAGGATGGGGTTCCACTGATGCCCTTATTACAGCAGGATTGGGTTCCACAGAAGCCCTTATTACAGCAGGATGGGGTTCCACTGATGCCCTTATTAGAGCAGGATGGGGTTCCACAGAAGCCCTTATTACAGCAGGGAGGGGTTCCACTGATGCCCTTATTACAGCAGGATTGGGTTCCACAGAAGCCCTTTTTACAGCAGGATGGGGTTCCACAGAAACCCTTATTGCAGCAGGATGGGGTTCCACAGAAGCGCCTATTACAGCAGGATGGGGTTCCACAGATGCCCTTATTACAGCAGGATGGGGTTCGTCAGATGAATAAATACGAATATGCATGCAGCCAGTTCTGGGACCACCTGGGTTACTCTTGACTCTGACCGACACCGTCCAAACTGCCAAAATAAAGATGCACATGTCAATGAGTCATGGATGTACCTGGACATGAATGTGTAAAGCTTGGAGTGCCCACACTCCCTCTCATCCCATCTGTATTCCACCCTGGACCCCTGTCTGAGAGCAGTGAGATCCTGGACAAAGGGGCACAAGACAAGACAGAGTAGGGCCCCTCTGCTGAGCACCTGGCCAGTGTCCCAGCTGTGCACATCTGCAGATGGGCTTCTTAGTCCCAGCTCAAGGCTGGGCACTAGATAAACAAGGCAGAGTTGGGACCCCTCTGCTGGGCGCCTGGCCAGTGTCCCAGCTGTATACATCTGCAGATGGGCTTCTTAATCCCAGCTCAAGGCTGGGCACTAGATACACAAGGCAGAGTAGGGACCCTGCTGCTGGGCACCTGGCCAGTGTCCCAGCTGTCAGATCTGCAGATGGGCTTCTTAATCCCAGGGCAAGGCTGGGCACTAGATAAACAAGGCAGCATAGGGATCCCTCTGCTGGGTGCCTGGCCAGTGTCCCAGCTGTGCACATCTGCAGATGGGCTTCTTAATCCCAGCTCAAGACTGGGCACTAGATAAACAAGGCAGAGTAGGGGCCCCTCTGCTGGGTGCCTGGCCAGTGTCCCAGCTGTGCACATCTGCAGATTGGCTTCTTAGTCCCAGCTCAAGGCTGGGCACTAGATAAACAAGGCACAGTAGGGATCCCTGTGCTGGGCGCCTGGCCAGTGTCCCAGCTGTGCACATCTGCAGATGGGCTTCTTAATACCAGCTCAAAGGCGCCTGGCCAGTGTCTCAGACGGGCACATCTGCAGATGACCTTCTTAATCCCAGCTCAAGGCTGAGCACTAGATAAACAAGGCAGAGTAGGGACCCCTCTGCTGGCCTCTGGCCGGTGTCCCAGCTGTGCACATCTGCAGATTGGTTTCTTAATCCCAGCTCAAGGTTGGGCACTAGATAAACAAGGCAGAGTAGGGAATCTTCTGCTGGGTGCCTGGCCCGTGTCCCAGCTGTGCACATTTGCAGATGGGCTTCTTAATCCCAGCTCAAGGCTGGGCACTAGATACACAAGGCAGAGTAGGTACCCCTCTGCTGGGCGCCTGGCCAGTATCCCAGCTGTGCACATCTGACGATGGGCTTCTTAATCCCAGCTCAAGGCTGAACACTAGATAAACAAGGCAGAGTAGGGACCCCTCTGCTGGGCACCTGGCCAGTATCCCAGCTGTGCACATCTGACAATGGGCTTCTTAATCCTAGTTTAAGGCTGAACACTAGATAAACAAGGCAGAGTAGGGACCCCTCTGCTGGGCGCCTGCCCAGTATCCCAGCTGTGCACATCTGACGATGGGCTTCTTAATCCCAGCTCAAGGCTGAACACTAGATAAACAAGGCAGAGTAGGGACCCCTCTGCTGGGCACCTGGCCAGTATCCCAGCTGTGCACATCTGCAGATGGGCTTCTTAATCCCAGCTCAAGGCTGAACACTAGATAAACAAGGCAGAGTAGGGACCCCTATGCTGGGCACCTGGCCAGTTTTTCCAGCTGTGCACATCTGAAGATGGGCTTCTTAATCCCAGCTCAAGGCTGGGCACTAGATAAACAAGGCAGAGTAGGGCCCCCTCTGCTGGGCGCCTGGCCTGTGTCCCAGCTGTGCACATCTGCAGATGGGCTCCTTAATCCCAGCTCAAGGCTGGGCACTAGATAAACAATGCAGAGTAGGGGCCCCTCTGCTGGGTGCCTGGCCAGTGTCCCAGCTGTGCACATCTGCAGATGGGCTTCTTAATCCCAGCTCAAGTATGGGCACTAGATAAATAAGGCAGCATAGGGACCGCTCTGCTGGGCGTCTGGATAGTGTCCCCGCTGTGCACATCTTCAGATGGGCTTCTTAATACCAGATCAAGGGTGCCTGGCCAGTGTCTCAGACGGGCACATCTGCAGATGGGCTTCTTAATCCCAGCTCAAAGCTGAGCACTAGATAAACAAGGCAGAGTAGGGGCCCCTCTGCTGGGTGCCTGGCCCGTGTCCCAGCTGTGCACATCTGCGGATGGGCTTCTTAATCCCAGCTCAAGGCTGGGCACTAGATAAACAAGCTAGAGTAGGGACTCCTCTGCTGGGTGCCAGGCCTGTGTCCCAGCTGTGCACATCTGCAGATGGGCTTCTTAATCCCAGCTCAAGGCTGGGCACTAGGTAAACAAGACAGAGTAGGGACCCCTCTGCTGGGTGCCTGGCCGGTGTCCCAGCTGTGCACATCTGCAGATGAGCTTCTTAATCCCAGCTCAAGGCTGGGCACTAGATAAACAAGACAGAGTAGGGACCCATCTGCTGGGCGCCTGGCCAGTGTCCCAGCTGTGCACATCTGACGATGGGCTTCCTAATCCCAGCTCAAGGCTGAACACTAGATAAACAAGGCAGAGTAGGGACCCCTCTGCTGGGTGCCTGGCCAGTGTCCCATCTGTGCACATCTGCAGATGGGCTTCTTAATCCCAGCTCAAGGCTGGGCACTAGATAAACAAAGCAGAGTAGGGACCCCTCTGCTGGGCGCCTGGCCAGTATCCCAGCTGTGCACATATGCAGATGGGCTTCTTAGTCCCAGCTCAAGGGTGGGCACTAGATAAACAAGGCAGAGTAGGGACCCCTGTTATGCAGAATCATATGCAGTACCCTTAGGGAAGACCACACACAATTAAGACTACAAATTCACCTTTGGTACAAGCCTGTACTACACAGGAAAGTGGTAGGGATGGCTGAGCAGCCAGACCTATCTCAAGAGTAAAGTGAGCAGTATCAGAAGTTATACAAAAGACAGCAATTACTATGGTTCAAACAAACACTGATTCAAGTTTTCTGACTAAAGGAATATACATTTCTTTACACCATCAGTTATAAAAGAGTTCACTATTATAAAGCAGCAGAAAATCACAATCTTAATACACTACAATAACCCCCAATCAATTCTGGACAAGTTAAGCTCAAAATGAAGTGTGAGCAAAATGGCACTCCAGCAATTTAAAAGCGAGGAAAAGACAAGGTTATCCAAAATCAACAACACCAACAAGTGATAGGCAGGGCAATCTAGAAAAGGCTTACTACAACTAGGATTCAAGTCAATAGGCCTGGGCCAATGTTAATGGTTCAGAGTCTTTGCAGAGGATCACACAGTTCAGAGTAGTTCGCGGTTAAGTCTTTGCCAAGAGTTCAACACGAAGTTGGTCGGTAGAAAAGTTATTCAAAAGAGAAGAGAAGGACAAGCCTTCAGAGAGGTGAAAGATTTCAAACACTTTCACCGCGGTCGGACGGAACGAACGACCGGATTTGCACAGTACCTTAAATGAAGAAGAATGCTGTAGCTGAGGCGGTGGTTCCTGGCAGTTCCTGCAGGCTCACGGTTTCTGAAGCGACTGTCGTGGTGACAAGAAGAAGTAAGACTGGAGGGTCCTGCACTGCCCAGGGAAGAAACCAGCAGCAGAGCAAAGCGTTGCATAAAAGATGCACTCCTTAAAACCCAAACAGGTTCCGTTCCTCCTGGCTGTCCGGTTCACATCAGCGATGCACAGCAAATTCGACCAGGAGAGGAAGGCTGGCGTTTGGTGTTTGGCGAGCTGATTGGTCCCACCAAGCTCAATGGAAGAAGATTACTTGCAGATCTTCGCTGTCGTCTAAGTTTCGGGCAATTTGGACCTGCAGCAGCAAATTTGCCCAGGGGAGGGAGGCCTTGCTTGGAATTTGGCGAACTGGTTGGTCCCACCAGCTCAAGGGAAGAAGATTCATTGGAGATGTTCTCTGTCGTCGAAGTTCAGGAGATTCAGACCCGCAGCAGGGCTTCACTGGGAGGTTCAGTAGTTGCAGTAGTCCTCTTGCTTCAGCTTCTCTTCGATTTTTTCGATCCAGTGGCGACTCTGCCTTCCAAGTCCAAGAGACCTGCTTTTTATGCAGTTTTCCCCCATTCACAGGCACAGAAGGCCCTGTATGTTTCATCAAGAAAGTTTCTGAGGGAGCCTAGTCTACGTACTATAGAAAGTGAGCCCATTGAGGTTGAAGATGTAACCTTAGTTAGGGAATCTCCGAAAAACAAGCATCTAAACAATCAACTTGATCAGGCTCTCATGAGCGATGATAAAGAGAGTACTACCGATGCTGTTATGCCAGCGGAGTACAGTGACGCTGAGTCAAAGCTCTTTGAAGCCTTACAGAACAAAAGAGTTGCGGACAGAATCGATGTCAATTTAAAAAATCTGGAAATGGGGATGTTAGATATATTTGATCTTTTTAAGAATCCGGATGCCCCCCTGCATATAAAAATCCCTGCAAGGGTGGAGCCTGGATGATCCAGTGGCTCCCTGTCGAGAGAAAGGTCCTGTCCCTCCGATAGCTCACACACGTTGCTTATAGGCCCGAATCAAGTAAGGGAAGGTGACCCTATCTGTAATAAAGACGTTAGTAATGGCAATATGGTCAGTACGTTAAAAGTTTCTCAGGGGACTGATAAGACTAATAAAGTGATGCCCCTTGAAGATGAAAGGATCAAAGATGTTATAGTTACTGATTTGAATAGCACCGAAACAAAGTGTGATTCAAAAATCGTACACGTTCCATCAGATAGCCTTGTAACAGAGGACTGTGTACGAAGGATAATAAAAGATCTTCTCAATAATAAAATCACCGATAATGAATACGGTTCAAATAGAGCATCACCAGTCAGGTCAGTTCTGGTTGATAAAAGTGGGGCAGAAATGCAGGACAAAGATGAGGTGGTACCCCCAATCAGGGAATTCAAATAGGAGTTTCAACGAAAAGTGTATGCCAAACCCTCTATATAACGAATCCTTGAGGGATTGCAAGTGTATACTGCGCAAACCTCATCATCCCGAGAGTCCAAGTCTCATACTGCACTATGCATTTGAAGATAGATACTCCCCAACCCTGAATAGACCTTATATACTGAGCTTGTTCGGTGGTATTCCAGAATTGTCATTAATAGCCTCTGCTGATATACAGCTGGTGCATTATATTCATCCACAAAGGTTTGATTTTGTGCGACTGGTGATTCAGTCACCTTTGGTACGTGCTTTGATCTTGAAGGAAGCCGGTTCATTGCAAAAGAGGGGCTTTGACGTATACAACTATTTAGAGCATACATCTGCTGATTATCTGAAAAATAGTGAGACGATTTCACAGAATGTTGTTCCAGGTGCCAATAATGTTGAGAGCGCTCATCAGCTACAGGATGCCATGCTTCTCTCTGAGATGAAAGAATGGCGCACGTTGGCGACTTCCCTCAAAGACTCCAAAGAGCAACTTAAAAACTTGGGTAAGCCCCTTCAGTGCAGGGGGCTATTTCAGCTTGATTTTGTGGAATTCTAGGGGGCACACCCATTTGGCCCTGGATAAAAAATTATGTAGGGAACATGAAAACTTTGACTTTGTTTTAGTACAGGAATCTTGGGCCTGTGGACAGCTGTTTTGGGATGGTTATGTGGTGCTATGCCTTCCTGGGACTTGTGGATCTAGAGGACGTCCCAAGGGTGGCCTGGCTTTGGCTTTTCGTAATTCTAATGCAATTGAAAAACTAGCCGAAAAACATCTGTACACCTCATGCCAAATTGTTACCTTTTTTTTGATTACACAAAAAGGTAGAGTGGGTTTAATGGTCATCAATGTTTATTGGAATAATGCGATGTATGATGACCAAAAACTGATGAATTTGTTAGATGAATTAGATGTTCTGATGGATGAATGGTTGGCCTTCTCTGCTGGCGGGCATATAATAATAGCTGGGGATCTGAACGCTGACTGTAACTTATCTAACTCAGAGATTGAATGGTGTTTACTGGACAAGGGTGTCAATGGCTCAAAAAAGGGAAATAAATTGCATAGAGGTGCCCTCTGGCGTAATTTTATTCGCGCAAGGGGTATGGAGATGTTGTTTAATGATAAATATACATGGTCTGCTAGAGGTGTCGCAAGCGATCATGCTATGTTATCAATTGATTTGGCTCTAGAGAAGAAGGTCCACAATGATAATGTTAATTGGGGACCTATAATTGTGAATACGAAGGGAACTAGGGTCAAATGGAATACTCTAAAGTTTATTAAATTTAACAACACGATGTGGCATGACTATGAAAAGAAATCATTAGAACAAAAAAAAGTATCATACTCGATAGCTGCCTTTGATGATTTGCTAGCTGACCGGCTGGTCCCTTTTCAGAATACCAGCAATATTGTAATGCAAAAAAAAGGAACCATAAACATGTCTTTGATCTAGAAGTTAAAGAACATAGAGCTTGGTTGTACAAGCAATTACGTGCCGTAAAGAAACTTGATCTACCAACAGATGAGTATAAAAAAGCGATGAGAATTTGTCGCCAGGCCTATAAAAATTGGAGTATTCAGCATCGCGCAAATCTTGAACAGAAGTATGCAGAAGCTATGCTTGGTGCTATGAAGGAGACCAATTCTAGTAATTACTGGTCTCTTATGAATAGCAGCGAAGCATCTCAAGAACAGTTACTTACTAATCCGATTGGGGAATCTATATGGTGCAACTTCTTTGAGAACGTATATGCCTTGTCACCCAATGTCATGCCAGCAGTTGAATACAAAGAATATAAATGGTGTCTTGACATCTGAGTAGTCAAAATAAGAGCATTGATCCAGAAGCTAAAACCCTCTGACACTCCGGGTCCCAATAACCTTACATGCGCCATACTGAAACAGAGTCCTGAGCTATGGGCCGGGATATTGCATCTAATCTTCAGCGATGTACTCTTGTCTCAAACAATGGCTGATTCCTGGAAAGTTTCCTATGTGATACTTATTTTTAAAAAAGGAAACCGTCTATGTCCCAACAACTATAGACCTATATCAATAATTAATATAGAGGCTACATTTTTTGCCTCAATTATCTTGGAAAACCTGTTGCTATGGATGGAGGAGAATGATATTCTTGATGTGAGGCAATTCGGGTTTCGAAAAGGCATAGGGACCGATGCGGGTGGTCTTTTGTATCTATTTTGCAAAGTCAAGCTAAGAAATCTAACTATGGACCTCTTTACGCGGCCTTTATGGACTTATCTGCAGCTTTTGATAAGGTTGATCGACCTATATTATGGCAAAGGCTTGATACATTGAAAATTGACAGAGGGTTGCTGGCGATGATTATTCATCTGTATTCGAATACAAAGTTAAAGGTAAGGCTTAACAACTCAGGGCTGATGTCCAGAGAAATCAAGGCGATGAATGCCTGAAGCAAGGCTGTGCCTTGGCGGCCATCTTATTTAACCTTTATGTATCCGGCGCAAATGCTAAAATTGCGTCCGCAGGTTTATTAAGTCCAAAAATGGGTGCTTTTTCGGTCAATTGGGTTGCTTACGCCGATGATTTTTTACTGTTAGATCGCACAAAGATAGGCCTACAAAGACTAATCGTGGCATTTGCAGATTTTATTAATGAACTGAAATTAAAAATAAATCCCTCAAAAACAGTTATCATTAATTTGGGTCAAAATAACAAAGCAAACAGAAATCCTACATGGGTGGTTGAGGGGTCTAAGATAAGGCTCCAGAAGGCTTTGAAATATCTAGGGTATTCCTTTGCTAGTAATATGACATTACATTTTTCCAAAAAATGCTTGGAATGGAAAGCAAAAGTGGCGAGCAAACAGTTGAAGGCAATTGAAAGAAAATTTGGGAAATTCACCATGTCCGGTTGCAGAGACTTTTACCTGCTTAAGGTCATTCCAAGATTAACTTACGGTTTAGAATTTAACCTAGTAAAAATTACTTCGTACCTGAAAAGGCTAGAAGCTATTATGTGGAAAAAAGTACTGTATTTCATACCAAAATGTATTCCTGTAGAAATGATAAGGTATGAATTCGGACTGGTTTCTCTTGAAAGTATAGTGGAATGTAAAAGAGTCATGTTGTACAGAAAATGCATGCTGGCAGGCTCCAACTCATTATATAATATCTTAAGGGAAGGTGTTAATGAGAGATTTATGATTGATTTGCAATTTGATGTAGAAAAAATCTTGGTAAAGATTGGAGCTTCAAAGCGCTGTCTATTTGAGAAACCAGCTAAAATTAAAGTATTGATAAAGGCTTTTGACTGGGTCACAAACAATGCTGCGATCATGAATTCGAAACTATACAACCAAGTCGTTTCTGTGTGGAAATGTTTTCCTATACTTGAATCTTACCTGACAAAATATCCGTCGAGGAAACATCGTAACAACATAATGCAATTCAGGTTCAATGTGCTTAACACTAATGAAATTAGCTATTTAAGAAAATTAAACATTGTGAATAAGAATTTATGCAGGTTCTGTGAACAGCATGAAGTGGTGGAAACACTGGTACATCTGTTATTGGTTTGTCCTATGCTAGTGAGCGAAAGGTGTGCTTACTTCTCGGAATTCGTATTTGATACTGCAAACGTTTCTAGGGAGCGCTTATGGTTCAAAATGATGCATGGTACCAACATTGCCCTGAAGTGTAAAGTGGTTGTTTTTTTAATGATTGTCTGTAAGATACACTAAATTAGGCCTAATCTGACTATGTAAGTGCAGTTTTTGTTTCGAATTTTATGTTAAGTATTGTTTTACTGGAATTGTGCAAGGTCAGAATTAGAAATGCTAATGTGTTGTTTTATTTTATTCTGTCTGTTTTAAGATTTTATTGATGTTCTGTTTTGTAAAGGTTTAAATAAACCAAATACAATAAATATTTTTTTTTTTTTAAAAAACCAAAGGAACCAAACCTGATTTGGTGCGCAGAGTAAAACACGAGAAAGACCTGGTAAATAAACCCAGCCGGAACCAAATAAAATGAAATGGAGTCCACCGGATTACAGTTCGAGGCTACTAACATAGCCTAATACAGTACCAAGGCTATTTCCATAGTCTGCGTTAGGGAAGAAATGGTAGATACCACTGCCACCAGCCAAAGGGGAACGACATAATGTTCCATGAGAGACAGACAAAAAGGGTTAACTATTAACCCTTTCCAGTACTCTATGGAAGATAGTTTGTACTGGGTCTGTGAATTTAAAAAGACTAATAAAGTCAATAACTTTACCAGTTCTTGGAGACAGTAGTCAGTCCCAGAAAATGGAGTTTAAAATGGGAAGCCAGAAAAAGACAACCCTGTGTCACTGCACTAAAGGTGCTGTGTGACACACAGTAAAAAGATGATGCCTATGGAGTAGGTGAAACTGCATAGTCTATGAACATAAAAATGAACACATGTAAGAGTGGAAAAAACGGCTCACAGTCTTACCAGGTGAAAAAAAAGAAATCCTAGAAATCCAACAAAGCTGCTGAGGGACTCACGAGGTAAGGGAAATTAGCCATTCTGGAGAATTCTCCCTAACACTTCCCCCCCCCCCAGACTAAGGGACAGGAGGATTTAATCCACTCCTGGCTGAATCTCTTCACTCTAGTCGGTTATAAACATCCTAGAGAGACCAACAGCATTTTGGTGGTCATATCCTGACCTGTGCTCAATGGTGAAATCAACACTTGCAGGCAGATTTCACCATCTCACTAGTTTTCATTTGTAGACTATATGACCTACAAAACTGTGGTGGTACATCTCTTTTTTTAATGTACAGGGGATCTGATCTAACAGTACCTCAGAAGTTGTAACAACCTCTGAACCTACAATAGGATATTTCAAGGGGTCCCTAGAAAGGAATCCCTTAGATCTAGAGAGGCCTCCATGGTTCCTCACCACCTCTCTCACAAGAGCAGGTTGTTCTCAGGTATCTTGGTCGGAGGGGCTGTGGTCAAGCAAGGTACATGCTGCCACTTCCTCTGAGATCTGACCTTACCTATTTTAGAAGTTTCCCTCCTAACATTAGGAGTTACCTTGGAGTCTTCAGTAGAAGCTCCAACAGTCTTAAGGTGTTTAGCCTTAGACCTACATTTCCTGGTTTTCCACCAGCTTTGAGAATTACCAGTTCTCACAGGCCTAGAGAGGGGTCCAATTTGTCTATCCACTTCTTCCTCAGAAGCAGGGGGAGTCAAAGACTTTACAATTGGATGGGCAATGATGGAGCTTGGTTGGGGCTCCCACATCCCTACTATATTAGCATCAGATTTGCCTGTGTTAGAGGCCAATTTACTAACATCAGGGCTTGCAGTGGGGTTCTCTGTAGAGGTTCCCAGAGGCTCAGAGTGCTCTCTTAAGGTTGCCTCTCTAGCCAATTTGGTTTGATTCTGTTTTCTCTCACTGGGAGACCTGGGGGTACTGGATACTACTCCTAGAGATGTTAAATCATTCCCCAACAGGACTCTCCCAGGCACCTCATTCTGGACACTGACATGGATCCTCACTGTCATATTATTACACTAAATGAGAGCTGGCAGAATTGGAACCAACTGGACAGGGCCTCCAGATAATTTAGTGGGACCCTTGGGTTCCTTAGCAACATCCTCAGGCATGAAAAAGCTTTCATCCACTACTGTTCTGCTGGCCCCAGTGTCTCTCCTGGCAGGAGTATCCTGGCCATTGACAAGAACACTGGCCTTATAATACCCTCTAGACTTCTCTGCAATGGAGTTGTACACATCATATACTGTTTCTTACCCATACCCATGGATTCTAAGGATACAGTGGCCTGAAGACCCATGGGTGCTGAAGCAAGTAGTTGAAAGTGGGCAATACCTATTTGTACTTCTTCGTCTGGGGAGAAGGCTAAGGATGCAATGCTGATCGCTGCAGGATTACCCTTGTACCGGGGATCTCCTTTCACATGGTCAGTTGACCCACACACATTGCATTTACCAATTGCTCTCTGAAATGGGGGCTTCTGCTGACCTCCCTCTGGTTGGGCACCAGAGGATTCACTATCCCTATTGGGATTCCCATGTAGATTACCCTGGTTATGTTTGGGGACCTCTTCTGGATTGGAGGTATTGGAATTCTCCTTGTTATCTTTCTTTGGCTGCTTTCCCTCATCTTTCTTCTGAGTTACCCCAGAATCCTTGTGAGTAGCCCTGTAGGCAACCCACAAGTCAGCAGCCTTAGCTAACTTCTTAGAATCAGCCAAGTACTGTCTGAGCTCAGGAGAGCAGGCATCATAAATTGACACCAACATAACAAGATTTATCATACCTTCATAAGTGTTCACTCTGTAACCCTTAAACCAGCCATCTACGTTTTTAAAACGTTCACATACCCAGGTAGCCCAAGGGGTACCAGCATGCTTTTTGAGGGTCCTAAACCTATTTTCAATAGACAATTTCTTCATTTCTAGAGCATGGTTCAACTCCATTTCTCTGAGCTTAAGTTCTTGGTGTTTTTGTTCAGTGTGAGCATTAATACATTTGAATTTCTATTCAAGCCTAATATTTTCTAGAGCAAACAATTCAGGACAGAGTGTAGGACCTGGTGGGGTCCCAGTGGACAATGGTTGAGGTTGCTGAGTAGGTAGAGGAGCAGTGAGGCCTAAATTGTGAGACACATCTGCCTCATCTAACTCATCCATAATAACTGACACATTGACATCCTCATTATTTTCTACATTTGCTGGAGGGTTAGGTTTTCCAGACCCACTCTGCAGACTTGGCTTCTCTAACAACCTTTCAATGAATTCTGAATGTTTGCCTTTAAAAGAGAGATTCCTTTCTCTACACAGATTTTTCAGATAATCAACAGTGTAACTAAGGAGGGCCTCCTGACTGTACATTACCATATCCATATCAGACATGATTAAAATGTGCTTTTTAGTGGTGTTTAGCCTTGTGGTTAGTTGATCCAAGGTAATAGCAGCACTCTAAGTGTAATTACTATACTTGATCCTCACTGATGTACACCAGTATTAGGCAGAATTATATGCAGTACCCTTTGGGAACACTGCACACAATTATGACTACAAGTGACAGTACAAATTCACCTTTGGTACAAGCCTGTACTACACAGTAAAGTGGTAGTGATGGCTGAGCAGCCAGACTTATCTCAAGAGTAAAGTGAGCAGTATCAATAGTTACACAAAGGACAGCAATTGCTATGGTTCCAACAAACACTGACTCAAGGTTTCTGAGTAAAAGAATATACATTTATTTACACATCAGCTATTAAACATTTCACTATTATCAAGCAGCAGAAAATAACAATCTTAATACACTTCACACCACCCAATGAATTCTGGACAAGTTAAGCTCAAACTGAAGTGTGAGCACATGGCCCTCCAGCAATTTAAAAAGGGAGACAAAGACAAGGTTATTCAAAATCAAGCACCACCAACAAGTAAGTAGGCAGGGCAATCTAGAAAAGGATTGCTACAATGAGGATTCAAATCAATAGGCTTGGGCCAATATTAATGACTCAGAGTCTTTGCAGAGGATCACACAGTTCAGAGTAGTTTGCGGTTAAGTCTTTCCCAAGTGTTTGAAACGAATTTGGTCGGAAGACAAGTTATTTAAAAAAGTAGAGAAGGATAAGCCCTCGGATTGGTAAAAGATTTCAAACACTGTCACCGCGGTCAGACGGAACGAACAACCGTGTTTGCACAGTACCTAAGTAGAAGAAGAATGCTGTAGCGGAGGCAGAAGTTCCTGGCAGGTCCTGCAGGCTCACGGTTCCAAAAGCGACTGTTGAACTGACAAGTGGGAGGAAGACTGGAGGGTCCTGCACTGCCCAGGGAATAAACCAGCAGCAGAGCAAAGCAATAAATAAAAGGTTTGCTCCTTAATACCCAAACAAGGTCCCATCCTCCTGGATATCCGGTTCACTGCAGCGATGCACAACAAATTTGCCCAGGGGAGGGAGGCCTTGCTTGGAATTTGGCGAACTGGTTGGTCCCACCAGCTCAAGGGAAGAAGATTCATTGCAGATGTTCTCTCTCGTCAAAGTTCAGGAGATTCAGACCCGCAGCAGGGCTTCATCGGGAGGTTCAGTAGTTGCAGTAGTCCTCTTGCTTCAGCTTCTCTTCGGTTTTCTCAATCCAGTGGCGACTCTGCCTTCCAAGTCCAAGAGACCTGCTTTTTATGCAGTTTTCCGCCATTCACAGAGCCTGGCTGTCAATCACACAACAGGGTGACTGTCCTGGCAGGACAGTCACCTAGCCAATCAAACAAGAGTGCAACTTGGGTCTCCAAGGAGACCCTGTGCAGGGGTCCTCAAACCCCTCCCTCACATCCTGTCCACCCAGACACTCAGGTGACTAAGGAGGGCTTCTGTGCAGAAGCCCGCCAAAGGATGGCGAACAAAGGAACCAAACCTGTTTGGCGCGCAGAGTAAAACACAAGAAAGACCTTTACAAAAATAAATGGCGAATAAAACCAGCCGGAACCAAACAAAAATTAAATGGGGTCCAGCGGATTAAAGTTTGAGGCTACTAACATAGCCTAAAACAGTACCAAAGCTATTTTCATAGTCCGCGGTAGGGAAAAAATGATAGTTACCACTGCCACCAGCCAACACTTAAAGAAAGGGGAACAAAATAATGTTCCATGAGAGACAGACAAAAAGGGATAACTATTAACCCATTTTAGTACTCTATGGAAAATAGTTTGTACTTGGTCTGTGAATTTAAAAATACTAATAAAGTCAATGGCAACTTTACAGGTTCTGGGGGACAGTATCAGTTCCAGAAAATGGAGTCTGAGGTGGAAGCCTGAAAAAGACAACCCTGTTTCACTGCACTAAAGGTGCCGTGTGACACACAGTAAAACGATGATGCCTATGGAGTAGGTGAGACTCCATAGTCCATGAGCACAAACATGTACAACACACAGCAAAACACATGTAGGAGTGGGTAAAAAGGCTCACACTCTTACCAGGTGAAGAAAATAAATTCCTAGAAATTCAGCAAAGCTGGTGAAGGTATCAGTAGGTAAGGGAAATTAGCCATTCTGGAGAATTCTCCCTAACAACCCCTCTGCTGGCCTCTGGCCGGTGTCCCAGCTGTGCACATCTGCAGATGGGTTTCTTAATCCCAGCTCAAGGCTGGGCACTAGATACACATGGCAGAGAAGGGACCCCTCTGCTGGGCAGCTGGCCAGTGTCCCAGCTGTGCACATCTGCAGATGGGCTTCTTAATCCCAGCTCAAGGCTGGGCAATAGAAAAACAGGGCAGAGTAGAGGACCCTCTGCTGGGTGCCTGGTCAGGGTCCCAGCTGTGCACATCTGCAGATGGACTATTTAATCCCAGCCCAAGGCTGGGCACTAAATACACAAGGCAGAGTAGGGACCCCCGGCTGGGCGCCTGGCCTGTGTCCCAGCTGTGCACATCTACAGATGGCTTTCTTAATCCCAGCTCAAGGCTGGGCAATAGAAAAACAGGGCAGAGTAGAGAACCCTCTGCTGGGTGCCTGGCCAGTGTCCCAGCTGTACACATCTGCAGATGGGCGACTTAATCCCAGCTCAAGGCTGGGCACTAAATACACAAGGCTGAGTAGGGACACCCTGCTGGGCGCCTGGCCTGTGTCCCAGCTGTGCACATCTACAGATGGATTTCTTAATCCCAGCTCAAGGCTGGGCAATAGAAAAACAGGGCAGAGTAGAGAACCCTCTGCTGGGCGCCTGGCCAGTGTCCCAGCTGTGCACATCTGCAGATGGGCATCTTAATCCCAGCTCAAGGCTGGGCACTAAATACACAAGGCTGAGTAGGGATCCCCTGCTGGGCGCCTGGCCTGTGTCCCAACTGTGCACATCTACAGATGGGTTTCTTAATCCCAGCTCAAGGCTGGGCAATAGATAAACAAGGCAGAGTAGGGAACCCTCTGCTGGGTGCCTGGTCAGAGTCCCAGCTGTGCACATCTGAAGATGGGCTTCTTAATCCCAGGTCAAGGCTGGCACTAAGTACACAAGGTAGAGTAGGGACCCCCTGCTGGGCGCATGGCACCTGTCCCAGCTTTGCACATCTGCAGATGGGTTTCTTAATCCCTGCTCAAGGCTGGGCAATAGATAAACAAGGCAGAGTAGGGAACCCTCTGCAGGGCACCTGGCCAGAGTCCCAGCTGTGCACATCTGCAGATTGGCTTCTTAATCCCAGGTCAAGGCTGGGCAATAGATACACAAGGCAGAGTAGGGACCCCTCTGCTGGGTGCCTGGCCAGTGTCCCAGCTGTGCACATCTACAGATGGGCTTCTTAGTCCCAGCTCAAGGCTGGCCACTAGATAAACAAGGCAGAGTAGGGACCCCTCGGCTGGGTGCCTGGCCAGTGTCCCAGCTGTGCACATCTGCAGATGGGCTTCTTAATCCCAGCTCAAGGCTGGGCACTAGATAAACAAGGCAGAGTAGGGACCCCTCTGCTGGGCGCCTGTCCAGTGCCCCAGCTGTGCACATCTGCAGATGGGCTGCTTAATCCCAGCTCAAGGCTGGGCATTAAATACACAAGGCAGAGGGGGGATCCCTCTGCTGGGCACCTGGCCAGTGCCCCACTGTGCACATCGGCATATGGGCTTCTTAATCCCAGCTCAAGGCTGGGCACTAGGTAAACAAGACAGAGTAGGGACCCCTCTGCTGGGCACCTGGCCAGTGTCCCAGTTGTGCACATCGTCAGATGGGCTTCTTAATCCCAGATCAAGGCTGGGCACTAGATAAACAAGGCAGAGTAAGGACCCCTCTGCTGGGCGCCTGGCCAGTGTCCAAGGTGTGCACATCTGCAGATGGGCGTGTTAGTTCCAATTTAAGGGTGGGCACTAGATAAACAAGGCAGAGTAGGGTCCCCGCTGCTGGGCGCCTGGCCAGTGTCCCAGTTGTACACATCTGCAGATGGGCCTCTTAATCCCAGCTCAAGGCTGGGCACTAGATAAGTAAATCAGAGTGGGGACCCCTCTGCTGGGCGCCTGGCTAGTGTCCCAGCTCTGCACATCTGCAAATGGGCTTCTTAATCCCAGCTCAATGCTGGGCACTAGATACACAAGGCAGAGTAGGGACCCCTCTGCTGGGCGCCAGGCCAGTGTCCAAGCTGTGCACATCTGCAGATGGGCTTCTTAATCCCAGCTCAAGGCTGGGCACTAGATAAACAAGGCAGAGTAGCAACCCCTCTGCTGGGTGCCTGGCTAGTGTCCCAGATGTGCACATCTGCAGATGGGTTTCTTAATCCCAGCTGAAGGCTGGGCACTAGATACACAAGGCAGAGTAGGGACCCCCTGCTGGGCGCCTGGCCCGTGTCCCAGCTGTGCACATCTGCAGATGGGTTTCTTAATCCCAGCTCAAGGCTGGGCATTAAATACACAAGGCAGAGTAGGGACCCTTCTGCTGGGCGCCTGGCCAGTGTCCCAGCTGTGCACATCTGCAGATGGGCTTCTTAATCCCAGCTCAAGGCTGGGCACTAGCTACACAAGACAGAGTAGGGACCCCCTGCTGGGCGCCTGGCCTGTGTCCCAGCTGTGCACATCTACAGATGGGTTTCTTAATCCCAGCTCAAGGCTGGGCAATAGATAAACAAGGCAGAGTAGAGAACCCTCTGCTGGGCGCCTGGTCAGGGTCCCAGCTGTGCACATCTGCAGATGGGCTTCTTAATCCCAGCTCAAGGCTGGGCACTAAATACACAAGGCAGAGTAGGGACCCCCTGCTGGGCGCCTGGCCTGTGTCCCAGCTGTGCACATCTACAGATGGGTTTCTTAATCCCAGCTCAAGGCTGGGCAATAGATAAACAAGGCAGAGTAGGGAACCCTCTGCTGGGTGCCTGGTCAGAGTCCCAGCTGTGTACATCTGCAGATGGGCTTCTTAATCCCAGGTCAAGGCTGGGCACTAAGTACACAATGCAGAGTAGGGACCCCCTGCTGGGCACATGGCACCTGTCCCAGCTTTGCACATCTGCAGATGGGTTTCTTAATCCCTGCTCAAGGCTGGGCAATAGATAAACAAGGCAGAGTAGGGAACCCTCTGCAGGGCACCTGGCCAGAGTCCCAGCTGTGCACATCTGCAGATGGGTTTCTTAATCCCAGGTCAAGGCTGGTTACTAGATACACAAGGCAGAGTAGGGGCCCCTCTGCTGGGTGCCTGGCCAGTGTCTCAGCTGTGCACATCTGCAGATGAGCTTCTTAGTCCCAGCTCAGGCTGGCCACTAGATAAACAAGGCAGAGTAGGGACCCCTCTGCTGGGCGCCTGGCCAGTGCCCCAGCTGTGCACATCTGCAGATGGGCTGCTTAATCCCAGCTCAAGGCTGGGCATTAAATACACAAGGCAGAGTAGGGATCCCTCTGCTGGGCACATGGCCAGTGTCCCACTGTGCACATCGGCATATGGGCTTCTTAATCCCAGCTCAAGGCTTGACACTAAATACACAAGGCAGAGTACGGAACCCTCTGCTGGGTGCCTGGTCAGAGTCCCAGCTGTGCACATCTGCAGATGGGCTTCTTAATCCCAGGTCAAGACTGGGCACTAAGTACACAAGGCAGAGTAGGGACCCCCTGCTGGGCACATGGCACCTGTCCCAGCTTTGCAAATCTGCAGATGTGTTTCTTAATCCCTGCTCAAGGCTGGGCAATAGATAAACAAGGCAGAGTAGGGAACCCTCTGCAGGGCACCTGGCCAGAGTCCCAGCTGTGCACATCTGCAGATGGGTTTCTTAATCCCAGGTCAAGGCTGGTTACTAGATACACAAGGCAGAGTAGGGGCCCCTCTGCTGGGTGCCTGGCCAGTGTCCCAGCTGTGCACATCTACAGATGGGCTTCTTAGTCCCAGCTCAGGCTGGCCACTAGATAAACAAGGCAGAGTAGGGACCCCTCTGCTGGGCGCCTGGCCAGTGCCCCAGCTGTGCACATCTGCAGACGGGCTGCTTAATCCCAGCTCAAGGCTGGGCATTAAATACACAAGGCAGAGTAGGGATCCCTCTGCTGAGCACATGGCCAGTGTCCCACTGTGCACATCGGCATATGGGCTTCTTAATCCCAGCTCAAGGCTGGGCACTAGGTAAACAAGACAGAGTAGGGACCCCTCTGCTGGGCACCTGGCCAGTGTCCCAGTTGTGCACATTGTCAGATGGGCTTCTTAATCCCAGCTCAAGGCTGGGCACTAGATAAACAAGGCAGAGTAGGGACCCCTTTGCTGGGCGCCTGGCTAGTGTCCCAGCTGTACACATCTGCAGATGGGCTTCTTAATCCCAGCTCAAGGCTGGGCACTAGATAAGTAAGGCAGAGTGGGGACCCCTCTGCTGGGCGCCTGGCTAGTGACCCAGCTCTGCACATCTGCAAATGGGCTTCTTAATCCCAGCTCAATGCTGGGCACTAGATAAGTAAGGCAGAGTAGGAACACCTCTGATGGGCGCCTGGCCAGTGCCCAAGCTGTGTACATCTGCAGATGGGCGTCTTAGTCCCAACTCAAGTGTGGGCACTAGATAAACAAGGCAGAGTAGGGTCCCCTCTGCTGGGCGCCTGGCCAGTGTCCAAGCTGTGCACATCTGCAGATGGGCTTCTTAATCCCAGCTCAAGACTGGGCACTAGACAAACAAGGCAGAGTAGCGGCCCCTCTGCTGGGCGCCTGGCTAGTGTCCCAGCTGTGCACATTTGCAGATGGGTTTCTTAATCCCAGCTCAAGGCTGGGCACTAGATACACAAGGCAGAGTAGGGACCCCCTGCTGGGCGCCTTGCCCAAGTCCCAGCTGTGCACATCTGCAGATGGGTTTCTTAATCCCAGCTCAAGGCTGGGCACTAGATACACAAGGCAGAGTAGGGACCCCCTGCTGGGCGCCTTGCCCAAGTCCCAGCTGTGCACATCTGCAGATGGGTTTCTTAATCCCAGCTCAAGGCTGGGCACTAGAAACACAAGGCAGAGTAGGGACCCCTCTGCTGGGCGCCTGGCCAGTGTCCCAGCTGTGCACATCTGCAGATGGGCTTCTTAGTCCCAGCTCAAGGCTGGGCACTAAATAAAAAAGGCAGAGTAGGGACCCCTCTGCTGGGCGCCTGGCCAGTGTCCCAGCTGTGCATATCTGCAGATGGGCTTCTTAATCCCAGCTCAAGGCTGGGCACTATATAAACAAGGCAGAGTAGGGACCCCCTGCTGGGCGCCTGGCCAGTGTCCCAGCTGTCCACATCTGCAGATGGGCTTCTTAATCCCAGCTCAAGGCTGGGCATTAAATACTCAAGGCAGAGTAGGGACTTCTCTGCTGGGTGCCTGGCCAGTGTCCCAGCTGTGCACATCTGCAGATGGGCTTCTTAATCCCAGCTCAAGGCTGGGCATTAAATACTCAAGGCAGAGTGGGGACCCTTCTGCTGGGCGCCTGGCCAGTGTCCCAGCTGTGCACATCTGCAGATGGGTTTCTTAATCCCATCTCAAGGCTGGGCACTAGATACACAAGGCAGAGTAGGTACCCCTCTGCTGGGCACCTGGCCAGTGTCCCAGCTGTGCACATCTGCAGATGGGCTTCTTAATCCCAGCTCAAGGATGGGCACTAGATACACAAGGCAGAGTAGGGACCCCTCTGCCGGGCGCCTGGCCAGTGTCCCAGCTGTTCACATCTGCATATGGGCTTCTTAGTCCCAGCTCAAGGCTGGGCGCTAGATAAACAAGGCAGAGTAAGGACCCCTCTGCTGGGCGCCTGGCCCGTGTCCCAGCTGTGCACATCTGAAGAAGGGCTTCTTAATCCCAGCTCAAGGCTGGGCGCTAGATACACAAGGCAGAGTAGGGACCCCTCTGCTGGGCGACTGGCCAGTGCCACAGCTGTGCGCATCTGCAGATGGGCTTCTTAGTCCCAGCTCAAGGCTGGGCACTAGATGAACAAGGCAGAGTAGGGACCCCTCTGCTGGGCGCCTGGACAGTGTCCCAGCTGTGCACATCTGCAGATGAGCTTCTTAATCCCAGCTCAAGGCTGGGCACTAGAGACACAAGGCAGAGTAGGGACCCCTCTGCTGGGCGCCTGGCCAGTGTCCCAGCTGTGCATATCTGCAGATGGGCTTCTTAATCCCAGCTCAAGGCTGGGCACTATATAAACAAGGCAGAGTAGGGACCCCCTGCTGGGCGCCTGGCCAGTGTCCCAGCTGTCCACATCTGCAGATGGGCTTCTTAATCCCAGCTCAAGGCTGGGCATTAAATACTCAAGGCAGAGTAGGGACTTCTCTGCTGGGTGCCTGGCCAGTGTCCCAGCTGTGCACATCTGCAGATGGGCTTCTTAATCCCAGCTCAAGGCTGGGCATTAAATACTCAAGGCAGAGTGGGGACCCTTCTGCTGGGCGCCTGGCCAGTGTCCCAGCTGTGCACATCTGCAGATGGGTTTCTTAATCCCATCTCAAGGCTGGGCACTAGATACACAAGGCAGAGTAGGTACCCCTCTGCTGGGCACCTGGCCAGTGTCCCAGCTGTGCACATCTGCAGATGGGCTTCTTAATCCCAGCTCAAGGATGGGCACTAGATACACAAGGCAGAGTAGGGACCCCTCTGCCGGGCGCCTGGCCAGTGTCCCAGCTGTTCACATCTGCATATGGGCTTCTTAGTCCCAGCTCAAGGCTGGGCGCTAGATAAACAAGGCAGAGTAAGGACCCCTCTGCTGGGCGCCTGGCCCGTGTCCCAGCTGTGCACATCTGAAGAAGGGCTTCTTAATCCCAGCTCAAGGCTGGGCGCTAGATACACAAGGCAGAGTAGGGACCCCTCTGCTGGGCGACTGGCCAGTGCCACAGCTGTGCGCATCTGCAGATGGGCTTCTTAGTCCCAGCTCAAGGCTGGGCACTAGATGAACAAGGCAGAGTAGGGACCCCTCTGCTGGGCGCCTGGACAGTGTCCCAGCTGTGCACATCTGCAGATGAGCTTCTTAATCCCAGCTCAAGGCTGGGCACTAGAGACACAAGGCAGAGTAGGGTCTCCTCTGCTGGGCACCTGGCCAATGTCCCAGCTGTGATCTGCAGATGGGCTTCTTAATCCCAGCTCAAGGCTGGGCACTAGATAAACAAGGCAGAGTAGGGCACCTCTGCTGGGCGACTGGCCAGTGTCACAGCTGTGCACATCTGCAGATGGGCTTCTTAGTCCCAGCTCAAGGCTGGGCACTGGATAAACAAGGCAGAGTAGGGACCCCTCTGCTGGGCGCCTGGCCCGTGTCCCAGGGGTGCACATCTGCAGATGGGCTTCTTAATCCCAGCTCAAGGCTAGGCTCTAGATAAACAAGGCAGAGTAGGGACCACTCTGCTGGGCACCTGGCCCGTTTACCAGCTGTGCACATCTGCAGATGGGTTTCTTAATCCCAGTTCAAGGCAGGGCACAAGATACACAAGGCAGAGTAGGGACCCCTCTGCTGGGCACCTGGCCAGTGTCCCAGCTGTGCACATCTGCAGATGGGCTTCTTAGTCCCAGCTCAAGGCTGGGCACTAGATAAACAAGGCAGAGTAGGGACCCCTCTGCTGGTCGCTGGCCTGTGTCCCAGCTGTGCACATCTGCAGATGAGCTTCTTAATCCCAGCTCAAGGATGGGCAATAGATAAACAAGGCAGAGTAGGGACCCCTCTGCTGGGTGCCTGGCCAGTATCCCAGCTGTGCACATCTGCAGATGGGCTTCTTAGTCCCAGCTCAAGGCCGGGCACTAGATACACAAGGCAGAATAGTGATCCCTCTGCTGGGTGCCTGCCCTGTGTCCCAGATGTGCACATCTGCAGATGGGCGTCTTAATCCCAGCTCAAGCCTGGGCACTAGATTAACAAGGCTGAGTAGGGACCCCTCTGCTGGGCTCCTGGCCAGTGTCCCAGTTGTGCACATCTGCAGATGGGCTTCTTAATCCCAGCTCAATGCTGTGCACTAGGTACACAAGGCAGAGTAGGGACACCTCTGCTGGGCGCCTGCCCAGTGTCCCAGCTGTGCACATCTGCAGATGGGCTTCTTAGTCCCAGCTCAAGGTTGGGCACTAGATAAACAAGGCAGAGTAGGGACCCCTCTGCTGGGCGCCTGGACAGTGTCCCAACTGTGCACATCTGCAGATGAGCTTCTTAATCCCAGCTCAAGGCTGGGCGCTAGATAAACAAGGCAGAGTAAGGACCCCTCTGCTGGGCGCCTGGCCCGTGTCCCAGCTGTGCACATCTGAAGAAGGGCTTCTTAATCCCAGCTCAAGGCTGGGCGCTAGATACACAAGGCAGAGTAGGGACCCCTCTGCTGGGCGACTGGCCAGTGCCACAGCTGTGCGCATCTGCAGATGGGCTTCTTAGTCCCAGCTCAAGGCTGGGCACTAGATGAACAAGGCAGAGTAGGGACCCCTCTGCTGGGCGCCTGGACAGTGTCCCAGCTGTGCACATCTGCAGATGAGCTTCTTAATCCCAGCTCAAGGCTGGGCACTAGAGACACAAGGCAGAGTAGGGTCTCCTCTGCTGGGCACCTGGCCAATGTCCCAGCTGTGATCTGCAGATGGGCTTCTTAATCCCAGCTCAAGGCTGGGCACTAGATAAACAAGGCAGAGTAGGGCACCTCTGCTGGGCGACTGGCCAGTGTCACAGCTGTGCACATCTGCAGATGGGCTTCTTAGTCCCAGCTCAAGGCTGGGCACTGGATAAACAAGGCAGAGTAGGGACCCCTCTGCTGGGCGCCTGGCCCGTGTCCCAGCTGTGCACATCTGCAGATGGGCTTCTTAATCCCAGCTCAAGGCTAGGCTCTAGATAAACAAGGCAGAGTAGGGACCACTCTGCTGGGCACCTGGCCCGTTTACCAGCTGTGCACATCTGCAGATGGGTTTCTTAATCCCAGTTCAAGGCAGGGCACAAGATACACAAGGCAGAGTAGGGACCCCTCTGCTGGGCACCTGGCCAGTGTCCCAGCTGTGCACATCTGCAGATGGGCTTCTTAGTCCCAGCTCAAGGCTGGGCACTAGATAAACAAGGCAGAGTAGGGACCCCTCTGCTGGTCGCTGGCCTGTGTCCCAGCTGTGCACATCTGCAGATGAGCTTCTTAATCCCAGTTCAAGGCTGGGCAATAGATAAACAAGGCAGAGTAGGGACCCCTCTGCTGGGTGCCTGGCCAGTATCCCAGCTGTGCACATCTGCAGATGGGCTTCTTAGTCCCAGCTCAAGGCCGGGCACTAGATACACAAGGCAGAATAGTGATCCCTCTGCTGGGTGCCTGCCCTGTGTCCCAGATGTGCACATCTGCAGATGGGCGTCTTAATCCCAGCTCAAGCCTGGGCACTAGATTAACAAGGCTGAGTAGGGACCCCTCTGCTGGGCTCCTGGCCAGTGTCCCAGTTGTGCACATCTGCAGATGGGCTTCTTAATCCCAGCTCAATGCTGTGCACTAGGTACACAAGGCAGAGTAGGGACACCTCTGCTGGGCGCCTGCCCAGTGTCCCAGCTGTGCACATCTGCAGATGGGCTTCTTAGTCCCAGCTCAAGGTTGGGCACTAGATAAACAAGGCAGAGTAGGGACCCCTCTGCTGGGCGCCTGGACAGTGTCCCAACTGTGCACATCTGCAGATGAGCTTCTTAATCCCAGCTCAAGGCTGGGCACTAGAGACACAAGGCAGAGTAGGGTCTCCTCTGCTGGGCACCTGGCCAGTGTCGCAGCTGTGATCTGCAGATGGGCTTCTTAATCCCAGCTCAAGGCTGGGCACTAGATAAACAAGGCAGAGTAGGGCACCTCTGCTGGGCGACTGGCCAGTGTCACAGCTGTGCACATCTGCAGATCGGCTTCTTAGTCCCAGCTCAAGGCTGGGCACTGGATAAACAAGGCAGAGTAGTGTCCCCTCTGCTGGGCGCCTGGCCCGTGTCCCAGCTCTTCACATCTGCAGATGGGCTACTTAATCCCAGCTCAAGGCTGGGCTCTAGATAAACAAGGCAGAGTAGGGATCAATCTGCTGGGCGCCTGGCCCGTGTACCAGCTGTGCACATCTGCAGATGGGTTTCTTAATCCCAGTTCAAGGCAGGGCACAAGATACACAAGGCAGAGTAGGGACCCCTCTGCTGGGCGCCTGGCCAGTGTCCCAGCTGTGCACATCTGCAGATGAGCTTCTTAATCCCAGCTCAAGGCTGGGCAATAGATAAACAAGGCAGAGTAGGGACCCCTCTGCTGGGTGCCTGGCCAGTATCCCAGCTGTGCACATATGCAGATGGGCTTCTTAGTCCCAGCTCAAGGCCGGGCACTAGATACACAAGGCAGACTACTGATCCCTCTGCTGGGTGCCTGCCCTGTGTCCCAGATGTGTACATCTGCAGATGGGCTTCTTAATCCCAGCACAAGGCTGGGCACTAGATAAACAAGGCAGAATAGGGACCCCTCTGCTGGGTTCCTGCCCTGTGTCCCAGATGTGCACATCTGCAGATGGGATTCATCCAGCTCAGGCTGGGCACTACGTAAACAAGGCAGAGTAAGGACCCCTCTGCTGGGCGCCTGGCCAGTGCCCCAGCTGTGCACATCTGCAGATGGGCTTCTTAATCCCAGCTCAAGGCTGGACACTAGATACACAAGGCAGAGTAGGGATCCCTATGCTGGGCGCCTGGCCAGTGTCCCAGCTGTGCACATCTGCAGATGGGCTTCTTAATCCCAGCTCAAGGCTGGGCACTAGATAAGTAAGGCAGAGTAGGGACCCCTCTGCTGGGCTCCTGGCTAGTGTCCCAGCTGTTCACATCTGCAAATGGGTTTCTTAATCCCAGCTCAATGATGGGCACTAGATACACAAGGCAGAGTAGGGACACCTCTGTGTAACGCTCACCTGACTCCCACGGAGGCGCTGGCCTGTTTCGCGCTGCTGTGACCTCTTCTAAGGTGATGCGCAGGGTTCAGAAGACGGACTGGACCGGGCCCCCAAATCTGGCTTGTCTGGCTCGCAGAAGTATCCTTCTGTAGGCGAAAATAGGGGATTAACTGTCTGCGGGGTAATGCAATCGGCCTCCCACTTTCCCCTCTCACCCTCCTCGAAACTCTTCTGTGATTCCTCGTAGCGTCTCACCTTAGGGTCTGGAAGGATGAGCTCTCCATCCTGCTTCTGATGCAGGGGCGCGTTGGTATCCAGTTACTTCCCTGGATTTTCGGATTGGTGAGAACCAAACTTGCTTGGCTTCCAGGTAAGTTTTTTGATAAGAGGTTCCCCTTGTGTCCATGCATTAATGTACTAATGCTAGTGTCTTTTTCCCCATAGGGGCCGGGGTACGGAATGCCGGGGAACAGGCACCGACCCGAGATGAGAGGTGAAATCCTTGTAGAAATCAGGTAAGTCTTTAATGAGCGTTTTTTGGTAATGTCTTTTCATTCGCTCATTAACGCTGATGTCTTTTTTTCTCCTTAGGGGCCGGGGTCCGGAAATGCCAGGATGCGGCCGGACCCGAAATGAAGAGGGAATGAATCAACAGGTAAGTCTTAACATGGAGATTTAGCTTTCCTTATTCCCTTCTCTCTCTCACCTTTTGTTCTTGTCTTTTTCTCCCTAGGCGCTGGGGCGTGAGTGCGAATCCGGATGATCGCTGCTGAACATGGAGGTGCCCTGTAAAGGTGAGTGGAATGCGGCGCTGCAGCGATCGACGCGATTAGCTTTTAAATAAAAGTCTTCCTTTTCAGGATTGTCGGCGAGATGTCTCCGGGATGCGGATTTAGCAGGTAAGGATTTTCCTTCTTCTGTTCTCTTCTTCTCTCCCTTTGCAGGTGATCCAGGATGCTGGCAGGCGTGGCAGAAGTCAGGATGCAGGAGCAGACTCGTTGAGCGTCCAGCTGCTAGATGCAGAACAACGCAAAGCACGTGTGGCTGTTCGGGTGGGGTTTAAATAGCCTTGGAAGAAGTTCCAGGTATGTATCCTTCCTCCAATCAGGTATGTATCCTTCCCTGACCACGCCCGGATGGTAAATTAGTCCCACAGGTAAAGTAGTTCCTTTCAGGCCTCAAGGAGGCCGGGATCCTGCAGCATGGTCTGCATCAGGTAACTGCACCCAAGCACTCCCATAATGAGCCTGGCGCCTATGGCGCCAGGACTGATGTCTTTTATGAGCCTGGCACCATAGGCGCCAGGACACTGTCCAAAGGGCCCCTATTTGGGGTTGCTGGGTCCTTCCTTGGGGACTGGATGTCCGCTTTCGGGGACGCAGGGCTTGAACCGCCTCCCCGGGAGCGGGCATCATGACAGCACTCCCCCCCAAGGCCCCTCCCAAGGTTGTTCCCTCCGGGGGTTTTGGTTTGTCTGGGAAGAGTCGGTGGAATTTCCTGACTAATTGAGGTGCATGCACATGGTCGCTGGGTTCCCACGACCTCTCCTGAGGTCCGTACCCCTTCCAATCAATTAGGTAGAACAGTTTTGACCTAAACATTTTTGAGTCTAAAATGTTTTTCACTTAGAATTCGGGCTCCCCATCTATTAGAATAGGTTCTGGAGGTTTGAGTAGTCGGGTTCCGGGTACCACTGGTTTCAGAAGTGACACATGGAAAACAGGGTGAATTTGCATACTACCTGGCAAATCAAGTTTAACAGCCACTGGGTTAATTATTGCCGTAATAGAATAAGGTCCCAGATATTTTGGGTTAAAAGTTCGAGGCCCTTTGAGTGGTAAATGTCTGGTAGCTAACCACACTTGATCCCCAATCCGATACGGAGGTGCTTCACTCCGATGTAGATCAGCATTCTCCTTGTATTTTCTCTTGGCTTGTTGTAAATGCGTAGTTGCCTCTTTGAAGGCTTGGGTAATTGTAGAATGCAGATGTTCTACTGCAGGCATTCCGAGGTTCTGAGGTGAGTCAAGGTTTGAGGTTCGAGGGTGATGCCCAAACAAAGTATAAAAAGGACTGTGGCCAGTTCCAGAGTGTACCGAATTATTATATGCGTATTCGGCTATCCAAAGAATGTCTTTCCAGTTGCTTTCAGATTGCTGTAACATACACCTTAAGTACTGCTCAAGGGTCTGATTTGTCCTCTCGGTCTGACCATCGGTCAGAGGGTGGTGACTGGTCGATAATCTTACGTCGATCTGCGCCATTTGACAACATTTGCGCCAGAAGTGGGAAATGAATTGGCTTCCCCGGTCAGAGATTAGTATAGATGGGAATCCATGTAGCCGAACAATATTTTTGAGGAATTCTTTGGCTAGGACAGAAGCTGAAGGTAAACCTTTCAAAGGAATAAAGTGGGCCATTTTGGAAAACAAATCCACAATTACCAGAATAGTATTGTACCCCGAACAAGGAGGCAGGTCCGTAATAAAATCCATTGATAGGGTGTGCCAGGGTGCTGGCGGTATGTCTAGAGGTTGAAGGAGACCGGCTGGTCTTTTCTTTTGACTTTTATTTTGGGGGCAAACACCACAGACATCACAAAAGATTTAACATCTTTTCACCAAGAGGGCCACCAAAATTGTCGTTTCACCTTTTCCTCTGTCTTGGCAATACCGGGGTGTCCCTCTATTAATGTATCATGATAACTGGAAATAACTAGTTCGTGTAATTCCTTATGTGGCAGGAATAAGCGTCCTTGGAAATAAGGTAAACCATTATCTATGGTAAAGTCTGATCCCTTTTGTATCCAATCCTGTAAGGTTGTAGGGTCCAGGAGTTGTTTCACTCTGGCTTGAATGTCTTCAAGCGTCTGTAACGAAGTCATGCCTAGAATCCTCTGTTCGGGAATTATTGGTACTGGTTCTGAGTTTGTATCAGATTCTCCCATTCCAATTTGGAATAAGGCGTCTGCTTTGCCATTCTTGCAGAAAGGTCGATAGGTAATCACGAAATCAAATTCAGGGAAAAACAAAGCCCATCGGAGCTGCCGTGATGACTGAGCCTTGGCGGTTTTCAAATACTGTAAATTCCGGTGATCAGTGATCACTGTGATGGTATGTCGAGCGCCAAGCAGATAATGCCGCCAGGCTTTAAAAGCGGACTTAATGGCTAACAGTTCTTTGTCAGTGATTGCATAATTAACCTCGGGTGCCGAGAATTTTCTGGACCAAAGTGCTACGGAATGCAGTTGGTTGGTTTCGGGATCTCTTTGGGACAGGACAGCTCCCATGGCTAGGCTGGATGCGTCAGTCTCGACGACATAAGGGAGATCTGGACGCGGGTGTTTCAATATAGGTGCGGAGGTAAACTTAGCTTTTAAATCCTGAAAGGCCTGCTCGGCTTCTTCAGACCATTCAAAACGTTTATTTTTCCTCAAGAGTGCAGTAATGGGTTGTACCACACGTGAAAATTCCGGGATAAACCTGCGATAGAAATTGGCAAAGCCGAGCATGCTTTGAACCCCTCTTACAGAGCTGGTGATGGCCATTTGAGGATGGCATCCACTTTTCTTGAGTCCATTTGGACTCCTTTGGGTGTCAGGATGAAACCTAGAAACTCGACTTCTGTGGTATGGAAAACACATTTCTCCAATTTAGCAAATAGTTTGTGTTGGCGCAGTTTTTCAAGTACTGCCCTGACGTGTTTTCTGTGATTAGATTTCGAAGAGGAGTACACCAGAATGTCATCGATATATATGACAACACAAACATCGATGAGTTCCCGAAGGACATCATTCATGAAGTATTGGAAGGCAGCCGGCGCGTTACACAATCCGAAAGGCATCACCTGGTACTCGAATAATCCGTATTTAGTGCGGAGGCAGTTTTCCATTCGTCTCCTTATTTAACTCGTACCAGATGATAAGCCCCCCGGAGTTCTAACTTGGTGTATATGCAAGCGTCCTTCACCTGGTCAAGGAGTTCAGGGATCAGAGGCAGAGGATAACGGTTTTTAACCGTTATCTGGTTAAATGCGCGGTAATCGATACAAGTTCTAAGGTCGCCTTCTTTTTTGGGCACGAAGAACAAAGCCGAGGATGCCGGGGACTTTGACGGGCGAATAAAATCATTAGCTAGGTATTGATCCAAATATTGTCTCAAATGCAGGTTTTCAGGTTCGGTAAGGGCATAAATCCTGCTACAAGGGGGTTGTGCACCGGGCACCAGATCGATTTGGCAATCGTACGATCTGTGAGGAGGTAAGGTGATGGCCTGTTCCTTTTGGAAGACGTCCTGAAAGTCTTGGTATTCCGGAGGTAGTTGCATGGAGGCAGAGGTTACAGATGCTAGATTAATCTTCAGGTTTTCTGGGTAGCAGGTTTGTGTACAATCCGGGAAGGTTATTCTCTTAGCTCGCCAATCAATTCGAGGATTATGTGTCTCTAACCAAGGGATTCCAAGAATAACCTGAAACTGTGGAGCCTTGATTACATCAAACACAACACCCTCCCGATGGCCGTCGAGACCAATAAGAGTCACCTCAGTAGTGGAATGTGTTACCGGTCCAGAGGCAATTTCAGTTCCATCGACTGTGGTGATGACATCTTTGCTGGTTTTAGGAAGGAGGGGGAGGTTAATCCTAGAGACCAATTCACGATCCACACAGTTTCCAATAGCCCCACTATCGATGTATGCCTTTATTTCATGCAACCGCTTAGGCTGTTCTGGATCTACGAGAACCATTGGCACAATGAAATGCGAGGTCTGAGAGTTAGTTTTCAAGCTCGGCAAGCGGACCCCTACGCTTGTCGGGCAGAGTCGTTTCCCGAAACAGAGTCTTCATGGTTTTTATCAGCGGCTCCTACCGCCTTTCGGGGCGGTTTTGCCGGGCAATCTCGTAGAAAGTGTCCAGAATTCCCACAATAAAGACATAGGGCCTCATTCCGAGTACGGCGCTAACCAATGGCGCTATTAACGCCTTGGTTGACGCCGTACCCGGACCGGCAGCGCCTTGGTGGATGGCGGAATTACCGCCCCATTCCAAGGTTGGCGGGGTGGTAATTCCCCATTCACCAAGGCTCTTCCCCATTCCCAAATGAGCCCCCATAGGGCTCAATGGGAATGGGGAAGATGCAAATAACGGTGACCGTTCATTACGGTCACCGTTATTGGCTTGGAGGCCCCTTTGCGCCCTCGACTTTAACACCTGCTCAAAGCAGGTGTTAAGGGCGAGGGCGCAAAGGGAACTCGGAGTATGGCGTTAAGGGATTACCGCCACCGGTCTCGTTACCGGTGGCCGCTATCCCTTACCGCCATAGTCGGAATGAGGCCCATAATTTTAACTGCTGCTTCCTTTCACTTTCCTTTTGAGTTAAGGGTCCTTTAACCCCCCCAATTTGCATAGGCTCAGAGACATCAACTCCCTTGGGATTAGCATGGGTCTTGACCAACACCCGGGTCTCAAACCTGGACCGATCTGCTTTTCTGTTTTGAAGTCTGTGATCCAATTGGACCACTAAGTCTATATACTCTGTGCATTCTTGGGGCGGATTTACAACTTGGGCCAAGACATCTATAAGTTCTCCGCGTAGGCCTCGATAAAACAACGTGACTCTTTTATCCTCTGGCCATCCCGTTTCCACAATTAGTCTATTAAAGGTTGCAATATAGGATAGGAGGTCCTGATTGCCCTGTCGCAGGAATAGAAGTTCGTCATCCAGAGCCTGCCCCTGAGAGTGTCGAGCAAATAACCTTTCCATGCTTGCTTGAAACCCTTGAAAATCACGGAGAATCGGGTCATCTTGAGTAACCAGTGGAACTGACCAATCGGCAGCGCAGCCGCTGAGATATGACAATACAAAGGCTACCTTGGTCTGATCATTAGGGAAGGCCCCAGGTCTGTATAGGAAGTGCAAACGACACTGATTCATGAATACGGCGAATCGTTTGTGGTCCCCAGCAAAGCGTTCGGGTGGGGCCAGCGGCATGTTTCCAGGTAGATTGATCTGCACAGTGTTACTGGAAACCACAGGAGCGGGGTTCCCTCCGGAACCGGGTAGAGGAGTTTGCCCAGCTTGTCCTTGCAAAAGCTGTCTGGCCAGGTCATCAGTTCTTTCCTTTGATATTATTAATTCCCTCCTGAGGGCATTAGTCTCTTGACGAGCGGCATGTACTTCGGCCTGTAACTCCCCCAGTAATTGGGCCAACTGATCAGTCTCAGAACTTTCCATAGCGCCTGGGTGGGAATTTGTAGGAAGTCTTCGCGTTCTGTAACGCTCACCTGACTCCCACAGAGGCGCTGGCCTGGTTCGCGCTGCGGTGACCTCTTCTAAGGTGATGCGCAGGGTTCGGAAGAGGGACTGGACCGGGCCCCCAAATCTGGCTTGTCTGGCTCGCAGAAGTATCCTTCTGTAGACGAAAATAGGGGATTAACTGTCTGCGGGGTAATGCAATCAGCCTCTCACTTTCCCCTCTCACCCTCCTCGAAACCCTTCTGTGATTCCTCGTAGCGTCTCACCTTAGGGTCTGGAAGGATGAGCTCTCCATCCTGCTTCTGATGCAGGGGCGCGCTGGTATCCAGTTACTTCCTGGATTTTCGGATTGGTGAGAACCAAACTTGCTTGGCTTCCAGGTAAGTTTTTTGATAACAGGTTCCCCTTGTGTCCATGCATTAATGTACTAATGCTAGTGTCTTTTTCCCCATAGGGGCCGGGGTACGGAATGCCGGGGAACAGGCACCGACCCGAGATGAGAGGTGAAATCCTTGTAGAAATCAGGTAAGTCTTTAATGAGCGTTTTTTGGTAATGTCTTTTCATTCGCTCATTAACGCTGATGTCTTTTTTTCTCCTTAGGGGCCAGGGTCCGGAAATGCCAGGATGCGGCATGGACCCGAAATGAAGAGGGAATGAATCAACAGGTAAGTCTTAACATGGAGATTTAGCTTTCCTTATTCCCTTCTCTCTCTCACCTTTTGTTCTTGTCTTTTTCTCCCTAGGCGCTGGGGCGTGACTGCGAATCCGGATGATCGCTGCTGAACATGGTGGTGCCCTGTAAAGGTGAGTGGAATGCGGCGCTGCAGCGATCGACGCGATGAGCTTTTAAATAAAAGTCTTCCTTTTCAGGATTGTCGGCGAGATGTCTCCGGGATGCGGATTTAGCAGGTAAGGACTTTTCCTTCTTCTGTTCTCTTCTTCTCTCCCTTTGCAGGTGATCCAGGATGCTGGCAGGCGTGGCAGAAGTCAGGATGCAGGAGCAGACTCGTTGAGCGTCCAGCTGCTAGATGCAGAACAACGCAAAGCACGTGTGGCTGTTCGGGTGGGGTTTAAATAGCCTTGGAAGAAGTTCCAGGTATGTATCCTTCCTCCAATCAGGTATGTATCCTTCCCCGACCACGCCCGGGTGGTAAATTAGTCCCACAGGTAAAGTAGTTCCTTTCAGGCCTCAGGGAGGCCGGGATCCTGCAGCATGGTCTGCATCAGGTAACTGCACCCAAGCACTCCCATAATGAGCCTGGCGCCTATAGCGCCAGGACTGATGTCTTTTATGAGCCTGGCACCATAGGCGCCAGGACACTGTCCAAAGGGCCCCTATATGGGGTTGCTGGGTCCTTCCTTGGGGACTGGATGTCCGCTTTCGGGGACGCAGGGCTTGAACCGCCTCCCCGGGAGCGGGCATCATGACAGCACTCCCCCCCAAGGCCCCTCCCAAGGTTGTTCCCTCCGGGGGTTTTGGTTTGTCTGGGAAGAGTCGGTGGAATTTCCTGACTAATCGAGGTGCATGCACATGGTCGCTGGGTTCCCACGACCTCTCCTGAGGTCCGTACCCCTTCCAATCAATTAGGTAGAACAGTTTTGACCTAAACATTTTTGAGTCTAAAATGTTTTTCACTTCGAATTCGGGCTCCCCATCTATTAGAATAGGTTCTGGAGGTTTGAGTAGTCGGGTTCCGGGTACCACTGGTTTCAGAAGTGACACATGGAAAACAGGGTGAATTTGCATACTAGCTGGCAAATCAAGTTTAACAGCCACTGGGTTAATTATTGCCGTAATAGAATAAGGTCCAAGATATTTTGGGTTAAAAGTTTGAGGCCCTTTGAGTGGTAAATGTCTGGTAGCTAACCACACTTGATCCCCAATCTGATACGGAGGTGCTTCACTCCGATGTAGATCAGCATTCTCCTTGTATTTTCTCTTGGCTTGTTGTAAATGCGTAGTTGCCTCTTTGAAGGCTTGGGTAATTGTAGAATGCAGATGTTCTACTGCAGGCATTCCGAGGTTCTGAGGTGAGTCAAGGTTTGAGGTTCGAGGGTGATGCCCAAACAAAGTATAAAAAGGACTGTGGCCAGTTCCAGAGTGTACCGAATTATTATATGCGTATTCCGCTATCCAAAGAATGTCTTTCCAGTTGCTTTCAGATTGCTGTAACATACACCTTAAGTACTGCTCAAGGGTCTGATTTGTCCTCTCGGTCTGACCATCGGTCTAAGGGTGGTGACTGGTCGATAATCTTACGTCGATCTGCGCCATTTGACAACATTTGCGCCAGAAGTGGGAAATGAATTGGCTTCCCCGGTCAGAGATTAGTATAGATGGGAATCCATGTAGCCGAACAATATTTTTGAGGAATTCTTTGGCTAGGACAGAAGTTGAAGGTAAACCTTTCAAAGGAATAAAGTGGGCCATTTTGGAAAACAAATCCACAATTACCAGAATAGTATTGTACCCCGAACAAGGAGGCAGGTCCGTAATAAAATCCATTGATAGGGTGTGCCAGGGTGCTGGCGGTATGTCTAGAGGTTGAAGGAGACCGGCTGGTCTTTTCTTTTGACTTTTATTTTGGGCACAAACACCACAGACATCACAAAAGATTTAACATCTTTTCACCAAGAGGGCCACCAAAATTGTCGTTTCACCTTTTCCTCTGTCTTGGCAATACCGGGGTGTCCCTCTATTAATGTATCATGATAACTGGAAATAACTAGTTCGTGTAATTCCTTATGTGGCAGGAATAAGCGTCCTTGGAAATAAGGTAAACCATTATCTATGGTAAAGTCTGATCCCTTTTGTATCCAATCCTGTAAGGTTGCAGGGACCAGGAGTTGTTTCACTCTGGCTTGAATGTCTTCAAGCGTCTGTAACAAAGTCATGCCTAGAATCCTCTGTTTGGGAATTATTGGTACTGGTTCTGAGTTTGTATCAGATTCTCCCATTCCAATTTGGAATAAGGCGTCTGCTTTGCCATTCTTGCAGCCAGGTCGATAGGTAATCACGAAATCAAATTCAGCGAAAAACAAAGCCCATCGGAGCTGCCGTGATGACTGAGCCTTGGCGGTTTTCAAATACTGTAAATTCCGGTGATCAGTGATCACTGTGATGGTATGTCGAGCGGCAAGCAGATAATGCCGCCAGGCTTTAAAAGCGGACTTAATGGCTAACAGTTCTTTGTCAGTGATTGCATAATTAACCTCGGGTGCCGTGAATTTTCTGGACCAAAATGCTACGGAATGCAGCTGGTTGGTTTCGGGATCTCTTTGGGACAGGACAGCTCCCATGGCTAGGCTGGATGCGTCAGTCTCGACGACATAAGGGAGATCTGGACGCGGGTGTTTCAATATAGGTGCGGAGGTAAACTTAGCTTTTAAATCCTGAAAGGCCTGCTCGGCTTCTTTAGACCATTCAAAACGTTTATTTTTCCTCAAGAGTGCAGTAATGGGTTGTACCACGCGTGAAAATTCCGGGATAAACCTGCGATAGAAATTGGCAAAGCCGAGCATGCTTTGAACCCCTCTTACAGAGCTAGGTGATGGCCATTTGAGGATGGCATCCACTTTTCTTGAGTCCATTCGGACACCTTTGGGTGTCAGGATGAAACCTAGAAACTCGACTTCTGTGGTATGGAAAACACATTTCTCCAATTTAGCAAATAGTTTGTGTTGGCGCAGTTTTTCAAGTACTGCCCTGACATGTTTTCTGTGATCAGATTTCGAAGAGGAGTACACCAGAATGTCATCGATATATATGACAACACAAACATCGATGAGTTCCCGAAGGACATCATTCATGAAGTATTGGAAGGCAGCCGGCGCGTTACACAATCCGAAAGGCATCACCTGGTACTCGAATAATCCGTATTTAGTACGGAGGCAGTTTTCCATTCGTCGCCTTCTTTAACTCGTACCAGATGATAAGCCCCCCGGAGTTCTAACTTGGTGTATATGCAAGCGTCCTTCACCTGGTCAAGGAGTTCAGGGATCAGAGGCAGAGGATAACGGTTTTTAACCGTTATCTGGTTAAATGCGCGGTAATCGATACAAGTTCTAAGGTCGCCTTCTTTTTTGGGCACGAAGAACAAAGCCGAGGATGCCGGGGACTTTGACGGGCGAATAAAACCATTAGCTAGGTATTGATCCAAATAGTGTCTCAAATGCAGGTTCTCAGGTTCGGTAAGGGCATAAATCCTGCTACAAGGGGGTTGTGCACCGGGCACCAGATCGATTTGGCAATCGTACGATCTGTGAGGAGGTAAGGTGATGGCCTGTTCCTTTTGGAAGACGTCCTGAAAGTCTTGGTATTCCGGAGGTAGTTGCATGGAGGCAGAGGTTACAGATGCTAGATTAATCTTCAGGTTTTCTGGGTAGCAGGTTTGTGTACAATCCGGGAAGGTTATTCTCTTAGCTCGCCAATCAATTCGAGGATTATGTGTCTCTAACCAAGGGATTCCAAGAATAACCTGAAACTGTGGAGCCTTGATTACATCAAACACAACACCCTCCCGATGGCCGTCGAGACCAATAAGAGTCACCTCAGTAGTGGAATGTGTTACCGGTCCAGAGGCAATTTCAGTTCCATCGACTGTGGTGATGACATCTTTGCTGGTTTTAGGAAGGAGAGGGAGGTTAATCCCAAAGACCAATTCACGATCCACACAGTTTCCAATAGCCCCACTATCGATGTATGCCTTTATTTCATGCAACCGCTTAGGCTGTTCTGGATCTACGAGAACCATTGGCACAATGAAATGCGAGGTCTGAGAGTTAGTTTTCAAGCTCGGCAAGCGGACCCCTACGCTTGTCGGGCGGAGTCATTTCCCGAAACAGAGTCTTCATGGTTTTTATCAGCGGCTCCTACCGCCTTTCGGGGCGGTTTTGCCTGGCAATCTCGTAGAAAGTGTCCAGAATTCCCACAATAAAGACATAGGGCCTCATTCCGAGTACGGCGCTAACCAATGGCGCTATTAACGCCTTGGTTGACGCCGTACCCGGACCGGCAGCGCCTTGGTGGATGGCGGAATTACCGCCCCATTCCAAGGTTGGCGGGGCGGTAATTCCCCATTCACCAAGGCTCTTCCCCATTCCCAAATGAGCCCCCATAGGGCTCAATGGGAATGGGGAAGATGCAAATAACGGTGACCGTTCATTACGGTCACCGTTATTGGCTTGGAGGCCCCTTTGCGCCCTCGGCTTTAACACCTGCTCAAAGCAGGCGTTAAGGGCGAGGGCACAAAGGGAACTCGGAGTATGGCGGTAAGGGATTACCGCCACCGGTCTCGTTACTGGTGGCCGCTATCCCTTACTGCCATACTCGGAATGAGGCCCATAATTTTAACTGCTGCCTCCTTTCACTTTCCTTTTGAGTTAAGGGTCCTTTAACCCCCCCAATTTGCATAGGCTCAGAGACATTAACTCCCTTGGGATTAGCATGGGTCTTGACCAACACCCGGGTCTCAAACCTGGACCGATCTGCTTTTCTGTTTTGAAGTCTGTGATCCAATTGGACCACTAAGTCTATATACTCTGTGCATTCTTGGGGCGGATTTACAACTTGGGCCACGACATCTATAAGTTCTCCGCGTAGGCCTCGATAAAACAACGTGACTCTTTTATCCTCTGGCCATCCCGTTTCCACAATTAGTCTATTAAAGGTTGCGATATAGGATAGGAGGTCCTGATTGCCCTGTCGCAGGAATAGAAGTTCGTCATCCAGAGCCTGCCCCTGAGAGTGTCGAACAAATAACCTTTCCATGCTTGCTTGAAACCCTTGAAAATCACGGAGAATCGGGTCATCTTGAGTACCAGTGGAACTGACCAATCGGCAGCGCAGCCGCTGAGATATGACAATACAAAGGCTACCTTGGTCTGATCATTAGGGAAGGCCCCAGGTCTGTATAGGAAGTGCAAACGACACTGATTCATGAATACAGCGAATCGTTTGGGGTCCCCAGCAAAGCGTTCGGGCGGGGCCAGCGGCATGTTTCCAGGTAGATTAATCTGCACAGTGTTACTGGAAACCACAGGAGCGGGGTTCCCTCCGGAACCGGGTAGAGGAGTTTGCCCAGCTTGACCTTGCAAAAGCTGTCTGGCCAGGTCATCAGTTCTTTCCTTTGATATTATTAATTCCCTCCTGAGGGCATTAGTCTCTTGACGAGCGGCATGCACTTTGGCCCGTAATTCCCCCAGTAATTGGGCCAACTGATCAGTCTCAGAACTTTCCATAGCGCCTGGGTGGGAATTTGTAGGAAGGCTTCGCGTTCTGTTATGCTCACCTGACTCTCACGGAGGCGCTGGCCTGGTTCACGCTGCTGTGACCTCTTCTAAGGTGATGCGCAGGGTTCGGAAGAGGGACTGGACCTGGCCCCCAAATCTGGCTTGTCTGGCTCGCAGAAGTATCCTTCTGTAGGCGAAAATAGGGGATTAACTGTCTGCGGGTGAATGCAATCGGCCTCCCACTTTCCCCTCTCACCCTCCTCGAAACCCTTCTGTGATTCCTCGTAGCGTCTCACCTTAGGGTCTGGAAGGACGAGCTCTCCATCCTGCTTCTGATGCAGGGGCGCGTTGGTATCCAGTTACTTCACTGGATTTTCGGATTGGTGAGAACCAAACTTGCTTGGCTTCCAGGTAAGTTTTTTGATAAGAGGTTCCCCTTGTGTCCATACATTAATGTACTAATGCTAGTGTCTTTTTCCCCATAGGGGCCGGGGTACGGAATGCCGGGGAACAGGCACCGACCCGAGATGAGAGGTGAAATCCTTGTAGAAATAAGGTAAGTCTTTAATGAGCGTTTTTTGGTAATGTCTTTTCATTCGCTCATTAACGCTGATGTCTTTTTTTCCCCTTAGGGGCCGGGGTCCGGAAATGCCTGGATGCGGCGCGGACCCGAAATGAAGAGGGAATGAATCAACAGGTAAGTCTTAACATGGAGATTTAGCTTTCCTTATTCCCTTCTCTCTCTCACCTTTTGTTCTTGTCTTTTTCTCCCTAGGCGCTGGGGCGTGACTGCGAATCCGGATGATCGCTGCTGAACATGAAGGCGCCCTGTAAAGGTGAGTGGAATGCGGCGCTGCAGCGATCGACGCGATGAGCTTTTAAATAAAAGTCTTCCTTTTCAGGATTGTCGGCGAGATGTGTCCGGGAATGCGGGTTTAGCAGGTAAGGACTTTTCCTTCTTCTGTTCTCTTCTTCTCTTCCTTTGCAGGTGATCCAGGATGCTGGCAGGCGTGGCAGAAGTCAGGATGCAGGAGCAGACTCGGTGAGCGTCCAGCTGCTAGATGCAGAACAACGCGAAGCATGTGTGGCTGTTCGGGTGGGGTTTAAATAGCCTTGGAAGAAGTTCCAGGCATGTATCCTTCCTCCAATCAGGTATGTATCCTTCCCCGACCACGCCCGGATGGTAAATTAGTCCCACAGGTAAATTAGTTCCTTTCAGGCCTCAAGGAGGCCGGGATCCTGCAGCATGGTCTGCATCAGGTAAGTGCACCCAGCCACTCCAATAATGAGCCTGGCGCCTATGGCGCCAGGACTGATGTCTTTTATGAGCCTGGCGCCATAGGCGCCAGGACACTGTCCAAAGGGCCCCTATTTGGGGTTGCTGGGTCCTTCCTTGGGGACTGGATGTCCACTTTCGTGGACGCAGGGCTTGAACCGGCCCCCCGGGAGCGGGCATCATGACACTCTGCTGGGCGCCTGGCAAGTGTCCCAGCTGTGCACCTCTGCAGATGGGTTTCTTAATCCCAGCTCATGGCTGGGCACTAGATACACAAGGCAGAGTAGGTACCCCTCTGATGGGCACCTGGCCAGTGTCCCAGCTGTGCACATCTGCAGATGAGTTTCTTAATCCAAGCTCAAGGCTGGGCACTAGATAAACAAGGCAGAGTAGGGACCTCTCTGCTGGGTGCCGGGCCAGTGTCCCAGCTGTGCACATCTGCAGATGGGCTTCTTAGTCCCAGCTCAAGGCTGGGCACTAGATAAATAAGGCAGAGCAGGGACCCCTCTGCTGGGCACCTAGCCAGTGTCCCAGCTGTGTACATATGCAGATGGGCTTCTTAGTGCCAGCTCAAGGCTGGGCACTAGATAAACAAGGCAAAGTAGGAACCCCTCTGCTGGGCACCTGGCCAGTGGCCCGGCTGCGCACATCTGCAGATGGGCTTCTTAATATCATCTCAAGGCTGGGCACTAGCTACACAAAGCAGTGTAGAGACCCCTCTGCTGGGCGCCCGCCTGGCCAGTGTCCCAGCTGTGGACAGCTGCAGATTGATTTCTCAATCCCAGCTCCTGGCTGGGCACTAGATACACAAGGCAGAGTAGGGGCCCCTCTGCTGGGCGACTGGCCAGTGTCACAGCTGTGCACATCTGCAAATGGGCTTCTTAGTCCCAGCTCAAGGCTGGGCACTAGATAAACAAGGCAGAGTAGGGACCCCTCTGCTTGGTGCCTCGCCAGTGTCCCAGCTGTGCACATCTGCAAATGGGCTTCTTAGTCCCAGCTCAAGGCTGGGCACTAGATAAACAAGGCAGAGTAGGGACCCCTCTGCTGGGCACCTGGCCAGTGTCCCAGCTGTGCACATCTGCAGATGGGCTTCTTAATCCCAGCTCAAGGCTGGGCACTAGATACACAAGGCAGAGTAGGGACCCCTCTGCTGGGCGCCTGGCCATTGTACCAGCTGTGCACATCTGCAGATGGGCTTCTTAATCCCATCTCAACACTAGGGCATATCCGGGACGGGGACACTCCTGGGCTATCGATAATCCTGGTCCAAATCTAGCCCTAGGCATTGCTGGTAGAAGATACAGACATCTGCTCATCCTCATCCATCTGCATTAAGATAGCCATTTTTCACATAACTCCCTCTAACTGTTATTAATGCCCAAACTACTTACTGGGAAGTCCCATTGTGCCCCATCCCCGTGTTTACAAGGTTGGGTGTACCCCACCTCTCAGACAGGAACCTGTGCTGCTATTAATGCTCATCACCCCTTTTTAGGACCAGTCCCACCCACACTTGAAGAAGTGTTATAAAGGGGATCTATTACCCAGACACCTTTGGGTTTTAGCCAAGCCCCCTTGTTCTGGAGCAAAGCTGCAGAGCATGAGGTGGGGGAGGGGCTGTGGTGTAAGCACTGTGTCGATGGAGGGGACCAGCAGAGCACTCAGGTGTGTCCATTGTAGACAGTGCTGCAGAGGGGGCACCCCATAGCTAAAAAGCAGGGGCCAGTAACCTGTGGGGCAATTTGGACAGTAAGTGAGAGGGGCAGGACACTGGCTGGCAGATCACCAGCCAGTTGTTAAGGAATGAAGCACAACACCTCTCCATCTCACCGCCCTCAGACACCTGGAGTCATGACCCTTGCCCCTGGCCCTCACTGGCAAGTCAGCCTTCCAGTTAGGGCCAGGTCAAAGGCCTTAAAACCTCATCCAAGACTCTCTTGGTGTCAGTCCTGGTGCCTTTGGCGCCAGGCTCATAACCATCATGAAGACTAACATTAGAATGGGACTATTTACTTGTGACTATTTAACTTGGCAGGGTTCAGCCAACATGGAGGCACACACGTAGCTCAGTTACAAGGAACTGAGCTATGTGGTATAGTCTTTTGGGTGTGGCAGGCCTGGGACTACTTTACCTGGACTACTTTGTGTGTCGGAGGCCTGGGACTATTTTACCTGGACTTCTTTGACTGAGACTATTTAAACTGCACCCAAACAGCAGAACATGGTTTGCGTTATTCTGCTGTGGGCAGCGTAACGCTCACCGTGTCCAGTTCTTTGATGCCAGCTTATATGAAACCAAGGACCTGCAGAGAGAGAAAGAACACTACAAAACTTACCTAGAACAGTATCCTCTCTTCAATCCATCGCCGACTTCAGTTCCACTGACCTGAAGGTACGAACTCCATCATCTGACACTGCATGCATCCAGGAATACCATAACCTGGAAAGAGGAGAAAGAAAGACAGCATTAGTAAGCGTTTACTCACGTTTCCTCCCGAATGAAGAAAGCCACACAATTCTTACCTGGGTTGTCATCTCCTGGTCAGTATCATTGCTGGAACATTACGGCGCTCGGCGAGGAACATCGCAAAGTGCAAGGAGAGAAAAGACACAGGTTAGCAATATAAAAGGCGAAACAGCGCCGCCCATCGTGCATTACTCACCGGACAGCATTGCGCACACCGCGCTTTAGCCTACCGGCCTATGCTCATCTTCAAACTGAATAACAACACTAAAATACCTTTCCATACCTAAAAGGAAAGAAGCAAGACATTATTATTCGAACTAAGAGGAACATAAGAACTGCATATAAAGACTGTAATGCAGCAAACCTACGGAGTCACAGCAGGCCTGGATTCCCACAGGGGGGCTTGCACCAGTGAAGTAACTTGGTCGCTGCTCGCCATCCACATCTACGTAAACCTGCCACGAGGAGCAGGATGGAGAATCCACCTTCCACAAAATTAAGGTGAGGAGAGGGCCAAAGGGGGAGGAAGGAGTTGAGGCCAAGGGAGATGGGAAAACATTACGCCAATCTGGTATTGAATCCAGCTCTCCTATATTGCAGACCCATCTTTAACCAGAGGCCCTACCAAGGGACCGGGAGAAGGTTTGAGAGTGCAAATTATCCAACCAGGGCTGGGTGTCGTCCCCGTGGATACCAGGTGAGTGTAACACCTGGAGCCAGGCAGGATAAGGGGCCAGGCGGGAGCACTACAGCATAATGAGAACAATAAGGAGGTGCAAAGAACCAAGGTCAGGGGAAGCAGGAACACCCAGATAGGGACAAAGGTCTCCCCAGGGTGCAAAAATCCATCAGCACCAGCTGGCCAGGGGCTGAACAAGCCCCCACACAGGCAGACAGAGCCCAGGGCTCGTCCCTAGGCAATATAAGGAGCTGCACGAGCAGCTAAAGAGTACAATCAGATTGGTACTCTGCACAGAGCACCAAACAAGTAGTTTACATACGCAGAATACTTTTTCAATTCCCAAGGAACCTCCAACCCAAGAAAAAGGGAGAGAAGGAAGGAAAAGAGATACAAGGCAACATACAGGGCCCACATCGTCGTGGGAAGAAGAAGGCAGCATGGGCCAGAGGGTGTAGCCCTTGGACCTCGTGCCCAAAAGTACACATTATGTATTATTATGATGATTATGATGATCGTGTATTATTACGTCATGTGCAATAAGACCCACGCCTTTTATTGCCAACACTAACACAATGTTTCTTGTGGTACATGGGTGGAAAGTGGGGGACAGTCACCAACCTGTTGAGTCCACAGGTTATAATCTAGACGTAGTCCCACACCGCCAAACGTTCGCTCATTAAGGAAACATGGCCATCCCAGAATCTCTGATGAGGCGACTACCATGAAAGACCTCAATCAATGTAAAGTACAGAGCCCTCAGACCTGCAGCCCAAGCTGTTACCCTTACACACTGATCGGCATTGCCATGCAGGTGAAAGTGGGGCCTGGAAGTTACCAGGCCCAGTACAATAACACGCACACACTTCAATGGTGGAAGGGATTTGACGTCCCGTTGGCAGGGTTTTGTCCTTAATTATTAATACGCTACCCGACTACCAAGTCTGAGCAAAGCAGGAAAGGAGCCAGCAGCCCTGCCACCCACAGTGATCAAGTCTGAGCCCAGCAGGAAAGGAGCCAGCAGCCCTGCCACCCACAGTGATCAAGTCTGAGCAACGCAGGAAGGAAGCCAGCAGTACTGCCACCCATACTGATTTAGGAGAGCCCAGAAGGAAAGGGACCACCAGCCCTGCCACCCAAAGTGATCAAGTCTGAGCCCAGAAGGAAAGAGGCCAGCAGCCCTGCCACCCACATTGATCAAGTCTGACCCCAGCAGGAAAGGAGCCAGCAGCCCTGCCACCCACAGTGATTTACGAGAGCCCAGAAGGAAAGAGGCCACCACCCACAGTGATTTACGAGAGCCCAGAAGGAAAGGGGCCAGCATCCTTGCCACCCACAGTGATTTACGAGAACCCAGAAGGAAAGGGTCCAGCAGCCCTGCCACCCATAGTGATCAAGTCTGAGCCCAGAAGGAAAGGGGCCAGCAGCCCTGCCACCCACAGTGATCAAGTCTGACCCCAGCAGGAAAGGAGCCAGCAGCCCTGCCACCCACAGTGATTTACGAGAGCCCAGAAGGAAAGAGGCCAGCAGCCCTGCCACCCACAGTGATTTACGAGAGCCCAGAAGGAAAGGGGCCAGCATCCTTGCCACCCACAGTGATTTACAAGATCCCAGAAGGAAAGGGTCCAGCAGCCCTGCCACCCATAGTGATCAAGTCTGAGCCCAGCAGGAAAGGAGCCAGCAGCCCTGCCACCCACAGTGATTTAGGAGAGCCCAGAAGGAAAGGGGCCAGCAGCTCTGCCACCCACAGTGATTTACAAGAGCCCAGCAGGCAAGGAGACAGCAGCCCGGCCACCCACAGTGATCAAGTCTGAGCACAGAAGGAAAGGGGCCAGCAGCCCTGCCACCCACAGTGATCAAGTCTGACCCCAGCAGGAAAGGAGCCAGCAGCCCTGCCACCCACAGTGATTTAGGAGAGCCAAGCAGGAAAGGAGCCAGCAGCCCTGCCATTCACAGTGATTAAGTCTGAGCCCAGCAGGCAAGGAACCAGCAGCCCTGCCACCCACAGTGATCAAGTCTGAGCCCAACAGGCAAGGAGCCAGCAGCCCTGCCACCCACAGTGATTTACGAGAGCCCAGAAGGAAAGAGGCCAGCAGCCCTGCCACCCACAGTGATTTACGAGAGCCCAGAAGGAAAGGGGCCAGCATCCTTGCCACCCACAGTGATTTACGAGAACCCAGAAGGAAAGGGTCCAGCAGCCCTGCCACCCATAGTGATCAAGTCTGAGCCCAGAAGGAAAGGGGCCAGCAGCCCTGCCACCCACAGTGATCAAGTCTGAGCCCATAAGGAAAGGAGCCAGCAGCCCTGCCACCCACAGTGATTTAGGAGAGCCCAGAAGGAAAGTGGCAAGCAGCCCTGCCACCCACAGTGATCAAGTCTGAGCCCAGCAGGAAGGGAGCCAGCAGCCCTGCCACCCTCAGTGATCAAGTCTGAGCCCAGCAGGAAAGGGGCTAGCAGCCCTGCCACCCACAGTGATTTAGGAGAGCCCAGAAGGAAAGGGGCAAGCATCCCTGCCACCCACAGTGATCAAGTCTGAGACCAGCAGGAATGGAGCGAACAGCCCTGCCACCCATAGTGATTTAGGAGGGCCCAGAAGGAAAGTGGCAAGCAGCCCTGCCACCCACAGTGATCAAGTGTGAGCCCAGCAGGAAAGGAGCCAGCAGCCCTGCCACCCACAGTGATCAAGTCTGAGCACAGAAGGAAAGGGGCCAGCAGCCCTGCCACCCACAGTGATCAAGTCTGACCCCAGCAGGAAAGGAGCCAGCAGCCCTGCCACCCACAGTGATTTAGGAGAGCCAAGCAGGAAAGGAGCCAGCAGCCCTGCCATTCACAGTGATTAAGTCTGAGCCCAGCAGGCAAGGAACCAGCAGCCCTGCCACCCACAGTGATCAAGTCTGAGCCCAACAGGCAAGGAGCCAGCAGCCCTGCCACCCACAGTGATTTACGAGAGCCCAGAAGGAAAGAGGCCAGCAGCCCTGCCACCCACAGTGATTTACGAGAGCCCAGAAGGAAAGGGGCCAGCATCCTTGCCACCCACAGTGATTTACGAGAACCCAGAAGGAAAGGGTCCAGCAGCCCTGCCACCCATAGTGATCAAGTCTGAGCCCAGAAGGAAAGGGGCCAGCAGCCCTGCCACCCACAGTGATCAAGTCTGAGCCCATAAGGAAAGGAGCCAGCAGCCCTGCCACCCACAGTGATTTAGGAGAGCCCAGAAGGAAAGTGGCAAGCAGCCCTGCCACCCACAGTGATCAAGTCTGAGCCCAGCAGGAAGGGAGCCAGCAGCCCTGCCACCCTCAGTGATCAAGTCTGAGCCCAGCAGGAAAGGGGCTAGCAGCCCTGCCACCCACAGTGATTTAGGAGAGCCCAGAAGGAAAGGGGCAAGCATCCCTGCCACCCACAGTGATCAAGTCTGAGACCAGCAGGAATGGAGCGAACAGCCCTGCCACCCATAGTGATTTAGGAGGGCCCAGAAGGAAAGTGGCAAGTTGCCCTGCCACCCACAGTGATCAAGTGTGAGCCCAGCAGGAAAGGAGCCAGCAGCCCTGTTACCCACAGTGTTTAGGAGAGCCCAGAAGGAAAGGGGCACGCATCCCTGCCACCCACAGTGATCAAGTCTGAGACCAGCAGGAATGGAGCGAACAGCCCTGCCACCCATAGTGATTTAGGAGGGCCCAGAAGGAAAGTGGCAAGCAGCCCTGCCATCCACAGTGATCAAGTGTGAGCCCTGAAGGAAAGGAGCCAGCAGCCATGCCACCCACAGTGATTTAGGAGGGCCCAGAAGGAAAGGGGCCAGCAGCCCTGCCACCCACAGTGATCAAGTCTGAGCCCAGCAGGAAAGGAGCCGGCAGCCCTGCCAGCCACAGTGATTTAGGAGAGCCCAGAAGGAAAGGGGCCAGAAGCCCTGCCACCCACAGTGATTTAGGAGAGCCCAGAAGGAAAGGGGCAAGCAGCCCTGCCACCCACAGTGATCAAGTCTGAGCCCAGCAGGAAAGGAGCCAGCAGCCCGGCCATCCACAGTGATCAAGTCTGAGCCCAGCAGGAAAGGAGTCAGCAGCCCTGCCACGCACAGTGATTTAGGAGAGCCCAGAAGGAAAGGGGCCAGCAGCCCTGCCACCCACAGTGATTTAGGAGAGCCCAGAAGGAAAGGGGCAAGCAGCCCTGCCACCCACAGTGATCAAGTCTGAGCCCAACAGGAAAGGGGCCAGCAGCCCTGCCACACACAGTGATTAAGTTTGAGCCAAGCGGGAAAGGAGCCAGCAGCCCGGCCACCCACAGTGATCAAGTCTGAGCTCAGAAGGAAAGGGGCCAGCAGCCCTGCCACACACAGTGATTAAGTTTGAGCCAAGCGGGAAAGGAGCCAGCAGCCCTGCCACCCACAGTGATTTAGGAGAGCCCAGAAGGAAAGGGACAAGCAGCCCTGCCACCCACAGTGATCAAGTCTGAGCCCAGCAGGAAAGGAGCCAGCAGCCCGGCCATCCACAGTGATCAAGTCTGAGCCCAGCAGGAAAGGAGTCATCAGCCCTGCCACCCACAGTGATTTATGAGAGCCCAGAAGGAAAAGGGCCAGCAGCCCTGCCACCCACAGTGATTTAGGAGAGCCAGAAGGAAAGGGGCCAGCAGCCCTGCCACCCACAGTGATTTACAAGAGCCCAGCAGGCAAGGAGACAGCAGCCCGGCCACCCACAGTGATCAAGTCTGAGCCCAGAAGGAAAGGGGCCAGCAGCCCTGCCACACACAGTGATTAAGTTTGAGCCAAGCGGGAAAGGAGCCAGCAGCCCTGCCACCCACAGTGATTTAGGAGAGCCCAGAAGGAAAGGGGGCATCAGCCCTGCCTCCCACAGTGATTAAGTCTGACCCCAGCAGGAAAGGAGCCAGCAGCTCTGCCACCCACAGTGATTTAGGAAAGGCCGGAAGGAAAGGGGCCAGTAGCCCTGCCACCCACTGTGATCAAGTCTGAACCCAGTTGGAAAGGGGCTAGCAGCCCTGCCACCCACAGTGATCAAGTATGAGCCCAGAAGGAAAGGGGCCCACAGCCCTGCCTCCCACAGTGATCAGGTCTGAGCCCAGCAGGAAAGGAGTCAGCAGCCCTGCCACCCACAGTAATTTAGGAGAGTCCAGAAGGAAAGGAGCCAGCAGCCCTGCCACCCACAGTGATCAAGTCTGAGCCCAGCAGGCAAGGAGCCAGCAGCCCTGCCACCCACAGTGATCAAGTCTGAGCCCAGAAGGAAAGGGGCCTGCCACCCACAGTGATCAAGTCTGTCCCCAGCAGGAAAGGAGCCAGCAGCCCTGCCACCCACAGTGATTTAGGAGAGCCCAGCAGGAAAGGAGCCAGCAGCCCTGCCACCCACAGTTATTAGGTCTGAGCCCAGAAGGCAAGGAGACAGCAGCCCTGCCACCCACAGTGATCAAGTCTGACCCCAGCAGGAAAGGAGCCAGCAGCCCTGCCACCCACAGTGATTTAGGAGAGCCCAGCAGGAAAGGAGCCAGCAGCCCTGCCATTCAAAGTGATTAAGTCTGAGCCCAGCAGGCAAGGAGCCAGCAGCCCTGCCACCCACAGTGATCAAGTCTGAGCCCAGCAGGAAAGGAGCCAGCAGCCCTGCCACCCACAGTGATCAAGTCTGAGCGCAGAAGGAAAGGGGCAAGCAGCCCTGCCACCCACAGTGATCAAGTCTGAGCCCAGCAGGAAAGGAGCCAGCAGCCCTGCCACGCACAGTGATTTACTAGAGCCCAGAAGGAAAGTGGCAAGCAGCCCTGCCACCCACAGTGATCAAGTCTGAGGCCAGCAGGAAAGGAGCCAGCAGCCTTGCCACCCACAGTGATTTAGGAGAGCCCAGCAGGAAAGGAGCCAGCAGCCCTGCCACCCACAGTGATTAGGTCTGAGCCCAGCAGGCAAGGTGACAGCAGCCCTGCCACCCACAGTGATCAAGTCTGAGCACAGAAGGAAAGGGCCAGCAGCCCTGCCACCCACAGTGATCAAGTCTGACCCCAGCAGGAAAGGAGCCAGCAGCCCTGCCACCCACGGTGATTTAGGAGAGCCCAGAAGGAAAGGAGCCAGCAGCCCTGCTATTCGAAGTGATTAAGTCTGAGCCCAGCAGGAAAGGAGCCAGCAGCCCTGCCACCCACAGTGATTTACGAGAGCCCAGAAGGAAAGAGGCCACCACCCACAGTGATTTACGAGAGCCCAGAAGGAAAGGGGCCAGCATCCTTGCCACCCACAGTGATTTACGAGAACCCAGAAGGAAAGGGTCCAGCAGCCCTGCCACCCATAGTGATCAAGTCTGACCCCAGCAGGAAAGGAGCCAGCAGCCCTGCCACCCACAGTGATTTACGAGAGCCCAGAAGGAAAGAGGCCACCACCCACAGTGATTTACGAGAGCCCAGAAGGAAAGGGGCCAGCATCCTTGCCACCCACAGTGATTTACGAGAACCCAGAAGGAAAGGGTCCAGCAGCCCTGCCACCCATAGTGATCAAGTCTGAGCCCAGAAGGAAAGGGGCCAGCAGCCCTGCCACCCACAGTGATCAAGTCTGACCCCAGCAGGAAAGGAGCCAGCAGCCCTGCCACCCACAGTGATTTACGAGAGCCCAGAAGGAAAGAGGCCAGCAGCCCTGCCACCCACAGTGATTTACGAGAGCCCAGAAGGAAAGGGGCCAGCATCCTTGCCACCCACAGTGATTTACGAGATCCCAGAAGGAAAGGGTCCAGCAGCCCTGCCACCCATAGTGATCAAGTCTGAGCCCAGAAAGAAAGGGCCCCACAGCACTGCCACCCACAGTGATCAAGTCTGAGCCCAGCAGGAAAGGAGCCAGCAGCCATGCCACCCACAGTGATTTAGGAGAGCCCAGAAGGAAAGGGGCCAGCAGCTCTGCCACCCACAGTGATTTACAAGAGCCCAGCAGGCAAGGAGACAGCAGCCCGGCCACCCACAGTGATCAAGTCTGAGCACAGAAGGAAAGGGGCCAGCAGCCCTGCCACCCACAGTGATCAAATCTGACCCCAGCAGGAAAGGAGCCAGCAGCCCTGCCACCCACAGTGATTTAGGAGAGCCCAGCAGGAAAGTAGCCAGCAGCCCTGCCATTCACAGTGATTAAATCTGAGCCCAGCAGGCAAGGAACCAGCAGCCCTGCCACCCACAGTGATCAAGTCTGAGCCCAACAGGCAAGGAGCCAGCAGCCCTGCCACCCACAGTGATTTACGAGAGCCCAGAAGGAAAGAGGCCAGCAGCCCTGCCACCCACAGTGATTTACCAGAGCCCAGAAGGAAAGGGGCCAGCATCCTTGCCACCCACAGTGATTTACGAGAACCCAGAAGGAAAGGGTCCAGCAGCCCTGCCACCCATAGTGATCAAGTCTGAGCCCAGAAGGAAAGGGGCCAGCAGCCCTGCCACCCACAGTGATCAAGTCTGACCCCAGCAGGAAAGGAGCCAGCAGCCCTGCCACCCACAGTGATTTAGGAGAGCCCAGCAGGAAAGGAGCCAGCAGCCCTGCCATTCACAGTGATTAAGTCTGAGCCCAGCAGGCAAGGAACCAGCAGCCCTGCCACCCACAGTGATCAAGTCTGAGCCCAACCCTGCCACCCACAGTGATTTACGAGAGCCCAGAAGGAAAGAGGCCAGCAGCCCTGCCACCCACAGTGATTTACGAGAGCCCAGAAGGAAAGGGGCCAGCATCCTTGTCACCCACAGTGATTTACGAGAACCCAGAAGGAAAGGGTCCAGCAGCCCTGCCACCCATAGTGATCAAGTCTGAGCCCAGAAGGAAAGGGGCCAGCAGCCCTGCCACCCACAGTGATCAAGTCTGACCCCAGCAGGAAAGGAGCCAGCAGCCCTGCCACCCACAGTGATTTAGGAGAGCCCAGCAGGAAAGGAGCCAGCAGCCCTGCCATTCACAGTGATTAAGTCTGAGCCCAGCAGGCAAGGAACCAGCAGCCCTGCCACCCACAGTGATCAAGTCTGAGCCCAACAGGCAAGGAGCCAGCAGCCCTGCCACCCACAGTGATTTACGAGAGCCCAGAAGGAAAGAGGCCAGCAGCCCTGCCACCCACAGTGATTTACGAGAGCCCAGAAGGAAAGGGGCCAGCATCCTTGCCACCCACAGTGATTTACGAGAACCCAGAAGGAAAGGGTCCAGCAGCCCTGCCACCCATAGTGATCAAGTCTGAGCCCAGAAGGAAAGGGGCCAGCAGCCCTGCCACCCACAGTGATCAAGTCTGACCCCAGCAGGAAAGGAGCCAGCAGCCCTGCCACCTACAGTGAGCAAGTCTGAGCACAGCAGGAAATGAGCCAGCAGCCCTGCCACCCACAGTAATTTAGGAGAGTCCAGAAGGAAAGGAGCCAGCAGCCCTGCCACCCACAGTGATCAAGTCTGAGCCCAGCAGGCAAGGAGCCAGCAGCCTTGCCACCCACAGTGATCACGTCTGAGCCCAGAAGGAAAGGGGCCAGCAGCCCTGCCACCCACAGTGATCAAGTCTGTCCCTAGCAGGAAAGGAGCCAGCAGCCCTGCCACCCACAGTGATTTAGGAGAGCCCAGCAGGAAAGGAGCCAGCAGCCCTGCCACCCACAGTTAATAGGTCTGAGCCCAGAAGGCAAGGAGACAGCAGCCCTGCCACCCACAGTGATCAAGTCTGACCCCAGCAGGAAAGGAGCCAGCAGCCCTGCCACCCACAGTGATTTAGGAGAGCCCAGCAGGAAAGGAGCCAGCATCCCTGCCATTCAAAGTGTTTAAGTCTGAGCCCAGCAGGCAAGGAGCCAGCAGCCCTGCCACCCACAGTAATCAAGTCTGAGCCCAGCAGGAAAGGAGCCAGCAGCCCTGCCACCCACAGTGATCAAGTCTGAGCGCAGAAGGAAAGGGGCAAGCAGCCCTGTCACCCACAGTGATCAAGTCTGAGCCCAGCAGGAAAGGAGCCAGCAGCCCTGCCACCCAGAGTGATTTAGGAGAGCCCAGAAGGAAAGTGGCAAGCAGCCCTGCCACCCACAGTGATCAAGTCTGAGGCCAGCAGGAAAGGAGCCAGCAGCCTTGCCACCCACAGTGATTTAGGAGAGCCCAGCAGGAAAGGAGCCAGCAGCCCTGCCACCCACAGTGATTAGGTCTGAGCCCAGCAGGCAAGGAGACAGCAGCACTGCCACCCACAGTGATCAAGTCTGAGCACAGAAGGAAAGGGCCAGCAGCCCTGCCACCCACAGTGATCAAGTATGACCCCAGCAGGAAAGGAGCCAGCAGCCCTGCCACGCAGGGTGATTTAGGAGAGCCCAGCAGGAAAGGAGCCAGCAGCCCTGCTATTCAAAGTGATTAAGTCTGAGCCCAGCAGGCAAGGAGCCAGCAGCCCTGCCACCCACTGTGATTTATGAGAGCCCAGAAGGAAAGAGGCCGCCACCCACAGTGATTTACGAGAGCCCAGAAGGAAAGGGGCCAGCATCCTTGCCACCCACAGTGATTTACGAGAACCCAGAAGGAAAGGGTCCAGCAGCCCTGCCACCCATAGTGATCAAGTCTGAGCCCAGAAGGAAAGGGGCCAGCAGCCCTGCCACCCACAGTGATCAAGTCTGACCCCAGCAGGAAAGGAGCCAGCAGCCCTGACACCCACAGTGATTTACGAGAGCCCAGAAGGAAAGAGGCCACCACCCACAGTGATTTACGAGAGCCCAGAAGGAAAGGGGCCAGCATCCTTGCCACCCACAGTGATTTACGAGAACCCAGAAGGAAAGGGTCCAGCAGCCCTGCCACCCATAGTGATCAAGTCTGAGCCCAGAAGGAAAGGGGCCAGCAGCCCTGCCACCCACAGTGATCAAGTCTGACCCCAGCAGGAAAGGAGCCAGCAGCCCTGCCACCCACAGTGAGCAAGTCTGAGCACAGCAGGAAATAAGCCAGCAGCCCTGCCACCCACAGTGATTTAGGAGAGCCCAGAAGGAAAGGGGCCGGCAGCCCTACCACCCACAGTGATCAAGTCTGAGGCCAGCAGGAAAGGAGCCAGCAGCCCGGCCACACACAGTGATTGAGTCTGAGTCAAGCAGGAAAGGAGCCAGAAGCCCTACCACCCACAGTGATTTAGGAGAGCCCAGAAGGAAAGGATCCATCAGCACTACCACCCACAGTGAACAAGTCTGAGCCCAGCAGGAAAGGAGCCAGCAGCCCTGCCACCCACAGTGATTTAGAAGAGCCCAGAAGGAAAGGGGCCAGCAGCCCTGCCACCCACAGTGATTTAGGAGAGCCCAGAAGGAAAGGGACCAGCAGCCCTGCCACCCACAGTGATCAAGTCTGAGCCCAGCAGGAAAGGAGCCAGCAGCCCGGCCATCCACAGTGATCAAGTCTGAGCCCAGCAGGAAAGGAGTCAGCAGCCCTGCCACCCACAGTGATTTATGAGAGCCCGGAAGGAAAAGGGCCAGCAGCCCTGCCACCCACAGTGATTTAGGAGAGCCCAGCAGGAAAGGGGCCAGCAGCCCTGCCACCCACAGTGATTTACAAGAGCCCAGCAGGCAAGGAGACAGCAGCCCGGCCACCCACAGTGATCAAGTCTGAGCCCAGAAGGAAAGGGGCCAGCAGCCATGCCACACACAGTGATTAAGTTTGAGCCAAGCGGGAAAGGAGCCAGCAGCCCTGCCACCCACAGTGATTTAGGAGAGCCCAGAAGGAAAGGGGGCATCAGCCCTGCCTCCCACAGTGATTAAGTCTGATCCCAGCAGGAAAGGAGCCAGCAGCTCTGCCACCCACAGTGATTTAGGAAAGGCCGGAAGGAAAGGGGCCAGTAGCCCTGCCACCCACTGTGATCAAGTCTGAACCCAGTAGGAAAGGTGCCAGCAGCCCTGCCACCCACAGTGATCAAGTCTGAGCCCAGAAGGAAAGGGGCCCACAGCCCTGCCTCCAACAGTGATCAGGTCTGAGCCCAGCAGGAAAGGAGTCAGCAGCCCTGCCACCCACAGTAATTTAGGAGAGTCCAGAAGGAAAGGAGCCAGCAGCCCTGCCACCCACAGTGATCAAGTCTGAGCCCAGAAGGAAAGGGGCCAGCAGCCCTGCCACCCACAGTGATCAAGTCTGTCCCCAGCAGGAAAGGAGCCAGCAGCCCTGCCACCCACAGTGATTTAGGAGAGCCCAGCAGGAAAGGAGCCAGCAGCCCTGCCACCCACAGTTATTAGGTCTGAGCCCAGAAGGCAAGGAGACAGCAGCCCTGCCACCCACAGTGATCAAGTCTGACCCCAGCAGGAAAGGAGCCAGCAGCCCTGCCACCCACAGTGATTTAGGAGAGCCCAGCAGGAAAGGAGCCAGCAGCCCTGCCATTCAAAGTGATTAAGTCTGAACCCAGCAGGCAAGGAGCCAGCAGCCCCTGCCACCCACAGTGATCAAGTCTGAGCCCAGCAGGAAAGGAGCCAGCAGCCCTGCCACCCACAGTGATCAAGTCTGAGCGCAGAAGGAAAGGGGCAAGCAACCCTGCCACCCACAGTGATCAAGTCTGAGCCCAGCAGGAAAGGAGCCAGCAGCCCTGCCACCCACAGTGATTTACGAGATCCCAGAAGGAAAGGGTCCAGCAGCCCTGCCACCCATAGTGATCAAGTCTGAGCCCAGAAGGAAAGGGCCCCAAAGCCCTGCCACCCACAGTGATCAAGTCTGAGCCCAGCAGGAAAGGAGCCAGCAGCCCTGCCACCCACAGTGATTTAGGAGAGCCCAGAAGGAAAGGGGCCAGCAGCTCTGCCACCCACAGTGATTTACAAGAGCCCAGCAGGCAAGGAGACAGAAGCCCGGCCACCCACAGTGATCAAGTCTGAGCACAGAAGGAAAGGGGCCAGCAGCCCTCCCACCCACAGTGATCAAGTCTGACCCCAGCAGGAAAGGAGCCAGCAGCCCTGCCACCCACAGTGATTTAGGAGAGCCCAGCAGGAAAGGAGCCAGCAGCCCTGCCATTCACAGTGATTAAGTCTGAGCCCAGCAGGCAAGGAACCAGCAGCCCTGCCACCCACAGTGATCAAGTCTGAGCCCAACAGGCAAGGAGCCAGCAGCCCTGCCACCCACAGTGATTTACGAGAGCCCAGAAGGAAAGAGGCCAGCAGCCCTGCCACCCACAGTGATTTACGAGAGCCTAGAAGGAAAGGGGCCAGCATCCTTGCCACCCACAGTGATTTACGAGAACCCAGAAGGAAAGGGTCCAGCAGCCCTGCCACCCATAGTGATCAAGTCTGAGCCCAGAAGGAAAGGGGCCAGCAGCCCTGCCACCCACAGTGATCAAGTCTGACCCCAGCAGGAAAGGAGCCAGCAGCCCTGCCACCCACAGTGATTTACGAGAGCCCAGAAGGAAAGAGGCCAGCAGCCCTGCCACCCACAGTGATTTACGAGAGCCCAGAAGGAAAGGGACCAGCATCCTTTCCACCCACAGTGATTTACGAGAACCCAGAAGGAAAGGGTCCAGCAGCTCTGCCACCCATAGTGATCAAGTCTGAGCCCAGAAGTAAAGGGGCCAGCAGACCTGCCACCCACAGTGATCAAGTCTGACCCCAGCAGGAAAGGAGCCAGCAGCCCTGCCACCCACAGTGATTTAGGAGAGCCCAGCAGGAAAGGAGCCAGCAGCCCTGCCATTCACAGTGATTAAGTCTGAGCCTAGCAGGCAAGGAACCAGCAGCCCTGCCACCCACAGTGATCAAGTCTGAGCCCAACAGGCAAGGAGCCAGCAGCCCTGCCACCCACAGTGATTTACGAGAGCCCAGAAGGAAAGAGGCCAGCAGCCCTGCCACCCACAGTGATATACGAGAGCCCAGAAGGAAAGGGGCCAGCATCCTTGCCACCCACAGTGATCAAGTCTGTCCCCAGCAGGAAAGGAGCCAGCAGCCCTGCCACCCACAGTGATTTAGGAGAGCCCAGCAGGAAAGGAGCCAGCAGCCCTGCCACCCACAGTGATTAGGTCTGAGCCCAGCAGGCAAGGAGACAGCAGCCCTGCCACCCACAATGATCAAGTCTGAGCACAGAAGGAAAGGGGCCAGCAGCCATGCCACCCACAGTGATCAAGTCTGACCCCAGCAGGAAAGGAGCCAGCAGCCCTGCCACCCATGGTGATTTAGGAGAGCCCAGCAGGAAAGGAGCCAGCAGCCCTGCCATTCAAAGTGATTAAGTCTGATCCCAGCAGGAAAGGAGCCAGCGGCTCTGCCACCAACAGTGATTTAGGAGTGCCTGGAAGGAAAGGTGCCAGCAGCCCTGCAACCCACAGTGATCAAGTCTGAACCCAATCGGAAAGGGGCCAGCAGCCCTGACACCCACGGTGATCAAGTCTGAGCCCAAAAGGAAAGGGGCCCACAGCCCTGCCACCCACAGTGATCAAGTCTGAGCCCAGCAGGAAAGGAGTCAGCAGCCCTGCCACCCACAGTGATTTAGGAGAGCCCAGAAGGAAAGGGGACACTAGCCCTGCCACCCACAGTGATCAAGTCTGACCCCAGCAGGAAAGGATCCAGCAGCCCTGCCACCCACTGTGATTTAGGAGAGCCCAGCAGGAAAGGAGCCAGCAGCCCTGCCATTCAAAGTGATTAAGTCTGAGCCCAGCAGGCAAGGATCCAGCAGCCCTGCCACCCACTGTGATTTATGAGAGCCCAGAAGGAAAGAGGCCAGCAGCCCTGCCACCCACAGTGATTTATGAGAGCCCAGAAGGAAAGGGGCCAGCATCCTTGCCACCCACAGCGATTTACGAGAACCCAGAAGGAAAGGGTCCAGCAGCCCTACCACCCATAGTGATCAAGTCTGAGCCCAGAAGGAAAGGGGCCAGCAGCCCTGCCACCCACAGTGATTTACGAGAGCCCAGAAGGAAAGGGGCCAGCATCCTTTCCACCCACAGTGATTTACGAGATCCCAGAAGGAAAGGGTCCAGCAGCCCAGCCACCCATAGTGATCAAGTCTGAGCCCAGAAGGAAAGGGGCCCACAGCCCTGATACCCACAGTGATCAAGTCTGAGCCCAGCAGGAAAGGAGTCAGCAGCCCTGCCACCCACAGTGATTTAGGAGAGCCCAGAAGGAAAGGGGCCAGCAGCCCTGCCACCCACAGTGATTTACAAGAGCCCAGCAGGCAAGGAGACAGCAGCCCTGCCACCCACAGTGATCAAGTCTGAGCACAGAAGGAAAGGGGCCAGCAGCCCTGCCACCCACAGTGATCAAGTGTGACCCCACCAGGCAAGGAACCAGCAGCCCTGCCACCCACATTGTTTTAGGAGAGCCCAGCAGGAAAGGAGCCAGCAGCCCTGCCACCCACAGTGATCAAGTCTGAGCCCAACAGGCAAGGAGCCAGCAGCCCTGCCACCCACAGTGATTTACGAGAGCCCAGAAGGAAAGAGGCCAGCAGCCCTGCCACCCACAGTGATTTATGAGAGCCCAGAAGGAAAGGGGCCAGCATCCTTGCCACCCACAGTGATTTACGAGAACCCAGAAGGAAAGGGTCCAGCAGCCCTGCCACCCATAGTGATCAAGTCTGAGCCCAGAAGGAAAGAGGCCAGCAGCCCTGCCACTCACAGTGATCAAGTCTGACCCCAGCAGGAAAGGAGCCAGCAGCCCTGCCACCCACAGTGATTTACGAGAGCCCAGAAGGAAAGAGGCCAGCAGCCCTGCCACCCACAGTGATTTACGAGAGCCCAGAAGGAAAGGGGCCAGCATCCTTGCCACCCACAGTGATTTACGAGAACCCAGAAGGAAATGGTCCAGCAGCCCTGCCACCCATAGTGATCAAGTCTGAACCCAGTAGGAAAGGGGCCAGCAGCCCTGCCACCCACAGTGAGCAAGTCTGAGCACAGCAGGAAATGAGCCAGCAACCCTGCCGCCCACAGTGATTTAGGAGAGCCCAGAAGGAAAGGGGACGGCAGCCCTACCACCCACAGTGATCAAGTCTGAGGCCAGCAGGAAAGGAGCGAGCAGCCCGGCCACACACAGTGATTAAGTCTGAGCCAAGCGGGAAAGGAGCCAGAAGCCCTACCACCCACAGTGATTTAGGAGAGCCCAGAAGGAAAGGAGCCAGCAGCACTAGCACCCACAGTGATCAAGCCTGAGCCCAGCAGGAAAGGAGCCAGCAGCCCTGCCACCCACAGTGATTTAGAAGAGCCCAGAAGGAAAGGGGCCAGCAGCTATGCCACCCACAGTGATTTAGGAGAGCCCAGAAGGAAAGGGGCAAGCAGCCCTGCCACCCACAGTGATCAAGTCTGAGCCCAGCAGGAAAGGAGCCAGCAGCCCGGCCATCCACAGTGATCAAGTCTGAGCCCAGCAGGAAAGAAGTCAGCAGCCCTGCCACCAACAGTGATTTAGGAGAGCCCAGAAGGAAAAGGGCCAGCAGCCCTGCCACCCACAGTGATTTAGGAGAGCCCAGAAGGAAAGGGGCCAGCATCCTTGCCACCCACAGTGATTTACGAGAACCCAGAAGGAAAGGGTCGAGCAGCCCTGCCACCCATAGTGATCAAGTCTGAGCCTAGAAGGAAAGGGGCCAGCAGCCCTGCCACCCACAGTGATCAGGTCTGAGCCCATCAGGCAAGGAGCCAGCAGCCCTGCCACCCACAGTGATTTACTAGAGCCCAGAAGGAAAGGGGCCAGCATCCTTGCCACCCACAGTGATTTACGAGAACCCAGAAGGAAAGGGTCCAGCAGCCCTGCCACCCATAGTGATCAAGTCTAAGCCCAGAAGGAAAGGGGCCAGCAACCCTGCCACCCACAGTGATCAAGTATGACCCCAGCAGGAAAGGAGCCAGCAGCCCTGCCACCCAGAGTGATTTACGAGAGCCCAGAAGGAAAGAGGCCAGCAGCCCCGCCACCCACAGTGATTTACGAGAGCCCAGAAGGAAAGGGGCCAGCATCCTTGCCACCCAAAGTGATTTACGAGAACCCAGAAGGAAAGGGTCCAGCAGCCCTGCCACACATAGTGATCAAGTCTGAGTACAGAAGGAAGGGGCCCACAGCCCTGCCACGCACAGTGATCAAGTCTGAGCCCAGCAGGAAAGGAGTCAGCAGCCCTGCCACCCACAGTGATTTAAGAGATCCCAAAAGGAAAGGGGCCAGCAGCCCTGCCACCCACAGTGATTTACAAGAGCCCAGCAGGCAAGGAGACAGCAGCCCTGCCACCCACAGTGATCAAGTCTGAGCACAGAAGGAAAGGGGCTAGCAGCCCTGCCACCCACAGTGATCAAGTCTGTCACCAGCAGGAAAGGAGCCAGCAGCCTTGCCACCCACTGTGATTTAGGAGAGCCCAGCAGGAAAGGAGCCAGCAGCCCTGCCATTCAAAGTGATTAAGTCTGAGCCCAGCAGGCAAGGGTCCAGCAGCCCTGCCACCCACAGTGTTTTATGAGAGCCCAGCAGGAAAGGAGCCAGCAGCCTTGGCACACACAGTGATCAAGTCTGAGCCCAGCAGGAATGGAGTCAGCAGCCCTGCCACCCACTGTGATTTAGGAGAGCCCAGCAGGAAAGGAGCCAGCAGCCCTGCCATTCAAAGTGATTAAGTCTGAGCCCAGCAGGCAAGGATCCAGCAGCCCTGCCACCCACTGTGATTTATGAGAGCCCAGAAGGAAAGAGGCCAGCAGCCCTGCCACCCACAGTGATTTATGAGAGCCCAGAAGGAAAGGGGCCAGCATCCTTGCCACCCACAGCGATTTACGAGAACCCAGAAGGAAAGGGTCCAGCAGCCCTACCACCCATAGTGATCAAGTCTGAGCCCAGAAGGAAAGGGGCCAGCAGCCCTGCCACCCACAGTGATTTACGAGAGCCCAGAAGGAAAGGGGCCAGCATCCTTTCCACCCACAGTGATTTACGAGATCCCAGAAGGAAAGGGTCCAGCAGCCCAGCCACCCATAGTGATCAAGTCTGAGCCCAGAAGGAAAGGGGCCCACAGCCCTGATACCCACAGTGATCAAGTCTGAGCCCAGCAGGAAAGGAGTCAGCAGCCCTGCCACCCACAGTGATTTAGGAGAGCCCAGAAGGAAAGGGGCCAGCAGCCCTGCCACCCACAGTGATTTACAAGAGCCCAGCAGGCAAGGAGACAGCAGCCCTGCCACCCACAGTGATCAAGTCTGAGCACAGAAGGAAAGGGGCCAGCAGCCCTGCCACCCACAGTGATCAAGTGTGACCCCACCAGGCAAGGAACCAGCAGCCCTGCCACCCACATTGTTTTAGGAGAGCCCAGCAGGAAAGGAGCCAGCAGCCCTGCCACCCACAGTGATCAAGTCTGAGCCCAACAGGCAAGGAGCCAGCAGCCCTGCCACCCACAGTGATTTACGAGAGCCCAGAAGGAAAGAGGCCAGCAGCCCTGCCACCCACAGTGATTTATGAGAGCCCAGAAGGAAAGGGGCCAGCATCCTTGCCACCCACAGTGATTTACGAGAACCCAGAAGGAAAGGGTCCAGCAGCCCTGCCACCCATAGTGATCAAGTCTGAGCCCAGAAGGAAAGAGGCCAGCAGCCCTGCCACTCACAGTGATCAAGTCTGACCCCAGCAGGAAAGGAGCCAGCAGCCCTGCCACCCACAGTGATTTACGAGAGCCCAGAAGGAAAGAGGCCAGCAGCCCTGCCACCCACAGTGATTTACGAGAGCCCAGAAGGAAAGGGGCCAGCATCCTTGCCACCCACAGTGATTTACGAGAACCCAGAAGGAAATGGTCCAGCAGCCCTGCCACCCATAGTGATCAAGTCTGAACCCAGTAGGAAAGGGGCCAGCAGCCCTGCCACCCACAGTGAGCAAGTCTGAGCACAGCAGGAAATGAGCCAGCAACCCTGCCGCCCACAGTGATTTAGGAGAGCCCAGAAGGAAAGGGGACGGCAGCCCTACCACCCACAGTGATCAAGTCTGAGGCCAGCAGGAAAGGAGCGAGCAGCCCGGCCACACACAGTGATTAAGTCTGAGCCAAGCGGGAAAGGAGCCAGAAGCCCTACCACCCACAGTGATTTAGGAGAGCCCAGAAGGAAAGGAGCCAGCAGCACTAGCACCCACAGTGATCAAGCCTGAGCCCAGCAGGAAAGGAGCCAGCAGCCCTGCCACCCACAGTGATTTAGAAGAGCCCAGAAGGAAAGGGGCCAGCAGCTATGCCACCCACAGTGATTTAGGAGAGCCCAGAAGGAAAGGGGCAAGCAGCCCTGCCACCCACAGTGATCAAGTCTGAGCCCAGCAGGAAAGGAGCCAGCAGCCCGGCCATCCACAGTGATCAAGTCTGAGCCCAGCAGGAAAGAAGTCAGCAGCCCTGCCACCAACAGTGATTTAGGAGAGCCCAGAAGGAAAAGGGCCAGCAGCCCTGCCACCCACAGTGATTTAGGAGAGCCCAGAAGGAAAGGGGCCAGCATCCTTGCCACCCACAGTGATTTACGAGAACCCAGAAGGAAAGGGTCGAGCAGCCCTGCCACCCATAGTGATCAAGTCTGAGCCTAGAAGGAAAGGGGCCAGCAGCCCTGCCACCCACAGTGATCAGGTCTGAGCCCATCAGGCAAGGAGCCAGCAGCCCTGCCACCCACAGTGATTTACTAGAGCCCAGAAGGAAAGGGGCCAGCATCCTTGCCACCCACAGTGATTTACGAGAACCCAGAAGGAAAGGGTCCAGCAGCCCTGCCACCCATAGTGATCAAGTCTAAGCCCAGAAGGAAAGGGGCCAGCAACCCTGCCACCCACAGTGATCAAGTATGACCCCAGCAGGAAAGGAGCCAGCAGCCCTGCCACCCAGAGTGATTTACGAGAGCCCAGAAGGAAAGAGGCCAGCAGCCCCGCCACCCACAGTGATTTACGAGAGCCCAGAAGGAAAGGGGCCAGCATCCTTGCCACCCAAAGTGATTTACGAGAACCCAGAAGGAAAGGGTCCAGCAGCCCTGCCACACATAGTGATCAAGTCTGAGTACAGAAGGAAGGGGCCCACAGCCCTGCCACGCACAGTGATCAAGTCTGAGCCCAGCAGGAAAGGAGTCAGCAGCCCTGCCACCCACAGTGATTTAAGAGATCCCAAAAGGAAAGGGGCCAGCAGCCCTGCCACCCACAGTGATTTACAAGAGCCCAGCAGGCAAGGAGACAGCAGCCCTGCCACCCACAGTGATCAAGTCTGAGCACAGAAGGAAAGGGGCTAGCAGCCCTGCCACCCACAGTGATCAAGTCTGTCACCAGCAGGAAAGGAGCCAGCAGCCTTGCCACCCACTGTGATTTAGGAGAGCCCAGCAGGAAAGGAGCCAGCAGCCCTGCCATTCAAAGTGATTAAGTCTGAGCCCAGCAGGCAAGGGTCCAGCAGCCCTGCCACCCACAGTGTTTTATGAGAGCCCAGCAGGAAAGGAGCCAGCAGCCTTGGCACACACAGTGATCAAGTCTGAGCCCAGCAGGAATGGAGTCAGCAGCCCTGCCACCCACAGTGATTTAGGAGAGCCCAGAAGGAAAGGGGCCAGCGGCCCTGCCACCCACAGTGATTTACAAGAGCCCAGCAGGCAAGGAGACAGCAGCCCTGCCACCCACAGTGATCAAGTCTGAGCACAGAAGGAAAGGGGCCAGCAGCCCTGCCACCCACAGTGATCAAGTGTGACCCCAGCAGGAAAGGAGCCAGCAGCCCTGCCACCCACAGTGATTTAGGAGAGCCCAGCAGGAAAGGAGCTAGCAGACCTGCCATTCACAGTGATTAAATCTGAGCCCAGCAGGCAAGGAACCAGCAGCCCTGCCACCCACAGTGTTTTATGAGAGCCCAGCAGGAAAGGAGCCAGCAGCCCTGCCACCCACAGTGATCAAGTCTGAGCCCAACAGTCAAGGAGCCAGCAGCCCTGCCACCCACAGTGATTTACGAGAGCCCAGAAGGAAAGAGGCCAGCAGCCCTGCCACCCACAGTGATTTACGAGAGCCCAGAAGGAAAGGGGCCAGCATCCTTGCCACCCACAGTGATTTACGAGAACCCAGAAGGAAAGGGTCCAGCAGCCCTGCCACCCATAGTGATCAAGTCTGAGCCCAGAAGGAAAGCGGCCAGCAGCCCTGCCACTCACAGTGATCAAGTCTGACCCCAGCAGGAAAGGAGCCAGCAGCCCTGCCACCCACAGCGATTTACGAGAGCCCAGAAGGAAAGAGGCCAGCAGCCCTGCCACCCACAGTGATTTACGAGAGCCCAGAAGGAAAGGGGCCAGCATCCTTGCCACCCACAGTGATTTACGAGAACCCAGAAGGAAAGGGTCCAGAAGCCCTGCCACCCATAGTGATCAAGTCTGAGCGCAGAAGGAAAGGGGCCAGCAGCCCTGCCACCCACAGTGATCAAGTCTGACCCCAGCAGGAAAGGAGCCAGCAGCCCGGCCACCCACAGTGAGCAAGTCTGAGCACAGCAGGAAATGAGCCAGCAGCCCTGCCGCCCACAGTGATTTAGGAGAGCCCAGAAGGAAAGGGGCCGGCAGCCCTACCACCCACAGTGATCAAGTCTGAGGCCAGCAGGAAAGGAGCAAGCTGCCCGGCCACACACAGTGATTAAGTCTGAGCCAAGCGGGAAAGGAGCCAGAAGCCCTACCACCCACAGTGATTTAGGAGAGCCCAGAAGGAAAGGAGCCAACATCCCTGCCACCCACAGTGATTTAGAAGAGCACAGAAGGAAAGGGGCCAGCAGCCCTGCCACCCACAGTGATTTACGAGAACCCAGAAGGAAAGGGTCGAGCAGCCCTGCCACCCATAGTGATCAAGTCTGAGCCCAGAAGGGAAGGGGCCAGCAGCCCTGCCACCCACAGTGATCAAGTCCGAGCCCATCAGGCAAGGAGCCAGCAGCCCTGCCACCCACAGTGATTTACTAGAGCCCAGAAGGAAAGGGGCAAGCAGCCCTGCCACCCTCAGTGATCAAGTCCGAGCCCAGAAGGAAAGGGGCAAGCAGCCCAGCCATCCACAGTGATCAAGTCTGAGCCCAGCAGGAAAGGAGTCAGCACCCCTGCCACCCACAGTGATTTAGGAGAGCCCAGAAGGAAAAGGGCCAGCAGCCCTGCCACCCACAGTGATTTAGGAGAGCCCAGAAGGAAAAGGGCCAGCAGCCTTGCCACCCACAGTGATTTAGGAGAGCCCAGAAGGAAAGGGGCCAGCATCCTTGCCAGTGATCAAGTCCGAGCCCAGAAGGAAAGGGGCAAGCAGCCCTGCCACCCACAGTGATCAAGTCTGAGCCCAGCAGGAAAGGAGTCAGCACCCCTGCCACCCACAGTGATCAAGTCTGAGCCCAGCAGGAAAGGAGTCAGCACCCCTGCCACCCACAGTGATTTAGGAGAGCCCAGAAGGAAAAGGGCCAGCAGCCTTGCCACCCACAGTGATTTAGGAGAGCCCAGAAGGAAAGGGGCCAGCATCCTTGCCACCCACAGTGATTTACGAGAACCCAGAAGGAAAGGGTCGAGCAGCCCTGCCACCCATAGTGATCATGTCTGAGCCCAGAAGGGAAGGGGCCAGCAGCCCTGCCACCCACAGTGATCAAGTCCGAGCCCATCAGGCAAGGAGCCAGCAGCCCTGCCACCCACAGTGATTTACTAGAGCCCAGAAGGAAAGGGGCCAGCATCCTTGCCACCCACAGTGATTTACGAGAACCCAGAAGGAAAGGGTCCAGCAGCCCTGCCACCCATAGTGATCAAGTCTAAGCCCAGAAGGAAAGGGGCCAGCAACCCTGCCACCCACAGTGATCAAGTCTGACCCCAGCAGGAAAGGAGCCAGCAGCCCTGCCACCCAGAGTGATTTACGAGAGCCCAGAAGGAAAGAGGCCAGCAGCCCCGCCACCCACAGTGATTTACGAGAGCCCAGAAGGAAAGGGGCCAGCATCCTTGCCACCCACAGTGATTTACGAGAACCCAGAAGAAAAGGGTCCAGCAGCCCTGCCACCCATAGTGATCAAGTCTGAGCCCAGAAGGAAAGGGGCCCACAGCCCTGCCACCCACAGTGATCAAGTCTGAGCCCAGCAGGAAAGGAGTCAGCAGCCCTGCCACCCACAGTGATTTAGGAGAGCCCAGAAGGAAAGGGGCCAGCAGCCCTGCCACCCACATTGATTTACAAGAGCCCAGGAGGCAAGGAGACAGCAGACCTGCCACCCACAGTGATCAAGTCTGACCCCAGCAGGAAAGGAGCCAGCAGCCCTGCCACCCACGGTGATTTAGGAGAGCCCAGCAGGAAAGGACCCAGCAGCCCTGCCATTGAAAGTGATTAAGTCTGAGCCCCGCAGACAAGGAGCCAGAAGCCCTGTCACCCACAGTGATCAAGTCTGAGCCCAGCAGGAAAGGAGCCAGCATCCCTGCCACCCACAGTGATCAAGTCTGAGCACAGAAGGAAAGGGGCAAGCAGCCCTGCCACCCACAGTGATCAAGTCTGAGCCCACCAGGAAAGGAGCCAGCAGCCCTGCCACCCACAGTGATTTAGGAGAGCCCAGAAGGAAAGTGGCAAGCAGCCTTGCCACACACAGTGATCAAGTCTGAGCCCAGCAGGAAAAAGCCAGCAGCCCTGCCACCCACAGTGATTTAGGAGAGCCCAGCAGGAAAGGAGCCAGCAGCCCTGCCACCCACAGTGATTAGGTCTGAGCCCAGCAGGCAAGGAGACAGTAGCCCTGCCACCCACAGTGATCAAGTCTGAGCACAGAAGGAAAGGGGCCAGCAGCCCTGCCACCCACAGTGATCAAGTCTGACCCCAGCAGGAAAGGACCCAGTAGCCCTGCCATTCAAAGTGATTGAGTCTGAGCCCAGCAGACAAGGAGCCAGAAGCCCTGCCACCCACAGTGATCAAGTCTGAGCCCAGCAGGAAAGGAGCCAGCATCCCTGCCACCCACAGTGATCAAGTCTGAGCACAGAAGGAAAGGGGCAAGCAGCCCTGCCACCCACAGTGATCAAGTCTGAGCCCAGCAGGAAAGGAGCCAGCAGCCCTGCCACCCACAGTGATTTAGGAGAGCCCAGAAGGAAAGTGGCAAGCAGCCCTGCCACCCACAGTGATCAGGTCTGAGCCCAGCAGGAAAGGAGCCAGCAGCCCTGCCACCCAAAGTGATCAAGTCTGAGCCCAGCAGGAAAGGGGCTAGCAGCCCTGCCACCCACAGTGATTTCGGAAGCCCAGGAGGAAATGGCCCAGCAGCTCTGCCACCCACAGTGATCAAGTCTGAACCCAGCAGGAAAGGAGCCAGCAGCCCTGTTACCCACAGTGTTTTAGGAGAGCCCAGAAGGAAAGGGGAAAGCATCCCTGCCACCCACAGTGATCAAGTCTGAGACCAGCAGGAATGGAGCCAACAGCCCTGCCACCCATAGTGATTTAGGAGGGCCCAGAAGGAAAGTGGCAAGCAGCCCTGTCACCCACAGTGATCAAGTGTGAGCCCTGCAGGATAGGAGCCAGCAGCCCTGCCACCCACAGTGATTTAGGAGGGCCCAGAAGGAAAGGGGCCAGCAGCCCTGGCACCCACAGTGATCAAGTCTGAGCCCAGCAGGAAAGGAGCCAGCAGCCCTGCCAGCCACAGTGATTTAGGAGAGCCCAGAAGGAAAGTAGCTAGCAGCCCTACCACCCACAGTGATCAAGTCTGAGCACAGAAGGAAAGGGACAAGCAGCCCTGCCACCCACAGTGATCAAGTCTGAGCCCACCAGGAAAGGAGCCAGCAGCCCTGCCACCCACAGTGATTTAGGAGAGCCCAGAAGGAAAGTGGCTAGCAGCCCTGCCACCCACAGTGATCAAGTCTGACCCCAGCAGGAAAGGAGCCAGCAGCCCTGCCACCCACTGTGATTTAGGAGAGCCCAGCAGGAAAGGGGCCAGCAGCCCTGCCACCCACAGTGATTTAGGAGAGCCCAGAAGGAAAGGGGCAAGCAGCCCTGCCACCCACAGTGATAAAGTCTGAGCCCAACAGGAAAGGAGCCACCAGTCCGGCCACCCACAGTGATCAAGTCTGAGCCCAGAAGGAAAGGGGCCAGGAGCCCTGCCACACACAGTGATTAAGTCTGAGCCAAGCGGGAAAGGAGCCAGCAGCCCTGCCAGCCACAGTGATTTAGGAGAGCCCAGAAGGAAAGGGGGCATCAGCCCTGCCTCCCACAGTGATTAAGTCTGATCCCAGCAGGAAAGGAGCCAGCAGCTCTGCCACCCACAGTGATTTAGGAAAGGTCAGAAGGAAAGGGGCCAGCAGCCCTGCCACCCACAGTGATCAAGTCTGAACCCAGTAGGAAAGGGGCCAGCAGCCCTGCCACCCACAGTGATCAAGTCTGAGCCCAGAAGGAAAGGGGCCCAAAGCCCTGTCTCCCACAGTGATCAGGTCTGAGCCCAGCGGGAAAGGAGTCAGCAGCCCTGCCACCCACAGTGATTTAGGAGAGTCCAGAAGGAAAGGAGCCAGCAGCCCTGCCACCCACAGTGATTAGGTCTGAGCCCAGCAGGCAAGGAGCCAGCAGCCCTGCCACCCACAGTGATTTAGGAGAGCCCAAAATGAAAGGGGCCAGCAGCCTTGCCACACACAGTGATTAAGTCTGAGCCAAGCGGGAAAGGAGCCAGCAGCCCTGCCACCCACAGTGATTTAGGAGAGCCCAGAAGGAATGGGGCCATCAGCCCTGCCTCCCACAGTGATTAAGTCTGATCCCAGCAGGAAAAGAGCCAGCAGCCCTGCCACCTACAGTGATCAAGTCTGAACCCAGTAGGAAAGGGGCCAGCAGCCCTGCCACCCACAGTGATCAAGTCTGAGCCCAGAAGGAAAGGGGCCCCCAGCCCTGCCACCCACAATGATCAAGTCTGAGCCCAGCAGGAAAGGAGTCAGCAGCCCTGCCACCCACAGTGATTTAGGAGAGCCCAGAAGGAAAGGGGCCAGCAGCCCTGCCACCCACAGTGATTTACAAGAGCCCAGCAGACAAGGAGACAACAGCCCTGCCACCCACAGTGATCAAGTCTGAGCACAGAACGAAAGGGGCTAGCAGCCCTGCCACCCACAGTGATCAAGTCTGTCCCCAGCAGGAAAGGAGCCAGCAGCCCTGCCACCCACTGTGATTTAGGAGAGCCCAGCAGGAAAGGAGCCAGCAGCCCTGCCATTCAAAGTGATTAAGTCTGAGCCCAGCAGGCAAGGAGCCAGCAGCCCTGCCACCCACAGTGTTTTATGAGAGCCCAGCAGGAAAGGAGCCAGCAGCCTTGCCACACACAGTGATTAAGTCTGAGCCAAGCGGGAAAGGAGCCAGCAGCCCTGCCACCCACAGTGATTTAGGAGAGCCCAGAAGGAAAGGGGGCATCAGCCCTGCCTCCCACAGTGATTAAGTCTGATCCCAGCAGGAAAGGAGCCAGCAGCTCTGCCACCCACAGTGATTTAGGAAAGGCCGGAAGGAAAGGGGCCAGCAGCCCTGCCACCCACAGTGATCAAGTCTGAACCCAGTAGGAAAGGGGCCAGCAGCCCTGCCACCCACAGTGATCAAGTCTGAGCCCAGAAGGAAAGGGGCCCAAAGCCCTGTCTCCCACAGTGATCAGGTCTGAGCCCAGCGGGAAAGGAGTCAGCAGCCCTGCCACCTACAGTGATTTAGGAGAGTCCAGAAGGAAAGGAGCCAGCAGCCCTGCCACCCACAGTGATTAGGTCTGAGCCCAGCAGGCAAGGAGCCAGCAGCCCTGCCACCCACAGTGATTTAGGAGAGCCCAGAATGAAAGGGGCCAGCAGCCTTGCCACACACAGTGATTAAGTCTGAGCCAAGCGGGAAAGGAGCCAGCAGCCCTGCCACCCACAGTGATTTAGGAGAGCCCAGAAGGAATGGGGCCATCAGCCCTGCCTCCCACAGTGATTAAGTCTGATCCCAGCAGGAAAAGAGCCAGCAGCCCTGCCACCCACAGTAGTCAAGTCTGAACCCAGTAGGAAAGGGGCCAGCAGCCCTGCCACCCACAGTAATCAAGTCTGAGCCCAGAAGGAAAGGGGCCCACAGCCCTGCCACCCACAATGATCAAGTCTGAGCCCAGCAGGAAAGGAGTCAGCAGCCCTGCCACCCACAGTGATTTAGGAGAGCCCAGAAGGAAAGGGGCCAGCAGCCCTGCCACCCACAGTGATTTACAAGAGCCCAGCAGACAAGGAGACAACAGCCCTGCCACCCACAGTGATCAAGTCTGAGCACAGAACGAAAGGGGCTAGCAGCCCTGCCACCCACAGTGATCAAGTCTGTCCCCAGCAGGAAAGGAGCCAGCAGCCCTGCCACCCACTGTGATTTAGGAGAGCCCAGCAGGAAAGGAGCCAGCAGCCCTGCCATTCAAAGTGATTAAGTCTGAGCCCAGCAGGCAAGGAGCCAGCAGCCCTGCCACGAACAGTGATTTATGAGAGCCCAGCAGGAAAGGAGCCAGCAGCCTTGCCACACACAGTGATTAAGTCTGAGCCAAGTGGGAAAGGAGCCAGCAGCCCTGCCACCCACAGTGATTTAGGAGAGCCTAGAAGGAATGGGGCCATCAGCCCTGCCTCCCACAGTGATTAAGTCTGATCCCAATAGGAAAGGAGCCAGCAGCTCTGCCACCCACAGTGATTTAGGAGTGCCTGGAAGGAAAGGTGCCAGCAGCCCTGCAACCCACAGTGATCAAGTCTGAACCCAGTAGGAAAGGGGCCAGCAGCCTTGCCACCCACAGTGATCAAGTCTGAGCACAGAAGGAAAGGGGCTAGCAGCCCTGCCACCCACAGTGACCAAGTCTGACCCCAGCAGGAAAGGAGCCAGCAGCCCTGCCACCCACTGTGATTTAGGAGAGCCCAGCAGGAAAGGAGCCAGCAGCCCTGCCATTCAAAGTGATTAAGTCTGAGCCCAGCAGGCAAGGAGCCAGCAGCCCTGCCACCCACTGTGATTTACGAGAGCCCAGAAGGAAAGAAGCCAGCTGCCCTGCCACCCACAGTGATTTATGAGAGCCCAGAAGGAAAGGGGCCAGCATCCTTGCCACCCACAGTGATTTACGAGAACCCAGAAGGAAAGGGTCCAGCAGCCCTGCCACCCATAGTGATCAAGTCTGAGCCAAGAAGGAAAGGGGCCAGCAGCCCTGCCACCCACAGTGATCAAGTCTGACCCCAGCAGGAAAGGAGCCAGCAGCCCTGCCACCAACAGTGATTTACGAGAGCCCAGAAGGAAAGAGGCCAGCAGCCCTGCCACCCACAGTGATTTATGAGAGCCCAGAAGAAAAGAGGCCAGCATCATTGCCACCCACAGTGATTTACGAGATCCCAGAAGGAAAGGGTCCAGCAGCCCTGCCACCCATAGTGATCAAGTCTGAGCCCAGAAGGAAAGGGGCCCAAAGCCCTGCCACCCACAGTGATCAAGTCTGAGCCCAGCAGGAAAGGAGTCAGCAGCCCTGCCACCCACAGTGATTTAGGAGAGCCCAGAAGGAAAGGGGGCAGCAGCCCTGCCACCCACAGTGATTTACAAGAGCCCAGCAGGCAAGGAGACAGCAGCCCTGCCACCCACAGAGATCAAGTCTGAGCACAGAAGGAAAGGGGCCAGCAGCCCTGCCACCCACAGTGATCAAGTGTGACCCCAGCAGGAAAGGAGCCAGCAGCCCTGCCACCCACAGTGATTTAGGAGAGCCCAGCAGGAAAGGAGCCAGCAGCCCTGCCATTCACGGTGATTAAGTCTGAGCCCAGCAGGCAAGGAACCAGCAGCCCTGCCACCCACAGTGTTTTATGAGAGCCCAGCAGGAAAGGAGCCAGCAGCCCTGCCACCCACAGTAATCAAGTCTGAGCCCAACAGGCAAGGAGCCAGCAGCCCTGCCACCCACAATGATTTACGAGAGCCCAGAAGGAAAGAGGCCAGCAGCCCTGCCACCCACAGTGATTTACGAGAGCCCAGAAATAAAAAGGGGCCAGCATCCTTGCCACCCACAGTGATTTACGAGAACCCAGAAGGAAAGGGTCTAGCAGCCCTGCCACCCATAGTGATCAAGTCTGAGCCCAGAAGGAAAGAGGCCAGCAGCCCTGCCACTCACAGTGGTCAAGTCTGACCCCAGCAGGAAAGGAGCCAGCAGCCCTGCCACCCACAGTGATTTACGAGAGCCCAGAAGGAAAGAGGCCAGCAGCCCTGCCACGCACAGTGATTTACGAGAGCCCAGAAGGAAAGGGTCCAGCAGCCCTGCCACCCATAGTGATCAAGTCTGAGCCCAGAAGGAAAGGGGCCAGCAGCCCTGCCACCCACAGTGATCAAGTCTGACCCCAGCAGGAAAGGAGCCAGCAGCCCGGCCACCCACAGTGAGCAAGTCTGAGCACAGCAGGAAATGAGCCAGCAGCCCTGCCGCCCACAGTGATTTAGGAGAGCCCAGAAGGAAAGGGGCAGGCAGCCCTACCACCCACAGTGATCAAGTCTGAGGCCAGCAGGAAAGGAGCCAGCAGCCCAGCCACACACAGTGATTAAGTCTGAGCCAAGCGGGAAAGGAGCCAGAAGCCCTACCACCCACAGTGATTTAGGAGAGCCCAGAAGGGAAGGAGCCAGCAGCACTACCACCCACAGTGATCAAGTCTGAGCCCAGCAGGAAAGGAGCCAGCAGCCCTGCCACCCACAGTGATTTAGAAGAGCCCAGAAGGAAAGGGGCCAGCAGCCCTGCCACCCACAGTGATTTAGGAGAGCCCAGAAGGAAAGGGGCAAGTAGCCCTGCCACCCACAGTGATCAAGTCTGAGCCCAGCAGGAAAGGAGTCAACAGCCCGGCCATCCACAGTGATCAAGTCTGAGCCCAGCAGGAAAGGAGTCAGCAGCCCTGCCACCCACAGTGATTTAGGAGAGCCCAGAAGGAAAAGTGCCAGCAGCCCTGCCACCCACAGTGATTTAGGAGAGCCCAGAAGGAAAGGGGCCAGCATCCTTGCCACCCACAGTGATTTAAGAGAACCCAGAAGGAAAGGGTCGAGCAGCCCTGCCATCCATAGTGATCAAGTCTGAGCACAGAAGGAAAGGGGCCAGCAGCCCTGCCACCCACAGTGATCAAGTCCGAGCCCATCAGGCAAGGAGCCAGCAGCCCTGCCACCCACAGTGATTTACTAGAGCCCAGAATGAAAGGTGCCAGCATCCTTGCCACCCACAGTGATTTACGAGAACCCAGAAGGAAAGGGTCCAGCAGCCCTGCCACCCATAGTTATAAAGTCTAAGCCCAGAAGGAAAGGGGCCAGCAACCCTGCCACCCACAGTGATCAAGTCTGACTCCAGCAGGAAAGGAGCCAGCAGCCCTGCCACCCACAGTGATTTACGAGAGCCCAGAAGGAAAGAGGCCAGCAGCCCTGCCACCCACAGTGATTTACGAGAGCCCAGAAGGAAAGGGGCCAGCATCCTTGCCACCCACAGTGATTTACGAGAACCCAGCAGGAAAGGAGCCAGCAGCCCTGCCATTCACGGTGATTAATTCTTAGCCCAGCAGGCAAGGAACCAGCAGCCCTGCCACCCACAGTGTTTTGTGAGAGCCCAGCAGGAAAGGAGCCAGCAGCCCTGCCACCCACAGTGATCAAGTCTGAGCCCAACAGGCAAGGAGCCAGCAGCCCTGCCACCCACAGTGATTTACGAGAGCCCAGAAGGAAAGGGGCCAGCATCCTTGCCACCCACAGTGATTTACGAGAACCCAGCAGGAAAGGAGCCAGCAGCCCTGCCATTCACGGTGATTAAGTCTGAGCCCAGCAGGCAAGGAGACAGCAGCCCTGCCACCCACAGTGATCAAGTCTGAGCACAGAAGGAAAGGGGCCAGCAGCCCTGCCACCCACAGTGATCAAGTGTGACCCCAGCAGGAAAGGAGCCAGCAGCCCTGCCACCCACAGTGATTTAGGAGAGCCCAGCAGGAAAGGAGCCAGCAGCCCTGCCATTCACGGTGATTAAGTCTGAGCCCAGCAGGCAAGGAACCAGCAGCCCTGCCACCCACAGTGTTTTATGAGAGCCCAGCAGGAAAGGAGCCATCAGCCCTGCCACCCACAGTGATCAAGTCTGAGCCCAACAGGCAAGGAGCCAGCAGCCCTGCCACCCACAGTGATTTACGAGAGCCCAGAAGGAAAGAGGCCAGCAGCCCTGCCACCCACAGTGATTTACGAGAGCCCAGAAGGAAAGGGGCCAGCATCCTTGCCACCCACAGTGATTTACGAGAACCCAGAAGGAAAGGGTCCAGCAGCCCTGCCACCCATAGTGATCAAGTCTGAGCCCAGAAGGAAAGAGGCCAGCAGCCCTGCCACTCACAGTGGTCAAGTCTGACCCCAGCAGGAAAGGAGCCAGCAGCCCTGCCACCCACAGTGATTTACGAGAGCCCAGAAGGAAAGAGGCCAGGAGCCCTGCCACCCACAGTGATTTACGAGAGCCCAGAAGGAAAGGGGCCAGCATCCTTGCCACCCACAGTGATTTACGAGAACCCAGAAGGAAAGGGTCCAGCAGCCCTGCCACCCATAGTGATCAAGTCTGAGCCCAGAAGGAAAGGGGCCAGCAGCCCTGCCACCCACATTGATCAAGTCTGACCCCAGCAGGAAAGGAGCTAGCAGCCCGGCCACCCACAGTGAGCAAGTCTGAGCACAGCAAGAAATGAGCCAGCAGCCCTGCCGCCCACAGTGATTTAGGAGAGCCCAGAAGGAAAGGGGCCGGCAGCCCTACCACCCACAGTGATCAAGTCTGAGGCCAGCAGGAAAGGAGCCAGCAGCCCAGCCACACACAGTGATTAAGTCTGAGCCAAGCGGGAAAAGAGCGAGAAGCCCTACCACCCACAGTGATTTAGGAGAGCCCAGAAGGAAAGGAGCCAGCAGCACTACCACCCACAGTGATCAAGTCTGAGCCCAGCAGGAAAGGAGCCAGCAGCCCTGCCACCCACAGTGATTTAGAAGAGCCCAGAAGGAAAGGGGCCATCAGCCCTGCCACCCACAGTGATTTAGGAGAGCCCAGAAGGAAAGGGGCAAGTAGCCCTGCCACCCACAGTGATCAAGTCTGAGCCCAGCAGGAAAGGAGTCAACAGCCCGGCCATCCACAGTGATCAAGTCTGAGCCCAGCAGGAAAGGAGTCAGCAGTCCTGCCATCCACAGTGATTTAGGAGAGCCCAGAAGGAAAGGGGCCAGCAGCCCTGCCACCCACAGTGATTTAGGAGAGCCCAGAAGGAAAGGGGCCAGCATCCTTGCCACCCACAGTGATTTAAGAGAACCCAGAAGGAAAGGGTCGAGCATCCCTGCCATCCATAGTGATCAAGTCTGAGCACAGAAGGAAAGGGGCCAGCAGCCCTGCCACCCACAGTGATCAAGTCCGAGCCCATCAGGCAAGGAGCCAGCAGCCCTGCCACCCACAGTGATTTACTAGAGCCCAGAATGAAAGGTGCCAGCATCCTTGCCACCCACAGTGATTTACGAGAACCCAGAAGGAAAGGGTCCAGCAGCCCTGCCACCCATAGTTATAAAGTCTAAGCCCAGAAGGAAAGGGGCCAGCAACCCTGCCACCCACAGTGATCAAGTCTGACTCCAGCAGGAAAGGAGCCAGCAGCCCTGCCACCCAGAGTGATTTACGAGAGCCCAGAAGGAAAGGGTCCAGCAGCCCTGCCACCCATAGTGATCAAGTCTGAGCCCAGAAGGAAAGGGGCCCACAGCCCTGCCACCCACAGTGATCAAGTCTGAGCCCAGCAGGAAAGGAGTCAGCATCCCTGCCACCCACAGTGATTTAGGAGAGCCCAGAAGGAAAGGGGCCAGCAGCCCTGCCACCCACAGTGATTTACAAGAGCCCAGCAGGCAAGGAGACAGCAGCCCTGCCACCCACAGTGATCAAGTGTGACCCCAGCTGGAAAGGAGCCAGCAGCCCTGCCACCCACAGTGATTTATGAAAGCCCAGCAGGAAAGGAGCCAGCAGCCCTGCCATTCACAGTGATTAAGTCTGAGCCCAGCAGGCAAGGAACCAGCAGCCATGCCACCCACAGTGTTTTATGAGAGCCCAGCAGGAAAGGAGCCAGCAGCCCTGCCACCCACAGTGATTTACGAGAGCCCAGAAGGAAAGAGGCCAGCAGCCCTGCCACCCACAGTGATTTACGAGAGCCCAGAAGGAAAGGGGCCAGCATCCTTGCCACCCACAATGATTTACGAGAACCCAGAAGGAAAGGGTCCAGCCGCCCTGCCGCCCATAGTGATCAAGTCTGAGCCCAGAAGGAAAGGGGCCAGCAGCCCTGCCACCCACAGTGATCAAGTCTGACCCCAGCAGGAAAGGAGCCAGCAGCCCTGCCACCTACATTGATTTACGAGAGCCCAGAAGGAAAGAGGCCAGCAGCCCTGCCACACACAGTGATTTACGAGAGCCCAGAAGGAAAGGGGCCAGCATCCTTGCCACCCACAGTGATTTACGAGAGCCCAGAAGGAAAGGATCCAGCAGCCCTGCCACCCATAGTGATCAAGTCTGAGCCCAGAAGGAAAGCGGCCAGCAGCCCTGCCACCCACAGTGATCAAGTCTGACCCCAGCAGGAAAGGAGCTAGCAGCCCTGCCACCCACAGTGATCAAGTCTGAGACCAGCAGGCAAGGAGCCAGCAGCCCTACCATCCACAGTGATTTACGAGAGCCCAGAAGGAAAGGGGCAAGCAGCCCTGCCACCCACAGTGATCAAGTCTGAGCCCAGCAGGAAAGGAGCCAGCAGCCCTACCACCCACAGTGATCAAGTCTGAGCCCAGCAGGAAAGGAGCCAGCAGCCCGGCCACACACAGTGATTAAGTCTGAGCCAAGCGGGAAAGGAGCCAGAAGCCCTACCACCCACAGTGATTTAGGAGAGCCCAGAAGGAAAGGAGCCAGCAGCACTACCACCCAGAGTGATGAAGTCTGAGCGCAGCAGAAAAGCAGCCAGCAGCCCTGCCACCCACAGTGATTTAGAAGAGCCCAGAAGGAAAGGGGCCAGCAGCCCTGCCACCCACAGTGATTTAAGAGAGCCCAGAAGGAAAGGAGCCAGCAGCACTACCACCCACAGTGATCAAGTCTGAGTGCAGCAGAAAAGGAGCCAGCAGCCCTGCCACCCACAGTGATTTAGAAGAGCCCAGAAGGAAAGGGGCCAGCAGCCCTGCCACCCACAGTGATTTAAGAGAGCCCAGAAGGAAAGGGGCAAGCAGTCCTGCCACCCACAGTTATCAAGTCTGAACCCAGCAGGAAAGGAGCCAGCAGCCCGGCCATCCACAGTGATCAAGTCTGAGCCCAGCAGGAAAGGAGTCAGCAGCCCTGCCACACACAGTGATTTAGGAGAGCCCAGAAGGAAAAGGGCCAGCAGCCCTGCCACCCACAGTGATTTAGGAGAGCCCAGAAGGAAAGGGGCAAGCAGCCCTGCCACCCACAGTGATCAAGTCTGAGCCCAGCAGGAAAGGAGCCTGCAGCCCAGCCACCCACAGTGATCAAGTCTGAGCCCAGAAGGAAAGGGGCCAGCAGCCCTGCCACCCACAGTGATCAAGTCCGAGCCCATCAGGCAAGGAGCCAGCAGCCCTGCCACCCACAGTGATTTACTAGAGCCCAGAAGGAAAGGGGCCAGCATCCTTGCCACCCACAGTGATTTACGAGAACCCAGAAGGAAAGGGTCCAGCAGCCCTGCCACCCATAGTTATCAAGTCTAAGCCCAGAAGGAAAGGGGCCAGCAACCCTGCCACCCACAGTGATCAAGTCTGACTCCAGCAGGAAAGGAGCCAGCAGCCCTGCCACCCAGAGTGATTTACGAGAGCCCAGAAGGAAAGAGGCCAGCAGCCCCGCCACCCACAGTGATTTATGAGAGCCCAGAAGGAAAGGGGGCAGCATCCTCGCCACCCACAGTGATTTACGAGAACCCAGTAGGAAAGGGGCCAGCAGCCCTGCCACCCACAGTGATCAAGTCTGAGCCCAGAAGGAAAGGGGCCCTCAGCCCTGCCACCCACAATGATCAAGTCTGAGCCCAGCAGGAAAGGAGTCAGCAGCCCTGCCACCCACAGTGATTTAGGAGAGCCCAGAAGGAAAGGGGCCAGCAGCCCTGCCACCCACAGTGATTTACAAGAGCCCAGCAGACAAGGAGACAACAGCCCTGCCACCCACAGTGATCAAGTCTGAGCACAGAACGAAAGGGGCTAGCAGCCCTGCCACCCACAGTGATCAAGTCTGTCCCCAGCAGGAAAGGAGCCAGCAGCCCTGCCACCCAATGTGATTTAGGAGAGCCCAGCAGGAAAGGAGCCAGCAGCCCTGCCATTCAAAGTGATTAAGTCTGAGCCCAGCAGGCAAGGAGCCAGCAGCCCTGCCACCCACAGTGTTTTATGAGAGCCCAGCAGGAAAGGAGCCAGCAGCCTTGCCACACACAGTGATTAAGTCTGAGCCAAGCGGGAAAGGAGCCAGCAGCCCTGCCACCCACAGTGATTTAGGAGAGCCCAGAAGGAAAGGGGCATCAGCCCTGCCTCCCACAGTGATTACGTCTGATCCCAGCAGGAAAGGAGCCAGCAGCTCTGCCACCCACAGTGATTTAGGAAAGGCCGGAAGGAAAGGGGCCAGCAGCCCTGCCACCCACAGTGATCAAGTCTGAACCCAGTAGGAAAGGGGCCAGCAGCCCTGCCACCCACAGTGATCAAGTCTGAGCCCAGAAGGAAAGGGGCCCAAAGCCCTGTCTCCCACAGTGATCAGGTCTGAGCCCAGCGGGAAAGGAGTCAGCAGCCCTGCCACCCACAGTGATTTAGGAGAGTCCAGAAGGAAAGGAGCCAGCAGCCCTGCCACCCACAGTGATTAGGTCTGAGCCCAGCAAGCAAGGAGCCAGCAGCCCTGCCACCCACAGTGATTTAGGAGAGCCCAGAATGAAAGGGGCCAGCAGCCTTGCCACACACAGTGATTAAGTCTGAGCCAAGCGGGAAAGGAGCCAGCAGCCCTGCCACCCACAGTGATTTAGGAGAGCCCAGAAGGAATGGGGCCATCAGCCCTGCCTCCCACAGTGATTAAGTCTGATCCCAGCAGGAAAAGAGCCAGCAGCCCTGCCACCCACAGTGATCAAGTCTGAACCCAGTAGGAAAGGGGCCAGCAGCCCTGCCACCCACAGTAATCAAGTCTGAGCCCAGAAGGAAAGGGGCCCACAGCCCTGCCACCCACAATGATCAAGTCTGAGCCCAGCAGGAAAGGAGTCAGCAGCCCTGCCACCCACAGTGATTTAGGAGAGCCCAGAAGGAAAGGGGCCAGCAGCCCTGCCACCCACAGTGATTTACAAGAGCCCAGCAGACAAGGAGACAACAGCCCTGCCACCCACAGTGATCAAGTCTGAGCACAGAACGAAAGGGGCTAGCAGCCCTGCCACCCACAGTGATCAAGTCTGTCCCCAGCAGGAAAGGAGCCAGCAGCCCTGCCACCCACTGTGATTTAGGAGAGCCCAGCAGGAAAGGAGCCAGCAGCCCTGCCATTCAAAGTGATTAAGTCTGAGCCCAGCAGGCAAGGAGCCAGCAGCCCTGCCACGAACAGTGATTTATGAGAGCCCAGCAGGAAAGGAGCCAGCAGCCTTGCCACACACAGTGATTAAGTCTGAGCCAAGCGGGAAAGGAGCCAGCAGCCCTGCCACCCACAGTGATTTAGGAGAGCCCAGAAGGAATGGGGCCATCAGCCCTGCCCCCCACAGTGATTAAGTCTGATCCCAGCAGGAAAGGAGCCAGCAGCTCTGCCACCCACAGTGATTTAGGAGTGCCTGGAAGGAAAGGTGCCAGCAGCCCTGCAACCCACAGTGATCAAGTCTGAACCCAGTAGGAAAGGGGCCAGCAGCCTTGCCACCCACAGTGATCAAGTCTGAGCACAGAAGGAAAGGGGCTAGCAGCCCTGCCACCCACAGTGATCAAGTCTGACCCCAGCAGGAAAGGAGCCAGCAGCCCTGCCACCCACTGTGATTTAGGAGAGCCCAGCAGGAAAGGAGCCAGCAGCCCTGCCATTCAAAGTGATTAAGTCTGAGCCCAGCAGGCAAGGAGCCAGCAGCCCTGCCACCCACTGTGATTTACGAGAGCCCAGAAGGAAAGAGGCCAGCTGCCCTGCCACCCACAGTGATTTACGAGAGCCCAGAAGGAAAGGGGCCAGCATCCTTGCCACCCACAGTGATTTACGAGAACCCAGAAGGAAAGGGTCCAGCAGCCCTGCCACCCATAGTGATCAAGTCTGAGCCAAGAAGGAAAGGGGCCAGCAGCCCTGCCACCCACAGTGATCAAGTCTGACCCCAGCAGGAAAGGAGCCAGCAGCCCTGCCACCAACAGTGATTTACGAGAGCCCAGAAGGAAAGAGGCCAGCAGCCCTGCCACCCACAGTGATTTATGAGAGCCCAGAAGAAAAGGGGCCAGCATCATTGCCACCCACAGTGATTTACGAGATCCCAGAAGGAAAGGGTCCAGCAGCCCTGCCACCCATAGTGATCAAGTCTGAGCCCAGAAGGAAAGGGGCCCAAAGCCCTGCCACCCACAGTGATCAAGTCTGAGCCCAGCAGGAAAGGAGTCAGCAGCCCTGCCACCCACAGTGATTTAGGAGAGCCCAGAAGGAAAGGGGGCAGCAGCCCTGCCACCCACAGTGATTTACAAGAGCCCAGCAGGCAAGGAGACAGCAGCCCTGCCACCCACAGAGATCAAGTCTGAGCACAGAAGGAAAGGGGCCAGCAGCCCTGCCACCCACAGTGATCAAGTGTGACCCCAGCAGGAAAGGAGCCAGCAGCCCTGCCACCCACAGTGATTTGGGAGAGCCCAGCAGGAAAGGAGCCAGCAGCCCTGCCATTCACGGTGATTAAGTCTGAGCCCAGCAGGCAAGGAACCAGCAGCCCTGCCACCCACAGTGTTTTATGAAAGCCCAGCAGGAAAGGAGCCAGCAGCCCTGCCACCCACAGTAATCAAGTCTGAGCCCAACAGGCAAGGATCCAGCAGCCCTGCCACCCACAGTGATTTACGAGAGCCCAGAAGGAAAGAGGCCAGCAGCCCTGCCACCCACAGTGATTTACGAGAGCCCAGAAATAAAAAGGGGCCAGCATCCTTGCCACCCACAGTGATTTACGAGAACCCAGAAGGAAAGGGTCCAGCAGCCCTGCCACCCATAGTGATCAAGTCTGAGCCCAGAAGGAAAGAGGCCAGCAGCCCTGCCACTCACAGTGATCAAGTCTGACCCCAGCAGGAAAGGAGCCAGCAGCCCTGCCACCCACAGTGATTTACGAGAGCCCAGAAGGAAAGAGGCCAGCAGCCCTGCCACCCACAGTGATTTACGAGAGCCCAGAAGGAAAGGGGCCAGCATCCTTGCCACCCACAGTGATTTACGAGAACCCAGAAGGAAAGGGTCCAGCAGCCCTGCCACCCATAGTGATCAAGTCTGAGCCCAGAAGGAAAGGGGCCAGCAGCCCTGCCACCCACAGTGATCAAGTCTGACCCCAGCAGGAAAGGAGCCAGCAGCCCGGCCACCCACAGTGAGCAAGTCTGAGCACAGCAGGAAATGAGCCAGCAGCCCTGCCACCCACAGTGATTTAGGAGAGCCCAGAAGGAAAGGGGCAAGCAGCCCTGCCACCCACAGTGATCAAGTCTGAGCCCAGCAGGAAAGGAGCCTGCAGCCCAGCCACCCACAGTGATCAAGTCTGAGCCCAGAAGGAAAGGGGCCAGCAGCCCTGCCACCCACAGTGATCAAGTCCGAGCCCATCAGGCAAGGAGCCAGCAGCCCTGCCACCCACAGTGATTTACTAGAGCCCAGAAGGAAAGGGGCCAGCATCCTTGCCACCCACAGTGATTTACGAGAACCCAGAAGGAAAGGGTCCAGCAGCCCTGCCACCCATAGTTATCAAGTCTAAGCCCAGAAGGAAAGGGGCCAGCAACCCTGCCACCCACAGTGATCAAGTCTGACTCCAGCAGGAAAGGAGCCAGCAGCCCTGCCACCCAGAGTGATTTACGAGAGCCCAGAAGGAAAGAGGCCAGCAGCCCCGCCACCCACAGTGATTTATGAGAGCCCAGAAGGAAAGGGGGCAGCATCCTCGCCACCCACAGTGATTTACGAGAACCCAGTAGGAAAGGGGCCAGCAGCCCTGCCACCCACAGTGATCAAGTCTGAGCCCAGAAGGAAAGGGGCCCTCAGCCCTGCCACCCACAATGATCAAGTCTGAGCCCAGCAGGAAAGGAGTCAGCAGCCCTGCCACCCACAGTGATTTAGGAGAGCCCAGAAGGAAAGGGGCCAGCAGCCCTGCCACCCACAGTGATTTACAAGAGCCCAGCAGACAAGGAGACAACAGCCCTGCCACCCACAGTGATCAAGTCTGAGCACAGAACGAAAGGGGCTAGCAGCCCTGCCACCCACAGTGATCAAGTCTGTCCCCAGCAGGAAAGGAGCCAGCAGCCCTGCCACCCAATGTGATTTAGGAGAGCCCAGCAGGAAAGGAGCCAGCAGCCCTGCCATTCAAAGTGATTAAGTCTGAGCCCAGCAGGCAAGGAGCCAGCAGCCCTGCCACCCACAGTGTTTTATGAGAGCCCAGCAGGAAAGGAGCCAGCAGCCTTGCCACACACAGTGATTAAGTCTGAGCCAAGCGGGAAAGGAGCCAGCAGCCCTGCCACCCACAGTGATTTAGGAGAGCCCAGAAGGAAAGGGGCATCAGCCCTGCCTCCCACAGTGATTACGTCTGATCCCAGCAGGAAAGGAGCCAGCAGCTCTGCCACCCACAGTGATTTAGGAAAGGCCGGAAGGAAAGGGGCCAGCAGCCCTGCCACCCACAGTGATCAAGTCTGAACCCAGTAGGAAAGGGGCCAGCAGCCCTGCCACCCACAGTGATCAAGTCTGAGCCCAGAAGGAAAGGGGCCCAAAGCCCTGTCTCCCACAGTGATCAGGTCTGAGCCCAGCGGGAAAGGAGTCAGCAGCCCTGCCACCCACAGTGATTTAGGAGAGTCCAGAAGGAAAGGAGCCAGCAGCCCTGCCACCCACAGTGATTAGGTCTGAGCCCAGCAAGCAAGGAGCCAGCAGCCCTGCCACCCACAGTGATTTAGGAGAGCCCAGAATGAAAGGGGCCAGCAGCCTTGCCACACACAGTGATTAAGTCTGAGCCAAGCGGGAAAGGAGCCAGCAGCCCTGCCACCCACAGTGATTTAGGAGAGCCCAGAAGGAATGGGGCCATCAGCCCTGCCTCCCACAGTGATTAAGTCTGATCCCAGCAGGAAAAGAGCCAGCAGCCCTGCCACCCACAGTGATCAAGTCTGAACCCAGTAGGAAAGGGGCCAGCAGCCCTGCCACCCACAGTAATCAAGTCTGAGCCCAGAAGGAAAGGGGCCCACAGCCCTGCCACCCACAATGATCAAGTCTGAGCCCAGCAGGAAAGGAGTCAGCAGCCCTGCCACCCACAGTGATTTAGGAGAGCCCAGAAGGAAAGGGGCCAGCAGCCCTGCCACCCACAGTGATTTACAAGAGCCCAGCAGACAAGGAGACAACAGCCCTGCCACCCACAGTGATCAAGTCTGAGCACAGAACGAAAGGGGCTAGCAGCCCTGCCACCCACAGTGATCAAGTCTGTCCCCAGCAGGAAAGGAGCCAGCAGCCCTGCCACCCACTGTGATTTAGGAGAGCCCAGCAGGAAAGGAGCCAGCAGCCCTGCCATTCAAAGTGATTAAGTCTGAGCCCAGCAGGCAAGGAGCCAGCAGCCCTGCCACGAACAGTGATTTATGAGAGCCCAGCAGGAAAGGAGCCAGCAGCCTTGCCACACACAGTGATTAAGTCTGAGCCAAGCGGGAAAGGAGCCAGCAGCCCTGCCACCCACAGTGATTTAGGAGAGCCCAGAAGGAATGGGGCCATCAGCCCTGCCCCCCACAGTGATTAAGTCTGATCCCAGCAGGAAAGGAGCCAGCAGCTCTGCCACCCACAGTGATTTAGGAGTGCCTGGAAGGAAAGGTGCCAGCAGCCCTGCAACCCACAGTGATCAAGTCTGAACCCAGTAGGAAAGGGGCCAGCAGCCTTGCCACCCACAGTGATCAAGTCTGAGCACAGAAGGAAAGGGGCTAGCAGCCCTGCCACCCACAGTGATCAAGTCTGACCCCAGCAGGAAAGGAGCCAGCAGCCCTGCCACCCACTGTGATTTAGGAGAGCCCAGCAGGAAAGGAGCCAGCAGCCCTGCCATTCAAAGTGATTAAGTCTGAGCCCAGCAGGCAAGGAGCCAGCAGCCCTGCCACCCACTGTGATTTACGAGAGCCCAGAAGGAAAGAGGCCAGCTGCCCTGCCACCCACAGTGATTTACGAGAGCCCAGAAGGAAAGGGGCCAGCATCCTTGCCACCCACAGTGATTTACGAGAACCCAGAAGGAAAGGGTCCAGCAGCCCTGCCACCCATAGTGATCAAGTCTGAGCCAAGAAGGAAAGGGGCCAGCAGCCCTGCCACCCACAGTGATCAAGTCTGACCCCAGCAGGAAAGGAGCCAGCAGCCCTGCCACCAACAGTGATTTACGAGAGCCCAGAAGGAAAGAGGCCAGCAGCCCTGCCACCCACAGTGATTTATGAGAGCCCAGAAGAAAAGGGGCCAGCATCATTGCCACCCACAGTGATTTACGAGATCCCAGAAGGAAAGGGTCCAGCAGCCCTGCCACCCATAGTGATCAAGTCTGAGCCCAGAAGGAAAGGGGCCCAAAGCCCTGCCACCCACAGTGATCAAGTCTGAGCCCAGCAGGAAAGGAGTCAGCAGCCCTGCCACCCACAGTGATTTAGGAGAGCCCAGAAGGAAAGGGGGCAGCAGCCCTGCCACCCACAGTGATTTACAAGAGCCCAGCAGGCAAGGAGACAGCAGCCCTGCCACCCACAGAGATCAAGTCTGAGCACAGAAGGAAAGGGGCCAGCAGCCCTGCCACCCACAGTGATCAAGTGTGACCCCAGCAGGAAAGGAGCCAGCAGCCCTGCCACCCACAGTGATTTGGGAGAGCCCAGCAGGAAAGGAGCCAGCAGCCCTGCCATTCACGGTGATTAAGTCTGAGCCCAGCAGGCAAGGAACCAGCAGCCCTGCCACCCACAGTGTTTTATGAAAGCCCAGCAGGAAAGGAGCCAGCAGCCCTGCCACCCACAGTAATCAAGTCTGAGCCCAACAGGCAAGGATCCAGCAGCCCTGCCACCCACAGTGATTTACGAGAGCCCAGAAGGAAAGAGGCCAGCAGCCCTGCCACCCACAGTGATTTACGAGAGCCCAGAAATAAAAAGGGGCCAGCATCCTTGCCACCCACAGTGATTTACGAGAACCCAGAAGGAAAGGGTCCAGCAGCCCTGCCACCCATAGTGATCAAGTCTGAGCCCAGAAGGAAAGAGGCCAGCAGCCCTGCCACTCACAGTGATCAAGTCTGACCCCAGCAGGAAAGGAGCCAGCAGCCCTGCCACCCACAGTGATTTACGAGAGCCCAGAAGGAAAGAGGCCAGCAGCCCTGCCACCCACAGTGATTTACGAGAGCCCAGAAGGAAAGGGGCCAGCATCCTTGCCACCCACAGTGATTTACGAGAACCCAGAAGGAAAGGGTCCAGCAGCCCTGCCACCCATAGTGATCAAGTCTGAGCCCAGAAGGAAAGGGGCCAGCAGCCCTGCCACCCACAGTGATCAAGTCTGACCCCAGCAGGAAAGGAGCCAGCAGCCCGGCCACCCACAGTGAGCAAGTCTGAGCACAGCAGGAAATGAGCCAGCAGCCCTGCCGCCCACAGTGATTTAGGAGAGCCCAGAAGGAAAGGGGCAGGCAGCCCTACCACCCACAGTGATCAAGTCTGAGGCCAGCAGGAAAGGAGCCAGCAGCCCAGCCACACACAGTGATTAAGTCTGAGCCAAGCGGGAAAGGAGCCAGAAGCCCTACCACCCACAGTGATTTAGGAGAGCCCAGAAGGAAAGGAGCCAGCAGCACTACCACCCACAGTGATCAAGTCTGAGCCCAGCAGGAAAGGAGCCAGCAGCCCTGCCACCCACAGTGATTTAGAAGAGCCCAGAAGGAAAGGGGCCAGCAGCCCTGCCACCCACAGTGATTTAGGAGAGCCCAGAAGGAAAGGGGCAAGTAGCCCTGCCACCCACAGTGATCAAGTCTGAGCCCAGCAGGAAAGGAGTCAACAGCCCGGCCATCCACAGTGATCAAGTCTGAGCCCAGCAGGAAAGGAGTCAGCAGCCCTGCCACCCACAGTGATTTAGGAGAGCCCAGAAGGAAAAGTGCCAGCAGCCCTGCCACCCACAGTGATTTAGGAGAGCCCAGAAGGAAAGGGGCCAGCATCCTTGCCACCCACAGTGATTTAAGAGAACCCAGAAGGTGTTAAGCTGATCGGCCCGAGAGGACCGCGTACCTGTAATCTTGGTGGTTGGTCTTGCTGAGGTCGCCAGTCTGGAGTCCAGGAACTGATGAATTAGCGGCACGAGGAATCAGCCCCTCCACCACCCAAAAGAGGAACTGGGTGAAGGTTGGACCGACCCCCAATGTCACGATAAGTACTCGCCAGATGAGCGTGACTCGAGGATTGATGGCTCAGGTTGGTGACACTGTAGTTCAGGTAGAGCCGATTGTAGATATCATGAATCTTCCGGAACCAATGTAACAGTGAGGTATTACAGTTGATAGAAAAGTCCGGTTGGTGCTGATAGTTCCAGAGGTTTGCAGGATTAGGTTCGGAGGTAGGCAAAACAGGAAGAGAGAGAACAGCTGGAGGCTAGCTGGTACTGGGCAAGTCCCGGGTAAGTCTGAAGATGGGCAGACCCAGTGCCGACAACAAGTCAGGGCTGGAGGCAGGCAGGCTCAGGACAGGCCCCAGGTAAGGCTGGAGGTAGGTTGGCTCAAGACAGGCCACAGGAAAGTGCTGGAGGTAGGCTGACCCAGGACTGGCCACAGGTAAGGCTGGAGGCAGGCTGGCTCAAGACAAGCCACAGGTATGGGCTGGAGACTGGCTGACCCAGGACAGGCCACAGGTAAGGCTGGAGGCAGGCTGGCTCAAGACAAGCCACAGGTATGGGCTGGAGACTGGCTGACCCAGGACAGGCCACAGGTAAGGGCTGGAGATGGGCTGACCCAGGACAGGCCACAGGAAAGGACTGAAGGTAAGCTGACCCAGGACAGGCCACGGGTAAGGAATGGAGGTAAGCTGACCCAGGACAGGCCACAGGTAAGGACTGAAGGTAAGCTGACCCAGGACAGGCCACGGGTAAGGAATGGAGGTAAGCTGACCCAGGACAGGCCACAGGTAAGGACTGAAGGTAAGCTGACCCAGGACAGGCCACGGGTAAGGAATGGAGGTAAGCTGACCCAGGACAGGCCACAGGTAAGGCTGGAAGAGAGCTGGTCCAGGACAGGCCACAGGTAAGTGCAGGAGGCAGCTGGCCCAGAACAGGCCACAGGTAAGTAAGAGGCAGTAACAACGAGGCGAGCGAAGCGAACCGCGTTGAGACGCGACTCGCTGTGAATTGCGGCCTCTTTTATGGGCCGCCGGCGCCCGAAAGGCCTGGGACGCAAGCCGTTCCGTTTCCGGACGCCAGCGGACCCATAACGAGGCTTGAGAAGCAAGCCCCGCTAGGGAGATGAGTTCGGCCCACGGCGCATGCGCGGAGCCGAGAGAGAGGCCTTCCGCGCATGCGCCGAAGGCTGCCAGCCCTGTAGCCTGCCACTCCCCTCCCGGCGAGCCCCCGGAAGCAGATGCGCGGGTAGACTCGCCAGGAGGGGAAGAGAGCGGCAGACCCCCGTCTCCCGCGTGACATAACACTATGCCCCCTCCCAGGAAGGCCCGGAGCTCCGGGTTTCCAGGGAAACCGTACATAGAACTCACGTATCAACCGGGGAGCATGTACATGTTGGCGTGGCTCCCATGTACGGTCACAGGCTGGGTACCCCTTCCAGTCAACTAAATAGTGGAGCACCCCTCTACGGAAACGGGCATCACAGATCTCGTGTACCTCAAACTCTGGGACACCCTGCACTAGGACAGAGGCCGGACGGGGAGGAGTGCGGCCATAAGCATCGACCACATAGGGCTTTAACAAGGACACGTGAAAAACGGGATGTACATGCCAAGAAGAGGGTAGGCGTAGGCGAAAGGATACGGAGGACAACCGTTTGGTAATAACAAAGGGACCCAAGTATCGAGGAGCCAGTTTGACGGGCAAATTGCGGAGTGGCAAATTCTTTGAGGACAACCACACCTTGTCACCCTCCTGAAAGTCGGGTTCTACACTCCTCTTCCTGTCTGCCTGTCTCTTCATCCGATCTTTGGCCTCACTTAGGATCTTGCTTGCCAGTTCTTGTTGATTCCGAATGTGTTTGACCAGATCATCAGCAGAAGGAACAGTACTAGATGGAATGGGTTGAAAGGGCATCAATCGAGGATGTAAACCAGTGAAACAGAAGAATGGACTGACTCCGGTGGAAGCATGGACGGTGTTATTATATGAAACCTCGGCCAGATCTAGTCCATCTTTCCAGTTAGATTGTGTGGCATTAGCAAAACAACGGAGGTACCCCTCCAAAGTCTGATTGGTCCTTTCGGTCAGCCCGTTGGTCTGTGGGTGGTAGCCTGAGCTTAGAGCTCTATGTATTCCTAAATGACCGCATACCTGTTTCCAGAATGAAGAAAGGAATTGGGTTCCTCTATCCGATATGATTTTCTCTGGTAGGCCGTGCAGCCGGTAGATGTCATGCAGAAATGCCGAAGCCATTTGGGTAGCTGTAGGGATCTTCCGAAATGGGATGAAATGAGCCAGTTTAGTGAAGCAGTCTACGACCACCATTATACAGGTGTAACCTTCAGATGGGGGCAAATCCACAATGAAATCAGTAGCGATTGTATGCCATGGATAGAGAGCTGTTTCAGTGGGCATTAATAAACCCAATGGCCGTTTTCTGGGAACCTTGCACTGTGCACATATTGGACAGCTGTCGATGTACTTCTGGACCTCAGTCGCCCAACCTGGCCACCAGAACTGTCGAGAAATCAACTCTCGAGTGGCTCTGACCCCACGGTGTCCTCCTATGGGTGAATCATGGAATCCATGTAAAATGCCCCTCCTAATGGCTCCTTTAGGTATGTAAAGTCTCTTCTGAAAAAACAAGAGTCCCTCTCGTTCAGAAACTGAGTGACGACTAAGAAGGGTTGTTCTTTCGGGTTCCAACCGAGTGGCTTCTGCGATGGACTTAAGGTGAGAGGACAAAGCCAGCAGGAAATGGCGAGGAGAAATCAATGGCTGTTCAGGACCTTGCGTCCCATCAACATTTTCCAAGGACCTGGAGAGAGCATCTGCTTTTATATTGGAAGTTCCCGGGATATAAGTGACATGGAACTCGAATGGAGAGAAGAAGAAGGCCCACCGGGCTTGACGAGGAGTCCGACATTGCAGAGAGCGAAGATATTGCAGATTGCGATGGTCGGTTCGCACTTCTACAGAAAAACGGGCTCCGAGGAGAAAATGTCTCCATTCCTCGAATGCGGTCTTGATGGCCAACAATTCCCTTTCTATCACTGCGTAGTTTCGTTCGCTGGGACTCAACTTGCGAGAAAAATAGGCAACTGGATGTTCCACTAACGTGGCTGGATCTTTCTGGAGAAGGACTGCTCCGACCGCGAAGCTGGAAGCATCGGCCTCTACAATGTAGGGCAAGTCCTCCTGGGGATGGCGCAGGATGGGAGCAGCCATAAAAGCCGATTTTAATACTCCAAAAGCCTGGGAAGCCACAGGACTCCATTCGAAAGCGATCTTGCTGCTGGTAAGACTGGTGAGGGGAGCTGAGATCCGCGAGTAATGTGGAATAAAGCGCCTGTAGAAGTTTGCGAACCCCAAAAATCGTTGGAGAGCCTTGATATCGTGTGGGTGTTTCCATTCTTGTATGGCTAGAACCTTCTTGGGATCCATCCCAACTCCTTCTTGATTGATAATGAATCCCAAAAATTCGATACTGGTCTGGTGAAAGCTACATTTCTCTGCCTTGGCGAACAAATTGTTGATGGATAGTCGATGAAGGACCTCACGAACGTGTTCCACATGCTCGTCTAAGGACTTAGAGAATATCAGTATGTTATCCAGATAAACCCAAACGGATAATCCTAACAGGTCACCAAAGATGTGGTCCATAAATCGTTGAAAAACAGCGGGGGCATTAAATAAGCCGAAGGGCATAACCCGGTATTCAAAGTGCCCAAAAGAAGTTTTGAAAGCTGTCTTCCACTCGTCCCCATTCCTGATGCGTACCAAATGATAAGCTCCACGGAGGTCCAATTTGGAGAAGATTCGTGCAGTATGCAGGGTTTCAAGGATACTACGAATCAAAGGTAACGGGTACCGGTCCTTGGCTGTAATGTCATTCAACTGTCGGTAGTCGACACAGGGTCTCAACGTGCCTTCTTTCTTCTTTACAAAGAACAGGGGAAACCCTGCAGGTGACTTTGACGGTACAATGTACCCCTTTTCTAGACTTTCAGATAAATATGCCTGAAGAACTTGCTTCTCGTCACGGGTCAACGCGTACAACTTCCCATGAGGTATGACATGGTTCGGCAACAGGTCAATGGAGCAATCAAAGGACCGGTGTGGAGGAAGGGGTATGTTGCCGGGTTCAGAAAATACCTGTTTGTAATCGGCATATACCTGTGGAACCAGAGACGTGGAACATAGATGAACCCCATTGTTGTCCGTCTTTAGGGAAGTCGAAACGGTCATGGTGGGAACAGATAGCTTGCATCCTTGAGCACACCTTTCGGAGGAAAAGGTTAAAGTCTGAGTTCTCCAGTCTATCAACGGATTGTGATGTTGTAACCATGGTAGTCCTAGGACCATCTTGTAGTTAGGTGACTTAATAACATCAAAGGAGAGTTCCTCGTAATGATCAGTAATCTGAAGAGCCAATCCGACCGTGAACTGGCTAATAGGCCCCGAAGACAAGGGGGTACCATCAATAAGCTCCACCGACAAGGGAGTAGGCCTGGAAACGAGTGGTATTTTATGTCGGGCGACGAATGTTTCGTCGATGTAGTTGCCGGAAGCCCCACAATCCAGCAGACCAGATATCTCCAGGTCTCTGTCTGGTAATTTAATCCTGACCTTTAGGGTCTGTAGCACCACTGGTTGCATGGGCCGACGAATGGAACAAATAACCGAAGGGTCTGAGGAGGAGATGGGACCTGTCGTTGCCCTTCCTATAAACGACAGGTCTCCTAGTTTCCCGACTTCTTCTTTTGCGGACGTAAAGGACATATACTCAGATAATGCCCAGCTGCTCCACAGTAAAGACACAGACGCAAAGACCTCCTTCGTTTCTTCTCTTCTTCCGACAAAGGCCCTCTCATGGCTCCTACTTGCATGGGCTCAGATCCGGACTCGGTTGATCCAAATGAACCAGCAGGCGAGTTGGTCGTCCGGGAACCGCTTCTGTCAAACCGACGTCTCTCAGCCTTTCGTTCGGTTAGCCTTTGGTCAATACGAAGTACTTGATCAATCAAGAGTTGAAGACTCTCCGGCTCGGGGATGTGGAGTAATTCGTCTTTGTACTCCTCTCTCAGGCCTCGACGAAACAGCGTTTTCTGTGTAATTTCGGGCCACTGAGAGTCGGTAGCCAAAAGTCGGAAGCGACTGATGTAGGTGATGACGTCATTGCTTCCCTGTTTGTAGTCCATCAACTGATTCTGTGCGACGGAGGCCAGGTTCGGCGTCTGGAATACTTCCAGAAAGGCTTTTTCGAAGGCAGCAAAGTCATTCAAAATAGGACTGTTCGTGACCACAAACGGGGTTGCCCAAGCTAATGCGTTCCCAGTTAGATTCCCCAGGATATAGCCAATCTTGGCCCTATCGTTGTTAAAGTGGGTGGACCTGAAGAGGAAATGGATCCTACAGTGGTTACAAAACTCTGCCACCCGTCTAGGATCGCCGTCGAATTTGATGGGTGTTGTTTGAGCCAATGGTCCCTCTATCTGAGAAGAACTGGGTGCTCCTTGTGTTATCATTTGGCGTAATGTTTGATTCTCTTGATGCAGGGCGGTCATCTCAGCTCTGAGTGCCAGCAATTCGTTCCTCATTTCTTGCGATTCATCCATCTCCGAATCTGAAGGCAGGCGTCTCAATCTGTTAAGCTGATCGGCCCGAGAGGACCGCGTACCTGTAATCTTGGTGGTTGGTCTTGCTGAGGTCGCCAGTCTGGAGTCCAGGAACTGATGAATTAGCGACACGAGGAATCAGCCCCTCCACCACCCAAAAGAGGAACTGGGTGAAGGTTGGACCGACCCCCAATGTCACGATAAGTACTCGCCAGATGAGCGTGACTCGAGGATTGATGGCTCAGGTTGGTGACACTGTAGTTCAGGTAGAGCCGATTGTAGATATCATGAACCTTCCGGAACCAATGTAACAGTGAGGTATTACAGTTGATAGAAAAGTCCGGTTGGTGCTGATAGTTCCAGAGGTTTGCAGGATTAGGTTCGGAGGTAGGCAAAACAGGAAGAGAGAGAACAGCTGGAGGCTAGCTGGTACTGGGCAAGTCCCGGGTAAGTCTGAAGATGGGCAGACCCAGTGCCGACAACAAGTCAGGGCTGGAGGCAGGCAGGCTCAGGACAGGCCCCAGGTAAGGCTGGAGGTAGGTTGGCTCAAGACAGGCCACAGGAAAGTGCTGGAGGTAGGCTGACCCAGGACTGGCCACAGGTAAGGCTGGAGGCAGGCTGGCTCAAGACAAGCCACAGGTATGGGCTGGAGACTGGCTGACCCAGGACAGGCCACAGGTAAGGCTGGAGGCAGGCTGGCTCAAGACAAGCCACAGGTATGGGCTGGAGACTGGCTGACCCAGGACAGGCCACAGGTAAGGGCTGGAGATGGGCTGACCCAGGACAGGCCACAGGAAAGGACTGAAGGTAAGCTGACCCAGGACAGGCCACGGGTAAGGAATGGAGGTAAGCTGACCCAGGACAGGCCACAGGTAAGGACTGAAGGTAAGCTGACCCAGGACAGGCCACGGGTAAGGAATGGAGGTAAGCTGACCCAGGACAGGCCACAGGTAAGGACTGAAGGTAAGCTGACCCAGGACAGGCCACGGGTAAGGAATGGAGGTAAGCTGACCCAGGACAGGCCACAGGTAAGGCTGGAAGAGAGCTGGTCCAGGACAGGCCACAGGTAAGTGCAGGAGGCAGCTGGCCCAGAACAGGCCACAGGTAAGTAAGAGGCAGGAACAACGAGGCGAGCGAAGCGAACCGCGTTGAGACGCGACTCGCTGTGAATTGCGGCCTCTTTTATGGGCCGCCGGCGCCCGAAAGGCCTGGGACGCAAGCCGTTCCGTTTCCGGACGCCGGCGGACCCATAACGAGGCTTGAGAAGCAAGCCCCGCTAGGGAGATGAGTTCGGCCCACGGCGCATGCGCGGAGCCGAGAGAGAGGCCTTCCGCGCATGCGCCGAAGGCCGCCAGCCCTGTAGCCTGCCACTCCCCTCCCGGCGAGCCCCCGGAAGCAGATGCGCGGGTAGACTCGCCAGGAGGGGAAGAGAGCGGCAGACCCCCGTCTCCCGCGTGACATAACAGAAGGAAAGTGTCGAGCAGCCCTGCTATCCATAGTGATCAAGTCTGAGCACAGAAGGAAAGGGGCCAGCAGCCCTGCCACCCACAGTGATCAAGTCCGAGCCCATCAGGCAAGGAGCCAGCAGCCCTGCCACCCACAGTGATTTACTAGAGCCCAGAATGAAAGGTGCCAGCATCCTTGCCACCCACAGTGATTTACGAGAACCCAGAAGGAAAGGGTCCAGCAGCCCTGCCACCCATAGTTATAAAGTCTAAGCCCAGAAGGAAAGGGGCCAGCAACCCTGCCACCCACAGTGATCAAGTCTGACTCCAGCAGGAAAGGAGCCAGCAGCCCTGCCACCCACAGTGATTTACGAGAGCCCAGAAGGAAAGAGGCCAGCAGCCCTGCCACCCACAGTGATTTACGAGAGCCCAGAAGGAAAGGGGCCAGCATCCTTGCCACCCACAGTGATTTACGAGAACCCAGCAGGAAAGGAGCCAGCAGCCCTGCCATTCACGGTGATTAAGTCTGAGCCCAGCAGGCAAGGAACCAGCAGCCCTGCCACCCACAGTGTTTTATGAGAGCCCAGCAGGAAAGGAGCCAGCAGCCCTGCCACCCACAGTGATCAAGTCTGAGCCCAACAGGCAAGGAGCCAGCAGCCCTGCCACCCACAGTGATTTACGAGAGCCCAGAAGGAAAGGGGCCAGCATCCTTGCCACCCACAGTGATTTACGAGAACCCAGCAGGAAAGGAGCCAGCAGCCCTGCCATTCACGGTGATTAAGTCTGAGCCCAGCAGGCAAGGAGACAGCAGCCCTGCCACCCACAGTGATCAAGTCTGAGCACAGAAGGAAAGGGGCCAGCAGCCCTGCCACCCACAGTGATCAAGTGTGACCCCAGCAGGAAAGGAGCCAGCAGCCCTGCCACCCACAGTGATTTATGAGAGCCCAGCAGGAAAGGAGCCAGCAGCCCTGCCACCCACAGTGATCAAGTCTGAACCCAACAGGCAATGAGCCAGCAGCCCTGCCACCCACAGTGATTTACGAGAGCCCAGAAGGAAAGAGGCCAGCAGCCCTGCCACCCACAGTGATTTACGAGAGCCCAGAAGGAAAGGGGCCAGCATCCTTGCCACCCACAGTGATTTACGAGAACCCAGAAGGAAAGGGTCCAGCAGCCCTGCCACCCATAGTGATCAAGTCTGAGCCCAGAAGGAAAGAGGCCAGCAGCCCTGCCACTCACAGTGGTCAAGTCTGACCCCAGCAGGAAAGGAGCCAGCAGCCCTGCCACCCACAGTGATTTACGAGAGCCCAGAAGGAAAGAGGCCAGCAGCCCTGCCACCCACAGTGATTTACGAGAGCCCAGAAGGAAAGGGGCCAGCATCCTTGCCACCCACAGTGATTTACGAGAACCCAGAAGGAAAGGGTCCAGCAGACCTGCCACCCATAGTGATCAAGTCTGAGCCCAGAAGGAAAGGGGCCAGCAGCCCTGCAACCCACATTGATCAAGTCTGACCCCAGCAGGAAAGGAGCCAGCAGCCCGGCCACCCACAGTGAGCAAGTCTGAGCACAGCAGGAAATGAGCCAGCAGCCCTGCCGCCCACAGTGATTTAGGAGAGCCCAGAAGGAAAGGGCCGGCAGCCCTACCACCCACAGTGATCAAGTCTGAGGCCAGCAGGAAAGGAGCCAGCAGCGCACCCACACACAGTTATTAAGTCTGAGCCAAGCGGGAAAAGAGCCAGAAGCCCTACCACCCACAGTGATTTAGGAGAGCCCAGAAGGAAAGGAGCCAGCAGCACTACCACCCACAGTGATCAAGTCTGAGCCCAGCAGGAAAGGAGCCAGCAGCCCTGCCACCCACAGTGATTTAGAAGAGCCCAGAAGGAAAGGGGCCAGCAGCCCTGCCACCCACAGTGATTTAGGAGAGCCCAGAAGGAAAGGGGCAAGTAGCCCTGCCACCCACAGTGATCAAGTCTGAGCCCAGCAGGAAAGGAGTCAACAGCCCGGCCATCCACAGTGATCAAGTCCGAGCCCAGCAGGAAAGGAGTCAGCAGCCCTGCCACCCACAGTGATTTAGGAGAGCCCAGAAGGAAAAGGGCCAGCAGCCCTGCCACCCACAGTGATTTAGGAGAGCCCAGAAGGAAAGGGGCCAGCATCCTTGCCACCCACAGTGATTTAAGAGAACCCAGAAGGAAAGGGTCGAGCATCCCTGCCATCCATAGTGATCAAGTCTGAGCACAGAAGGAAAGGGGCCAGCAGCCCTGCCACCCACAGTGATTAAGTCCGAGCCCATCAGGCAAGGAGCCAGCAGCCCTGCCACCCACAGTGATTTACTAGAGCCCAGAATGAAAGGTGCCAGCATCCTTGCCACCCACAGTGATTTACGAGAACCCAGATGGAAAGGGTCCAGCAGCCCTGCCACCCATAGTTATAAAGTCTAAGCCCAGAAGGAAAGGGGCCAGCAACCCTGCCACCCACAGTGATCAAGTCTGACTCCAGCAGGAAAGGAGCCAGCAGCCCTGCCACCCAGAGTGATTTACGAGAGCCCAGAAGGAAAGGGTCCAGCAGCCCTGCCACCCATAGTGATCAAGTCTGAGCCCAGAAGGAAAGGGGCCCACAGCCCTGCCACCCACAGTGATCAAGTCTGAGCCCAGCAGGAAAGGAGTCAGCAGCCCTGCCACCCACAGTGATTTAGGAGAGCCCAGAAGGAAAGGGGCCAGCAGCCCTGCCACCCACAGTGATTTACAAGAGCCCAGCAGGCAAGGAGACAGCAGCCCTGCCACCCACAGTGATCAAGTCTGACCCCAGCTGGAAAGGAGCCAGCAGCCCTGCCACCCACAGTGATTTATGAGAGCCCAGCAGGAAAGGAGCCAGCAGCCCTGCCATTCACAGTGATTAAGTCTGAGCCCAGCAGGCAAGGAACCAGCAGCCATGCCACCCACAGTGTTTTATGAGAGCCCAGCAGGAAAGGAGCCAGCAGCCCTGCCACCCACAGTGATTTACGAGAGCCCAGAAGGAAAGAGGCCAGCAGCCCTGCCACCCACAGTGATTTACGAGAGCCCAGAAGGAAAGGGGCCAGCATCCTTGCCACCCACAATGATTTACGAGAACCCAGAAGGAAAGGGTCCAGCCGCCCTGCCGCCCATAGTGATCAAGTCTGAGCCCAGAAGGAAAGGGGCCAGCAGCCCTGCCACCCACAGTGATCAAGTCTGACCCCAGCAGGAAAGGAGCCAGCAGCCCTGCCACCTACATTGATTTACGAGAGCCCAGAAGGAAAGAGGCCAGCAGCCCTGCCACACACAGTGATTTACGAGAGCCCAGAAGGAAAGGGGCCAGCATCCTTGCCACCCACAGTGATTTACGAGAGCCCAGAAGTAAAGGATCCAACAGCCCTGCCACCCATAGTGATCAAGTCTGAGCCCAGAAGGAAAGCGGCCAGCAGCCCTGCCACCCACAGTGATCAAGTCTGACCCCAGCAGGAAAGGAGCTAGCAGCCCTGCCACCCACAGTGATCAAGTCTGAGACCAGCAGGCAAGGAGCCAGCAGCCCTACCATCCACAGTGATTTACGAGAGCCCAGAAGGAAAGGGGCAAGCAGCCCTGCCACCCACAGTGATCAAGTCTGAGCCCAGCAGGAAAGGAGCCAGCAGCCCTACTACCCACAGTGATCAAGTCTGAGCCCAGCAGGAAAGCAGCCAGCAGCCCTGCCACCCACAGTGATTTAGAAGAGCCCAGAAGGAAAGGGGCCAGCAGCCCTGCCACCCACAGTGATTTAAGAGAGCCCAGAAGGAAAGGAGCCAGCAGCACTACCACCCACAGTGATGAAGTCTGAGCGCAGCAGAAAAGCAGCCAGCAGCCCTGCCACCCACAGTGATTTAGAAGAGCCCAGAAGGAAAGGGGCCAGCAGCCCTGCCACCCACAGTGATTTAAGAGAGCCCAGAAGGAAAGGAGCCAGCAGCACTACCACCCACAGTGATCAAGTCTGAGTGCAGCAGAAAAGGAGCCAGCAGCCCTGCCACCCACAGTGATTTAGAAGAGCCCAGAAGGAAAGGGGCCAGCAGCCCTGCCACCCACAGTGATTTAAGAGAGCCCAGAAGGAAAGGGGCAAGCAGTCCTGCCACCCACAGCGATCAAGTCTGAACCCAGCAGGAAAGGAGCCAGCAGCCCGGCCATCCACAGTGATCAAGTCTGAGCCCAGCAGGAAAGGAGTCAGCAGCCCTGCCACCCACAGTGATTTAGGAGAGCCCAGAAGGAAAAGGGCCAGCAGCCCTGCCACCCACAGTGATTTAGGAGAGCCCAGAAGGAAAGGGGCAAGCAGCCCTGCCACCCACAGTGATCAAGTCTGAGCCCAGCAGGAAAGGAGCCTGCAGCCCAGCCACCCACAGTGATCAAGTCCGAGCCCATCAGGCAAGGAGCCAGCAGCTCTGCCAACCACAGTGATTTACTAGAGCCCAGAAGGAAAGGGGCCAGCATCCTTGCCACCCACAGTGATTTACGAGAACCCAGAAGGAAAGGGTCCAGCAGCCCTGCCACCCATAGTTATCAAGTCTAAGCCCAGAAGGAAAGGGGCCAGCAACCCTGCCACCCACAGTGATCAAGTCTGACTCCAGCAGGAAAGGAGCCAGCAGCCCTGCCACCCAGAGTGATTTACGAGAGCCCAGAAGGAAAGAGGCCAGCAGCCCCGCCACCCTCAGTGATTTACGAGAGCCCAGAAGGAAAGGGGCCAGCATCCTCGCCACCCACAGTGATTTACGAGAACCCAGAAGGAAAGGGTCCAGCAGCCCTGCCACCCATAGTGATCAAGTCTGAGCCCAGAAGGAAAGGGGCCCACAGCCCTGCCACCCACAGTGATCAAGTCTGAGCCCAGCAGGAAAGGAGTCAGAAGCCCTGCCAACCACAGTGATTTAGGAGAGCCCAGAGGAAAGGGGCCAGCAGCCCTGCCACCCACAGTGATTTACAAGAGCCCAGCAGGCAAGGAGACAGCAGCCCTGCCACCCACAGTGATCAAGTCTGAGCACAGAAGGAAACGGGCCAGCAGCCCTGCCACCCACAGTGATCAAGTCTGAGCCCAGCAGGAAAGGAGCCAGCAGCCCAGCCACCCACAGTGATCAAGTCTGAGCCCAGAAGGAAAGGGGCCAGCAGCCCTGCCACCCACAGTGATCAAGTCCGAGCCCATCAGGCAAGGAGCCAGCAGCCCTGCCACCCACAGTGATTTACTAGAGCCCAGAAGGAAAGGGGCCAGCATCCTTGCCACCCACAGTGATTTACGAGAACCCAGAAGGAAAGGGTCCAGCAGCCCTGCCACCCATAGTTATCAAGTCTAAGCCCAGAAGGAAAGGGGCCAGCAACCCTGCCACCCACAGTGATCAAGTCTCACTCCAGCAGGAAAGGAGCCAGCAGCCCTGCCACCCAGAGTGATTTACGAGAGCCCAGAAGGAAAGAGGCCAGCAGCCCCGCCACCCACAGTGATTTACGAGAGCCCAGAAGGAAAGGGGCCAGCATCCTTGCCACCCACAGTGATTTACGAGAACCCAGAAGGAAAGGGTCCAGCAGCCCTGCCACCCATAGTGATCAAGTCTGAGCCCAGAAGGAAAGGGGCCCACAGCCCTGCCACCCACAGTGATCAAGTCTGAGACCAGCAGGAAAGGAGTCAGAAGCCCTGCCAACCACAGTGATTTAGGAGAGCCCAGAAGGAAAGGGGCCAGCAGCCCTGCCACCCACAGTGATTTACAAGAGCCCAGCAGGCAAGGAGACAGCAGCCCTGCCATCCACAGTGATCAAGTCTGAGCACAGAAGGAAACGGGCCAGCAGCCCTGCCACCCACAGTGATCAAGTCTGACCCCAGCTGGAAAGGAGCCAGCAGCCCAGCCACCCACAGTGATCAAGTCTGAGCCCAGAAGGAAAGGGGCCAGCAGCCCTGCCACCCACAGTGATCAAGTCCGAGCCCATCAGGCAAGGAGCCAGCAGCCCTGCCACCCACAGTGATTTACTAGAGCCCAGAAGGAAAGGGGCCAGCATCCTTGCCACCCACAGTGATTTACGAGAACCCAGAAGGAAAGGGTCCAGCAGCCCTGCCACCCATAGTTATCAAGTCTAAGCCCAGACAGAAAGGGGCCAGCAACCCTGCCACCCACAGTGATCAAGTCTGACTCCAGCAGGAAATGAGCCAGCAGCCCTGCCACCCAGAGTGATTTACGAGAGCCCAGAAGGAAAGAGGCCAGCAGCCCCGCCACCCACAGTGATTTACGAGAGCCCAGAAGGAAAGGGGCCAGCATCCTTGCCACCCACAGTGATTTACGAGAACCCAGAAGGAAAGGGTCCAGCAGCCCTGCCACCCATAGTGATCAAGTCTGAGCCCAGAAGGAAAGGGGCCCACAGCCCAGCCACCCACAGTGATCAAGTCTGAGCCCAGCAGGAAAGGAGTCAGAAGCCCTGCCAACCACAGTGATTTAGGAGAGCCCAGAAGGAAAGGGGCCAGCAGCCCTGCCACCCACAGTGATTTACAAGAGCCCAGCAGGCAAGGAGACAGCAGCCCTCCCACCCACAGTGATCAAGTCTGAGCACAGAAGGAAACGGTACAGCAGCCCTGCCACCCACAGTGATCAAGTCTGACCCCAGCTGGAAAGGAGCCAGCAGCCCTGCCACCCACAGTGATTTATGAGAGCCCAGCAGGAAAGGGGCCAGCATCCTTGCCACCCACAGTGATTTACGAGAACCCAGAAGGAAAGGGTCCAGCAGCCCTGCCACCCATAGTTATCAAGTCTAAGCCCAGAAGGAAAGGGGCCAGCAACCCTGCCACCCACAGTGATCAAGTCTGACTCCAGCAGGAAAGGAGCCAGCAGCCCTGCCACCCAGAGTGATTTACGAGAGCCCAGAAGGAAAGAGGCCAGCAGCCCCGCCACCCACAGTGATTTACGAGAGCCCAGAATGAAAGGGGCCAGCATCCTTGCCACCCACAGTGATTTACGAGAACCCAGAAGGAAAGGGTCCAGCAGCCCTGCCACCCATAGTGATCAAGTCTGAGCCCAGAAGGAAAGGGGCCCACAGCCCTGCCACCCACAGTGATCAAGTCTGAGCCCAGCAGGAAAGGAGTCAGATGCCCTGCCAACCACAGTGATTTAGGAGAGCCCAGAAGGAATGGGGCCAGCAGCCCTGCCACCCACAGTGATTTACAAGAGCTCAGCAGGCAAGGAGACAGCAGCCCTGCCACCCACAGTGATCAAGTCTGAGCACAGAAGGAAACGGGCCAGCAGCCCTGTCACCCACAGTGATCAAGTCTGAGCCCAGCTTGAAAGGAGCCAGCAGCCCAGCCACCCACAGTGATCAAGTCTGAGCCCAGAAGGAAAGGGGCCAGCAGCCCTGCCACCCACAGTGATCAAGTCCGAGCCCATCAGGCAAGGAGCCAGCAGTCCTGCCACCCACAGTGATTTACTAGAGCCCAGAAGGAAAGGGGCCAGCATCCTTGCCACCCACAGTGATTTATGAGAACCCAGAAGGAAAGTGTCCAGCAGCCCTGCCACCCATAGTTATCAAGTCTAAGCCCAGAAGGAAAGGGGCCAGCAACCCTGTCACCCACAGTGATCAAGTCTGACTCCAGCAGGAAAGGAGCCAGCAGCCCTGCTACCCAGAGTGATTTACGAGAGCCCAGAAGGAAAGAGGCCAGCAGCCCCGCCACCCACAGTGATTTACGAGAGCCCAGATGGAAAGGGGCCAGCATCCTTGCCACCCACAGTGATTTACGAGAACCCAGAAGGAAAGGGTCCAGCAGCCCTGCCACCCATAGTGATCAAGTCTGAACCCAGAAGGAAAGGGGCCCACAGCCCTGCCACCCACAGTGATCAAGTCTGAGCCCAGCAGGAAAGGAGTCAGAAGCCCTGCCAACCACAGTGATTTAGGAGAGCCCAGAAGGAAAGGGGCCAGCAGCCCTGCCACCCACAGTGATTTACAAGAGCCCAGCAGGCAAGGAGACAGCAGCCCTGCCACCCACAGTGATAAAGTCTGAGCACAGAAGGAAACGGGCCAGCAGCCCTGCCACCCACAGTGATCAAGTCTGACCCCAGCTGGAAAGGAGCCAGCAGCCCTGCCACCCACAGTGATTTATGAGAGCCCAGCAGGAAAGGAGCCAGCAGCCCTGCCATTCACAGTGATTAAGTCTGAGCCCAGCAGGCAAGGAACCAGAAGCCATGCCACCCACAGTGTTTTATGAGAGCCCAGCAGGAAAGGACCCAGCAGCCCTGCCACCCACAGTGATTTACGAGAGCCCAGAAGGAAAGAGGCCAGCAGCCCTGCCACCCACAGTGATTTACGAGAGCCCAGAAGGAAAGGGGCCAGCATCCTTGCCACCCACAGTGATTTACGAGAACCCAGAAGGAAAGGGTCCAGCAGCCCTGCCACCCATAGTGATCAAGTCTGAGCCCAGAAGGAAAGGGGCCAGCAGCCCTGCCTCCCACAGTGATCAAGTCTGACCCCAGCAGAAAGGAGCCAGCAGCCCTGCCACCCACATTGATTTACGAGAGCCCAGAAGGAAAGAGGCCAGCAGCCCTGCCACACACAGTGATTTACGAGAGCCCAGAAGGAAAGGGGCCAGCATCCTTGCCACCCACAGTGATTTACGAGAACCCAGAAGGAAAGGGTCCAGCAGCCCTGCCACCCATAGTGATCAAGTCTGAGCCCAGAAGGAAAGGGGCCAGCAGCCCTGCCACCCACAGTGATCAAGTCTGACCCCAACAGGAAAGGAGCTAGCAGCCCTGCCACCCACAGTGATCAAGTCTGAGACCAGCAGGCAAGGAGCCAGCAGCCCTACCATCCACAGTGATTTACGAGAGCCCAGAAGGAAAGTGGCAAGCAGCCCTGCCACCCATAGTGATCAAGTCTGAGCCCAGAAGGAAAGGGGCAAGCAGCCCCGCCACCCACAGTGATCAAGTCTGAGCCCAGCAGGAAAGGAGCCAGCAGCCCTACCACCCACAGTGATCAAGTCTGAGCCCAGCAGGAAAGGAGCCAGCAGCCCGGCCACACACAGTGATTAAGTCTGAGCCAAGCGGGAAAGGAGCCAGAAGCCCTACCACCCACAGTGATTTAGGAGAGCCCAGAAGGAAAGGAGCCAGCAGCACTACCACCCACAGTGATTTAGAAGAGCCCAGAAGGAAAGGGGCCAGCAGCCCTGCCACCCACAGTGATTTAGAAGAGCCCAGAAGGAAAGGGGCCAGCAGCCCTGCCACCCACAGTGATTTAAGAGAGCCCAGAAGGAAAGGAGCCAGCAGCACTACCACCCACAGTGATCAAGTCTGAGTGCAGCAGAAAAGGAGCCAGCAGCCCTGCCACCCACAGTGATTTAGAAGAGCCCAGAAGGAAAGGCGCCAGCAGCCCTGCCACCCACAGTGATTTAAGAGAGCCCAGAAGGAAAGGGGCAAGCAGTCCTGCCACCCACAGTGATCAAGTCTGAGCCCAGCTGGAAAGGAGCCAGCAGCCCGGCCATCCACAGTGATCAAGTCTTAGCCCAGCAGGAAAGGAGTCAGCAGCCCTGCCACCCTCAGTGATTTAGGAGAGCCCAGAAGGAAAAGGGCCAGCAGCCCTGCCACCCACAGTGATTTAGGAGAGCCCAGAAGGAAAGGGGCAAGCAGCCCTGCCACCCACAGTGATCAAGTCTGAGCCCAGCAGGAAAGGAGCCAGCAGCCCAGCCACCCACAGTGATCAAGTCTGAGCCCAGAAGGAAAGGGGCCAGGAGCCCTGCCACCCACAGTGATCAAGTCCGAGCCCATCAGGCAAGGAGCCAGCAGCCCTGCCACCCACAGTGATTTACTAGAGCCCAGAAGGAAAGGGGCCAGCATCCTTGCCACCCACAGTGATTTACGAGAACCCAGAAGGAAAGGGTCCAGCAGCCCTGCCACCCATAGTTATCAAGTCTAAGCCCAGAAGGAAAGGGGCCAGCAACCCTGCCACCCACAGTGATCAAGTCTGACTCCAGCAGGAAAGGAGCCAGCAGCCCTGCCACCCAGAGTGATTTACGAGAGCCCAGAAGGAAAGAGGCCAGCAGCCCCGCCACCCACAGTGATTTACGAGAGCCCAGAAGGAAAGGGGCCAGCATCCTTGCCACCCACAGTGATTTACGAGAACCCAGAAGGAAAGGGTCCAGCAGCCCTGCCACCCATAGTGATCAAGTCTGAGCCCAGAAGGAAAGGGGCCCACAGCCCTGCCACCCACAGTGATCAAGTCTGAGCCCAGCAGGAAAGGAGTCAGCAGCCCTGCCAACCACAGTGATTTAGGAGAGCCCAGAAGGAAAGGGGCCAGCAGCCCTGCCACCCACAGTGATTTACAAGAGCCCAGCAGGCAAGGAGACAGCAGCCCTGCCACCCACAGTGATCAAGTCTGAGCACAGAAGGAAACGGGCCAGCAGCCCTGCCACCCACAGTGATCAAGTCTGACCCCAGCTGGAAAGGAGCCAGCAGCCCTGCCACCCACAGTGATTTATGAGAGCCCAGCAGGAAAGGAGCCAGCAGCCCTGCCATTCACAGTGATTAAGTCTGAGCCCAGCAGGCAAGGAACCAGCAGCCATGCCACCCACAGTGTTTTATGAGAGCCCAGCACGAAAGGAGCCAGCAGCCCTGCCACCCACAGTGATTTCCGAGAGCCCAGAAGGAAAGAGGCCAGCAGCCCTGCCACCCACAGTGATTTACGAGAGCCCAGAAGGAAAGGGGCCAGCATCCTTGCCACCCACAGTGATTTACGAGAACCCAGAAGGAAAGGGTCCAGCAGCCCTGCCACCCATAGTGATCAAGTCTGAGCCCAGAAGGAAAGGGGCCAGCAGCCCTGCCACCCACAGTGATTAAGTCTGACCCCAGCAGGAAAGGAGCCAGCAGCCCTGCCACCCACATTGATTTTCGAGAGCCCAGAAGGAAAGAGGCCAGCAGCCCTGCCACACACAGTGATTTACGAGAGCCCAGAAGGAAAGGGGTCAGCATCCTTGCCACCCACAGTGATTTACGAGAACCCAGAAGGAAAGGGTCCAGCAGCCCTGCCACCCATAGTGATCAAGTCTGAGCACAGAAGGAAAGGGGCCAGCAGCCCTGCCACCCACAGTGATCAAGTCTGACCCCAGCAGGAAAGGAGCTAGCAGCCCTGCCACCCACAGTGATCAAGTCTGAGACCAGCAGGCAAGGAGCCAGCAGCCCTACCATCCACAGTGATTTACGAGAGCCCAGAAGGAAAGGGGCAAGCGGCCCTGCCACCCATAGTGATCAAGTCTGAGCCCAGAAGGAAAGGGGCAAGCAGCCCCGCCACCCACAGTGATCAAGTCTGAGCCCAGCAGGAAAGGAGCCAGCAGCCCTACCACCCACAGTGATCAAGTCTGAGCCCAGCAGGAAAGGAGCCAGCAGCCCGGCCACACACAGTGATTAAGTCTGAGCCAAGCGTGAAAGGAGCCAGAAGCCCTACCACCCACAGTGATTTAGGAGAGCCCAGAAGGAAAGGAGCCAGCAGCACTACCACCCACAGTGATCAAGTCTGAGCGCAGCAGAAAAGGAGCCAGCAGCCCTGCCACCCACAGTGATTTAGAAGAGCCCAGAAGGAAAGGGGCCAGCAGCCCTGCCACCCACAGTGATTTAAGAGAGCCCAGAAGGAAAGGAGCCAGCAGCACTACCACCCACAGTGATCAAGTCTGAGTGCAGCAGAAAAGGAGCCAGCAGCCCTGCCACCCACAGTGATTTAGAAGAGCCCAGAAGGAAAGGCGCCAGCAGCCCTGCCACCCACAGTGATTTAAGAGAGCCCAGAAGGAAAGGGGCAAGCAGTCCTGCCACCCACAGTGATCAAGTCTGAGCCCAGCAGGAAAGGAGCCAGCAGCCCGGCCATCCACAGTGATCAAGTCTGAGCCCAGCAGGAAAGGAGTCAGCAGCCCTGCCACCCACAGTGATTTAGGAGAGCCCAGAAGGAAAAGGGCCAGCAGCCCTGCCACCCACAGTGATTTAGGAGAGCCCAGAAGGAAAGGGGCAAGCAGCCCTGCCACCCACAGTGATCAAGTCTGAGCCCAGCAGGAAAGGAGCCAGCAGCCCGGCCACCCACAGTGATCAAGTCTGAGCCCAGAAGGAAAGGGGCCAGCAGCCCTGCCACCCACAGTGATCAAGTCCGAGCCCATCAGGCAAGGAGCCAGCAGCCCTGCCACCCACAGTGATTTACTAGAGCCCAGAAGGAAAGGGGCCAGCATCCTTGCCACCCACAGTGATTTACGAGAACCCAGAAGGAAAGGGTCCAGCAGCCCTGCCACCCATAGTTATCAAGTCTAAGCCCAGAAGGAAAGGGGCCAGCAACCCTGCCACCCACAGTGATCAAGTCTGACTCCAGCAGGAAAGGAGTCAGCAGCCCTGCCAACCACAGTGATTTACGAGAGCCCAGAAGGAAAGGGGCCAGCATCCTTGCCACCCACAGTGATTTACGAGAACCCAGAAGGAAAGGGTCCAGCAGCCCTGCCACCCATAGTGATCAAGTCTGAGCCCAGAAGGAAAGGGGCCCACAGCCCTGCCACCCACAGTGATCAAGTCTGAGCCCAGCAGGAAAGGAGTCAGCAGCCCTGCCAACCACAGTGATTTAGGAGAGCCCAGCAGGCAAGGAGACAGCAGCCCTGCAACCCACAGTGATCAAGTCTGAGCACAGAAGGAAACGGGCCAGCAGCCCTGCCACCCACAGTGATCAAGTCTGACCCCAGCTGGAAAGGAGCCAGCAGCCCTGCCACCCACAGTGATTTATGAGAGCCCAGCAGGAAAGGAGCCAGCAGCCCTGCCATTCACTGTGATTAAGTCTGAGCCCAGCAGGCAAGGAACCAGCAGCCATGCCACCCACAGTGTTTTATGAGAGCCCAGCAGGAAAGGAGCCAGCAGCCCTGCCACCCACAGTGATTTACGAGAGCCCAGAAGAAAAGAGGCCAGCAGCCCTGCCACCCACAGTGATTTACGAGAGCCCAGAAGGAAAGGGGCCAGCATCCTTGCCACCACAGTGATTTACGAGAACCCAGAAGGAAAGGGTCCAGCAGCCCTGCCACCCATAGTGATCAAGTCTGAGCCCAGAAGGAAAGGGGCCAGCAGCCCTGCCACCCACAGTGATTAAGTCTGACCCCAGCAGGAAAGGAGCCAGCAGCCCTGCCACCCACATTGATTTTCGAGAGCCCAGAAGGAAAGAGGCCAGCAGCCCTGCCACACACAGTGATTTACGAGAGCCCAGAAGGAAAGGGGCCAGCATCCTTGCCACCCACAGTGATTTACGAGAACCCAGAAGGAAAGGGTCCAGCAGCCCTGCCACCCATAGTGATCAAGTCTGAGACCAGCAGGCAAGGAGCCAGCAGCCCTACCATCCACAGTGATTTACGAGAGCCCAGAAGGAAAGGGGCAAGCAGCCCTGCCACCCATAGTGATCAAGTCTGAGCCCAGAAGGAAAGGGGCAAGCAGCCCCGCCACCCACAGTGATCAAGTCTGAGCCCAGCAGGAAAGGAGCCAGCAGCCCTACCACCCACAGTGATCAAGTCTGAGCCCAGCAGGAAAGGAGCCAGCAGCCCGGCCACACACAGTGATTAAGTCTGAGCCAAGCGGGAAAGGAGCCAGAAGCCCTACCACCCACAGTGATTTAGGAGAGCCCAGAAGGAAAGGAGCCAGCAGCACTACCACCCACAGTGATCAAGTCTGAGCGCAGCAGAAAAGGAGCCAGCAGCCCTGCCACCCACAGTGATTTAGAAGAGCCCAGAAGGAAAGGGGCCAGCAGCCCTGCCACCCACAGTGATTTAAGAGAGCCCAGAAGGAAAGGAGCCAGCAGCACTACCACCCACAGTGATCAAGTCTGAGTGCAGCAGAAAAGGAGCCAGCAGCCCTGCCACCCACAGTGATTTAGAAGAGCCCAGAAGGAAAGGCGCCAGCAGCCCTGCCACCCACAGTGATTTAAGAGAGCCCAGAAGGAAAGGGGCAAGCAGTCCTGCCACCCACAGTGATCAAGTCTGAGCCCAGCAGGAAAGGAGCCAGCAGCCCGGCCATCCACAGTGATCAAGTCTGAGCCCAGCAGGAAAGGAGTCAGCAGCCCTGCCACCCACAGTGATTTAGGAGAGCCCAGAAGGAAAAGGGCCAGCAGCCCTGCCACCCACAGTGATTTAGGAGAGCCCAGAAGGAAAGGGGCAAGCAGCCCTGCCACCCACAGTGATCAAGTCTGAGCCCAGCAGGAAAGGAGCCAGCAGCCCGGCCACCCACAGTGATCAAGTCTGAGCCCAGAAGGAAAGGGGCCAGCAGCCCTGCCACCCACAGTGATCAAGTCCGAGCCCATCAGGCAAGGAGCCAGCAGCCCTGCCACCCACAGTGATTTACTAGAGCCCAGAAGGAAAGGGGCCAGCATCCTTGCCACCCACAGTGATTTACGAGAACCCAGAAGGAAAGGGTCCAGCAGCCCTGCCACCCATAGTTATCAAGTCTAAGCCCAGAAGGAAAGGGGCCAGCAACCCTGCCACCCACAGTGATCAAGTCTGACTCCAGCAGGAAAGGAGCCAGCAGCCCTGCCACCCAGAGTGATTTACGAGAGCCCAGAAGGAAAGAGGCCAGCAGCCCCGCCACCCACAGTGATTTACGAGAGCCCAGAAGGAAAGGGGCCAGCATCCTTGCCACCCACAGTGATTTACGAGAACCCAGAAGGAAAGGGTCCAGCAGCCCTGCCACCCATAGTGATCAAGTCTGAGCCCAGAAGGAAAGGGGCCCACAGCCCTGCCACCCACAGTGATCAAGTCTGAGCCCAGCAGGAAAGGAGTCAGCAGCCCTGCCAACCACAGTGATTTAGGAGAGCCCAGAAGGAAAGGGGCCAGCAGCCCTGCCACCCACAGTGATTTACAAGAGCCCAGCAGTCAAGGAGACAGCAGCCCTGCCACCCACAGTGATCAAGTCTGAGCACAGAAGGAAACGGGCCAGCAGCCCTGCCACCCACAGTGATCAAGTCTGACCCCAGCTGGAAAGGAGCCAGCAGCCCTGCCACCCACAGTGATTTATGAGAGCCCAGCAGGAAAGGAGCCAGCAGCCCTGCCATTCACAGTGATTAAGTCTGAGCCCAGCAGGCAAGGAACCAGCAGCCATGCCACCCACAGTGTTTTATGAGAGCCCAGCAGGAAAGGAGCCAGCAGCCCTGCCACCCACAGTGATTTACGAGAGCCCAGAAGGAAAGAGGCCAGCAGCCCTGCCACCCACAGTGATTTACGAGAGCCCAGAAGGAAAGGGGCCAGCATCCTTGCCACCCACAGTGATTTACGAGAACCCAGAAGGAAAGGGTCCAGCAGCCCTGCCACCCATAGTGATCAAGTCTGAGCCCAGAAGGAAAGGGGCCAGCAGCCCTGCCACCCACAGTGATTAAGTCTGACCCCAGCAGGAAAGGAGCCAGCAGCCCTGCCACCCACATTGATTTTCGAGAGCCCAGAAGGAAAGAGGCCAGCAGCCCTGCCACACACAGTGATTTACGAGAGCCCAGAAGGAAAGGGGCCAGCATCCTTGCCACCCACAGTGATTTACGAGAACCCAGAAGGAAAGGGTCCAGCAGCCCTGCCACCCATAGTGATCAAGTCTGAGCCCAGAAGGAAAGGGGCCAGCAGCCCTGCCACCCACAGTGATCAAGTCTGACCCCAGCAGGAAAGGAGCTAGCAGCCCTGCCACCCACAGTAATCAAGTCTGAGACCAGCAGGCAAGGAGCCAGCAGCCCTACCATCCACAGTGATTTACGAGAGCCCAGAAGGAAAGGGGCAAGCAGCCCTGCCACCCACAGTGATCAAGTCTGAGCCCAGCAGGAAAGGAGCCAGCATCCCTACCACCCACAGTGATCAAGTCTGAGCCCAGCAGGAAAGGAGCCAGCAGCCCGGCCACACACAGTGATTAAGTCTGAGCCAAGCGGGAAAGGAGCCAGAAGCCCTACCACCCACAGTGATTTAGGAGAGCCCAGAAGGAAAGGAGCCAGCAGCACTACCACCCACAGTGATCAAGTTTGAGTGCAGCAGAAAAGGAGCCAGCAGCCCTGCCACCCACAGTGATTTAGAAGAGCCCAGAAGGAAAGGGGCCAGCAGCCCTGCCACCCACAGTGATTTAAGAGAGCCCAGAAGGAAAGGAGCCAGCAGCACTACCACCCACAGTGATCAAGTCTGAGCGCAGCAGAAACGGAGCCAGCAGCCCTGCCACCCACAGTGATTTAGAAGAGCCCAGAATGAAAGAGGCCAGCAGCCCTGCCACCCACAGTGATTTAAGAGAGTCCAGAAGGAAAGGGGCAAGCAGTCCTGCCACCCACAGTGATCAAGTCTGAGCCCAGCAGGAAAGGAGCCAGCAGCCCGGCCATCCACAGTGATCAAGTCTGAGCCCAGCAGGAAAGGAGTCAGCAGCCCTGCCACCCACAGCGATTTAGGAGAGCCCAGAAGGAAAAGGGCCAGCAGCCCTGCCACCCACAGTGATTTAGGAGAGCCCAGAAGGAAAGGGGCAAGCAGCCCTGCCACCCACAGTGATCAAGTCTGAGCCCAGCAGGAAAGGAGCCAGCAGCCCAGCCACCCACAGTGATCAAGTCTGAGCCCAGAAGGAAAGAGGCCAGCAGCCCTGCCACCCACAGTGATTTACGAGAGCCCAGAAGGAAAGGGGCCAGTATCCTTGCCATCCACAGTGATTTACGAGAACCCAGAAGGAAAGGGTCCAGCAGCCCTGCCACCCATAGTGATCAAGTCTGAGCCAAGAAGGGAAGGGGCCAGCAGCCCTGCCACCCACAGTGATCAAGTCTGACCCCAGCAAGAAAGGAGCCAGCAGCCCTGCCACCCACAGTGATTTACGAGAGCCCAGAAGGAAAGAGTCCAGCAGCCCTGCCACCCACAGTGATTTACGAGAGCCCAGAAGGAAAGGGGCCAGCATCCTTGCCACCCACAGTGATTTACAAGAACCCAGAAGGAAAGGGTCCAGCAGCCCTGCCACCCATAGTGATCAAGTCTGAGCCCAGAAGGAAAGGGCCGACAGCCCTGCCACCCACAGTGATCAAGTCTGAGCCCAGCAGGAAAGTAGTCAGTAGCACTGCCACCCACAGTGATTTAGGAGAGCCCAGAAAGAAAGGTGCCACCCACAGTGATTTACAAGAGCCCAGCAGGCAAGGAGACAGCAGCCCTGCCACCCACAGTGATCAATTCTGAGCACAGAAGGAAAGGGGCCAGCATCCTTGCCACCCACAGTGATTTACGAGAACCCAGAAGGAAAGGGTCCAGCAGCCCTGCCACCCATAGTGATCAAGTCTGAGCCCAGAAGGAAAGGGGCCAGCAGCCCTGCCACCCACAGTGATTAAGTCTGACCCCAGCAGGAAAGGAGCCAGCAGCCCTGCCACCCACATTGATTTTCGAGAGCCCAGAAGGAAAGAGGCCAGCAGCCCTGCCACACACAGTGATTTACGAGAGCCCAGAAGGAAAGGGGCCAGCATCCTTGCCACCCACAGTGATTTACGAGAACCCAGAAGGAAAGGGTCCAGCAGCCCTGCCACCCATAGTGATCAAGTCTGAGCCCAGAAGGAAAGGGGCCAGCAGCCCTGCCACCCACAGTGATCAAGTCTGACCCCAGCAGGAAAGGAGCTAGCAGCCCTGCCACCCACAGTAATCAAGTCTGAGACCAGCAGGCAAGGAGCCAGCAGCCCTACCATCCACAGTGATTTACGAGAGCCCAGAAGGAAAGGGGCAAGCAGCCCTGCCACCCACAGTGATCAAGTCTGAGCCCAGCAGGAAAGGAGCCAGCATCCCTACCACCCACAGTGATCAAGTCTGAGCCCAGCAGGAAAGGAGCCAGCAGCCCGGCCACACACAGTGATTAAGTCTGAGCCAAGCGGGAAAGGAGCCAGAAGCCCTACCACCCACAGTGATTTAGGAGAGCCCAGAAGGAAAGGAGCCAGCAGCACTACCACCCACAGTGATCAAGTTTGAGCGCAGCAGAAAAGGAGCCAGCAGCCCTGCCACCCACAGTGATTTAGAAGAGCCCAGAAGGAAAGGGGCCAGCAGCCCTGCCACCCACAGTGATTTAAGAGAGCCCAGAAGGAAAGGAGCCAGCAGCACTACCACCCACAGTGATCAAGCCTGAGCGCAGCAGAAACGGAGCCAGCAGCCCTGCCACCCACAGTGATTTAGAAGAGCCCAGAATGAAAGAGGCCAGCAGCCCTGCCACCCACAGTGATTTAAGAGAGTCCAGAAGGAAAGGGGCAAGCAGTCCTGCCACCCACAGTGATCAAGTCTGAGCCCAGCAGGAAAGGAGCCAGCAGCCCGGCCATCCACAGTGATCAAGTCTGAGCCCAGCAGGAAAGGAGTCAGCAGCCCTGCCACCCACAGCGATTTAGGAGAGCCCAGAAGGAAAAGGGCCAGCAGCCCTGCCACCCACAGTGATTTAGGAGAGCCCAGAAGGAAAGGGGCAAGCAGCCCTGCCACCCACAGTGATCAAGTCTGAGCCCAGCAGGAAAGGAGCCAGCAGCCCAGCCACCCACAGTGATCAAGTCTGAGCCCAGAAGGAAAGAGGCCAGCAGCCCTGCCACCCACAGTGATTTACGAGAGCCCAGAAGGAAAGGGGCCAGTATCCTTGCCATCCACAGTGATTTACGAGAACCCAGAAGGAAAGGGTCCAGCAGCCCTGCCACCCATAGTGATCAAGTCTGAGCCAAGAAGGGAAGGGGCCAGCAGCCCTGCCACCCACAGTGATCAAGTCTGACCCCAGCAAGAAAGGAGCCAGCAGCCCAGCCACCCACAGTGATCAAGTCTGAGCCCAGAAGGAAAGAGGCCAGCAGCCCTGCCACCCACAGTGATTTACGAGAGCCCAGAAGGAAAGGGGCCAGTATCCTTGCCATCCACAGTGATTTACGAGAACCCAGAAGGAAAGGGTCCAGCAGCCCTGCCACCCATAGTGATCAAGTCTGAGCCCAGAAGGAAAGAGTCCAGCAGCCCTGCCACCCACAGTGATTTACGAGAGCCCAGAAGGAAAGGGGCCAGCATCCTTGCCACCCACAGTGATTTACAAGAACCCAGAAGGAAAGGGTCCAGCAGCCCTGCCACCCATAGTGATCAAGTCTGAGCCCAGAAGGAAAGGGCCGACAGCCCTGCCACCCACAGTGATCAAGTCTGAGCCCAGCAGGAAAGTAGTCAGTAGCACTGCCACCCACAGTGATTTAGGAGAGCCCAGAAAGAAAGGTGCCACCCACAGTGATTTACAAGAGCCCAGCAGGCAAGGAGACAGCAGCCCTGCCACCCACAGTGATCAATTCTGAGCACAGAAGGAAAGGAGCCAGCAGCCCTGCCACCCACAGTGATCAAGTCTGACCCCAGCAGGAAAGGAGCCAGCAGCCCTGCCACCCACAGTGATTTAGGAGAGCCCAGCAGGAAAGGAGCCAGCAGCCTTGCCATTCACAGTGATTAAGTCTGAGCCCAGCAGGCAAGGAACCAGCAGCCCTGCCACCCACAGTGTTTTATGAGAGCCCAGCAGGAAAGGAGCCAGCAGCCCTGCCACCAACAGTGATTTGCGAGAGCCCAGAAGGAAAGGGGCCAGCATCCTTGCCACCCACAGTGATTTACGAGAACCCAGAAGGAAAGGGTCCAGCAGCCCTGCCACCCATAGTGATCAAGTCTGAGCCCAGAAGGAAAGGGGCCAGCAGCCCTGCCACCCACAGTGATCTAGTCTGACCCCAGCAGGAAAGGAGCTAGCAGCCCTGCCACCCACAGTGATCAAGTCTGAGACCAGCAGGCAAGGAGCCATAAGCCCTGCCATCAACAGTGATTTACGAGAGCCCAGAAGGAAAGGGGCAAGCAGCCCTGCCACCCACAGTGATCAAGTTTGAGCCCAGCAGGAAAGGAGCCAGCAGCCCGGCCACCCACAGTGAGCAAGTTTGAGCACAGCAGGAAATGAGCCAGCAGCCCTGCCACCCACAGTGATTTAGGAGAGCCCAGAAGGAAAGGGGCCGGCAGCCCTACCACCCACAGTGATCAAGTCTGAGCCCAGCAGGAAAGGAGCTAGCATCCCGGCCACACATAGTGATTAAGTCTGAGCCAAGCGGGAAAGGAGCCAGAAGCCCTACCACCCACAGTGATTTAGGAGAGCCCAGAAGGAAAGGAGCCAGCAGCACTACCACCCACAGTGATCAAATCTGAGCCCAGCAGGAAAGGAGCCAGCAGCCCTGCCACCCACAGTGATTTAGAAGAGCCCAGAAGGAAAGGGGCCAGCAGCCCTGCCACCCACAGTGATTTAGGAGAGCCCAGAAGGAAAGGGGCAAGCAGCCCTGCCACCCACAGTGATCAAGCCTGAGCCCAGCAGGAAAGGAGCCAGCAGCCAGGCCATCCACAGTGATCAAGTCTGAGCCCAGCAGAAAAGGAGTCAGCAGCCCTGCCACCCACAGTGATTTAAGAGAGCCCAGAAGGAAAAGGGCCAGCAGCCCTGCCACCCACAGTGATTTAGGAGAGCCCAGAAGGAAAGGGGCAAGCAGCCCTGCCACCCACAGTGATCAAGTCTGAGCCCAGCAGGAAAGGAGCCAGCAGCACGGCCACCCACAGTGATCAAGTCTGAGCCGAGAAGGAAAGGGGCCAGCAGCCCTGCCACACACAGTGATTAATTCTGAGCCAAGCGGGAAAGGACCAGCAGCCCTTCCACCCACAGTGATTTAGGAGAGCCCAGAAGGAAAGGGGCCATCAGCCCTGCCTCCCACAGTGATTAAGTCTGATCCCAGGAGGAAAGGAGCCAGCAGCTCTGCCACCCACAGTGATTTTGGAGAGCCCAGAAGGAAAGGGGCCAGCAGCCCTGCCACCCACAGTGATAAAGTCTGAACCCAGTAGGAAAGGGGCCAGCAGACCTGCCACCCACAGTGATCAAGTCTGAGCCCATAAGGAAAGGGGCCCACAGCCCTGCCACCCACAGTGATCAGTTCTGAGCCCAGCAGGAAAGGAGTCAGCAGCCCTGCCACCCACAGCGATTTAGGAGAGCCCAGAAGGAAAGGAGCCAGCAGCCCTGCCACCCACAGTGATCAAGTCTGAGCTCAGCAGGCAAGGAGCCAGCAGCCCTGCCACCCACAGTGATCAAGTCTGAGCCCAGAGGGAAAGGGGCCAGCAGCCCTGCCACCCACAGTGATCAAGTCTGACCCCAGCAGGGAAGGAGCCAGTAGCCCTGCCACCCACAGTGATTTAGGAGAGCACAGCAGGAAAGGAGCCAGCAGCCCTGCCACCCACAATGATTAAGTCTGAGCCCAGCAGGCAAGGAGCCAGCAGCCCTGCCACCCACAGTGATTTAGAAGAGCCCAGAAGGAAAGGGGCCAGCAGCCCTGCCACCCACAGTGATTTAAGAGAGCCCAGAAGGAAAGGAGCCAGCAGCACTACCACCCACAGTGATCAAGCCTGAGCGCAGCAGAAACGGAGCCAGCAGCCCTGCCACCCACAGTGATTTAGAAGAGCCCAGAATGAAAGAGGCCAGCAGCCCTGCCACCCACAGTGATTTAAGAGAGTCCAGAAGGAAAGGGGCAAGCAGTCCTGCCACCCACAGTGATCAAGTCTGAGCCCAGCAGGAAAGGAGCCAGCAGCCCGGCCATCCACAGTGATCAAGTCTGAGCCCAGCAGGAAAGGAGTCAGCAGCCCTGCCACCCACAGCGATTTAGGAGAGCCCAGAAGGAAAAGGGCCAGCAGCCCTGCCACCCACAGTGATTTAGGAGAGCCCAGAAGGAAAGGGGCAAGCAGCCCTGCCACCCACAGTGATCAAGTCTGAGCCCAGCAGGAAAGGAGCCAGCAGCCCAGCCACCCACAGTGATCAAGTCTGAGCCCAGAAGGAAAGAGGCCAGCAGCCCTGCCACCCACAGTGATTTACGAGAGCCCAGAAGGAAAGGGGCCAGTATCCTTGCCATCCACAGTGATTTACGAGAACCCAGAAGGAAAGGGTCCAGCAGCCCTGCCACCCATAGTGATCAAGTCTGAGCCAAGAAGGGAAGGGGCCAGCAGCCCTGCCACCCACAGTGATCAAGTCTGACCCCAGCAAGAAAGGAGCCAGCAGCCCAGCCACCCACAGTGATCAAGTCTGAGCCCAGAAGGAAAGAGGCCAGCAGCCCTGCCACCCACAGTGATTTACGAGAGCCCAGAAGGAAAGGGGCCAGTATCCTTGCCATCCACAGTGATTTACGAGAACCCAGAAGGAAAGGGTCCAGCAGCCCTGCCACCCATAGTGATCAAGTCTGAGCCCAGAAGGAAAGAGTCCAGCAGCCCTGCCACCCACAGTGATTTACGAGAGCCCAGAAGGAAAGGGGCCAGCATCCTTGCCACCCACAGTGATTTACAAGAACCCAGAAGGAAAGGGTCCAGCAGCCCTGCCACCCATAGTGATCAAGTCTGAGCCCAGAAGGAAAGGGCCGACAGCCCTGCCACCCACAGTGATCAAGTCTGAGCCCAGCAGGAAAGTAGTCAGTAGCACTGCCACCCACAGTGATTTAGGAGAGCCCAGAAAGAAAGGTGCCACCCACAGTGATTTACAAGAGCCCAGCAGGCAAGGAGACAGCAGCCCTGCCACCCACAGTGATCAATTCTGAGCACAGAAGGAAAGGAGCCAGCAGCCCTGCCACCCACAGTGATCAAGTCTGACCCCAGCAGGAAAGGAGCCAGCAGCCCTGCCACCCACAGTGATTTAGGAGAGCCCAGCAGGAAAGGAGCCAGCAGCCTTGCCATTCACAGTGATTAAGTCTGAGCCCAGCAGGCAAGGAACCAGCAGCCCTGCCACCCACAGTGTTTTATGAGAGCCCAGCAGGAAAGGAGCCAGCAGCCCTGCCACCAACAGTGATTTGCGAGAGCCCAGAAGGAAAGGGGCCAGCATCCTTGCCACCCACAGTGATCTACGAGAACCCAGAAGGAAAGGGTCCAGCAGCCCTGCCACCCATAGTGATCAAGTCTGAGCCCAGAAGGAAAGGGGCCAGCAGCCCTGCCACCCACAGTGATCTAGTCTGACCCCAGCAGGAAAGGAGCTAGCAGCCCTGCCACCCACAGTGATCAAGTCTGAGACCAGCAGGCAAGGAGCCATAAGCCCTGCCATCAACAGTGATTTACGAGAGCCCAGAAGGAAAGGGGCAAGCAGCCCTGCCACCCACAGTGATCAAGTTTGAGCCCAGCAGGAAAGGAGCCAGCAGCCCGGCCACCCACAGTGAGCAAGTTTGAGCACAGCAGGAAATGAGCCAGCAGCCCTGCCACCCACAGTGATTTAGGAGAGCCCAGAAGGAAAGGGGCCGGCAGCCCTACCACCCACAGTGATCAAGTCTGAGCCCAGCAGGAAAGGAGCTAGCATCCCGGCCACACATAGTGATTAAGTCTGAGCCAAGCGGGAAAGGAGCCAGAAGCCCTACCACCCACAGTGATTTAGGAGAGCCCAGAAGGAAAGGAGCCAGCAGCACTACCACCCACAGTGATCAAATCTGAGCCCAGCAGGAAAGGAGCCAGCAGCCCTGCCACCCACAGTGATTTAGAAGAGCCCAGAAGGAAAGGGGCCAGCAGCCCTGCCACCCACAGTGATTTAGGAGAGCCCAGAAGGAAAGGGGCAAGCAGCCCTGCCACCCACAGTGATCAAGCCTGAGCCCAGCAGGAAAGGAGCCAGCAGCCAGGCCATCCACAGTGATCAAGTCTGAGCCCAGCAGAAAAGGAGTCAGCAGCCCTGCCACCCACAGTGATTTAAGAGAGCCCAGAAGGAAAAGGGCCAGCAGCCCTGCCACCCACAGTGATTTAGGAGAGCCCAGAAGGAAAGGGGCAAGCAGCCCTGCCACCCACAGTGATCAAGTCTGAGCCCAGCAGGAAAGGAGCCAGCAGCACGGCCACCCACAGTGATCAAGTCTGAGCCGAGAAGGAAAGGGGCCAGCAGCCCTGCCACACACAGTGATTAATTCTGAGCCAAGCGGGAAAGGACCAGCAGCCCTTCCACCCACAGTGATTTAGGAGAGCCCAGAAGGAAAGGGGCCATCAGCCCTGCCTCCCACAGTGATTAAGTCTGATCCCAGGAGGAAAGGAGCCAGCAGCTCTGCCACCCACAGTGATTTTGGAGAGCCCAGAAGGAAAGGGGCCAGCAGCCCTGCCACCCACAGTGATAAAGTCTGAACCCAGTAGGAAAGGGGCCAGCAGACCTGCCACCCACAGTGATCAGTTCTGAGCCCAGCAGGAAAGGAGTCAGCAGCCCTGCCACCCACAGCGATTTAGGAGAACCCAGAAGGAAAGGAGCCAGCAGCCCTGCCACCCACAGTGATCAAGTCTGAGCTCAGCAGGCAAGGAGCCAGCAGCCCTGCCACCCACAGTGATCAAGTCTGAGCCCAGAGGGAAAGGGGCCAGCAGCCCTGCCACCCACAGTGATCAAGTCTGACCCCAGCAGGGAAGGAGCCAGTAGCCCTGCCACCCACAGTGATTTAGGAGAGCACAGCAGGAAAGGAGCCAGCAGCCCTGCCACCCACAATGATTAAGTCTGAGCCCAGCAGGCAAGGAGCCAGCAGCCCTGCCACCCACAGTGATTTAGGAGAGCCCAGAAGGAAAGGGGCCAGCAGCCCTGCCACACACAGTGATTAAGTCTGAGCCAAGCGGGAAAGGGGCCATCAGCCCTGCCTCCCACAGTGATTAAGTCAGATCCCAGCAGGAAAGGAGCCAGCAGCTCTGCCACCCACAGTGATTTAGGAGAGCCTGGAAGGAAAGGGGCCAGCAGCCCTGCCACCCACAGTGATCAAGTCTGAACCTAGTAGGAAAGGGGCCAGCATCCCTGCCACCCACAGTGATCAAGTCTGAGCCCAGAAGGAAAGGGGCCCACAGAACTGCGACCCACAGTGATCAGGTCTAAGCCCAGCAGGAAATGAGTCAGCAGCCCTGCGACCCACAGTGATTTAGGAGAGCCCAGAAGGAAAGGTGCCAGCAGCCCTGCCACCCACAGTGATTTACAAGAGCACAGCAGGCAAGGAGCCAGCAGCCCTGCCACCCACAGTGATCAAGTCTGAGCACAGTAGGAAAGGTGCCAGCAGCCCTGCCACCCACAGTGATCAAGTCTGACCCCAGCAGGAAAGGAGCCAGCAGCCCTGCCACCCACAGTGATTTAGGAGTGCCCAGCAGGAAAGGAGCCAGCAGCCCTGCCATTCACAGTGATTAAGTCTGAGCCCAGCAGGCAAGGAGCCAGCAGCCCTGCCACCCACAGTGATTTATGAGAGCCCAGCAGGAAGGAGCCAGCAGCCCTGCCACACACAGTGATCAAGTCTGAGCCCATCAGGCAAGGAGCCAGCAGCCCTGCCACCCACAGTGATTTACGAGAGCCCAGAAGGAAAGAGGCCAGCAGCCCTGCCACCCACAGTGATTTACGAGAACCCAGAACGAAAGGGTCCAGCAGCCCTGCCATCCACAGTGATCAAGTCTGAGCCCAGAAGGAAAGGTGCCAGCAGCCCCACCACCCACAGTGATCATGTCTGACCCCAGCAGGAAAGGAGCCAGCAGCCCTGCCACCCACAATGATCTAGGAAAGCCCGGCAGGAATGGAGCCAGCAGCCCCGCCACCCACAGTGATCAAGTCTGAGACCAGCAGGCAAGGAGTCAGCAGCCCTGCCATCCACAGTGATTTACGAGAGCCCAGAAGGAAAGGGGCAAGCAGCCCTGCCACTCACAGGGATCAAGTCTGAGTCCAGCAGGAAAGGAGCCAGCAGCCCGGCCACCCATAGTGAGCACATCTGAGCCCAGCAGGAAAGGAGCTAGCATCCCTGCCACCCACAGTGATTTAGGAGAGCCCAGAAGGAAAGGGGCCGGCAGCCCTGCCACAAACACTGATTAAGTCTGAGCCAAGCGCGAAAGGAGCCAGCAGCCCTGCCACCCACAGTGATTTACGAGAGCCCAGAAGGAAAGGGGCCAGCATCCTTGCCACCCACAGTGATTTACAAGAACCCAGAAGGAAAGGGTCCAGCAGCCCTGCCACCCATAGTGATCAAGTCTGAGCCCAGAAGGAAAGGGCCGACAGCCCTGCCACCCACAGTGATCAAGTCTGAGCCCAGCAGGAAAGTAGTCAGTAGCACTGCCACCCACAGTGATTTAGGAGAGCCCAGAAAGAAAGGTGCCACCCACAGTGATTTACAAGAGCCCAGCAGGCAAGGAGACAGCAGCCCTGCCACCCACAGTGATCAATTCTGAGCACAGAAGGAAAGGGGCCAGCATCCTTGCCACCCACAGTGATTTACGCGAACCCAGAAGGAAAGGGTCCAGCAGCCCTGCCACCCATAGTGATCAAGTCTGAGCCCAGAAGGAAAGGGGCCAGCAGCCCTCCCACCCACAGTGATTAAGTCTGACCCCAGCAGGAAAGGAGCCAGCAGCCCTGCCACCCACATTGATTTTCGAGAGCCCAGAAGGAAAGAGGCCAGCAGCCCTGCCACACACAGTGATTTACGAGAGCCCAGAAGGAAAGGGGCCAGCATCCTTGCCACCCACAGTGATTTACGAGAACCCAGAAGGAAAGGGTCCAGCAGCCCTGCCACCCATAGTGATCAAGTCTGAGCCCAGAAGGAAAGGGGCCAGCAGCCCTGCCACCCACAGTGATCAAGTCTGACCCCAGCAGGAAAGGAGCTAGCAGCCCTGCCACCCACAGTAATCAAGTCTGAGACCAGCAGGCAAGGAGCCAGCAGCCCTACCATCCACAGTGATTTACGAGAGCCCAGAAGGAAAGGGGCAAGCAGCCCTGCCACCCACAGTGATCAAGTCTGAGCCCAGCAGGAAAGGAGCCAGCATCCCTACCACCCACAGTGATCAAGTCTGAGCCCAGCAGGAAAGGAGCCAGCAGCCCGGCCACACACAGTGATTAAGTCTGAGCCAAGCGGGAAAGGAGCCAGAAGCCCTACCACCCACAGTGATTTAGGAGAGCCCAGAAGGAAAGGAGCCAGCAGCACTACCACCCACAGTGATCAAGTTTGAGCGCAGCAGAAAAGGAGCAAGCAGCCCTGCCACCCACAGTGATTTAGAAGAGCCCAGAAGGAAAGGGGCCAGCAGCCCTGCCACCCACAGTGATTTAGAAGAGCCCAGAATGAAAGAGGCCAGCAGCCCTGCCACCCACAGTGATTTAAGAGAGTCCAGAAGGAAAGGGGCAAGCAGTCCTGCCACCCACAGTGATCAAGTCTGAGCCCAGCAGGAAAGGAGCCAGCAGCCCGGCCATCCACAGTGATCAAGTCTGAGCCCAGCAGGAAAGGAGTCAGCAGCCCTGCCACCCACAGCGATTTAGGAGAGCCCAGAAGGAAAAGGGCCAGCAGCCCTGCCACCCACAGTGATTTAGGAGAGCCCAGAAGGAAAGGGGCAAGCAGCCCTGCCACCCACAGTGATCAAGTCTGAGCCCAGCAGGAAAGGAGCCAGCAGCCCAGCCACCCACAGTGATCAAGTCTGAGCCCAGAAGGAAAGAGGCCAGCAGCCCTGCCACCCACAGTGATTTACGAGAGCCCAGAAGGAAAGGGGCCAGTATCCTTGCCATTCACAGTGATTTACGAGAACCCAGAAGGAAAGGGTCCAGCAGCCCTGCCACCCATAGTGATCAAGTCTGAGCCAAGAAGGGAAGGGGCCAGCAGCCCTGCCACCCACAGTGATCAAGTCTGACCCCAGCAAGAAAGGAGCCAGCAGCCCTGCCACCCACAGTGATTTACGAGAGCCCAGAAGGAAAGAGTCCAGCAGCCCTGCCACCCACAGTGATTTACGAGAGCCCAGAAGGAAAGGGGCCAGCATCCTTGCCACCCACAGTGATTTACAAGAACCCAGAAGGAAAGGGTCCAGCAGCCCTGCCACCCATAGTGATCAAGTCTGAGCCCAGAAGGAAAGGGCCGACAGCCCTGCCACCCACAGTGATCAAGTCTGAGCCCAGCAGGAAAGTAGTCAGTAGCACTGCCACCCACAGTGATTTAGGAGAGCCCAGAAAGAAAGGTGCCACCCACAGTGATTTACAAGAGCCCAGCAGGCAAGGAGACAGCAGCCCTGCCACCCACAGTGATCAATTCTGAGCACAGAAGGAAAGGGGCCAGCAGCCCTGCCACCCACAGTGATCAAGTCTGACCCCAGCAGCAAAGGAGCCAGCAGCCCTGCCACCCACAGTGATTTAGGAGAGCCCAGCAGGAAAGGAGCCAGCAGCCCTGCCATTCACAGTGATTAAGTCTGAGCCCAGCAGGCAAGGAACCAGCAGCCCTGCCACCCACAGTGTTTTATGAGAGCCCAGCAGGAAAGGAGCCAGCAGCCCTGCCACCAACAGTGATTTGCGAGAGCCCAGAAGGAAAGGGGCCAGCATCCTTGCCACCCACAGTGATTTACGAGAACCCAGAAGGAAAGGGTCCAGCAGCCCTGCCACCCATAGTGATCAAGTCTGAGCCCAGAAGGAAAGGGGCCAACAGCCCTGCCACCCACAGTGATCTAGTCTGACCCCAGCAGGAAAGGAGCTAGCAGCCCTGCCACCCACAGTGATCAAGTCTGAGACCAGCAGGCAAGGAGCCATAAGCCCTGCCATCAACAGTGATTTACGAGAGCCCAGAAGGAAAGGGGCAAGCAGCCCTGCCACCCACAGTGATCAAGTTTGAGCCCAGCAGGAAAGGAGCCAGCAGCCCGGCCACCCACAGTGAGCAAGTTTGAGCACAGCAGGAAATGAGCCAGCAGCCCTGCCACCCACAGTGATTTAGGAGAGCCCAGAAGGAAAGGGGCCGGCAGCCCTACCACCCACAGTGATCAAGTCTGAGCCCAGCAGGAAAGGAGCTAGCATCCCGGCCACACATAGTGATTAAGTCTGAGCCAAGCGGGAAAGGAGCCAGAAGACCTACCACCCACAGTGATTTAGGAGAGCCCAGAAGGAAAGGAGCCAGCAGCACTACCACCCACAGTGATCAAGTCTGAGCCCAGCAGGAAAGGAGCCAGCAGCCCTGCCACCCACAGTGATTTAGAAGAGCCCAGAAGGAAAGGGGCCAGCAGCCCTGCCACCCACAGTGATTTAGGAGAGCCCAGAAGGAAAGGGGCAAGCAGCCCTGCCACCCACAGTGATCAAGCCTGAGCCCAGCAGGAAAGGAGCCAGCAGCCAGGCCATCCACAGTGATCAAGTCTGAGCCCAGCAGAAAAGGAGTCAGCAGCCCTGCCACCCACAGTGATTTAAGAGAGCCCAGATGGAAAAGGGCCAGCAGCCCTGCCACCCACAGTGATTTAGGAGAGCCCAGAAGGAAAGGGGCAAGCAGCCCTGCCACCCACAGTGATCAAGTCTGAGCCCAGCAGGAAAGGAGCCAGCAGCACGGCCACCCACAGTGATCATGTCTGAGCCGAGAAGGAAAGGGGCCAGCAGCCCTGCCACACACAGTGATTAAGTCTGAGCCAAGCGGGAAAGGACCAGCAGCCCTTCCACCCACAGTGATTTAGGAGAGCCCAGAAGGAAAGGGGCCATCAGCCCTGCCTCCCACAGTGATTAAGTCTGATCCCAGGAGGAAAGGAGCCAGCAGCTCTGCCACCCACAGTGATTTTGGAGAGCCCAGAAGGAAAGGAGCCAGCAGCCCTGCCACCCACAGTGATAAAGTCTGAACCCAGTAGGAAAGGGGCCAGCAGCCCTGCCACCCACAGTGATCAAGTCTGAGCCCATAAGGAAAGGGGCCCACAGCCCTGCCACCCACAGTGATCAGTTCTGAGCCCAGCAGGAAAGGAGTCAGCAGCCCTGCCACCCACAGTGATTTAGGAGAGCCCAGAAGGAAAGGAGCCAGCAGCCCTGCCACCCACAGTGATCAAGTCTGAGCTCAGCAGGCAAGGAGCCAGCAGCCCTGCCACCCACAGTGATCAAGTCTGAGCCCAGAGGGAAAGGGGCCAGCAGCCCTGCCACCCACAGTGATCAAGTCTGACCCCAGCAGGGAAGGAGCCAGTAGCCCTGCCACCCACAGTGATTTAGGAGAGCACAGCAGGAAAGGAGCCAGCAGCCCTGCCACCCACAATGATTAAGTCTGAGCCCAGCAGGCAAGGAGCCAGCAGCCCTGCCACCCACAGTGATTTAGGAGAGCCCAGAAGGAAAGGGGCCAGCAGCCCTGCCACACACAGTGATTAAGTCTGAGCCAAGCGGGAAAGGGGCCATCAGCCCTGCCTCCCACAGTGATTAAGTCAGATCCCAGCAGGAAAGGAGCCAGCAGCGCTGCCACCCACAGTGATTTAGGAGAGCCTGGAAGGAAAGGGGCCAGCAGCCCTGCCACCCACAGTGATCAAGTCTGAACCTAGTAGGAAAGGGGCCAGCATCCCTGCCACCCACCGTGATCAAGTCTGAGCCCAGAAGGAAAGGGGCCCACAGAACTGCCACCCACAGTGATCAGGTCTAAGCCCAGCAGGAAATGAGTCAGCAGCCCTGCGACCCACAGTGATTTAGGAGAGCCCAGAAGGAAAGGTGCCAGCAGCCCTGCCACCCACAGTGATTTACAAGAGCACAGCAGGCAAGGAGCCAGCAGCCCTGCCACCCACAGTGATCAAGCCTGAGCACAGTAGGAAAGGTGCCAGCAGCCCTGCCACCCACAGTGATCAAGTCTGACCCCAGCAGGAAAGGAGCCAGCAGCCCTGCCACCCACAGTGATTTAGGAGTGCCCAGCAGGAAAGGAGCCAGCAGCCCTGCCATTCACAGTGATTAAGTCTGAGCCCAGCAGGCAAGGAGCCAGCAGCCCTGCCACCCACAGTGATTTATGAGAGCCCAGCAGGAAGGAGCCAGCAGCCCTGCCACACACAGTGATCAAGTCTGAGCCCATCAGGCAAGGAGCCAGCAGCCCTGCCACCCACAGTGATTTACGAGAGCCCAGAAGGAAAGAGACCAGCAGCCCTGCCACCCACAGTGATTTACGAGAACCCAGAACGAAAGGGTCCAGCAGCCCTGCCATCCACAGTGATCAAGTCTGAGCCCTGAAGGAAAGGGGCCAGCAGCCCCACCACCCACAGTGATCATGTCTGACCCCAGCAGGAAAGGAGCCAGCAGCCCTGCCACCCACAATGATCTAGGAGAGCCCGGCAGGAATGGAGCCAGCAGCCCCGCCACCCACAGTGATCAAGTCTGAGACCAGCAGGCAAGGAGTCAGCAGCCCTGCCATCCACAGTGATTTACGAGAACCCAGAAGGAAAGGGGCAAGCAGCCCTGCCACTCACAGGGATCAAGTCTGAGTCCAGCAGGAAAGGAGCCAGCAGCCCGGCCACCCACAGTGAGCACATCTGAGCCCAGCAGGAAAGGAGCTAGCATCCCTGCCACCCACAGTGATTTAGGAGAGCCCAGAAGGAAAGGGGCCGGCAGCCCTGCCACAAACACTGATTAAGTCTGAGCCAAGCGGGAAAGGAGCCAGCAGCCCTGCCACCCACAGTGATTTAGGAGAGCCCAGCACGAAAGGAGCCAGCAGACCTGCCATTCACGGTGATTAAGTCTGAGCACAGCAGGCAAGGAACCAGCAGCCCTGCCACCCACAGTGTTTTATGAGAGCCCAGCAGGAAAGGAGCCAGCAACCCTGCCACCCACAGTGATCAAGTCTGAGCCCAACAGTCAAGAAGCCAGCAGCCCTGCCACCCACAGTGATTTACGAGAGCCCAGAAGGAAAGAGGCCAGCAGCCCTGCCACCCACAGTGATTTACGAGAGCCCAGAAGGAAAGGGGCCAGCATCCTTGCCACCCACAGTGATTTACGAGAACCCAGAAGGAAAGGGTCCAGCAGCCCTGCCACCCATAGTGATCAAGTCTGAGCCCAGAAGGAAAGAGGCCAGCAGCCCTGCCACTCACAGTGATCAAGTCTGACCACAGCAGGAAAGGAGCCAGCAGCCCTGCCACCCACAGCGATTTACGAGAGCCCAGAAGGAAAGAGGCCAGCAGCCCTGCCACCCACAGTGATTTACGAGAGCCCAGAAGGAAAGGGGCCAGCATCCTTGCCACCCACAGTGATTTACGAGAACCCAGAAGGAAAGGGTCCAGCAGCCCTGCCACCCATAGTGATCAAGTCTGAGCCCAGAAGGAAAGGGGCCAGCAGCCCTGCCACCCACAGTGATCAAGTCTGACCCCAGCAGGAAAGGAGCCAGCAGCCCGGCCACCCACAGTGAGCAAGTCTGAGCACAGCAGGAAATGAGCCAGCAGCCCTGCCGCCCACAGTGATTTAGGAGAGCCCAGAAGGAAAGGGGCAAGCAGTCCTGCCACCCACAGTGATCAAGTCTGAGCCCAGCTGGAAAGGAGCCAGCAGCCCGGCCATCCACAGTGATCAAGTCTGAGCCCAGCAGGAAAGGAGTCAGCAGCCCTGCCACCCACAGTGATTTAGGAGAGCCCAGAAGGAAAAGGGCCAGCAGCCCTGCCACCCACAGTGATTTAGGAGAGCCCAGAAGGAAAGGGGCAAGCAGCCCTGCCACCCACAGTGATCAAGTCTGAGCCCAGCAGGAAAGGAGCCAGCAGCCCAGCCACCCACAGTGATCAAGTCTGAGCCGAGAAGGAAAGGGGCCAGCAGCCCTGCCACCCACAGTGATCAAGTCCGAGCCCATCAGGCAAGGAGCCAGCAGCCCTGCCACCCACAGTGATTTACTAGAGCCCAGAAGGAAAGGGGCCAGCATCCTTGCCACCCACAGTGATTTACGAGAACCCAGAAGGAAAGGGTCCAGCAGCCCTGCCACCCATAGTTATCAAGTCTAAGCCCAGAAGGAAAGGGGCCAGCAACCCTGCCACCCACAGTGATCAAGTCTGACTCCAGCAGGAAAGGAGCCAGCAGCCCTGCCACCCAGAGTGATTTACGAGAGCCCAGAAGGAAAGAGGCCAGCAGCCCCGCCACCCACAGTGATTTACGAGAGCCCAGAAGGAAAGGGGCCAGCATCCTTGCCACCCACAGTGATTTACGAGAACCCAGAAGGAAAGGGTCCAGCAGCCCTGCCACCCATAGTGATCAAGTCTGAGCCCAGAAGGAAAGGGGCCCACAGCCCTGCCACCCACAGTGATCAAGTCTGAGCCCAGCAGGAAAGGAGTCAGCAGCCCTGCCAACCACAGTGATTTAGGAGAGCCCAGAAGGAAAGGGGCCAGCAGCCCTGCCACCCACAGTGATTTACAAGAGCCCAGCAGGCAAGGAGACAGCAGCCCTGCCACCCACAGTGATCAAGTCTGAGCACAGAAGGAAACGGGCCAGCAGCCCTGCCACCCACAGTGATCAAGTCTGACCCCAGCTGGAAAGGAGCCAGCAGCCCTGCCACCCACAGTGATTTATGAGAGCCCAGCAGGAAAGGAGCCAGCAGCCCTGCCATTCACAGTGATTAAGTCTGAGCCCAGCAGGCAAGGAACCAGCAGCCATGCCACCCACAGTGTTTTATGAGAGCCCAGCACGAAAGGAGCCAGCAGCCCTGCCACCCACAGTGATTTACGAGAGCCCAGAAGGAAAGAGGCCAGCAGCCCTGCCACCCACAGTGATTTACGAGAGCCCAGAAGGAAAGGGGCCAGCATCCTTGCCACCCACAGTGATTTACGAGAACCCAGAAGGAAAGGGTCCAGCAGCCCTGCCACCCATAGTGATCAAGTCTGAGCCCAGAAGGAAAGGGGCCAGCAGCCCTGCCACCCACAGTGATTAAGTCTGACCCCAGCAGGAAAGGAGCCAGCAGCCCTGCCACCCACATTGATTTTCGAGAGCCCAGAAGGAAAGAGGCCAGCAGCCCTGCCACACACAGTGATTTACGAGAGCCCAGAAGGAAAGGGGCCAGCATCCTTGCCACCCACAGTGATTTACGAGAACCCAGAAGGAAAGGGTCCAGCAGCCCTGCCACCCATAGTGATCAAGTCTGAGCACAGAAGGAAAGGGGCCAGCAGCCCTGCCACCCACAGTGATCAAGTCTGACCCCAGCAGGAAAGGAGCTAGCAGCCCTGCCACCCACAGTGATCAAGTCTGAGACCAGCAGGCAAGGAGCCAGCAGCCCTACCATCCACAGTGATTTACGAGAGCCCAGAAGGAAAGGAGCAAGCAGCCCTGCCACCCATAGTGATCAAGTCTGAGCCCAGAAGGAAAGGGGCAAGCAGCCCCGCCACCCACAGTGATCAAGTCTGAGCCCAGCAGGAAAGGAGCCAGCAGCCCTACCACCCACAGTGATCAAGTCTGAGCCCAGCAGGAAAGGAGCCAGCAGCCCGGCCACACACAGTGATTAAGTCTGAGCCAAGCGGGAAAGGAGCCAGAAGCCCTACCACCCACAGTGATTTAGGAGAGCCCAGAAGGAAAGGAGCCAGCAGCACTACCACCCACAGTGATCAAGTCTGAGCGCAGCAGAAAAGGAGCCAGCAGCCCTGCCACCCACAGTGATTTAGAAGAGCCCAGAAGGAAAGGGGCCAGCAGCCCTGCCACCCACAGTGATTTAAGAGAGCCCAGAAGGAAAGGAGCCAGCAGCACTACCACCCACAGTGATCAAGTCTGAGTGCAGCAGAAAAGGAGCCAGCAGCCCTGCCACCCACAGTGATTTAGAAGAGCCCAGAAGGAAAGGCGCCAGCAGCCCTGCCACCCACAGTGATTTAAGAGAGCCCAGAAGGAAAGGGGCAAGCAGTCCTGCCACCCACAGTGATCAAGTCTGAGCCCAGCAGGAAAGGAGCCAGCAGCCCGGCCATCCACAGTGATCAAGTCTGAGCCCAGCAGGAAAGGAGTCAGCAGCCCTGCCACCCACAGTGATTTAGGAGAGCCCAGAAGGAAAAGGGCCAGCAGCCCTGCCACCCACAGTGATTTAGGAGAGGCCAGAAGGAAAGGGGCAAGCAGCCCTGCCACCCACAGTGATCAAGTCTGAGCCCAGCAGGAAAGGAGCCAGCAGCCCGGCCACCCACAGTGATCAAGTCTGAGCCCAGAAGGAAAGGGGCCAGCAGCCCTGCCACCCACAGTGATCAAGTCCGAGCCCATCAGGCAAGTAGCCAGCAGCCCTGCCACCCACAGTGATTTACTAGAGCCCAGAAGGAAAGGGGCCAGCATCCTTGCCACCCACAGTGATTTACGAGAACCCAGAAGGAAAGGGTCCAGCAGCCCTGCCACCCATAGTTATCAAGTCTAAGCCCAGAAGGAAAGGGGCCAGCAACCCTGCCACCCACAGTGATCAAGTCTGACTCCAGCAGGAAAGGAGCCAGCAGCCCTGCCACCCAGAGTGATTTACGAGAGCCCAGAAGGAAAGAGGCCAGCAGCCCCGCCACCCACAGTGATTTACGAGAGCCCAGAAGGAAAGGGGCCAGCATCCTTGCCACCCACAGTGATTTACGAGAACCCAGAAGGAAAGGGTCCAGCAGCCCTGCCACCCATAGTGATCAAGTCTGAGCCCAGAAGGAAAGGGGCCCACAGCCCTGCCACCCACAGTGATCAAGTCTGAGCCCAGCAGGAAAGGAGTCAGCAGCCCTGCCAACCACAGTGATTTAGGAGAGCCCAGAAGGAAAGGGGCCAGCAGCCCTGCCACCCACAGTGATTTACAAGAGCCCAGCAGGCAAGGAGACAGCAGCCCTGCCACCCACAGTGATCAAGTCTGAGCACAGAAGGAAACGGGCCAGCAGCCCTGCCACCCACAGTGATCAAGTCTGACCCCAGCTGGAAAGGAGCCAGCAGCCCTGCCACCCACAGTGATTTATGAGAGCCCAGCAGGAAAGGAGCCAGCAGCCCTGCCATTCACAGTGATTAAGTCTGAGCCCAGCAGGCAAGGAACCAGCAACCATGCCACCCACAGTGTTTTATGAGAGCCCAGCAGGAAAGGAGCCAGCAGCCCTGCCACCCACAGTGATTTACGAGAGCCCAGAAGAAAAGAGGCCAGCAGCCCTGCCACCCACAGTGATTTACGAGAGCCCAGAAGGAAAGGGGCCAGCATCCTTGCCACCCACAGTGATTTACGAGAACCCAGAAGGAAAGGGTCCAGCAGCCCTGCCACCCATAGTGATCAAGTCTGAGCCCAGAAGGAAAGGGGCCAGCAGCCCTGCCACCCACAGTGATTAAGTCTGACCCCAGCAGGAAAGGAGCCAGCAGCCCTGCCACCCACATTGATTTTCGAGAGCCCAGAAGGAAAGAGGCCAGCAGCCCTGCCACACACAGTGATTTACGAGAGCCCAGAAGGAAAGGGGCCAGCATCCTTGCCACCCACAGTGATTTACGAGAACCCAGAAGGAAAGGGTCCAGCAGCCCTGCCACCCATAGTGATCAAGTCTGAGACCAGCAGGCAAGGAGCCAGCAGCCCTACCATCCACAGTGATTTACGAGAGCCCAGAAGGAAAGGGGCAAGCAGCCCTGCCACCCATAGTGATCAAGTCTGAGCCCAGAAGGAAAGGGGCAAGCAGCCCCGCCACCCACAGTGATCAAGTCTGAGCCCAGCAGGAAAGGAGCCAGCAGCCCTACCACCCACAGTGATCAAGTCTGAGCCCAGCAGGAAAGGAGCCAGCAGCCCGGCCACACACAGTGATTAAGTCTGAGCCAAGCGGGAAAGGAGCCAGAAGCCCTACCACCCACAGTGATTTAGGAGAGCCCAGAAGGAAAGGAGCCAGCAGCACTACCACCCACAGTGATCAAGTCTGAGCGCAGCAGAAAAGGAGCCAGCAGCCCTGCCACCCACAGTGATTTAGAAGAGCCCAGAAGGAAAGGGGCCAGCAGCCCTGCCACCCACAGTGATTTAAGAGAGCCCAGAAGGAAAGGAGCCAGCAGCACTATCACCCACAGTGATCAAGTCTGAGTGCAGCAGAAAAGGAGCCAGCAGCCCTGCCACCCACAGTGATTTAGAAGAGCCCAGAAGGAAAGGCGCCAGCAGCCATGCCACCCACAGTGATTTAAGAGAGCCCAGAAGGAAAGGGGCAAGCAGTCCTGCCACCCACAGTGATCAAGTCTGAGCCCAGCAGGAAAGGAGCCAGCAGCCCGGCCATCCACAGTGATCAAGTCTGAGCCCAGCAGGAAAGGAGTCAGCAGCCCTGCCACCCACAGTGATTTAGGAGAGCCCAGAAGGAAAAGGGCCAGCAGCCCTGCCACCCACAGTGATTTAGGAGAGCCCAGAAGGAAAGGGGCAAGCAGCCCTGCCACCCACAGTGATCAAGTCTGAGCCCAGCAGGAAAGGAGCCAGCAGCCCGGCCACCCACAGTGATCAAGTCTGAGCCCAGAAGGAAAGGGGCCAGCAGCCCTGCCACCCACAGTGATCAAGTCCGAGCCCATCAGGCAAGGAGCCAGCAGCCCTGCCACCCACAGTGATTTACTAGAGCCCAGAAGGAAAGGGGCCAGCATCCTTGCCACCCACAGTGATTTACGAGAACCCAGAAGGAAAGGGTCCAGCAGCCCTGCCACCCATAGTTATCAAGTCTAAGCCCAGAAGGAAAGGGGCCAGCAACCCTGCCACCCACAGTGATCAAGTCTGACTCCAGCAGGAAAGGAGCCAGCAGCCCTGCCACCCAGAGTGATTTACGAGAGCCCAGAAGGAAAGAGGCCAGCAGCCCCGCCACCCACAGTGATTTACGAGAGCCCAGAAGGAAAGGGGCCAGCATCCTTGCCACCCACAGTGATTTACGAGAACCCAGAAGGAAAGGGTCCAGCAGCCCTGCCACCCATAGTGATCAAGTCTGAGCCCAGAAGGAAAGGGGCCCACAGCCCTGCCACCCACAGTGATCAAGTCTGAGCCCAGCAGGAAAGAAGTCAGCAGCCCTGCCAACCACAGTGATTTAGGAGAGCCCAGAAGGAAAGGGGCCAGCAGCCCTGCCACCCACAGTGATTTACAAGAGCCCAGCAGTCAAGGAGACAGCAGCCCTGCCACCCACAGTGATCAAGTCTGAGCACAGAAGGAAACGGGCCAGCAGCCCTGCCACCCACAGTGATCAAGTCTGACCCCAGCTGGAAAGGAGCCAGCAGCCCTGCCACCCACAGTGATTTATGAGAGCCCAGCAGGAAAGGAGCCAGCAGCCCTGCCATTCACAGTGATTAAGTCTGAGCCCAGCAGGCAAGGAACCAGCAGCCATGCCACCCACAGTGTTTTATGAGAGCCCAGCAGGAAAGGAGCCAGCAGCCCTGCCACCCACAGTGATTTACGAGAGCCCAGAAGGAAAGAGGCCAGCAGCCCTGCCACCCACAGTGATTTACGAGAGCCCAGAAGGAAAGGGGCCAGCATCCTTGCCACCCACAGTGATTTACGAGAACCCAGAAGGAAAGGGTCCAGCAGCCCTGCCACCCATAGTGATCAAGTCTGAGCCCAGAAGGAAAGGGGCCAGCAGCCCTGCCACCCACAGTGATTAAGTCTGACCCCAGCAGGAAAGGAGCCAGCAGCCCTGCCACCCACATTGATTTTCGAGAGCCCAGAAGGAAAGAGGCCAGCAGCCCTGCCACACACAGTGATTTACGAGAGCCCAGAAGGAAAGGGGCCAGCATCCTTGCCACCCACAGTGATTTACGAGAACCCAGAAGGAAAGGGTCCAGCAGCCCTGCCACCCATAGTGATCAAGTCTGAGCCCAGAAGGAAAGGGGCCAGCAGCCCTGCCACCCACAGTGATCAAGTCTGACCCCAGCAGGAAAGGAGCTAGCAGCCCTGCCACCCACAGTAATCAAGTCTGAGACCAGCAGGCAAGGAGCCAGCAGCCCTACCATCCACAGTGATTTACGAGAGCCCAGAAGGAAAGGGGCAAGCAGCCCTGCCACCCACAGTGATCAAGTCTGAGCCCAGCAGGAAAGGAGCCAGCATCCCTACCACCCACAGTGATCAAGTCTGAGCCCAGCAGGAAAGGAGCCAGCAGCCCGGCCACACACAGTGATTAAGTCTGAGCCAAGCGGGAAAGGAGCCAGAAGCCCTACCACCCACAGTGATTTAGGAGAGCCCAGAAGGAAAGGAGCCAGCAGCACTACCACCGACAGTGATCAAGTTTGAGCGCAGCAGAAAAGGAGCCAGCAGCCCTGCCACCCACAGTGATTTAGAAGAGCCCAGAAGGAAAGGGGCCAGCAGCCCTGCCACCCACAGTGATTTAAGAGAGCCCAGAAGGAAAGGAGCCAGCAGCACTACCACCCACAGTGATCAAGTCTGAGCGCAGCAGAAACGGAGCCAGCAGCCCTGCCACCCACAGTGATTTAGAAGAGCCCAGAATGAAAGAGGCCAGCAGCCCTGCCACCCACAGTGATTTAAGAGAGTCCAGAAGGAAAGGGGCAAGCAGTCCTGCCACCCACAGTGATCAAGTCTGAGCCCAGCAGGAAAGGAGCCAGCAGCCCGGCCATCCACAGTGATCAAGTCTGAGCCCAGCAGGAAAGGAGTCAGCAGCCCTGCCACCCACAGCGATTTAGGAGAGCCCAGAAGGAAAAGGGCCAGCAGCCCTGCCACCCACAGTGATTTAGGAGAGCCCAGAAGGAAAGGGGCAAGCAGCCCTGCCACCCACAGTGATCAAGTCTGAGCCCAGCAGGAAAGGAGCCAGCAGCCCAGCCACCCACAGTGATCAAGTCTGAGCCCAGAAGGAAAGAGGCCAGCAGCCCTGCCACCCACAGTGATTTACGAGAGCCCAGAAGGAAAGGGGCCAGTATCCTTGCCATCCACAGTGATTTACGAGAACCCAGAAGGAAAGGGTCCAGCAGCCCTGCCACCCATAGTGATCAAGTCTGAGCCAAGAAGGGAAGGGGCCAGCAGCCCTGCCACCCACAGTGATCAAGTCTGACCCCAGCAAGAAAGGAGCCAGCAGCCCTGCCACCCACAGTGATTTACGAGAGCCCAGAAGGAAAGAGTCCAGCAGCCCTGCCACCCACAGTGATTTACGAGAGCCCAGAAGGAAAGGGGCCAGCATCCTTGCCACCCACAGTGATTTACAAGAACCCAGAAGGAAAGGGTCCAGCAGCCCTGCCACCCATAGTGATCAAGTCTGAGCCCAGAAGGAAAGGGCCGACAGCCCTGCCACCCACAGTGATCAAGTCTGAGCCCAGCAGGAAAGTAGTCAGTAGCACTGCCACCCACAGTGATTTAGGAGAGCCCAGAAAGAAAGGTGCCACCCACAGTGATTTACAAGAGCCCAGCAGGCAAGGAGACAGCAGCCCTGCCACCCACAGTGATCAATTCTGAGCACAGAAGGAAAGGGGCCAGCATCCTTGCCACCCACAGTGATTTACGAGAACCCAGAAGGAAAGGGTCCAGCAGCCCTGCCACCCATAGTGATCAAGTCTGAGCCGAGAAGGAAAGGGGCCAGCAGCCCTGCCACCCACAGTGATTAAGTCTGACCCCAGCAGGAAAGGAGCCAGCAGCCCTGCCACCCACATTGATTTTCGAGAGCCCAGAAGGAAAGAGGCCAGCAGCCCTGCCACACACAGTGATTTACGAGAGCCCAGAAGGAAAGGGGCCAGCATCCTTGCCACCCACAGTGATTTACGAGAACCCAGAAGGAAAGGGTCCAGCAGCCCTGCCACCCATAGTGATCAAGTCTGAGCCCAGAAGGAAAGGGGCCAGCAGCCCTGCCACCCACAGTGATCAAGTCTGACCCCAGCAGGAAAGGAGCTAGCAGCCCTGCCACCCACAGTAATCATGTCTGAGACCAGCAGGCAAGGAGCCAGCAGCCCTACCATCCACAGTGATTTACGAGAGCCCAGAAGGAAAGGGGCAAGCAGCCCTGCCACCCACAGTGATCAAGTCTGAGCCCAGCAGGAAAGGAGCCAGCATCCCTACCACCCACAGTGATCAAGTCTGAGCCCAGCAGGAAAGGAGCCAGCAGCCCGGCCACACACAGTGATTAAGTCTGAGCCAAGCGGGAAAGGAGCCAGAAGCCCTACCACCCACAGTGATTTAGGAGAGCCCAGAAGGAAAGGAGCCAGCAGCACTACCACCCACAGTGATCAAGTTTGAGCGCAGCAGAAAAGGAGCCAGCAGCCCTGCCACCCACAGTGATTTAGAAGAGCCCAGAAGGATAGGGGCCAGCAGCCCTGCCACCCACAGTGATTTAAGAGAGCCCAGAAGGAAAGGAGCCAGCAGCACTACCACCCACAGTGATCAAGTCTGAGCGCAGCAGAAACGGAGCCAGCAGCCCTGCCACCCACAGTGATTTAGAAGAGCCCAGAATGAAAGAGGCCAGCAGCCCTGCCACCCACAGTGATTTAAGAGAGTCCAGAAGGAAAGGGGCAAGCAGTCCTGCCACCCACAGTGATCAAGTCTGAGCCCAGCAGGAAAGGAGCCAGCAGCCCGGCCATCCACAGTGATCAAGTCTGAGCCCAGCAGGAAAGGAGTCAGCAGCCCTGCCACCCACAGCGATTTACGAGAGCCCAGAAGGAAAGGGGCCAGTATCCTTGCCATCCACAGTGATTTACGAGAACCCAGAAGGAAAGGGTCCAGCAGCCCTGCCACCCATAGTGATCAAGTCTGAGCCAAGAAGGGAAGGGGCCAGCAGCCCTGCCACCCACAGTGATCAAGTCTGACCCCAGCAAGAAAGGAGCCAGCAGCCCTGCCACCCACAGTGATTTACGAGAGCCCAGAAGGAAAGAGTCCAGCAGCCCTGCCACCCACAGTGATTTACGAGAGCCCAGAAGGAAAGGGGCCAGCATCCTTGCCACCCACAGTGATTTACAAGAACCCAGAAGGAAAGGGTCCAGCAGCCCTGCCACCCATAGTGATCAAGTCTGAGCCCAGAAGGAAAGGGCCGACAGCCCTGCCACCCACAGTGATCAAGTCTGAGCCCAGCAGGAAAGTAGTCAGTAGCACTGCCACCCACAGTGATTTAGGAGAGCCCAGAAAGAAAGGTGCCACCCACAGTGATTTACAAGAGCCCAGCAGGCAAGGAGACAGCAGCCCTGCCACCCACAGTGATCAATTCTGAGCACAGAAGGAAAGGGGCCAGCAGCCCTGCCACCCACAGTGATCAAGTCTGACCCCAGCAGGAAAGGAGCCAGCAGCCCTGCCACCCACAGTGATTTAGGAGAGCCCAGCAGGAAAGGAGCCAGCAGCCCTGCCATTCACAGTGATTAAGTCTGAGCCCAGCAGGCAAGGAACCAGCAGCCCTGCCACCCACAGTGTTTTATGAGAGCCCAGCAGGAAAGGAGCCAGCAGCCCTGCCACCAACAGTGATTTGCGAGAGCCCAGAAGGAAAGGGGCCAGCATCCTTGCCACCCACAGTGATTTACGAGAACCCAGAAGGAAAGGGTCCAGCAGCCCTGCCACCCATAGTGATCAAGTCTGAGCCCAGAAGGAAAGGGGCCAGCAGCCCTGCCACCCACAGTGATCTAGTCTGACCCCAGCAGGAAAGGAGCTAGCAGCCCTGCCACCCACAGTGATCAAGTCTGAGACCAGCAGGCAAGGAGCCATAAGCCCTGCCATCAACAGTGATTTACGAGAGCCCAGAAGGAAAGGGGCAAGCAGCCCTGCCACCCACAGTGATCAAGTTTGAGCCCAGCAGGAAAGGAGCCAGCAGCCCGGCCACCCACAGTGAGCAAGTTTGAGCACAGCAGGAAATGAGCCAGCAGCCCTGCCACCCACAGTGATTTAGGAGAGCCCAGAAGGAAAGGGGCCGGCAGCCCTACCACCCACAGTGATCAAGTCTGAGCCCAGCAGGAAAGGAGCTAGCATCCCGGCCACACATAGTGATTAAGTCTGAGCCAAGCGGGAAAGGAGCCAGAAGCCCTACCACCCACAGTGATTTAGGAGAGCCCAGAAGGAAAGGAGCCAGCAGCACTACCACCCACAGTGATCAAGTCTGAGCCCAGCAGGAAAGGAGCCAGCAGCCCTGCCACCCACAGTGATTTAGAAGAGCCCAGAAGGAAAGGGGCCAGCAGCCCTGCCACCCACAGTGATTTAGGAGAGCCCAGAAGGAAAGGGGCAAGCAGCCCTGCCACCCACAGTGATCAAGCCTGAGCCCAGCAGGAAAGGAGCCAGCAGCCAGGCCATCCACAGTGATCAAGTCTGAGCCCAGCAGAAAAGGAGTCAGCAGCCCTGCCACCCACAGTGATTTAAGAGAGCCCAGAAGGAAAAGGGCCAGCAGCCCTGCCACCCACAGTGATTTAGGAGAGCCCAGAAGGAAAGGGGCAAGCAGCCCTGCCACCCACAGTGATCAAGTCTGAGCCCAGCAGGAAAGGAGCCAGCAGCACGGCCACCCACAGTGATCAAGTCTGAGCCGAGAAGGAAAGGGGCCAGCAGCCCTGCCACACACAGTGATTAAGTCTGAGCCAAGCGGGAAAGGACCAGCAGCCCTTCCACCCACAGTGAATTAGGAGAGCCCAGAAGGAAAGGGGCCATCAGCCCTGCCTCCCACAGTGATTAAGTCTGATCCCAGGAGGAAAGGAGCCAGCAGCTCTGCCACCCACAGTGATTTTGGAGAGCCCAGAAGGAAAGGGGCCAGCAGCCCTGCCACCCACAGTGATAAAGTCTGAACCCAGTAGGAAAGGGGCCAGCAGCCCTGCCACCCACAGTGATCAAGTCTGAGCCCATAAGGAAAGGGGCCCACAGCCCTGCCACCCACAGTGATCAGTTCTGAGCCCAGCAGGAAAGGAGTCAGCAGCCCTGCCACCCACAGTGATTTAGGAGAGCCCAGAAGGAAAGGAGCCAGCAGCCCTGCCACCCACAGTGATCAAGTCTGTGCTCAGCAGGCAAGGAGCCAGCAGCCCTGCCACCCACAGTGATCAAGTCTGAGCCCAGAGGGAAAGGGGCCAGCAGCCCTGCCACCCACAGTGATCAAGTCTGACCCCAGCAGGGAAGGAGCCAGTAGCCCTGCCACCCACAGTGATTTAGGAGAGCACAGCAGGAAAGGAGCCAGCAGCCCTGCCACCCACAATGATTAAGTCTGAGCCCAGCAGGCAAGGAGCCAGCAGCCCTGCCACCCACAGTGATTTAGGAGAGCCCAGAAGGAAAGGGGCCAGCAGCCCTGCCACACACAGTGATTAAGTCTGAGCCAAGCGGGAAAGGGGCCATCAGCCCTGCCTCCCACAGTGATTAAGTCAGATCCCAGCAGGAAAGGAGCCAGCAGCTCTGCCACCCACAGTGATTTAGGAGAGCCTGGAAGGAAAGGGGCCAGCAGCCCTGCCACCCACAGTGATCAAGTCTGAACCTAGTAGGAAAGGGGCCAGCATCCCTGCCACCCACAGTGATCAAGTCTGAGCCCAGAAGGAAAGGGGCCCACAGAACTGCCACCCACAGTGATCAGGTCTAAGCCCAGCAGGAAATGAGTCAGTAGCCCTGCGACCCACAGTGATTTAGGAGAGCCCAGAAGGAAAGGTGCCAGCAGCCCTGCCACCCACAGTGATTTACAAGAGCACAACAGGCAAGGAGCCAGCAGCCCTGCCACCCACAGTGATCAAGTCTGAGCACAGTAGGAAAGGTGCCAGCAGCCCTGCCACCCACAGTGATCAAGTCTGACCCCAGCAGGAAAGGAGCCAGCAGCCCTGCCACCCACAGTGATTTAGGAGTGCCCAGCAGGAAAGGAGCCAGCAGCCCTGCCATTCACAGTGATTAAGTCTGAGCCCAGCAGGCAAGGAGCCAGCAGCCCTGCCACCCACAGTGATTTATGAGAGCCCAGCAGGAAGGAGCCAGCAGCCCTGCCACACACAGTGATCAAGTCTGAGCCCATCAGGCAAGGAGCCAGCAGCCCTGCCACCCACAGTGATTTACGAGAGCCCAGAAGGAAAGAGGCCAGCAGCCCTGCCACCCACAGTGATTTACGAGAACCCAGAACGAAAGGGTCCAGCAGCCCTGCCATCCACAGTGATCAAGTCTGAGCCCAGAAGGAAAGGGGCCAGCAGCCCCACCACCCACAGTGATCATGTCTGACCCCAGCAGGAAAGGAGCCAGCAGCCCTGCCACCCACAATGATCTAGGAGAGCCCGGCAGGAATGGAGCCAGCAGCCCCGCCACCCACAGTGATCAAGTCTGAGACCAGCAGGCAAGGAGTCAGCAGCCCTGCCATCCACAGTGATTTACGAGAGCCCAGAAGGAAAGGGGCAAGCAGCCCTGCCACTCACAGGGATCAAGTCTGAGTCCAGCAGGAAAGGAGCCAGCAGCCCGGCCACCCACAGTGAGCACATCTGAGCCCAGCAGGAAAGGAGCTAGCATCCCTGCCACCCACAGTGATTTAGGAGAGCCCAGAAGGAAAGGGGCCGGCAGCCCTGCCACAAACACTGATTAAGTCTGAGCCAAGCGGGAAAGGAGCCAGCAGCCCTGCCACCCACAGTGATTTAGGAGAGCCCAGCAGGAAAGGAGCCAGCAGACCTGCCATTCACGGTGATTAAGTCTGAGCACAGCAGGCAAGGAACCAGCAGCCCTGCCACCCACAGTGTTTTATGAGAGCCCAGCAGGAAAGGAGCCAGCAGCCCTGCCACCCACAGTGATCAAGTCTGAGCCCAACAGTCAAGAAGCCAGCAGCCCTGCCACCCACAGTGATTTACGAGAGCCCAGAAGGAAAGAGGCCAGCAGCCCTGCCACCCACAGTGATTTACGAGAGCCCAGAAGGAAAGGGGCCAGCATCCTTGCCACCCACAGTGATTTACGAGAACCCAGAAGGAAAGGGTCCAGCAGCCCTGCCACCCATAGTGATCAAGTCTGAGCCCAGAAGGAAAGAGGCCAGCAGCCCTGCCACTCACAGTGATCAAGTCTGACCACAGCAGGAAAGGAGCCAGCAGCCCTGCCACCCACAGCGATTTACGAGAGCCCAGAAGGAAAGAGGCCAGCAGCCCTGCCACCCACAGTGATTTACGAGAGCCCAGAAGGAAAGGGGCCAGCATCCTTGCCACCCACAGTTATTTACGAGAACCCAGAAGGAAAGGGTCCAGCAGCCCTGCCACCCATAGTGATCAAGTCTGAGCCCAGAAGGAAAGGGGCCAGCAGCCCTGCCACCCACAGTGATCAAGTCTGACCCCAGCAGGAAAGGAGCCAGCAGCCCGGCCACCCACAGTGAGCAAGTCTGAGCACAGCAGGAAATGAGCCAGCAGCCCTGCCGCCCACAGTGATTTAGGAGAGCCCAGAAGGAAAGGGGCCGGCAGCCCTACCACCCACAGTGATCAAGTCTGAGGCCAGCAGGAAAGGAGCCAGCAGCCCGGCCACACACAGTGATTAAGTCTGAGCCAAGCGGGAAAGGAGCCAGAAGCCCTACCACCCACAGTGATTTAGGAGAGCCCAGAAGGAAAAGGGCCAGCAGCCCTGCCACCCACAGTGATTTAGGAGAGCCCAGAAAGAAAGGAGCCAGCAGCACTACCACCCACAGTGATCAAGTCTGAGCCCAGCAGGAAAGGAGCCAGCATCCCTGCCACCCACAGTGATTTAGAAGAGCCCAGAAGGAAAGGGGCCAGCAGCCCTGCCACCCACAGTGATTTAGGAGAGCCCAGAAGGAAAGGGGCAAGCAGCCCTGCCACCCACAGTGATCAAGTCTGAGCCCAGCAGGAAAGGAGCCAGCAGCCCGGCCATCCACAGTGATCAAGTCTGAGCCCAGCAGGAAAGGAGTCAGCACCCCTGCCACCCACAGTGATTTAGGAGAACCCAGAAGGAAAAGGGCCAGCAGCCCTGCCACCCACAGTGATTTAGGAGAGCCCAGAAGGAAAGGGTCCAGCAGCCCTGCCACCCATAGTGAACAAGTCTAAGCCCAGAAGGAAAGGGGCCAGCAACCCTGCCACCCACAGTGATCAAGTCTGACCCCAGCAGGAAAGGAGCCAGCAGCCCTGCCACCCAGAGTGATTTACGAGAGCCCAGAAGGAAAGAGGCCAGCAGCCCCGCCACTCACAGTGATTTACGAGAGCCCAGAAGGAAAGGGGCCAGCATCCTTGCCACCCACAGTGATTTACGAGAACCCAGAAGGAAAGGGTCCAGCAGCCCTGCCACCCATAGTGATCAAGTCTGAGCCCAGAAGGAAAGGGGCCCACAGCCCTGCCACCCACAGTGATCAAGTCTGAGCCCAGCAGGAAAGGAGTCAGCAGCCCTGCCACCCATAGTGATTTAGTAGAGCCCAGAAGGAAAGGGGCCAGCAGCCCTGCCACCCACATTGATTTACAAGAGCCCAGCAGGCAAGGAGACAGCAGCCCTGCCACCCACATTGATCAAGTCTGAGACCAGCAGGCAAGGAGCCAGCAGCCCTACCATCCACAGTGATTTACGAGAGCCCAGAAGGAAAGTGGCAAGCAGCCCTGCCACCCATAGTGATCAAGTCTGAGCCCAGAAGGAAAGGGGCAAGCAGCCCCGCCACCCACAGTGATCAAGTCTGAGCCCAGCAGGAAAGGAGCCAGCAGCCCTACCACCCACAGTGATCAAGTCTGAGCCCAGCAGGAAAGGAGCCAGCAGCCCGGCCACACACAGTGATTAAGTCTGAGCCAAGCGGGAAAGGAGCCAGAAGCCCTACCACCCACAGTGATTTAGGAGAGCCCAGAAGGAAAGGAGCCAGCAGCAATACCACCCACAGTGATCAAGTCTGAGCGCAGCAGAAAAGGAGCCAGCAGCCCTGCCACCCACAGTGATTTAGAAGAGCCCAGAAGGAAAGGGGCCAGCAGCCCTGCCACCCACAGTGATTTAAGAGAGCCCAGAAGGAAAGGAGCCAGCAGCACTACCACCCACAGTGATCAAGTCTGAGTGCAGCAGAAAAGGAGCCAGCAGCCCTGCCACCCACAGTGATTTAGAAGAGCCCAAAAGGAAAGGCGCCAGCAGCCCTGCCACCCACAGTGATTTAAGAGAGCCCAGAAGGAAAGGGGCAAGCAGTCCTGCCACCCACAGTGATCAAGTCTGAGCCCAGCAGGAAAGGAGCCAGCAGCCCGGCCATCCACAGTGATCAAGTCTGAGCCCAGCAGGAAAGGAGTCAGCAGCCCTGCCACCCACAGTGATTTAGGAGAGCCCAGAAGGAAAAGGGCCAGCAGCCCTGCCACCCACAGTGATTTAGGAGAGCCCAGAAGGAAAGGGGCAAGCAGCCCTGCCACCCACAGTGATCAAGTCTGAGCCCAGCAGGAAAGGACCCAGCAGCCCTGCCATTCAAAGTGATTAAGTCTGAGCCCAGCAGACAAGGAGCCAGAAGCCCTGTCACCCACAGTGATCAAGTCTGAGCCCAGCAGGAAAGGAGCCAGCATCCCTGCCACCCACAGTGATCAAGTCTGAGCACAGAATGAAAGGGGCAAGCAGCCCTGCCACCCACAGTGATCAAGTCTTAGCCCACCAGGAAAGGAGCCAGCAGCCCTGCCACCCACAGTGATTTAGGAGAGCCCAGAAGGAAAGTTGCAAGCAGCCTTGCCACCCACAGTGATCAAGTCTGAGCCCAGCAGGAAAAAGCCAGCAGCCCTGCCACCCACAGTGATTTAGGAGAGCCCAGCAGGAAAGGAGCCAGCAGCCCTGCCACCCACAGTGATTAGGTCTGAGCCCAGCAGGCAAGGAGACAGTAGCCCTGCCACCTACAGTGATCAAGTCTGAGCCCAGAAGGAAAGGGGCCAGCAGCCCTGCCACCCACAGTGATTAAGTCTGACCCCAGCAGGAAAGGAGCCAGCAGCCCTGCCACCCACATTGATTTTCGAGAGCCCAGAAGGAAAGAGGCCAGCAGCCCTGCCACACACAGTGATTTACGAGAGCCCAGAAGGAAAGGGGCCAGCATCCTTGCCACCCACAGTGATTTACGAGAACCCAGAAGGAAAGGGTCCAGCAGCCCTGCCACCCATAGTGATCAAGTCTGAGCCCAGAAGGAAAGGGGCCAGCAGCCCTGCCACCCACAGTGATCAAGTCTGACCCCAGCAGGAAAGGAGCTAGCAGCCCTGCCACCCACAGTAATCAAGTCTGAGACCAGCAGGCAAGGAGCCAGCAGCCCTACCATCCACAGTGATTTACGAGAGCCCAGAAGGAAAGGGGCAAGCAGCCCTGCCACCCACAGTGATCAAGTCTGAGCCCAGCAGGAAAGGAGCCAGCATCCCTACCACCCACAGTGATCAAGTCTGAGCCCAGCAGGAAAGGAGCCAGCAGCCCGGCCACACACAGTGATTAAGTCTGAGCCAAGCGGGAAAGGAGCCAGAAGCCCTACCACCCACAGTGATTTAGGAGAGCCCAGAAGGAAAGGAGCCAGCAGCACTACCACCCACAGTGATCAAGTTTGAGCGCAGCAGAAAAGGAGCCAGCAGCCCTGCCACCCACAGTGATTTAGAAGAGCCCAGAAGGAAAGGGGCCAGCAGCCCTGCCACCCACAGTGATTTAAGAGAGCCCAGAAGGAAAGGAGCCAGCAGCACTACCACCCACAGTGATCAAGTCTGAGCGCAGCAGAAACGGAGCCAGCAGCCCTGCCACCCACAGTGATTTAGAAGAGCCCAGAATGAAAGAGGCCAGCAGCCCTGCCACCCACAGTGATTTAAGAGAGTCCAGAAGGAAAGGGGCAAGCAGTCCTGCCACCCACAGTGATCAAGTCTGAGCCCAGCAGGAAAGGAGCCAGCAGCCCGGCCATCCACAGTGATCAAGTCTGAGCCCAGCAGGAAAGGAGTCAGCAGCCCTGCCACCCACAGCGATTTAGGAGAGCCCAGAAGGAAAAGGGCCAGCAGCCCTGCCACCCACAGTGATTTAGGAGAGCCCAGAAGGAAAGGGGCAAGCAGCCCTGCCACCCACAGTGATCAAGTCTGAGCCCAGCAGGAAAGGAGCCAGCAGCCCAGCCACCCACAGTGATCAAGTCTGAGCCCAGAAGGAAAGAGGCCAGCAGCCCTGCCACCCACAGTGATTTACGAGAGCCCAGAAGGAAAGGGGCCAGTATCCTTGCCATCCACAGTGATTTACGAGAACCCAGAAGGAAAGGGTCCAGCAGCCCTGCCACCCATAGTGATCAAGTCTGAGCCAAGAAGGGAAGGGGCCAGCAGCCCTGCCACCCACAGTGATCAAGTCTGACCCCAGCAAGAAAGGAGCCAGCAGCCCAGCCACCCACAGTGATCAAGTCTGAGCCCAGAAGGAAAGAGGCCAGCAGCCCTGCCACCCACAGTGATTTACGAGAGCCCAGAAGGAAAGGGGCCAGTATCCTTGCCATCCACAGTGATTTACGAGAACCCAGAAGGAAAGGGTCCAGCAGCCCTGCCACCCATAGTGATCAAGTCTGAGCCCAGAAGGAAAGAGATCAGCAGCCCTGCCACCCACAGTGATTTACGAGAGCCCAGAAGGAAAGGGGCCAGCATCCTTGCCACCCACAGTGATTTACAAGAACCCAGAAGGAAAGGGTCCAGCAGCCCTGCCACCCATAGTGATCAAGTCTGAGCCCAGAAGGAAAGGGCCGACAGCCCTGCCACCCACAGTGATCAAGTCTGAGCCCAGCAGGAAAGTAGTCAGTAGCACTGCCACCCACAGTGATTTAGGAGAGCCCAGAAAGAAAGGTGCCACCCACAGTGATTTACAAGAGCCCAGCAGGCAAGGAGACAGCAGCCCTGCCACCCACAGTGATCAATTCTGAGCACAGAAGGAAAGGGGCCAGCAGCCCTGCCACCCACAGTGATCAAGTCTGACCCCAGCAGGAAAGGAGCCAGCAGCCCTGCCACCCACAGTGATTTAGGAGAGCCCAGCAGGAAAGGAGCCAGCAGCCTTGCCATTCACAGTGATTAAGTCTGAGCCCAGCAGGCAAGGAACCAGCAGCCCTGCCACCCACAGTGTTTTATGAGAGCCCAGCAGGAAAGGAGCCAGCAGCCCTGCCACCAACAGTGATTTGCGAGAAACCCAGAAGGAAAGGGGCCAGCATCCTTGCCACCCACAGTGATTTACGAGAACCCAAAAGGAAAGGGTCCAGCAGCCCTGCCACCCATAGTGATCAAGTCTGAGCCCAGAAGGAAAGGGGCCAGCAGCCCTGCCACCCACAGTGATCTAGTCTGACCCCAGCAGGAAAGGAGCTAGCAGCCCTGCCACCCACAGTGATCAAGTCTGAGACCAGCAGGCAAGGAGCCATAAGCCCTGCCATCAACAGTGATTTACGAGAGCCCAGAAGGAAAGGGGCAAGCAGCCCTGCCACCCACAGTGATCAAGTTTGAGCCCAGCAGGAAAGGAGCCAGCAGCCCGGCCACCCACAGTGAGCAAGTTTGAGCACAGCAGGAAATGAGCCAGCAGCCCTGCCACCCACAGTGGTTTAGGAGAGCCCAGAAGGAAAGGGGCCGGCAGCCCTACCACCCACAGTGATCAAGTCTGAGCCCAGCAGGAAAGGAGCTAGCATCCCGGCCACACATAGTGATTAAGTCTGAGCCAAGCGGGAAAGGAGCCAGAAGCCCTACCACCCACAGTGATTTAGGAGAGCCCAGAAGGAAAGGAGCCAGCAGCACTACCACCCACAGTGATCAAATCTGAGCCCAGCAGGAAAGGAGCCAGCAGCCCTGCCACCCACAATGATTTAGAAGAGCCCAGAAGGAAAGGGGCCAGCAGCCCTGCCACCCACAGTGATTTAGGAGAGCCCAGAAGGAAAGGGGCAAGCAGCCCTGCCACCCACAGTGATCAAGCCTGAGCCCAGCAGGAAAGGAGCCAGCAGCCAGGCCATCCACAGTGATCAAGTCTGAGCCCAGCAGAAAAGGAGTCAGCAGCCCTGCCACCCACAGTGATTTAAGAGAGCCCAGAAGGAAAAGGGCCAGCAGCCCTGCCACCCACAGTGATTTAGGAGAGCCCAGAAGGAAAGGGGCAAGCAGTCCTGCCACCCACAGTGATCAAGTCTGAGCCCAGCAGGAAAGGAGCCAGCAGCACGGCCACCCACAGTGATCAAGTCTGAGCCGAGAAGGAAAGGGGCCAGCAGCCCTGCCACACACAGTGATTAATTCTGAGCCAAGCGGGAAAGGACCAGCAGCCCTTCCACCCACAGTGATTTAGGAGAGCCCAGAAGGAAAGGGGCCATCAGCCCTGCCTCCCACAGTGATTAAGTCTGATCCCAGGAGGAAAGGAGCCAGCAGCTCTGCCACCCACAGTGATTTTGGAGAGCCCAGAAGGAAAGGGGCCAGCAGCCCTGCCACCCACAGTGATAAAGTCTGAACCCAGTAGGAAAGGGGCCAGCAGACCTGCCACCCACAGTGATCAAGCCTGAGCCCATAAGGAAAGGGGCCCACAGCCCTGCCACCCACAGTGATCAGTTCTGAGCCCAGCAGGAAAGGAGTCAGCAGCCCTGCCACCCACAGCGATTTAGGAGAGCCCAGAAGGAAAGGAGCCAGCAGCCCTGCCACCCACAGTAATCAAGTCTGAGCTCAGCAGGCAAGGAGCCAGCAGCCCTGCCACCCACAGTGATCAAGTCTGAGCCCAGAGGGAAAGGGGCCAGCAGCCCTGCCACCCACAGTGATCAAGTCTGACCCCAGCAGGGAAGGAGCCAGTAGCCCTGCCACCCACAGTGATTTAGGAGAGCACAGCAGGAAAGGAGCCAGCAGCCCTGCCACCCACAATGATTAAGTCTGAGCCCAGCAGGCAAGGAGCCAGCAGCCCTGCCACCCACAGTGATTTAGGAGAGCCCAGAAGGAAAGGGGCCAGCAGCCCTGCCACACACAGTGATTAAGTCTGAGCCAAGCGGGAAAGGGGCCATCAGCCCTGCCTCCCACAGTGATTAAGTCAGATCCCAGCAGGAAAGGAGCCAGCAGCTCTGCCACCCACAGTGATTTAGGAGAGCCTGGAAGGAAAGGGGCCAGCAGCCCTGCCACCCACAGTGATCAAGTCTGAACCTAGTAGGAAAGGGGCCAGCATCCCTGCCACCCACAGTGATCAAGTCTGAGCCCAGAAGGAAAGGGGCCCACAGAACTGCGACCCACAGTGATCAGGTCTAAGCCCAGCAGGAAATGAGTCAGCAGCCCTGCGACCCACAGTGATTTAGGAGAGCCCAGAAGGAAAGGTGCCAGCAGCCCTGCCACCCACAGTGATTTACAAGAGCACAGCAGGCAAGGAGCCAGCAGCCCTGCCACCCACAGTGATCAAGTCTGAGCACAGTAGGAAAGGTGCCAGCAGCCCTGCCACCCACAGTGATCAAGTCTGACCCCAGCAGGAAAGGACCCAGCAGCCCTGCCACCCACAGTGATTTAGGAGTGCCCAGCAGGAAAGGAGCCAGCAGCCCTGCCATTCACAGTGATTAAGTCTGAGCCCAGCAGGCAAGGAGCCAGCAGCCCTGCCACCCACAGTGATTTATGAGAGCCCAGCAGGAAGGAGCCAGCAGCCCTGCCACACACAGTGATCAAGTCTGAGCCCATCAGGCAAGGAGCCAGCAGCCCTGCCACCCACAGTGATTTACGAGAGCCCAGAAGGAAAGAGGCCAGCAGCCCTGCCACCCACAGTGATTTACGAGAACCCAGAACGAAAGGGTCCAGCAGCCCTGCCATCCACAGTGATCAAGTCTGAGCCCAGAAGGAAAGGTGCCAGCAGCCCCACCACCCACAGTGATCATGTCTGACCCCAGCAGGAAAGGAGCCAGCAGCCCTGCCACCCACAATGATCTAGGAAAGCCCGGCAGGAATGGAGCCAGCAGCCCCGCCACCCACAGTGATCAAGTCTGAGACCAGCAGGCAAGGAGTCAGCAGCCCTGCCATCCACAGTGATTTACGAGAGCCCAGAAGGAAAGGGGCAAGCAGCCCTGCCACTCACAGGGATCAAGTCTGAGTCCAGCAGGAAAGGAGCCAGCAGCCCGGCCACCCATAGTGAGCACATCTGAGCCCAGCAGGAAAGGAGCTAGCATCCCTGCCACCCACAGTGATTTAGGAGAGCCCAGAAGGAAAGGGGCCGGCAGCCCTGCCACAAACACTGATTAAGTCTGAGCCAAGCGCGAAAGGAGCCAGCAGCCCTGCCACCCACAGTGATTTACGAGAGCCCAGAAGGAAAGGTGCCAGCATCCTTGCCACCCACAGTGATTTACAAGAACCCAGAAGGAAAGGGTCCAGCAGCCCTGCCACCCATAGTGATCAAGTCTGAGACCAGAAGGAAAGGGCCGACAGCCCTGCCACCCACAGTGATCAAGTCTGAGCCCAGCAGGAAAGTAGTCAGTAGCACTGCCACCCACAGTGATTTAGGAGAGCCCAGAAAGAAAGGTGCCACCCACAGTGATTTACAAGAGCCCAGCAGGCAAGGAGACAGCAGCCCTGCCACCCACAGTGATCAATTCTGAGCACAGAAGGAAAGGGGCCAGCATCCTTGCCACCCACAGTGATTTACGAGAACCCAGAAGGAAAGGGTCCAGCAGCCCTGCCACCCATAGTGATCAAGTCTGAGCCCAGAAGGAAAGGGGCCAGCAGCCCTCCCACCCACAGTGATTAAGTCTGACCCCAGCAGGAAAGGAGCCAGCAGCCCTGCCACCCACATTGATTTTCGAGAGCCCAGAAGGAAAGAGGCCAGCAGCCCTGCCACACACAGTGATTTACGAGAGCCCAGAAGGAAAGGGGCCAGCATCCTTGCCACCCACAGTGATTTACGAGAACCCAGAAGGAAAGGGTCCAGCAGCCCTGCCACCCATAGTGATCAAGTCTGAGCCCAGAAGGAAAGGGGCCAGCAGCCCTGCCACCCACAGTGATCAAGTCTGACCCCAGCAGGAAAGGAGCTAGCAGCCCTGCCACCCACAGTAATCAAGTCTGAGACCAGCAGGCAAGGAGCCAGCAGCCCTACCATCCACAGTGATTTACGAGAGCCCAGAAGGAAAGGGGCAAGCAGCCCTGCCACCCACAGTGATCAAGTCTGAGCCCAGCAGGAAAGGAGCCAGCATCCCTACCACCCACAGTGATCAAGTCTGAGCCCAGCAGGAAAGGAGCCAGCAGCCCGGCCACACACAGTGATTAAGTCTGAGCCAAGCGGGAAAGGAGCCAGAAGCCCTACCACCCACAGTGATTTAGGAGAGCCCAGAAGGAAAGGAGCCAGCAGCACTACCACCCACAGTGATCAAGTTTGAGCGCAGCAGAAAAGGAGCCAGCAGCCCTGCCACCCACAGTGATTTAGAAGAGCCCAGAAGGAAAGGGGCCAGCAGCCCTGCCACCCACAGTGATTTAAGAGAGCCCAGAAGGAAAGGAGCCAGCAGCACTACCACCCACAGTGATCAAGTCTGAGTGCAGCAGAAACGGAGCCAGCAGCCCTGCCACCCACAGTGATTTAGAAGAGCCCAGAATGAAAGAGGCCAGCAGCCCTGCCACCCACAGTGATTTAAGAGAGTTCAGAAGGAAAGGGGCAAGCAGTCCTGCCACCCACAGTGATCAAGTCTGAGCCCAGCAGGAAAGGAGCCAGCAGCCCGGCCATCCACAGTGATCAAGTCTGAGCCCAGCAGGAAAGGAGTCAGCAGCCCTGCCACCCACAGCGATTTAGGAGAGCCCAGAAGGAAAAGGGCCAGCAGCCCTGCCACCCACAGTGATTTAGGAGAGCCCAGAAGGAAAGGGGCAAGCAGCCCTGCCACCCACAGTGATCAAGTCTGAGCCCAGCAGGAAAGGAGCCAGCAGCCCAGCCACCCACAGTGATCAAGTCTGAGCCCAGAAGGAAAGAGGCCAGCAGCCCTGCCACCCACAGTGATTTACGAGAGCCCAGAAGGAAAGGGGCCAGTATCCTTGCCATTCACAGTGATTTACGAGAACCCAGAAGGAAAGGGTCCAGCAGCCCTGCCACCCATAGTGATCAAGTCTGAGCCAAGAAGGGAAGGGGCCAGCAGCCCTGCCACCCACAGTGATCAAGTCTGACCCCAGCAAGAAAGGAGCCAGCAGCCCTGCCACCCACAGTGATTTACGAGAGCCCAGAAGGAAAGAGTCCAGCAGCCCTGCCACCCACAGTGATTTACGAGAGCCCAGAAGGAAAGGGGCCAGCATCCTTGCCACCCACAGTGATTTACAAGAACCCAGAAGGAAAGGGTCCAGCAGCCCTGCCACCCATAGTGATCAAGTCTGAGCCCAGAAGGAAAGGGCCGACAGCCCTGCCACCCACAGTGATCAAGTCTGAGCCCAGCAGGAAAGTAGTCAGTAGCACTGCCACCCACAGTGATTTAGGAGAGCCCAGAAAGAAAGGTGCCACCCACAGTGATTTACAAGAGCCCAGCAGGCAAGGAGACAGCAGCCCTGCCACCCACAGTGATCAATTCTGAGCACAGAAGGAAAGGGGCCAGCAGCCCTGCCACCCACAGTGATCAAGTCTGACCCCAGCAGGAAAGGAGCCAGCAGCCCTGCCACCCACAGTGATTTAGGAGAGCCCAGCAGGAAAGGAGCCAGCAGCCCTGCCATTCACAGTGATTAAGTCTGAGCCCAGCAGGCAAGGAACCAGCAGCCCTGCCACCCACAGTTTTTTATGAGAGCCCAGCAGGAAAGGAGCCAGCAGCCCTGCCACCAACAGTGATTTGCGAGAGCCCAGAAGGAAAGGGGCCAGCATCCTTGCCACCCACAGTGATTTACGAGAACCCAGAAGGAAAGGGTCCAGCAGCCCTGCCACCCATAGTGATCAAGTCTGAGCCCAGAAGGAAAGGGGCCAGCAGCCCTGCCACCCACAGTGATCTAGTCTGACCCCAGCAGGAAAGGAGCTAGCAGCCCTGCCACCCACAGTGATCAAGTCTGAGACCAGCAGGCAAGGAGCCATAAGCCCTGCCATCAACAGTGATTTACGAGAGCCCAGAAGGAAAGGGGCAAGCAGCCCTGCCACCCACAGTGATCAAGTTTGAGCCCAGCAGGAAAGGAGCCAGCAGCCCGGCCACCCACAGTGAGCAAGTTTGAGCACAGCAGGAAATGAGCCAGCAGCCCTGCCACCCACAGTGATTTAGGAGAGCCCAGAAGGAAAGGGGCCGGCAGCCCTACCACCCACAGTGATCAAGTCTGAGCCCAGCAGGAAAGGAGCTAGCATCCCGGCCACACATAGTGATTAAGTCTGAGCCAAGCGGGAAAGGAGCCAGAAGCCCTACCACCCACAGTGATTTAGGAGAGCCCAGAAGGAAAGGAGCCAGCAGCACTACCACCCACAGTGATCAAGTCTGAGCCCAGCAGGAAAGGAGCCAGCAGCCCTGCCACCCACAGTGATTTAGAAGAGCCCAGAAGGAAAGGGGCCAGCAGCCCTGCCACCCACAGTGATTTAGGAGAGCCCAGAAGGAAAGGGGCAAGCAGCCCTGCCACCCACAGTGATCAAGCCTGAGCCCAGCAGGAAAGGAGCCAGCAGCCAGGCCATCCACAGTGATCAAGTCTGAGCCCAGCAGAAAAGGAGTCAGCAGCCCTGCCACCCACAGTGATTTAAGAGAGCCCAGATGGAAAAGGGCCAGCAGCCCTGCCACCCACAGTGATTTAGGAGAGCCCAGAAGGAAAGGGGCAAGCAGCCCTGCCACCCACAGTGATCAAGTCTGAGCCCAGCAGGAAAGGAGCCAGCAGCACGGCCACCCACAGTGATCATGTCTGAGCCGAGAAGGAAAGGGGCCAGCAGCCCTGCCACACACAGTGATTAAGTCTGAGCCAAGCGGGAAAGGACCAGCAGCCCTTCCACCCACAGTGATTTAGGAGAGCCCAGAAGGAAAGGGGCCATCAGCCCTGCCTCCCACAGTGATTAAGTCTGATCCCAGGAGGAAAGGAGCCAGCAGCTCTGCCACCCACAGTGATTTTGGAGAGCCCAGAAGGAAAGGAGCCAGCAGCCCTGCCACCCACAGTGATAAAGTCTGAACCCAGTAGGAAAGGGGCCAGCAGCCCTGCCACCCACAGTGATCAAGTCTGAGCCCATAAGGAAAGGGGCCCACAGCCCTGCCACCCACAGTGATCAGTTCTGAGCCCAGCAGGAAAGGAGTCAGCAGCCCTGCCACCCACAGTGATTTAGGAGAGCCCAGAAGGAAAGGAGCCAGCAGCCCTGCCACCCACAGTGATCAAGTCTGAGCTCAGCAGGCAAGGAGCCAGCAGCCCTGCCACCCACAGTGATCAAGTCTGAGCCCAGAGGGAAAGGGGCCAGCAGCCCTGCCACCCACAGTGATCAAGTCTGACCCCAGCAGGGAAGGAGCCAGTAGCCCTGCCACCCACAGTGATTTAGGAGAGCACAGCAGGAAAGGAGCCAGCAGCCCTGCCACCCACAATGATTAAGTCTGAGCCCAGCAGGCAAGGAGCCAGCAGCCCTGCCACCCACAGTGATTTAGGAGAGCCCAGAAGGAAAGGGGCCAGCAGCCCTGCCACACACAGTGATTAAGTCTGAGCCAAGCGGGAAAGGGGCCATCAGCCCTGCCTCCCACAGTGATTAAGTCAGATCCCAGCAGGAAAGGAGCCAGCAGCGCTGCCACCCACAGTGATTTAGGAGAGCCTGGAAGGAAAGGGGCCAGCAGCCCTGCCACCCACAGTGATCAAGTCTGAACCTAGTAGGAAAGGGGCCAGCATCCCTGCCACCCACCGTGATCAAGTCTGAGCCCAGAAGGAAAGGGGCCCACAGAACTGCCACCCACAGTGATCAGGTCTAAGCCCAGCAGGAAATGAGTCAGCAGCCCTGCGACCCACAGTGATTTAGGAGAGCCCAGAAGGAAAGGTGCCAGCAGCCCTGCCACCCACAGTGATTTACAAGAGCACAGCAGGCAAGGAGCCAGCAGCCCTGCCACCCACAGTGATCAAGCCTGAGCACAGTAGGAAAGGTGCCAGCAGCCCTGCCACCCACAGTGATCAAGTCTGACCCCAGCAGGAAAGGAGCCAGCAGCCCTGGCACCCACAGTGATTTAGGAGTGCCCAGCAGGAAAGGAGCCAGCAGCCCTGCCATTCACAGTGATTAAGTCTGAGCCCAGCAGGCAAGGAGCCAGCAGCCCTGCCACCCACAGTGATTTATGAGAGCCCAGCAGGAAGGAGCCAGCAGCCCTGCCACACACAGTGATCAAGTCTGAGCCCATCAGGCAAGGAGCCAGCAGCCCTGCCACCCACAGTGATTTACGAGAGCCCAGAAGGAAAGAGACCAGCAGCCCTGCCACCCACAGTGATTTACGAGAACCCAGAACGAAAGGGTCCAGCAGCCCTGCCATCCACAGTGATCAAGTCTGAGCCCAGAAGGAAAGGGGCCAGCAGCCCCACCACCCACAGTGATCATGTCTGACCCCAGCAGGAAAGGAGCCAGCAGCCCTGCCACCCACAATGATCTAGGAGAGCCCGGCAGGAATGGAGCCAGCAGCCCCGCCACCCACAGTGATCAAGTCTGAGACCAGCAGGCAAGGAGTCAGCAGCCCTGCCATCCACAATGATTTACGAGAACCCAGAAGGAAAGGGGCAAGCAGCCCTGCCACTCACAGGGATCAAGTCTGAGTCCAGCAGGAAAGGAGCCAGCAGCCCGGCCACCCACAGTGAGCACATCTGAGCCCAGCAGGAAAGGAGCTAGCATCCCTGCCACCCACAGTGATTTAGGAGAGCCCAGAAGGAAAGGGGCCGGCAGCCCTGCCACAAACACAGTGAGCACATCTGAGCCAAGCGGGAAAGGAGCCAGCAGCCCTGCCACCCACAGTGATTTAGGAGAGCCCAGCACGAAAGGAGCCAGCAGACCTGCCATTCACGGTGATTAAGTCTGAGCACAGCAGGCAAGGAACCAGCAGCCCTGCCACCCACAGTGTTTTATGAGAGCCCAGCAGGAAAGGAGCCAGCAACCCTGCCACCCACAGTGATCAAGTCTGAGCCCAACAGTCAAGAAGCCAGCAGCCCTGCCACCCACAGTGATTTACGAGAGCCCAGAAGGAAAGAGGCCAGCAGCCCTGCCACCCACAGTGATTTACGAGAGCCCAGAAGGAAAGGGGCCAGCATCCTTGCCACCCACAGTGATTTACGAGAACCCAGAAGGAAAGGGTCCAGCAGCCCTGCCACCCATAGTGATCAAGTCTGAGCCCAGAAGGAAAGAGGCCAGCAGCCCTGCCACTCACAGTGATCAAGTCTGACCACAGCAGGAAAGGAGCCAGCAGCCCTGCCACCCACAGCGATTTACGAGAGCCCAGAAGGAAAGAGGCCAGCAGCCCTGCCACCCACAGTGATTTACGAGAGCCCAGAAGGAAAGGGGCCAGCATCCTTGCCACCCACAGTGATTTACGAGAACCCAGAAGGAAAGGGTCCAGCAGCCCTGCCACCCATAGTGATCAAGTCTGAGCCCAGAAGGAAAGGGGCCAGCAGCCCTGCCACCCACAGTGATCAAGTCTGACCCCAGCAGGAAAGGAGCCAGCAGCCCGGCCACCCACAGTGAGCAAGTCTGAGCACAGCAGGAAATGAGCCAGCAGCCCTGCCGCCCACAGTGATTTAGGAGAGCCCAGAAGGAAAGGGGCAAGCAGTCCTGCCACCCACAGTGATCAAGTCTGAGCCCAGCTGGAAAGGAGCCAGCAGCCCGGCCATCCACAGTGATCAAGTCTGAGCCCAGCAGGAAAGGAGTCAGCAGCCCTGCCACCCACAGTGATTTAGGAGAGCCCAGAAGGAAAAGGGCCAGCAGCCCTGCCACCCACAGTGATTTAGGAGAGCCCAGAAGGAAAGGGGCAAGCAGCCCTGCCACCCACAGTGATCAAGTCTGAGCCCAGCAGGAAAGGAGCCAGCAGCCCAGCCACCCACAGTGATCAAGTCTGAGCCCAGAAGGAAAGGGGCCAGCAGCCCTGCCACCCACAGTGATCAAGTCCGAGCCCATCAGGCAAGGAGCCAGCAGCCCTGCCACCCACAGTGATTTACTAGAGCCCAGAAGGAAAGGGGCCAGCATCCTTGCCACCCACAGTGATTTACGAGAACCCAGAAGGAAAGGGTCCAGCAGCCCTGCCACCCATAGTTATCAAGTCTAAGCCCAGAAGGAAAGGGGCCAGCAACCCTGCCACCCACAGTGATCAAGTCTGACTCCAGCAGGAAAGGAGCCAGCAGCCCTGCCACCCAGAGTGATTTACGAGAGCCCAGAAGGAAAGAGGCCAGCAGCCCCGCCACCCACAGTGATTTACGAGAGCCCAGAAGGAAAGGGGCCAGCATCCTTGCCACCCACAGTGATTTACGAGAACCCAGAAGGAAAGGGTCCAGCAGCCCTGCCACCCATAGTGATCAAGTCTGAGCCCAGAAGGAAAGGGGCCCACAGCCCTGCCACCCACAGTGATCAAGTCTGAGCCCAGCAGGAAAGGAGTCAGCAGCCCTGCCAACCACAGTGATTTAGGAGAGCCCAGAAGGAAAGGGGCCAGCAGCCCTGCCACCCACAGTGATTTACAAGAGCCCAGCAGGCAAGGAGACAGCAGCCCTGCCACCCACAGTGATCAAGTCTGAGCACAGAAGGAAACGGGCCAGCAGCCCTGCCACCCACAGTGATCAAGTCTGACCCCAGCTGGAAAGGAGCCAGCAGCCCTGCCACCCACAGTGATTTATGAGAGCCCAGCAGGAAAGGAGCCAGCAGCCCTGCCATTCACAGTGATTAAGTCTGAGCCCAGCAGGCAAGGAACCAGCAGCCATGCCACCCACAGTGTTTTATGAGAGCCCAGCACGAAAGGAGCCAGCAGCCCTGCCACCCACAGTGATTTACGAGAGCCCAGAAGGAAAGAGGCCAGCAGCCCTGCCACCCACAGTGATTTACGAGAGCCCAGAAGGAAAGGGGCCAGCATCCTTGCCACCCACAGTGATTTACGAGAACCCAGAAGGAAAGGGTCCAGCAGCCCTGCCACCCATAGTGATCAAGTCTGAGCCCAGAAGGAAAGGGGCCAGCAGCCCTGCCACCCACAGTGATTAAGTCTGACCCCAGCAGGAAAGGAGCCAGCAGCCCTGCCACCCACATTGATTTTCGAGAGCCCAGAAGGAAAGAGGCCAGCAGCCCTGCCACACACAGTGATTTACGAGAGCCCAGAAGGAAAGGGGCCAGCATCCTTGCCACCCACAGTGATTTACGAGAACCCAGAAGGAAAGGGTCCAGCAGCCCTGCCACCCATAGTGATCAAGTCTGAGCACAGAAGGAAAGTGGCCAGCAGCCCTGCCACCCACAGTGATCAAGTCTGACCCCAGCAGGAAAGGAGCTAGCAGCCCTGCCACCCACAGTGATCAAGTCTGAGACCAGCAGGCAAGGAGCCAGCAGCCCTACCATCCACAGTGATTTACGAGAGCCCAGAAGGAAAGGGGCAAGCAGCCCTGCCACCCATAGTGATCAAGTCTGAGCCCAGAAGGAAAGGGGCAAGCAGCCCCGCCACCCACAGTGATCAAGTCTGAGCCCAGCAGGAAAGGAGCCAGCAGCCCTACCACCCACAGTGATCAAGTCTGAGCCCAGCAGGAAAGGAGCCAGCAGCCCGGCCACACACATGATTAAGTCTGAGCCAAGCGGGAAAGGAGCCAGAAGCCCTACCACCCACAGTGATTTAGGAGAGCCCAGAAGGAAAGGAGCCAGCAGCACTACCACCCACAGTGATCAAGTCTGAGCGCAGCAGAAAAGGAGCCAGCAGCCCTGCCACCCACAGTGATTTAGAAGAGCCCAGAAGGAAAGGGGCCAGCAGCCCTGCCACCCACAGTGATTTAAGAGAGCCCAGAAGGAAAGGAGCCAGCAGCACTACCACCCACAGTGATCAATTCTGAGCACAGAAGGAAAGGGGCCAGCAGCCCTGCCACCCACAGTGATCAAGTCTGACCCCAGCAGGAAAGGAGCCAGCAGCCCTGCCACCCACAGTGATTTAGGAGAGCCCAGCAGGAAAGGAGCCAGCAGCCCTGCCATTCACAGTGATTAAGTCTGAGCCCAGCAGGCAAGGAACCAGCAGCCCTGCCACCCACAGTTTTTTATGAGAGCCCAGCAGGAAAGGAGCCAGCAGCCCTGCCACCAACAGTGATTTGCGAGAGCCCAGAAGGAAAGGGGCCAGCATCCTTGCCACCCACAGTGATTTACGAGAACCCAGAAGGAAAGGGTCCAGCAGCCCTGCCACCCATAGTGATCAAGTCTGAGCCCAGAAGGAAAGGGGCCAGCAGCCCTGCCACCCACAGTGATCTAGTCTGACCCCAGCAGGAAAGGAGCTAGCAGCCCTGCCACCCACAGTGATCAAGTCTGAGACCAGCAGGCAAGGAGCCATAAGCCCTGCCATCAACAGTGATTTACGAGAGCCCAGAAGGAAAGGGGCAAGCAGCCCTGCCACCCACAGTGATCAAGTTTGAGCCCAGCAGGAAAGGAGCCAGCAGCCCGGCCACCCACAGTGAGCAAGTTTGAGCACAGCAGGAAATGAGCCAGCAGCCCTGCCACCCACAGTGATTTAGGAGAGCCCAGAAGGAAAGGGGCCGGCAGCCCTACCACCCACAGTGATCAAGTCTGAGCCCAGCAGGAAAGGAGCTAGCATCCCGGCCACACATAGTGATTAAGTCTGAGCCAAGCGGGAAAGGAGCCAGAAGCCCTACCACCCACAGTGATTTAGGAGAGCCCAGAAGGAAAGGAGCCAGCAGCACTACCACCCACAGTGATCAAGTCTGAGCCCAGCAGGAAAGGAGCCAGCAGCCCTGCCACCCACAGTGATTTAGAAGAGCCCAGAAGGAAAGGGGCCAGCAGCCCTGCCACCCACAGTGATTTAGGAGAGCCCAGAAGGAAAGGGGCAAGCAGCCCTGCCACCCACAGTGATCAAGCCTGAGCCCAGCAGGAAAGGAGCCAGCAGCCAGGCCATCCACAGTGATCAAGTCTGAGCCCAGCAGAAAAGGAGTCAGCAGCCCTGCCACCCACAGTGATTTAAGAGAGCCCAGATGGAAAAGGGCCAGCAGCCCTGCCACCCACAGTGATTTAGGAGAGCCCAGAAGGAAAGGGGCAAGCAGCCCTGCCACCCACAGTGATCAAGTCTGAGCCCAGCAGGAAAGGAGCCAGCAGCACGGCCACCCACAGTGATCATGTCTGAGCCGAGAAGGAAAGGGGCCAGCAGCCCTGCCACACACAGTGATTAAGTCTGAGCCAAGCGGGAAAGGACCAGCAGCCCTTCCACCCACAGTGATTTAGGAGAGCCCAGAAGGAAAGGGGCCATCAGCCCTGCCTCCCACAGTGATTAAGTCTGATCCCAGGAGGAAAGGAGCCAGCAGCTCTGCCACCCACAGTGATTTTGGAGAGCCCAGAAGGAAAGGAGCCAGCAGCCCTGCCACCCACAGTGATAAAGTCTGAACCCAGTAGGAAAGGGGCCAGCAGCCCTGCCACCCACAGTGATCAAGTCTGAGCCCATAAGGAAAGGGGCCCACAGCCCTGCCACCCACAGTGATCAGTTCTGAGCCCAGCAGGAAAGGAGTCAGCAGCCCTGCCACCCACAGTGATTTAGGAGAGCCCAGAAGGAAAGGAGCCAGCAGCCCTGCCACCCACAGTGATCAAGTCTGAGCTCAGCAGGCAAGGAGCCAGCAGCCCTGCCACCCACAGTGATCAAGTCTGAGCCCAGAGGGAAAGGGGCCAGCAGCCCTGCCACCCACAGTGATCAAGTCTGACCCCAGCAGGGAAGGAGCCAGTAGCCCTGCCACCCACAGTGATTTAGGAGAGCACAGCAGGAAAGGAGCCAGCAGCCCTGCCACCCACAATGATTAAGTCTGAGCCCAGCAGGCAAGGAGCCAGCAGCCCTGCCACCCACAGTGATTTAGGAGAGCCCAGAAGGAAAGGGGCCAGCAGCCCTGCCACACACAGTGATTAAGTCTGAGCCAAGCGGGAAAGGGGCCATCAGCCCTGCCTCCCACAGTGATTAAGTCAGATCCCAGCAGGAAAGGAGCCAGCAGCGCTGCCACCCACAGTGATTTAGGAGAGCCTGGAAGGAAAGGGGCCAGCAGCCCTGCCACCCACAGTGATCAAGTCTGAACCTAGTAGGAAAGGGGCCAGCATCCCTGCCACCCACCGTGATCAAGTCTGAGCCCAGAAGGAAAGGGGCCCACAGAACTGCCACCCACAGTGATCAGGTCTAAGCCCAGCAGGAAATGAGTCAGCAGCCCTGCGACCCACAGTGATTTAGGAGAGCCCAGAAGGAAAGGTGCCAGCAGCCCTGCCACCCACAGTGATTTACAAGAGCACAGCAGGCAAGGAGCCAGCAGCCCTGCCACCCACAGTGATCAAGCCTGAGCACAGTAGGAAAGGTGCCAGCAGCCCTGCCACCCACAGTGATCAAGTCTGACCCCAGCAGGAAAGGAGCCAGCAGCCCTGGCACCCACAGTGATTTAGGAGTGCCCAGCAGGAAAGGAGCCAGCAGCCCTGCCATTCACAGTGATTAAGTCTGAGCCCAGCAGGCAAGGAGCCAGCAGCCCTGCCACCCACAGTGATTTATGAGAGCCCAGCAGGAAGGAGCCAGCAGCCCTGCCACACACAGTGATCAAGTCTGAGCCCATCAGGCAAGGAGCCAGCAGCCCTGCCACCCACAGTGATTTACGAGAGCCCAGAAGGAAAGAGACCAGCAGCCCTGCCACCCACAGTGATTTACGAGAACCCAGAACGAAAGGGTCCAGCAGCCCTGCCATCCACAGTGATCAAGTCTGAGCCCAGAAGGAAAGGGGCCAGCAGCCCCACCACCCACAGTGATCATGTCTGACCCCAGCAGGAAAGGAGCCAGCAGCCCTGCCACCCACAATGATCTAGGAGAGCCCGGCAGGAATGGAGCCAGCAGCCCCGCCACCCACAGTGATCAAGTCTGAGACCAGCAGGCAAGGAGTCAGCAGCCCTGCCATCCACAATGATTTACGAGAACCCAGAAGGAAAGGGGCAAGCAGCCCTGCCACTCACAGGGATCAAGTCTGAGTCCAGCAGGAAAGGAGCCAGCAGCCCGGCCACCCACAGTGAGCACATCTGAGCCCAGCAGGAAAGGAGCTAGCATCCCTGCCACCCACAGTGATTTAGGAGAGCCCAGAAGGAAAGGGGCCGGCAGCCCTGCCACAAACACAGTGAGCACATCTGAGCCAAGCGGGAAAGGAGCCAGCAGCCCTGCCACCCACAGTGATTTAGGAGAGCCCAGCACGAAAGGAGCCAGCAGACCTGCCATTCACGGTGATTAAGTCTGAGCACAGCAGGCAAGGAACCAGCAGCCCTGCCACCCACAGTGTTTTATGAGAGCCCAGCAGGAAAGGAGCCAGCAACCCTGCCACCCACAGTGATCAAGTCTGAGCCCAACAGTCAAGAAGCCAGCAGCCCTGCCACCCACAGTGATTTACGAGAGCCCAGAAGGAAAGAGGCCAGCAGCCCTGCCACCCACAGTGATTTACGAGAGCCCAGAAGGAAAGGGGCCAGCATCCTTGCCACCCACAGTGATTTACGAGAACCCAGAAGGAAAGGGTCCAGCAGCCCTGCCACCCATAGTGATCAAGTCTGAGCCCAGAAGGAAAGAGGCCAGCAGCCCTGCCACTCACAGTGATCAAGTCTGACCACAGCAGGAAAGGAGCCAGCAGCCCTGCCACCCACAGCGATTTACGAGAGCCCAGAAGGAAAGAGGCCAGCAGCCCTGCCACCCACAGTGATTTACGAGAGCCCAGAAGGAAAGGGGCCAGCATCCTTGCCACCCACAGTGATTTACGAGAACCCAGAAGGAAAGGGTCCAGCAGCCCTGCCACCCATAGTGATCAAGTCTGAGCCCAGAAGGAAAGGGGCCAGCAGCCCTGCCACCCACAGTGATCAAGTCTGACCCCAGCAGGAAAGGAGCCAGCAGCCCGGCCACCCACAGTGAGCAAGTCTGAGCACAGCAGGAAATGAGCCAGCAGCCCTGCCGCCCACAGTGATTTAGGAGAGCCCAGAAGGAAAGGGGCAAGCAGTCCTGCCACCCACAGTGATCAAGTCTGAGCCCAGCTGGAAAGGAGCCAGCAGCCCGGCCATCCACAGTGATCAAGTCTGAGCCCAGCAGGAAAGGAGTCAGCAGCCCTGCCACCCACAGTGATTTAGGAGAGCCCAGAAGGAAAAGGGCCAGCAGCCCTGCCACCCACAGTGATTTAGGAGAGCCCAGAAGGAAAGGGGCAAGCAGCCCTGCCACCCACAGTGATCAAGTCTGAGCCCAGCAGGAAAGGAGCCAGCAGCCCAGCCACCCACAGTGATCAAGTCTGAGCTCAGAAGGAAAGGGGCCAGCAGCCCTGCCACCCACAGTGATCAAGTCCGAGCCCATCAGGCAAGGAGCCAGCAGCCCTGCCACCCACAGTGATTTACTAGAGCCCAGAAGGAAAGGGGCCAGCATCCTTGCCACCCACAGTGATTTACGAGAACCCAGAAGGAAAGGGTCCAGCAGCCCTGCCACCCATAGTTATCAAGTCTAAGCCCAGAAGGAAAGGGGCCAGCAACCCTGCCACCCACAGTGATCAAGTCTGACTCCAGCAGGAAAGGAGCCAGCAGCCCTGCCACCCAGAGTGATTTACGAGAGCCCAGAAGGAAAGAGGCCAGCAGCCCCGCCACCCACAGTGATTTACGAGAGCCCAGAAGGAAAGGGGCCAGCATCCTTGCCACCCACAGTGATTTACGAGAACCCAGAAGGAAAGGGTCCAGCAGCCCTGCCACCCATAGTGATCAAGTCTGAGCCCAGAAGGAAAGGGGCCCACAGCCCTGCCACCCACAGTGATCAAGTCTGAGCCCAGCAGGAAAGGAGTCAGCAGCCCTGCCAACCACAGTGATTTAGGAGAGCCCAGAAGGAAAGGGGCCAGCAGCCCTGCCACCCACAGTGATTTACAAGAGCCCAGCAGGCAAGGAGACAGCAGCCCTGCCACCCACAGTGATCAAGTCTGAGCACAGAAGGAAACGGGCCAGCAGCCCTGCCACCCACAGTGATCAAGTCTGACCCCAGCTGGAAAGGAGCCAGCAGCCCTGCCACCCACAGTGATTTATGAGAGCCCAGCAGGAAAGGAGCCAGCAGCCCTGCCATTCACAGTGATTAAGTCTGAGCCCAGCAGGCAAGGAACCAGCAGCCATGCCACCCACAGTGTTTTATGAGAGCCCAGCACGAAAGGAGCCAGCAGCCCTGCCACCCACAGTGATTTACGAGAGCCCAGAAGGAAAGAGGCCAGCAGCCCTGCCACCCACAGTGATTTACGAGAGCCCAGAAGGAAAGGGGCCAGCATCCTTGCCACCCACAGTGATTTACGAGAACCCAGAAGGAAAGGGTCCAGCAGCCCTGCCACCCATAGTGATCAAGTCTGAGCCCAGAAGGAAAGGGGCCAGCAGCCCTGCCACCCACAGTGATTAAGTCTGACCCCAGCAGGAAAGGAGCCAGCAGCCCTGCCACCCACATTGATTTTCGAGAGCCCAGAAGGAAAGAGGCCAGCAGCCCTGCCACACACAGTGATTTACGAGAGCCCAGAAGGAAAGGGGCCAGCATCCTTGCCACCCACAGTGATTTACGAGAACCCAGAAGGAAAGGGTCCAGCAGCCCTGCCACCCATAGTGATCAAGTCTGAGCACAGAAGGAAAGTGGCCAGCAGCCCTGCCACCCACAGTGATCAAGTCTGACCCCAGCAGGAAAGGAGCTAGCAGCCCTGCCACCCACAGTGATCAAGTCTGAGACCAGCAGGCAAGGAGCCAGCAGCCCTACCATCCACAGTGATTTACGAGAGCCCAGAAGGAAAGGGGCAAGCAGCCCTGCCACCCATAGTGATCAAGTCTGAGCCCAGAAGGAAAGGGGCAAGCAGCCCCGCCACCCACAGTGATCAAGTCTGAGCCCAGCAGGAAAGGAGCCAGCAGCCCTACCACCCACAGTGATCAAGTCTGAGCCCAGCAGGAAAGGAGCCAGCAGCCCGGCCACACACATGATTAAGTCTGAGCCAAGCGGGAAAGGAGCCAGAAGCCCTACCACCCACAGTGATTTAGGAGAGCCCAGAAGGAAAGGAGCCAGCAGCACTACCACCCACAGTGATCAAGTCTGAGCGCAGCAGAAAAGGAGCCAGCAGCCCTGCCACCCACAGTGATTTAGAAGAGCCCAGAAGGAAAGGGGCCAGCAGCCCTGCCACCCACAGTGATTTAAGAGAGCCCAGAAGGAAAGGAGCCAGCAGCACTACCACCCACAGTGATCAAGTCTGAGTGCAGCAGAAAAGGAGCCAGCAGCCCTGCCACCCACAGTGATTTAGAAGAGCCCAGAAGGAAAGGCGCCAGCAGCCCTGCCACCCACAGTGATTTAAGAGAGCCCAGAAGGAAAGGGGCAAGCAGTCCTGCCACCCACAGTGATCAAGTCTGAGCCCAGCAGGAAAGGAGCCAGCAGCCCGGCCATCCACAGTGATCAAGTCTGAGCCCAGCAGGAAAGGAGTCAGCAGCCCTGCCACCCACAGTGATTTAGGAGAGCCCAGAAGGAAAAGGGCCAGCAGCCCTGCCACCCACAGTGATTTAGGAGAGCCCAGAAGGAAAGGGGCAAGCAGCCCTGCCACCCACAGTGATCAAGTCTGAGCCCAGCAGGAAAGGAGCCAGCAGCCCGGCCACCCACAGTGATCAAGTCTGAGCCCAGAAGGAAAGGGGCCAGCAGCCCTGCCACCCACAGTGATCAAGTCCGAGCCCATCAGGCAAGTAGCCAGCAGCCCTGCCACCCACAGTGATTTACTAGAGCCCAGAAGGAAAGGGGCCAGCATCCTTGCCACCCACAGTGATTTACGAGAACCCAGAAGGAAAGGGTCCAGCAGCCCTGCCACCCATAGTTATCAAGTCTAAGCCCAGAAGGAAAGGGGCCAGCAACCCTGCCACCCACAGTGATCAAGTCTGACTCCAGCAGGAAAGGAGCCATCAGCCCTGCCACCCAGAGTGATTTACGAGAGCCCAGAAGGAAAGAGGCCAGCAGCCCCGCCACCCACAGTGATTTACGAGAGCCCAGAAGGAAAGGGGCCAGCATCCTTGCCACCCACAGTGATTTACGAGAACCCAGAAGGAAAGGGTCCAGCAGCCCTGCCACCCATAGTGATCAAGTCTGAGCCCAGAAGGAAAGGGGCCCACAGCCCTGCCACCCACAGTGATCAAGTCTGAGCCCAGCAGGAAAGGAGTCAGCAGCCCTGCCAACCACAGTGATTTAGGAGAGCCCAGAAGGAAAGGGGCCAGCAGCCCTGCCACCCACAGTGATTTACAAGAGCCCAGCAGGCAAGGAGACAGCAGCCCTGCCACCCACAGTGATCAAGTCTGAGCACAGAAGGAAACGGGCCAGCAGCCCTGCCACCCACAGTGATCAAGTCTGACCCCAGCTGGAAAGGAGCCAGCAGCCCTGCCACCCACAGTGATTTATGAGAGCCCAGCAGGAAAGGAGCCAGCAGCCCTGCCATTCACAGTGATTAAGTCTGAGCCCAGCAGGCAAGGAACCAGCAACCATGCCACCCACAGTGTTTTATGAGAGCCCAGCAGGAAAGGAGCCAGCAGCCCTGCCACCCACAGTGATTTACGAGAGCCCAGAAGAAAAGAGGCCAGCAGCCCTGCCACCCACAGTGATTTACGAGAGCCCAGAAGGAAAGGGGCCAGCATCCTTGCCACCCACAGTGATTTACGAGAACCCAGAAGGAAAGGGTCCAGCAGCCCTGCCACCCATAGTGATCAAGTCTGAGCCCAGAAGGAAAGGGGCCAGCAGCCCTGCCACCCACAGTGATTAAGTCTGACCCCAGCAGGAAAGGAGCCAGCAGCCCTGCCACCCACATTGATTTTCGAGAGCCCAGAAGGAAAGAGGCCAGCAGCCCTGCCACACACAGTGATTTACGAGAGCCCAGAAGGAAAGGGGCCAGCATCCTTGCCACCCACAGTGATTTACGAGAACCCAGAAGGAAAGGGTCCAGCAGCCCTGCCACCCATAGTGATCAAGTCTGAGACCAGCAGGCAAGGAGCCAGCAGCCCTACCATCCACAGTGATTTACGAGAGCCCAGAAGGAAAGGGGCAAGCAGCCCTGCCACCCATAGTGATCAAGTCTGAGCCCAGAAGGAAAGGGGCAAGCAGCCCCGCCACCCACAGTGATCAAGTCTGAGCCCAGCAGGAAAGGAGCCAGCAGCCCTACCACCCACAGTGATCAAGTCTGAGCCCAGCAGGAAAGGAGCCAGCAGCCCGGCCACACACAGTGATTAAGTCTGAGCCAAGCGGGAAAGGAGCCAGAAGCCCTACCACCCACAGTGATTTAGGAGAGCCCAGAAGGAAAGGAGCCAGCAGCACTACCACCCACAGTGATCAAGTCTGAGCGCAGCAGAAAAGGAGCCAGCAGCCCTGCCACCCACAGTGATTTAGAAGAGCCCAGAAGGAAAGGGGCCAGCAGCCCTGCCACCCACAGTGATTTAAGAGAGCCCAGAAGGAAAGGAGCCAGCAGCACTATCACCCACAGTGATCAAGTCTGAGTGCAGCAGAAAAGGAGCCAGCAGCCCTGCCACCCACAGTGATTTAGAAGAGCCCAGAAGGAAAGGCGCCAGCAGCCCTGCCACCCACAGTGATTTAAGAGAGCCCAGAAGGAAAGGGGCAAGCAGTCCTGCCACCCACAGTGATCAAGTCTGAGCCCAGCAGGAAAGGAGCCAGCAGCCCGGCCATCCACAGTGATCAAGTCTGAGCCCAGCAGGAAAGGAGTCAGCAGCCCTGCCACCCACAGTGATTTAGGAGAGCCCAGAAGGAAAAGGGCCAGCAGCCCTGCCACCCACAGTGATTTAGGAGAGCCCAGAAGGAAAGGGGCAAGCAGCCCTGCCACCCACAGTGATCAAGTCTGAGCCCAGCAGGAAAGGAGCCAGCAGCCCGGCCACCCACAGTGATCAAGTCTGAGCCCAGAAGGAAAGGGGCCAGCAGCCCTGCCACCCACAGTGATCAAGTCCGAGCCCATCAGGCAAGGAGCCAGCAGCCCTGCCACCCACAGTGATTTACTAGAGCCCAGAAGGAAAGGGGCCAGCATCCTTGCAAGCCACAGTGATTTACGAGAACCCAGAAGGAAAGGGTCCAGCAGCCCTGCCACCCATAGTTATCAAGTCTAAGCCCAGAAGGAAAGGGGCCAGCAACCCTGCCACCCACAGTGATCAAGTCTGACTCCAGCAGGAAAGGAGCCAGCAGCCCTGCCACCCAGAGTGATTTACGAGAGCCCAGAAGGAAAGAGGCCAGCAGCCCCGCCACCCACAGTGATTTACGAGAGCCCAGAAGGAAAGGGGCCAGCATCCTTGCCACCCACAGTGATTTACGAGAACCCAGAAGGAAAGGGTCCAGCAGCCCTGCCACCCATAGTGATCAAGTCTGAGCCCAGAAGGAAAGGGGCCCACAGCCCTGCCACCCACAGTGATCAAGTCTGAGCCCAGCAGGAAAGAAGTCAGCAGCCCTGCCAACCACAGTGATTTAGGAGAGCCCAGAAGGAAAGGGGCCAGCAGCCCTGCCACCCACAGTGATTTACAAGAGCCCAGCAGTCAAGGAGACAGCAGCCCTGCCACCCACAGTGATCAAGTCTGAGCACAGAAGGAAACGGGCCAGCAGCCCTGCCACCCACAGTGATCAAGTCTGACCCCAGCTGGAAAGGAGCCAGCAGCCCTGCCACCCACAGTGATTTATGAGAGCCCAGCAGGAAAGGAGCCAGCAGCCCTGCCATTCACAGTGATTAAGTCTGAGCCCAGCAGGCAAGGAACCAGCAGCCATGCCACCCACAGTGTTTTATGAGAGCCCAGCAGGAAAGGAGCCAGCAGCCCTGCCACCCACAGTGATTTACGAGAGCCCAGAAGGAAAGAGGCCAGCAGCCCTGCCACCCACAGTGATTTACGAGAGCCCAGAAGGAAAGGGGCCAGCATCCTTGCCACCCACAGTGATTTACGAGAACCCAGAAGGAAAGGGTCCAGCAGCCCTGCCACCCATAGTGATCAAGTCTGAGCCCAGAAGGAAAGGGGCCAGCAGCCCTGCCACCCACAGTGATTAAGTCTGACCCCAGCAGGAAAGGAGCCAGCAGCCCTGCCACCCACATTGATTTTCGAGAGCCCAGACGGAAAGAGGCCAGCAGCCCTGCCACACACAGTGATTTACGAGAGCCCAGAAGGAAAGGGGCCAGCATCCTTGCCACCCACAGTGATTTACGAGAACCCAGAAGGAAAGGGTCCAGCAGCCCTGCCACCCATAGTGATCAAGTCTGAGCCCAGAAGGAAAGGGGTCAGCAGCCCTGCCACCCACAGTGATCAAGTCTGACCCCAGCAGGAAAGGAGCTAGCAGCCCTGCCACCCACAGTAATCAAGTCTGAGACCAGCAGGCAAGGAGCCAGCAGCCCTACCATCCACAGTGATTTACGAGAGCCCAGAAGGAAAGGGGCAAGCAGCCCTGCCACCCACAGTGATCAAGTCTGAGCCCAGCAGGAAAGGAGCCAGCATCCCTACCACCCACAGTGATCAAGTCTGAGCCCAGCAGGAAAGGAGCCAGCAGCCCGGCCACACACAGTGATTAAGTCTGAGCCAAGCGGGAAAGGAGCCAGAAGCCCTACCACCCACAGTGATTTAGGAGAGCCCAGAAGGAAAGGAGCCAGCAGCACTACCACCGACAGTGATCAAGTTTGAGCGCAGCAGAAAAGGAGCCAGCAGCACTGCCACCCACAGTGATTTAGAAGAGCCCAGAAGGAAAGGGGCCAGCAGCCCTGCCACCCACAGTGATTTAAGAGAGCCCAGAAGGAAAGGAGCCAGCAGCACTACCACCCACAGTGATCAAGTCTGAGCGCAGCAGAAACGGAGCCAGCAGCCCTGCCACCCACAGTGATTTAGAAGAGCCCAGAATGAAAGAGGCCAGCAGCCCTGCCACCCACAGTGATTTAAGAGAGTCCAGAAGGAAAGGGGCAAGCAGTCCTGCCACCCACAGTGATCAAGTCTGAGCCCAGCAGGAAAGGAGCCAGCAGCCCGGCCATTCACAGTGATCAAGTCTGAGCCCAGCAGGAAAGGAGTCAGCAGCCCTGCCACCCACAGCGATTTAGGAGAGCCCAGAAGGAAAAGGGCCAGCAGCCCTGCCACCCACAGTGATTTAGGAGAGCCCAGAAGGAAAGGGGCAAGCAGCCCTGCCACCCACAGTGATCAAGTCTGAGCCCAGCAGGAAAGGAGCCAGCAGCCCAGCCACCCACAGTGATCAAGTCTGAGCCCAGAAGGAAAGAGGCCAGCAGCCCTGCCACCCACAGTGATTTACGAGAGCCCAGAAGGAAAGGGGCCAGTATCCTTGCCATCCACAGTGATTTACGAGAACCCAGAAGGAAAGGGTCCAGCAGCCCTGCCACCCATAGTGATCAAGTCTGAGCCAAGAAGGGAAGGGGCCAGCAGCCCTGCCACCCACAGTGATCAAGTCTGACCCCAGCAAGAAAGGAGCCAGCAGCCCTGCCACCCACAGTGATTTACGAGAGCCCAGAAGGAAAGAGTCCAGCAGCCCTGCCACCCACAGTGATTTACGAGAGCCCAGAAGGAAAGGGGCCAGCATCCTTGCCACCCACAGTGATTTACAAGAACCCAGAAGGAAAGGGTCCAGCAGCCCTGCCACCCATAGTGATCAAGTCTGAGCCCAGAAGGAAAGGGCCGACAGCCCTGCCACCCACAGTGATCAAGTCTGAGCCCAGCAGGAAAGTAGTCAGTAGCACTGCCACCCACAGTGATTTAGGAGAGCCCAGAAAGAAAGGTGCCACCCACAGTGATTTACAAGAGCCCAGCAGGCAAGGAGACAGCAGCCCTGCCACCCACAGTGATCAATTCTGAGCACAGAAGGAAAGGGGCCAGCATCCTTGCCACCCACAGTGATTTACGAGAACCCAGAAGGAAAGGGTCCAGCAGCCCTGCCACCCATAGTGATCAAGTCTGAGCCCAGAAGGAAAGGGGCCAGCAGCCCTGCCACCCACAGTGATTAAGTCTGACCCCAGCAGGAAAGGAGCCAGCAGCCCTGCCACCCACATTGATTTTCGAGAGCCCAGAAGGAAAGAGGCCAGCAGCCCTGCCACACACAGTGATTTACGAGAGCCCAGAAGGAAAGGGGCCAGCATCCTTGCCACCCACAGTGATTTACGAGAACCCAGAAGGAAAGGGTCCAGCAGCCCTGCCACCCATAGTGATCAAGTCTGAGCCCAGAAGGAAAGGGGCCAGCAGCCCTGCCACCCACAGTGATCAAGTCTGACCCCAGCAGGAAAGGAGCTAGCAGCCCTGCCACCCATAGTAATCATGTCTGAGACCAGCAGGCAAGGAGCCAGCAGCCCTACCATCCACAGTGATTTACGAGAGCCCAGAAGGAAAGGGGCAAGCAGCCCTGCCACCCACAGTGATCAAGTCTGAGCCCAGCAGGAAAGGAGCCAGCATCCCTACCACCCACAGTGATCAAGTCTGAGCCCAGCAGGAAAGGAGCCAGCAGCCCGGCCACACACAGTGATTAAGTCTGAGCCAAGCGGGAAAGGAGCCAGAAGCCCTACCACCCACAGTGATTTAGGAGAGCCCAGAAGGAAAGGAGCCAGCAGCACTACCACCCACAGTGATCAAGTTTGAGCGCAGCAGAAAAGGAGCCAGCAGCCCTGCCACCCACAGTGATTTAGAAGAGCCCAGAAGGAAAGGGGCCAGCAGCCCTGCCACCCACAGTGATTTAAGAGAGCCCAGAAGGAAAGGAGCCAACAGCACTACCACCCACAGTGATCAATTCTGAGCGCAGCAGAAACGGAGCCAGCAGCCCTGCCACCCACAGTGATTTAGAAGAGCCCAGAATGAAAGAGGCCAGCAGCCCTGCCACCCACAGTGATTTAAGAGAGTCCAGAAGGAAAGGGGCAAGCAGTCCTGCCACCCACAGTGATCAAGTCTGAGCCCAGCAGGAAAGGAGCCAGCAGCCCGGCCATCCACAGTGATCAAGTCTGAGCCCAGCAGGAAAGGAGTCAGCAGCCCTGCCACCCACAGCGATTTAGGAGAGCCCAGAAGGAAAAGGGCCAGCAGCCCTGCCACCCACAGTGATTTAGGAGAGCCCAGAAGGAAAGGGGCAAGCAGCCCTGCCACCCACAGTGATCAAGTCTGAGCCCAGCAGGAAAGGAGCCAGCAGCCCAGCCACCCACAGTGATCAAGTCTGAGCCCAGAAGGAAAGAGGCCAGCAGCCCTGCCACCCACAGTGATTTACGAGAGCCCAGAAGGAAAGGGGCCAGTATCCTTGCCATCCACAGTGATTTACGAGAACCCAGAAGGAAAGGGTCCAGCAGCCCTGCCACCCATAGTGATCAAGTCTGAGCCAAGAAGGGAAGGGGCCAGCAGCCCTGCCACCCACAGTGATCAAGTCTGACCCCAGCAAGAAAGGAGCCAGCAGCCCTGCCACCCACAGTGATTTACGAGAGCCCAGAAGGAAAGAGTCCAGCAGCCCTGCCACCCACAGTGATTTACGAGAGCCCAGAAGGAAAGGGGCCAGCATCCTTGCCACCCACAGTGATTTACAAGAACCCAGAAGGAAAGGGTCCAGCAGCCCTGCCACCCATAGTGATCAAGTCTGAGCCCAGAAGGAAAGGGCCGACAGCCCTGCCACCCACAGTGATCAAGTCTGAGCCCAGCAGGAAAGTAGTCAGTAGCACTGCCACCCACAGTGATTTAGGAGAGCCCAGAAAGAAAGGTGCCACCCACAGTGATTTACAAGAGCCCAGCAGGCAAGGAGACAGCAGCCCTGCCACCCACAGTGATCAATTCTGAGCACAGAAGGAAAGGGGCCAGCAGCCCTGCCACCCACAGTGATCAAGTCTGACCCCAGCAGGAAAGGAGCCAGCAGCCCTGCCACCCACAGTGATTTAGGAGAGCCCAGCAGGAAAGGAGCCAGCAGCCCTGCCATTCACAGTGATTAAGTCTGAGCCCAGCAGGCAAGGAACCAGCAGCCCTGCCACCCACAGTGTTTTATGAGAGCCCAGCAGGAAAGGAGCCAGCAGCCCTGCCACCAACAGTGATTTGCGAGAGCCCAGAAGGAAAGGGGCCAGCATCCTTGCCACCCACAGTGATTTACGAGAACCCAGAAGGAAAGGGTCCAGCAGCCCTGCCACCCATAGTGATCAAGTCTGAGCCCAGAAGGAAAGGGGCCAGCAGCCCTGCCACCCACAGTGATCTAGTCTGACCCCAGCAGGAAAGGAGCTAGCAGCCCTGCCACCCACAGTGATCAAGTCTGAGACCAGCAGGCAAGGAGCCATAAGCCCTGCCATCAACAGTGATTTACGAGAGCCCAGAAGGAAAGGGGCAAGCAGCCCTGCCACCCACAGTGATCAAGTTTGAGCCCAGCAGGAAAGGAGCCAGCAGCCCGGCCACCCACAGTGAGCAAGTTTGAGCACAGCAGGAAATGAGCCAGCAGCCCTGCCACCCACAGTGATTTAGGAGAGCCCAGAAGGAAAGGGGCCGGCAGCCCTACCACCCACAGTGATCAAGTCTGAGCCCAGCAGGAAAGGAGCTAGCATCCCGGCCACACATAGTGATTAAGTCTGAGCCAAGCGGGAAAGGAGCCAGAAGCCCTACCACCCACAGTGATTTAGGAGAGCCCAGAAGGAAAGGAGCCAGCAGCACTACCACCCACAGTGATCAAGTCTGAGCCCAGCAGGAAAGGAGCCAGCAGCCCTGCCACCCACAGTGATTTAGAAGAGCCCAGAAGGAAAGGGGCCAGCAGCCCTGCCACCCACAGTGATTTAGGAGAGCCCAGAAGGAAAGGGGCAAGCAGCCCTGCCACCCACAGTGATCAAGCCTGAGCCCAGCAGGAAAGGAGCCAGCAGCCAGGCCATCCACAGTGATCAAGTCTGAGCCCAGCAGAAAAGGAGTCAGCAGCCCTGCCACCCACAGTGATTTAAGAGAGCCCAGAAGGAAAAGGGCCAGCAGCCCTGCCACCCACAGTGATTTAGGAGAGCCCAGAAGGAAAGGGGCAAGCAGCCCTGCCACCCACAGTGATCAAGTCTGAGCCCAGCAGGAAAGGAGCCAGCAGCACGGCCACCCACAGTGATCAAGTCTGAGCCGAGAAGGAAAGGGGCCAGCAGCCCTGCCACACACAGTGATTAAGTCTGAGCCAAGCGGGAAAGGACCAGCAGCCCTTCCACCCACAGTGATTTAGGAGAGCCCAGAAGGAAAGGGGCCATCAGCCCTGCCTCCCACAGTGATTAAGTCTGATCCCAGGAGGAGATGAGCCAGCAGCTCTGCCACCCACAGTGATTTTGGAGAGCCCAGAAGGAAAGGGGCCAGCAGCCCTGCCACCCACAGTGATAAAGTCTGAACCCAGTAGGAAAGGGGCCAGCAGCCCTGCCACCCACAGTGATCAAGTCTGAGCCCATAAGGAAAGGGGCCCACAGCCCTGCCACCCACAGTGATCAGTTCTGAGCCCAGCAGGAAAGGAGTCAGCAGCCCTGCCACCCACAGTGATTTAGGAGAGCCCAGAAGGAAAGGAGCCAGCAGCCCTGCCACCCACAGTGATCAAGTCTGAGCTCAGCAGGCAAGCAGCCAGCAGCCCTGCCACCCACAGTGATCAAGTCTGAGCCCAGAGGGAAAGGGGCCAGCAGCCCTGCCACCCACAGTGATCAAGTCTGACCCCCGCAGGGAAGGAGCCAGTAGCCCTGCCACCCATAGTGATTTAGGAGAGCACAGCAGGAAAGGAGCCAGCAGCCCTGCCACCCACAATGATTAAGTCTGAGCCCAGCAGGCAAGGAGCCAGCAGCCCTGCCACCCACAGTGATTTAGGAGAGCCCAGAAGGAAAGGGGCCAGCAGCCCTGCCACACACAGTGATTAAGTCTGAGCCAAGCGGGAAAGGGGCCATCAGCCCTGCCTCCCACAGTGATTAAGTCAGATCCCAGCAGGAAAGGAGCCAGCAGCTCTGCCACCCACAGTGATTTAGGAGAGCCTGGAAGGAAAGGGGCCAGCAGCCCTGCCACCCACAGTGATCAAGTCTGAACCTAGTAGGAAAGGGGCCAGCATCCCTGCCACCCACAGTGATCAAGTCTGAGCCCAGAAGGAAAGGGGCCCACAGAACTGCCACCCACAGTGATCAGGTCTAAGCCCAGCAGGAAATGAGTCAGCAGCCCTGCGACCCACAGTGATTTAGGAGAGCCCAGAAGGAAAGGTGCCAGCAGCCCTGCCACCCACAGTGATTTACAAGAGCACAGCAGGCAAGGAGCCAGCAGCCCTGCCACCAACAGTGATCAAGTCTGAGCACAGTAGGAAAGGTGCCAGCAGCCCTGCCACCCACAGTGATCAAGTCTGACCCCAGCAGGAAAGGAGCCAGCAGCCCTGCCACCCACAGTGATTTAGGAGTGCCCAGCAGGAAAGGAGCCAGCAGCCCTGCCATTCACAGTGATTAAGTCTAAGCCCAGCAGGCAAGGAGCCAGCAGCCCTGCCACCCACAGTGATTTATGAGAGCCCAGCAGGAAGGAGCCAGCAGCCCTGCCACACACAGTGATCAAGTCTGAGCCCATCAGGCAAGGAGCCAGCAGCCCTGCCACCCACAGTGATTTACGAGAGCCCAGAAGGAAAGAGGCCAGCAGCCCTGCCACCCACAGTGATTTACGAGAACCCAGAACGAAAGGGTCCAGCAGCCCTGCCATCCACAGTGATCAAGTCTGAGCCCAGAAGGAAAGGGGCCAGCAGCCCCACCACCCACAGTGATCATGTCTGACCCCAGCAGGAAAGGAGCCAGCAGCCCTGCCACCCACAATTATCTAGGAGAGCCCGGCAGGAATGGAGCCAGCAGCCCCGCCACCCACAGTGATCAAGTCTGAGACCAGCAGGCAAGGAGTCAGCAGCCCTGCCATCCACAGTGATTTACGAGAGCCCAGAAGGAAAGGGGCAAGCAGCCCTGCCACTCACAGGGATCAAGTCTGAGTCCAGCAGGAAAGGAGCCAGCAGCCCGGCCATCCACAGTGAGCACATCTGAGCCCAGCAGGAAAGGAGCTAGCATCCCTGCCACCCACAGTGATTTAGGAGAGCCCAGAAGGAAAGGGGCCGGCAGCCCTGCCACAAACACTGATTAAGTCTGAGCCAAGCGGGAAAGGAGCCAGCAGCCCTGCCACCCACAGTGATTTACGAGAGCCCAGAAGGAAAGGGGCCAGCATCCTTGCCACCCACAGTGATTTACAAGAACCCAGAAGGAAAGGGTCCAGCAGCCCTGCCACCCATAGTGATCAAGTCTGAGCCCAGAAGGAAAGGGCCGACAGCCCTGCCACCCACAGTGATCAAGTCTGAACCCAGCAGGAAAGTAGTCAGTAGCACTGCCACCCACAGTGATTTAGGAGAGCCCAGAAAGAAAGGTGCCACCCACAGTGATTTACAAGAGCCCAGCAGGCAAGGAGACAGCAGCCCTGCCACCCACAGTGATCAATTCTGAGCACAGAAGGAAAGGGGCCAGCATCCTTGCCACCCACAGTGATTTACGAGAACCCAGAAGGAAAGGGTCCAGCAGCCCTGCCACCCATAGTGATCAAGTCTGAGCCCAGAAGGAAAGGGGCCAGCAGCCCTGCCACCCACAGTGATTAAGTCTGACCCCAGCAGGAAAGGAGCCAGCAGCCCTGCCACCCACATTGATTTTCGAGAGCCCAGAAGGAAAGAGGCCAGCAGCCCTGCCACACACAGTGATTTACGAGAGCCCAGAAGGAAAGGGGCCAGCATCCTTGCCACCCACAGTGATTTACGAGAACCCAGAAGGAAAGGGTCCAGCAGCCCTGCCACCCATAGTGATCAAGTCTGAGCCCAGAAGGAAAGGGGCCAGCAGCCCTGCCACCCACAGTGATCAAGTCTGACCCCAGCAGGAAAGGAGCTAGCAGCCCTGCCACCCACAGTAATCAAGTCTGAGACCAGCAGGCAAGGAGCCAGCAGCCCTACCATCCACAGTGATTTACGAGAGCCCAGAAGGAAAGGAGCCAGAAGCCCTACCACCCACAGTGATCAAGTCTGAGCCCAGAAGGAAAGGAGCCAGCAGCACTACCACCCACAGTGATCAAGTCTGAGCCCAGCAGGAAAGGAGCCAGCAGCCCGGCCACACACAGTGATTAAGTCTGAGCCAAGCGGGAAAGGAGCCAGAAGCCCTACCACCCACAGTGATTTAGGAGAGCCCAGAAGGAAAGGAGCCAGCAGCACTACCACCCACAGTGATCAAGTTTGAGCGCAGCAGAAAAGGAGCCAGCAGCCCTGCCACCCACAGTGATTTAGAAGAGCCCAGAAGGAAAGGGGCCAGCAGCCCTGCCACCCACAGTGATTTAAGAGAGCCCAGAAGGAAAGGAGCCAGCAGCACTACCACCCACAGTGATCAAGTCTGAGCGCAGCAGAAACGGAGCCAGCAGCCCTGCCACCCACAGTGATTTAGAAGAGCCCAGAATGAAAGAGGCCAGCAGCCCTGCCACCCACAGTGATTTAAGAGAGTCCAGAAGGAAAGGGGCAAGCAGTCCTGCCACCCACAGTGATCAAGTCTGAGCCCAGCAGGAAAGGAGCCAGCAGCCCGGCCATCCACAGTGATCAAGTCTGAGCCCAGCAGGAAAGGAGTCAGCAGCCCTGCCACCCACAGCGATTTAGGAGAGCCCAGAAGGAAAAGGGCCAGCAGCCCTGCCACCCACAGTGATTTAGGAGAGCCCAGAAGGAAAGGGGCAAGCAGCCCTGCCACCCACAGTGATCAAGTCTGAGCCCAGCAGGAAAGGAGCCAGCAGCCCAGCCACCCACAGTGATCAAGTCTGAGCCCAGAAGGAAAGAGGCCAGCAGCCCTGCCACCCACAGTGATTTACGAGAGCCCAGAAGGAAAGGGGCCAGTATCCTTGCCATCCACAGTGATTTACGAGAACCCAGAAGGAAAGGGTCCAGCAGCCCTGCCACCCATAGTGATCAAGTCTGAGCCAAGATGGGAAGGGGCCAGCAGCCCTGCCACCCACAGTGATCAAGTCTGACCCCAGCAAGAAAGGAGCCAGCAGCCCTGCCACCCACAGTGATTTACGAGAGCCCAGAAGGAAAGAGTCCAGCAGCCCTGCCACCCACAGTGATTTACGAGAGCCCAGAAGGAAAGGGGCCAGCATCCTTGCCACCCACAGTGATTTACAAGAACCCAGAAGGAAAGGGTCCAGCAGCCCTGCCACCCATATTGATCAAGTCTGAGCCCAGAAGGAAAGGGCCGACAGCCCTGCCACCCACAGTGATCAAGTCTGAGCCCAGCAGGAAAGTAGTCAGTAGCACTGCCACCCACAGTGATTTAGGAGAGCCCAGAAAGAAAGGTGCCACCCACAGTGATTTACAAGAGCCCAGCAGGCAAGGAGACAGCAGCCCTGCCACCCACAGTGATCAATTCTGAGCACAGAAGGAAAGGGGCCAGCAGCCCTGCCACCCACAGTGATCAAGTCTGACCCCAGCAGGAAAGGAGCCAGCAGCCCTGCCACCCACAGTGATTTAGGAGAGCCCAGCAGGAAAGGAGCCAGCAGCCCTGCCATTCACAGTGATTAAGTCTGAGCCCAGCAGGCAAGGAACCAGCAGCCCTGCCACCCACAGTGTTTTATGAGAGCCCAGCAGGAAAGGAGCCAGCAGCCCTGCCACCAACAGTGATTTGCGAGAGCCCAGAAGGAAAGGGGCCAGCATCCTTGCCACCCACAGTGATTTACGAGAACCCAGAAGGAAAGGGTCCAGCAGCCCTGCCACCCATAGTGATCAAGTCTGAGCCCAGAAGGAAAGGGGCCAGCAGCCCTGCCACCCACAGTGATCTAGTCTGACCCCAGCAGGAAAGGAGCTAGCAGCCCTGCCACCCACAGTGATCAAGTCTGAGACCAGCAGGCAAGGAGCCATAAGCCCTGCCATCAACAGTGATTTACGAGAGCCCAGAAGGAAAGGGGCAAGCAGCCCTGCCACCCACAGTGATCAAGTTTGAGCCCAGCAGGAAAGGAGCCAGCAGCCCGGCCACCCACAGTGAGCAAGTTTGAGCACAGCAGGAAATGAGCCAGCAGCCCTGCCACCCACAGTGATTTAGGAGAGCCCAGAAGGAAAGGGGCCGGCAGCCCTACCACCCACAGTGATCAAGTCTGAGCCCAGCAGGAAAGGAGCTAGCATCCCGGCCACACATAGTGATTAAGTCTGAGCCAAGCGGGAAAGGAGCCAGAAGCCCTACCACCCACAGTGATTTAGGAGAGCCCAGAAGGAAAGGAGCCAGCAGCACTACCACCCACAGTGATCAAGTCTGAGCCCAGCAGGAAAGGAGCCAGCAGCCCTGCCACCCACAGTGATTTAGAAGAGCCCAGAAGGAAAGGGGCCAGCAGCCCTGCCACCCACAGTGATTTAGGAGAGCCCAGAAGGAAAGGGGCAAGCAGCCCTGCCACCCACAGTGATCAAGCCTGAGCCCAGCAGGAAAGGAGCCAGCAGCCAGGCCATCCACAGTGATCAAGTCTGAGCCCAGCAGAAAATTAGTCAGCAGCCCTGCCACCCACAGTGATTTAAGAGAGCCCAGAAGGAAAAGGGCCAGCAGCCCTGCCACCCACAGTGATTTAGGAGAGCCCAGAAGGAAAGGGGCAAGCAGCCCTGCCACCCACAGTGATCAAGTCTGAGCCCAGCAGGAAAGGAGCCAGCAGCACGGCCACCCACAGTGATCAAGTCTGAGCCGAGAAGGAAAGGGGCCAGCAGCCCTGCCACACACAGTGATTAAGTCTGAGCCAAGCGGGAAAGGACCAGCAGCCCTTCCACCCACAGTGATTTAGGAGAGCCCAGAAGGAAAGGGGCCATCAGCCCTGCCTCCCACAGTGATTAAGTCTGATCCCAGGAGGAAAGGAGCCAGCAGCTCTGCCACCCACAGTGATTTTGGAGAGCCCAGAAGGAAAGGGGCCAGCAGCCCTGCCACCCACAGTGATAAAGTCTGAACCCAGTAGGAAAGGGGCCAGCAGCCCTGCCACACACAGTGATCAAGTCTGAGCCTATAAGGAAAGGGGCCCACAGCCCTGCCACCCACAGTGATCAGTTCTGAGCCCAGCAGGAAAGGAGTCAGCAGCCCTGCCACCCACAGTGATTTAGGAGAGCCCAGAAGGAAAGGAGCCAGCAGCCCTGCCACCCACAGTGATCAAGTCTGTGCTCAGCAGGCAAGGAGCCAGCAGCCCTGCCACCCACAGTGATCAAGTCTGAGCCCAGAGGGAAAGGGGCCAGCAGCCCTGCCACCCACAGTGATCAAGTCTGACCCCAGCAGGGAAGGAGCCAGTAGCCCTGCCACCCACAGTGATTTAGGAGAGCACAGCAGGAAAGGAGCCAGCAGCCCTGCCACCCACAATGATTAAGTCTGAGCCCAGCAGGCAAGGAGCCAGCAGCCCTGCCACCCACAGTGATTTAGGAGAGCCCAGAAGGAAAGGGGCCAGCAGCCCTGCCACACACAGTGATTAAGTCTGAGCCAAGCGGGAAAGGGGCCATCAGCCCTGCCTCCCACAGTGATTAAGTCAGATCCCAGCAGGAAAGGAGCCAGCAGCTCTGCCACCCACAGTGATTTAGGAGAGCCTGGAAGGAAAGGGGCCAGCAGCCCTGCCACCCACAGTGATCAAGTCTGAACCTAGTAGGAAAGGGGCCCGCATCCCTGCCACCCACAGTGATCAAGTCTGAGCCCAGAAGGAAAGGGGCCCACAGAACTGCCACCCACAGTGATCAGGTCTAAGCCCAGCAGGAAATGAGTCAGCAGCCCTGCGACCCACAGTGATTTAGGAGAGCCCAGAAGGAAAGGTGCCAGCAGCCCTGCCACCCACAGTGATTTACAAGAGCACAACAGGCAAGGAGCCAGCAGCCCTGCCACCCACAGTGATCAAGTCTGAGCACAGTAGGAAAGGTGCCAGCAGCCCTGCCACCCACAGTGATCAAGTCTGACCCCAGCAGGAAAGGAGCCAGCAGCCCTGCCACCCACAGTGATTTAGGAGTGCCCAGCAGGAAAGGAGCCAGCAGCCCTGCCATTCACAGTGATTAAGTCTGAGCCCAGCAGGCAAGGAGCCAGCAGCCCTGCCACCCACAGTGATTTATGAGAGCCCAGCAGGAAGGAGCCAGCAGCCCTGCCACACACAGTGATCAAGTCTGAGCCCATCAGGCAAGGAGCCAGCAGCCCTGCCACCCACAGTGATTTACGAGAGCCCAGAAGGAAAGAGGCCAGCAGCCCTGCCACCCACAGTGATTTACGAGAACCCAGAACGAAAGGGTCCAGCAGCCCTGCCATCCACAGTGATCAAGTCTAAGCCCAGAAGGAAAGGGGCCAGCAGCCCCACCACCCACAGTGATCATGTCTGACCCCAGCAGGAAAGGAGCCAGCAGCCCTGCCACCCACAATGATCTAGGAGAGCCCGGCAGGAATGGAGCCAGCAGCCCCGCCACCCACAGTGATCAAGTCTGAGACCAGCAGGCAAGGAGTCAGCAGCCCTGCCATCCACAGTGATTTACGAGAGCCCAGAAGGAAAGGGGCAAGCAGCCCTGCCACTCACAGGGATCAAGTCTGAGTCCAGCAGGAAAGGAGCCAGCAGCCCGGCCACCCACAGTGAGCACATCTGAGCCCAGCAGGAAAGGAGCTAGCATCCCTGCCTCCCACAGTGATTTAGGAGAGCCCAGAAGGAAAGGGGCCGGCAGCCCTGCCACAAACACTGATTAAGTCTGAGCCAAGCGGGAAAGGAGCCAGCAGCCCTGCCACCCACAGTGATTTAGGAGAGCCCAGCAGGAAAGGAGCCAGCAGACCTGCCATTCACGGTGATTAAGTCTGAGCACAGCAGGCAAGGAACCAGCAGCCCTGCCACCCACAGTGTTTTATGAGAGCCCAGCAGGAAAGGAGCCAGCAGCCCTGCCACCCACAGTGATCAAGTCTGAGCCCAACAGTCAAGAAGCCAGCAGCCCTGCCACCCACAGTGATTTACGAGAGCCCAGAAGGAAAGAGGCCAGCAGCCCTGCCACCCACAGTGATTTACGAGAGCCCAGAAGGAAAGGGGCCAGCATCCTTGCCACCCACAGTGATTTACGAGAACCCAGAAGGAAAGGGTCCAGCAGCCCTGCCACCCATAGTGATCAAGTCTGAGCCCAGAAGGAAAGAGGCCAGCAGCCCTGCCACTCACAGTGATCAAGTCTGACCACAGCAGGAAAGGAGCCAGCAGCCCTGCCACCCACAGCGATTTACGAGAGCCCAGAAGGAAAGAGGCCAGCAGCCCTACCACCCACAGTGATTTACGAGAGCCCAGAAGGAAAGGGGCCAGCATCCTTGCCACCCACAGTTATTTACGAGAACCCAGAAGGAAAGGGTCCAGCAGCCCTGCCACCCATAGTGATCAAGTCTGAGCCCAGAAGGAAAGGGGCCAGCAGCCCTGCCACCCACAGTGATCAAGTCTGACCCCAGCAGGAAAGGAGCCAGCAGCCCGGCCACCCACAGTGAGCAAGTCTGAGCACAGCAGGAAATGAGCCAGCAGCCCTGCCGCCCACAGTGATTTAGGAGAGCCCAGAAGGAAAGGGGCCGGCAGCCCTACCACCCACAGTGATCAAGTCTGAGGCCAGCAGGAAAGGAGCCAGCAGCCCGGCCACACACAGTGATTAAGTCTGAGCCAAGCGGGAAAGGAGCCAGAAGCCCTACCACCCACAGTGATTTAGGAGAGCCCAGAAGGAAAAGGGCCAGCAGCCCTGCCACCCACAGTGATTTAGGAGAGCCCAGAAAGAAAGGAGCCAGCAGCACTACCACCCACAGTGATCAAGTCTGAGCCCAGCAGGAAAGGAGCCAGCATCCCTGCCACCCACAGTGATTTAGAAGAGCCCAGAAGGAAAGGGGCCAGCAGCCCTGCCACCCACAGTGATTTAGGAGAGCCCAGAAGGAAAGGGGCAAGCAGCCCTGCCACCCACAGTGATCAAGTCTGAGCCCAGCAGGAAAGGAGCCAGCAGCCCGGCCATCCACAGTGATCAAGTCTGAGCCCAGCAGGAAAGGAGTCAGCACCCCTGCCACCCACAGTGATTTAGGAGAGCCCAGAAGGAAAAGGGCCAGCAGCCCTGCCACCCACAGTGATTTAGGAGAGCCCAGAAGGAAAGGGGCCAGCATCCTTGCCACCCACAGTGATTTACGAGAACCCAGAAGGAAAGGGTCCAGCAGCCCTGCCACCCATAGTGAACAAGTCTAAGCCCAGAAGGAAAGGGGCCAGCAACCCTGCCACCCACAGTGATCAAGTCTGACCCCAGCAGGAAAGGAGCCAGCAGCCCTGCCACCCAGAGTGATTTACGAGAGCCCAGAAGGAAAGAGGCCAGCAGCCCCGCCACTCACAGTGATTTACGAGAGCCCAGAAGGAAAGGGGCCAGCATCCTTGCCACCCACAGTGATTTACGAGAACCCAGAAGGAAAGGGTCCAGCAGCCCTGCCACCCATAGTGATCAAGTCTGAGCCCAGAAGGAAAGGGGCCCACAGCCCTGCCACCCACAGTGATCAAGTCTGAGCCCAGCAGGAAAGGAGTCAGCAGCCCTGCCACCCACAGTGATTTAGTAGAGCCCAGAAGGAAAGGGGCCAGCAGCCCTGCCACCCACATTGATTTACAAGAGCCCAGCAGGCAAGGAGACAGCAGCCCTGCCACCCACAGTGATCAAGTCTGAGACCAGCAGGCAAGGAGCCAGCAGCCCTACCATCCACAGTGATTTACGAGAGCCCAGAAGGAAAGTGGCAAGCAGCCCTGCCACCCATAGTGATCAAGTCTGAGCCCAGAAGGAAAGGGGCAAGCAGCCCCGCCACCCACAGTGATCAAGTCTGAGCCCAGCAGGAAAGGAGCCAGCAGCCCTACCACCCACAGTGATCAAGTCTGAGCCCAGCAGGAAAGGAGCCAGCAGCCCGGCCACACACAGTGATTAAGTCTGAGCCAAGCGGGAAAGGAGCCAGATGCCCTACCACCCACAGTGATTTAGGAGAGCCCAGAAGGAAAGGAGCCAGCAGCAATACCACCCACAGTGATCAAGTCTGAGCGCAGCAGAAAAGGAGCCAGCAGCCCTGCCACCCACAGTGATTTAGAAGAGCCCAGAAGGAAAGGGGCCAGCAGCCCTGCCACCCACAGTGATTTAAGAGAGCCCAGAAGGAAAGGAGCCAGCAGCACTACCACCCACAGTGATCAAGTCTGAGTGCAGCAGAAAAGGAGCCAGCAGCCCTGCCACCCACAGTGATTTAGAAGAGCCCAAAAGGAAAGGCGCCAGCAGCCCTGCCACCCACAGTGATTTAAGAGAGCCCAGAAGGAAAGGGGCAAGCAGTCCTGCCACCCACAGTGATCAAGTCTGAGCCCAGCAGGAAAGGAGCCAGCAGCCCGGCCATCCACAGTGATCAAGTCTGAGCCCAGCAGGAAAGGAGTCAGCAGCCCTGCCACCCACAGTGATTTAGGAGAGCCCAGAAGGAAAAGGGCCAGCAGCCCTGCCACCCACAGTGATTTAGGAGAGCCCAGAAGGAAAGGGGCAAGCAGCCCTGCCACCCACAGTGATCAAGTCTGAGCCCAGCAGGAAAGGACCCAGCAGCCCTGCCATTCAAAGTGATTAAGTCTGAGCCCAGCAGACAAGGAGCCAGAAGCCCTGTCACCCACAGTGATCAAGTCTGAGCCCAGCAGGAAAGGAGCCAGCATCCCTGCCACCCACAGTGATCAAGTCTGAGCACAGAAGGAAAGGGGCAAGCAGCCCTGCCACCCACAGTGATCAAGTCTTAGCCCACCAGGAAAGGAGCCAGCAGCCCTGCCACCCACAGTGATTTAGGAGAGCCCAGAAGGAAAGTTGCAAGCAGCCTTGCCACCCACAGTGATCAAGTCTGAGCCCAGCAGGAAAAAGCCAGCAGCCCTGCCACCCACAGTGATTTAGGAGAGCCCAGCAGGAAAGGAGCCAGCAGCCCTGCCACCCACAGTGATTAGGTCTGAGCCCAGCAGGCAAGGAGACAGTAGCCCTGCCACCCACAGTGATCAAGTCTGAGCACAGAAGGAAAGGGGCCAGCAGCCCTGCCACCCACAGTGATCAAGTCTGAGCACAGAAGGAAAGGGGCAAGCAGCCCTGCCACCCACAGTGATCAAATCTGAGCCCAACAGGAAAGGAGCCAGCAGCCCTGCCACCCACAGTGATTTAGGAGAGCCCAGAAGGAAAGTGGCAAGCAGCCCTGCCACCCACAGTGATCAGGTCTGAGCCCAGCAGGAAAGGAGCCAGCAGCCCTGCCACCCAAAGTGATCATGTCTGAGCCCAGCCGGAAAGGGGCTAGCAGCCCTGCCACCCACAGTGATTTCGGAGAGCCCAGGAGGAAATGGCCCAGCAGCTCTGCCACCCACAGTGATCAAGTCTGAACCCAGCAGGAAAGGAGCCAGCAGCCCTGTTACCCACAGTGTTTTAGGAGAGCCCGGAAGGAAAGGGGAAAGCATCCCTGCCACCCACAGTGATCAAGTCTGAGACCAGCAGGAATGGAGCCAACAGCCCTGCCAGCCACAGTGATTTAGGAGAGCCCAGAAGGAAAGGAGCTAGCAGCCCTACCACCCACAGTGATCAAGTGTGAGCCCTGCAGGATAGGAGCCAGCAGCCCTGCCACCCACAGTGATTTAGGAGGGCCCAGAAGGAAAGGGGCCAGCAGCCCTGGCACCCACAGTGATCAAGTCTGAGCCCAGCAGGAAAGGAGCCAGCAGCCCTGCCAGCCACAGTGATTTAGGAGAGCCCAGAAGGAAAGGAGCTAGCAGCCCTACCACCCACAGTGATCAAGTCTGAGCCCAGCAGGAAAGGAGCTAGCAGCGCTGCCACCCACAGTGATCAAGTCTGACCCCAGCAGGAAAGGAGCCAGCAGCCCTGCCACCCACTGTGATTTAGGAGAGCCCAGCAGGAAAGGGGCCAGCAGCCCTGCCACCCACAGTGATTTAGGAGAGCCCAGAAGGAAAGGGGCAAGCAGCCCTGCCACCCACAGTGATCAAGTCTGAGCCCAACAGGAAAGGAGCCACCAGTCCGGCCACCCACAGTGATCAGGTCTGAGCCCAGAAGGAAAGGGGCCAGCAGCCCTGCCACCCACAGTGATCAAGTCTGAGCCCAGCAGGAAAGGAGCCAGCAGCCCGGCCATCCACAGTGATCAAGTCTGAGCCCAGCAGGAAAGGAGTCAGCAGCCCTGCCACCCACAGTGATTTAGGAGAGCCCAGAAGGAAAAGGGCCAGCAGCCCTGCCACCCACTGTGATTTAGGAGAGCCCAGCAGGAAAGGGGCCAGCAGCCCTGCCACCCACAGTGATTTAGGAGAGCCCAGAAGGAAAGGGGCAAGCAGCCCTGCCTCCCACAGTGATCAGGTCTGAGCCCAGCGGGAAAGGAGTCAGCAGCCCTGCCACCCACAGTGATTTAGGAGAGTCCAGAAGGAAAGGAGCCAGCAGCCCTGCCACCCACAGTGATTAGGTCTGAGCCCAGCAGGCAAGGAGTCAGCAGCCCTGCCACCCACAGTGATTTAGGAGAGCCCAGAATGAAAGGGGCCAGCAGCCTTGCCACACACAGTGATTAAGTCTGAGCCAAGCAGGAAAGGAGCCAGCAGCCCTGCCACCCACAGTGATTAAGGAGAGCCCAGAAGGAATGGGGCCATCAGCCCTGCCTCCCACAGTGATTAAGTCTGATCCCAGCAGGAAAAGAGCCAGCAGCCCTGCCACCCACAGTGATCAAGTTTGAACCCATTAGGAAAGGGGCCAGCAGCCCTGCCACCCACAGTGATCAAGTCTGAGCCCAGAAGGAAAGGGGCCCACAGCCCTGCCACCCACAATGATCAAGTCTGAGCCCAGCAGGAAAGGAGTCAGCAGCCCTGCCACCCACAGTGATTTAGGAGAGCCCAGAAGGAAAGGGGCCAGCAGCCCTGCCACCCACAGTGATTTACAAGAGCCCAGCAGACAAGGAGACAACAGCCCTGCCACCCACAGTGATCAAGTCTGAGCACAGAACGAAAGGGCCTAGCAGCCCTGCCACCCACAGTGATCAAGTCTGTCCCCAGCAGGAAAGGAGCCAGCAGCCCTGCCACCCACTGTGCTTTAGGAGAGCCCAGCAGGAAAGGAGCCAGCAGCCCTGCCATTCAAAGTGATTAAGTCTGAGCCCAGCAGGCAAGGAGCCAGCAGCCCTGCCACCAACAGTGTTTTATGAGAGCCCAGCAGGAAAGGAGCCAGCAGCCTTGCCACACACAGTGATTAAGTCTGAGCCAAGCGGGAAAGGAGCCAGCAGCCCTGCCACCCACAGTGATTTAGGAGTGCCTGGAAGGAAAGGTGCCAGCAGCCCTGCAACCCACAGTGATCAAGTCTGAACCCAGTAGGAAAGGGGCCAGCAGCCTTGCCACCGACAGTGATCAAGTCTGAGCACAGAAGGAAAGGGGCTAGCAGCCCTGCCACCCACAGTGATCAAGTCTGACACCAGCAGGAAAGGAGCCAGCAGCCCTGCCACCCACTGTGATTTAGGAGAGCCCAGCAGGAAAGGAGCCAGCAGCCCTGCCACCCACAGTGATTTAGGAGTGCCTGGAAGGAAAGGTGCCAGCAGCCCTGCAACCCACAGTGATCAAGTCTGAACCCAGTAGGAAAGGGGCCAGCAGCCTTGCCACCGACAGTGATCAAGTCTGAGCACAGAAGGAAAGGGGCTAGCAGCCCTGCCACCCACAGTGATCAAGTCTGACCCCAGCAGGAAAGGAGCCAGCAGCCCTGCCACCCACTGTGATTTAGGAGAGCCCAGCAGGAAAGGAGCCAGCAGCCCTGCCACCCACTGTGATTTACGAGAGCCCAGAAGGAAAGAGGCCAGCTGCCCTGCCACCCACAGTGATTTACGAGAGCCCAGAAGGAAAGGGGCCAGCATCCTTGCCACCCACAGTGATTTACGAGAACCCAGAAGGAAAGGGTCCAGCAGCCCTGCCACCCATAGTGATCAAGTCTGAGCCAAGAAGGAATGGGGCCAGCAGCCCTGCCACCCACAGTGATCAAGTCTGACCCCAGCAGGAAAGGAGCCAGCAGCCCTGCCACCCACAGTGATTTACGAGAGCCCAGAAGGAAAGAGGCCAGCAGCCCTGCCACCCACAGTGATTTACGAGAGCCCAGAAGGAAAGGGGCCAGCACCATTGCCACCCACAGTGATTTACGAGATCCCAGAAGGAAAGGGTCCAGCAGCCCTGCCACCCATAGTGATCAAGTCTGAGCCCAGAAGGAAAGGGGCCCAAAGCCCTGCCACCCACAGTGATCAAGTCTGAGCCCAGCAGGAAAGGGGTCAGCAGCCCTGCCACCCACAGTGATTTAGGAGAGCCCAGAAGGAAAGGGTCCAGCAGCCCTGCCACCCACAGTGATTTACAAGAGCCCAGCAGGCAAGGAGACAGCAGCCCTGCCACCCACAGTGATCAAGTCTGAGCACAGAAGAAAAGGGGCCAGCAGCCCTGCCACCCACAGTGATCAATTGTGACCCCAGCAGGAAAGGAGCCAGCAGCCCTGCCACCCACAGTGATTTAGGAGAGCCCAGCAGGAAAGGAGCCAGCAGCCCTGCCATTCACGGTGATTAAGTCTGAGCCCAACAGGCAAGGACCCAGCAGCCCTGCCACCCACAGTGATTTATGAGAGCCCAAAAGGAAAGAGGCCAGCAGCCCTGCCACCCACAGTGATTTACGAGAGCCCAGAAGGAAAGGGGCCAGCATCCTTGCCACCCACAGTGATTTACGAGAACCCAGAAGGAAAGGGTCCAGCAGCCCTGCCACCCATAGTGATCAAGTCTGAGCCCAGAAGGAAAGAGGCCAGCAGCCCTGCCACTCACAGTGGTCAAGTCTGACCCCAGCAGGAAAGGAGCCAGCAGCCCTGCCACCCACAGTGATTTACGAGAGCCCAGAAGGAAAGAGGCCAGCAGCCCTGCCACCCACAGTGATTTACGAGAACCCAGAAGGAAAGGGGCCAGCATCCTTGCCACCCACAGTGATTTACGAGAACCCAGAAGGAAACGGTCCAGCAGCCCTGCCACCCATAGTGATCAAGTCTGAGCCCAGAAGGAAAGGGGCCAGCAGCCCTGCCACCCACAGTGATCAAGTCTGACCCCAGCAGGAAAGGAGCCAGCAGCCCGGCCACCCACAGTGAGCAAGTCTGAGCACAGCAGGAAATGAGCCAGCAGCCCTGCCACCCACAGTGATTTAGGAGAGCCCAGAAGGAAAGGGGCCGGCAGCCCTACCACCCACAGTGATCAAGTCTGAGGCCAGCAGGAAAGGAGCCAGCAGCACGGCCACACACAGTGATTAAGTCTGAGCCAAGCGGGAAAGGAGCCAGAAGCCCTACCACCCACAGTGATTTAGGAGAGCCCAGAAGGAAAGGAGCCAGCAGCACTACCACCCACATTGATCAAGTCTGAGCCCAGCAGGAAAGGAGCCAGCAGCCCGGCCACCCACAGTGAGCAAGTCTGAGCACAGCAGGAAATGAGCCAGCAGCCCTGCCGCCCACAGTGATTTAGGAGAGCCCAGAAGGAAAGGGGCCGGCAGCCCTACCACCCACAGTGATCAAGTCTGAGGCCAGCAGGAAAGGAGCCAGCAGCACGGCCACACACAGTGATTAAGTCTGAGCCAAGCGGGAAAGGAGCCAGCAGCCCTGCAACCCACAGTGATTTAGAAGAGCCCAGAAGGAAAGGGGCCAGCAGCCCTGCCACCCACAGTGATTTAGGAGAGCCCAGAAGGGAAGGGGCAAGTAGCCCTGCCACCCACAGTGATCAAGTCTGAGCCCAGCAGGAAAGGAGTCAGCAGCCCGGCCATCCACAGTGATCAAGTCTGAGCCCAGCAGGAAAGGAGTCAGCAGCCCTGCCACCCACAGTGATTTAGGAGAGCCAAGAAGGAAAAGGGCCAGCAGCCCTGCCACCCACAGTGATTTAGGAGAGCCCAGAAGGAAAGGGGCCAGCATCCTTGCCACCCACAGTGATTTAAGAGAACCCAGAAGGAAAGGGTCGAGCAGCCCTGCCATCCATAGTGATCAAGTCTGAGCACAGAAGGAAAGGGGCCAGCAGCCCTGCCACCCACAGTGATCAAGTCCAAGCCCATCAGGCAAGGAGCCAGCAGCCCTGCCACCCACAGCGATTTACTAGAGCCCAGAATGAAAGGTGCCAGCATCCTTGCCGCCCACAGTGATTTACGAGAACCCAGAAGGAAAGGGTCCAGCAGCCCTGCCACCCATAGTTATCAAGTCTAAGCCCAGAAGGAAAGGGGCCAGCAACCCTGCCACCCACAGTGATCAAGTCTGACTCCAGCAGGAAAGGAGCCAGCAGCCCTGCCACCCAGAGTGATTTACGAGAGCCCAGAAGGAAAGAGGCCAGCAGCCCCGCCACCCACAGTGATTTACGAGAGCCCAGAAGGAAAGGGTCCAGCAGCCCTGCCACCCATAGTGATCAAGTCTGAGCCCAGAAGGAAAGGGGCCCACAGCCCTGCCACCCACAGTGATCAAGTCTGAGCCCAGCAGGAAAGGAGTCAGCAGCCCTGCCACCCACAGTGATTTAGGAATGCCCAGAAGGAAAGGGGCAAGCAGCCCTGCCACCCACAGTGATTTACAAGAGCCCAGCAGGCAAGGAGACAGCAGCCCTGCCATTCACAGTGATTAAGTCTGAGCCCAGCAGGCAAGGAACCAGCAGCCATGCCACCCACAGTGTTTTATGAGAGCCCAGCAGGAAAGGAGCCAGCAGCCCTGCCACCCAATTTGATTTACGAGAGCCCAGAAGGAAAGAGGCCAGCAGCCCTGCCACCCGCAGTGATTTACGAGAGCCCAGAAGGAAAGGGGCCAGCATCCTTGCCACCCACAATGATTTACGAGAACCCAGAAGGAAAGGGTCCAGTCACCCTGCCGCTCATAGTGATCAAGTCTGAGCCCAGAAGGAAAGGGGCCAGCAGCCCTGCCACCCACAGTGATCAAGTCTGACCCCAGCAGGAAAGGAGCCAGCAGCCCTGCCACCCACATTGATTTACGAGAGCCCAGAAGGAAAGAGGCCAGGAGCCCTGCCACACACAGTGATTTACGAGAGCCCAGAAGGAAAGGGGCCAGCATCCTTGCCACCCACAGTGATTTACGAGAACCCAGAAGGAAAGGGTCCAGCAGCCCTGCCACCCATAGTGATCAAGTCTGAGCCCAGAAGGAAAGGGGCCAGCAGCCCTGCCACCCACAGTGATCAAGTCTGACCCCAGCAGGAAAGGAGCTAGCAGCCCTGCCACCCACAGTGATCAAGTCTGAGACCAGCAGGCAAGGAGCCAGCAGCCCTACCATCCACAGTGATTTACGAGAGCCCAGAAGGAAAGGGGCAAGCAGCCCTGCCACCCACAGTGATCAAGTCTGAGCCCAGCAGGAAAGGAGCCAGCAGCCCTACCACCCACAGTGATCAAGTCTGAGCCAAGCGGGAAAGGAGCCAGAAGCCCTACCATCCACAGTGATTTACGAGAGCCCAGAAGGAAAGGGGCAAGCAGCCCTGCCACCCATAGTGATCAAGTCTGAGCCCAGAAGGAAAGGGGCAAGCAGCCCTGCCACCCACAGTGATCAGGTCTGAGCCCAGCAGGAAAGGAGCCAGCAGCCCTACCACCCACAGTGATCAAGTCTGAGCCCAGCAGGAAAGGAGCCAGCAGCCCGGCCACACACAGTGATTAAGTCTGAGCCAAGCGGGAAAGGAGCCAGAAGCCCTACCACCCACAGTGATTTAGGAGAGCCCAGAAGGAAAGGAGCCAGCAGCACTACCACCCACAGTGATCAAGTCTGAGCGCAGCAGAAAAGGAGCCAGCAGCCCTGCCACCCACAGTGATTTAGAAGAGCCCAGAAGGAAAGGGGCCAGCAGCCCTGCCACCCACAGTGATTTAAGAGAGCCCAGAAGGAAAGGAGCCAGCAGCACTACCACCCACAGTGATCAAGTCTGAGTGCAGCAGAAAAGGAGCCAGCAGCCCTGCCACCCACAGTGATTTAGAAGAGCCCAGAAGGAAAGGCGCCAGCAGCCCTGCCACCCACAGTGATTTAAGAGAGCCCAGAAGGAAAGGGGCAAGCAGTCCTGCCACCCACAGTGATCAAGTCTGAGCCCAGCAGGAAAGGAGCCAGCAGCCCGGCCATCCACAGTGATCAAGTCTGAGCCCAGCAGGAAAGGAGTCAGCAGCCCTGCCACCCACAGTGATTTAGGAGAGCCCAGAAGGAAAAGGGCCAGCAGCCCTGCCACCCACAGTGATTTAGGAGAGCCCAGAAGGAAAGGGGCAAGCAGCCCTGCCACCCACAGTGATCAAGTCTGAGCCCAGCAGGAAAGGAGCCAGCAGCCCAGCCACCCACAGTGATCAAGTCTGAGCCCAGAAGGAAAGGGGCCAGCAGCCCTGCCACCCACAGTGATCAAGTCCGAGCCCATCAGGCAAGGAGCCAGCAGCCCTGCCACCCACAGTGATTTACTAGAGCCCAGAAGGAAAGGGGCCAGCATCCTTGCCACCCACAGTGATTTACGAGAACCCAGAAGGAAAGGGTCCAGCAGCCCTGCCACCCATAGTTATCAAGTCTAAGCCCAGAAGGAAAGGGGCCAGAAACCCTGCCACCCACAGTGATCAAGTCTGACTCCAGCAGGAAAGGAGCCAGCAGCCCTGCCACCCAGAGTGATTTACGAGAGCCCAGAAGGAAAGAGGCCAGCAGCCCCGCCACCCACAGTGATTTACGAGAGCCCAGAAGGAAAGGGGCCAGAATCCTTGCCACCCACAGTGATTTACGAGAACGCAGAAGGAAAGGGTCCAGCAGCCCTGCCACCCATAGTGATCAAGTCTGAGCCCAGAAGGAAAGGGGCCCACAGCCCTGCCACCCACAGTGATCAAGTCTGAGCCCAGCAGGAAAGGAGCCAGCAGCCCTGCCACCCAGAGTGATTTATGAGAGCCCAGAAGGAAAGAGGCCAGCAGCCCTGCCACCCACAGTGATTTACGAGAGCCCAGAAGGAAAGGGGCCAGCATCCTTGCCACCCACAGTGATTTACGAGAACCCAGAAGGAAAGGGTCCAGCAGCCCTGCCACCCATAGTGATCAAGTCTGAGCCCAGAAGGAAAGGGCCGACAGCCCTGCCACCCACAGTGATCAAGTCTGAGCTCAGCAGGAAAGGAGTCAGCAGCACTGCCACCCACAGTGATTTAGGAGAGCCCAGAAAGAAAGGAGCCAACAGCCCTGCCACCCACAGTGATTTACAAGAGCCCAGCAGGCAAGGAGACAGCAGCCCTGCCACCCACAGTGATCAATTCTGAGCACAGAAGGAAAGGGGCCAGCAGCCCTGCCACCCACAGTGATCAAGTCTGACCCCAGCAGGAAAGGAGCCAGCAGCCCTGCCACCCACAGTGATTTAGGAGAGCCCAGCAGGAAAGGAGCCAGCAGCCCTGCCATTCACAGTGATTAAGTCTGAGCACAGCAGGCAAGGAACCAGCAGCCCTGCCACCCACAGTGTTTTATGAGAGCCCAGCAGGAAAGGAGCCAGCAGCCCTGCCACCAACAGTGATTTGCGAGAGCCCAGAAGTAAAGGGGCCAGCATCCTTGCCACCCACAGTGATTTACGAGAACCCAGAAGGAAAGGGTCCAGCAGCCCTGCCACCCATAGTGATCAAGTCTAAGCCCAGAAGGAAAGGGGCCAGCAGCCCTGCCACCCACAGTGATCTAGTCTGACCCCAGCAGGAAAGGAGCTAGCAGCCCTGCCACCCACAGTGATCAAGTCTGAGACCAGCAGGCAAGGAGCCAGAAGCCCTGCCATCAACAGTGATTTACGAGAGCCCAGAAGGAAAGGGGCAAGCAGCCCTGCCACCCACAGTGATCAAGTTTGAGCCCAGCAGGAAAGGAGCCAGAAGCCCGGCCACCCACAGTGAGCAAGTTTGAGCACAGCAGGAAATGAGCCAGCAGCCCTGCCACCCACAGTGATTTAGGAGACCCCAGAAGGAAAGGGGCCGGCAGCCCTACCACCCACAGTGATCAAGTCTGAGCCCAGCAGGAAAGGAGCCAGCATCCCGGCCACACATAGTGATTAAGTCTGAGCCAAGCGGGAAAGGAGCCAGAAGCCCTACCACCCACAGTGATTTAGGAGAGCCCAGAAGGAAAGGAGCCAGCAGCACTACCACCCACAGTGATCAAGTCTGAGCCTAGCAGGAAAGGAGCCAGCAGCCCTGCCACCCACAGTGATATAGAAGAGCCCAGAAGGAAAGGGGCCAGCAGCTCTGCCACCCACAGTGATTTAGGAGAGCCCAGAAGGAAAGGGGCAAGCGGCCCTGCCACCCACAGTGATCAAGCCTGAGCCCAGCAGGAAAGGAGCCAGCAGCCCGGCCATCTACAGTGATCAAGTCTGAGCCCAGCAGGCAAGGAGTCAGCAGCCCTGCCACCCACAGTGATTTAAGAGAGCCCAGAAGGAAAAGGGCCAGCAGCCCTGCCACCCACAGTGATTTAGGAGAGCCCAGAAGGAAAGGGGCAAGCAGCCCTGCCACCCACAGTGATCAAGTCTGAGCCCAGCAGGAAAGGAGCCAGCAGCCCGGCCACCCACAGTGATCAAGTCTGAGCCGAGAAGGAAAGGGGCCAGCAGCCCTGCCACACACAGTGATTAAGTCTGAGCCAAGCGGGAAAGGACCAGCAGCCCTTCCACCCACAGTGATTTAGGAGAGCCCAGAAGGAAAGGGGCCATCAGCCCTGCCTCCCACAGTGATTAAGTCTGATCCTAGCAGGAAAGGAGCCAGCAGCTCTGCCACCCACAGTGATTTTGGAGAGCCCAGAAGGAAAGGGGCCAGCAGCCCTGCCACCCACAGTGATAAAGTCTGAACCCAGTAGGAAAGGGGCCAGCAGCCCTGCCACCCACAGTGATCAAGTCTGAGCCCATAAGGAAAGGGGCCCACAGCCCTGCCACCCACAGTGATCAGTTCTGAGCCCAGCAGGAAAGGAGTCAGCAGCCCTGCCACCCACAGTGATTTAGGAGAGCCCAGAAGGAAAGGAGCCAGCAGCCCTGCCACCCACAGTGATCAAGTCTGAGCTCAGCAGGCAAGGAGCCAGCAGCCCTGCCACCCACAGTGATCAAGTCTGAGCCCAGAGGGAAAGGGGCCAGCAGCCCTGCCACCCACAGTGATCAAGTCTGACCCCAGCAGGGAAGGAGCCAGTAGCCCTGCCACCCACAGTGATTTAGGAGAGCACAGCAGGAAAGGAGCCAGCAGCCCTGCCACCCACAGTGATTAAGTCTGAGCCAAGCAGGCAAGGAGCCAGCAGCCCTGCCACCCACAGTGATTTGGGAGAGCCCAGAAGGAAAGGGGCCAGCAGCCCTGCCACACACAGTGATTAAGTCTGAGCCAAGCGGGAAAGGGGCCATCAGCCCTGCCTCCCACAGTGATTAAGTCGGATCCCAGCAGGAAAGGAGCCAGCAGCTCTGCCACCCACAGTGATTTAGGAGAGCCTGGAAGGAAAGGGGCCAGCAGCCCTGCCACCCACAGTGATCAAGTCTGAGCCCAGAAGGAAAGGGGCCCACAGAACTGCCACCCACAGTGATCAAGTCTAAGCCCAGCAGGAAATGGGTCAGCAGACCTGCCACCCACAGTGATTTAGGAGAGCCCAGAAGGAAAGGTGCCAGCAGCCCTGCCACCCACAGTGATTTACAAGAGCACAGCAGACAAGGAGCCAACAGCCCTGCCACCCACAGTGATCAAGTCTGAGCACAGTAGGAAAGGGGCCAGCAGCCCTGCCACCCACAGTGATCAAGTCTGACCCCAGCAGGAAAGGAGCCAGCAGCCCTGCCACCCACAGTGATTTAGGAGTGCCCAGCAGGAAAGGAGCCAGCAGTCCTGCCATTCACAGTGATTAAGTCTGAGCCCAGCAGGCAAGGAGCCAGCAGCCCTGCCACCCACAGTGATTTATGAGAGCCCAGCAGGAAGGAGCCAGCAGCCCTGCCACCCACAGTGATTTATGAGAACCCAGAACGAAAGGGTCCAGCATCCCTGCCATCCACAGTGATCAAGTCTGAGCCCAGAAGGAAAGGGGCCAGCAGCCCTACCACCCACAGTGATCAAGTCTGACCCCAGCAGGAAAGGAGCCAGCAGCCCTGCCACCCACAATGATCTAGGAGAGCCCGGCAGGAATGGAGCCAGCAGCCCCGCCACCCACAGTGATCAAGTCTGAGCCCAGAAGGAAAGGGGCCAGCAGCCCTGCCACCCACAGTGATCAAGTCCGAGCCCATCAGGCAAGGAGCCAGCAGCCCTGCCACCCACAGTGATTTACTAGAGCCCAGAAGGAAAGGGGCCAGCATCCTTGCCACCCACAGTGATTTACGAGAACCCAGAAGGAAAGGGTCCAGCAGCCCTGCCACCCATAGTTATCAAGTCTAAGCCCAGAAGGAAAGGGGCCAGAAACCCTGCCACCCACAGTGATCAAGTCTGACTCCAGCAGGAAGGAGCCAGCAGCCCTGCCACCCAGAGTGATTTACGAGAGCCCAGAAGGAAAGAGGCCAGCAGCCCCGCCACCCACATTGATTTACGAGAGCCCAGAAGGAAAGGGGCCAGCATCCTTGCCACCCACAGTGATTTACGAGAACGCAGAAGGAAAGGGTCCAGCAGCCCTGCCACCCACAGTGATCAACTCTGAGCCCAGCAGGAAAGGAGCCAGCAGCCCTGCCACCCACAGTGATTTACGAGAGCCCAGAAGGAAAGAGGCCAGCAGCCCTGCCACCCACAGTGATTTACGAGAGCCCAGAAGGAAAGGGGCCAGCATCCTTGCCACCCACAGTGATTTACGAGAACCCAGAAGGAAAGGGTCCAGCAGCCCTGCCACCCATAGTGATCAAGTCTGAGCCCAGAAGGAAAGGGCCGACAGCCCTGCCACCCACAGTGATCAAGTCTGAGCCCAGCAGGAAAGGAGTCAGCAGCACTGCCACCCACAGTGATTTAGGAGAGCCCAGAAAGAAAGGGGCCAGCAGCCCTGCCACCCACAGTGATTTACAAGAGCCCAGCAGGCAAGGAGACAGCAGCCCTGCCACCCACAGTGATCAATTCTGAGCACAGAAGGAAAGGGACCAGCAGCCCTGCCACCCACAGTGATCAAGTCTGACCCCAGCAGGAAAGGAGCCAGCAGCCCTGCCACCCACAGTGATTTAGGAGAGCCCAGCAGGAAAGGAGCCAGCAGCCCTGCCATTCACAGTGATTAAGTCTGAGCACAGCAGGCAAGGAACCAGCAGCCCTGCCACCCACAGTGTTTTATGAGAGCCCAGCAGGAAAGGAGCCAGCAGCCCTGCCACCAACAGTGATTTGCGAGAGCCCAGAAGTAAAGGGGCCAGCATCCTTGCCACCCACAGTGATTTACGAGAACCCAGAAGGAAAGGGTCCAGCAGCCCTGCCACCCATAGTGATCAAGTCTGAGCCCAGAAGGAAAGGGGCCAGCAGCCCTGCCACCCACAGTGATCTAGTCTGACCCCAGCAGGAAAGGAGCTAGCAGCCCTGCCACCCACAGTGATCAAGTCTGAGACCAGCAGGCAAGGAGCCAGAAGCCCTGCCATCAACAGTGATTTACGAGAGCCCAGAAGGAAAGGGGCAAGCAGCCCTGCCACCCACAGTGATCAAGTTTGAGCCCAGCAGGAAAGGAGCCAGCAGCCCGGCCACCCACAGTGAGCAAGTTTGAGCACAGCAGGAAATGAGCCAGCAGCCCTGCCACCCACAGTGATTTAGGAGAGCCCAGAAGGAAAGGGGCCGGCAGCCCTACCACCCACAGTGATCAAGTCTGAGCCCAGCAGGAAAAGAGCCAGTATCCCGGCCACACATAGTGATTAAGTCTGAGACAAGCGGGAAAGGAGCCAGAAGCCCTACCACCCACAGTGATTTAGGAGAGCCCAGAAGGAAAGGAGCCAGCAGCACTACCACCCACAGTGATCAAGTCTGAGCCTAGCAGGAAAGGAGCCAGCAGCCCTGCCACCCACAGTGATATAGAAGAGCCCAGAAGGAAAGGGGCCAGCAGCTCTGCCACCCACAGTGATTTAGGAGAGCCCAGAAGGAAAGGGGCAAGCGGCCCTGCCACCCACAGTGATCAAGCCTGAGCCCAGCAGGAAAGGAGCCAGCAGCCCGGCCATCTACAGTGATCAAGTCTGAGCCCAGCAGGCAAGGAGTCAGCAGCCCTGCCACCCACAGTGATTTAAGAGAGCCCAGAAGGAAAAGGGCCAGCAGCCCTGCCACCCACAGTGATTTAGGAGAGCCCAGAAGGAAAGGGGCAAGCAGCCCTGCCACCCACAGTGATCAAGTCTGAGCCCAGCAGGAAAGGAGCCAGCAGCCCGGCCACCCACAGTGATCAAGTCTGAGCCGAGAAGGAAAGGGGCCAGCAGCCCTGCCACACACAGTGATTAAGTCTGAGCCAAGCGGGAAAGGACCAGCAGCCCTTCCACCCACAGTGATTTAGGAGAGCCCAGAAGGAAAGGGGCCATCAGCCCTGCCTCCCACAGTGATTAAGTCTGATCCTAGCAGGAAAGGAGCCAGCAGCTCTGCCACCCACAGTGATTTTGGAGAGCCCAGAAGGAAAGGGGCCAGCAGCCCTGCCACCCACAGTGATAAAGTCTGAACCCAGTAGGAAAGGGGCCAGCAGCCCTGCCACCCACAGTGATCAAGTCTGAGCCCATAAGGAAAGGGGCCCACAGCCCTGCCACCCACAGTGATCAGTTCTGAGCCCAGCAGGAAAGGAGTCAGAAGCCCTGCCACCCACAGTGATTTAGGAGAGCCCAGAAGGAAAGGAGCCAGCAGCCCTGCCACCCACAGTGATCAAGTCTGAGCTCAGCAGGCAAGGAGCCAGCAGCCCTGCCACCCACAGTGATCAAGTCTGAGCCCAGAGGGAAAGGGGCCAGCAGCCCTGCCACCCACAGTGATCAAGTCTGACCCCAGCAGGGAAGGAGCCAGTAGCCCTGCCACCCACAGTGATTTAGGAGAGCACAGCAGGAAAGGAGCCAGCAGCCCTGCCTCCCACAGTGATTAAGTCTGATCCTAGCAGGAAAGGAGCCAGCAGCTCTGCCACCCACAGTGATTTTGGAGAGCCCAGAAGGAAAGGGGCCAGCAGCCCTGCCACCCACAGTGATAAAGTCTGAACCCAGTAGGAAAGGGGCCAGCAGCCCTGCCACCCACAGTGATCAAGTCTGAGCCCATAAGGAAAGGGGCCCACAGCCCTGCCACCCACAGTGATCAGTTCTGAGCCCAGCAGGAAAGGAGTCAGAAGCCCTGCCACCCACAGTGATTTAGGAGAGCCCAGAAGGAAAGGAGCCAGCAGCCCTGCCACCCACAGTGATCAAGTCTGAGCTCAGCAGGCAAGGAGCCAGCAGCCCTGCCACCCACAGTGATCAAGTCTGAGCCCAGAGGGAAAGGGGCCAGCAGCCCTGCCACCCACAGTGATCAAGTCTGACCCCAGCAGGGAAGGAGCCAGTAGCCCTGCGACCCACAGTGATTTAGGAGAGCACAGCAGGAAAGGAGCCAGCAGCCCTGCCACCCACAGTGATTAAGTCTGAGCCCAGCAGGCAAGGAGCCAGCAGCCCTGCCACCCACAGTGATTTAGGAGAGCCCAGAAGGAAAGGGGCCAGCAGCCCTGCCACACACAGTGATTAAGTCTGAGCCAAGCGGGAAAGGGGCCATCAGCCCTGCCTCCCACAGTGATTAAGTCGGATCCCAGCAGGAAAGGAGCCAGCAGCTCTGCCACCCACAGTGATTTAGGAGAGCCTGGAAGGAAAGGGGCCAGCAGCCCTGCCACCCACAGTGATCAAGTCTGAACCTAGTAGGAAAGGGGCCAGCATCCCTGCCACCCACAGTGATCAAGTCTGAGCCCAGAAGGAAAGGGGCCCACAGAACTGCCACCCACAGTGATCAAGTCTAAGCCCAGCAGGAAATGGGTCAGCAGCCCTGCCACCCACAGTGATTTAGGAGAGCCCAGAAGGAAAGGTGCCAGCAGCCCTGCCACCCACAGTGATTTACAAGAGCACAGCAGACAAGGAGCCAGCAGCCCTGCCACCCACAGTGATCAAGTCTGAGCACAGTAGGAAAGGGGCCAGCAGCCCTGCCACCCACAGTGATCAAGTCTGACCCCAGCAGGAAAGGAGCCAGCAGCCCTGCCACCCACAGTGATTTAGGAGTGCCCAGCAGGAAAGGAGCCAGCAGTCCTGCCATTCACAGTGATTAAGTCTGAGCCCAGCAGGCAAGGAGCCAGCAGCCCTGCCACCCACAGTGATTTATGAGAGCCCAGCAGGAAGGAGCCAGCAGCCCTGCCACCCACAGTGATTTATGAGAACCCAGAACGAAAGGGTCCAGCATCCCTGCCATCCACAGTGATCAAGTCTGAGCCCAGAAGGAAAGGGGCCAGCAGCCCTACCACCCACAGTGATCAAGTCTGACCCCAGCAGGAAAGGAGCCAGCAGCCCTTCCACCCACAATGATCTAGGAGAGCCCGGCAGGAATGGAGCCAGCAGCCCCGCCACCCACAGTGATCAAGTCTGAGACCAGCAGGCAAGGAGTCAGCAGCCCTGCCATCCACAGTGATTTACGAGAGCCCAGAAGGAAAGGGGCAAGCAGCCCTGCCACCCACAGGGATCAAGTCTGAGTCCAGCAGGAAAGGAGCCAGCAGCCCGGCCACCCACAGTGAGCACATCTGAGCCCAGCAGGAAAGGAGCCAGCATCCCTGCCACCCACAGTGATTTAGGAGAGCCCAGAAGGAAAGGGGCCGGCAGCCCTGCCACAAACACTGATTAAGTCTGAGCCAAGCGGGAAAGGAGCCAGCAGCCCTGCCACCCACAGTGATTTAGGAGAGCCCAGCAGGAAAGGAGCCAGCAGACCTGCCATTCACGGTGATTAAGTCTGAGCCCAGCAGGCAAGGAACCAGCAGCCCTGCCACCCACAGTGTTTTATGAGAGCCCAGCAGGAAAGGAGCCAGCAGCCCTGCCACCCACAGTGATCAAGTCTGAGCCCAACAGTCAAGGTGCCAGCAGCCCTGCCACCCACAGTGATTTACGAGAGCCCAGAAGGAAAGAGGCCAGCAGCCCTGCCACCCACAGTGATTTACGAGAGCCCAGAAGGAAAGGGGCCAGCATCCTTGCCACCCACAGTGATTTACGAGAACCCAGAAGGAAAGGGTCCAGCAGCCCTGCCACCCATAGTGATCAAGTCTGAGCCCAGCAGGAAAGGAGCCAGCAGCCCGGCCACCCACAGTGAGCAAGTCTGAGCACAGCGGGAAAGGAGCCAGAAGCCCTACCACCCACAGTGATTTAGGAGACCCCAGAATGAAAAGGGCCAGCAGCCCTGCCACCCACAGTGATTTGGGAGAGCCCAGAAGGAAAGGAGCCAGCAGCACTACCACCCACAGTGATCAAGTCTGAGCCCAGCAGGAAAGGAGCCAGCATCCCTGCCACCCACAGTGATTTAGAAGAGCCCAGAAGGAAAGGGGCCAGCAGCCCTGCCACCCACAGTGATTTAGGAGAGCCCAGAAGGAAAGGGGCCAGCATCCTTGCCACCCACAGTGATTTATGAGAACCCAGAAGGAAAGGGTCCAGCAGCCCTGCCACCCATAGTGATCAAGTCTAAGCCCAGAAGGAAAGGGGCCAGCAACCCTGCCACCCACAGTGATCAAGTCTGACCCCAGCAGGAAAGGATCCAGCAGCCCTGCCACCCAGAGTGATTTACGAGAGCCCAGAAGGAAAGAGGCCAGCAGCCCCACCACCCACAGTGATTTACGAGAGCCCCGAAGGAAAGGGGCCAGCATCCTTGCCACCCACAGTGATTTACGAGAACCCAGAAGGAAAGGGTCCAGCAGCCCTGCCACCCATAGTGGTCAAGTCTGAGCCCAGAAGGAAAGGGGCCCACAGCCCTGCCACCCACAGTGATCAAGTCTGAGCCCAGCAGGAAAGGAGTCAGCAGCCCTGCCACCCACAGTGATTTAGGAGAGCCCAGAAGGAAAGGGGCCAGCAGCCCTGCCACCCACATTGATTTACAAGAGCCCAGCAGGCAAGGAGACAGCAGGCCTGCCACCCACAGTGATCAAGTCTGACCCCAGCAGGAAAGGAGCCAGCAGCCCTGCCACCCACGGTGATTTAGGAGAGCCCAGCAGGAAAGGACCCAGCAGCCCTGCCATTCAAAGTGATTAAGTCTGAGCCCAGCAGACAAGGAGCCAGAAGCCCTGTCACCCACAGTGATCAAGTCTGAGCCCAGCAGGAAAGGAGCCAGCATCCCTGCCACCCACAGTGATCAAGTCTGAGCACAGAAGGAAAGGGGCAAGCAGCCCTGCCACCCACAGTGATCAAGTCTGAGCCCACCAGGAAAGGAGCCAGCAGCCCTGCCACCCACAGTGATTTAGGAGAGCCCAGAAGGAAAGTGGCAAGCAGCCTTGCCACCCACAGTGATCAAGTCTGAGCCCAGCAGGAAAAAGCCAGCAGCCCTGCCACCCACAGTGATTTAGGAGAGCCCAGCAGGAAAGGAGCCAGCAGACCTGCCACCCACAGTGATTAGGTCTGAGCCCAGAGGGAAAGGGGCCAGCAGCCCTGCCACCCACAGTGATCAAGTCTGACCCCAGCAGGGAAGGAGCCAGTAGCCCTGCCACCCACAGTGATTTAGGAGAGCACAGCAGGAAAGGAGCCAGCAGCCCTGCCACCCACAGTGATTAAGTCTGAGCCCAGCAGGCAAGGAGCCAGCAGCCCTGCCACCCACAGTGATTTAGGAGAGCCCAGAAGGAAAGGGGCCAGCAGCCCTGCCACACACAGTGATTAAGTCGGATCCCAGCAGGAAAGGAGCCAGCAGCTCTGCCACCCACAGTGATTTAGGAGAGCCTGGAAGGAAAGGGGCCAGCAGCCCTGCCACCCACAGTGATCAAGTCTGAACCTAGTAGGAAAGGGGCCAGCATCCCTGCCACCCACAGTGATCAAGTCTGAGCCCAGAAGGAAAGGGGCCCACAGAACTGCCACCCACAGTGATCAAGTCTAAGCCCAGCAGGAAATGGTTCAGCAGCCCTGCCACCCACAGTGATTTAGGAGAGCCCAGAAGGAAAGGTGCCAGCAGCCCTGCCACCCACAGTGATTTACAAGAGCACAGCAGACAAGGAGCCAGCAGCCCTGCCACCCACAGTGATCAAGTCTGAGCACAGTAGGAAAGGGGCCAGCAGCCCTGCCACCCACAGCGATCAAGTCTGACCCCAGCAGGAAAGGAGCCAGCAGCCCTGCCACCCACAGTGATTTAGGAGTGCCCAGCAGGAAAGGAGCCAGCAGTCCTGCCATTCACAGTGATTAAGTCTGAGCCCAGCAGGCAAGGAGCCAGCAGCCCTGCCACCCACAGTGATTTATGAGAGCCCAGCAGGAAGGAGCCAGCAGCCCTGCCACCCACAGTGATTTACGAGAACCCAGAACGAAAGGGTCCAGCATCCCTGCCATCCACAGTGATCAAGTCTGAGCCCAGAAGGAAAGGGGCCAGCAGCCCTACCACCCACAGTGATCAAGTCTGACCCCAGCAGGAAAGGAGCCAGCAGCCCTGCCACCCACAATGATCTAGGAGAGCCCGGCAGGAATGGAGCCAGCAGCCCCGCCACCCACAGTGATCAAGTCTGAGACCAGCAGGCAAGGAGTCAGCAGCCCTGCCATCCACAGTGATTTACGAGAGCCCAGAAGGAAAGGGGCAAGCCGCCCTGCCACCCACAGGGATCAAGTCTGAGTCCAGCAGGAAAGGAGCCAGCAGCCCGGCCACCCACAGTGAGCACATCTGAGCCCAGCAGGAAAGGAGCCAGCATCCCTGCCACCCACAGTGATTTAGGAGAGCCCAGAAGGAAAGGGGCCGGCAGCCCTGCCACAAACACTGATTAAGTCTGAGCCCAGAAGGAAAGGGGCCAGCAGCCCTGCCACCCACAGTGATCAAGTCCGAGCCCATCAGGCAAGGAGCCAGCAGCCCTGCCACCCACAGTGATTTACTAGAGCCCAGAAGGAAAGGGGCCAGCATCCTTGCCACCCACAGTGATTTACGAGAACCCAGAAGGAAAGGGTCCAGCAGCCCTGCCACCCATAGTTATCAAGTCTAAGCCCAGAAGGAAAGGGGCCAGAAACCCTGCCACCCACAGTGATCAAGTCTGACTCCAGCAGGAAGGAGCCAGCAGCCCTGCCACCCAGAGTGATTTACGAGAGCCCAGAAGGAAAGAGGCCAGCAGCCCCGCCACCCACAGTGATTTACGAGAGCCCAGAAGGAAAGGGGCCAGCATCCTTGCCACCCACAGTGATTTACGAGAACGCAGAAGGAAAGGGTCCAGCAGCCCTGCCACCCACAGTGATCAACTCTGAGCCCAGCAGGAAAGGAGCCAGCAGCCCTGCCACCCACAGTGATTTACGAGAGCCCAGAAGGAAAGAGGCCAGCAGCCCTGCCACCCACAGTGATTTACGAGAGCCCAGAAGGAAAGGGGCCAGCATCCTTGCCACCCACAGTGATTTACGAGAACCCAGAAGGAAAGGGTCCAGCAGCCCTGCCACCCATAGTGATCAAGTCTGAGCCCAGAAGGAAAGGGCCGACAGCCCTGCCACCCACAGTGATCAAGTCTGAGCCCAGCAGGAAAGGAGTCAGCAGCACTGCCACCCACAGTGATTTAGGAGAGCCCAGAAAGAAAGGGGCCAGCAGCCCTGCCACCCACAGTGATTTACAAGAGCCCAGCAGGCAAGGAGACAGCAGCCCTGCCACCCACAGTGATCAATTCTGAGCACAGAAGGAAAGGGGCCAGCAGCCCTGCCACCCACAGTGATCAAGTCTGACCCCAGCAGGAAAGGAGCCAGCAGCCCTGCCACCCACAGTGATTTAGGAGAGCCCAGCAGGAAAGGAGCCAGCAGCCCTGCCATTCACAGTGATTAAGTCTGAGCACAGCAGGCAAGGAACCAGCAGCCCTGCCACCCACAGTGTTTTATGAGAGCCCAGCAGGAAAGGAGCCAGCAGCCCTGCCACCAACAGTGATTTGCGAGAGCCCAGAAGTAAAGGGGCCAGCATCCTTGCCACCCACAGTGATTTACGAGAACCCAGAAGGAAAGGGTCCAGCAGCCCTGCCACCCATAGTGATCAAGTCTGAGCCCAGAAGGAAAGGGGCCAGCAGCCCTGCCACCCACAGTGATCTAGTCTGACCCCAGCAGGAAAGGAGCTAGCAGCCCTGCCACCCACAGTGATCAAGTCTGAGACCAGCAGGCAAGGAGCCAGAAGCCCTGCCATCAACAGTGATTTACGAGAGCCCAGAAGGAAAGGGGCAAGCAGCCCTGCCACCCACAGTGATCAAGTTTGAGCCCAGCAGGAAAGGAGCCAGCAGCCCGGCCACCCACAGTGAGCAAGTTTGAGCACAGCAGGAAATGAGCCAGCAGCCCTGCCACCCACAGTGATTTAGGAGAGCCCAGAAGGAAAGGGGCCGGCAGCCCTACCACCCACAGTGATCAAGTCTGAGCCCAGCAGGAAAGGAGCCAGTATCCCGGCCACACATAGTGATTAAGTCTGAGACAAGCGGGAAAGGAGCCAGAAGCCCTACCACCCACAGTGATTTAGGAGAGCCCAGAAGGAAAGGAGCCAGCAGCACTACCACCCACAGTGATCAAGTCTGAGCCTAGCAGGAAAGGAGCCAGCAGCCCTGCCACCCACAGTGATATAGAAGAGCCCAGAAGGAAAGGGGCCAGCAGCTCTGCCACCCACAGTGATTTAGGAGAGCCCAGAAGGAAAGGGGCAAGCGGCCCTGCCACCCACAGTGATCAAGCCTGAGCCCAGCAGGAAAGGAGCCAGCAGCCCGGCCATCTACAGTGATCAAGTCTGAGCCCAGCAGGCAAGGAGTCAGCAGCCCTGCCACCCACAGTGATTTAAGAGAGCCCAGAAGGAAAAGGGCCAGCAGCCCTGCCACCCACAGTGATTTAGGAGAGCCCAGAAGGAAAGGGGCAAGCAGCCCTGCCACCCACAGTGATCAAGTCTGAGCCCAGCAGGAAAGGAGCCAGCAGCCCGGCCACCCACAGTGATCAAGTCTGAGCCGAGAAGGAAAGGGGCCAGCAGCCCTGCCACACACAGTGATTAAGTCTGAGCCAAGCGGGAAAAGACCAGCAGCCCTTCCACCCACAGTGATTTAGGAGAGCCCAGAAGGAAAGGGGCCATCAGCCCTGCCTCCCACAGTGATTAAGTCTGATCCTAGCAGGAAAGGAGCCAGCAGCTCTGCCACCCACAGTGATTTTGGAGAGCCCAGAAGGAAAGGGGCCAGCAGCCCTGCCACCCACAGTGATAAAGTCTGAACCCAGTAGGAAAGGGGCCAGCAGCCCTGCCACCCACAGTGATCAAGTCTGAGCCCATAAGGAAAGGGGCCCACAGCCCTGCCACCCACAGTGATCAGTTCTGAGCCCAGCAGGAAAGGAGTCAGAAGCCCTGCCACCCACAGTGATTTAGGAGAGCCCAGAAGGAAAGGAGCCAGCAGCCCTGCCACCCACAGTGATCAAGTCTGAGCTCAGCAGGCAAGGAGCCAGCAGCCCTGCCACCCACAGTGATCAAGTCTGAGCCCAGAGGGAAAGGGGCCAGCAGCCCTGCCACCCACAGTGATCAAGTCTGACCCCAGCAGGGAAGGAGCCAGTAGCCCTGCCACCCACAGTGATTTAGGAGAGCACAGCAGGAAAGGAGCCAGCAGCCCTGCCACCCACAGTGATTAAGTCTGAGCCCAGCAGGCAAGGAGCCAGCAGCCCTGCCACCCACAGTGATTTAGGAGAGCCCAGAAGGAAAGGGGCCAGCAGCCCTGCCACACACAGTGATTAAGTCTGAGCCAAGCGGGAAAGGGGCCATCAGCCCTGCCTCCCACAGTGATTAAGTCGGATCCCAGCAGGAAAGGAGCCAGCAGCTCTGCCACCCACAGTGATTTAGGAGAGCCTGGAAGGAAAGGGGCCAGCAGCCCTGCCACCCACAGTGATCAAGTCTGAACCTAGTAGGAAAGGGGCCAGCATCCCTGCCACCCACAGTGATCAAGTCTGAGCCCAGAAGGAAAGGGGCCCACAGAACTGCCACCCACAGTGATCAAGTCTAAGCCCAGCAGGAAATGGGTCAGCAGCCCTGCCACCCACAGTGATTTAGGAGAGCCCAGAAGGAAAGGTGCCAGCAGCCCTGCCACCCACAGTGATTTACAAGAGCACAGCAGACAAGGAGCCAGCAGCCCTGCCACCCACAGTGATCAAGTCTGAGCACAGTAGGAAAGGGGCCAGCAGCCCTGCCACCCACAGTGATCAAGTCTGACCCCAGCAGGAAAGGAGCCAGCAGCCCTGCCACCCACAGTGATTTAGGAGTGCCCAGCAGGAAAGGAGCCAGCAGTCCTGCCATTCACAGTGATTAAGTCTGAGCCCAGCAGGCAAGGAGCCAGCAGCCCTGCCACCCACAGTGATTTATGAGAGCCCGGCAGGAAGGAGCCAGCAGCCCTGCCACCCACAGTGATTTACGAGAACCCAGAACGAAAGGGTCCAGCATCCCTGCCATCCACAGTGATCAAGTCAGAGCCCAGAAGGAAAGGGGCCAGCAGCCCTACCACCCACAGTGATCAAGTCTGACCCCAGCAGGAAAGGAGCCAGCAGCCCTTCCACCCACAATGATCTAGGAGAGCCCGGCAGGAATGGAGCCAGCAGCCCCGCCACCCACAGTGATCAAGTCTGAGACCAGCAGGCAAGGAGTCAGCAGCCCTGCCATCCACAGTGATTTACGAGAGCCCAGAAGGAAAGGGGCAAGCAGCCCTGCCACCCACAGGGATCAAGTCTGAGTCCAGCAGGAAAGGAGCCAGCAGCCCGGCCACCCACAGTGAGCACATCTGAGCCCAGCAGGAAAGGAGCCAGCATCCCTGCCACCCACAGTGATTTAGGAGAGCCCAGAAGGAAAGGGGCCGGCAGCCCTGCCACAAACACTGATTAAGTCTGAGCCAAGCGGGAAAGGAGCCAGCAGCCCTGCCACCCACAGTGATTTAGGAGAGCCCAGCAGGAAAGGAGCCAGCAGACCTGCCATTCACGGTGATTAAGTCTGAGCCCAGCAGGCAAGGAACCAGCAGCCCTGCCACCCACAGTGTTTTATGAGAGCCCAGCAGGAAAGGAGCCAGCAGCCCTGCCACCCACAGTGATCAAGTCTGAGCCCAACAGTCAAGGTGCCAGCAGCCCTGCCACCCACAGTGATTTACGAGAGCCCAGAAGGAAAGAGGCCAGCAGCCCTGCCACCCACAGTGATTTACGAGAGCCCAGAAGGAAAGGGGCCAGCATCCTTGCCACCCACAGTGATTTACGAGAACCCAGAAGGAAAGGGTCCAGCAGCCCTGCCACCCATAGTGATCAAGTCTGAGCCCAGCAGGAAAGGAGCCAGCAGCCCGGCCACCCACAGTGAGCAAGTCTGAGCACAGCGGGAAAGGAGCCAGAAGCCCTACCACCCACAGTGATTTAGGAGACCCCAGAATGAAAAGGGCCAGCAGCCCTGCCACCCACAGTGATTTAGGAGAGCCCAGAAGGAAAGGAGCCAGCAGCACTACCACCCACAGTGATCAAGTCTGAGCCCAGCAGGAAAGGAGCCAGCATCCCTGCCACCCACAGTGATTTAGAAGAGCCCAGAAGGAAAGGGGCCAGCAGCCCTGCCACCCACAGTGATTTAGGAGAGCCCAGAAGGAAAGGGGCCAGCATCCTTGCCACCCACAGTGATTTATGAGAACCCAGAAGGAAAGGGTCCAGCAGCCCTGCCACCCATAGTGATCAAGTCTAAGCCCAGAAGGAAAGGGGCCAGCAACCCTGCCACCCACAGTGATCAAGTCTGACCCCAGCAGGAAAGGAGCCAGCAGTCCTGCCATTCACAGTGATTAAGTCTGAGCCCAGCAGGCAAGGAGCCAGCAGCCCTGCCACCCACAGTGATTTATGAGAGCCCAGCAGGAAGGAGCCAGCAGCCCTGCCACCCACAGTGATTTACGAGAACCCAGAACGAAAGGGTCCAGCATCCCTGCCATCCACAGTGATCAAGTCAGAGCCCAGAAGGAAAGGGGCCAGCAGCCCTACCACCCACAGTGATCAAGTCTGACCCCAGCAGGAAAGGAGCCAGCAGCCCTTCCACCCACAATGATCTAGGAGAGCCCGGCAGGAATGGAGCCAGCAGCCCCGCCACCCACAGTGATCAAGTCTGAGACCAGCAGGCAAGGAGTCAGCAGCCCTGCCATCCACAGTGATTTACGAGAGCCCAGAAGGAAAGGGGCAAGCAGCCCTGCCACCCACAGGGATCAAGTCTGAGTCCAGCAGGAAAGGAGCCAGCAGCCCGGCCACCCACAGTGAGCACATCTGAGCCCAGCAGGAAAGGAGCCAGCATCCCTGCCACCCACAGTGATTTAGGAGAGCCCAGAAGGAAAGGGGCCGGCAGCCCTGCCACAAACACTGATTAAGTCTGAGCCAAGCGGGAAAGGAGCCAGCAGCCCTGCCACCCACAGTGATTTAGGAGAGCCCAGCAGGAAAGGAGCCAGCAGACCTGCCATTCACGGTGATTAAGTCTGAGCCCAGCAGGCAAGGAACCAGCAGCCCTGCCACCCACAGTGTTTTATGAGAGCCCAGCAGGAAAGGAGCCAGCAGCCCTGCCACCCACAGTGATCAAGTCTGAGCCCAACAGTCAAGGTGCCAGCAGCCCTGCCACCCACAGTGATTTACGAGAGCCCAGAAGGAAAGAGGCCAGCAGCCCTGCCACCCACAGTGATTTACGAGAGCCCAGAAGGAAAGGGGCCAGCATCCTTGCCACCCACAGTGATTTACGAGAACCCAGAAGGAAAGGGTCCAGCAGCCCTGCCACCCATAGTGATCAAGTCTGAGCCCAGCAGGAAAGGAGCCAGCAGCCCGGCCACCCACAGTGAGCAAGTCTGAGCACAGCGGGAAAGGAGCCAGAAGCCCTACCACCCACAGTGATTTAGGAGACCCCAGAATGAAAAGGGCCAGCAGCCCTGCCACCCACAGTGATTTAGGAGAGCCCAGAAGGAAAGGAGCCAGCAGCACTACCACCCACAGTGATCAAGTCTGAGCCCAGCAGGAAAGGAGCCAGCATCCCTGCCACCCACAGTGATTTAGAAGAGCCCAGAAGGAAAGGGGCCAGCAGCCCTGCCACCCACAGTGATTTAGGAGAGCCCAGAAGGAAAGGGGCCAGCATCCTTGCCACCCACAGTGATTTATGAGAACCCAGAAGGAAAGGGTCCAGCAGCCCTGCCACCCATAGTGATCAAGTCTAAGCCCAGAAGGAAAGGGGCCAGCAACCCTGCCACCCACAGTGATCAAGTCTGACCCCAGCAGGAAAGGATCCAGCAGCCCTGCCACCCAGAGTGATTTACGAGAGCCCAGAAGGAAAGAGGCCAGCAGCCCCGCCACCCACAGTGATTTACGAGAGCCCCGAAGGAAAGGGGCCAGCATCCTTGCCACCCACAGTGATTTACGAGAACCCAGAAGGAAAGGGTCCAGCAGCCCTGCCACCCATAGTGGTCAAGTCTGAGCCCAGAAGGAAAGGGGCCCACAGCCCTGCCACCCACAGTGATCAAGTCTGAGCCCAGCAGGAAAGGAGTCAGCAGCCCTGCCACCCACAGTGATTTAGGAGAGCCCAGAAGGAAAGGGGCCAGCAGCCCTGCCACCCACATTGATTTACAAGAGCCCAGCAGGCAAGGAGACAGCAGGCCTGCCACCCACAGTGATCAAGTCTGACCCCAGCAGGAAAGGAGCCAGCAGCCCTGCCACCCACGGTGATTTAGGAGAGCCCAGCAGGAAAGGACCCAGCAGCCCTGCCATTCAAAGTGATTAAGTCTGAGCCCAGCAGACAAGGAGCCAGAAGCCCTGTCACCCACAGTGATCAAGTCTGAGCCCAGCAGGAAAGGAGCCAGCATCCCTGCCACCCACAGTGATCAAGTCTGAGCACAGAAGGAAAGGGGCAAGCAGCCCTGCCACCCACAGTGATCAAGTCTGAGCCCACCAGGAAAGGAGCCAGCAGCCCTGCCACCCACAGTGATTTAGGAGAGCCCAGAAGGAAAGTGGCAAGCAGCCTTGCCACCCACAGTGATCAAGTCTGAGCCCAGCAGGAAAAAGCCAGCAGCCCTGCCACCCACAGTGATTTAGGAGAGCCCAGCAGGAAAGGAGCCAGCAGCCCTGCCACCCACAGTGATTAGGTCTGAGCCCAGAGGGAAAGGGGCCAGCAGCCCTGCCACCCACAGTGATCAAGTCTGACCCCAGCAGGGAAGGAGCCAGTAGCCCTGCCACCCACAGTGATTTAGGAGAGCACAGCAGGAAAGGAGCCAGCAGCCCTGCCACCCACAGTGATTAAGTCTGAGCCCAGCAGGCAAGGAGCCAGCAGCCCTGCCACCCACAGTGATTTAGGAGAGCCCAGAAGGAAAGGGGCCAGCAGCCCTGCCACACACAGTGATTAAGTCTGAGCCAAGCGGGAAAGGGGCCATCAGCCCTGCCTCCCACAGTGATTAAGTCGGATCCCAGCAGGAAAGGAGCCAGCAGCTCTGCCACCCACAGTGATTTAGGAGAGCCTGGAAGGAAAGGGGCCAGCAGCCCTGCCACCCACAGTGATCAAGTCTGAACCTAGTAGGAAAGGGGCCAGCATCCCTGCCACCCACAGTGATCAAGTCTGAGCCCAGAAGGAAAGGGGCCCACAGAACTGCCACCCACAGTGATCAAGTCTAAGCCCAGCAGGAAATGGTTCAGCAGCCCTGCCACCCACAGTGATTTAGGAGAGCCCAGAAGGAAAGGTGCCAGCAGCCCTGCCACCCACAGTGATTTACAAGAGCACAGCAGACAAGGAGCCAGCAGCCCTGCCACCCACAGTGATCAAGTCTGAGCACAGTAGGAAAGGGGCCAGCAGCCCTGCCACCCACAGCGATCAAGTCTGACCCCAGCAGGAAAGGAGCCAGCAGCCCTGCCACCCACAGTGATTTAGGAGTGCCCAGCAGGAAAGGAGCCAGCAGTCCTGCCATTCACAGTGATTAAGTCTGAGCCCAGCAGGCAAGGAGCCAGCAGCCCTGCCACCCACAGTGATTTACGAGAACCCAGAACGAAAGGGTCCAGCATCCCTGCCATCCACAGTGATCAAGTCTGAGCCCAGAAGGAAAGGGGCCAGCAGCCCTACCACCCACAGTGATCAAGTCTGACCCCAGCAGGAAAGGAGCCAGCAGCCCTGCCACCCACAATGATCTAGGAGAGCCCGGCAGGAATGGAGCCAGCAGCCCCGCCACCCACAGTGATCAAGTCTGAGACCAGCAGGCAAGGAGTCAGCAGCCCTGCCATCCACAGTGATTTACGAGAGCCCAGAAGGAAAGGGGCAAGCAGCCCTGCCACCCACAGGGATCAAGTCTGAGTCCAGCAGGAAAGGAGCCAGCAGCCCGGCCACCCACAGTGAGCACATCTGAGCCCAGCAGGAAAGGAGCCAGCATCCCTGCCACCCACAGTGATTTAGGAGAGCCCAGAAGGAAAGGGGCCGGCAGCCCTGCCACAAACACTGATTAAGTCTGAGCCAAGCGGGAAAGGAGCCAGCAGCCCTGCCACCCACAGTGATTTAGGAGAGCCCAGCAGGAAAGGAGCCAGCAGACCTGCCATTCACGGTGATTAAGTCTGAGCCCAGCAGGCAAGGAACCAGCAGCCCTGCCACCCACAGTGTTTTATGAGAGCCCAGCAGGAAAGGAGCCAGCAGCCCTGCCACCCACAGTGATCAAGTCTGAGCCCCACAGTCAAGGTGCCAGCAGCCCTGCCACCCACAGTGATTTACGAGAGCCCAGAAGGAAAGAGGCCAGCAGCCCTGCCACCCACAGTGATTTACGAGAGCCCAGAAGGAAAGGGGTCAGCATCCTTGCCACCCACAGTGATTTACGAGAACCCAGAAGGAAAGGGTCCAGCAGCCCTGCCACCCATAGTGATCAAGTCTGAGCCCAGCAGGAAAGGAGCCAGCAGCCCGGCCACACACAGTGAGCAAGTCTGGGCACAGCGGGAAAGGAGCCAGAAGCCCTACCACCCACAGTGATTTAGGAGAGCCCAGAATGAAAAGGGCCAGCAGCCCTGCCACCCACAGTGATTTAGGAGAGCCCAGAAGGAAAGGAGCCAGCAGCACTACCACCCACAGTGATCAAGTCTGAGCCCAGCAGGAAAGGAGCCAGCATCCCTGCCACCCACAGTGATTTAGAAGAGCCCAGAAGGAAAGGGGACAGCAGAACTGCCACCCACAGTGATTTAGGAGAGCCCAGAAGGAAAGGGGCCAGCATCCTTGCCACCCACAGTGATTTACGAGAACCCAGAAGGAAAGGGTCGAGCATCCCTGCCACCCATAGTGATCAAGTCTGAGCCCAGAAGGGAAGGGGCCAGCAGCCCTGCCACCCACAGTGATCAAGTCTGAGCCCATCAGGCAAGGAGCCAGCAGCCCTGCCACACACAGTGATTTACTAGAGCCCAGAAGGAAAGGGGCCAGCATCCTTGCCACCCACAGTGATTTATGAGAACCCAGAAGGAAAGGGTCCAGCAGCCCTGCCACCCATAGTGATCAAGTCTAAGCCCAGAAGGAAAGGGGCCAGCAGCCCCGCCACCCACAGTGATTTACGAGAGCCCCGAAGGAAAGGGGCCAGCATCCTTGCCACCCACAGTGATTTACGAGAACCCAGAAGGAAAGGGTCCAGCAGCCCTGCCACCCATAGTGGTCAAGTCTGAGCCCAGAAGGAAAGGGGCCCACAGCCCTGCCACCCACAGTGATCAAGTCTGAGCCCAGCAGGAAAGGAGTCAGCAGCCCTGCCACCCACAGTGATTTAGGAGAGCCCAGAAGGAAAGGGGCCAGCAGCCCTGCCACCCACATTGATTTACAAGAGCCCAGCAGACAAGGAGCCAGAAGCCCTGCCACCCACAGTGATCAAGTCTGAGCCCAGCAGGAAAGGAGCCAGCATCCCTGCCACCCACAGTGATCAAGTCTGAGCACAGAAGGAAAGGGGCAAGCAGCCCTGCCACCCACAGTGATCAAGTCGGAGCCCAGCAGGAAAGGAGCCAGCAGCCCTGCCACCCACAGTGATTTAGGAGAGCCCAGAAGGAAAGTGGCAAGCAGCCCTGCCACCCACAGTGATCAGGTCTGAGTCCAGCAGGAAAGGAGCCAGCAGCCCTGCCACCCAAAGTGATCAAGTCTGAGCCCAGCAGGAAAGGGGCTAGCAGCCCTGCCACCCACAGTGATTTCGGAGAGCCCAGGAGGAAATGGCCCAGCAGCTCTGCCACCCACAGTGATCAAGTCTGAGCACAGAAGGAAAGGGGCAAGCAGCCCTGCCACCCACAGTGATCAAGTCTGAACCCAGCAGGAAAGGAGCCAGCAGCCCTGTTACCCACAGTGTTTTAGGAGAGCCCAGAAGGAAAGGGGAAAGCATCCCTGTCACCCACAGTGATCAAGTCTGAGACCAGCAGGAATGGAGCCAACAGCCATGCCACCCATAGTGATTTAGGAGGGCCCAGAAGGAAAGGGGCCAGCAGCCCTGGCACCCACAGTGATCAAGTCTGAGCCCAGCAGGAAAGGAGCCAGCAGCCCTGCCAGCCACAGTGATTTAGGAGAGCCCAGAAGGAAAGGAGCTAGCAGCCCTACCACCCACAGTGATCAAGTCTGACCCCAGCAGGAAAGGAGCCAGCAGCCCTGCCACCCACTGTGATTTAGGAGAGCCCAGCAGGAAAGGGGCCAGCAGCCCTGCCACCCACAGTGATTTAGGAGAGCCCAGAAGGAAAGGGGCAAGCAGCCCTGCCACCCACAGTGATCAAGTCTGAGCCCAACAGGAAAGGAGCCACCAGTCCGGCGACCCACAGTGATCAAGTCTGAGCCCAGAAGGAAAGGGGCCAGCAGCCCTGCCACACACAGTGATTAAGTCTGAGCCAAGCGGGAAAGGAGCCAGCAGCCCTGCCAGCCACAGTGATTTAGGAGAGCCCAGAAGGAAAGGGGGCATCAGCCCTGCCTCCCACAGTGATTAAGTCTGATCCCAGCAGGAAAGGAGCCAGCAGCTCTGCCACCCACAGTGATTTAGGAAAGGCCGGAAGGAAAGGGGCCAGCAGCCCTGCCACCCACAGTGATCAAGTCTGAACCCAGTAGGAAAGGGGCCAGCAGCCCTGCCACCCACAGTGATCAAGTCTGAGCCCAGAAGGAAAGCGGCCCAAAGCCCTGTCTCCCACAGTGATCAGGTCTGAGCCCAGCGGGAAAGGAGTCAGCAGCCCTGCCACCCACAGTGATTTAGGAGCGTCCAGAAGGAAAGGAGCCAGCAGCCCTGCCACCCACAGTGATTAGGTCTGAGCCCAGCAGGCAAGGAGCCAGCAGCCCTGCCACCCACAGTGATTTAGGAGAGCCCAGAATGAAAGGGGCCAGCAGCCTTGCCACACACAGTGATTAAGTCTGAGCCAAGCAGGAAAGGAGCCAGCAGCCCTGCCACCCACAGTGATTTAGGAGAGCCCAGAAGGAATGGGGCCATCAGCCCTGCCTCCCACAGGGATTAAGTCTGATCCCAGCAGGAAGAGAGCCAGCAGCCCTGCCACCCACAGTGATCAAGTCTGAACCCAGTAGGAAAGGGGCCAGCAGCCCTGCCACCCACAGTGATCAAGTCTGAGCCCAGAAGGAAAGGGGCCCCCAGCCCTGCCACCCACAATGATCAAGTCGGAGCCCAGCAGGAAAGGAGTCAGCAGCCCTGCCACCCACAGTGATTTAGGAGAGCCCAGAAGGAAAGGGGCCAGCAGCCCTGCCACCCTCAGTGATTTACAAGAGCCCAGCAGACAAGGAGACAACAGCCCTGCCACCCACAGTGATCAAGTCTGAGCACAGAACGAAAGGGGCTAGCAGCCCTGCCACCCACAGTGATCAAGTCTGTCCCCAGCAGGAAAGGAACCAGCAGCCCTGCCACCCACTGTGATTTAGGAGAGCCCAGCAGGAAAGGAGCCAGCAGCCCTGCCATTCAAAGTGATTAAGTCTGAGCCCAGCAGGCAAGGAGCCAGCAGCCCTGCCACCCACAGTGTTTTATGAGAGCCCAGCAGGAAAGGAGCCAGCAGCCTTGCCACACACAGTGATTAAGTCTGAGCCAAGTGGGAAAGGAGCCAGCAGCCCTGCCACCCACAGTGATTTAGGAGAGCCCAGAAGGAAAGGGGGCATCAGCCCTGCCTTCCACAGTGATTAAGTCTGATCCCAGCAGGAAAGGAGCCAGCAGCTCTGCCACCCACAGTGATTTAGGAAAGGCCGGAAGGAAAGGGGCCAGCAGCCCTGCCACCCACAGTGATCAAGTCTGAACCCAGTAGGAAAGGGGCCAGCAGCCCTGCCACCCACAGTGATCAGGTCTGAGCCCAGAAGGAAAGGGGCCCAAAGCCCTGTCTCCCACAGTGATCAGGTCTGAGCCCAGCGGGAAAGGAGTCAGCAGCCCTGCCACCCACAGTGATTTAGGAGAGTCCAGAAGGAAAGGAGCCAGCAGCCCTGCCACCCACAGTGATTAGGTCTGAGCCCAGCAGGCAAGGAGCCAGCAGCCCTTCCACCCACAGTGATTTAGGAGAGCCCAGAACGAAAGGGGCCAGCAGCCTTGCCACACACAGTGATTAAGTCTGAGCCAAGCGGGAAAGGAGCCAGCAGCCCTGCCACCCACAGTGATTTAGGAGAGCCCAGAAGGAATGGGGCCATCAGCCCTGCCTCCCACAGTGATTAAGTCTGATCCCAGCAGGAAAAGAGCCAGCAGCCCTGCCACCCACAGTGATCAAGTCTGAACCCAGTAGGAAAGGGGCCAGCAGCCCTGCCACCCACAGTAATCAAGTCTGAGCCCAGAAGGAAAGGGGCCCATAGCCCTGCCACCCACAATGATCAAGTCTGAGCCCAGCAGGAAAGGAGTCAGCAGCCCTGCCACCCACAGTGATTTAGGAGAGCCCAGAAGGAAAGGGGCCAGCAGCCCTGCCACCCACAGTGATTTACAAGAGCCCAGCAGACAAGGAGACAACAGCCCTGCCACCCACAGTGATCAAGTCTGAGCACAGAACGAAAGGGGCTAGCAGCCCTGCCACCCACAGTGATCAAGTCTGTCCCCAGCAGGAAATGAGCCAGCAGCCCTGCCACCCACTGTGATTTAGGAGAGCCCAGCAGGAAAGGAGCCAGCAGCCCTGCCATTCAAAGTGATTAAGTCTGAGCCCAGCAGGCAAGGAGCCAGCAGCCCTGCCACCCACAGTGTTCTATGAGAGCCCAGCAGGAAAGGAGCCAGCAGCCTTGCCACACACAGTGATTAAGTCTGAGCCAAGCGGGAAAGGAGCCAGCAGCCCTGCCACCCACAGTGATTTAGGAGAGCCCAGAAGGAATGGGGCCATCAGCCCTGCCTCCCACAGTGATTAAGTCTGATCCCAGCAGGAAAGGAGCCAGCAGCTCTGCCACCCACAGTGATTTAGGAGTGCCTGGAAGGAAAGGTGCCAGCAGCCCTGCAACCCACAGTGATCAAGTCTGAACCCAGTAGGAAAGGGGCCAGCAGCCTTGCCGCCCACAGTGATCAAGTCTGAGCACAGAAGGAAAGGGGCTAGCAGCCCTGCCACCCACAGTGATCAAGTCTGACAACAGCAGGAAAGGAGCCAGCAGCCCTGCCACCCACTGTGATTTAGGAGAGCCCAGCAGGCAAGGAGCCAGCAGCCCTGCCACCCACTGTGATTTACGAGAGCCCAGAAGGAAAGAGGCCAGCTGCCCTGCCACCCACAGTGATTTACGAGAGCCCAGAAGGAAAGGGGCCAGCATCCTTGCCACCCACAGTGATTTACGAGAACCCAGAAGGAAAGGGTCCAGCAGCCCTGCCACCCATAGCGATCAAGTCTGAGCCAAGAAGGAAAGGGGCCAGCAGCCCTGCCACCCACAGTGATCAAGTCTGACCCCAGCAGGAAAGGAGCCAGCAGCCCTGCCACCAACAGTGATTTACGAGAGCCCAGAAGGAAAGAGGCCAGCAGCCCTGCCACCCACAGTGATTTACGAGAGCCCAGAAGAAAAGGGGCCAGCATCATTGCCACCCACAGTGATTTACGAGATCCCAGAAGGAAAGGGTCCAGCAGCCCTGCCACCCATAGTGATCAAGTCTGAGCCCAGAAGGAAAGGGGCCCAAAGCCCTGCCACCCACAGTGATCAAGTCTGAGCCCAGCAGGAAAGGAGTCAGCAGCCCCGCCACCCACAGTGATTTAGGAGAGCCCAGAAGGAAAGGGGGCAGCAGCCCTGCCACCCACAGTGATTTACAAGAGCCCAGCAGGCAAGGAGACAGCAGCCCTGCCACCCACAGAGATCAAGTCTGAGCACAGAAGGAAAGGGGCCAGCAGCCCTGCCACCCACAGTGATCAAGTGTGACCCCAGCAGGAAAGGAGCCAGCAGCCCTGCCACCCACAGTGATTTAGGAGAGCCCAGCAGGAAAGGAGCCAGCAGCCCTGCCATTCACGGTGATTAAGTCTGAGCCCAGCAGGCAAGGAACCAGCAGCCCTGCCACCCACAGTGTTTTATGAGAGCCCAGCAGGAAAGGAGCCAGCAGCCCTGCAACCACAGTGATCAAGTCTGAGCCCAACAGGCAAGGAGCCAGCAGCCCTGCCTCCCACAGTGATTTACGAGAGCCCAGAAGGAAAGAGGCCAGCAGCCCTGCCACCCACAGTGATTTACGAGAGCCCAGAAGGAAAGGGGCCAGCATCCTTGCCACCCACAGTGATTTACGAGAACCCAGAAGGAAAGGGTCCAGCAGCCCTGCCACCCATAGTGATCAAGTCTGAGCCCAGAAAGAAAGAGGCCAGCAGCCCTGCCACTCACAGTGGTCAAGTCTGACCCCAGCAGGAAAGGAGCCAGCAGCCCTGCCACCCACAGTGATTTACGAGAGCCCAGAAGGAAAGAGGCCAGCAGCCCTGCCACCCACAGTGATTTACGAGAGCCCAGAAGGAAAGGGGCCAGCATCCTTGCCACCCACAGTGATTTACGAGAACCCAGAAGGAAAGGGTCAAGCAGCCCTGCCACCCATAGTGATCAAGTCTGAGCCCAGAAGGAAAGGGGCCCAAAGCCCTGCCACCCACAGTGATCAAGTCTGACCCCAGCAGGAAAGGAGCCAGCAACCCGGCCACCCACAGTGAGCAAGTCTGAGCACAGCAGGAAATGAGCCAGCAGCCCTGCCGCCCACAGTGATTTAGGAGAGCCCAGAAGGAAAGGGGCAGGCAGCCCTACCACCCACAGTGATCAAGTCTGAGGCCAGCAGGAAAGGAGCCAGCAGCCCAGCCACACACAGTGATTAAGTCTGAGCCAAGCGGGAAAGGAGCCAGAAGCCCTACCACCCACAGTGATTTAGGAGAGCCCAGAAGGAAAGGAGCCAGCAGCACTACCACCCACAGTGATCAAGTCTGAGCCCAGCAGGAAAGGAGCCAGCAGCCCTGCCACCCACAGTGATTTAGAAGAGCCCAGAAGGAAAGGGGCCAGCAGCCCTGCCACCCACAGTGATTTAGGAGAGCCCAGAAGGAAAGGGGCAAGTAGCCCTGCCACCCACAGTGATCAAGTCTGAGCCCAGCAGGAAAGGAGTCAACAGCCCGGCCATCCACAGTGATCAAGTCTGAGCCCAGCAGGAAAGGAGTCAGCAGCCCTGCCACCCACAGTGATTTAGGAGAGCCCAGAAGGAAAAGTGCCAGCAGCCCTGCCACCCACAGTGATTGAGGAGAGCCCAGAAGGAAAGGGGCCAGCATCCTTGCCACCCACAGTGATTTAAGAGAACCCAGAAGGAAAGGGTCGAGCAGCCCTGCCATCCATAGTGATCAAGTCTGAGCACAGAAGGAAAGGGGCCAGCAGCCCTGCCACCCACAGTGATCAAGTCCGAGCCCATCAGGCAAGGAGCCAGCAGCCCTGCCACCCACAGTGATTTACTAGAGCCCAGAATGAAAGGTGACAGCATCCTTGCCACCCACAGTGATTTACGAGAACCCAGAAGGAAAGGGTCCAGCAGCCCTGCCACCCATAGTTATAAAGTCTAAGCCCAGAAGGAAAGGGGCCAGCAACCCTGCCACCCACAGTGATCAAGTCTGACTCCAGCAGGAAAGGAGCCAGCAGCCCTGCCACCCACAGTGATTTACGAGAGCCCAGAAGGAAAGAGGCCAGCAGCCCTGCCACCCACAGTGATTTACGAGAGCCCAGAAGGAAAGGGGCCAGCATCCTTGCCACCCACAGTGATTTACGAGAACCCAGCAGGAAAGGAGCCAGCAGCCCTGCCATTCACGTTGATTAAGTCTGAGCCCAGCAGGCAAGGTCCCAGCAGCCCTGCCACCCACAGTGTTTTATGAGAGCCCAGCAGGAAAGGAGCCAGCAGCCCTGCCACCCACAGTGATCAAGTCTGAGCCCAACAGGCAAGGAGCCAGCAGCCCTGCCACCCACAGTGATTTACGAGAGCCCAGAAGGAAAGGGGCCAGCATCCTTGCCACCCACAGTGATTTACGAGAACCCAGCAGGAAAGGAGCCAGCAGCCCTGCCATTCACGGTGATTAAGTCTGAGCCCAGCAGGCAAGGAGACAGCAGCCCTGCCACCCACAGTGATCAGGTCTGAGCACAGAAGGAAAGGGGCCAGCAGCCCTGCCACCCACAGTGATCAAGTGTGACCCCAGCAGGAAAGGAGCCAGCAGCCCTGCCACCCACAGTGATTTAGGAGAGCCCAGCAGGAAAGGAGCCAGCAGCCCTGCCATTCACGGTGATTAAGTCTGAGCCCAGCAGGCAAGGAACCAGCAGCCCTGCCACCCACAGTGTTTTATGAGAGCCCAGCAGGAAAGGAGCCAGCAGCCCTGCCACCCACAGTGATCAAGTCTGAGCCCAACAGGCAAGGAGCCAGCAGCCCTGCCACCCACAGTGATTTACGAGAGCCCAGAAGGAAAGAGGCCAGCAGCCCTGCCACCCACAGTGATTTACGAGAGCCCAGAAGGAAAGGGGCCAGCATCCTTGCCACCCACAGTGATTTACGAGAACCCAGAAGGAAAGGGTCCAGCAGCCCTGCCACCCATAGTGATCAAGTCTGAGCCCAGAAGGAAAGAGGCCAGCAGCCCTGCCACTCACAGTGGTCAAGTCTGACCCCAGCAGGAAAGGAGCCAGCAGCCCTGCCACCCACAGTGATTTACGAGAGCCCAGAAGGAAAGAGGCCAGCAGCCCTGCCACCCACAGTGATTTACGAGAGCCCAGAAGGAAAGGGGCCAGCATCCTTGCCACCCACAGTGATTTACGAGAACCCAGAAGGAAAGGGTCCAGCAGCCCTGCCACCCATAGTGATCAAGTCTGAGCCCAGAAGGAAAGGGGCCAGCAGCCCTGCCACCCACAGTGATCAAGTCTGACCCCAGCAGGAAAGGAGCTAGCAGCCCGGCCACCCACAGTGAGCAAGTCTGAGCACAGCAGGAAATGAGCCACCAGCCCTGCCGCCCACAGTGATTTAGGAGAGCCCAGAAGGAAAGGGGCCGGCAGCCCTACCACCCACAGTGATCAAGTCTGAGGCCAGCAGGAAAGGAGCCAGCAGCCCAGCCACACACAGTGATAAAGTCTGAGCCAAGCGGGAAAAGAGCCAGAAGCCCTACCACCCACAGTGATTTAGGAGAGCCCAGAAGGAAAGGAGCCAGCAGCACTTCCACCCACAGTGATCAAGTCTGAGCCCAGCAGGAAAGGAGCCAGCAGCCCTGCCACACACAGTGATTTAGGAGAGCCCAGAAGGAAAGGTGCCAGCAGCCCTGCCACCCACAGTGATTTACAAGAGCACAGCAGGCAAGGAGCCAGTAGCCCTGGCACCCATAGTGATCAAGTCTGAGCACAGTAGGAAAGGGGCCAGCAGCCCTGCCACCCACAGTGATCAAGTCTGACCCCAGCAGGAAAGGAGCCAGCAGCCCTGCCACCCACAGTGATTTAGGAGTGCCCAGCAGGAAAGGAGCCAGCAGCCCTGCCATTCACAGTGATTAAGTCTGAGCCCAGCAGGCAAGGAGCCAGCAGCCCTGCCACCCACAGTGATTTATGAGAGCCCAGCAGGAAGGAGCCAGCAGCCCTGCCACCCACAGTGATCAAGTCTGAGCCCATCAGGCAAGGAGCCAGCAGCCCTGCCACCCACAGTGATTTACGAGAGCCCAGAAGGAAACAGGCCAGCAGCCCTGCCACCCACAGTGATTTACGAGAACCCAGAACGAAAGGGTCCAGCAGCCCTGCCATCCACAGTGATCAAGTCTGAGCCCAGAAGGAAAGGGGCCAGCAGCCCTACCACCCACAGTGATCAAGTCTGACCCCAGCAGGAAAGGAGCCAGCAGTCCTGCCACCCACAATGATCTAGGAGAGCCCGGCAGGAATGGAGCCAGCAGCCCCGCCACCCACAGTGATCAAGTCTGAGACCAGCAGGCAAGGAGTCAGCAGTCCGGCCACCCACAGTGAGCACATCTGAGCCCAGCAGGAAAGGAGCTAGCATCCCTGCCACCCACAGTGATTTAGGAGAGCCCAGAAGGAAAGGGGCAAGCAGCCCTGCCACCCACAGGGATCATGTCTGAGTCTAGCAGGAAAGGAGCCAGCAGCCCGGCCACCCACAGTGAGCACATCTGAGCCCAGCAGGAAAGGAGATAGCATCCCTGCCACCCACAGTGATTTAGGAGAGCCCAGAAGGAAAGGGGCCGGCAGCCCTGCCACAAACACTGATTAAGTCTGAGCCAAGCGGGAAAGGAGCCAGCAGCCCTGCCACCCACAGTGATTTAGGAGAGCCCAGCAGGAAAGGAGCCAGCAGACCTGCCATTCACGGTGATTAAGTCTGAGCCCAGCAGGCAAGGAACCAGCAGCCCTGCCACCCACAGTGTTTTATGAGAGCCCAGCAGGAAAGGAGCCAGCAGCCCTGCCACCCACAGTGATCAAGTCTGAGCCCAACAGTCAAGGAGCCAGCAGCCCTGCCACCCACAGTGATTTACGAGAGCCCAGAAGGAAAGAGGCCAGCAGCCCTGCCACCCACAGTGATTTACGAGAGCCCAGAAGGAAAGGGGCCAGCATCCTTGCCACCCACAGTGATTTACGAGAACCCAGAAGGAAAGGGTCCAGCAGCCCTGCCACCCATAGTGATCAAGTCTGAGCCCAGAAGGAAAGAGGCAAGCAGCCCTGCCACTCACAGTGATCAAGTCTGACCCCAGCAGGAAAGGAGCCAGCAGCCCTGCCACCCACAGCGATTTACGAGAGCCCAGAAGGAAAGAGGCCAGCAGCCCTGCCACCCACAGTGATTTACGAGAGCCCAGAAGGAAAGGGGCCAGCATCCTTGCCACCCACAGTGATTTACGAGAACCCAGAAGGAAAGGGTCCAGCAGCCCTGCCACCCATAGTGATCAAGTCTGAGCCCAGAAGGAAAGGGGCCAGCAGCCCTGCCACCCACAGTGATCAAGTCTGACCCCAGCAGGAAAGGAGCCAGCAGCCCGGCCACCCACAGTGAGCAAGTCTGAGCACAGCAGGAAATGAGCCAGCAGCCCTGCCGCCCACAGTGATTTAGGAGAGCCCAGAAAGATAGGGGCCGGCAGCCCTACCACCCACAGTGATCAAGTCTGAGGCCAGCAGGAAAGGAGCCAGCAGCCCGGCCACACACAGTGATTAAGTCTCAGCCAAGCGGGAAAGGAGCCAGAAGCCCTACCACCCACAGTGATTTAGGAGAGCCCAGAAGGAAAAGGGCCAGCAGCCCTGCCACCCACAGTGATTTAGGAGAGCCCAGAAGGAAAGGAGCCAGCAGCACTACCACCCACAGTGATCAAGTCTGAGCCCAGCAGGAAAGGAGCCAGCATCCCTACCACCCACAGTGATTTTAAAGAGCCCAGAAGGAAAGGGGCCAGAAGCCCTGCCACCCACAGTGATTTAGGAGAGCCCAGAAGGAAAGGGGCAAGCAGCCCTGCCACCCACAGTGATCAAGTCTGAGCCAAGCAGGAAAGGAGCCAGCAGCCCGGCCATCCACAGTGATCAAGTCTGAGCCCAGCAGGAAAGGAGTCAGCACCCCTGCCACCCACAGTGATTTAGGAGAGCCCAGAAGGAAAAGGGCCAGCAGCCCTGCCACCCACAGTGATTTAGGAGAGCCCAGAAGGAAAGGGGCCAGCATCCTTGCCACCCACAGTGATTTACGAGAACCCAGAAGGAAAGGGTCGAGCATCCCTGCCACCCATAGTGATCAAGTCTGAGCCCAGAAGGGAAGGGGCCAGCAGCCCTGCCACCCACAGTGATCAAGTCCGAGGCCATCAGGCAAGGAGCCAGCAGCCCTGCCACCCACAGTGATTTACTAGAGCCCAGAAGGAAAGGGGCCAGCATCCTTGCCACCCACAGTGATTTACGAGAACCCAGAAGGAAAGGGTCCAGCAGCCCTGCCACCCATAGTGATCAAGTCTAAGCAAAGAAGGAAAGGGGCCAGCAACCCTGCCACCCACAGTGATCAAGTCTGACCCCAGCAGGAAAGGAGCCAGCAGCCCTGCCACCCAGAGTGATTTACGAGAGCCCAGAAGGAAAGAGGCCAGCAGCCCCGCCACCCACAGTGATTTACGAGAGCCCAGAAGGAAAGGGGCCAGCATCCTTGCCACCCACAGTGATTTACGAGAACTCAGAAGGAAAGAGTCCAGCAGCCCTGCCACCCATAGTGATCAAGTCTGAGCCCAGAAGGAAAGGGGCCCACAGCCCTGCCACCCACAGTGATCAAGTCTGAGCCCAGCAGGAAAGGAGTCAGCAGCCCTGCCACCCACAGTGATTTAGGAGGGCCCAGAAGGAAAGGGGCCAGCAGCCCTGCCACCCACATTTATTTACAAGAGCCCAGCAGGCAAGGAGACAGCAGCCCTGCCACCCACAGTGATCAAGTCTGACCCCAGCAGGAAAGGAGCCAGCAGCCCTGCCACCCACGGTGATTTAGGAGAGCCCACCAGGAAAGGACCCAGCAGCCCTGCCATTCAAAGTGATTAAGTCTGAGCCCAGCAGACAAGGAGCCAGAAGCCCTGTCACCCAAAGTGATCAAGTCTGAGCCCAGCAGGAAAGGAGCCAGCATCCCTGCCACCCACAGTGATCAGGTCTGAGCACAGAAGGAAAGGGACAAGCAGCCCTGCAACCCACAGTGATCAAGTCTTAGCCCACCAGGAAAGGAGCCAGCAGCCCTGCCACCCACAGTGATTTAGGAGAGCCCAGAAGGAAAGTGGCAAGCAGCCTTGCCACCCACAGTGATCAAGTCTGAGCCCAGCAGGAAAAAGCCAGCAGCCCTGCCACCCACAGTGATTTAGGAGAGCCCAGCAGGCAAGGTCCCAGCAGCCCTGCCACCCACATTGTTTTATGAGAGCCCAGCAGGAATGGAGCCAACAGCCCTGCCACCCATAGTGATTTAGGAGGGCCCAGAAGGAAAGTGGCAAGCAGCCCTGCCACCCACAGTGATCAAGTGTGAGCCCTGCAGGATAGGAGCCAGCAGCCCTGCCACCCACAGTGATTTAGGAGGGCCCAGAAGGAAAGGGGCCAGCAGCCCTGGCACCCACAGTGATCAAGTCTGAGCCCAGCAGGAAAGGAGCCAGCAGCCCTGCCACCCACAGTGATTAGGTCTGAGCCCAGCAGGCAAGGAGACAGTAGCCCTGCCACCCACAGTGATCAAGTCTGAGCACAGAAGGAAAGGGGCCAGCAGCCCTGCCACCCACAGTGATCAAGTCTGACCCCAGCAGGAAAGGAGCCAGCAGCCCTGCCACCCACGGTGATTTAGGAGAGCCCAGCAGGAAAGGACCCAGCAGCCCTGCCATTCAAAGTGATTAAGTCTGAGCCCAGCAGACAAGGAGCCAGAAGCCCTGCCACCCACAGTGATCAAGTCTGAGCACAGAAGGAAAGGGGCAAGCAGCCCTGCCACCCACAGTGATCAAGTCTGAGCCCAACAGGAAAGGAGCCAGCAGCCCTGCCACCCACAGTGATTTAGGAGAGCCCAGAAGGAAAGTGGCAAGCAGCCCTGCCACCCACAGTGATCAGGTCTGAGCCCAGCAGGAAAGGAGCCAGCAGCCCTGCCACCCAAAGTGATCAAGTCTGAGCCCAGCAGGAAAGGGGCTAGCAGCCCTGCCACCCACAGTGATTTCGGAGAGCCCATGAGGAAATGGCCCAGCAGCTCTGCCACCCACAGTGATCAAGTCTGAACCCAGCAGGAAAGGAGCCAGCAGCCCTGTTACCCACAGTGTTTTAGGAGAGCCCAGAAGGAAAGGGGAAAGCATCCCTGCCACCCACAGTGATCAAGTCTGAGACCAGCAGGAATGGAGCCAACAGCCCTGCCACCCATAGTGATTTAGGAGGGCCCAGAAGGAAAGTGGCAAGCAGCCCTGCCACCCACAGTGATCAAGTGTGAGCCCTGCAGGATAGGAGCCAGCAGCCCTGCCACCCACAGTGATTTAGGAGGGCCCAGAAGGAAAGGGGCCAGCAGCCCTGGCACCCACAGTGATCAAGTCTGAGCCCAGCAGGAAAGGAGCCAGCAGCCCTGCCAGCCACAGTGATTTAGGAGAGCCCAGAAGGAAAGGAGCTAGCAGCCCTACCACCCACAGTGATCAAGTCTGAGCCCAGCAGGAAAGGAGCTAGCAGCCCTGCCACCCACAGTGATCAAGTCTGACCCCAGCAGGAAAGGAGCCAGCAGCCCTGCCACCCACTGTGATTTAGGAGAGCCCAGTAGGAAAGGGGCCAGCAGCCCTGCCACCCACAGTGATTTAGGAGAGCCCAGAAGGAAAGGGGAAAGCAGCCCTGCCACCCACAGTGATCAAGTCTGAGCCCAACACGAAAGGAGCCACCAGTCCGGCCACCCACAGTGATCAAGTCTGAGCCCAGAAGGAAAGGGGCCAGCAGCCCTGCCACACACAGTGATTAAGTCTGAGCCAAGCGGGAAAGGAGCCAGCAGCCCTGCCAGCTACAGTGATTTAGGATAGCCCAGAAGGAAAGGGGGCATCAGCCCTGCCTCCCACAGTGATTAAGTCTGATCCCAGCAGGAAAGGAGCCAGCAGCTCTGCCACCCACAGTGATTTAGGAAAGGCCGGAAGGAAAGGGGCCAGCAGCCCTGCCACCCACGGTGATCAAGTCTGAGCCCAGAAGGAAAGGGGCCCAAAGCCCTGTCTCCCACAGTGATCAGGTCTGATCCCAGCGGGAAAGGAGTCAGCAGCCCTGCCACCTACAGTGATTTAGGAGAGTCCAGAAGGAAAGGAGCCAGCAGCCCTGCCACCCACAGTGATTAGGTCTGAGCCCAGCAGGCAAGGAGTCAGCAGCCCTGCCACCCACAGTGATTTAGGAGAGCCCAGAATGAAAGGGGCCAGCAGCCTTGCCACACACAGTGATTAAGTCTGAGCCAAGCGGGAAAGGAGCCAGCAGCCCTGCCACCCACAGTGATTAAGGAGAGCCCAGAAGGAATGGGGCCATCAGCCCTGCCTCCCACAGTGATTAAGTCTGATCCCAGCAGGAAAAGAGCCAGCAGCCCTGCCACCCACAGTGATCAAGTTTGAACCCAGTAGGAAAGGGGCCAGCAGCCCTGCCACCCACAGTGATCAAGTCTGAGCCCAGAAGGAAAGGGGCCCACAGCCCTGCCACCCACAATGATCAAGTCTGAGCCCAGCAGGAAAGGAGTCAGCAGCCCTGCCACCCACAGTGATTTAGGAGAGCCCAGAAGGAAAGGGGCCAGCAGCCCTGCCACCCACAGTGATTTACGAGAGCCCAGAAGGAAAGGGGCCAGCATCCTTGCCACCCACAGTGATTTACGAGAACCCAGAAGGAAAGGGTCCAGCAGCCCTGCCACCCATAGTGATCAAGTCTGAGCCCAGCAGGAAAGGAGCCAGCAGCCCGGCCACCCACAGTGAGCAAGTCTGAGCACAGCGGGAAAGGAGCCAGAAGCCCTACCACCCACAGTGATTTAGGAGACCCCAGAATGAAAAGGGCCAGCAGCCCTGCCACCCACAGTGATTTAGGAGAGCCCAGAAGGAAAGGAGCCAGCAGCACTACCACCCACAGTGATCAAGTCTGAGCCCAGCAGGAAAGGAGCCAGCATCCCTGCCACCCACAGTGATTTAGAAGAGCCCAGAAGGAAAGGGGCCAGCAGCCCTGCCACCCACAGTGATTTAGGAGAGCCCAGAAGGAAAGGGGCCAGCATCCTTGCCACCCACAGTGATTTATGAGAACCCAGAAGGAAAGGGTCCAGCAGCCCTGCCACCCATAGTGATCAAGTCTAAGCCCAGAAGGAAAGGGGCCAGCAACCCTGCCACCCACAGTGATCAAGTCTGACCCCAGCAGGAAAGGAGCCAGCAGTCCTGCCATTCACAGTGATTAAGTCTGAGCCCAGCAGGCAAGGAGCCAGCAGCCCTGCCACCCACAGTGATTTATGAGAGCCCAGCAGGAAGGAGCCAGCAGCCCTGCCACCCACAGTGATTTACGAGAACCCAGAACGAAAGGGTCCAGCATCCCTGCCATCCACAGTGATCAAGTCAGAGCCCAGAAGGAAAGGGGCCAGCAGCCCTACCACCCACAGTGATCAAGTCTGACCCCAGCAGGAAAGGAGCCAGCAGCCCTTCCACCCACAATGATCTAGGAGAGCCCGGCAGGAATGGAGCCAGCAGCCCCGCCACCCACAGTGATCAAGTCTGAGACCAGCAGGCAAGGAGTCAGCAGCCCTGCCATCCACAGTGATTTACGAGAGCCCAGAAGGAAAGGGGCAAGCAGCCCTGCCACCCACAGGGATCAAGTCTGAGTCCAGCAGGAAAGGAGCCAGCAGCCCGGCCACCCACAGTGAGCACATCTGAGCCCAGCAGGAAAGGAGCCAGCATCCCTGCCACCCACAGTGATTTAGGAGAGCCCAGAAGGAAAGGGGCCGGCAGCCCTGCCACAAACACTGATTAAGTCTGAGCCAAGCGGGAAAGGAGCCAGCAGCCCTGCCACCCACAGTGATTTAGGAGAGCCCAGCAGGAAAGGAGCCAGCAGACCTGCCATTCACGGTGATTAAGTCTGAGCCCAGCAGGCAAGGAACCAGCAGCCCTGCCACCCACAGTGTTTTATGAGAGCCCAGCAGGAAAGGAGCCAGCAGCCCTGCCACCCACAGTGATCAAGTCTGAGCCCAACAGTCAAGGTGCCAGCAGCCCTGCCACCCACAGTGATTTACGAGAGCCCAGAAGGAAAGAGGCCAGCAGCCCTGCCACCCACAGTGATTTACGAGAGCCCAGAAGGAAAGGGGCCAGCATCCTTGCCACCCACAGTGATTTACGAGAACCCAGAAGGAAAGGGTCCAGCAGCCCTGCCACCCATAGTGATCAAGTCTGAGCCCAGCAGGAAAGGAGCCAGCAGCCCGGCCACCCACAGTGAGCAAGTCTGAGCACAGCGGGAAAGGAGCCAGAAGCCCTACCACCCACAGTGATTTAGGAGACCCCAGAATGAAAAGGGCCAGCAGCCCTGCCACCCACAGTGATTTAGGAGAGCCCAGAAGGAAAGGAGCCAGCAGCACTACCACCCACAGTGATCAAGTCTGAGCCCAGCAGGAAAGGAGCCAGCATCCCTGCCACCCACAGTGATTTAGAAGAGCCCAGAAGGAAAGGGGCCAGCAGCCCTGCCACCCACAGTGATTTAGGAGAGCCCAGAAGGAAAGGGGCCAGCATCCTTGCCACCCACAGTGATTTATGAGAACCCAGAAGGAAAGGGTCCAGCAGCCCTGCCACCCATAGTGATCAAGTCTAAGCCCAGAAGGAAAGGGGCCAGCAACCCTGCCACCCACAGTGATCAAGTCTGACCCCAGCAGGAAAGGATCCAGCAGCCCTGCCACCCAGAGTGATTTACGAGAGCCCAGAAGGAAAGAGGCCAGCAGCCCCGCCACCCACAGTGATTTACGAGAGCCCCGAAGGAAAGGGGCCAGCATCCTTGCCACCCACAGTGATTTACGAGAACCCAGAAGGAAAGGGTCCAGCAGCCCTGCCACCCATAGTGGTCAAGTCTGAGCCCAGAAGGAAAGGGGCCCACAGCCCTGCCACCCACAGTGATCAAGTCTGAGCCCAGCAGGAAAGGAGTCAGCAGCCCTGCCACCCACAGTGATTTAGGAGAGCCCAGAAGGAAAGGGGCCAGCAGCCCTGCCACCCACATTGATTTACAAGAGCCCAGCAGGCAAGGAGACAGCAGGCCTGCCACCCACAGTGATCAAGTCTGACCCCAGCAGGAAAGGAGCCAGCAGCCCTGCCACCCACGGTGATTTAGGAGAGCCCAGCAGGAAAGGACCCAGCAGCCCTGCCATTCAAAGTGATTAAGTCTGAGCCCAGCAGACAAGGAGCCAGAAGCCCTGTCACCCACAGTGATCAAGTCTGAGCCCAGCAGGAAAGGAGCCAGCATCCCTGCCACCCACAGTGATCAAGTCTGAGCACAGAAGGAAAGGGGCAAGCAGCCCTGCCACCCACAGTGATCAAGTCTGAGCCCACCAGGAAAGGAGCCAGCAGCCCTGCCACCCACAGTGATTTAGGAGAGCCCAGAAGGAAAGTGGCAAGCAGCCTTGCCACCCACAGTGATCAAGTCTGAGCCCAGCAGGAAAAAGCCAGCAGCCCTGCCACCCACAGTGATTTAGGAGAGCCCAGCAGGAAAGGAGCCAGCAGCCCTGCCACCCACAGTGATTAGGTCTGAGCCCAGAGGGAAAGGGGCCAGCAGCCCTGCCACCCACAGTGATCAAGTCTGACCCCAGCAGGGAAGGAGCCAGTAGCCCTGCCACCCACAGTGATTTAGGAGAGCACAGCAGGAAAGGAGCCAGCAGCCCTGCCACCCACAGTGATTAAGTCTGAGCCCAGCAGGCAAGGAGCCAGCAGCCCTGCCACCCACAGTGATTTAGGAGAGCCCAGAAGGAAAGGGGCCAGCAGCCCTGCCACACACAGTGATTAAGTCTGAGCCAAGCGGGAAAGGGGCCATCAGCCCTGCCTCCCACAGTGATTAAGTCGGATCCCAGCAGGAAAGGAGCCAGCAGCTCTGCCACCCACAGTGATTTAGGAGAGCCTGGAAGGAAAGGGGCCAGCAGCCCTGCCACCCACAGTGATCAAGTCTGAACCTAGTAGGAAAGGGGCCAGCATCCCTGCCACCCACAGTGATCAAGTCTGAGCCCAGAAGGAAAGGGGCCCACAGAACTGCCACCCACAGTGATCAAGTCTAAGCCCAGCAGGAAATGGTTCAGCAGCCCTGCCACCCACAGTGATTTAGGAGAGCCCAGAAGGAAAGGTGCCAGCAGCCCTGCCACCCACAGTGATTTACAAGAGCACAGCAGACAAGGAGCCAGCAGCCCTGCCACCCACAGTGATCAAGTCTGAGCACAGTAGGAAAGGGGCCAGCAGCCCTGCCACCCACAGCGATCAAGTCTGACCCCAGCAGGAAAGGAGCCAGCAGCCCTGCCACCCACAGTGATTTAGGAGTGCCCAGCAGGAAAGGAGCCAGCAGTCCTGCCATTCACAGTGATTAAGTCTGAGCCCAGCAGGCAAGGAGCCAGCAGCCCTGCCACCCACAGTGATTTACGAGAACCCAGAACGAAAGGGTCCAGCATCCCTGCCATCCACAGTGATCAAGTCTGAGCCCAGAAGGAAAGGGGCCAGCAGCCCTACCACCCACAGTGATCAAGTCTGACCCCAGCAGGAAAGGAGCCAGCAGCCCTGCCACCCACAATGATCTAGGAGAGCCCGGCAGGAATGGAGCCAGCAGCCCCGCCACCCACAGTGATCAAGTCTGAGACCAGCAGGCAAGGAGTCAGCAGCCCTGCCATCCACAGTGATTTACGAGAGCCCAGAAGGAAAGGGGCAAGCAGCCCTGCCACCCACAGGGATCAAGTCTGAGTCCAGCAGGAAAGGAGCCAGCAGCCCGGCCACCCACAGTGAGCACATCTGAGCCCAGCAGGAAAGGAGCCAGCATCCCTGCCACCCACAGTGATTTAGGAGAGCCCAGAAGGAAAGGGGCCGGCAGCCCTGCCACAAACACTGATTAAGTCTGAGCCAAGCGGGAAAGGAGCCAGCAGCCCTGCCACCCACAGTGATTTAGGAGAGCCCAGCAGGAAAGGAGCCAGCAGACCTGCCATTCACGGTGATTAAGTCTGAGCCCAGCAGGCAAGGAACCAGCAGCCCTGCCACCCACAGTGTTTTATGAGAGCCCAGCAGGAAAGGAGCCAGCAGCCCTGCCACCCACAGTGATCAAGTCTGAGCCCCACAGTCAAGGTGCCAGCAGCCCTGCCACCCACAGTGATTTACGAGAGCCCAGAAGGAAAGAGGCCAGCAGCCCTGCCACCCACAGTGATTTACGAGAGCCCAGAAGGAAAGGGGTCAGCATCCTTGCCACCCACAGTGATTTACGAGAACCCAGAAGGAAAGGGTCCAGCAGCCCTGCCACCCATAGTGATCAAGTCTGAGCCCAGCAGGAAAGGAGCCAGCAGCCCGGCCACACACAGTGAGCAAGTCTGGGCACAGCGGGAAAGGAGCCAGAAGCCCTACCACCCACAGTGATTTAGGAGAGCCCAGAATGAAAAGGGCCAGCAGCCCTGCCACCCACAGTGATTTAGGAGAGCCCAGAAGGAAAGGAGCCAGCAGCACTACCACCCACAGTGATCAAGTCTGAGCCCAGCAGGAAAGGAGCCAGCATCCCTGCCACCCACAGTGATTTAGAAGAGCCCAGAAGGAAAGGGGACAGCAGAACTGCCACCCACAGTGATTTAGGAGAGCCCAGAAGGAAAGGGGCCAGCATCCTTGCCACCCACAGTGATTTACGAGAACCCAGAAGGAAAGGGTCGAGCATCCCTGCCACCCATAGTGATCAAGTCTGAGCCCAGAAGGGAAGGGGCCAGCAGCCCTGCCACCCACAGTGATCAAGTCTGAGCCCATCAGGCAAGGAGCCAGCAGCCCTGCCACACACAGTGATTTACTAGAGCCCAGAAGGAAAGGGGCCAGCATCCTTGCCACCCACAGTGATTTATGAGAACCCAGAAGGAAAGGGTCCAGCAGCCCTGCCACCCATAGTGATCAAGTCTAAGCCCAGAAGGAAAGGGGCCAGCAGCCCCGCCACCCACAGTGATTTACGAGAGCCCCGAAGGAAAGGGGCCAGCATCCTTGCCACCCACAGTGATTTACGAGAACCCAGAAGGAAAGGGTCCAGCAGCCCTGCCACCCATAGTGGTCAAGTCTGAGCCCAGAAGGAAAGGGGCCCACAGCCCTGCCACCCACAGTGATCAAGTCTGAGCCCAGCAGGAAAGGAGTCAGCAGCCCTGCCACCCACAGTGATTTAGGAGAGCCCAGAAGGAAAGGGGCCAGCAGCCCTGCCACCCACATTGATTTACAAGAGCCCAGCAGACAAGGAGCCAGAAGCCCTGCCACCCACAGTGATCAAGTCTGAGCCCAGCAGGAAAGGAGCCAGCATCCCTGCCACCCACAGTGATCAAGTCTGAGCACAGAAGGAAAGGGGCAAGCAGCCCTGCCACCCACAGTGATCAAGTCGGAGCCCAGCAGGAAAGGAGCCAGCAGCCCTGCCACCCACAGTGATTTAGGAGAGCCCAGAAGGAAAGTGGCAAGCAGCCCTGCCACCCACAGTGATCAGGTCTGAGTCCAGCAGGAAAGGAGCCAGCAGCCCTGCCACCCAAAGTGATCAAGTCTGAGCCCAGCAGGAAAGGGGCTAGCAGCCCTGCCACCCACAGTGATTTCGGAGAGCCCAGGAGGAAATGGCCCAGCAGCTCTGCCACCCACAGTGATCAAGTCTGAGCACAGAAGGAAAGGGGCAAGCAGCCCTGCCACCCACAGTGATCAAGTCTGAACCCAGCAGGAAAGGAGCCAGCAGCCCTGTTACCCACAGTGTTTTAGGAGAGCCCAGAAGGAAAGGGGAAAGCATCCCTGTCACCCACAGTGATCAAGTCTGAGACCAGCAGGAATGGAGCCAACAGCCATGCCACCCATAGTGATTTAGGAGGGCCCAGAAGGAAAGGGGCCAGCAGCCCTGGCACCCACAGTGATCAAGTCTGAGCCCAGCAGGAAAGGAGCCAGCAGCCCTGCCAGCCACAGTGATTTAGGAGAGCCCAGAAGGAAAGGAGCTAGCAGCCCTACCACCCACAGTGATCAAGTCTGACCCCAGCAGGAAAGGAGCCAGCAGCCCTGCCACCCACTGTGATTTAGGAGAGCCCAGCAGGAAAGGGGCCAGCAGCCCTGCCACCCACAGTGATTTAGGAGAGCCCAGAAGGAAAGGGGCAAGCAGCCCTGCCACCCACAGTGATCAAGTCTGAGCCCAACAGGAAAGGAGCCACCAGTCCGGCGACCCACAGTGATCAAGTCTGAGCCCAGAAGGAAAGGGGCCAGCAGCCCTGCCACACACAGTGATTAAGTCTGAGCCAAGCGGGAAAGGAGCCAGCAGCCCTGCCAGCCACAGTGATTTAGGAGAGCCCAGAAGGAAAGGGGGCATCAGCCCTGCCTCCCACAGTGATTAAGTCTGATCCCAGCAGGAAAGGAGCCAGCAGCTCTGCCACCCACAGTGATTTAGGAAAGGCCGGAAGGAAAGGGGCCAGCAGCCCTGCCACCCACAGTGATCAAGTCTGAACCCAGTAGGAAAGGGGCCAGCAGCCCTGCCACCCACAGTGATCAAGTCTGAGCCCAGAAGGAAAGCGGCCCAAAGCCCTGTCTCCCACAGTGATCAGGTCTGAGCCCAGCGGGAAAGGAGTCAGCAGCCCTGCCACCCACAGTGATTTAGGAGCGTCCAGAAGGAAAGGAGCCAGCAGCCCTGCCACCCACAGTGATTAGGTCTGAGCCCAGCAGGCAAGGAGCCAGCAGCCCTGCCACCCACAGTGATTTAGGAGAGCCCAGAATGAAAGGGGCCAGCAGCCTTGCCACACACAGTGATTAAGTCTGAGCCAAGCAGGAAAGGAGCCAGCAGCCCTGCCACCCACAGTGATTTAGGAGAGCCCAGAAGGAATGGGGCCATCAGCCCTGCCTCCCACAGGGATTAAGTCTGATCCCAGCAGGAAGAGAGCCAGCAGCCCTGCCACCCACAGTGATCAAGTCTGAACCCAGTAGGAAAGGGGCCAGCAGCCCTGCCACCCACAGTGATCAAGTCTGAGCCCAGAAGGAAAGGGGCCCCCAGCCCTGCCACCCACAATGATCAAGTCGGAGCCCAGCAGGAAAGGAGTCAGCAGCCCTGCCACCCACAGTGATTTAGGAGAGCCCAGAAGGAAAGGGGCCAGCAGCCCTGCCACCCTCAGTGATTTACAAGAGCCCAGCAGACAAGGAGACAACAGCCCTGCCACCCACAGTGATCAAGTCTGAGCACAGAACGAAAGGGGCTAGCAGCCCTGCCACCCACAGTGATCAAGTCTGTCCCCAGCAGGAAAGGAACCAGCAGCCCTGCCACCCACTGTGATTTAGGAGAGCCCAGCAGGAAAGGAGCCAGCAGCCCTGCCATTCAAAGTGATTAAGTCTGAGCCCAGCAGGCAAGGAGCCAGCAGCCCTGCCACCCACAGTGTTTTATGAGAGCCCAGCAGGAAAGGAGCCAGCAGCCTTGCCACACACAGTGATTAAGTCTGAGCCAAGTGGGAAAGGAGCCAGCAGCCCTGCCACCCACAGTGATTTAGGAGAGCCCAGAAGGAAAGGGGGCATCAGCCCTGCCTTCCACAGTGATTAAGTCTGATCCCAGCAGGAAAGGAGCCAGCAGCTCTGCCACCCACAGTGATTTAGGAAAGGCCGGAAGGAAAGGGGCCAGCAGCCCTGCCACCCACAGTGATCAAGTCTGAACCCAGTAGGAAAGGGGCCAGCAGCCCTGCCACCCACAGTGATCAGGTCTGAGCCCAGAAGGAAAGGGGCCCAAAGCCCTGTCTCCCACAGTGATCAGGTCTGAGCCCAGCGGGAAAGGAGTCAGCAGCCCTGCCACCCACAGTGATTTAGGAGAGTCCAGAAGGAAAGGAGCCAGCAGCCCTGCCACCCACAGTGATTAGGTCTGAGCCCAGCAGGCAAGGAGCCAGCAGCCCTTCCACCCACAGTGATTTAGGAGAGCCCAGAACGAAAGGGGCCAGCAGCCTTGCCACACACAGTGATTAAGTCTGAGCCAAGCGGGAAAGGAGCCAGCAGCCCTGCCACCCACAGTGATTTAGGAGAGCCCAGAAGGAATGGGGCCATCAGCCCTGCCTCCCACAGTGATTAAGTCTGATCCCAGCAGGAAAAGAGCCAGCAGCCCTGCCACCCACAGTGATCAAGTCTGAACCCAGTAGGAAAGGGGCCAGCAGCCCTGCCACCCACAGTAATCAAGTCTGAGCCCAGAAGGAAAGGGGCCCATAGCCCTGCCACCCACAATGATCAAGTCTGAGCCCAGCAGGAAAGGAGTCAGCAGCCCTGCCACCCACAGTGATTTAGGAGAGCCCAGAAGGAAAGGGGCCAGCAGCCCTGCCACCCACAGTGATTTACAAGAGCCCAGCAGACAAGGAGACAACAGCCCTGCCACCCACAGTGATCAAGTCTGAGCACAGAACGAAAGGGGCTAGCAGCCCTGCCACCCACAGTGATCAAGTCTGTCCCCAGCAGGAAATGAGCCAGCAGCCCTGCCACCCACTGTGATTTAGGAGAGCCCAGCAGGAAAGGAGCCAGCAGCCCTGCCATTCAAAGTGATTAAGTCTGAGCCCAGCAGGCAAGGAGCCAGCAGCCCTGCCACCCACAGTGTTCTATGAGAGCCCAGCAGGAAAGGAGCCAGCAGCCTTGCCACACACAGTGATTAAGTCTGAGCCAAGCGGGAAAGGAGCCAGCAGCCCTGCCACCCACAGTGATTTAGGAGAGCCCAGAAGGAATGGGGCCATCAGCCCTGCCTCCCACAGTGATTAAGTCTGATCCCAGCAGGAAAGGAGCCAGCAGCTCTGCCACCCACAGTGATTTAGGAGTGCCTGGAAGGAAAGGTGCCAGCAGCCCTGCAACCCACAGTGATCAAGTCTGAACCCAGTAGGAAAGGGGCCAGCAGCCTTGCCGCCCACAGTGATCAAGTCTGAGCACAGAAGGAAAGGGGCTAGCAGCCCTGCCACCCACAGTGATCAAGTCTGACAACAGCAGGAAAGGAGCCAGCAGCCCTGCCACCCACTGTGATTTAGGAGAGCCCAGCAGGCAAGGAGCCAGCAGCCCTGCCACCCACTGTGATTTACGAGAGCCCAGAAGGAAAGAGGCCAGCTGCCCTGCCACCCACAGTGATTTACGAGAGCCCAGAAGGAAAGGGGCCAGCATCCTTGCCACCCACAGTGATTTACGAGAACCCAGAAGGAAAGGGTCCAGCAGCCCTGCCACCCATAGCGATCAAGTCTGAGCCAAGAAGGAAAGGGGCCAGCAGCCCTGCCACCCACAGTGATCAAGTCTGACCCCAGCAGGAAAGGAGCCAGCAGCCCTGCCACCAACAGTGATTTACGAGAGCCCAGAAGGAAAGAGGCCAGCAGCCCTGCCACCCACAGTGATTTACGAGAGCCCAGAAGAAAAGGGGCCAGCATCATTGCCACCCACAGTGATTTACGAGATCCCAGAAGGAAAGGGTCCAGCAGCCCTGCCACCCATAGTGATCAAGTCTGAGCCCAGAAGGAAAGGGGCCCAAAGCCCTGCCACCCACAGTGATCAAGTCTGAGCCCAGCAGGAAAGGAGTCAGCAGCCCCGCCACCCACAGTGATTTAGGAGAGCCCAGAAGGAAAGGGGGCAGCAGCCCTGCCACCCACAGTGATTTACAAGAGCCCAGCAGGCAAGGAGACAGCAGCCCTGCCACCCACAGAGATCAAGTCTGAGCACAGAAGGAAAGGGGCCAGCAGCCCTGCCACCCACAGTGATCAAGTGTGACCCCAGCAGGAAAGGAGCCAGCAGCCCTGCCACCCACAGTGATTTAGGAGAGCCCAGCAGGAAAGGAGCCAGCAGCCCTGCCATTCACGGTGATTAAGTCTGAGCCCAGCAGGCAAGGAACCAGCAGCCCTGCCACCCACAGTGTTTTATGAGAGCCCAGCAGGAAAGGAGCCAGCAGCCCTGCAACCACAGTGATCAAGTCTGAGCCCAACAGGCAAGGAGCCAGCAGCCCTGCCTCCCACAGTGATTTACGAGAGCCCAGAAGGAAAGAGGCCAGCAGCCCTGCCACCCACAGTGATTTACGAGAGCCCAGAAGGAAAGGGGCCAGCATCCTTGCCACCCACAGTGATTTACGAGAACCCAGAAGGAAAGGGTCCAGCAGCCCTGCCACCCATAGTGATCAAGTCTGAGCCCAGAAAGAAAGAGGCCAGCAGCCCTGCCACTCACAGTGGTCAAGTCTGACCCCAGCAGGAAAGGAGCCAGCAGCCCTGCCACCCACAGTGATTTACGAGAGCCCAGAAGGAAAGAGGCCAGCAGCCCTGCCACCCACAGTGATTTACGAGAGCCCAGAAGGAAAGGGGCCAGCATCCTTGCCACCCACAGTGATTTACGAGAACCCAGAAGGAAAGGGTCAAGCAGCCCTGCCACCCATAGTGATCAAGTCTGAGCCCAGAAGGAAAGGGGCCCAAAGCCCTGCCACCCACAGTGATCAAGTCTGACCCCAGCAGGAAAGGAGCCAGCAACCCGGCCACCCACAGTGAGCAAGTCTGAGCACAGCAGGAAATGAGCCAGCAGCCCTGCCGCCCACAGTGATTTAGGAGAGCCCAGAAGGAAAGGGGCAGGCAGCCCTACCACCCACAGTGATCAAGTCTGAGGCCAGCAGGAAAGGAGCCAGCAGCCCAGCCACACACAGTGATTAAGTCTGAGCCAAGCGGGAAAGGAGCCAGAAGCCCTACCACCCACAGTGATTTAGGAGAGCCCAGAAGGAAAGGAGCCAGCAGCACTACCACCCACAGTGATCAAGTCTGAGCCCAGCAGGAAAGGAGCCAGCAGCCCTGCCACCCACAGTGATTTAGAAGAGCCCAGAAGGAAAGGGGCCAGCAGCCCTGCCACCCACAGTGATTTAGGAGAGCCCAGAAGGAAAGGGGCAAGTAGCCCTGCCACCCACAGTGATCAAGTCTGAGCCCAGCAGGAAAGGAGTCAACAGCCCGGCCATCCACAGTGATCAAGTCTGAGCCCAGCAGGAAAGGAGTCAGCAGCCCTGCCACCCACAGTGATTTAGGAGAGCCCAGAAGGAAAAGTGCCAGCAGCCCTGCCACCCACAGTGATTGAGGAGAGCCCAGAAGGAAAGGGGCCAGCATCCTTGCCACCCACAGTGATTTAAGAGAACCCAGAAGGAAAGGGTCGAGCAGCCCTGCCATCCATAGTGATCAAGTCTGAGCACAGAAGGAAAGGGGCCAGCAGCCCTGCCACCCACAGTGATCAAGTCCGAGCCCATCAGGCAAGGAGCCAGCAGCCCTGCCACCCACAGTGATTTACTAGAGCCCAGAATGAAAGGTGACAGCATCCTTGCCACCCACAGTGATTTACGAGAACCCAGAAGGAAAGGGTCCAGCAGCCCTGCCACCCATAGTTATAAAGTCTAAGCCCAGAAGGAAAGGGGCCAGCAACCCTGCCACCCACAGTGATCAAGTCTGACTCCAGCAGGAAAGGAGCCAGCAGCCCTGCCACCCACAGTGATTTACGAGAGCCCAGAAGGAAAGAGGCCAGCAGCCCTGCCACCCACAGTGATTTACGAGAGCCCAGAAGGAAAGGGGCCAGCATCCTTGCCACCCACAGTGATTTACGAGAACCCAGCAGGAAAGGAGCCAGCAGCCCTGCCATTCACGTTGATTAAGTCTGAGCCCAGCAGGCAAGGTCCCAGCAGCCCTGCCACCCACAGTGTTTTATGAGAGCCCAGCAGGAAAGGAGCCAGCAGCCCTGCCACCCACAGTGATCAAGTCTGAGCCCAACAGGCAAGGAGCCAGCAGCCCTGCCACCCACAGTGATTTACGAGAGCCCAGAAGGAAAGGGGCCAGCATCCTTGCCACCCACAGTGATTTACGAGAACCCAGCAGGAAAGGAGCCAGCAGCCCTGCCATTCACGGTGATTAAGTCTGAGCCCAGCAGGCAAGGAGACAGCAGCCCTGCCACCCACAGTGATCAGGTCTGAGCACAGAAGGAAAGGGGCCAGCAGCCCTGCCACCCACAGTGATCAAGTGTGACCCCAGCAGGAAAGGAGCCAGCAGCCCTGCCACCCACAGTGATTTAGGAGAGCCCAGCAGGAAAGGAGCCAGCAGCCCTGCCATTCACGGTGATTAAGTCTGAGCCCAGCAGGCAAGGAACCAGCAGCCCTGCCACCCACAGTGTTTTATGAGAGCCCAGCAGGAAAGGAGCCAGCAGCCCTGCCACCCACAGTGATCAAGTCTGAGCCCAACAGGCAAGGAGCCAGCAGCCCTGCCACCCACAGTGATTTACGAGAGCCCAGAAGGAAAGAGGCCAGCAGCCCTGCCACCCACAGTGATTTACGAGAGCCCAGAAGGAAAGGGGCCAGCATCCTTGCCACCCACAGTGATTTACGAGAACCCAGAAGGAAAGGGTCCAGCAGCCCTGCCACCCATAGTGATCAAGTCTGAGCCCAGAAGGAAAGAGGCCAGCAGCCCTGCCACTCACAGTGGTCAAGTCTGACCCCAGCAGGAAAGGAGCCAGCAGCCCTGCCACCCACAGTGATTTACGAGAGCCCAGAAGGAAAGAGGCCAGCAGCCCTGCCACCCACAGTGATTTACGAGAGCCCAGAAGGAAAGGGGCCAGCATCCTTGCCACCCACAGTGATTTACGAGAACCCAGAAGGAAAGGGTCCAGCAGCCCTGCCACCCATAGTGATCAAGTCTGAGCCCAGAAGGAAAGGGGCCAGCAGCCCTGCCACCCACAGTGATCAAGTCTGACCCCAGCAGGAAAGGAGCTAGCAGCCCGGCCACCCACAGTGAGCAAGTCTGAGCACAGCAGGAAATGAGCCACCAGCCCTGCCGCCCACAGTGATTTAGGAGAGCCCAGAAGGAAAGGGGCCGGCAGCCCTACCACCCACAGTGATCAAGTCTGAGGCCAGCAGGAAAGGAGCCAGCAGCCCAGCCACACACAGTGATAAAGTCTGAGCCAAGCGGGAAAAGAGCCAGAAGCCCTACCACCCACAGTGATTTAGGAGAGCCCAGAAGGAAAGGAGCCAGCAGCACTTCCACCCACAGTGATCAAGTCTGAGCCCAGCAGGAAAGGAGCCAGCAGCCCTGCCACACACAGTGATTTAGGAGAGCCCAGAAGGAAAGGTGCCAGCAGCCCTGCCACCCACAGTGATTTACAAGAGCACAGCAGGCAAGGAGCCAGTAGCCCTGGCACCCATAGTGATCAAGTCTGAGCACAGTAGGAAAGGGGCCAGCAGCCCTGCCACCCACAGTGATCAAGTCTGACCCCAGCAGGAAAGGAGCCAGCAGCCCTGCCACCCACAGTGATTTAGGAGTGCCCAGCAGGAAAGGAGCCAGCAGCCCTGCCATTCACAGTGATTAAGTCTGAGCCCAGCAGGCAAGGAGCCAGCAGCCCTGCCACCCACAGTGATTTATGAGAGCCCAGCAGGAAGGAGCCAGCAGCCCTGCCACCCACAGTGATCAAGTCTGAGCCCATCAGGCAAGGAGCCAGCAGCCCTGCCACCCACAGTGATTTACGAGAGCCCAGAAGGAAACAGGCCAGCAGCCCTGCCACCCACAGTGATTTACGAGAACCCAGAACGAAAGGGTCCAGCAGCCCTGCCATCCACAGTGATCAAGTCTGAGCCCAGAAGGAAAGGGGCCAGCAGCCCTACCACCCACAGTGATCAAGTCTGACCCCAGCAGGAAAGGAGCCAGCAGTCCTGCCACCCACAATGATCTAGGAGAGCCCGGCAGGAATGGAGCCAGCAGCCCCGCCACCCACAGTGATCAAGTCTGAGACCAGCAGGCAAGGAGTCAGCAGTCCGGCCACCCACAGTGAGCACATCTGAGCCCAGCAGGAAAGGAGCTAGCATCCCTGCCACCCACAGTGATTTAGGAGAGCCCAGAAGGAAAGGGGCAAGCAGCCCTGCCACCCACAGGGATCATGTCTGAGTCTAGCAGGAAAGGAGCCAGCAGCCCGGCCACCCACAGTGAGCACATCTGAGCCCAGCAGGAAAGGAGATAGCATCCCTGCCACCCACAGTGATTTAGGAGAGCCCAGAAGGAAAGGGGCCGGCAGCCCTGCCACAAACACTGATTAAGTCTGAGCCAAGCGGGAAAGGAGCCAGCAGCCCTGCCACCCACAGTGATTTAGGAGAGCCCAGCAGGAAAGGAGCCAGCAGACCTGCCATTCACGGTGATTAAGTCTGAGCCCAGCAGGCAAGGAACCAGCAGCCCTGCCACCCACAGTGTTTTATGAGAGCCCAGCAGGAAAGGAGCCAGCAGCCCTGCCACCCACAGTGATCAAGTCTGAGCCCAACAGTCAAGGAGCCAGCAGCCCTGCCACCCACAGTGATTTACGAGAGCCCAGAAGGAAAGAGGCCAGCAGCCCTGCCACCCACAGTGATTTACGAGAGCCCAGAAGGAAAGGGGCCAGCATCCTTGCCACCCACAGTGATTTACGAGAACCCAGAAGGAAAGGGTCCAGCAGCCCTGCCACCCATAGTGATCAAGTCTGAGCCCAGAAGGAAAGAGGCAAGCAGCCCTGCCACTCACAGTGATCAAGTCTGACCCCAGCAGGAAAGGAGCCAGCAGCCCTGCCACCCACAGCGATTTACGAGAGCCCAGAAGGAAAGAGGCCAGCAGCCCTGCCACCCACAGTGATTTACGAGAGCCCAGAAGGAAAGGGGCCAGCATCCTTGCCACCCACAGTGATTTACGAGAACCCAGAAGGAAAGGGTCCAGCAGCCCTGCCACCCATAGTGATCAAGTCTGAGCCCAGAAGGAAAGGGGCCAGCAGCCCTGCCACCCACAGTGATCAAGTCTGACCCCAGCAGGAAAGGAGCCAGCAGCCCGGCCACCCACAGTGAGCAAGTCTGAGCACAGCAGGAAATGAGCCAGCAGCCCTGCCGCCCACAGTGATTTAGGAGAGCCCAGAAAGATAGGGGCCGGCAGCCCTACCACCCACAGTGATCAAGTCTGAGGCCAGCAGGAAAGGAGCCAGCAGCCCGGCCACACACAGTGATTAAGTCTCAGCCAAGCGGGAAAGGAGCCAGAAGCCCTACCACCCACAGTGATTTAGGAGAGCCCAGAAGGAAAAGGGCCAGCAGCCCTGCCACCCACAGTGATTTAGGAGAGCCCAGAAGGAAAGGAGCCAGCAGCACTACCACCCACAGTGATCAAGTCTGAGCCCAGCAGGAAAGGAGCCAGCATCCCTACCACCCACAGTGATTTTAAAGAGCCCAGAAGGAAAGGGGCCAGAAGCCCTGCCACCCACAGTGATTTAGGAGAGCCCAGAAGGAAAGGGGCAAGCAGCCCTGCCACCCACAGTGATCAAGTCTGAGCCAAGCAGGAAAGGAGCCAGCAGCCCGGCCATCCACAGTGATCAAGTCTGAGCCCAGCAGGAAAGGAGTCAGCACCCCTGCCACCCACAGTGATTTAGGAGAGCCCAGAAGGAAAAGGGCCAGCAGCCCTGCCACCCACAGTGATTTAGGAGAGCCCAGAAGGAAAGGGGCCAGCATCCTTGCCACCCACAGTGATTTACGAGAACCCAGAAGGAAAGGGTCGAGCATCCCTGCCACCCATAGTGATCAAGTCTGAGCCCAGAAGGGAAGGGGCCAGCAGCCCTGCCACCCACAGTGATCAAGTCCGAGGCCATCAGGCAAGGAGCCAGCAGCCCTGCCACCCACAGTGATTTACTAGAGCCCAGAAGGAAAGGGGCCAGCATCCTTGCCACCCACAGTGATTTACGAGAACCCAGAAGGAAAGGGTCCAGCAGCCCTGCCACCCATAGTGATCAAGTCTAAGCAAAGAAGGAAAGGGGCCAGCAACCCTGCCACCCACAGTGATCAAGTCTGACCCCAGCAGGAAAGGAGCCAGCAGCCCTGCCACCCAGAGTGATTTACGAGAGCCCAGAAGGAAAGAGGCCAGCAGCCCCGCCACCCACAGTGATTTACGAGAGCCCAGAAGGAAAGGGGCCAGCATCCTTGCCACCCACAGTGATTTACGAGAACTCAGAAGGAAAGAGTCCAGCAGCCCTGCCACCCATAGTGATCAAGTCTGAGCCCAGAAGGAAAGGGGCCCACAGCCCTGCCACCCACAGTGATCAAGTCTGAGCCCAGCAGGAAAGGAGTCAGCAGCCCTGCCACCCACAGTGATTTAGGAGGGCCCAGAAGGAAAGGGGCCAGCAGCCCTGCCACCCACATTTATTTACAAGAGCCCAGCAGGCAAGGAGACAGCAGCCCTGCCACCCACAGTGATCAAGTCTGACCCCAGCAGGAAAGGAGCCAGCAGCCCTGCCACCCACGGTGATTTAGGAGAGCCCACCAGGAAAGGACCCAGCAGCCCTGCCATTCAAAGTGATTAAGTCTGAGCCCAGCAGACAAGGAGCCAGAAGCCCTGTCACCCAAAGTGATCAAGTCTGAGCCCAGCAGGAAAGGAGCCAGCATCCCTGCCACCCACAGTGATCAGGTCTGAGCACAGAAGGAAAGGGACAAGCAGCCCTGCAACCCACAGTGATCAAGTCTTAGCCCACCAGGAAAGGAGCCAGCAGCCCTGCCACCCACAGTGATTTAGGAGAGCCCAGAAGGAAAGTGGCAAGCAGCCTTGCCACCCACAGTGATCAAGTCTGAGCCCAGCAGGAAAAAGCCAGCAGCCCTGCCACCCACAGTGATTTAGGAGAGCCCAGCAGGCAAGGTCCCAGCAGCCCTGCCACCCACATTGTTTTATGAGAGCCCAGCAGGAATGGAGCCAACAGCCCTGCCACCCATAGTGATTTAGGAGGGCCCAGAAGGAAAGTGGCAAGCAGCCCTGCCACCCACAGTGATCAAGTGTGAGCCCTGCAGGATAGGAGCCAGCAGCCCTGCCACCCACAGTGATTTAGGAGGGCCCAGAAGGAAAGGGGCCAGCAGCCCTGGCACCCACAGTGATCAAGTCTGAGCCCAGCAGGAAAGGAGCCAGCAGCCCTGCCACCCACAGTGATTAGGTCTGAGCCCAGCAGGCAAGGAGACAGTAGCCCTGCCACCCACAGTGATCAAGTCTGAGCACAGAAGGAAAGGGGCCAGCAGCCCTGCCACCCACAGTGATCAAGTCTGACCCCAGCAGGAAAGGAGCCAGCAGCCCTGCCACCCACGGTGATTTAGGAGAGCCCAGCAGGAAAGGACCCAGCAGCCCTGCCATTCAAAGTGATTAAGTCTGAGCCCAGCAGACAAGGAGCCAGAAGCCCTGCCACCCACAGTGATCAAGTCTGAGCACAGAAGGAAAGGGGCAAGCAGCCCTGCCACCCACAGTGATCAAGTCTGAGCCCAACAGGAAAGGAGCCAGCAGCCCTGCCACCCACAGTGATTTAGGAGAGCCCAGAAGGAAAGTGGCAAGCAGCCCTGCCACCCACAGTGATCAGGTCTGAGCCCAGCAGGAAAGGAGCCAGCAGCCCTGCCACCCAAAGTGATCAAGTCTGAGCCCAGCAGGAAAGGGGCTAGCAGCCCTGCCACCCACAGTGATTTCGGAGAGCCCATGAGGAAATGGCCCAGCAGCTCTGCCACCCACAGTGATCAAGTCTGAACCCAGCAGGAAAGGAGCCAGCAGCCCTGTTACCCACAGTGTTTTAGGAGAGCCCAGAAGGAAAGGGGAAAGCATCCCTGCCACCCACAGTGATCAAGTCTGAGACCAGCAGGAATGGAGCCAACAGCCCTGCCACCCATAGTGATTTAGGAGGGCCCAGAAGGAAAGTGGCAAGCAGCCCTGCCACCCACAGTGATCAAGTGTGAGCCCTGCAGGATAGGAGCCAGCAGCCCTGCCACCCACAGTGATTTAGGAGGGCCCAGAAGGAAAGGGGCCAGCAGCCCTGGCACCCACAGTGATCAAGTCTGAGCCCAGCAGGAAAGGAGCCAGCAGCCCTGCCAGCCACAGTGATTTAGGAGAGCCCAGAAGGAAAGGAGCTAGCAGCCCTACCACCCACAGTGATCAAGTCTGAGCCCAGCAGGAAAGGAGCTAGCAGCCCTGCCACCCACAGTGATCAAGTCTGACCCCAGCAGGAAAGGAGCCAGCAGCCCTGCCACCCACTGTGATTTAGGAGAGCCCAGTAGGAAAGGGGCCAGCAGCCCTGCCACCCACAGTGATTTAGGAGAGCCCAGAAGGAAAGGGGAAAGCAGCCCTGCCACCCACAGTGATCAAGTCTGAGCCCAACACGAAAGGAGCCACCAGTCCGGCCACCCACAGTGATCAAGTCTGAGCCCAGAAGGAAAGGGGCCAGCAGCCCTGCCACACACAGTGATTAAGTCTGAGCCAAGCGGGAAAGGAGCCAGCAGCCCTGCCAGCTACAGTGATTTAGGATAGCCCAGAAGGAAAGGGGGCATCAGCCCTGCCTCCCACAGTGATTAAGTCTGATCCCAGCAGGAAAGGAGCCAGCAGCTCTGCCACCCACAGTGATTTAGGAAAGGCCGGAAGGAAAGGGGCCAGCAGCCCTGCCACCCACGGTGATCAAGTCTGAGCCCAGAAGGAAAGGGGCCCAAAGCCCTGTCTCCCACAGTGATCAGGTCTGATCCCAGCGGGAAAGGAGTCAGCAGCCCTGCCACCTACAGTGATTTAGGAGAGTCCAGAAGGAAAGGAGCCAGCAGCCCTGCCACCCACAGTGATTAGGTCTGAGCCCAGCAGGCAAGGAGTCAGCAGCCCTGCCACCCACAGTGATTTAGGAGAGCCCAGAATGAAAGGGGCCAGCAGCCTTGCCACACACAGTGATTAAGTCTGAGCCAAGCGGGAAAGGAGCCAGCAGCCCTGCCACCCACAGTGATTAAGGAGAGCCCAGAAGGAATGGGGCCATCAGCCCTGCCTCCCACAGTGATTAAGTCTGATCCCAGCAGGAAAAGAGCCAGCAGCCCTGCCACCCACAGTGATCAAGTTTGAACCCAGTAGGAAAGGGGCCAGCAGCCCTGCCACCCACAGTGATCAAGTCTGAGCCCAGAAGGAAAGGGGCCCACAGCCCTGCCACCCACAATGATCAAGTCTGAGCCCAGCAGGAAAGGAGTCAGCAGCCCTGCCACCCACAGTGATTTAGGAGAGCCCAGAAGGAAAGGGGCCAGCAGCCCTGCCACCCACAGTGATTTACAAGAGCCCAGCAGACAAGGAGACAACAGCCCTGCCACCCACAGTGATCAAGTATGTCCCCAGCAGGAAAGGAGCCAGCTGCCCTGCCACCCACTGTGATTTAGGAGAGCCCAGCAGGAAAGGAGCCAGCATCCCTGCCATTCAAAGTGATTAAGTCTGAGCCCAGCAGGCAAGGAGCCAGCAGCCCTGCCACCAACAGTGTTTTATGAGAGCCCAGCAGGAAAGGAGCCAGCAGCCTTGCCAAACACAGTGATTAAGTCTGAGCCAAGCGGGAAAGGAGCCAGCAGCCCTGCCACCCACAGTGATTTAGGAGATCCCAGAAGGAATGGGGCCAACAGCCCTGCCTCCCACAGTGATTAAGTCTGATCCCAGCAGGAAAGGAGCCAGCAGCTCTGCCACCCACAGTGATTTAGGAGTGCCTGGAAGGAAAGGTGCCAGCAGCCCTGCAACCCACAGTGATCAAGTCTGAACCCAGTAGGAAAGGGGCCAGCAGCCTTGCCACCGACAGTGATCAAGTCTGAGCACAGAAGGAAAGGGGCTAGCAGCCCTGCCACCCACAGTGATCAAGTCTGACCCCAGCAGGAAAGGAGCCAGCAGCCCTGCAACCCACTGTGATTTAGGAGAGCCTAGCAGGAAAGGAGCCAGCAGCCCTGCCATTCAAAGTGATTAAGTCTGAGCCCATCGGGCAAGGAGCCAGCAGCCCTGCCACCCACTGTGATTTACGAGAGCCCAGAAGGAAAGAGGCCAGCTGCCCTGCCACCCACAGTGATTTACGAGAGCCCAGAAGGAAAGGGGCCAGCATCCTTGCCACCCACAGTGATTTACGAGAACCCAGAAGGAAAGGGTCCAGCAGCCCTGCCACCCATAGTGATCAAGTCTGAGCCAAGAAGGAAAGGGGCCAGCAGCCCTGCCACCCACAGTGATCAAGGCTGACCCCAGCAGGAAAGGTGCCAGCAGCCCTGCCACCCACAGTGATTTACGAGAGCCCAGAAGGAAAGAGGCCAGCAGCCCTGCCACCCACAGTGATTTACGAGAGCCCAGAAGGAAAGGGGCCAGCATCATTGCCACCCACAGTGATTTACGAGATCCCAGAAGGAAAGGGTCCAGCAGCCCTGCCACCCATAGTGATCAAGTCTGAGCCCAGAAGGAAAGGGGCCCAAAGCCCTGCCACCCACAGTGATCAAGTCTGAGCCCAGCAGGAAAGGAGTCAGCAGCCCTGCCACCCACAGTGATTTAGGAGAGCCCAGAAGGAAAGGGGCCAGCAGCCCTGCCACCCACAGTGATTTACAAGAGCCCAGCAGGCAAGGAGACAGCAGCCCTGCCACCCACAGTGATCAAGTCTGAGCACAGAAGGAAAGGGGCCAGCAGCCCTGCCACCCACAGTGATCAAGTGTGACCCCAGCAGGAAAGGAGCCAGCAGCCCTGCCACCCACAGTGATTTAGGAGAGCCCAGCAGGAAAGGAGCCAGCAGCCCTGCCATTCACAGTGATTAAGTCTGAGCCCAGCAGGCAAGGAACCAGCAGCCCTGCCACCCACAGTGTTTTATGAGAGCCCAGCAGGAAAGGAGCCAGCAGCCCTGCCACCCACAGTGATCAAGTCTGAGCCCAACAGGCAAGGAGCCAGCAGCCCTGCCACCCACAGTGATTTACGAGAGCCCAGAAGGAAAGAGGCCAGCAGCCCTGCCACCCACAGTGATTTACGAGAGCCCAGAAGGAAAGGGGCCAGCATCCTTGCCACCCACAGTGATTTACGAGAACCCAGAAGGAAAGGGTCCAGCAGCCCTGCCACCCATAGTGATCAAGTCTGAGCCCAGAGGGAAAGGGCCGACAGCCCTGCCACCCACAGTGATCAAGTCTGAGCCCAGCAGGAAAGTAGTCAGTAGCACTGCCACCCACAGTGATTTAGGAGAGCCCAGAAAGAAAGGTGCCACCCACAGTGATTTACAAGAGCCCAGCAGGCAAGGAGACAGCAGCCCTGCCACCCACAGTGATCAATTCTGAGCACAGAAGGAAAGGGGCCAGCATCCTTGCCACCCACAGTGATTTACGAGAACCCAGAAGGAAAGGGTCCAGCAGCCCTGCCACCCATAGTGATCAAGTCTGAGCCCAGAAGGAAAGGGGCCAGCAGCCCTCCCACCCAAAGTGATTAAGTCTGACCCCAGCAGGAAAGGAGCCAGCAGCCCTGCCACCCACATTGATTTTCGAGAGCCCAGAAGGAAAGAGGCCAGCAGCCCTGCCACACACAGTGATTTACGAGAGCCCAGAAGGAAAGGGGCCAGCATCCTTGCCACCCACAGTGATTTACGAGAACCCAGAAGGAAAGGGTCCAGCAGCCCTGCCACCCATAGTGATCAAGTCTGAGCCCAGAAGGAAAGGGGCCAGCAGCCCTGCCACCCACAGTGATCAAGTCTGACCCCAGCAGGAAAGGAGCTAGCAGCCCTGCCACCCACAGTAATCAAGTCTGAGACCAGCAGGCAAGGAGCCAGCAGCCCTACCATCCACAGTGATTTACGAGAGCCCAGAAGGAAAGGGGCAAGCAGCCCTGCCACCCACAGTGATCAAGTCTGAGCCCAGCAGGAAAGGAGCCAGCATCCCTACCACCCACAGTGATCAAGTCTGAGCCCAGCAGGAAAGGAGCCAGCAGCCCGGCCACACACAGTGATTAAGTCTGAGCCAAGCGGGAAAGGAGCCAGAAGCCCTACCACCCACAGTGATTTAGGAGAGCCCAGAAGGAAAGGAGCCAGCAGCACTACCACCCACAGTGATCAAGTTTGAGCGCAGCAGAAAAGGAGCCAGCAGCCCTGCCACCCACAGTGATTTAGAAGAGCCCAGAAGGAAAGGGGCCAGCAGCCCTGCCACCCACAGTGATTTAAGAGAGCCCAGAAGGAAAGGAGCCAGCAGCACTACCACCCACAGTGATCAAGTCTGAGCGCAGCAGAAACAGAGCCAGCAGCCCTGCCACCCACAGTGATTTAGAAGAGCCCAGAATGAAAGAGGCCAGCAGCCCTGCCACCCACAGTGATTTAAGAGAGTCCAGAAGGAAAGGGGCAAGCAGTCCTGCCACCCACAGTGATCAAGTCTGAGCCCAGCAGGAAAGGAGCCAGCAGCCCGGCCATCCACAGTGATCAAGTCTGAGCCCAGCAGGAAAGGAGTCAGCAGCCCTGCCACCCACAGCGATTTAGGAGAGCCCAGAAGGAAAAGGGCCAGCAGCCCTGCCACCCACAGTGATTTAGGAGAGCCCAGAAGGAAAGGGGCAAGCAGCCCTGCCACCCACAGTGATCAAGTCTGAGCCCAGCAGGAAAGGAGCCAGCAGCCCAGCCACCCACAGTGATCAAGTCTGAGCCCAGAAGGAAAGAGGCCAGCAGCCCTGCCACCCACAGTGATTTACGAGAGCCCAGAAGGAAAGGGGCCAGTATCCTTGCCATTCACAGTGATTTACGAGAACCCAGAAAGAAAGGGTCCAGCAGCCCTGCCACCCATAGTGATCAAGTCTGAGCCAAGAAGGGAAGGGGCCAGCAGCCCTGCCACCCACAGTGATCAAGTCTGACCCCAGCAAGAAAGGAGCCAGCAGCCCTGCCACCCACAGTGATTTACGAGAGCCCAGAAGGAAAGAGTCCAGCAGCCCTGCCACCCACAGTGATTTACGAGAGCCCAGAAGGAAAGGGGCCAGCATCCTTGCCACCCACAGTGATTTACAAGAACCCAGAAGGAAAGGGTCCAGCAGCCCTGCCACCCATAGTGATCAAGTCTGAGCCCAGAAGGAAAGGGCCGACAGCCCTGCCACCCACAGTGATCAAGTCTGAGCCCAGCAGGAAAGTAGTCAGTAGCACTGCCACCCACAGTGATTTAGGAGAGCCCAGAAAGAAAGGTGCCACCCACAGTGATTTACAAGAGCCCAGCAGGCAAGGAGACAGCAGCCCTGCCACCCACAGTGATCAATTCTGAGCACAGAAGGAAAGGGGCCAGCAGCCCTGCCACCCACAGTGATCAAGTCTGACCCCAGCAGGAAAGGAGCCAGCAGCCCTGCCACCCACAGTGATTTAGGAGAGCCCAGCAGGAAAGGAGCCAGCAGCCCTGCCATTCACAGTGATTAAGTCTGAGCCCAGCAGGCAAGGAACCAGCAGCCCTGCCACCCACAGTGTTTTATGAGAGCCCAGCAGGAAAGGAGCCAGCAGCCCTGCCACCAACAGTGATTTGCGAGAGCCCAGAAGGAAAGGGGCCAGCATCCTTGCCACCCACAGTGATTTAGGAGAACCCAGAAGGAAAGGGTCCAGCAGCCCTGCCACCCATAGTGATCAAGTCTGAGCCCAGAAGGAAAGGGGCCAGCAGCCCTGCCACCCACAGTGATCTAGTCTGACCCCAGCAGGAAAGGAGCTAGCAGCCCTGCCACCCACAGTGATCAAGTCTGAGACCAGCAGGCAAGGAGCCATAAGCCCTGCCATCAACAGTGATTTACGAGAGCCCAGAAGGAAAGGGGCAAGCAGCCCTGCCACCCACAGTGATCAAGTTTGAGCCCAGCAGGAAAGGAGCCAGCAGCCCGGCCACCCACAGTGAGCAAGTTTGAGCACAGCAGGAAATGAGCCAGCAGCCCTGCCACCCACAGTGATTTAGGAGAGCCCAGAAGGAAAGGGGCCGGCAGCCCTACCACCCACAGTGATCAAGTCTGAGCCCAGCAGGAAAGGAGCTAGCATCCCGGCCACACATAGTGATTAAGTCTGAGCCAAGCGGGAAAGGAGCCAGAAGCCCTACCACCCACAGTGATTTAGGAGAGCCCAGAAGGAAAGGAGCCAGCAGCACTACCACCCACAGTGATCAAGTCTGAGCCCAGCAGGAAAGGAGCCAGCAGCCCTGCCACCCACAGTGATTTAGAAGAGCCCAGAAGGAAAGGGGCCAGCAGCCCTACCACCCACAGTGATTTAGGAGAGCCCAGAAGGAAAGGGGCAAGCAGCCCTGCCACCCACAGTGATCAAGCCTGAGCCCAGCAGGAAAGGAGCCAGCAGCCAGGCCATCCACAGTGATCAAGTCTGAGCCCAGCAGAAAAGGAGTCAGCAGCCCTGCCACCCACAGTGATTTAAGAGAGCCCAGATGGAAAAGGGCCAGCAGCCCTGCCACCCACAGTGATTTAGGAGAGCCCAGAAGGAAAGGGGCAAGCAGCCCTGCCACCCACAGTGATCAAGTCTGAGCCCAGCAGGAAAGGAGCCAGCAGCACGGCCACCCACAGTGATCATGTCTGAGCCGAGAAGGAAAGGGGCCAGCAGCCCTGCCACACACAGTGATTAAGTCTGAGCCAAGCGGGAAAGGACCAGCAGCCCTTCCACCCACAGTGATTTAGGAGAGCCCAGAAGGAAAGGGGCCATCAGCCCTGCCTCCCACAGTGATTAAGTCTGATCCCAGGAGGAAAGGAGCCAGCAGCTCTGCCACCCACAGTGATTTTGGAGAGCCCAGAAGGAAAGGGGCCAGCAGCCCTGCCACCCACAGTGATAAAGTCTGAACCCAGTAGGAAAGGGGCCAGCAGCCCTGCCACCCACAGTGATCAAGTCTGAGCCCATAAGGAAAGGGGCCCACAGCCCTGCCACCCACAGTGATCAGTTCTGAGCCCAGCAGGAAAGGAGTCAGCAGCCCTGCCACCCACAGTGATTTAGGAGAGCCCAGAAGGAAAGGAGCCAGCAGCCCTGCCACCCACAGTGATCAAGTCTGAGCTCAGCAGGCAAGGAGCCAGCAGCCCTGCCACCCACAGTGATCAAGTCTGAGCCCAGAGGGAAAGGGGCCAGCAGCCCTGCCGCCCACAGTGATCAAGTCTGACCCCAGCAGGGAAGGAGCCAGTAGCCCTGCCACCCACAGTGATTTAGGAGAGCACAGCAGGAAAGGAGCCAGCAGCCCTGCCACCCACAATGATTAAGTCTGAGCCCAGCAGGCAAGGAGCCAGCAGCCCTGCCACCCACAGTGATTTAGGAGAGCCCAGAAGGAAAGGGGCCAGCAGCCCTGCCACACACAGTGATTAAGTCTGAGCCAAGCGGGAAAGGGGCCATCAGCCCTGCCTCCCACAGTGATTAAGTCAGATCCCAGCAGGAAAGGAGCCAGCAGCGCTGCCACCCACAGTGATTTAGGAGAGCCTGGAAGGAAAGGGGCCAGCAGCCCTGCCACCCACAGTGATCAAGTCTGAACCTAGTAGGAAAGGGGCCAGCATCCCTGCCACCCACCGTGATCAAGTCTGAGCCCAGAAGGAAAGGGGCCCACAGAACTGCCACCCACAGTGATCAGGTCTAAGCCCAGCAGGAAATGAGTCAGCAGCCCTGCGACCCACAGTGATTTAGGAGAGCCCAGAAGGAAATGTGCCAGCAGCCCTGCCACCCACAGTGATTTACAAGAGCACAGCAGGCAAGGAGCCAGCAGCCCTGCCACCCACAGTGATCAAGTCTGAGCACAGTAGGAAAGGTGCCAGCAGCCCTGCCACCCACAGTGATCAAGTCTGACCCCAGCAGGAAAGGAGCCAGCAGCCCTGCCACCCACAGTGATTTAGGAGTGCCCAGCAGGAAAGGAGCCAGCAGCCCTGCCATTCACAGTGATTAAGTCTGAGCCCAGCAGGCAAGGAGCCAGCAGCCCTGCCACCCACAGTGATTTATGAGAGCCCAGCAGGAAGGAGCCAGCAGCCCTGCCACACACAGTGATCAAGTCTGAGCCCATCAGGCAAGGAGCCAGCAGCCCTGCCACCCACAGTGATTTACGAGAGCCCAGAAGGAAAGAGACCAGCAGCCCTGCCACCCACAGTGATTTACGAGAACCCAGAACGAAAGGGTCCAGCAGCCCTGCCATCCACAGTGATCAAGTCTGAGCCCAGAAGGAAAGGGGCCAGCAGCCCCACCACCCACAGTGATCATGTCTGACCCCAGCAGGAAAGGAGCCAGCAGCCCTGCCACCCACAATGATCTAGGAGAGCCCGGCAGGAATGGAGCCAGCAGCCCCGCCACCCACAGTGATCAAGTCTGAGACCAGCAGGCAAGGAGTCAGCAGCCCTGCCATCCACAGTGATGTACGAGAGCCCAGAAGGAAAGGGGCAAGCAGCCCTGCCACTCACAGGGATCAAGTCTGAGTCCAGCAGGAAAGGAGCCAGCAGCCCGGCCACCCACAGTGAGCACATCTGAGCCCAGCAGGAAAGGAGCTAGCATCCCTGCCACCCACAGTGATTTAGGAGAGCCCAGAAGGAAAGGGGCCGGCAGCCCTGCCACAAACACTGATTAAGTCTGAGCCAAGCGGGAAAGGAGCCAGCAGCCCTGCCACCCACAGTGATTTAGGAGAGCCCAGCACGAAAGGAGCCAGCAGACCTGCCATTCACGGTGATTAAGTCTGAGCACAGCAGGCAAGGAACCAGCAGCCCTGCCACCCACAGTGTTTTATGAGAGCCCAGCAGGAAAGGAGCCAGCAACCCTGCCACCCACAGTGATCAAGTCTGAGCCCAACAGTCAAGAAGCCAGCAGCCCTGCCACCCACAGTGATTTACGAGAGCCCAGAAGGAAAGAGGCCAGCAGCCCTGCCACCCACAGTGATTTACGAGAGCCCAGAAGGAAAGGGGCCAGCATCCTTGCCACCCACAGTGATTTACGAGAACCCAGAAGGAAAGGGTCCAGCAGCCCTGCCACCCATAGTGATCAAGTCTGAGCCCAGAAGGAAAGGGTCCAGCAGCCCTGCCACCCATAGCGATCAAGTCTGAGCCAAGAAGGAAAGGGGCCAGCAGCCCTGCCACCCACAGTGATCAAGTCTGACCCCAGCAGGAAAGGAGCCAGCAGCCCTGCCACCAACAGTGATTTACGAGAGCCCAGAAGGAAAGAGGCCAGCAGCCCTGCCACCCACAGTGATTTACGAGAGCCCAGAAGAAAAGGGGCCAGCATCATTGCCACCCACAGTGATTTACGAGATCCCAGAAGGAAAGGGTCCAGCAGCCCTGCCACCCATAGTGATCAAGTCTGAGCCCAGAAGGAAAGGGGCCCAAAGCCCTGCCACCCACAGTGATCAAGTCTGAGCCCAGCAGGAAAGGAGTCAGCAGCCCCGCCACCCACAGTGATTTAGGAGAGCCCAGAAGGAAAGGGGGCAGCAGCCCTGCCACCCACAGTGATTTACAAGAGCCCAGCAGGCAAGGAGACAGCAGCCCTGCCACCCACAGAGATCAAGTCTGAGCACAGAAGGAAAGGGGCCAGCAGCCCTGCCACCCACAGTGATCAAGTGTGACCCCAGCAGGAAAGGAGCCAGCAGCCCTGCCACCCACAGTGATTTAGGAGAGCCCAGCAGGAAAGGAGCCAGCAGCCCTGCCATTCACGGTGATTAAGTCTGAGCCCAGCAGGCAAGGAACCAGCAGCCCTGCCACCCACAGTGTTTTATGAGAGCCCAGCAGGAAAGGAGCCAGCAGCCCTGCAACCACAGTGATCAAGTCTGAGCCCAACAGGCAAGGAGCCAGCAGCCCTGCCACCCACAGTGATTTACGAGAGCCCAGAAGGAAAGAGGCCAGCAGCCCTGCCACCCACAGTGATTTACGAGAGCCCAGAAGGAAAGGGGCCAGCATCCTTGCCACCCACAGTGATTTACGAGAACCCAGAAGGAAAGGGTCCAGCAGCCCTGCCACCCATAGTGATCAAGTCTGAGCCCAGAAGGAAAGAGGCCAGCAGCCCTGCCACTCACAGTGGTCAAGTCTGACCCCAGCAGGAAAGGAGCCAGCAGCCCTGCCACCCACAGTGATTTACGAGAGCCCAGAAGGAAAGAGGCCAGCAGCCCTGCCACCCACAGTGATTTACGAGAGCCCAGAAGGAAAGGGGCCAGCATCCTTGCCACCCACAGTGATTTACGAGAACCCAGAAGGAAAGGGTCAAGCAGCCCTGCCACCCATAGTGATCAAGTCTGAGCCCAGAAGGAAAGGGGCCCAAAGCCCTGCCACCCACAGTGATCAAGTCTGACCCCAGCAGGAAAGGAGCCAGCAACCCGGCCACCAACAGTGAGCAAGTCTGAGCACAGCAGGAAATGAGCCAGCAGCCCTGCCGCCCACAGTGATTTAGGAGAGCCCAGAAGGAAAGGGGCAGGCAGCCCTACCACCCACAGTGATCAAGTCTGAGGCCAGCAGGAAAGGAGCCAGCAGCCCAGCCACACACAGTGATTAAGTCTGAGCCAAGCGGGAAAGGAGCCAGAAGCCCTACCACCCACAGTGATTTAGGAGAGCCCAGAAGGAAAGGAGCCAGCAGCACTACCACCCACAGTGATCAAGTCTGAGCCCAGCAGGAAAGGAGCCAGCAGCCCTGCCACCCACAGTGATTTAGAAGAGCCCAGAAGGAAAGGGGCCAGCAGCCCTGCCACCCACAGTGATTTAGGAGAGCCCAGAAGGAAAGGGGCAAGTAGCCCTGCCACCCACAGTGATCAAGTCTGAGCCCAGCAGGAAAGGAGTCAACAGCCCGGCCATCCACAGTGATCAAGTCTGAGCCCAGCAGGAAAGGAGTCAGCAGCCCTGCCACCCACAGTGATTTAGGAGAGCCCAGAAGGAAAAGTGCCAGCAGCCCTGCCACCCACAGTGATTGAGGAGAGCCCAGAAGGAAAGGGGCCAGCATCCTTGCCACCCACAGTGATTTAAGAGAACCCAGAAGGAAAGGGTCGAGCAGCCCTGCCATCCATAGTGATCAAGTCTGAGCACAGAAGGAAAGGGGCCAGCAGCCCTGCCACCCACAGTGATCAAGTCCGAGCCCATCAGGCAAGGAGCCAGCAGCCCTGCCACCCACAGTGATTTACTAGAGCCCAGAATGAAAGGTGACAGCATCCTTGCCACCCACAGTGATTTACGAGAACCCAGAAGGAAAGGGTCCAGCAGCCCTGCCACCCATAGTTATAAAGTCTAAGCCCAGAAGGAAAGGGGCCAGCAACCCTGCCACCCACAGTGATCAAGTCTGACTCCAGCAGGAAAGGAGCCAGCAGCCCTGCCACCCACAGTGATTTACGAGAGCCCAGAAGGAAAGAGGCCAGCAGCCCTGCCACCCACAGTGATTTACGAGAGCCCAGAAGGAAAGGGGCCAGCATCCTTGCCACCCACAGTGATTTACGAGAACCCAGCAGGAAAGGAGCCAGCAGCCCTGCCATTCACGTTGATTAAGTCTGAGCCCAGCAGGCAAGGTCCCAGCAGCCCTGCCACCCACAGTGTTTTATGAGAGCCCAGCAGGAAAGGAGCCAGCAGCCCTGCCACCCACAGTGATCAAGTCTGAGCCCAACAGGCAAGGAGCCAGCAGCCCTGCCACCCACAGTGATTTACGAGAGCCCAGAAGGAAAGGGGCCAGCATCCTTGCCACCCACAGTGATTTACGAGAACCCAGCAGGAAAGGAGCCAGCAGCCCTGCCATTCACGGTGATTAAGTCTGAGCCCAGCAGGCAAGGAGACAGCAGCCCTGCCACCCACAGTGATCAGGTCTGAGCACAGAAGGAAAGGGGCCAGCAGCCCTGCCACCCACAGTGATCAAGTGTGACCCCAGCAGGAAAGGAGCCAGCAGCCCTGCCACCCACAGTGATTTAGGAGAGCCCAGCAGGAAAGGAGCCAGCAGCCCTGCCATTCACGGTGATTAAGTCTGAGCCCAGCAGGCAAGGAACCAGCAGCCCTGCCACCCACAGTGTTTTATGAGAGCCCAGCAGGAAAGGAGCCAGCAGCCCTGCCACCCACAGTGATCAAGTCTGAGCCCAACAGGCAAGGAGCCAGCAGCCCTGCCACCCACAGTGATTTACGAGAGCCCAGAAGGAAAGAGGCCAGCAGCCCTGCCACCCACAGTGATTTACGAGAGCCCAGAAGGAAAGGGGCCAGCATCCTTGCCACCCACAGTGATTTACGAGAACCCAGAAGGAAAGGGTCCAGCAGCCCTGCCACCCATAGTGATCAAGTCTGAGCCCAGAAGGAAAGAGGCCAGCAGCCCTGCCACTCACAGTGGTCAAGTCTGACCCCAGCAGGAAAGGAGCCAGCAGCCCTGCCACCCACAGTGATTTACGAGAGCCCAGAAGGAAAGAGGCCAGCAGCCCTGCCACCCACAGTGATTTACGAGAGCCCAGAAGGAAAGGGGCCAGCATCCTTGCCACCCACAGTGATTTACGAGAACCCAGAAGGAAAGGGTCCAGCAGCCCTGCCACCCATAGTGATCAAGTCTGAGCCCAGAAGGAAAGGGGCCAGCAGCCCTGCCACCCACAGTGATCAAGTCTGACCCCAGCAGGAAAGGAGCCAGCAGCCCGGCCACCCACAGTGAGCAAGTCTGAGCACAGCAGGAAATGAGCCACCAGCCCTGCCGCCCACAGTGATTTAGGAGAGCCCAGAAGGAAAGGGGCCGGCAGCCCTACCACCCACAGTGATCAAGTCTGAGGCCAGCAGGAAAGGAGCCAGCAGCCCAGCCACACACAGTGATAAAGTCTGAGCCAAGCGGGAAAAGAGCCAGAAGCCCTACCACCCACAGTGATTTAGGAGAGCCCAGAAGGAAAGGAGCCAGCAGCACTTCCACCCACAGTGATCAAGTCTGAGCCCAGCAGGAAAGGAGCCAGCAGCCCTGCCACACACAGTGATTTAGGAGAGCCCAGAAGGAAAGGTGCCAGCAGCCCTGCCACCCACAGTGATTTACAAGAGCACAGCAGGCAAGGAGCCAGCAGCCCTGCCACCCACAGTGATCAAGTCTGAGCACAGTAGGAAAGGGGCCAGCAGCCCTGCCACCCACAGTGATCAAGTCTGACCCCAGCAGGAAAGGAGCCAGCAGCCCTGCCACCCACAGTGATTTAGGAGTGCCCAGCAGGAAAGGAGCCAGCAGCCCTGCCATTCACAGTGATTAAGTCTGAGCCCAGCAGGCAAGGAGCCAGCAGCCCTGCCACCCACAGTGATTTATGAGAGCCCAGCAGGAAGGAGCCAGCAGCCCTGCCACCCACAGTGATCAAGTCTGAGCCCATCAGGCAAGGAGCCAGCAGCCCTGCCACCCACAGTGATTTACGAGAGCCCAGAAGGAAACAGGCCAGCAGCCCTGCCACCCACAGTGATTTACGAGAACCCAGAACGAAAGGGTCCAGCAGCCCTGCCATCCACAGTGATCAAGTCTGAGCCCAGAAGGAAAGGGGCCAGCAGCCCTACCACCCACAGTGATCAAGTCTGACCCCAGCAGGAAAGGAGCCAGCAGCCCTGCCACCCACAATGATCTAGGAGAGCCCGGCAGGAATGGAGCCAGCAGCCCCGCCACCCACAGTGATCAAGTCTGAGACCAGCAGGCAAGGAGTCAGCAGTCCGGCCACCCACAGTGAGCACATCTGAGCCCAGCAGGAAAGGAGCTAGCATCCCTGCCACCCACAGTGATTTAGGAGAGCCCAGAAGGAAAGGGGCAAGCAGCCCTGCCACCCACAGGGATCATGTCTGAGTCTAGCAGGAAAGGAGCCAGCAGCCCGGCCACCCACAGTGAGCACATCTGAGCCCAGCAGGAAAGGAGATAGCATCCCTGCCACCCACAGTGATTTAGGAGAGCCCAGAAGGAAAGGGGCCGGCAGCCCTGCCACAAACACTGATTAAGTCTGAGCCAAGCGGGAAAGGAGCTAGCAGCCCTGCCACCCACAGTGATTTAGGAGAGCCCAGCAGGAAAGGAGCCAGCAGACCTGCCATTCACGGTGATTAAGTCTGAGCCCAGCAGGCAAGGAACCAGCAGCCCTGCCACCCACAGTGTTTCATGAGAGCCCAGCAGGAAAGGAGCCAGCAGCCCTGCCACCCACAGTGATCAAGTCTGAGCCCAACAGTCAAGGAGCCAGCAGCCCTGCCACCCACAGTGATTTACGAGAGCCCAGAAGGAAAGAGGCCAGCAGCCCTGCCACCCACAGTGATTTACGAGAGCCCAGAAGGAAAGGGGCCAGCATCCTTGCCACCCACAGTGATTTACGAGAACCCAGAAGGAAAGGGTCCAGCAGCCCTGCCACCCATAGTGATCAAGTCTGAGCCCAGAAGGAAAGAGGCAAGCAGCCCTGCCACTCACAGTGATCAAGTCTGACCCCAGCAGGAAAGGAGCCAGCAGCCCTGCCACCCACAGCGATTTACGAGAGCCCAGAAGGAAAGAGGCCAGCAGCCCTGCCACCCACAGTGATTTACGAGAGCCCAGAAGGAAAGGGGCCAGCATCCTTGCCACCCACAGTGATTTACGAGAACCCAGAAGGAAAGGGTCCAGCAGCCCTGCCACCCATAGTGATCAAGTCTGAGCCCAGAAGGAAAGGGGCCAGCAGCCCTGCCACCCACAGTGATCAAGTCTGACCCCAGCAGGAAAGGAGCCAGCAGCCCGGCCACCCACAGTGAGCAAGTCTGAGCACAGCAGGAAATGAGCCAGCAGCCCTGCCGCCCACAGTGATTTAGGAGAGCCCAGAAAGATAGGGGCCGGCAGCCCTACCACCCACAGTGATCAAGTCTGAGGCCAGCAGGAAAGGAGCCAGCAGCCCGGCCACACACAGTGATTAAGTCTCAGCCAAGCGGGAAAGGAGCCAGAAGCCCTACCACCCACAGTGATTTAGGAGAGCCCAGAAGGAAAAGGGCCAGCAGCCCTGCCACCCACAGTGATTTAGGAGAGCCCAGAAGGAAAGGAGCCAGCAGCACTACCACCCACAGTGATCAAGTCTGAGCCCAGCAGGAAAGGAGCCAGCATCCCTACCACCCACAGTGATTTTAAAGAGCCCAGAAGGAAAGGGGCCAGAAGCCCTGCCACCCACAGTGATTTAGGAGAGCCCAGAAGGAAAGGGGCAAGCAGCCCTGCCACCCACAGTGATCAAGTCTGAGCCAAGCAGGAAAGGAGCCAGCAGCCCGGCCATCCACAGTGATCAAGTCTGAGCCCAGCAGGAAAGGAGTCAGCACCCCTGCCACCCACAGTGATTTAGGAGAGCCCAGAAGGAAAAGGGCCAGCAGCCCTGCCACCCACAGTGATTTAGGAGAGCCCAGAAGGAAAGGGGCCAGCATCCTTGCCACCCACAGTGATTTACGAGAACCCAGAAGGAAAGGGTCGAGCATCCCTGCCACCCATAGTGATCAAGTCTGAGCCCAGAAGGGAAGGGGCCAGCAGCCCTGCCACCCACAGTGATCAAGTCCGAGGCCATCAGGCAAGGAGCCAGCAGCCCTGCCACCCACAGTGATTTACTAGAGCCCAGAAGGAAAGGGGCCAGCATCCTTGCCACCCACAGTGATTTACGAGAACCCAGAAGGAAAGGGTCCAGCAGCCCTGCCACCCATAGTGATCAAGTCTAAGCAAAGAAGGAAAGGGGCCAGCAACCCTGCCACCCACAGTGATCAAGTCTGACCCCAGCAGGAAAGGAGCCAGCAGCCCTGCCACCCAGAGTGATTTACGAGAGCCCAGAAGGAAAGAGGCCAGCAGCCCCGCCACCCACAGTGATTTACGAGAGCCCAGAAGGAAAGGGGCCAGCATCCTTGCCACCCACAGTGATTTACGAGAACTCAGAAGGAAAGAGTCCAGCAGCCCTGCCACCCATAGTGATCAAGTCTGAGCCCAGAAGGAAAGGGGCCCACAGCCCTGCCACCCACAGTGATCAAGTCTGAGCCCAGCAGGAAAGGAGTCAGCAGCCCTGCCACCCACAGTGATTTAGGAGGGCCCAGAAGGAAAGGGGCCAGCAGCCCTGCCACCCACATTTATTTACAAGAGCCCAGCAGGCAAGGAGACAGCAGCCCTGCCACCCACAGTGATCAAGTCTGACCCCAGCAGGAAAGGAGCCAGCAGCCCTGCCACCCACGGTGATTTAGGAGAGCCCACCAGGAAAGGACCCAGCAGCCCTGCCATTCAAAGTGATTAAGTCTGAGCCCAGCAGACAAGGAGCCAGAAGCCCTGTCACCCAAAGTGATCAAGTCTGAGCCCAGCAGGAAAGGAGCCAGCATCCCTGCCACCCACAGTGATCAGGTCTGAGCACAGAAGGAAAGGGACAAGCAGCCCTGCAACCCACAGTGATCAAGTCTTAGCCCACCAGGAAAGGAGCCAGCAGCCCTGCCACCCACAGTGATTTAGGAGAGCCCAGAAGGAAAGTGGCAAGCAGCCTTGCCACCCACAGTGATCAAGTCTGAGCCCAGCAGGAAAAAGCCAGCAGCCCTGCCACCCACAGTGATTTAGGAGAGCCCAGCAGGCAAGGTCCCAGCAGCCCTGCCACCCACATTGTTTTATGAGAGCCCAGCAGGAATGGAGCCAACAGCCCTGCCACCCATAGTGATTTAGGAGGGCCCAGAAGGAAAGTGGCAAGCAGCCCTGCCACCCACAGTGATCAAGTGTGAGCCCTGCAGGATAGGAGCCAGCAGCCCTGCCACCCACAGTGATTTAGGAGGGCCCAGAAGGAAAGGGGCCAGCAGCCCTGGCACCCACAGTGATCAAGTCTGAGCCCAGCAGGAAAGGAGCCAGCAGCCCTGCCACCCACAGTGATTAGGTCTGAGCCCAGCAGGCAAGGAGACAGTAGCCCTGCCACCCACAGTGATCAAGTCTGAGCACAGAAGGAAAGGGGCCAGCAGCCCTGCCACCCACAGTGATCAAGTCTGACCCCAGCAGGAAAGGAGCCAGCAGCCCTGCCACCCACGGTGATTTAGGAGAGCCCAGCAGGAAAGGACCCAGCAGCCCTGCCATTCAAAGTGATTAAGTCTGAGCCCAGCAGACAAGGAGCCAGAAGCCCTGCCACCCACAGTGATCAAGTCAGAGCCCAGCAGGAAAGGAGCCAGCATCCCTGCCACCCACAGTGATCAAGTCTGAGCACAGAAGGAAAGGGGCAAGCAGCCCTGCCACCCACAGTGATCAAGTCTGAGCCCAACAGGAAAGGAGCCAGCAGCCCTGCCACCCACAGTGATTTAGGAGAGCCCAGAAGGAAAGTGGCAAGCAGCCCTGCCACCCACAGTGATCAGGTCTGAGCCCAGCAGGAAAGGAGCCAGCAGCCCTGCCACCCAAAGTGATCAAGTCTGAGCCCAGCAGGAAAGGGGCTAGCAGCCCTGCCACCCACAGTGATTTCGGAGAGCCCATGAGGAAATGGCCCAGCAGCTCTGCCACCCACAGTGATCAAGTCTGAACCCAGCAGGAAAGGAGCCAGCAGCCCTGTTACCCACAGTGTTTTAGGAGAGCCCAGAAGGAAAGGGGAAAGCATCCCTGCCACCCACAGTGATCAAGTCTGAGACCAGCAGGAATGGAGCCAACAGCCCTGCCACCCATAGTGATTTAGGAGGGCCCAGAAGGAAAGTGGCAAGCAGCCCTGCCACCCACAGTGATCAAGTGTGAGCCCTGCAGGATAGGAGCCAGCAGCCCTGCCACCCACAGTGATTTAGGAGGGCCCAGAAGGAAAGGGGCCAGCAGCCCTGGCACCCACAGTGATCAAGTCTGAGCCCAGCAGGAAAGGAGCCAGCAGCCCTGCCAGCCACAGTGATTTAGGAGAGCCCAGAAGGAAAGGAGCTAGCAGCCCTACCACCCACAGTGATCAAGTCTGAGCCCAGCAGGAAAGGAGCTAGCAGCCCTGCCACCCACAGTGATCAAGTCTGACCCCAGCAGGAAAGGAGCCAGCAGCCCTGCCACCCACTGTGATTTAGGAGAGCCCAGTAGGAAAGGGGCCAGCAGCCCTGCCACCCACAGTGATTTAGGAGAGCCCAGAAGGAAAGGGGCAAGCAGCCCTGCCACCCACAGTGATCAAGTCTGAGCCCAACACGAAAGGAGCCACCAGTCCGGCCACCCACAGTGATCAAGTCTGAGCCCAGAAGGAAAGGGGCCAGCAGCCCTGCCACACACAGTGATTAAGTCTGAGCCAAGCGGGAAAGGAGCCAGCAGCCCTGCCAGCTACAGTGATTTAGGAGAGCCCAGAAGGAAAGGGGGCATCAGCCCTGCCTCCCACAGTGATTAAGTCTGATCCCAGCAGGAAAGGAGCCAGCAGCTCTGCCACCCACAGTGATTTAGGAAAGGCCGGAAGGAAAGGGGCCAGCAGCCCTGCCACCCACGGTGATCAAGTCTGAGCCCAGAAGGAAAGGGGCCCAAAGCCCTGTCTCCCACAGTGATCAGGTCTGATCCCAGCGGGAAAGGAGTCAGCAGCCCTGCCACCTACAGTGATTTAGGAGAGTCCAGAAGGAAAGGAGCCAGCAGCCCTGCCACCCACAGTGATTAGGTCTGAGCCCAGCAGGCAAGGAGTCAGCAGCCCTGCCACCCACAGTGATTTAGGAGAGCCCAGAATGAAAGGGGCCAGCAGCCTTGCCACACACAGTGATTAAGTCTGAGCCAAGCGGGAAAGGAGCCAGCAGCCCTGCCACCCACAGTGATTAAGGAGAGCCCAGAAGGAATGGGGCCATCAGCCCTGCCTCCCACAGTGATTAAGTCTGATCCCAGCAGGAAAAGAGCCAGCAGCCCTGCCACCCACAGTGATCAAGTTTGAACCCAGTAGGAAAGGGGCCAGCAGCCCTGCCACCCACAGTGATCAAGTCTGAGCCCAGAAGGAAAGGGGCCCACAGCCCTGCCACCCACAATGATCAAGTCTGAGCCCAGCAGGAAAGGAGTCAGCAGCCCTGCCACCCACAGTGATTTAGGAGAGCCCAGAAGGAAAGGGGCCAGCAGCCCTGCCACCCACAGTGATTTACAAGAGCCCAGCAGACAAGGAGACAACAGCCCTGCCACCCACAGTGATCAAGTATGTCCCCAGCAGGAAAGGAGCCAGCTGCCCTGCCACCCACTGTGATTTAGGAGAGCCCAGCAGGAAAGGAGCCAGCATCCCTGCCATTCAAAGTGATTAAGTCTGAGCCCAGCAGGCAAGGAGCCAGCAGCCCTGCCACCAACAGTGTTTTATGAGAGCCCAGCAGGAAAGGAGCCAGCAGCCTTGCCAAACACAGTGATTAAGTCTGAGCCAAGCGGGAAAGGAGCCAGCAGCCCTGCCACCCACAGTGATTTAGGAGATCCCAGAAGGAATGGGGCCAACAGCCCTGCCTCCCACAGTGATTAAGTCTGATCCCAGCAGGAAAGGAGCCAGCAGCTCTGCCACCCACAGTGATTTAGGAGTGCCTGGAAGGAAAGGTGCCAGCAGCCCTGCAACCCACAGTGATCAAGTCTGAACCCAGTAGGAAAGGGGCCAGCAGCCTTGCCACCGACAGTGATCAAGTCTGAGCACAGAAGGAAAGGGGCTAGCAGCCCTGCCACCCACAGTGATCAAGTCTGACCCCAGCAGGAAAGGAGCCAGCAGCCCTGCAACCCACTGTGATTTAGGAGAGCCCAGCAGGAAAGGAGCCAGCAGCCCTGCCATTCAAAGTGATTAAGTCTGAGCCCATCGGGCAAGGAGCCAGCAGCCCTGCCACCCACTGTGATTTACGAGAGCCCAGAAGGAAAGAGGCCAGCTGCCCTGCCACCCACAGTGATTTACGAGAGCCCAGAAGGAAAGGGGCCAGCATCCTTGCCACCCACAGTGATTTACGAGAACCCAGAAGGAAAGGGTCCAGCAGCCCTGCCACCCATAGTGATCAAGTCTGAGCCAAGAAGGAAAGGGGCCAGCAGCCCTGCCACCCACAGTGATCAAGGCTGACCCCAGCAGGAAAGGTGCCAGCAGCCCTGCCACCCACAGTGATTTACGAGAGCCCAGAAGGAAAGAGGCCAGCAGCCCTGCCACCCACAGTGATTTACGAGAGCCCAGAAGGAAAGGGGCCAGCATCATTGCCACCCACAGTGATTTACGAGATCCCAGAAGGAAAGGGTCCAGCAGCCCTGCCACCCATAGTGATCAAGTCTGAGCCCAGAAGGAAAGGGGCCCAAAGCCCTGCCACCCACAGTGATCAAGTCTGAGCCCAGCAGGAAAGGAGTCAGCAGCCCTGCCACCCACAGTGATTTAGGAGAGCCCAGAAGGAAAGGGGCCAGCAGCCCTGCCACCCACAGTGATTTACAAGAGCCCAGCAGGCAAGGAGACAGCAGCCCTGCCACCCACAGTGATCAAGTCTGAGCACAGAAGGAAAGGGGCCAGCAGCCCTGCCACCCACAGTGATCAAGTGTGACCCCAGCAGGAAAGGAGCCAGCAGCCCTGCCACCCACAGTGATTTAGGAGAGCCCAGCAGGAAAGGAGCCAGCAGCCCTGCCATTCACAGTGATTAAGTCTGAGCCCAGCAGGCAAGGAACCAGCAGCCCTGCCACCCACAGTGTTTTATGAGAGCCCAGCAGGAAAGGAGCCAGCAGCCCTGCCACCCACAGTGATCAAGTCTGAGCCCAACAGGCAAGGAGCCAGCAGCCCTGCCACCCACAGTGATTTACGAGAGCCCAGAAGGAAAGAGGCCAGCAGCCCTGCCACCCACAGTGATTTACGAGAGCCCAGAAGGAAAGGGGCCAGCATCCTTGCCACCCACAGTGATTTACGAGAACCCAGAAGGAAAGGGTCCAGCAGCCCTGCCACCCATAGTGATCAAGTCTGAGCCCAGAGGGAAAGGGCCGACAGCCCTGCCACCCACAGTGATCAAGTCTGAGCCCAGCAGGAAAGTAGTCAGTAGCACTGCCACCCACAGTGATTTAGGAGAGCCCAGAAAGAAAGGTGCCACCCACAGTGATTTACAAGAGCCCAGCAGGCAAGGAGACAGCAGCCCTGCCACCCACAGTGATCAATTCTGAGCACAGAAGGAAAGGGGCCAGCATCCGTGCCACCCACAGTGATTTACGAGAACCCAGAAGGAAAGGGTCCAGCAGCCCTGCCACCCATAGTGATCAAGTCTGAGCCCAGAAGGAAAGGGGCCAGCAGCCCTCCCACCCAAAGTGATTAAGTCTGACCCCAGCAGGAAAGGAGCCAGCAGCCCTGCCACCCACATTGATTTTCGAGAGCCCAGAAGGAAAGAGGCCAGCAGCCCTGCCACACACAGTGATTTACGAGAGCCCAGAAGGAAAGGGGCCAGCATCCTTGCCACCCACAGTGATTTACGAGAACCCAGAAGGAAAGGGTCCAGCAGCCCTGCCACCCATAGTGATCAAGTCTGAGCCCAGAAGGAAAGGGGCCAGCAGCCCTGCCACCCACAGTGATCAAGTCTGACCCCAGCAGGAAAGGAGCTAGCAGCCCTGCCACCCACAGTAATCAAGTCTGAGACCAGCAGGCAAGGAGCCAGCAGCCCTACCATCCACAGTGATTTACGAGAGCCCAGAAGGAAAGGGGCAAGCAGCCCTGCCACCCACAGTGATCAAGTCTGAGCCCAGCAGGAAAGGAGCCAGCATCCCTACCACCCACAGTGATCAAGTCTGAGCCCAGCAGGAAAGGAGCCAGCAGCCCGGCCACACACAGTGATTAAGTCTGAGCCAAGCGGGAAAGGAGCCAGAAGCCCTACCACCCACAGTGATTTAGGAGAGCCCAGAAGGAAAGGAGCCAGCAGCACTACCACCCACAGTGATCAAGTTTGAGCGCAGCAGAAAAGGAGCCAGCAGCCCTGCCACCCACAGTGATTTAGAAGAGCCCAGAAGGAAAGGGGCCAGCAGCCCTGCCACCCACAGTGATTTAAGAGAGCCCAGAAGGAAAGGAGCCAGCAGCACTACCACCCACAGTGATCAAGTCTGAGCGCAGCAGAAACAGAGCCAGCAGCCCTGCCACCCACAGTGATTTAGAAGAGCCCAGAATGAAAGAGGCCAGCAGCCCTGCCACCCACAGTGATTTAAGAGAGTCCAGAAGGAAAGGGGCAAGCAGTCCTGCCACCCACAGTGATCAAGTCTGAGCCCAGCAGGAAAGGAGCCAGCAGCCCGGCCATCCACAGTGATCAAGTCTGAGCCCAGCAGGAAAGGAGTCAGCAGCCCTGCCACCCACAGCGATTTAGGAGAGCCCAGAAGGAAAAGGGCCAGCAGCCCTGCCACCCACAGTGATTTAGGAGAGCCCAGAAGGAAAGGGGCAAGCAGCCCTGCCACCCACAGTGATCAAGTCTGAGCCCAGCAGGAAAGGAGCCAGCAGCCCAGCCACCCACAGTGATCAAGTCTGAGCCCAGAAGGAAAGAGGCCAGCAGCCCTGCCACCCACAGTGATTTACGAGAGCCCAGAAGGAAAGGGGCCAGTATCCTTGCCATTCACAGTGATTTACGAGAACCCAGAAGGAAAGGGTCCAGCAGCCCTGCCACCCATAGTGATCAAGTCTGAGCCAAGAAGGGAAGGGGCCAGCAGCCCTGCCACCCACAGTGATCAAGTCTGACCCCAGCAAGAAAGGAGCCAGCAGCCCTGCCACCCACAGTGATTTACGAGAGCCCAGAAGGAAAGAGTCCAGCAGCCCTGCCACCCACAGTGATTTACGAGAGCCCAGAAGGAAAGGGGCCAGCATCCTTGCCACCCACAGTGATTTACAAGAACCCAGAAGGAAAGGGTCCAGCAGCCCTGCCACCCATAGTGAACAAGTCTGAGCCCAGAAGGAAAGGGCCGACAGCCCTGCCACCCACAGTGATCAAGTCTGAGCCCAGCAGGAAAGTAGTCAGTAGCACTGCCACCCACAGTGATTTAGGAGAGCCCAGAAAGAAAGGTGCCACCCACAGTGATTTACAAGAGCCCAGCAGGCAAGGAGACAGCAGCCCTGCCACCCACAGTGATCAATTCTGAGCACAGAAGGAAAGGGGCCAGCAGCCCTGCCACCCACAGTGATCAAGTCTGACCCCAGCAGGAAAGGAGCCAGCAGCCCTGCCACCCACAGTGATTTAGGAGAGCCCAGCAGGAAAGGAGCCAGCAGCCCTGCCATTCACAGTGATTAAGTCTGAGCCCAGCAGGCAAGGAACCAGCAGCCCTGCCACCCACAGTGTTTTATGAGAGCCCAGCAGGAAAGGAGCCAGCAGCCCTGCCACCAACAGTGATTTGCGAGAGCCCAGAAGGAAAGGGGCCAGCATCCTTGCCACCCACAGTGATTTAGGAGAACCCAGAAGGAAAGGGTCCAGCAGCCCTGCCACCCATAGTGATCAAGTCTGAGCCCAGAAGGAAAGGGGCCAGCAGCCCTGCCACCCACAGTGATCTAGTCTGACCCCAGCAGGAAAGGAGCTAGCAGCCCTGCCACCCACAGTGATCAAGTCTGAGACCAGCAGGCAAGGAGCCATAAGCCCTGCCATCAACAGTGATTTACGAGAGCCCAGAAGGAAAGGGGCAAGCAGCCCTGCCACCCACAGTGATCAAGTTTGAGCCCAGCAGGAAAGGAGCCAGCAGCCCGGCCACCCACAGTGAGCAAGTTTGAGCACAGCAGGAAATGAGCCAGCAGCCCTGCCACCCACAGTGATTTAGGAGAGCCCAGAAGGAAAGGGGCCGGCAGCCCTACCACCCACAGTGATCAAGTCTGAGCCCAGCAGGAAAGGAGCTAGCATCCCGGCCACACATAGTGATTAAGTCTGAGCCAAGCGGGAAAGGAGCCAGAAGCCCTACCACCCACAGTGATTTAGGAGAGCCCAGAAGGAAAGGAGCCAGCAGCACTACCACCCACAGTGATCAAGTCTGAGCCCAGCAGGAAAGGAGCCAGCAGCCCTGCCACCCACAGTGATTTAGAAGAGCCCAGAAGGAAAGGGGCCAGCAGCCCTACCACCCACAGTGATTTAGGAGAGCCCAGAAGGAAAGGGGCAAGCAGCCCTGCCACCCACAGTGATCAAGCCTGAGCCCAGCAGGAAAGGAGCCAGCAGCCAGGCCATCCACAGTGATCAAGTCTGAGCCCAGCAGAAAAGGAGTCAGCAGCCCTGCCACCCACAGTGATTTAAGAGAGCCCAGATGGAAAAGGGCCAGCAGCCCTGCCACCCACAGTGATTTAGGAGAGCCCAGAAGGAAAGGGGCAAGCAGCCCTGCCACCCACAGTGATCAAGTCTGAGCCCAGCAGGAAAGGAGCCAGCAGCACGGCCACCCACAGTGATCATGTCTGAGCCGAGAAGGAAAGGGGCCAGCAGCCCTGCCACACACAGTGATTAAGTCTGAGCCAAGCGGGAAAGGACCAGCAGCCCTTCCACCCACAGTGATTTAGGAGAGCCCAGAAGGAAAGGGGCCATCAGCCCTGCCTCCCACAGTGATTAAGTCTGATCCCAGGAGGAAAGGAGCCAGCAGCTCTGCCACCCACAGTGATTTTGGAGAGCCCAGAAGGAAAGGGGCCAGCAGCCCTGCCACCCACAGTGATAAAGTCTGAACCCAGTAGGAAAGGGGCCAGCAGCCCTGCCACCCACAGTGATCAAGTCTGAGCCCATAAGGAAAGGGGCCCACAGCCCTGCCACCCACAGTGATCAGTTCTGAGCCCAGCAGGAAAGGAGTCAGCAGCCCTGCCACCCACAGTGATTTAGGAGAGCCCAGAAGGAAAGGAGCCAGCAGCCCTGCCACCCACAGTGATCAAGTCTGAGCTCAGCAGGCAAGGAGCCAGCAGCCCTGCCACCCACAGTGATCAAGTCTGAGCCCAGAGGGAAAGGGGCCAGCAGCCCTGCCGCCCACAGTGATCAAGTCTGACCCCAGCAGGGAAGGAGCCAGTAGCCCTGCCACCCACAGTGATTTAGGAGAGCACAGCAGGAAAGGAGCCAGCAGCCCTGCCACCCACAATGATTAAGTCTGAGCCCAGCAGGCAAGGAGCCAGCAGCCCTGCCACCCACAGTGATTTAGGAGAGCCCAGAAGGAAAGGGGCCAGCATCCCTGCCACACACAGTGATTAAGTCTGAGCCAAGCGGGAAAGGGGCCATCAGCCCTGCCTCCCACAGTGATTAAGTCAGATCCCAGCAGGAAAGGAGCCAGCAGCGCTGCCACCCACAGTGATTTAGGAGAGCGTGGAAGGAAAGGGGCCAGCAGCCCTGCCACCCACAGTGATCAAGTCTGAACCTAGTAGGAAAGGGGCCAGCATCCCTGCCACCCACCGTGATCAAGTCTGAGCCCAGAAGGAAAGGGGCCCACAGAACTGCCACCCACAGTGATCAGGTCTAAGCCCAGCAGGAAATGAGTCAGCAGCCCTGCGACCCACAGTGATTTAGGAGAGCCCAGAAGGAAAGGTGCCAGCAGCCCTGCCACCCACAGTGATTTACAAGAGCACAGCAGGCAAGGAGCCAGCAGCCCTGCCACCCACAGTGATCAAGTCTGAGCACAGTAGGAAAGGTGCCAGCAGCCCTGCCACCCACAGTGATCAAGTCTGACCCCAGCAGGAAAGGAGCCAGCAGCCCTGCCACCCACAGTGATTTAGGAGTGCCCAGCAGGAAAGGAGCCAGCAGCCCTGCCATTCACAGTGATTAAGTCTGAGCCCAGCAGGCAAGGAGCCAGCAGCCCTGCCACCCACAGTGATTTATGAGAGCCCAGCAGGAAGGAGCCAGCAGCCCTGCCACACACAGTGATCAAGTCTGAGCCCATCAGGCAAGGAGCCAGCAGCCCTGCCACCCACAGTGATTTACGAGAGCCCAGAAGGAAAGAGACCAGCAGCCCTGCCACCCACAGTGATTTACGAGAACCCAGAACGAAAGGGTCCAGCAGCCCTGCCATCCACAGTGATCAAGTCTGAGCCCAGAAGGAAAGGGGCCAGCAGCCCCACCACCCACAGTGATCATGTCTGACCCCAGCAGGAAAGGAGCCAGCAGCCCTGCCACCCACAATGATCTAGGAGAGCCCGGCAGGAATGGAGCCAGCAGCCCCGCCACCCACAGTGATCAAGTCTGAGACCAGCAGGCAAGGAGTCAGCAGCCCTGCCATCCACAGTGATGTACGAGAGCCCAGAAGGAAAGGGGCAAGCAGCCCTGCCACTCACAGGGATCAAGTCTGAGTCCAGCAGGAAAGGAGCCAGCAGCCCGGCCACCCACAGTGAGCACATCTGAGCCCAGCAGGAAAGGAGCTAGCATCCCTGCCACCCACAGTGATTTAGGAGAGCCCAGAAGGAAAGGGGCCGGCAGCCCTGCCACAAACACTGATTAAGTCTGAGCCAAGCGGGAAAGGAGCCAGCAGCCCTGCCACCCACAGTGATTTAGGAGAGCCCAGCACGAAAGGAGCCAGCAGACCTGCCATTCACGGTGATTAAGTCTGAGCACAGCAGGCAAGGAACCAGCAGCCCTGCCACCCACAGTGTTTTATGAGAGCCCAGCAGGAAAGGAGCCAGCAACCCTGCCACCCACAGTGATCAAGTCTGAGCCCAACAGTCAAGAAGCCAGCAGCCCTGCCACCCACAGTGATTTACGAGAGCCCAGAAGGAAAGAGGCCAGCAGCCCTGCCACCCACAGTGATTTACGAGAGCCCAGAAGGAAAGGGGCCAGCATCCTTGCCACCCACAGTGATTTACGAGAACCCAGAAGGAAAGGGTCCAGCAGCCCTGCCACCCATAGTGATCAAGTCTGAGCCCAGAAGGAAAGAGGCCAGCAGCCCTGCCACTCACAGTGATCAAGTCTGACCACAGCAGGAAAGGAGCCAGCAGCCCTGCCACCCACAGCGATTTACGAGAGCCCAGAAGGAAAGAGGCCAGCAGCCCTGCCACCCACAGTGATTTACGAGAGCCCAGAAGGAAAGGGGCCAGCATCCTTGCCACCCACAGTGATTTACGAGAACCCAGAAGGAAAGGGTCCAGCAGCCCTGCCACCCATAGTGATCAAGTCTGAGCCCAGAAGGAAAGGGGCCAGCAGACCTGCCACCCACAGTGATCAAGTCTGACCCCAGCAGGAAAGGAGCCAGCAGCCCGGCCACCCACAGTGAGCAAGTCTGAGCACAGCAGGAAATGAGCCAGCAGCCCTGCCGCCCACAGTGATTTAGGAGAGCCCAGAAGGAAAGGGGCAAGCAGTCCTGCCACCCACAGTGATCAAGTCTGAGCCCAGCTGGAAAGGAGCCAGCAGCCCGGCCATCCACAGTGATCAAGTCTGAGCCCAGCAGGAAAGGAGTCAGCAGCCCTGCCACCCACAGTGATTTAGGAGAGCCCAGAAGGAAAAGGGCCAGCAGCCCTGCCACCCACAGTGATTTAGGAGAGCCCAGAAGGAAAGGGGCAAGCAGCCCTGCCACCCACAGTGATCAAGTCTGAGCCCAGCAGGAAAGGAGCCAGCAGCCCAGCCACCCACAGTGATCAAGTCTGAGCCCAGAAGGAAAGGGGCCAGCAGCCCTGCCACCCACAGTGATCAAGTCCGAGCCCATCAGGCAAGGAGCCAGCAGCCCTGCCACCCACAGTGATTTACTAGAGCCCAGAAGGAAAGGGGCCAGCATCCTTGCCACCCACAGTGATTTACGAGAACCAAGAAGGAAAGGGTCCAGCAGCCCTGCCACCCATAGTTATCAAGTCTAAGCCCAGAAGGAAAGGGGCCAGCAACCCTGCCACCCACAGTGATCAAGTCTGACTCCAGCAGGAAAGGAGCCAGCAGCCCTGCCACCCAGAGTGATTTACGAGAGCCCAGAAGGAAAGAGGCCAGCAGCCCCGCCACCCACAGTGATTTACGAGAGCCCAGAAGGAAAGGGGCCAGCATCCTTGCCACCCACAGTGATTTACGAGAACCCAGAAGGAAAGGGTCCAGCAGCCCTGCCACCCATAGTGATCAAGTCTGAGCCCAGAAGGAAAGGGGCCCACAGCCCTGCCACCCACAGTGATCAAGTCTGAGCCCAGCAGGAAAGGAGTCAGCAGCCCTGCCAACCACAGTGATTTAGGAGAGCCCAGAAGGAAAGGGGCCAGCAGCCCTGCCACCCACAGTGATTTACAAGAGCCCAGCAGGCAAGGAGACAGCAGCCCTGCCACCCACAGTGATCAAGTCTGAGCACAGAAGGAAACGGGCCAGCAGCCCTGCCACCCACAGTGATCAAGTCTGACCCCAGCTGGAAAGGAGCCAGCAGCCCTGCCACCCACAGTGATTTATGAGAGCCCAGCAGGAAAGGAGCCAGCAGCCCTGCCATTCACAGTGATTAAGTCTGAGCCCAGCAGGCAAGGAACCAGCAGCCATGCCACCCACAGTGTTTTATGAGAGCCCAGCACGAAAGGAGCCAGCAGCCCTGCCACCCACAGTGATTTACGAGAGCCCAGAAGGAAAGAGGCCAGCAGCCCTGCCACCCACAGTGATTTACGAGAGCCCAGAAGGAAAGGGGCCAGCATCCTTGCCACCCACAGTGATTTACGAGAACCCAGAAGGAAAGGGTCCAGCAGCCCTGCCACCCATAGTGATCAAGTCTGAGCCCAGAAGGAAAGGGGCCAGCAGCCCTGCCACCCACAGTGATTAAGTCTGACCCCAGCAGGAAAGGAGCCAGCAGCCCTGCCACCCACATTGATTTTCGAGAGCCCAGAAGGAAAGAGGCCAGCAGCCCTGCCACACACAGTGATTTACGAGAGCTCAGAAGGAAAGGGGCCAGCATCCTTGCCACCCACAGTGATTTACGAGAACCCAGAAGGAAAGGGTCCAGCAGCCCTGCCACCCATAGTGATCAAGTCTGAGCACAGAAGGAAAGGGGCCAGCAGCCCTGCCACCCACAGTGATCAAGTCTGACCCCAGCAGGAAAGGAGCTAGCAGCCCTGCCACCCACAGTGATCAAGTCTGAGACCAGCAGGCAAGGAGCCAGCAGCCCTACCATCCACAGTGATTTACGAGAGCCCAGAAGGAAAGGGGCAAGCAGCCCTGCCACCCATAGTGATCAAGTCTGAGCCCAGAAGGAAAGGGGCAAGCAGCCCCGCCACCCACAGTGATCAAGTCTGAGCCCAGCAGGAAAGGAGCCAGCAGCCCTACCACCCACAGTGATCAAGTCTGAGCCCAGCAGGAAAGGAGCCAGCAGCCCGGCCACACACAGTGATTAAGTCTGAGCCAAGCGGGAAAGGAGCCAGAAGCCCTACCACCCACAGTGATTTAGGAGAGCCCAGAAGGAAAGGAGCCAGCAGCACTACCACCCACAGTGATCAAGTCTGAGCGCAGCAGAAAAGGAGCCAGCAGCCCTGCCACCCACAGTGATTTAGAAGAGCCCAGAAGGAAAGGGGCCAGCAGCCCTGCCACCCACAGTGATTTAAGAGAGCCCAGAAGGAAAGGAGCCAGCAGCACTACCACCCACAGTGATCAAGTCTGAGTGCAGCAGAAAAGGAGCCAGCAGCCCTGCCACCCACAGTGATTTAGAAGAGCCCAGAAGGAAAGGCGCCAGCAGCCCTGCCACCCACAGTGATTTAAGAGAGCCCAGAAGGAAAGGGGCAAGCAGTCCTGCCACCCACAGTGATCAAGTCTGAGCCCAGCAGGAAGGAGCCAGCAGCCCGGCCATCCACAGTGATCAAGTCTGAGCCCAGCAGGAAAGGAGTCAGCAGCCCTGCCACCCACAGTGATTTAGGAGAGCCCAGAAGGAAAAGGGCCAGCAGCCCTGCCACCCACAGTGATTTAGGAGAGCCCAGAAGGAAAGGGGCAAGCAGCCCTGCCACCCACAGTGATCAAGTCTGAGCCCAGCAGGAAAGGAGCCAGCAGCCCGGCCACCCACAGTGATCAAGTCTGAGCCCAGAAGGAAAGGGGCCAGCAGCCCTGCCACCCACAGTGATCAAGTCCGAGCCCATCAGGCAAGTAGCCAGCAGCCCTGCCACCCACAGTGATTTACTAGAGCCCAGAAGGAAAGGGGCCAGCATCCTTGCCACCCACAGTGATTTACGAGAACCCAGAAGGAAAGGGTCCAGCAGCCCTGCCACCCATAGTTATCAAGTCTAAGCCCAGAAGGAAAGGGGCCAGCAACCCTGCCACCCACAGTGATCAAGTCTGACTCCAGCAGGAAAGGAGCCAGCAGCCCTGCCACCCAGAGTGATTTACGAGAGCCCAGAAGGAAAGAGGCCAGCAGCCCCGCCACCCACAGTGATTTACGAGAGCCCAGAAGGAAAGGGGCCAGCATCCTTGCCACCCACAGTGATTTACGAGAACCCAGAAGGAAAGGGTACAGCAGCCCTGCCACCCATAGTGATCAAGTCTGAGCCCAGAAGGAAAGGGGCCCACAGCCCTGCCACCCACAGTGATCAAGTCTGAGCCCAGCAGGAAAGGAGTCAGCAGCCCTGCCAACCACAGTGATTTAGGAGAGCCCAGAAGGAAAGGGGCCAGCAGCCCTGCCACCCACAGTGATTTACAAGAGCCCAGCAGGCAAGGAGACAGCAGCCCTGCCACCCACAGTGATCAAGTCTGAGCACAGAAGGAAACGGGCCAGCAGCCCTGCCACCCACAGTGATCAAGTCTGACCCCAGCTGGAAAGGAGCCAGCAGCCCTGCCACCCACAGTGATTTATGAGAGCCCAGCAGGAAAGGAGCCAGCAGCCCTGCCATTCACAGTGATTAAGTCTGAGCCCAGCAGGCAAGGAACCAGCAGCCATGCCACCCACAGTGTTTTATGAGAGCCCAGCAGGAAAGGAGCCAGCAGCCCTGCCACCCACAGTGATTTACGAGAGCCCAGAAGAAAAGAGGCCAGCAGCCCTGCCACCCACAGTGATTTACGAGAGCCCAGAAGGAAAGGGGCCAGCATCCTTGCCACCCACAGTGATTTACGAGAACCCAGAAGGAAAGGGTCCAGCAGCCCTGCCACCCATAGTGATCAAGTCTGAGCCCAGAAGGAAAGGGGCCAGCAGCCCTGCCACCCACAGTGATTAAGTCTGACCCCAGCAGGAAAGAAGCCAGCAGCCCTGCCACCCACATTGATTTTCAAGAGCCCAGAAGGAAAGAGGCCAGCAGCCCTGCCACACACAGTGATTTACGAGAGCCCAGAAGGAAAGGGGCCAGCATCCTTGCCACCCACAGTGATTTACGAGAACCCAGAAGGAAAGGGTCCAGCAGCCCTGCCACCCATAGTGATCAAGTCTGAGACCAGCAGGCAAGGAGCCAGCAGCCCTACCATCCACAGTGATTTACGAGAGCCCAGAAGGAAAGGGGCAAGCAGCCCTGCCACCCATAGTGATCAAGTCTGAGCCCAGAAGGAAAGGGGCAAGCAGCCCCGCCACCCACAGTGATCAAATCTGAGCCCAGCAGGAAAGGAGCCAGCAGCCCTACCACCCACAGTGATCAAGTCTGAGCCCAGCAGGAAAGGAGCCAGCAGCCCGGCCACACACAGTGATTAAGTCTGAGCCAAGCGGGAAAGGAGCCAGAAGCCCTACCACCCACAGTGATTTAGGAGAGCCCAGAAGGAAAGGAGCCAGCAGCACTACCACCCACAGTGATCAAGTCTGAGCGCAGCAGAAAAGGAGCCAGCAGCCCTGCCACCCACAGTGATTTAGAAGAGCCCAGAAGGAAAGGGGCCAGCAGCCCTGCCACCCACAGTGATTTAAGAGAGCCCAGAAGGAAAGGGGCAAGCAGTCCTGCCACCCACAGTGATCAAGTCTGAGCCCAGCAGGAAAGGAGCCAGCAGCCCGGCCATCCACAGTGATCAAGTCTGAGCCCAGCAGGAAAGGAGTCAGCAGCCCTGCCACCCACAGTGATCAAGTCCGAGCCCATCAGGCAAGGAGCCAGCAGCCCTGCCACCCACAGTGATTTACTAGAGCCCAGAAGGAAAGGGGCCAGCATCCTTGCCACCCACAGTGATTTACGAGAACCCAGAAGGAAAGGGTCCAGCAGCCCTGCCACCCATAGTTATCAAGTCTAAGCCCAGAAGGAAAGGGGCCAGCAACCCTGCCACCCACAGTGATCAAGTCTGACTCCAGCAGGAAAGGAGCCAGCAGCCCTGCCACCCAGAGTGATTTACGAGAGCCCAGAAGGAAAGAGGCCAGCAGCCCCGCCACCCACAGTGATTTACGAGAGCCCAGAAGGAAAGGGGCCAGCATCCTTGCCACCCACAGTGATTTACGAGAACCCAGAAGGAAAGGGTCCAGCAGCCCTGCCACCCATAGTGATCAAGTCTGAGCCCAGAAGGAAAGGGGCCCACAGCCCTGCCACCCACAGTGATCAAGTCTGAGCCCAGCAGGAAAGAAGTCAGCAGCCCTGCCAACCACAGTGATTTAGGAGAGCCCAGAAGGAAAGGGGGCAGCAGCCCTGCCACCCACAGTGATTTACAAGAGCCCAGCAGTCAAGGAGACAGCAGCCCTGCCACCCACAGTGATCAAGTCTGAGCACAGAAGGAAACGGGCCAGCAGCCCTGCCACCCACAGTGATCAAGTCTGACCCCAGCTGGAAAGGAGCCAGCAGCCCTGCCACCCACAGTGATTTATGAGAGCCCAGCAGGAAAGGAGCCAGCAGCCCTGCCATTCACAGTGATTAAGTCTGAGCCCAGCAGGCAAGGAACCAGCAGCCATGCCACCCACAGTGTTTTATGAGAGCCCAGCAGGAAAGGAGCCAGCAGCCCTGCCACCCACAGTGATTTACGAGAGCCCAGAAGGAAAGAGGCCAGCAGCCCTGCCACCCACAGTGATTTACGAGAGCCCAGAAGGAAAGGGGCCAGCATCCTTGCCACCCACAGTGATTTACGAGAACCCAGAAGGAAAGGGTCCAGCAGCCCTGCCACCCATAGTGATCAAGTCTGAGCCCAGAAGGAAAGGGGCCAGCAGCCCTGCCACCCACAGTGATTAAGTCTGACCCCAGCAGGAAAGGAGCCAGCAGCCCTGCCACCCACATTGATTTTCGAGAGCCCAGAAGGAAAGAGGCCAGCAGCCCTGCCACACACAGTGATTTACGAGAGCCCAGAAGGAAAGGGGCCAGCATCCTTGCCACCCACAGTGATTTACGAGAACCCAGAAGGAAAGGGTCCAGCAGCCCTGCCACCCATAGTGATCAAGTCTGAGCCCAGAAGGAAAGGGGCCAGCAGCCCTGCCACCCACAGTGATCAAGTCTGACCCCAGCAGGAAAGGAGCTAGCAGCCCTGCCACCCACAGTAATCAAGTCTGAGACCAGCAGGCAAGGAGCCAGCAGCCCTACCATCCACAGTGATTTACGAGAGCCCAGAAGGAAAGGGGCAAGCAGCCCTGCCACCCACAGTGATCAAGTCTGAGCCCAGCAGGAAAGGAGCCAGCATCCCTACCACCCACAGTGATCAAGTCTGAGCCCAGCAGGAAAGGAGCCAGCAGCCCGGCCACACACAGTGATTAAGTCTGAGCCAAGCGGGAAAGGAGCCAGAAGCCCTACCACCCACAGTGATTTAGGAGAGCCCAGAAGGAAAGGAGCCAGCAGCACTACCACCCACAGTGATCAAGTTTGAGTGCAGCAGAAAAGGAGCCAGCAGCCCTGCCACCCACAGTGATTTAGAAGAGCCCAGAAGGAAAGGGGCCAGCAGCCCTGCCACCCACAGTGATTTAAGAGAGCCCAGAAGGAAAGGAGCCAGCAGCACTACCACCCACAGTGATCAAGTCTGAGCGCAGCAGAAACGGAGCCAGCAGCCCTGCCACCCACAGTGATTTAGAAGAGCCCAGAATGAAAGAGGCCAGCAGCCCTGCCACCCACAGTGATTTAAGAGAGTCCAGAAGGAAAGGGGCAAGCAGTCCTGCCACCCACAGTGATCAAGTCTGAGCCCAGCAGGAAAGGAGCCAGCAGCCCGGCCATCCACAGTGATCAAGTCTGAGCCCAGCAGGAAAGGAGTCAGCAGCCCTGCCACCCACAGCGATTTAGGAGAGCCCAGAAGGAAAAGGGCCAGCAGCCCTGCCACCCACAGTGATTTAGGAGAGCCCAGAAGGAAAGGGGCAAGCAGCCCTGCCACCCACAGTGATCAAGTCTGAGCCCAGCAGGAAAGGAGCCAGCAGCCCAGCCACCCACAGTGATCAAGTCTGAGCCCAGAAGGAAAGAGGCCAGCAGCCCTGCCACCCACAGTGATTTACGAGAGCCCAGAAGGAAAGGGGCCAGTATCCTTGCCATCCACAGTGATTTACGAGAACCCAGAAGGAAAGGGTCCAGCAGCCCTGCCACCCATAGTGATCAAGTCTGAGCCAAGAAGGGAAGGGGCCAGCAGCCCTGCCACCCACAGTGATCAAGTCTGACCCCAGCAAGAAAGGAGCCAGCAGCCCTGCCACCCACAGTGATTTACGAGAGCCCAGAAGGAAAGAGTCCAGCAGCCCTGCCACCCACAGTGATTTACGAGAGCCCAGAAGGAAAGGGGCCAGCATCCTTGCCACCCACAGTGATTTACAAGAACCCAGAAGGAAAGGGTCCAGCAGCCCTGCCACCCATAGTGATCAAGTCTGAGCCCAGAAGGAAAGGGCCGACAGCCCTGCCACCCACAGTGATCAAGTCTGAGCCCAGCAGGAAAGTAGTCAGTAGCACTGCCACCCACAGTGATTTAGGAGAGCCCAGAAAGAAAGGTGCCACCCACAGTGATTTACAAGAGCCCAGCAGGCAAGGAGACAGCAGCCCTGCCACCCATAGTGATCAATTCTGAGCACAGAAGGAAAGGGGCCAGCATCCTTGCCACCCACAGTGATTTACGAGAACCCAGAAGGAAAGGGTCCAGCAGCCCTGCCACCCATAGTGATCAAGTCTGAGCCCAGAAGGAAAGGGGCCAGCAGCCCTGCCACCCACAGTGATTAAGTCTGACCCCAGCAGGAAAGGAGCCAGCAGCCCTGCCACCCACATTGATTTTCGAGAGCCCAGAAGGAAAGAGGCCAGCAGCCCTGCCACACACAGTGATTTACGAGAGCCCAGAAGGAAAGGGGCCAGCATCCTTGCCACCCACAGTGATTTACGAGAACCCAGAAGGAAAGGGTCCAGCAGCCCTGCCACCCATAGTGATCAAGTCTGAGCCCAGAAGGAAAGGGGCCAGCAGCCCTGCCACCCACAGTGATCAAGTCTGACCCCAGCAGGAAAGGAGCTAGCAGCCCTGCCACCCACAGTAATCAAGTCTGAGACCAGCAGGCAAGGAGCCAGCAGCCCTACCATCCACAGTGATTTACGAGAGCCCAGAAGGAAAGGGGCAAGCAGCCCTGCCACCCACAGTGATCAAGTCTGAGCCCAGCAGGAAAGGAGCCAGCATCCCTACCACCCACAGTGATCAAGTCTGAGCCCAGCAGGAAAGGAGCCAGCAGCCCGGCCACACACAGTGATTAAGTCTGAGCCAAGCGGGAAAGGAGCCAGAAGCCCTACCACCCACAGTGATTTAGGAGAGCCCAGAAGGAAAGGAGCCAGCAGCACTACCACCCACAGTGATCAAGTTTGAGCGCAGCAGAAAAGGAGCCAGCAGCCCTGCCACCCACAGTGATTTAGAAGAGCCCAGAAGGAAAGGGGCCAGCAGCCCTGCCACCCACAGTGATTTAAGAGAGCCCAGAAGGAAAGGAGCCAGCAGCACTACCACCCTCAGTGATCAAGTCTGAGCGCAGCAGAAACGGAGCCAGCAGCCCTGCCACCCACAGTGATTTAGAAGAGCCCAGAATGAAAGAGGCCAGCAGCCCTGCCACCCATAGTGATTTAAGAGAGTCCAGAAGGAAAGGGGCAAGCAGTCCTGCCACCCACAGTGATCAAGTCTGAGCCCAGCAGGAAAGGAGCCAGCAGCCCGGCCATCCACAGTGATCAAGTCTGAGCCCAGCAGGAAAGGAGTCAGCAGCCCTGCCACCCACAGCGATTTAGGAGAGCCCAGAAGGAAAAGGGCCAGCAGCCCTGCCACCCACAGTGATTTAGGAGAGCCCAGAAGGAAAGGGGCAAGCAGCCCTGCCACCCACAGTGATCAAGTCTGAGCCCAGCAGGAAAGGAGCCAGCAGCCCAGCCACCCACAGTGATCAAGTCTGAGCCCAGAAGGAAAGAGGCCAGCAGCCCTGCCACCCACAGTGATTTACGAGAGCCCAGAAGGAAAGGGGCCAGTATCCTTGCCATCCACAGTGATTTACGAGAACCCAGAAGGAAAGGGTCCAGCAGCCCTGCCACCCATAGTGATCAAGTCTGAGCCAAGAAGGGAAGGGGCCAGCAGCCCTGCCACCCACAGTGATCAAGTCTGACCCCAGCAAGAAAGGAGCCAGCAGCCCTGCCACCCACAGTGATTTACGAGAGCCCAGAAGGAAAGAGTCCAGCAGCCCTGCCACCCACAGTGATTTACGAGAGCCCAGAAGGAAAGGGGCCAGCATCCTTGCCACCCACAGTGATTTACAAGAACCCAGAAGGAAAGGGTCCAGCAGCCCTGCCACCCATAGTGATCAAGTCTGAGCCCAGAAGGAAAGGGCCGACAGCCCTGCCGCCCACAGTGATCAAGTCTGAGCCCAGCAGGAAAGTAGTCAGTAGGACTGCCACCCACAGTGATTTAGGAGAGCCCAGAAAGAAAGGTGCCACCCACAGTGATTTACAAGAGCCCAGCAGGCAAGGAGACAGCAGCCCTGCCACCCACAGTGATCAATTCTGAGCACAGAAGGAAAGGGGCCAGCAGCCCTGCCACCCACAGTGATCAAGTCTGACCCCAGCAGGAAAGGAGCCAGCAGCCCTGCCACCCACAGTGATTTAGGAGAGCCCAGCAGGAAAGGAGCCAGCAGCCCTGCCATTCACAGTGATTAAGTCTGAGCCCAGCAGGCAAGGAACCAGCAGCCCTGCCACCCACAGTGTTTTATGAGAGCCCAGCAGGAAAGGAGCCAGCAGCCCTGCCACCAACAGTGATTTGCGAGAGCCCAGAAGGAAAGGGGCCAGCATCCTTGCCACCCACAGTGATTTACGAGAACCCAGAAGGAAAGGGTCCAGCAGCCCTGCCACCCATAGTGATCAAGTCTGAGCCCAGAAGGAAAGGGGCCAGCAGCCCTGCCACCCACAGTGATCTAGTCTGACCCCAGCAGGAAAGGAGCTAGCAGCCCTGCCACCCACAGTGATCAAGTCTGAGACCAGCAGGCAAGGAGCCATAAGCCCTGCCATCAACAGTGATTTACGAGAGCCCAGAAGGAAAGGGGCAAGCAGCCCTGCCACCCACAGTGATCAAGTTTGAGCCCAGCAGGAAAGGAGCCAGCAGCCCGGCCACCCACAGTGAGCAAGTTTGAGCACAGCAGGAAATGAGCCAGCAGCCCTGCCACCCACAGTGATTTAGGAGAGCCCAGAAGGAAAGGGGCCGGCAGCCCTACCACCCACAGTGATCAAGTCTGAGCCCAGCAGGAAAGGAGCTAGCATCCCGGCCACACATAGTGATTAAGTCTGAGCCAAGCGGGAAAGGAGCCAGAAGCCCTACCACCCACAGTGATTTAGGAGAGCCCAGAAGGAAAGGAGCCAGCAGCACTACCACCCACAGTGATCAAGTCTGAGCCCAGCAGGAAAGGAGCCAGCAGCCCTGCCACCCACAGTGATTTAGAAGAGCCCAGAAGGAAAGGGGCCAGCAGCCCTGCCACCCACAGTGATTTAGGAGAGCCCAGAAGGAAAGGGGCAAGCAGCCCTGCCACCCACAGTGATCAAGCCTGAGCCCAGCAGGAAAGGAGCCAGCAGCCAGGCCATCCACAGTGATCAAGTCTGAGCCCAGCAGAAAAGGAGTCAGCAGCCCTGCCACCCACAGTGATTTAAGAGAGCCCAGAAGGAAAAGGGCCAGCAGCCCTGCCACCCACAGTGATTTAGGAGAGCCCAGAAGGAAAGGGGCAAGCAGCCCTGCCACCCACAGTGATCAAGTCTGAGCCCAGCAGGAAAGGAGCCAGCAGCACGGCCACCCACAGTGATCAAGTCTGAGCCGAGAAGGAAAGGGGCCAGCAGCCCTGCCACACACAGTGATTAAGTCTGAGCCAAGCGGGAAAGGACCAGCAGCCCTTCCACCCACAGTGATTTAGGAGAGCCCAGAAGGAAAGGGGCCATCAGCCCTGCCTCCCACAGTGATTAAGTCTGATCCCAGGAGGAGATGAGCCAGCAGCTCTGCCACCCACAGTGATTTTGGAGAGCCCAGAAGGAAAGGGGCCAGCAGCCCTGCCACCTACAGTGATAAAGTCTGAACCCAGTAGGAAAGGGGCCAGCAGCCCTGCCACCCACAGTGATCAAGTCTGAGCCCATAAGGAAAGGGGCCCACAGCCCTGCCACCCACAGTGATCAGTTCTGAGCCCAGCAGGAAAGGAGTCAGCAGCCCTGCCACCCACAGTGATTTAGGAGAGCCCAGAAGGAAAGGAGCCAGCAGCCCTGCCACCCACAGTGATCAAGTCTGAGCTCAGCAGGCAAGGAGCCAGCAGCCCTGCCACCCACAGTGATCAAGTCTGAGCCCAGAGGGAAAGGGGCCAGCAGCCCTGCCACCCACAGTGATCAAGTCTGACCCCAGCAGGGAAGGAGCCAGTAGCCCTGCCACCCACAGTGATTTAGGAGAGCACAGCAGGAAAGGAGCCAGCAGCCCTGCCACCCACAATGATTAAGTCTGAGCCCAGCAGGCAAGGAGCCAGCAGCCCTGCCACCCACAGTGATTTAGGAGAGCCCAGAAGGAAAGGGGCCAGCAGCCCTGCCACACACAGTGATTAAGTCTGAGCCAAGCGGGAAAGGGGCCATCAGCCCTGCCTCCCACAGTGATTAAGTCAGATCCCAGCAGGAAAGGAGCCAGCAGCTCTGCCACCCACAGTGATTTAGGAGAGCCTGGAAGGAAAGGGGCCAGCAGCCCTGCCACCCACAGTGATCAAGTCTGAACCTAGTAGGAAAGGGGCCAGCATCCCTGCCACCCACAGTGATCAAGTCTGAGCCCAGAAGGAAAGGGGCCCACAGAACTGCCACCCACAGTGATCAGGTCTAAGCCCAGCAGGAAATGAGTCAGCAGCCCTGCGACCCACAGTGATTTAGGAGAGCCCAGAAGGAAAGGTGCCAGCAGCCCTGCCACCCACAGTGATTTACAAGAGCACAGCAGGCAAGGAGCCAGCAGCCCTGCCACCCACAGTGATCAAGTCTGAGCACAGTAGGAAAGGTGCCAGCAGCCCTGCCACCCACAGTGATCAAGTCTGACCCCAGCAGGAAAGGAGCCAGCAGCCCTGCCACCCACAGTGATTTAGGAGTGCCCAGCAGGAAAGGAGCCAGCAGCCCTGCCATTCACAGTGATTAAGTCTGAGCCCAGCAGGCAAGGAGCCAGCAGCCCTGCCACCCACAGTGATTTATGAGAGCCCAGCAGGAAGGAGCCAGCAGCCCTGCCACACACAGTGATCAAGTCTGAGCCCATCAGGCAAGGAGCCAGCAGCCCTGCCACCCACAGTGATTTACGAGAGCCCAGAAGGAAAGAGGCCAGCAGCCCTGCCACCCACAGTGATTTACGAGAACCCAGAACGAAAGGGTCCAGCAGCCCTGCCATCCACAGTGATCAAGTCTGAGCCCAGAAGGAAAGGGGCCAGCAGCCCCACCACCCACAGTGATCATGTCTGACCCCAGCAGGAAAGGAGCCAGCAGCCCTGCCACCCACAATGATCTAGGAGAGCCCGGCAGGAATGGAGCCAGCAGCCCCGCCACCCACAGTGATCAAGTCTGAGACCAGCAGGCAAGGAGTCAGCAGCCCTGCCATCCACAGTGATTTACGAGAGCCCAGAAGGAAAGGGGCAAGCAGCCCTGCCACTCACAGGGATCAAGTCTGAGTCCAGCAGGAAAGGAGCCAGCAGCCCGGCCACCCACAGTGAGCACATCTGAGCCCAGCAGTAAAGGAGCTAGCATCCCTGCCACCCACAGTGATTTAGGAGAGCCCAGAAGGAAAGGGGCCGGCAGCCCTGCCACAAACACTGATTAAGTCTGAGCCAAGCGGGAAAGGAGCCAGCAGCCCTGCCACCCACAGTGATTTACGAGAGCCCAGAAGGAAAGGGGCCAGCATCCTTGCCACCCACAGTGATTTACAAGAACCCAGAAGGAAAGGGTCCAGCAGCCCTGCCACCCATAGTGATCAAGTCTGAGCCCAGAAGGAAAGGGCCGACAGCCCTGCCACCCACAGTGATCAAGTCTGAACCCAGCAGGAAAGTAGTCAGTAGCACTGCCACCCACAGTGATTTAGGAGAGCCCAGAAAGAAAGGTGCCACCCACAGTGATTTACAAGAGCCCAGCAGGCAAGGAGACAGCAGCCCTGCCACCCACAGTGATCAATTCTGAGCACAGAAGGAAAGGGGCCAGCATCCTTGCCACCCACAGTGATTTACGAGAACCCAGAAGGAAAGGGTCCAGCAGCCCTGCCACCCATAGTGATCAAGTCTGAGCCCAGAAGGAAAGGGGCCAGCAGCCCTGCCACCCACAGTGATTAAGTCTGACCCCAGCAGGAAAGGAGCCAGCAGCCCTGCCACCCACATTGATTTTCGAGAGCCCAGAAGGAAAGAGGCCAGCAGCCCTGCCACACACAGTGATTTACGAGAGCCCAGAAGGAAAGGGGCCAGCATCCTTGCCACCCACAGTGATTTACGAGAACCCAGAAGGAAAGGGTCCAGCAGCCCTGCCACCCATAGTGATCAAGTCTGAGCCCAGAAGGAAAGGGGCCAGCAGCCCTGCCACCCACAGTGATCAAGTCTGACCCCAGCAGGAAAGGAGCTAGCAGCCCTGCCACCCACAGTAATCAAGTCTGAGACCAGCAGGCAAGGAGCCAGCAGCCCTACCATCCACAGTGATTTACGAGAGCCCAGAAGGAAAGGGGCAAGCAGCCCTGCCACCCACAGTGATCAAGTCTGAGCCCAGCAGGAAAGGAGCCAGCATCCCTACCACCCACAGTGATCAAGTCTGAGCCCAGCAGGAAAGGAGCCAGCAGCCCGGCCACACACAGTGATTAAGTCTGAGCCAAGCGGGAAAGGAGCCAGAAGCCCTACCACCCACAGTGATTTAGGAGAGCCCAGAAGGAAAGGAGCCAGCAGCACTACCACCCACAGTGATCAAGTTTGAGCGCAGCAGAAAAGGAGCCAGCAGCCCTGCCACCCACAGTGATTTAGAAGAGCCCAGAAGGAAAGGGGCCAGCAGCCCTGCCACCCACAGTGATTTAAGAGAGCCCAGAAGGAAAGGAGCCAGCAGCACTACCACCCACAGTGATCAAGTCTGAGCGCAGCAGAAACGGAGCCAGCAGCCCTGCCACCCACAGTGATTTAGAAGAGCCCAGAATGAAAGAGGCCAGCAGCCCTGCCACCCACAGTGATTTAAGAGAGTCCAGAAGAAAAAGGGGCAAGCAGTCCTGCCACCCACAGTGATCAAGTCTGAGCCCAGCAGGAAAGGAGCCAGCAGCCCGGCCATCCACAGTGATCAAGTCTGAGCCCAGCAGGAAAGGAGTCAGCAGCCCTGCCACCCACAGCGATTTAGGAGAGCCCAGAAGGAAAAGGGCCAGCAGCCCTGCCACCCACAGTGATTTAGGAGAGCCCAGAAGGAAAGGGGCAAGCAGCCCTGCCACCCACAGTGATCAAGTCTGAGCCCAGCAGGAAAGGAGCCAGCAGCCCAGCCACCCACAGTGATCAAGTCTGAGCCCAGAAGGAAAGAGGCCAGCAGCCCTGCCACCCACAGTGATTTACGAGAGCCCAGAAGTAAAGGGGCCAGTATCCTTGCCATCCACAGTGATTTACGAGAACCCAGAAGGAAAGGGTCCAGCAGCCCTGCCACCCATAGTGATCAAGTCTGAGCCAAGATGGGAAGGGGCCAGCAGCCCTGCCACCCACAGTGATCAAGTCTGACCCCAGCAAGAAAGGAGCCAGCAGCCCTGCCACCCACAGTGATTTACGAGAGCCCAGAAGGAAAGAGTCCAGCAGCCCTGCCACCCACAGTGATTTACGAGAGCCCAGAAGGAAAGGGGCCAGCATCCTTGCCACCCACAGTGATTTACAAGAACCCAGAAGGAAAGGGTCCAGCAGCCCTGCCACCCATATTGATCAAGTCTGAGCCCAGAAGGAAAGGGCCGACAGCCCTGCCACCCACAGTGATCAAGTCTGAGCCCAGCAGGAAAGTAGTCAGTAGCACTGCCACCCACAGTGATTTAGGAGAGCCCAGAAAGAAAGGTGCCACCCACAGTGATTTACAAGAGCCCAGCACGCAAGGAGACAGCAGCCCTGCCACCCACAGTGATCAATTCTGAGCACAGAAGGAAAGGGGCCAGCAGCCCTGCCACCCACAGTGATCAAGTCTGACCCCAGCAGGAAAGGAGCCAGCAGCCCTGCCACCCACAGTGATTTAGGAGAGCCCAGCAGGAAAGGAGCCAGCAGCCCTGCCATTCACAGTGATTAAGTCTGAGCCCAGCAGGCAAGGAACCAGCAGCCCTGCCACCCACAGTGTTTTATGAGAGCCCAGCAGGAAAGGAGCCAGCAGCCCTGCCACCAACAGTGATTTGCAAGAGCCCAGAAGGAAAGGGGCCAGCATCCTTGCCACCCACAGTGATTTACGAGAACCCAGAAGGAAAGGGTCCAGCAGCCCTGCCACCCATAGTGATCAAGTCTGAGCCCAGAAGGAAAGGGGCCAGCAGCCCTGCCACCCACAGTGATCTAGTCTGACCCCAGCAGGAAAGGAGCTAGCAGCCCTGCCACCCACAGTGATCAAGTCTGAGACCAGCAGGCAAGGAGCCATAAGCCCTGCCATCAACAGTGATTTACGAGAGCCCAGAAGGAAAGGGGCAAGCAGCCCTGCCACCCACAGTGATCAAGTTTGAGCCCAGCAGGAAAGGAGCCAGCAGCCCGGCCACCCACAGTGAGCAAGTTTGAGCACAGCAGGAAATGAGCCAGCAGCCCTGCCACCCACAGTGATTTAGGAGAGCCCAGAAGGAAAGGGGCCGGCAGCCCTACCACCCACAGTGATCAAGTCTGAGCCCAGCAGGAAAGGAGCTAGCATCCCGGCCACACATAGTGATTAAGTCTGAGCCAAGCGGGAAAGGAGCCAGAAGCCCTACCACCCACAGTGATTTAGGAGAGCCCAGAAGGAAAGGAGCCAGCAGCACTACCACCCACAGTGATCAAGTCTGAGCCCAGCAGGAAAGGAGCCAGCAACCCTGCCACCCACAGTGATTTAGAAGAGCCCAGAAGGAAAGGGGCCAGCAGCCCTGCCACCCACAGTGATTTAGGAGAGCCCAGAAGGAAAGGGGCAAGCAGCCCTGCCACCCACAGTGATCAAGCCTGAGCCCAGCAGGAAAGGAGCCAGCAGCCAGGCCATCCACAGTGATCAAGTCTGAGCCCAGCAGAAAAGGAGTCATCAGCCCTGCCACCCACAGTGATTTAAGAGAGCCCAGAAGGAAAAGGGCCAGCAGCCCTGCCACCCACAGTGATTTAGGAGAGCCCAGAAGGAAAGGGGCAAGCAGCCCTGCCACCCACAGTGATCAAGTCTGAGCCCAGCAGGAAAGGAGCCAGCAGCACGGCCACCCACAGTGATCAAGTCTGAGCCGAGAAGGAAAGGGGACAGCAGCCCTGCCACACACAGTGATTAAGTCTGAGCCAAGCGGGAAAGGACCAGCAGCCCTTCCACCCACAGTGATTTAGGAGAGCCCAGAAGGAAAGGGGCCATCAGCCCTGCCTCCCACAGTGATTAAGTCTGATCCCAGGAGGAAAGGAGCCAGCAGCTCTGCCACCCACAGTGATTTTGGAGAGCCCAGAAGGAAAGGGGCCAGCAGCCCTGCCACCCACAGTGATAAAGTCTGAACCCAGTAGGAAAGGGGCCAGCAGCCCTGCCACCCACAGTGATCAAGTCTGAGCCCATAAGGAAAGGGGCCCACAGCCCTGCCACCCACAGTGATCAGTTCTGAGCCCAGCAGGAAAGGAGTCAGCAGCCCTGCCACCCACAGTGATTTAGGAGAGCCCAGAAGGAAAGGAGCCAGCAGCCCTGCCACCCACAGTGATCAAGTCTGTGCTCAGCAGGCAAGGAGCCAGCAGCCCTGCCACCCACAGTGATCAAGTCTGAGCCCAGAGGGAAAGGGGCCAGCAGCCCTGCCACCCACAGTGATCAAGTCTGACCCCAGCAGGGAAGGAGCCAGTAGCCCTGCCACCCACAGTGATTTATGAGAGCACAGCAGGAAAGGAGCCAGCAGCCCTGCCACCCACAATGATTAAGTCTGAGCCCAGCAGGCAAGGAGCCAGCAGCCCTGCCACCCACAGTGATTTAGGAGAGCCCAGAAGGAAAGGGGCCAGCAGCCCTGCCACACACAGTGATTAAGTCTGAGCCAAGCGGGAAAGGGGCCATCAGCCCTGCCTCCCACAGTGATTAAGTCAGATCCCAGCAGGAAAGGAGCCAGCAGCTCTGCCACCCACAGTGATTTAGGAGAGCCTGGAAGGAAAGGGGCCAGCAGCCCTGCCACCCACAGTGATCAAGTCTGAACCTAGTAGGAAAGGGGCCAGCATCCCTGCCACCCACAGTGATCAAGTCTGAGCCCAGAAGGAAAGGGGCCCACAGAACTGCCACCCACAGTGATCAGGTCTAAGCCCAGCAGGAAATGAGTCAGCAGCCCTGCGACCCACAGTGATTTAGGAGAGCCCAGAAGGAAAGGTGCCAGCAGCCCTGCCACCCACAGTGATTTACAAGAGCACAACAGGCAAGGAGCCAGCAGCCCTGCCACCCACAGTGATCAAGTCTGAGCACAGTAGGAAAGGTGCCAGCAGCCCTGCCACCCACAGTGATCAAGTCTGACCCCAGCAGGAAAGGAGCCAGCAGCCCTGCCACCCACAGTGATTTAGGAGTGCCCAGCAGGAAAGGAGCCAGCAGCCCTGCCATTCACAGTGATTAAGTCTGAGCCCAGCAGGCAAGGAGCCAGCAGCCCTGCCACCCACAGTGATTTATGAGAGCCCAGCAGGAAGGAGCCAGCAGCCCTGCCACACACAGTGATCAAGTCTGAGCCCATCAGGCAAGGAGCCAGCAGCCCTGCCACCCACAGTGATTTACGAGAGCCCAGAAGGAAAGAGGCCAGCAGCCCTGCCACCCACAGTGATTTACGAGAACCCAGAACGAAAGGGTCCAGCAGCCCTGCCATCCACAGTGATCAAGTCTGAGCCCAGAAGGAAAGGGGCCAGCAGCCCCACCACCCACAGTGATCATGTCTGACCCCAGCAGGAAAGGAGCCAGCAGCCCTGCCACCCACAATGATCTAGGAGAGCCCGGCAGGAATGGAGCCAGCAGCCCCGCCACCCACAGTGATCAAGTCTGAGACCAGCAGGCAAGGAGTCAGCAGCCCTGCCATCCACAGTGATTTACGAGAGCCCAGAAGGAAAGGGGCAAGCAGCCCTGCCACTCACAGGGATCAAGTCTGAGTCCAGCAGGAAAGGAGCCAGCAGCCCGGCCACCCACAGTGAGCACATCTGAGCCCAGCAGGAAAGGAGCTAGCATCCCTGCCACCCACAGTGATTTAGGAGAGCCCAGAAGGAAAGGGGCCGGCAGCCCTGCCACAAACACTGATTAAGTCTGAGCCAAGCGGGAAAGGAGCCAGCAGCCCTGCCACCCACAGTGATTTAGGAGAGCCCAGCAGGAAAGGAGCCAGCAGACCTGCCATTCACGGTGATTAAGTCTGAGCACAGCAGGCAAGGAACCAGCAGCCCTGACACCCACAGTGTTTTATGAGAGCCCAGCAGGAAAGGAGCCAGCAGCCCTGCCACCCACAGTGATCAAGTCTGAGCCCAACAGTCAAGAAGCCAGCAGCCCTGCCACCCACAGTGATTTACGAGAGCCCAGAAGGAAAGAGGCCAGCAGCCCTGCCACCCACAGTGATTTACGAGAGCCCAGAAGGAAAGGGGCCAGCATCCTTGCCACCCACAGTGATTTACGAGAACCCAGAAGGAAAGGGTCCAGCAGCCCTGCCACCCATAGTGATCAAGTCTGAGCCCAGAAGGAAAGAGGCCAGCAGCCCTGCCACTCACAGTGATCAAGTCTGACCACAGCAGGAAAGGAGCCAGCAGCCCTGCCACCCACAGCGATTTACGAGAGCCCAGAAGGAAAGAGGCCAGCAGCCCTGCCACCCACAGTGATTTACGAGAGCCCAGAAGGAAAGGGGCCAGCATCCTTGCCACCCACAGTTATTTACGAGAACCCAGAAGGAAAGGGTCCAGCAGCCCTGCCACCCATAGTGATCAAGTCTGAGCCCAGAAGGAAAGGGGCCAGCAGCCCTGCCACCCACAGTGATCAAGTCTGACCCCAGCAGGAAAGGAGCCAGCAGCCCGGCCACCCACAGTGAGCAAGTCTGAGCACAGCAGGAAATGAGCCAGCAGCCCTGCCGCCCACAGTGATTTAGGAGAGCCCAGAAGGAAAGGGGCCGGCAGCCCTACCACCCACAGTGATCAAGTCTGAGGCCAGCAGGAAAGGAGCCAGCAGCCCGGCCACACACAGTGATTAAGTCTGAGCAAAGCGGGAAAGGAGCCAGAAGCCCTACCACCCACAGTGATTTAGGAGAGCCCAGAAGGAAAAGGGCCAGCAGCCCTGCCACCCACAGTGATTTAGGAGAGCCCAGAAAGAAAGGAGCCAGCAGCACTACCACCCACAGTGATCAAGTCTGAGCCCAGCAGGAAAGGAGCCAGCATCCCTGCCACCCACAGTGATTTAGAAGAGCCCAGAAGGAAAGGGGCCAGCAGCCCTGCCACCCACAGTGATTTAGGAGAGCCCAGAAGGAAAGGGGCAAGCAGCCCTGCCACCCACAGTGATCAAGTCTGAGCCCAGCAGGAAAGGAGCCAGCAGCCCGGCCATCCACAGTGATCAAGTCTGAGCCCAGCAGGAAAGGAGTCAGCACCCCTGCCACCCACAGTGATTTAGGAGAGCCCAGAAGGAAAAGGGCCAGCAGCCCTGCCACCCACAGTGATTTAGGAGAGCCCAGAAGGAAAGGGGCCAGCATCCTTGCCACCCACAGTGATTTACGAGAACCCAGAAGGAAAGGGTCCAGCAGCCCTGCCACCCATAGTGAACAAGTCTAAGCCCAGAAGGAAAGGGGCCAGCAACCCTGCCACCCACAGTGATCAAGTCTGACCCCAGCAGGAAAGGAGCCAGCAGCCCTGCCACCCAGAGTGATTTACGAGAGCCCAGAAGGAAAGAGGCCAGCAGCCCCGCCACTCACAGTGATTTACGAGAGCCCAGAAGGAAAGGGGCCAGCATCCTTGCCACCCACAGTGATTTACGAGAACCCAGAAGGAAAGGGTCCAGCAGCCCTGCCACCCATAGTGATCAAGTCTGAGCCCAGAAGGAAAGGGGCCCACAGCCCTGCCACCCACAGTGATCAAGTCTGAGCCCAGCAGGAAAGGAGTCAGCAGCCCTGCCACCCACAGTGATTTAGTAGAGCCCAGAAGGAAAGGGGCCAGCAGCCCTGCCACCCACATTGATTTACAAGAGCCCAGCAGGCAAGGAGACAGCAGCCCTGCCACCCACAGTGATCAAGTCTGAGACCAGCAGGCAAGGAGCCAGCAGCCCTACCATCCACAGTGATTTACGAGAGCCCAGAAGGAAAGTGGCAAGCAGCCCTGCCACCCATAGTGATCAAGTCTGAGCCCAGAAGGAAAGGGGCAAGCAGCCCCGCCACCCACAGTGATCAAGTCTGAGCCCAGCAGGAAAGGAGCCAGCAGCCCTACCACCCACAGTGATCAAGTCTGAGCCCAGCAGGAAAGGAGCCAGCAGCCCGGCCACACACAGTGATTAAGTCTGAGCCAAGCGGGAAAGGAGCCAGAAGCCCTACCACCCACAGTGATTTAGGAGAGCCCAGAAGGAAAGGAGCCAGCAGCACTACCACCCACAGTGATCAAGTCTGAGCGCAGCAGAAAAGGAGCCAGCAGCCCTGCCACCCACAGTGATTTAGAAGAGCCCAGAAGGAAAGGGGCCAGCAGCCCTGCCACCCACAGTGATTTAAGAGAGCCCAGAAGGAAAGGAGCCAGCAGCACTACCACCCACAGTGATCAAGTCTGAGTGCAGCAGAAAAGGAGCCAGCAGCCCTGCCACCCACAGTGATTTAGAAGAGCCCAGAAGGAAAGGCGCCAGCAGCCCTGCCACCCACAGTGATTTAAGAGAGCCCAGAAGGAAAGGGGAAAGCAGTCCTGCCACCCACAGTGATCAAGTCTGAGCCCAGCAGGAAAGGAGCCAGCAGCCCGGCCATCCACAGTGATCAAGTCTGAGCCCAGCAGGAAAGGAGTCAGCAGCCCTGCCACCCACAGTGATTTAGGAGAGCCCAGAAGGAAAAGGGCCAGCAGCCCTGCCACCCACAGTGATTTAGGAGAGCCCAGAAGGAAAGGGGCAAGCAGCCCTGCCACCCACAGTGATCAAGTCTGAGCCCAGCAGGAAAGGACCCAGCAGCCCTGCCATTCAAAGTGATTAAGTCTGAGCCCAGCAGACAAGGGGCCAGAAGCCCTGTCACCCACAGTGATCAAGTCTGAGCCCAGCAGGAAAGGAGCCAGCATCCCTGCCACCCACAGTGATCAAGTCTGAGCACAGAAGGAAAGGGGCAAGCAGCCCTGCCACCCACAGTGATCAAGTCTTAGCCCACCAGGAAAGGAGCCAGCAGCCCTGCCACCCACAGTGATTTAGGAGAGCCCAGAAGGAAAGTTGCAAGCAGCCTTGCCACCCACAGTGATCAAGTCTGAGCCCAGCAGGAAAAAGCCAGCAGCCCTGCCACCCACAGTGATTTAGGAGAGCCCAGCAGGAAAGGAGCCAGCAGCCCTGCCACCCACAGTGATTAGGTCTGAGCCCAGCAGGCAAGGAGACAGTAGCCCTGCCACCCACAGTGATCAAGTCTGAGCACAGAAGGAAAGGGGCCAGCAGCCCTGCCACCCACAGTGATCAAGTCTGAGCACAGAAGGAAAGGGGCAAGCAGCCCTGCCACCCACAGTGATCAAGTCTGAGCCCAACAGGAAAGGAGCCAGCAGCCCTGCCACCCACAGTGATTTAGGAGAGCCCAGAAGGAAAGTGGCAAGCAGCCCTGCCACCCACAGTGATCAGGTCTGAGCCCAGCAGGAAAGGAGCCAGCAGCCCTGCCACCCAAAGTGATCATGTCTGAGCCCAGCCGGAAAGGGGCTAGCAGCCCTGCCACCCACAGTGATTTCGGAGAGCCCAGGAGGAAATGGCCCAGCAGCTCTGCCACCCACAGTGATCAAGTCTGAACCCAGCAGGAAAGGAGCCAGCAGCCCTGTTACCCACAGTGTTTTAGGAGAGCCTAGAAGGAAAGGGGAAAGCATCCCTGCCACCCACAGTGATCAAGTCTGAGACCAGCAGGAATGGAGCCAACAGCCCTGCCAGCCACAGTGATTTAGGAGAGCCCAGAAGGAAAGGAGCTAGCAGCCCTACCACCCACAGTGATCAAGTGTGAGCCCTGCAGGATAGGAGCCAGCAGCCCTGCCACCCACAGTGATTTAGGAGGGCCCAGAAGGAAAGGGGCCAGCAGCCCTGGCACCCACAGTGATCAAGTCTGAGCCCAGCAGGAAAGGAGCCAGCAGCCCTGCCAGCCACAGTGATTTAGGAGAGCCCAGAAGGAAAGGAGCTAGCAGCCCTACCACCCACAGTGATCAAGTCTGAGCCCAGCAGGAAAGGAGCTAGCAGCGCTGCCACCCACAGTGATCAAGTCTGACCCCAGCAGGAAAGGAGCCAGCAGCCCTGCCACCCACTGTGATTTAGGAGAGCCCAGCAGGAAAGGGGCCAGCAGCCCTGCCACCCACAGTGATTTAGGAGAGCCCAGAAGGAAAGGGGCAAGCAGCCCTGCCACCCACAGTGATCAAGTCTGAGCCCAACAGGAAAGGAGCCACCAGTCCGGCCACCCACAGTGATCAGGTCTGAGCCCAGAAGGAAAGGGGCCAGCAGCCCTGCCACACACAGTGATTAAGTCTGAGCCAAGCGGGAAAGGAGCCAGCAGCCCTGCCAGCCACAGTGATTTAGGAGAGCCCAGAAGGAAAGGGGGCATCAGCCCTGCCTCCCACAGTGATTAAGTCTGATCCCAGCAGGAAAGGAGCCAGCATCTCTGCCACCCACAGTGATTTAGGAAAGGCCGGAAGGAAAGGGGCCAGCAGCCCTGCCACCCACGGTGATCAAGTCTGAGCCCAGAAGGAAAGGGGCCCAAAGCCCTGTCTCCCACAGTGATCAGGTCTGAGCCCAGCGGGAAAGGAGTCAGCAGCCGTGCCACCCACAGTGATTTAGGAGAGTCCAGAAGGAAAGGAGCCAGCAGCCCTGCCACCCACAGTGATTAGGTCTGAGCCCAGCAGGCAAGGAGTCAGCAGCCCTGCCACCCACAGTGATTTAGGAGAGCCCAGAATGAAAGGGGCCAGCAGCCTTGCCACACACAGTGATTAAGTCTGAGCCAAGCAGGAAAGGAGCCAGCAGCCCTGCCACCCACAGTGATTAAGGAGAGCCCAGAAGGAATGGGGCCATCAGCCCTGCCTCCCACAGTGATTAAGTCTGATCCCAGCAGGAAAAGAGCCAGCAGCCCTGCCACCCACAGTGATCAAGTTTGAACCCATTAGGAAAGGGGCCAGCAGCCCTGCCACCCACAGTGATCAAGTCTGAGCCCAGAAGGAAAGGGGCCCACAGCCCTGCCACCCACAATGATCAAGTCTGAGCCCAGCAGGAAAGGAGTCAGCAGCCCTGCCACCCACAGTGATTTAGGAGAGCCCAGAAGGAAAGGGGCCAGCAGCCCTGCCACCCACAGTGATTTACAAGAGCCCAGCAGACAAGGAGACAACAGCCCTGCCACCCACAGTGATCAAGTCTGAGCACAGAACGAAAGGGCCTAGCAGCCCTGCCACCCACAGTGATCAAGTCTGTCCCCAGCAGGAAAGGAGCCAGCAGCCCTGCCACCCACTGTGCTTTAGGAGAGCCCAGCAGCAAAGGAGCCAGCAGCCCTGCCATTCAAAGTGATTAAGTCTGAGCCCAGCAGGCAAGGAGCCAGCAGCCCTGCCACCAACAGTGTTTTATGAGAGCCCAGCAGGAAAGGAGCCAGCAGCCTTGCCACACACAGTGATTAAGTCTGAGCCAAGCGGGAAAGGAGCCAGCAGCCCTGCCACCCACAGTGATTTAGGAGTGCCTGGAAGGAAAGGTGCCAGCAGCCCTGCAACCCACAGTGATCAAGTCTGAACCCAGTAGGAAAGGGGCCAGCAGCCTTGCCACCGACAGTGATCAAGTCTGAGCACAGAAGGAAAGGGGCTAGCAGCCCTGCCACCCACAGTGATCAAGTCTGACCCCAGCAGGAAAGGAGCCAGCAGCCCTGCCACCCACTGTGATTTAGGAGAGCCCAGCAAGAAAGGAGCCAGCAGCCCTGCCACCCACAGTGATTTAGGAGTGCCTGGAAGGAAAGGTGCCAGCAGCCCTGCAACCCACAGTGATCAAGTCTGAACCCAGTAGGAAAGGGGCCAGCAGCCTTGCCACCGACAGTGATCAAGTCTGAGCACAGAAGGAAAGGGGCTAGCAGCCCTGCCACCCACAGTGATCAAGTCTGACCCCAGCAGGAAAGGAGCCAGCAGCCCTGCCACCCACTGTGATTTAGGAGAGCCCAGCAGGAAAGGAGCCAGCAGCCCTGCCACCCACTGTGATTTACGAGAGCCCAGAAGGAAAGAGGCCAGCTGCCCTGCCACCCACAGTGATTTACGAGAGCCCAGAAGGAAAGGGGCCAGCATCCTTGCCACCCACAGTGATTTACGAGAACCCAGAAGGAAAGGGTCCAGCAGCCCTGCCACCCATAGTGATCAAGTCTGAGCCAAGAAGGAATGGGGCCAGCAGCCCTGCCACCCACAGTGATCAAGTCTGACCCCAGCAGGAAAGGAGCCAGCAGCCCTGCCACCCACAGTGATTTACGAGAGCCCAGAAGGAAAGAGGCCAGCAGCCCTGCCACCCACAGTGATTTACGAGAGCCCAGAAGGAAAGGGGCCAGCACCATTGCCACCCACAGTGATTTACGAGATCCCAGAAGGAAAGGGTCCAGCAGCCCTGCCACCCATAGTGATCAAGTCTGAGCCCAGAAGGAAAGGGGCCCAAAGCCCTGCCACCCACAGTGATCAAGTCTGAGCCCAGCAGGAAAGGGTTCAGCAGCCCTGCCACCCACAGTGATTTAGGAGAGCCCAGAAGGAAAGGGTCCAGCAGCCCTGCCACCCACAGTGATTTACAAGAGCCCAGCAGGCAAGGAGACAGCAGCCCTGCCACCCACAGTGATCAAGTCTGAGCACAGAAGAAAAGGGGCCAGCAGCCCTGCCACCCACAGTGATCAATTGTGACCCCAGCAGGAAAGGAGCCAGCAGCCCTGCCACCCACAGTGATTTAGGAGAGCCCAGCAGGAAAGGAGCCAGCAGCCCTGCCATTCACGGTGATTAAGTCTGAGCCCAACAGGCAAGGACCCAGCAGCCCTGCCACCCACAGTGATTTATGAGAGCCCAAAAGGAAAGAGGCCAGCAGCCCTGCCACCCACAGTGATTTACGAGAGCCCAGAAGGAAAGGGGCCAGCATCCTTGCCACCCACAGTGATTTACGAGAACCCAGAAGGAAAGGGTCCAGCAGCCCTGCCACCCATAGTGATCAAGTCTGAGCCCAGAAGGAAAGAGGCCAGCAGCCCTGCCACTCACAGTGGTCAAGTCTGACCCCAGCAGGAAAGGAGCCAGCAGCCCTGCCACCCACAGTGATTTACGAGAGCCCAGAAGGAAAGAGGCCAGCAGCCCTGCCACCCACAGTGATTTACGAGAACCCAGAAGGAAAGGGGCCAGCATCCTTGCCACCCACAGTGATTTACGAGAACCCAGAAGGAAAGGGTCCAGCAGCCCTGCCACCCATAGTGATCAAGTCTGAGCCCAGAAGGAAAGGGGCCAGCATCCCTGCCACCCACAGTGATCAAGTCTGACCCCAGCAGGAAAGGAGCCAGCAGCCCGGCCACCCACAGTGAGCAAGTCTGAGCACAGCAGGAAATGAGCCAGCAGCCCTGCCGCCCACAGTGATTTAGGAGAGCCCAGAAGGAAAGGGGCCGGCAGCCCTACCACCCACAGTGATCAAGTCTGAGGCCAGCAGGAAAGGAGCCAGCAGCACGGCCACACACAGTGATTAAGTCTGAGCCAAGCGGGAAAGGAGCCAGAAGCCCTACCACCCACAGTGATTTAGGAGAGCCCAGAAGGAAAGGAGCCAGCAGCACTACCACCCACATTGATCAAGTCTGAGCCCAGCAGGAAAGGAGCCAGCAGCCCGGCCACCCACAGTGAGCAAGTCTGAGCACAGCAGGAAATGAGCCAGCAGCCCTGCCGCCCACAGTGATTTAGGAGAGCCCAGAAGGAAAGGGGCCGGCAGCCCTACCACCCACAGTGATCAAGTCTGAGGCCAGCAGGAAAGGAGCCAGCAGCACGGCCACACACAGTGATTAAGTCTGAGCCAAGCGGGAAAGGAGCCAGCAGCCCTGCAACCCACAGTGATTTAGAAGAGCCCAGAAGGAAAGGGGCCAGCAGCCCTGCCACCCACAGTGATTTAGGAGAGCCCAGAAGGGAAGGGGCAAGTAGCCCTGCCACCCACAGTGATCAAGTCTGAGCCCAGCAGGAAAGGAGTCAGCAGCCCGGCCATCCACAGTGATCAAGTCTGAGCCCAGCAGGAAAGGAGTCAGCAGCCCTGCCACCCACAGTGATTTAGGAGAGCCAAGAAGGAAAAGGGCCAGCAGCCCTGCCACCCACAGTGATTTAGGAGAGCCCAGAAGGAAAGGGGCCAGCATCCTTGCCACCCACAGTGATTTAAGAGAACCCAGAAGGAAAGGGTCGAGCAGCCCTGCCATCCATAGTGATCAAGTCTGAGCACAGAAGGAAAGGGGCCAGCAGCCCTGCCACCCACAGTGATCAAGTCCAAGCCCATCAGGCAAGGAGCCAGCAGCCCTGCCACCCACAGCGATTTACTAGAGCCCAGAATGAAAGGTGCCAGCATCCTTGCCGCCCACAGTGATTTACGAGAACCCAGAAGGAAAGGGTCCAGCAGCCCTGCCACCCATAGTTATCAAGTCTAAGCCCAGAAGGAAAGGGGCCAGCAACCCTGCCACCCACAGTGATCAAGTCTGACTCCAGCAGGAAAGGAGCCAGCAGCCCTGCCACCCAGAGTGATTTACGAGAGCCCAGAAGGAAAGAGGCCAGCAGCCCCGCCACCCACAGTGATTTACGAGAGCCCAGAAGGAAAGGGTCCAGCAGCCCTGCCACCCATAGTGATCAAGTCTGAGCCCAGAAGGAAAGGGGCCCACAGCCCTGCCACCCACAGTGATCAAGTCTGAGCCCAGCAGGAAAGGAGTCAGCAGCCCTGCCACCCACAGTGATTTAGGAATGCCCAGAAGGAAAGGGGCAAGCAGCCCTGCCACCCACAGTGATTTACAAGAGCCCAGCAGGCAAGGAGACAGCAGCCCTGCCACCCATAGTGATCAAGTCTGACCCAAGCTGGAAAGGAGCCAGCAGCCCTGCCACCCACAGTGATTTATGAGAGCCCAGCAGGAAAGGAGCCAGCAGCCCTGCCATTCACAGTGATTAAGTCTGAGCCCAGCAGGCAAGGAACCAGCAGCCATGCCACCCACAGTGTTTTATGAGAGCCCAGCAGGAAAGGAGCCAGCAGCCCTGCCACCCAATTTGATTTACGAGAGCCCAGAAGGAAAGAGGCCAGCAGCCCTGCCACCCGCAGTGATTTACGAGAGCCCAGAAGGAAAGGGGCCAGCATCCTTGCCACCCACAATGATTTACGAGAACCCAGAAGGAAAGGGTCCAGTCACCCTGCCGCTCATAGTGATCAAGTCTGAGCCCAGAAGGAAAGGGGCCAGCAGCCCTGCCACCCACAGTGATCAAGTCTGACCCCAGCAGGAAAGGAGCCAGCAGCCCTGCCACCCACATTGATTTACGAGAGCCCAGAAGGAAAGAGGCCAGGAGCCCTGCCACACACAGTGATTTACGAGAGCCCAGAAGGAAAGGGGCCAGCATCCTTGCCACCCACAGTGATTTACCAGAACCCAGAAGGAAAGGGTCCAGCAGCCCTGCCACCCATAGTGATCAAGTCTGAGCCCAGAAGGAAAGGGGCCAGCAGCCCTGCCACCCACAGTGATCAAGTCTGACCCCAGCAGGAAAGGAGCTAGCAGCCCTGCCACCCACAGTGATCAAGTCTGAGACCAGCAGGCAAGGAGCCAGCAGCCCTACCATCCACAGTGATTTACGAGAGCCCAGAAGGAAAGGGGCAAGCAGCCCTGCCACCCACAGTGATCAAGTCTGAGCCCAGCAGGAAAGGAGCCAGCAGCCCTACCACCCACAGTGATCAAGTCTGAGCCCAGCAGGAAAGGAGCCAGCAGCCCGGCCACACACAGTGATTAAGTCTGAGCCAAGCGGGAAAGGAGCCAGAAGCCCTACCATCCACAGTGATTTACGAGAGCCCAGAAGGAAAGGGGCAAGCAGCCCTGCCACCCATAGTGATCAAGTCTGAGCCCAGAAGGAAAGGGGCAAGCAGCCCTGCCACCCACAGTGATCAAGTCTGAGCCCAGCAGGAAAGGAGCCAGCAGCCCTACCACCCACAGTGATCAAGTCTGAGCCCAGCAGGAAAGGAGCCAGCAGCCCGGCCACACACAGTGATTAAGTCTGAGCCAAGCGGGAAAGGAGCCAGAAGCCCTACCACCCACAGTGATTTAGGAGAGCCCAGAAGGAAAGGAGCCAGCAGCACTACCACCCACAGTGATCAAGTCTGAGCGCAGCAGAAAAGGAGCCAGCAGCCCTGCCACCCACAGTGATTTAGAAGAGCCCAGAAGGAAAGGGGCCAGCAGCCCTGCCACCCACAGTGATTTAAGAGAGCCCAGAAGGAAAGGAGCCAGCAGCACTACCACCCACAGTGATCAAGTCTGAGTGCAGCAGAAAAGGAGCCAGCAGCCCTGCCACCCACAGTGATTTAGAAGAGCCCAGAAGGAAAGGCGCCAGCAGCCCTGCCACCCACAGTGATTTAAGAGAGCCCAGAAGGAAAGGGGCAAGCAGTCCTGCCACCCACAGTGATCAAGTCTGAGCCCAGCAGGAAAGGAGCCAGCAGCCCGGCCATCCACAGTGATCAAGTCTGAGCCCAGCAGGAAAGGAGTCAGCAGCCCTGCCACCCACAGTGATTTAGGAGAGCCCAGAAGGAAAAGGGCCAGCAGCCCTGCCACCCACAGTGATTTAGGAGAGCCCAGAAGGAAAGGGGCAAGCAGCCCTGCCACCCACAGTGATCAAGTCTGAGCCCAGCAGGAAAGGAGCCAGCAGCCCAGCCACCCACAGTGATCAAGTCTGAGCCCAGAAGGAAAGGGGCCAGCAGCCCTGCCACCCACAGTGATTTACTAGAGCCCAGAAGGAAAGGGGCCAGCATCCTTGCCACCCACAGTGATTTACGAGAACCCAGAAGGAAAGGGTCCAGCAGCCCTGCCACCCATAGTTATCAAGTCTAAGCCCAGAAGGAAAGGGGCCAGAAACCCTGCCACCCACAGTGATCAAGTCTGACTCCAGCAGGAAAGGAGCCAGCAGCCCTGCCACCCAGAGTGATTTACGAGAGCCCAGAAGGAAAGAGGCCAGCAGCCCCGCCACCCACAGTGATTTACGAGAGCCCAGAAGGAAAGGGGCCAGCATCCTTGCCACCCACAGTGATTTACGAGAACGCAGAAGGAAAGGGTCCAGCAGCCCTGCCACCCATAGTGATCAAGTCTGAGCCCAGAAGGAAAGGGGCCCACAGCCCTGCCACCCACAGTGATCAAGTCTGAGCCCAGCAGGAAAGGAGCCAGCAGCCCTGCCACCCAGAGTGATTTACGAGAGCCCAGAAGGAAAGAGGCCAGCAGCCCTGCCACCCACAGTGATTTACGAGAGCCCAGAAGGAAAGGGGCCAGCATCCTTGCCACCCACAGTGATTTACGAGAACCCAGAAGGAAAGGGTCCAGCAGCCCTGCCACCCATAGTGATCAAGTCTGAGCCCAGAAGGAAAGGGCCGACAGCCCTGCCACCCACAGTGATCAAGTCTGAGCCCAGCAGGAAAGGAGTCAGCAGCACTGCCACCCACAGTGATTTAGGAGAGCCCAGAAAGAAAGGGGCCAACAGCCCTGCCACCCACAGTGATTTACAAGAGCCCAGCAGGCAAGGAGACAGCAGCCCTGCCACCCACAGTGATCAATTCTGAGCACAGAAGGAAAGGGGCCAGCAGCCCTGCCACCCACAGTGATCAAGTCTGACCCCAGCAGGAAAGGAGCCAGCAGCCCTGCCACCCACAGTGATTTAGGAGAGCCCAGCAGGAAAGGAGCCAGCAGCCCTGCCATTCACAGTGATTAAGTCTGAGCACAGCAGGCAAGGAACCAGCAGCCCTGCCACCCACAGTGTTTTATGAGAGCCCAGCAGGAAAGGAGCCAGCAGCCCTGCCACCAACAGTGATTTGCGAGAGCCCAGAAGTAAAGGGGCCAGCATCCTTGCCACCCACAGTGATTTACGAGAACCCAGAAGGAAAGGGTCCAGCAGCCCTGCCACCCATAGTGATCAAGTCTAAGCCCAGAAGGAAAGGGGCCAGCAGCCCTGCCACCCACAGTGATCTAGTCTGACCCCAGCAGGAAAGGAGCTAGCAGCCCTGCCACCCACAGTGATCAAGTCTGAGACCAGCAGGCAAGGAGCCAGAAGCCCTGCCATCAACAGTGATTTACGAGAGCCCAGAAGGAAAGGGGCAAGCAGCCCTGCCACCCACAGTGATCAAGTTTGAGCCCAGCAGGAAAGGAGCCAGAAGCCCGGCCACCCACAGTGAGCAAGTTTGAGCACAGCAGGAAATGAGCCAGCAGCCCTGCCACCCACAGTGATTTAGGAGAGCCCAGAAGGAAAGGGGCCGGCAGCCCTACCACCCACAGTGATCAAGTCTGAGCCCAGCAGGAAAGGAGCCAGCATCCCGGCCACACATAGTGATTAAGTCTGAGCCAAGCGGGAAAGGAGCCAGAAGCCCTACCACCCACAGTGATTTAGGAGAGCCCAGAAGGAAAGGAGCCAGCAGCACTACCACCCACAGTGATCAAGTCTGAGCCTAGCAGGAAAGGAGCCAGCAGCCCTGCCACCCACAGTGATATAGAAGAGCCCAGAAGGAAAGGGGCCAGCAGCTCTGCCACCCACAGTGATTTAGGAGAGCCCAGAAGGAAAGGGGCAAGCGGCCCTGCCACCCACAGTGATCAAGCCTGAGCCCAGCAGGAAAGGAGCCAGCAGCCCGGCCATCTACAGTGATCAAGTCTGAGCCCAGCAGGCAAGGAGTCAGCAGCCCTGCCACCCACAGAGATTTAAGAGAGCCCAGAAGGAAAAGGGCCAGCAGCCCTGCCACCCACAGTGATTTAGGAGAGCCCAGAAGGAAAGGGGCAAGCAGCCCTGCCACCCACAGTGATCAAGTCTGAGCCCAGCAAGAAAGGAGCCAGCAGCCCGGCCACCCACAGTGATCAAGTCTGAGCCGAGAAGGAAAGGGGCCAGCAGCCCTGCCACACACAGTGATTAAGTCTGAGCCAAGCGGGAAAGGACCAGCAGCCCTTCCACCCACAGTGATTTAGGAGAGCCCAGAAGGAAAGGGGCCATCAGCCCTGCCTCCCACAGTGATTAAGTCTGATCCTAGCAGGAAAGGAGCCAGCAGCTCTGCCACCCACAGTGATTTTGGAGAGCCCAGAAGGAAAGGGGCCAGCAGCCCTGCCACCCACAGTGATAAAGTCTGAACCCAGTAGGAAAGGGGCCAGCAGCCCTGCCACCCACAGTGATCAAGTCTGAGCCCATAAGGAAAGGGGCCCACAGCCCTGCCACCCACAGTGATCAGTTCTGAGCCCAGCAGGAAAGGAGTCAGCAGCCCTGCCACCCACAGTGATTTAGGAGAGCCCAGAAGGAAAGGAGCCAGCAGCCCTGCCACCCACAGTGATCAAGTCTGAGCTCAGCAGGCAAGGAGCCAGCAGCCCTGCCACCCACAGTGATCAAGTCTGAGCCCAGAGGGAAAGGGGCCAGCAGCCCTGCCACCCACAGTGATCAAGTCTGACCCCAGCAGGGAAGGAGCCAGTAGCCCTGCCACCCACAGTGATTTAGGAGAGCACAGTAGGAAAGGAGCCAGCAGCCCTGCCACCCACAGTGATTAAGTCTGAGCCAAGCAGGCAAGGAGCCAGCAGCCCTGCCACCCACAGTGATTTAGGAGAGCCCAGAAGGAAAGGGGCCAGCAGCCCTGCCACACACAGTGATTAAGTCTGAGCCAAGCGGGAAAGGGGCCATCAGCCCTGCCTCCCACAGTGATTAAGTCGGATCCCAGCAGGAAAGGAGCCAGCAGCTCTGCCACCCACAGTGATTTAGGAGAGCCTGGAAGGAAAGGGGCCAGCAGCCCTGCCACCCACAGTGATCAAGTCTGAGCCCAGAAGGAAAGGGGCCCACAGAACTGCCACCCACAGTGATCAAGTCTAAGCCCAGCAGGAAATGGGTCAGCAGCCCTGCCACCCACAGTGATTTAGGAGAGCCCAGAAGGAAAGGTGCCAGCAGCCCTGCCACCCACAGTGATTTACAAGAGCACAGCAGACAAGGAGCCAACAGCCCTGCCACCCACAGTGATCAAGTCTGAGCACAGTAGGAAAGGGGCCAGCAGCCCTGCCACCCACAGTGATCAAGTCTGACCCCAGCAGGAAAGGAGCCAGCAGCCCTGCCACCCACAGTGATTTAGGAGTGCCCAGCAGGAAAGGAGCCAGCAGTCCTGCCATTCACAGTGATTAAGTCTGAGCCCAGCAGGCAAGGAGCCAGCAGCCCTGCCACCCACAGTGATTTATGAGAGCCCAGCAGGAAGGAGCCAGCAGCCCTGCCACCCACAGTGATTTATGAGAACCCAGAACGAAAGGATCCAGCATCCCTGCCATCCACAGTGATCAAGTCTGAGCCCAGAAGGAAAGGGGCCAGCAGCCCTACCACCCACAGTGATCAAGTCTGACCCCAGCAGGAAAGGAGCCAGCAGCCCTGCCACCCACAATGATCTAGGAGAGCCCGGCAGGAATGGAGCCAGCAGCCCCGCCACCCACAGTGATCAAGTCTGAGCCCAGAAGGAAAGGGGCCAGCAGCCCTGCCACCCACAGTGATCAAGTCCGAGCCCATCAGGCAAGGAGCCAGCAGCCCTGCCACCCACAGTGATTTACTAGAGCCCAGAAGGAAAGGGGCCAGCATCCTTGCCACCCACAGTGATTTACGAGAACCCAGAAGGAAAGAGTCCAGCAGCCCTGCCACCCATAGTTATCAAGTCTAAGCCCAGAAGGAAAGGGGCCAGAAACCCTGCCACCCACAGTGATCAAGTCTGACTCCAGCAGGAAAGGAGCCAGCAGCCCTGCCACCCAGAGTGATTTACGAGAGCCCAGAAGGAAAGAGGCCAGCAGCCCCGCCACCCACAGTGATTTACGAGAGCCCAGAAGGAAAGGGGCCAGCATCCTTGCCACCCACAGTGATTTACGAGAACGCAGAAGGAAAGGGTCCAGCAGCCCTGCCACCCACAGTGATCAACTCTGAGCCCAGCAGGAAAGGAGCCAGCAGCCCTGCCACCCACAGTGATTTACGAGAGCCCAGAAGGAAAGAGGCCAGCAGCCCTGCCACCCACAGTGATTTACGAGAGCCCAGAAGGAAAGGGGCCAGCATCCTTGCCACCCACAGTGATTTACGAGAACCCAGAAGGAAAGGGTCCAGCAGCCCTGCCACCCATAGTGATCAAGTCTGAGCCCAGAAGGAAAGGGCCGACAGCCCTGCCACCCACAGTGATCAAGTCTGAGCCCAGCAGGAAAGGAGTCAGCAGCACTGCCACCCACAGTGATTTAGGAGAGCCCATAAAGAAAGGTGCCAGCAGCCCTGCCACCCACAGTGATTTACAAGAGCCCAGCAGGCAAGGAGACAGCAGCCCTGCCACCCACAGTGATCAATTCTGAGCACAGAAGGAAAGGGGCCAGCAGCCCTGCCACCCACAGTGATCAAGTCTGACCCCAGCAGGAAAGGAGCCAGCAGCCCTGCCACCCACAGTGATTTAGGAGAGCCCAGCAGGAAAGGAGCCAGCAGCCCTGCCATTCACAGTGATTAAGTCTGAGCACAGCAGGCAAGGAACCAGCAGCCCTGCCACCCACAGTGTTTTATGAGAGCCCAGCAGGAAAGGAGCCAGCAGCCCTGCCACCAACAGTGATTTGCGAGAGCCCAGAAGTAAAGGGGCCAGCATCCTTGCCACCCACAGTGATTTACGAGAACCCAGAAGGAAAGGGTCCAGCAGCCCTGCCACCCATAGTGATCAAGTCTGAGCCCAGAAGGAAAGGGGCCAGCAGCCCTGCCACCCACAGTGATCTAGTCTGACCCCAGCAGGAAAGGAGCTAGCAGCCCTGCCACCCACAGTGATCAAGTCTGAGACCAGCAGGCAAGGAGCCAGAAGCCCTGCCATCAACAGTGATTTACGAGAGCCCAGAAGGAAAGGGGCAAGCAGCCCTGCCACCCACAGTGATCAAGTTTGAGCCCAGCAGGAAAGGAGCCAGCAGCCCGGCCACCCACAGTGAGCAAGTTTGAGCACAGCAGGAAATGAGCCAGCAGCCCTGCCACCCACAGTGATTTAGGAGAGCCCAGAAGGAAAGGGGCCGGCAGCCCTACCACCCACAGTGATCAAGTCTGAGCCCAGCAGGAAAGGAGCCAGTATCCCGGCCACACATAGTGATTAAGTCTGAGACAAGCGGGAAAGGAGCCAGAAGCCCTACCACCCACAGTGATTTAGGAGAGCCCAGAAGGAAAGGAGCCAGCAGCACTACCACCCACAGTGATCAAGTCTGAGCCTAGCAGGAAAGGAGCCAGCAGCCCTGCCACCCACAGTGATATAGAAGAGCCCAGAAGGAAAGGGGCCAGCAGCTCTGCCACCCACAGTGATTTAGGAGAGCCCAGAAGGAAAGGGGCAAGCGGCCCTGCCACCCACAGTGATCAAGCCTGAGCCCAGCAGGAAAGGAGCCAGCAGCCCGGCCATCTACAGTGATCAAGTCTGAGCCCAGCAGGCAAGGAGTCAGCAGCCCTGCCACCCACAGTGATTTAAGAGAGCCCAGAAGGAAAAGGGCCAGCAGCCCTGCCACCCACAGTGATTTAGGAGAGCCCAGAAGGAAAGGGGCAAGCAGCCCTGCCACCCACAGTGATCAAGTCTGAGCCCAGCAGGAAAGGAGCCAGCAGCCCGGCCACCCACAGTGATCAAGTCTGAGCCGAGAAGGAAAGGGGCCAGCAGCCCTGCCACACACAGTGATTAAGTCTGAGCCAAGCGGGAAAGGACCAGCAGCCCTTCCACCCACAGTGATTTAGGAGAGCCCAGAAGGAAAGGGGCCATCAGCCCTGCCTCCCACAGTGATTAAGTCTGATCCTAGCAGGAAAGGAGCCAGCAGCTCTGCCACCCACAGTGATTTTGGAGAGCCCAGAAGGAAAGGGGCCAGCAGCCCTGCCACCCACAGTGATAAAGTCTGAACCCAGTAGGAAAGGGGCCAGCAGCCCTGCCACCCACAGTGATCAAGTCTGAGCCCATAAGGAAAGGGGCCCACAGCCCTGCCACCCACAGTGATCAGTTCTGAGCCCAGCAGGAAAGGAGTCAGAAGCCCTGCCTCCCACAGTGATTTAGGAGAGCCCAGAAGGAAAGGAGCCAGCAGCCCTGCCACCCACAGTGATCAAGTCTGAGCTCAGCAGGCAAGGAGCCAGCAGCCCTGCCACCCACAGTGATCAAGTCTGAGCCCAGAGGGAAAGGGGCCAGCAGCCCTGCCACCCACAGTGATCAAGTCTGACCCCAGCAGGGAAGGAGCCAGTAGCCCTGCCACCCACAGTGATTTAGGAGAGCACAGCAGGAAAGGAGCCAGCAGCCCTGCCACCCACAGTGATTAAGTCTGAGCCCAGCAGGCAAGGAGCCAGCAGCCCTGCCACCCACAGTGATTTAGGAGAGCCCAGAAGGAAAGGGGCCAGCAGCCCTGCCACACACAGTGATTAAGTCTGAGCCAAGCGGGAAAGGGGCCATCAGCCCTGCCTCCCACAGTGATTAAGTCGGATCCCAGCAGGAAAGGAGCCAGCAGCTCTGCCACCCACAGTGATTTAGGAGAGCCTGGAAGGAAAGGGGCCAGCAGCCCTGCCACCCACAGTGATCAAGTCTGAACCTAGTAGGAAAGGGGCCAGCATCCCTGCCACCCACAGTGATCAAGTCTGAGCCCAGAAGGAAAGGGGCCCACAGAACTGCCACACACAGTGATCAAGTCTAAGCCCAGCAGGAAATGGGTCAGCAGCCCTGCCACCCACAGTGATTTAGGAGAGCCCAGAAGGAAAGGTGCCAGCAGCCCTGCCACCCACAGTGATTTACAAGAGCACAGCAGACAAGGAGCCAGCAGCCCTGCCACCCACAGTGATCAAGTCTGAGCACAGTAGGAAAGGGGCCAGCAGCCCTGCCACCCACAGTGATCAAGTCTGACCCCAGCAGGAAAGGAGCCAGCAGCCCTGCCACCCACAGTGATTTAGGAGTGCCCAGCAGGAAAGGAGCCAGCAGTCCTGCCATTCACAGTGATTAAGTCTGAGCCCAGCAGGCAAGGAGCCAGCAGCCCTGCCACCCACAGTGATTTATGAGAGCCCAGCAGGAAGGAGCCAGCAGCCCTGCCACCCACAGTGATTTACGAGAACCCAGAACGAAAGGGTCCAGCATCCCTGCCATCCACAGTGATCAAGTCTGAGCCCAGAAGGAAAGGGGCCAGCAGCCCTACCACCCACAGTGATCAAGTCTGACCCCAGCAGGAAAGGAGCCAGCAGCCCTTCCACCCACAATGATCTAGGAGAGCCCGGCAGGAATGGAGCCAGCAGCCCCGCCACCCACAGTGATCAAGTCTGAGACCAGCAGGCAAGGAGTCAGCAGCCCTGCCATCCACAGTGATTTACGAGAGCCCAGAAGGAAAGGGGCAAGCAGCCCTGCCACCCACAGGGATCAAGTCTGAGTCCAGCAGGAAAGGAGCCAGCAGCCCGGCCACCCACAGTGAGCACATCTGAGCCCAGCAGGAAAGGAGACAGCATCCCTGCCACCCACAGTGATTTAGGAGAGCCCAGAAGGAAAGGGGCCGGCAGCCCTGCCACAAACACTGATTAAGTCTGAGCCAAGCGGGAAAGGAGCCAGCAGCCCTGCCACCCACAGTGATTTAGGAGAGCCCAGCAGGAAAGGAGCCAGCAGACCTGCCATTCACGGTGATTAAGTCTGAGCCCAGCAGGCAAGGAACCAGCAGCCCTGCCACCCACAGTGTTTTATGAGAGCCCAGCAGGAAAGGAGCCAGCAGCCCTGCCACCCACAGTGATCAAGTCTGAGCCCAACAGTCAAGGTGCCAGCAGCCCTGCCACCCACAGTGATTTACGAGAGCCCAGAAGGAAAGAGGCCAGCAGCCCTGCCACCCACAGTGATTTACGAGAGCCCAGAAGGAAAGGGGCCAGCATCCTTGCCACCCACAGTGATTTACGAGAACCCAGAAGGAAAGGGTCCAGCAGCCCTGCCACCCATAGTGATCAAGTCTGAGCCCAGCAGGAAAGGAGCCAGCAGCCCGGCCACCCACAGTGAGCAAGTCTGAGCACAGCGGGAAAGGAGCCAGAAGCCCTACCACCCACAGTGATTTAGGAGAGCCCAGAATGAAAAGGGCCAGCAGCCCTGCCACCCACAGTGATTTAGGAGAGCCCAGAAGGAAAGGAGCCAGCAGCACTACCACCCACAGTGATCAAGTCTGAGCCCAGCAGGAAAGGAGCCAGCATCCCTGCCACCCACAGTGATTTAGAAGAGCCCAGAAGGAAAGGGGCCAGCAGCCCTGCCACCCACAGTGATTTAGGAGAGCCCAGAAGGAAAGGGGCCAGCATCCTTGCCACCCACAGTGATTTATGAGAACCCAGAAGGAAAGGGTCCAGCAGCCCTGCCACCCATAGTGATCAAGTCTAAGCCCAGAAGGAAAGGGGCCAGCAACCCTGCCACCCACAGTGATCAAGTCTGACCCCAGCAGGAAAGGATCCAGCAGCCCTGCCACCCAGAGTGATTTACGAGAGCCCAGAAGGAAAGAGGCCAGCAGCCCCGCCACCCACAGTGATTTACGAGAGCCCCGAAGGAAAGGGGCCAGCATCCTTGCCACCCACAGTGATTTACGAGAACCCAGAAGGAAAGGGTCCAGCAGCCCTGCCACCCATAGTGGTCAAGTCTGAGCCCAGAAGGAAAGGGGCCCACAGCCCTGCCACCCACGGTGATTTAGGAGAGCCCAGCAGGAAAGGACCCAGCAGCCCTGCCATTCAAAGTGATTAAGTCTGAGCCCAGCAGACAAGGAGCCAGAAGCCCTGTCACCCACAGTGATCAAGTCTGAGCCCAGCAGGAAAGGAGCCAGCATCCCTGCCACCCACAGTGATCAAGTCTGAGCACAGAAGGAAAGGGGCAAGCAGCCCTGCCACCCACAGTGATCAAGTCTGAGCCCACCAGGAAAGGAGCCAGCAGCCCTGCCACCCACAGTGATTTAGGAGAGCCCAGAAGGAAAGTGGCAAGCAGCCTTGCCACCCACAGTGATCAAGTCTGAGCCCAGCAGGAAAAAGCCAGCAGCCCTGCCACCCACAGTGATTTAGGAGAGCCCAGCAGGAAAGGAGCCAGCAGCCCTGCCACCCACAGTGATTAGGTCTGAGCCCAGAGGGAAAGGGGCCAGCAGCCCTGCCACCCACAGTGATCAAGTCTGACCCCAGCAGGGAAGGAGCCAGTAGCCCTGCCACCCACAGTGATTTAGGAGAGCACAGCAGGAAAGGAGCCAGCAGCCCTGCCACCCACAGTGATTAAGTCTGAGCCCAGCAGGCAAGGAGCCAGCAGCCCTGCCACCCACAGTGATTTAGGAGAGCCCAGAAGGAAAGGGGCCAGCAGCCCTGCCACACACAGTGATTAAGTCTGAGCCAAGCGGGAAAGGGGCCATCAGCCCTGCCTCCCACAGTGATTAAGTCGGATCCCAGCAGGAAAGGAGCCCGCAGCTCTGCCACCCACAGTGATTTAGGAGAGCCTGGAAGGAAAGGGGCCAGCAGCCCTGCCACCCACAGTGATCAAGTCTGAACCTAGTAGGAAAGGGGCCAGCATCCCTGCCACCCACAGTGATCAAGTCTGAGCCCAGAAGGAAAGGGGCCCACAGAACTGCCACCCACAGTGATCAAGTCTAAGCCCAGCAGGAAATGGTTCAGCAGCCCTGCCACCCACAGTGATTTAGGAGAGCCCAGAAGGAAAGGTGCCAGCAGCCCTGCCACCCACAGTGATTTACAAGAGCACAGCAGACAAGGAGCCAGCAGCCCTGCCACCCACAGTGATCAAGTCTGAGCACAGTAGGAAAGGGGCCAGCAGCCCTGCCACCCACAGCGATCAAGTCTGACCCCAGCAGGAAAGGAGCCAGCAGCCCTGCCACCCACAGTGATTTAGGAGTGCCCAGCAGGAAAGGAGCCAGCAGTCCTGCCATTCACAGTGATTAAGTCTGAGCCCAGCAGGCAAGGAGCCAGCAGCCCTGCCACCCACAGTGATTTATGAGAGCCCAGCAGGAAGGAGCCAGCAGCCCTGCCACCCACAGTGATTTACGAGAACCCAGAACGAAAGGGTCCAGCATCCCTGCCATCCACAGTGATCAAGTCTGAGCCCAGAAGGAAAGGGGCCAGCAGCCCTACCACCCACAGTGATCAAGTCTGACCCCAGCAGGAAAGGAGCCAGCAGCCCTGCCACCCACAATGATCTAGGAGAGCCCGGCAGGAATGGATCCAGCAGCCCCGCCACCCACAGTGATCAAGTCTGAGACCAGCAGGCAAGGAGTCAGCAGCCCTGCCATCCACAGTGATTTACGAGAGCCCAGAAGGAACGGGGCAAGCAGCCCTGCCACCCACAGGGATCAAGTCTGAGTCCAGCAGGAAAGGAGCCAGCAGCCCGGCCACCCACAGTGAGCACATCTGAGCCCAGCAGGAAAGGAGCCAGCATCCCTGCCACCCACAGTGATTTAGGAGAGCCCAGAAGGAAAGGGGCCGGCAGCCCTGCCACAAACACTGATTAAGTCTGAGCCAAGCGGGAAAGGAGCCAGCAGCCCTGCCACCCACAGTGATTTAGGAGAGCCCAGCAGGAAAGGAGCCAGCAGACCTGCCATTCACGGTGATTAAGTCTGAGCCCAGCAGGCAAGGAACCAGCAGCCCTGCCACCCACAGTGTTTTATGAGAGCCCAGCAGGAAAGGAGCCAGCAGCCCTGCCACCCACAGTGATCAAGTCTGAGCCCCACAGTCAAGGTGCCAGCAGCCCTGCCACCCACAGTGATTTTCGAGAGCCCAGAAGGAAAGAGGCCAGCAGCCCTGCCACCCACAGTGATTTACGAGAGCCCAGAAGGAAAGGGGTCAGCATCCTTGCCACCCACAGTGATTTACGAGAAGCCAGAAGGAAAGGGTCCAGCAGCCCTGCCACCCATAGTGATCAAGTCTGAGCCCAGCAGGAAAGGAGCCAGCAGCCCGGCCACCCACAGTGAGCAAGTCTGGGCACAGCGGGAAAGGAGCCAGAAGCCCTACCACCCACAGTGATTTAGGAGAGCCCAGAATGAAAAGGGCCAGCAGCCCTGCCACCCACAGTGATTTAGGAGAGCCCAGAAGGAAAGGAGCCAGCAGCACTACCACCCACAGTGATCAAGTCTGAGCCCAGCAGGAAAGGAGCCAGCATCCCTGCCACCCACAGTGATTTAGAAGAGCCCAGAAGGAAAGGGGCCAGCAGCCCTGCCACCCACAGTGATTTAGGAGAGCCCAGAAGGAAAGGGGCCAGCATCCTTGCCACCCACAGTGATTTATGAGAACCCAGAAGGAAAGGGTCCAGCAGCCCTGCCACCCATAGTGATCAAGTCTAAGCCCAGAAGGAAAGGGGCCAGCAACCCTGCCACCCACAGTGATCAAGTCTGACCCCAGCAGGAAAGGATCCAGCAGCCCTGCCACCCAGAGTGATTTACGAGAGCCCAGAAGGAAAGAGGCCAGCAGCCCCGCCACCCACAGTGATTTACGAGAGCCCCGAAGGAAAGGGGCCAGCATCCTTGCCACCCACAGTGATTTACGAGAACCCAGAAGGAAAGGGTCCAGCAGCCCTGCCACCCATAGTGGTCAAGTCTGAGCCCAGAAGGAAAGGGGCCCACAGCCCTGCCACCCACGGTGATTTAGGAGAGCCCAGCAGGAAAGGACCCAGCAGCCCTGCCATTCAAAGTGATTAAGTCTGAGCCCAGCAGACAAGGAGCCAGAAGCCCTGTCACCCACAGTGATCAAGTCTGAGCCCAGCAGGAAAGGAGCCAGCATCCCTGCCACCCACAGTGATCAAGTCTGAGCACAGAAGGAAAGGGGCAAGCAGCCCTGCCACCCACAGTGATCAAGTCTGAGCCCACCAGGAAAGGAGCCAGCAGCCCTGCCACCCACAGTGATTTAGGAGAGCCCAGAAGGAAAGTGGCAAGCAGCCTTGCCACCCACAGTGATCAAGTCTGAGCCCAGCAGGAAAAAGCCAGCAGCCCTGCCACCCACAGTGATTTAGGAGAGCCCAGCAGGAAAGGAGCCAGCAGCCCTGCCACCCACAGTGATTAGGTCTGAGCCCAGAGGGAAAGGGGCCAGCAGCCCTGCCACCCACAGTGATCAAGTCTGACCCCAGCAGGGAAGGAGCCAGTAGCCCTGCCACCCACAGTGATTTAGGAGAGCACAGCAGGAAAGGAGCCAGCAGCCCTGCCACCCACAGTGATTAAGTCTGAGCCCAGCAGGCAAGGAGCCAGCAGCCCTGCCACCCACAGTGATTTAGGAGAGCCCAGAAGGAAAGGGGCCAGCAGCCCTGCCACACACAGTGATTAAGTCTGAGCCAAGCGGGAAAGGGGCCATCAGCCCTGCCTCCCACAGTGATTAAGTCGGATCCCAGCAGGAAAGGAGCCAGCAGCTCTGCCACCCACAGTGATTTAGGAGAGCCTGGAAGGAAAGGGGCCAGCAGCCCTGCCACCCACAGTGATCAAGTCTGAACCTAGTAGGAAAGGGGCCAGCATCCCTGCCACCCACAGTGATCAAGTCTGAGCCCAGAAGGAAAGGGGCCCACAGAACTGCCACCCACAGTGATCAAGTCTAAGCCCAGCAGGAAATGGTTCAGCAGCCCTGCCACCCACAGTGATTTAGGAGAGCCCAGAAGGAAAGGTGCCAGCAGCCCTGCCACCCACAGTGATTTACAAGAGCACAGCAGACAAGGAGCCAGCAGCCCTGCCACCCACAGTGATCAAGTCTGAGCACAGTAGGAAAGGGGCCAGCAGCCCTGCCACCCACAGCGATCAAGTCTGACCCCAGCAGGAAAGGAGCCAGCAGCCCTGCCACCCACAGTGATTTAGGAGTGCCCAGCAGGAAAGGAGCCAGCAGTCCTGCCATTCACAGTGATTAAGTCTGAGCCCAGCAGGCAAGGAGCCAGCAGCCCTGCCACCCACAGTGATTTATGAGAGCCCAGCAGGAAGGAGCCAGCAGCCCTGCCACCCACAGTGATTTACGAGAACCCAGAACGAAAGGGTCCAGCATCCCTGCCATTCACAGTGATCAAGTCTGAGCCCAGAAGGAAAGGGGCCAGCAGCCCTACCACCCACAGTGATCAAGTCTGACCCCAGCAGGAAAGGAGCCAGCAGCCCTGCCACCCACAATGATCTAGGAGAGCCCGGCAGGAATGGAGCCAGCAGCCCCGCCACCCACAGTGATCAAGTCTGAGACCAGCAGGCAAGGAGTCAGCAGCCCTGCCATCCACAGTGATTTACGAGAGCCCAGAAGGAACGGGGCAAGCAGCCCTGCCACCCACAGGGATCAAGTCTGAGTCCAGCAGGAAAGGAGCCAGCAGCCCGGCCACCCACAGTGAGCACATCTGAGCCCAGCAGGAAAGGAGCCAGCATCCCTGCCACCCACAGTGATTTAGGAGAGCCCAGAAGGAAAGGGGCCGGCAGCCCTGCCACAAACACTGATTAAGTCTGAGCCAAGCGGGAAAGGAGCCAGCAGCCCTGCCACCCACAGTGATTTAGGAGAGCCCAGCAGGAAAGGAGCCAGCAGACCTGCCATTCACGGTGATTACGTCTGAGCCCAGCAGGCAAGGAACCAGCAGCCCTGCCACCCACAGTGTTTTATGAGAGCCCAGCAGGAAAGGAGCCAGCAGCCCTGCCACCCACAGTGATCAAGTCTGAGCCCCACAGTCAAGGTGCCAGCAGCCCTGCCACCCACAGTGATTTACGAGAGCCCAGAAGGAAAGAGGCCAGCAGCCCTGCCACCCACAGTGATTTACGAGAGCCCAGAAGGAAAGGGGTCAGCATCCTTGCCACCCACAGTGATTTACGAGAAGCCAGAAGGAAAGGGTCCAGCAGCCCTGCCACCCATAGTGATCAAGTCTGAGCCCAGCAGGAAAGGAGCCAGCAGCCCGGCCACCCACAGTGAGCAAGTCTGGGCACAGCGGGAAAGGAGCCAGAAGCCCTACCACCCACAGTGATTTAGGAGAGCCCAGAATGAAAAGGGCCAGCAGCCCTGCCACCCACAGTGATTTAGGAGAGCCCAGAAGGAAAGGAGCCAGCAGCACTACCACCCACAGTGATCAAGTCTGAGCCCAGCAGGAAAGGAGCCAGCATCCCTGCCACCCACAGTGATTTAGAAGAGCCCAGAAGGAAAGGGGCCAGCAGCCCTGCCACCCACAGTGATTTAGGAGAGCCCAGAAGGAAAGGGGCCAGCATCCTTGCCACCCACAGTGATTTACGAGAACCCAGAAGGAAAGGGTCGAGCATCCCTGCCACCCATAGTGATCAAGTCTGAGCCCAGAAGGGAAGGGGCCAGCAGCCCTGCCACCCACAGTGATCAAGTCTGAGCCCATCAGGCAAGGAGCCAGCAGCCCTGCCACACACAGTGATTTACTAGAGCCCAGAAGGAAAGGGGCCAGCATCCTTGCCACCCACAGTGATTTATGAGAACCCAGAAGGAAAGGGTCCAGCAGCCCTGCCACCCATAGTGATCAAGTCTAAGCCCAGAAGGAAAGGGGCCAGCAACCCTGCCACCCACAGTGATCAAGTCTGACCCCAGCAGGAAAGGATCCAGCAGCCCTGCCACCCAGAGTGATTTACGAGAGCCCAGAAGGAAAGAGGCCAGCAGCCCCGCCACCCACAGTGATTTACGAGAGCCCCGAAGGAAAGGGGCCAGCATCCTTGCCACCCACAGTGATTTACGAGAACCCAGAAGGAAAGGGTCCAGCAGCCCTGCCACCCATAGTGGTCAAGTCTGAGCCCAGAAGGAAAGGGGCCCACAGCCCTGCCACCCACAGTGATCAAGTCTGAGCCCAGCAGGAAAGGAGTCAGCAGCCCTGCCACCCACAGTGATTTAGGAGAGCCCAGAAGGAAAGGGGCCAGCAGCCCTACCACCCACATTGATTTACAAGAGCCCAGCAGACAAGGAGCCAGAAGCCCTGCCACCCACAGTGATCAAGTCTGAGCCCAGCAGGAAAGGAGCCAGCATCCCTGCCACCCACAGTGATCAAGTCTGAGCACAGAAGGAAAGGGGCAAGCAGCCCTGCCACCCACAGTGATCAAGTCGGAGCCCAGCAGGAAAGGAGCCAGCAGCCCTGCCACCCACAGTGATTTAGGAGAGCCCAGAAGGAAAGTGGCAAGCAGCCCTGCCACCCACAGTGATCAGGTCTGAGTCCAGCAGGAAAGGAGCCAGCAGCCCTGCCACCCAAAGTGATCAAGTCTGAGCCCAGCAGGAAAGGGGCTAGCAGCCCTGCCACCCACAGTGATTTCGGAGAGCCCAGGAGGAAATGGCCCAGCAGCTCTGCCACCCACAGTGATCAAGTCTGAGCACAGAAGGAAAGGGGCAAGCAGCCCTGCCACCCACAGTGATCAAGTCTGAACCCAGCAGGAAAGGAGCCAGCAGCCCTGTTACCCACAGTGTTTTAGGAGAGCCCAGAAGGAAAGGGGAAAGCATCCCTGTCACCCACAGTGATCAAGTCTGAGACCAGCAGGAATGGAGCCAACAGCCATGCCACCCATAGTGATTTAGGAGGGCCCAGAAGGAAAGGGGCCAGCAGCCCTGGCACCCACAGTGATCAAGTCTGAGCCCAGCAGGAAAGGAGCCAGCAGCCCTGCCAGCCACAATGATTTAGGAGAGCCCAGAAGGAAAGGAGCTAGCAGCCCTACCACCCACAGTGATCAAGTCTGACCCCAGCAGGAAAGGAGCCAGCAGCCCTGCCACCCAAAGTGATCAAGTCTGAGCCCAGCAGGAAAGGGGCTAGCAGCCCTGCCACCCACAGTGATTTCGGAGAGCCCAGGAGGAAATGGCCCAGCAGCTCTGCCACCCACAGTGATCAAGTCTGAGCACAGAAGGAAAGGGGCAAGCAGCCCTGCCACCCACAGTGATCAAGTCTGAACCCAGCAGGAAAGGAGCCAGCAGCCCTGTTACCCACAGTGTTTTAGTAGAGCCCAGAAGGAAAGGGGAAAGCATCCCTGTCACCCACAGTGATCAAGTCTGAGACCAGCAGGAATGGAGCCAACAGCCATGCCACCCATAGTGATTTAGGAGGGCCCAGAAGGAAAGGGGCCAGCAGCCCTGGCACCCACAGTGATCAAGTCTGAGCCCAGCAGGAAAGGAGCCAGCAGCCCTGCCAGCCACAGTGATTTAGGAGAGCCCAGAAGGAAAGGAGCTAGCAGCCCTACCACCCACAGTGATCAAGTCTGACCCCAGCAGGAAAGGAGCCAGCAGCCCTGCCACCCACTGTGATTTAGGAGAGCCCAGCAGGAAAGGGGCCAGCAGCCCTGCCACCCACAGTGATTTAGGAGAGCCCAGAAGGAAAGGGGCAAGCAGCCCTGCCACCCACAGTGATCAAGTCTGAGCCCAACAGGAAAGGAGCCACCAGTCCGGCGACCCACAGTGATCAAGTCTGAGCCCAGAAGGAAAGGGGCCAGCAGCCCTGCCACACACAGTGATTAAGTCTGAGCCAAGCGGGAAAGGAGCCAGCAGCCCTGCCAGCCACAGTGATTTAGGAGAGCCCAGAAGGAAAGGGGGCATCAGCCCTGCCTCCCACAGTGATTAAGTCTGATCCCAGCAGGAAAGGAGCCAGCAGCTCTGCCACCCACAGTGATTTAGGAAAGGCCGGAAGGAAAGGGGCCAGCAGCCCTGCCACCCACAGTGATCAAGTCTGAACCCAGTAGGAAAGGGGCCAGCAGCCCTGCCACCCACAGTGATCAAGTCTGAGCCCAGAAGGAAAGGGGCCCAAAGCCCTGTCTCCCACAGTGATCAGGTCTGAGCCCAGCGGGAAAGGAGTCAGCAGCCCTGCCACCCACAGTGATTTAGGAGAGTCCAGAAGGAAAGGAGCCAGCAGCCCTGCCACCCACAGTGATTAGGTCTGAGCCCAGCAGGCAAGGAGCCAGCAGCCCTGCCACCCACAGTGATTTAGGAGAGCCCAGAATGAAAGGGGCCAGCAGCCTTGCCACACACAGTGATTAAGTCTGAGCCAAGCAGGAAAGGAGCCAGCAGCCCTGCCACCCACAGTGATTTAGGAGAGCCCAGAAGGAATGGGGCCATCAGCCCTGCCTCCCACAGGGATTAAGTCTGATCCCAGCAGGAAAAGAGCCAGCAGCCCTGCCACCCACAGTGATCAAGTCTGAACCCAGTAGGAAAGGGGCCAGCAGCCCTGCCACCCACAGTGATCAAGTCTGAGCCCAGAAGGAAAGGGGCCCCCAGCCCTGCCACCCACAATGATCAAGTCGGAGCCCAGCAGGAAAGGAGTCAGCAGCCCTGCCACCCACAGTGATTTAGGAGAGCCCAGAAGGAAAGGGGCCAGCAGCCCTGCCACCCACAGTGATTTACAAGAGCCCAGCAGACAAGGAGACAACAGCCCTGCCACCCACAGTGATCAAGTCTGAGCACAGAACGAAAGGGGCTAGCAGCCCTGCCACCCACAGTGATCAAGTCTGTCCCCAGCAGGAAAGGAACCAGCAGCCCTGCCACCCACTGTGATTTAGGAGAGCCCAGCAGGAAAGGAGCCAGCAGCCCTGCCATTCAAAGTGATTAAGTCTGAGCCCAGCAGGCAAGGAGCCAGCAGCCCTGCCACCCACAGTGTTTTATGAGAGCCCAGCAGGAAAGGAGCCAGCAGCCTTGCCACACACAGTGATTAAGTCTGAGCCAAGTGGGAAAGGAGCCAGCAGCCCTGCCACCCACAGTGATTTAGGAGAGCCCAGAAGGAAAGGGGGCATCAGCCCTGCCTTCCACAGTGATTAAGTCTGATCCCAGCAGGAAAGGAGCCAGCAGCTCTGCCACCCACAGTGATTTAGGAAAGGCCGGAAGGAAAGGGGCCATCAGCCCTGCCACCCACAGTGATCAAGTCTGAACCCAGTAGGAAAGGGGCCAGCAGCCCTGCCACCCACAGTGATCAAGTCTGAGCCCAGAAGGAAAGGGGCCCAAAGCCCTGTCTCCCACAGTGATCAGGTCTGAGCCCAGCGGGAAAGGAGTCAGCAGCCCTGCCACCCACAGTGATTTAGGAGAGTCCAGAAGGAAAGGAGCCAGCAGCCCTGCCACCCACAGTGATTAGGTCTGAGCCCAGCAGGCAAGGAGCCAGCAGCCCTGCCACCCACAGTGATTTAGGAGAGCCCAGAACGAAAGGGGCCAGCAGCCTTGCCACACACAGTGATTAAGTCTGAGCCAAGCGGGAAAGGAGCCAGCAGCCCTGCCACCCACAGTGATTTAGGAGAGCCCAGAAGGAATGGGGCCATCAGCCCTGCCTCCCACAGTGATTAAGTCTGATCCCAGCAGGAAAAGAGCCAGCAGCCCTGCCACCCACAGTGATCAAGTCTGAACCCAGTAGGAAAGGGGCCAGCAGCCCTGCCACCCACAGTAATCAAGTCTGAGCCCAGAAGGAAAGGGGCCCATAGCCCTGCCACCCACAATGATCAAGTCTGAGCCCAGCAGGAAAGGAGTCAGCATCCCTGCCACCCACAGTGATTTAGGAGAGCCCAGAAGGAAAGGGGCCAGCAGCCCTGCCACCCACAGTGATTTACAAGAGCCCAGCAGACAAGGAGACAACAGCCCTGCCACCCACAGTGATCAAGTCTGAGCACAGAACGAAAGGGGCTAGCAGCCCTGCCACCCACAGTGATCAAGTCTGTCCCCAGCAGGAAATGAGCCAGCAGCCCTGCCACCCACTGTGATTTAGGAGAGCCCAGCAGGAAAGGAGCCAGCAGCCCTGCCATTCAAAGTGATTAAGTCTGAGCCCAGCAGGCAAGGAGCCAGCAGCCCTGCCACCCACAGTGTTCTATGAGAGCCCAGCAGGAAAGGAGCCAGCAGCCTTGCCACACACAGTGATTAAGTCTGAGCCAAGCGGGAAAGGAGCCAGCAGCCCTGCCACCCACAGTGATTTAGGAGAGCCCAGAAGGAATGGGGCCATCAGCCCTGCCTCCCACAGTGATTAAGTCTGATCCCAGCAGGAAAGGAGCCAGCAGCTCTGCCACCCACAGTGATTTAGGAGTGCCTGGAAGGAAAGGTGCCAGCAGCCCTGCAACCCACAGTGATCAAGTCTGAACCCAGTAGGAAAGGGGCCAGCAGCCTTGCCGCCCACAGTGATCAAGTCTGAGCACAGAAGGAAAGGGGCTAGCAGCCCTGCCACCCACAGTGATCAAGTCTGACAACAGCAGGAAAGGAGCCAGCAGCCCTGCCACCCACTGTGATTTAGGAGAGCCCAGCAGGCAAGGAGCCAGCAGCCCTGCCACCCACTGTGATTTACGAGAGCCCAGAAGGAAAGAGGCCAGCTGCCCTGCCACCCACAGTGATTTACGAGAGTCCAGAAGGAAAGGGGCCAGCATCCTTGCCACCCACAGTGATTTACGAGAACCCAGAAGGAAAGGGTCCAGCAGCCCTGCCACCCATAGCGATCAAGTCTGAGCCAAGAAGGAAAGGGGCCAGCAGCCCTGCCACCCACAGCGATCAAGTCTGACCCCAGCAGGAAAGGAGCCAGCAGCCCTGCCACCAAAAGTGATTTACGAGAGCCCAGAAGGAAAGAGGCCAGCAGCCCTGCCACCCACAGTGATTTACGAGAGCCCAGAAGAAAAGGGGCCAGCATCATTACCACCCACAGTGATTTACGAGATCCCAGAAGGAAAGGGTCCAGCAGCCCTGCCACCCATAGTGATCAAGTCTGAGCCCAGAAGGAAAGGGGCCCAAAGCCCTGCCACCCACAGTGATCAAGTCTGAGCCCAGCAGGAAAGGAGTCAGCAGCCCCGCCACCCACAGTGATTTAGGAGAGCCCAGAAGGAAAGGGGGCAGCAGCCCTGCCACCCACAGTGATTTACAAGAGCCCAGCAGGCAAGGAGACAGCAGCCCTGCCACCCACAGAGATCAAGTCTGAGCACAGAAGGAAAGGGGCCAGCAGCCCTGCCACCCACAGTGATCAAGTGTGACCCCAGCAGGAAAGGAGCCAGCAGCCCTGCCACCCACAGTGATTTAGGAGAGCCCAGCAGGAAAGGAGCCAGCAGCCCTGCCATTCACGGTGATTAAGTCTGAGCCCAGCAGGCAAGGAACCAGCAGCCCTGCCACCCACAGTGTTTTATGAGAGCCCAGCAGGAAAGGAGCCAGCAGCCCTGCAACCACAGTGATCAAGTCTGAGCCCAACAGGCAAGGAGCCAGCAGCCCTGCCACCCACAGTGATTTACGAGAGCCCAGAAGGAAAGAGGCCAGCAGCCCTGCCACCCACAGTGATTTACGAGAGCCCAGAAGGAAAGGGGCCAGCATCCTTGCCACCCACAGTGATTTACGAGAACCCAGAAGGAAAGGGTCCAGCAGCCCTGCCACCCATAGTGATCAAGTCTGAGCCCAGAAGGAAAGAGGCCAGCAGCCCTGCCACTCACAGTGGTCAAGTCTGGCCCCAGCAGGAAAGGAGCCAGCAGCCCTGCCACCCACAGTGATTTACGAGAGCCCAGAAGGAAAGAGGCCAGCAGCCCTGCCACCCACAGTGATTTACGAGAGCCCAGAAGGAAAGGGGCCAGCATCCTTGCCACCCACAGTGATTTACGAGAACCCAGAAGGAAAGGGTCCAGCAGCCCTGCCACCCATAGTGATCAAGTCTGAGCCCAGAAGGAAAGGGGCCCAAAGCCTTGCCACCCACAGTGATCAAGTCTGACCCCAGCAGGAAAGGAGCCAGCAACCCGGCCACCCACAGTGAGCAAGTCTGAGCACAGCAGGAAATGAGCCAGCAGCCCTGCCGCCCACAGTGATTTAGGAGAGCCCAGAAGGAAAGGGGCAGGCAGCCCTACCACCCACAGTGATCAAGTCTGAGGCCAGCAGGAAAGGAGCCAGCAGCCCAGCCACACACAGTGATTAAGTCTGAGCCAAGCGGGAAAGGAGCCAGAAGCCCTACCACCCACAGTGATTTAGGAGAGCCCAGAAGGAAAGGAGCCAGCAGCACTACCACCCACAGTGATCAAGTCTGAGCCCAGCAGGAAAGGAGCCAGCAGCCCTGCCACCCACAGTGATTTAGAAGAGCCCAGAAGGAAAGGGGCCAGCAGCCCTGCCACCCACAGTGATTTAGGAGAGCCCAGAAGGAAAGGGGCAAGTAGCCCTGCCACCCACAGTGATCAAGTCTGAGCCCAGCAGGAAAGGAGTCAACAGCCCGGCCATCCACAGTGATCAAGTCTGAGCCCAGCAGGAAAGGAGTCAGCAGCCCTGCCACCCATAGTGATTTAGGAGAGCCCAGAAGGAAAAGTGCCAGCAGCCCTGCCACCCACAGTGATTGAGGAGAGCCCAGAAGGAAAGGGGCCAGCATCCTTGCCACCCACAGTGATTTAAGAGAACCCAGAAGGAAAGGGTCGAGCAGCCCTGCCATCCATAGTGATCAAGTCTGAGCACAGAAGGAAAGGGGCCAGCAGCCCTGCCACCCACAGTGATCAAGTCCGAGCCCATCAGGCAAGGAGCCAGCTGCCCTGCCACCCACAGTGATTTACGAGAGTCCAGAAGGAAAGGGGCCAGCATCCTTGCCACCCACAGTGATTTACGAGAACCCAGAAGGAAAGGGTCCAGCAGCCCTGCCACCCATAGCGATCAAGTCTGAGCCAAGAAGGAAAGGGGCCAGCAGCCCTGCCACCCACAGTGATCAAGTCTGACCCCAGCAGGAAAGGAGCCAGCAGCCCTGCCACCAACAGTGATTTACGAGAGCCCAGAAGGAAAGAGGCCAGCAGCCCTGCCACCCACAGTGATTTACGAGAGCCCAGAAGAAAAGGGGCCAGCATCATTGCCACCCACAGTGATTTACGAGATCCCAGAAGGAAAGGGTCCAGCAGCCCTGCCACCCATAGTGATCAAGTCTGAGCCCAGAAGGAAAGGGGCCCAAAGCCCTGCCACCCACAGTGATCAAGTCTGAGCCCAGCAGGAAAGGAGTCAGCAGCCCCGCCACCCACAGTGATTTAGGAGAGCCCAGAAGGAAAGGGGGCAGCAGCCCTGCCACCCACAGTGATTTATAAGAGCCCAGCAGGCAAGGAGACAGCAGCCCTGCCACCCACAGAGATCAAGTCTGAGCACAGAAGGAAAGGGGCCAGCAGCCCTGCCACCCACAGTGATCAAGTGTGACCCCAGCAGGAAAGGAGCCAGCAGCCCTGCCACCCACAGTGATTTAGGAGAGCCCAGCAGGAAAGGAGCCAGCAGCCCTGCCATTCACGGTGATTAAGTCTGAGCCCAGCAGGCAAGGAACCAGCAGCCCTGCCACCCACAGTGTTTTATGAGAGCCCAGCAGGAAAGGAGCCAGCAGCCCTGCAACCACAGTGATCAAGTCTGAGCCCAACAGGCAAGGAGCCAGCAGCCCTGCCACCCACAGTGATTTACGAGAGCCCAGAAGGAAAGAGGCCAGCAGCCCTGCCACCCACAGTGATTTACGAGAGCCCAGAAGGAAAGGGGCCAGCATCCTTGCCACCCACAGTGATTTACGAGAACCCAGAAGGAAAGGGTCCAGCAGCCCTGCCACCCATAGTGATCAAGTCTGAGCCCAGAAGGAAAGAGGCCAGCAGCCCTGCCACTCACAGTGGTCAAGTCTGACCCCAGCAGGAAAGGAGCCAGCAGCCCTGCCACCCACAGTGATTTACGAGAGCCCAGAAGGAAAGAGGCCAGCAGCCCTGCCACCCACAGTGATTTACGAGAGCCCAGAAGGAAAGGGGCCAGCATCCTTGCCACCCACAGTGATTTACGAGAACCCAGAAGGAAAGGGTCCAGCAGCCCTGCCACCCATAGTGATCAAGTCTGAGCCCAGAAGGAAAGGGGCCCAAAGCCCTGCCACCCACAGTGATCAAGTCTGACCCCAGCAGGAAAGGAGCCAGCAACCCGGCCACCCACAGTGAGCAAGTCTGAGCACAGCATGAAATGAGCCAGCAGCCCTGCCGCCCACAGTGATTTAGGAGAGCCCAGAAGGAAAGGGGCAGGCAGCCCTACCACCCACAGTGATCAAGTCTGAGGCCAGCAGGAAAGGAGCCAGCAGCCCAGCCACACACAGTGATTAAGTCTGAGCCAAGCGGGAAAGGAGCCAGAAGCCCTACCACCCACAGTGATTTAGGAGAGCCCAGAAGGAAAGGAGCCAGCAGCACTACCACCCACAGTGATCAAGTCTGAGCCCAGCAGGAAAGGAGCCAGCAGCCCTGCCACCCACAGTGATTTAGAAGAGCCCAGAAGGAAAGGGGCCAGCAGCCCTGCCACCCACAGTGATTTAGGATAGCCCAGAAGGAAAGGGGCAAGTAGCCCTGCCACCCACAGTGATCAAGTCTGAGCCCAGCAGGAAAGGAGTCAACAGCCCGGCCATCCACAGTGATCAAGTCTGAGCCCAGCAGGAAAGGAGTCAGCAGCCCTGCCACCCACAGTGATTTAGGAGAGCCCAGAAGGAAAAGTGCCAGCAGCCCTGCCACCCACAGTGATTGAGGAGAGCCCAGAAGGAAAGGGGCCAGCATCCTTGCCACCCACAGTGATTTAAGAGAACCCAGAAGGAAAGGGTCGAGCAGCCCTGCCATCCATAGTGATCAAGTCTGAGCACAGAAGGAAAGGGGCCAGCAGCCCTGCCACCCACAGTGATCAAGTCCGAGCCCATCAGGCAAGGAGCCAGCAGCCCTGCCACCCACAGTGATTTACTAGAGCCCAGAATGAAAGGTGCCAGCATCCTTGCCACCCACAGTGATTTACGAGAACCCAGAAGGAAAGGGTCCAGCAGCCCTGCCACCCATAGTTATAAAGTCTAAGCCCAGAAGGAAAGGGGCCAGCAACCCTGCCACCCACTGTGATCAAGTCTGACTCCAGCAGGAAAGGAGCCAGCAGCCCTGCCACCCACAGTGATTTACGAGAGCCCAGAAGGAAAGAGGCCAGCAGCCCTGCCACCCACAGTGATTTACGAGAGCCCAGAAGGAAAGGGGCCAGCATCCTTGCCACCCACAGTGATTTACGAGAACCCAGCAGGAAAGGAGCCAGCAGCCCTGCCATTCACGTTGATTAAGTCTGAGCCCAGCAGGCAAGGTCCCAGCAGCCCTGCCACCCACAGTGTTTTATGAGAGCCCAGCAGGAAAGGAGCCAGCAGCCCTGCCACCCACAGTGATCAAGTCTGAGCCCAACAGGCAAGGAGCCAGCAGCCCTGCCACCCACAGTGATTTACGAGAGCCCAGAAGGAAAGGGGCCAGCATCCTTGCCACCCACAGTGATTTACGAGAACCCAGGAGGAAAGGAGCCAGCAGCCCTGCCATTCACGGTGATTAAGTCTGAGCCCAGCAGGCAAGGAGACAGCAGCCCTGCCACCCACAGTGATCAGGTCTGAGCACAGAAGGAAAGGGGCCAGCAGCCCTGCCACCCACAGTGATCAAGTGTGACCCCAGCAGGAAAGGAGCCAGCAGCCCTGCCACCCACAGTGATTTAGGAGAGCCCAGCAGGAAAGGAGCCAGCAGCCCTGCCATTCACGGTGATTAAGTCTGAGCCCAGCAGGCAAGGAACCAGCAGCCCTGCCACCCACAGTGTTTTATGAGAGCCCAGCAGGAAAGGAGCCAGCAGCCCTGCCACCCACAGTGATCAAGTCTGAGCCCAACAGGCAAGGAGCCAGCAGCCCTGCCACCCACAGTGATTTACGAGAGCCCAGAAGGAAAGAGGCCAGCAGCCCTGCCACCCACAGTGATTTACGAGAGCCCAGAAGGAAAGGGGCCAGCATCCTTGCCACCCACAGTGATTTACGAGAACCCAGAAGGAAAGGGTCCAGCAGCCCTGCCACCCATAGTGATCAAGTCTGAGCCCAGAAGGAAAGAGGCCAGCAGCCCTGCCACTCACAGTGGTCAAGTCTGACCCCAGCAGGAAAGGAGCCAGCAGCCCTGCCACCCACAGTGATTTACGAGAGCCCAGAAGGAAAGAGGCCAGCAGCCCTGCCACCCACAGTGATTTACGAGAGCCCAGAAGGAAAGGGGCCAGCATCCTTGCCACCCACAGTGATTTACGAGAACCCAGAAGGAAAGGGTCCAGCAGCCCTGCCACCCATAGTGATCAGGTCTGAGCCCAGAAGGAAAGGGGCCAGCAGCCCTGCCACCCACAGTGATCAAGTCTGACCCCAGCAGGAAAGGAGCCAGCAGCCCGGCCACCCACAGTGAGCAAGTCTGAGCACAGCAGGAAATGAGCCAGCAGCCCTGCCGCCCACAGTGATTTAGGAGAGCCCAGAAGGAAAGGGGCCGGCAGCCCTACCACCCACAGTGATCAAGTCTGAGGCCAGCAGGAAAGGAGCCAGCAGCCCAGCCACACACAGTGATAAAGTCTGAGCCAAGCGGGAAAAGAGCCAGAAGCCCTACCACCCACAGTGATTTAGGAGAGCCCAGAAGGAAAGGAGCCAGCAGCACTTCCACCCACAGTGATCAAGTCTGAGCCCAGCAGGAAAGGAGCCAGCAGCCCTGCCACACACAGTGATTTAGGAGAGCCCAGAAGGAAAGGTGCCAGCATCCCTGCCACCCACAGTGATTTACAAGAGCACAGCAGGCAAGGAGCCAGCAGCCCTGCCACCCACAGTGATCAAGTCTGAGCACAGTAGGAAAGGGGCCAGCAGCCCTGCCACCCACAGTGATCAAGTCTGACCCCAGCAGGAAAGGAGCCAGCAGCCCTGCCACCCACAGTGATTTAGGAGTGCCCAGCAGGAAAGGAGCCAGCAGCCCTGCCATTCACAGTGATTAAGTCTGAGCCCAGCAGGCAAGGAGCCAGCAGCCCTGCCACCCACAGTGATTTATGAGAGCCCAGCAGGAAGGAGCCAGCAGCCCTGCCACCCACAGTGATCAAGTCTGAGCCCATCAGGCAAGGAGCCAGCAGCCCTGCCACCCACAGTGATTTACGAGAGCCCAGAAGGAAACAGGCCAGCAGCCCTGCCACCCACAGTGATTTACGAGAACCCAGAACGAAAGGGTCCAGCAGCCCTGCCATCCACAGTGATCAAGTCTGAGCCCAGAAGGAAAGGGGCCAGCAGCCCTACCACCCACAGTGATCAAGTCTGACCCCAGCAGGAAAGGAGCCAGCAGCCCTGCCACCCACAATGATCTAGGAGAGCCCGGCAGGAATGGAGCCAGCAGCCCCGCCACCCACAGTGATCAAGTCTGAGACCAGCAGGCAAGGAGTCAGCAGTCCGGCCACCCACAGTGAGCACATCTGAGCCCAGCAGGAAAGGAGCTAGCATCCCTGCCACCCACAGTGATTTAGGAGAGCCCAGAAGGAAAGGGGCAAGCAGCCCTGCCACCCACAGGGATCATGTCTGAGTCTAGCAGGAAAGGAGCCAGCAGCCCGGCCACCCACAGTGAGCACATCTGAGCCCAGCAGGAAAGGAGATAGCATCCCTGCCACCCACAGTGATTTAGGAGAGCCCAGAAGGAAAGGGGCCGGCAGCCCTGCCACAAACACTGATTAAGTCTGAGCCAAGCGGGAAAGGAGCCAGCAGCCCTGCCACCCACAGTGATTTAGGAGAGCCCAGCAGGAAAGGAGCCAGCAGACCTGCCATTCACGGTGATTAAGTCTGAGCCCAGCAGGCAAGGAACCAGCAGCCCTGCCACCCACAGTGTTTTATGAGAGCCCAGCAGGAAAGGAGCCAGCAGCCCTGCCACCCACAGTGATCAAGTCTGAGCCCAACAGTCAAGGAGCCAGCAGCCCTGCCACCCACAGTGATTTACGAGAGCCCAGAAGGAAAGAGGCCAGCAGCCCTGCCACCCACAGTGATTTACGAGAGCCCAGAAGGAAAGGGGCCAGCATCCTTGCCACCCACAGTGATTTACGAGAACCCAGAAGGAAAGGGTCCAGCAGCCCTGCCACCCATAGTGATCAAGTCTGAGCCCAGAAGGAAAGAGGCAAGCAGCCCTGCCACTCACAGTGATCAAGTCTGACCCCAGCAGGAAAGGAGCCAGCAGCCCTGCCACCCACAGCGATTTACGAGAGCCCAGAAGGAAAGAGGCCAGCAGCCCTGCCACCCACAGTGATTTACGAGAGCCCAGAAGGAAAGGGGCCAGCATCCTTGCCACCCACAGTGATTTACGAGAACCCAGAAGGAAAGGGTCCAGCAGCCCTGCCACCCATAGTGATCAAGTCTGAGCCCAGAAGGAAAGGGGCCAGCAGCCCTGCCACCCACAGTGATCAAGTCTGACCCCAGCAGGAAAGGAGCCAGCAGCCCGGCCACCCACAGTGAGCAAGTCTGAGCACAGCAGGAAATGAGCCAGCAGCCCTGCCGCCCACAGTGATTTAGGAGGGCCCAGAAAGATAGGGGCCGGCAGCCCTACCACCCACAGTGATCAAGTCTGAGGCCAGCAGGAAAGGAGCCAGCAGCCCGGCCACCCACAGTGATTAAGTCTCAGCCAAGCGGGAAAGGAGCCAGAAGCCCTACCACCCACAGTGATTTAGGAGAGCCCAGAAGGAAAAGGGCCAGCAGCCCTGCCACCCACAGTGATTTAGGAGAGCCCAGAAGGAAAGGGGCCAGCATCCCTGCCACCCACAGTGATCAAGTCTGACCCCAGCAGGAAAGGAGCCAGCAGCCCGGCCACCCACAGTGAGCAAGTCTGAGCACAGCAGGAAATGAGCCAGCAGCCCTGCCGCCCACAGTGATTTAGGAGAGCCCAGAAGGAAAGGGGCCGGCAGCCCTACCACCCACAGTGATCAAGTCTGAGGCCAGCAGGAAAGGAGCCAGCAGCACGGCCACACACAGTGATTAAGTCTGAGCCAAGCGGGAAAGGAGCCAGAAGCCCTACCACCCACAGTGATTTAGGAGAGCCCAGAAGGAAAGGAGCCAGCAGCACTACCACCCACATTGATCAAGTCTGAGCCCAGCAGGAAAGGAGCCAGCAGCCCGGCCACCCACAGTGAGCAAGTCTGAGCACAGCAGGAAATGAGCCAGCAGCCCTGCCGCCCACAGTGATTTAGGAGAGCCCAGAAGGAAAGGGGCCGGCAGCCCTACCACCCACAGTGATCAAGTCTGAGGCCAGCAGGAAAGGAGCCAGCAGCACGGCCACACACAGTGATTAAGTCTGAGCCAAGCGGGAAAGGAGCCAGCAGCCCTGCAACCCACAGTGATTTAGAAGAGCCCAGAAGGAAAGGGGCCAGCAGCCCTGCCACCCACAGTGATTTAGGAGAGCCCAGAAGGGAAGGGGCAAGTAGCCCTGCCACCCACAGTGATCAAGTCTGAGCCCAGCAGGAAAGGAGTCAGCAGCCCGGCCATCCACAGTGATCAAGTCTGAGCCCAGCAGGAAAGGAGTCAGCAGCCCTGCCACCCACAGTGATTTAGGAGAGCCAAGAAGGAAAAGGGCCAGCAGCCCTGCCACCCACAGTGATTTAGGAGAGCCCAGAAGGAAAGGGGCCAGCATCCTTGCCACCCACAGTGATTTAAGAGAACCCAGAAGGAAAGGGTCGAGCAGCCCTGCCATCCATAGTGATCAAGTCTGAGCACAGAAGGAAAGGGGCCAGCAGCCCTGCCACCCACAGTGATCAAGTCCAAGCCCATCAGGCAAGGAGCCAGCAGCCCTGCCACCCACAGCGATTTACTAGAGCCCAGAATGAAAGGTGCCAGCATCCTTGCCGCCCACAGTGATTTACGAGAACCCAGAAGGAAAGGGTCCAGCAGCCCTGCCACCCATAGTTATCAAGTCTAAGCCCAGAAGGAAAGGGGCCAGCAACCCTGCCACCCACAGTGATCAAGTCTGACTCCAGCAGGAAAGGAGCCAGCAGCCCTGCCACCCAGAGTGATTTACGAGAGCCCAGAAGGAAAGAGGCCAGCAGCCCCGCCACCCACAGTGATTTACGAGAGCCCAGAAGGAAAGGGTCCAGCAGCCCTGCCACCCATAGTGATCAAGTCTGAGCCCAGAAGGAAAGGGGCCCACAGCCCTGCCACCCACAGTGATCAAGTCTGAGCCCAGCAGGAAAGGAGTCAGCAGCCCTGCCACCCACAGTGATTTAGGAATGCCCAGAAGGAAAGGGGCAAGCAGCCCTGCCACCCACAGTGATTTACAAGAGCCCAGCAGGCAAGGAGACAGCAGCCCTGCCACCCATAGTGATCAAGTCTGACCCAAGCTGGAAAGGAGCCAGCAGCCCTGCCACCCACAGTGATTTATGAGAGCCCAGCAGGAAAGGAGCCAGCAGCCCTGCCATTCACAGTGATTAAGTCTGAGCCCAGCAGGCAAGGAACCAGCAGCCATGCCACCCACAGTGTTTTATGAGAGCCCAGCAGGAAAGGAGCCAGCAGCCCTGCCACCCAATTTGATTTACGAGAGCCCAGAAGGAAAGAGGCCAGCAGCCCTGCCACCCGCAGTGATTTACGAGAGCCCAGAAGGAAAGGGGCCAGCATCCTTGCCACCCACAATGATTTACGAGAACCCAGAAGGAAAGGGTCCAGTCACCCTGCCGCTCATAGTGATCAAGTCTGAGCCCAGAAGGAAAGGGGCCAGCAGCCCTGCCACCCACAGTGATCAAGTCTGACCCCAGCAGGAAAGGAGCCAGCAGCCCTGCCACCCACATTGATTTACGAGAGCCCAGAAGGAAAGAGGCCAGGAGCCCTGCCACACACAGTGATTTACGAGAGCCCAGAAGGAAAGGGGCCAGCATCCTTGCCACCCACAGTGATTTACCAGAACCCAGAAGGAAAGGGTCCAGCAGCCCTGCCACCCATAGTGATCAAGTCTGAGCCCAGAAGGAAAGGGGCCAGCAGCCCTGCCACCCACAGTGATCAAGTCTGACCCCAGCAGGAAAGGAGCTAGCAGCCCTGCCACCCACAGTGATCAAGTCTGAGACCAGCAGGCAAGGAGCCAGCAGCCCTACCATCCACAGTGATTTACGAGAGCCCAGAAGGAAAGGGGCAAGCAGCCCTGCCACCCACAGTGATCAAGTCTGAGCCCAGCAGGAAAGGAGCCAGCAGCCCTACCACCCACAGTGATCAAGTCTGAGCCCAGCAGGAAAGGAGCCAGCAGCCCGGCCACACACAGTGATTAAGTCTGAGCCAAGCGGGAAAGGAGCCAGAAGCCCTACCATCCACAGTGATTTACGAGAGCCCAGAAGGAAAGGGGCAAGCAGCCCTGCCACCCATAGTGATCAAGTCTGAGCCCAGAAGGAAAGGGGCAAGCAGCCCTGCCACCCACAGTGATCAAGTCTGAGCCCAGCAGGAAAGGAGCCAGCAGCCCTACCACCCACAGTGATCAAGTCTGAGCCCAGCAGGAAAGGAGCCAGCAGCCCGGCCACACACAGTGATTAAGTCTGAGCCAAGCGGGAAAGGAGCCAGAAGCCCTACCACCCACAGTGATTTAGGAGAGCCCAGAAGGAAAGGAGCCAGCAGCACTACCACCCACAGTGATCAAGTCTGAGCGCAGCAGAAAAGGAGCCAGCAGCCCTGCCACCCACAGTGATTTAGAAGAGCCCAGAAGGAAAGGGGCCAGCAGCCCTGCCACCCACAGTGATTTAAGAGAGCCCAGAAGGAAAGGAGCCAGCAGCACTACCACCCACAGTGATCAAGTCTGAGTGCAGCAGAAAAGGAGCCAGCAGCCCTGCCACCCACAGTGATTTAGAAGAGCCCAGAAGGAAAGGCGCCAGCAGCCCTGCCACCCACAGTGATTTAAGAGAGCCCAGAAGGAAAGGGGCAAGCAGTCCTGCCACCCACAGTGATCAAGTCTGAGCCCAGCAGGAAAGGAGCCAGCAGCCCGGCCATCCACAGTGATCAAGTCTGAGCCCAGCAGGAAAGGAGTCAGCAGCCCTGCCACCCACAGTGATTTAGGAGAGCCCAGAAGGAAAAGGGCCAGCAGCCCTGCCACCCACAGTGATTTAGGAGAGCCCAGAAGGAAAGGGGCAAGCAGCCCTGCCACCCACAGTGATCAAGTCTGAGCCCAGCAGGAAAGGAGCCAGCAGCCCAGCCACCCACAGTGATCAAGTCTGAGCCCAGAAGGAAAGGGGCCAGCAGCCCTGCCACCCACAGTGATTTACTAGAGCCCAGAAGGAAAGGGGCCAGCATCCTTGCCACCCACAGTGATTTACGAGAACCCAGAAGGAAAGGGTCCAGCAGCCCTGCCACCCATAGTTATCAAGTCTAAGCCCAGAAGGAAAGGGGCCAGAAACCCTGCCACCCACAGTGATCAAGTCTGACTCCAGCAGGAAAGGAGCCAGCAGCCCTGCCACCCAGAGTGATTTACGAGAGCCCAGAAGGAAAGAGGCCAGCAGCCCCGCCACCCACAGTGATTTACGAGAGCCCAGAAGGAAAGGGGCCAGCATCCTTGCCACCCACAGTGATTTACGAGAACGCAGAAGGAAAGGGTCCAGCAGCCCTGCCACCCATAGTGATCAAGTCTGAGCCCAGAAGGAAAGGGGCCCACAGCCCTGCCACCCACAGTGATCAAGTCTGAGCCCAGCAGGAAAGGAGCCAGCAGCCCTGCCACCCAGAGTGATTTACGATAGCCCAGAAGGAAAGAGGCCAGCAGCCCTGCCACCCACAGTGATTTACGAGAGCCCAGAAGGAAAGGGGCCAGCATCCTTGCCACCCACAGTGATTTACGAGAACCCAGAAGGAAAGGGTCCAGCAGCCCTGCCACCCATAGTGATCAAGTCTGAGCCCAGAAGGAAAGGGCCGACAGCCCTGCCACCCACAGTGATCAAGTCTGAGCCCAGCAGGAAAGGAGTCAGCAGCACTGCCACCCACAGTGATTTAGGAGAGCCCAGAAAGAAAGGGGCCAACAGCCCTGCCACCCACAGTGATTTACAAGAGCCCAGCAGGCAAGGAGACAGCAGCCCTGCCACCCACAGTGATCAATTCTGAGCACAGAAGGAAAGGGGCCAGCAGCCCTGCCACCCACAGTGATCAAGTCTGACCCCAGCAGGAAAGGAGCCAGCAGCCCTGCCACCCACAGTGATTTAGGAGAGCCCAGCAGGAAAGGAGCCAGCAGCCCTGCCATTCACAGTGATTAAGTCTGAGCACAGCAGGCAAGGAACCAGCAGCCCTGCCACCCACAGTGTTTTATGAGAGCCCAGCAGGAAAGGAGCCAGCATCCTTGCCACCCACAGTGATTTACGAGAACCCAGAAGGAAAGGGTCCAGCAGCCCTGCCACCCATAGTGATCAAGTCTAAGCCCAGAAGGAAAGGGGCCAGCAGCCCTGCCACCCACAGTGATCTAGTCTGACCCCAGCAGGAAAGGATCTAGCAGCCCTGCCACCCACAGTGATCAAGTCTGAGACCAGCAGGCAAGGAGCCAGAAGCCCTGCCATCAACAGTGATTTACGAGAGCCCAGAAGGAAAGGGGCAAGCAGCCCTGCCACCCACAGTGATCAAGTTTGAGCCCAGCAGGAAAGGAGCCAGAAGCCCGGCCACCCACAGTGAGCTAGTTTGAGCACAGCAGGAAATGAGCCAGCAGCCCTGCCACCCACAGTGATTTAGGAGAGCCCAGAAGGAAAGGGGCCGGCAGCCCTACCACCCACAGTGATCAAGTCTGAGCCCAGCAGGAAAGGAGCCAGCATCCCGGCCACACATAGTGATTAAGTCTGAGCCAAGCGGGAAAGGAGCCAGAAGCCCTACCACCCACAGTGATTTAGGAGAGCCCAGAAGGAAAGGAGCCAGCAGCACTACCACCCACAGTGATCAAGTCTGAGCCTAGCAGGAAAGGAGCCAGCAGCCCTGCCACCCACAGTGATATAGAAGAGCCCAGAAGGAAAGGGGCCAGCAGCTCTGCCACCCACAGTGATTTAGGAGAGCCCAGAAGGAAAGGGGCAAGCGGCCCTGCCACCCACAGTGATCAAGCCTGAGCCCAGCAGGAAAGGAGCCAGCAGCCCGGCCATCTACAGTGATCAAGTCTGAGCCCAGCAGGCAAGGAGTCAGCAGCCCTGCCACCCACAGAGATTTAAGAGAGCCCAGAAGGAAAAGGGCCAGCAGCCCTGCCACCCACAGTGATTTAGGAGAGCCCAGAAGGAAAGGGGCAAGCAGCCCTGCCACCCACAGTGATCAAGTCTGAGCCCAGCAAGAAAGGAGCCAGCAGCCCGGCCACCCACAGTGATCAAGTCTGAGCCGAGAAGGAAAGGGGCCAGCAGCCCTGCCACACACAGTGATTAAGTCTGAGCCAAGCGGGAAAGGACCAGCAGCCCTTCCACCCACAGTGATTTAGGAGAGCCCAGAAGGAAAGGGGCCATCAGCCCTGCCTCCCACAGTGATTAAGTCTGATCCTAGCAGGAAAGGAGCCAGCAGCTCTGCCACCCACAGTGATTTTGGAGAGCCCAGAAGGAAAGGGGCCAGCAGCCCTGCCACCCACAGTGATAAAGTCTGAACCCAGTAGGAAAGGGGCCAGCAGCCCTGCCACCCACAGTGATCAAGTCTGAGCCCATAAGGAAAGGGGCCCACAGCCCTGCCACCCACAGTGATCAGTTCTGAGCCCAGCAGGAAAGGAGTCAGCAGCCCTGCCACCCACAGTGATTTAGGAGAGCCCAGAAGGAAAGGAGCCAGCAGCCCTGCCACCCACAGTGATCAAGTCTGAGCTCAGCAGGCAAGGAGCCAGCAGCCCTGCCACCCACAGTGATCAAGTCTGAGCCCAGAGGGAAAGGGGCCAGCAGCCCTGCCACCCACAGTGATCAAGTCTGACCCCAGCAGGGAAGGAGCCAGTAGCCCTGCCACCCACAGTGATTTAGGAGAGCACAGCAGGAAAGGAGCCAGCAGCCCTGCCACCCACAGTGATTAAGTCTGAGCCAAGCAGGCAAGGAGCCAGCAGCCCTGCCACCCACAGTGATTTAGGAGAGCCCAGAAGGAAAGGGGCCAGCAGCCCTGCCACACACAGTGATTAAGTCTGAGCCAAGCGGGAAAGGGGCCATCAGCCCTGCCTCCCACAGTGATTAAGTCGGATCCCAGCAGGAAAGGAGCCAGCAGCTCTGCCACCCACAGTGATTTAGGAGAGCCTGGAAGGAAAGGGGCCAGCAGCCCTGCCACCCACAGTGATCAAGTCTGAGCCCAGAAGGAAAGGGGCCCACAGAACTGCCACCCACAGTGATCAAGTCTAATCCCAGCAGGAAATGGGTCAGCAGCCCTGCCACCCACAGTGATTTAGGAGAGCCCAGAAGGAAAGGTGCCAGCAGCCCTGCCACCCACAGTGATTTACAAGAGCACAGCAGACAAGGAGCCAACAGCCCTGCCACCCACAGTGATCAAGTCTGAGCACAGTAGGAAAGGGGCCAGCAGCCCTGCCACCCACAGTGATCAAGTCTGACCCCAGCAGGAAAGGAGCCAGCAGCCCTGCCACCCACAGTGATTTAGGAGTGCCCAGCAGGAAAGGAGCCAGCAGTCCTGCCATTCACAGTGATTAAGTCTGAGCCCAGCAGGCAAGGAGCCAGCAGCCCTGCCACCCACAGTGATTTATGAGAGCCCAGCAGGAAGGAGCCAGCAGCCCTGCCACCCACAGTGATTTATGAGAACCCAGAACGAAAGGGTCCAGCATCCCTGCCATCCACAGTGATCAAGTCTGAGCCCAGAAGGAAAGGGGCCAGCAGCCCTACCACCCACAGTGATCAAGTCTGACCCCAGCAGGAAAGGAGCCAGCAGCCCTGCCACCCACAATGATCTAGGAGAGCCCGGCAGGAATGGAGCCAGCAGCCCCGCCACCCACAGTGATCAAGTCTGAGCCCAGAAGGAAAGGGGCCAGCAGCCCTGCCACCCACAGTGATCAAGTCCGAGCCCATCAGGCAAGGAGCCAGCAGCCCTGCCACCCACAGTGATTTACTAGAGCCCAGAAGGAAAGGGGCCAGCATCCTTGCCACCCACAGTGATTTACGAGAACCCAGAAGGAAAGAGTCCAGCAGCCCTGCCACCCATAGTTATCAAGTCTAAGCCCAGAAGGAAAGGGGCCAGAAACCCTGCCACCCACAGTGATCAAGTCTGACTCCAGCAGGAAAGGAGCCAGCAGCCCTGCCACCCAGAGTGATTTACGAGAGCCCAGAAGGAAAGAGGCCAGCAGCCCCGCCACCCACAGTGATTTACGAGAGCCCAGAAGGAAAGGGGCCAGCATCCTTGCCACCCACAGTGATTTACGAGAACGCAGAAGGAAAGGGTCCAGCAGCCCTGCCACCCACAGTGATCAACTCTGAGCCCAGCAGGAAAGGAGCCAGCAGCCCTGCCACCCACAGTGATTTACGAGAGCCCAGAAGGAAAGAGGCCAGCAGCCCTGCCACCCACAGTGATTTACGAGAGCCCAGAAGGAAAGGGGCCAGCATCCTTGCCACCCACAGTGATTTACGAGAACCCAGAAGGAAAGGGTCCAGCAGCCCTGCCACCCATAGTGATCAAGTCTGAGCCCAGAAGGAAAGGGCCGACAGCCCTGCCACCCACAGTGATCAAGTCTGAGCCCAGCAGGAAAGGAGTCAGCAGCACTGCCACCCACAGTGATTTAGGAGAGCCCATAAAGAAAGGTGCCAGCAGCCCTGCCACCCACAGTGATTTACAAGAGCCCAGCAGGCAAGGAGACAGCAGCCCTGCCACCCACAGTGATCAATTCTGAGCACAGAAGGAAAGGGGCCAGCAGCCCTGCCACCCACAGTGATCAAGTCTGACCCCAGCAGGAAAGGAGCCAGCAGCCCTGCCACCCACAGTGATTTAGGAGAGCCCAGCAGGAAAGGAGCCAGCAGCCCTGCCATTCACAGTGATTAAGTCTGAGCACAGCAGGCAAGGAACCAGCAGCCCTGCCACCCACAGTGTTTTATGAGAGCCCAGCAGGAAAGGAGCCAGCAGCCCTGCCACCAACAGTGATTTGCGAGAGCCCAGAAGTAAAGGGGCCAGCATCCTTGCCACCCACAGTGATTTACGAGAACCCAGAAGGAAAGGGTCCAGCAGCCCTGCCACCCATAGTGATCAAGTCTGAGCCCAGAAGGAAAGGGGCCAGCAGCCCTGCCACCCACAGTGATCTAGTCTGACCCCAGCAGGAAAGGAGCTAGCAGCCCTGCCACCCACAGTGATCAAGTCTGAGACCAGCAGGCAAGGAGCCAGAAGCCCTGCCATCAACAGTGATTTACGAGAGCCCAGAAGGAAAGGGGCAAGCAGCCCTGCCACCCACAGTGATCAAGTTTGAGCCCAGCAGGAAAGGAGCCAGCAGCCCGGCCACCCACAGTGAGCAAGTTTGAGCACAGCAGGAAATGAGCCAGCAGCCCTGCCACCCACAGTGATTTAGGAGAGCCCAGAAGGAAAGGGGCCGGCAGCCCTACCACCCACAGTGATCAAGTCTGAGCCCAGCAGGAAAGGAGCCAGTATCCCGGCCACACATAGTGATTAAGTCTGAGACAAGCGGGAAAGGAGCCAGAAGCCCTACCACCCACAGTGATTTAGGAGAGCCCAGAAGGAAAGGAGCCAGCAGCACTACCACCCACAGTGATCAAGTCTGAGCCTAGCAGGAAAGGAGCCAGCAGCCCTGCCACCCACAGTGATATAGAAGAGCCCAGAAGGAAAGGGGCCAGCAGCTCTGCCACCCACAGTGATTTAGGAGAGCCCAGAAGGAAAGGGGCAAGCGGCCCTGCCACCCACAGTGATCAAGCCTGAGCCCAGCAGGAAAGGAGCCAGCAGCCCGGCCATCTACAGTGATCAAGTCTGAGCCCAGCAGGCAAGGAGTCAGCAGCCCTGCCACCCACAGTGATTTAAGAGAGCCCAGAAGGAAAAGGGCCAGCAGCCCTGCCACCCACAGTGATTTAGGAGAGCCCAGAAGGAAAGGGGCAAGCAGCCCTGCCACCCACAGTGATCAAGTCTGAGCCCAGCAGGAAAGGAGCCAGCAGCCCGGCCACCCACAGTGATCAAGTCTGAGCCGAGAAGGAAAGGGGCCAGCAGCCCTGCCACACACAGTGATTAAGTCTGAGCCAAGCGGGAAAGGACCAGCAGCCCTTCCACCCACAGTGATTTAGGAGAGCCCAGAAGGAAAGGGGCCATCAGCCCTGCCTCCCACAGTGATTAAGTCTGATCCTAGCAGGAAAGGAGCCAGCAGCTCTGCCACCCACAGTGATTTTGGAGAGCCCAGAAGGAAAGGGGCCAGCAGCCCTGCCACCCACAGTGATAAAGTCTGAACCCAGTAGGAAAGGGGCCAGCAGCCCTGCCACCCACAGTGATCAAGTCTGAGCCCATAAGGAAAGGGGCCCACAGCCCTGCCATCCACAGTGATCAGTTCTGAGCCCAGCAGGAAAGGAGTCAGAAGCCCTGCCTCCCACAGTGATTTAGGAGAGCCCAGAAGGAAAGGAGCCAGCAGCCCTGCCACCCACAGTGATCAAGTCTGAGCTCAGCAGGCAAGGAGCCAGCAGCCCTGCCACCCACAGTGATCAAGTCTGAGCCCAGAGGGAAAGGGGCCAGCAGCCCTGCCACCCACAGTGATCAAGTCTGACCCCAGCAGGGAAGGAGCCAGTAGCCCTGCCACCCACAGTGATTTAGGAGAGCACAGCAGGAAAGGAGCCAGCAGCCCTGCCACCCACAGTGATTAAGTCTGAGCCCAGCAGGCAAGGAGCCAGCAGCCCTGCCACCCACAGTGATTTAGGAGAGCCCAGAAGGAAAGGGGCCAGCAGCCCTGCCACACACAGTGATTAAGTCTGAGCCAAGCGGGAAAGGGGCCATCAGCCCTGCCTCCCACAGTGATTAAGTCGGATCCCAGCAGGAAAGGAGCCAGCAGCTCTGCCACCCACAGTGATTTAGGAGAGCCTGGAAGGAAAGGGGCCAGCAGCCCTGCCACCCACAGTGATCAAGTCTGAACCTAGTAGGAAAGGGGCCAGCATCCCTGCCACCCACAGTGATCAAGTCTGAGCCCAGAAGGAAAGGGGCCCACAGAACTGCCACCCACAGTGATCAAGTCTAAGCCCAGCAGGAAATGGGTCAGCAGCCCTGCCACCCACAGTGATTTAGGAGAGCCCAGAAGGAAAGGTGCCAGCAGCCCTGCCACCCACAGTGATTTACAAGAGCACAGCAGACAAGGAGCCAGCAGCCCTGCCACCCACAGTGATCAAGTCTGAGCACAGTAGGAAAGGGGCCAGCAGCCCTGCCACCCACAGTGATCAAGTCTGACCCCAGCAGGAAAGGAGCCAGCAGCCCTGCCACCCACAGTGATTTAGGAGTGCCCAGCAGGAAAGGAGCCAGCAGTCCTGCCATTCACAGTGATTAAGTCTGAGCCCAGCAGGCAAGGAGCCAGCAGCCCTGCCACCCACAGTGATTTATGAGAGCCCAGCAGGAAGGAGCCAGCAGCCCTGCCACCCACAGTGATTTACGAGAACCCAGAACGAAAGGGTCCAGCATCCCTGCCATCCACAGTGATCAAGTCTGAGCCCAGAAGGAAAGGGGCCAGCAGCCCTACCACCCACAGTGATCAAGTCTGACCCCAGCAGGAAAGGAGCCAGCAGCCCTTCCACCCACAATGATCTAGGAGAGCCCGGCAGGAATGGAGCCAGCAGCCCCGCCACCCACAGTGATCAAGTCTGAGACCAGCAGGCAAGGAGTCAGCAGCCCTGCCATCCACAGTGATTTACGAGAGCCCAGAAGGAAAGGGGCAAGCAGCCCTGCCACCCACAGGGATCAAGTCTGAGTCCAGCAGGAAAGGAGCCAGCAGCCCGGCCACCCACAGTGAGCACATCTGAGCCCAGCAGGAAAGGAGCCAGCATCCCTGCCACCCACAGTGATTTAGGAGAGCCCAGAAGGAAAGGGGCCGGCAGCCCTGCCACAAACACTGATTAAGTCTGAGCCAAGCGGGAAAGGAGCCAGCAGCCCTGCCACCCACAGTGATTTAGGAGAGCCCAGCAGGAAAGGAGCCAGCAGACCTGCCATTCACGGTGATTAAGTCTGAGCCCAGCAGGCAAGGAACCAGCAGCCCTGCCACCCACAGTGTTTTATGAGAGCCCAGCAGGAAAGGAGCCAGCAGCCCTGCCACCCACAGTGATCAAGTCTGAGCCCAACAGTCAAGGTGCCAGCAGCCCTGCCACCCACAGTGATTTACGAGAGCCCAGAAGGAAAGAGGCCAGCAGCCCTGCCACCCACAGTGATTTACGAGAGCCCAGAAGGAAAGGGGCCAGCATCCTTGCCACCCACAGTGATTTACGAGAACCCAGAAGGAAAGGGTCCAGCAGCCCTGCGACCCATAGTGATCAAGTCTGAGCCCAGCAGGAAAGGAGCCAGCAGCCCGGCCACCCACAGTGAGCAAGTCTGAGCACAGCGGGAAAGGAGCCAGAAGCCCTACCACCCACAGTGATTTAGGAGAGCCCAGAATGAAAAGGGCCAGCAGCCCTGCCACCCACAGTGATTTAGGAGAGCCCAGAAGGAAAGGAGCCAGCAGCACTACCACCCACAGTGATCAAGTCTGAGCCCAGCAGGAAAGGAGCCAGCATCCCTGCCACCCACAGTGATTTAGAAGAGCCCAGAAGGAAAGGGGCCAGCAGCCCTGCCACCCACAGTGATTTAGGAGAGCCCAGAAGGAAAGGGGCCAGCATCCTTGCCACCCACAGTGATTTATGAGAACCCAGAAGGAAAGGGTCCAGCAGCCCTGCCACCCATAGTGATCAAGTCTAAGCCCAGAAGGAAAGGGGCCAGCAACCCTGCCACCCACAGTGATCAAGTCTGACCCCAGCAGGAAAGGATCCAGCAGCCCTGCCACCCAGAGTGATTTACGAGAGCCCAGAAGGAAAGAGGCCAGCAGCCCCGCCACCCACAGTGATTTACGAGAGCCCCGAAGGAAAGGGGCCAGCATCCTTGCCACCCACAGTGATTTACGAGAACCCAGAAGGAAAGGGTCCAGCAGCCCTGCCACCCATAGTGGTCAAGTCTGAGCCCAGAAGGAAAGGGGCCCACAGCCCTGCCACCCACGGTGATTTAGGAGAGCCCAGCAGGAAAGGACCCAGCAGCCCTGCCATTCAAAGTGATTAAGTCTGAGCCCAGCAGACAAGGAGCCAGAAGCCCTGTCACCCACAGTGATCAAGTCTGAGCCCAGCAGGAAAGGAGCCAGCATCCCTGCCACCCACAGTGATCAAGTCTGAGCACAGAAGGAAAGGGGCAAGCAGCCCTGCCACCCACAGTGATCAAGTCTGAGCCCACCAGGAAAGGAGCCAGCAGCCCTGCCACCCACAGTGATTTAGGAGAGCCCAGAAGGAAAGTGGCAAGCAGCCTTGCCACCCACAGTGATCAAGTCTGAGCCCAGCAGGAAAAAGCCAGCAGCCCTGCCACCCACAGTGATTTAGGAGAGCCCAGCAGGAAAGGAGCCAGCAGCCCTGCCACCCACAGTGATTAGGTCTGAGCCCAGAGGGAAAGGGGCCAGCAGCCCTGCCACCCACAGTGATCAAGTCTGACCCCAGCAGGGAAGGAGCCAGTAGCCCTGCCACCCACAGTGATTTAGGAGAGCACAGCAGGAAAGGAGCCAGCAGCCCTGCCACCCACAGTGATTAAGTCTGAGCCCAGCAGGCAAGGAGCCAGCAGCCCTGCCACCCACAGTGATTTAGGAGAGCCCAGAAGGAAAGGGGCCAGCAGCCCTGCCACACACAGTGATTAAGTCTGAGCCAAGCGGGAAAGGGGCCATCAGCCCTGCCTCCCACAGTGATTAAGTCGGATCCCAGCAGGAAAGGAGCCAGCAGCTCTGCCACCCACAGTGATTTAGGAGAGCCTGGAAGGAAAGGGGCCAGCAGCCCTGCCACCCACAGTGATCAAGTCTGAACCTAGTAGGAAAGGGGCCAGCATCCCTGCCACCCACAGTGATCAAGTCTGAGCCCAGAAGGAAAGGGGCCCACAGAACTGCCACCCACAGTGATCAAGTCTAAGCCCAGCAGGAAATGGTTCAGCAGCCCTGCCACCCACAGTGATTTAGGAGAGCCCAGAAGGAAAGGTGCCAGCAGCCCTGCCACCCACAGTGATTTACAAGAGCACAGCAGACAAGGAGCCAGCAGCCCTGCCACCCACAGTGATCAAGTCTGAGCACAGTAGGAAAGGGGCCAGCAGCCCTGCCACCCACAGCGATCAAGTCTGACCCCAGCAGGAAAGGAGCCAGCAGCCCTGCCACCCACAGTGATTTAGGAGTGCCCAGCAGGAAAGGAGCCAGCAGTCCTGCCATTCACAGTGATTAAGTCTGAGCCCAGCAGGCAAGGAGCCAGCAGCCCTGCCACCCACAGTGATTTATGAGAGCCCAGCAGGAAGGAGCCAGCAGCCCTGCCACCCACAGTGATTTACGAGAACCCAGAACGAAAGGGTCCAGCATCCCTGCCATCCACAGTGATCAAGTCTGAGCCCAGAAGGAAAGGGGCCAGCAGCCCTACCACCCACAGTGATCAAGTCTGACCCCAGCTGGAAAGGAGCCAGCAGCCCTGCCACCCACAATGATCTAGGAGAGCCCGGCAGGAATGGAGCCAGCAGCCCCGCCACCCACAGTGATCAAGTCTGAGACCAGCAGGCAAGGAGTCAGCAGCCCTGCCATCCACAGTGATTTACGAGAGCCCAGAAGGAACGGGGCAAGCAGCCCTGCCACCCACAGGGATCAAGTCTGAGTCCAGCAGGAAAGGAGCCAGCAGCCCGGCCACCCACAGTGAGCACATCTGAGCCCAGCAGGAAAGGAGCCAGCATCCCTGCCACCCACAGTGATTTAGGAGAGCCCAGAAGGAAAGGGGCCGGCAGCCCTGCCACAAACACTGATTAAGTCTGAGCCAAGCGGGAAAGGAGCCAGCAGCCCTGCCACCCACAGTGATTTAGGAGAGCCCAGCAGGAAAGGAGCCAGCAGACCTGCCATTCACGGTGATTAAGTCTGAGCCCAGCAGGCAAGGAACCAGCAGCCCTGCCACCCACAGTGTTTTATGAGAGCCCAGCAGGAAAGGAGCCAGCAGCCCTGCCACCCACAGTGATCAAGTCTGAGCCCCACAGTCAAGGTGCCAGCAGCCCTGCCACCCACAGTGATTTACGAGAGCCCAGAAGGAAAGAGGCCAGCAGCCCTGCCACCCACAGTGATTTACGAGAGCCCAGAAGGAAAGGGGTCAGCATCCTTGCCACCCACAGTGATTTACGAGAAGCCAGAAGGAAAGGGTCCAGCAGCCCTGCCACCCATAGTGATCAAGTCTGAGCCCAGCAGGAAAGGAGCCAGCAGCCCGGCCACCCACAGTGAGCAAGTCTGGGCACAGCGGGAAAGGAGCCAGAAGCCCTACCACCCACAGTGATTTAGGAGAGCCCAGAATGAAAAGGGCCAGCAGCCCTGCCACCCACAGTGATTTAGGAGAGCCCAGAAGGAAAGGAGCCAGCAGCACTACCACCCACAGTGATCAAGTCTGAGCCCAGCAGGAAAGGAGCCAGCATCCCTGCCACCCACAGTGATTTAGAAGAGCCCAGAAGGAAAGGGGCCAGCAGCCCTGCCACCCACAGTGATTTAGGAGAGCCCAGAAGGAAAGGGGCCAGCATCCTTGCCACCCACAGTGATTTATGAGAACCCAGAAGGAAAGGGTCCAGCAGCCCTGCCACCCATAGTGATCAAGTCTAAGCCCAGAAGGAAAGGGGCCAGCAACCCTGCCACCCACAGTGATCAAGTCTGACCCCAGCAGGAAAGGATCCAGCAGCCCTGCCACCCAGAGTGATTTACGAGAGCCCAGAAGGAAAGAGGCCAGCAGCCCCGCCACCCACAGTGATTTACGAGAGCCCCGAAGGAAAGGGGCCAGCATCCTTGCCACCCACAGTGATTTACGAGAACCCAGAAGGAAAGGGTCCAGCAGCCCTGCCACCCATAGTGGTCAAGTCTGAGCCCAGAAGGAAAGGGGCCCACAGCCCTGCCACCCACGGTGATTTAGGAGAGCCCAGCAGGAAAGGACCCAGCAGCCCTGCCATTCAAAGTGATTAAGTCTGAGCCCAGCAGACAAGGAGCCAGAAGCCCTGTCACCCACAGTGATCAAGTCTGAGCCCAGCAGGAAAGGAGCCAGCATCCCTGCCACCCACAGTGATCAAGTCTGAGCACAGAAGGAAAGGGGCAAGCAGCCCTGCCACCCACAGTGATCAAGTCTGAGCCCACCAGGAAAGGAGCCAGCAGCCCTGCCACCCACAGTGATTTAGGAGAGCCCAGAAGGAAAGTGGCAAGCAGCCTTGCCACCCACAGTGATCAAGTCTGAGCCCAGCAGGAAAAAGCCAGCAGCCCTGCCACCCACAGTGATTTAGGAGAGCCCAGCAGGAAAGGAGCCAGCAGCCCTGCCACCCACAGTGATTAGGTCTGAGCCCAGAGGGAAAGGGGCCAGCAGCCCTGCCACCCACAGTGATCAAGTCTGACCCCAGCAGGGAAGGAGCCAGTAGCCCTGCCACCCACAGTGATTTAGGAGAGCACAGCAGGAAAGGAGCCAGCAGCCCTGCCACCCACAGTGATTAAGTCTGAGCCCAGCAGGCAAGGAGCCAGCAGCCCTGCCACCCACAGTGATTTAGGAGAGCCCAGAAGGAAAGGGGCCAGCAGCCCTGCCACACACAGTGATTAAGTCTGAGCCAAGCGGGAAAGGGGCCATCAGCCCTGCCTCCCACAGTGATTAAGTCGGATCCCAGCAGGAAAGGAGCCAGCAGCTCTGCCACCCACAGTGATTTAGGAGAGCCTGGAAGGAAAGGGGCCAGCAGCCCTGCCACCCACAGTGATCAAGTCTGAACCTAGTAGGAAAGGGGCCAGCATCCCTGCCACCCACAGTGATCAAGTCTGAGCCCAGAAGGAAAGGGGCCCACAGAACTGCCACCCACAGTGATCAAGTCTAAGCCCAGCAGGAAATGGTTCAGCAGCCCTGCCACCCACAGTGATTTAGGAGAGCCCAGAAGGAAAGGTGCCAGCAGCCCTGCCACCCACAGTGATTTACAAGAGCACAGCAGACAAGGAGCCAGCAGCCCTGCCACCCACAGTGATCAAGTCTGAGCACAGTAGGAAAGGGGCCAGCAGCCCTGCCACCCACAGCGATCAAGTCTGACCCCAGCAGGAAAGCAGCCAGCAGCCCTGCCACCCACAGTGATTTAGGAGTGCCCAGCAGGAAAGGAGCCAGCAGTCCTGCCATTCACAGTGATTAAGTCTGAGCCCAGCAGGCAAGGAGCCAGCAGCCCTGCCACCCACAGTGATTTATGAGAGCCCAGCAGGAAGGTGCCAGCAGCCCTGCCACCCACAGTGATTTACGAGAACCCAGAACGAAAGGGTCCAGCATCCCTGCCATCCACAGTGATCAAGTCTGAGCCCAGAAGGAAAGGGGCCAGCAGCCCTACCACCCACAGTGATCAAGTCTGACCCCAGCAGGAAAGGAGCCAGCAGCCCTGCCACCCACAATGATCTAGGAGAGCCCGGCAGGAATGGAGCCAGCAGCCCCGCCACCCACAGTGATCAAGTCTGAGACCAGCAGGCAAGGAGTCAGCAGCCCTGCCATCCACAGTGATTTACGAGAGCCCAGAAGGAACGGGGCAAGCAGCCCTGCCACCCACAGGGATCAAGTCTGAGTCCAGCAGGAAAGGAGCCAGCAGCCCGGCCACCCACAGTGAGCACATCTGAGCCCAGCAGGAAAGGAGCCAGCATCCCTGCCACCCACAGTGATTTAGGAGAGCCCAGAAGGAAAGGGGCCGGCAGCCCTGCCACAAACACTGATTAAGTCTGAGCCAAGCGGGAAAGGAGCCAGCAGCCCTGCCACCCACAGTGATTTAGGAGAGCCCAGCAGGAAAGGAGCCAGCAGACCTGCCATTCACGGTGATTAAGTCTGAGCCCAGCAGGCAAGGAACCAGCAGCCCTGCCACCCACAGTGTTTTATGAGAGCCCAGCAGGAAAGGAGCCAGCAGCCCTGCCACCCACAGTGATCAAGTCTGAGCCCCACAGTCAAGGTGCCAGCAGCCCTGCCACCCACAGTGATTTACGAGAGCCCAGAAGGAAAGAGGCCAGCAGCCCTGCCACCCACAGTGATTTACGAGAGCCCAGAAGGAAAGGGGTCAGCATCCTTGCCACCCACAGTGATTTACGAGAAGCCAGAAGGAAAGGGTCCAGCAGCCCTGCCACCCATAGTGATCAAGTCTGAGCCCAGCAGGAAAGGAGCCAGCAGCCCGGCCACCCACAGTGAGCAAGTCTGGGCACAGCGGGAAAGGAGCCAGAAGCCCTACCACCCACAGTGATTTAGGAGAGCCCAGAATGAAAAGGGCCAGCAGCCCTGCCACCCACAGTGATTTAGGAGAGCCCAGAAGGAAAGGAGCCAGCAGCACTACCACCCACAGTGATCAAGTCTGAGCCCAGCAGGAAAGGAGCCAGCATCCCTGCCACCCACAGTGATTTAGAAGAGCCCAGAAGGAAAGGGGCCAGCAGCCCTGCCACCCACAGTGATTTAGGAGAGCCCAGAAGGAAAGGGGCCAGCATCCTTGCCACCCACAGTGATTTACGAGAACCCAGAAGGAAAGGGTCGAGCATCCCTGCCACCCATAGTGATCAAGTCTAAGCCCAGAAGGAAAGGGGCCAGCAACCCTGCCACCCACAGTGATCAAGTCTGACCCCAGCAGGAAAGGAGCCAGCAGCCCTGCCACCCAGAGTGATTTACGAGAGCCCAGAAGGAAAGAGGCCAGCAGCCCCGCCACCCACAGTGATTTACGAGAGCCCCGAAGGAAAGGGGCCAGCATCCTTGCCACCCACAGTGATTTACGAGAACCCAGAAGGAAAGGGTCCAGCAGCCCTGCCACCCATAGTGGTCAAGTCTGAGCCCAGAAGGAAAGGGGCCCACAGCCCTGCCACCCACAGTGATCAAGTCTGAGCCCAGCAGGAAAGGAGTCAGCAGCCCTGCCACCCACAGTGATTTAGGAGAGCCCAGAAGGAAAGGGGCCAGCAGCCCTACCACCCACATTGATTTACAAGAGCCCAGCAGACAAGGAGCCAGAAGCCCTGCCACCCACAGTGATCAAGTCTGAGCCCAGCAGGAAAGGAGCCAGCATCCCTGCCACCCACAGTGATCAAGTCTGAGCACAGAAGGAAAGGGGCAAGCAGCCCTGCCACCCACAGTGATCAAGTCGGAGCCCAGCAGGAAAGGAGCCAGCAGCCCTGCCACCCACAGTGAATTAGGAGAGCCCAGAAGGAAAGTGGCAAGCAGCCCTGCCACCCACAGTGATCAGGCCTGAGTCCAGCAGGAAAGGAGCCAGCAGCCCTGCCACCCAAAGTGATCAAGTCTGAGCCCAGCAGGAAAGGGGCTAGCAGCCCTGCCACCCACAGTGATTTCGGAGAGCCCAGGAGGAAATGGCCCAGCAGCTCTGCCACCCACAGTGATCAAGTCTGAGCACAGAAGGAAAGGGGCAAGCAGCCCTGCCACCCACAGTGATCAAGTCTGAACCCAGCAGGAAAGGAGCCAGCAGCCCTGTTACCCACAGTGTTTTAGGAGAGCCCAGAAGGAAAGGGGAAAGCATCCCTGTCACCCACAGTGATCAAGTCTGAGACCAGCAGGAATGGAGCCAACAGCCATGCCACCCATAGTGATTTAGGAGGGCCCAGAAGGAAAGGGGCCAGCAGCCCTGGCACCCACAGTGATCAAGTCTGAGCCCAGCAGGAAAGGAGCCAGCAGCCCTGCCAGCCACAGTGATTTAGGAGAGCCCAGAAGGAAAGGAGCTAGCAGCCCTACCACCCACAGTGATCAAGTCTGACCCCAGCAGGAAAGGAGCCAGCAGCCCTGCCACCCAAAGTGATCAAGTCTGAGCCCAGCAGGAAAGGGGCTAGCAGCCCTGCCACCCACAGTGATTTCGGAGAGCCCAGGAGGAAATGGCCCAGCAGCTCTGCCACCCACAGTGATCAAGTCTGAGCACAGAAGGAAAGGGGCAAGCAGCCCTGCCACCCACAGTGATCAAGTCTGAACCCAGCAGGAAAGGAGCCAGCAGCCCTGTTACCCACAGTGTTTTAGGAGAGCCCAGAAGGAAAGGGGAAAGCATCCCTGTCACCCACAGTGATCAAGTCTGAGACCAGCAGGAATGGAGCCAACAGCCATGCCACCCATAGTGATTTAGGAGGGCCCAGAAGGAAAGGGGCCAGCAGCCCTGGCACCCACAGTGATCAAGTCTGAGCCCAGCAGGAAAGGAGCCAGCAGCCCTGCCAGCCACAGTGATTTAGGAGAGCCCAGAAGGAAAGGAGCTAGCAGCCCTACCACCCACAGTGATCAAGTCTGACCCCAGCAGGAAAGGAGCCAGCAGCCCTGCCACCCACTGTGATTTAGGAGAGCCCAGCAGGAAAGGGGCCAGCAGCCCTGCCACCCACAGTGATTTAGGAGAGCCCAGAAGGAAAGGGGCAAGCAGCCCTGCCACCCACAGTGATCAAGTCTGAGCCCAACAGGAAAGGAGCCACCAGTCCGGCGACCCACAGTGATCAAGTCTGAGCCCAGAAGGAAAGGGGCCAGCAGCCCTGCCACACACAGTGATTAAGTCTGAGCCAAGCGGGAAAGGAGCCAGCAGCCCTGCCAGCCACAGTGATTTAGGAGAGCCCAGAAGGAAAGGGGGCATCAGCCCTGCCTCCCACAGTGATTAAGTCTGATCCCAGCAGGAAAGGAGCCAGCAGCTCTGCCACCCACAGTGATTTAGGAAAGGCCGGAAGGAAAGGGGCCAGCAGCCCTGCCACCCACAGTGATCAAGTCTGAACCCAGTAGGAAAGGGGCCAGCAGCCCTGCCACCCACAGTGATCAAGTCTGAGCCCAGAAGGAAAGGGGCCCAAAGCCCTGTCTCCCACAGTGATCAGGTCTGAGCCCAGCGGGAAAGGAGTCAGCAGCCCTGCCACCCACAGTGATTTAGGAGAGTCCAGAAGGAAAGGAGCCAGCAGCCCTGCCACCCACAGTGATTAGGTCTGAGCCCAGCAGGCAAGGAGCCAGCAGCCCTGCCACCCACAGTGATTTAGGAGAGCCCAGAATGAAAGGGGCCAGCAGCCTTGCCACACACAGTGATTAAGTCTGAGCCAAGCAGGAAAGGAGCCAGCAGCCCTGCCACCCACAGTGATTTAGGAGAGCCCAGAAGGAATGGGGCCATCAGCCCTGCCTCCCACAGGGATTAAGTCTGATCCCAGCAGGAAAAGAGCCAGCAGCCCTGCCACCCACAGTGATCAAGTCTGAACCCAGTAGGAAAGGGGCCAGCAGCCCTGCCACCCACAGTGATCAAGTCTGAGCCCAGAAGGAAAGGGGCCCCCAGCCCTGCCACCCACAATGATCAAGTCGGAGCCCAGCAGGAAAGGAGTCAGCAGCCCTGCCACCCACAGTGATTTAGGAGAGCCCAGAAGGAAAGGGGCCAGCAGCCCTGCCACCCACAGTGATTTACAAGAGCCCAGCAGACAAGGAGACAACAGCCCTGCCACCCACAGTGATCAAGTCTGAGCACAGAACGAAAGGGGCTAGCAGCCCTGCCACCCACAGTGATCAAGTCTGTCCCCAGCAGGAAAGGAACCAGCAGCCCTGCCACCCACTGTGATTTAGGAGAGCCCAGCAGGAAAGGAGCCAGCAGCCCTGCCATTCAAAGTGATTAAGTCTGAGCCCAGCAGGCAAGGAGCCAGCAGCCCTGCCACCCACAGTGTTTTATGAGAGCCCAGCAGGAAAGGAGCCAGCAGCCTTGCCACACACAGTGATTAAGTCTGAGCCAAGTGGGAAAGGAGCCAGCAGCCCTGCCACCCACAGTGATTTAGGAGAGCCCAGAAGGAAAGGGGGCATCAGCCCTGCCTTCCACAGTGATTAAGTCTGATCCCAGCAGGAAAGGAGCCAGCAGCTCTGCCACCCACAGTGATTTAGGAAAGGCCGGAAGGAAAGGGGCCAGCAGCCCTGCCACCCACAGTGATCAAGTCTGAACCCAGTAGGAAAGGGGCCAGCAGCCCTGCCACCCACAGTGATCAAGTCTGAGCCCAGAAGGAAAGGGGCCCAAAGCCCTGTCTCCCACAGTGATCAGGTCTGAGCCCAGCGGGAAAGGAGTCAGCAGCCCTGCCACCCACAGTGATTTAGGAGAGTCCAGAAGGAAAGGAGCCAGCAGCCCTGCCACCCACAGTGATTAGGTCTGAGCCCAGCAGGCAAGGAGCCAGCAGCCCTGCCACCCACAGTGATCTAGGAGAGCCCAGAACGAAAGGGGCCAGCAGCCTTGCCACACACAGTGATTAAGTCTGAGCCAAGCGGGAAAGGAGCCAGCAGCCCTGCCACCCACAGTGATTTAGGAGAGCCCAGAAGGAATGGGGCCATCAGCCCTGCCTCCCACAGTGATTAAGTCTGATCCCAGCAGGAAAAGAGCCAGCAGCCCTGCCACCCACAGTGATCAAGTCTGAACCCAGTAGGAAAGGGGCCAGCAGCCCTGCCACCCACAGTAATCAAGTCTGAGCCCAGAAGGAAAGGGGCCCATAGCCCTGCCACCCACAATGATCAAGTCTGAGCCCAGCAGGAAAGGAGTCAGCAGCCCTGCCACCCACAGTGATTTAGGAGAGCCCAGAAGGAAAGGGGCCAGCAGCCCTGCCACCCACAGTGATTTACAAGAGCCCAGCAGACAAGGAGACAACAGCCCTGCCACCCACAGTGATCAAGTCTGAGCACAGAACGAAAGGGGCTAGCAGCCCTGCCACCCACAGTGATCAAGTCTGTCCCCAGCAGGAAATGAGCCAGCAGCCCTGCCACCCACTGTGATTTAGGAGAGCCCAGCAGGAAAGGAGCCAGCAGCCCTGCCATTCAAAGTGATTAAGTCTGAGCCCAGCAGGCAAGGAGCCAGCAGCCCTGCCACCCACAGTGTTCTATGAGAGCCCAGCAGGAAAGGAGCCAGCAGCCTTGCCACACACAGTGATTAAGTCTGAGCCAAGCGGGAAAGGAGCCAGCAGCCCTGCCACCCACAGTGATTTAGGAGAGCCCAGAAGGAATGGGGCCATCAGCCCTGCCTCCCACAGTGATTAAGTCTGATCCCAGCAGGAAAGGAGCCAGCAGCTCTGCCACCCACAGTGATTTAGGAGTGCCTGGAAGGAAAGGTGCCAGCAGCCCTGCAACCCACAGTGATCAAGTCTGAACCCAGTAGGAAAGGGGCCAGCAGCCTTGCCGCCCACAGTGATCAAGTCTGAGCACAGAAGGAAAGGGGCTAGCAGCCCTGCCACCCACAGTGATCAAGTCTGACAACAGCAGGAAAGGAGCCAGCAGCCCTGCCACCCACTGTGATTTAGGAGAGCCCAGCAGGCAAGGAGCCAGCAGCCCTGCCACCCACTGTGATTTACGAGAGCCCAGAAGGAAAGAGGCCAGCTGCCCTGCCACCCACAGTGATTTACGAGAGTCCAGAAGGAAAGGGGCCAGCATCCTTGCCACCCACAGTGATTTACGAGAACCCAGAAGGAAAGGGTCCAGCAGCCCTGCCACCCATAGCGATCAAGTCTGAGCCAAGAAGGAAAGGGGCCAGCAGCCCTGCCACCCACAGCGATCAAGTCTGACCCCAGCAGGAAAGGAGCCAGCAGCCCTGCCACCAACAGTGATTTACGAGAGCCCAGAAGGAAAGAGGCCAGCAGCCCTGCCACCCACAGTGATTTACGAGAGCCCAGAAGAAAAGGGGCCAGCATCATTACCACCCACAGTGATTTACGAGATCCCAGAAGGAAAGGGTCCAGCAGCCCTGCCACCCATAGTGATCAAGTCTGAGCCCAGAAGGAAAGGGGCCCAAAGCCCTGCCACCCACAGTGATCAAGTCTGAGCCCAGCAGGAAAGGAGTCAGCAGCCCCGCCACCCACAGTGATTTAGGAGAGCCCAGAAGGAAAGGGGGCAGCAGCCCTGCCACCCACAGTGATTTACAAGAGCCCAGCAGGCAAGGAGACAGCAGCCCTGCCACCCACAGAGATCAAGTCTGAGCACAGAAGGAAAGGGGCCAGCAGCCCTGCCACCCACAGTGATCAAGTGTGACCCCAGCAGGAAAGGAGCCAGCAGCCCTGCCACCCACAGTGATTTAGGAGAGCCCAGCAGGAAAGGAGCCAGCAGCCCTGCCATTCACGGTGATTAAGTCTGAGCCCAGCAGGCAAGGAACCAGCAGCCCTGCCACCCACAGTGTTTTATGAGAGCCCAGCAGGAAAGGAGCCAGCAGCCCTGCAACCACAGTGATCAAGTCTGAGCCCAACAGGCAAGGAGCCAGCAGCCCTGCCACCCACAGTGATTTACGAGAGCCCAGAAGGAAAGAGGCCAGCAGCCCTGCCACCCACAGTGATTTACGAGAGCCCAGAAGGAAAGGGGCCAGCATCCTTGCCACCCACAGTGATTTACGAGAACCCAGAAGGAAAGGGTCCAGCAGCCCTGCCACCCATAGTGATCAAGTCTGAGCCCAGAAGGAAAGAGGCCAGCAGCCCTGCCACTCACAGTGGTCAAGTCTGGCCCCAGCAGGAAAGGAGCCAGCAGCCCTGCCACCCACAGTGATTTACGAGAGCCCAGAAGGAAAGAGGCCAGCAGCCCTGCCACCCACAGTGATTTACGAGAGCCCAGAAGGAAAGGGGCCAGCATCCTTGCCACCCACAGTGATTTACGAGAACCCAGAAGGAAAGGGTCCAGCAGCCCTGCCACCCATAGTGATCAAGTCTGAGCCCAGAAGGAAAGGGGCCCAAAGCCTTGCCACCCACAGTGATCAAGTCTGACCCCAGCAGGAAAGGAGCCAGCAACCCGGCCACCCACAGTGAGCAAGTCTGAGCACAGCAGGAAATGAGCCAGCAGCCCTGCCGCCCACAGTGATTTAGGAGAGCCCAGAAGGAAAGGGGCAGGCAGCCCTACCACCCACAGTGATCAAGTCTGAGGCCAGCAGGAAAGGAGCCAGCAGCCCAGCCACACACAGTGATTAAGTCTGAGCCAAGCGGGAAAGGAGCCAGAAGCCCTACCACCCACAGTGATTTAGGAGAGCCCAGAAGGAAAGGAGCCAGCAGCACTACCACCCACAGTGATCAAGTCTGAGCCCAGCAGGAAAGGAGCCAGCAGCCCTGCCACCCACAGTGATTTAGAAGAGCCCAGAAGGAAAGGGGCCAGCAGCCCTGCCACCCACAGTGATTTAGGAGAGCCCAGAAGGAAAGGGGCAAGTAGCCCTGCCACCCACAGTGATCAAGTCTGAGCCCAGCAGGAAAGGAGTCAACAGCCCGGCCATCCACAGTGATCAAGTCTGAGCCCAGCAGGAAAGGAGTCAGCAGCCCTGCCACCCACAGTGATTTAGGAGAGCCCAGAAGGAAAAGTGCCAGCAGCCCTGCCACCCACAGTGATTGAGGAGAGCCCAGAAGGAAAGGGGCCAGCATCCTTGCCACCCACAGTGATTTAAGAGAACCCAGAAGGAAAGGGTCGAGCAGCCCTGCCATCCATAGTGATCAAGTCTGAGCACAGAAGGAAAGGGGCCAGCAGCCCTGCCACTCACAGTGATCAAGTCCGAGCCCATCAGGCAAGGAGCCAGCTGCCCTGCCACCCACAGTGATTTACGAGAGTCCAGAAGGAAAGGGGCCAGCATCCTTGCCACCCACAGTGATTTACGAGAACCCAGAAGGAAAGGGTCCAGCAGCCCTGCCACCCATAGCGATCAAGTCTGAGCCAAGAAGGAAAGGGGCCAGCAGCCCTGCCACCCACAGTGATCAAGTCTGACCCCAGCAGGAAAGGAGCCAGCAGCCCTGCCACCAACAGTGATTTACGAGAGCCCAGAAGGAAAGAGGCCAGCAGCCCTGCCACCCACAGTGATTTACGAGAGCCCAGAAGAAAAGGGGCCAGCATCATTGCCACCCACAGTGATTTACGAGATCCCAGAAGGAAAGGGTCCAGCAGCCCTGCCACCCATAGTGATCAAGTCTGAGCCCAGAAGGAAAGGGGCCCAAAGCCCTGCCACCCACAGTGATCAAGTCTGAGCCCAGCAGGAAAGGAGTCAGCAGCCCCGCCACCCACAGTGATTTAGGAGAGCCCAGAAGGAAAGGGGGCAGCAGCCCTGCCACCCACAGTGATTTACAAGAGCCCAGCAGGCAAGGAGACAGCAGCCCTGCCACCCACAGAGATCAAGTCTGAGCACAGAAGGAAAGGGGCCAGCAGCCCTGCCACCCACAGTGATCAAGTGTGACCCCAGCAGGAAAGGAGCCAGCAGCCCTGCCACCCACAGTGATTTAGGAGAGCCCAGCAGGAAAGGAGCCAGCAGCCCTGCCATTCACGGTGATTAAGTCTGAGCCCAGCAGGCAAGGAACCAGCAGCCCTGCCACCCACAGTGTTTTATGAGAGCCCAGCAGGAAAGGAGCCAGCAGCCCTGCAACCACAGTGATCAAGTCTGAGCCCAACAGGCAAGGAGCCAGCAGCCCTGCCACCCACAGTGATTTACGAGAGCCCAGAAGGAAAGAGGCCAGCAGCCCTGCCACCCACAGTGATTTACGAGAGCCCAGAAGGAAAGCGGCCAGCATCCTTGCCACCCACAGTGATTTACGAGAACCCAGAAGGAAAGGGTCCAGCAGCCCTGCCACCCATAGTGATCAAGTCTGAGCCCAGAAGGAAAGAGGCCAGCAGCCCTGCCACTCACAGTGGTCAAGTCTGACCCCAGCAGGAAAGGAGCCAGCAGCCCTGCCACCCACAGTGATTTACGAGAGCCCAGAAGGAAAGAGGCCAGCAGCCCTGCCACCCACAGTGATTTACGAGAGCCCAGAAGGAAAGGGGCCAGCATCCTTGCCACCCACAGTGATTTACGAGAACCCAGAAGGAAAGGGTCCAGCAGCCCTGCCACCCATAGTGATCAAGTCTGAGCCCAGAAGGAAAGGGGCCCAAAGCCCTGCCACCCACAGTGATCAAGTCTGACCCCAGCAGGAAAGGAGCCAGCAACCCGGCCACCCACAGTGAGCAAGTCTGAGCACAGCAGGAAATGAGCCAGCAGCCCTGCCGCCCACAGTGATTTAGGAGAGCCCAGAAGGAAAGGGGCAGGCAGCCCTACCACCCACAGTGATCAAGTCTGAGGCCAGCAGGAAAGGAGCCAGCAGCCCAGCCACACACAGTGATTAAGTCTGAGCCAAGCGGGAAATGAGCCAGCAGCCCTGCCGCCCACAGTGATTTAGGAGAGCCCAGAAGGAAAGGAGCCAGCAGCACTACCACCCACAGTGATCAAGTCTGAGCCCAGCAGGAAAGGAGCCAGCAGCCCTGCCACCCACAGTGATTTAGAAGAGCCCAGAAGGAAAGGGGCCAGCAGCCCTGCCACCCACAGTGATTTAGGAGAGCCCAGAAGGAAAGGGGCAAGTAGCCCTGCCACCCACAGTGATCAAGTCTGAGCCCAGCAGGAAAGGAGTCAACAGCCCGGCCATCCACAGTGATCAAGTCTGAGCCCAGCAGGAAAGGAGTCAGCAGCCCTGCCACCCACAGTGATTTAGGAGAGCCCAGAAGGAAAAGTGCCAGCAGCCCTGCCACCCACAGTGATTGAGGAGAGCCCAGAAGGAAAGGGGCCAGCATCCTTGCCACCCACAGTGATTTAAGAGAACCCAGAAGGAAAGGGTCGAGCAGCCCTGCCATCCATAGTGATCAAGTCTGAGCACAGAAGGAAAGGGGCCAGCAGCCCTGCCACCCACAGTGATCAAGTCCGAGCCCATCAGGCAAGGAGCCAGCAGCCCTGCCACCCACAGTGATTTACTAGAGCCCAGAATGAAAGGTGCCAGCATCCTTGCCACCCACAGTGATTTACGAGAACCCAGAAGGAAAGGGTCCAGCAGCCCTGCCACCCATAGTTATAAAGTCTAAGCCCAGAAGGAAAGGGGCCAGCAACCCTGCCACCCACTGTGATCAAGTCTGACTCCAGCAGGAAAGGAGCCAGCAGCCCTGCCACCCACAGTGATTTACGAGAGCCCAGAAGGAAAGAGGCCAGCAGCCCTGCCACCCACAGTGATTTACGAGAGCCCAGAAGGAAAGGGGCCAGCATCCTTGCCACCCACAGTGATTTACGAGAACCCAGCAGGAAAGGAGCCAGCAGCCCTGCCATTCACGTTGATTAAGTCTGAGCCCAGCAGGCAAGGTCCCAGCAGCCCTGCCACCCACAGTGTTTTATGAGAGCCCAGCAGGAAAGGAGCCAGCAGCCCTGCCACCCACAGTGATCAAGTCTGAGCCCAACAGGCAAGGAGCCAGCAGCCCTGCCACCCACAGTGATTTACGAGAGCCCAGAAGGAAAGGGGCCAGCATCCTTGCCACCCACAGTGATTTACGAGAACCCAGGAGGAAAGGAGCCAGCAGCCCTGCCATTCACGGTGATTAAGTCTGAGCCCAGCAGGCAAGGAGACAGCAGCCCTGCCACCCACAGTGATCAGGTCTGAGCACAGAAGGAAAGGGGCCAGCAGCCCTGCCACCCACAGTGATCAAGTGTGACCCCAGCAGGAAAGGAGCCAGCAGCCCTGCCACCCACAGTGATTTAGGAGAGCCCAGCAGGAAAGGAGCCAGCAGCCCTGCCATTCACGGTGATTAAGTCTGAGCCCAGCAGGCAAGGAACCAGCAGCCCTGCCACCCACAGTGTTTTATGAGAGCCCAGCAGGAAAGGAGCCAGCAGCCCTGCCACCCACAGTGATCAAGTCTGAGCCCAACAGGCAAGGAGCCAGCAGCCCTGCCACCCACAGTGATTTACGAGAGCCCAGAAGGAAAGAGGCCAGCAGCCCTGCCACCCACAGTGATTTACGAGAGCCCAGAAGGAAAGGGGCCAGCATCCTTGCCACCCACAGTGATTTACGAGAACCCAGAAGGAAAGGGTCCAGCAGCCCTGCCACCCATAGTGATCAAGTCTGAGCCCAGAAGGAAAGAGGCCAGCAGCCCTGCCACTCACAGTGGTCAAGTCTGACCCCAGCAGGAAAGGAGCCAGCAGCCCTGCCACCCACAGTGATTTACGAGAGCCCAGAAGGAAAGAGGCCAGCAGCCCTGCCACCCACAGTGATTTACGAGAGCCCAGAAGGAAAGGGGCCAGCATCCTTGCCACCCACAGTGATTTACGAGAACCCAGAAGGAAAGGGTCCAGCAGCCCTGCCACCCATAGTGATCAGGTCTGAGCCCAGAAGGAAAGGGGCCAGCAGCCCTGCCACCCACAGTGATCAAGTCTGACCCCAGCAGGAAAGGAGCCAGCAGCCCGGCCACCCACAGTGAGCAAGTCTGAGCACAGCAGGAAATGAGCCAGCAGCCCTGCCGCCCACAGTGATTTAGGAGAGCCCAGAAGGAAAGGGGCCGGCAGCCCTACCACCCACAGTGATCAAGTCTGAGGCCAGCAGGAAAGGAGCCAGCAGCCCAGCCACACACAGTGATAAAGTCTGAGCCAAGCGGGAAAAGAGCCAGAAGCCCTACCACCCACAGTGATTTAGGAGAGCCCAGAAGGAAAGGAGCCAGCAGCACTTCCACCCACAGTGATCAAGTCTGAGCCCAGCAGGAAAGGAGCCAGCAGCCCTGCCACACACAGTGATTTAGGAGAGCCCAGAAGGAAAGGTGCCAGCAGCCCTGCCACCCACAGTGATTTTCAAGAGCACAGCAGGCAAGGAGCCAGCAGCCCTGCCACCCACAGTGATCAAGTCTGAGCACAGTAGGAAAGGGGCCAGCAGCCCTGCCACCCACAGTGATCAAGTCTGACCCCAGCAGGAAAGGAGCCAGCAGCCCTGCCACCCACAGTGATTTAGGAGTGCCCAGCAGGAAAGGAGCCAGCAGCCCTGCCATTCACAGTGATTAAGTCTGAGCCCAGCAGGCAAGGAGCCAGCAGCCCTGCCACCCACAGTGATTTATGAGAGCCCAGCAGGAAGGAGCCAGCAGCCCTGCCACCCACAGTGATCAAGTCTGAGCCCATCAGGCAAGGAGCCAGCAGCCCTGCCACCCACAGTGATTTACGAGAGCCCAGAAGGAAACAGGCCAGCAGCCCTGCCACCCACAGTGATTTACGAGAACCCAGAACGAAAGGGTCCAGCAGCCCTGCCATCCACAGTGATCAAGTCTGAGCCCAGAAGGAAAGGGGCCAGCAGCCCTACCACCCACAGTGATCAAGTCTGACCCCAGCAGGAAAGGAGCCAGCAGCCCTGCCACCCACAATGATCTAGGAGAGCCCGGCAGGAATGGAGCCAGCAGCCCCGCCACCCACAGTGATCAAGTCTGAGACCAGCAGGCAAGGAGTCAGCAGTCCGGCCACCCACAGTGAGCACATCTGAGCCCAGCAGGAAAGGAGCTAGCATCCCTGCCACCCACAGTGATTTAGGAGAGCCCAGAAGGAAAGGGGCAAGCAGCCCTGCCACCCACAGGGATCATGTCTGAGTCTAGCAGGAAAGGAGCCAGCAGCCCGGCCACCCACAGTGAGCACATCTGAGCCCAGCAGGAAAGGAGATAGCATCCCTGCCACCCACAGTGATTTAGGAGAGCCCAGAAGGAAAGGGGCCGGCAGCCCTGCCACAAACACTGATTAAGTCTGAGCCAAGCGGGAAAGGAGCCAGCAGCCCTGCCACCCACAGTGATTTAGGAGAGCCCAGCAGGAAAGGAGCCAGCAGACCTGCCATTCACGGTGATTAAGTCTGAGCCCAGCAGGCAAGGAACCAGCAGCCCTGCCACCCACAGTGTTTTATGAGAGCCCAGCAGGAAAGGAGCCAGCAGCCCTGCCACCCACAGTGATCAAGTCTGAGCCCAACAGTCAAGGAGCCAGCAGCCCTGCCACCCACAGTGATTTACGAGAGCCCAGAAGGAAAGAGGCCAGCAGCCCTGCCACCCACAGTGATTTACGAGAGCCCAGAAGGAAAGGGGCCAGCATCCTTGCCACCCACAGTGATTTACGAGAACCCAGAAGGAAAGGGTCCAGCAGCCCTGCCACCCATAGTGATCAAGTCTGAGCCCAGAAGGAAAGAGGCAAGCAGCCCTGCGACTCACAGTGATCAAGTCTGACCCCAGCAGGAAAGGAGCCAGCAGCCCTGCCACCCACAGCGATTTACGAGAGCCCAGAAGGAAAGAGGCCAGCAGCCCTGCCACCCACAGTGATTTACGAGAGCCCAGAAGGAAAGGGGCCAGCATCCTTGCCACCCACAGTGATTTACGAGAACCCAGAAGGAAAGGGTCCAGCAGCCCTGCCACCCATAGTGATCAAGTCTGAGCCCAGAAGGAAAGGGGCCAGCAGCCCTGCCACCCACAGTGATCAAGTCTGACCCCAGCAGGAAAGGAGCCAGCAGCCCGGCCACCCACAGTGAGCAAGTCTGAGCACAGCAGGAAATGAGCCAGCAGCCCTGCCGCCCACAGTGATTTAGGAGAGCCCAGAAAGATAGGGGCCGGCAGCCCTACCACCCACAGTGATCAAGTCTGAGGCCAGCAGGAAAGGAGCCAGCAGCCCGGCCACCCACAGTGATTAAGTCTCAGCCAAGCGGGAAAGGAGCCAGAAGCCCTACCACCCACAGTGATTTAGGAGAGCCCAGAAGGAAAAGGGCCAGCAGCCCTGCCACCCACAGTGATTTAGGAGAGCCCAGAAGGAAAGGAGCCAGCAGCACTACCACCCACAGTGATCAAGTCTGAGCCCAGCAGGAAAGGAGCCAGCATCCCTACCACCCACAGTGATTTAGAAGAGCCCAGAAGGAAAGATGCCAGAAGCCCTGCCACCCACAGTGATTTAGGAGAGCCCAGAAGGAAAGGGGCAAGCAGCCCTGCCACCCACAGTGATCAAGTCTGAGCCAAGCAGGAAAGGAGCCAGCAGCCCGGCCATCCACAGTGATCAAGTCTGAGCCCAGCAGGAAAGGAGTCAGCACCCCTGCCACCCACAGTGATTTAGGAGAGCCCAGAAGGAAAAGGGCCAGCAGCCCTGCCACCCACAGTGATTTAGGAGAGCCCAGAAGGAAAGGGGCCAGCATCCTTGCCACCCACAGTGATTTACGAGAACCCAGAAGGAAAGGGTCGAGCATCCCTGCCACCCATAGTGATCAAGTCTGAGCCCAGAAGGGAAGGGGCCAGCAGCCCTGCCACCCACAGTGATCAAGTCCGAGGCCATCAGGCAAGGAGCCAGCAGCCCTGCCACCCACAGTGATTTACTAGAGCCCAGAAGGAAAGGGGCCAGCATCCTTGCCACCCACAGTGATTTACGAGAACCCAGAAGGAAAGGGTCCAGCAGCCCTGCCACCCATAGTGATCAAGTCTAAGCAAAGAAGGAAAGGGGCCAGCAACCCTGCCACCCACAGTGATCAAGTCTGACCCCAGCAGGAAAGGATCCAGCAGCCCTGCCACCCAGAGTGATTTACGAGAGCCCAGAAGGAAAGAGGCCAGCAGCCCCGCCACCCACAGTGATTTACGAGAGCCCAGAAGGAAAGGGGCCAGCATCCTTGCCACCCACAGTGATTTACGAGAACTCAGAAGGAAAGAGTCCAGCAGCCCTGCCACCCATGGTGATCAAGTCTGAGCCCAGAACGAAAGGGGCCCACAGCCCTGCCACCCACAGTGATCAAGTCTGAGCCCAGCAGGAAAGGAGTCAGCAGCCCTGCCACCCACAGTGATTTAGGAGGGCCCAGAAGGAAAGGGGCCAGCAGCCCTGCCACCCACATTTATTTACAAGAGCCCAGCAGGCAAGGAGACAGCAGCCCTGCCACCCACAGTGATCAAGTCTGACCCCAGCAGGAAAGGAGCCAGCAGCCCTGCCACCCACGGTGATTTAGGAGAGCCCACCAGGAAAGGACCCAGCAGCCCTGCCATTCAAAGTGATTAAGTCTCAGCCCAGCAGACAAGGAGCCAGAAGCCCTGTCACCCAAAGTGATCAAGTCTGAGCCCAGCAGGAAAGGAGCCAGCATCCCTGCCACCCACAGTGATCAGGTCTGAGCACAGAAGGAAAGGGACAAGCAGCCCTGCAACCCACAGTGATCAAGTCTTAGCCCACCAGGAAAGGAGCCAGCAGCCCTGCCACCCACAGTGATTTAGGAGAGCCCAGAAGGAAAGTGGCAAGCAGCCTTGCCACCCACAGTGATCAAGTCTGAGCCCAGCAGGAAAAAGCCAGCAGCCCTGCCACCCACAGTGATTTAGGAGAGCCCAGCAGGCAAGGTCCCAGCAGCCCTGCCACCCACAGTGTTTTATGAGAGCCCAGCAGGAATGGAGCCAACAGCCCTGCCACCCATAGTGATTTAGGAGGGCCCAGAAGGAAAGTGGCAAGCAGCCCTGCCACCCACAGTGATCAAGTGTGAGCCCTGCAGGATAGGAGCCAGCAGCCCTGCCACCCACAGTGATTTAGGAGGGCCCAGAAGGAAAGGGGCCAGCAGCCCTGGCACCCACAGTGATCAAGTCTGAGCCCAGCAGGAAAGGAGCCAGTAGCCCTGCCACCCACAGTGATTAGGTCTGAGCCCAGCAGGCAAGGAGACAGTAGCCCTGCCACCCACAGTGATCAAGTCTGAGCACAGAAGGAAAGGGGCCAGCAGCCCTGCCACCCACAGTGATCAAGTCTGACCCCAGCAGGAAAGGAGCCAGCAGCCCTGCCACCCACGGTGATTTAGGAGAGCCCAGCAGGAAAGGACCCAGCAGCCCTGCCATTCAAAGTGATTAAGTCTGAGCCCAGCAGACAAGGAGCCAGAAGCCCTGCCACCCACAGTGATCAAGTCAGAGCCCAGCAGGAAAGGAGCCAGCATCCCTGCCACCCACAGTGATCAAGTCTGAGCACAGAAGGAAAGGGGCAAGCAGCCCTGCCACCCACAGTGATCAAGTCTGAGCCCAACAGGAAAGGAGCCAGCAGCCCTGCCACCCACAGTGATTTAGGAGAGCCCAGAAGGAAAGTGGCAAGCAGCCCTGCCACCCACAGTGATCAGGTCTGAGCCCAGCAGGAAAGGAGCCAGCAGCCCTGCCACCCAAAGTGATCAAGTCTGAGCCCAGCAGGAAAGGGGCTAGCAGCCCTGCCACCCACAGTGATTTCGGAGAGCCCAGGAGGAAATGGCCCAGCAGCTCTGCCACCCACAGTGATCAAGTCTGAACCCAGCAGGAAAGGAGCCAGCAGCCCTGTTACCCACAGTGTTTTAGGAGAGCCCAGAAGGAAAGGGGAAAGCATCCCTGCCACCCACAGTGATCAAGTCTGAGACCAGCAGGAATGGAGCCAACAGCCCTGCCACCCATAGTGATTTAGGAGGGCCCAGAAGGAAAGTGGCAAGCAGCCCTGCCACCCACAGTGATCAAGTGTGAGCCCTGCAGGATAGGAGCCAGCAGCCCTGCCACCCACAGTGATTTAGGAGGGCCCAGAAGGAAAGGGGCCAGCAGCCCTGGCACCCACAGTGATCAAGTCTGAGCCCAGCAGGAAAGGAGCCAGCAGCCCTGCCAGCCACAGTGATTTAGGAGAGCCCAGAAGGAAAGGAGCTAGCAGCCCTACCACCCACAGTGATCAAGTCTGAGCCCAGCAGGAAAGGAGCTAGCAGCCCTGCCACCCACAGTGATCAAGTCTGACCCCAGCAGGAAAGGAGCCAGCAGCCCTGCCACCCACTGTGATTTAGGAGAGCCCAGAAGGAAAGTGGCAAGCAGCCCTGCCACCCACAGTGATCAGGTCTGAGCCCAGCAGGAAAGGAGCCAGCAGCCCTGCCACCCAAAGTGATCAAGTCTGAGCCCAGCAGGAAAGGGGCTAGCAGCCCTGCCACCCACAGTGATTTCGGAGAGCCCAGGAGGAAATGGCCCAGCAGCTCTGCCACCCACAGTGATCAAGTCTGAACCCAGCAGGAAAGGAGCCAGCAGCCCTGTTACCCACAGTGTTTTAGGAGAGCCCAGAAGGAAAGGGGAAAGCATCCCTGCCACCCACAGTGATCAAGTCTGAGACCAGCAGGAATGGAGCCAACAGCCCTGCCACCCATAGTGATTTAGGAGGGCCCAGAAGGAAAGTGGCAAGCAGCCCTGCCACCCACAGTGATCAAGTGTGAGCCCTGCAGGATAGGAGCCAGCAGCCCTGCCACCCACAGTGATTTAGGAGGGCCCAGAAGGAAAGGGGCCAGCAGCCCTGGCACCCACAGTGATCAAGTCTGAGCCCAGCAGGAAAGGAGCCAGCAGCCCTGCCAGCCACAGTGATTTAGGAGAGCCCAGAAGGAAAGGAGCTAGCAGCCCTACCACCCACAGTGATCAAGTCTGAGCCCAGCAGGAAAGGAGCTAGCAGCCCTGCCACCCACAGTGATCAAGTCTGACCCCAGCAGGAAAGGAGCCAGCAGCCCTGCCACCCACTGTGATTTAGGAGAGCCCAGTAGGAAAGGGGCCAGCAGCCCTGCCACCCACAGTGATTTAGGAGAGCCCAGAAGGAAAGGGGCAAGCAGCCCTGCCACCCACAGTGATCAAGTCTGAGCCCAACACGAAAGGAGCCACCAGTCCGGCCACCCACAGTGATCAAGTCTGAGCCCAGAAGGAAAGGGGCCAGCAGCCCTGCCACACACAGTGATTAAGTCTGAGCCAAGCGGGAAAGGAGCCAGCAGCCCTGCCAGCCACAGTGATTTAGGAGAGCCCAGAAGGAAAGGGGGCATCAGCCCTGCCTCCCACAGTGATTAAGTCTGATCCCAGCAGGAAAGGAGCCAGCAGCTCTGCCACCCACAGTGATTTAGGAAAGGCCGGAAGGAAAGGGGCCAGCAGCCCTGCCACCCACGGTGATCAAGTCTGAGCCCAGAAGGAAAGGGGCCCAAAGCCCTGTCTCCCACAGTGATCAGCTCTGATCCCAGCGGGAAAGGAGTCAGCAGCCCTGCCACCTACAGTGATTTAGGAGAGTCCAGAAGGAAAGGAGCCAGCAGCCCTGCCACCCACAGTGATTAGGTCTGAGCCCAGCAGGCAAGGAGTCAGCAGCCCTGCCACCCACAGTGATTTAGGAGAGCCCAGAATGAAAGGGGCCAGCAGCCTTGCCACACACAGTGATTAAGTCTGAGCCAAGCGGGAAAGGAGCCAGCAGCCCTGCCACCCACAGTGATTAAGGAGAGCCCAGAAGGAATGGGGCCATCAGCCCTGCCTCCCACAGTGATTAAGTCTGATCCCAGCAGGAAAAGAGCCAGCAGCCCTGCCACCCACAGTGATCAAGTTTGAACCCAGTAGGAAAGGGGCCAGCAGCCCTGCCACCCACAGTGATCAAGTCTGAGCCCAGAAGGAAAGGAGCCCACAGCCCTGCCACCCACAATGATCAAGTCTGAGCCCAGCAGGAAAGGAGTCAGCAGCCCTGCCACCCACAGTGATTTAGGAGAGCCCAGAAGGAAAGGGGCCAGCAGCCCTGCCACCCACAGTGATTTACAAGAGCCCAGCAGACAAGGAGACAACAGCCCTGCCACCCACAGTGATCAAGTCTGTCCCCAGCAGGAAAGGAGCCAGCTGCCCTGCCACCCACTGTGATTTAGGAGAGCCCAGCAGGAAAGGAGCCAGCATCCCTGCCATTCAAAGTGATTAAGTCTGAGCCCAGCAGGCAAGGAGCCAGCAGCCCTGCCACCAACAGTGTTTTATGAGAGCCCAGCAGGAAAGGAGCCAGCAGCCTTGCCAAACACAGTGATTAAGTCTGAGCCAAGTGGGAAAGGAGCCAGCAGCCCTGCCACCCACAGTGATTTAGGAGAGCCCAGAAGGAATGGGGCCAACAGCCCTGCCTCCCACAGTGATTAAGTCTGATCCCAGCAGGAAAGGAGCCAGCAGCTCTGCCACCCACAGTGATTTAGGAGTGCCTGGAAGGAAAGGTGCCAGCAGCCCTGCAACCCACAGTGATCAAGTCTGAACCCAGTAGGAAAGGGGCCAGCAGCCTTGCCACCGACAGTGATCAAGTCTGAGCACAGAAGGAAAGGGGCTAGCAGCCCTGCCACCCACAGTGATCAAGTCTGACCCCAGCAGGAAAGGACCAGCAGCCCTGCAACCCACTGTGATTTAGGAGAGCCCAGCAGGAAAGGAGCCAGCAGCCCTGCCATTCAAAGTGATTAAGTCTGAGCCCATCGGGCAAGGAGCCAGCAGCCCTGCCACCCACTGTGATTTACGAGAGCCCAGAAGGAAAGAGGCCAGCTGCCCTGCCACCCACAGTGATTTACGAGAGCCCAGAAGGAAAGGGGCCAGCATCCTTGCCACCCACAGTGATTTACGAGAACCCAGAAGGAAAGGGTCCAGCAGCCCTGCCACCCATAGTGATCAAGTCTGAGCCAAGAAGGAAAGGGGCCAGCAGCCCTGCCACCCACAGTGATCAAGGCTGACCCCAGCAGGAAAGGAGCCAGCAGCCCTGCCACCCACAGTGATTTACGAGAGCCCAGAAGGAAAGAGGCCAGCAGCCCTGCCACCCACAGTGATTTACGAGAGCCCAGAAGGAAAGGGGCCAGCATCATTGCCACCCACAGTGATTTATGAGATCCCAGAAGGAAAGGGTCCAGCAGCCCTGCCACCCATAGTGATCAAGTCTGAGCCCAGAAGGAAAGGGGCCCAAAGCCCTGCCACCCACAGTGATCAAGTCTGAGCCCAGCAGGAAAGGAGTCAGCAGCCCTGCCACCCACAGTGATTTAGGAGAGCCCAGAAGGAAAGGGGCCAGCAGCCCTGCCACCCACAGTGATTTACAAGAGCGCAGCAGGCAAGGAGACAGCAGCCCTGCCACCCACAGTGATCAAGTCTGAGCACAGAAGGAAAGGGGCCAGCAGCCCTGCCACCCACAGTGATCAAGTGTGACCCCAGCAGGAAAGGAGCCAGCAGCCCTGCCACCCACAGTGATTTACGAGAGCCCAGCAGGAAAGGAGCCAGCAGCCCTGCCATTCACGGTGATTAAGTCTGAGCCCAGCAGGCAAGGAACCAGCAGCCCTGCCACCCACAGTGTTTTATGAGAGCCCAGCAGGAAAGGAGCCAGCAGCCCTGCCACCCACAGTGATCAAGTCTGAGCCCAACAGGCAAGGAGCCAGCAGCCCTGCCACCCACAGTGATTTACGAGAGCCCAGAAGGAAAGAGGCCAGCAGCCCTGCCACCCACAGTGATTTACGAGAGCCCAGAAGGAAAGGGGCCAGCATCCTTGCCACCCACAGTGATTTACGAGAACCCAGAAGGAAAGGGTCCAGCAGCCCTGCCACCCATAGTGATCAAGTCTGAGCCCAGAAGGAAAGAGGCCAGCAGCCCTGCCACTCACAGTGGTCAAGTCTGACCCCAGCAGGAAAGGAGCCAGCAGCCCTGCCACCCACAGTGATTTACGAGAGCCCAGAAGGAAAGAGGCCAGCAGCCCTGCCACCCACAGTGATTTACGAGAGCCCAGAAGGAAAGGGGCCAGCATCCTTGCCACCCACAGTGATTTACGAGAACCCAGAAGGAAAGGGTCCAGCAGCACTGCCACCCATAGTGATCAAGTCTGAGCCAAGAAGGAAAGGGGCCAGCAGCCCTGCCACCCACAGTGATCAAGTCTGACCCCAGCAGGAAAGGAGCCAGCAGCCCGGCTACCCACAGTGAGCAAGTCTGAGCACAGCAGGAAATGAGCCAGCAGCCCTGCCGCCCACAGTGATTTAGGAGAGCCCAGAAGGAAAGGGGCCGGCAGCCCTACCACCCACAGTGATCAAGTCTGAGGCCAGCAGGAAAGGAGCCAGCAGCCCGGCCACACACAGTGATTAAGTCTGAGCCAAGCGGGAAAGGAGCCAGAAGCCCTACCACCCACAGTGATTTAGGAGAGCCCAGAAGGAAAGGAGCCAGCAGCACTACCACCCACAGTGATCAAGTCTGATCCCAGCAGGAAAGGAGCCAGCAGCCCTGCCACCCACAGTGATTTAGAAGAGCCCAGAAGGAAAGGGGCCAGCAGCCCTGCCACCCACAGTGATTTAGGAGAGCCCAGAATGAAAGGGGCAAGTAGCCCTGCCACCCACAGTGATCAAGTCTGAGCCCAGCAGGAAAGGAGTCAGCAGCCCGGCCATCCACAGTGATCAAGTCTGAGCCCAGTAGGAAAGGAGTCAGCAGCCCTGCCACCCACAGTGATTTAGGAGAGCCCAGAAGGAAAAGGGCCAGCAGCCCTGCCACCCACAGTGATTTAGGAGAGCCCAGAAGGAAAGGGGCCAGCATCCTTGCCACCCACAGTGATTTAAGAGAACCCAGAAGGAAAGGGTCGAGCAGCCCTGCCATCCATAGTGATCAAGTCTGAGCACAGAAGGAAAGGGGCCAGCAGCCCTGCCAGCCACAGTGATCAAGTCCGAGCCCATCAGGCAAGGAGCCAGCAGCCCTGCCACCCACAGTGATTTACTAGAGCCCAGAATGAAAGGTGCCAGCATCCTTGCCACCCACAGTGATTTACGAGAACCCAGAAGGAAAGGGTCCAGCAGCCCTGCCACCCATAGTTATCAAGTCTAAGCCCAGAAGGAAAGGGGCCAGCAACCCTGCCACCCACAGTGATCAAGTCTGACTCCAGCAGGAAAGGAGCCAGCAGCCCTGCTACCCAGAGTGATTTACGAGAGCCCAGAAGGAAAGAGGCCAGCAGCCCCGCCACCCACAGTGATTTACGAGAGCCCAGAAGGAAAGGGTCCAGCAGCCCTGCCACCCATAGTGATCAAGTCTGAGCCCAGAAGGAAAGGGGCCCACAGCCCTGCCACCCACAGTGATCAAGTCTGAGCCCAGAAGGAAAGGGGCCAGCATCAGCCCTGCCACCCACAGTGATTTACAAGAGCCCAGCAGGCAAGGAGACAGCAGCCCTGACACCCACAGTGATCATCAAGTCTGACCCCAGCTGGAAAGGAGCCAGCAGCCCTGCCACCCACAGTGATTTATGAGAGCCCAGCAGGAAAGGAGCCAGCAGCCCTGCCATTCACAGTGATTAAGTCTGAGCCCAGCAGGCAAGGAACCAGCAGCCATGCCACCCACAGTGTTTTATGAGAGCCCAGCAGGAAAGTAGCCAGCAGCCCTGCCACCCACAGTGATTTACGAGAGCCCAGAAGAAAGAGGCCAGCAGCCCCGCCACCCACAGTGATTTACGAGAGCCCAGAAGGAAAGGGGCCAGCATCCTTGCCACCCACAATGATTTACGAGAACCCAGAAGGAAAGGGTCCAGCCACCCTGCCGCCCATAGTGATCAAGTCTGAGCCCAGAAGGAAAGGGGCCAGCAGCCCTGCCACCCACAGTGATCAAGTCTGACCCCAGCAGGAAAGGAGCCAGCAGCCCTGCCACCCACATTGATTTATGAGAGCCCAGAAGGAAAGGGGCCAGGAGCCCTGCCACACACAGTGATTTACGAGAGCCCAGAAGGAAAGGGGCCAGCATCCTTGCCACCCACAGTGATTTACGAGAACCCAGAAGGAAAGGGTCCAGCAGCCCTGCCACCCATAGTGATCAAGTCTGAGCCCAGAAGGAAAGGGGCCAGCAGCCCTGCCACCCACAGTGATCAAGTCTGACCCCAGCAGGAAAGGAGCTAGCAGCCCTGCCACCCACAGTGATCAAGTCTGAGACCAGCAGGCAAGGAGCCAGCAGCCCTACCATCCACAGTGATTTACGAGAGCCCAGAAGGAAAGGGGCAAGCAGCCCTGCCACCCACAGTGATCAAGTCTGAGCCCAGCAGGAAAGGAGCCAGCAGCCCTACCACCCACAGTGATCAAGTCTGAGCCCAGCAGGAAAGGAGCCAGCAGCCCGGCCACACACAGTGATTAAGTCTGAGCCAAGCGGGAAAGGAGCCAGAAGCCCTACCATCCACAGTGATTTACGAGAGCCCAGAAGGAAAGGGGCAAGCAGCCCTGCCACCCATAGTGATCAAGTCTGAGCCCAGAAGGAAAGGGGCAAGCAGCCCTGCCACCCACAGTGATCAAGTCTGAGCCCAGCAGGAAAGGAGCCAGCAGCCCTACCACCCACAGTGATCAAGTCTGAGCCCAGCAGGAAAGGAGCCAGCAGCCCGGCCACACACAGTGATTAAGTCTGAGCCAAGCGGGAAAGGAGCCAGAAGCCCTACCACCCACAGTGATTTAGGAGAGCCCAGAAGGAAAGGAGCCAGCAGCACTACCACCCACAGTGATCAAGTCTGAGCGCAGCAGAAAAGGAGCCAGCAGCCCTGCCACCCACAGTGATTTAGAAGAGCCCAGAAGGAAAGGGGCCAGCAGCCCTGCCACCCACAGTGATTTAAGAGAGCCCAGAAGGAAAGGAGCCAGCAGCACTACCACCCACAGTGATCAAGTCTGAGTGCAGCAGAAAAGGAGCCAGCAGCCCTGCCACCCACAGTGATTTAGAAGAGCCCAGAAAGAAAGGCGCCAGCAGCCCTGCCACCCACAGTGATTTAAGAGAGCCCAGAAGGAAAGGGGCAAGCAGTCCTGCCACCCACAGTGATCAAGTCTGAGCCCAGCAGGAAAGGAGCCAGCAGCCCGGCCATCCACAGTGATCAAGTCTGAGCCCAGCAGGAAAGGAGTCAGCAGCCCTGCCACACACAGTGATTTAGGAGAGCCCAGAAGGAAAGGGGCAAGCAGCCCTGCCACCCACAGTGATCAAGTCTGAGCCCAGCAGGAAAGGAGCCAGCAGCCCAGCCACCCACAGTGATCAAGTCTGAGCCCAGAAGGAAAGGGGCCAGGAGCCCTGCCACCCACAGTGATCAAGTCCGAGCCCATCAGGCAAGGAGCCAGCAGCCCTGCCACCCACAGTGATTTACTAGAGCCCAGAAGGAAAGGGGCCAGCATCCTTGCCACCCACAGTGATTTACGAGAACCCCGAAGGAAAGGGTCCAGCAGCCCTGCCACCCACAGTGATCAAGTCTGACCCCAGCAGGAAAGGAGCCAGCAGCCCGGCCACCCACAGTGAGCAAGTCTGAGCACAGCAGGAAATGAGCCAGCAGCCCTGCCGCCCACAGTGATTTAGGAGAGCCCAGAAGGAAAGGGGCCGGCAGCCCTACCACCCACAGTGATCAAGTCTTAGGCCAGCAGGAAAGGAGCCAGCAGCCCGGCCACACACAGTGATTAAGTCTGAGCCAAGCGGGAAAGGAGCCAGAAGCCCTACCACCCACAGTGATTTAGGAGAGCCCAGAAGGAAAGGAGCCAGCAGCACTACCACCCACAGTGATCTAGTCTGAGCCCAGCAGGAAAGGAGCCAACAGCCCTGCCACCCACAGTGATTTAGAAGAGCCCAGAAGGAAAGGGGCCAGCAGCCCTGCCACCCACAGTGATTTAGGAGAGCCCAGAATGAAAGGGGCAAGTAGCCCTGCCACCCACAGTGATCAAGTCTGAGCCCAGCAGGAAAGGAGTCAGCAGCCCGGCCATCCATAGTGATCAAGTCTGAGCACAGAAGGAAAGGGGCCAGCAGCCCTGCCACCCACAGTGATCAAGTCCGAGCCCATCAGGCAAGGAGCCAGCAGCCCTGCCACCCACAGTGATTTACTAGAGCCCAGAATGAAAGGTGCCAGCATCCTTGCCACCCACAGTGATTTACGAGAACCCAGAAGGAAAGAGTCCAGCAGCCCTGCCACCCATAGTTATCAAGTCTAAGCCCAGAAGGAAAGGGGCCAGCAACCCTGCCATCCACAGTGATCAAGTCTGACTCCAGCAGGAAAGGAGCCAGCAGCCCTGCCACCCAGAGTGATTTACGAGAGCCCAGAAGGAAAGAGGCCAGCAGCCCCGCCACCCACAGTGATTTACGAGAGCCCAGAAGGAAAGGGTCCAGCAGCCCTGCCACCCATAGTGATCAAGTCTGAGCCCAGAAGGAAAGGGGCCCACAGCCCTGCCACCCACAGTGATCAAGTCTGAGCCCAGCAGGAAAGGAGTCAGCAGCCCTGCCACCCACAGTGATTTAGGAGAGCCCAGAAGGAAAGGGGCCAGCAGCCCTGCCACCCACAGTGATTTACAAGAGCCCAGCAGGCAAGGAGACGGCAGCCCTGCCACCCACAGTGATCAAGTCTGACCCCAGCTGGAAAGGAGCCAGCAGCCCTGCCACCCACAGTGATTTATGAGAGCCCAGCAGGAAAGGAGCCAGCAGTCCTGCCATTCACAGTGATTAAGTCTGAGCCCAGCAGGCAAGGAACCAGCAGCCATGCCACCCACAGTGTTTTATGAGAGCCCAGAAGGAAAGGGGCCAGCATCCTTGCCACCCACAATGATTTACGAGAACCCAGAAGGAAAGGGTCCAGCCACCCTGCCGCCCATAGTGATCAAGTCTGAGCCCAGAAGGAAAGGGGCCAGCAGCCCTGCCACCCACAGTGATCAAGTCTGACCCCAGCAGGAAAGGAGCCAGCAGCCCTGCCACCCACATTGATTTACGAGAGCCCAGAAGGAAAGTGGCCAGGAGCCCTGCCACACACAGTGATTTACGAGAGCCCAGAAGGAAAGGGGCCAGCATCCTTGCCACCCACAGTGATTTACGAGAACCCAGAAGGAAAGGGTCCAGCAGCCCTGCCACCCATAGTGATCAAGTCTGAGCCCAGAAGGGAAGGGGCCAGCAGCCCTGCCACCCACAGTGATCAAGTCTGACCCCAGCAGGAAAGGAGCTAGCAGCCCTGCCACCCACAGTGATCAAGTCTGAGACCAGCAGGCAAGGAGCCAGCAGCCCTACCATCCACAGTGATTTACGAGAGCCCAGAAGGAAAGGGGCAAGCAGCCCTGCCACCCACAGTGATCAAGTCTGAGCCCAGCAGGAAAGGAGCCAGCAGCCCTACCACCAACAGTGATCAAGTCTGAGCCCAGCAGGAAAGGAGCCAGCAGCCCGGCCACACACAGTGATTAAGTCTGAGCCAAGCGGGAAAGGAGCCAGAAGCCCTACCATCCACAGTGATTTACGAGAGCCCAGAAGGAAAGGGGCAAGCAGCCCTGCCACCCACAGTGATCAAGTCTGAGCCCAGCAGGAAAGGAGCCAGCAGCCCTACCACCCACAGTGATCAAGTCTGAGCCCAGCAGGAAAGGAGCCAGCAGCACGGCCACACACAGTGATTAAGTCTGAGCCAAGCGGGAAAGGAGCCAGAAGCCCTACCACCCACAGTGATTTAGGAGAGCCCAGAAGGAAAGGAGCCAGCAGCACTACCACCCACAGTGATCAAGTCTGAGCGCAGCAGAAAAGGAGCCAGCAGCCCTGCCACCCACAGTGATTTAGAAGAGCCCAGAAGGAAAGGGGCCAGCAGCCCTGCCACCCACAGTGATTTAAGAGAGCCCAGAAGGAAAGGAGCCAGCAGCACTACCACCCACAGTGATCAAGTCTGAGTGCAGCCGAAAAGGAGCCAGCAGCCCTGCCACCCACAGTGATTTAGAAGAGCCCAGAAGGAAAGGCGCCAGCAGCCCTGCCACCCACAGTGATTTAAGAGAGCCCAGAAGGAAAGGGGCAAGCAGTCCTGCCACCCACAGTGATCAAGTCTGAGCCCAGCAGGAAAGGAGCCAGCAGCCCGGCCATCCACAGTGATCAAGTCTGAGCCCAGCAGGAAAGGAGTCAGCAGCCCTGCCACCCACAGTTATTTAGGAGAGCCCAGAAGGAAAAGGGCCAGCAGCCCTGCCACCCACAGTGATTTAGGAGAGCCCAGAAGGAAAGGGGCAAGCAGCCCTGCCACCCACAGTGATCAAGTCTGAGCCCAGCAGGAAAGGAGCCAGCAGCCCAGCCACCCACAGTGATCAGGTTTGAGCCCAGAAGGAAAGGAGCCAGCAGCCCTGCCACCCACAGTGATTTACTAGAGCCCAGAAGGAAAGGGGCCAGCATCCTTGCCACCCACAGTGATTTACGAGAACCCAGAAGGAAAGGGTCCAGCAGCCCTGCCACCCATAGTTATCAAGTCTAAGCCCAGAAGGAAAGGGGCCAGAAACCCTGCCACCCACAGTGATCAAGTCTGACTCCAGCAGGAAAGGAGCCAGCAGCCCTGCCACCCAGAGTGATTTACGAGAGCCCAGAAGGAAAGAGGCCAGCAGCCCCGCCACCCACAGTGATTTACGAGAGCCCAGAAGGAAAGGGGCCAGCATCCTTGCCACCCACAGTGATTTACGAGAACCCTGAAGGAAAGGGTCCAGCAGCCCTGCCACCCATAGTGATCAAGTCTGAGCCCAGAAGGAAAGGGGCCCACAGCCCTGCCACCCACAGTGATCAAGTCTGAGCCCAGCAGGAAAGGAGCCAGCAGCCCTGCCACCCACAGTGATTTACGAGAGCCCAGAAGGAAAGAGGCCAGCAGCCCTGCCACCCACAGTGATTTACGAGAGCCCAGAAGGAAAGGGGCCAGCATCCTTGCCACCCACAGTGATTTACGAGAACCCAGAAGGAAAGGGTCCAGCAGCCCTGCCACCCATAGTGATCAAGTCTGAGCCCAGAAGGAAAGGGCCGACAGCCCTGCCACCCACAGTGATCAAGTCTGAGCCCAGCAGGAAAGGAGTCAGCAGCACTGCCACCCACAGTGATTTAGGAGAGCCCAGAAAGAAAGGGGCCAGCAGCCCTGCCACCCACAGTGATTTACAAGAGCCCAGCAGGCAAGGAGACAGCAGCCCTGCCACCCACAGTGATCAATTCTGAGCACAGAAGGAAAGGGGCCAGCAGCCATGCCACCCACAGTGATCAAGTCTGACCCCAGCAGGAAAGGAGCCAGCAGCCCTGCCACCCACAGTGATTTAGGAGAGCCCAGCAGGAAAGGAGCCAGCAGCCCTGCCATTCACAGTGATTAAGTCTGAGCACAGCAGGCAAGGAACCAGCAGCCCTGCCACCCACAGTGTTTTATGAGAGCCCAGCAGGAAAGGAGCCAGCAGCCCTGCCACCAACAGTGATTTGCGAGAGCCCAGAAGGAAAGGGGCCAGCATCCTTGCTACCCACAGTGATTTACGAGAACCCAGAAGGAAAGGGTCCAGCAGCCCTGCCACCCATAGTGATCAAGTCTGAGCCCAGAAGGAAAGGGGCCAGCAGCCCTGCCACCCACAGTGATCTAGTCTGACCCCAGCAGGAAAGGAGCTAGCAGCCCTGCCACCCACAGTGATCAAGTCTGAGACAGGCAGGCAAGGAGCCAGAAGCCCTGCCATCAACAGTGATTTACGAGAGCCCAGAAGGAAAGGGGCAAGCAGCCCTGCCACCCACAGTGATCAAGTTTGAGCCCAGCAGGAAAGGAGCCAGCAGCCCGGCCACCCACAGTGAGCAAGTTTGAGCACAGCAGGAAATGAGCCAGCAGCCCTGCCACCCATAGTGATTTAGGAGAGCCCAGAAGGAAAGGGGCCGGCAGCCCTACCACCCACAGTGATCAAGTCTGAGCCCAGCAGGAAAGGAGCCAGCATCCCGGCCACACATAGTGATTAAGTCTGAGCCAAGCGGGAAAGGAGCCAGAAGCCCTACCACCCACAGTGATTTAGGCGAGCCCAGAAGGAAAGGAGCCAGCAGCACTACCACCCACAGTGATCAAGTCTGAGCCTAGCAGGAAAGGAGCCAGCAGCCCTGCCACCCACACTGATTTAGAAGAGCCCAGAAGGAAAGGGGCCAGCAGCCCTGCCACCCACAGTGATTTAGGAGAGCCCAGAAGGAAAGGGGCAAGCGGCCCTGCCACCCACAGTGATCAAGCCTGAGCCCAGCAGGAAAGGAGCCAGCAGCCCGGCCATCCACAGTGATCAAGTCTGAGCCCAGCAGGCAAGGAGTCAGCAGCCCTGCCACCCACAGTGATTTAAGAGAGCCCAGAAGGAAAAGGGCCAGCAGCCCTGCCACCCACAGTGATTTAGGAGAGCCCAGAAGGAAAGGGGCAAGCAGCCCTGCCACCCACAGTGATCAAGTCTGAGCCCAGCAGGAAAGGAGCCAGCAGCCCGGCCACCCACAGTGATCAAGTCTGAGCCGAGAAGGAAAGGGGCCAGCAGCCCTGCCACACACAGTGATTAAGTCTGAGCCAAGCGGGAAAGGACCAGCAGCCCTTCCACCCACAGTGATTTAGGAGAGCCCAGAAGGAAAGGGGCCATCAGCCCTGCCTCCCACAATGATTAAGTCTGATCCCAGCAGGAAAGGAGCCAGCAGCTCTGCCACCCACAGTGATTTTGGAGAGCCCAGAAGGAAAGGGGCCAGCAGCCCTGCCACCCACAGTGATAAAGTCTGAACCCAGTAGGAAAGGGGCCAGTAGCCCTGCCACCCAGTGATCAAGTCTGAGCCCATAAGGAAAGGGGCCCACAGCCCTGCCACCCACAGTGATCAGTTCTGAGCCCAGCAGGAAAGGAGTCAGCAGCCCTGCCACCCACAGTGATTTAGGAGATCCCAGAAGGAAAGGAGCCAGCAGCCCTGCCACCCACAGTGATCAAGTCTGAGCTCAGCAGGCAAGGAGCCAGCAGCCCTGCCACCCACAGTGATCAAGTCTGAGCCCAGAGGGAAAGGGGCCAGCAGCCCTGCCACCCACAGTGATCAAGTCTGACCCCAGCAGGGAAGGAGCCAGTAGCCCAGCCACCCACAGTGATTTAGGAGAGCACAGCAGGAAAGGAGCCAGCAGCCCTGCCACCCACAGTGATTAAGTCTGAGCCCAGCAGGCAAGGAGCCAGCAGCCCTGCCACCCACAGTGATTTAGGAGAGCCCAGAAGGAAAGGGGCCAGCAGCCCTGCCACACACAGTGATTAAGTCTGAGCCAAGCGGGAAAGGGGCCATCAGCCCTGCCTCCCACAGTGATTAAGTCGGATCCCAGCAGGAAAGGAGCCAGCAGCTCTGCCACCCACAGTGATTTAGGAGAGCCTGGAAGGAAAGGGGCCATCAGCCCTGCCTCCCACAATGATTAAGTCTGATCCCAGCAGGAAAGGAGCCAGCAGCTCTGCCACCCACAGTGATTTTGGAGAGCCCAGAAGGAAAGGGGCCAGCAGCCCTGCCACCCACAGTGATAAAGTCTGAACCCAGTAGGAAAGGGGCCAGTAGCCCTGCCACCCACAGTGATCAAGTCTGAGCCCATAAGGAAAGGGGCCCACAGCCCTGCCACCCACAGTGATCAGTTCTGAGCCCAGCAGGAAAGGAGTCAGCAGCCCTGCCACCCACAGTGATTTAGGAGAGCCCAGAAGGAAAGGAGCCAGCAGCCCTGCCACCCACAGTGATCAAGTCTGAGCTCAGCAGGCAAGGAGCCAGCAGCCCTGCCACCCACAGTGATCAAGTCTGAGCCCAGAGGGAAAGGGGCCAGCAGCCCTGCCACCCACAGTGATCAAGTCTGACCCCAGCAGGGAAGGAGCCAGTAGCCCAGCCACCCACAGTGATTTAGGAGAGCACAGCAGGAAAGGAGCCAGCAGCCCTGCCACCCACAGTGATTAAGTCTGAGCCCAGCAGGCAAGGAGCCAGCAGCCCTGCCACCCACAGTGATTTAGGAGAGCCCAGAAGGAAAGGGGCCAGCAGCCCTGCCACACACAGTGATTAAGTCTGAGCCAAGCGGGAAAGGGGCCATCAGCCCTGCCTCCCACAGTGATTAAGTCGGATCCCAGCAGGAAAGGAGCCAGCAGCTCTGCCACCCACAGTGATTTAGGAGAGCCTGGAAGGAAAGGGGCCAGCAGCCCTGCCACCCACAGTGATCAAGTCTGAACCTAGTAGGAAAGGGGCCAGCATCCCTGCCACCCACAGTGATCAAGTCTGAGCCCAGAAGGAAAGGGGCCCACAGAACTGCCACCCACAGTGATCAAGTCTAAGCCCAGCAGGAAATGAGTCAGCAGCCCTGCCACCCACAGTGATTTAGGAGAGCCCAGAAGGAAAGGTGCCAGCAGCCCTGCCACCCACAGTGATCAAGTCTGAGCACAGTAGGAAAGGGGCCAGCAGCCCTGCCACCCACAGTGATCAAGTCTGACCCCAGCAGGAAAGGAGCCAGCAGCCCTGCCACCCACAGTGATTTAAGAGTGCCCAGCAGGAAAGGAGCCAGCAGCCCTGCCATTCACAGTGATTAAGTCTGAGCCCAGCAGGCAAGGAGCCAGCAGCCCTGCCACCCACAGTGATTTATGAGAGCCCAGCAGGAAGGAGCCAGCAGCCCTGCCACCCACAGTGATTTACGAGAACCCAGAACGAAAGGGTCCAGCAGCCCTGCCATCCACAGTGATCAAGTCTGAGCCCAGAAGGAAAGGGGCCAGCAGCCCTACCACCCACAGTGATCAAGTCTGACCCCAGCAGGAAAGGAGCCAGCAGCCCTGCCACCCACAATGATCTAGGAGAGCCAGGCAGGAATGGAGCCAGCAACCACGCCACCCACAGTGATCAAGTCTGAGACCAGCAGGCAAGGAGTCAGCAGCCCTACCATCCACAGTGATTTACGAGAGCCCAGAAGGAAAGGGGCAAGCAGCCCTGCCACCCACAGGGATCAAGTCTGAGTCCAGCAGGAAAGGAGCCAGCATCCCTGCCACCCACAGTGATTTAGGAGAGCCCAGAAGGAAAGGGGCCGGCAGCCCTGCCACAAACACTGATTAAGTCTGAGCCAAGCGGGAAAGGAGCCAGCAGCCCTGCCACCCACAGTGATTTAGGAGAGCCCAGCAGGAAAGGAGCCAGCAGACCTGCCATTCACGGTGATTAAGTCTGAGCCCAGCAGGCAAGGAACCAGCAGCCCTGCCACCCACAGTGTTTTATGAGAGCCCAGCAGGAAAGGAGCCAGCAGCCCTGCCACCCACAGTGATCAAGTCTGAGCCCAACAGTCAAGGTGCCAGCAGCCCTGCCACCCACAGTGATTTACGAGAGCCCAGAAGGAAAGAGGCCAGCAGCCCTGCCACCCACAGTGATTTACGAGAGCCCAGAAGGAAAGGGGCCAGCATCCTTGTCACCCACAGTGATTTACGAGAACCCAGAAGGAAAGGGTCCAGCAGCCCTGCCACCCATAGTGATCAAGTCTGAGCCCAGAAGGAAAGAGGCCAGCAGCCCTGCCACTCACAGTGATCAAGTCTGACCCCAGCAGGAAAGGAGCCAGCAGCCCTGCCACCCACAGCGATTTACGAGAGCCCAGAAGGAAAGAGGCCAGCAGCCCTGCCACCCACAGTGATTTACGAGAGCCCAGAAGGAAAGGGGCCAGCATCCTTGCCACCCACAGTGATTTACGAGAACCCAGAAGGAAAGGGTCCAGCAGCCCTGCCACCCATAGTGATCAAGTCTGAGCCCAGAAGGAAAGGGGCCAGCAGCCCTGCCACCCACAGTGATCAAGTCTGACCCCAGCAGGAAAGGAGCCAGCAGCCCGGCCACCCACAGTGAGCAAGTCTGAGCACAGCAGGAAATGAGCCAGCAGACCTGCCGCCCACAGTGATTTAGGAGAGCCCAGAAGGAAAGGGGCCGGCAGCCCTACCACCCACAGTGATCAAGTCTGAGGCCAGCAGGAAAGGAGCCAGCAGCCCAGCCACACACAGTGATTAAGTCTGAGCCAAGCGGGAAAGGAGCCAGAAGCCCTACCACCCACAGTGATTTAGGAGAGCCCAGAAGGAAAAGGGCCAGCAGCCCTGCCACCCACAGTGATTTAGGAGAGCCCAGAAGGAAAGGAGCCAGCAGCACTACCACCCACAGTGATCAAGTCTGAGCCCAGCAGGAAAGGAGCCAGCATCCCTGCCACCCACAGTGATTTAGAAGAGCCCAGAAGGAAAGGGGCCAGCAGCCCTGCCACCCACAGTGATTTAGGAGAGCCCAGAAGGAAAGGGGCAAGCAGCCCTGCCACCCACAGTTATCAAGTCTGAGCCCAGCAGCAGGAAAGGAGCCAGCAGCCCGGCCATCCACAGTGATCAAGTCTGAGCCCAGCCGGAAAGGAGTCAGCACCCCTGCCACCCACAGTGATTTAGGAGAGCCCAGAAGGAAAAGGGCCAGCAGCCCTGCCACCCACAGTGATTTAGGAGAGCCCAGAAGGAAAGGGGCCAGCATCCTTGCCACCCACAGTGATTTACGAGAACCCAGAAGGAAAGGGTCGAGCATCCCTGCCACCCATAGTGATCAAGTCTGAGCCCTGAAGGGAAGGGGCCAGCAGCCCTGCCACCCACAGTGATCAAGTCCGAGCCCATCAGGCAAGGAGCCAGCAGCCCTGCCACACACAGTGATTTACTAGAGCCCAGAAGGAAAGGGGCCAGCATCCTTGCCACCCACAGTGATTTACGAGAACCCAGAAGGAAAGGGTCCAGCAGCCCTGCCACCCATAGTGATCAAGTCTAAGCCCAGAAGGAAAGGGGCCAGCAACCCTGCCACCCACAGTGATCAAGTCTGACCCCAGCAGGAAAGGAGCCAGCAGCCCTGCCACCCAGAGTGATTTACGAGAGCCCAGAAGGAAAGAGGCCAGCAGCCCCGCCACCCACAGTGATTTACGAGAGCCCAGAAGGAAAGGGGCCAGCATCCTTGCCACCCACAGTGATTTACGAGAACCCAGAAGGAAAGGGTCCAGCAGCCCTGCCACCCATAGTGGTCAAGTCTGAGCCCAGAAGGAAAGGGGCCCACAGCCCTGCCACCAACAGTGATCAAGTCTGAGCCCAGCAGGAAAGGAGTCAGCAGCCCTGCCACCCACAGTGATTTAGGAGAGCCCAGAAGGAAAGGGGCCAGCAGCCCTGCCACCCACATTGATTTACAAGAGCCCAGCAGGCAAGGAGACAGCAGACCTGCCACCCACAGTGATCAAGTCTGACCCCAGCAGGAAAGGAGCCAGCAGCCCTGCCACCCACGGTGATTTAGGAGAGCCCAGCAGGAAAGGACCCAGCAGCCCTGCCATTCAAAGTGATTAAGTCTGAGCCCAGCAGACAAGGAGCCAGAAGCCCTGTCACCCACAGTGATCAAGTCTGAGCCCAGCAGGAAAGGAGCCAGCATCCCTGCCACCCACAGTGATCAAGTCTGAGCACAGAAGGAAAGGGGCAAGCAGCCCTGCCACCCACAGTGATCAAGTCTGAGCCCACCAGGAAAGGAGCCAGCAGCCCTGCCACCCACGGTGATTTAGGAGAGCCCAGAAGGAAAGTGGCAAGCAGCCTTGCCACCCACAGTGATCAAGTCTGAGCCCAGCAGGACAAAGCCAGCAGCCCTGCCACCCACAGTGATTTAGGAGAGCCCAGCAGGAAAGGAGCCAGCAGCCCTGCCACCCACAGTGATTAGGTCTGAGCGCAGCAGGCAAGGAGACAGTAGCCCTGCCACCCACAGTGATCAAGTCTGAGCACAGAAGGAAAGGGGCCAGCAGCCCTGCCACCCACAGTGATCAAGTCTGAGCCCAGCAGGAAAGGAGCCAGCAGCCCTGCCACCCACGGTGATTTAGGAGAGCCCAGCAGGAAAGGACCCAGCAGCCCTGCCATTCAAAGTGATTAAGTCTGAGCCCAGCAGACAAGGAGCCAGAAGCCCTGCCACCCACAGTGATCAAGTCTGAGCCCAGCAGGAAAGGAGCCAGCAGCCCTGCCACCCACAGTGATTTAGGAGAGCCCAGAAGGAAAGTGGCAAGCAGCCCTGCCACCCACAGTGATCAGGTCTGAGCCCAGCAGGAAAGGAGCCAGCAGCCCTGCCACCCAAAGTGATCAAGTCTGAGCCCAGCAGGAAAGGGGCTAGCAGCCCTGCCACCCACAGTGATTTCAGAGAGCCCAGGAGGAAATGGCCCAGCAGCTCTGCCACCCACAGTGATCAAGTCTGAACCCAGCAGGAAAGGAGCCAGCATCCCTGTTACCCACAGTGTTTTAGGAGAGCCCAGAAGGAAAGGGGCCAGCAGCCCTGGCACCCACAGTGATCAAGTCTGAGCCCAGCAGGAAAGGAGCCAGCAGCCCTGCCAGCCACAGTGATTTAGGAGAGCCCAGAAGGAAAGGAGCTAGCAGCCCTACCACCCACAGTGATCAAGTCCGAGCCCAGCAGGAAAGGAGCTAGCAGCCCTGCCACCCACAGTGATCAAGTCTGACCCCAGCAGGAAAGGAGCCAGCACCCCTGCCACCCACTGTGATTTAGGAGAGCCCAGCAGGAAAGGGGCCAGCAGCCCTGCCACCCACAGTGATTTAGGAGAGCCCAGAAGGAAAGGGGCAAGCAGCCCTGCCACCCACAGTGATCAGGTCTGAGCCCAACAGGAAAGGAGCCACCAGTCCGGCCATCCACAGTGATCAAGTCTGAGCCCAGAAGGAAAGGGGCCAGCAGCCCTGCCACACACAGTGATTAAGTCTGAGCCAAGCGGGAAAGGAGCCAGCAGCCCTGCCTGCCACAGTGATTTAGGAGAGCCCAGAAGGAAAGGGGGCATCAGCCCTGCCTCCCACAGTGATTAAGTCTGATCCCATCAGGAAAGGAGCCAGCAGCTCTGCCACCCACAGTGATTTAGGAAAGGCCGGAAGGAAAGGGGCCAGCAGCCCTGCCACCCACGGTGATCAAGTCTGAGCCCAGAAGGAAAGGGGCCCAAAGCCCTGTCTCCTACAGTGATCAGGTCTGAGCCCAGCGGGAAAGGAGTCAGCAGCCCTGCCACCCACAGTGATTTAGGAGAGTCCAGAAGGAAAGGAGCCAGCAGCCCTGCCACCCACAGTGATTAGGTCTGAGCCCAGCAGGCAAGGAGTCAGCAGCCCTGCCACCCACAGTGATTTAGGAGAGCCCAGAATGAAAGGGGCCAGCAGCCTTGCCACACACAGTGATTAAGTCTGAGCCAAGCGGGAAAGGAGCCAGCAGCCCTGCCACCCACAGTGATTTAGGAGAGCCCAGAAGGAATGGGGCCATCAGCCCTGCCTCCCACAGTGATTAAGTCTGATCCCAGCAGGAAAAGAGCCAGCAGCCCTGCCACCCACAGTGATCAAGTTTGAACCCAGTAGGAAAGGGGCCAGCAGCCCTGCCACCCACAGTGATCAAGTCTGAGCCCAGAAGGAAAGGGGCCCACAGCCCTGCCACCCACAATGATCAAGTCTGAGCCCAGCAGGAAAGGAGTCAGCAGCCCTGCCACCCACAGTGATTTAGGAGAGCCCAGAAGGAAAGGGGCCAGCAGCCCTGCCACCCACAGTGATTTACAAGAGCCCAGCAGACAAGGAGACAACAGCCCTGCCACCCACAGTGATCAAGTCTGAGCACAGAACGAAAGGGGCTAGCAGCCCTGCCACCCACAGTGATCAAGTCTGTCCCCAGCAGGAAAGGAGCCAGCAGCCCTGCCACCCACAGTGTTTTATGAGAGCCCAGCAGGAAAGGAGCCAGCAGCCTTGCCACACACAGTGATTAAGTCTGAGCCAAGCAGGAAAGGAGCCAGCAGCCCTGCCACCCACAGTGATTTAGGAGAGCCCAGAAGGAATGGGGCCATCAGCCCTGCCTCCCACAGTGATTAAGTCTGATCCCAGCAGGGAAGGAGCCAGCAGCTCTGCCACCCACAGTGATTTAGGAGTGCCTGGAAGGAAAGGTGCCAGCAGCCCTGCCACCCACAGTGATCAAGTCTGAACCCAGTAGGAAAGGGGCCAGCAGCCTTGCCACCCACAGTGATCAAGTCTGAGCAAAGAAGGAAAGGGGCTAACAGACCTGCCACCCACAGTGATCAAGTCTGACCCCAGCAGGAAAGGAGCCAGCAGCCCTGCCACCCACTGTGATTTAGGAGAGCCCAGCAGGAAAGGAGCCAGCAGCCCTGCCATTCAAAGTGATTAAGTCTGAGCCCAGCGGGCAAGGAGCCAGCAGCCCTGCCACCCACTGTGATTTACGAGAGCCCAGAAGGAAAGAGGCCAGCTGCCCTGCCACCCACAGTGATTTACGAGAGCCCAGAAGGAAAGGGGCCAGCATCCTTGCCACCCACAGTGATTTACGAGAACCCAGAAGGAAAGGGTCCAGCAGCCCTGCCACCCATAGTGATCAAGTCTGAGCCAAGAAGGAAAGGGGCCAGCAGCCCTGCCACCCACAGTGATCAAGTCTGACCCCAGCAGGAAAGGAGCCAGCTGCCCTGCCACCCACAGTGATTTACGAGAGCCCAGAAGGAAAGAGGCCAGCAGCCCTGCCACCCACAGTGATTTACGAGAGCCCAGAAGGAAAGGGGCCAGCATCATTGCAACCCACAGTGATTTATGAGATCCCAGAAGGAAAGGGTCCAGCAGCCCTGCCACCCATAGTGATCAAGTCTGAGCCCAGAAGGAAAGGGGCCCAAAGCCCTGCCACCCACAGTGATCAAGTCTGAGCCAAGCAGGAAAGGAGTCAGCAGCCCTGCCACCCACAGTGATTTAGGAGAGCCCAGAAGGAAAGGGGCCAGCAGCCCTGCCACCCACAGTGATTTACAAGAGCCCAGCAGGCAAGGAGACAGCAGCCCTGCCACCCACAGTGATCAAGTCTGAGCACAGAAGGAAAGGGGCCAGCAGCCCTGCCACCCACAGTGATCAAGTGTGACCCCAGCAGGAAAGGAGCCAGCAGCCCTGCCACCCACAGTGATTTAGGAGAGCCCAGCAGGAAAGGAGCCAGCAGCCCTGCCATTCACGGTGATTAAGTCTGAGCCCAGCAGGCAAGGAACCAGCAGCCCTGCCACCCACAGTGTTTTATGAGAGCCCAGCAGGAAAGGAGCCAGCAGCCCTGCCACCCACAGTGATCACGTCTGAGCGCAACAGGCAAGGAGCCAGCAGCCCTGCCACCCACAGTGATTTACGAGAGCCCAGAAGGAAAGAGGCCAGCAGCCCTGCCACCCACAGTGATTTACGAGAGCCCAGAAGGAAAGGGGCCAGCATCCTTGCCACCCACAGTGATTTACGAGAACCCAGAAGGAAAGGGTCCAGCAGCCCTGCCACCCATATTGATCAAGTCTGAGCCCAGAAGGAAAGAGGCCAGCAGCCCTGCCACTCACAGTGGTCAAGTCTGACCCCAGCAGGAAAGGAGCCAGCAGCCCTGCCACCCACAGTGATTTACGAGAGCCCAGAAGGAAAGAGGCCAGCAGCCCTGCCACCCACAGTGATTTACGAGAGCCCAGAAGGAAAGGGGCCAGCATCCTTGCCACCCACAGTGATTTACGAGAACCCAGAAGGAAAGGGTCCAGCAGCCCTGCCACCCATAGTGATCAAGTATGAGCCCAGAAGGAAAGGGGCCAGCAGCCCTGCCACCCACAGTGATCAAGTCTGACCCCAGCAGGAAAGGAGCCAGCAGCCCGGCCACCCACAGTGAGCAAGTCTGAGCACAGCAGGAAATGAGCCAGCAGCCCTGCCGCCCACAGTGATTTAGGAGAGCCCAGAAGGAAAGGGGCCGGCAGCCCTACCACCCACAGTGATCAAGTCTGAGGCCAGCAGGAAAGGAGCCAGCAGCCCAGCCACACACAGTGATTAAGTCTGAGCCAAGCGGGAAAGGAGCCAGAAGCCCTACCACCCACAGTGATTTAGGAGAGCCCAGAAGGAAAGGAGCCAGCAGCACTACCACCCACAGTGATCAAGTCTGAGACCAGCAGGAAAGGAGCCAGCAGCCCTGCCACCCACAGTGATTTAGAAGAGCCCAGAAGGAAAGGGGCCAGCAGCCCTGCCACCCACAGTGATTTAGGAGAGCCCAGAAGGAAAGGGGCAAGTAGCCCTGCCACCCACAGTGATCAAGTCTGAGCCCAGCAGGAAAGGAGTCAGCAGCCCGGCCATCCACAGTGATCAAGTCTGAGCCCAGCAGGAAAGGAGTCAGCAGCCCTGCCACCCACAGTGATTTAGGAGAGCCCAGAAGGAAAAGGGCCAGCAGCCCTGCCACCCACAGTGATTTAGGAGAGCCCAGAAGGAAAGGGGCCAGCATCCTTGCCACCCACAGTGATTTAAGAGAACCCAGAAGGAAAGGGTCGAGCAGCCCTGCCATCCATAGTGATCAAGTCTGAGCACAGAAGGAAAGGGGCCAGCAGCCCTGCCACCCACAGTGATCAAGTCCGAGCCCATCAGACAAGGAGCCAGCAGCCCTGCCACCCACAGTGATTTACTAGAGCCCAGAATGAAAGGTGCCAGCATCCTTGCCACCCACAGTGATTTACGAGAACCCAGAAGGAAAGGGTCCAGCAGCCCTGCCACCCATAGTTATCAAGTCTAAGCCCAGAAGGAAAGGGGCCAGCAACCCTGCCACCCACAGTGATCAAGTCTGACTCCAGCAGGAAAGGAGCCAGCAGCCCTGCCACCCAGAGTGATTTACGAGAGCCCAGAAGGAAAGAGGCCAGCAGCCCCGCCACCCACAGTGATTTACGAGAGCCCAGAAGGAAAGGGTCCAGCAGCCCTGCCACCCATAGTGATCAAGTCTGAGCCCAGAAGGAAAGGGGCCCACAGCCCTGCCACCCACAGTGATCAAGTCTGAGCCCAGCAGGAAAGGAGTCAGCAGTCCTGCCACCCACAGTGATTTAGGAGAGCCCAGAAGGAAAGGGGCCAGCAGCCCTGCCACCCACAGTGATTTACAAGAGCCCAGCAGGCAAGGAGACAGCAGCCCTGCCACCCACAGTGATCAAGTCTGACCCCAGCTGGAAAGGAGCCAGCAGCCCTGCCACCCACAGTGATTTATGAGAGCCCAGCAGGAAAGGAGCCAGCAGCCCTGCCATTCACAGTGATTAAGTCTGAGCCCAGCAGGCAAGGAACCAGCAGCCATGCCACCCACAGTGTTTTATGAGAGCCCAGCAGGAAAGGAGCCAGCAGCCCTGCCACCCACAGTGATTTACGAGAGCCCAGAAGGAAAGAGGCCAGCAGCCCTGCCACCCATAGTGATTTAGGAGAGCCCAGAAGGAAAGGGGCCGGCAGCCCTACCACCCACAGTGATCAAGTCTGAGCCCAGCAGGAAAGGAGCCAGCATCCCGGCCACACATAGTGATTAAGTCTGAGCCAAGCGGGAAAGGAGCCAGAAGCCCTACCACCCACAGTGATTTAGGCGAGCCCAGAAGGAAAGGAGCCAGCAGCACTACCACCCACAGTGATCAAGTCTGAGCCTAGCAGGAAAGGAGCCAGCAGCCCTGCCACCCACACTGATTTAGAAGAGCCCAGAAGGAAAGGGGCCAGCAGCCCTGCCACCCACAGTGATTTAGGAGAGCCCAGAAGGAAAGGGGCAAGCGGCCCTGCCACCCACAGTGATCAAGCCTGAGCCCAGCAGGAAAGGAGCCAGCAGCCCGGCCATCCACAGTGATCAAGTCTGAGCCCAGCAGGCAAGGAGTCAGCAGCCCTGCCACCCACAGTGATTTAAGAGAGCCCAGAAGGAAAAGGGCCAGCAGCCCTGCCACCCACAGTGATTTAGGAGAGCCCAGAAGGAAAGGGGCAAGCAGCCCTGCCACCCACAGTGATCAAGTCTGAGCCCAGCAGGAAAGGAGCCAGCAGCCCGGCCACCCACAGTGATCAAGTCTGAGCCGAGAAGGAAAGGGGCCAGCAGCCCTGCCACACACAGTGATTAAGTCTGAGCCAAGCGGGAAAGGACCAGCAGCCCTTCCACCCACAGTGATTTAGGAGAGCCCAGAAGGAAAGGGGCCATCAGCCCTGCCTCCCACAATGATTAAGTCTGATCCCAGCAGGAAAGGAGCCAGCAGCTCTGCCACCCACAGTGATTTTGGAGAGCCCAGAAGGAAAGGGGCCAGCAGCCCTGCCACCCACAGTGATAAAGTCTGAACCCAGTAGGAAAGGGGCCAGTAGCCCTGCCACCCAGTGATCAAGTCTGAGCCCATAAGGAAAGGGGCCCACAGCCCTGCCACCCACAGTGATCAGTTCTGAGCCCAGCAGGAAAGGAGTCAGCAGCCCTGCCACCCACAGTGATTTAGGAGATCCCAGAAGGAAAGGAGCCAGCAGCCCTGCCACCCACAGTGATCAAGTCTGAGCTCAGCAGGCAAGGAGCCAGCAGCCCTGCCACCCACAGTGATCAAGTCTGAGCCCAGAGGGAAAGGGGCCAGCAGCCCTGCCACCCACAGTGATCAAGTCTGACCCCAGCAGGGAAGGAGCCAGTAGCCCAGCCACCCACAGTGATTTAGGAGAGCACAGCAGGAAAGGAGCCAGCAGCCCTGCCACCCACAGTGATTAAGTCTGAGCCCAGCAGGCAAGGAGCCAGCAGCCCTGCCACCCACAGTGATTTAGGAGAGCCCAGAAGGAAAGGGGCCAGCAGCCCTGCCACACACAGTGATTAAGTCTGAGCCAAGCGGGAAAGGGGCCATCAGCCCTGCCTCCCACAGTGATTAAGTCGGATCCCAGCAGGAAAGGAGCCAGCAGCTCTGCCACCCACAGTGATTTAGGAGAGCCTGGAAGGAAAGGGGCCATCAGCCCTGCCTCCCACAATGATTAAGTCTGATCCCAGCAGGAAAGGAGCCAGCAGCTCTGCCACCCACAGTGATTTTGGAGAGCCCAGAAGGAAAGGGGCCAGCAGCCCTGCCACCCACAGTGATAAAGTCTGAACCCAGTAGGAAAGGGGCCAGTAGCCCTGCCACCCACAGTGATCAAGTCTGAGCCCATAAGGAAAGGGGCCCACAGCCCTGCCACCCACAGTGATCAGTTCTGAGCCCAGCAGGAAAGGAGTCAGCAGCCCTGCCACCCACAGTGATTTAGGAGAGCCCAGAAGGAAAGGAGCCAGCAGCCCTGCCACCCACAGTGATCAAGTCTGAGCTCAGCAGGCAAGGAGCCAGCAGCCCTGCCACCCACAGTGATCAAGTCTGAGCCCAGAGGGAAAGGGGCCAGCAGCCCTGCCACCCACAGTGATCAAGTCTGACCCCAGCAGGGAAGGAGCCAGTAGCCCAGCCACCCACAGTGATTTAGGAGAGCACAGCAGGAAAGGAGCCAGCAGCCCTGCCACCCACAGTGATTAAGTCTGAGCCCAGCAGGCAAGGAGCCAGCAGCCCTGCCACCCACAGTGATTTAGGAGAGCCCAGAAGGAAAGGGGCCAGCAGCCCTGCCACACACAGTGATTAAGTCTGAGCCAAGCGGGAAAGGGGCCATCAGCCCTGCCTCCCACAGTGATTAAGTCGGATCCCAGCAGGAAAGGAGCCAGCAGCTCTGCCACCCACAGTGATTTAGGAGAGCCTGGAAGGAAAGGGGCCAGCAGCCCTGCCACCCACAGTGATCAAGTCTGAACCTAGTAGGAAAGGGGCCAGCATCCCTGCCACCCACAGTGATCAAGTCTGAGCCCAGAAGGAAAGGGGCCCACAGAACTGCCACCCACAGTGATCAAGTCTAAGCCCAGCAGGAAATGAGTCAGCAGCCCTGCCACCCACAGTGATTTAGGAGAGCCCAGAAGGAAAGGTGCCAGCAGCCCTGCCACCCACAGTGATCAAGTCTGAGCACAGTAGGAAAGGGGCCAGCAGCCCTGCCACCCACAGTGATCAAGTCTGACCCCAGCAGGAAAGGAGCCAGCAGCCCTGCCACCCACAGTGATTTAAGAGTGCCCAGCAGGAAAGGAGCCAGCAGCCCTGCCATTCACAGTGATTAAGTCTGAGCCCAGCAGGCAAGGAGCCAGCAGCCCTGCCACCCACAGTGATTTATGAGAGCCCAGCAGGAAGGAGCCAGCAGCCCTGCCACCCACAGTGATTTACGAGAACCCAGAACGAAAGGGTCCAGCAGCCCTGCCATCCACAGTGATCAAGTCTGAGCCCAGAAGGAAAGGGGCCAGCAGCCCTACCACCCACAGTGATCAAGTCTGACCCCAGCAGGAAAGGAGCCAGCAGCCCTGCCACCCACAATGATCTAGGAGAGCCAGGCAGGAATGGAGCCAGCAACCACGCCACCCACAGTGATCAAGTCTGAGACCAGCAGGCAAGGAGTCAGCAGCCCTACCATCCACAGTGATTTACGAGAGCCCAGAAGGAAAGGGGCAAGCAGCCCTGCCACCCACAGGGATCAAGTCTGAGTCCAGCAGGAAAGGAGCCAGCATCCCTGCCACCCACAGTGATTTAGGAGAGCCCAGAAGGAAAGGGGCCGGCAGCCCTGCCACAAACACTGATTAAGTCTGAGCCAAGCGGGAAAGGAGCCAGCAGCCCTGCCACCCACAGTGATTTAGGAGAGCCCAGCAGGAAAGGAGCCAGCAGACCTGCCATTCATGGTGATTAAGTCTGAGCCCAGCAGGCAAGGAACCAGCAGCCCTGCCACCCACAGTGTTTTATGAGAGCCCAGCAGGAAAGGAGCCAGCAGCCCTGCCACCCACAGTGATCAAGTCTGAGCCCAACAGTCAAGGTGCCAGCAGCCCTGCCACCCACAGTGATTTACGAGAGCCCAGAAGGAAAGAGGCCAGCAGCCCTGCCACCCACAGTGATTTACGAGAGCCCAGAAGGAAAGGGGCCAGCATCCTTGTCACCCACAGTGATTTACGAGAACCCAGAAGGAAAGGGTCCAGCAGCCCTGCCACCCATAGTGATCAAGTCTGAGCCCAGAAGGAAAGAGGCCAGCAGCCCTGCCACTCACAGTGATCAAGTCTGACCCCAGCAGGAAAGGAGCCAGCAGCCCTGCCACCCACAGCGATTTACGAGAGCCCAGAAGGAAAGAGGCCAGCAGCCCTGCCACCCACAGTGATTTACGAGAGCCCAGAAGGAAAGGGGCCAGCATCCTTGCCACCCACAGTGATTTACGAGAACCCAGAAGGAAAGGGTCCAGCAGCCCTGCCACCCATAGTGATCAAGTCTGAGCCCAGAAGGAAAGGGGCCAGCAGCCCTGCCACCCACAGTGATCAAGTCTGACCCCAGCAGGAAAGGAGCCAGCAGCCCGGCCACCCACAGTGAGCAAGTCTGAGCACAGCAGGAAATGAGCCAGCAGACCTGCCGCCCACAGTGATTTAGGAGAGCCCAGAAGGAAAGGGGCCGGCAGCCCTACCACCCACAGTGATCAAGTCTGAGGCCAGCAGGAAAGGAGCCAGCAGCCCAGCCACACACAGTGATTAAGTCTGAGCCAAGCGGGAAAGGAGCCAGAAGCCCTACCACCCACAGTGATTTAGGAGAGCCCAGAAGGAAAAGGGCCAGCAGCCCTGCCACCCACAGTGATTTAGGAGAGCCCAGAAGGAAAGGAGCCAGCAGCACTACCACCCACAGTGATCAAGTCTGAGCCCAGCAGGAAAGGAGCCAGCATCCCTGCCACCCACAGTGATTTAGAAGAGCCCAGAAGGAAAGGGGCCAGCAGCCCTGCCACCCACAGTGATTTAGGAGAGCCCAGAAGGAAAGGGGCAAGCAGCCCTGCCACCCACAGTTATCAAGTCTGAGCCCAGCAGCAGGAAAGGAGCCAGCAGCCCGGCCATCCACAGTGATCAAGTCTGAGCCCAGCCGGAAAGGAGTCAGCACCCCTGCCACCCACAGTGATTTAGGAGAGCCCAGAAGGAAAAGGGCCAGCAGCCCTGCCACCCACAGTGATTTAGGAGAGCCCAGAAGGAAAGGGGCCAGCATCCTTGCCACCCACAGTGATTTACGAGAACCCAGAAGGAAAGGGTCGAGCATCCCTGCCACCCATAGTGATCAAGTCTGAGCCCTGAAGGGAAGGGGCCAGCAGCCCTGCCACCCACAGTGATCAAGTCCGAGCCCATCAGGCAAGGAGCCAGCAGCCCTGCCACACACAGTGATTTACTAGAGCCCAGAAGGAAAGGGGCCAGCATCCTTGCCACCCACAGTGATTTACGAGAACCCAGAAGGAAAGGGTCCAGCAGCCCTGCCACCCATAGTGATCAAGTCTAAGCCCAGAAGGAAAGGGGCCAGCAACCCTGCCACCCACAGTGATCAAGTCTGACCCCAGCAGGAAAGGAGCCAGCAGCCCTGCCACCCAGAGTGATTTACGAGAGCCCAGAAGGAAAGAGGCCAGCAGCCCCGCCACCCACAGTGATTTACGAGAGCCCAGAAGGAAAGGGGCCAGCATCCTTGCCACCCACAGTGATTTACGAGAACCCAGAAGGAAAGGGTCCAGCAGCCCTGCCACCCATAGTGGTCAAGTCTGAGCCCAGAAGGAAAGGGGCCCACAGCCCTGCCACCAACAGTGATCAAGTCTGAGCCCAGCAGGAAAGGAGTCAGCAGCCCTGCCACCCACAGTGATTTAGGAGAGCCCAGAAGGAAAGGGGCCAGCAGCCCTGCCACCCACATTGATTTACAAGAGCCCAGCAGGCAAGGAGACAGCAGACCTGCCACCCACAGTGATCAAGTCTGACCCCAGCAGGAAAGGAGCCAGCAGCCCTGCCACCCACGGTGATTTAGGAGAGCCCAGCAGGAAAGGACCCAGCAGCCCTGCCATTCAAAGTGATTAAGTCTGAGCCCAGCAGACAAGGAGCCAGAAGCCCTGTCACCCACAGTGATCAAGTCTGAGCCCAGCAGGAAAGGAGCCAGCATCCCTGCCACCCACAGTGATCAAGTCTGAGCACAGAAGGAAAGGGGCAAGCAGCCCTGCCACCCACAGTGATCAAGTCTGAGCCCACCAGGAAAGGAGCCAGCAGCCCTGCCACCCACGGTGATTTAGGAGAGCCCAGAAGGAAAGTGGCAAGCAGCCTTGCCACCCACAGTGATCAAGTCTGAGCCCAGCAGGACAAAGCCAGCAGCCCTGCCACCCACAGTGATTTAGGAGAGCCCAGCAGGAAAGGAGCCAGCAGCCCTGCCACCCACAGTGATTAGGTCTGAGCGCAGCAGGCAAGGAGACAGTAGCCCTGCCACCCACAGTGATCAAGTCTGAGCACAGAAGGAAAGGGGCCAGCAGCCCTGCCACCCACAGTGATCAAGTCTGAGCCCAGCAGGAAAGGAGCCAGCAGCCCTGCCACCCACGGTGATTTAGGAGAGCCCAGCAGGAAAGGACCCAGCAGCCCTGCCATTCAAAGTGATTAAGTCTGAGCCCAGCAGACAAGGAGCCAGAAGCCCTGCCACCCACAGTGATCAAGTCTGAGCCCAGCAGGAAAGGAGCCAGCAGCCCTGCCACCCACAGTGATTTAGGAGAGCCCAGAAGGAAAGTGGCAAGCAGCCCTGCCACCCACAGTGATCAGGTCTGAGCCCAGCAGGAAAGGAGCCAGCAGCCCTGCCACCCAAAGTGATCAAGTCTGAGCCCAGCAGGAAAGGGGCTAGCAGCCCTGCCACCCACAGTGATTTCGGAGAGCCCAGGAGGAAATGGCCCAGCAGCTCTGCCACCCACAGTGATCAAGTCTGAACCCAGCAGGAAAGGAGCCAGCATCCCTGTTACCCACAGTGTTTTAGGAGAGCCCAGAAGGAAAGGGGCCAGCAGCCCTGGCACCCACAGTGATCAAGTCTGAGCCCAGCAGGAAAGGAGCCAGCAGCCCTGCCAGCCACAGTGATTTAGGAGAGCCCAGAAGGAAAGGAGCTAGCAGCCCTACCACCCACAGTGATCAAGTCCGAGCCCAGCAGGAAAGGAGCTAGCAGCCCTGCCACCCACAGTGATCAAGTCTGACCCCAGCAGGAAAGGAGCCAGCACCCCTGCCACCCACTGTGATTTAGGAGAGCCCAGCAGGAAAGGGGCCAGCAGCCCTGCCACCCACAGTGATTTAGGAGAGCCCAGAAGGAAAGGGGCAAGCAGCCCTGCCACCCACAGTGATCAGGTCTGAGCCCAACAGGAAAGGAGCCACCAGTCCGGCCATCCACAGTGATCAAGTCTGAGCCCAGAAGGAAAGGGGCCAGCAGCCCTGCCACACACAGTGATTAAGTCTGAGCCAAGCGGGAAAGGAGCCAGCAGCCCTGCCTGCCACAGTGATTTAGGAGAGCCCAGAAGGAAAGGGGGCATCAGCCCTGCCTCCCACAGTGATTAAGTCTGATCCCATCAGGAAAGGAGCCAGCAGCTCTGCCACCCACAGTGATTTAGGAAAGGCCGGAAGGAAAGGGGCCAGCAGCCCTGCCACCCACGGTGATCAAGTCTGAGCCCAGAAGGAAAGGGGCCCAAAGCCCTGTCTCCTACAGTGATCAGGTCTGAGCCCAGCGGGAAAGGAGTCAGCAGCCCTGCCACCCACAGTGATTTAGGAGAGTCCAGAAGGAAAGGAGCCAGCAGCCCTGCCACCCACAGTGATTAGGTCTGAGCCCAGCAGGCAAGGAGTCAGCAGCCCTGCCACCCACAGTGATTTAGGAGAGCCCAGAATGAAAGGGGCCAGCAGCCTTGCCACACACAGTGATTAAGTCTGAGCCAAGCGGGAAAGGAGCCAGCAGCCCTGCCACCCACAGTGATTTAGGAGAGCCCAGAAGGAATGGGGCCATCAGCCCTGCCTCCCACAGTGATTAAGTCTGATCCCAGCAGGAAAAGAGCCAGCAGCCCTGCCACCCACAGTGATCAAGTTTGAACCCAGTAGGAAAGGGGCCAGCAGCCCTGCCACCCACAGTGATCAAGTCTGAGCCCAGAAGGAAAGGGGCCCACAGCCCTGCCACCCACAATGATCAAGTCTGAGCCCAGCAGGAAAGGAGTCAGCAGCCCTGCCACCCACAGTGATTTAGGAGAGCCCAGAAGGAAAGGGGCCAGCAGCCCTGCCACCCACAGTGATTTACAAGAGCCCAGCAGACAAGGAGACAACAGCCCTGCCACCCACAGTGATCAAGTCTGAGCACAGAACGAAAGGGGCTAGCAGCCCTGCCACCCACAGTGATCAAGTCTGTCCCCAGCAGGAAAGGAGCCAGCAGCCCTGCCACCCACAGTGTTTTATGAGAGCCCAGCAGGAAAGGAGCCAGCAGCCTTGCCACACACAGTGATTAAGTCTGAGCCAAGCAGGAAAGGAGCCAGCAGCCCTGCCACCCACAGTGATTTAGGAGAGCCCAGAAGGAATGGGGCCATCAGCCCTGCCTCCCACAGTGATTAAGTCTGATCCCAGCAGGGAAGGAGCCAGCAGCTCTGCCACCCACAGTGATTTAGGAGTGCCTGGAAGGAAAGGTGCCAGCAGCCCTGCCACCCACAGTGATCAAGTCTGAACCCAGTAGGAAAGGGGCCAGCAGCCTTGCCACCCACAGTGATCAAGTCTGAGCAAAGAAGGAAAGGGGCTAACAGACCTGCCACCCACAGTGATCAAGTCTGACCCCAGCAGGAAAGGAGCCAGCAGCCCTGCCACCCACTGTGATTTAGGAGAGCCCAGCAGGAAAGGAGCCAGCAGCCCTGCCATTCAAAGTGATTAAGTCTGAGCCCAGCGGGCAAGGAGCCAGCAGCCCTGCCACCCACTGTGATTTACGAGAGCCCAGAAGGAAAGAGGCCAGCTGCCCTGCCACCCACAGTGATTTACGAGAGCCCAGAAGGAAAGGGGCCAGCATCCTTGCCACCCACAGTGATTTACGAGAACCCAGAAGGAAAGGGTCCAGCAGCCCTGCCACCCATAGTGATCAAGTCTGAGCCAAGAAGGAAAGGGGCCAGCAGCCCTGCCACCCACAGTGATCAAGTCTGACCCCAGCAGGAAAGGAGCCAGCTGCCCTGCCACCCACAGTGATTTACGAGAGCCCAGAAGGAAAGAGGCCAGCAGCCCTGCCACCCACAGTGATTTACGAGAGCCCAGAAGGAAAGGGGCCAGCATCATTGCAACCCACAGTGATTTATGAGATCCCAGAAGGAAAGGGTCCAGCAGCCCTGCCACCCATAGTGATCAAGTCTGAGCCCAGAAGGAAAGGGGCCCAAAGCCCTGCCACCCACAGTGATCAAGTCTGAGCCAAGCAGGAAAGGAGTCAGCAGCCCTGCCACCCACAGTGATTTAGGAGAGCCCAGAAGGAAAGGGGCCAGCAGCCCTGCCACCCACAGTGATTTACAAGAGCCCAGCAGGCAAGGAGACAGCAGCCCTGCCACCCACAGTGATCAAGTCTGAGCACAGAAGGAAAGGGGCCAGCAGCCCTGCCACCCACAGTGATCAAGTGTGACCCCAGCAGGAAAGGAGCCAGCAGCCCTGCCACCCACAGTGATTTAGGAGAGCCCAGCAGGAAAGGAGCCAGCAGCCCTGCCATTCACGGTGATTAAGTCTGAGCCCAGCAGGCAAGGAACCAGCAGCCCTGCCACCCACAGTGTTTTATGAGAGCCCAGCAGGAAAGGAGCCAGCAGCCCTGCCACCCACAGTGATCACGTCTGAGCGCAACAGGCAAGGAGCCAGCAGCCCTGCCACCCACAGTGATTTACGAGAGCCCAGAAGGAAAGAGGCCAGCAGCCCTGCCACCCACAGTGATTTACGAGAGCCCAGAAGGAAAGGGGCCAGCATCCTTGCCACCCACAGTGATTTACGAGAACCCAGAAGGAAAGGGTCCAGCAGCCCTGCCACCCATATTGATCAAGTCTGAGCCCAGAAGGAAAGAGGCCAGCAGCCCTGCCACTCACAGTGGTCAAGTCTGACCCCAGCAGGAAAGGAGCCAGCAGCCCTGCCACCCACAGTGATTTACGAGAGCCCAGAAGGAAAGAGGCCAGCAGCCCTGCCACCCACAGTGATTTACGAGAGCCCAGAAGGAAAGGGGCCAGCATCCTTGCCACCCACAGTGATTTACGAGAACCCAGAAGGAAAGGGTCCAGCAGCCCTGCCACCCATAGTGATCAAGTATGAGCCCAGAAGGAAAGGGGCCAGCAGCCCTGCCACCCACAGTGATCAAGTCTGACCCCAGCAGGAAAGGAGCCAGCAGCCCGGCCACCCACAGTGAGCAAGTCTGAGCACAGCAGGAAATGAGCCAGCAGCCCTGCCGCCCACAGTGATTTAGGAGAGCCCAGAAGGAAAGGGGCCGGCAGCCCTACCACCCACAGTGATCAAGTCTGAGGCCAGCAGGAAAGGAGCCAGCAGCCCAGCCACACACAGTGATTAAGTCTGAGCCAAGCGGGAAAGGAGCCAGAAGCCCTACCACCCACAGTGATTTAGGAGAGCCCAGAAGGAAAGGAGCCAGCAGCACTACCACCCACAGTGATCAAGTCTGAGACCAGCAGGAAAGGAGCCAGCAGCCCTGCCACCCACAGTGATTTAGAAGAGCCCAGAAGGAAAGGGGCCAGCAGCCCTGCCACCCACAGTGATTTAGGAGAGCCCAGAAGGAAAGGGGCAAGTAGCCCTGCCACCCACAGTGATCAAGTCTGAGCCCAGCAGGAAAGGAGTCAGCAGCCCGGCCATCCACAGTGATCAAGTCTGAGCCCAGCAGGAAAGGAGTCAGCAGCCCTGCCACCCACAGTGATTTAGGAGAGCCCAGAAGGAAAAGGGCCAGCAGCCCTGCCACCCACAGTGATTTAGGAGAGCCCAGAAGGAAAGGGGCCAGCATCCTTGCCACCCACAGTGATTTAAGAGAACCCAGAAGGAAAGGGTCGAGCAGCCCTGCCATCCATAGTGATCAAGTCTGAGCACAGAAGGAAAGGGGCCAGCAGCCCTGCCACCCACAGTGATCAAGTCCGAGCCCATCAGACAAGGAGCCAGCAGCCCTGCCACCCACAGTGATTTACTAGAGCCCAGAATGAAAGGTGCCAGCATCCTTGCCACCCACAGTGATTTACGAGAACCCAGAAGGAAAGGGTCCAGCAGCCCTGCCACCCATAGTTATCAAGTCTAAGCCCAGAAGGAAAGGGGCCAGCAACCCTGCCACCCACAGTGATCAAGTCTGACTCCAGCAGGAAAGGAGCCAGCAGCCCTGCCACCCAGAGTGATTTACGAGAGCCCAGAAGGAAAGAGGCCAGCAGCCCCGCCACCCACAGTGATTTACGAGAGCCCAGAAGGAAAGGGTCCAGCAGCCCTGCCACCCATAGTGATCAAGTCTGAGCCCAGAAGGAAAGGGGCCCACAGCCCTGCCACCCACAGTGATCAAGTCTGAGCCCAGCAGGAAAGGAGTCAGCAGTCCTGCCACCCACAGTGATTTAGGAGAGCCCAGAAGGAAAGGGGCCAGCAGCCCTGCCACCCACAGTGATTTACAAGAGCCCAGCAGGCAAGGAGACAGCAGCCCTGCCACCCACAGTGATCAAGTCTGACCCCAGCTGGAAAGGAGCCAGCAGCCCTGCCACCCACAGTGATTTATGAGAGCCCAGCAGGAAAGGAGCCAGCAGCCCTGCCATTCACAGTGATTAAGTCTGAGCCCAGCAGGCAAGGAACCAGCAGCCATGCCACCCACAGTGTTTTATGAGAGCCCAGCAGGAAAGGAGCCAGCAGCCCTGCCACCCACAGTGATTTACGAGAGCCCAGAAGGAAAGAGGCCAGCAGCCCTGCCACCCACAGTGATTTACGAGAGCCCAGAAGGAAAGGGGCCAGCATCCTTGCCACCCACAATGATTTACGAGAACCCAGAAGGAAAGGGTCCAGCCACCCTGCCGCCCATAGTGATCAAGTCTGAGCCCAGAAGGAAAGGGGCCAGCAGCCCTGCCACCCACAGTGATCAAGTCTGACCCCAGCAGGAAAGGAGCCAGCAGCCCTGCCACCCACATTGATTTACGAGAGCCCAGAAGGAAAGAGGCCAGGAGCCCTGCCACACACAGTGATTTACGAGAGCCCAGAAGGAAAGGGGCCAGCATCCTTGCCACCCACAGTGATTTACGAGAACCCAGAAGGAAAGGGTCCAGCAGCCCTGCCACCCATAGTTATCAAGTCTGAGCCCAGAAGGAAAGGGGCCAGCAGCCCTGCCACCCACAGTGATCAAGTCTGACCCCAGCAGGAAAGGAGCCAGCAGCCCTACCACCCACAGTGATCAAGTCTGAGCCCAGCAGGAAAGGAGCCAGCAGCCCGGCCACACACAGTGATTGAGTCTGAGCCAAGCGGGAAAGGAGCCAGAAGCCCTACCATCCACAGTGATTTACGAGAGCCCAGAAGGAAAGGGGCAAGCAGCCCTGCCACCCACAGTGATCAAGTCTGAGCCCAGCAGGAAAGGAGCCAGCAGCCCTACCACCCACAGTGATCAAGTCTGAGCCCAGCAGGAAAGGAGCCAGCAGCCCGGCCACACACAGTGATTAAGTCTGAGCCAAGCGGGAAAGGAGCCAGAAGCCCTACCATCCACAGTGATTTACGAGAGCCCAGAAGGAAAGGGGCAAGCAGCCCTGCCACCCATAGTGATCAAGTCTGAGCCCAGAAGGAAAGGGGCAAGCAGCCCTGCCACCCACAGTGATCAAGTCTGAGCCCAGCAGGAAAGGAGCCAGCAGCCCTACCACCCACAGTGATCAAGTCTGAGCCCAGCAGGAAAGGAGCCAGCAGCCCGGCCACACACAGTGATTAAGTCTGAGCCAAGCGGGAAAGGAGCGAGAAGCCCTACCACCCACAGTGATTTAGGAGAGCCCAGAAGGAAATGAGCCAGCAGCACTACCACCCACAGTGATCAAGTCTGAGCGCAGCAGAAAAGGAGCCAGCAGCCCTGCCACCCACAGTGATTTAGAAGAGCCCAGAAGGAAAGGGGCCAGCAGCCCTGCCACCCACAGTGATTTAAGAGAGCCCAGAAGGAAAGGAGCCAGCAGCACTACCACCCACAGTGATCAAGTCTGAGTGCAGCAGAAAAGGAGCCAGCAGCCCTGCCACCCACAGTGATTTAGAAGAGCCCAGAACGAAAGGCGCCAGCAGCCCTGCCACCCACAGTGATTTAAGAGAGCCCAGCAGGAAAGGGGCAAGCAGTCCTGCCACCCACAGTGATCAAGTCTGAGCCCAGCAGGAAAGTAGCCAGCAGCCCGGCCATCCACAGTGATCAAGTCTGAGCTCAGCAGGAAAGGAGTCAGCAGCCCTGCCACCCACAGTGATTTAGGAGAGCCCAGAAGGAAAAGGGCCAGCAGCCCTGCCACCCACAGTGATTTAGGAGAGCCCAGAAGGAAAGGGGCAAGCAGCCTGCCACCCACAGTGATCAAGTCTGAGCCCAGCAGGAAAGGAGCCAGCAGCCCAGCCACCCACAGTGATCAAGTCTGAGCCCAGAAGGAAAGGGGCCAGCAGCCCTGCCACCCACAGTGATCAAGTCCGAGCCCATCAGGCAAGGAGCCAGCAGCCCTGCCACCCACAGTGATTTACTAGAGCCCAGAAGGAAAGGGGCCAGCATCCTTGCCACCCACAGTGATTTACGAGAACCCAGAAGGAAAGGGTCCAGCAGCCCTGCCACCCATAGTTATCAAGTCTAAGCCCAGAAGGAAAGAGGCCAGAAACCCTGCCACCCACAGTGATCAAGTCTGACTCCAGCAGGAAAGGAGCCAGCAGCCCTGCCACCCAGAGTGATTTACGAGAGCCCAGAAGGAAAGAGGCCAGAAGCCCCGCCACCCACAGTGATTTACGAGAGCCCAGAAGGAAAGGGGCCAGCATCCTTGCTACCCACAGTGATTTACGAGAACCCAGAAGGAAAGGGTCCAGCAGCCCTGCCACCCATAGTGATCAAGTCTGAGCCCAGAAGGAAAGGGGCCCACAGCCCTGCCACCCACAGTGATCAAGTCTGAGCCCAGCAGGAAAGGAGTCAGCAGCCCTGCCAACCACAGTGATTTAGGAGAGCCCAGAAGGAAAGGGGCCAGCAGCCCTGCCACCCACAGTGATTTACAAGAGCCCAGCAGGCAAGGAGACAGCAGCCCTGCCACCCACAGTGATCAAGTCTGAGCACAGAAGGAAACGGGCCAGCAGCCCTGCCACCCACAGTGATCAAGTCTGACCCCAGCTGGAAAGGAGCCAGCAGCCCTGCCACCCACAGTGATTTATGAGAGCCCAGCAGGAAAGAAGCCAGCAGCCCTGCCATTCACAGTGATTAAGTCTGAGCCCAGCAGGCAAGGAACCAGCAGCCATGCCACCCACAGTGTTTTATGAGAGCCCAGCAGGAAAGGATCCAGCAGCCCTGCCACCCACAGTGATTTACGAGAGCCCAGAAGGAAAGAGGCCAGCAGCCCTGCCACCCACAGTGATTTACGAGAGCCCAGAAGGAAAGGGGCCAGCATCCTTGCCACCCACAGTGATTTACGAGAACCCAGAAGGAAAGGGTCCAGCAGCCCTGCCACCCATAGTGATCAAGTCTGAGCCCAGAAGGAAAGGGGCCAGCAGCCCTGCCACCCACAGTGATCAAGTCTGACCCCAGCAGGAAAGGAGCCAGCAGCCCTGCCACCCACATTGATTTACGAGAGCCCAGAAGGAAAGAGACCAGCAGCCCTGCCACACACAGTGATTTACGAGAGCCCAGAAGGAAAGGGGCCAGCATCCTTGCCACCCACAGTGATTTACGAGAACCCAGAAGGAAAGGGTCCAGCAGCCCTGCCACCCATAGTGATCAAGTCTGAGCCCAGAAGGAAAGGGGCCAGCAGCCCTGCCACCCACAGTGATCAAGTCTGACCCCAGCAGGAAAGGAGCTAGCAGCCCTGCCACCCACAGTAATCAAGTCTGAGACCAGCAGGCAAGGAGCCAGCAGCCCTACCATCCACAGTGATTTACGAGAGCCCAGAAGGAAAGGGGCAAGCAGCCCTGCCACCCACAGTGATCAAGTCTGAGCCCAGCAGGAAAGGAGCCAGCAGCCCTACCACCCACAGTGATCAAGTCTGAGCCCAGCAGGAAAGGAGCCAGCAGCCCGGCCACACACAGTGATTAAGTCTGAGCCAAGCGGGAAAGGAGCCAGAAGCCCTACCACCCACATTGATTTAGGAGAGCCCAGAAGGAAAGGAGCCAGCAGCACTACCACCCACAGTGATCAAGTCTGAGCGCAGCAGAAAAGGAGCCAGCAGCCCTGCCACCCACAGTGATTTAGAAGAGCCCAGAAGGAAAGGGGCCAGCAGCCCTGCCACCCACAGTGATTTAAGAGAGCCCAGAAGGAAAGGAGCCAGCAGCACTACCACCCACAGTGATCAAATCTGAGCGCAGCAGAAAAGGAGCCAGCAGCCCTGCCACCCACAGTGATTTAGAAGAGCCCAGAAGGAAAGGGGCCAGCAGCCCTGCCACCCACAGTGATTTAAGAGAGTCCAGAAGGAAAGGGGCAAGCAGTCCTGCCACCCACAGTGATCAAGTCTGAGCCCAGCAGGAAAGGAGTCAGCAGCCCTGCCACCCACAGTGATTTAGGAGAGCCCAGAAGGAAAAGGGCCAGCAGCCCTGCCACCCACAGTGATTTAGGAGAGCCCAGAAGGAAAGGGGCAAGCAGCCCTGCCACCCACAGTGATCAAGTCTGAGCCCAGCAGGAAAGGAGCCAGAAGCCCAGCCACCCACAGTGATCAAGTCTGAGCCCAGAAGGAAAGAGGCCAGCAGCCCTGCCACCCACAGTGATTTACGAGAGCCCAGAAGGAAAGGGGCCAGCATCCTTGCCACCCACAGTGATTTACGAGAACCCAGAAGGAAAGGGTCCAGCAGCCCTGCCACCCATAGTGATCAAGTCTGAGCCAAGAAGGGAAGGGGCCAGCAGCCCTGCCACCCACAGTGATCAAGTCTGACCCCAGCAAGAAAGGAGCCAGCAGCCCTGCCACCCACAGTGATTTACGAGAGCCCAGAAGGAAAGAGGCCAGCAGCCCTGCCACCCACAGTGATTTACGAGAGCCCAGAAGGAAAGGGGCCAGCATCCTTGCCACCCACAGTGATTTACGAGAACCCAGAAGGAAAGGGTCCAGCAGCCCTGCCACCCATAGTGATCAAGTCTGAGCCCAGAAGGAAAGGGCCGACAGCCCTGCCACCCACAGTGATCAAGTGTGAGCCCAGCAGGAAAGGAGCCAGCAGCCCTGCCACCCACAGTGATTTAGGAGAGCCCAGAAGGAAAGGGGCCAGCATCCTTGCCACCCACAGTGATTTACGAGAACCCAGAAGGAAAGGGTCCAGCAGCCCTGCCACCCATAGTGATCAAGTCTGAGCCCAGAAGGAAAGGGCCGACAGCCCTGCCACCCACAGTGATCAAGTCTGAGCCCAGCAGGAAAGGAGCCAGCATCCCGGCCACACATAGTGATTAAGTCTGAGCCAAGCGGGAAAGGAGCCAGAAGCCCTACCACCCACAGTGATTTAGGAGAGCCCAGAAGGAAAGGAGCCAGCAGCACTACCACCTACAGTGATCAAGTCTGAGCCCAGCAGGAAAGGAGCCAGCAGCCCTGCCACCCACAGTGATTTAGAAGAGTGCAGAAGGAAAGGGGCCAGCAGCCCTGCCACCCACAGTGATTTAGGAGAGCCCAGAAGGAAAGGGGCAAGCAGCCCTGCCACCCACAGTGATCAAGCCTGAGCCCAGCAGGAAAGGAGCCAGCAGCCCGGCCATCCACAGTGATCAAGTCTGAGCCCAGCAGGAAAGGAGTCAGCAGCCCTGCCACCCACAGTGATTTAAGAGAGCCCAGAAGGAAAAGGGCCAGCAGCCCTGCCACCCACAGTGATTTAGGAGAGCCCAGAAGGAAAGGGGCAAGCAGCCCTGCCACCCACAGTGATCAAGTCTGAGCCCAGCAGGAAAGGAGCCAGCAGCCCGGCCACCCACAGTGATCAAGTCTGAGCCGAGAAGGAAAGGGGCCAGCAGCCCTGCCACACACAGTGATTTAGGAGAGCCCAGAAGGAAAGGGGCCATCAGCCCTGCCTCCCACAGTGATTAAGTCTGATCCCAGCAGGAAAGGAGCCAGCAGCTCTGCCACCCACAGTGATTTTGGAGAGCCCAGAAGGAAAGGGGCCAGCAGCCCTGCCACCCACAGTGATAAAGTCTGAACCCAGTAGGAAAGGGGCCAGCAGCCCTGCCACCCACAGTGATCAGTTCTGAGCCCAGCAGGAAAGGAGTCAGCAGCCCTGCCACCCACAGTGATTTAGGAGAGCCCAGAAGGAAAGGAGCCAGCAGCCCTGCCACCCACAGTGATCAAGTCTGAGCTCAGCAGGCAAGGAGCCAGCAGCCCTGCCACCCACAGTGATCAAGTCTGAGCCCAGAGGGAAAGGGGCCAGCAGCCCTGCCACCCACAGTGATCAAGTCTGACCCCAGCAGGGAAGGAGCCAGTAGCCCTGCCACCCAGAGTGATTTAGGAGAGCACAGCAGGAAAGGAGCCAGCAGCCCTGCCACCCACAGTGATTAAGTCTGAGCCCAGCAGGCAAGGAGCCAGCAGCCCTGCCACCCACAGTGATTTAGGAGAGCCCAGAAGGAAAGGGGCCAGCAGCCCTGCCACACACAGTGATTAAGTCTGAGCCAAGCGGGAAAGGGGCCATCAGCCCTGCCTCCCACAGTGATTAAGTCGGATCCCAGCAGGAAAGGAGCCAGCAGCTCTGCCACCCACAGTGATTTAGGAGAGCCAAGAAGGAAAGGGGCCAGCAGCCCTGCCACCCACAGTGATCAAGTCTGAACCTAGTAGGAAAGGGGCCAGCATCCCTGCCACCCACAGTGATCAAGTCTGAGCCCAGAAGGAAAGGGGCCCACAGAACTGCCACCCACAGTGATCAAGCATAAGCCCAGCAGGAAATGAGTCAGCAGCCCTGCTACCCACAGTGATTTAGGAGAGCCCAGAAGGAAAGGTGCCAGCAGCCCTGCCACTCACAGTGATTTACAAGAGCACAGCAGGCAAGGAGCCAGCAGCCCTGCCACCCACAGTGATCAAGTCTGACCCCAGCAGGAAAGGAGCCAGCAGCCCTGCCACCCACAGTGATTAAGTCTGAGCCAAGCGGGAAAGGGGCCATCAGCCCTGCCTCCCACAGTGATTAAGTCGGATCCCAGCAGGAAAGGAGCCAGCAGCTCTGCCACCCACAGTGATTTAGGAGAGCCAAGAAGGAAAGGGGCCAGCAGCCCTGCCACCCACAGTGATCAAGTCTGAACCTAGTAGGAAAGGGGCCAGCATCCCTGCCACCCACAGTGATCAAGTCTGAGCCCAGAAGGAAAGGGGCCCACAGAACTGCCATCCACAGTGATCAAGTATATGCCCAGCAGGAAATGAGTCAGCAGCCCTGCTACCCACAGTGATTTAGGAGAGCCCAGAAGGAAAGGGGCCAGCAGCCCTGCCACACACAGTGATTAAGTCTGAGCCAAGCGGGAAAGGGGCCATCAGCCCTGCCTCCCACAGTGATTAAGTCGGATCCCAGCAGGAAAGGAGCCAGCAGCTCTGCCACCCACAGTGATTTAGGAGAGCCAAGAAGGAAAGGGGCCAGCAGCCCTGCCACCCACAGTGATCAAGTCTGAACCTAGTAGGAAATGGGCCAGCATCCCTGCCACCCACAGTGATCAAGTCTGAGCCCAGAAGGAAAGGGGCCCACAGAACTGCCACCCACAGTGATCAAGTATATGCCCAGCAGGAAATGAGTCAGCAGCCCTGCTACCCACAGTGATTTAGGAGAGCCCAGAAGGAAAGGTGCCAGCAGCCCTGCCACTCACAGTGATTTACAAGAGCACAGAAGGAAAGGGGCCAGCAGCCCTGCCACCCACAGTGATCAAGTCTGACCCCAGCAGGAAAGGAGTCAGCAGCCCTGCCACCCACAGTGATTTAGGAGAGCCCAGAAGGAAAGGGGCCAGCAGCCCTGCCACCCACAGTGATCAGGTCTGAGCCCATAAGGAAAGGGGCCCACAGCCCTGCCACCCACAGTGATCAGTTCTGAGCCCAGCAGGAAAGGAGTCAGCAGCCCTGCCACCCACAGTGATTTAGGAGAGCCCAGAAGGAAAGGAGCCAGCAGCCCTGCCACCCACAGTGATCAAGTCTGAGCTCAGCAGGCAAGGAGCCAGCAGCCCTGCCACCCACAGTGATCAAGTCTGAGCCCAGAGGGAAAGGTGCCAGCAGCCCTGCCACCCACAGTGATCAAGTCTGACCCCAGCAGGGAAGGAGCCAGCAGCCCTGCCACCCACATTGATTTAGGAGAGCACAGCAGGAAAGGTGCCAGCAGCCCTGCCACCCACAGTGATCAAGTCTGAACCCAGTAGGAAAGGGGCCAGCAGCCTTGCCACCCACAGTGATCAAGTCTGAGCAAAGAAGGAAAGGGGCTAGCAGCCCTGCCACCCACAGTGATCAAGTCTGACCCCAGCAGGAAAGGAGCCAGCAGCCCTGCCACCCACTGTGATTTAGGAGAGCCCAGCAGGAAAGGAGCCAGCAGCCCTGCCATTCAAAGTGATTAAGTCTGAGCCCAGCGGGCAAGGAGCCAGCAGCCCTGCCACCCACTGTGATTTACGAGAGCCCAGAAGGAAAGAGGCCAGCTGCCCTGCCACCCACAGTGATTTACGAGAGCCCAGAAGGAAAGGGGCCAGCATCCTTGCCACCCACAGTGATTTACGAGAACCCAGAAGGAAAGGGTCCAGCAGCCCTGCCACCCATAGTGATCAAGTCTGAGCCAAGAAGGAAAGGGGCCAGCAGCCCTGCCACCCACAGTGATCAAGTCTGAGCCCAGAAGGAAAGGGGCCCACAGAACTGCCACCCACAGTGATCAAGCATAAGCCCAGCAGGAAATGAGTCAGCAGCCCTGCTACCCACAGTGATTTAGGAGAGCCCAGAAGGAAAGGTGCCAGCAGCCCTGCCACTCACAGTGATTTACAAGAGCACAGCAGGCAAGGAGCCAGCAGCCCTGCCACCCACAGTGATCAAGTCTGACCCCAGCAGGAAAGGAGCCAGCAGCCCTGCCACCCACAGTGATTAAGTCTGAGCCAAGCGGGAAAGGGGCCATCAGCCCTGCCTCCCACAGTGATTAAGTCGGATCCCAGCAGGAAAGGAGCCAGCAGCTCTGCCACCCACAGTGATTTAGGAGAGCCAAGAAGGAAAGGGGCCAGCAGCCCTGCCACCCACAGTGATCAAGTCTGAACCTAGTAGGAAAGGGGCCAGCATCCCTGCCACCCACAGTGATCAAGTCTGAGCCCAGAAGGAAAGGGGCCCACAGAACTGCCATCCACAGTGATCAAGTATATGCCCAGCAGGAAATGAGTCAGCAGCCCTGCTACCCACAGTGATTTAGGAGAGCCCAGAAGGAAAGGGGCCAGCAACCCTGCCACACACAGTGATTAAGTCTGAGCCAAGCGGGAAAGGGGCCATCAGCCCTGCCTCCCACAGTGATTAAGTCGGATCCCAGCAGGAAAGGAGCCAGCAGCTCTGCCACCCACAGTGATTTAGGAGAGCCAAGAAGGAAAGGGGCCAGCAGCCCTGCCACCCACAGTGATCAAGTCTGAACCTAGTAGGAAATGGGCCAGCATCCCTGCCACCCACAGTGATCAAGTCTGAGCCCAGAAGGAAAGGGGCCTACAGAACTGCCACCCACAGTGATCAAGTATATGCCCAGCAGGAAATGAGTCAGCAGCCCTGCTACCCACAGTGATTTAGGAGAGCCCAGAAGGAAAGGTGCCAGCAGCCCTGCCACTCACAGTGATTTACAAGAGCACAGAAGGAAAGGGGCCAGCAGCCCTGCCACCCACAGTGATCAAGTCTGACCCCAGCAGGAAAGGAGTCAGCAGCCCTGCCACCCACAGTGATTTAGGAGAGCCCAGAAGGAAAGGGGCCAGCAGCCCTGCCACCCACAGTGATCAGGTCTGAGCCCATAAGGAAAGGGGCCCACAGCCCTGCCACCCACAGTGATCAGTTCTGAGCCCAGCAGGAAAGGAGTCAGCAGCCCTGCCACCCACAGTGATTTAGGAGAGCCCAGAAGGAAAGGAGCCAGCAGCCCTGCCACCCACAGTGATCAAGTCTGAGCTCAGCAGGCAAGGAGCCAGCAGCCCTGCCACCCACAGTGATCAAGTCTGAGCCCAGAGGGAAAGGTGCCAGCAGCCCTGCCACCCACAGTGATTAAGTCTGACCCCAGCAGGGAAGGAGCCAGCAGCCCTGCCACCCACATTGATTTAGGAGAGCACAGCAGGAAAGGTGCCAGCAGCCCTGCCACCCACAGTGATCAAGTCTGAACCCAGTAGGAAAGGGGCCAGCAGCCTTGCCACCCACAGTGATCAAGTCTGAGCAAAGAAGGAAAGGGGCTAGCAGCCCTGCCACCCACAGTGATCAAGTCTGACCCCAGCAGGAAAGGAGCCAGCAGCCCTGCCACCCACTGTGATTTAGGAGAGCCCAGCAGGAAAGGAGCCAGCAGCCCTGCCATTCAAAGTGATTAAGTCTGAGCCCAGCGGGCAAGGAGCCAGCAGCCCTGCCACCCACTGTGATTTACGAGAGCCCAGAAGGAAAGAGGCCAGCTGCCCTGCCACCCACAGTGATTTACGAGAGCCCAGAAGGAAAGGGGCCAGCATCCTTGCCACCCACAGTGATTTACGAGAACCCAGAAGGAAAGGGTCCAGCAGCCCTGCCACCCATAGTGATCAAGTCTGAGCCAAGAAGGAAAGGGGCCAGCAGCCCTGCCACCCACAGTGATCAAGTCTGACCCCAGCAGGAAAGGAGCCAGCTGCCCTGCCACCCACAGTGATTTACGAGAGCCCAGAAGGAAAGAGGCCAGCAGCCCTGCCACCCACAGTGATTTACGAGAGCCCAGAAGGAAAGGGGCCAGCATCATTGCAACCCACAGTGATTTATGAGATCCCAGAAGGAAAGGGTCCAGCAGCCCTGCCACCCATAGTGATCAAGTCTGAGCCCAGAAGGAAAGGGGCCCAAAGCCCTGCCACCCACAGTGATCAAGTCTGAGCCAAGCAGGAAAGGAGTCAGCAGCCCTGCCACCCACAGTGATTTAGGAGAGCCCAGAAGGAAAGGGGCCAGCAGCCCTGCCACCCACAGTGATTTACAAGAGCCCAGCAGGCAAGGAGACAGCAGCCCTGCCACCCACAGTGATCAAGTCTGAGCACAGAAGGAAAGGGGCCAGCAGCCCTGCCACCCACAGTGATCAAGTGTGACCCCAGCAGGAAAGGAGCCAGCAGCCCTGCCACCCACAGTGATTTAGGAGAGCCCAGCAGGAAAGGAGCCAGCAGCCCTGCCATTCACGGTGATTAAGTCTGAGCCCAGCAGGCAAGGAACCAGCAGCCCTGCCACCCACAGTGTTTTATGAGAGCCCAGCAGGAAAGGAGCCAGCAGCCCTGCCACCCACAGTGATCACGTCTGAGCGCAACAGGCAAGGAGCCAGCAGCCCTGCCACCCACAGTGATTTACGAGAGCCCAGAAGGAAAGAGGCCAGCAGCCCTGCCACCCACAGTGATTTACGAGAGCCCAGAAGGAAAGGGGCCAGCATCCTTGCCACCCACAGTGATTTACGAGAACCCAGAAGGAAAGGGTCCAGCAGCCCTGCCACCCATATTGATCAAGTCTGAGCCCAGAAGGAAAGAGGCCAGCAGCCCTGCCACTCACAGTGGTCAAGTCTGACCCCAGCAGGAAAGGAGCCAGCAGCCCTGCCACCCACAGTGATTTACAAGAGCCCAGAAGGAAAGAGGCCAGCAGCCCTGCCACCCACAGTGATTTACGAGAGCCCAGAAGGAAAGGGGCCAGCATCCTTGCCACCCACAGTGATTTACGAGAACCCAGAAGGAAAGGGTCCAGCAGCCCTGCCACCCATAGTGATCAAGTATGAGCCCAGAAGGAAAGGGGCCAGCAGCCCTGCCACCCACAGTGATCAAGTCTGACCCCAGCAGGAAAGGAGCCAGCAGCCCGGCCACCCACAGTGAGCAAGTCTGAGCACAGCAGGAAATGAGCCAGCAGCCCTGCCGCCCACAGTGATTTAGGAGAGCCCAGAAGGAAAGGGGCCGGCAGCCCTACCACCCACAGTGATCAAGTCTGAGGCCAGCAGGAAAGGAGCCAGCAGCCCAGCCACACACAGTGATTAAGTCTGAGCCAAGCGGGAAAGGAGCCAGAAGCCCTACCACCCACAGTGATTTAGGAGAGCCCAGAAGGAAAGGAGCCAGCAGCACTACCACCCACAGTGATCAAGTCTGAGCCCAGCAGGAAAGGAGCCAGCAGCCCTGCCACCCACAGTGATTTAGAAGAGCCCAGAAGGAAAGGGGCCAGCAGCCCTGCCACCCACAGTGATTTAGGAGAGCCCAGAAGGAAAGGGGCAAGTAGCCCTGCCACCCACAGTGATCAAGTCTGAGCCCAGCAGGAAAGGAGTCAGCAGCCCGGCCATCCACAGTGATCAAGTCTGAGCCCAGCAGGAAAGGAGTCAGCAGCCCTGCCACCCACAGTGATTTAGGAGAGCCCAGAAGGAAAAGGGCCAGCAGCCCTGCCACCCACAGTGATTTAGGAGAGCCCAGAAGGAAAGGGGCCAGCATCCTTGCCACCCACAGTGATTTAAGAGAACCCAGAAGGAAAGGGTCGAGCAGCCCTGCCATCCATAGTGATCAAGTCTGAGCACAGAAGGAAAGGGGCCAGCAGCCCTGCCACCCACAGTGATCAAGTCCGAGCCCATCAGGCAAGGAGCCAGCAGCCCTGCCACCCACAGTGATTTACTAGAGCCCAGAATGAAAGGTGCCAGCATCCTTGCCACCCACAGTGATTTACGAGAACCCAGAAGGAAAGGGTCCAGCAGCCCTGCCACCCATAGTTATCAAGTCTAAGCCCAGAAGGAAAGGGGCCAGCAACCCTGCCACCCACAGTGATCAAGTCTGACTCCAGCAGGAAAGGAGCCAGCAGCCCTGCCACCCAGAGTGATTTACGAGAGCCCAGAAGGAAAGAGGCCAGCAGCCCCGCCACCCACAGTGATTTACGAGAGCCCAGAAGGAAAGGGTCCAGCAGCCCTGCCACCCATAGTGATCAAGTCTGAGCCCAGAAGGAAAGGGGCCCACAGCCCTGCCACCCACAGTGATCAAGTCTGAGCCCAGCAGGAAAGGAGTCAGCAGCCCTGCCACCCACAGTGATTTAGGAGAGCCCAGAAGGAAAGGGGCCAGCAGCCCTGCCACCCACAGTGATTTACAAGAGCCCAGCAGGCAAGGAGACAGCAGCCCTGCCACCCACAGTGATCAAGTCTGACCCCAGCTGGAAAGGAGCCAGCAGCCCTGCCACCCACAGTGATTTATGAGAGCCCAGCAGGAAAGGAGCCAGCAGCCCTGCCATTCACAGTGATTAAGTCTGAGCCCAGCAGGCAAGGAACCAGCAGCCATGCCACCCACAGTGTTTTATGAGAGCCCAGCAGGAAAGGAGCCAGCAGCCCTGCCACCCACAGTGATTTACGAGAGCCCAGAAGGAAAGAGGCCAGCAGCCCTGCCACCCACAGTGATTTACGAGAGCCCAGAAGGAAAGGGGCCAGCATCCTTGCCACCCACAATGATTTACGAGAACCCAGAAGGAAAGGGTCCAGCCACCCTGCCGCCCATAGTGATCAAGTCTGAGCCCAGAAGGAAAGGGGCCAGCAGCCCTGCCACCCACAGTGATCAAGTCTGACCCCAGCAGGAAAGGAGCCAGCAGCCCTGCCACCCACATTGATTTACGAGAGCCCAGAAGGAAAGAGGCCAGGAGCCCTGCCACACACAGTGATTTACGAGAGCCCAGAAGGAAAGGGGCCAGCATCCTTGCCACCCACAGTGATTTACGAGAACCCAGAAGGAAAGGGTCCAGCAGCCCTGCCACCCATAGTTATCAATTCTGAGCCCAGAAGGAAAGGGGCCAGCAGCCCTGCCACCCATAGTGATCAAGTCTGACCCCAGCAGGAAAGGAGCCAGCAGCCCTACCACCCACAGTGATCAAGTCTGAGCCCAGCAGGAAAGGAGCCAGCAGCCTGGCCACACACAGTGATTAAGTCTGAGCCAAGCGGGAAAGGAGCCAGAAGCCCTACCATCCACAGTGATTTACGAGAGCCCAGAAGGAAAGGGGCAAGCAGCCCTGCCACCCACAGTGATCAAGTCTGAGCCCAGCAGGAAAGGAGCCAGCAGCCCTACCACCCACAGTGATCAAGTCTGAGCCCAGCAGGAAAGGAGCCAGCAGCCCGGCCACACACAGTGATTAAGTCTGAGCCAAGCGGGAAAGGAGCCAGAAGCCCTACCATCCACAGTGATTTACGAGAGCCCAGAAGGAAAGGGGCAAGCAGCCCTGCCACCCATAGTGATCAAGTCTGAGCCCAGAAGGAAAGGGGCAAGCAGCCCTGCCACCCACAGTGATCAAGTCTGAGCCCAGCAGGAAAGGAGCCAGCAGCCCTACCACCCACAGTGATCAAGTCTGAGCCCAGCAGGAAAGGAGCCAGCAGCCCGGCCACACACAGTGATTAAGTCTGAGCCAAGCGGGAAAGGAGCGAGAAGCCCTACCACCCACAGTGATTTAGGAGAGCCCAGAAGGAAATGAGCCAGCAGCACTACCACCCACAGTGATCAAGTCTGAGCGCAGCAGAAAAGGAGCCAGCAGCCCTGCCACCCACAGTGATTTAGAAGAGCCCAGAAGGAAAGGGGCCAGCAGCCCTGCCACCCACAGTGATTTAAGAGAGCCCAGAAGGAAAGGAGCCAGCAGCACTACCACCCACAGTGATCAAGTCTGAGTGCAGCAGAAAAGGAGCCAGCAGCCCTGCCACCCACAGTGATTTAGAAGAGCCCAGAACGAAAGGCGCCAGCAGCCCTGCCACCCACAGTGATTTAAGAGAGCCCAGCAGGAAAGGGGCAAGCAGTCCTGCCACCCACAGTGATCAAGTCTGAGCCCAGCAGGAAAGTAGCCAGCAGCCCGGCCATCCACAGTGATCAAGTCTGAGCTCAGCAGGAAAGGAGTCAGCAGCCCTGCCACCCACAGTGATTTAGGAGAGCCCAGAAGGAAAAGGGCCAGCAGCCCTGCCACCCACAGTGATTTAGGAGAGCCCAGAAGGAAAAGGGCAAGCAGCCTGCCACCCACAGTGATCAAGTCTGAGCCCAGCAGGAAAGGAGCCAGCAGCCCAGCCACCCACAGTGATCAAGTCTGAGCCCAGAAGGAAAGGGGCCAGCAGCCCTGCCACCCACAGTGATCAAGTCCGAGCCCATCAGGCAAGGAGCCAGCAGCCCTGCCACCCACAGTGATTTACTAGAGCCCAGAAGGAAAGGGGCCAGCATCCTTGCCACCCACAGTGATTTACGAGAACCCAGAAGGAAAGGGTCCAGCAGCCCTGCCACCCATAGTTATCAAGTCTAAGCCCAGAAGGAAAGGGGCCAGAAACCCTGCCACCCACAGTGATCAAGTCTGACTCCAGCAGGAAAGGAGCCAGCAGCCCTGCCACCCAGAGTGATTTACGAGAGCCCAGAAGGAAAGAGGCCAGAAGCCCCGCCACCCACAGTGATTTACGAGAGCCCAGAAGGAAAGGGGCCAGCATCCTTGCTACCCACAGTGATTTACGAGAACCCAGAAGGAAAGGGTCCAGCAGCCCTGCCACCCATAGTGATCAAGTCTGAGCCCAGAAGGAAAGGGGCCCACAGCCCTGCCACCCACAGTGATCAAGTCTGAGCCCAGCAGGAAAGGAGTCAGCAGCCCTGCCAACCACAGTGATTTAGGAGAGCCCAGAAGGAAAGGGGCCAGCAGCCCTGCCACCCACAGTGATTTACAAGAGCCCAGCAGGCAAGGAGACAGCAGCCCTGCCACCCACAGTGATCAAGTCTGAGCACAGAAGGAAACGGGCCAGCAGCCCTGCCACCCACAGTGATCAAGTCTGACCCCAGCTGGAAAGGAGCCATCAGCCCTGCCACCCACAGTGATTTATGAGAGCCCAGCAGGAAAGAAGCCAGCAGCCCTGCCATTCACAGTGATTAAGTCTGAGCCCAGCAGGCAAGGAACCAGCAGCCATGCCACCCACAGTGTTTTATGAGAGCCCAGCAGGAAAGGATCCAGCAGCCCTGCCACCCACAGTGATTTACGAGAGCCCAGAAGGAAAGAGGCCAGCAGCCCTGCCACCCACAGTGATTTACGAGAGCCCAGAAGGAAAGGGGCCAGCATCCTTGCCACCCACAGTGATTTACGAGAACCCAGAAGGAAAGGGTCCAGCAGCCCTGCCACCCATAGTGATCAAGTCTGAGCCCAGAAGGAAAGGGGCCAGCAGCCCTGCCACCCACAGTGATCAAGTCTGACCCCAGCAGGAAAGGAGCCAGCAGCCCTGCCACCCACATTGATTTACGAGAGCCCAGAAGGAAAGAGGCCAGCAGCCCTGCCACACACAGTGATTTACGAGAGCCCAGAAGGAAAGGGGCCAGCATCCTTGCCACCCACAGTGATTTACGAGAACCCAGAAGGAAAGGGTCCAGCAGCCCTGCCACCCATAGTGATCAAGTCTGAGCCCAGAAGGAAAGGGGCCAGCAGCCCTGCCACCCACAGTGATCAAGTCTGACCCCAGCAGGAAAGGAGCTAGCAGCCCTGCCACCCACAGTAATCAAGTCTGAGACCAGCAGGCAAGGAGCCAGCAGCCCTACCATCCACAGTGATTTACGAGAGCCCAGAAGGAAAGGGGCAAGCAGCCCTGCCACCCACAGTGATCAAGTCTGAGCCCAGCAGGAAAGGAGCCAGCAGCCCTACCACCCACAGTGATCAAGTCTGAGCCCAGCAGGAAAGGAGCCAGCAGCCCGGCCACACACAGTGATTAAGTCTGAGCCAAGCGGGAAAGGAGCCAGAAGCCCTACCACCCACATTGATTTAGGAGAGCCCAGAAGGAAAGGAGCCAGCAGCACTACCACCCACAGTGATCAAGTCTGAGCGCAGCAGAAAAGGAGCCAGCAGCCCTGCCACCCACAGTGATTTAGAAGAGCCCAGAAGGAAAGGGGCCAGCAGCCCTGCCACCCACAGTGATTTAAGAGAGCCCAGAAGGAAAGGAGCCAGCAGCACTACCACCCACAGTGATCAAATCTGAGCGCAGCAGAAAAGGAGCCAGCAGCCCTGCCACCCACAGTGATTTAGAAGAGCCCAGAAGGAAAGGGGCCAGCAGCCCTGCCACCCACAGTGATTTAAGAGAGTCCAGAAGGAAAGGGGCAAGCAGTCCTGCCACCCACAGTGATCAAGTCTGAGCCCAGCAGGAAAGGAGTCAGCAGCCCTGCCACCCACAGTGATTTAGGAGAGCCCAGAAGGAAAAGGGCCAGCAGCCCTGCCACCCACAGTGATTTAGGAGAGCCCAGAAGGAAAGGGGCAAGCAGCCCTGCCACCTACAGTGATCAAGTCTGAGCCCAGCAGGAAAGGAGCCAGAAGCCCAGCCACCCACAGTGATCAAGTCTGAGCCCAGAAGGAAAGAGGCCAGCAGCCCTGCCACCCACAGTGATTTACGAGAGCCCAGAAGGAAAGGGGCCAGCATCCTTGCCACCCACAGTGATTTACGAGAACCCAGAAGGAAAGGGTCCAGCAGCCCTGCCACCCATAGTGATCAAGTCTGAGCCAAGAAGGGAAGGGGCCAGCAGCCCTGCCACCCACAGTGATCAAGTCTGACCCCAGCAAGAAAGGAGCCAGCAGCCCTGCCACCCACAGTGATTTACGAGAGCCCAGAAGGAAAGAGGCCAGCAGCCCTGCCACCCACAGTGATTTACGAGAGCCCAGAAGGAAAGGGGCCAGCATCCTTGCCACCCACAGTGATTTACGAGAACCCAGAAGGAAAGGGTCCAGCAGCCCTGCCACCCATAGTGATCAAGTCTGAGCCCAGAAGGAAAGGGCCGACAGCCCTGCCACCCACAGTGATCAAGTGTGAGCCCAGCAGGAAAGGAGCCAGCAGCCCTGCCACCCACAGTGATTTAGGAGAGCCCAGCAGGAAAGGAGCCAGCAGCCCTGCCATTCACAGTGATTAAGTCTGAGCCCAGCAGGCAAGGAACCAGCAGCCCTGCCACCCACAGTGTTTTATGAGAGCCCAGCAGGAAAGGAGCCAGCAGCCCTGCCACCAACAGTGATTTGCGAGAGCCCAGAAGGAAAGGGGCCAGCATCCTTGCCACCCACAGTGATTTACGAGAACCCAGAAGGAAAGGGTCCAGCAGCCCTGCCACCCATAGTGATCAAGTCTGAGCCCAGAAGGAAAGGGGCCAGCAGCCCTGCCACCCACAGTGATCTAGTCTGACCCCAGCAGGAAAGGAGCTAGCAGCCCTGCCACCCACAGTGATCAAGTCTGAGACCAGCAGGCAAGGAGCCAGAAGCCCTGCCATCAACAGTGATTTACGAGAGCCCAGAAGGAAAGGGGCAAGCAGCCCTGCCACCCACAGTGATCAAGTTTGAGCCCAGCAGGAAAGGAGCCAGCAGCCCGGCCACCCACAGTGAGCAAGTTTGAGCACAGCAGGAAATGAGCCAGCAGCCCTGCCACCCACAGTGATTTAGGAGAGCCCAGAAGGAAAGGGGCCGGCAGCCCTACCACCCACAGTGATCAAGTCTGAGCCCAGCAGGAAAGGAGCCAGCATCCCGGCCACACATAGTGATTAAGTCTGAGCCAAGCGGGAAAGGAGCCAGAAGCCCTACCACCCACAGTGATTTAGGAGAGCCCAGAAGGAAAGGAGCCAGCAGCACTACCACCTACAGTGATCAAGTCTGAGCCCAGCAGGAAAGGAGCCAGCAGCCCTGCCACCCACAGTGATTTAGAAGAGTGCAGAAGGAAAGGGGCCAGCAGCCCTGCCACCCACAGTGATTTAGGAGAGCCCAGAAGGAAAGGGGCAAGCAGCCCTGCCACCCACAGTGATCAAGCCTGAGCCCAGCAGGAAAGGAGCCAGCAGCCCGGCCATCCACAGTGATCAAGTCTGAGCCCAGCAGGAAAGGAGTCAGCAGCCCTGCCACCCACAGTGATTTAAGAGAGCCCAGAAGGAAAAGGGCCAGCAGCCCTGCCACCCACAGTGATTTAGGAGAGCCCAGAAGGAAAGGGGCAAGCAGCCCTGCCACCCACAGTGATCAAGTCTGAGCCCAGCAGGAAAGGAGCCAGCAGCCCGGCCACCCACAGTGATCAAGTCTGAGCCCAGAAGGAAAGGGGCCATCAGCCCTGCCTCCCACAGTGATTAAGTCTGATCCCAGCAGGAAAGGAGCCAGCAGCTCTGCCACCCACAGTGATTTTGGAGAGCCCAGAAGGAAAGGGGCCAGCAGCCCTGCCACCCACAGTGATAAAGTCTGAACCCAGTAGGAAAGGGGCCAGCAGCCCTGCCACCCACAGTGATCAAGTCTGAGCCCATAAGGAAAGGGGCCCACAGCCCTGCCACCCACAGTGATCAGTTCTGAGCCCAGCAGGAAAGGAGTCAGCAGCCCTGCCACCCACAGTGATCAAGTCTGAGCTCAGCAGGCAAGGAGCCAGCAGCCCTGCCACCCACAGTGATCAAGTCTGAGCCCAGAGGGAAAGGGGCCAGCAGCCCTGCCACCCACAGTGATCAAGTCTGACCCCAGCAGGGAAGGAGCCAGTAGCCCTGCCACCCAGAGTGATTTAGGAGAGCACAGCAGGAAAGGAGCCAGCAGCCCTGCCACCCACAGTGATTAAGTCTGAGCCCAGCATGCAAGGAGCCAGCAGCCCTGCCACCCACAGTGATTTAGGAGAGCCCAGAAGGAAAGGGGCCAGCAGCCCTGCCACACACAGTGATTAAGTCTGAGCCAAGCGGGAAAGGGGCCATCAGCCCTGCCTCCCACAGTGATTAAGTCGGATCCCAGCAGGAAAGGAGCCAGCAGCTCTGCCACCCACAGTGATTTAGGAGAGCCAAGAAGGAAAGGGGCCAGCAGCCCTGCCACCCACAGTGACCAAGTCTGAACCTAGTAGGAAAGGGGCCAGCATCCCTGCCACCCACAGTGATCAAGTCTGAGCCCAGAAGGAAAGGGGCCCACAGAACTGCCACCCACAGTGATCAAGTATAAGCCCAGCAGGAAATGAGTCAGCAGCCCTGCTACCCACAGTGATTTAGGAGAGCCCAGAAGGAAAGGTGCCAGCAGCCCTGCCACTCACAGTGATTTACAAGAGCACAGCAGGCAAGGAGCCAGCAGCCCTGCCACCCACAGTGATCAAGTCTGACCCCAGCAGGAAAGGAGCCAGCAGCCCTGCCACCCACAGTGATTAAGTCTGAGCCAAGCGGGAAAGGGGCCATCAGCCCTGCCTCCCACAGTGATTAAGTCGGATCCCAGCAGGAAAGGAGCCAGCAGCTCTGCCACCCACAGTGATTTAGGAGAGCCAAGAAGGAAAGGGGCCAGCAGCCCTGCCACCCACAGTGATCAAGTCTGAACCTAGTAGGAAAGGGGCCAGCATCCCTGCCACCCACAGTGATCAAGTCTGAGCCCAGAAGGAAAGGGGCCCACAGAACTGCCATCCACAGTGATCAAGTATATGCCCAGCAGGAAATGAGTCAGCAGCCCTGCTACCCACAGTGATTTAGGAGAGCCCAGAAGGAAAGGGGCCAGCAGCCCTGCCACACACAGTGATTAAGTCTGAGCCAAGCGGGAAAGGGGCCATCAGCCCTGCCTCCCACAGTGATTAAGTCGGATCCCAGCAGGAAAGGAGCCAGCAGCTCTGCCACCCACAGTGATTTAGGAGAGCCAAGAAGGAAAGGGGCCAGCAGCCCTGCCACCCACAGTGATCAAGTCTGAACCTAGTAGGAAAGGGGCCAGCATCCCTGCCACCCACAGTGATCAAGTCTGAGCCCAGAAGGAAAGGGGCCCACAGAACTGCCACCCACAGTGATCAAGTATATGCCCAGCAGGAAATGAGTCAGCAGCCCTGCTACCCACAGTGATTTACAAGAGCACAGAAGGAAAGGGGCCAGCAGCCCTGCCACCCACAGTGATCAAGTCTGACCCCAGCAGGAAAGGAGTCAGCAACCCTGCCACCCACAGTGATTTAGGAGAGCCCAGAAGGAAAGGGGCCAGCAGCCCTGCCACCCACAGTGATCAGGTCTGAGCCCATAAGGAAAGGGGCCCACAGCCCTGCCACCCACAGTGATCAGTTCTGAGCCCAGCAGGAAAGGAGTCAGCAGCCCTGCCACCCACAGTGATTTAGGAGAGCCCAGAAGGAAAGGAGCCAGCAGCCCTGCCACCCACAGTGATCAAGTCTGAGCTCAGCAGGCAAGGAGCCAGCAGCCCTGCCACCCACAGTGATCAAGTCTGAGCCCAGAGGGAAAGGTGCCAGCAGCCCTGCCTCCCACAGTGATCAAGTCTGACCCCAGCAGGGAAGGAGCCAGCAGCCCTGCCACCCACATTGATTTAGGAGAGCACAGCAGGAAAGGAGCCAGCAGCCCTGCCACCCACAGTGATTAAGTCTGAGCCCAGCAGGCAAGGAGCCAGCAGCCCTGCCACCCACAGTGATTTAGGAGAGCCCAGAAGGAAAGGGGCCAGCAGCCCTGCCACACACAGTGATTAAGTCTGAGCCAAGCGGGAAAGGGGCCATCAGCCCTGCCTCCCACAGTGATTAAGTCGGATCCCAGCAGGAAAGGAGCCAGCAGCTCTGCCACCCACAGTGATTTAGGAGAGCCAAGAAGGAAAGGGGCCAGCAGCCCTGCCACCCACAGTGATCAAGTCTGAACCTAGTAGGAAAGGGGCCAGCATCCCTGCCACCCACAGTGATCAAGTCTGAGCCCAGAAGGAAAGGGGCCCACAGAACTGCCACCCACAGTGATCAAGTATAAGCCCAGCAGGAAATGAGTCAGCAGCCCTGCTACCCACAGTGATTTAGGAGAGCCCAGAAGGAAAGGTGCCAGCAGCCCTGCCACTCACAGTGATTTACAAGAGCACAGCAGGCAAGGAGCCAGCAGCCCTGCCACCCACAGTGATCAAGTCTGACCCCAGCAGGAAAGGAGCCAGCAGCCCTGCCACCCACAGTGATTAAGTCTGAGCCAAGCGGGAAAGGGGCCATCAGCCCTGCCTCCCACAGTGATTAAGTCGGATCCCAGCAGGAAAGGAGCCAGCAGCTCTGCCACCCACAGTGATTTAGGAGAGCCAAGAAGGAAAGGGGCCAGCAGCCCTGCCACCCACAGTGATCAAGTCTGAACCTAGTAGGAAAGGGGCCAGCATCCCTGCCACCCACAGTGATCAAGTCTGAGCCCAGAAGGAAAGGGGCCCACAGAACTGCCACCCACAGTGATCAAGTATAAGCCCAGCAGGAAATGAGTCAGCAGCCCTGCTACCCACAGTGATTTAGGAGAGCCCAGAAGGAAAGGTGCCAGCAGCCCTGCCACTCACAGTGATTTACAAGAGCACAGAAGGAAAGGGGCCAGCAGCCCTGCCACCCACAGTGATCAAGTCTGACCCCAGCAGGAAAGGAGCCAGCAGCCCTGCCACCCACAGTGATTTAGGAGAGCCCAGCAGGAAAGGAGCCAGCAGCCCTGCCATTCACAGTGATTACGTCTGAGCCCAGCAGGCAAGGAGCCAGCAGCCCTGCCACCCACAGTGATTTATGAGAGCCCAGCAGGAAGGAGCCAGCAGCCCTGCCACCCACAGTGATCAAGTCTGAGCCCATCAGGCAAGGAGCCAGCAGCCCTGCCACCCACAGTGATTTACGAGAGCCCAGAAGGAAAGAGGCCAGTAGCCCTGCCACCCACAGTGATTTACGAGAACCCAGAACGAAAGGGTCCAGCAGCCCTGCCATCCACAGTGATCAAGTCTGAGCCCAGAAGGAAAGGGGCCAGCAGCCCTACCACCCACAGTGATCAAGTCTGACCCCAGCAGGAAAGGAGCCAGCAGCCCTGCCACCCACAATGATCTAGGAGAGCCCGGCAGGAAAGGAGCCAGCAGCCCTGCCACCCACAGTGATCAAGTCTGAGACCAGCAGGCAAGGAGTCAGCAGCCCTGCCACCCACAGTGATTTACGAGAGCCCAGAAGGAAAGGGGCAAGCAGCCCTGCCACCCACAGGGATCAAGTCTGAGTCCAGCAGGAAAGGAGCCAGCAGCCCGGCCACCCACAGTGAGCACATCTGAGCCCAGCAGGAAAGGAGCCAGCATCCCTGCCACCCACAGTGATTTAGGAGAGCCCAGAAGGAAAGGGGCCGGCAGCCCTGCACACACAGTGATTAAGTCTGAGCCAAGCGGGAAAGGAGCCAGGAGCCCTACCACCCACAGTGATTTAGGAGAGCCCAGAAGGAAAGGGGCCATCAGCCCTGCCTCCCACAGTGATTAAGTCTGATCCCAGCAGGAAAGGAGCCAGCAGCTCTGCCACCCACAGTGGTTTAGGAGAGCCCAGAAGGGAAGGGGCCAGTAGCCCTGCCACCCACAGTGATTTAAGAGAGCCCAGAAGAAAAGTGGCCATCCGCCCTGCCTCCCACAGTGATTAAGTCTGATCCCAGCAGGAAAGGAGCCAGCAGCTCTGCCACCCACAGTGGTTTAGGAGATCCCAGGAGGAAAGGGGGCAGCAGCCCTGCCACCCACAGTGATCAAGTCTGAAGCCAGTAGGAAAGGGGCCAGCAGCCCTGCCACCCACAGTGATGAAGTCTGAGCCCAGAATAAAAGGGGCCCGCAGCCCTGCCACCCACAGTGATCAAGTCTGAGCCCAGCAGGAAAGGAGCCAGCAGCCCTGCCACCCACAGTGATCAAGTCTGAGCCCAGCAGGAAAGGAGCCAGCAGCCCTGCCGTGACAGTGATCAAGTCTGAGCCCAGAAGGAAAGGGGCCAGCAGCCCTGCCACTCACAGTGATCAAGTCTGTCCCCAGCGGGAAAGGAGCCAGCAGCCCTGCCACCCACAGTGATTTAGGAGAGCCCAGCAGGAAAGGAGCCAGCAGACCTGCCATTCACGGTGATTAAGTCTGAGCCCAGCAGGCAAGGAACCAGCAGCCCTGCCACCCACAGTGTTTTATGAGAGCCCAGCAGGAAAGGAGCCAGCAGCCCTGCCACCCACAGTGATCAAGTCTGAGCCCAACAGTCAAGGTGCCAGCAGCCCTGCCACCCACAGTGATTTACGAGAGCCCAGAAGGAAAGAGGCCAGCAGCCCTGCCACCCACAGTGATTTACGAGAGCCCAGGAGGAAAGGGGCCAGCATCCTTGCCACCCACAGTGATTTACGAGAACCCAGAAGGAAAAGGGTCCAGCAGCCCTGCCACCCATAGTGATCAAGTCTGAGCCCAGAAGGAAAGAGGCCAGCAGCCCTGCCACTCACAGTGATCAAGTCTGACCCCAGCAGGAAAGGAGCCAGCAGCCCTGCCACCCACAGCGATTTACGAGAGCCCAGAAGGAAACAGGCCAGCAGCCTTGCCACCCACAGTGATTTACGAGAACCCAGAAGGAAAGGGTCCAGCAGCCCTGCCACCCATAGTGATCAAGTCTGAGCCCAGAAGGAAAGGGGCCAGCAGCCCTGCCACCCACAGTGATCAAGTCTGACCCCAGCAGGAAAGGAGGCAGCAGCCCGGCCACCCACAGTGAGCAAGTCTGAGCACAGCAGGAAATGAGCCAGCAGCCCTGCCGCCCACAGTGATTTAGGAGAGCCCAGAAGGAAAGGGGCCGGCTGCCCTACCACCCACAGTGAACAAGTCTGAGGCCAGCAGGAAAGGAGCCAGCAGCCCGGCCACACACAGTGATTAAGTCTGAGCCAAGCCGGAAAGGAGCCAGAAGCCCTACCACCCACAGTGATTTAGGAGAGCCCAGAAGGAAAAGGGCCAGCAGCCCTGCCACCCTCAGTGATTTAGGAGAGCCCAGAAGGAAAGGGGCAAGCATCCTTGCCACCCACAGTGATTTACGAGAACCCAGAAGGAAAGGGTTGAGCATCCCTGCCACCCATAGTGATCAAGTCTGAGCCCAGAAGGGAAGGGGCCAGCAGCCCTGCCACCCACAGTGATCAAGTCCGAGCCCATCAGGCAAGGAGCCAGCAGCCCTGCCACACACAGTGATTTACTAGAGCCCAGAAGGAAAGGGGCCAGCATCCTTGCCACCCACAGTGATTTACGAGAACCCAGAAGGAAAGGGTCCAGCAGCCCTGCCACCCATAGTGATCAAGTCTAAGCCCAGAAGGAAAGGGGCCAGCAACCCTGCCACCCACAGTGATCAAGTATGACCCCAGCAGGAAAGGAGCCAGCAGCCCTGCCACCCAGAGTGATTTACGAGAGCCCAGAAGGAAAGAGGCCAGCAGCCCCGCCACCCACAGTGATTTACGAGAGCCCAGAAGGAAAGGGGCCAGCATCCTTGCCACCCACAGTGATTTACGAGAACCCAGAAGGAAAGGGTCCAGCAGCCCTGCCACCCATAGTGGTCAAGTCTGAGCCCAGAAGGAAAGGGGCCCACAGCCCTGCCACCCACAGTGATCAAGTCTGAGCCCAGCAGGAAAGGAGTCAGCAGCCCTGCCACCCACAGTGATTTAGGAGAGCCCAGAAGGAAAGGGGCCAGCAGCCCTGCCACCCACATTGATTTACAAGAGCCCAGCAGGCAAGGAGACAGCAGACCTGCCACCCACAGTGATCAAGTCTGACCCCAGCAGGAAAGGAGCCAGCAGCCCTGCCACCCACGGTGATTTAGGAGAGCCCAGCAGGAAAGGACCCAGCAGCCCTGCCATTCAAAGTGATTAAGTCTGAGCCCAGCAGACAAGGAGCCAGAAGACTTGTCACCCACAGTGATCAAGTCTGAGCCCAGCAGGAAAGGAGCCAGCATCCCTGCCACCCACAGTGATCAAGTCTGAGCACAGAAGGAAAGGGGCAAGCAGCCCTGCCACCCACAGTGATCAAGTCTGAGCCCACCAGGAAAGGAGCCAGCAGCCCTGCCACCCACAGTGATTTAGGAGAGCCCAGAAGGAAAGTGGCAAGCAGCCTTGCCACCCACAGTGATCAAGTCTGAGCCCAGCAGGAAAAAGCCAGCAGCCCTGCCACCCACAGTGATTTAGGAGAGCCCAGCAGGAAAGGAGCCAGCAGCCCTGCCACCCACAGTGATTAGGTCTGAGCCCAGCAGGCAAGGAGACAGTAGCCCTGCCACCCACAGTGATCAAGTCTGAGCACAGAAGGAAAGGAGCCAGCAGACCTGCCATTCACGGTGATTAAGTGTGAGCCCAGCAGGCAAGGAACCAGCAGCCCTGCCACCCACAGTGTTTTATGAGAGCCCAGCAGGAAAGGAGCCAGCAGCCCTGCCACCCACAGTGATCAAGTCTGAGCCCAACAGTCAAGGTGCCAGCAGCCCTGCCACCCACAGTGATTTACGAGAGCCCAGAAGGAAAGAGGCCAGCAGCCCTGCCACCCACAGTGATTTACGAGAGCCCAGGAGGAAAGGGGCCAGCATCCTTGCCACCCACAGTGATTTACGAGAACCCAGAAGGAAAAGGGTCCAGCAGCCCTGCCACCCATAGTGATCAAGTCTGAGCCCAGAAGGAAAGAGGCCAGCAGCCCTGCCACTCACAGTGATCAAGTCTGACCCCAGCAGGAAAGGAGCCAGCAGCCCTGCCACCCACAGCGATTACGAGAGCCCAGAAGGAAACAGGCCAGCAGCCTTGCCACCCACAGTGATTTACGAGAACCCAGAAGGAAAGGGTCCAGCAGCCCTGCCACCCATAGTGATCAAGTCTGAGCCCAGAAGGAAAGGGTCCAGCAGCCCTGCCACCCACAGTGATCAAGTCTGACCCCAGCAGGAAAGGAGCCAGCAGCCCGGCCACCAACAGTGAGCAAGTCTGAGCACAGCAGGAAATGAGCCAGCAGCCCTGCCGCCCACAGTGATTTAGGAGAGCCCAGAAGGAAAGGGGCCGGCTGCCCTACCACCCACAGTGAACAAGTCTGAGGCCAGCAGGAAAGGAGCCAGCAGCCCGGCCACACACAGTGATTAAGTCTGAGCCAAGCCGGAAAGGAGCCAGAAGCCCTACCACCCACAGTGATTTAGGAGAGCCCAGAAGGAAAAGGGCCAGCAGCCCTGCCACCCTCAGTGATTTAGGAGAGCCCAGAAGGAAAGGGGCCAGCATCCTTGCCACCCACAGTGATTTACGAGAACCCAGAAGGAAAGGGTTGAGCATCCCTGCCACCCATAGTGATCAAGTCTGAGCCCAGAAGGGAAGGGGCCAGCAGCCCTGCCACCCACAGTGATCAAGTCCGAGCCCATCAGGCAAGGAGCCAGCAGCCCTGCCACACACAGTGATTTACTAGAGCCCAGAAGGAAAGGGGCCAGCATCCTTGCCACCCACAGTGATTTACGAGAACCCAGAAGGAAAGGGTCCAGCAGCCCTGCCACCCATAGTGATCAAGTCTAAGCCCAGAAGGAAAGGGGCCAGCAACCCTGCCACCCACAGTGATCAAGTCTGACCCCAGCAGGAAAGGAGCCAGCAGCCCTGCCACCCAGAGTGATTTACGAGAGCCCAGAAGGAAAGAGGCCAGCAGCCCCGCCACCCACAGTGATTTACGAGAGCCCAGAAGGAAAGGGGCCAGCATCCTTGCCACCCACAGTGATTTACGAGAACCCAGAAGGAAAGGGTCCAGCAGCCCTGCCACCCATAGTGGTCAAGTCTGAGCCCAGAAGGAAAGGGGCCCACAGCCCTGCCACCCACAGTGATCAAGTCTGAGCCCAGCAGGAAAGGAGTCAGCAGCCCTGCCACCCACAGTGATTTAGGAGAGCCCAGAAGGAAAGGGGCCAGCAGCCCTGCCACCCACATTGATTTACAAGAGCCCAGCAGGCAAGGAGACAGCAGACCTGCCACCCACAGTGATCAAGTCTGACCCCAGCAGGAAAGGAGCCAGCAGCCCTGCCACCCACGGTGATTTAGGAGAGCCCAGCAGGAAAGGACCCAGCAGCCCTGCCATTCAAAGTGATTAAGTCTGAGCCCAGCAGACAAGGAGCCAGAAGCCCTGTCACCCACAGTGATCAAGTCTGAGCCCAGCAGGAAAGGAGCCAGCATCCCTGCCACCCACAGTGATCAAGTCTGAGCACAGAAGGAAAGGGGCAAGCAGCCCTGCCACCCACAGTGATCAAGTCTGAGCCCACCAGGAAAGGAGCCAGCAGCCCTGCCACCCACAGTGATTTAGGAGAGCCCAGAAGGAAAGTGGCAAGCAGCCTTGCCACCCACAGTGATCAAGTCTGAGCCCAGCAGGAAAAAGCCAGCAGCCCTGCCACCCACAGTGATTTAGGAGAGCCCAGCAGGAAAGGAGCCAGCAGCCCTGCCACCCACAGTGATTAGGTCTGAGCCCAGCAGGCAAGGAGACAGTAGCCCTGCCACCCACAGTGATCAAGTCTGAGCACAGAAGGAAAGGGGCCAGCAGCCCTGCCACCCACAGTGATCAAGTCTGACCCCAGCAGGAAAGGAGCCAGCAGCCTTGCCACCCACGGTGATTTAGGAGAGCCCAGCAGGAAAGGACCCAGCAGCCCTGCCATTCAAAGTGATTAAGTCTGAGCCCAGCAGACAAGGAGCCAGAAGCCCTGCCACCCACAGTGATCAAGTCTGAGCCCAGCAGGAAAGGAGCCAGCATCCCTGCCACCCACAATGATCAAGTCTGAGCACAGAAGGAAAGGGGCAAGCAGCCCTGCCACCCACAGTGATCAAGTCTGAGCCCAGCAGGAAAGGAGCCAGCAGCCCTGCCACCCACAGTGATTTAGGAGAGCCCAGAAGGAAAGTGGCAAGCAGCCCTGCCACCCACAGTGATCAGGTCTGAGCCCAGCAGGAAAGGAGCCAGCAGCCCTGCCACCCAAAGTGATCAAGTCTGAGCCCAGCAGGAAAGGGGCTAGCAGCCCTGCCACCCACAGTGATTTCGGAGAGCCCAGGAGGAAATGGCCCAGCAGCTCTGCCACCCACAGTGATCAAGTCTGAACCCAGCAGGAAAGGAGCCAGCAGCCCTGTTACCCACAGTGTTTTAGGAGAGCCCAGAAGGAAAGGGGAAAGCATCCCTGCCACCCACAGTGATCAAGTCTGAGACCAGCAGGAATGGAGCCAACAGCCCTGCCACCCATAGTGATTTAGGAGGGCCCAGAAGGAAAGTGGCAAGCAGCCCTGCCACCCACAGTGATCAAGTGTGAGCCCTGCAGGATAGGAGCCAGCAGCCCTGCCACCCACAGTGATTTAGGAGGGCCCAGAAGGAAAGGGGCCAGCAGCCCTGGCACCCACAGTGATCAAGTATGAGCCCAGCAGGAAAGGAGCCAGCAGCCTTGCCAGCCACAGTGATTTAGGAGAGCCCAGAAGGAAAGGAGCTAGCAGCCCTGCCACCCACAGTGATCAAGTCTGACCCCAGCAGGAAAGGAGCCAGCAGCCCTGCCACCCACTGTGATTTAGAAGAGCCCAGCAGGAAAGGGGCCAGCAGCCCTGCCACCCACAGTGATTTAGGAGAGCCCAGAAGGAAAGGGGCAAGCAGCCCTGCCACCCACAGTGATCAAGTCTGAGCCCAACAGGAAAGGAGCCACCAGTCCGGCCACCCACAGTGATCAAGTCTGAGCCCAGAAGGAAAGGGGCCAGCAGCCCTGCCACACACAGTGATTAAGTCTGAGCCAAGCGGGAAAGGAGCCAGCAGCCCTGCAAGCCACAGTGATTTAGGAGAGCCCAGAAGGAAAGGGGGCATCAGCCCTGCCTCCCACAGTGATTAAGTCTGATCCCAGCAGGAAAGGAGCCAGCAGCTCTGCCACCCACAGTGATTTAGGAAAGGCTGGAAGGAAAGGGGCCAGCAGCCCTGCCACCCACGGTGATCAAGTCTGAGCCCAGAAGGAAAGGGGCCCAAAGCCCTGTCTCCCACAGTGATCACGTCTGAGCCCAGCGGGAAAGGAGTCAGCAGCCCTGCCACCCACAGTGATTTAGGAGAGTCCAGAAGGAAAGGAGCCAGCAGCCCTGCCACCCACAGTGATTAGGTCTGAGCCCAGCAGGCAAGGAGTCAGCAGCCCTGCCACCCACAGTGATTTAGGAGAGCCCAGAATGAATGGGGCCAGCAGCCTTGCCACACACAGTGATTAAGTCTGAGCCAAGCGGGAAAGGAGCCAGCAGCCCTGCCACCCACAGTGATTTAGGAGAGCCCAGAAGGAATGGGGCCATCAGCCCTGCCTCCCACAGTGATTACGTCTGATCCCAGCAGGAAAAGAGCCAGCAGCCCTGCCACCCACAGTGATCAAGTTTGAACCCAGTAGGAAAGGGGCCAGCAGCCCTGCCACCCACAGTGATCAAGTCTGAGCCCAGAAGGAAAGGGGCCCACAGCCCTGCCACCCACAATGATCAAGTCTGAGCCCAGCAGGAAAGGAGTCAGCAGCCCTGCCACCCACAGTGATTTAGGAGAGCCCAGAACGAAAGGGGCCAGCAGCCCTGCCACCCACAGTGATTTACAAGAGCCCAGCAGACAAGGAGACAACAGCCCTGCCACCCACAGTGATCAAGTCTGAGCACAGAACGAAAGGGGCTAGCAGCCCTGCCACCCACAGTGATCAAGTCTGTCCCCAGCAGGAAAGGAGCCAGCAGCCCTGCCACCCACAGTGTTTTATGAGAGCCCAGCAGGAAAGGAGCCAGCAGCCTTGCCACACACAGTGATTAAGTCTGAGCCAAGCGGGAAAGGAGCCAGCAGCCCTGCCACCCACAGTGATTTAGGAGAGCCCAGAAGGAATGGGACCATCAGCCCTGCCTCCCACAGTGATTAAGTCTGATCCCAGCAGGAAAGGAGCCAGCAGCTCTGCCACCCACAGTGATTTAGGAGTGCCTGGAAGGAAAGGTGCCAGCAGCCCTGCCACCCACAGTGATCAAGTCTGAACCCAGTAGGAAAGGGGCCAGCAGCCTTGCCACCCACAGTGATCAAGTCTGAGCACAGAAGGAAAGGGGCTAGCAGCCCTGCCACCCACAGTGATCAAGTCTGACCCCAGCAGGAACGGAGCCAGCAGCCCTGCCACCCACTGTGATTTAGGAGAGCCCAGCAGGAAAGGAACCAGCAGCCCTGCCATTCAAAGTGATTAAGTCTGAGCCCAGCGGGCAAGGAGCCAGCAGCCCTGCCACCCACTGTGATTTACGAGAGCCCAGAAGGAAAGAGGCCAGCTGCCCTGCCACCCACAGTGATTTACGAGAGCCCAGAAGGAAAGGGGCCAGCATCCTTGCCACCCACAGTGATTTACGAGAACCCAGAAGGAAAGGGTCCAGCAGCCCTGCCACCCATAGTGATCAAGTCTGAGCCAAGAAGGAAAGGGGCCAGCAGCCCTGCCACCCACAGTGATCAAGTCTGACCCCAGCAGGAAAGGAGCCAGCAGCCCTGCCACCCACAGTGATTTACGAGAGCCCAGAAGGAAAGGGGCCAGCATCATTGCCACCCACAGTGATTTACGAGATCCCAGAAGGAAAGGGTCCAGCAGCCCTGCCACCCATAGTGATCAAGTCTGAGCCCAGAAGGAAAGGGGCCCAAAGCCCTGCCACCCACAGTGATCAAGTCTGAGCCCAGCAGGAAAGGAGTCAGCAGCCCTGCCACCCACAGTGATTTAGGAGAGCCCAGAAGGAAAGGGGCCAGCATCCTTGCCACCCACAATGATTTACGAGAACCCAAAAGGAAAGGGTCCAGCCACCCTGCCGCCCATAGTGATCAAGTCTGAGCCCAGAAGGAAAGGGGCCAGCAGCCCTGCCACCCACAGTGATCAAGTCTGACCCCAGCAGGAAAGGAGCCAGCAGCCCTGCCACCCACATTGATTTACGAGAGCCCAGAAGGAAAGAGGCCAGGAGCCCTGCCACACACAGTGATTTACGAGAGCCCAGAAGGAAAGGGGCCAGCATCCTTGCCACCCACAGTGATTTACGAGAACCCAGAAGGAAAGGGTCCAGCAGCCCTGCCACCCATAGTGATCACGTCTGAGCCCAGAAGGAAAGGGGCCAGCAGCCCTGCCACCCACAGTGATCAAGTCTGACCCCAGCAGGAAAGGAGCCAGCAGCCCTACCACCCACAGTGATCAAGTGTGACCCCAGCAGGAAAGGAGCCAGCAGCCCTGCCCCCACAGTGATTTAGGAGAGCCCAGCAGGAAAGGAGCCAGCAGTCTTGCCATTCACGGTGATTAAGTCTGAGCCCAGCAGGCAAGGAACCAGCAGCCCTGCCACCCACAGTGTTTTATGAGAGCCCAGCAGGAAAGGAGCCAGCAGCCCTGCCACCCACAGTGATCAAGTCTGAGCCCAACAGGCAAGGAGCCAGCAGCCCTGCCACCCACAGTGATTTACGAGAGCCCAGAAGGAAAGAGGCCAGCAGCCCTGCCACCCACAGTGATTTACGAGAGCCCAGAAGGAAAGGGGCCAGCATCCTTGCCACCCACAGTGATTTACGAGAACCCAGAAGGAAAGGGTCCAGCAGCCCTGCCACCCATAGTGATCAAGTCTGAGCCCAGAAGGAAAGAGGCCAGCAGCCCTGCCACTCACAGTGGTCAAGTCTGACCCCAGCAGGAAAGGAGCCAGCAGCCCTGCCACCCACAGTGATTTACGAGAGCCCAGAAGGAAATGAGCCAGCAGCCCTGCCGCCCACAGTGATTTAGGAGAGCCCAGAAGGAAAGGGGCCGGCAGCCCTACCACCCACAGTGATCAAGTCTGAGGCCAGCAGGAAAGGAGCCAGCAGCCCTGCCACACACAGTGATTAAGTCTGAGCCAAGCGGGAAAGGAGCCAGAAGCCCTACCACCCACAGTGATTTAGGAGAGCCCAGAAGGAAAGGAGCCAGCAGCACTACCACCCACAGTGATCAAGTCTGAGCCCAGCAGGAAAGGAGCCAGCAGCCCTGCCACCCACAGTGATTTAGAAGAGCCCAGAAGGAAAGGGGCCAGCAGCCCTGCCACCCACAGTGATTTAGGAGAGCCCAGAAGGAAAGGGGCAAGTAGCCCTGCCACCCACAGTGATCAAGTCTGAGCCCAGCAGGAAAGGAGTCAGCAGCCCGGCCATCCACAGTGATCAAGTCTGAGCCCAGCAGGAAAGGAGTCAGCAGCCCTGCCACCCACAGTGATTTAGGAGAGCCCAGAAGGAAAAGGGCCAGCAGCCCTGCCACCCACAGTGATTTAGGAGAGCCCAGAAGGAAAGGGGCCAGCATCCTTGCCACCCACAGTGATTTAAGAGAACCCAGAAGGGAAGGGTCGAGCAGCCCTGCCATCCATAGTGATCAAGTCTGAGCCCAGAAGGAAAGGGGTCAGCAGCCCTGCCACCCACAGTGATCAAGTCCGAGCCCATCAGGCAAGGAGCCAGCAGCCCTGCCACCCACAGTGATTTACTAGAGCCCAGAATGAAAGGTGCCAGCATCCTTGCCACCCACAGTGATTTACGAGAACCCAGAAGGAAAGGGTCCAGCAGCCCTGCCACCCATAGTTATCAAGTCTAAGCCCAGAAGGAAAGGGGCCAGCAACCCTGCCACCCACAGTGATCAAGTCTGACTCCAGCAGGAAAGGAGCCAGCAGCCCTGCCACCCAGAGTGATTTACGAGAGCCCAGAAGGAAAGAGGCCAGCAGCCCCACTCACAGTGATTTACAAGAGCACAGAAGGAAAGGGGCCAGCAGCCCTGCCACCCACAGTGATCAAGTCTGACCCCAGCAGGAAAGGAGCCAGCAGCCCTGCCACCCACAGTGATTTAGGAGAGCCCAGCAGGAAAGGAGCCAGCAGCCCTGCCATTCACAGTGATTACGTCTGAGCCCAGCAGGCAAGGAGCCAGCAGCCCTGCCACCCACAGTGATTTATGAGAGCCCAGCAGGAAGGAGCCAGCAGCCCTGCCACCCACAGTGATCAAGTCTGAGCCCATCAGGCAAGGAGCCAGCAGCCCTGCCACCCACAGTGATTTACGAGAGCCCAGAAGGAAAGAGGCCAGTAGCCCTGCCACCCACAGTGATTTACGAGAACCCAGAACGAAAGGGTCCAGCAGCCCTGCCACCCACAGTGATCAAGTCTGAGCCCAGAAGGAAAGGGTCCAGCAGCCCTGCCACCCATAGTGATCAAGTCTGAGCCCAGAAGGAAAGGGGCCCACAGCCCTGCCACCCACAGTGATCAAGTCTGAGCCCAGCAGGAAAGGAGTCAGCAGCCCTGCCACCCACAGTGATTTAGGAGAGCCCAGAAGGAAAGGGGCCAGCAGCCCTGCCACCCACAGTGATTTACAAGAGCCCAGCAGGCAAGGAGACAGCAGCCCTGCCACCCACAGTGATCAAGTCTGACCCCAGCTGGAAAGGAGCCAGCAGCCCTGCCACCCACAGTGATATATGAGAGCCCAGCAGGAAAGGAGCCAGCAGCCCTGCCATTCACAGTGATTAAGTCTGAGCCCAGCAGGCAAGGAACCAGCAGCCATGCCACCCACAGTGTTTTATGAGAGCCCAGCAGGAAAGGAGCCAGCAGCCCTGCCACCCACAGTGATTTACGAGAGCCCAGAAGGAAAGAGGCCAGCAGCCCTGCCACCCACAGTGATTTACGAGAGCCCAGAAGGAAAGGGGCCAGCATCCTTGCCACCCACAATGATTTACGAGAACCCAAAAGGAAAGGGTCCAGCCACCCTGCCGCCCATAGTGATAAAGTCTGAGCCCAGAAGGAAAGGGGCCAGCAGCCCTGCCACCCACAGTGATCTAGTCTGACCCCAGCAGGAAAGGAGCCAGCAGCCCTGCCACCCACAGTGATTTAGGAGAGCCTAGAAGGAAAGGGGCCAGCAGCCCTGCCACCCACAGTGATTTACAAGAGCCCAGCAGGCAAGGAGACAGCAGCCCTGCCACCCACAGTGATCAAGTCTGACCCCAGCTGGAAAGGAGCCAGCAGCCCTGCCACCCACAGTGATATATGAGAGCCCAGCAGGAAAGGAGCCAGCAGCCCTGCCATTCACAGTGATTAAGTCTGAGCCCAGCAGGCAAGGAACCAGCAGCCATGCCACCCACAGTGTTTTATGAGAGCCCAGCAGGAAAGGAGCCAGCAGCCCTGCCACCCACAGTGATTTACGAGAGCCCAGAAGGAAAGAGGCCAGCAGCCCTGCCACCCACAGTGATTTACGAGAGCCCAGAAGGAAAGGGGCCAGCAGCCCTGCCACCCACAGTGATCAAGTCTGACCCCAGCAGGAAAGGAGCCAGCAGCCCTGCCACCCACAGTGATCAAGTCCGAGCCCATCAGGCAAGGAGCCAGCAGCCCTGCCACCCACAGTGATTTACTAGAGCCCAGAATGAAAGGTGCCAGCATCCTTGCCACCCACAGTGATTTACGAGAACCCAGAAGGGAAGGGTCGAGCAGCCCTGCCACCCATAGTGATCAAGTCTGAGCCCAGAAGGAAAGGGGTCAGCAGCCCTGCCACCCACAGTGATCAAGTCCGAGCCCATCAGGCAAGGAGCCAGCAGCCCTGCCACCCACAGTGATTTACTAGAGCCCAGAATGAAAGGTGCCAGCATCCTTGCCACCCACAGTGATTTACGAGAACCCAGAAGGAAAGGGTCCAGCAGCCCTGCCACCCATAGTTATCAAGTCTAAGCCCAGAAGGAAAGGGGCCAGCAACCCTGCCACCCACAGTGATCAAGTCTGACTCCAGCAGGAAAGGAGCCAGCAGCCCTGCCACCCAGAGTGATTTACGAGAGCCCAGAAGGAAAGAGGCCAGCAGCCCCACTCACAGTGATTTACAAGAGCACAGAAGGAAAGGGGCCAGCAGCCCTGCCACCCACAGTGATCAAGTCTGACCCCAGCAGGAAAGGAGCCAGCAGCCCTGCCACCCACAGTGATTTAGGAGAGCCCAGCAGGAAAGGAGCCAGCAGCCCTGCCATTCACAGTGATTACGTCTGAGCCCAGCAGGCAAGGAGCCAGCAGCCCTGCCACCCACAGTGATTTATGAGAGCCCAGCAGGAAGGAGCCAGCAGCCCTGCCACCCACAGTGATCAAGTCTGAGCCCATCAGGCAAGGAGCCAGCAGCCCTGCCACCCACAGTGATTTACGAGAGCCCAGAAGGAAAGAGGCCAGTAGCCCTGCCACCCACAGTGATTTACGAGAACCCAGAACGAAAGGGTCCAGCAGCCCTGCCACCCACAGTGATCAAGTCTGAGCCCAGAAGGAAAGGGTCCAGCAGCCCTGCCACCCATAGTGATCAAGTCTGAGCCCAGAAGGAAAGGGGCCCACAGCCCTGCCACCCACAGTGATCAAGTCTGAGCCCAGCAGGAAAGGAGTCAGCAGCCCTGCCACCCACAGTGATTTAGGAGAGCCCAGAAGGAAAGGGGCCAGCAGCCCTGCCACCCACAGTGATTTACAAGAGCCCAGCAGGCAAGGAGACAGCAGCCCTGCCACCCACAGTGATCAAGTCTGACCCCAGCTGGAAAGGAGCCAGCAGCCCTGCCACCCACAGTGATATATGAGAGCCCAGCAGGAAAGGAGCCAGCAGCCCTGCCATTCACAGTGATTAAGTCTGAGCCCAGCAGGCAAGGAACCAGCAGCCATGCCACCCACAGTGTTTTATGAGAGCCCAGCAGGAAAGGAGCCAGCAGCCCTGCCACCCACAGTGATTTATGAGAGCCCAGAAGGAAAGAGGCCAGCAGCCCTGCCACCCACAGTGATTTACGAGAGCCCAGAAGGAAAGGGGCCAGCATCCTTGCCACCCACAATGATTTACGAGAACCCAAAAGGAAAGGGTCCAGCCACCCTGCCGCCCATAGTGATAAAGTCTGAGCCCAGAAGGAAAGGGGCCAGCAGCCCTGCCACCCACAGTGATCAAGTCTGACCCCAGCAGGAAAGGAGCCAGCAGCCCTGCCACCCACAGTGATTTAGGAGAGCCTAGAAGGAAAGGGGCCAGCAGCCCTGCCACCCACAGTGATTTACAAGAGCCCAGCAGGCAAGGAGACAGCAGCCCTGCCACCCACAGTGATCAAGTCTGACCCCAGCTGGAAAGGAGCCAGCAGCCCTGCCACCCACAGTGATATATGAGAGCCCAGCAGGAAAGGAGCCAGCAGCCCTGCCATTCACAGTGATTAAGTCTGAGCCCAGCAGGCAAGGAACCAGCAGCCATGCCACCCACAGTGTTTTATGAGAGCCCAGCAGGAAAGGAGCCAGCAGCCCTGCCACCCACAGTGATTTACGAGAGCCCAGAAGGAAAGAGGCCAGCAGCCCTGCCACCCACAGTGATTTACGAGAGCCCAGAAGGAAAGGGGCCAGCATCCTTGCCACCCACAATGATTTACGAGAACCCAAAAGGAAAGGGTCCAGCCACCCTGCCGCCCATAGTGATCAAGTCTGAGCCCAGAAGGAAAGGGGCCAGCAGCCCTGCCACCCACAGTGATCAAGTCTGACCCCAGCAGGAAAGGAGCCAGCAGCCCTGCCACCCACATTGATTTACGAGAGCCCAGAAGGAAAGAGGCCAGGAGCCCTGCCACACACAGTGATTTACGAGAGCCCAGAAGGAAAGGGGCCAGCATCCTTGCCACCCACAGTGATTTACGAGAACCCAGAAGGAAAGGGTCCAGCAGCCCTGCCACCCATAGTGATCAAGTCTGAGCCCAGAAGGAAAGGGGCCAGCAGCCCTGCCACCCACAGTGATTTAGGAGAGCCCAGAAGGAAAGTGGCAAGCAGCCTTGCCACCCACAGTGATCAAGTCTGAGCCCAGCAGGAAAAAGCCAGCAGCCCTGCCACCCACAGTGATTTAGGAGAGCCCAGCAGGAAAGGAGCCAGCAGCCCTGCCACCCACAGTGATTAGGTCTGAGCCCAGCAGGCAAGGAGACAGTAGCCCTGCCACCCACAGTGATCAAGTCTGAGCACAGAAGGAAAGGGGCCAGCAGCCCTGCCACCCACAGTGATCAAGTCTGACCCCAGCAGGAAAGGAGCCAGCAGCCTTGCCACCCACGGTGATTTAGGAGAGCCCAGCAGGAAAGGACCCAGCAGCCCTGCCATTCAAAGTGATTAAGTCTGAGCCCAGCAGACAAGGAGCCAGAAGCCCTGCCACCCACAGTGATCAAGTCTGAGCCCAGCAGGAAAGGAGCCAGCATCCCTGCCACCCACAATGATCAAGTCTGAGCACAGAAGGAAAGGGGCAAGCAGCCCTGCCACCCACAGTGATCAAGTCTGAGCCCAGCAGGAAAGGAGCCAGCAGCCCTGCCACCCACAGTGATTTAGGAGAGCCCAGAAGGAAAGTGGCAAGCAGCCCTGCCACCCACAGTGATCAGGTCTGAGCCCAGCAGGAAAGGAGCCAGCAGCCCTGCCACCCAAAGTGATCAAGTCTGAGCCCAGCAGGAAAGGGGCTAGCAGCCCTGCCACCCACAGTGATTTCGGAGAGCCCAGGAGGAAATGGCCCAGCAGCTCTGCCACCCACAGTGATCAAGTCTGAACCCAGCAGGAAAGGAGCCAGCAGCCCTGTTACCCACAGTGTTTTAGGAGAGCCCAGAAGGAAAGGGGAAAGCATCCCTGCCACCCACAGTGATCAAGTCTGAGACCAGCAGGAATGGAGCCAACAGCCCTGCCACCCATAGTGATTTAGGAGGGCCCAGAAGGAAAGTGGCAAGCAGCCCTGCCACCCACAGTGATCAAGTGTGAGCCCTGCAGGATAGGAGCCAGCAGCCCTGCCACCCACAGTGATTTAGGAGGGCCCAGAAGGAAAGGGGCCAGCAGCCCTGGCACCCACAGTGATCAAGTCTGAGCCCAGCAGGAAAGGAGCCAGCAGCCTTGCCAGCCACAGTGATTTAGGAGAGCCCAGAAGGAAAGGAGCTAGCAGCCCTGCCACCCACAGTGATCAAGTCTGACCCCAGCAGGAAAGGAGCCAGCAGCCCTGCCACCCACTGTGATTTAGAAGAGCCCAGCAGGAAAGGGGCCAGCAGCCCTGCCACCCACAGTGATTTAGGAGAGCCCAGAAGGAAAGGGGCAAGCAGCCCTGCCACCCACAGTGATCAAGTCTGAGCCCAACAGGAAAGGAGCCACCAGTCCGGCCACCCACAGTGATCAAGTCTGAGCCCAGAAGGAAAGGGGCCAGCAGCCCTGCCACACACAGTGATTAAGTCTGAGCCAAGCGGGAAAGGAGCCAGCAGCCCTGCAAGCCACAGTGATTTAGGAGAGCCCAGAAGGAAAGGGGGCATCAGCCCTGCCTCCCACAGTGATTAAGTCTGATCCCAGCAGGAAAGGAGCCAGCAGCTCTGCCACCCACAGTGATTTAGGAAAGGCTGGAAGGAAAGGGGCCAGCAGCCCTGCCACCCACGGTGATCAAGTCTGAGCCCAGAAGGAAAGGGGCCCAAAGCCCTGTCTCCCACAGTGATCACGTCTGAGCCCAGCGGGAAAGGAGTCAGCAGCCCTGCCACCCACAGTGATTTAGGAGAGTCCAGAAGGAAAGGAGCCAGCAGCCCTGCCACCCACAGTGATTAGGTCTGAGCCCAGCAGGCAAGGAGTCAGCAGCCCTGCCACCCACAGTGATTTAGGAGAGCCCAGAATGAATGGGGCCAGCAGCCTTGCCACACACAGTGATTAAGTCTGAGCCAAGCGGGAAAGGAGCCAGCAGCCCTGCCACCCACAGTGATTTAGGAGAGCCCAGAAGGAATGGGGCCATCAGCCCTGCCTCCCACAGTGATTACGTCTGATCCCAGCAGGAAAAGAGCCAGCAGCCCTGCCACCCACAGTGATCAAGTTTGAACCCAGTAGGAAAGGGGCCAGCAGCCCTGCCACCCACAGTGATCAAGTCTGAGCCCAGAAGGAAAGGGGCCCACAGCCCTGCCACCCACAATGATCAAGTCTGAGCCCAGCAGGAAAGGAGTCAGCAGCCCTGCCACCCACAGTGATTTAGGAGAGCCCAGAACGAAAGGGGCCAGCAGCCCTGCCACCCACAGTGATTTACAAGAGCCCAGCAGACAAGGAGACAACAGCCCTGCCACCCACAGTGATCAAGTCTGAGCACAGAACGAAAGGGGCTAGCAGCCCTGCCACCCACAGTGATCAAGTCTGTCCCCAGCAGGAAAGGAGCCAGCAGCCCTGCCACCCACAGTGTTTTATGAGAGCCCAGCAGGAAAGGAGCCAGCAGCCTTGCCACACACAGTGATTAAGTCTGAGCCAAGCGGGAAAGGAGCCAGCAGCCCTGCCACCCACAGTGATTTAGGAGAGCCCAGAAGGAATGGGACCATCAGCCCTGCCTCCCACAGTGATTAAGTCTGATCCCAGCAGGAAAGGAGCCAGCAGCTCTGCCACCCACAGTGATTTAGGAGTGCCTGGAAGGAAAGGTGCCAGCAGCCCTGCCACCCACAGTGATCAAGTCTGAACCCAGTAGGAAAGGGGCCAGCAGCCTTGCCACCCACAGTGATCAAGTCTGAGCACAGAAGGAAAGGGGCTAGCAGCCCTGCCACCCACAGTGATCAAGTCTGACCCCAGCAGGAACGGAGCCAGCAGCCCTGCCACCCACTGTGATTTAGGAGAGCCCAGCAGGAAAGGAACCAGCAGCCCTGCCATTCAAAGTGATTAAGTCTGAGCCCAGCGGGCAAGGAGCCAGCAGCCCTGCCACCCACTGTGATTTACGAGAGCCCAGAAGGAAAGAGGCCAGCTGCCCTGCCACCCACAGTGATTTACGAGAGCCCAGAAGGAAAGGGGCCAGCATCCTTGCCACCCACAGTGATTTACGAGAACCCAGAAGGAAAGGGTCCAGCAGCCCTGCCACCCATAGTGATCAAGTCTGAGCCAAGAAGGAAAGGGGCCAGCAGCCCTGCCACCCACAGTGATCAAGTCTGACCCCAGCAGGAAAGGAGCCAGCAGCCCTGCCACCCACAGTGATTTACGAGAGCCCAGAAGGAAAGGGGCCAGCATCATTGCCACCCACAGTGATTTACGAGATCCCAGAAGGAAAGGGTCCAGCAGCCCTGCCACCCATAGTGATCAAGTCTGAGCCCAGAAGGAAAGGGGCCCAAAGCCCTGCCACCCACAGTGATCAAGTCTGAGCCCAGCAGGAAAGGAGTCAGCAGCCCTGCCACCCACAGTGATTTAGGAGAGCCCAGAAGGAAAGGGGCCAGCATCCTTGCCACCCACAATGATTTACGAGAACCCAAAAGGAAAGGGTCCAGCCACCCTGCCGCCCATAGTGATCAAGTCTGAGCCCAGAAGGAAAGGGGCCAGCAGCCCTGCCACCCACAGTGATCAAGTCTGACCCCAGCAGGAAAGGAGCCAGCAGCCCTGCCACCCACATTGATTTACGAGAGCCCAGAAGGAAAGAGGCCAGGAGCCCTGCCACACACAGTGATTTACGAGAGCCCAGAAGGAAAGGGGCCAGCATCCTTGCCACCCACAGTGATTTACGAGAACCCAGAAGGAAAGGGTCCAGCAGCCCTGCCACCCATAGTGATCACGTCTGAGCCCAGAAGGAAAGGGGCCAGCAGCCCTGCCACCCACAGTGATCAAGTCTGACCCCAGCAGGAAAGGAGCCAGCAGCCCTACCACCCACAGTGATCAAGTGTGACCCCAGCAGGAAAGGAGCCAGCAGCCCTGCCCCCACAGTGATTTAGGAGAGCCCAGCAGGAAAGGAGCCAGCAGTCTTGCCATTCACGGTGATTAAGTCTGAGCCCAGCAGGCAAGGAACCAGCAGCCCTGCCACCCACAGTGTTTTATGAGAGCCCAGCAGGAAAGGAGCCAGCAGCCCTGCCACCCACAGTGATCAAGTCTGAGCCCAACAGGCAAGGAGCCAGCAGCCCTGCCACCCACAGTGATTTACGAGAGCCCAGAAGGAAAGAGGCCAGCAGCCCTGCCACCCACAGTGATTTACGAGAGCCCAGAAGGAAAGGGGCCAGCATCCTTGCCACCCACAGTGATTTACGAGAACCCAGAAGGAAAGGGTCCAGCAGCCCTGCCACCCATAGTGATCAAGTCTGAGCCCAGAAGGAAAGAGGCCAGCAGCCCTGCCACTCACAGTGGTCAAGTCTGACCCCAGCAGGAAAGGAGCCAGCAGCCCTGCCACCCACAGTGATTTACGAGAGCCCAGAAGGAAATGAGCCAGCAGCCCTGCCGCCCACAGTGATTTAGGAGAGCCCAGAAGGAAAGGGGCCGGCAGCCCTACCACCCACAGTGATCAAGTCTGAGGCCAGCAGGAAAGGAGCCAGCAGCCCTGCCACACACAGTGATTAAGTCTGAGCCAAGCGGGAAAGGAGCCAGAAGCCCTACCACCCACAGTGATTTAGGAGAGCCCAGAAGGAAAGGAGCCAGCAGCACTACCACCCACAGTGATCAAGTCTGAGCCCAGCAGGAAAGGAGCCAGCAGCCCTGCCACCCACAGTGATTTAGAAGAGCCCAGAAGGAAAGGGGCCAGCAGCCCTGCCACCCACAGTGATTTAGGAGAGCCCAGAAGGAAAGGGGCAAGTAGCCCTGCCACCCACAGTGATCAAGTCTGAGCCCAGCAGGAAAGGAGTCAGCAGCCCGGCCATCCACAGTGATCAAGTCTGAGCCCAGCAGGAAAGGAGTCAGCAGCCCTGCCACCCACAGTGATTTAGGAGAGCCCAGAAGGAAAAGGGCCAGCAGCCCTGCCACCCACAGTGATTTAGGAGAGCCCAGAAGGAAAGGGGCCAGCATCCTTGCCACCCACAGTGATTTAAGAGAACCCAGAAGGGAAGGGTCGAGCAGCCCTGCCATCCATAGTGATCAAGTCTGAGCCCAGAAGGAAAGGGGTCAGCAGCCCTGCCACCCACAGTGATCAAGTCCGAGCCCATCAGGCAAGGAGCCAGCAGCCCTGCCACCCACAGTGATTTACTAGAGCCCAGAATGAAAGGTGCCAGCATCCTTGCCACCCACAGTGATTTACGAGAACCCAGAAGGAAAGGGTCCAGCAGCCCTGCCACCCATAGTTATCAAGTCTAAGCCCAGAAGGAAAGGGGCCAGCAACCCTGCCACCCACAGTGATCAAGTCTGACTCCAGCAGGAAAGGAGCCAGCAGCCCTGCCACCCAGAGTGATTTACGAGAGCCCAGAAGGAAAGAGGCCAGCAGCCCCACTCACAGTGATTTACAAGAGCACAGAAGGAAAGGGGCCAGCAGCCCTGCCACCCACAGTGATCAAGTCTGACCCCAGCAGGAAAGGAGCCAGCAGCCCTGCCACCCACAGTGATTTAGGAGAGCCCAGCAGGAAAGGAGCCAGCAGCCCTGCCATTCACAGTGATTACGTCTGAGCCCAGCAGGCAAGGAGCCAGCAGCCCTGCCACCCACAGTGATTTATGAGAGCCCAGCAGGAAGGAGCCAGCAGCCCTGCCACCCACAGTGATCAAGTCTGAGCCCATCAGGCAAGGAGCCAGCAGCCCTGCCACCCACAGTGATTTACGAGAGCCCAGAAGGAAAGAGGCCAGTAGCCCTGCCACCCACAGTGATTTACGAGAACCCAGAACGAAAGGGTCCAGCAGCCCTGCCACCCACAGTGATCAAGTCTGAGCCCAGAAGGAAAGGGTCCAGCAGCCCTGCCACCCATAGTGATCAAGTCTGAGCCCAGAAGGAAAGGGGCCCACAGCCCTGCCACCCACAGTGATCAAGTCTGAGCCCAGCAGGAAAGGAGTCAGCAGCCCTGCCACCCACAGTGATTTAGGAGAGCCCAGAAGGAAAGGGGCCAGCAGCCCTGCCACCCACAGTGATTTACAAGAGCCCAGCAGGCAAGGAGACAGCAGCCCTGCCACCCACAGTGATCAAGTCTGACCCCAGCTGGAAAGGAGCCAGCAGCCCTGCCACCCACAGTGATATATGAGAGCCCAGCAGGAAAGGAGCCAGCAGCCCTGCCATTCACAGTGATTAAGTCTGAGCCCAGCAGGCAAGGAACCAGCAGCCATGCCACCCACAGTGTTTTATGAGAGCCCAGCAGGAAAGGAGCCAGCAGCCCTGCCACCCACAGTGATTTACGAGAGCCCAGAAGGAAAGAGGCCAGCAGCCCTGCCACCCACAGTGATTTACGAGAGCCCAGAAGGAAAGGGGCCAGCATCCTTGCCACCCACAATGATTTACGAGAACCCAAAAGGAAAGGGTCCAGCCACCCTGCCGCCCATAGTGATAAAGTCTGAGCCCAGAAGGAAAGGGGCCAGCAGCCCTGCCACCCACAGTGATCTAGTCTGACCCCAGCAGGAAAGGAGCCAGCAGCCCTGCCACCCACAGTGATTTAGGAGAGCCTAGAAGGAAAGGGGCCAGCAGCCCTGCCACCCACAGTGATTTACAAGAGCCCAGCAGGCAAGGAGACAGCAGCCCTGCCACCCACAGTGATCAAGTCTGACCCCAGCTGGAAAGGAGCCAGCAGCCCTGCCACCCACAGTGATATATGAGAGCCCAGCAGGAAAGGAGCCAGCAGCCCTGCCATTCACAGTGATTAAGTCTGAGCCCAGCAGGCAAGGAACCAGCAGCCATGCCACCCACAGTGTTTTATGAGAGCCCAGCAGGAAAGGAGCCAGCAGCCCTGCCACCCACAGTGATTTACGAGAGCCCAGAAGGAAAGAGGCCAGCAGCCCTGCCACCCACAGTGATTTACGAGAGCCCAGAAGGAAAGGGGCCAGCAGCCCTGCCACCCACAGTGATCAAGTCTGACCCCAGCAGGAAAGGAGCCAGCAGCCCTGCCACCCACAGTGATCAAGTCCGAGCCCATCAGGCAAGGAGCCAGCAGCCCTGCCACCCACAGTGATTTACTAGAGCCCAGAATGAAAGGTGCCAGCATCCTTGCCACCCACAGTGATTTACGAGAACCCAGAAGGGAAGGGTCGAGCAGCCCTGCCACCCATAGTGATCAAGTCTGAGCCCAGAAGGAAAGGGGTCAGCAGCCCTGCCACCCACAGTGATCAAGTCCGAGCCCATCAGGCAAGGAGCCAGCAGCCCTGCCACCCACAGTGATTTACTAGAGCCCAGAATGAAAGGTGCCAGCATCCTTGCCACCCACAGTGATTTACGAGAACCCAGAAGGAAAGGGTCCAGCAGCCCTGCCACCCATAGTTATCAAGTCTAAGCCCAGAAGGAAAGGGGCCAGCAACCCTGCCACCCACAGTGATCAAGTCTGACTCCAGCAGGAAAGGAGCCAGCAGCCCTGCCACCCAGAGTGATTTACGAGAGCCCAGAAGGAAAGAGGCCAGCAGCCCCACTCACAGTGATTTACAAGAGCACAGAAGGAAAGGGGCCAGCAGCCCTGCCACCCACAGTGATCAAGTCTGACCCCAGCAGGAAAGGAGCCAGCAGCCCTGCCACCCACAGTGATTTAGGAGAGCCCAGCAGGAAAGGAGCCAGCAGCCCTGCCATTCACAGTGATTACGTCTGAGCCCAGCAGGCAAGGAGCCAGCAGCCCTGCCACCCACAGTGATTTATGAGAGCCCAGCAGGAAGGAGCCAGCAGCCCTGCCACCCACAGTGATCAAGTCTGAGCCCATCAGGCAAGGAGCCAGCAGCCCTGCCACCCACAGTGATTTACGAGAGCCCAGAAGGAAAGAGGCCAGTAGCCCTGCCACCCACAGTGATTTACGAGAACCCAGAACGAAAGGGTCCAGCAGCCCTGCCACCCACAGTGATCAAGTCTGAGCCCAGAAGGAAAGGGTCCAGCAGCCCTGCCACCCATAGTGATCAAGTCTGAGCCCAGAAGGAAAGGGGCCCACAGCCCTGCCACCCACAGTGATCAAGTCTGAGCCCAGCAGGAAAGGAGTCAGCAGCCCTGCCACCCACAGTGATTTAGGAGAGCCCAGAAGGAAAGGGGCCAGCAGCCCTGCCACCCACAGTGATTTACAAGAGCCCAGCAGGCAAGGAGACAGCAGCCCTGCCACCCACAGTGATCAAGTCTGACCCCAGCTGGAAAGGAGCCAGCAGCCCTGCCACCCACAGTGATATATGAGAGCCCAGCAGGAAAGGAGCCAGCAGCCCTGCCATTCACAGTGATTAAGTCTGAGCCCAGCAGGCAAGGAACCAGCAGCCATGCCACCCACAGTGTTTTATGAGAGCCCAGCAGGAAAGGAGCCAGCAGCCCTGCCACCCACAGTGATTTATGAGAGCCCAGAAGGAAAGAGGCCAGCAGCCCTGCCACCCACAGTGATTTACGAGAGCCCAGAAGGAAAGGGGCCAGCATCCTTGCCACCCACAATGATTTACGAGAACCCAAAAGGAAAGGGTCCAGCCACCCTGCCGCCCATAGTGATAAAGTCTGAGCCCAGAAGGAAAGGGGCCAGCAGCCCTGCCACCCACAGTGATCAAGTCTGACCCCAGCAGGAAAGGAGCCAGCAGCCCTGCCACCCACAGTGATTTAGGAGAGCCTAGAAGGAAAGGGGCCAGCAGCCCTGCCACCCACAGTGATTTACAAGAGCCCAGCAGGCAAGGAGACAGCAGCCCTGCCACCCACAGTGATCAAGTCTGACCCCAGCTGGAAAGGAGCCAGCAGCCCTGCCACCCACAGTGATATATGAGAGCCCAGCAGGAAAGGAGCCAGCAGCCCTGCCATTCACAGTGATTAAGTCTGAGCCCAGCAGGCAAGGAACCAGCAGCCATGCCACCCACAGTGTTTTATGAGAGCCCAGCAGGAAAGGAGCCAGCAGCCCTGCCACCCACAGTGATTTACGAGAGCCCAGAAGGAAAGAGGCCAGCAGCCCTGCCACCCACAGTGATTTACGAGAGCCCAGAAGGAAAGGGGCCAGCATCCTTGCCACCCACAATGATTTACGAGAACCCAAAAGGAAAGGGTCCAGCCACCCTGCCGCCCATAGTGATCAAGTCTGAGCCCAGAAGGAAAGGGGCCAGCAGCCCTGCCACCCACAGTGATCAAGTCTGACCCCAGCAGGAAAGGAGCCAGCAGCCCTGCCACCCACATTGATTTACGAGAGCCCAGAAGGAAAGAGGCCAGGAGCCCTGCCACACACAGTGATTTACGAGAGCCCAGAAGGAAAGGGGCCAGCATCCTTGCCACCCACAGTGATTTACGAGAACCCAGAAGGAAAGGGTCCAGCAGCCCTGCCACCCATAGTGATCAAGTCTGAGCCCAGAAGGAAAGGGGCCAGCAGCCCTGCCACCCACAGTGATCAAGTCTGACCCCAGCAGGAAAGGAGCCAGCAGCCCTACCACCCACAGTGATCAAGTCTGAGCCCAGCAGGAAAGGAGCCAGCAGCCCGGCCACACACAGTGATTAAGTCTGAGCCAAGCGGGAAAGGAGCCAGAAGCCCTACCATCCACAGTGATTTACGAGAGCCCAGAAGGAAAGGGGCAAGCAGCCCTGCCACCCACAGTGATCAAGTCTGAGCCCAGCAGGAAAGGAGCCAGCAGCCCTACCACCCACAGTGATCAAGTCTTAGCCCAGCAGGAAAGGAGCCAGCAGCCCGGCCACACACAGTGATTAAGTCTGAGCCAAGCGGGAAAGGAGCCAGAAGCCCTACCATCCACAGTGATTTACGAGAGCCCAGAAGGAAAGGGGCAAGCAGCCCTGCCACCCATAGTGATCAAGTCTGAGCCCAGAAGGAAAGGGGCAAGCAGCCCTGCCACCCACAGTGATCAAGTCTGAGCCCAGCAGGAAAGGAGCCAGCAGCCCTACCACCCACAGTGATCAAGTCTGAGCCCAGCAGGAAAGGAGCCAGCAGCCCAGCCACACACAGTGATTAAGTCTGAGCCAAGCGGGAAAGGAGCGAGAAGCCCTACCACCCACAGTGATTTAGGAGAGCCCAGAAGGAAAGGAGCCAGCAGCACTACCACCCACAGTGATCAAGTCTGAGCGCAGCAGAAAAGGAGCCAGCAGCCCTGCCACCCACAGTGATTTAGAAGAGCCCAGAAGGAAAGGGGCCAGCAGCCCTGCCACCCACAATGATTAAGTCTGAGCCCAGCAGGAAAGGATCCAGCTGCCCTGCCACCCACATTGATCAAGTCTGAGCCCAGCAGTTAAGGAGCCAGCAGCCTTGCCACCCACAGTGATTTAAGAGAGCCCAGAAGGAAAGGAGCCAGCAGCACTACCACCCACAGTGATCAAGTCTGAGTGCAGCAGAAAAGGAGCCAGCAGCCCTGCCACCCACAGTGATTTAGAAGAGCCCAGAAGGAAAGGCGCCAGCAGCCCTGCCACCCACAGTGATTTAAGAGAGCCCAGAAGGAAAGGGGCAAGCAGTCCTGCCACCCACAGTGATCAAGTCTGAGCCCAGCAGGAAAGGAGCCAGCAGCCCGGCCATCCACAGTGATCAAGTCTGAGCCCAGCAGGAAAGGAGTCAGCAGCCCTGCCACCCACAGTGATTTAGGAGAGCCCAGAAGGAAAAGGGCCAGCAGCCCTGCCACCCACAGTGATTTAGGAGAGCCCAGAAGGAAAGGGGCAAGCAGCCCTGCCACCCACAGTGATCAAGTCTGAGCCCAGAAGGAAAGGGGCCAGCAGCCCTGCCACCCACAGTGATCAAGTCCGAGCCCATCAGGCAAGGAGCCAGCAGCCCTGCCACCCACAGTGATTTACTAGAGCCCAGAAGGAAAGGGGCCAGCATCCTTGCCACCCACAGTGATTTACGAGAACCCAGAAGGAAAGGGTCCAGCAGCCCTGCCACCCATAGTTATCAAGTCTAAGCCCAGAAGGAAAGGGGCCAGAAACCCTGCCACCCACAGTGATCAAGTCTGACTCCAGCAGGAAAGGAGCCAGCAGCCCTGCCACCCAGAGTGATTTACGAGAGCCCAGAAGGAAAGAGGCCAGCAGCCCCGCCACCCACAGTGATTTACGAGAGCCCAGAAGGAAAGGTGCCAGCATCCTTGCCACCCACAGTGATTTACGAGAACCCAGAAGGAAAGGGTCCAGCAGCCCTGCCACCCATAGTGATCAAGTCTGAGCCCCGAAGGAAAGGGGCCCACAGCCCTGCCACCCACAGTGATCAAGTCTGAGCCCAGCAGGAAAGGAGTCAGCAGCCCTGCCAACCACAGTGATTTAGGAGAGCCCAGAAGGAAAGGGGCCAGCAGCCCTGCCACCCACAGTGATTTACAAGAGCCCAGCAGGCAAGGAGACAGCAGCCCTGCCACCCACAGTGATCAAGTCTGAGCACAGAAGGAAACGGGCCAGCAGCCCTGCCACCCACAGTGATCAAGTCTGACCCCAGCTGGAAAGGAGCCAGCAGCCCTGCCACCCACAGTGATTTATGAGAGCCCAGCAGGAAAGAAGCCAGCAGCCCTGCCATTCACAGTGATTAAGTCTGAGCCCAGCAGGCAAGGAACCAGCAGCCATGCCAGCCACAGTGTTTTATGAGAGCCCAGCAGGAAAGGATCCAGCAGCCCTGCCACCCACAGTGATTTACGAGAGCCCAGAAGGAAAGAGGCCAGCAGCCCTGCCACCCACAGTGATTTACGAGAGCCCAGAAGGAAGGGGGCCAGCATCCTTGCCACCCACAGTGATTTACGAGAACCCAGAAGGAAAGGGTCCAGCAGCCCTGCCACCCATAGTGATCAAGTCTGAGCCCAGAATGAAAGGGGCCAGCAGCCCTGCCACCCACAGTGATCAAGTCTGACCCCAGCAGGAAAGGAGCCAGCAGCCCTGCCACCCACATTGATTTACGAGAGCCCAGAAGGAAAGAGGCCAGCAGCCCTGCCACACACAGTGATTTACGAGAGCCCAAAAGGAAAGGGGCCAGCATCCTTGCCACCCACAGTGATTTACGAGAACCCAGAAGGAAAGGGTCCAGCAGCCCTGCCACCCATAGTGATCAAGTCTGAGCCCAGAAGGAAAGGGGCCAGCAGCCCTGCCACCCACAGTGATCAAGTCTGACCCCAGCAGGAAAGGAGCTAGCAGCCCTGCCACCCACAGTAATCAAGTCTGAGACCAGCAGGCAAGGAGCCAGCAGCCCTACCATCCACAGTGATTTACGAGAGCCCAGAAGGAAAGGGGCAAGCAGCCCTGCCACCCACAGTGATCAAGTCTGAGCCCAGCAGGAAAGGAGCCAGAAGCCCTACCACCCACAGTGATCAAGTCTGAGCCCAGCAGGAAAGGAGCCAGCAGCCCGGCCACACACAGTGATTAAGTCTGAGCCAAGCGGGAAAGGAGCCAGAAGCCCTACCACCCACATTGATTTAGGAGAGCCCAGAAGGAAAGGAGCCAGCAGCACTACCACCCACAGTGATCAAGTCTGAGCGCAGCAGAAAAGGAGCCAGCAGCCCTGCCACCCACAGTGATTTAGAAGAGCCCAGAAGGAAAGGGGCCAGCAGCCCTGCCACCCACAGTGATTTAAGAGAGCCCAGAAGGAAAGGAGCCAGCAGCACTACCACCGACAGTGATCAAGTCTGAGCGCAGCAGAAAAGGATCCAGCAGCCCTGCCACCCACAGTGATTTAGAAGAGCCCAGAAGGAAAGGGGCCAGCAGCCCTGCCACCCACAGTGATTTAAGAGAGTCCAGAAGGAAAGGGGCAAGCAGTCCTGCCACCCACAGTGATCAAGTCTGAGCCCAGCAGGAAAGGAGCCAGCAGCCCGGCCATCCACAGTGATCAAGTCTGAGCCCAGCAGGAAAGGAGTCAGCAGCCCTGCCACCCACAGTGATTTAGGAGAGCCCAGAAGGAAAGGGGCAAGCAGCCCTGCCACCCACAGTGATTTAAGAGAGTCCAGAAGGAAAGGGGCAAGCAGTCCTGCCACCCACAGTGATCAAGTCTGAGCCCAGAAGGAAAAGGGCCAGCAGCCCTGCCACCCACAGTGATTTAGGAGAGCCCAGAAGGAAAGGGGCAAGCAGCCCTGCCACCCACAGTGATCAAGTCTGAGCCCAGCAGGAAAGGAGCCAGCAGCCCAGCCACCCACAGTGATCAAGTCTGAGCCCAGCAGGAAAGGAGTCAGCAGCCCTGCCACCCACAGTGATTTAGGAGAGCCCAGAAGGAAAATGGCCAGCAGCCCTGCCACCCACAGTGATTTAGGAGAGCCCAGAAGGAAAGGGGCAAGCAGCCCTGCCACCCACAGTGATCAAGTCTGAGCCCAGCAGGAAAGGAGCCAGCAGCCCAGCCACCCACAGTGATCAAGTCTGAGCCCAGAAGGAAAGAGGCCAGCAGCCCTGCCACCCACAGTGATTTACGAGAGCCCAGAAGGAAAGTGGCCAGCATCCTTGCCACCCACAGTGATTTACGAGAACCCAGAAGGAAAGGGTCCAGCAGCCCTGCCACCCATAGTGATCAAGTCTGAGCCAAGAAGGGAAGGGGCCAGCTGCCCTGCCACCCACAGTGATCAAGTCTGACCCCAGCAAGAAAGGAGCCAGCAGCCCTGCCACCCACAGTGATTTACGAGAGCCCAGAAGGAAAGAGGCCAGCAGCCCTGCCACCCACAGTGATTTACGAGAGCCCAGAAGGAAAGGGGCCAGCATCCTTGCCACCCACAGTGATTTACGAGAACCCAGAAGGAAAGGGTCCAGCAGCCCTGCCACCCATAGTGATCAAGTCTGAGCCCAGAAGGAAAGGGCCGACAGCCCTGCCACCCACAGTGATCAAGTGTGAGCCCAGCAGGAAAGGAGTCAGCAGCACTGCCACCCACAGTGATTTAGGAGAGCCCAGAAAGAAAGGGGCCAGCAGCCCTGCCACCCACACTGATCAAGTCTGACCCCAGCAGGAAAGGAGCCAGCAGCCCTGCCACCCACAGTGATTTAGGAGAGCCCAGCAGGAAAGGAGCCAGCAGCCCTGCCATTCACAGTGATTAAGTCTGAGCCCAGCAGGCAAGGAACCAGCAGCCCTGCCACCCACAGTGTTTTATGAGAGCCCAGCAGGAAAGGAGCCAGCAGCCCTGCCACCAACAGTGATTTGCGAGAGCCCAGAAGGAAAGGGGCCAGCATCCTTGCCACCCACAGTGATTTACGAGAACCCAGAAGGAAAGGGTCCAGCAGCCCTGCCACCCATAGTGATCAAGTCTGAGCCCAGAAGGAAAGGGGCCAGCAGCCCTGCCACCCACAGTGATCTAGTCTGACCCCAGCAGGAAAGGAGCTAGCAGCCCTGCCACCCACAGTGATCAAGTCTGAGACCAGCAGGCAAGGAGCCAGAAGCCCTGCCATCAACAGTGATTTACGAGAGCCCAGAAGGAAAGGGGCAAGCAGCCCTGCCACCCACAGTGATCAAGTTTGAGCCCAGCAGGAAAGGAGCCAGCAGCCCGGCCACCCACAGTGAGCAAGTTTGAGCACAGCAGGAAATGAGCCAGCAGCCCTACCACCCACAGTGATCAAGTCTGAGCCCAGCAGGAAAGGAGCCAGCATCCCGGCCACACATAGTGATTAAGTCTGAGCCAAGCGGGAAAGGAGCCAGAAGCCCTACCACCCACAGTGATTTAGGAGAGCCCAGAAGGAAAGGAGCCAGCAGCACTACCACCTACAGTGATCAAGTCTGAGCCCAGCAGGAAAGGAGCCAGCAGCCCTGCCACCCACAGTGATTTAGAAGAGCCCAGAAGGAAAGGGGCCAGCAGCCCTGCCACCCACAGTGATTTAGGAGAGCCCAGAAGGAAAGGGGCAAGCAGCCCTGCCACCCACAGTGATCAAGCCTGAGCCCAGCAGGAAAGGAGCCAGCAGCCCGGCCATCCACAGTGACCAAGTCTGAGCCCAGCAGGAAAGGAGTCAGCAGCCCTGCCACCCACAGTGATTTAAGAGAGCCCAGAAGGAAAAGGGCCAGCAGCCCTGCCACCCACAGTGATGTAGGAGAGCCCAGAAGGAAAGGGGCAAGCAGCCCTGCCACCCACAGTGATCAAGTCTGAGCCCAGCAGGAAAGGAGCCAGCAGCCCGGCCACCCACAGTGATCAAGTCTGAGCCGAGAAGGAAAGGGGCCAGCAGCCCTGCCACACACAGTGATTTTGGAGAGCCCAGAAGGAAAGGGGCCAGCAGCCCTGCCACCCACAGTGATAAAGTCTGAACCCAGTAGGAAAGGGGCCAGCAGCCCTGCCACCCACAGTGATCAAGTCTAAGCCCATAAGGAAAGGGGCCCACAGCCCTGCCACCCACAGTGATCAGTTCTGAGCCCAGCAGGAAAGGAGTCAGCAGCCCTGCCACCCACAGTGATTTAGGAGAGCCCAGAAGGAAAGGAGCCAGCAGCCCTGCCACCCACAGTGATCAAGTCTGAGCTCAGCAGGCAAGGAGCCAGCAGCCCTGCCACCCACAGTGATTAAGTCTGAGCCCAGCAGGCAAGGAGCCAGCAGCCCTGCCACCCACAGTGATTTAGGAGAGCCCAGAAGGAAAGGGGCCAGCAGCCCTGCCACACACAGTGATTAAGTCTGAGCCAAGCGGGAAAGGGGCCATCAGCCCTGCCTCCCACAGTGATTAAGTCGGATCCCAGCAGGAAAGGAGCCAGCAGCTCTGCCATCCACAGTGATTTAGGAGAGCCAAGAAGGAAAGGGGCCAGCAGCCCTGCCACCCACAGTGATCAAGTCTGAACCTAGTAGGAAAGGGGCCAGCATCCCTGCCACCCACAGTGATCAAGTCTGAGCCCAGAAGGAAAGGGGCCCACAGAACTGCCACCCACAGTGATCAAGTCTAAGCCCAGCAGGAAATGAGTCAGCAGCCCTGCCACCCACAGTGATTTAGGAGAGCCCAGAAGGAAAGGTGCCAGCAGCCCTGCCACTCACAGTGATTTACAAGAGCACAGCAGGCAAGGAGCCAGCAGCCCTGCCACCCACAGTGATCAAGTCTGAGCACAGAAGGAAAGGGGCCAGCAGCCCTGCCACCCACAGTGATCAAGTCTGACCCCAGCAGGAAAGGAGCCAGCAGTCCTGCCACCCACAGTGATTTAGGAGAGCCCAGCAGGAAAGGAGCCAGCAGCCCTGCCATTCACAGTGATTAAGTCTGAGCCCAGCAGGCAAGGAGCCAGCAGCCCTGCCACCCACAGTGATTTATGAGAGCCCAGCAGGAAGGAGCCAGCAGCCCTGCCACCCACAGTGATCAAGTCTGAGCCCATCAGGCAAGGAGCCAGCAGCCCTGCCGCCCACAGTGATTTACGAGAGCCCAGAAGGAAAGAGGCCAGCAGCCCTGCCACCCACAGTGATTTACGAGAACCCAGAACGAAAGGGTCCAGCAGCCCTGCCATCCACAGTGATCAAGTCTGAGCCCAGAAGGAAAGGGGCCAGCAGCCCTACCACCCACAGTGATCAAGTCTGACCCCAGCAGGAAAGGAGCCAGCAGCCCTGCCACCCACAATGATCTAGGAGAGCCCGGCAGGAAAGGAGCCAGCAGCCCTGCCACCCACAGTGATCAAGTCTGAGACCAGCAGGCAAGGAGTCAGCAGCCCTGCCATCCACAGTGATTTACGAGAGCCCAGAAGGAAAGGGGCAAGCAGCCCTGCCACCCACAGGGATCAAGTCTGAGTCCAGCAGGAAAGGAGCCAGCAGCCCTGCCACCCACAGTGAGCACATCTGAGCCCAGCAGGAAAGGAGCCAGCATCCCTGCCACCCACAGTGATTTAGGAGAGCCCAGAAGGAAAGGGGCTGGCAGCCCTGCACACACAGTGATTAAGTCTGAGCCAAGCGGGAAAGGAGCCAGCAGCCTTACCACCCACAGTGATTTAGGAGAGCCCAGAAGGAAAGGGGCCATCAGCCCTGCCTCCCACAGTGATTAAGTCTGAACCCAGCAGGAAAGGAGCCAGCAGCTCTGCCACCCACAGTGGTTTAGGAGAGCCCAGAAGGGAAGGGGCCAGTAGCCCTGCCACCCACAGTGATTTAAGAGAGCCCAGAAGAAAAGTGGCCATCCGCCCTGCCTCCCACAGTGATTAAGTCTGATCCCAGCAGGAAAGGAGCCAGCAGCTCTGCCACCCACAGTGGTTTAGGAGATCCCAGGAGGAAAGGGGGCAACAGCCCTGCCACCCACAGTGATTTACGAGAGCCCAGAAGGAAGGGGGCCAGCATCCTTGCCACCCACAGTGATTTACGAGAACCCAGAAGGAAAGGGTCCAGCAGCCCTGCCACCCATAGTGATCAAGTCTGAGCCCAGAATGAAAGGGGCCAGCAGCCCTGCCACCCACAGTGATCAAGTCTGACCCCAGCAGGAAAGGAGCCAGCAGCCCTGCCACCCACATTGATTTACGAGAGCCCAGAAGGAAAGAGGCCAGCAGCCCTGCCACACACAGTGATTTACGAGAGCCCAAAAGGAAAGGGGCCAGCATCCTTGCCACCCACAGTGATTTACGAGAACCCAGAAGGAAAGGGTCCAGCAGCCCTGCCACCCATAGTGATCAAGTCTGAGCCCAGAAGGAAAGGGGCCAGCAGCCCTGCCACCCACAGTGATCAAGTCTGACCCCAGCAGGAAAGGAGCTAGCAGCCCTGCCACCCACAGTAATCAAGTCTGAGACCAGCAGGCAAGGAGCCAGCAGCCCTACCATCCACAGTGATTTACGAGAGCCCAGAAGGAAAGGGGCAAGCAGCCCTGCCACCCACAGTGATCAAGTCTGAGCCCAGCAGGAAAGGAGCCAGAAGCCCTACCACCCACAGTGATCAAGTCTGAGCCCAGCAGGAAAGGAGCCAGCAGCCCGGCCACACACAGTGATTAAGTCTGAGCCAAGCGGGAAAGGAGCCAGAAGCCCTACCACCCACATTGATTTAGGAGAGCCCAGAAGGAAAGGAGCCAGCAGCACTACCACCCACAGTGATCAAGTCTGAGCGCAGCAGAAAAGGAGCCAGCAGCCCTGCCACCCACAGTGATTTAGAAGAGCCCAGAAGGAAAGGGGCCAGCAGCCCTGCCACCCACAGTGATTTAAGAGAGCCCAGAAGGAAAGGAGCCAGCAGCACTACCACCGACAGTGATCAAGTCTGAGCGCAGCAGAAAAGGATCCAGCAGCCCTGCCACCCACAGTGATTTAGAAGAGCCCAGAAGGAAAGGGGCCAGCAGCCCTGCCACCCACAGTGATTTAAGAGAGTCCAGAAGGAAAGGGGCAAGCAGTCCTGCCACCCACAGTGATCAAGTCTGAGCCCAGCAGGAAAGGAGCCAGCAGCCCGGCCATCCACAGTGATCAAGTCTGAGCCCAGCAGGAAAGGAGTCAGCAGCCCTGCCACCCACAGTGATTTAGGAGAGCCCAGAAGGAAAGGGGCAAGCAGCCCTGCCACCCACAGTGATTTAAGAGAGTCCAGAAGGAAAGGGGCAAGCAGTCCTGCCACCCACAGTGATCAAGTCTGAGCCCAGAAGGAAAAGGGCCAGCAGCCCTGCCACCCACAGTGATTTAGGAGAGCCCAGAAGGAAAGGGGCAAGCAGCCCTGCCACCCACAGTGATCAAGTCTGAGCCCAGCAGGAAAGGAGCCAGCAGCCCAGCCACCCACAGTGATCAAGTCTGAGCCCAGCAGGAAAGGAGTCAGCAGCCCTGCCACCCACAGTGATTTAGGAGAGCCCAGAAGGAAAATGGCCAGCAGCCCTGCCACCCACAGTGATTTAGGAGAGCCCAGAAGGAAAGGGGCAAGCAGCCCTGCCACCCACAGTGATCAAGTCTGAGCCCAGCAGGAAAGGAGCCAGCAGCCCAGCCACCCACAGTGATCAAGTCTGAGCCCAGAAGGAAAGAGGCCAGCAGCCCTGCCACCCACAGTGATTTACGAGAGCCCAGAAGGAAAGTGGCCAGCATCCTTGCCACCCACAGTGATTTACGAGAACCCAGAAGGAAAGGGTCCAGCAGCCCTGCCACCCATAGTGATCAAGTCTGAGCCAAGAAGGGAAGGGGCCAGCTGCCCTGCCACCCACAGTGATCAAGTCTGACCCCAGCAAGAAAGGAGCCAGCAGCCCTGCCACCCACAGTGATTTACGAGAGCCCAGAAGGAAAGAGGCCAGCAGCCCTGCCACCCACAGTGATTTACGAGAGCCCAGAAGGAAAGGGGCCAGCATCCTTGCCACCCACAGTGATTTACGAGAACCCAGAAGGAAAGGGTCCAGCAGCCCTGCCACCCATAGTGATCAAGTCTGAGCCCAGAAGGAAAGGGCCGACAGCCCTGCCACCCACAGTGATCAAGTGTGAGCCCAGCAGGAAAGGAGTCAGCAGCACTGCCACCCACAGTGATTTAGGAGAGCCCAGAAAGAAAGGGGCCAGCAGCCCTGCCACCCACACTGATCAAGTCTGACCCCAGCAGGAAAGGAGCCAGCAGCCCTGCCACCCACAGTGATTTAGGAGAGCCCAGCAGGAAAGGAGCCAGCAGCCCTGCCATTCACAGTGATTAAGTCTGAGCCCAGCAGGCAAGGAACCAGCAGCCCTGCCACCCACAGTGTTTTATGAGAGCCCAGCAGGAAAGGAGCCAGCAGCCCTGCCACCAACAGTGATTTGCGAGAGCCCAGAAGGAAAGGGGCCAGCATCCTTGCCACCCACAGTGATTTACAAGAACCCAGAAGGAAAGGGTCCAGCAGCCCTGCCACCCATAGTGATCAAGTCTGAGCCCAGAAGGAAAGGGGCCAGCAGCCCTGCCACCCACAGTGATCTAGTCTGACCCCAGCAGGAAAGGAGCTAGCAGCCCTGCCACCCACAGTGATCAAGTCTGAGACCAGCAGGCAAGGAGCCAGAAGCCCTGCCATCAACAGTGATTTACGAGAGCCCAGAAGGAAAGGGGCAAGCAGCCCTGCCACCCACAGTGATCAAGTTTGAGCCCAGCAGGAAAGGAGCCAGCAGCCCGGCCACCCACAGTGAGCAAGTTTGAGCACAGCAGGAAATGAGCCAGCAGCCCTACCACCCACAGTGATCAAGTCTGAGCCCAGCAGGAAAGGAGCCAGCATCCCGGCCACACATAGTGATTAAGTCTGAGCCAAGCGGGAAAGGAGCCAGAAGCCCTACCACCCACAGTGATTTAGGAGAGCCCAGAAGGAAAGGAGCCAGCAGCACTACCACCTACAGTGATCAAGTCTGAGCCCAGCAGGAAAGGAGCCAGCAGCCCTGCCACCCACAGTGATTTAGAAGAGCCCAGAAGGAAAGGGGCCAGCAGCCCTGCCACCCACAGTGATTTAGGAGAGCCCAGAAGGAAAGGGGCAAGCAGCCCTGCCACCCACAGTGATCAAGCCTGAGCCCAGCAGGAAAGGAGCCAGCAGCCCGGCCATCCACAGTGACCAAGTCTGAGCCCAGCAGGAAAGGAGTCAGCAGCCCTGCCACCCACAGTGATTTAAGAGAGCCCAGAAGGAAAAGGGCCAGCAGCCCTGCCACCCACAGTGATGTAGGAGAGCCCAGAAGGAAAGGGGCAAGCAGCCCTGCCACCCACAGTGATCAAGTCTGAGCCCAGCAGGAAAGGAGCCAGCAGCCCGGCCACCCACAGTGATCAAGTCTGAGCCGAGAAGGAAAGGGGCCAGCAGCCCTGCCACACACAGTGATTTTGGAGAGCCCAGAAGGAAAGGGGCCAGCAGCCCTGCCACCCACAGTGATAAAGTCTGAACCCAGTAGGAAAGGGGCCAGCAGCCCTGCCACCCACAGTGATCAAGTCTAAGCCCATAAGGAAAGGGGCCCACAGCCCTGCCACCCACAGTGATCAGTTCTGAGCCCAGCAGGAAAGGAGTCAGCAGCCCTGCCACCCACAGTGATTTAGGAGAGCCCAGAAGGAAAGGAGCCAGCAGCCCTGCCACCCACAGTGATCAAGTCTGAGCTCAGCAGGCAAGGAGCCAGCAGCCCTGCCACCCACAGTGATTAAGTCTGAGCCCAGCAGGCAAGGAGCCAGCAGCCCTGCCACCCACAGTGATTTAGGAGAGCCCAGAAGGAAAGGGGCCAGCAGCCCTGCCACACACAGTGATTAAGTCTGAGCCAAGCGGGAAAGGGGCCATCAGCCCTGCCTCCCACAGTGATTAAGTCGGATCCCAGCAGGAAAGGAGCCAGCAGCTCTGCCATCCACAGTGATTTAGGAGAGCCAAGAAGGAAAGGGGCCAGCAGCCCTGCCACCCACAGTGATCAAGTCTGAACCTAGTAGGAAAGGGGCCAGCATCCCTGCCACCCACAGTGATCAAGTCTGAGCCCAGAAGGAAAGGGGCCCACAGAACTGCCACCCACAGTGATCAAGTCTAAGCCCAGCAGGAAATGAGTCAGCAGCCCTGCCACCCACAGTGATTTAGGAGAGCCCAGAAGGAAAGGTGCCAGCAGCCCTGCCACTCACAGTGATTTACAAGAGCACAGCAGGCAAGGAGCCAGCAGCCCTGCCACCCACAGTGATCAAGTCTGAGCACAGAAGGAAAGGGGCCAGCAGCCCTGCCACCCACAGTGATCAAGTCTGACCCCAGCAGGAAAGGAGCCAGCAGTCCTGCCACCCACAGTGATTTAGGAGAGCCCAGCAGGAAAGGAGCCAGCAGCCCTGCCATTCACAGTGATTAAGTCTGAGCCCAGCAGGCAAGGAGCCAGCAGCCCTGCCACCCACAGTGATTTATGAGAGCCCAGCAGGAAGGAGCCAGCAGCCCTGCCACCCACAGTGATCAAGTCTGAGCCCATCAGGCAAGGAGCCAGCAGCCCTGCCGCCCACAGTGATTTACGAGAGCCCAGAAGGAAAGAGGCCAGCAGCCCTGCCACCCACAGTGATTTACGAGAACCCAGAACGAAAGGGTCCAGCAGCCCTGCCATCCACAGTGATCAAGTCTGAGCCCAGAAGGAAAGGGGCCAGCAGCCCTACCACCCACAGTGATCAAGTCTGACCCCAGCAGGAAAGGAGCCAGCAGCCCTGCCACCCACAATGATCTAGGAGAGCCCGGCAGGAAAGGAGCCAGCAGCCCTGCCACCCACAGTGATCAAGTCTGAGACCAGCAGGCAAGGAGTCAGCAGCCCTGCCATCCACAGTGATTTACGAGAGCCCAGAAGGAAAGGGGCAAGCAGCCCTGCCACCCACAGGGATCAAGTCTGAGTCCAGCAGGAAAGGAGCCAGCAGCCCTGCCACCCACAGTGAGCACATCTGAGCCCAGCAGGAAAGGAGCCAGCATCCCTGCCACCCACAGTGATTTAGGAGAGCCCAGAAGGAAAGGGGCTGGCAGCCCTGCACACACAGTGATTAAGTCTGAGCCAAGCGGGAAAGGAGCCAGCAGCCTTACCACCCACAGTGATTTAGGAGAGCCCAGAAGGAAAGGGGCCATCAGCCCTGCCTCCCACAGTGATTAAGTCTGAACCCAGCAGGAAAGGAGCCAGCAGCTCTGCCACCCACAGTGGTTTAGGAGAGCCCAGAAGGGAAGGGGCCAGTAGCCCTGCCACCCACAGTGATTTAAGAGAGCCCAGAAGAAAAGTGGCCATCCGCCCTGCCTCCCACAGTGATTAAGTCTGATCCCAGCAGGAAAGGAGCCAGCAGCTCTGCCACCCACAGTGGTTTAGGAGATCCCAGGAGGAAAGGGGGCAACAGCCCTGCCACCCACAGTGATCAAGTCTGAAGCCAGTAGAAAAGGGGCCAGCAGCCCTGCCACCCACAGTGATGAAGTCTGAGCCCAGAATAAAAGGGGCCCGCAGCCCTGCCACCCACAGTGATCAAGTCTGAGCCCAGCAGGAAAGGAGCCAGCAGCCCTGCCACCCACAGTGATCAAGTCTGAGCCCAGCAGGAAAGGAGCCAGCAGCCCTGCCATGACAGTGATCAAGTCTGAGCCCAGAAGGAAAGGGGCCAGCAGCCCTGCCACTCACAGTGATCAAGTCTGTCCCCAGCAGGAAAGGAGCCAGCAGCCCTGCCACCCACAGTGAATTAGCGGAGCCCAGCAGGAAAGGAGCCTGCAGCCCTGCCACCCACTGTGTTTAAGTCTGAGCCCAGCAGGCAAGGAGCCAGCAGACCTGCCACACGCAGTGATTTATGAGGGCCCCGCAGGAAAGGAGCCAGCAGCCCTGCCACCCACAGTGATAAAGTCTGAGCCCAGCAGACAAGGAGCCAGCAGCCCTGCCACCCACAGTGATTTACGAGAGCCCATAAGGAAAGGGGCCAGCAGCCCTGCCACCCACAGTGATTTACGAGAGCCCAGAAGGAAAGGGGCCAGCAGCCCTGCCACCCACAGTGATTTACGAGAGCCCAGAAGGAAATGGGCCAGCAGCCCTGCCAACCACAGTGATTTAGGAGAGGCCAGAAGGAAAGGGGCAAGCAGCCCTGCCACCTACAGTGATTAAGTCTGAGCCCAGCAGGAAAGGAGGCAGCAGCCCTGCCACCTACAGTGATTTAGGAGAGCCCAGAAGGAAAGGGCCAAGCAGCCCTGCCACCCACAGTGATTTAGGAGAGCCCAGCAGGAAAGGAGCCAGCAGCCCTGCCACCCACAGTGATTAGGTCTGAGACCAGCAGGCAAGGAGACAGCATCCCTGCCACCCACAGTGATCAAGTCTGAGCACAGAAGGAAAGCGGCCAGCAGCCCTGCCACCCACAGTGATCAAGTCTGACCCCAGCAGGAAAGGAGCCAGCAGCCCTGCCACCCACAGTGATTTAGGAGAGCCCAGCAGGAAAGGAGCCAGCAACCCTGCCATTCAAAGTGATTATGTCTGAGCCCAGCAGGCAAGGAGCCAGCTGCCCTGCCACCCACAGTGATCAAGTCTGAGCAAAGCAGGAAAGTAGCCAGTAGCCCTGCCACCCACAGTGATCAAGTCTAAGCCCAGCAAGAAAGGAGCCAGCAGCCCTGCCACCCGCAGTGATTTAGGAGAGCCCAGAAGGAAAGAGGCCAGCAGCCCTGCCACCCACAGTGATCAAGTCTGAGCCCAGCAGGAAAGGAGCCAGCAGCCCTGCCACCCACAGTGATATAGGAGAGCCCAGAAGGAAAGGGAACAGCAGCCCTGCCACCTACAGTGATCAAGTCTGAGGCCAGCAGGAAAGGAGCCAGAAGCCCTGCCAACCACAGTTATTTAGGAGAGGCCAGAAGGAAAGGGTCAAGCAGCCCTGCAACCCACAGTGATCAAGTCTGAGCCCAGCAGGAAAGGAGCCTGCAGCCCTGCCACCCACGGTGATTTAGGAGAGCCCAGAAGGAAAGGAGCCAGCAGCTCTGCCACCCACAGTGATCAAGTCTGAGCGCAGCAGGAAAGGAGCCATCAGTTCTGCCACCCACAGTGATTTAGGAGAGCCCAGAAGGAAAGGGACCAGCAGCTCTGCCACCCACAGTGATGAAGTCTGAGGCCAGCAGGAAAGGAGCCAGCAGCCATGCCAACCACAGTGATTTAGGAGAGGCCAGAAGGAAAGGGGCAAGCAGCCTTCCACCCACAGTAATTTAGCAGAGCCCAGAAGGAAAGGGGCCAGCAGCCCTGCAACCCACAGTGATCAAGTCTGAGCCCAGTAGGAAAGGGGCCATCAGCCCTGCCCCCCACAGTGATCAAGTCTGAGCCCAGACGGAAAGGGGCCAGCAGCCCTGCCACCCACAGTGATTAAGTCTGAGGCCAGCAGGAAAGGAGCCTGCAGCCCTGCCACCCACAGTGATATAGGGGAGCCCAGAAGGAAAGGGGCCAGCAGCCCGGCCATCCACAGTGATCAAGTCTGAGCCCAGCAGGAAAGGAGTCAGCAGCCCTGCCACCCACAGTGATTTAAGAGAGCCCAGAAGGAAAAGGGCCAGCAGCCCTGCCACCCACAGTGATTTAGGAGAGCCCAGAAGGAAAGGGGCAAGCAGCCCTGCCACCCACAGTGATCAAGTCTGAGCCCAGCAGGAAAGGAGCCAGCAGCCCGGCCACCCACTGTGATCAAGTCTGAGCCGCGAAGGAAAGGGGCCAGCAGCCCTGCCACACACAGTGATTTAGGAGAGCCCAGAAGGAAAGGGGCCATCAGCCCTGCCTCCCACAGTGATTAAGTCTGATCCCAGCAGGAAAGGAGCCAGCAGCTCTGCCACCCACAGTGATTTTGGAGAGCCCAGAAGGAAAGGGGCCAGCAGCCCTGCCACCCACAGTGATCAAGTCTGAGCCCATAAGGAAAGGGGACCACAGCCCTGCCACCCACAGTGATCAGTTCTGAGCCCAGCAGGAAAGGAGTCAGCAGCCCTGCCACCCACAGTGATTTAGGAGAGCCCAGAAGGAAAGGAGCCAGCAGCCCTGCCACCCACAGTGATCAAGTCTGAGCTCAGCAGGCAAGGAGCCAGCAGCCCTGCCACCCACAGTGATCAAGTCTGAGCCCAGAGGGAAAGGGGCCAGCAGCCCTGCCACCCACAGTGATCAAGTCTGACCCCAGCAGGGAAGGAGCCAGTAGCCCTGCCACCCACAGTGATTTAGGAGAGGACAGCAGGAAAGGAGCCAGCAGCCCTGCCACCCACAGTGATTAAGTCTGAGCCCAGCAGGCAAGGAGCCAGCAGCCCTGCCACCCACAGTGATTTAGGAGAGCCCAGAAGGAAAGGGGCCAGCAGCCCTGCCACACACAGTGATTAAGTCTGAGCCAAGCGGGAAAGGGGCCATCAGCCCTGCCTCCCACAGTGATTAAGTCGGATCCCAGCAGGAAAGGAGCCAGCAGCTCTGCCACCCACAGTGATTTAGGAGAGCCAAGAAGGAAAGGGGCCAGCAGCCCTGCCACCCACAGTGATCAAGTCTGAACCTAGTAGGAAAGGGGCCAGCATCCCTGCCACCCACAGTGATCTAGTCTGAGCCCAGAAGGAAAGGGGCCCACGGAACTGCCACCCACAGTGATCAAGTCTAAGCCCAGCAGGAAATGAGTCAGCAGCCCTGCCACCCACAGTGATTTAGGAGAGCCCAGAAGGAAAGGTGCCAGCAGCCCTGCCACTCACAGTGATTTACAAGAGCACAGCAGGCAAGGAGCCAGCAGCCCTGCCACCCACAGTGATCAAGTCTGAGCACAGAAGGAAAGGGGCCAGCAGCCCTGCCACCCACAGTGATCAAGTCTGACCCCAGCAGGAAAGGAGCCAGCAGTCCTGCCACCCACAGTGATTTAGGAGAGCCCAGCAGGAAAGGAGCCAGCAGCCCTGCCATTCACAGTGATTAAGTCTGAGCCCAGCAGGCAAGGAGCCAGCAGCCCTGCCACCCACAGTGATTTATGAGAGCCCAGCAGGAAGGAGCCAGCAGCCCTGCCACCCACAGTGATCAAGTCTGAGCCCATCAGGCAAGGAGCCAGCAGCCCTGCCACCCACAGTGATTTACGAGAGCCCAGAAGGAAAGAGGCCAGCAGCCCTGCCACCCACAGTGATTTACGAGAACCCAGAACGAAAGGGTCCAGCAGCCCTGCCATCCACAGTGATCAAGTCTGAGCCCAGAAGGAAAGGGGCCAGCAGCCCTACCACCCACAGTGATCAAGTCTGACCCCAGCAGGAAAGGAGCCAGCAGCCCTGCCACCCACAATGATCTAGGAGAGCCCGGCAGGAAAGGAGCCAGCAGCCCTGCCACCCACAGTGATCAAGTCTGAGACCAGCAGGCAAGGAGTCAGCAGCCCTGCCATCCACAGTGATTTACGAGAGCCCAGAAGGAAAGGGGCAAGCAGCCCTGCCACCCACAGGGATCAAGTCTGAGTCCAGCAGGAAAGGAGCCAGCAGCCCAGCCACCCACAGTGAGCACATCTGAGCCCAGCAGGAAAGGAGCCAGCATCCCTTCCACCCACAGTGATTTAGGAGAGCCCAGAAGGAAAGGGGCCGGCAGCCCTGCACACACAGTGATTAAGTCTGAGCCAAGCGGGAAAGGAGCCAGCAGCCCTACCACCCACAGTGATTTAGGAGAGCCCAGAAGGAAAGGGGCCATCAGCCCTGCCTCCCACAGTGATTAAGTCTGAACCCAGCAGGAAAGGAGCCAGCAGCTCTGCCACCCACAGTGGTTTAGGAGAGCCCAGAAGGGAAGGGGCCAGTAGCCCTGCCACCCACAGTGATTTAAGAGAGCCCAGAAGAAAAGTGGCCATCCGCCCTGCCTCCCACAGTGATTAAGTCTGATCCCAGCAGGAAAGGAGCCAGCAGCTCTGCCACCCACAGTGGTTTTGGAGATCCCAGGAGGAAAGGGGGCAGCATCCCTGCCACCCACAGTGATCAAGTCTGAAGCCAGTAGGAAAGGGGCCAGCAGCCCTGCCACCCACAGTGATGAAGTCTGAGCCCAGAATAAAAGGGGCCCGCAGCCCTGCCACCCACAGTGATCAAGTGTGAGCCCAGCAGGAAAGGAGCCAGCAGCCCTGCCACCCACAGTGATCACGTCTGAGCCCAGCAGGAAAGGAGCCAGGAGCCCTGCCATGACAGTGATCAAGTCTGAGCCCAGAAGGAAAGGGGCCAGCAGCCCTGCCACTCACAGTGATCAAGTCTGTCCCCAGCAGGAAAGGAGCCAGCAGCCCTGCCACCCACAGTGAATTAGGGGAGCCCAGCAGGAAAGGAGCCTGCAGCCCTGCCACCCACTGTGTTTAAGTCTGAGCCCAACAGGCAAGGAGCCAGCAGACCTGCCACACGCAGTGATTTATGAGGGCCCCGCAGGAAAGGAGCCAGCAGCCCTGCCACCCACAGTGATAAAGTCTGAGCCCAGCAGACAATGAGCCAGCAGCCCTGCCACCCACAGTGATTTACGAGAGCCCATAAGGAAAGGGGCCAGCAGCCCTGCCACCCACAGTGATTTACGAGAGCCCAGAAGGAAAGGGGCCAGCAGCCCTGCCACCCACAGTGATTTACGAGAGCCCAGAAGGAAATGGGCCAGCAGCCCTGCCAACCACAGTGATTTAGGAGAGGCCAGAAGGAAAGGGGCAAGCAGCCCTTCCACCTACAGTGATTAAGTCTGAGCCCAGCAGGAAAGGAGGCAGCAGCCCTGCCACCTACAGTGATTTAGGAGAGCCCAGAAGGAAAGGGCCAAGCAGCCCTGCCACCCACAGTGATCAAGTCTGAGCCCAGCAGGAAAGGAGCCAGCAGCCCTGCCACCCACAGTGATTTAGGAGAGCCCAGCAGGAAAGGAGCCAGCAGCCCTGCCACCCACAGTGATTAGGTCTGAGGCCAGCAGGCAAGGAGACAGCATCCCTGCCACCCACAGTGATCAAGTCTGAGCACAGAAGGAAAGCGGCCAGCAGCCCTGCCACCCACAGTGATCAAGTCTGACCCCAGCAGGAAAGGAGCCAGCAGCCCTGCCACCCACAGTGATTTAGGAGAGCCCAGCAGGAAAGGATCCAGCAACCCTGCCATTCAAAGTGATTAAGTCTGAGCCCAGCAGGCAAGGAGCCAGCTGCCCTGCCACCCACAGTGATCAAGTCTGAGCAAAGCAGGAAAGTAGCCAGTAGCCCTGCCACCCACAGTGATCAAGTCTAAGCCCAGCAAGAAAGGAGCCAGCAGCCCTGCCACCCGCAGTGATTTAGGAGAGCCCAGAAGGAAAGAGGCCAGCAGCCCTGCCACCCACAGTGATCAAGTCTGAGCCCAGCAGGAAAGGAGCCAGCAGCCCTGCCACCCACAGTGATATAGGAGAGCCCAGAAGGAAAGGGAACAGCAGCCCTGCCACCTACAGTGATCAAGTCTGAGGCCAGCAGGAAAGGAGCCAGAAGCCCTGCCAACCACAGTTATTTAGGAGAGGCCAGAAGGAAAGGGTCAAGCAGCCCTGCAACCCACAGTGATCAAGTCTGAGCCCAGCAGGAAAGGAGCCTGCAGCCCTGCCACCCACGGTGATTTAGGAGAGCCCAGAAGGAAAGGGGCCAGCAGCTCTGCCACCCACAGTGATCAAGTCTGAGCGCAGCAGGAAAGGAGCCATCAGTTCTGCCACCCACAGTGATTTAGGAGAGCCCAGAAGAAAAGGGACCAGCAGCCCTGCCACCCACAGTGATCAAGTCTGAGGCCAGCAGGAAAGGAGCCAGCAGCCCTGCCAACCACAGTGATTTAGGAGAGGCCAGAAGGAAAGGGGCAAGCAGCCTTCCACCCACAGTAATTTAGCAGAGCCCAGAAGGAAAGGGGCCAGCAGCCCTGCAACCCACAGTGATCAAGTCTGAGCCCAGTAGGAAAGGGGCCATCAGCCCTGCCCCCCACAGTGATCAAGTCTGTGCCCAGACGGAAAGGGGCCAGCAGCCCTGCCACCCACAGTAATCAAGTCTAAGCCCAGCAGGAAAGGGGCCAGCAGCCCTGCCACCCACAGTGATTAAGTCTGAGGCCAGCAGGAAAGGAGCCTGCAGCCCTGCCACCCACAGTGATATAGGGGAGCCCAGAAGGAAAGGGGCCAGCAGCCCTGCCACCCACAATGATTAAGTCTGAGCCCAGCAGGAAAGGAGCCAGCTGCCCTGCCACCCACATTGATCAAGTCTGAGCCCAGCAGTTAAGGAGCCAGCAGCCTTGCCACCCACTGTGATAAAGTCTGAGCCCAGCAGGAAAGGGGCCAGCACCCCTGCCACCCACAGTGATTTAGGAGAGCCCAGAAGGAAAGGGGCCAGCAGCCCTGCCACCCACAGTGATCAAGTCTGACCCCAGCAGGAATGGAGCCAGCAGCCCGCCACCCACAGTGATTTAGGAGAGGCCAGAAGGAAAGGGGAGTATCGCAAGGATCCATCCTCTCGCCATGATCTTCACCAACTCTACCCATCTCCTGTGGAGTATCGCAAGGATCCATCCTCTCCCCATGATCTTCACCAACTCTACCCATCTCCTGTGGAGTATCGCAAGGATCCATCCTCTCCCCATGATCTTCAATCTTTACATGGAAACACTTGGAACCTATCTCGCTGCACAAAACATCCACATCCACCAATATGCAGATGACATCAAGTTCCTTCTCAACATATTTCCATTGAAGTCAGCAACGGGTTCAAGTCCTGCCTCTGACTGATCCAGTCCTGGATGTCCAGTTCTTACCTGAAGCTCTACCAATCCAGGACAGAATTCCTACTGTTGGCCAAACCACTGATCGCTTGTGTTTGACTTTGACAGACACCTCTACTTCAAACAGTCAGCACATTGGATGGAATATACAAATGGATGGGTACCAACTTTTTCACCTGCAGAAAATCAAACCCTTCCACCCAGAAAACAGCTTCATATCTGCAGTCCAAGCCTTGGCCCTCTCCCGTCTGGATGGTGGCAATGCCTTTTTGGATGGCTGTCTGGAAAATACCCCTGAGAGGTGTCCTGCATGCTGTAGAATGACTCATCAAAGGACTTTGCAAATTAGACCACATCGCCCGATCCTCGTCAAACTTCACTGGCTCCCACTGCAACCCCCTATAATTTTCAGATCTTGCTGCATCATCTGCAAGGCTGTAACCCTGAAGTTCTCAAGCTACATCTCTGAGTAAATGTGCATCTCTGGAGGCCTGCAATCCGCCAGAAGCAAGGACATGTGCAGACCTGAACTCTACACGTGCAGGAAGCGGAACACAACAGAAGACAGGCCCTCTCTGTCTACACTCTAAGATTCTGAAACATGGTGCACATCAACAACGACTCTATCTCTCAATTCTACAGTGCAGGAAGGAGCTCAAGACCCTTCCTTTCAAGGAATGGCTCTTTTCCAACACCTAGGTCCATACACCGTCCACTCACCACCATACCTGAGACCGGGTGATGATCGGCTCCTTACTGTTTCCTCTCCTGGTTACCTGTAGGTCCATTGCAGACAATTGCCCTCAGTCCCCTTTACAAACCTAACAGCACTTCCCCACTCTCTCCAGGGTGTGGAACTAGACAGATCTCTGCTGTTCATGTGCAAGATTTTGCCCGAGCTGAATGCACAGTGACATATAGGGATGTGTCACTGCTGATCTGATTCTGATGCTAGAACATACCCTTCTGGTAATGTAGGGCCAAGGCTGGTACCCCCTGTGTGTCAGTTCAACTTAGGCACAGGTTTGAAACCCCTTGATTTCCAACGCAACTTTGTAGGTCCTTGTCCACAGACACACTTTTGTTTGTGTGCTCTTTTCATGAGGCTACTTTGTATTATATATCGTTCAGTTTTATTTTGTTGCTGATATGAATGTCGAGCTGGCCTCGCCCAACAGGGAGTTTCAAGTATTGTGTTTATTTGATTTAACTTATAATAGAACTACAGATTTGAAATAAGCAGGCTTTGTCAATAAAATGTGCACCATACTTGTTAGAGTTAGCTAAATAGCTGCACTCCCGAGCTTGCAGTATTACACACTCTGCAAAAGGTTAGAATCCCCACCCAAACAACCAAGAAATCCAAACTGTGTAGGTGCTATAACAAAGGTATCAAGTGGAAAAGGGCAGCTCAAACCATAGCACACATTTCAATGAAGATGGCACAATAAAGAGATCCCATTGTGATTGTTATTATTTTACACGTATGGGCTGACCTCGGATCTCTGCACTGTAAAATACCTCACCTCTCAAAAAGTGAATGTATGTTGTCATTAAACCAAGCATATTTCACAATGACCACTGGGTGAGAGGCTAGACAGCTCCTTGGAGATTGAACTAACCTTATTCTCTCTGAACCACAGAACAGATACAGTATATATATACATTTTCAGAACAGTTAGCCCACTTGCACCTCTCCTTCATATTCCCTTACAAAGTCATCACCCAAAATGCAAATGGGTTGACAGTATACAAGGAGATCTAATCCCCACAATCTCATTGGCTGCCTTCACTGAGACATCATCCCCTTAGACATACAATTTTAATGACATTGCAAGTGCAAGCCCAACCCTCTTTTGGGCTTATTTCTGGAAGACACACAACCCTAACATGGGACTCCACTTGGTCACAGATCTGCAACACTAAGTATGACACAGATGGTTTTATGTATGGACACCTTATGAGGCTATAGAGATCTAATAAAAATGCTCCTTTGATCGGGCACTAACTCATTTTTCCAGACACTCTGACACCCTTTTATTTTATTCTTGGCACCCTCTCGTACCCTTTCATTATGCAACCACCATTTCAATCCATCTGGTATCCTCCAATTAAACTCTTTTCCATGCTAATCTATGTGGCCATATCATAGCCCCACAGTCATCTCCGCTCTCAGTTAACCTTTCACATTTTTAGCCACTATTCCTAGATTGACAGTGCCAGGTGCTTCTTCTGCCACTCGCTCAATAATTTCCAAGCCCAAACCCTGGGCCCCTGCTCTTCATTCTATTTCAGCTTCAAATAGATGCTCCCATGTTGTTGTAGCTGTCACCTCCACCCTCCCCCTTGGCCAGACAGTCTTTTGGAAAGAGAATGTCTGCATGTTTATTTTTATGTGTGTGTATTCAAAACTGTTGCATGCCTTCGTAATGGGTTTCCCATTCAAGAGCCTTTTTTCACTTTGTATGAAGCTCTGCCTCTTTAAATCTCATTGAGCTAAGTTGCTTACTGTTCTCCCATATTATGTTCACATACATAATCTTCATTGTGTTGCTACATTTATGCAAATCTAAAATGTTTCACTCTAGACGCAAATGAACACTAAAAGTAACCTTTTACAAACCTCAATTAACTATACTAGATACATGCAAAACTGCAATGTTGTAACACTATCGCATCTATTCTTAACATTAATATGGTGCACACAACGTGAACCTCTCCTTCCCATTGAGATAAAAATCCATCCACCCCAACAAAAGCAAAAATGATGTTGGTTGTAAGGCATTTCCGAATCTCTGCTGTGTGATATCCTGAGGGATTTTTTCAAACTGCTCATGAGAGTCTCCATGCAAGTAGAGACGATCTTCCAGTAGAAAATGTGTGCACAGAACCCCTTGGCCACCCAAATAAAGACAGTAAATATTACTCCCAAATCTATATGAAGCTGCTGTTATGAGAAGGCCAGTATGAGAATCATAGAAGAGAATCAACCCTTCACAATTAAGGTACCTACAAAGCAACAAACACACACCACTGTGCTACAGTATACAAGGCTCATTGCACTGCACGTGAGGGCACCCTTCTGACATAAACAGATCACCCTCCTGTAGAGTGCCCGTTACCACCTTTGACCACTTGCAAGGTGTCTACACCTTTTCACATGGACACTTTTCATAAGCTCAGACTTAACATTTCACTAAACCCTGATTAAAGAGCAGGGGCTCAATGACCGTACTTGACACAGTACTCTATGAAACAATTAAGCTGCAGACTTGTACATGTCTAGTGTACACCTCCTCCTATCATTACACTCATTTAAAAATCCCTGTTCTGTAGAAAACCTTACAGTTCATTGTGCTTTGCTACGTGTGAGCCAAAGCCCTCTGGGACAAGGGCACTGGTGTAAGCGCCAGCAGGATCCTGTGCCTTGCATTTGCCTCTCTGCAGCTGCCATAGTTTGGAGTCCCACCCCCCAAGGACAATTAAAACTGCATCAGACCCTCACGAGGGCAAAGCATGTGGGGTTCAAGGGCATGGGTGTTAGCACCAGCAGGGTGTTCACAAACAGCAGGAACCGCCTGTCCATCTAGCAGACACATCTGCTGAAGGTCTCCCTGACTGTCATCAAGAAAAGAGCTGCCACCGCTTCATGTGTGTTGCTGATACCTGATACCATCCCCAGCCCAAGCTGAAGCCGGAGTGTCAAAGGGAAATCACAACCTGATACCAACCCCAGTCCAAGCTGAAGCAGGAGTGTCAAAGGGAAATCACAACCTGATACCAACCCAAGCCCAAGCTGAAGCCGGAGTGTCAAAGGGAAATCACAACCTGATACCAACCCCAGCCCAAGCTGAAGCCGAAGTGTCAAAGGGAAATCACAACACGATACCATCCCCAGACCAAGCTGAAGCTGGAGTGTCAAATGGAAATCACAACCTGATACCAACCCCATCCCAAGCTGAAGCCAGGGTGTCAAAGGGAAATCACAACCTGATACCATCCCCAGCCCAAGCTGAAGCAGGAGTGTCAAAGGGAAATCACAACCTGATACCAACCCCAGCCCAAGTTGAAGCAGGAGTGTCAAAGGGAAATCACAACCTGATACCAACCCCAGCCCAAGCTGAAGCCTGAGTGTCAAATGGAAATCACAACCTGATACCAACCCCAGCCCAAGCTGAAGCCAGAGTGTCAAAGGGAAATCACAGAAAGGATCCAGATGACTTGCACGGCACACGGAAGTGGTCTGGGATCAGTGGCAGTGATGAGACATGCAAGGCACCAGAGCAGAGTAGGTGAGAGCCAAGTGGGGTGGGGGTGGACAATGTGACTTTTATATTGATAAAATGCCATAAACACTATAGTCAAGCCCCTGACCCCAATTGGCATTGACTGGAAATAGAACAGACTGGTTCTGCATAGTGGCTTCCAAAACTTAAGTTCATTGTAAACAAGCATTCTTGGAACTCTGGCATGGTTCTCTTGTTTTTCATCATGCTGTCTCCCATTTTACCTGAAACACCTGCTCCTTACTTGCTGCTGCACCTAACAGGAAAATGCCCTCATACTCCATAGTGACCTTGTCACATGTCACTGAGAGTAACTCCAATAACCCAACCAAGTCTTTAGGGGAAACCAGAGGTGTTGCTAGGTCTGGGAAAGACCCTGGGCTATGCTGATGTTAGAACTATTGGGACTGGGGGCTAGCTAGCCTTTTGGCTGTAGCTCCTGAGATTCTCTCCGGGGCTACAACCAAAAGACCAGGGGCTATAGCCCCCTTAGCCCCCCCTAGCAACGCCTCTGGGGGAAACTCACTCGCTCATCAGCGAGATTCACCAGATCCTTGGATCATTCAATGCCCCTATCAATCTGGACCACTGGGGGTAGAAACATTGCACAGAACACCAAGATTGTAATCATAGCTGATAAGCACACATGCTTACCCAACAGCGGTAGAGACATTGAGCGCCACATGGGGGATTGGCCCACCGATGCTTGGACAAAGATTCCTGCTGAACAATCAGGCCCTGGGGCGCATCTCAGAAGCCCCCCCTAACATCTGAATATTGTCAGACCGGTGGCACAGGAGAAACCGTTGTTCTAGATATCAACATTTCCACTCACACTGTCGCACAGCCTTTGCTCGTTGGGGGATCAGCAACCTCCTGCTATCACCACCACCACTTTACAAAGTGGCGGTGCACAATGTCCCCCAAGACAGGCACCGCCAACGAGCCTCTGGTTCCTACTGAGTAAACCCCCCAGCCCAGAGGGCCCCCCTAAGGTGGCACTGATGGCTGGAGAAAACTCCCAGAGTAACAGCAGGGGAAACATGGTCGAGTGGACGATGGCCATGCCAACCAGGGTGACTGTTGATGCTGTACTGGACAGTAGAATATCTAGCCCGTTTAGTCCATATCCCCCTGTGAGCAAGCGGCAAAGCAAACCCTTGAACAGCCTGATGCCTCAGTGATTAATGCCTGCCAATGTAGCAGTGTTCTATGTACTCCTAATCTTAACAAATCTAGTTATATCTCGGTTTGAAGTAGTCGGGAAGGCACTGGATAAGGAGGGGTCTGCCTCAACCCCTGGTGGGTGGACACCTTGTCCTAAATACTTCAGAGGAATCAGGATAACTCCTGCCTACAATCAGTGCTAATAACACCAATAGCATCCAAGGCAGGAGGGGACTCAGGGCCCCAGCAGATAAAGGGTCACCATTCACAGTGGACCTAAGGGGCTGTGACTCTACCAATACCACATGCAGTATATTGGGCTCCCACCACTGAAGGCAGATGGCTCATTTAATGCAAAAGCTGGACTAGACACGGTAACAAGTAGGATGAGGTGTGTTCCAGTGAACCAATCATCAAATCCAGCAGGCCAATAGTAGCTTGGGCAGTGGGGTCAATATTTTACATACGGTCACCAAAATGACCCCAAATCCGCACGAACATAGGGAAGCCCTCCTAAGCAAATTTACATACTGGATGTTTATTCATAACCCATAAGCAAATTGTAAGCTCTTTCAGGATTTGCCAACCAGGGGGAAATGTTTTTGACTCTGTTAGAATCAATCTTAAGGACCGTGGCTCGGCTGGGGGTAAACGGAGCTTTGATTGGAGATGATATGGTCTGGAAAACACTGAAATGGAGCGTAATGCCATTCCTCAGGAGCAAATGTTGTTCCATTGGGGAAAAGGTCATCGGGTGATCACCTCCGGCCCGACTCCTCCAGGGTGCTAACCTCACAAGAAACCTCTCTCTAATTACGTGGATTCATTTATATTGACATTATGACTTGTATCTGCTACAGCTGGAAATGTGATATTTGACAATAAATGCATCCTGTCAATCTGGAAGGCTGTCAACCTACCATGACATATGGTGGTTGTTAGGGAGAATTCTCCAGAATGGCTAATTTCCCTTCCCTACTGAGTCCCTCAGCAGCTTTGCTGGATTTCTCGGATTTATTTTTTTCACCTGGTAAGAGTGTGAGCCTTTTTTTCCCACTCTTACATGTGTTTTGCTGTGTGTGTTTAACATTCTTGAGTTCATAGACTGTGGAGCCTCACCTACTCCATAGGCATCATCTTTTTACTGTGTGTTACACAGCACCTTCAGTGCAATGACACATGGTTGTCTTTTCCAGACTTCCCAAATCTGATTTCATTTTCTGAGACTGACTACTGTCTCTCAGAACATGTAAAGTTGTCTGAAATACCTGACCCCTCAGCAAATGTGGAAAATAATGAGGATGATAATGTGTCTATATTGATGAGTTAGAGGAAGTAGATGTGTCTCCTAATGGAGGCCTCACTGTCCCCTTACCTGCTCAACAACCTCACTGGGACCCCACCAGGTCCTGCACTCAGTCCTGAATTCATTGCTCTAGAAAAGATTAGGCTTGAGTTGGAATTTAAACGTTTAGATGCTCAAACTTAAGCTCAGAGAAATTGAGATGAACAATGCCTTGGAAATGAAAAAGTTGTCTATTGAAAATGCTCCTCTCCCAGAGTCTTCTAGGACTTCCAGTCCTAAGAGACCCTGTATGCCTAAAGAAATTGTGCTCGCAGTCTACGGCACCCCACCGGCATTTTCCTTTCCTTTCCTGCTTGACTCCAGTCTGTTTACAGTGGCTGCACAGCGTGGAGGAGGAGCCACACAGACTTCAAATAATCAACTTGGCCGCGGAGCGGCCGCGGAGCTGCTCGCTGAGGTGCTCGCAGTCTACGGCAGTCCGCGGCCGCTCCGCGGCCCATCCGACGTCGCAATGCACGAGGGTGAGGCCAGCGGGGAAGGACACTGGCTGCGAAGCCTGAGAATGAGAAGCAAAGACAGTGGCCTAGAGAGACGAAGCCCCTTGAAGCGGGCGAGCCACCTGAGAAAACCTCACTCGCTGAAAGACGCGGCAGTCATGGCAAAATCTAAAGCACCTAAAGTGCCCTTCCAAATGCCTCAAAACAAAAGCAAAGACGGCTCGAAAACAAATCCAACTGACCAGAAACTCTCACCTGCGAAATCAACGGAGGATATTAAACCACTAAAGAGGGAAGTGAACAACCAGCCACCAAAAGAAGTATTGGAGGCACCGTCTATGCAACAGACTCCTCCGAGCCACAATCCATCAACACTCGTCTCATTACGCTCCGGAGAAAAGCCAACACGGAGACTTACCAGCCCGCAGGCCCACGAGAAGAAGGACCAGTCCACTCGGTCCCCAGGCGGGATCGTCGTGGAGAGGTCGGCTGGCGAGCCCGCGAGCGAGGACGCCGGCTTATGCCCTGGAGACCGCCAGACCATCCAGAGCGGACTTCTCCCTCCTCTTCAACCGGGAGCAGTCTCTGGCCGGGAGCCCGTCGCGGAGGCGACGAGCCCTGCTGCCGATGAGCCGCGCCGAGACCAGAGAGAGGGAGAAAATGCAAAAAAGGTCGAAGAGCCGAGCCAGGAGCGGAAAGAGGGGGAAAGCACAAAGTGGACAACCGCGGGCAACGTGCCTACCCCGTGGACCCCTCGGCTCTCGGATCCTCCACAGTTCCGGACGCCAGCAATTTTGGAACAGGCCTACGAGAAAGACGGAGAGCCCTCACAAAGTACCACACCCACAAGGAACACAAAACCGGGCTCCCCTAAGGGGGAGCCCAAGAAAGTACCTAAGCCAAATGAACCCCAAGAGCGGGAGGTGCTTGACTTCAAAACCACCCCCTCGAAAGCACCAACTCTGCAGAAACCACTGTCAATAACCATGTCGTCAAAAAAAATAGCTGCCCATGAGAAAAAAGAGATAGTCAAAGCACAAATCCATCGCCCGCCAAGTTACGAAGAAGCCACCAGCACAGGAATCAACAGACCGACGGAAAATAGCAACAGCCACAATTCGTACTCGACTGTCGACTATTCCGAAGATGAGCTGGACGAGGCGACTAAATCTTCTACAATTCAACTAAGACTTAACTTTTCAGAAACTCACTCAACCCCGATCCCAGCAAATCCCACAAAATGCACAAACTCTATGAATACAAGTAACACCAAACCTAAGCCTCAGTCAAGTTTAATGTCAGCCTCCAACTTTACTGTAGAGCCACCGTGCAGGAAACTACCGATAAAAGGAAACACACCCCCACGGACCTATAAAGGAAAAAAAATATTCACAAAAGGATCTATATCCAACTTTTTTGCAACAAAAAACAAAGTCCCACGTGAGGAAGACACAGTCGAAATATCAGACGCAGAACTACTTGAGGGAACCTATTTAGATCAGAATTTAGAAAATGACAAAGACTCCCTACGCAAGCTTGCCTTCCTGAAAAGATGGCACATAAAAGCACAAAGACCTCAATCGGGAGACTCTCCAAAAATCACAGACCTTAATCGGACAAAGAGAAACGGGCCGCCTACTCGGAGCAACCTCAGGGTCCACTTGGCCCGATCGCCAGTAAAACTAACGACGTTCGGGCGCTACGAGACTTGGACGATCACGAAAAGCAGAGACACCAAGAGGAATCCCTGAACAAAGCGCAAAAAAACTCTACTATCCAAGAAGTAAGGAAAGAGATTCCACCTGCTGAGAAGCCCCAACAAGAGAACCTCCCAAGTGGCTGTCTCATAATTAACGCCTGTCAATACTCAGTAAATGATACAATCTCAAACCAATCTTTAACCACCAAAGCTACAATTGGACTCCCATCTCCATCACCAAAAAAGAAAACAGACCTCTTAGTCCTTATGTCATCCTTAACAATAGCACTCGCGCCGTTGACCAAACTATACGAAGCGCTGAACGACGCAACAAAAGACCAAGCATCTGTGCTGGCGCACATACAAATGAGACTCACCTTTATTGAAGGATATATCACAGCAAAGGATCGCACCCACCAACCGTTAGAGCAACCTCTACAGCAGTCAGACCACCTTGCAGATCGTCCAAAGTGCTCGAGATCTACCCAAACTGAGGCACCAGTTTTCAAAACCTTTAACTTTACAGGGGCCCCGGCCAAACCAACAGCGATAGACCACACTAACAGTGATGAAAAGGCACTACTAGACCCTCTAACAAGTACAACACAGAAAGTCATTAGAAATAAGCCTCGGGTAACGAAGCAAAAAGGAAAAACAAACTTCTCGAACACCAAACTACAGCTAGACCATGAAAACAAGTCGAATAAAATTACTGAAAAAACAAGACCCGACCTCCACTCAAAAAACAGATGTGCATCTTGGTCAGCAGACCTATCCATTCAAAAAGATGACCCCACTTTGAGAGGCCGCGCAAAGAGAAAAGCGAGCAAGCCTTCAACTATACTAAAAATCAATGAAAGCAACCAGTCATCTTCCCTCAAACAATCTTACCTACCTTTCGAGCCCAAACTGATTGATCACACTACTCTTCTACCACCGAAGTCCCCACTAACACCGAGCGAGGAAAATAAGGCCTTACAAGATACTGTGTGCTCACTCACTGAAAGCGAGCTGATGGATGCAGCTCTAAACACAAGAGGAATGTGTGAGGATTGGGAAGAGGACGACCAGACGCCTGTGAAAAAAAGAAAGAGAAATGCAAATAGTCAATCCCCATTGATTCTGGTTGACCCTTTGGATGAGAAACAAAAAAAGGAAAACAGAAAAACTAAAAGAAATAACAAACCATCTGCTCAAGAGCCAGCAAGCCCAATTTTTCTGACATTGAAGGAAAAAAACTAAAACCTTTGGAAAAAAACAAACATAGAGTAACTTCTCAGCACTCGCCAACAAAGAAAATGGAAATGCTCCCAGTACGGGACAACTTTAGACCACCTACTCCTAGGAGGACACAACCGTCGAGTTATGACGCCAAAAAAAATCACAGGAACGACCATCAGCGCTTACCCCACGTTGGCGTTCCAGAGTGCACAAAAGTTCACATAAAGAGGAGCGACCACTCTCAAAAACAAGAAGTCCAAAAAGATTCCATAAACTAGAGCACAGAGCGAGATCTTCATCCCCATTAAACCACCACCGAACGTCAAGGTCCAGAGGACGCAGAAATCAGAGGCACCCTCCTACACAGAGGGGTAAAAGCAAGGACCGCCGAGGAAGAAGAGACCTCATAAACCGACTGGTAGGGTCTACAAAGACTCGCTCCTTCACTCTGAAAAGCATCTGGAAGGAAGACCCATCATTCATCCTAAACAGAATAACGATTCTAAAAATATTACACCTAGTCCCAGCTCTAAAAACTCTATCCACAGAAGATATCCCAATTGTGGAATTCAGGGAAAAAAAACGAGTGGATAGCGTCTACTTACACATTCAATCTGAAACCATCAAATCGGCTTTAACTAAAGAAAAAAACAAACTGAGAGTGCTGGGTTACGACCTTACAGATTACATAAGACCCAAAGAGCGCACTGATTCTAAACAAGACTCACCGAACTACCCGGAGAGACGCCCCTAGGAAAAAAAGACGAAAGACCATGTAAAGAGCGAACCTATATACCGGAATGACCAGGCTCCGGTAGTGAATGACAAACACCTTCCAAGATTGACTACACGAAAGCAGACAGAGGCCCACCGGCCAAGCTCTCTAGAATGGGAAAGGGTACCTCCGGGCCCCCAAAAAAATTGGTACATCACAATTGAGCAAGATATTCCGCTAAAAGGAAAAGAAAAGCCAAACTGGGACAAGAAGCAACAAAGTACAAAGGAAGAAGTCAATCGTTGGGCATGGCTGCCCAAAGCATTAGCAATAAACTACAATTACTAGCAATTAAACAAATGCCAGCTAAACAAGAAGTGCTCAGGCCAGCTACTGAACATGGATTCGGAGATCAACATAACCCTAGGTTCGTGGAACACCCGAGGCTTCTCCCATTTGACGAACTCCTCAGACGTTAACCTAGGATCCGTAGATATTTGGTGTCTTCAAGAAACCTGGATCCAACACAAACCGTCGATAGAAGGTTATACGATCGCTTTTTCACCAGCCTTGAAAGGAACATCGGGGAGACCAAGAGCAGGTTTACTCACAGCAATAAGAATCAGAGCCGATCTTCACCTTCTCAAAGTGTTAAAGACAGAGCCGCACATCCTGGCAACTTTGATACAGAGAAGTAACAACCAAAACAATCTTAATAAAGGAATAAAAACGACATACCTTCTGATTAACTTATACTGGAACCCGGTAGAATGTGAAACAGACACCTTTCTACTGAAAATCGAAAACCTTTTAAAAGACACCTTATCAAACGACCTAGTGGAAAGTATAGTTATTTGCGGAGACCTAAATGTCAACATCAAGAAGAATGGGCAGGAGTTTTGTCAAACTAAACCAAATCGGCCACAACTGCCGGAAAACTCACAAGACAGAGGAAACAAATTGTCAAATCTGATGGACAACTATGACCTACACAACGCCCACTTCTTGGGAAAAGCATTGCAACCGACTATCCCGACCTGGGAATTAGCCGGAAGGAGCGCCACCTTAGACCACATCTATCTGTCCAGAAATCTCCTCCCGCTGGTCACCGGCTTTTACATCACCAGAACACTTAATAGTGACCACAACCTCCTGAAACTGACATGGTCAGCTTCCTGCCTCAAAATGCACGAAAGTGACGTGGCTCTGAGATCGACCAACATGGAGACCTATGCAAACTCCACACGCTTAAGGATGAACACCTCAGCAGTAACGACACTAACCTTTAACTACCGCCAAATAAAAGCGCGGGCAAATTCTAAAGAAGAGAAACATCTTATGGACTATTGCCCATTACTCCAACCATATTACATCAAAAAGACGGGAAATAGGAAACAAGCAAAGGCCAACCATCATAACAACGAAACCCTCAGGAACAAAAGGCGGGAGATGAGAAGAGCTGTGAGAAAGGCCAGGAGCTCGCCATCACGTGTTAACGTTGAAACAGCTTCGAAAGTCACTAAAGCCTACAAGACCTGGTTGAAAGGCTTTAGATTACAACTTTACCAAGACGACTCAGAACAAATGCTGCGAGTGCTGGCCGGTAAGCAAACAAAATCATTCTGGTCACTGGTCAACTCTAACAGCTCATCAAGCAAGGACGCCTTAACATCAAGCGTAACAGAAGTAGCTTGGATAACACACTTCGCCACCCTTTTCGGCCCAGTGGGCAACTAGGCGAAACCCAGGAAAAGCAGACCTAACCAATGGGCAATAGAACCTGACCCACTTAGCATTGAAGATAAAATCAAGAGCCTCAAATCATCACGAGCTCCGGGTCCTGGTGGTTTGTCGAACATGGATTTAAAATCTAACCCAAAAGTCTGGTCAACCTTAATAGCCGAAATGTTCGAATCCTGTACAAACTCTACATCTGTTCCGAAGTCCTGGAAAACAGCCAATGTAGTCCCCATCTACAAATCTGGAGACAGAAGCGATCCCAACAACTATCGCCCAATAGCACTGTTGGACTGCTTTGGCAAACTCTTCGGATCATTTTTACTGGACAAATTCAAAACCTGGATAGAGTCCTCTGAAGGATGGGATAACTTTCAAACAGTGTTCAGGAAAAACTTGAACACTATGGCGAACATTTTCACCATTAACATCTTGAAAGCCAGAGTTCAGGAAGGAGCCCCTCCCCTTTGCATGGCATTTATTGACTTATCCAAAGCCTTCGATAAGGTAAACAGAGAAAAACTTTGGATAAAACTTGCCAACTGGAACTGCCCCCAGAACCTCTTAGACCCAATTCAAGAACTTTACTCAGAAACATCCATGAAAGTCAGACTGAATGGTACTGGGCTACTATCGGCAGTGATAGGAACATCTAGCGGAGTTAAGCAGGGATGTCTTCTGGCACCGGCACTTTACAACGCCTACACTGGTGATTACCAACAAGCCGAAAAGAACGTTAGAGCTTTCCCGCCCTCCATAGGATCTGAGAAAGTCAGCAGATTACTCTACGCGGACGATATAATCCTTATTGACCAGACAATGATAGGGTTACAGCGAAAGCTAGACAACCTGAATGAATATCTCCACATCAACGACCTTGAGAGCAATACAACAAAAACTAAAGTGATGCTACTAATGAAAGCGGCCAAACGCAAAACTTCAAAGGCTTGGTTTTTTAATAACATCCGTCTGGAAGAAGTCGACACCTTTAGATACCTGGGTACGATGTTCAGCAACAAAGGGAACGAGCAACCTATGCTAGACCTACTGACCAACAAACAGAAAACTTTACTAAACCAACTGATTATAGTGGACAAAAAATTTGGTCGCTTCTCAGTAAAAGCGGCGACAAATTTTTACAAGATGAAAGTGGTGCCAGCACTCACCTATGGGACAGCTGCATTTTTTGGTATTCCTGATTCAATGTGGCCCAAATTGGAAGGCGAACTCTGGAAAAAAGTGCTCCGTTTACCTCCCTTGACTCCAATTGCCTTGATAAGAAGGGAATTGGGTCTCACTTCTCTACAAGGAACAGTATCCATCAATATCTTGATGTTTTACAGAGAAGTCAGATCATCGGCGGAGAAAATATATGCACTGATTCGAGAAGAAATTGGAAAAGGGTCTAACAAAACTCTCAAAACCTGGTGGGAAAAAAATCAAAAGCTCCTTATTACAATTGGAAGCTCAGACGAGGAGCTTTTGGCAAACCCGAAAAGAACGGCAAAAAAACTCAAAGACTTAGATTGGTGTGAGACCCAACAAACATCAGCAAACTATAAATCAGTAGCCCACTTGCCGGCGTTTGCCCAAAAACTGAACAAGCCCATCGGCTACCTACTTCAATTTCCGAATAAGATCTTCCGAGCTACCTTCCTAAGAGCAAGATTAAACATTCTAAAGACCAACGAGGTACTGAAAATTAGAGGAAAATCCAAATCCGATGGCTGTAGATTCTGCCGGAATCCCGAGCTAAAGGAAAGCCTAAGACACCTGATCATCCATTGCCCAGGGACAGCTAGCAAACGGAAAATCGACCTGGACCACCTCTACTCAAACTTTTCAAAGATGGACGAGGACTACTGGTGGGCGCACTTGATGAACGGGCTAAGTCGAAGACCGGTCATCGCGGTGGTAAATTTTATACACAGTCTGAAGTTGGACGCCATCGGTGAAGGTTCAGAGAGCCCTTAAAAGACTTAGCCCGTTTTTGATGAGAAAAAATTAAAAACAATTGTGGGTATGTATGAGGCTAAGCTTGATATTTTGGATTGGTTGGCCATGTTTGAATATAACCATGGGATTCAAGACATTGCAGGGAATCAGTTGCTTCCTTGGCCCTTCTCTAGGCTACCCCCTGTTGCATTTGATGTTGTGATGGAGCTGGGGGAGGTGGATAGGATGGATTATGAGTGTGTGAAGCTAGCTTTAATTGCTAGATTTGGGAAGACCCCATCCCAGTACATTAAGAGGTTTAAGACCCTCAGAAAGTATGATGGTACCCCTTAGGCTACCTGGATATGTGAATGTTTGAAGAACTTAGATGGTTGGGTTAAGGTTAACAGAGTGAACTCTTATGAAGATATGAGGAATCTTGTTATGTTGGAGTCAATTTATGATGCCTGCTCTCCTGAGCTCTGACAGCAATTGGCTGATTCTAAAGAGAAAGTGTCGTAAATCGCCCCCCGCCTCACCTGTGATCGGGTCTCCCTTGTTTGGCCGCAGGACTCTTCCTGTGGATGGTTCGGGTCTTGAATAGGCTCGCCCGAGCCTCGTCAGGTTGCAGGACGCGTTCAGAGTTCCGGGAAGTTCGTGGTTCCAGGGTATCCAGGATTAGCGAAGAACGAGTAAGTAGGGGGGGAAATCCGGGAACAGGATAAAGGCAAGGAAGGAAGCAAGAGGATCAAAGGAAATCAATGTAGAGAGTAAGCACATGTCGGGTCACTACTGCCAGCTAGCGTTGAGAAGCGCGGACCCGCAGGGGCGTGACTAATTTATAGTACGTGCCACGACGTGAAAGCTAGTGCGTAGCACGGAGCTTGGTACGGTCATGTTGGGAGGAAGAAGGAGTACAAGCCCTTCGTGACAATGACCATGAGGTCCGGAAGGGGCAATTTCGTCGGGTCATGACAGATAGATCCCAAGAAATTAGCTACGGCTGCTGACTTGTGGGTTGCCACCAGGGCTACTCACAAGGATTCTGGGGCAACTCAGAAGAAGGATGAGGGAGAGCAGCCAAAGAAAGATAACAAGGAGAATTCAAATACCTCTCACCCAGAAGAGTCCCCCATACATAACCAGGGTAAGCCACATCGGAAACCAAATAGGGCTAGTGAATCCTCTGGTGCCCAACCAGAGGGAGGTCAGCAGAAACCCCCATTCCAATGAGTGTTTGGTAAATGCTATGTTTGTGGGTCAACTGACCATGTCAAAGGAGATCCCAGGTGTAAGGGTAAACCTGCAGGGATCAGCACTGCCTCCTTAGCCTTCTCCCCAGAGGAAGAAGTACAAATGGCTAGTGTCCACTTTCAACTATTTGCTGAAGCACCAATTGGTCTTCAGGCAACTGTATCCTTAAAGTCCATGGGTCTGGGTAAGAAACAGAATGTGGATGTGTACATCTCCATTACAGAAAACTCTAGAGGGTATTATATGGACAGTATTCTTGTCAATGGCCATGATACTCCTACCAGGAGAGACACTGGGGCCAGCAGAACAGTAGTGGATGAAAGCTTTTTCATGCCTGAGGATGTTGCTAAGGAACCCAAGGGTCCCACTAAATTATCTGGAGGCCCTGTCCAGTTGGTTCCAATTCTGCCAGCTCTCATTTAGTGTAATAATATGACAGTGAGGATCCATGTCAGTGTCCAGAATGAGGTGCCTGGGAGAGTCCTGTTGGGGAATGATTTAACATCTCCACGAGTAGTATCCAGTACCCCCAGGTCTCCCAGTGAGAGAAAACAGAACCAAACCAAATTGGCTAGAGAGGCAACCTTAAGAGACCACTCTGAGCCTGTGGGAACCTCTACAGAGAACCCCACTGCAAGCCCTGTTGTTAGTAATTTGACCTCCAACCCAGGCAAATCTGAGGCTAGTATAGTAGGGAAATGGGAGCCCCAACCAAGCTCCATCATTGCCCATCCAATTACAAAGTCTATGACTCCCCCTGCTTCTGATGAAGAGGTGGATAGACACATTGGACCCCTCTCTAGGCCTGTGAGAACTGGTAATTCTCAAAGCTGGTAGAAAACCAGGAACAATAGGTCTAAGGCTAAACACCTTAAGACTATTGGAGCTTCTATTGAAGACTCCAAGTTAAATCCTAGTGTTAGGAGGGAAACTTCTAAAATAGGTATGGACAGATCTCAGAGGAAGTGGCAGCATGTACCTTGCATGACCACAACCCCTCCAACCAAGATGCCCTAAACCCAACCTGGAGGTTCCTCTAGATCTAAAGGATTCCTTTCCAAGGACCCCTTGAAAAAGCCTATTGTAGGTTCAGAGGTTGTTACAACCTCTGTGGAACTGTTAGAACAGATCCCCTATACATTATAAAAGAGTGATGCACCTCCACAGGTTTGTAGGTCATATAGTCTGCAAATAAAGAATGTCACCACCAAAATGCTGATGGTCTCTCTAGGGTATTTTTAACCGACTAGAGTGAAGAGATTCATCCAGCAGTGGATTAAATCCTCCTGTCCCTTAGTCTGGGGGGGGGGGCGAATGTTAGGGAGAATTATCCAGAATGGCTAATTTCCCTTACCTACTGAGTCCCTCAGCAGCTTTGCTGGATTTCTAGGATTAATTGTTTTAACCTGGTAAGAGTGTGAGCCTTTTTTCCCACTCTTACATGTGTTTTGCTGTTTGTGTTTAACCTTTTTGTGTTCATAGACTGTGGAGCCTCACCTACTCCATAGGTATCATCTTTTTACTGTGTTACACAGCACCTTCAGTGCAGTGACACAGGGTTGTCTTTTTCAGACTTCCCAACTCCGACTCCATTTTCTGAGACTGACTACAGTCTCTCAGAACATGTAAAGTTTCCATTGACATTATTAGTCTTTTTAAACTCACAGACCCAGTACAAACTATCTTACATAGAGTTTTGCAAAGGGTAAATACTTATCCATTTTTGTATATTTCTCATGGAACATTGTTTCTTTCTCTTTTCATTAAGACTTGGCTGGTGGCAGTGGTAACTACCCACTTTTTCCTACCGCAGTTCTTTTAAATCCCCTTTTAGACTATCTTGGTAGCCCCAAACTTAAACCCACCAGACCATATACATTTTTTAATGGTTCCGGCTGGGTTTATTCGCCATTTCTTTTTTTGTAAAAGTCTTTCTCGTGTTTTACTCTGCGCGCCAAATCAGGTTTGGTTCCTTTGTTCACCGGCCTTTCACGGGCTTCTGCACAGAAACCCTACTTAGGCGCCTGAATGTCTGGGGGGGACAGGATTTGAGGGAGGGGTTTGAGACTCCCTATATCGCACTCTGGCATGATTGGGTGTGGTGACTGTCCTGGCGGTACAGCCACCCTGCTATGTGATTGACAGTCAGGCTGGGTGAATGGGGGAAAACTGCATAAAAAGCAGGTCACTGGAGCTGGAAAGGCAGAGTTACCACTGGATCGAGAGAACCAAAGAGAAGCTGACAGAAGAGGACCTCTACCATGACTGAACATCCCAGTGAAGACCTGCTGCGGGTCCGAACCTTCAAACTTCGATGACAGTGAAGATCTGCAAGGAATCTTCTCCCCTTGAGCTGGTGGAAACAACCAGTTCACCAAACTGCTTGTCAGGCCTCTCTTCTCTGGCCAAATTTGCTGTACAGAGCTACAGTGAACCGGATAGCAGGAGGAGCGGACCCTGCTTGCATTTTAAGGAGTGCACCTTTTTTTCGTCACTTTGCTCTGCTGCTGGTTTCTTCCCTGGGCAGTGCAGGACCCTCCAGTCTTCCTCCTTCTTGTCAATCCGACGGTCACTTCAGGAACCAAGAGCCTGCAGGACCTGCCAGGAACATCTGCCTCAGCTACAGCATTTTTCTGCTTTAAAGGTACTGTGCTAACCCGGTTGTTCGTTCCGTTCAGCCGCAGTGAAAGTGTGTGAAATCTTTCCCCAATCCAAGGGCTTGTCCTTCTCCATTCTTTAAAGTAACATTTCGTCTGACCAACTTCGTTCTGAACTCTTGCCAAAGACTTAACCGTGAACTACTCTGAACTGTGTGATCCTCTGCAAATACTTTGGTCTATTGACTTTGGTCCAGGCCCTTTTCATTTGATTTCCTCACTTTAGTTCTTTTTTCTAGATTGCCCTGCTTACTTACTTGTTGGTGCTGCTCAATTTCTGACTAACTTTGTCTTTCCCTCCCTTTTAAATTGCTGGAGTGCCATTTTGCTCACACTTCATTTTCAGTCTAACTTGTCCAGAATCTATTTGGTGCGGTGTATTGGTAACGTGATTTTTCTACTGTTTGATAATAGTGAAATGTTTAATAGCTGATGTGTAAATAAATGTATATTCTTTTACTCAGAAACCTTGAGTCAGTGTTTGTTTGAATCATAGTAATTGCTGTCCTTTGTGTAACTATTGATACTGCTCACTTTACTCTTGAGATAAGTCTGGCTGCTCAGCCATTGTACCAAAGGGGAATCTGTACTGTCCCTTGTTGTCCTAATTGTGTGTGGTGTTCCCAAAGGGTACTGCATATAATTCTGCCTAACAGTGGAAAAGATATTTCACAAAATAAGTAACTATCTACAGAGCTTGTGTACAAACTATTATGTTTTGTCCATTGGGAAAACAGGTGTGTCAGTGCCAGCTACCTCTGTGAGCATCATCAGGAAAGCAGGTGCGGTGGCTCCACCTACTTCTGTGAAGAACATCAGGAAAGCAGGGCATGTGTGGTGGCTTGCCTACCTCTGTGTAGAGCATCAGGAAAGCTGGTCTGGGGTCCTCACATACCCCTGTGAAGAACATCAGGAAAGCAGGTGTGGTCGCCCACCTACCTCCGTGAAGAACATCAGGAAAGCAGATGTGGTGCCCCCCCACTTGCCTGTGTGACCAACATCAGGAAAACAGGTTTTGTGGCCCCACCTATCTCTGTGAAGAAAATCAGGAAAGCAGGTGTGGTTGCCCCACTTACCTGTGTGAACAACATCAGGAAAACAGGTTTTGTGCCCCCACCTATCTCTGTGAAGAAAATCAGGAAAGCAGGTGTGGTGGCCCCACTTACCTGTGTGAACAACATCAGGAAAGCATGTGTGGTGGTTCACCTACCTCTGAGAAGAACATCAGGAAAGCAGGTGTGGTGCTTCACCTACATCTCTGAATAACATCAGTAAATGTAACGCTTACCTGGACTCCTCGGGAGCTTAATGCCTTCTCAGCCTGTGGACCTGTTCCTTGGGCACTTTAACCCTTTAAGTGCCACTGACGAGCTGGCTCGTCAGTGGAAACCGCTACAGGTTGCCACCGACGAGCCGGCTCGTCGGTTTTGGCACTCTGCTTTGCTCGATCCCTGCAAGGCAAGGCAGGGATCGAGCAAAACTGTAATCCAACCCCCGGGCTATGTGAGGGGGAGGTCCCCCCTCACTGCCAGGGGACTGGATTACCTTCAGTTTCACGTTGGCGTGCGTAAAACAAGTCGTCGTGAAACTGAAAGTAAAATCACTGCAGCAGCCATTTTCAGCTGCTGCAGTGAAGAAAGAAGGTGAGTGCCCTTCTTTCTCCGCATCGATCTCCGGCTGTATTTCAAGCCGGAGATCAAGGCAGGTATCATTGTAAAGGGGAGATTCTCCCCTTTACAACGATACCCATTGTGTGGCATTGCAGCCCGCGGATTGGGCGCAGGGTGCGCGATCCGCGGGCAGCAATGTCACCGGATCAATACAGATCCGTTTGTGGGGGGGGGTACTTACTAGGTAAGCAACCCCCTAACCCCCGTGGCCCCACAGCGCCAGAGACCCCTGGGGGCAGATGATCACTGCCCCCAGGGGTGAAGAGGAAAAACAAAAAATCGAGAGAAGGGGGGAGGTGGGAAGGGGTTTGGGGCCTTGGGGCCCACTAGACCTCCAGGGATATGGCAAAAAGTGGTGTCCTTGGAAAGGGGAGGTTCTCCCCTTTCCAAGGACACCACATATATGAGGCATTGCTGGTCATGGATCAGCGCAGAGTGCTCGATCCATGAACAGCAACCCACTAGACCACCATGGATCCGTTTGTGAGTCGGGGGAAGGGGCTGCTTCAAGTTGTTAGGCAGAAACCTGTGCAGTTCCCTTAGGGACCACTGCAAAAGGCTTAAGACTACAGGTGTTGGCAGTAAACCCAATTGGTAGCAGTCTGTATCACCCAGATTTACCTGGTAGCTGTGGCTAAGCAGCCAGACCCCTCGCAAGAAGAGTTAGACAGCATATAGAGTATACAAGATAGGTACCAAAATACAGTAGCACAAGCAAACACTGACCCGAGCTTTGGTATCATGAATATCATTATTTATTTAAAGACACATTTAGAGACACTCTAGCACTATTATTGTAAGCAAGTTTAAAAAACACAGTCACTATTAATATATATACATCCCTTATTCCTTATTAGACAAGTCTTAGTTAACACCACTTATTTCCAGACAAAGGTGAACGCTTAACTAAAGATGGCACTCCAATAAGTTAAGAAAAAGGGAGGGAAAAGGCAGAAGTTACGAACAGCACATAACACAATACTTTAGAAGCACTCAGCAAGGCAGGAAAGTCAAAGTCTACTTGTGAGCAAAAAGTTCAGAGGCCAGGCTCCCTCTTGGAGAGAGTAGAACACCAATGCGCCCAAGATCACACAGTTTAAAAGGCTTGGGAAGTCTTGCAGAGAGTTTAAAAAGGGATCAGTTCAGCTCAGAAAAGTTCAGTTAGCCAGCCTAGGGCCAACCCAAGTGGTAAGGTGAGGATTTACGGGACACCCCACACAGACCGTTGCGAGGGAGGCCAGGATGACACAGTACCTTGAAAGTGGAGAGGATCTTCGGGCGGGGGCAGTTGTTCCTCGCAGTGGGTGCAAGTCATGTCGTCGTCCAGAGGAAGAGAAGATCTTGACGTGGAGGAAAGCTGAAGGTTGTTGCACTGCCAGGGAAGAAACCAGCCGCGGAGTTCTCCGGTTTAAAAGGTACTACCCTTTTATTTGCGGTAGTGGTAAAACGTGGTATCCCGGTTGCCGTGGTACTTGGCACAGGCAAGGCGGCCACGAGATGATCCGGGAAGGCGAAAAGGCGGGCAAACTGGTTATCCCCATTAGTCAAAGGAAGAAGACTCTTCGGGATGAAGCTCTCCTCTGTCGTTGGAAGAAGTGGTGAGTCGGTTCAGCAAGGCTCCACCGGTGGTGTCGTCGTTGCAGGTCGGCTCAGCTTCTCCCTCTTAGGATTCTTTGGTCCTGTGGCGACATCTGAAGTCCCAGTCCCCACAGCTGTCACGATGCCTGCCCCCGGAAAGCCAGACCAGGCCCAGCAACCCCAGAAGCAGGCATCATGCCACTTGAAGCATGCCCAAAAACCCCCGTTTGGGGCTGTTTGGCTACAGTCCTGGCGCCTATGGTGCCAGCCTCATAAGAATAAAGTCAGTCCTGGCGCCATGGGCGCCAGGCTCATTACAGAAAACTTACATGATGCAGACCATGCTGCATACCTACCTGATGCAGACCTTGCTGCACGAAGCCACAAGCCAAATGAGGCTTAGAGGGACTATTTTACCTCAGGGACTCCTTTCCTCTCGGGTGGGACTGTGGAAGAATACTTACCTGGGACTTCTTCCAAGGCTATTTAAGCCACACCCGTACAGCCACACGTGCTTCGCGTTATTCTGCTTGCTGCAGCGTAACGCTCACCGTGTCTTCAGCAGCTCCAGTCTTCAGCCACGCACGCTTCAGCCCTGGAACACCTGGAATAAGAAAAGGAGAAGGAGAAGAGGTCAGAACAAAACCCTTACCTGAATCCTTGATCCAGCACATCGTTGATCTGGAAGAGAGAAGCCTTCACAGGTGCATTGCCATGCACCTCGCAGCGACGCGCTGAACTCACCATCCGGGGCTGCATTACTTTACTCCATCGCAAACCCAGCATCTACAGGCCATTCTTCAACACCTGGGGAGACAAGAACAAATAGGTGAGCAAGGGCAATACAAACCACCCCCAAAGACTTACCTGTTTATCACAGTGGGGTACTCACCTCATCTTGGGTCGGCGCAGTCAATTCTGCATCACCGCCGCACCCCAGCCCCTAAGGGGAAAACAAGGACAATACAAACAACCACCCCCAAAGACTTACCTGATTACCACAGGGGGGTACTCACCTCATCTCGGGTCGGCGCAGTCAAATCTGCATCACCGCCGCACCCCGGCCCCTAAGGGGAAAACAAGGACAATACAGCCTAACCCCAAAGACTTACCTGATTTACCACAGGGGGGTACTCACCTCATTTCGGGTCGGCGCAGTTAATTCAGCATCATCGCTGTACCCCGGCCCCAAAGGGGAGAACCAAAATAGACTTAACAGGATTTTACCAATTGCCACTTGGAACTCTTCTGGTGGTTTAAATCTGCAACCTGCAAGGAATCTGGCAGAGTGAAGATCAGACTTTTGAAATCTTACGAACAATTGGACTTTAGAGTCAATACTGGAACTCACCAATTCCTCCACGCCAGTGAAGTAACTGGTCGTCTATGCGCCCCTGCGCTCGACGCAGGATGGAGAGCTCATCTTTCCAAATCTTCAGGTGAGATTAAGAGGGGACTTCAGGAGTGTTCTGTGGGCAGACGAGGGGAGTGGGAAGGCGGGTTAACGCTCAGATTACGGGAGGTTAATTCCCTTTCTCCATTGCAGAAAGATATTCGTACGAGCCCAACAAACGAAGCTAAGTGGGTCTGTCCAGTCTGTCATCTCGGCTCTACGTGTTACTCTGGTGGAAGCAACAGCGGGCCAGTCCAGATCGTTGCCCCCGTGGGAATCAGGTGAGCGTAACAAAAGCCCTGCTTTTATGCAGAAACCCCCATTCATCAGTCCTAGCTGTCACTCAAACATGCTAAGTGGTGAGCCGGGCGGCTCACCACTGGGCCAATCACACAAGAGTGCGACTTGAGTTGCCGAGGCAACTCAGTCCAGGGTGCCTAAACCCCCTCCCACAACCCCTGTGGTACCCAGACAGAGTGGCACCACTTTGGAGGGCTTCTGTGAAGAAGCCCGCCAAAAGTGGAACAAAGGGCTCAACTTGGAGTCACAGAAGCGAACACAAATGCCATTTTTGGAACCGAGTTCTGGCAAAAAATACCAACCGGTGAATTAATATTAAATAAATAACCAGTGATATGTTTGAGGCTATGTTAAAAAGTATTAGCCTCGAACAATGGGAAAATCCCATAGGAATATATTTGCGGTCGAATATAAAAAGTAGTATCCACTGCCACCAGCCAAAACTCACTCAGGGGGGACTGGACAGTGCCCCCTCGAACAACAGACCGAGGGGCAATCGAATTGCCCCTACCAGTGTGCCCACAATATGATGGTTCTGTTCACAATTTAGGACTAGTAAAGCCAATGGTGACTTTACATGCCCTGGGAGACAGTAGTCAGTCCCAGGGTATGGAGTCTATGTTTGGGGGTCACTATGACAACCCTGTGTTACGGCACGGAGGATGCTGTGTAACACACATACCAAAAACACATGAAGCCCTATGGAGTAAAAGACCCCATAGCCCATAAAACACATTACAAAGTCAAAGGATATCTCAAATCATGTTTAAGAGTGGGAGAAAAAGAGTCTCACTCTCAGCAGGTGAAAAAAATAAACCCCAAAAATCCAGCAAAGCTGCTGGGGGACTCACTAGGTTTGGGAAATTAGCCTTAACAGAGAATTCTCCCTAACACAAGTAAGCAGCCCTCTGCACCCTCCCGGCCCGCAAAGCATGGGGGCACATGCATGTGAACCCTGGGGCAGATGGCTGACCATCTGCCCCCAGGGAACGTAAAAAAAATGAAATGATGGGAAAAGGGGGTGGGGGTAGGGGTTGGAATAGGGGAGGGTGTGGGGGTCCACTAGCCACTATGGATTTTTTACTGAGTGAAAGGGGGTGCCCCCCAAGAAGTAGAAAGGGGGCACCCCTTGTAACCCTCCCTGGGGGCAGATATCTTCTCCTAGGAAGGGGCATCTGACCCCAGGGAGGGTTGCATGAGGTGAGGCCCTCCATTTGGGGTGGAGGGGTGAGTGCCACCCCCCCCATTGCAGTACAACATTCGCTGCCAATTTAGGGTGCCCCTCAGCCCCCCCTAAAATGCAGCCTACAATATTGTATTTTATTTGTTTACCCAAGTTCGCTTGGCGCAGATGGGCTCATTAGTGTGCCAATCTGCCCCCAGGGTGCCCAAACCCTACTGCCCCATCTATTGGGGGTCCTGCCCCACCTTTTTTGGTGGCCCTCTCCCCCCACCCCAAATGGCTGGGGGGACACCTCAAGCAGCCCTCCCTGAGCCTCCTACGAAGGGCTGCATGATGTGCCTCCCACCGTACGGTGTGGGTGAGGAGAGGGCCACCAAAAATGGTGGAACAGGCTCCCTAATAGATGGGGCAGTAGGGTTTGGGCACCCTGGCACACTAATGTGGCCATCTGCGCCAAGCGAACTTGGGTAAACAAAAAAAATAATACAAAATTGTAGGCTGCATTTTAGGGGGGGGGTGAGGGGCACCCTAAATTGGCAGCGAATGTTGTACTGCAACGGGGGTGGCATTCACCCCCCCACCCCAAATGGAGGGCCCCACCTCATGCAACCCTCCCTGGGGGCAGATATCTGCTCCCAGGAAGGGGCATCTGACCCCTGGGAGGGATGCATGAGGTGGGGACTCCCCTATCTGACGCCAGTGAGGGATGCATGAGGTAATGCCCTTCATTTGAGGTGGGGGGGAGAGGGCCACCCCCCGTTACAGTAGAACATTCTCTGCCAATTTAGGGTGCCCCTCAGCCCCCCCCTAAAAAGCAGCCCCCCCAAACCCTACTACCCCATCTATTGGGGGTCCTACCCCACCTTTTGTGGTGGCCCTCTCCCCCCACCCCAAATGGCTGGGGGGACACCTCATGCAGCCCTCCCTGAGCCTCCTAGGAAGGGCTGCATGATGTGCCCCCCTCCGTTCGGTGTGGGTGAGGAGAGGGCCACCACAAATGGTCGGACAGGCCCCCCAATAGATGGGGCAGTAGGGTTGGGCACCATGGGGACAGATTGGCACACTAATGTGTCCATCTGCGCCAAGCGAATTTGGGTAAAAAGAAAATAATACAAAATCGTAGGCTGCTTTTTAGGGGGGGCTGAGGGGCACCCTACATTGCCGGCAAATGTTCTACTGTAACGGGGGTGGCCCTCTCCCCCTCCACCCCAAATGGAGGGCCCCACCTCATGCATCCCTCCCTGGCATCAGATAGGGGGGGGTCCCACCTCATGCATCCCTCCCTGGGGTCAGATGCCCCTTCCTAGGAGCAGATATCTGCCCCCAGGGAGGGTTGCATGAGGTGGGGCCCTCCATTTGGGGTGGAGGGGTGAGTGCCACCCCTGTTGCAGTATAACATTTGCTGCCAATTTAGGGTGGCCCTCAACCCCCCCTAAAAAGCAGCCTATGATTTTGTATTATTTTCTTTGTTTACCCAACTTCGCTTGGTGCAGATGGGTACATTAGTGTGCCAATCTGCCCCCAAGGTGCCCAAACCCTACTGCCCCATGCATTGGGGGGCCTGTCCCACCATTTTTGGGGGCCCTCTCCCCCCATCCCAAATGGATGTGGGTGTACCTCACGCAGCGGTTTGTAGGAGGCCCAGGGAGGCCTGCATGAGGTGCCCCCGCCACCCATTTGGGGTGAGGTGGAGAGGGCCCCCAATAATTGTGGTACAGGCCCCCCAGTGGGTGGGGCAGTAAGTTTTGGGCACCCCGGGGCCAGACTGGCACACCAATGTGCCCCTCTGCGCCAAGGCAAGTTTCGTAAACAAAGAAAAAAATTGAAACTGGTGGAACGCTTTTTAGGGGGCGCTGTGGGGCACCCCAAAGGGTCTGGGAAGTTTCTAATGGGATAGGGCATTGACCCCCCTCCAGCCGCAATGGAATGGGTGCCATGTCATGCAGCCTTCCCTGGGACCAGATATCTGTTCCTAGGAACGGACGCCTGAGCCCAGGGAGGAGTGCAGGACAGCCCCCCCATTATCTGCCCCTGGGGGGGCTACATGAGATGGGACGCCCCTCTAATTTGGCCATGTGTGGGTTCCCATGGGTGTCCTCTTTTGGAAAACGCATGGGGTTCCCTGTTTCTCTTGCTGGCTTCGACACCCAAGGCCCAAATCTATAGGTTGCCCACATGAACAAAATGGGCAGTGGCGAAAGACTTGGGGTTACCAGTGGGTTACCCTTTTCCTTTTGCGCCCCCGGTAGGTGCGCCCACACATGTGAGGTATCTTTTTCATCGGGGCACCTGTTGGAACACGAGAAGGTATGACCTCTGTTGTTGGCGACGTGTTTCGGTGAGTGGACACAGGGAAATGTCTCTGAAATTGGCTGGAAATGAAGACAATTCTCAGACATTTCGCTCTGGCCACCCACCGAAACACACAGCCAACAACATATGGCCTACCTTCCCGCGTCCCCACAGGTGTCCCGATGAAAACGGTACTTCACATGTGTGGGTGCACCCACCGGGGGTGCAAAAGTGTATGGTGCCTAAAACAGCGACTAAATGTAGGTCACATTTGGGAAATGAAAGGGCTGTGAGACAAAGGGCACCAGCAAATGGGTCAAAACGTTATGAAAACCAAACAAACAAAACACATGGCCTACCGTCCCGCGTTCCCACAGGTGTCCCGATGAAAAGGTTACCTCACATGTGTGGGTGCATCTACCTGGGCACCAAGGGGAAAGCCTAAAACACAAGTAACCCCAAGTCTGTTTTCAGACCGGAATTTCAGACGTCCTGCCGACCGGCACAACATACAGATATGGGCCTTGGGTGTCCAAGCCACCAAGGAAAACAGGAAACCCCATGCATTTCAGAAAAGAAGACACCCGTGGGAATCCACAGAGGTACGATTTGGGCAAATCGCCCCAGAATGTATTACCCAGACACCCCGGTAAAGTCCGAAATGTTGGGAAAAAAATGCATTTTCCGCACATTTCGCTCGGCTCACCCATTGAAATGCCCAAAATCGGCTACCTCTCACAAAACGGTTGATAACCACATCAAAATAATTTTTTTCCGTTTCCACTCAACCTGTTCTTGAAATCCAGGAAGTTGGGGAATTCAGCACAGCAAACCATTCGTTCCTAGCTCTTACAAGGAAAAACCCAGAGGCTACTTTGTACATCAGTTTATTGGCATTTTTTGAAAAAACCCAAATTTTTCCCCCTTTTTGGTTATTTTCTCTCACCCCCTACAGCACCCTCGGATTCCTGGATGGCGTTAAGGAGCCAAATTTGGCCGAGATATCTCATGTAACAAAAAAGTTACAAGCCATTGAATGGCCACATACCGAAATCGCCAAAAAAGGCCCTGGCACTGGGGATAAACACCCATGGCACTTAAAGCATTAAGGATTCCTTCTCTGTGTAAACAACAATAACAACAATAGAACTGATATAATACCTGATTTTCTGAGAAGTTTTATATAACTGTGTGCTTGTGGCAAGTCCTCCCTTCTCACCTGTGTTTATGTTTTGTGGAACTCTGCATCCTGTATTCTACAGTGCCGCGTTGGAATGAATTAACTTTAAACCTGGGTGGCTGAGGTGTTCAGTAGATTCTTAACTTATAATGTCTTTGCTTTTCTCAAATTTTGTCTTGGGTAAGTACCTGGAGAAAAAAATTCTATAGTCTTTTAGATTTAGAAAAGTCCCTACGTTGGAGAGATCTCTCTTTCTAATATTTTCCATTTTTCTTGCAGTTTCTCTGAATTCAGATAGGCTAAGGGCTGCGGAATGACTGTGATGTTACTCGGAAAGGAGAAACGTTTAACAAGCGTAAGTTCTTTTATGTGGAGTAAAAGCAGCCTTTTGGGAAAAGCTCTGTAATAAATGAGCGGTGAAAACTTGAAGAGACATCAGGTACGTAAACGTATTTAAACTTCTTCTTTCATATGTTCTATTAATTATTTCAAAAAAGGTAGCAGGCGCTCCTCTCCAGAAAGAACATGGCATGATAACCTGTTCTGTGTTTTTTTACCACTTTGAGATGATAGTTTGCTGCACAGCTCCCCCTCACTGATGAGGCCCAACAAGGCTGAAACACGTGCATGGGGTTGCTGCTGGTACTCTTGTTCAGAGAGGAATTGCCATAGCATTTCGGTGCTGGACTGCCCATGTGGGCGGGACAAAGACTGATATGCAAATGGATATTTCCCATCTGTGAAAGGTACAGTGAGCAAAAAGGGATGGCAGCAAACTCTCATATCAAAGTGGGAAAAAACCACAGAACAGGTTACCATGCCATGTTCTTTCTGGAGAGGAGCATCTGTTACCTTTTTTGAAATATTTATTATTAAGTTTGTTCATTAATTAAATACCTTTTGTCTGCAGGTTTTCAGAAACTGAATAGAAATACCTTGGGAAGATGCAGTGACTGCTGAGGAAGCTTCTGTATGAAGATACTGCGACTGCGAATGATGAATGCTGCTTGAAGGTGCTGCAGCTGTGAGAGAACTTCTGACAGAAGATACTGCGACTGAGAATGATGAATGCTGCTTGAAGTTGCTGCAGCTGTGAGAGAACTTCTGACAGAAGATACTGCGACTGCGAATGATGAATGCTGCTTGAAGTTGCTGCAGCTGTGAGAGAACTTCTGACAGAAGATACTGCGACTGCGAATGATGAATGCTGCTTGAAGTTTCTGCAGCTGTGAGAGAACCTCTGACAGAAGATACTGCGACTGCGAATGATGAATGCTGCTTGAAGTTTCTGCAGCTGTGAGAGAACCTCTGACAGAAGATACTGCGACTGCGAATGATGAATGCTGCTTGAAGTTGCTGCAGCTGTGAGAGAACTTCTGACAGAAGATACTGCGACTGCGAATGATGAATGCTGCTTGAAGTTGCTGCAGCTGTGAGAGAACTTCTGACAGAAGATACTGCGACTGCGAATGATGAATGCTGCTTGAAGTTGCTGCAGCTGTGAGAGAACTTCTGACAGAAGATACTGCGACTGCGAATGATGAATGCTGCTTGAAGTTGCTGCAGCTGTGAGAGAACTTCTGACAGAAGATACTGCGACTGCGAATGATGAATGCTGCTTGAAGTTGCTGCAGCTGTGAGAGAACTTGTGACAGAAGATGCTGCGGCTACGAATGAACACTGCTGATGGAATAAATGACTTCGGAAATACCTTTTGTTCGGTAAATCTTTCGATAACTATGGAATTCTGTTATTTTTTCTGTAAGAACTAATGTCTCTGATTTTTCCTTTGACAGGTTCTGTGAAGAGCGACGATGGTAGCATTACCGGCTGTCTGCGGAGAAGACGCGAAGCAGGGCTCCAGCCGAGGCGGGGCTTAAGTAGCTCCCTCTGCAGTAAGTATAGAGCGTGCTGTAAGTTATCAATGATCTGGCGGCAACCATGTTCAGTTTATGAGATCACTGTAAGCACTATGAGAGACTATGGGTGCATTTTCCATGAATGGTACAAATGCCATGTTTGCCAGGCCTGTACCCACTGTTGACCTGCTGACTGATGTGAGGTACCTTCTCCTGCATGCCTGAATGGAAAATGTGCTCACTTGCTGGGATCATGACAGTAAAGCAGGAATAGTGGATCACCTATCCATGTGAGGAACATCAGTAAAGCAGGTGTCATGTCCCGACCTCTCCATGTGAGGAACATCAGTAAAGCAGGTGTCATGTCCCGACCTCTCCATGTGAGGAACATCAGTAAAGCAGGTGTGATGTCCCGACCTCTCTATGTGAGGAACATCAGTAAAGCAGGTGTCATGTCCCGACCTACCTCTGTGAAGAACATCAGGAAAACAGGTGTGGTGTCCCCACCTACCTCAGTGAGGATCATCAGGAAAGCAGGTGTGATGGGTCCACCTACATCTCTGTAGAATATCAGGAAAGCAGGTGTGATGGCCCCACCTACCTCTGTGAAGAACATCAGGAAAGCAGGTGTGATGGCCCCAACTACCTATGTGAAGAACATCAGGAAAGCAGGTCTGATGGCCCCACCTACATCTCTGAAGAATATCAGGAAAGCAGGTGCAGTGGCACACCTACCTCTGTGTAGAATATCAGGAAAGCAGGTGTGATGGCCCCACCTACCTCTGTGAAGAACATCAGGAAAGCAGGTGTGATGGCCCCAACTACCTCTGTGAAGAACATCAGGAAAGCAGGTGTGATGGCCCCACCTACATCTCTGAAGAATATCAGGAAAGCAGGTGCGGTGGCACCTCTACATCTCTAAAGAACATCAGGAAAGCAGGTGTGATGGCCCCACCTACATCTCAGAAGAATATCAGGAAAGCAGGTGCGGTGGCACACCTACCTCTGTGTAGAATATCAGGAAAGCAGGTGTGATGGCCCTACCTACCTCTGTGAAGAACATCAGGAAAGCAGGTGTGGTGTCCCCACCTACCTCTGTGAAGAACATCAGGAAAGCAGGTGTGATGGGTCCACCTACATCTCTGTAGAATATCAGGAAAGCAGGTGTGATGGCCCCACCTACCTCTGTGAAGAACATCAGGAAAGCAGGTGTGATGGCCCCAACTACCTCTGTGAAGAACATCAGGAAAGCAGGTCTGATGGGCCCACCTACATCTCTGAAGAATATCAGGAAAGCAGGTGCAGTGGCACACCTACCTCTGTGTAGAATATCAGGAAAGCAGGTGTGATGGCCCCACCTACCTCTGTGAAGAACATCAGGAAAGCAGGTGTGATGGCCCCAACTACCTCTGTGAAGAACATCAGGAAAGCAGGTGTGATGGCCCCACCTACATCTCTGAAGAATATCAGGAAAGCAGGTGCGGTGGCACACCTACCTCTGTGTAGAATATCAGGAAAGCAGGTGTGATGGCCCTACCTACCTCTGTGAAGAACATCAGGAAAGCAGGTGTGGTGGTCCCACATACCTCTGTGAAGGACCACAGGAAAGCAGGTGTGGTGGCCCCACCTACCTCTGTGTAGAATATCAGGAAAGCAGGTGCGGTGGCACACCTACCTCTGTGTAGAATATCAGGAAAGCAGGTGTGATGGCCCTACCTACCTCTGTGAAGAACATCAGGAAAGCAGGTGTGGTGGTCCCACATACCTCTGTGAAGGACCACAGGAAAGCAGGTGTGGTGGCCCCACCTACCTCTGTGTAGAATATCAGGAAAGCAGGTGTGATGGCCCCACCTACCTCTGTGTAGAATATCAGGAAAGCAGGTGTGATGACCCCACCTACCTCTGTGTAGAATATCAGGAAAGCAGGTGTGGTGGCCCCACCTACATCTCTGAAGAATATCAGGAAAGCAGGTGCAGTGGCACACATAGCTCTGTGTAGAATATCAGGAAAGCAGGTGTGATGGCCCCACCTACCTCTGTGAAGAATATCAGGAAAGCAGGTGTGATGGCCCACCTACCTCTGTGAAGAACATCAGGAAAGCAGGTGTGGTGGCCCCACCTACCTCTGTGTAGAATATCAGGAAAGCAGGTGTGATGGCCCCACCTACCTCTGTGTAGAATATCAGGAAAGCAGGTTTGGTGGCCCCACCTACATCTCTGAAGAATATCAGGAAAGCAGGTGCGGTGGCACACATACCTCTGTGTAGAATATCAGGAAAGCAGGTGTGATGGCCCCACCTACCTCTGTGAAGAACATCAGGAAAGCAGGTGTGGTGGCCCCACCTACCTCTGTGTAGAATATCAGGAAAGCAGGTGTGATGGCCCCACCTACCTCTGTGTAGAATATCAGGAAAGCAGGTTTGGTGGCCCCACCTACATCTCAGAAGAATATCAGGAAAGCAGGTGCGGTGGCACACCTACCTCTGTGTAGAATATCAGGAAAGCAGGTGTGATGGCCCTACCTACCTCTGTGAAGAACATCAGGAAAGCAGGTGTGGTGGTCCCACATACCTCTGTGAAGGACCACAGGAAAGCAGGTGTGGTGGCCCCACCTACCTCTGTGTAGAATATCAGGAAAGCAGGTGTGATGACCTCACCTACCTCTGTGTAGAATATCAGGAAAGCAGGTGTGGTGGCCCCACCTACATCTCTGAAGAATATCAGGAAAGCAGGTGCAGTGGCACACATAGCTCTGTGTAGAATATCAGGAAAGCAGGTGTGATGGCCCCACCTACCTCTGTGAAGAATATCAGGAAAGCAGGTGTGATGGCCCACCTACCTCTGTGAAGAACATCAGGAAAGCAGGTGTGGTGGCCCCACCTACCTCTGTGTAGAATATCAGGAAAGCAGGTGTGATGGCCCCACCTACCTCTGTGTAGAATATCAGGAAAGCAGGTTTGGTGGCCCCACCTACATCTCTGAAGAATATCAGGAAAGCAGGTGCGGTGGCACACATACCTCTGTGTAGAATATCAGGAAAGCAGGTGTGATGGCCCCACCTACCTCTGTGAAGAACATCAGGAAAGCAGGTGTGGTGACTTACCATCAAAGCCATCCAGAGCAGCACAGGCTCCCCCTTTCACCACAAGGCCTTGAGGACTCCCCTCCCATCACCCACACATAAGGTAAGCACTCCGGACTCTGATGCATTTAAGAAGTGTTGCACTGGGCACACATTCATTTTGGCTCACACAAAAAAAAAGAATATTTAAAAAAGAAACATTGGAACGACTTTTTGACTGAAAAGGGCTGCTGCAGCGTTCCACAGCTGCTGTCTGGCTACACGTGCATTCTGGTACAGCACTGGGACATCTCCACATCATGTCCATCGCTGCATTTGCAGTTCTTGGAGGGCATGCCCTGCTGTTGGAAGTTTAGCGCTGATTGAGCCCCTTTCCCATCTAAGGCCCAATCAGGCAAACCAGCAGGTGAAGACTGGCCCGCCTCCCAAGGCCCATTTCCAAGGCTCCTGTCTGAGCTTGTCCAGGCCTTGCTGGAATTGCAGACTCAAATAATTGTTACTACGGGCATAGCTAGTCATGCTGCTTATTTATTAATTGTTTATTTATTTGGATTCATAAAGCACCCAGCGGCCCAGAGGCATTGTGGTGCTGTTACAGCATATTTACTTGAAAACAGGTTATGGCATGTTACAGAAACAGAGATAATAGAATAGTCATTGACAGCGGTGTATAACCATAATGGGTGTTCCGAGTTTACAGAGGAACAGTGATAGAGACAGAGCAGCAAGTGTATGGTGAAGGTCTAATTGAATAGCTTGGTTTTTAATACTTTTCTGAATACTGTAAAGGATTCTTCATTTCTTAGACTGAGAGAGAGATCATCCAAGCCTTTGGGGCTAGTACTTCGAAGCTAGTGCCACCAGCTTTGGCTCTGTTGAAGGCTGGGACTGCGAGAATGTGAGTGTATTGGGCACGTTTAGGTCTGTGTGCCGCGACTTTGTGTATTCTTTCCGAGAGGTATGCTGGTGCAGACTGGGCAAGGCATTTTTGGGTGATGGCGCGGGCTTTGAATGTTATGCGATCTTTGATGGGGAGCCAGTGGGCGTCTTTACCTGCCTGGGAAATGTGCTCTCTCTTAGGGATGCTGAGGGCGGCTCTAAGGGCATTGTTCTGTGCCGTTTGCAGTCTGTTGATGTTGTTGGCGGTGGTGCCTAGGAGTAAGATGTTGCAGTAATCGAGCTTAGCGCCGATAGTGGCTCTGGCGATATTGAGGCAGTTACTAGGTGAGAGGTGGGGTTTCACAGCATTTATGATTTTTGTAGTCAGTGCTGCTGAGGATGATATGGCGCTGACTTGCCTACCCATCGATAAGGTATCATCAAGGTATACACCAAGGGTTTTCACTACAGCAGAGCTTGTGATATCAGCGTTCTCAATGATGAATGACTTGCATTTGTTGTCCAGTTTTTTTAGAGATTCCTTGGGGCCTACCAGCAGGATTTTGTTTTTTTCCCCATTTAGGCCTAGGCCGTTGGCTGCCATGCAGGCTTGGATGCGTGCATATACCTTTTGGAGATTGTTGAGGTCTTTATTATAGTCACCTGTTAAGGGGAGGAGAACTTGCGTATCGTCAGCATAGTTTGTAAAGGTTATGTTGAAGCCTTCTAGGTCACTGAAAAAGGGGTGAGTAAATAGATTGGAGAGAGTGGGGGAGGTGCAGGACCCTTGTAGGACTCTACAGTCAATAGGGGAGGGAGAGGATGAGGCCTGGTCTGAGAAGACCCTCATTGCTCGACCCTCTAGAAAGGAGGTGATCTAGGTAGTTTCTTCTTGGGAGAAGTGAGCAGTATTTGTAAGGTGTTTACACAAGATCTTATGGTCGACCAGGTCGAAAGCTGCCGAGAGATCAAGGAGTAGGAGGAGTGATGACTTGCCTTTGTCCATTGCTTCGAGTAATTGATTCTTATGGTCAAGTAGGGCTGTCTCAGTGCCGTGGTGGGGACGGAAGCCTGATTGTATTTACCAAGGATGTTATGAGCTTCCAGATAAGACTGAATCTGTAGGTATGCAGCTTTGTCCAGAATGTTCAGCAGGAATGGCACGGTGGTAATAGGTCGGTAGTTGTTAGGGGAGTCTGGGTCAAGGGTGGATTTTTTCAGTAGCGGTCGAACCCACGCTTCTTTAAGTGAGAGTTCGACAGTGCTGCTCGTGAAGGAAGCATTGATTTAGGTGGTGACAAATGGGGCCACGGCTGTAGCACAGTCTTTGACTAGGTTGGCTGGGCATGTGTCTCCTTTACATAACCAAGGTTTGATGCGTTTCATGATCAATGGGACTTCTGGGAATGGTTACTTCCCTAAATATGAAGGGTTCGGGTGTGTTGATGAAGTGTAGGTTGTCTGTGGTAGGAGAGGTGTGGGAAGCTTTTGGTGACGGTTTGGTGGTTTTAGGAAGTTTGTCACATTGGGTTTTTATTTTTTTCTGGAGCGTTTTAATTTTGTTTAGCATGGCATGTTGGATGTTTTCGCACCATGTTTTGTCTTTCTCTGAGGATTGGGTGGATGAGGGAGGGATGGTCAGCTCTTTGTAGATGGTGAATGATTCTTTGGATTGGGAGTTAGCTTTCTCAAGTCTATTGTTATAAGTGGCGGCTTTGGCTTTAGCGATGGCTTTATTTTAGTGTTTGGTGACAGTGAGGTAGGTGTCTCTAGAAGTAGTGGATGGGTTGGTTTGCCATATTGCTAATGCTGCTCGTTTAGCAGTTCGGGCCTCTGAGAGTTCTTGTCTAAACTACGAGTTCGCATGGAGATTGTGCTTGGCTTGTTTCTTTTCTAACGGGGCTATAGCATCAAGTACCTGTTTAAGAGTGGTGTTGTAGATCCCCACAAGTTCTGTGGGGTCATTAGATGTGGGGTGGGCCAGTGCAGAGGTTTCAAGGAGGGGGAGGATTCTATCCACAGTGGGCAGTTTCTTTGATCTTGCCATAGCGGCAGTCACTGGCTTGTTTGGTTTGCCTGCTATTTTGGAGGGTGTGAAGAACTGCAGTAGATGGTGGTTGGTCCAGGGGTGTGGGGTGTTAGAGCTCATATCGGCTCCACAGTTGTGATCTGTGATCCAGCCAAGTATCCGCCCTTTTGTGTGGGTTTGGTCGTTGACTTGTTGGGTGAAGCCTAGGTCCTGGGGTGGTTTGGTGAGGGCTTTGCCTTTCCTGTCTTTGGGGTCTTTAAAACCCAAGTTGAGGTCTCCTAGGAGGATGACTCTTGAGTTGGTTTTGAGGTTTTGCCTTAGAATGTGAGTAAGGTTGGATTGGAAGTCCAGGGTTGGGCCTGGCGGGCGGTTAATAATGTGTAGGGTTAATGTGTCATTGGGTGAAGGGGATATTCTTACTGATAAGGTGTCAAAGTTGATGGCCTCAGTTGCCTTTAATTGCCTGGTGTAAAGACTTTCTCTGAGGATTAGGACGACCCCTCCACCTATACCGCTGGTTCTGTCTTGGCGAAGGATGATGTACCCTGATGGTAGTGTTTGGCAGATTGCTGGACCAGAGGCTTCGTGTAGCCAGGTCTCGGTGATTGCTAGTAGGTCTAGGTCAAGGTCCGTGATGAGCTGTTTCCTGGTATGGATTTAGTGGGAGTGTTCTTGGACGTGGGGGTTTGATTGAGTGCTTTCAGCATGGGGGTGGTGGTATGTGTATACACGTGGGCTTGCTTCATTGGGTTAATCTTTGGTGTGGTTGAGAAACAGGAGGAGCGCGAGTTTCGCCTTTGATTTCTTTGGTGAAGGGGCATGGGACGATAGTGTCCTGCTTGAGTGCTGGGTGGGGATTTGGATAGAATGCTAGGGTGGTTAGGCTGGGGGCCTGATACGTTGGGTATAGCATTGGGTTTATGAGTGCCTACAGTGAGTGCAGGTAAGAATGGTGTGTGTGGTACGTTGTTAGAGCATGGGAGTGTATAACCCTTGTATGACATGATTCAGAGTGGGTACCTCTACTTGGTATAAGGTGGGTTAGTTAGTTGTCATGTGCTGGTCTATTAGAATTGGATACATGCGAGTGCTGATGGTTATGTTAGTGCACTAAATAGCAGTATTACAAGAATTGGTAATAGTGAGACATAAAATGGCAGTGGTATTTCTAGAGTAGGTAGTAAACATTTTTGTAAAAAGAAAACAGAAGGCAACTTGTATGTTAGCGTCTGAACTACACCTTAAGCATTTTTGAAGAAAAATTCAGAGCATACATTTTAAGTGTGAGCATTATTCATGAAGGGTTGATAGAGTTAGTTGCAAACATTTTGGAGCAGACAGCATGCATTATTGGGAGGTGTGCCAGGTAGATATTTCAGGGTGGACAACAGCACGGCTGCACGTTCCTAGGTACCTCATCCCTGCCCCTCTGGACTATGGTATTCCCCACTTGCCATCATGTGAGTGCTAACTACTGCTCCGTTGCCTGTCTCTTCCCTCCTTGCCCTTCCAGCCACTTTTACTGTTCTTTCTCTTCTGGCACATGTCCACTGTACTTCATGGTCAAACTATTACTTTGCATTTCACTCCTAGAGCCGTCACCTCCACCTTTTCTGTACTGCTGTGCTGCATTACCTGTGTCACATTATTCGCATTTACCTGTGTCACATTATTCGCATTTACCTGTGTCACATTATCCGCATTTAGGTGTGTTTTCATCCAGCATTGCACTGTTTGTGTCTGAATAGTTTAAAACCGAGTTTAGGTGCGTTTTCACCGCACATTGCACGGTTTGTGTCTGGATAGTTTAAAACCGAGTTTAGGTGTGTTTTCACCCCGCATTGCACTGTTTGTTATGGAATAGTTTAAAATTGAACATAGGTGTTATTTCATTCTGCAGTGCACTGCTTGTGATGGAATTGTTTAAAACCCAATTTAATTGTGCTTTCATCTGCTTTGCTTGTCACTGTGCTGACTGATCACTCCCTCTGCCCTTTCTGTCTCTCTGCTCCCTTACCCTTTCAGTTCCCATTGTTTATTTCGTGAGCCCTGTTTGTGCTGCCTTTGTGTGCCTCCTGCCTACCTCCCCCCAAGTACCACAACTGCTCTGTCTGTTTAAGTGTACCACACCCTGTGCCATGGCATTTTCTATTTCTCCTATCTTCTATAACTGCTTCTCTATCTACGATTCTTCACCTCTCACTAAGTCTTGCCGCAAGAAACTCAAGAAGGACACACAGGGTTCCATCCTAGGCCTGTCTATTGCTAACACCTATGTCAGTGTCTGCGCCAGAGAGACTCTCACTGACATCCTCTTTGTTGTTCCTTCACCCGACCTATGGATTCTCCATATGGTCTCTCTGTTCTCTCCTTACTCTTCCTCACACATTAATGGTGGCACCTGCTGGGAGGTCCTTCTTGGCATCTTCTCCACCTTCTGGTTCATAATAAATGTCTATTGGAATGGTACTATCCTGGTACAAGGGCCTCAAGCCAACCTGCTACATTTTGATAGGCTCCTCCCTTGCCTTATCAACATTCCTCCTCACGGGCTCCCATGCCAGTTGCTTCCATGCCTCCCTGGCTCACTCACCTCCTCCAGACAGTATTGCCTCTCACACATGGCTCCCTTGCTTCCTGCAATACGCCTGGCTCCCTTGCTTGAACCCACCTCACTGACTTCCATGTTATCTCCTAGGTCTCTACCTCCTCCTTCCTTTATCTCTCAGGCATCTGCTTATGGGGGAACTCCTGTTCCCTGCACCCCCCCGTACGTCTTTCAAAAATGGCAACCTGCTCCATGTTGCCACGCTTAATTCTCTCTCTGCTGTCAAGCACTTCTCTGACATCTGCCAAGTCCTTGATTCCTTGATCTTGGTGTTCTTGCTCTCACTGAGACTTTCTTTAAGGACAGATCTTCTCAAGTTATGACAAACATCTTGACAAACATCTCCCCGAAGGCTACACGATCCTCTCCAAGCCCAGGACCAACAGGCCAGGAGGTGGAGTAGCCCTCAGCTTTCCTGAGAGGATCCCTGCTTCCGTTATTCCTACCCAGGCCTACTCCTCCTTTGAATGCCTGGTTTGCAGGCTCTCTCCCTCGGCTGTCTCCTCTCTTACTCTGGCCCAGAGGCGTTGCTAGAAGGGGCTTAGGGGGCTACAGCCCCAGGTCTTTTGGTTGTAGCCCCGGATAGAAGCTCAGGAACTACAACCCAAAGGCTATAGCTAGCCCCGAAGGACGATTAAGGGATGAAGGGGCAAGAAGAAAAGATAGACTGAAATGCGAGCAATTATATCAGGATGAACCAGCTAAAAAACAGGAAAGAGCAGAAGAGCAAAGGAAACGCGACAACATGCAAAGAACAGCTGATGATCGCGAAAGGAGAGAAACGAAAAGAAGAGAGGAAGACAAAGTAAGAGAGTAAGTGAGTAAGCGCAAAGATTTCGATGAGGATATGGAATGCAAACAAAGGCAGAGAGCATGTGATCTTGAATATTTGGAAAAAAGAAATTAGAAATCCCGATCCAGTAGTAGACTAAGAAGACATAGAGGAATTTTTTCCAGAATACGAGTAATTACAAGGCACATCTAGAGCAAATCTAGTAGACGAGTTTGACTCAAGGAGCATTGGGGAAGCAATCAACAAAGTATACCATGAGATGAGAGTAAAGAAGGAAGCTCAGGGGAAGGGAAGAAAATATCATCTCGAGAGCACTCAGTTGTACGACACGGAGGAAGCTTTGTGTAGCACAAGACATAAGGAGCTGTCTTTAGACAGACTGACTATGAATCGAAAGAAAGAAGACGAGAGAAGCTGTGCAATTTGGGAACAGGCAATATCAGATGAAGAAAGGCAAGCTTGTCAGAGGGAGGAGAGAGAAAATGCACAAGGTCCAGAAAGATGTTTTCCTATGGATAAGGGAATAAAATGGTCGGATTTAACCATGGCCGCATCTAAGGCACCCGGGTTACTGACACAGTCAGACCGACATAAGTGGCAACCCCAAGGTCAGAGGGGGCGTCTAGCATTACGTAAGCAGGCTAAGATCATTGCCAGTTAGACAGCGATGTGGGAATATCACCCCTGCAGTAGATAGACAAATGATGAGAGATGAGAATGAGTGTGGTGCGTCACAGTTCCCTTTGCTAGAAAAGGGAGGAACAAGGCCACAGTATATACCATGGCTGCAGATGGACAGAGAGAACCTAAAATGCATGCTCCCGAGTTTGACTTCTGGGGCTGGGAAATGGATACATGAGTTAGAAAAAATGACGGGAGGTAATACGTTAGCTATAGGGGACATCAAAGGTCTTTTTATCGCCATACTTGGTGAGAGTGCTGATGACTTATGGACGCGAGCAGGTTACCCTGGTGTGACTACAGTCAACACCATGCACAATGGAGAGCCATTTAATAATTGTAGAGCAGCAGCTTGGAAAGAGCTGTGAGTGCTATATTCGGATACGTCTGATATGGGAGCTATAATGACAAGAAAGATGAAGGAAGGAGAGGATCTGTTGCTCTACATTCAGAGTTTCCAAGATGCTTGGGTGCTCGAAACGCATGAATCGTGGGGAAAATATATACCTGTGTATTATCATATATTGTGCCAATGGCTGCCAGAGCAAGTGCAGAAACAGCTCCAGAAATACAGTTGACCATTGTGCATTATCTTGCAGCCACAGCAAATAGGTGGTAATCCTCCACAAGGGAAATTGCAGAAGTCCCCCATGCAACTTCAGCAGACTATGAGCACAGGGCAGGTATCAAGTCCCAGAGTAGGGAACTCCACTTGTGCATAGGCGCGTTATAAATGCCATCATATAATTGTTGATGGAGGAATCCATTAACAAACAATGGAACAAGGTTGTACATGGATTAGGACATCTCACTGGCAGACCTGATGTGTTCCATACTATCTGTGACACCAAACCCTCATGAGGAACTAATGGTAGATGTCACTATAGGGGGCAAGGATTATTCATTTTTTGTGGACACGGGTGCAACATGCTCATGTATACATGAGAGCAAGTTTTCTATGTCCGTCAATGCATTGAATACTCAGGGATTCACAGGAGCTACAAGTCATGTTCCTTTTACAGAAGAACTTACAGTTTCTATAGGAGAGTGTGACATGAAGGTGCCACTGCTTTATTCAAGGCAAACACCTGTCAATATATTGGGACATTAAATATGACAATCTCGTTCACGGATGAAGGCATAGTATATTCAACTCCAGAAATGTATTATTTAAACATGTGCAAAATCATTATGGCATACGCAGGACAAATGGCTATGAGGGCAATCCCACTAGAACCAGAGATTTTTCAATATGGAGTACACATACTAATGTCCAAGCTGCCAGGCCTAGCAGGCAGAACAATGAGAACTCCTGATGAGTTTCTGTTTAGAGCAAGAATGCCTATGCATGAGGAAAAGGGACGTGGATTTCCCTTATTGATACAAGCAGCCATAGTGCGAGGAGAAATGGCTTTGCTTGGAGGCTGTGATGATGAAGGAAAACAATGGTGTGCAGTAATCGCCATAGTAGAAGGTTACAGGTTGACTGACATCAATGATGACAATCTATTTAAGGATCGACCATTTGAGGACGAGGTGATACTTGAGATAAATATTACTTATTGGGTAAAAGTAATTAAAAGGGAAGTGCCTTAAAGAATGATGTTAGCACAGAAGCGTCCTGAATATTTCGAGGAAGACATGGCAAAGTTGCCTGTTTCATTATAGACCACTGGCCCCTATGACGTAGGCTTTCTAGAGTGCTTTGGGGAAGTAAAGATTGCATTGAAACCAGGAGCAATTTTACCTTGAGCACAACAGTATCCCATGTCTAGAGAGGCAGATGAAGGAATTTTTAAGACAATTTCCGCTATGATGGATCAGGGTATCTTAGTGACGTCAGAGTCGTCATGTAATACTTTGGTTTATCCGATAAAAAAATCAAATGGGGGTCATGGAGGCTGATACAAGATTTGAGACCGATAAACCAGTTTGTTGAGGCAAAGTTTCCTCTAGTCCCTAACCCTTGTACGATTCTATGTAATATACCTGTTGATGCACGTTATTTCACAGTGATTGACTTGAAAAATGTGCTTTTCTCAATCCCATTGCATAAAGACTTGCAATATTTGACATCTTTTACTTTCAGATAAGTTTGTCTGAAAATTGCAGCACCAAAGAGGAAGAGTGCAGACACAATTCTGTTCAGCTGATGACTTTACTTGCTGAAAAAGGATATAAGGTTGACAAGGAAAAGTTACAATATTGTCAGCAAGAAGTGTTGTACATAGGCCAATTCATTTCACATGAGGGAAAGAAGGTCACCCCTGAAAGTTCTGAGGCCATTTTAAAAACAGCCAAACCACACACGATAAAACAGATACAAAGTTTTTTGGGACTATGTAATTATGTCAGGGCATGGGTCTTTGACTACAGCTCATATACAAGGCCTTTATTACAAGCCTTGAAGAAAGCAGAGGCAACACAAGAAGAAATTGTGTGGTCTGAAGCCATGGAAGAAGGGTTTGATGAATTGAAAAAAGCCGTTTGCAAGGCTCCAGTATTAGGGATTCCTAATTATGCAGAGAAATTCTACTTATTCTCACACACGGATGGCACTGTTATGACAGCAGTACTCACACAAAGAACCATGGTGGGGTACAAGCCCGTAGCATATTACAGTGGAATTTTAGACCGAGTAATGAAAGGTAATTTCCCTTGCGAACAAAGTTTGACAGCCGCCACGTTCGCCATAGAGAAGGCTACAACCATAGTGATTGGATGTTCCATGACGTTATAAGTGGAGCACACACTATTTGGCATTCTCGAAAAACCGAAAGGCACATTGACTTCACAGAGGCTCTGCCTATGAGGTAGTAATATTGAATCCAGCGATCAAAATAGTTTGATGTAAAATAGTGAACCCAGCTATGTTTATAGCCGAGCCAATCACGGAAGGGGAGCCTATACATGATTGCGTGAACTAGGTAGAGTTTTATGACAAAATCCCTAGAATAAAGGAGAATGCTTTAGCAGAGGGAGAGATAGTTTTTATTGCTGGTTCTTCGAGGTTCGATCAAAATGATGGACAAAGATATACAGGCGCCGCTGTGGTAAAGCACACAGCTGATGGGGACTTTTGGGTGCTTGTCAGTACGCGATTACCATCACACTATTCAGCACAGGCTGCAGAGTTATTGGCATTGATACTCGCGATTGAGAAACATGCACACCAGGAAGTAACAGTGTACAGTGACTCAGCCTATGTGATGTCAACAGTACACGCAGGACTAGCGTGCTGGAAAAGGAGGGGCTACCTCCGATCGGACAGCACTTCAGTGTAGCATGCTGCCTTATTGGACAGGCTCATTAAAGCACTACAACTCCCAGTGGGCATAGCGGTCGTTAAATGTGCAGCTCACACGAAAGGGACAGATGTTATCTCACGTGGAAATCAAGCAGCAGATGCTGAGGCCACGCGTGCAGCAATTGCAGATAAAGTGATGACAAATTTTGACATGCTTGATGTAAATGAGAGAATGAATATAATGATGACTGTGGGCCTCATTCCGACTTGGGGGTAAGGGATAACAGTCACTGGTAAGTAGACCGGTGCCGTTAAACCCTTACCGCCCAATTCAGAGGTCCCTTGGCGGAGCCGCAAAGAACGTGTGGTCTGACCACACGTCCTTTATGGGTCCCGCTAAGGGACCAGGGCGCTAATAACGGCCCTGCTAATCGCGGGCTCGTTATTAGCGCCTTCCCCGTTCCCATTGAGCCGTATGGGGGCTCAAATGGGAATGGGGAATGGTTGGTTGGATGGGGACTTACCGGGTCCGCACAGGTCAGAATGTCCCGGTAAGTCTCCATTCAACCAGACCGTACCCGGACCCGGTATTGGAGGCAGCCATGGTGATAATAGCATCATGGCTACCTCCAATGTTGCATTTTTTAAGATAATTTGTGTAGGCTATCAGAAATTCATGGCTGGGCGCACACTGCGCACAGTTAGGGGAGTCATTCCAAGACCTAATGGTCCGTTTCAACACTTGCATATCGACTATGTCGACATGATACAAGTATGTAACGGGTACCAGTATTTAATTGTTGTGGTGTGTCTTTTCTCAAGATGGATTGAAGCAAGCCCATGTACACACCCAGACTCTACCTGTGCGGCCAAATTCTTAGTGCAGGAAGTGTTTCCTAGATGGGGAGCATGTGAAGTAATGAGATCAGATAATGGACCTCACTTTGTTAACACAGAAATTGTGACGGGTAGATGGGTAGAAGAATCAGAACGCCTTTAATGCCTCCAACTAGAGCTAGAAGTGATGCTCAGCCGACAGCAGAAGTGGTAGGATTGGAATTTGAAAACTATCAGAACTGTATGACTTCCAGTTCTTCTGTAATTTCAGGACAGTTGCAGAGACGAGGGTGCAGGTCACTGCAGAACACAGAAGGAGATGCTTCAAAAGACAAGTTTCCAGAATTATATGAACCCAAATTATACCCTGGGGACAAAGTATTGAGTCGTAATCACACAAGGAAAAAGTGGGACGGTCCTTTCATTGTTGAGGACATCTCGACATCTGCTGTCAAAGTGCAGGGTAGGCGAGCTTGGATCTTCCTGGGGGATGTAAACATTGTCTCTGGAAAAACCCCTCTGCCCTCACCCCTACGCAAAGAGACTACAAATGACGGGGAAGAAACACAGCACGTGCAGATGAGATCCATGACGAGGAAGAAGGACGCATAACCTGACAAGTGGAAAGAAAAAGGAACTTTTATTTGTACTGTGGCTTAGCTTTGGACACACCCTTTCTGAGCAAAACTATAAAGGGGAAAAGACATAAATTTGAACACTCTGTGCATCATAGTTGCGGGGTTAAGGGAACATCTGCATTCATAAAGCCACAATAGCTCATTGACTTTGGACTGAGGCATACTTAAAGCCTTGATAAGAAAGTTATGCCAGACATTGAGCGTGGATATACAAATTGGAAAAGGATTTAGTATCCATATACGTTCCATACCGAGTCTTTGTTTGGACTTTCTCATGGTGTCACACAGTAATGACCTAACTTGAAACATACTCACTTACTTCAAATTGGTGCTACGCCCGTATCTGTCATTAGTGGGAAGAACTACTAGCATACCAGATTTTCTCCAAACCCCTGAGAATGAAAAAATAATGATTGGGTTGCTTAAAGTCATTACAGAGCAATTCTTTCTGTTGCCAGAGTACAGTGAGGCGAAGACAAATGCCCCTATCTGACGAAGCAGCCAATAGACTGGTCCGTGTGGTGTTTTTTTGTCTAATAGAAGAATGTCCTCATCTTGTTGGGAGACACACAGACGTGCACACTTTCCTTCGAGATCCAAGGAACACTGCAACATTTAACTTGATTTTGGAAAGTGTGATCATTCAGGTCAGCATCTATTCTGAACAAAAGGTAAGGCGAGACCAGAGCAAGACTGGTAGTGATAGAAGGTGATGGATGAGACAGAGAGTGAGAGCAGGAGTGGAAATGATGGAATGTGGGGTATGGGACAGAGAGTCAGAGAAGGATTGGTAATGATAGAAGGTGAGGCTGAGAGGAAGAGAAGGATTAATAGTGTTAGAAGGTGGGGCTGAGGCAGAGAGTGAGATAAGGATTGGTAATTATTGAACATGGAGGATAAGACAGAGAATGAGAGCATGATATGTAGTGATAGAAGGTGGGGCAGAGGCAGAGAGTCAGAGAAGGATTCATAGTGATGGAAGGTGGAGGAGGAGCCAGCGAGTCATTAAATCATTGGTAATGATAGAAGGTGGAGGATTAGACAAATGCTGAGAGAAGGATTGGTAATGTTTGAAGGTGGAGATTGAGACAGAGTTTGAGAGCAAGATTCCTAGTGATAGAAGGTGGGGCTGAGGCAGAGAGTCAGAGAAGGATTGGCAAGGATAGTAGGTGGAGGATGAGACAGAGAGTGAGAGAAGCATTGATAGAGATAGGAGGTGGGGCTGAGGCAGAGTGTGAGAGAAGAATTGGTAATGATAGAAGGTGGAGGACAAGGCATAGAGTGAAAGCAGGATTGGTGGTGATAGAAGGTGGGGCTGAGGCAGAGAGTGAGAGAAGGATTGGTAATGATAGAAGGTGGAGGATTAGACAGATACTGAGAGAAGGATTGGTAATTATAAATGGTGGAGGATGAGAAAGAGAGGGAGAGCAGGATTCGTAGTGATAGGATGAGACAGAGAGTGGGAGCAGGATTGTTAGTGATAGAAAGTGTGGCTGAGGCAGAGAGTGAGAGCAGGATTGGTAATGATAGAAGTTGGAGGATGAGACAGAGTGAGTGCAGGATGCATAGTGATAGAAGGTTGAGGGTGAGAAAGAGAGTGAGAGCAGGATTGGTAGTGATAAAAGGTGAAGATGAGACAGAGTGAGAGCAGGATTCATTGTGATAGAAGTTGGATGAGCCAGAGAGTGAGAGCAGGATTGGTAGTGATAGAAGGTGGAGAATGAGAAAGAGAGTGAGAGCAGGATTCATAGTGATATGATGAGACAGAGAGTGACAGCAGGATTGGTAGTTATACAAGGTGGGGCTGAGGCAGAGAGTGAGAGAAGGATTGGTAATGATAGAAGGTGGGGGATGAGACAGACAGTGAGAGCAGTATTGATAGTGATAGAATGTAGAGGATGAGACAGAGAGTGAGAGCAGGATTGGTAGTGATAGAAGTTGGGGGATGAGATAGAGAGTGGGAGCAGGATTTGTACTAATAGTAGGTGGAGGATAGGACAGAGAGTGAGAGCAGGATTCGTAGTGATAGAAAGTGGAGGGTGAGGCAGAGAGTGAGAGAAGGATTGGTAATGATAGAACATGGAGGATGAGTGTTAGACAGAATCACATCAGTACCCTAATAAAATTATACCCTAATGTGGTATAAAGAGACTAATAAAGTCAAAGTTGCCATTGACTTTATTAGTCTCTTTATACCACAGACCCAGTACAAACCATCTTACATGGAGTACTGGAAAGGGTTTATACGTATCCCTTTTTGTCTGTTTCTCATGGAGCACTGTTTTGCTCCCTTCTCATCAAGACTTGGCTGGTGGCAGTGGTAACTACCCTACTTTTCCTACCGCGGTTATCTTAAATAACCCTGGTATTGTTTTAGTCTATCTTGGTAGCCTCGAACTTAAACCCTCTGGACCATATACATTTTTATAGTGTTCCGGCTGGGTTTATTGGCCATTTCTTTTTAAAAATATCTTTCTCGTGTTTTACTCCACGTGCCAAACCAGGATTGGTTCCTTTGTTCACTGTCTTTTCGTGGGCTTCTACGCAGAAGGACTCCTGCCATGGGTTCCCTTGCTAACCCAAGTCGCACTCCTGTTTGATTGGCTAGGACAGCCACCCTGCTGTGTGAATGAAAGCCAGGCTGTGTGAATGGGGTATAAATGCATAAAAATCAGGTCTCTGGGATTGGAAAGGCAGAGTCACCACTGAAACGAAAGAACCGATGAGGAGCTGACAGAAGAGGACCCCTACAACGACTGAACCACCCAGTGAAGCCCTGCTGCAGGTCCGAATCTTCAGACTCCAATGACAGAAAAGATCCTCCAGGAATCTTCTTCCCCAGATCTGATGGGACCAACCAGTTCACCCAAACTGCAAGCCAGGATTCCCTCCTCTGGTCAAATTCACTGTACAGAGCTACAGTGGGCCGGATAGCCAGGAGTGTCGGACCCTGCTTGGGTTTTAAGGAGTGCACCTTTTATTCATTGCTTTGCTCTGCTGCTGGTTTCTTCCCTGGGCAGTGCAGGACCTTCCAGTCTTCCTACTTCATGTCAGTCCGACAGTCGCTTCAGGAACCGTGAGCCTGCAGGACCTGCCAGGAACGTCTGCCTCAGCTACAGCTTCTTCTCCATTTAAAGGTACTGTGCAAACCTTTTTGTTCATTTCGTCGAGCCACGTTGAAGGTGTGTGAAACCTTTCACCAATCCGAGGGCTTGTCCGTCTCTTCTCTTTAAAATAACATTTCTGACATCCAAATTCGTCCAGAACTCTTGGCAAAGACTTAACCGCGAACTACCCTGTACTGTGTGATCTTGAGCAAAAGACTTTTGTCCTACATACTTTTGCCCTAAGCCTTTTTGATTTGATTCCATCACCGTAGTTCCGCTTTCTATATTGCCCTGCTTAATTACCTGTTGGTGCTGCTCAATTTTAGTCAAACTTTGTTTTTCTCTCCGTTTTTAAATTGCTGGAGTGCCATTTTGCTCACACTTCATTTTGAGTTTAACTTGTCCAGAATCTATTGTGAGTAGTGTGGTGTATTAGTAACGTGATTTTTCAAATGTTTTACTTTAGTGAAATGTTTTGCAACTGATGTGTAAATAAATGTATATTCTTTTACTCAGAAACCTTGAGTCAGTGTTTGTTTGAATCATAGTAATTGCTGTCCTTTGTGTAACTATTTGATAGTGCTCACTTACTCTTGAGATAAGTCTGGCTGCTCAGCCATTGCTACCACTTTACTGTGTAGTACAGGCTTGTACCAAAGGTAATTTGTACTGTCACTTGTAGTCTTAATTGTGTGTGGTGTTCCCAAAAGGTACTGCATATAGTTTTGCCTAACACTGGTGTACAGCGGTGAGGATCAAGTATAGTGATTACACGTAGAGTGCTGCTATTACCTTGGATCAACTAACCACAAGGCTAAACACCACTAAAAAGCAATATTAATCATGTCTGATATGGCAAGCTACAGTCAGGAGACCCTCCTTAGATACGCTGTGGATTATTTAAAAAATCTGTGTAGAGAATGGAACCTCTCTGTTAATAGCAAAAAGTCTGAATTGATTGAAGGATTGTTAGAGAAACAAAGTCTGGAGGGTGGGTCTGAAATACCTGACCTCTCAGCAAATGTGTAAAATAATGAGAATAATAATGTGTCTATTACTGATGAGTTAGAGGAAGAAGACGTGTCTCATAATGTAGGCCTCACTGCTCCCATACCTGCTCAGCAACCTCAACCTTTGTCCACTGGGACCCGACCAGGTCCTACACTCAGTCCTGAATTCATTGCTCTAGAAAAGATGAGGCTTGAATGGGAATTTAAACGTTTGAATACTCAAACTGAACAAAAGCATCAAGAACTTAAGCTCAGAGAAATGGAGTTGAATAATGAACTAGAAATGAAAAGGTTGTCTATTGAAAATGCTTGTCTCCCAGAGTCCTCTAGGTCCTCCAGTCCTAAGAGACCCTGTATGCCTAAAGAAATTGTGGGTATGTATGAGGTTAAGCTTGATATTTTGGAATGGTTGCCAATGTTTGAATATAACCATGGGATTCAAGGTTTTACAGGGAATCAGTTGCTTCCCTGGCTCTTCTCTAGGCTACCCACTGTTGCATCTGTTGTTGTAATGGAGTTCAGGGAGGTGGAGAGGATGGATTATGAGTGCTAGATTTGGGACGACCCCTTCCCAGTACCTTAAGAGGTTTAGGACACTCAAAAATCATGATGGTACCCCTTGGGCTACCTGGGTATGTGAATGTTTGAAAAACTTAGATGGTTGGGTTAAGGGTTACAGAGTAAACACTTATGGAGTTATGAGAAATCTTGTTATGTTGGAGTCAATTTATGATGCCTGCTCTCCTCAGTTCAGACAGCACTTGGCTGATTCAAAGGAGATAGATCCAAAGAAGATAGCTAAGGCTGCTGACTTGAAGGTTGCCAACATGGCTACTCACAAGGATTCTGGGGCAACACAGAAAAAAGATGAGGGAAAGCAGCCAAAGAAAGATAACAAGGAGAATTCCTATACCTCCAATCCAAAAGAGGGCCATAAACAGCAACACAAGGGAAACCAAATCAGGCTAGTGTACCATCTGGACCCAAACCAGATGGAAGTCAGAACAAACCCCCATTCATCAAGACATTTGGGAAATGTTATGTTTGTGAGTCAACGGACCATGTGAAAGGGGATCCCAGATGTAAGGGTAAACCTTCAGGGGTCCACACTGTCCCCTTAGCCTTCTCCCCAGAGGAATAAGTACCTATAGCAAGTGGAAACATTCACCTACTGGCTGATGAACCCACGTGAGTCTCAGGTAGTGTTTCCTTAGTGTCCCTGGGCTTGTGGGAACAACAGAACTTAGATGTCTATAATTCCATCCCAGATAATACTAAAGAGTATTATAAAGATAGTGTTCTTGTAAATGGACAGGAGACCCCTGCCATCCAAGACACAGGAGCCTGCATAACTATGGTGGATGAATCATTTTTCAAAGTTGCGGATGTTGCTAAGGCACCCAAACGCCTCACCAAGTTAGCTGGAGGCGCTGTGCAAATGCTTCCCTAGTTACCAGTTCTCATCCAGTGTAATGCTATGACTGTCAATATTCCTGTTAGTGTGCAGAGTGAAGTGCCTGGGAGAGTTATGTTGGGTAATGACCTGAAAACTCTTGGATTTGTGTCAAGTACCCCCAGACCTCCCAGTAAGAGGAGACAGGCGCTCACTATGCCTGCAAGGGAGAGGACCTTGAGAGGCTCTCCAGAGGAGTTGATACAGGAAACTATCACTCCCACTCCACAAGAGTTGCTCACTGACATTATGGAAAGAAAGAGTCAAAGGGGAAACCCAAGACCTCAAGGAAAAAGTCAGGCAGCACCCCTGTGCTACCAACAAGGACTTCCACAAGATTCTCCAAGATCACACCTGTGATCCCTCCACCTGCTGAGGCAGAGTCTGACATACAACCTCATGTGGTTGAGCCAGTTTCTGAAGAATCAGATCTGGAAGAAGACACTGTTTTGGTTGGAGATCTTGACCCTGTTGAACATCCTATGCTGCAGTCTTTACTGGCAAAGGTGGACCCAAAAGGGCCGCCGAGGTGACCGCGGACATGACACACACATAAGGGGCGCCTGCCACCTAAACAAATACAGCATTTGACCCATCTCTTACTCCCCCACCCTCCCCAAGCACTTTTACGCACCAACACACTCCCCAAAGTTGTATTTCTCCCCCGTTCGTCCCCGCGCTGTCCGCGGATGTCAGCGGATCCAAGATGGCAGGCGCATCAAAACAATGTGACGCACCTCACGCTCCATTCCAGCCAATCAGTGAACACGTTGCATGTCCGCGAACATGACGCAAGCCGATTAGCCAATCAGTGACCTGTCCGCGGTTCGAACAGGGAAGTGTGTCCGCGGAGCGGACATAGATATCACAAATTTTTTGTGATCTACTTTTTGGTCGTTTTAAAAAAAACAAATGGACAGATTTTCACCAAATTTACAAAAGCACGCTTTCAGGACCCAGCTGCTGCTCCTGCCGCAAATTTTATGAAAATCCGTCCAGCGGTTTGGGCTGTAGGACATTCAGTCTATTGGAAAAAAAATACATTTTGGGACCCCTCTATAACTTTGCCCCCACTGGACCAAACCTCACCAAACTTTGCAAAAAAATTCAGAGTGGGCCATATACTGCAAAGTTTGGTGAGCATTCATCCAGGGAGAGCGAAGTTATAAGCCACCCAAAAAGTGCTCTTACTCAGACTTTGGTATTCCAACAACTTTTCAATCAATTCAACCTTTTTGACTTTTACAGTGAGATTCATGGCTTTACCCATTGCTCTAAATTGATCAACTGTTAAAGTGACTGGGGTCTCCTGTCTGTACCTTTCCATATCAGTCATGATAAAACAATTCCTTTTTTTTAATGATGTTTAGCCTTGTGAGAGTTATTTGAACGGTTCTATGTGATTTCGCCGACCTGTTTTTGTTTTTTTTTTTATTCTGGGGGGTGCCCCCCACACACCCCCCTTACTATTATAATAATGCCCCAACCCCAACAAAACACCCCCCAAAATAAAAAAAATAAAAAACAGGGTTTCTGGCGATGTAGAATCCGGCGATGAAAAGTACCACGACCAAAAAAAGGTCGGCGGAATGCATGTATACCATTTGAACAAAGGTAAGAGCAGCACTCTGAGTGTTACAACTATATTTTATACTCACCACTGTACACCAGTGTTAGGCAGAATCACCTGCAGTACCCTTTGGCAACACTACACACAATTAAGACTACAATTCTAAGTACAATTTTACCTTTGGTAGAAGCCTCTACTACAGAGTAATGTGGTAGCAGTGGCTGAGCAGCCAGACTTATCTCAAGAGTAAAGTGAGCAGTGCAAGAGGTTACACAAAGGACTAGCAATCACAGTGGTTCAAACAAACACTTACTCAAGGTTTCTTGGTAAAAGAATATACATTTATTTACACAGTCATTTGGAAAACATTCCACTAGTAAGAGCAGCTCAATATCACAATCGAATATACTACAATACACAACCAATAAGTTATTGAACACGTTTAGTTCCTGTGAAGTAGGAGCAAAATGGTACTTCAGTTACTTTCAAAAGGGGTAAAAAGACAAGGTTATAAAAATTAATAGTACAAATACTTTCTTAGGTAGGGCAAAGAGTTTCAGTTCACTACAACCACCAATTCAATGCAAAAGGCATGGGCCAAAGTCATTGGTTCAGAGTCTTGTATTGGATAGCAGAGTTCGGTAGTAAACGGTAAAGTTCTTGCCACGGTTTTTAGAAGAATTTGGTCAGACAAAAAGTTAGATTTTAGTTTAGGGAAGGACAAGCCTTCAAAGTTGGGAAAGTTTCACAAACTTTCACTGCGGCCAAAGGATTTCCTGACCGGATTTGCACAGTACCTTTGAATTGAAGAAGAGCTGTAGCTGAGGCAGTTGTTCCTAGCAGTTCGAGCAGATTTTTCTGTTCCTGAACTCCAGTCGTGGGCACTGCCCACGGAAGAAGCCACAAGCTTGGCAAAATGTTACTTTAAGGTGTGAGTGCCTTAAAGACCACCTGGTTTCCTTCTCATTGGCTATCTTGTTTTCAGCAGCACTCTGCAGAAAATTCGACCAGTTCCAGAGACGGTGTCCAGGTGACTTGCAAGTAGGTTGTTGCCACCAAACTGAAGGGAAGAAGGTATTCTTGAAGGGCTTCTCTGTCGAGGGAGTTTCAGGCAATTTGGACCTGCAGCAGGGCTTCACCGGTGGACCAGGAGTTGCAGCAGTCGTCTTCCTTCAGCTCGTCTTCGGGTCTTTCGTTCCAGTCGTCTACTCTGCTTTCCAAGTCCCAGAGGCTTGCTTTTAAACAGTTTTCTCCCATTCATTCCAGCCTAGCTGTCCCTCACCCAGCAGGGTGGCTGTCCTTGCTGGACAGTCAGCCAGCCAATCGCATCAGAGTGCTTTTGGGTCTCCGAGGAAACTAAGCACAGGGAGTTCTGGCACCTCCCTCACATCCTGTCCACCCCAGACACTCAGACGCAAGAGGAGGGAATCAGCACTGAAGCCCGATAAAAGCCATGAACAAAGGGACCAAACCTGGTTTGGTGCAGATTCAAACACAAGAAGGACCTTTCCTAAAAGAAATGATGAAAAAAGTTGACCGGAGTCTGGTTTTACAAATAGGTCTTGGGAGCCATATTGAAAAACATGGCAGACCCGATTTTTAGCTACCGGTGTTCGCGGTTGGGAAAAATCATGGAAGTCTGATATAAAACACTGCTCCCAGCCATTTCAAGTGAGAAAGGGTAATATTTGACTGTTACATGAGTGTTTAGACTCAGGGGATGCTAGGCAAACCCTCCAGCACTATATAGGAAGATAGTGTGTGCTGAGCCTGTACATTTAAAAAGACTAGTAAAGACAATTTAACTTTACCTGCTCTGGGAGACAGTAGTCAGTTCCAGAGAAAATATTTCAACCTTGGGGAGTCAGAAAGACACCCCTGTGCCACTGCACTAAAGGTGCTGTGTGACACACAGAAAAAAGATGATGCCTATGGAGTTGTTTAAAACACCACAACCAAAGAACACAAAAGTAAAACACACATCAAAACACATGGAAGAGTGGAGAAAAAAGGCTCACACTCTTCCCAGGTAAAAAATCAAATCCTAGAAATCCAGCTAAGTTGCTGCAGGACTCAAAGGGTAAGAGAAATTACCACATTTTGGAGAAGTCTCTCTAACACTGAGTTAGAGAGTAAGAGCAGGATTCATAGTGATAGAAAGGGGGGCTGAGGCAGAGAGTCAGATAAGGATTGTAATGATAGAAGGTGGAGGATGAGACAGAGAGTGAGAGAAGGATTTGTAATGTTAGAAGGAAGATGAGACAGAGAGTGAGAGCAGGATTCATAGTGAGAGAATGTAGAGGATGAGACATAGAGTGTGAGAGCAGGATTGGTAGTGATAGAAGGTGGAGGATGAGACAGAGAGTGAGAGCAGGATTCGTAGTGATAGTAGGTGGAGGATGGGACAGAGAGTGAGAGCAGGATTCATAGTGATAGTAGGTGGAGAATGGGACAGAGAGTGAGAGAAGGATTGGTAGTGATAGAACATGGAGGAGGAGTTAGAGAGTGAGAGCAGGATCGTGGTGATAGAAAGTGGGGCTGAGGCAGAGAGTCATAGAAGGATTGTATTGATAGAAGGTGGAGGATGAGACAAAGGGTGAGAGAAGGATTGGTAATTTTAGAAGGAAGATGAGAGAGAGAGGAAGAGTAGGATTCAGAATGATAGATGGTGAAGGAGGAGATAAAGAGTGAGAGCAGGATTGGTAATGATAACATTTTGAGGATGGGACAGAGAGTCAGATAAGATTTGGTAATGATAGCAGGTGTGGCTGAGGAAGTGAGTGAGAGAAGGATTGGTAGTGATAGAATGTGGGGCTGAGGCAGAGAGCGAGAGAAGGATTGGTAATGATAGAATGTAGAGGATGAGACAGAGAGTGAGAGCAGGATTGGTAGTGATAGAAGTTGGGGGATGAGACAGAGAGTGAGAGCAGGATTTGTAGTGATGAAAAGTGGAGGGTGAGACAGAGAATGAGAGAAGGATTGGTAGTGATAGAAGGTGGCACTGAGACAGAGATTGAGAGAAGGATTGGTAATGATAGAACATGGAGGATGAGTTATAGAGTGAGAGCAGGATTCAAAGTGATAGAAAGTGGGGCTGAGGCAGAGAGTCAGAGAAGGATTGTAATGATAGAAGGTGGAGTATGAGACAGAGAGTGAGAGAAGGATTGGCAATGTTAGAAGGTGGAAGATGAAAGAGAGAGGAAGAGCAGGGTTCATTGTGATAGATGGTGAAGGAAGAGACAGAGAGCGAGAGCAGGATTGGTAATGATAGAATTTGGAGGATGGGACAGAGAGTTCGATAAGGATTGGTAATGATAGAAGGTGGGGCTCAGGGAGAGAGTGAGAGAAAGATTGGTAGTCATAGAAGGTGGAGGATGGGACAGATTGAGAGCATAATAAGTAGTGAAAGAAGGCAGAGGATGAGGCATAGAGTGAGAGCAGGATTGGTAGTGATAGAAGGTGTGGCTGAAGCAGAGAGTGAAAGAAGTATTGCTAATGATAGAACGTGGAGGATAAAACAGAGAGTGAAAGCAGGATTGGTAGTAATAGAAGGTGGAGGATGGGTCAAAGAGTGAGAGCATGATTGGTAGTGATAGAAGGTGGAGGATGAGATTGAGAGTAAGAGAAGGATTGGTAGTGATAAAAGGTGGAGGATGAGGCAGAGAGTGAGATCAGGATTGGTAGTGGTCGAGGTGGGGCTGAGGCAGAGAGTGAGAGACGTATTGCTAATGATAGAAGATGATGAGAAAGAGTGAGAGAAGGTTTGGTAATGATAGAAGGTGGAGGATGCGACATAGAGTGAGAACAGGATTCATATTGATAGAAGGTGGGGCTGAGGCAGAGAGTGCGAGAATGATTTCTAAAGTTAAAAGGTGGGGCTGAGGTAAAGACTAAGAGAAGGATTGGTAATGATAGAAGGTGATGAGACAGAGAGTACAAGAAGGATTGGTATTGATAGATGGTGGAGGATGAGGCAGAGAGTGAGAGCAGGATTCATAGTGATAGAAGTTGGGGCTGAGGCAGTGATTTAGAAAAGGATTGTCAATGACAGAAGCTGAGGCAGAGATTGAGAGAAAGATTGGTAATGCTTGAAGGCGATGAGCCAGAGAGTGAGAGGAGGATTGGTAATGATACAAGGTGGAGGATAAGATGGATACTGAGAGAGGGATTGGTAATGATAGAAGGTCGAGGATGAGACAGAGTGTGAGAGCAGGACTAGTAGTGATAGGATGAGACAGAGAGTGAGAGCAAGCTTGGTAGTGATAGAAAGTCGGGCTGAGGTAGAGAGTAAGAGAATGATTGGTAATGATAGAAGGTGGAGGATGACACAGAGTGAGAGCAGGATTCTTAGTGATAGAAGGTGGGGCTGAGCCACAGAGTGCGAGAAGGATTGGTAATGATAGAAGGTGGAGGATTAGACAGATATAGAGAGAATGATTGTTAGTGACAGAAGGTGGAGGATTGAGACAGAGAGTGAGAGCAGGATTGGTAATTTCGGAAGCTGGAGGATGAGACAGAGAGTGAGAGCATGATTTGTAGGGATAGAAGGTAGATGAGCCAGAGAGTGAGAGTAGGATTGGTAGTGATAGAACGTGGGGCTTAGGCAGAGAGATGGAGGATTGGTAATGATAGATGGTGGGGGATGAGACAGAGAGTGAGAGAAAGATTGGTAGTGATCGAAGGTGGAGGATGAGACAGAGAGTGAGAGAAGGATTGGTAGTGACAAAAGGTGGAGGATAAGACAGAGAGTTAGAGCAGGATTAGAAGTGACAGAGGGTGGAGGATGAGACAGTAAGGGAGACAAGGATTGGTAATGATGGAAGGTGGGGGATCAGACAGCAAGTGAGAGCAGGATTTGTAGTGATAGTAGGTGGAGGATGGGACAGAGAGTGAGAGCAGGATTCAGAGTGATAGAAGGTAGAGGGTGAGACAGAAAGTGAGAGAAGGATTTGTAGTGATAGAAAGTGGGGCTGACACAGAGAGTGAGAGAAGGATTGGTAATGATAGAATGTAGAGGATGAGACAGAGAGTGAGAGCAGGATTGGTAGTGATAGAAGTTGGGGGATGAGACAGAGAGTGAGAGCAGGATTCGTAGTGATAAAAAGTGGAGGGTGAGACAGAGAATGAGAGAAGGATTGGTAGTGATAGAAGGTGGCGCTGAGACAGAGATTGAGAGATGGATTGGTAATGATAGAACATGGAGGATGAGTTATAGAGTGAGAGCAGGATTCAAAGTGATAGAAAGTGGGGCTGAGGCAGAGAGTTAGAGAAGGATTGTAATGATAGAAGGTGGAGTATGAGACAGAGAGTGAGAGAAGGATTGGTAATGTTAGAAGGTGGAGGATGGGACAGAGAGTTCGATAAGGATTGGTAATGATAGAAGGTGGGGCTCAGGGAGAGAGTGAGAGAAGGATTGGTAGTGATAGAAGGTGGGGCTGAGGCAGAGAGTGAGAGAAAGATTGGTAGTCATAGAAGGTGGAGGATGGGACAGATTGAGAGCATGATAAGTAGTGAAAGAAGGCAGAGGATGAGGCATAGAGTGAGAGCAGGATTGGTAGTGATAGAAGGTGTGGCTGAAGCAGAGAGTGAAAGAAGTATTGGTAATGATAGAACGTGGAGGATAAGACCGAGAGTGAGAGCAGGATTGGTAGTGATAGAAGGTGGAGGATGGGTCAAAGAGTGAGAGCATGATTGGTAGTGATAGAAGGTGGAGGATGAGCTAGAGAGTAAGAGAAGAATTCATAGTGACAGAGGGTGGGAGTGAGGCAGAGAGTGAGAGAAGGATTGGTAATGATAGAAGCTGGAGGAGCAGGCAGAGAGTGAGATCAGGATTGGTAGTGGTCGAGATGGGGCTGAGGCAGAGAGTGAGAGACGTATTGCTAATGATAGAAGATGATGAGAAAGAGTGAGAGAAGGTTTGGTAATGATAGAAGGTGGAGGATGGGACATAGAGTGAGAAAAGGGTTCATAATGATAGAAGGTGGAGCTGAGGCAGAGAGTGCGAGAATGATTGGTAGTGATAGAACGTGGGGTTTAGGGAGAGAGCTGGAGAAGGATTGGTAATGATAATTGGTGGGGGATGAGACAGAGAGTGAGAGCAGGACTAGCAGTGATAGGATGAGACAGAGAGTGAGAGCAAGCTTGGTAGTGATTGAAAGTGGGGCTGAGGTAGAGAGTAAGAGAAGGATTGGTAATGATAGAAGGTGGAGGATGACACAGAGTGAGAGCAGGTTTCTTAGTGATAGAAGGTGGGGCTGAGCCAGAGAATGAGAGAAGGATTGGTAATGATAGAAGGTGGAGGATGAGACAGAGAGTGAGAGCAGGACTAGTAGTGTTAGGATGAGACAGAGAGTGAGAGCAAGCTTGGTAGTGATAGAAAGTGGGGCTGAGGTAGAGAGTAAGAGAAGGATTGGTAATGATAGAAGGTGGAGGATGACGCAGACTGAGAGTAGGATTCTTAGTGATAGAAGGTGGGGCTGAGCCAGAGAGTGAGAGCATGATTGGCAGTGACAGAAGGTGGAGGATGAGACAGAGAGTGAGAGCAGGATTGGTAGTGACTGAAGCTGGAGGATGAGACAGAGAGTGAGAGAAGGATTGGTAATGATAGAAGGTGGAGGATTAGACAAATATAGAGAGAATGATTGGCAGTGACAGAAGGTGGAGGATGAGACAGAGAGTGAGAGCAGGATTGGTAGTGACGGAAACTGGAGGATGAGACAGAGAGTAAGAGCATGATTCGTAGGGATAGAAGGTGGATGACACAGAGAGTGAGAGCAGGATTGGTAGTGATAGAACATGAGGCTTAGACAGAGAGCTGGAGTAGGATTTGTAATGATAGATGGTGGGGGATGAGACAGAGAGTTAGAGAAAGATTGGTAGTGATTGAAGGTGGAGGATGAGACATAGAGTGAGAGAAGGATTGGTAGTGACAAAATTTGGAGGATAAGACAGAGAGTTAAAGCAGAATTAGAAGTGACAGAAGGTGGAGGATGAGACAGAATGGGAGACAAGGATTGGTACTGATAGAAGGTGGGGGATCAGACATCAAGTGAAAGCAGGATTTGTAGTGATAGTAGGTGGAGGATGGGACAGAGAGTGAGAGCAGGATTCAGAGTGATAGAAGGTAGAGGGTGAGACAGAAAGTAATAGAAGAATTTGTAGTGATAGAAAGTGGGGCTGACACAGAGAGTGAGAGAAGGATTGGTAATGATAGAAGGTGGGGGATGAGACAGAGAGTGAGAGAAGGATTGGTAGTGTTAGAAGGTGGAGGATGAGCCAGAGTTGAGAGAAGGATTGGTAGTGACAGAAGGTGGAGGATGAGACAGAGAGTGAGAGAAGGATTGGTAGTGATAGAAGCTGGAGGATGAGACTTAGAATGAGAGAAGGATTAGTAGTGATAGAAAGTGGGGCTGATGCAGAGAGTGAGAGAAGGATTGGTAGTGATAGAAGGTGGCACTGAGACAGAGATTGAGAGAAGGATTGGTAATGATAGAACATGGCGGATGAGTTATAGAGTGAGAGCAGGATTCAAAGTGATAGAAAGTGAGGCTGAGGCAGAGAGTCAGAGAAGGATTGTAATGATAGAAGGTGGAGTATGAGACAGAGAGTGAGAGAAGGATTGGTAATGTTAGAAGGTGCAAGATGAAAGAGAGAGGAAGAGCAGGGTTCATGGTGATAGATGGTGAAGGAAGAGACAGAGAGCGAGAGCAGGATTGTTAATGATAGATTTTGGAGGATGGAACAGAGAGTGCCATAAGGATTGGTAATGATAGAAGGTGGGGCTCAGGGAGAGAGTGAGAGAAGGATTGGTAGTGATAGAAGGTGGGGCTGAGGCAGAGAGTGAGAGAAAGATTGGTAGTCATAGAAGATGGAGGATGGGACAGATTGAGAGCATGATAAGTAGTGAAAGAAGGCAGAGGATGAGGCATAGAGTGAGAGCAGGATTGGTAGTGATAGAAGGTGTGGCTGAAGCAGAGAGTGAAAGAAGTATTGGTAATGATAGAACGTGGAGGATAAGACAGAGAGTGAGAGCAGGATTGGTAGTGATAGAAGGTGGAGGATGGGTCAAAGAGTGAGAGCATGATTGGTAGTGATAGAAGGTGGAGGATGAGATAGGGAGTAAGAGAAGGATTGGTAGTGATAAAAGGTGGAGGATGAGCCAGAGAGTGAGAGAAGAATTCATAGTGATAGAGGGTGGGAGTGAGGCAGAGAGTGAGGGAAGGATTTGTAATGATAGAAGCTGGAGGAGGAGGCAGAGAGTGAGATCAGGATTGGTAGTGGTCGAGGTGGGGCTGAGGCAGAGAGTGAGAGATGTATTGCTAATGATAGAAGATGATGTGAAAGAGTGAGAGAAGGTTTGGAAATGATAGAAGGTGGAGGATGGGACATAGAGTGAGAACAGGATTCATATTGATAGAAGGTGGGGCTGAGGCAGAGAGTGCGAGAAAGATTGGTAGTGATAGAACGTGGGGCTTAGGGAGAGAGCTGGAGAAGGATTGGTAATGATAATTGGTGGGGGATGAGACAGAGAGTGAGAGCAGGACTAGTAGTGATAGAATGAGACAGAGAGTGAGAGCAAGCTTGGTAGTGATAGAAAGTGGGGCTGAGGTAGAAAGTAAGAGAAGGATTGGTAATGATAGAAGGTGGATGATGACACAGAGTGAGAGCAGGATTCTTAGTGATAGAAGGTGGGTCTGAGCCAGAGAGTGAGAGAAGGATTGGTAATGATAGAAGGTGGAGGATGAGGCAGAGAGTGAGAGCAGGACTAGTAGTGATAGGATGAGACAGAGAGTGAGAGCAAGCTTGGTAATGATAGAAAGTGGGGCTGAGGTAGAGAGTAAGAGAAGGATTGGTAATGATAGAAGGTGGAGGATGACACAGAGTGAGAGCAGGATTCTTAGTGATAGAAGGTGGGGCTGAGCCAGAGAGTGAGAGAAGGATTGGTAATGACAGAAGGTGGAGGATTAGACAGATATAGAGAGAATGATTGGCAGTGACAGAAGGTGGAGGACGAGACAGAGATTGAGAGCAGGATTGGTAGTGACGGAAGCTGGTGGATGGGAGAGAGAGTGAGAGAAGGATTGGTAATGATAGAAGGTGGAGGATTAGACAGATATAGAGAGAATGATTGGCAGTGACAGAAGGTGGAGGACGAGACAGAGATTGAGAGCAGGATTGGTAGTGACGGAAGCTGGTGGATGGGACAGAGAGTGAGAGCATGATTCGTAGGGATAGAAAGTCGATGAGAGTAGGATTGGTAGTGATAGAACGTGGGGCTTAGGCAGAGAGCTGGAGAAGGATTGGTAATGATAGATGGTGGGGGATGAGACAGAGAGTGAGAGAAAGATTGGTAGTGATCGAAGGTGGAGGATGAGACAGAGAGTGAGAGAAGGATTGGTAGTGACAAAATGTGGAGGATAAGACAGAGAGTTAGAGCAGGATTAGAAGTGACAGAAGGTGGAGGATGAGACAGAAAGGGAGACAAGGATTGGTAATAATAGAAGGTGGGGGATCAGACAGCAAGTGAGAGCAGGATTTGTAGTCATAGTAGGTGGAGGATGGGACAGAGAGTGAGAGCAGGATTCAGAGTGATAGAAGGTAGAGGGTGAGACAGAAAGTGAAAGAAGGATTTGTAGTGATAGAAAGTGGGGCTGACACAGAGAGTGAGAGAAGGATTGGTAATGATAGAATGTGGAGGATGAGACAGAGAGTGAGAGAAGGATTGGTAGTGATCAACGGTGGAGGATGAGACAGAGAGTGAGAGAAGGATTGGTAATGATAGAACATGGAGGATGAGTTATAGAGTGAGAGCAGGATTCAAAGTGATAGAAAGTGGGGCTGAGGCAGAGAGTCAGAGAAGGATTGTAATGATAGAAGGTGGAGTATGAGACAGAGAGTGAGAGAAGGATTGGTAATATTAGAATGTGGAAGATGAAATAGAGAGGAAGAACAGGGTTCATGGTGATAGATGGTGAAGGAAGAGGCAGGATTGGTAATGATAGAATTTGGAGGATGTGGCAGAGAGTCAGATAAGGATTGGTAATGATAGAAGGTGGGGCTGAGGGAGAGAGTGAGAGAAGGATAGATAATGATAGAAGGTGGAGGATGAGACAGAGTGAGAGCAAGATTCATAGTGATAGCAGGTGGGGCTGAGGCAGAGAGTTGGAGAAGGATTGGTAACGATAGAAGGTGGAGGATGAGACAGAGAGTGAGAGCTGGATTGGTAGTGACAGAAGGTGGAGGATGAGACAGGGATTGAGAGAAGGATCCATAGTGATAGAAGGTGTAGGATAAGACAGAGAGTGAGAGAAGGATTGGTAATGATAAAAGGTGGAGGATGAGACAGAAAGTGAGAGAAGGATTGTTATTAATAGAAGGTGCAGGTGAGGCAGAGAGTGAGATCAGGATTGGTAGTGATAGAACATGGAGGATGGGACAGATAGTGAGAGCAGGATTCGTAGTGATAGAACTTGGAGGGTGAGACAGAGAGTGAGAGAATGATTGGTAGCGATAGAAGTGGAGGATGTGACAGAGATTGAGAGAAGGATTGGTAGTGATAGAGGGTGGAGGATGAGACAGAGAGTGAGATAAGGATTGTTATTGATAGAAGGTGGGGCTAAGGCAGAGAGTGAGATTAGGATTGGTAGTGATAGAATGTGGAGGATGGGACAGAGAGTGGGAGCAGGATTGGTAGTGATAGAGGAGGCACAGCTTCTGTCAATGTTTACTTATATATTCTGGCATTCATACAGCACACCGAACCTGGAGGTATCTGGGTGCTTTTACTTATGAAAATTGGTTACAGGAGTTGCTTAGTTACGGTAGGCGTGAAGTACAGTCCGGAAAGCCGTGTCTCAGGAATGCAGAGGGGCTGCGTCAAACATATGGGTACGTGCATTGGAAATAAACAGTAGAATATCCAGTGCTGTAGGCAGGGTGTGCGTGCAGCGGGCAACAGAGACACGGACAGGGTGGTCTCCATGTCTTCTAGGTAAGGGCAGCTGCCAGGATCAGACACAGATAGGATGGTGTCCATGTCTGCTGGGTAGGGGCAGCTGCCAGGATCACATACAGAGAGGATGGTCGCCATGTCTGCTAGGTAGGAGCATTTGCCAGGATCAGACACAGACAGGATGGTCTCCATGTCGGGCACTGCTGAAGGGTCATGCTGGGTAGTGGCAGCTGCCAGGATCAGACACAGCCAGGATGTTCTCTATGTTTGCTAGGTAGGGCAGCTGCCAGGATCAGACACAGGCAGGATGGTCGCCATGTCTGCTAGGTAGGGGCAGCTGCAGGATCAGACACAGACAGGATGGTCTCCATGTCTGCTGGGTAGGGGCAGCTGCCAGGATCAGACACAGATAGGGTGGTTTCCATGTCTTCTAGGTAGGGCAGCTGCCAGGATCAGACACAGATAGGATGGTCACCATGTCTGCTAGGTAGGGGCAGCTGCCAGTATCAGACACAGACAGGATGCTCACCATGTCTGCTGGGTAGGGGCAGCTGCCAGGATCAGACACAGACAGGATGGTCGCCATGTCTGCTGGGTAGGGGCAGCTACCAGGATCAGACACAGACAGGATGGTCACCATGTCTGCTAGGTAGGGGCAGCTGCCAGGATCAGACACAGACGGGATGGTCACCATGTCTGCTGGGTAGTGTAACCTGCCAGGATCAGACACAGGCAGAATGGTCGCCATGTCTGCTGGGTAGGGGACGCTGCCAGGATCAGACACAGACAGGATGGTCGCCATGTCTGCTGGGTAGGGGAACCTGCCAGTATCAGACACAGACAGGACGGTCGCCATGTCAGGCGCTGCTGAAGGGCCATGCTGGGTAGGGGCAGATGCCAGGGTCAAACACAGACAGGATGGTCGCCATATCTGCTAGGTAGGAGCAGCTGCCAGGATCAGACACAGACAGGGTGGTCTCCATGTCGGGTGCTGCTGAAGGGTCATACTGGGCAGGGGTAGCTGCCAGGATCAGACACAGACAGGATGGTGTCCATGTCTGCTTGGTAGGGGCAGCTGCCAGGATCAGACACAGACAGGATGGACACCATGTCTGCTAGGTAGGAGCAGCTGCCAGTATCAGACACAGACAGGGTGGTCTCCATGTCGGGTGCTGCTGAAGGGTCATACTGGGTAGGGGTAGCTGCCAGGATCAGACATAGACAGGATGGTGCCATGTCTGCTTGGTAGGGGCAGCTGCCAGGATCAGACACAGACAGGATGGTCAACATTTCTGCTATGTAGGGAGAGCTGCCAGGATCAGACACAGGCAGGATGGTCTCCATGTCAGGCGCTGCTGAAGGGTCATGCTGGGTAGGGGCAGCTGCCAGGATCAGACACAGACAGGATGGTCGCCATGTCTGCTAGGTAGGAGCAGCTGCCAGGATCAGACACAGACAGGGTGGTCTCCATGTCGGGTGCTGCTGAAGGGTCATACTGGGCAGGGGTAGCTGCCAGGATCAGACACAGACAGGATGGTGTCCATGTCTGCTTGGTAGGGGCAGCTGCCAGGATCAGACACAGACAGGATGGTCAACATTTCTGTTAGGTAGGGAGAGCTGCAAGGATCAGACACAGGCAGGATGGTCTCCATGTCAGGCGCTGCTGAAGGGTCATACTGGGCAGGGGTAGCTGCCAGGATCAGACATAGACAGGATGGTCGCCATGTCTGCTGGGTAGGGGCAGCTGCCAGGATCAGACACAGACAGGATGGTCTCCATGTCAGGCACTGCTGAAGGGTCATACTGGGCAGGGGTAGCTGCCAGGATCCGACACAGACAAGATGGTCGCCATGTCTACTAGGTAGGGGCAGCTGCCAGGATCAGACACAGACAGGATGGTCACCATGTCTGCTGGGTATGGGTAGCTGCCAGTATCAGACACAGACAGGATGGTCTCCATGTCAGGTGCTGCTGAAGGGTCACGCTGGGTTGGGGCAGCTGCCAGGATCAGACACAGACAGGATGGTGTCCATGTCTGCTGGGTAGGGGCAGCTGCCAGGCTCAGAAACAGACAGGATGGTCGCCTTAGTCTGCTGGGCAGCTGGCAGGATCAGACACAGACAGGATGGTCGCCATGTCTGCTGGGTAGGGGCAGCTGCCAGGATCAGAAACAGACAGGATGGTCGCCATCTCTGCTGGGTAGGGGCAGCTGCCAGGATCAGAAACAGACAGGATGGTCACCATGTCTGCTGGGTAGGGGCAGCTGCCAGGATCACACACAGACAGGATGGTCGCCATGTCTGCTGGGTAGGGGCAGCTGCCAGGATCAGAAACAGACAGGATGGTTGCCATGTCTGCTGGGCAGCTGCCAGGATCAGAGCACAGTGCACACGTATGTTAAAGGTAAGCTCTAATAATAGCAAATGGGCATGTTAGGCATGGTAAGGTGTCACGTATTATAAGGTAGGTAACTTTATATTGGGTGCAACACGGCGCTGGGAGCGAAATGGTGGATGGGTTGTGTTGGTTAGAGTGGAAGCAGCAGGGCGAGATTACTCACATGACAGGGAAAGGGGTCTGGTAGGTCGTTATGGTGAATGCAGAATAGTGGAAGCACTTGCCGCATAGGGAGCTGGAGCTGGGAAAGTTACCGCAGGTCTCCTATCTGCCCTCTGCATCAGTGCCCCCATGGTTCAGATCCCGGCTCGCCCTCTGGCACCTTGTGTCCATGCCCATGAGCACAGTCTAGAAGAGGGCACCACACAGAGAGGCGTGTGGACATCACCCTGTGTATGCCCCTTCAGCACAGCCCCGAAGAGTGCACCACACAGAGATGTGTGTGGACATCACTCTCTGCCTGCCCCTGCTGCACAGCCTGAAGAGTGCAGCACACAGAGAGGCGTGTGGCCATCACCCTGTCCCTGCCCCTGCTGCACAGCACCAAAGAGTGCACCACAAAGAGAGGTGTGTGGACATCACTCTCTGCCTGCCCCTGCTGCACAGCCTCGAAGAGTGCTCCACAAAGAGAGGCGTGTGGACATCACCCTGTGTATGCCCCTTCAGCACAGCCCCGAAGAGTGCACCACACAGAGAGGTGTGTGGACATCACTCTCTGCCTGCCCCTGCTGCACAGCCTGAAGAGTGCAGCACACAGAGAGGCGTGTGGCCATCACCCTGTCCCTGCCCCTGCTGCACAGCACCAAAGAGTGCACCACAAAGAGAGGTGTGTGGACATCACTCTCTGCCTGCCCCTGCTGCACAGCCTCGAAGAGTGCTCCACAAAGAGAGGTGTGTGGACATCACCCTGTGCATGCCCCTGCTGCACAGCCCTGAAGATTGCACCACACAGAGAGGTGTGTGGACACCACTCTCTGCCTGCCCCTGCTGCACAGCCCCGAAGAGGGCACCACGCAGAGAGGCGTGTGGACATCACCCTGTGCATGCACAGCACCGAAGAGTGCAGCACACAGAGAGGCATGTGGCCATCACCCTGTGTATGCCCCTTCAGCACAGCCCGGAAGAGTGCAGCACACAAAGAGGTGTGTGGACATCACTCTCTGCATGCCCCTGCTGCATAGCCCTGAAGAGTGCAGCACACAAAGAGGCGTGTGGACATCACTCTCTGCCTGTCCCTGATGCACAGCCCCGAAGAGTGCAGCACACACAGAGGTGTGTGGCCATCACCCTGTGTCTCCTGCCCCACTATAACACAAACTACAAAAGAAGTGTCAAACATGAACCGTGCACGTCCTTACCATGAACAGCGCAATCCTCTTCCTATCCGTTAAAGGTGCTCAGAAGAGCCTTTGATTCAACAGTTTGTTTATTTTCAAAAACTTAATGGAAGACACTCCTTAAATATGAGATGTGGTTCCAGTAAAGGAGATCCTGACCAACCTTGTGTCTCCTCTGGGTCCTCCTACATCGTGTCTTCTGCCCTCAGAGACTGAAGCCTCTCTCCATCCATCAGAGGGTGAGTGTCCGGGAGCCAGAGGGTGGGGGGAGAAGTGTGCGAGTGGCTGCCTGTGCCCGGTACTTATAGAGGAGCCCTTTGGATGTTCGCCTATGGAGCCTTCTATTTATAGATGTGTCATTTGTCATATTTCTCCATTTTAGGTAGCAAACCAACTTTGATTTTGATGGAATAACAAAACGCTTACAATTTATTTTAGAGCTAAAAAATATTCAATAAACATGTTTACCTGTTAGGAAATGCAGAAGCGCGCAGGTGTGAGAACACCAGACCTGGCACTTGTTAGGCAGAATCACATGCAGTACCCTTTGGGAACACTACACACAATTAAGACTACAAGTGCAAGTACAATTTCACCTTTGGTACAAGCCTGTACTACACAGAAAAGTGGTAGCGATGGCTGAGCAGCCAGACTTATCTCAACAGTAAAGTGAGCAGTACAATAGGTTACACAAAGGACTTGCAGTCACAGTGGTTCAGACAAACACTTACTCAAGGTTTCTTGGTAAAATAATATACATTTATTTACACAGTCAGTTGGAAAACATTCCACTAGTAAGAGCAGCTCAATATCACAATCTAATACACTACAATACACAACCAATCAGTTTCTGAACAAGTTTAGCTCCCTTGAAGTGGGAGCAAAATAGCACTTCAGTTACTTTTAAAAAGGGGTAAAAAGACAAGATTAAAAGAATTAAAGCACAAATGCTTTCATAGGTAGGGCAAATAGTTTCAGTTCACTACAACCAGCAATTCAATTCAATAGGCCTGGGCCAAAGTCAATGGTTCAGAGTTTGGATAGGATAGCACAGTTCTGGTAGTAAACGGTTAAGTATTTGCCACGGTTTTTAGAAGTAGTTGGTCAGACGAAAAGTTATATGTCGGTTTAGGGAAGGACAAGCCTTCAAAGTTTGGAAAGTTTCACAAACTTTCACCGCAGCAGAAAGGATTTCCTGACCACACTTGCATAGTACCTTTAAAGAGAAGAAAAGCTGTAGCTGTGGAAGTTGTTCCTGGCAGTTCCTGCAGATCTCGCTGTTCCTGCGCTTCAGTCATGGGGACAAGAAGAAGGACATCGGGTGGTTCCTGCACTACACAGGGAAGAGGCCACAAACTTGGCAACATGTCGGTTTAAGTTGTGAGTGTCTTAAAGTCCACAGGCTGGAAAAATTCGACCAGTTTGGAAACTGTCCAGGTGGCTTGTGAGTTGGTTATTCCCACCAAATTTAAGGGAAGAAGTTATCCTTGAAGGCAATCACACCAGAGTACATTTGGGTCTCCTAGGAGACTAAGCACAGGGAGTTTTGGGCACCTCCCTCACATCCTTTTCACCCCAGACACTCAGGCGCCAGAGGAGGGCTTCAGCACTGAAGCCCGCCAAAAGCCATGAACAAAGTGGCCAAACCTGGTTTGGCGTGCAGAGACAAACACTAGAAGGACCTTTCCTAAAACAAACGCCAAAAAAAGTTGACTGGAGTCTGTTTTGACAGAAATGTCTTGGGCGCCATATTGAGAAACATGGCTGACCCGATTTTTAGCTACCGGTGTTCGTGGTCAGGAAAAATCATGGTAGTCTGTTCTAAACCACTGCCACCAACCATTTCAAGAGAGAAAGGGTTACATTTGACTGTTACATGAGTGTTTAGACATAGGGGATGCTAGGCAACCCCTCCAGCACTCTATAGGAAGATTGTGTGTGCTGGGTCTTGAGTGGAAGGTCAGGTCATTTTTGACCTCCCTCCCCTTCTTTCCCTCTCCCCTACGTGCACTATGCCCGCCCCATAGCTGGTCACGTGCCTTCGGCCCGAGGTACGGAACGCCCCTGGGTCGATACATAGGTGCAGCATATATTAGAGGGCTGGGATCTAACTCCATTTCGTAAAGAACCCTTGTTAGGGAGAATTCTCTCCTATGGCTAATTTCCCTTACCTACAGTGTCCCCCAACAGCTTTGCTGGATTTGAAGGGTTTATTTTTTTCTCCTGCTAAGAGTGAGACCCTTTTTTCCCACTCTTAGACAGATTGCTAGTGTGTGTTTTAGGCTATCTTGTGTGCTTCTGGTCTATGGGGTTTTTCTCACCTTCATAGGAATCATATTTTACCATGTGTGGTAGACAGCACCCTCCATGCTGTACCATAGGGGTGTCGTAGCGACCCTCAAACATAGACTCCATACCCTGGGACTGACTACTGTCTCACTGCTCACTGCTGGAGCAAACTACCACTTGAACTCAGAACGGAACAACCATACCCGAATTTCAGGCACAAGATAATCAATTGGTTGTGTGCCAATGACATATAACTTTTACCCTACCTCCTACCTAGCCACGACCTACCTTTGCCTGGACACCCCAAGACATGCCCTCTGGATACTTGCTTGTATATTTTCCTGTATATAACTGATTTTTGCCCTTGTTTTATATATATTTGATTGTACATAGTCTCACTCATATTTGCTTTATCTTTCCACTGTGTTGTACATACTCACGCCAAACATTGTAACAAGCTTAAGTCTTCATGTAAACTGTTGCGCCCGGCTACCCACGGGTTTGGAGCGCATTAACAAATAAACAAACAAACAAACAAACAAACAGGGCATGTAAAGTTCCCATTGACTTTACTAGTCAATTCTTATGAACAAAACCAGTACAACCCATCTTACTATGGATGTACTGGGAAGGGTGAATCATTTTTCCCTAGTGTTCATTTTCGAGTGGGCACTGTACAGTCCCTCTCTCAAAAGTTTCTGGCTGGTGGAAGTGGGTACTACCATAAATATTCGACTGCAAATATTTTCCCTATGGGATTTTCCCATTGTTCCAGGCTACAACTTTTACTGACAGCCTCTAACATACTGCCGGTTTATTTTAATATTAACTTTACTCCGGTAGGTTTTTATTGCCAGAACTTTGATTTAATTTCTTTCTCGTGTCTTTTTCTGTAGTCCTAACCCAGCTTGGGGATCCTTTGTCCATCCTTTTGGCGGGCTTCTGCACAGAAGCCCTCCTCCAGGCACCACTGAGTCTGGGGTAGACAGGATGTGTGGGAGGGGGAATAGGCTCCCTGGACAGGGTTGCCTACGCAACCCAAGTCGCACTCTGCCCTGTTAGGCTGGGGGGTTCTCCCAAAAGGAGAGCCACCCCACTGTGTGAGTGACAGCTAGGCTGTATGAATGGGGGTCTTGCTACATAAAAGCAGGGTCCTGAGGACTGGAGGACAAGACGTCGCCACTGGAACTAAAAAGCCAAAGAGGAGAGAAGCCAAAGACATCTGCAATGACTGAACCACCGGTGAAGCCCTGCTGCAGATCCTCACCACTTTACTCCAACGACTCGAGAAGATCTTCACCTGCAAGAGTCTTCTTCCCTTGAGCTGTTGGGGCCAACCAGTTTGCCAATCGCCTTCCAGGACCTGCCTTGGTCGAATTGCCAGTGCCAAGCACTAGGAGACCGGATAGCCAGACACCCGTCCACCCAGACCGCGATTTAAAGGAGCGTACCTTTTATTCGTTTGGCAGCACCACGGCTGGTTTCATCCCTGGGCAGTGCAGTAACTCGAACCTTCGTCCACGACAAGAGCCTCTCTTCCTCTGCTGATCTCCCGAACTACAGGAACTGCAATGAACTACCACCACCGCAGGAGCCTCTTCCACTTTTAAAGCATATTGTTCCGCCAGGCCTCACTTTTCGTTGGGTACTTCTAAAGCTGTTTTAAATCCTTTACTTACCTACTGGGTTGGCCGCACCTATCATCTAACATTGTCTTTCATCTTCTGCAACCGCCTTTTCAAATCGTTTAACAAAGACTTGACTGCAGCTACAAGAACATTTTGCTCCTGGGCATTTTGCCCTGTACCACTGACTCTGTCACAGGCCTGTTGACTCTGGCTAAATCTGTTACAACTGCCTTCTCTAGATTGCTTCTCACCTAGAAATGTGTTGGTGTACCTAATTCTTATAACCACCTTTTCCTTCCCTCTTTTTAAACTTGTGAAGTGCCATTTTGCTCGGTTTTCACCTCAGTATAATACATGCTAAAGTACTGCCTTGCCTAACTTGTTCACACTCTTATTGGGAAGTGTTGCTGGCTTGTTTAAGAGTATATTCCTGTATAACTTGGCCTTTCCCTCCCCTTTGAGAAATTGTTAGTGTGCCATTTCTGCTTGGTTTTCACTGTGCCGTTTTGCTCACTTTTCACTCTTGCTCAAACTTGTCTATAATTTAAATAGGGAGTTGTGTATACTTTTCTTGACTGATTTAACTTGCTTTTATAATAGTGATTTGTGTGTGAACATCAGAGTGTGAAAAATAAATATATATTCTTTTTGATACAAAGCTTTGGTCAGTGTTTCCTTGTTCCATAGTATTGTAGTCCTGTTGTGTAAACCCTGAATACTGCTCATCTCCCTCTTGAGATAAGTCTGAATGCTCAGCCACAGCTACCAACTAAATCTTTGTGGTGCAGACTGATACCAAAGGGGATTTACTGCATATACCTGTAGTCTTAATCTTCTGTAGTGCTCCCTAAGGGAACTGCACAGGATTCTGCCTAACACTGATGTACAGTGGTGAGGATAAAAGTATTGGATTTACATTTTAGAGTGCTGCTAGTACCTTGGTTCAATTAACCACACGTCTTAACAATCACTAAAAGGTAATTTTAAAGAAAGTCCAAAAAATTGAAAGCTATAGCTAGGAGACCCTCCTTGTAAACACTGCTTATTATTTAAAATATCTGTGTAGACAGAAAAGTCGTCCTGTCAAAGGCAAGAAATCAGAAATGATTGAAAGATTGTTATAACACCAAAGACTAGAGAGTATAGCTGTTGTGCCTACCCCTCCAGCAAATGTAGCAAACCTTGAGGATGATAATGTTGATGATGGTATTGTTGAAGCAGATGAGGAAGAGGAGAATAACAATGTCACCCCCTCAGAATCTCGGCCTGCTCAAAGGACTGAACCTATTGCTACTGGACCATTGTCAGGTCCCACATTAAGTCCTGAATTTATCACTCTAGAAAAAATGAGACTTGAACTTTAATTCAAAAGAATTAGTTCCCAAACTGAACTGAGACATCAAGAACTAAGGATCGAAGAAATAGAGCTCAACCATGAGCTAGAGATGAAGAAATTGTCTTTGGAAAATGCTTCTCTCCCCGAATCCTCTAGATCCTCTAGTCCAAAAAGACCCTGGATGCCTAAAGAGATTGTGGGTATGTATGAACCTAAGTTGGATGTGTTAGACGGTTAGCTAGGTTTCAGTACAATCATGTGCTCCAGTACATCACAGGGAATCAGCTGATCCCTTGGTTGTTCAATAGGCTCCCCCCTGTTGCATCTGATGTGGTAATGGAGTTGGGGGAGGTGGATATGATGGACTATGAATGTGTGAAGCTAGCTTTGATAGCTAGATTTGGGAAGACCCCTTCCTAGTACCTTAAGAGGTGTAGGACCCTCAAAAAGCATGATAGAACACCTTGGTCTACTTGGGTGAATGAGTGTTTGAAAAACTTAGAGGGATGGATTAAGGGTTACAGAGTGAACACTTATGAAGGAATGAGAAAGCTTGTATTGTTGGAGTCTCTATATGATGCCTGCTCTCCTGAGGGCTGACAGCACGTAGCTGATTCAAAATAACTAGATTCCAAGAAACTAGCTAAGGCTGCTGACTTGTGGGTTGCCAACAGGGCTAATCACAACGATTCTGGGGTCACTCAGAAAAAGGATGAGGAAAAGCAGCCAAAGAAAGACAACAAAGAAAATTCAAATAATTCCAATTCCAAAGAGGGCCACAAACAAAATTCTAAGGGTAAGCCACAAGGGAAACCTAATCAGGATAGATTACCTCCTGGTCCCTGACCAGAAGGGGGTCAGAAAAAAACACCATTCATAAAGACATTTGGGAAATGTTTTGCTTGTGGTTCAACTGATCATATGAAAGGGGATCCCAGATATAAGGGTAAACCTTCAGGGATCCACACGATCTCCTTAGCCTTCACTCCAGATGGGGAAGTACCAATGACCAGTTGAAACTTTTAACTACTAGCTGAAGACCCCACCCGAGTCTCAGCTAGTGTATCTTTAGTATCCTTGGGGTTGTGGGAACAACAGAATTTAGATGTGTGTAATTCTATCCCAAATCATACTAAAGAGTATTATAAGGACAGTGTCCTAGTCAATGGTCAGGAGACCCTTACCATTAGAGACACTGGGTCCAGCATAACTGTGGTGGATGAATCATTTTTCAAGGTTGAGGATGTTGCTAAGGCACCCAAATGCCTCACCAAGTTAGCTGGAGGGCCTGTGCAGATGCTTCCCCAGTTACCAGCTCTCATCCAGTGCAATGACATGACTGTCAGAATACCTGTTAGTATACAATCTGAAGTACCTGGAAGGGTGTTGTTGGGCAATGATCTAAAAGATCTTGGAGTAGGGTCAAGTACTCTCAGACCTCCTAGTAAGAGATTACGGGAGCTCACCAGACCTGTAAGGGAGAGGACCTTAAGAGGCCCTCCTGAGGAGATGATGGAAAAATAAATCACTCCTAATCCACTGGAGTTACTAACTGCAATTTTGAGACAACCAGAGGCAAAGGGAAACCCAAGACGTCTAACAAGAAACCAGCAGAAAGCACTCCAGTGCTGCCAACCAGGAAATCTCCTAAGTTAGCAAAACTCCCACCTGTGATTCCACCTCCAGCTGAGGCTGAGAGGGAGGTACCATCCTGTGTGGTTGAACTAGAGCCTGAGGATTTAGATCTAGTAGGAGGCCAGGATCTTATTGGAGATCTGCACTCTGTGGACCATACCGAGCTGCAGTCTTTACTGGCAGAAGGTGGCCCCAACAGGGCAGACTTCAGCAGGGGACAAAGAGAATGTCCAACTCTGGAAGGTCTTTGCCACCAGGCAGCTTCTCAGTTTGAAGGGCAAGAGCCTGGGAAGTATAGGTTACACTGGAAAAAATTACCTCTTCTATAGTGACCCGAATGAGTCAACACATGGAGACGACAAAAGACTTGTAGTGCCCCAAGGGAACAGACTCCAAATCTTGCAAATAGCCCATGAGATACCTTTGGCTGGTCACTTGAGCTTTAAGAAGACCAAGGAAAGGCTTTCTCTCTACTTTTTTTGGCCTAAAATGGGGGCTGAAGTAGATACGTATTGCAAGATTTGCCACACCTGCCAAACGTCTGGTAAGAGTGGCTCCAAGAATGTGGCACCCTTAGTGCCTCTCCCTGTAGTGGGAGTACCATGTGAGAGGGTGGGAATCGACATTATCGGTCCTCTTGACCCTCCAACCTCTTCAGACAACAGGTTCATCCTTGTTGTAGTAGACCATGCTACTAGGTGCCCGGAAGAAATTCCTATGAGGACTGTTACAGCTCAGGCTGTGACTAAGGCCCTCCTTGGTATTTTACCATGGTTGTATTTCCTAAGCAGGTAATATCCCACAGGGGGTCAAATCTCATGTCCCACTACATGAAGGCTATGTGGAAAAACTGTGGAGTTACCTACAAGTTCTCAACAGCATACCACCCTCAGACAAATGGATTGGTAGAAAGATTTAACAGAACCATAAAGAGCATGATGGGAGCTTTAGAGGACCCCCTTAAAAATATGGGACCTTCTACTGCCATGCCTCCTCTTTGCATATAGAGAAGTCCTTCAGGAGGGAGTGGGTTACAGTCCTTTTGAACTTCTCTATGGCCATCTGGTCAGAGGTTCATTGGCCCTGATCAAGGAGGGGTTAGAGAGTGCTCCTTCCCCCAACCCAGTCAGAGTGACTGACTATGTGATAGGACTCCGGAGGAGAATGTCACACATGATGGCTGAGGCAAATGATAACTTGAAAGCAGGTCAGGCTCTGGTTAAGCATTGGCATGAGCAGAAGGCCAACATGGTTGAGTTCGCTCAAGACCAGCTAGTTCTTGTTATGGTGCCAACAAGGCAGAGGGCCTTGCAGGACAAGTGGGTAGGACCCTTCAAGACTGTGGGAAAACTTGGAGAGGTGAACTATCTGGTGGACATAGGCAATCCTAAGGAGGCTCCCAGAGTCTTTCACACCAACCGTCTAAAAGCTTATGTCTCAAGACCAGAACTGGGAGCTGTGCTTCTAGCTTCAGCTCAAGAGGAGGAGGAGGAGAGTGAACCTCTGCCTGACCTTCTCAGAGGCAAACCTTTAGATGAGCAAATAGAAGGAGTCAATCTCTCTTCTAACCTGACTTCTGAACAACAGGAGGAGTGCAAAGTTTTGTTTAATCAATTTGCCCCCTTGTTTTCACTTTCACCAGGCTTGACCCTCTGGGGCAAGCATGACATAAACACTGGTGACTGTTTACCTGTCAAAAGCAGGGGTTACAGAATGTCAGAAAATGTCAAAACCAACATCAAACGAGAGGTCAACAAGATGCTTGATCTCAGGATAATAGAACCCTCTACTAGTCCATGGTCTAGCCCAGTTGTGTTAGTACCAAAGGCAGGATCCAAGGAGTTGGGATTCTGTGTGGACTATAAAGCTCTAAATGCGGTCACTAAGACTGATGCCCATCCTTTGCCAAGAACAGATGAGCTGGTGGATATACTTGGTTCAGCCAAGTTCCGCAGCACATTTGATCTCACATCATGCTATTGGCAAATAGCCCTGACAGACCATGCCAAGGAGAAAACTGCATTCTCCACCCCAGTTGGCTTATACCAGTTTAAGATTATACCTTTTGGCTTAAATAATGTACCTGCTACATTCCAAAGGATCGTTAACCAGGTTCTGAATGGGATGGAGGACTTCTGCATGCCATACTTGGATGACATTGCAGTGTTCAGCCCTACTTGGAAAGAACATGTTGACCACCTAGGATATATTTTGCAGGCTCTTGAGAAGGCCCAACTGACCATAAATGCAAGTAAATGTCAAATTGGTAAAGAGGTGGTGAAATGAGGCCTTTGCTCAGCAAGATAGAATCTGTGCAAAATTGGACAACACCTACTACTCAAACCCAGGTGAGAGCCTTCTTAGGTCTCACTGGGTATTACAGGAATTTCATTGAGAACTATGGGACCATAGCTTCTCCACTGAATGTGATCTCCTCTCCTAAGTTTCCAAAGAAGGTCAAATGGAAAGAGGAGTGCAATCAGGCCTTTGAAAGCCTAAAACGAGCCCTTTGTCAAGCTCCATTTCTAAGAGCTCCTGACTACCACCAACCCTTCATTGTGCAAACAGATGCCTGCAATACAGGTATAGGTGCAGTTTTAGTCAACTGGATGAGAAAGGTAGGGAGCACCCCATGTGCTTCATCAGTAGGAAACTGAAGGAACCTGAGACAAGGTGGGCAACTACTAAGAGAGAATGTTTTGCATTTTTGTGGTCTCTGAAGAAGTTTAGGCCATACTTGTATGTTTCTACTTTCACCATTCATACTGACAACCAACCCTTGAGATGGTTGATGCAAATGAAAGGGGAAAACCCAAAACTGTTCAGATGGTCAATCTGCCTCCAATGGTTTGATTTTACCATTGAGCACATGTCAGGATTTCACCACCAAAATGTTGATGGTCTCTCTAGGATGCTTTTAACCGACTAGAGGTAAGAGACTCATCCAGGAGTGGATTCAATTCTCCTGTCCCTTAGTCTGGGGGGGAGGTGGGGTGAGTGTTAGGGAGAATTCTCTTCTATGGCTAATTTCCCTTACCTATAGAGTCCCCCAGCAGCTTTGCTGGTTTTGAAGGGTTTATTTTTTTCTCCTGCTAAGAGTGAGACCCTTTTTTCCCACTCTTAGACAAATTACTAGTGTGTGTTTTAGGCTATCTTGTGTGCTTATGGTCTATGGGGTTTCTCTCACCCTCATAGGAATCATCTTTCAAATGTGTGGTACACAGCACCCTCCGTGCCGTACCACAGGGGTGTCGTAGCGTCCCCCAAACATAGACTCCATACCCTGGGACTGACTACTGTATCCCAGGGCATGTAAAGTCCCCATTGACTTTACTAGTCAAATCTTATGAACAAAACCAATATATCCCATTTTACTATGGAGGTACTGGGAAGGGTTAATATTTTTTCCCTAGTGTTCATTTTCAAGGGGGTACCGTACAATCCCTCTCTCAAAAGTTTCAGGCTGGTGGCAGTGGTTACAACCGTAAATATTCGACCACAAATATTTTCCTATGGGATTTTCCCATTGTTCGAGGCTACCACTTTTACTGACAACCTCTAACATACCGCCGGTTTATTTTAATATGAACTTTACTCCGGTAGGTTTTTATTGCCAGATCTTTAATAATATTTCTTTCTCGTATTTTTCTCTGAAATCCTAACCCACGTCAGGCATCCTTTGTTCGTCCTTTTGGTGGGCTTCTGCACAGAAGCCCTCCTCTAGGCACCACTGAGTCTGGGGTAGACAGGATGTGTTGGAGGGGGAATAGGCACCCTGGACAGGGTGGCCTACGCAACCCAAGTCGCCCATTGCCCTGATAGGCTGGGGGGTTCTCACGCCAGGAGAGCCATCCCACTGTGTGAGTGACAGCTAGGCTGTATGAATGGGTGTCTTGCTGCATAAAAGCCGGGTCCTGAGGACTGGAGGACAAGACGTCACCACAGTAACTAAGAAGCCGAAGAGGAGAGAAGCCAAAGACATCTGCAACGTCTGAACCACTGTTGAAGCCCTGCTGCAGATCCTCACCACTTTTCTCCAACGACTCGAAAAGATTTTCACCTGCAAGAGTCTTCTTCCCTTGAGCTGGTGGGGCCAACAACTTCGCCAATCGCCTTCCAGGACCTGCCTGGGTTGAATCGCCAGTGCCAAGCACTAGGAGACTGGATAGCCAGGCACCCGTCCACCCAGACCACGAATTAAAGGAGCCTACCTTTTATTCATTTGGCAGCCCCGCGGCTGGTTTCATCCCTGGGCAGTGCAGTAACTCGAACCTTCCTCCATGACGAGAGCCTTTCTTCCTCTGCTGGATCTCCCGAACTGCAGGAACTGCCAGGAACTACCGCCACCACAGGAACCTCTTCCACTTTTAAGGTGCATTGTTCCGCCAGGTCTCCCTTTTCGTTGGGTACTGCTAAAGATGTTTTAAATCCTTTACTTACCTACTGGGTTGGCCGCCCCTATCATCTAACATTGTCTTTCACCTTCTGCAACTGCCTTTTCGAATCGTTTAACAAAGACTTGACTGCAGCGACAAGAACATTTTGCTTCTGGGCCTTTTGCCCTGTAGCACTGACTCTGGCGCAGGCCTATTGACTCTGGCGAAATCTGTTACAACTGCCTTCTCTAGATTGCTTCTCACCTAGAAATGTGTTGGTGCACCTAATTCTTATAACCACCCCTTCCTTCCCTCTTTTTAAACTTGTGAAGTGCCATTTTGCTTGGTTTTCACCTCATTATTATACATGCTAAAGTACTGCTTTGCTTAACTTGTTCACAATCTTCTTGTGAAGTGTTGCTGGTGTGTTTAAGAGTATATTCCTGTATAACTTGGCCTTTCCCTCCATTTTGAGAAATTGTTAGAGTGTCATTTCTGCTTGGTTTTCACTGTGCCGTTTTGCTCAGTTTTCACTCTTGCTCAAACTTGTCTACAATTTAAATAGGGAGTTTTGTATACTTTTCTTGACCGATTTAATTTGCTTTTATAATATCGATTTGTGTGTGAACATCATAGTGTGAAAAATAAATATATATTCTTTTTGATACAAAGCTTTGGTCAGTGTTTCCTTGTTCCATAGTATTGTAGTCCTGTTGTGTAAACCCTGAATACTGCTCATCTCCCTCTTGAGATACGTCTGACTGCTTGACCACAGATACCAACTAAATCTTTGTGGTACAGACTGATACCAAAGGGGATTTATTGCATATACCTGTAGACTTAATCTTCTGTAGTGCTCCCTAAGGGAACTGCACAGGATTCTGCCTAACAACTCCGACTTCATTTTGTAAACTGCCCAAGAAGGCCTCATAGCAAAGCCTGCCTGCATGCCTGAAGCTCTCCCCTGGAGCTGCGCACAGAGAGCCAACCACTCCCTTCACCTCCTCCCCCCTGGTGTCCCTGCGGATGTCCTGTTCTCATGGAAGACTGGGTGCCAAGATGTTACAAAAACAATACTGTCAGGGTAATTCATAGAATTTCGCAGAAAAGTGTCGCAAGCGGCTGGCGCAGAGTGTCCGCGTGCGATTGTCTGCGCCAGGCACGTGCGCTAAAACCGATTTCCGCGCACAGCGTATTCATGGATTTTAGGCTCCCAAACCAGCCGTGGCGCAGAGTATCGCAGCGACCCTGCAGCAGCGCCAGTAACGCCCCCAAGAACGCCCCCGCGCAAACAAAAGCAAAAATCATTCAGTCACTGATCATTTACCTTACTTCAAAGGACGTCTTTATCTACCTAGTTAAGAACTGCAAAAACAGGTTATTTCCAATTATCATGAGTCCTTGGTAGAAGGCCACCCTGGAATTGCAAAAACCGAAGCTAAAGTCAAGAGACATTTTTGGTGGCCTACTTTGCGGAAAGACATTAAGCAATTTGTGCTATCTTGTGGCATTTGTGCTCAAAACAAGGCCGAGAAGAAGAAACCAGCGGGTTTATTACAACCCTTAGACATTCCACCTACACCCTGGCATACATTATCTCTTGATTTTATCACAGATCTTCCCCCCTGTAATGGATGATTCAACACTATTTTAGTAATAGTGGACCTATTTTCCAAAATGGTGCACTTCATTCCGTTAAAAGGCTTACTCTCAGCCTCGACCCTGGCCAAAGAATTCCTCGAACACGTCGTCTGAATACACGGATTCCCTTCAGTCCTAGTTTCCGATCGGGCAGTCAGTTTATCTCACAATTTTTGAGAAAATGTTGCCAATTGGCCTAAATTCATGTAAGACTTCCAACCAGCCACCATCCTCAAACCGATGGTCAAACTGAGAGGACCAACCAAACGTTAGAGCAGGTAAAGATTTAGAAATATCAGTGAGAATGGCTGCAGAAAACAAAGTGTACATTTCTAATTTCTTGGCCTCATGAGGGAACCTATGAAAAAAAAATGTTGGAAAACCTGTATACATTCTTAGTCACTAGGCACACAGGATTGAAATTAGCGTATCATTTAAATATCTTAAAGTTATGGAGGATGTATGAGAAGTCCAGGAGTGCCCACAATGTTAAAGTTGCAGAGGAAGGGCCAAAAAAGGAGGGTGCAGGAATTCCTTCTGCACCGCCCCCATATGGGTACTATCCTTTAGCACCTGCAGAAGGGTATACCAGCCCATAGTTCAAACCTCCATTTTATTCAACGGCCAATCCAGTGGTTGTGTGACAAACATGGGTAGTGCCTCCATCAGCTGCGATTTCTGAAAGATGGGATACCGGGGGAAGTGGAAGGGTAACTCCTTCAATGGTCAGGACCATGGAAATTCTAAGAATACAGAGTGGAAATGGAATAACTCCCCCGAATGCTAGGTTAGCAGAGAGATTAAGGGTGGAGGAGCGAGATGGACAAACGAAAGACTAGATGAAGGGCTGAGAATGGGCTCAAAAGGGAAGACTGTGCCTTTTACCACTAGGATAGAGGATAGGCTGGGAATGGCAGTGGAACAGCAGGAGTGGAAGAAGTTGGAAGAAGATTGAGGCTAGCAGAGGAAGAGGTAGTGCTGTTATGACAGCAATGAAGTGACAAGCTGATAGAAGTGAAGGGGCTTGTAATGGGCTTAGAAGAAGGATGGTGGAGACATGGACAAATTCTTGCCAAGCTGGAAAGGTCAGATATCAAGGAGATCAACGTGGACCGTAAGGATGAAAAATGTTGCTACAGGTACAGGATTTGAGCAAGGAGAACGATACTGGGCACACTATGATAGTGTTGAGAATGTTTCCGTGCCCATAGAAATGCCAGGGGATATGGCAACAGGGGCAGGAGACGAGGATGAATGGGAATCGGATGTTGAACAGGGAGAACTGGGTGTACCAGCCTCATCTCTTGCTCCAGCACTGGTGGCTACAGAAAACACACCATGGGGTCATAGGACACAAAGAGGTTCTCATACGTCTGTAAAGAGTAGCAAGGGGATGACAGGGAAAGCCCCAGTAAAGGCAAATGAGACTTAATTTTCATTGCTCCAGAACTGTCAGAGAAAGGGGAAGTCTGTCCCATGGTCACATTTGGACCAGTATAACTTGATAAAGATACTCCCTTCACGCATTGTAGCAACGGGTAAGTGTATTTATGCATTAGAGAAGCAAACTGCCAGTGTCATGTTGGTCATAGGGGACATGAAAAGTGTATTATTTGCTCTAATGAGGAAAGGGTCAGACGAGCTTTGGAGGTGGTAGTGTTACGAATGATTTCCCTTAGGTGCAATTTTCCCTCCATTTGTAAACCCCCCAGTTTGGCTTACCTAACTAGACTTTTTCCAATGGAGCACAACCTTCCGCTGCACTCCTCTGGGCTTTCACTCATTTGTTATGGTGAAACTGACATGTCCTTCAGCCTCTCAGTACTGGTAAACTATGTTTCCCTTAGCCTTCGACTTGGTTGCCATTTCTTGGTAACTTTTTATCTATGTGCCAAGGACCTTGCAGTACCAGCAATAGGGGTAATTTTGTTTTATGATCCTAGCCACCCTCTAATGAGTTTTTGGTGTTTGTACGAGTGTGCCTAGGACAAACTGGTGGCAGCAGTTTACTTTTATGCTATTTTAACTTCATTTTTATGGACCATACCATGTTTACCGCGTTTGGCCCAAGACTGAGGCCAGTGCCGAAAAAAGCTATGCCGCAAAGTCTTTTGTTCTGTCTTTTAGCCATGTTGTCTCTTTGCCTTCCCCCAGGTTGAAGGACCTGGGCTTTCCTTATTTGGGCATGCAGCCTCCCCTGAAAACGGCATCTTTCACGGGCACCTGCATGTCACGTGTGCTAGTGCCCAGGAAGAGGGTTGGGATTGTCTGGTCCCAATCCACACTACTGGTGCCATTAGGTCTGGTAGCCATGAATGAATGGAACCACTGTGGGCCGCAATTGCCCCACATCTGGAGTACATGCAAGTGTCATGGCCATGAAGTCAGGGGCAGAGGCATGCAGGGGTCACATGCAGAGGAGACCTGGGTGGACACTGTCCTGGTGCCTTTGGCGCCAGGCTCATGAACAAAAGTAAACAAGAACATCCATTTAACACCAAAAAGCTTTTATTATGGACATAGCACTTCAGATGCATTAACCTTGAACATTCCATCCATTAAGCAGGATGCAATAACCTTGAACATTCCATCCATTAAGAGGCCCCATGTGTATTCTTGGGTGTGGCTGCTAATGGATTGCCTTTGCACGTGCTCACTCTCGAGTGGCAGGGTGTGGCTGGTAAGCTGGCCCTAATGGGCGTGCCCACGATCTCAGTTATATAAGCTGCCCCGATCCTCAAGACAGACGATTCGCATTATTCTGCACTTGCAAGCAGCGTAACCCTCACCGTCGCCTGAGGTCAGACTTACCTTTGAAGATCCTGCTTTCTGGACATCCTGCTTCCTGCCAGCATACTTACCAAGTGGGGGAAGCTGTTCTTACCTGTACGTCTCTTCAGCGAACCAAGTATTCATCTTTACACTTTCCAGAACGCCGAAATCTTCATCTTGGCACCGCAGCACGACACGTTCCATCGTCGACAGCAGTGCCTCCAAGGAAAAACAGAAGACAAGGTTAAACATCGAAAAAACAGTCAGTTTATTGTTGCGCTTCACCATACTTCACGCTTTTCCTTAAACCATCACATAACTGCTGTCGAACATTGCGGTACCATCCATCTTCCATCCGGCTGCATCTCGCGTCTCACAGCTGCATTGAGGCTGCTTTTTTATCTAAGGAAAGAAAACAGAAGAGAGACATTATTGTGGGGATAAATAGGAGCAACATGTAAAGACATTAAACAGAATGAACAGCATCACAAGAGCTCAACAAAGTCTTACCAATCATAAGGAAAAGCATAGTCGCAGAAGGACTGGACTAATTCTTATCAGGGATCAGTGAAGGAACTAGATCCCATTTGAGGCAGCCCTGCCAGAAGTATCAGGACGGAGAGATTATCTTCCATAATTCACAGGTGAGCTTTATGGGCTGGTGTTTGCTCACAGAAACCGTACTTTGAGGTGAAGGGTTCAAAAGGTACAACAATCACAGATTGCTGCCCTCACACACTCTTATCTCCATATAGGTGCAGTATCACCACATACCACCACTCACAGCTTTTCTACTGAGGGAGAGGGCTGACGGGGGTAACTCAAGTTCAGGGAGGGCTGCAACCATGCCCCAACACCTCCGCAAAGACCAGGTGAGCGTAACAGCAAGAGAGCAGATCTTGACTAGCTGAAATTTGAGCACAAACCGAATCTTGGATTAGAGAAGGGGCTCTGCATTCATTCCAGGTCAATCTACTGAGGTTCACACTGATCCTCATAAGGAGTCAAGTATCCTTAACAAGAAAGAATACTTGAGGAACCGCTGCTGATGTGATATGAAGGTTTGGCACCCTGACACTGCTGTTCTCCCGTCGAACCCCTGTTTCTTCATCGAACCAAGAAGACCTGCAAGGGCACTTCGCCCCTTTGGAGTATTGGGAACAACTACTCTCGACATCTCCTACTTACCCTTGCAAAGAGCCTCTTCAGAAGTATTCCTGGGCCATCCAGTGAACTGGCCAACTCAATCCCACATAGGAACGCTGCCATCCAGAGTTGAGACTCGAGACTGAGAAATGCTAGCTTGTGATCCTGGGCCCTCTCCCACCAAAACTCATTGTCCTAGCTCCCCTGGCTCGCGATTTATAAGAGTGGCCCATGGTATGAGCATTTGTGGTGCTTGCATTGTGGGATATATTTACCCACTCAGCTGTACTCCCATCCATAACCAAGCTGCACTTCAGCAGAAGCAGTAAAATGGCTGCACTGGCTACTTGGAGCACCATTGCCCCGCACAAATAACTGCATTTTTCAGCTACAAAAAGATGGCTGCACCATCTTGCCAAGCACATATTGGGCTAGTTGGGGCAGGGAGCACACTGAGAAAGGCCGCCAGTATGTATTCTTGTGTGCACCAAAAGAAGCAAATAGAAAAACAGCTCTGCTCTGCTGTTTGCTAAACAAGTTCCCATTGAAAGGGAATGTTTTACATGAAAAAGGTTGTTTCCCTGATGTTATTTTCCTCTGTTCCTCATCACACTACTTTTATCAATGCGGCCCGGTCATGCCCATCTATATTCACATTGTGCTCCAGCAGAAAAGAGCAGTATCCCTGAATGTCAAGCTGTCATTCAGATCTGAGGAATCAAAAGAAGCTTTACTTCAGCTACACGGGAAACGCTTTACTTTTGGGCTACAAAATGTCAAAGATCAATGCTTCAAAGAGGGCCTGGCTCCCTGGACCTATTTCAATTTCAGAGCATCAGTGTTTTAAACAAATTGCTGTATAAAAGAAACTGAATATGATTGCAGAACAATGTGGGAAATTCAGGTGGAACCTTTGAAAGGCACATGCCAGCAAGCCTCACACCGTGTTTAAATGTACTCTTGCAAATAAGAAAAATACCTGTTTTAAAAGTGTATGTTGTATAAGGCCCTGTCCTTGTTTATCCATGTAAAAGGGGTTTGTAGCTGGGAACATAACTGGGATGTTTTTTTGCAACAGGCTAGTTTTTGATTCAGGACAAAATAAAAGAAAATAAAGGAATTCAAATGTATTAGCTGAATAGTGCATACTCCAGAACAGGTTTTTTCTGCTGGCTAAGCTAAGGCCTACCCCCAAAAAGGGGCCACCATGAACTTCTTGGACACGAAAGATATAATTGCTAGCTTGAAAATCTTTGAATGGACCAAGACAAAGAAATTTCACATGCTCGTCAGACATTCGTCTGTGCTCCAGGCTGAGACAATACATTCTGGGACGCATAACTGTGAAGTGAGGAAGTGGCAATAAACATTCAATTAAATTGGTAAAACCCATGGCCACACTGGGCTGAACTGACAGTTGGTGGTAGCTGAAGAGAAAATAATGGTCCAAGTGAAGGACAAAGGCTGCCCATTTGTCTCAAAATACTGTTTGTTGAATATACTTTTAAGACTGTTAATTTTGTAACCGGATAGTGCAGCAATGTAAAACTTGGACAGTTTAAATTTTATTTTCGTGGCTTCTAGACAAGATGTCGCAGACGTTCATAGCAAACTTGGTGGAACATTAAAAATTAACATAAATATGCCCTGTGATAATATGTACGCACACCTAAAGTTGTGGGATTTTTGGTGAAGCAGTTCACACTAAAATAACTAAAATGTATTAGAAAGGTGCAACAATGTCTTACAAACTGGAAAGTTGGACTGTCATGCTCTGCGTAAAATATGTACCCTGCTTATGTATTTTGTTAAAATGCCCCAACTGTAAACATGTGCCAGTTATGTCAAAACTGTGTTGTGGCAAAATTAACTGTGGGAGGTTCTGGACATTGTAAAGCACACATCTTAAATCTGACATCACGCCCCTGAATACCAACCAGCTGACAGCAAGGAGGCAACCATTACCCCAGACCAATTCAGTTGTTATGGGTATGCCTAGATTAAGCCTGCCCCACCACATCATCCTATGATATCACCATGCCTTGTAAACAAGGCTGCTGACAGAACTCTAGACAGACGCTTTCCTGAATTTCCTGTGCCTGCGGTCCTGATCTTCTACATTCATCTTGCCAGATTCCAGATTCCACTGAGAGGCCAAAGCATTGATGATCCTGTCCCAGCTAGGCCTTAATCCAGAAATACCACTAAAAATCCCAAAAACCAATGGGAAAAGCTGTGGCACCCTTCTGTGAAGCCTCCTGAGACTAGACTGGCTTTTTGCCCACTAACTGGCCACTAACTGCATTACCGCTGCAGGCCAACTGCACCCCTGCCATCCAGCTGTACTTGTTATCCAGTGACCAGACAGGCCCAGCTGTTGTTCTGCTAGGAGAGTCTGCCGCTACCTCGTGACCCGAGCCCTGGAGTCCAAAACCCGGCTGACTATTCCTAAACCCAAATTTAAGAGCGGACTCTGAGTATTTCCCCATCCCATAGAAACACATAGCCTACCCCATCTTGACTTTTGTCTTTGTTCCACTCTCTAAGCAACCCTATCCTTTCCTTTATAGCTTGTCTAGACTGTTCTAATTCTCTGTGCACCCTGTTCTTGTTTTTCTAGTGTTAGGCAATTCTTTAATTTACCTCATTGTGTAACTCCTTAGCAATATTTGGAATAATTTAAATGAATTCCCACATAGATCTGAACGCGGCATGAAAAGGTTGACGTTGCAAATCAATTTTAAACGCACCGTGGCTTTCTTAAACAATATAGTCTAGATAATTTAGTTTAAGTAAAATTTGCCTTTCAATTTAAAACCGATTTTCTCTTTTTAACTGCTCTTTTTTCCTAAAACTGAACCACATTCTACCTTGAAAATCTCATCCAATTCTTCAGCTATTGCCCTCCTTTCACTTCTATATTGTCTCTGTGATGTGCATCTGCCCCCTGCCCAAACACCACACCCCAAATCAGTGTTTTTCACCCATTTAAAAAAAAAACATTTTTGACATTTAAAACCGAAAATTAGAAAAATGCAACTTTTCCATGTGTAATTTGGCTGCACTGTTTTTTCAATTTCAACCTGCTTTGTGAACTGTATGCCTTTGTGATACCTTATCTTATAGTTGCTAGTGATATGCAATCCCTGAGACTGTGATTAAACATATGTACATCATTATTTAATTATACATATAATTAATTATTTGTTACAATCCGAGTGTCATTTTAGGCCATTGTTATTATTTTGTGAGGGAAGGTCGAATTTTGATTCTGTTTGCTGCCTCTTATCCCTGACTGCTGCTATCCACTCAGAATTTGATTAATTGTGGATTGAGGGAACATTGCAGGGGGAAACCTTAACTTGGGTGCTATCTATCCTAATTTAAAAAGTGCTCAATTCAGTTGTGCTTTGGATATGTCCTTGTAGAAGGTTAACCAAGTGTAGTTCAGTGGTTTCATTGTACCTATCACCCCATTGGTGATTGCTGCCCAATATAAAAAATGTGTGTGATTTTTGTGAATTTTAAAATAAATAAATATTGTGTTACCACCCACCGGTCTGGTTCATGGTCCATTGTGATCTGGGGTATTTGTAAAAGGGGGTGTGAGATGGGTTGGGTATCATCTCAATCTGAATTTGTGGAAATTAAAGAAAAAGCATTCCTACTGAGCGCCTCATCCCAGGCTAAAACCAAGTGTCCCGGTCCGGTGTGTGATGCCCGATTGGAATCCTTCACAAATTGGGGGCACGTAGTCGGGTATTGAGTTTGTTTATTCACCTGTGACAGCCTCACACAGCATACTAACCTTCAAGGTAGGGATACCTTGGTTGGCTGGAACACTCTGTTACGCTGTAGATGCACCTCCCCAAAACAAAAAATCCTAAGTATCAGGCTTGTGTATAAAATTAAAGTTAAAGCAACCCCAAAAAATAGACAAAAAGCAATAGAATACAGATTACCCTTACATAAACAAATTAATAAACAAAGAAAACTTTCCAAAATGTCCACAGTAGAGATCAACATAGCTAGGGAGCTCCTTCTGCACAAATTATTTGTAAGGGGGGAATGGCCAGAACAAGATGAAAAAGTCTGGCTAGAAGAAATGACGCAACAGGTCACCGTCATAGACATGGATATATGGCACGACGGTGGACTATTACATCAAGCACTGAGCGAGTTATACATGACTCCAAAAATTAAAGAGGAGCAGATTAAAATTGTCAGAATCGCGGCCTACCTTTGTCTCCATATGGGAGTGACATGGAAAAAGTATAAGGAAAACATAACTCTGGCGCAAAATCAATCTGAACTTTTAGCTCAAATCCAGACTGAACTAAAATTAGCGGAACAAAATTGCGAAAGAGCCATGATTCTGAGGCAGAATCTGGAAATTACATTCAAAGCTAAAAGAGGACTTGGTTCTCCAAAAGCAAAATAATGTAGACCAAGAGGCCCAATTAAATGCCTTAAGAATGGAGTGTCAAGAAAATGTTGACTCTTTGGAAGGGGTTAACAGAAATTAAATCAACAACTAAAATATAATAAAGTTTGTTCAGAACAAATAAGCGTGTTACAGAAACAGATTGAGAAAGTGGAAGAGGAAAATAATAAATTAATTATGAGAGACCTCCACTCTAAATCAGCATTTGATGAAGAGTGCCAAAAACGTAATGCCATTAAGCAACAAAGGGATGACCTGGCTCAACAGAGGGGCACCCTAAATCAGGAGAAAGATGCCCTATGTCAGGAAGTAAGCAATTTAAAAATAGAGTTACAGGAAAGAGAGTTGGGCCTCCAGATACTAAATGAAGTCAAAAGAGAATATGGAAATTTACTGGAGCACACCAGATGGGTAGAAGGTGCTCTGGAAGAGAACACCCAAAATAAAAATGCACAAACTCAGGAGGTGAGTCTCCTGCAACAAAAACTGGCTCAGTGTTCCCAAACTATACAGGCAGCACAAAGAGATAATGAGGCCCTCTGTGAGGAAAAAGATGGGCTCCACAAGCGAGTGGCAGCTCAAGAGCGGGTCCTAGAGGCAAGTAAAGCCCTGATAGCTGAGCAAAAGGCTCAGATCTTTGCCTATTATCAAGAGATAGGGGCTTAGAACTCAAACCCATGTCATACTTTGCGCACTGCTGACTTCATGGCTACCGGTGCACAAGAGCCAGAAACCATGAGGCCATCAGAGTTAAATAGGCCTAGCATGATGGAGCTGACAGGTCAGCGCCTCCCCGAAATTGATAGGTTGGCATCACTGGGTAGTTACAAAAATGTAATGGATGATGTCTCTGACCAGGAAACCTCCTATGAGGAGAAAGTCAGTGAATTAGATTTACAGAATCACTACCTCCAAAGGGACCAGTTGGTTCAATTTGCGCAGGAAAAACAGGGAAAGAGGCCCCAAAAGAGCATCCTGAAGACATCCATCAAATCAGGGCAGTGGGGGTCTACTCTGCCAAACCTGGAAGCAGGGAGGAGTCAGAAGACTACTCTCCTGTGCGCCACAGGGGAGAAGAAGCTAGGCCCCACCATTCTGCAAGCCCCTCTCAAGCTCACAGAATCAGGGAGCGCCTAGATGATCCTGAGGGGACCTCAAACAGCAGCGCCTCTGAGTATGGAGGTAAATGGACTTGTGTGGTGCGGCGAAAGAAGGGAGATAAACCAAAAAGAGTTCCGGTGAAAGACCCCATTAGACAGATCAAGGCCATCAGGAATTTCATGACATTGTACAATAAAAACACAAAATATTCTGTGTGGGAGCATTTAAAGCTCTACGAACAAATGATGGACACATTTCACATAAAAGATAGCCAGAACTGTATGGATTATGCCAAATGGACATTCTCTCCAGAATACTCCAGCTTCTTTATTGGACTGGAGTACCAAAAACATTCAAGATGATCCACCTGCAAGCACTTTTCCACACATAGAAACATCCAAGAGGCTCGCAAAGTGGCCTACAATCTACAGTGTGGGGAAGACCAGGCCCCACGAGAGTTTGTGCAAGAATGAAAATGAGCCTTTGCCCAAACTACCAGGAGGGTGCGCACGGATAGCAGGGAGTTTATTACTACCTACTTTCATGCGCTCCCAAAATACTTTATGACCCAGCTGGTGAGGGATTTCCATGATAAAAGATCTCTGGACTGGGTAATAGAGCAGGCTACCCGGATATATGAAATCCAAAAAGCTGCAGAAAATAAAAACTCCAAGCCACCCGACACCCTTGCTGCTGCTAAGGTGGCGGAGGTGAGGGTTGTCCCCATTTTGGACCTAGAAATGGGGGAGCCTAAAAATGCACCAATCCCAAACCAGCAAAACCAGAGGCCAAGAAGGCCTTCAGGCCAATCACAGACAGGTGGTCAGGGAGGAAATCCCCCAAATGAGACCCTTAACCCAACTGATTATGTAAGTCCCAGATACAAAGGCAGCTGGCATATCATGGGGTATATATGGACTCCCCCGGCCAAAGGGGAGGGGCGTTCCGCCAGGTAAGTACTCCGCCAGGACACTTCCCTCCTAACTTCCCCCAGGACGGCAGTAATCCCCCAAATCCTGGGTTAAGTGTCTTTCCCCAATACCCAAAAAAAACAACCTGCAGGACAACCCTCCTTTCTTTCCCTGGTTTCAGGAACTCAGACACCCCAATCCGGGAGAGGGGAGGCCAAGGGTGGAGGGTTACAAAAATCCACAATTCCCAGGGTATTCCAGGAGAAGGTATAGTTACCCTTCCCGGGATCCCCCACGATATGAACAGAGACCCCCGTACCATTTGGAACGGGAGTCCCAACTGGAGCGCCAGGTCCAGAATCTCACCCGGGATCTGGGTCGCATGTTGAGGGCTCCACAAAACCCTCAGATGAACATGGCGGCTCAAAACCCCACAAACCAAGGGTCTGGCACCCCAGAACAATGACGGGGAGAGAACCCCGACAACACACTGGTTCCCGAGGAGGAGGCACAGGGGAGGGAGATGTAAAGCCTTAAAGGAATCTTCTTTCCTCACCCGTGAAAAGTTGCCGGACACCCAGGAACCGGATCAAAAATCTTTTGCCCCCGAAAATCTGCCACCCAGGGAATAGAGCGTGGGTAGGAGAAATAAATATGTCAAAAAGGCCAATTTTGCAGAGCAAGTTTGTATCCTCTAATTTGAAGGGGGAGAATCCTTAGAGGATTCTAGGAAAGAAATCTTCTGCTTCAGGGACGGGGGAATTCCTCTCAATGAAAAATGGGTCCCAAGAGATCTAAATGAAGACTGGATGGGTGTAGGGACTGGTTTAGAGTCACCCATCCCGGAACCCCAGGATTGTCATCCTGAGAAAAACATAGTAATGGAGGGATCCTCTCCACAAAGTTGTTGTAGTGACTGCCACCCAGTAAGCCGGACAGAACAGAGCTAAGGGAAACAGGGGATTCCAAAATCTTCACTATTTCCGGATGTCAAATTTTTATTACAGATCCCCAGACGCTGACACAGAAATTAGTATAAAATGCCACAGTGTCAGAGTCCAAAATAAAGAAATTGACCACCCAGCTTGCCCAAAATGCACAATAACTTTGCCCACTTGAGGAGAAAGAGGGGAAATTTTATACCCCCGTTCAAGTGCAAGGGCAATGTCCAATTTCAGCAATGGTGGACACTGGATCCCAAGCCACTCTTCTGTCAAAAAGGGCCTTTGATCAGATAAATTCAAGAAGGGGGGAAAGACACCAGATCGCTCTCACCCATCAGCCTGGACAATTCCAGAACTTCTATGGGAATGAAATTCCTGTCGAGGGGACTGCAGATTTGGAAATATAAATTGGGCGACATAAGATGAAACATAGTCGTGACTCCAGAGGGCAAACCCTGTCTACTAGGGAATGACATCCTGTGCAGGTTGTCCCCCCTAAAAAACTGTGTGAACAAGGTCCTCTGGACTCAGACTAACAGGCCAATAAAATTGAAACAGTGTCAACCATGTTAGTTTAAATGGCACATGCCACATGGTTGAACAAAAATCTGATAAAATTGAGTTTCATCTTCATAATAATCAAACCCCTGACATTACAGTCATCGCTGTAGGAGAACAAGCTGGTGAAGCGAACTCCTCTCCATTCTTGAAAATGAACCTTCCTTCCAGTTTTAAGTGGCATTCCACACTAAAAGGAAATACTTTAAAATGTTATCCCAATTCACAATCTGTAAAAAACAATTCTATAGTCAAAATTGATGACAAACCAGCACAAAGTGTGACTGGCATTCAGAAGAAGGGCGAACAGCTCTTCTTCCCAATTCAGATAAATGAGGGAAAGGAGTCTATCCTCACCCGAGTTGACTTGAATAGTGAAGAAGGCTTCATCAGCAAAGTATTATTAAGGAAACTCCCAAAAGACCAGACCCTGCCCGCTGTTGACTCAGTTTATCAGTGGGTATGGGGCCTGGAAATTCCCCATTCCAAACACATTCTGCTTAGCAGTTGTATGCTAAAAATATCTATACGTGGCAAAAGCATAGAACTGTTAGGGAGAATTCTCTGAAAAGGCTAATTTCCCAAACCTAGTGAGTCCCCCAGCAGCTTTGCTGGATTTTTGGGGTTTATTTTTTTCTCCTGCTAAGAGTGACCTCTTTTACTCCCACTCTTAGACATGCTTTGAGGTGTTCCTTTGACGTTGTATGTGTTTTATGGGCTATGGGGTCTTTTACCCCATAGGGTTTCATATGTTTTTGGTATGTGTATTACACAGCACCCTCCATGCCGTAACACAGGGGCGTCCTAGTGACTCCCCATTATAGACTCCATACCCTGGGACTGACTACTGTTTCCCAGGGCATGTAAAGTCACCATTGGCTTTACTAGTCTTAAATTGTGAACAGAACCAGTACAAACCATCATATTGTGGACGTACTGGTCGGGGCAGTTCGATTGCCCCGGGGTCTGTTGTTTGAGGGGGCACTGTCCAGTCCCCCCTGACTGAGTTTTGGCTGGTGGCAGTGGATACCACTTTTTATATTCGACCGCAAATATATCCCTATGGGATTTTCCCATTGTTCGAGGGTACCACTTTTTAATATAGCCTCGAACATACCGCCGGTTTATTAAATTAATATAAATTCGCTAGTTGGTATATTTTGCCGAAACTCGGTTCCAAAATGGCGTTTGTGTTCGCTTCTGTGACTCCAACCCAAGTCGAGCCCTTTGTTCCACCTTTTTGGCAGGCTTCTCCACAGAAGCCATCCAAGTGGTGCCACTCTGTCTGGGGTACTTAGGAGTTGTGGAGGGGGCTTTAGGCACCCTGGACTGACTTGCCTTGGCATCTCAAGTCGCACTCTGTCCTGATTGGACCAGTGGTGAGCCAGCCGGCTCACCACTTAGCATGTTTGAGTGACAGCTAGGCTGAGTGAATGGGGGTTTGCTGCATAAAAGCAGGGCTTTGGGGACTGGAACTTGAGAAGTCACCACAGGTCCTAAAGAATCCGAAGAGGGAGAAGCCACTTCCCAACGACAGAGGAGATCTCCAGTCCGGAGAGTCTTCTTCCTTTGACTGGTGGGGATAACCAGTTTTGCTTTATTTTTTGCCTTCCCGGATCATCCCGTGGCCTCCTTGCCTGTGCCAAGCACCCCGGCAACTGGGATACCATGGTTTACCACTACCGCGAATAAAAGTGTAGTACCTTTTAACCGAAGAATTCCGCGGCTGGTTTCTTCCCTGGCAGTGCAACAACCTTCATCTTTCCTCCACATCGAGACCTCCTCTTCCTCTGGACGAAACACCAACTTGCACCCTGTTGGGTGTTCTGACCCACGTTTGGACTATGATGCTACAACATTTGGTGCTGTGGGCTTAGGAAATCCAAGATGGCCGAAAAAGCCCACATGTGAGCCAGAATCTATGAAAACCGCGCAGTTGTGCACACTAAAATGGTTGCCTAACTTGCCACCCACCAGTGTGAGCAGGATGGGCCGGGGTGCCATGAGTGAAATGTGTGCCAAAGGAAAAAACACACTTTAAAATCACCTTTTGTTTCTCTGAATGCAAGCTTCAAATGCCCATTTTAAACATTGCAGGATATGCAAAATTTTCACTGAACACCAGCAGACATTTGGCAGAATGGAGTTTTGTGTGCTTACAAAATCTGGAAGATGAAGAGCCCAGAACAGTGTTGATAACAGAACTAGCTGAGCTATGGAGTCAGCAGTTTTAAATTAAACTGAACTACAGACATTAAAAATCTAAATGTTTAAAAGAAATGAGTGACCTACTTTTGAGTGTCACATAGGCTGCAATTGTTTAAATGTCATAGTTTTAAACTTAGAATCAGCATTCTAGCTGCATATGTAAAACATTGTTAGTTATTTGAATGCAGAAAACTGGGGAACAGAAATTACATGTGGCTAAAAACTGGCTTAAAGAGATTCCAATTTTGCCTGGCAACTACCCCCATCAGGAGTGAAACTTGATTCACAAGTAACTTCCCAGGCCTGGCTGTTTCCTGCTGGCCACACTAAGGATATGCCATCTCTCTGATAATTGAATTAAGGGGAGCCCCCACAGAATACAGGAGCTCTGAACCATGCAACCCCCTTCACCCAGGCAGATGGTTTATTGCAGATGTCGTAAAACAGCTTCCTCTTGGCAGAAGCTGGGAGGGGCAGGGTCTCTGAGCTTGGCAGAAACTGGAAAGACTGGTTTCTGTACCATGTGACCTGAAAAGACCCACCCCTGCCAGCCAGAATATGGTTTTAGAAAAAGATGAATAACTCATAGAGCGGACTTGTGAAAATTATTTAAATGATACCATAATTCTTGTGATTTTTCTGCCCACATTTTAAGACGTGTTAGGACCCGGTGGTATGTTCAGGGGGGTTTTAGCGGAAAAGAGGATATTACTCAAAATGTGTGCATGTGAAAAATCTGACACTTCATCAACTAATGTCCATACTCCTTGCGCACATGTGTGTAAATTTGGGTTAATGTCCGAAATTGCAAAATCAGTTAAAAAGTGCAAATGTTGCCATTTCTGAATGCAAGCCCCTAGGAAGAGCAGATTTGGACAGGGTATACCTCCTGTAATGCATGATGGGTGCATATGATTTTAAAACAATATGTACCTCTGCAAATATGTATTTGGTTCAAATCTAGATTTGTGTGCAAGTTGACAGGAGGAGTGGACTTTCTGCAGGCTGTAAAATGACATCACTCTGACACAACTTAGCTCCCCCAATCAGGGGAGAAATGAAAGCTTGGCCAATGATAAGTGGAGAGGGGTAGGGTCTAGTGATGCTGCTCACACACCCATTTTCAAAACACATAAAAGCAGACAGTCAGGATAGATAGAGACCTTCATTTCCATCTGCTGCGGGACGCTCTGCCGGAAAATCCATACTTTACCTCCATCAATCTCTAGAGAAAGCTGTGCAGAAAGATCCAGACTTCAAATCTATCAATCTCCAGAATCCAGAGAGGCTAGAGAGAGAGCAGAGAGACCCAGACCAGACCAGCAGAGCAGAGCTGACCCAGATCACTGGGAAGTGCAGAGACCAGACCAGAGTCCAGTCTAAAACCTGACCAGATTCGTGGCGAGGCCCATCTAATTCAAGAATATAGTGTGAGTACCTAACAAGACTGTGCAGAACCAATCTCTTAGTTAAAATAATATAATTCAATCTATTTTAATCTAAGTAGAACTGCCTCCTAACTGTCACCTGTCATTTGTAAAGCTGTCACCTGTCATTTTCTAGTTGCAAGCTGCACTTGTCACTTTGAATTTTAACATTCCAAATCCGAAAAACAACCTTTATTTAATCGCTCATATCTCTGTAACCGTTTGTGCTAGAGACTTGCAGTAACTTTCCTCAGAAAGCTGGGAATCGTGGTTTTTCTACGAACCTAGAACCGCATTCCTAACCCCGATACTTTTGCCACAATCGCGAAAAATGCACTCGCGAATTTGCCGCGATTTGCAAATTTCTCAACGTGTGAAAACAGCAGTTTTCTTGCTTTCCTTGCTAAAAATTCGTTTGCAACCTGCCAATCATTCCTAGAATATTGCTAGAGTGAGCCTGGACTAATATTAACTAGATACCACTCACCCTGAACCTCTAGAGGGAAGTAAAAGCATTTTAGCATATTTTTTACTTCATTGCCAGCACATGTAAAAGCATTTTGGGCCTGTGTTTAAAACTCCGACCTGTAGTCTAAGCTTGCTGGGGTGAACTGAATTACATTTGATTGCATTTCTGAGAACTGTGTGCTTTCCTTCCATTTCCTTGCATGCATAAAGGGGGGAGGGGATTGCCAGAGAAAAGTGATTACATTGTTTTGTTGAAATCATATTGAGTATTTGAGTATTTTCTGTATTGCATTTTCATTCAACATTACATCCATCTGAACTTATATAAAGCATTCTCTACCACCTTCTTCTTCTTTTCCTATTCACAAGTGTGCTAGTGCCAGATTCTCCGTTGTTAATCTTTATCATATCAGATTAAGTGTGATATCCAATTATTAATTTATTATCAAAGTGTGATATATCTATACATTGTTTAATTTTTTTCAAATAAATCTTTTAAATTTGCAAAACAAACCTACTTCTTGGCTCAGTGGGGTCAGGAGGATTCCAAGAGAGGGGTGTTATACAGGGGTAGTCATCCAGAACGCATGAACTGGACATAAAGATATATCAATAAGGGTTTCCATTCAGTATCCCAGACTAGGCATTGACTTAGCTGTAGTATTGAATTGAATCCTCTTACAACCCGCTGCCAGAAACAACTGCCCCCGCTGGAGCATTCTTCCCATTTCAGGTACTGTGTCCCGCCTGGCTTCCCTTGCAACAGATTGCTCGGGGTGACAGTAAAACCTCGACTTTCTAACCTGGGTTAGCCTGGGACACATTAACTAAACTGTTCTGACTTGATCTCATCCTTTTTGAACTATCTACAAAGACTCTTTGGGCATAACCCTACTGTGTGATCCTGGACACATTTCGCTTGCTCTCTCTAAGAGTGGGCCTGGCATTTGAACTTCCTTGCTCTCCAGTAGACTCTGCCTATCCTGCCTGACGTTGGTTCATTTAAAAGTATTGAAATTGTGTGCTTTCATAACCCTACCTTTTCCCCCCCTTTTTATATAACTTATTAAAGTGCCATCTTAGGTTAAGCGCTCACCTCATTCTGAAAATAAGTGTTGTTTCTAATAAGTAATCACGGTTGTTTATATATAATAGTGACTGTGTGTTGAATTTACTTACCGTTTTGTGCTAGTGTAATTTACAAGTGTGTCTTTTAAAATAAATAATTATATACTTTTACACCAAAGCTCTGGTCAGTGTTTGCTTGTGCTACTGTGTCTCTGTACCTATTGTATATGCTCTATATACTGCCTAACTCTTCTTGAGAGAAGTCTGACTGCTCAGCCACAGCTACCAGGTAAATCTGGGTGGTACAGACTGCTAGCAATTGGGTTTACTGCCAACCACCTGTAGTCTTAAATCTTTTGCAGTGGTCCCTAAGGGAACTGCACAGGTTTCTGCCTAACATAATTGATGGGTCGTGCAAGGTGTTCCTTCCGCCTTTTACATGGGCAGCCATATCCTCAACCGACTGAAAATTAATTTTGATCCCAGTTATTGCTAAGCCCGGTCCCAACTGGAAGGTAAATCCCAGGGCCCTGGCAGTCCTAAAGATAGCCTTCCGGTCAGCCCCATTGCTACCGTAGACAGTTGAAGTTCAAAAATGGAAAGGAAGTCACCATCCCAGGCCTAGCCTATAGAATCTGCATCCCCAAAAGAGAGCTGACAGAAGAGAAATGGGTCCATATTAATCAGTGAAAAGTTGTCACCCTAGGCACAATTTGTAGCAAATTGAGGATCCCAGAGAAAATAAAATAGAGGAGACATCTGGATAGTAAGAGCACGAAAAGGAAGAACCAAAAGGGAACAGGCAGGTTTAGAGGTATAATTATTTAACAAGGAGCATTTTTCTTCATTGTTAGGATGAAAGGAATTCCCCAAAATTCTAGACAAATCCACAGTTATCTGTGTCTTGTGAGTGATCAATTACATTTATTGTCTAAATAACGAATGTATGTGTGTCCCACTGCTGTCAACATTCCTGGAAGGCAGTCAGTGGGAAAATGTAGTAACCAGTTCTTAATTATTTAATATATTTGTATTGGTTCTTCCCATTCATCACCAAGAGGACCTCCCCCGGGACCGGGAAAGGAACGAGCAAAGGAAAAGCTGGGGTTGTCGCTCCACGCCACAAAGAAAGACCTGAGAGAAAACTGTGGGTGTCACTCCACAATCCAATGAGAAACAAAGGGAGGATCACGACATAAAACTCCATGATGGAAGAAGGACTCCAACTGATGAACCCTACTTTGCCCCATTGATGAATCCCACTTTGCCCTACTCTCCCTCGACAAGGAATCTCAGAAGAGTCGGGGGGAATTTGTGGGATATATTTACCCACTCAGCAGTACTCCCATCCATAACCAAGCTGCACTTCAGCAGAAACAGCGAAATGGCTGCGCTCGCTCCTTGGAGTACCCTTGCCCCGCATCAAAAACTGTGTTTTGCAGCTACGAAAATATGGCTGCACCATCTTCCCAGCTCATAATGCGTATAGTTGGGGCATTGAGCACACTGAGAAAGGCCGCCAGCATGTGTTCTTGTGTGCACCAAAAGAAGCTAATGGAAAAAATGCTCTGCTCTGCTGTTTGCTAAACAAGTTCCCATTGAAAAGGAAATATTTTACATGAAAAAGGTTGCTGCCTTGATGCTATTTTCCTCTGTTCCTCATCACACTACTTTTATCAATGAGGCCCTGCCATGCCCATCCATATTCATATTGTGCTCCAGCAGAAAAGAGCAGCATCCCTGAATGACAGGCTGTTATTCAGATCTGAGGAATCAAAAGAAGCTTTCCTTCAGCTACACGGGAATCACTTTACTTTTGGGCTACAAAATGTCAAAGATTAATGCTTCAAAGAGAAACTGGCTCTCTGGGCCTATGTCATTTCAGTGCATCAGTGTTTTAAACACATTGCTGTATAAAAGATACTGAATATGATTGAAGAACAATGTGGGAAATTCAGATGGAACCTTTGAAAGGAGCATGCCAGCATGCCTCACACTGTGTTTAAATGTACTTTTGCAAATATATAAAATACCTGTTTTAAAAGTGTCGGTTGGCTAAGGCCCTGTCCTTGTTTGACAATGTAAAGGGGGTTTATTGCTGGGACCATATAAAGCATGTTATATTCAACAGCCTTGTTTTTGATTCTAGACAAAATACAAGAAAATAAAGGAATTAAAATGCATTTGCTGGATTTTGGAAGCCCATTACAGGTTTTACCTGCTGGCTAAGAGAAGGCCTTCCCACAAAAGGGGCAACCATAACCTTCTGGGACACGAAAGTGATAATTACTAGTATGATAAACTTTGAATGAACCAAGACAAAGAAAGTTCACACGCTTTGTCAGACATTTGTCTGTGCTCCAGGCTGGGACAATACATACTGGGACACCTACCTGTGAAGTGAGAAAGGGGCAATAAACATTCAATTACATTGGGAAAGCCCCTGGCCACAATGGGCTGAACTGACAGTTGGTGGTAGCTGAAGAGAAAAAAATGGTCCAAGTGAAGGACAAAGACTGCCCATTTGTCTCAAAATACTATTTGATGAATACACTTTTAAGACTGTTGATTTTGTAACTGCAGAAATGTAAAACTTTGACAGTTTAAATGTGATTTTTGTGGCTTCTAAACAAGATGCCATGGACGTCCATAGCATGCCAGGAAAACATGAATCATGGTAAAAGTACACTTGGTGGAACATTACAAATTAACAGAAATATGCCCTATGATAATATGTACACACACCTAAAGTTGTGGGATTTTGGGTGAAGCGGTTCTCGCTAAAATGACTAAAATTTATGAAAAAGGTGAAACAATGTCTTACAAACTGAAGATTTGGACTGTCATGCTCTGCGTAAAATGTGTAACCTGCTCATGTAATTTGTTCAGATGCCCCAGCTGTAAAAATGTGCCAGTTATATCAAAACTGTGTTGTGGCAAAATTAACTGTGGGAGGTACTGGACATTGTAAAGCACGCATCATGAATCTGACATCATGCCCCTGAAACCCAACCAGCTGACAGCAAGGCAGCAACCATTACCCCTGACCAATCCAGTTGTTAGGGCTTGCCTAGTTTAAGCCTGTCCCACAACATCATCCTATGTTGTCACCATGCCTTATAAATAAGTGTGGCTGACAGATCTGTAGACAGACTCTTTCCTGTATTTTCTGCGCCTGCGTTCCTGATCTTCTACATTCATCTTGCCAGATACCAGATGCCACTGAAAAGTCAAAATATTGCTGATCCTATCCCAGCTAGGTCTTAATCCAGAAATCCCACTAAAAATCCCTGGGAAACATCCTGAGGCCAAACCAGCCTTCTGCCCAATAACTGCTTGCCCGCTGCATCCCTGCCATCCAGCTGTACTTATTATCCAGTGACCAGACAGGCCCAGCTGTTGTCCCGATCCCTGTAGTCCAAAACCCAGTTGACTGTTCCTAATCCCAAATTTAAGAACAGCCTCTGAGTATTTCCCATCCCATAGAAACACACAGCCTACACCATCTTGACTTTTGTCTTTGTTCCACTCTCTAAGCAACCCTATCCATACCTTGATAACTTGTATAGACTGTTCTAATTCTCTGATCACCCTGTTCTTGTTTTTCTAGTGTTAGCGCAATTCTTTCTTTCACCTCATCTTGTAACTCCTTAGCAATAACTGGAATAATTAAAATTAATTCCCACATAGATCTGAACACGGCGTGAAAAGGTTGATGTTGCGAATCAATCTTTGAACGTATTGTGGCTTTATTTAACAATATACAGGGTAATTCATAGAATTTCGCAGAAAAGTGTCGCAAGCGGCTGGCGTGTCCGCGTGCGATTGTCTGCGCCAGGCACGTGCGCAAAAACCAATTTCCGCGCACAGCGTATTCATGGATTTTAGGCTCCCAAACCAGCCGTGGCGCAGAGTATCGCAGCTACCCTACAGCAGCGCCAGTAACGCCCCCAAGAACGCCCTCGTGCAAGGAAAAGCCATCAAAATCGCTAAATCATCGCAAAGGGCTGCGCTAACCCTGGACCAGTTTACAGGGCTGCCAAACAAGGAACGCAAAGCGGGTAACGTGCATATCAGGGGTACGCGTGAAGTTATACACGCGATTAGCCAGGGTGCCAGGGTACATGTATTTCAGGGGTGCGCGGGAAGTTCAACACGCGATAGTCCAGGGAACGTGTATTGCAGGGGTACGCGGGAAGTTCAACACGCGATTGTCCAGGGAACGTGTATTACAGGGGTACGCTGGAAGTTCAACACGCGATTGTCCAGGGAACGTGTATTACAGGGGTACGCGGGAAGTCTTACATGCGATTAGCCAGGGCACGTGTAATACAGGGGTACGCGGGAATAATCACACGCAATTTGCCAGGGTACGTGAATTACAGGGTTGCGTGGGAATTATCACACGCCATTTTGCTGGGTACGTGTATTACAGGGGTGCGTGGGAATTATCACACGCGATTAGGCTGGGTGGGTCCTCACAGGTGTTCCCTGTACACCCTCCACGGCCCCTGCAGGCAGCCCACAAAACAGGGGACTACCCTGCACACCTGCTCATGTCCCCCTGCACCCCCACCCCCAGCCACCAGGGGCACCCACCACCAGGCCCCCACCCATGTCTCCTACCAACCCCACCCCCCAGCAGTGCAGGGGCAGCCTCCACCAGGCCCCCACCCATGTCTCCCACCACCCCCACCCCCCAGCCACCAGGGGCAGCCTCCACCAGGCCCCCACTCATGCCCGACTCATGTCTCCCACCACCCCCACCCCTCAGCACTGTGGGGCGCCTGCCAGCAGGCCCCAACCCATGTCACCCACCACCCCCACCCCCAGCAGTGCAGGGGCATCCTCCACCAGGCCCACACTCATGTCCCCTATCACCCTCACCCCGCAGCAGTGCAGGGGCAGCCTCCACCAGGCCCCCACTCATGTCTCCCAGCATGCTACGTGTATTCCAGGGGTGCGCGGGAAGTTCCACTCGCGAATAGCCTGGGCGCGTGTATTTCAGGGGTGCGCGGGAAGTTCCACACGCGAATAGCCTGGGCGCGTGTATTTCAGGGGTGCGCGGGAAGTTCCACACGCGAATAGCTTGGGCGCGTGTATTTCAGGGGTGCGCGGGAAGTTCCACACGCGAATAGCCTGGGCGCGTGTATTTCAGGGGTGCGCGGGAAGTTCCACACGCGAATAGCCTGGGCGCATGCATTTCAGGGGTGCGCGGGAAGTTTTACACGCGATTTCAGCAGGGTACGTGTATTTCAGGGGTGCGTGGGAATTCTCACACGCGATTTGGCTTGGTACGTGTATTACAGGGGTGCGTGGGAAGTTACTCACGCAATTAGGCTGGGTGGGTCCTCACAGGTGTTCCCTGTACACCCTCCAAGGCCCCTGCAGGCAGCCCACAAAACAGGGGACTACCCTGCACACCTGCTCATGTCTCCCACCACCCCCACCCCCCAGCAGTGCAGGGGCAGCCCCCACCAGGCCCCCACTCATGTCCCCTATCACCCCCACCCCGCCAGTCACCAGGGGCACCCTCCACCAGGCCCCCACTCATGTCTCCCACCACCCCCACCCCCCAGCAGTGCAGGGGCAGCCCCCACCAGGCCCCCACTCATGTCCCCTATCACCCCCACCCCCCCAGTCACCAGGGGCACCCTCCACCAGGCCCCCACTCATGTCTCCCACCACCCCCACCCCCAGTCACCAGGGGCACCCTCCACCAGGCCCCCACCCATGTCTCCCACCACCCCCACCCCCCCAGTCACCAGGGGCACCCTCCACCAGGCCCCCACCCATGTCTCCCACCACCCCCACCCCCCTAGTCACCAGGGGCACCCTCCACCAGGCCCCCACTCATGTCTCCCACCACCCCCACCCCCCAGCAGTGCAGGGGCAGCAGGCAGTCAGGCAGCAGCAGGTGGGAGCGTGCTCGGGCTCTGGGGGGCAGTAGTTCGGCCTTCCGGGCAGGAGCGTGGTATTCCGTGTGCGTACGCGTGGCCAGCTTGGTACGGAGTGATTTGGCACGTGAAAATCCTGCACGTCAGCGTGAAAACTGAGGAAAGGCCCTCAGCGCGTAAGCGCGTCTGTGACGTGACCCGCACAGGTGTTTCCCACACAGCACGTGATGACAGAGCACACGTGGAAAGACTGCACGTCAGAGTGTAATCGCGTGTGATTGGTGGAAATGGCCCTACACGCAGAAGTGACAAAGCATGTAATTGGTGGAAATGGCCCTAGCGCGTACACGCCGCGTAAGTGACGCTGGACGTGTGGGCCTGTATAAAAGGTACGTGTAGAACACGTTTTCCTTGTACGTGCTTTTCGTGGAGAGCGAGTGGGTGAATTCTGTACTTCTTGTCGTTTCACACGCGATTTACTTCACGGCGTTTCAAGTTCGTATTCCCTGTTACCTCTGACAGCTTTTTCTCTTTTTTCTCTTTTACTGGTTTACCTGGGCCTGTTCCCTCAAACAGTGTTCCCTTCTACTGTTGTCCTGTCTCCTCAGACAGCGTACAAATCTTCTTTTGGCGGGGGTGTTGCCAACCAAACGTGCTCCTTTTACACGCTCGTTTACCAGGCAGACGGTGAGTCACCACGTATCTAACATCTGTGCTTGCCCCGTGTGTAGCCTACCCCATCAGAGGTCATTCTAGGCTGCGTGGGACACGCATACGTTCATTATTGTGTTACTGGGTGCCACAGCGTAGTGCAGGTTTTTCTTTCTGCACACGTGGTCTAGGAGGGGTTGCGTGCACGTCATCTCCCTTTTTTTGGCCTCCTGTGCGTTGCGTGACCCGTCATCTTTCCCCAGGGGTTACAATCAGCCTTGCTAGAGCACTAGGGTACAGTTACCATCTGGTACCCAACCCCTTTGACCCCCAATTGCCCAGGACAATAGTCTACATCCACTCCCATACGCACATTAACATCAGTGCCATGGCTGGGAGGCGAGGATTCCGTAAGGGTGGCAAAGGTGGAAGAGCCACAAGTGGTTGCCGTGGTCGATCCGGTAGGGGATGTGGTCGTAACTTGCAGGGTGAGCCTGTCCCCCCATGTGTGGAGGACCAGTCACGGGCACCCATAATCCCCCCCCTCCCCCCTCCCGTTGAGGCTGATGTGGCTGACACCATCCATGCTCAGCCCTTGTTGGACCAGCCCATTGTGGCACCAGACCTGGCTGACTCCATGGCTGACTTCCAGGTCAGCAGGGCTACGACACGTGCGCTGGTGCACGTTGATGTCACCATGCCATGTGCATCTGGGCCAGCAAGGTCATCTGCTGCACCAAGGAGGCAGGGCGGAGAGGCTGCAGGGGCAGCTGCGGCTCCATCCACCCCAGCCCTCACACACCCAGCCAGGACAGTGTCGGTCCTAGTCCATGCTGCTGACATTCCCCCTGACACCATCACACTAGAGCCAATGCCTGCACCAACTCCCATGCTGAGTGTGCAATCCCACACTCCTGATACAGAGTCCACCAGGGCTCCTGTCCCTAGTGTCCAGAGCAGCGCAGGACACTCAGGATCACCACCACCTTCCAAGCGGAAGAGGAAGAGTGCTCGTCCGGCACAGGCTGATGCCCCAGACACGGCTACACAGTCCGGCCCGTCCAGGAAGCCCAGCTTCACGGATGACGAACTGAATGCACTTGTCGAGTATGTGTCCGGACATGACAACGAGATGGTCATTGTTGCAGGATCCAAGACCACACCTGCACAACGCCAGACACACTGGCAGACCGTTGCGGACATCGTAAGTGCCCTTGGAATCGTGAGGCGCACAGCCAATGATTGCTATAAGCGCTGGACTGACCTAAAGCGCAGGGCAAAGAGTAAGCTGGCCTCAAGTCATGCCGCAACTCTAGTGACTGGAGGTGGGTCTCCAGTAGTAGACATGGAACTCACTCCACATGAGTCAGTCGCTGGGACCTACGTCACGGAGGAACAGATCCAAGGCGTGGGAGATCTAGCTGATTACGAGGCATTGTCCGGTGAGTGCACATGCATGTGTGTGTCATCCATGTGCATGGTGTGTGTGTGAGGGCTTCTGTTTGTGTGCCAGGTGAGAGTGTGTGCGCCTGAGTCGTATGGGTCAGCCATGTGCTTCATGCAATACTTCCTGCGCAGCTGCATTTGGCCATAGCAGTATCCCTTCTGCCAACAGTAGACATCTAGCCCAACTGCACGCCAGTTGCCCTTGAAGTGTCACCTTGCCACAACATTGTTGCTTATTTTTCACTGTTCATTCAGTCAGATTGTTTGCATTCCCCCACTTTTACTAGCCATGTCGCTGTCCACTAGTCACATGTATGACATGGCAATGGTGAAGTGGAGTGACTTTGTTACCTGGATATCATTTGTACACACATGTCCCTGTGCAATTGGACCATTTCAGACTGGCAACTCCAGGTGAAAAATCTGACCTGTTAGAATTAGAAAAGCAATTACATGCGGGAACTGGACTGAATGAATAGGTGCTGCCCTCCTCTCCATCTTCACTCAATAGCAATGGTACATGCCATCTGTGTGATGGCATGTGTGTTTCACCTGGCAATCACAGGCCAATGTGTGATGCCACTGCCAGGCAGCATGCAGAAAATGTGTTCATTTTCCATCTTGGTGTCATCAGTGTGTGCCATTTGCCTGCACTTCATACGCAGTGAGGGTGCATGCATGGGAGGGTTTTAGTCATGTGGGACATGTGTCAATCAAGTACTGGTTCTCTTGCTTCTCAGCCCTCATTGTGTGCCATGGTGCTAATGCCTGTTTCCATTTCTTTGTTTTCATGTCTTTGCAGGGGAAGACGCACCTGATACTGCTGGGGTTGTGGAGATGGTGCAGACCCAGGAGGGGTCCGAGGGCCGACCAACCACCAGTGAGGGACGTGGTGTGGTGGTGGGGGAGAACCCACAAGTGCTGCAGGTCGTGCTCTCAAGGGGTGTCTCTGGCTGCACCTCCCCCGAGCTGTACTCAGGTGTTGATTCGGATGAGACCTACGTGCCGTCGCAGGTGAGTGTTCCAGGGAGGGATTCTGTTCTGTCTCACCCACCTGCACCAGGGTCAGAACCCTCCATGGGGATGTCAGTGTTGGCAGCTACGCCTTCGGTGGTTACGGATGCAGGGTCACACTCTGCAACATCTGATCCTGTTCCTGGGCCAGCAGATCAGAGGGGGAATGCAGTCCTGCAGCCTCAGGCAGTGCCGGCACAGCAAGGCGCAGTTCGCCTTGCCCCAGACAGGTGTGGTGCCCGCCGATGTGGTGGCCGTACGCCACCCGGCAATACCGCATGGGAGCAATCCATTTACGGTATGGCAACCCAACAGGCTGCATCATCCGAGATGATGGCTCAGGCCATGGATAGGGTGGCCACTTCCATTGTCCCCCCAGAAAGGCTGATGGAGCGACTAGAGCAGGCAACCGACTCCATCTGCCAGTCACACAGGGAGGACATGTTGGGGTCCAACAGGGACAGGCGGGCGGCACTGGCGACTCTGCAGGAGGCCATCTCCATTGAGTCCCAGGGCCACAGGGAAGCCCTGAGGCAGGAGCTCCTTCACCTCAGGACGACTCTTGTTGAGCTTGAGGCTTCAACACACCAAAGGACAGAACAGCAGCTGGAGCGTCTCACCCGTACGCTCTCAGCTGAGATGCAGGCAACGAGGGCGGAGGTCCGGGCATCCCGTGAGTTGTTGCATGGGGACCTCCGCACACTCATCCTCCAGAACCAGACCTACCACACCCGCATGCTTGCAGCCATGGAGGAGCAGACTAGGGCCTTGCGTGGGCTGCCTCCCATAGTGCAACCACCTCCGGATGCAGCTGCACAGGGTGATAATAGCGACAGCAGTGATACTCCCACAACAGGGTAGCCGTGTGGGCCATGAGCCCATGGAGGTGTTTTATTTTCCCAGGATCCACGCAGGTGGGTTCTGGTGTGCATCCTGTCCTCGGACCTCCTGGGTGGCCTCCCCAACCCCCCCGGGCCCATCAATGGCCATTTTTGATTGTTTCTTATTTTTATTTTTATTGTTATTTCTTTTATTCCCTATTTTTTGGGGACGATTTGTTGGCTTCCGTGGTTCCTGTGGGCATACGCTGCATTGTGGCTGGGCACATGCAGGCTTGTAATGTATTTGGATCAGATGCTTGGGTTTGAGTCACACACACCCCTCCTGCTTCCCGTTTCCATGGGCTTGCAAAGGGTGTGCCCAAGTGACAGTGAATTACACAGTGACGTTGGACTCCCATGAGCTGTGTGGGCAGTCTGTAGTCAATACTGTGTATACATTCCTAGTGCATATTGCTGTTGTGTTGTACACTGCATGTTGCATTGATGTGTAACTCATCTTCTGTGTCTACCTCCCAATTTGCAGGTCCCTTCCTCATGTCTACACAAGGACCTCTAGTCTGGAGATGGGGTCCATGTTGGCAGCAGTGCACCTACAACTCTACATGGTGCCAACACTGCACAGTTGGTAGTGGTGGGAGTGCAGGCATTTCCAGGTGGTGAGACTACTAATATGTAACATTTGTGATGTCATGTTAATGGTACTACGTGCTCAAGTATGTTGTTGGTCCGGCATTGCTGTGAGCATTTCAGGTGTTGCAGGTTTCTAATAGGGACACTGTACATAGTGAGACTAGTGTCATGTTGTGGGGATTACTTTGTTTACCTGCAATTAGCATGACATGGCACGGTGTGTCGTGTGGCGGTGCTGGGGTTGGGTTGGCTGACATGGCACTGTCCTCTTGTTGCATTTTGCAAGTGGGTAATCATTTTAGCTGCTTGAATGTGTAACTTCACAAAACTGCATTGGTGGTGTCTGTGTGGGTAGGGATGCACACATTGTGACACTTCCAGGTGAACAATCTCAGGCTGATATGGTATTCACGGTTCATTCTCCAGACATTCAGGATCAGTGTCAGGTTGAGTCATCATTGATTGTCAGATGGAATGTGCCAGGGCAGTGTGCACTCCACAGGGGTGTGATTTCTATGTGAAGTAATTAGCCACTAGCTGTGTATGGGCTGCCTCCCCCCGTGCCCTTTCCCCACCCATGCGCAGCGGCTGTGCATGTGGTTGGGGATGTGGGGCCACCACCATGTCCACGGCCAGGCCCCGGCATGGTGCAACGTTGTGCAGGACACATGCTGCCACTATGATCCTGCACACTACTGGGGGAGCGTATAACAGCTGCCCGCCAGAACGGTCAAGGGAGCGAAAGCGTGACTTTAGCACTCCGAATGTGCGCTCCACTATGCCCCGGGTCGTAATGTGGGCTGTGTTATATCTTACCTCGGGTGGCGTGGTGGGGTTCCGAATTGGCGTCATCATGTGGGGGCTGAGAGGGTAGGCACTGTCCCCTGTGGAGGTGGTGATTGGTATCATTGGTGGGGTTGTGACCTTGCTCAGTATCCAACATGCATGCATGTGCAGTGGCATACATACTCACCAAGCAGCCATGTATCGCCATGCCGCCCAGCTTCTAGGTCCTGGCTTAGGGTGGACATTCGGTAAATGAAGCTGTCGTGGGTGGAGCCGGGATAGTTGGCATATACTGAGGTGATGATTCCCTTGGCATTACATGCTACCTGCACGTTGATGGAATGCCAGTGCTTGCGGTTCCTATAGATGTGCTCAGATGCCCTGGGGGGACGTAGAGCCACATGGGTGCAGTCGATGGCACCTAGCACTTTGGGGAATCGTGCCACAGCGTAAAAATCCAGGGCGGCAGCATGCCTTTCTGCAGGTGTTCTGGGCAGGTATATGTGCCTGCGGACTGATGGGCGTGCAGTCATGATGTTCAAGACCTGGTGTAGGCAGCGTGACTGGGTGGCCTGTGACACCCCACCCACTATGGCACTTGTCCGCTGAAATGATCCAGTGGCTAAGAAGTGCAGTACATTGAGGACCTTCTCCAGGGGGCTGAGTGCTTGGGAGCACAGGGTGGGTGATGTGAGGTCATCCTCCCACTCACTCACCAGGTCCAGTATAATGTGTGGTGGAAACCTGTACCTCCCATACACCTGGTCATCAGGCATCCCGAAAAGGCTGGTTCTGGGTGTGAATATTCTGGCCCTGACTATCCTCCTCCTCCTCCTTTGGTAGCCCACTGCCACTGCTGCTAGGAACGGTATGTTCATCCTGGCGTCTGAGCTTGTTATTGTTAAAGTGCGCAAATTTATGCTTTGCGCGTGTTCTAGGCCCAGCGCTCCACGCCCAGATCCTTGAGAGGGAGGCCCGTCTGGAGTTGAGCGGTCAGTGTCCAAGCATTACTGTGTGAGACAGGGCATGTTGCGGTGTGCTGGTTCTATGATACTTGCCTGTATGTGTGCCATAGGCCATGTATGCATGTATGTGTGCAGGGACATCATGGTAATGCATGTGCGACCAGTGATGTGTGACCCACATGGTTGTTGCATGTGTTCAAATGCCGCATGGGGAGCCCTATGCAGATTTTGAACATGAGAGCATGCCAGTCTCTGTACCTGGGCATGGGTGGGGGTGAGGGATGGGTGCTGATGCCAGGTACATATATGGTAGCCATGTCTGTGTGCCTGACCTGCGTGTCTGTGACTTGTGCATGCCATGGATGCATGACACATGTGTGTGACAATGCACAGATTCAGTGAAGCAGCCAAATTACCCTTGTATCCGCTGTGTTTGGTGTGTTTGGGGCCCGATGGATGTGACTGAGGTGAAGTGTGTGCATGTGATAGGCATGAGCCATGATGCATGTGAGTTACATATCATTGAATGTTTCAAGAGTCCATTGGACATGCATGGAAATGTCCATGGCATGCACCATGCCTGTTACTGTGTGTGTTTTGCCTGGACTGACCCATGTGTTGTGGAGGGACATGATGGAAGTGTACTTTGACAGTGGTGCTCATCTGCTATTGCTTCCTGTCTAGGGGACCATTGTACAGTGCCCTGATGCTTGTGTTCTTTGTCTCCCTCTACGCAGCGGCTAGTGAAGAAGAGGGCGGAGACAGCGCTGTGGAGCAAGGCGGCGGGGATGCCCCACGGCTGCAGCGGAAGGGGTGGGTGAGCCCCCACAGGGGCCTGCTACGGTGGGAGACGGTGAGGAGCCATCCAGGTTGGTGGTTTGCACAGAGGAGGAGGAGGCCGCCACTGGGGCACATATGGGGCCTGGTGGGGGCATCCCTGCTGGTGCAAGTGGTGCAGTCCAGGGCCAGGGGCAGGAGGCAGCACAGGTCACTGTGGAGGGGCCTGTGCATGTCGCTGTCCCTGACCCTGTGAGTGCACCACCATGCACCAGCAGGGATGCCCCGTCCCAGGCCCGTCCGCAGGTAGAGGGGATGTCCATGTCACCTGACTCCCCTCCACCTGCGGACGTGGGAACCCCTGGCCGTGCGGAGAAGGTCCTGATTGGGGTCGCGATGCGCACGGCTGTGATTCGTGATGCCGTGCGTGCTTCCCGGGAGGAGCACGCATGTCATCACGAAGTGCACCGTGCCGACGTGGCCCAATTGGGATCGGCCATGTTCGGGGGTTTCCTGCATGTGTTGGCCAATGTGGCGGCCCTCTCCTCCTCTGTGCAGGCTATCCACCAGTCGTTCTCCTTGCCGTCTTCCAGCCCAGATGCCACCAGGGCCCCCTGTGGACCTGCCCCGACCAATGCAGCCAGCTCGGTGGGGATCCCATCCCTGCCACAGTTGGGAGTCGGAGGTCCAGCAGGGGTGGACAACACAGCAACTGGACCCCAGCAGATGGAAGATGTGACAGCATCATCAGACAGGGCACGTGCACGACGGCGTCGGTGGTTTCCATCAGCCTGGATGCCGTCGTGCTGGCAGAGGCAGTGGCGTCGGAGGCAGCAGCGGGCTCGACGTGGGAGGCATCATGGCTCGGGGCCATCAAGATCAGAGGGGCAGGCATCGGCCGGAGGGCAGGGCAACCCTGGGATGGTGGTGTCTTCCGTGTGGGAGCAGTTGGTCCAGCGGATAGGTGCGGAGCGGCAGCGGGCGGAAGAGGAGCGGCTCGCCATGGTCAGGGCGGAGTTCTCCATGCGTCGGGCATTGAGGCGGGCTGAGTGCCTCGAGGAAGCTCGCAGGGAGTTTGAGCTGGACATGGGGTTATCCCTGCGAGACCTCGGGGCCAGGACAGAGTCCCGCCTCCAGGACATCGACATGGAGTTCGATGATGCCCTGGCCAGCAACATCAACAAGTGAGCCGCAGGACTTGCCCGCTGCCTTTGTATATAGTTATATAGTTAGTTAGTGTTAGGTTTCCTTTATTTGTCTTTATTATTTTGGACCTCTCGGACAATGGCCACTTTTTTGTATATATTTTTTTCATTAGGTAGTAGTAGGTTTCCTTTATGGTGTTGGGCTCATGGACCCTGGTACATTCCTGTATTTAGTTTGTTTTTTGAAGGAACATTTTCTTTTTTTCATTATTGTGTTCACCATGTGCAAATGGTTTTTCATTCTTTTGCTTCTACTTCATATTGCTTTGGTCAAAATTTGTTTTTGTATTCCTTTTTCGTTTTTTGATTTTTACTTTTGTTCTCCAACATGGACCATTTATTTTGTTATCCACATAGTTGTATGTTTGATTTGTTTACTTATTTTTAATCTTTAATACATTTTTAATTTTTACTTCCACTTGTGTTATTTTGTCTTTGGTTTCATACATGTCATGATATGGGTTTTGACATTCACTTGCAGCCATTGTGTATGTGTGTGTGACGGACATGTGTTCATTTACATACTTGCCATTGGGGTTGTGTCATGTAATTGCATTCACTATGTGGGTGGATGCAATCCTTGCCTGGGTGTTTGTGCTGGGTATGCTGCCCATTACTGCCATGATTGTGTATCGTCAGGACCTGGGGGCAGGGGGACATGGGTGGGGGCCTTGTGGAGGGTGCCCCTGCACTGCTGGGGGGTGGGGGTGGTGGGAGACATGAGTGGGGGCCTGGTGGAGGGTGCCCCTGGTGGCGGGGGGGTGGGGGTGATAGGGGACATGGGTGGGGGCCTGGTGGAGGGTGCCCCTTGTGGCGGGGGGGTGGGGGTGATAGGGGACATGAGTGGGTGCCTGGTGGAGGCTGCCCCTGCACTGCTGGGAGGTGGGGGTGGTGGGAGACATGGGTGGGGGCCTGGTGGAGGCTGCCCCTGGTGACTGGGGGGGTGGGGTGGTGGGAGACATGAGTGGGGGCCTGGTGGAGGGTGCCCCTGCACTGCTGGGGGGTGGGGGTGATAGGGGACATGGGTGGGGGCCTGGTGGAGGGTGCCCCTGGTGACTGGGGGGGGTGATAGGGGACATGAGTGGGGGCCTGGTGGAGGGTGCCCCTGCACTCCTGGGGGTTGGGGGTGGTGGGAGACATGAGTGGGGGCCTGGTGGAGGGTGCCCCTGGTGGCGGGGGGGTGGGGGTGATAGGGGACATGAGTGGGTGCCTGGTGGAGGGTGCCCCTGGTGGCGGGGGGGTGGGGGTGATAGGGGACATGAGTGGGTGCCTGGTGGAGGCTGCCCCTGCACTGCTGGGGGGTGGGGGTGGTGGGAGACATGGGTGGGGGCCTGGTGGAGGCTGCCCCTGGTGACTGGGGGGGTGGGGGTGGTGGGAGACATGAGTGGGGGCCTGGTGGAGGGTGCCCCTGCACTGCTGGGGGGTGGGGGTGATAGGGGACATGGGTGGGGGCCTGGTGGAGGGTGCCCCTGGTGACTGGGGGGGGTGATAGGGGACATGAGTGGGGGCCTGGTGGAGGGTGCCCCTGCACTGCTGGGGGGTGGGGGTGGTGGGAGACATGAGTGGGGGCCTGGTGGAGGGTGCCCCTGGTGGCGGGGGGGTGGGGGTGATAGGGGACATGAGTGGGTGCCTGGTGGAGGCTGCCCCTGCACTGCTGGGTGGTGGGGGTGTTGGGAGACATCGGTGGGGGCCTGGTGGAGGCTGCCCCTGCACTGCTGGGGGGTGGGGGTGGTGGGAGACATGAGTGGGGGCCTGGTGGAGGCTGCCCCTGGTGACTGGGGGGGTGGGGGGGGTGGGAGACATGAGTGGGGGCCTGGTGGAGGGTGCCCCTGGTGGCGGGGGGTGGGGGTGATAGGGGACATGGGTGGGGGCCTGGTGGAGGGTGCCCCTGCACTGCTGGGGGGTGGGGGTGATAGGGGACATGGGTGGGGGCCTGATGGAGGGTGCCCCTGCACTGCTGGGGGGCGTGGGTGATAGGGGACAAGGGTGGGGGCCTGGTGGAGGGTGCCCCTGCACTGCTGGGGAGTGGGGGTGATAGGGGACATGGGTGGGGGCCTGGTGGAGGGTGCCCCTGGTGGCTGGGGGGTGGGGGTGGTGGGAGACATGAGTGGGGGCCTGGTGGAGGGTGCCCCTGGTGGCGGGGGGTGGGGGTGATAGGGGACATGGGTGGGGGCCTGGTGGAGGGTGCCCCTGCACTGCTGGGGGGTGGGGGTGATAGGGGACATGGGTGGGGGCCTGGTGGAGGGTGCCCCTGGTGGCGGGGGGGTGGGGGTGATAGGGGACATGGGTGGGGGCCTGGTGGAGGGTGCCCCTGCACTGCTGGGGGGTGGGGGTGATAGGGGACATGGGTGGGGGCCTGGTGAAGGGTGCCCCTGGTGGCGGGGGGTGGGGGTGATAGGGGACATGGGTGGGGGCCTGGTGGAGGGTGCCCCTGCACTGCTGGGGGGTGGGGGTGATAGGGGACATGGGTGGGGGCCTGGTGGAGGGTGCCCCTGGTGGCTGGGGGGTGGGGGTGGTGGGAGACATGAGTGGGGGCCTGGTGGAGGGTGCCCCTGCACTGCTGGGGGGTGGGGGTGGTGGGTGACATGAGTGGGGGCCTGGTGGAGGGTGCCCCTGGTGACTGGGGGGGTGGGGGTGGTGGGAGACATGAGTGGGGGCCTGGTGGAGGGTGCCCCTGGTGGCGGGGGGGTGGGGGTGATAGGGGACATGAGTGGGTGCCTGGTGGAGGCTGCCCCTGCACTGCTGGGGGGTGGGGGTGGTGGGAGACATGGTGGGGGCCTGATGGAGGCTGCCCCTGCACTGCTGGGGGGTGGGGGTGGTGGGAGACATGAGTGGGGGCCTGGTGGAGGCTGCCCCTGGTGACTGGGGGGGTGGGGGTGGTGGGAGACATGAGTGGGGGCCTGGTGGAGGGTGCCCCTGGATGGTGGGGGGTGGGGGTGGTGGGAGACATGAGCAGGTGTGCAGGGTAGTCCCCTGTTTTGTGGGCTGCCTGCAGGGGCCGTGGAGGGTGTACAGGGAACACCTGTGAGGACCCACCCAGCCTAATCGCGTGTGTAACTTCCCACGCACCCCTGAAATACACGTACCCTGCTGAAATCGCGTGTAAAACTTCCCGCGCACCCCTGAAATGCATGCGCCCAGGCTATTCGCGTGTGGAACTTCCCGCGCACCCCTGAAATACACGCGCCCAGGCTATTCGCGTGTGGAACTTCCCGCGCACCCCTGAAATACACGCGCCCAGGCTATTCGCGTGTGGAACTTCCCGCACACCCCTGAAATACACGTACCCTGCTGTAATCGCGTGTGGGACTTCCCGCGCACCCCTGAAATACACGTACCCTGATGGAATCGCGTGTGGAACTTCCCGCGCACCCATGAAATACACCTACCCTGATGGAATCGCGTGTGGAACTTCCCACGCACCCCTGAAATACACGCACCCAGTATATTCGCGTGTGGAACTTCCCGCGCACCCCTGAAATACACGTATCCTGGTAATCGCGTGAAAAACTTCACGCGAACCCCTGAAATACATGTAGCCCGCTCCCCCAGGCCCGATCGCGTGAAAAACTTCACGCGAACCCCTGAAATACACGTAGCCCGCTCCCCCAGGCCCGATCGCGTGAAAAACTTCACGCGAACCCCTGTAATACACGTAGCCCGCTCCCCCAGACCCGATCGCGTGAGAAACTTCACGCGAACCCCTGTAATACACGTAGCCCGCTCCCCCAGGCCCGATCGCGTGAAAAACTTCACGCGAACCCCTGTAATACACGTAGCCCGCTCCCCCAGGCCCGATCCCCAGGCCCGATCGCGTGAAGTTGTACCCTGCTGAAATCGCGTGTGAGACTTCCTGCGCACCCCGGTATACACGCACACGTATTTTTTGTCAGCGGGTGTCCGTGTTTGTGGGTACCCCTTTGCACGTCATTTGTCCTGGAGGGCCACAGTATAGGACATTCATCATGGCAGTATATAGGTGCTATTTGTTGGCGCACCTTTTGGCGCACATTTCTTACAGCCGCAGAGACGCTACCGCCTGATTTCTTGTGGCGGTCGTGTTTGTGCCTGTGCGCTGGTTTGAGCGTGCGCTTTTTTGCCCTATTCTATTCCATGAATACGTGTTGTAGGCGAGCGTGTGGGCGTTCCGCGCACTTGTGCCCTGTACTTCCCCCGTGACGCCCACGTTTTTGCAAGTTGTTCCCCATTCCGAGTGTTACGCCCGTGTTCTGCCTACTTTTGTTGCGTGCGCCGCGCTATGTGCAAATTTCGCTGTGGCCTGTGCGATTTTCGCTGTGACCTGGCGCACGCTGTTAGATGGCCTGTGCGCCAACGTGCGCGGCGCACTTTTTTATCGCACATCCGCTGGTTTTCTCGCGCACGGCCTTCCATGAATCGACGTGCGCTGCTTTTCATGCGATTTTCGCACTTGCACTGCGATTTTCGCTATTCCACTGCGATTCGCACGTTTTTGCCCACTTGCGCCGCGCTAATTATTCCATGAATCGGCCTCTGTATCTTTTGCCTTCATCATTGTCTCACTGGCCTGCAAGTGACCGGATGCGAGTCTGGTTTTGAAAAAAGCCATTTATCTCCACAAAACCTACCTCAGTGGTCACAGGCCCCACACACACAAGATATATAACCACCGCCCCTCCATGATCTAGCACCTCTTCTTGATGTACCAGATGCGTGCCCCAACCGTGCGCCACCCAGCGTTTTACCTGCAATGTTAATCCTGCTTGCAGCCATATATTTTCTCGTCTTCATGTCACATGAAACTATCTGTCGAATATCATGTATGAGCAGAATGCAAAACAGAATATAATGCATGAAATGTGTAGGGACCACATGTTTTGTTTTGTTTTAGGATCCTATTATGAAGGCTAACTAAATTCAGTATCACATACTTATACCAGCATGGAGTGTTAAGACATCTATGAGTACCAATGAAAAAGGATCCCAAGCCATCAAAGCTTCATATGAGAAACATAATCCTGCACTGTGTATAGAGGTGTAAAAGCGTGCTATGTTATTAGACAATCTCCCCTATTTTGTTTTATTTTGTGCCCCTACTCGAGGAAATAGAGCATGTTTGAACCATGTTGAAAAGTACCCCAGAACGTCTCTGTTGTGCATGAAGAGAGCGCACAAGCCCCCTCCTTTTTTCCTAACTCTCAATGTTATTGCTAACAATGGCCTGTGACTTACTGCTGCCATAATGCAACAAATGCGTCTTCCCTCTCTTCCTCTGAGCCTGCACAGAGCACTCACCCCTGCCCCCTTGCTCCCAAGACCCCCTCACCTCTCCTTTAACAAAGTAACATAAAATCGATGTGAACACAAATAATGCGAGATATGTGCCCCTTCCCCAATGTCACGAGTTCAATGGTTGTCTTTTATAAATGTGTTTTATGGTATACTAGTAGTATTTTAGAGTTGTTTAGCTTAGAGAGTTAGTATCAACCAACTCACTTCGAGCATCATGACCTTCACCTCGCGATGACAAGCCCAGCTCAAGCAAGTGATGATCGCCGTCCCGCCAAGTGGCCACCCAATCACCCGGAGGTAGCGCCCACAATGCTATAGGGGATCTGCGATTCCACCAATGGAACTGCAATTTTTGGACTGTATGTAAGGATGTCACTGATGATGCAAAATGCCTTTTTAAAGACTGTTCAATGTAATTATGGCAGCAAGCAGATCCCTCTGCATGCCCTATCTTATCTAGATAAAACCTTTGACTTTACCCGCACTTGGTCTCGGTCTCATTCCCTCCAGGGGTGTGTCCATTATTGACTCTCATTTGGGGAGGTTTAAGTGTGGTTTTGGGGACTTTTCACTTTCTTTCTGTAAATTTAAAAGGACTAGTAAAGTCAATTTAACTTTACATGCTCTGGGAGACAGAAGTCAGTCCCAGAGAAGGTATTTAAACCTTGGGGAGTCTGAGAGACACCCCTGTGCCACTGCACAAAAGGTGCTGTGTGACACACAGAAAAAGGATGATGCCTATGGAGTTGTTTTGTGAAAACAAAAATCAAAATATCGAGGCTGAGTACCCCAAAAGATAATACACCGGACACGGGTTACAAAGGAACATACAAAGTACTTTAATTTATACTGAATTCAGTTACAAAGAACAGAACAAAATCAGATAGCTATCGGCCCTCAGTGCAACACAGTGAACACCAGTGTGGTTCAGTGTATTCAGTGAGAGACGCTGTACATTAGAATTCATTGCTCTTTTATACTATTTGCGAACACGATGTCCAACCCTACTTCGGGTTAATATTCCTCTAATACATTACTGATCTAGGGTTCATGCCGAGTTCGCATATCCACATGTAACTGGTTTGCTTTAATACATATATCAACAAGCCTACACGGCAGCTGTGTATTCTGGGATTTCCCATGCAGGTCTTCTCAAACATTAATACAATGTAGTTAAACAAGTGTCCTACGTTCAGTATTTGAATACATTGTTCTCAACATATGCTCGTGGATTAGTTTCATTGCACGAGTAATCCTTTACACACAGGTCAACGAAGGACAAGGTCTCAGTTCACGACCTCAACAAGTAGCCTGCAGGCAAGTTACATATTATCTACATGCAGAGGTCAAGATGGCCATGTTGTATTTCGGAATTACATCGTCCATAATTTTAACTCACAGGGTGACGTTACAAAGCAAACCTAAAATGGCGGATTGACCTAAAATGGCAGATAACATTGATTTTAAGTTCAGGACCTTGCAACACGGATTTGTTCGCAAGTGACTTACAAGCAGCTTAGCGTAGGCTAATATACATATATTCATTGCAATAGGAGGCACAATATCATTTCTCATTTGACAAACCCTCCTTTTGGCCTATGCCGAGTGCTAAACTACTTCTGATCTCCTTGCAAATAACACCATGCATCATCGTCCATGCACCCTGAATCGCTGTCGGAAATATCTATTGCCATCAGATCATTCGCTAAAATTTCTTTTAACACATATTCCTTGGAAGTTTTATCTGGGGCATACACTTTATGTCCTATCGTACCTATCGCTTGTGTGCAACATCCCCCTAGCATCGAACATATACTAGGTAGACACTGAATACAGCAACAAGGAAACAAAAGAATTCCCAAAATAATCAGTAAGACCAAAAGTACCTTCCAACCCCAAGACCGCAGGAAGTCCCAGAACCAAGTGCTAAGATCCCAGTTTCCCTCGGGAACATGCATTTCTAAACTAAGGATGTGCAGATTCTGTATTGCCTTGAAGATAGTTGGGGAGGAATCTGGAACAAAAACACAGCAAGCGGACCCCACTAATTTACACACTCCACCACGTTCAGCCAAAATGACATCTAATGAAATTCCGTTCTGAAGTGCTACTAGTCTTATCGCCTTCTGTTCTAATGTCATATTATAGAGTATGTCTGTGGTCCGGTTGATGGTTCTCTCCAGTACTCTCGCTAGTCTTCTGATATCTTCGGAATTCGCTATCTGCCCCCAAAATGGCAGAAATGATTTTGCTATATCTCCCAAGATTTGTGCTGGAGTGTCACCATTCTCATCCAGCCGTGGACGAGCCTTTGAAACTTCTATTGTACTAGCTATAAACACCCCAGGTAACAGGATCCCTAAATAACAGGCTCCCTGCCGATCCCTGGGCAACCATGGAAATGCACATTACCGCAGACAAAGTAGACAAGTTTGCCTACATACAAAGGTCTGTTTTCCCCAGTCAAAATTGCAACGTTGGCACAACCTAGAAAATCTCCCATTGACTGTATAGAGGTGTAAAATCGTGCTATGTTATTAGACAATCTCCCCTATTTTGTTTTATTTTGTGCCCCTACTCGAGGAAATAGAGCATGTTTGAACCATGTTGAAAAGTACCCCAGAACGTCTCTGTTGTGCATGAAGAGAGCGCACAAGCCCCCTCCTTTTTTCCTAACTCTCAATGTTATTGCTAACAATGGCCTGTGACTTACTGCTGCCATAATGCAACAAATGCGTCTTCCCTCTCTTCCTCTGAGCCTGCACAGAGCACTCACCCCTGCCCCCTTGCTCCCAGCACTGGCCATTCCTCTGTATGCAGAAAGAAACTGAATCGGGGCTATGGTTGACAGTATAAGAAGGAGGCATGGCATCCTTATTGCCTATCGGAGACATCTAAAAGGAAATCAAAGATTGGAATGGACGAGACACTCTATCAGAAGGCCTAATAGAAGCAACGTTAGGCTTACTCCTATTTGCAAAAAGCGAGCATCCCAGGGGAGTCAAAACACGTTTCTCAAAACTATTCAAATTAGTGCCATCAAAGTTCCCTGAGATGCTACCATTCCAATGGCCAAAGAACAGTGCTCTACGAGAAGCATAACAAGCAGCTGTCAAAGGTAAAGGGTGAATATACCAACCTAGCCCCTTATCCCTGTGTTGTGGTAAATGTGAGCAGACCCAACAGTTAGACTTATTAAAAATGGCATTCGTAGCATTCATGATAAATAGCAGAGTATTATTGTGGTACCTTTGTCTATGCTGAGAGTCCCTAGGGGACAGAGTATGCACATGTACAAAGGGAGTAGGAACAGTAGGTACATTTTCAGTAGGCAACAAGGATTCTAAAGGATGCGTTTCCTGGAGGTACCACAATCCTAAGACAAGGGGCCTCATTACGACCCTGGCGGAGTGGGTTTACGCCAGCGTTATTCGCGGCGGACCCGTCCGCCCCACTACGAGATTCCGTAGCGCCATGGAGCGTTTTCCGCCTGGTTTTTCCGGGCGGAGAAATCCATGGCGCTACGGGACCTTGTTGTTAATTACGCCACCGTATTTAACGGTGGCGTAATTAACGCCTTCCCCACTCCCATTATACCCTATGGGGCAAAAATGGGAATGGGGAAGGGTAAAATGGGGAATGGGGATTCACCGCCCCGCCAAGGTCGGAATGGGGCGGTGAATCCGCCAACCCCCATGGCGCTATCGGTTGCTTTCCGCCGTGCCCCATGGTGCATTTTGCACCGCGATTTCCGCCAGGGTCGTAATGAGGCCCAATGACTATTATAAAACCAAATATCATTATAAAAACACAGCAATACGTTTTCGGGGCCCAGGTGCATTGTCCATTGTCCCGGTTGGTCACACAATCATTTACAAGTCCCATACGAGCAGTAGCGGTGGCAGGCATTGTAGTCTTCAAACGGAAACCCCCAATGTTCGTTGCTGGCGACCTTCCGGCAGCGCAACTTCTTAGTCCTTCCACAACCCTAGCCAACAGAATCCCCTTTCTCAAGTATGGGTAAAAACAAGCCCTCAATGTGCTTTTCCTTCTCCGAATGTACAGCCGAACCGTGCCGTAAGTCTATCAGATACACAGCAAAACCGTGCAGTAAGTCTATTTTCTTGGACGCAGATTTTACCTTGCTTTTCCCGGTACTGATTGATCCGGAAACAATGTGTCATCACTTCCCGTTGGAAGCAACGTATCAAAGACAAGTGAAGATGCCGAATTTGAAACACCAGTTTCTGGATGCAAAACTTTTGGAGAGTGTGGAGACAAAATGGCTGCTTCCCCAAGCCTCACGGGCTCAGAAAGATTGTCTGACACACTCGGCGCTATTTACTGCTTTGGGATCGTTGGTTGCAGCGTTAGCGAGGGGTTCTGTTTCTTCTGTATCGTGTGGCACTGGGTGAGGAAGTTTCTTGACGTGCGATGCGTGGATCCAATTCTTTCTTCCAGAAACCTGCACCGCTGTTTGGGTGACCAACAGGACTTGGAACAAGCCCCGTCAGTGAGGTGCAAGGCAGGAAGAGCGCTCAAATGCCTTGATGAGCACCCAGCTTCCATGGCGTATGCTGTGGCCCGGGCCCTCGTATCACACAGGTAAAGCCTCTCGAAACTGGTGGTAAATCAAATACAAGTTTTTAGTCAACTGGCTGCAATAATCTGAAAGTAATACATTTTCAACATTTCTTAACGAGCTACATTTAGGAACGTTCCAGATATTGGCAGGTCTCCCCATTACCACCTCAAATGGAAAGATCCCAGTCTTAGTTTAAGGGGTTGTACGCATGGATAATAACACGATCAGTAAGGCGTCCAGCCATTTTAACTTAGTGCCGGCACACGTCTTAGCGAGCTTGTTCTTGATGATACCGTTGTGTCTTTCTACTAGTCCGGCGCTCTGAGCATGTCTGGCCAAATGGAACCGTTTGTCGATCTGTAATGCCGCACATATCTGCAGAATTACAACAGCGACAAAATGTGGACCATTGTCCGACCAAATAACTCCTGGTAGCCCGAACCGTGGGAAGTACTCCTTTAACATGGTTTTCGCAGTAGTCATGGCTGTAGCATCTTTAACGGGGAAAGCCTCAAACCATTTATTAAAAGCACAGATGACCACGAGCATGTACTTCATATTATTGCAACATTCCATTTCAATAAAATCAAAGTGGATAACTTCAAAGGGGACAGAGGGTGGCCCAAAACTTCCCCTTGGAGTTACTGTCCCCTTTCCCACATTGTGTTGTAGGCAAATCATGCAATCCTGGAAAAAGCGCTGGGCAATTTTCAAAATGTTGTCATTTACATAAACTTTCTGTAACATTTTTGTTACTCTCTGGGCACATACATGCATAGGACCATGGGCCATGATGACCATCATCATTACATACGTGTCAGGGAGTAGCCATTTCCCTTCAACTATGTCCACCCTACACCCGTCATCATCAAGTTTCCCCAAGCCTTCAGCCCACTTCTTGTATTCTTCTAACGTGGCATCAGCTTGGATATCCCGTACAGACCCAACACCCTCATCTATTGCATAAGCATTTACAGTCTCCCTTGATACATACATCTCCGTAAGGGGATCGGTAGCAGTTTGTCTAGCTATTTGATCAGCGAAAGTATTCCCTTTTCCTATGTCATCTGTAATCTTTCGATGTGCTGCACATTTCATAACTGCTAACTGAGTAGGGAGCGCACGCGCTGAGAGTAGTTGTACTATTAGGGAGCCATGTTGGATTTTAGTGTCATGTGAAGTTAAGAACCCTCTCTCTGACCAAAGTCTCCCAAAGTTGTGAACCACCCCAAAGGCATACTGACTATCAGTATATATGTTTACTGCAAGCCCTTCTGAAAGTTTGCAAGCTCAGGTCAATGCTATAATCTCTATGGCCTGCGCAGAGTTATGCGTGATTCTCTTGGTTTCCATGACCATGCTTAATGTGGCGATTGCATAAGCAGCAGTGGATGTACCATCCGGAAGTTTAAAGCAGGAGCCATCACAAAACAGCTCTCCTTGCAGATTATCCAAAGGAGTGTCTTTCAAATCAATTCTACACTTTGTCTCTTGTCCGGTAGTATACAGACAGTCATGTGACTCTTCATCGCCGCAAGTACTATCTTGCGGGAAAGGTAGGAGTTCAGCCGGATTAAGAACACAACACCTCCTAATTTGAATGTGAGGAGCAAACAAGATCAATTAATATCTCGTCAACCGTGCGGAAGTGAGGTGTTGCGTTTGGGCTCGGTTAAGTAGAACATCTACAGAGTGAGGCACAATCAGGGTTAGATCATGGCCTAGGACCATTCCCTCACTCTGTTTTACAGACTGAGCAGCAGCAGCGACAGCTCGCAAACATCTTGGCAAAGTGCATTCTACAGGATCAAGAGTGGAAGAAAAGTAACCGCACAGCCTATTCTTCCCTCCATGTTCCTGCGTAAATTCAGCCAAAGCACATCCATCACATGTATGCACAAACAACACAAAGGCATTTTCATAGTTTGGTGTGCCCAAAACTGGTGCAGAGCATAATGCAGTCTTGAGCAAATCAAACGATTGCTGGTGTTCCGCGTTCCACGGCAATGGCGAAGAAATGCCCTTCTTTGTCAAAGCCAACATCGGTTTGATCACTAATAAAAAACGTGGGATCCACAAACTACAGTAAGAAGCCATACCTATCAAGGCTCTAACTTGCTTCTGTGTATTTGGGACAGACATGCCAGAAATGTGTTTTATACGTTCAGGTGTCAATCTTCTTCCCTCCTTTGACAGGACATAGCTTAAATAGGCGACCTCCTGGCAACAATATTGAAACTTTTTAAGCAAAGCTTTGTGACCATGCTTAGCTAGATGAATAAGCAACAACACAGTGCCCTCCTTACAGGTGTTCTCAGAGTCAGCAGCTAAAAGCAAGTCATCAACATATTGAAGCAATGTACAAGTCGAGGGCAATTCAAGGGTATCAAGTTGTTCTTTCAAAGCCTTACTATAAATGCTAGGACCTTCTGTGTACCCTTGAGGTGCACGAGTAAATGTGAACAAGCGTCCCCCTAAGGTGAACGCGAACAAGAATCTACTATCCTTGTGTATAGGAATACTAAAGAAAGCATTCTTTAGATCCACAACACTAAAGTAAGTAGCTGTAGCTGGAATCATGGTTAATATTGTCATCACATCAGGCACAATTGGAAATTGCGGAGCGACGACTTTATTAATGGCACGTAAATAAATTATGAAACGGAATGGAATTACATTATCGCCTTTCTTGTACACGGGTAAAATCGGACTATTGCTCAAACTTCCTGAAATTTCTTCAATCACCCCGCGATGCACAAAATCGGAAACAATGCATTTCAAAGCTTGCTCGCCCTCAACTGAAATCTTATACTGGGGAATGCGTGGCAGCTCAATTCCATGTTTCAAAACTATCTTAACAGGCTCAATCTGTAAAACACCTACATCATTGTCGTCAACAGCCCATAAGCTGTCTGGTACATCAATGAATTCTGGCAGCAAAGGTCTAGTCAAGAATTACGAGACAGAAAATTGCTGTGGTGAAATCGTCAAGCACACTCCATCAGAAGAACAATAAATTACTTTAATTCTTTTAACAGGTTGAACCCCAGAAAATTCTCTTCACAATTCGAAGTCTACAGAAATGGACAGTGGTCTGTAAAGGGACCCAAAGAAATGGGTACCGGTGAAGAAACCGGACAAACATCTGGGGTGCCAGAAAGCCCTACAGAAACATTGGTTTGCCCTGACAGTGGAATGTTTGGAACCCGTGAATGATCAATGGAACACTTCTGTGCTCCAGTATCTATCAAAAACGGATGTTTCCTATTTCCCACCACCATTTCAACGTAGGGACCTTTCTGATGGACGGGAATAGGTATAGGTTCCAAACCTTGCTTCGGGCAATCCTAACGAAACAGAATATCATCAAAAGGAAGCTCTTCAGATAGATATGCAGCAGAAGGATGATCAAATATGTTCCTAGTGTCCACACTCGAAGTCTGATTATCCTGCGAAAAAGGTTGCTGAGGATCCTGTGCAAACTGACCTCTACCAGGGCCCCCTACACCCGGGCGCCCTCTGGATCATCTACCCATATTCACAAATGTGTTATTCGACCTCTGTCGAAGGACGGGGCATTAAGCATGCCAATGACCCTCTTGTCGACAATAGACACACTGGTTAATGTTCACAGGACCCAAGGGCACATTCCCTTGCGGGACATACTGACCTCTAATCTGAGAACTACCCCCTCTGGGGCCTCTAACAATTTGCTGTAATAGCACTTTAGTCTTTAAATCACCTTTTCATTTTTCAACTCTATCTTTTTCATTATTGACACGATTCTCGAAGTACTGAGCCATATGCAGTACTTCTGATTGGGACTTCGCCTGCCAAGCGCTCTCAGAAGATTGGATGATTTGGGACTGGATGTCAGGCAGAAATCCACGCACACATTTGTCCACAAATAACTTCTCCCAGACTCTGTGCCTTGGTCATGTCCGCTGAAATCCGAGAATACCTGTTCGAACCGATTAAAGAACTCGGTAGCACCCTCAGACTTCCCTTGGACACAGGCCGTAAGTTTGTCCCAAATAATTCTTTTCTCGGGAATTATGGTTTTCAATTTTGCAATGATTCTATCAGGCAAAGTTAGTATCACCTGAGGCGGTCTTTCACCAGCTGGCCGTTCTCCATCAAGTCTAGTTATATTCGCCCATGTATCTCCCAACCCTGGCACGTCGTCTACAGTTCTCACTTGTTTCCACAAATCTACGGGCAGGAGTACAGGAAATAACAAATCAATATCCCCTAAGGTGAACACTGAGGACTGCAAGACAGACTCTATTTCTTTATAGAATCCTGTCAGATTTTTCCTAATATCAGGAACAGATTGTCTAATAGTATTCACTTCCTGTCTTGAGAACGGTACATGAACAAACTGCGATACATAATGTGCAGGAATGTTCACAGCGACTATATTTGCTGCATGATCAGCCGCAATCTCAACCGTCGGGACAAATGTCGGAGGAACCTCTCTCATAGGCAACTGAGTAGTAGGTGACTCCGAACGCTTACTAAGCAACAGAGCTAAGTCGAGTGCTAAAGCAGTCGACGAAGTGTCAAGTGAAAAAGCTCTCTTATAAATACTCAATAACTCTGTGGGACTACTAATCTTTCTTTTTACACAATCATCCTGTAGGTACTCTATCATTACCTGTATCACTTTCCTCTGCTTTTCTGGCGTATACTGAATATATGTGTCATATACTTCAACTGGAGTTATCTACATATCTGAAATCCATCTAAGCGCGTCCTTCGTACAAATTCGTGCTTCCTCAGATATCGATTTACGACAAGGAAGGAACCGTTTCTGTACATACATACTTTCCCGCTTGTCATCCTCATTCTGTAACCTTTCCAACTCCTTTCTATACCCAAATAACCTCTCGACATGCTCATTTACTTTCTCCACAGTGTCTCTAGAAAATGCTAAAGTATTTAGATCCCTTAACCCCTGCGGGAGATCTGTTTCATTTAATTTGCCCCACATCACACATAAATGAATCCCTAAACCTTCAATGAAAACATTTGTTTCAGGAAAATTATCCATATTACAAAGTGTGGCAAAAACATTACCTTAATCATCCCTCTCCATACAATGCTTAGCCCATGCAATCAACTCATGTTTCTTCTCTGGTGGTACAGTATTGCGAGTGACAACCTTCGACCCAGCACCTCGATCGACTACAAGCGGCTCAGGACCAATGGAGGTACTGTTACTGGTGCGATAAGAAGAGGTGTAGGAGCTGGAGGAAGAGGAACATTAGGAGGAGCAGGAACAATGGGAACAACAGCAGGTAGAGCAGGAATAGCAGGAGGAAGAGGCAAAGCAGCAGGAAGAGGAACATACGGAGGTGGCACAGAGGCACCAGACCTTCGTTCATTTAACAATTTGTCTGTGAATTCATCGGAAGCATGAAGGTCTTTAGAAGGATAGATTTTCTGAATTCCAAGTGACAAAGCCCTATCCATATTCCTAGTCGATTCAGAATGTATATCTTGGTCATACAATAATGCTTTTTCGGTGTTCGTCTTATGACGGCGCGCATGTTTTTCTCTACTTTTAAGTTGCTGTAACGCTTCTTTTTTCCAATTCTGCAAAACATCGAATGCTGCAGGTCTAGCCTTTTTCTTTAATAGAATTGACTCTAAATACTCAATACGAGGGATTTCGAAACTACCATTGATTGGTCACTGAAGTTCGGAGCCATGCCTGGTTTTTCTGTGCCAAATGTCATTAAACACTATATTTCCAATGCCATGCTTACAGTACATAGTACATGCCGGCGACCCCTCCTGTGGTGCGGGACGGCTAAATTCCAAAGATTGTCTATCGCTGCGGAACAACGCCCTGAAGCAGGTAGACAATTTCCCAGGCATATCAAATTATTGGTGTTACCTGGTCAATAATTGTGTCTGCAGATACAATACGCCAAAATCAAATTATCAGGATTATATTAAGAGTCGGGTCACGACTCACCTGATCAAGCCTAAGGAGGTCTGATCAGATTTCAAAGAATCTTGACTAATCTTACCTCGTGTGTGGTGATTTCGGCAAATCTGCCCTCCTCGATAAGTGGACCCTCATCAAGATGCCGTTCTCGGATCACAAGCTAATCGTCCAGGGATTGGGTCATGCAGTTCTGCTGAGGTGTCACGTCTCATTCAGTGGGGCCCCTTTTTGTCACACCGTCCGATCCCAGTCTGATAGCGAGGGTCAACCTTCGATAATCCAGCAGCAATCTTGAGGGTCCCTATTCGGGCGCCAACTGTGTAAACAAAAATCAAAATATCGATGCTGAGTACCCCAAAAGGAAATACACCGGACACAGGTTACAAAGGAACATACAAAGTACTTTAATTTATACTGAATTCAGTTACAAAGAACAGAACAAAATCAGATAGCTATCGGCCCTCAGTGCAACACAGTGGACTCCAACGTGGTTCGGTGTATTCAGTGAGAGACACTGTACATTAGAATTCATTGCTCTTTTCTACTATTTGCGAACATGATGTCCAACCCTACTTCTGGTTAATATTCCTCTAATACATTACTGATCTAGTGCTCATGCTGAGTTTGCATATCCACATGTAACTGGTTTGTTGTAGTAGACCATGCTACTAGGTACCCTGAAGAAATTCCTATGAGGACTGTTACAGCTCAGGCTGTGGCTAAGGCCCTCCTTGGTATTTTAGCATGGTTAGGTTTCCTAAGCAGGTAATATCTGACAGGGGGTCAAATCTTATGTCCCACTACATGAAGGCCTTGTGGAAAAACTGTGGAGTTACCTACAAGTTCTCAACAGCATACCACCCTCAGACAAATGGGTTGGTAGAAAGGTTTAACAGAACCATGAAGAGCATGATAGGAGATTTAGAGGACCTCCTTAAAAAAGTGGGATCTTCTACTGCCATGCCTTCTCTTTGCATATAGAGAAGTCCTTCAGGAGGGAGTGGGTTACAGTCCTTTTGAACTTCTCTATGTCCATCCGGTCAGAGGTTCATTGGCCCTGACCAAGGAGGGGTTAGACAGTGCTCCTTCCCCCAACCCAGTCAGAGTGACTGACTATGTGATAGGACTCCGGAGGAGAATGTCACACATGATGGCTGAGGAAAATGATAACTTGAAAGCAGGTCAGGCTCTGGTTAAGCATTGGCATGAGCAGAAGGCCAACATGGTTGAGTTCGCTCAAGACCAGCTAGTTCTTGTTATGGTGCCAACAAGGCAGAGGGCCTTGCAGGACAAGTGGATAGGACCCTTCAAGATTGTGTGAAAACATGGAGAGGTGAACTATCTGGTGGACATAGGCAATGCTAAGGAGGCTCCCAGAGTCTTTCACACCAACCATCTAAAAGCTTATGTCTCAAGACCAGAACTGGGAGCTTTGCTTCTACCTTCAGCTCAAGAGGAGGAGGAGAGTGAATCTCTACCTGACCTTCTCAGAGGCAAACCTTTAGATGAGCAAATAGAATGAGTCAATCTCTCTTCTAACCTGACCTCTGAACAACAGGAGGAGTGCAAATATTTGTTTAATCAATTTGCCCTCTTGTTTTCACTTTCACCAGGCTTGACCCCTTGGGGCAAGCATGACATAAACACTGGTGACTGTTTACCGGTCAAAAGCAGGGGTTGCAGAATGTCAGAAATTGTCAGAACCAACATCAAACAAGAGGTCAACAAGATGCTTGATCTCAGGATAATAGAACCCTCTACTAGTCCATGGTCTAGCCCAGTTGTGTTAGTACCAAGGGCAGGATCCAAAGAGTTGAGATTCTGTGTGGACTATAGAGCTCTAAATGCAGTCACTAAGACTGATGCCCATCCTTTGCCAAGGACAGACAAGCTGGTGGATATACTTGGTTCAGCCAAGTTCCTCAGCACATTTGATCTCATGTCATGTTATTGGCAAATAGCCCTGACAGACCATGCCATGGAGAAAACTGCATTCTCCACCCCAGTTGGCTTATACCAGTTTAAGGTTATACCTTTTGGCTTAAAGAATGTACCTGCTACATTCCAAAGGATGGTTATCCAGGTTCTGAATGGGATGGAGGACTTCTGCATGCCATACTTGGATGACATTGCAGTGTTCAGCCCTACTTGGAAAGAACATGTTGACCACCTAGGATACATTTTGCAGGCTCCTGAGAAGAACCAACTGACCATAAAGGCAAGTAAATGTCAGATTGGTCAGAGTAAAGTGGTCTACCTTGGACATGAGGTACGAGGTGGTGAAATGAGGCCTTTGATCAGCAAGATAGAAGCTGTGCAAAATTGGACAACACCTACTACTCAAAACCAGGTGAGAGCCTTCTTAGGTCTCACTGGGTATTACAGGAATGTCATTGATAACTATGGGACCACAGCTTCTCCACTGAATGTGATCTCCTCTCATAAGTTTCCAAAAAAGGTCAAATGGAATAAGGAGTGCAATCAGGCCTTTGAAAGCCTAAAACGAGCCCTTTGTCAAGCTCCAGTTCTAAGAGCTCTTGACTACCACCAACCCTTCATTGTGCAAACACATGCTTGCAATACAGGTAAAGATGCAGTCCTTAGTCTGGATGAGAAAGCTAGGGAGCACCCCATTTTCTTCATCAGTAGGAAACTGAAGGAACCTGAGACAAGGTGAGCAACTATTAAGAGAGAATGTTTTGCATTTGTGTGGTCTCTGAAGAAGTTTAGGCCATACTTGTATGGTTCTACTTCCACCATTCATACTGACAACCAACCCTTCAGAAGGTTGATGCAAATGAAAGGGGAAAACCCAAAACTGTTCAGATGGTCAATCTGCCTCCAATGGTTTGATTTTACCATTGAGATCATGTCAGGATGTCATCACCAAAATGTTGATGGTCTCTCTAGGATGCTTTTAACCGACTAGAGGTAAGAGACTCATCCAGGAGTGGATTCGATCCTCCTGTCCCTTAGTCGGGGGGGGAGGGGTGAGTGTTAGGGAGAATTATCTTCTATGGCTAATTTCCCTTACCTATAGAGTCCCCCAGCAGCTTTGCTGGTTTTGAAGGGTTTATTTTTTTCTCCTGTTAAGAGTGAGACCCTTTTTTCCCACTCTTAGACAAATTACTAGTGTGTGTTTTAAGCTATCTTGTGTGCTTATGGTCTATGGGGTTTTTCTCACCCTCTTAGGAATCATCTTTCACATGTGTGGTACACAGTACCCTCCGTGCCGTACCACAGGGGTGTCGAAGCGTCCCCCAAACATAGACTCCATACCCTGGGACTGACTCCTGTATCCCAGGGCATGTAAAGTCCCCATTGACTTTATTAGCCAAATTTTATGAACAAAACTAGTATAGCCCATCTTACTATAGAGGTACCGGGAAGGGTTAATAGTTTTCCCTAGTGTTCATTTTCAAGGGGCTACCATACAGTCCCTCTTTCAAAAGTTTCTGGCTGGTGGCAGTGGTTACTACCAGTAAATATTCGACCACAAATATTTTCCTATGGGATTTTCCCATTGTTCGAGTCTACCACTTTTACTGACAGCCTCTAACATACCGCCGGTTTATTTTAATATGAACTTTACTCCGGTAGGTTTTATTGCCAGATCTTTAATAATATTTCTTTCTCGTGTCTTTCTCTGAAATCCTAACCCAGGTCCGGCATCCTTTGTTTGTCCTTTTGGTGGGCTTCTGCACAGAAGTTGGAAGTTGGAAGCAACGTATCAGAGACAAGTGAAGATGCCGAATTCGAAACAGCAGTTTCTGGATGCAAAACGTTTGGAGAGTGTGGAGACAAAATGGCTGCTTCCCCAAGCCTCACGGGCTCAGAAAGATTCTCTGACACACTCGGCGCTATTTACTGCTTTGGGATTGTTGGTTGCAGCGTTAGCGAGGGGTTCTGTTTCTTCTGTATCGTGTGGCACTGGGTGAGGAAGTTTCTTGACGTGCGATGCGTGGATCCAATTCTTTGTTCCAGAAACCCGCACCGCTGTTTGGGTGACCAACAGGACTTGGAACAGGCCCCGCCAGTGAGGTGAAAGCCGGAAGAGCGCTCAAATGGCTTGATGAGCACCCAGCTTCCAGGCCGTATGCTGTGGCCCGGGCCCTCGTATCACACAGGTAAAGCCTCTCGAAACTGGTGATTAATCAAATACAAGTTTTTAGTCAACTGGCTGCAATAATCTAAAAGTAATACATTTTCAACATTTCTTAACAAGCTACATTTAGGAAGGTTCCAGATAATGGCAGGTCTCCCCATTACCACCTCAAATGGAGAGATCCCAGTCTTAGTTTGAGGGGTTGTACGCATGGATAATAACACGATCGGTAAGGCGTCCAGCCATTTTAACTTAGTGCTGGCACACGTCTTAGCGAGCTTGTTCTTGATGATACCGTTGTGTCTTTCTACTAGTCCGGCGCTCTGAGCATGTCTGGCCGAATGGAACCGTTTGTCGATCTGTAATGCCGCACATATCTGCAGAATTACAGCAGCGACAAAATGTGGACCATTGTCCAACCAGATAACTCTTGGTAGCCCGAACCATGGGAAGTACACCTTTAACATGGTTTTCGTAGTAGTCATGGCTGTAGCATCTTTAACAGGGAAAGCCTCAACCCATTTACTAAAAGCACAGATGACCACCAGCATGTACTTCATATTATTGCAATGTTCCATTTCAATAAAATCAAAGTGGACAACTTCAAAGGGGACAGAGGGTGGCCCAAAACTTACCCTTGGAGATACTGTCCCTTTTCCCACATTGTGTTGTAGACAAATCATGCAATCCTGGAAATAGCGCAAAATTTTGTCATTTACCCAAGCTTTCTCTAACATTTACGTTACTTTCTGGGCACATACATGTGTAGGACCATGGGCCATGATGACCATCATCATTACATACGTGTCAGGAAGTAGCCATTTCCCTTCAACTATGTCCACCCAACACCCGTCATCATCAAGTTTCCCCAAGCCTTCAGCCCACTTCTTGTATTCTTCTAACGTGGCATCAGCTTGGATATCCCGTACAGACCCAACACCCTCATCCATTGCATAAGCATTTACAGCCTCCCTTGATACATACATCTCCGTAAGGGGATCGGAAGCAGTTTGTCTAGCTATTTGATCAGCGAAAGTATTCCCTTTTCCTATGTCATCTGCAATCTTTTGATGTGCTGCACATTTTATAACAGCTAACTGAGTAGGGAGCGCAAGCGCTGAGAGCAGTTGTACTATTAGGGAGCCATGTTGGATTTTAGTGCCATGTGAAGTTAAGAACCTTCTCTCTGACCAAAGTCTCCCAAAGTTGTGAACCACCCCAAAGGCATACTGACTATCAGTATATATGTTTACTGCAAGCCCTTCAGAAAGTTCACAAGCTCAGGTCAATACTATAATCTCTGCGGCCTGCGCAGAGTTATGCGTGATTCTCTTGGTTTCCACGACCGTGCTTAATGTGGTGATTGCATAAGCAGCTGTGGACTGGAACCCAAGTAGTATCTTGCGGCAAAGGTAGGAGTTCAGCCGGATTAAGAACACAACACCTCCTAATTTGAATGTGAGGAGCAAACAAGATCAATTCATATCTCGTCAACCGTGCGGAAGTGAGGTGTTGCGTTTGGGTTCGGTTCAGTAGATCATCTACAGAGTGAGGCACTATCAGGGTTAGATCATGGCCTAGGACCATTCCCTTACTCTTTTTTACAGATTGAGCAGCAGCAGCGACAGCTCGCAAACATCTTGGCAAAGTGCATGCTACAGGATCAAAGGCGGAAGAAAAGTAACCGCCCCGCCTATTCTTCCCTCCATGTTCCTGCGTTAATACAGCCAAAGCACATCCATCACATTCAAGCACAAACAACACAACAAACTTTTCATAGTTTGGTGTGCCCAAAACTGGTGCAGAGCATAATGCAGTCTTGACCAAATCAAATGATTGCTGCTGTTCCACGTTCCACGGCAATGGCGAAGAAATGCCCTTCTTTGTCAAAGCCAACATCGGTTTGATCACTAGTGAAAAATTTGGGATCCACAACCTACAGTAAGAAGCCATACCTATCAAGGCTCTATCTTCCTTCTGTGTATTTGGGACAGACATGCCAGAAATGTGTTTTATACGTTCAGGTGTCAATCTTCTTCCCTCCTTTGACAGGAGATAGCCTAAATAGGCGACTTCCTGGCAACAATATTGAAACTTTTTAAGCGAAGCTTTGTGACCATGCTTAGCTAGATGAATAAGCAACAACACAGTGCCCTCCTTACAGGTAATCTCAGAGTCAGCAGCTAAAAGCAAGCCATCAACATATTGAAGCAATGTACAAGTAGAGGGCAACTCAAGTGTATCAAGTTGTTCTTTGCTAGGACTTTCTTTGTACCCTTGAGGTGCACGAGTAAATGTGAATGAGCGTCCCCCTAAGGTGAACGCGAACAAGTATATACTTTCCTTTTGTATAGGAATACTAAAGAAAGCATTCTTTAGATCCACAACACTAAAGTAAGTAGCTGTAGCTGGAATCATGGTTAATATTGTCGTCACATCAGGCACAATTGTAAATTGCGGAGTGACGACTTTATTAATGGAGCGTAAATCAATTATGAAACAGAGTGGAATTGCATTATCGCCTTTCTTGTACACTGGTAAAATCGGACTATTGCACAAACTTCCTGAAATTTCTTCAATCACCCCGCGATGCACAAAATCGGAAACAATGCTTTTCAAAGCTTGCTCGCCCTCAACTGAAATCTTATACTTTTGAATGTGTGGCAGCTCAATTCCATGTTTCAAAACTATCTTAACAGACTCAATCTGTAAAACACCTATATCATTGTCGTCAACAGCCCATAAACTGTCTGGTACATCAATGAATTCTGGCGGCAAAGGTCTAGTCAAGAATTGCGAGACAGAAAATTGCTGTGGTGAAATCATCAAGCACACTCCATCAGAAGAACAATAAATTACTGCATTTCATTCTTTTAACAGGTTCAACCCCAGCAAATTCTCTTCACAATTCGAAGTCAACAGAAATGGACAGTGGTCCGTAAAGGGACCCAAAGAAATGGGTACTGGTGAAGAAACCGGACAAGCAAATGGCGTGCCAGAAAACCCTACAGAAACATTGGTTTGCCCCGACAGTGGAATGTTTGGAACCCGTGAATGATCAATGGAACATTTCTGTGCTCCAGTATCTATCAAAAACTGATGTTTCCTGTTTCCCACCACCATTTCAACATAAGGACCTTTCTGATTGACGGGAATAGGTATAGGTTCCAAACCCTGCCTCGGGCAGTCCTAACGAAACAGAATAACATCAAAAGGAAGCTCTTCAGATAGATATGCAGCAGAAGGATGATGAAATATGTTCCTAGTGTCCACACTCGAAGTCTGATTATCCTGCGAAAAAGGTTGCTGAGGATCCTGTGCAAACTGACCTCTACCAGGGCCCCCTACACCCGGGCGACCTCTGGATCGTCTACCCATATTCCCAAATGTGTTATTCGACCTCTGTCAAAGGACGGGGCATTGAGCATGCCAATGACCCTCTTGTCGACAATAGGCACACTGGTTAATGTTCACAGGACCCAAGGGCACATTCCCTTGCGGGACATACTGACCTCTAATCTGAGCACTACCCCCTCTGGGGCCTCTAATAATTTGCTGTAATAGCACTTTAGTCTTTTAATCACCTTTTAATTTTTCAACTCTATCTTTTTCATTATTGACACGATTCTCGTAATACTGAGCCATAAGCAGTATTTCTGATTGGGACTTCGCCTGCCAAGCGCTTTCAGAAGACATAATTCGGGACTGGATGTCAGGCAGAAATCCACGCACAAATTTGTCCACAAATAACCTTTTCCCAGACTCTGTGCCTAGGTCATGTCCTCTGAAATCCGAGAATACCTGTTCAAACTGATTAAAGAACTCGGTATAACCCTCAGACTTCCCTTGGACACAGCCCGTAAGTTTGTCCCAAATAATTCTTTTCTCGGGAATTATGGTTTTCAATTTTGCAATTATTCTATCAGGCAAAGTTAGTATCACCTGAGGCGGTCTTTCACCAGTTGGCCTTTCTCCATCAAGTCTAGTTATATTTGCCCATGTATCTCCCAACCCTGGCACGTTGTCTATAGTTCTAACTTGTTTCCACAAATCTACGGGCAGGAGTACAGGATATAACAAATCAATATCCCCTAAGGTGAACACTGAGGACTGCAGGACGGACTCTATTTCTTTATAGAATCCTGTCAGATTTTTCCTAATATCAGGAACAGATTGTCTAATAGTATTCACTTCCTGTCTTGAGAACGGGACATGAACAAACTGCGATACATAATGTGTAGGAATGTTCACAGCGACTATATTTTCTGCATGATCAGCCGCAATCTCAACCTTTGGGACAAATGTCGGAGGAACCTCTCTCATAGGCAACTGAGTAGTAGGTGACTCCGAACGCTTACTAAGCAACAGAGCTAAGTCGAGCGCTAAAGCAGTCGACGAAGTGTAAAGTGAAAAAGCTCTCTTATAAATACTCAATAACTCTGTGGGACAACTAATCTTTCTTTTTACACAATCATCCTGTAGGTACTCTATCATTACCTGTATCACTTTCCTCTGCTTTTCTGGCGTATACTGACAATATGTGTCATATACTTCAACTGGAGTTATCAACATATCTGAAATCCATCTAAGCGTGTCCTTTGTACAAATTCGTGCTTCCTCAGATATCGATTTACGAGAAGGAAGGAACTGTTTCTGTACATACATACTTTCCCCCTTGTCATCCTCATTCTGTAACCTTTCCGACTCCTTTCTATACCCAAATAACCTCTCAACATGCTCATTTACTTTCTCCACAGTGTCTCTAGAAAACGCTAAAGTATTTAGATCCCTTAACCCCTCCGGGAGATCTATTTCTTTTAATTTGCCCCACATCACACATAAATGAATCCCTAAACCTTCAATGAAAACATTTTTTTCAGGAAAACTATCCATATTACAAAGTGTGGCAAAAACATTACCTTAATCATCCCACTCCATACAATGCTTAGCCCATGCAATCAACTCATGTTTCTTCTCTGGTGGTACAGTATTGCGAGTGACAGCCTTCGACCCAGCACCTCGATCGACTACAAGCGGCTCAGGACCACTTGGAAGAGAGGGAGCAGGCAAATTTAAGGGAGGTACTGTTACTGGTGCGATAAGAAGAGGTGGAGGAGCTGGAGGAAGAGTAACATTAGGAGGATCAGGAACAACGGGGAGAACAGCAGGTAGAGCAGGAATAGCAGGAGGAAGAGGCAAAGCAGGCAGGAAGAGCAACATATGGAGGTGGCGCAGAGGCACCAAACCTTCGTTCATTTAACAATTTGTCTATGAATTCATCGGAAGCATGAAGGTCTTTAGAAGGATAGATTTTCTGAATTCCAAGTGAGAAAGCCCTATCCATATTCCTAGTCGATTCAGAATGTTTATCTTGGTCATACAATAATGCTTTTTCGGCATTCGCCTTATGACGGCGCGCATGTTTTTCTCTACTTTTAAGTTGCTGCAACGCTTCTTTTTTCCAATTCTGCAAAACATCAAATGCTGCAGGTCAAGCCTTTTTCTATAATATAATTGACTCTAAATACTCAATACAAGGGATTTAAAAACTACCATTGATTGGCCACTGAAGTTCGGAGGCATGCCTGGTTTGTCTGTGCCAAATGTCATTAAACACTATACTTCCAATGCCATGCTTCCAGTACATAGTACATGCCGGTGACCCCTCCTGTGGTGCGGGACGGCTAAATTCCAAAGATTGTCTATCGCTGTGGAACAACGCCCTGAAGCAGGTAGACAATTTCCCAGGCATATCAAATTATTGGTGTTACCAGGTCAATAATTGTGTCTGCAGATACAATACGCCAAAATCAATTATCAGGATTATATTAAGAGTCGGGTCACGACTCACATGATCAAGCCTAAGGAGGTCCGATCAGATTTCAAAGAATCTTACCTAACTAATTTTACCTTGTGTGTGGTGATTTCGGCAAATCTGCCCGCCTCGATAAGTGGACCCTCGTCAAGATGCCGTTCTCAGACCACAAGCTAATCGTCCAGGGATCGGGTCATGCAGCGCTGCTGAGGTGTCGCGTATCATTCAGTGGGGCCCCTTTTTGTCACACCGTCCAATCCCAGTCTGATAGCGAGGGTCAACCTTCGATAATTCAGCAGCAATCTTGAGGGTCCCTATTCGGGCGCCAACTGTGAAAACAAAAATCAAAATATCGATGCTGAGTACCCCAAAAGGAAATACACCGGACACGGGTTACAAAGGAACATACAAAGTACTTTAATTTATACTGAATTCAGTTACAAAGAACAGAACAAAATCAGCAAGCTATCGGCCTTCAGTGCAACACAGCGAACTCCAGAGTGGTTCGGTGTATTCAGTGAGAGACGCTGTACATTAGAATTCATTGCTCTTTTCTACTATTTGCGAACATGATGTGCAACCCTACTTCGGGTTAATATTCCTCTAATACATTACTGATCTAGGGTTCATTCCGAGTTCTACACAGCAACTGTGTATTCTGGGATTTCCCATGCAGTCTTCTCAAACTTTAATACAATGTAGTTAAACAAGTGTTCTACGTTCAGTATTTGAATACATTGTTCTCAACATATGCTCATGGATTAGTTTCATTGCACGAGTAATCCTTTACACACAGGTCAACGAAGGACAAGGTCTCAGTTCACAACCTCAACAAGTGGGCTGCAGGCAAGTTACATATTAGCTACATGCAGAGGTCAAGACGGCCATGTTGTATTTCGGAATGACACCGTCCACCATTTTAACTCACAGGGTGACTTTACAAAGCAAACCTAAAATGGCGGATTGACCTAAAATGGTGGCTTACATTGATTTTAAGGTCAGGATCTTGCAACACCGATTTCTTCGCAAGTAACTTACAGGCAGCTTGGTCAAGGCCAATATACATATATTCATTGCAAAGGAGGCACTATATAATTTCTCATTTGACAGTTTAAAACCCCATATCCAAAGAATACAAAAGTAAAACACACCTCAAAATCGATGAAAGAGTGGAAAAAAAGCTCACACTCTTTCCAGGTAAACATTTAAATCCGAGAAATCTAGGAAAGTTGATGGGGGTCTCAAAAGGTGAGGGAAATTAACACATTCTTAAGAATTCTCCCTAACAGCACTGCCCTCTCATTGCACTTCTATCCTGATTGCCTAGGATGGTGATCCCTGTAGGTGTGAGAAAACCAGAGCGCCCTCTCAGTGCACTTCTATTCTGATTGCCTAGAATGGTGATCCCTGCAGGTGTGAACACACCAGACCGGTCACTAAACTCTCAGTGCACTTCTATTCTGATTTCCTGGAATGCTGATCCCTGCAGGTGTGAGAACACCAAAGCTGGCACTCCCCTCTCAGTGCACTTCCATTCTGATTGCCTAGGATGGTGATCCTTGCAGGTGTGAGAACACCAGACCTGGCACGGCCCTCTCAGTGCACTTCTAGTCTGATTGCATAGGATGGTGATCCTTGCAGATGTGAGAACACCAGAACGAGCACTGCCTTCTCAGTGCACTTCTATCCTGATTGCTTAGAATGGTGATCCCTGCAGGTGTGAGAACACCGGACCTGGCACGGCCCTCTCAGTGCACTTCTATTCTGATTGCCTAGGATGCTGATCGCTGCAAGTGTGAGAACACCTGCCCGGGCACTACCCTCTCAGTGCACTTCTATTCTGATTGCCTAAAATGGTGATCCCTGCAGTTGTGAGAACACCAGATGTGCCACTGCCCTCTGAGTGCACTTCTACTCTGATTGCCTAGGATGGTGATCCCTGCAGGTGTGAGAACTCCAGACCTGTAACTGCGCTCTGAGTGCACTTCTATTCTCATTGCCTAGAATTGTGATCCCTGCAGATGTGAGCACACCCGAGCGAGCACTGTCCGCTCAGAGCACTTCTATCCTGATTGTCTAGAATGGGGATCCCTGTAGGTGTGGGAACACCAGAGCTGGAATGCTCTCTCAGTACAATTCTATCCTGATTGCCTAGAATGGTGATCCCTGTAGGTGTGATAACACCAGATCTGGCACTGCCCCCTCAGAACACTTATATTCTGATTGCCTAGAATGGTAATACCTGCAGATGTGAGAACACCAGAGCAGGCACTGCCTTCTCAGTGCACTTCTATTCGGATTGCCTAGTATGGTAATCCTTGCAGGTGTGAGAACAACAGACGTGGCACTGCTCTCTCAGAGCACTTCTATCCTGATTGCCTAGAATGGTGATCCCTGCAGATGTGAAAACACCAGAGCGGGCACTGCCTTCTCAGTACACTTCTATTCTGATTGCCTAGAATAGTGATCCCTGTAGGTGTGAGAACACCAGACCTGGCACTGCTCTCTCAGAGAACTTCTGCTTTTATTGCCTACGATGGGGATCCCTGCAGGTGTGAGAACACCAGAGCAGGCACTGCCCTCTCAGTGCACTTCTATCCTGATTGCCTATGTTGGGGATCCCTGCAGGTGTGAGAAAACCAGACCTGGCAGTGCCCTCTCAGAGCACTTCTATTCTAATTACCTAGAGTGGTGATCCCTGCAGGTGTGAGAACACCGGACCTGGCACTGTCATCTCAGAGCATTTCTATTCTGATTGCCCAGAATGGTGATCAATGCAGGTGTGAGAACACCAGAGCGGGCAATGTCCTCTCGGAGCACTGCTATCTTGTTTGTCTAGAATGGTGATCCCTGAAGGTGTGAGAACATCAGACATGGCACTGCCCTCTCAGTGCACTTCTACTCTGATTGCCTAGAATAGTGATCCCTGCAGGTGTGAAAACACCAGAGTGGGCACTGCCCTCTCAGTGCACTGCTACTCTGATTGCCTAGGATGGTGATCCATTCAGGTGTGAGAACACCACATCAATCAGTGCCCTTTCAGAGCACTTCTATCCTGATTGCCTAGGGTGGTGATCCCTGCAGGTGTGAGAACACCAGAGCGGACACTGCCCTCTCAGTGCAGTTCTACTCTGATTGCCTAGGATGGTGATCCCTGCAGGTGTGAGAACACCACATCAATCAGTGCCCTTTCAGAGCACTTCTATTCTGATTGCCTAGGATGGTGATCCATGTGGTGTGAGAACACCAGACCTGGCACTGCCCTCGGTGCACTTCTATTCTTTGCCTAGGATGGTGATCCCTGCAGGTGTGAGAACACCAGACCTGGCACTGCTCTCTCAGAGAACTTCTATCCTGATTGCCTAGGATGGTGATCCCTGCAGGTGTGAGAACACCAGAGCAGGCATTGCCCTCTCAGTGCACTTCTATCCTGATTGCCTATGTTGGGGATCCCTGCAGGTTTTGAGAAAACCAGACCTGGCAGTGCCCTCTCAGAGCACTTCTATTCTAATTACCTAGAGTGGTGATCCCTGCAGGTGTGAGAACACCGGACCTGGCACTGTCATCTCAGAGCACTTCTATTCTGATTGCCTAGAATGGTGATCACTGCAGGTGTGAGAAAACCAGAGCGGGCACTGCCCTCTCGGAGCACTGCTATCTTGATTGTCTAGAATGGTGATCCCTGAAGGTGTGAGAACATCAGACATGGCACTGCCCTCTCGGTGCACTTCTACTCTGATTGCCTAGGATGGTGATCCCTGCAGGTGTGAGAACACCAGAGCGGGCACTGCCCTCTCAGTGCACTTCTACTCTGATTGCCTAGAATGGGATCCCTTCAGGTGTGAGAACACCACATCAATCAGTGCCCTTTCAGAGCACTTCTATCCTGATTTCCTAGGATGGTGATCCCTGCAGGTGTGAGAACACCAGAGCGGACACTGCCCTCTCAGTGCACTTCTACTCTGATTGCCTAGGATGGTGATCCCTGCAGGTGTGAGAACACCACATCAATCAATGCCCTTTCAGAGCACTTCTATCCTGATTGCCTAGGATGGTGATCCCTGCAGGTTTTAGAACACCAGAGCGGACACTGCCCTCTCAGTGCACTTCTACTCTGATTGCCTAGGATGGTGATCCCTGCAGGTGTGAGAACACCAGACCTAGCACTGCCATCTCAGTGCACTTCTATCTTGATTGCCTAGGATGCTGATCCCTGCAGGTGTAAAACAACAGACCTGGCACTGCCATCTCAGTGCACTTCTATCTTGATTGCTAGGATGGTGATCCCTGCAGGTGTGAGAACACCAGACCTGGCACTGCCCTCTTAGAGCACTTCTATTCTGATTGCCTAGGATGGTGGTCCCTGTAGGTGTGAGAACACCAGACCTGGCACTGCCCTCTAAGAGCACTTCTATCCTGATTGCCTAGAATGGTGATCCCTGCAGGTGTGAGAACACCAGACCTGGCACTGCCCTCTCAGAGCACTTATCCTGATTGCCTAGAATGGTGATCCCTGCAGGTGTGAGAACACCAGACCTGGCACTGCCCTCTCAGTGCACGTCAATCCTGATTGCCTAGAATGGTGATCCCTGCAGGTGTGAGAACACCAGACCTGGCACTGCCCTTTCAGTGCACTTCTATTTCGATTGCCTAGAATACTGATCCCTGCAGGTAGGTGTGAGAACACCAGACCTGGCACTGCCCTCTTAGAGCACTTCTATCATGATTGACTAGGATGGTGATCCCTGCAGGTTTGAGAACACCAGGACTGGCACTGCCCTCCCAGAGCACTTCTATCCTAATTGTCTAGAATGGTGACCCCTGCAGGTGTGAGAACACCAGAGCTGGCATTGCCCTCTCAGGGCACTTCTTTTCTGATTGCCTTGAATCATGACCCCTGCAGGTGCGAGAACACCAGAGTGGACCCTGCCTCTCAGTGCACTTCTATTCTGATTGCCTGGAATTGTGATCCATGCAGGTGTGAGAACACCATACCTGGCACTGCCCTCTCAGTGCAATTATATTGTGATTGCCTAGAATGGTGATCCCTGCAGGTGTGAGAACACAAAACCTGGCACTGCCCTCTCAGAGCATTCCTATCCTGATTAGCTAGGATGGTGATCCCTGCAGGTGTGAGAACACCAGAGCAGGCACTGCCCTATCAGTTCACTGTGCCCAGATTGCCTAGAACGGTGATCCCTGCAGGTGTGAGAACACCAGACCTGGCACTGCCCTCTCAGAGCACTTATCCTGATTGCCTAGAATGGTGATCCCTGCAGGTGTGAGAACACCAGAGCTGGCACTGCCCTCTCAGTGCACGTCTATCCTGATTGCCTAGAATGGTGATGCCTGCAGGTATGAGAACACCAGACCTGACACTGCCCTTTCAGTGCACTTCTATTTCGATTGCCTAGAAAACTGATCCCTGCAGGTAGGTGTGAGAACACCAGACCTGGCACTGTCCTTTTAGAGCACTTCTATCATGATTGACTAGGATGGTGATCCCTGCAGGTTTGAGAACACCAGGACCTGCACTGCCCTCCCAGAGCACTTCTATCCTGATTGCCTAGAATGGTGATCCCTGCAGGTGTGAGAACAACAGAGCTGGCATTGCCCTCTCAGGGCACTTCTTTTCTGATTGCCTTGAATGGTGACCCCTGCAGGTGTGAGAACACCAGAGTGGACCCTGCCTCTCAGTGCACTTCTATTCTGATTGCCTGGAATTGTGATCCCTGCAGGTGTGAGAACACCAAACCTGGCACTGCCCTCTCAGAGCATTCCTATCCTGATTAGCTAGGATGGTGATCCCTGCAGGTGTGAGAACACCAGAGCAAGCACTGCCCTATTAGTTCACTGTGCCCAGATTGCCTACAACGGTGATCCCTGCAGGTGTGAGAACATCAAACCTTGCACTGCCCTCTCAGTGCACTTTTGTCCTGATTGCTTAGAATGGTGATCCCTGCAGATGTGAGAACATCAGAGCGGGCACTGCTCTCACAGTGCACTTCTATCCTGAATGCCAAGAATGGTGATCCCTGCATGTCTGAGAACACCAGACCTGGCACTGCCCGTTCGTTGCACTTCTATCCCGATTGCCTAGAATGGTGATCCCTGCATGTGTGAGAACACCAGACCTTGCACTGCCCTCTCAGTGCATTTCTAATCTGATTTCCTAGGATATTGATCCCTGCAGGTGTGAGAACACCAGACCTGGCACTGCCCTCTCAGTGCACTTCTATCCGAATTGCCTAGAATGTTGATCCCTGCAGGTGGGAGAACAACAGAGCTGGAACTGCCCTCTCAGAGCACTTCTATTCTGATTTCCTAGGATGGTGATCCCTGCAGGTGTGAGAACACCAGAGCAGGCACTGCCCTCTTAGAGCACTTTTATCCTGATTGCCTAGAATGGTGATCCCTGCAGGTGTGAGAACACCAGACCTGGCACTGCCCTCTAAGTGCAATTCTATTGTGATTGCCTAGAATAGTGATCCCTGCAGGTGGGAGAACAACAGAGCTGGCACTGCCCTCTCAGTGCACTTCTATCCCGATTGCCTAGAATGGTGATCCCTGCGGGTGGGAGAACAACAGACCTGGCACTGCCCTCTCAGTGCACTTCTATTCTGATTTCCTAGGATGGTGATCCCTGCAGGTGTGAGAACATCAGACCTGGCACTGCCCTCTCAGTGCACTTCTATCCCGATTGCCTAGAATGGTGATACTTACGGGTGGGAGAACAACAGACCTGGCACTGCCCTCTTAGAGCACTTTTATCCTGATTTCCTAGAATGGTGATCCCTGCAGGTGTGAGAACACCAGACCTGCACTGCCCTCTCAGTGCATTTCTATTCTGATTGCCTAGAACGGTGATCACTGCAGGTGTGAGAACACCAGAGTGGGCACTGCCCTCTCGGAGCACTGCTATCTTGATTGTCTAGAATGGTGATCCCTGAAGGTGTGAGAACATCAGACGTAGCACTGCCCTCTCAGTGCACTTCTACTCTGATTGCCTAGGATGGTGATCCCTGCAGGTGTGAAAAAACCAGAGCGGGCACAGCCCTCTCAGTGCACTTCTACTCTGATTGCCTAGGATGGTGATCCCTTCAGGTGTGAGAACACCACATCAATCAGTGCCCTTTCAGAGCACTTCTATTCTGATTGCCTAGGATGGTGAACCATGTGGTGGGAGAACACCAGACCTGGCACTGCCCTCTCAGTGCACTTCTATCCTGATTGCCTAGGATGGTGACCCCTGCAGGTGTGAGAACATCAGAGCGGGCACTGCCCTCTCAGAGCACTTCTATCCTGATTGCCTAGAAAGGTGACCCCTGCAGGTGTGAGAACACCAGAACGGGGACTGCCCTCTCAGTACACTTTGATTCTGATTGCCTAGGATCTTGATCCCTGCAGGTGTTAGAACACCCAACCTGGCACTGCCCTCCTAGGGCACTTCTATCCTGATTGGCTAGGAAGGTGATCCCTGCAGGTGTGAGAACACCAGACCTGGCACTGCTCCTCTCAGTGCACTTCTATCCTGATTGCCTAGAATTGTGATCCCTGCAGGTGTGAGAACACCAGAGCGGGCACTGCCCTCTCAGTGCAATTCTATCCTGATTGCCTAGGATGGTGATCCCTGCAGGTGTGAGGACACCAGAGCGGACTTCCCCCTCTCAGTGCACTATTATTCTGATTGCCTAGGATGGTGATCCCTGCAGGTGTGAGATCACCAGACCTGGCACTGCCCTCTCAGTGTACGTCTATCCTGATTGCCTAAAAAGGTGATTCCTGCAGGTGTGAGAACACCAGAGTGGACACTGCCCTCTCAGTGCACTTCTATCCTGATTGCCTAGAATGGTGATCCCTGCAGGTGTGAGAACACCAGACCTGGCACTGCCCTCTCAGTGCACTTCTATCCTGATTGCCTAGAATGGTGATCCCTGCATGTGTGAGAACACCTGACCTGGCACTGTCCTATCAGTGCACTTCTATTCTGATTGCCTAGGATGGTGGTCCCTGCAGGTGTGAGAACACCAGGCGTGGCACTGCCCTCTCAGTGCACTTCTATCCTGATTTCCTAGGATGGTGGTCCCTGCAGGTGTGAGAACACCAGGCGTGGCACTGCCCTCTCAGTGCACTTCTATCCTGATTTCCTAGAATGGTGATCCCAGCTGGTGTGAGAACACAAGAGTGGGCAGTGCCATCTAAGTGCACTTCTATCCTGATTGCCTGGAATGGTGATCCCTGCATGTGTGAGAACACCAGACCTGGCAATGCCATTGCAGAGCACTTCTATTCTGAATGGTGACCCCTGCAGGTGTGAGAACACCAGACCTGGCACTGCCCTCTCAGAGCACTTCTATCCTGATTGCCTAGGATGGTGATCCCTGCAGGTGTGAGAACACCAGAGCTGTCACTGCCCTCTCAGTGCACTTCTATCTTGATTTCCTAAAATGGTGATCCCTGCAGGTGTGATAACACCACACCCGGCACTGCCCTCTCAGAGCACTTCTATTCTGATTGCGTAGAATGGTGATCCCTGCAGGTGTGAGAACACCAGAGCGGGCTCCCCCCTCTCAGTGCACTTCTATCCTGATTGTCTAGAATGGTGATTCCTGCATGTGTGAGAACACCAGACCTGACACTGCCCTCAGTGCACTTCTATTCTGATTTCCTAGGATGGTGATCCCTGCAGGTGTGAGAACACCAGACCTGGCACTGCCCTCTCAGAGCACTTCTATTCTGATTGCGTAGAATGGTGATCCCTGCAGGTGTGAGAACACAAGAGTGGGCACTGCCCTCTCAGTGCACTTCTATTCTGATTGCCTAGAATGCTGATCCCTGCAGGTGTAAAACAACAGACCTTGCACTGCCATCTCAGTGCACTTCTATTTTGATTGCCTAGGATGGTGATCCCTGCAGGTGTGAGAACACGAGAGCTGTCACTGCCCTCTCAGTGCACTTCTATCCTGATTTCCTAGAATGGTGATCCCTGCAGGTGTGATAACACCACACCCGGCACTGCCCTCTCAGTGCTCTTCTATTCTGATTACCTAGGATGGTGATCCCTGCAGGTGTGAGAAGACCAGAGCAGACTCCCCCCTCTCAGTGCACTTCGATACTGATTACCTAGAATGGTGATCCCTACATGTTTGAGAACACCTGACCTGGCACTGCCCTCTCAGTGCACTTCTATCCTGATTTCCTAGAATGGTGATCTCTGCAGGTGTGAGAACACCAGGCGTGGCACTGCCATCTCAGTGCACTTCTATTCTAATTGCCTAGAATTGTGATCCCAGCTGGTGTGAGAACACAAGAGTGGGCAGTGCCCTCTAAGTGCCCTTCTATCCTGATTGCCTTGAACGGTGATCCCTGCATGTGTGAGAACACCAGACCTGGCACTGCCCTCTTAGAGCACTTCTATCCTGATTGCCTAGGATGGTGATCCCTGCAGGAGTGAGAACACCAGAGCTGTCACTGCCCTCTCAGTGCACTTCTATCTTGATTTCCTAGAATGGTGATCCCTGCATGTGTGAGAACACCACACCCAGCACTGCCCCCTCAGTTTTCTTCTATTCTGATTACCTAGGATGGTGATCCCTGCAAGTGTGTGAACACCAGACCTGACACTGCCCTCAGTTCACTTCTATTCTGATTGCCTAGGATGGTGATCCCTGCAGGTGTGAGAACACCAGACCTGGCACTGCCCTCTCAGAGCACTTCTATTCTGATTGCGTAGAAAGGTGATCCCTGCAGGTGTGAGAACACAAGAGTGGCACTGCCCTCTCAGTGCACTTCTATTCTGATTGCCTAGAATGCTGATCCCTGCAGGTGTAAAACAACAGACCTTGCACTGCCATCTCAGTGCACTTCTATTCTGATTGCCTAGGATGGTGATCCCTGCAGGTGGGAGAACACAAGACCTGGCACTGCCCTCAGTGCACTTCTATTTTGATTGCCTAGAATAGTGATCCCTGTAGGTGTGAGAACACCAGACCTGACACTGCCCTCAGTGCACTTCCATTCTGATTGCCTAGGATGGTGATCCCTGCAGGTGGAAGAACACCAGTCCTGTCATTGCCCTTGCATTGCACTTCTATTCTAATTGCCTAGGATAGTGTTCCCTGCAGGCGTGAGAACATCAGACCTGGCACTGCCCTCTTAGAGCACTTCTATTCTGATTGCCTAGGATGGTGATCCCTGTAGGCGTGAGAACACCAGACCTGGCACTGCCCTCTCAGAGCACTTCTATCCTGATTGCCTAGAATGGTGATCCCTGCAGGTGTGGGAACACCAGACCTGGCACTGCCCTCTCAGAGCACTTATCCTGATTGCCTAGAATGGTAATCCCTGCAGGTGTGAGAACACCAGACCTGGCACTGCCCTCTCAGTGCATGTCTATCCTGATTGCCTAGAATGGTGATCCCTGCAGGTGTGAGAACGCCCGACCTGACACTGCCCTTTCACTGCACTCCTATTTCGATTGCCTAGAATACTGATCCCTGCAGGTAGGTGTGAGAACACCAGACCTGGCACTGCCCTCTCAGAGCACTTCTATCCTGATTGCCTAGAATGGTGATCCCTGCAGGTGTGAGAACACCAGACCTGGCACTTCCCTCTCAGAGCACTTATCCTGATTGACTAGCATGGTGATCCCTGCAAGTTTGAGAACACCAGGACTGGCACTGCACTCCCAGAGCATTTCTATCCTGATTTCCTAGAATGGTGATCCCTGCAGGTGAGAGAACACCAGAGCTGGCATTGCCCTCTCAGTGCACTTCTTTTCTGATTGCCTTGAATCGTGACCCCTGTAGGTGTGAGAACACCGGAGTGGACCCTGCCTCTCAGTGCACTTCTTTTCTGATTGCCTGGAATTGTGATCCCTGCAGGTGTGAGGACACCATACCTGGCACTGCCCTCTCAGTGCACTTCTATTCTGATTGCCTAGAATGGTGATCTCTGCAGGTGTGAGAACACCAGGCGTGGCACTGCCATCTCAGTGCACTTCAATTCTAATTGCCTAGAATTGTGATCCCAGCTGGTGTGAGAACACAAGAGTGGGCAGTGCCCTCTAAGTGCCCTTCTATCCTGATTGCCTTGAATGGTGATCCCTGCATGTGTGAGAACACCAGACCTGGCACTGCCCTCTTAGAGCACTTCTATCCTGATTGCCTAGGATGGTGATCCCTGCAGGAGTGAGAACACCAGAGCTGTCACTGCCCTCTCAGGGCACTTCTATCTTGATTTCCTAGAATGGTGATCCCTGCATGTGTGAGAACACCACACCCAGCACTGCCCTCGCAGTTCTCTTCTATTCTGATTACCTAGGATGGTGATCCCTGCAGGTGTGTGAACACCAGACCTGACACCGCCTTCAGTTCACTTCTATTCTGATTGCCTAGGATGGTGATCCCTGCAGGTGTGAGAACACCAAACCTGGCACCGCCCTCTCAGAGCACTTCTATTCTGATTGCGTAGAATGGTGATCCCTGCAGGTGTGAGAACACAAGAGTGGCACTGCCCTCTCAGTGCACTTCTATTCTGATTGCCTAGAATGCTGATCCCTGCAGGTGTAAAACAACAGACCTTGCACTGCCATCTCAGTGCACTTCTATTCTGATTGCCTAGGATGGTGATCCCTGCAGGTGGGAGAACACAAGACCTGGCACTGCCCTCAGTGCACTTCTATTTTGATTGCCTAGAATAGTGATCCCTGTAGGTGTGAGAACACCAGACCTGACACTTCCCTCAGTGCACTTCCATTCTGATTGCCTAGGATGGTGATCCCTGCAGGTGGAAGAACACCAGACCTGTCATTGCCCTTGCATTGCACTTCTATTCTAATTTCCTAGGATGGTGTTCCCTGCAGGCGTGAGAACATCAGACCTGGCACTGCCCTCTTAGAGCACTTCTATTCTGATTGCCTAGGATGGTGATCCCTGTAGGTGTGAGAACACCAGACCTGGCACTGCCCTCTCAGAGCACTTCTATCCTGATTGCCTAGAATGGTGATCCCTGCAGGTGTGGGAACACCAGACCTGGCACTGCCCTCTCAGAGCACTTATCCTGATTGCCTAGAATGGTAATCCCTGCAGGTGTGAGAACACCAGACCTGGCACTGCCCTCTCAGTGCATGTCTATCCTGATTGCCTAGAATGGTGATCCCTGCAGGTGTGAGAACGCCGGACCTGACACTGCCCTTTCACTGCACTCCTATTTCGATTGCCTAGAATACTGATCCCTGCAGGTAGGTGTGAGAACACCAGACCTGGCACTTCCCTCTCAGAGCACTTATCCTGATTGACTAGCATGGTGATCCCTGCCAGTTTGAGAACACCAGGACTGGCACTGCACTCCCAGAGCATTTCTATCCTGATTTCCTAGAATGGTGATCCCTGCAGGTGAGAGAACACCAGAGCTGGCATTGCCCTCTCAGTGCACTTCTTTTCTGATTGCCTTGAATCGTGACCCCTGCAGGTGTGAGAACACCGGAGTGGACCCTGCCTCTCAGTGCACTTCTTTTCTGATTGCCTGGAATTGTGATCCCTGCAGGTGTGAGGACACCATACCTGGCACTGCCCTCTCAGTGCACTTCTATTCTGATTGCCTAGAATGGTTACCCCTGCAGGTGTGAGAACACCAGACCTAGCACTGTCCTCTCAGTGCACTTCTGTCCTGATTGCCTAGAATGGTGATCCCTGCAGGTGTGAGAACACCAGACCTGGCACTGCCCTCTCAGAGCACTTCTATTCTGATTGCCTAGAATGGTGACCCCTGCAGGTGTGAGAACACCAGACCTGGCACTGCCCTCTCAGAGCACTTCTATCCTGATTGCGTAGAATGGTGATCCCTGCAGGTGTGAGAACACAAGAGTGGGCACTGCCCTCTCAGTGCACTTCTATTCTGATTGCCTAGAATAGGGATCCCTGCAGGTGTGAGAACACCAGACCTGGCACGGCCCTCTCAGTGCACTTATCCTGATTGCCTAGAATGGTGATCCCTGCAGGTGTGAGAACACCAGACCTGGCACTGCCCTTTCAGTGCACTTCTATTTCGATTGCCTAGAATACTGATCCCTGCAGGTGTGAGAACACCAGACCTGGCACTGCCCTCTTAAAGCACTTCTATCCAGATTGACTAGGATGGTGATCCCTGCAGCTTTGAGAAAACCAGGACTGGCACTGCCCTCTCAGAGCACTTCTATCCTGATTGCCTAGAATGGTGATCCCCGCAGGTGTGAGAACACCAGAGCTGGCATTGCCATCTCAGTGCAGTTATTTTCTGATTGCCTTGAATGGTGACCCCTGCAGGTGTGAGAACACGATACCTGGCACTGCCCTCTCAGTGCAATTCTATTGTGATTGCCTAGAATGGTGATCCCTGCAGGTGTGAGAACACCAAACCCGGCACTGCCCTCTCGGAGCACTCCTATCCTGATTAGCTAGGATGGTGATCCCTGCAGGTTTAAGAACACCAGAACACCTATCAGTGCACTGTGCCCAGATTGCCTAGAACGGTGATCCCTGCAGGTGTGAGAACACCAAACCTGGCTCTGCACTCTCAGTGCACTTCTATCCTGAATGCCTAGAATGGTGATCCCTGCATGTGTGACAACACCAGACCTGGCACGGCCCTCTCAGTGCACTTATCCTGATTGCCTAGAATGGTGATCCCTGCAGGTGTGAGAACACCAGACCTGGCACTGCCCTTTCAGTGCACTTCTATTTCGATTGCCTAGAATACTGATCCCTGCAGGTGTGAGAACACCAGACCTGGCACTGCCCTCTTAAAGCACTTCTATCCTGATTGACTAGGATGGTGATCCCTGCAGCTTTGAGAAAACCAGGACTGGCACTGCCCTCTCAGAGCACTTCTATCCTGATTGCCTAGAATGGTGATCCCTGCAGGTGTGAGAACACCAGAGCTGGCATTGCCCTCTCAGTGCACTTCTTTTCTGATTGCCTTGAATGGTGACCCCTGCAGGTGTGAGAACACCAGAGTGGACCCTGCCTCTCAGTACACTTCTATTCTGATTGCCTAGAATGGTGATCCCTGCAGGTGTGAGAACACCAAACCTGGCACTGCCCTCTCGGAGCACTCCTATCCTGATTAGCTAGGATGGTGATCCCTGCAGGTGTGAGAACACCAGAGCGGGCACTGCCCTATCAGTGCACTGTGCCCAGATTGCCTAGAATGGTGATTCCTACAGGTGTGAGAACATCAGAGCGGGCACTGCTCTCACAGTGCACTTCTATCCTGAATGCCTAGAATGGTGATCCCTGCATGTGTGACAACACCAGACCTGGCACTGCCCTCTCAGTGCACTTCTATCCCGATTGCCTAGAATGGTGATCCCTGCAGGTGGGAGAACAACAGAGCTGGCACTGCCCTCTCAGTGCACTTCTATTCTGATTTCCTAGGATGGTGATCTCTGCAGGTGTGAGAACACCAGATCTGGCACTGCCCTCTAAGTGCAATTCTATTGTGATTGCCTAGAATAGTGATCCCTGCAGGTGTGAGAACACCATACCTGGCACTGCCCACTCAGAGCACTTCTACCCTGATTAGCTAGGATGATGATCCCTGCAGGTGTGAGAACACCAGACCTGGCACTGCCCTCTCAGTGCACTTGCATCCTGATTGCCTAGAATGGTGATCCCTGCAGGTGGGAGAACAACAGAGCTGGCACTGCCCTCTCAGTGCACTTCTAATCTGATTTCCTAGGATGGTGATCCCTGTAGGTGTGAGAACACCAGAACTGGCACTGCCATCTCAGTGCACTTCTATCCCGATTGCCTATAATGGTGATCCTTGCGGGTGGGAGAACAACAGAGCTGGCACTGCCCTCTCAGTGCACTTCTATTCTGATTTCCTAGGATGCTGATCCCTGCAGGTGTGAGAATACCAGACCTGGCACTGCCCTCTCAGAGCACTTTTATCCTGATTGCCTAGAATGGTGATCCCTGCAGGTGTGAGAACACCAGACCTGGCACTGCCCTCTCCGTGCAATTCCATTGTGATTGCCTAGAATAGTGATCCCTGCAGGTGTGAGAACACCATACCTGGCACTGCCCTCTCAAAGCACTTCTGCCCTGCTTAGCTAGGATGGTGATCCCTGCAGGCGTGAGAACACCACAGCAGGCACTGCCCTCTCCGTGCACTTCTGTCCTGATTGCCTAGAATGGTGATCCCTGCAGGTGTGAGAACACCAGACCTGGCACTGCCCTCTCAGAGCACTTCTATTCTGATTGCCTAGAATGGTGACCCCTGCAGGTGTGAGAACACCAGACCTGGCACTGCCCTCTCAGAGCACTTCTATCCTGATTGCGTAGAATGGTGATCCCTGCAGGTGTGAGAACACAAGAGTGGGCACTGCCCTCTCAGTGCACTTCTATTCTGATTGCCTAGAATAGGGATCCCTGCAGGTGTGAGAACACCAGACCTGGCACGGCCCTCTCAGTGCACTTATCCTGATTGCCTAGAATGGTGATCCCTGCAGGTGTGAGAACACCAGACCTGGCACTGCCCTTTCAGTGCACTTCTATTTCGATTGCCTAGAATACTGATCCCTGCAGGTGTGAGAACACCAGACCTGGCACTGCCCTCTTAAAGCACTTCTATCCAGATTGACTAGGATGGTGATCCCTGCAGCTTTGAGAAAACCAGGACTGGCACTGCCCTCTCAGAGCACTTCTATCCTGATTGCCTAGAATGGTGATCCCCGCAGGTGTGAGAACACCAGAGCTGGCATTGCCATCTCAGTGCAGTTATTTTCTGATTGCCTTGAATGGTGACCCCTGCAGGTGTGAGAACACGATACCTGGCACTGCCCTCTCAGTGCAATTCTATTGTGATTGCCTAGAATGGTGATCCCTGCAGGTGTGAGAACACCAAACCCGGCACTGCCCTCTCGGAGCACTCCTATCCTGATTAGCTAGGATGGTGATCCCTGCAGGTTTAAGAACACCAGAACACCTATCAGTGCACTGTGCCCAGATTGCCTAGAACGGTGATCCCTGCAGGTGTGAGAACACCAAACCTGGCTCTGCACTCTCAGTGCACTTCTATCCTGAATGCCTAGAATGGTGATCCCTGCATGTGTGACAACACCAGACCTGGCACGGCCCTCTCAGTGCACTTATCCTGATTGCCTAGAATGGTGATCCCTGCAGGTGTGAGAACACCAGACCTGGCACTGCCCTTTCAGTGCACTTCTATTTCGATTGCCTAGAATACTGATCCCTGCAGGTGTGAGAACACCAGACCTGGCACTGCCCTCTTAAAGCACTTCTATCCTGATTGACTAGGATGGTGATCCCTGCAGCTTTGAGAAAACCAGGACTGGCACTGCCCTCTCAGAGCACTTCTATCCTGATTGCCTAGAATGGTGATCCCTGCAGGTGTGAGAACACCAGAGCTGGCATTGCCCTCTCAGTGCACTTCTTTTCTGATTGCCTTGAATGGTGACCCCTGCAGGTGTGAGAACACCAGAGTGGACCCTGCCTCTCAGTACACTTCTATTCTGATTGCCTAGAATGGTGATCCCTGCAGGTGTGAGAACACCAAATCTGGCACTGCCCTCTCGGAGCACTCCTATCCTGATTAGCTAGGATGGTGATCCCTGCAGGTGTGAGAACACCAGAGCGGGCACTGCCCTATCAGTGCACTGTGCCCAGATTGCCTAGAATGGTGATTCCTACAGGTGTGAGAACATCAGAGCGGGCACTGCTCTCACAGTGCACTTCTATCCTGAATGCCTAGAATGGTGATCCCTGCATGTGTGACAACACCAGACCTGGCACTGCCCTCTCAGTGCACTTCTATCCCGATTGCCTAGAATGGTGATCCCTGCAGGTGGGAGAACAACAGAGCTGGCACTGCCCTCTCAGTGCACTTCTATTCTGATTTCCTAGGATGGTGATCTCTGCAGGTGTGAGAACACCAGATCTGGCACTGCCCTCTAAGTGCAATTCTATTGTGATTGCCTAGAATAGTGATCCCTGCAGGTGTGAGAACACCATACCTGGCACTGCCCACTCAGAGCACTTCTACCCTGATTAGCTAGGATGATGATCCCTGCAGGTGTGAGAACACCAGACCTGGCACTGCCCTCTCAGTGCACTTGCATCCTGATTGCCTAGAATGGTGATCCCTGCAGGTGGGAGAACAACAGAGCTGGCACTGCCCTCTCAGTGCACTTCTAATCTGATTTCCTAGGATGGTGATCCCTGTAGGTGTGAGAACACCAGAACTGGCACTGCAATCTCAGTGCACTTCTATCCCGATTGCCTATAATGGTGATCCTTGCGGGTGGGAGAACAACAGAGCTGGCACTGCCCTCTCAGTGCACTTCTATTCTGATTTCCTAGGATGCTGATCCCTGCAGGTGTGAGAATACCAGACCTGGCACTGCCCTCTCAGAGCACTTTTATCCTGATTGCCTAGAATGGTGATCCCTGCAGGTGTGAGAACACCAGACCTGGCACTGCCCTCTCCGTGCAATTCCATTGTGATTGCCTAGAATAGTGATCCCTGCAGGTGTGAGAACACCATACCTGGCACTGCCCTCTCAAAGCACTTCTGCCCTGCTTAGCTAGGATGGTGATCCCTGCAGGCGTGAGAACACCACAGCAGGCACTGCCCTCTCCGTGCACTTCTGCCCTGATTAGCTAGGATGGTGATCCCTGCAGGTGTGAGAACACCAGACCTGGCACTGCCCTCTCAGTGCACTTGTATCCCGATTGCCTAGAATGGTGATCGCTGCAGGTGGGAGAACAACAGAGCTGGCACTGCCCTCTCAGTGCACTTCTTTTCTGATTGCCTTGAATGGTGATCCCTGCAGGTGTGAGAACACCAAACCTGGCACTGCCCTCTCGGAGCACTCCTATCCTGATTAGCTAGGATGGTGATCCCTGCAGGTGTGAGAACACCAGAGCGGGCACTGCCCTATCAGTGCACTGTGCCCAGATTGCCTAGAATGGTGATTCCTGCAGGTGTGAGAACATCAGAGCGGGCACTGCTCTCACAGTGCACTTCTATCCTGAATGCCTAGAATGGTGATCCCTGCATGTGTGACAACACCAGACCTGGCACTGCCCTCTCAGTGCACTTCTATCCCGATTGCCTAGAATGGTGATCCCTGCAGGTGGGAGAACAACAGAGCTGGCACTGCCCTCTCAGTGCACTTCTATTCTGATTTCCTAGGATGGTGATCCCTGCAGGTGTGAGAACACCAGATCTGGCACTGCCCTCTAAGTGCAATTCTATTGTGATTGCCTAGAATAGTGATCCCTGCAGGTGTGAGAACCCCATACCTGGCACTGCCCACTCAGAGCACTTCTACCCTGATTAGCTAGGATGATGATCCCTGCAGGTGTGAGAACACCAGACCTGGCACTGCCCTCTCAGTGCACTTGCATCCTGATTGCCTAGAATGGTGATCCCTGCAGGTGGGAGAACAACAGAGCTGGCACTGCCCTCTCAGTGCACTTCTAATCTGATTTCCTAGGATGGTGATCCCTGTAGGTGTGAGAACACCAGAACTGGCACTGCCCTCTCAGTGCACTTCTATCCCGATTGCCTATAATGGTGATCCTTGCGGGTGGGAGAACAACAGAGCTGGCACTGCCCTCTCAGTGCACTTCTATTCTGATTTCCTAGGATGCTGATCCCTGTAGGTGTGAGAATACCAGACCTGGCACTGCCCTCTCAGAGCACTTTTATCCTGATTGCCTAGAATGGTGATAACTGCAGGTGTGAGAACACCAGACCTGGCACTGCCCTCTCCGTGCAATTCCATTGTGATTGCCTAGAATAGTGATCCCTGCAGGTGTGAGAACACCATACCCGGCACTGCCCTCTCAAAGCACTTCTGCCCTGCTTAGCTAGGATGGTGATCCCTGCAGGCGTGAGAACACCACAGCAGGCACTGCCCTCTCCGTGCACTTCTGCCCTGATTAGCTAGGATGGTGAGCCCTGCAGGTGTGAGAACACCAGACCTGGCACTGCCCTCTCAGTGCACTTGTATCCCGATTGCCTAGAATGGTGATCGCTGCAGGTGGGAGAACAACACAGCTGGCACTGCCCTCTCAGTGCACTTCTATCCCGATTTCCTAGAATGGTGATCCCTGCAGGTGGGAGAACAACAGACCTGGCACTGCCCTCTCAGTGCACTTCTATTCTTATTTCCTAGGATGGTGACCCCTGCAGGTGTGAGAACACCAGACCTGGCACTACCCTCTCAGAGCACTTCTATCCTGATTGCGTAGAATGGTGATCCCTGCAGGTGTGAGAACACAAGAGTGGGCACTGCCCTCTCAGTGCACTTCTATTCTGATTGCCTAGAATGCTGATCCCTGCCGGTGTAAAACAACAGACCTGGCACTGCCATCTCAGTGCACTACTATCTTGATTGCCTAGGATGGTGATCCCTGCAGGTGTGAGAACACCAGACCTGGCACTGCCCTCTCAGCGCACTTCTATTCTGATTGCCTAGGATGGTGATCCCTGTAGGTGTGAGAACACCAGACCTGGCACTGCCCTCTCAGAGCACTTCTATCCTGATTGCCTAGAATGGTGATCCCTGCAGGTGTGAGAACACCAGACCTGGCACTGCCCTCTCAGTGCACTCATCCTGATTGCCTAGAATGGTGATCTCTGCAGGTGTGAGAACACCAGACCTGGCACTGCCCTCTCAGTGCACTTCTATCCTGATTGCCTAGAATGGTGATCCCTGCAGGTGTGAGAACACCAGACCTGGCACTGCCCTTTCAGTGCACTTCTATTTCGATTGCCTAGAATACTGATCCCTGCAGGTGTGAGAACACCAGACCTGGCACTGCCCTCTTAAAGCACTTCTATCCTGATTGACTAGGATGGTGATCCCTGCAGCTTTGAGAAAACCAGGACTGGCACTGCCCTCTCAGAGCACTTCTATCCTGATTGCCTAGAATGGTGATCCCTGCAGGTGTGAGAACACCAGAGCTGGCATTGCCCTCTCAGTGCACTTCTTTTCTGATTGCCTTGAATGGTTACCCCTGCAGGTGTGAGAACACCAGAGTGCACCCTGCCTCTCAGTGCTCTTCTATTCTGATTGCCTGGAATTGTGATCCCTGCAGGTGTGAGAACACCATACCTGGCACTGCCTTCTCAGTGTAATTCTATTGTGATTGCCTAGAATGGTGATAGCTGCAGGTGTGAGAACACCAAACCTGGCACTGCCCTCTCAGAGCACTCCTATCCTGATTAGCTAGGATGGTGATCCCTGCAGGTGTGAGAACACCAGAGCAGGCACTGACATATCAGTGCACTGTGCCCAGATTGCCTAGAACGGTGATCCCTGCAGGTGTGAGAACACCAAACCTGGCACTGGCCTCTCAGTGCACTTCTATCTCGATTGCCTAGAATGGTGATCCTTGCGGGTGGGAGAACAACAGAGCTGGCACTGCCCTCTCAGTGCACTTCTGTCCTGATTAGCTAGAATGGTGATTCCTGCAGGTGTGAGAACATCAGAGCGGGCACTGCTCTCACAGTGCACTTCTATCCTGAATGCCTAGAATGGTGATCCCTGCATGTGTGAGAACACCAGACCTGACACTGCCCTCTCAGTGCATTTCTATTCTGATTTCCTAGGATAATGATCTCTGCAGGTGTGAGAACACCAGACCTGGCACTGCCCTCTCAGTGCACTTCTATCCCGATTGCCTAGAATGGTGATCCCTGCAGGTGGGAGAACAACAGAGCTGGCAATGCCCTCTCAGTGCACTTCTATTCTGATTTCCTAGGATGGTGATCCTTGCGGGTGGGAGAACAACAGAGCTGGCATTGCCCTCTCAGTGCACTTCTATTCTGATTTCCTAGGATGCTGATCCCTGCAGGTGTGAGAATACCAGACCTGGCACTGCCCTCTTAGAGCACTTTCATCCTGATTGCCTAGAATGGTGATCCCTGCAGGTGTGAGAACACCAGACCTGGCACTGCCCTCTCAGTGCAATTCCATTGTGATTGCCTAGAATAGTGATCCCTGCAGGTGTGAGAACACCATACCTGGCACTGCCCTCTCAGAGCACTTCTGCCCTGATTAGCTAGGATGGTGATCCCTGCAGGTGTGAGAACACCAGACCTGGAACTGCCCTCTCAGTGCACTTGTATCCTGATTGCCTAGAATGGTGATCCCTGCAGGTGGGAGAACAACAGAGCTGGCACTGCCCTCTCAGTGCACTTCTAATCTGATTTCCTAGGATGGTGATCCCTGCAGGTGTGAGAACACCAGAACTGGCACTGCCCTCTCAGTGCACTTCTATCCCGATTGCCTAGAATGGTGATCCTTGCGGGTGGGAGAACAACAGAGCTGGCACTGCCCTCTCAGTGCACTTCTATTCTGATTTCCTAGGATGCTGATCCCTGCAGGTATGAGAATACCAGACCTGGCACTGCCCTCTTAGAGCACTTTTATCCTGATTGCCTAGAATGGTGATCCCTGCAGGTGTGAGAACACCAGACCTGGCACCTGCAGGTGTGAGAACACCAGACCTGGCACTGCCCTCTCAGTGCAATTCCATTGTGATTGCCTAGAATAGTGATCCCTGCAGGTGTGAGAACACCATACCTGGCACTGCCCTCTCAGAGCACTTCTGCCCTGATTAGCTAGGATGGTGATCCCTGCAGGTGTGAGAACACCAAACCTGGCACTGCCCTCTCAGTGCACTTGTATCCTGATTGCCTAGAATGGTGATCCCTGCATATGTGAGAACACCAGACCAGGGCACTTCTGCCCTGATTAGCTAGGATGGTGATCTCTGCAGGTGTGAGAACACCACAGCAGGCATTTCCCTCTCTGTGCACTTCTGCCCTGATTAGCTAGGATGGTGATCCCTGCAGGTGTGAGAACACCAGACCTGGCACTGCCCTCTCAGTGCACTTGTATCCTGATTGCCTAGAATGGTGATCCCTGCAGGTGGGAAAACAACAGAGCTGGCACTGCCCTCTCAGTGCACTTCTACCCCGATTGCCTAGAATGGTGATCCCTGCAGGTGTGAGAACACCAGACCTGGCACTGCCCTCTCAGAGCACTTCTATTCTCATTGGCTAGAATGGTGACCCCTGCAGGTGTGAGAACACCAGACCTGGCACTGCCCTCTCAGAGCACTTCTATCCTGATTTCGTAGAATGGTGATCCCTGCAGGTGTGAGAACACAAGAGTGGGCACTGCCCTCTCAGTGCACTTCTATTCTGATTGCCTGGAATTGTGATCCCTGCAGGTGTGAGAACACCATACCTGGCACTGCCCTCTCAGTGCAGTTATATTGTGATTGCCTATAATGGTGATCCCTGCAGGTGTGAGAACACCAAACCTGGCACTGCCCTCTCGGAGCACTCCTATCCTAATTAGCTAGGATGGTGATCCCTGCAGGTGTGAGAACACCAGAGCGGGCACTGCCCTATCAGTGCACTGTGCCCAGATTGCCTAGAACGGTGATCCCTGCAGGTGTGAGAACACCAAACCTGGCTCTGCACTCTCAGTGCACTTTTGTCCTGATTGCCTAGAATGGTGATTCCTGCAGGTGTGAGAACATCAGAGCGGGCACTGCTCTCTTAGAGCACTTCTATCCTGAATGCCTAGAATGGTGATCCCTGCATGTGTGACAACACCAGACCTGGCACTGCCCTCTCAGTGCACTTCTATCCCGATTGCCTAGAATGGTGATCCCTGCAGGTGGGAGAACAACAGAGCTGGCACTGCCCTCTCAGAGCACTTCTGCCGTGATTAGCTAGGATGATGATCCCTGCAGGTGTGAGAACACCAGACCTGGCACTGCCCTCTCAGTGCACTTGTATCCTGATTGCCTAGAATGGTGATCCCTGCAGGTGGGAGAACAACAGAGCTGGCACTGCCCTCTCAGTGCACTTCTAATCTGATTTCCTAGGATGGTGATCCCTGCAGGTGTGAGAACACCAGACCTGGCACTGCCCTCTCAGTGCACTTCTATCGCGATTGCCTAGAATGGTGATCCTTGCAGGTGGGAGAACAACAGAGCTGGCACTGCCCTCTCAGTGCACTTATATTCTGATTTCCTAGGATGCTGATCCCTGCAGGTGTGAGAATACCAGACCTGGCACTGCCCTCTTAGAGCACTTTTATCCTGATTGCCTAGAATGGTGATCCCTGCAGGTGTGAGAACACCAGACCTGGCACTGCCCTCTCAGTGCAATTCCATTGTGATTGCCTAGAATAGTGATCCCTGCAGGTGTGAGAACACCATACCTGGCACTGCCCTCTCAGAGCACTTCTGCCCTGCTTATCTAGGATGGTGATCCCTGCAGGTGTGAGAACACCACAGCAGGCACTGCCCTCTCCGTGCACTTCTGCCCTGATTAGCTAGGATGGTGATCCCTGCAGGTGTGAAAACACCAGACCTGGCACTGCCCTCTCAGTGCACTTGTATCCCGATTGCCTAGAATGCTGATCGCTGCAGGTGGGAGAACAACAGAGCTGGCACTGCCCTCTCAGTGCACTTCTATCCCGATTGCCTAGAATGTTGATCCCTGCAGGTGGGAGAACAACAGACCTGGCACTGCCCTCTCAGTGCACTTCTATTCTTATTTCCTAGGATGGTGATCCCTGCAGGTGTGAGAACACCAGAGCAGGCACTGCCCTCTCAGTGCACTTCTATCCCGATTGCCTAGAATGGTGATCCCTGCAGGTGGGAGAACAACAGACCTGGCACTGCCCTCTCAGTGCAATTCCATTGTGATTGCCTAGAATAGTGATCCCTGCAGGTGTGAGAACACCATACCTGGCACTGCCCTCTCAGAGCACTTCTGCCCTGATTAGCTAGGATGGTGATCCCTGCGGGTGTGAGAACACCAGAGCAGGCACTGCCCTCTCCGTGCACTTCTGCCCTGATTGCCTAGAATGGCGATCCCTGCAGGTGTGAGAACACCAGAGCAGGCACTGCCCTCTCAGCGCACTTCTATCCGGATTGCCAAGAATGGTGATCCCTGCAGGTGTGAGAACACTATGCCTGGCACTGACCCCTGAGAGCATTTCTATCCTGATTGCCTAGAATGCAGGTGTGAGAACACCAGACCTGGCACTGCCCTCTTAGAGCACTTCTATTCTGATTGCCTAGGATGGTGATCCCTGTAGGTGTGAGAACACCAGACCTGGCACTGCCCTCTCAGAGCACTTCTGCCCTGATTGCCTAGAATGGTGATCCCTGCAGGTGTGGGAACACCAGACCTGGCACTGCCCTCTCAGTGCACGTCTATCCTGATTGCCTAGAATGGTGATCCCTGCAGGTGTGAGAACGCCCAACCTGACACTGCCCTTTCACTGCACTCCTATTTCGATTGCCTAGAATACTAATCCCTGCAGGTAGGTGTGAGAACACCAGACCTGGCACTGCCCTCTCAGAGCACTTCTATCCTGATTGCCTAAAATGGTGATCCCTGCAGGTGTGAGAACACCAGACTTGGCACTACCCTCTCAGAGAACTTATCCTGATTGACTAGCATGGTGATCCCTGCAAGTTTGAGAACACCAGGACTGGCACTGCACTCCCAGAGTATTTCTATCCTGATTGCCTAGAATGGTGATCCCTGCAGGTGAGAGAACACCAGAGGTGGCATTGCCCTCTCAGGGCACTTCTTTTCAGATTGCCTTGAATCGTGACCCCTGCAGATGTGAGAACACCGGAGTGGACCCTGCCTCTCAGTGCACTTCTGTCCTGATTGCCTAGAATGGTGATCCCTGCAGGTGTGAGAACACCAGACCTGGCACTGCCCTCTGAGAGCACTTCTATTCTGATTGCCTAGAATGGTGACCCCTGCAGGTGTGAAAACACCAGACCTGGCACTGCCCTCTCAGAGCACTTCTATCCTGATTGCGTAGAATGGTGATCCCTGCAGGTGTGAGAACACAAGAGTGGGCACTGCCCTCTCAGTTCACTTCTATTCTGATTGCCTAGAATGCTGATCCCTGCAGGTGTAAAACAACAGACCTGGCACTGCAATCTCAGAGCACTTCTATCCTGATTGCCTAGAATAGTGATCCCTGCAGGTGTGAGAACACAAGAAATGGCAAGGCCATCTCAGTGCACTTATCCTGATTTCCTAGAATGGTGATCCCTGCAGTTGTGAGAACACCAGACCTGGCACTGCCCTTTCAGTGCACTTCTATTTCGATTGCCTAGAATACTGATCCCTGCAGGTGTGAGAACACCAGACCTGGCACTGCCCTCTTAAAGCACTTCTATCCTGATTGACTTGGATGGTGATGCCTGCAGCTTTGAGAAAACCAGGACTGGCACTGCCCTCTCAGAGCACTTCTATCCTGATTTCCTAGAATGGTGATCCCTGCAGGTGTGAGAACACCAGAGCTGGCATTGCCCTCTCAGTGCACTTCTTTTCTGATTGCCTTGAATGGTGACCCCTGCAGGTGTGAGAACACCAGAGTGGACCCTGCCTCTCAGTACACTTCTATTCTGATTGCCTGGAATTGTGATCCCTGCAGGTGTGAGAACACCATACCTGGCACTGCCCTCTCAGAGCACTCCTATCCTGATTAGCTAGGATGGTGATCCCTGCAGGTGTGATAACACCAGAGCGGGCACTGCCCTATCAGTGCACTGTGCCCAGATTGCCTAGAACGGTGATCCCTGCAGGTGTGAGAACACCAAACCTGGCTCTGCACTCTCAGTGCACTTTTGTCCTGATTGCCTAGAATGGTGATTCCTGCAGGTGTGAGAACATCAGAGCGGGCACTACTCTCACAGTGCACTTCTATCCTGAATGCCTAGAATGGTGATCCCTGCATGTGTGACAACACCAGACCTGGCACTGCCCTCTCAGTGCACTTCTATCCCGATTGCCTAGAATGGTGATCCCTGCAGGTGGGAGAACAACAGAGCTGGCATTGCCCTCTCAGTGCACTTCTATTCTGATTTCCTAGGATGGTGATCCCTGCAGGTGTGAGAACACCAGATCTGGCACTGCCCTCTAAGTGCAATTCTATTGTGATTGCCTAGAATAGTGATCCCTGCAGGTGTGAGAACACCATACCTGGCACTGCCCTCTCAGAGCACTTCTACCCTGATTTGCTAGGATGATGATCCCTGCAGGTGTGAGAACACCAGACCTGGCACTGCCCTCTCAGTGCACTTGTATCCTGATTGCCTAGAATCGTGATCCCTGCAGGTGGGAGAACAACAGATCTGGCACTGCCCTCTCAGTGCACTTCTAATCTGATTTCCTAGGATGGTGATCCCTGCAGGTGTGAGAACACCAGAACTGGCACTGCCCTCTCAGTGCACTTCTATCCCGATTGCCTAGAATGGTGATCCCTGCGGGTGGGAGAACAACAGAGCTGGCACTGCCCTCTCAGTGCACTTCTATTCTGATTTCCTAGGATGCTGATCCCTGCAGGTGTGAGAATACCAGACCTGGCATTGCCCTCTTAGAGCACTTTTATCCTGATTGCCTAGAATGGTGATCCCTGCAGGTGGGAGAACACCAGACCTGGCACTGTCCTCTCAGTGCAATTCCATTGTGATTGCCTAGAATAGTGATCCCTGCAGGTGTGAGAACACCATACCTGGCACTGCCCTCTCAAAGCACTTCTGCCCTGCTTAGCTAGGATGGTGATCCCTGCATGTGTGAGAACACCACAGCAGGCACTGCCCTCTCCGTGCACTTCTGCCCTGATTAGCTAGGATGGTGATCCCTGCAGGTGTGAGAACACCAGACCTGGCACTGCCCTCTCAGTGCACTTGTATCCCGATTGCCTAGAATGGTGAACTCTGCAGGTGGGAGAACAACAGAGCTGGCACTGCCCTCTCAGTGCACTTCTATCCCGATTGCCTAGAATGGTGATCCCTGCAGGTGGGAGAACAACAGACCTGGCACTGCCCTCTCAGTGCACTTCTATTCTTATTTCCTAGGATGGTGACCCCTGCAGGTGTGAGAACACCAGACCTGGCACTGCCCTCTCAGAGCACTTCTATCCTGATTGCGTAGAATGGTGATCCCTGCAGGTGTGAGAACACAAGAGTGGGCACTGTCCTCTCAGTGCACTTCTATTCTGATTGCCTAGAATGCTGATCCCTGCCGGTGTAAAACAACAGACCTCGCACTGCCATCTCAGTGCACTACTATCTTGATTGCCTAGGATGGTGATCCCTGCAGGTGTGAGAACACCAGACCTGGCACTGCCCTCTCAGCCCACTTCTATTCTGATTGCCTAGGATGGTGATCCCTGTAGGTGTGAGAACACCAGACCTGGCACTGCCCTCTCAGAGCACTTCTATCCTGATTGCCTAGAATGGTGATCCCTGCAGGTGTGAGAACACCAGACCTGGCACTGCCCTCTCAGTGCACTCATCCTGATTGCCTAGAATGGTGATCTCTGCAGGTGTGAGAACACCAGACCTGGCACTGCCCTCTCAGTGCACTTCTATCCTGATTGCCTAGAATGGTGATCCCTGCAGGTGTGAGAACACCAGACCTGGCACTGCCCTTTCAGTGCACTTCTATTTCGATTGCCTAGAATACTGATCCCTGCAGGTGTGAGAACACCAGACCTGGCACTGCCCTCTTAAAGCACTTCTATCCTGATTGACTAGGATGGTGATCCCTGCAGGTGTGAGAACACCAGACCTGGCACTACCCTCTCAGAGAACTTATCCTGATTGACTAGCATGGTGATCCCTGCAAGTTTGAGAACACCAGGACTGGCACTGCACTCCCAGAGCATTTCTATCCTGATTGCCTAGAATGGTGATCCCTGCAGGTGAGAGAACACCAGAGGTGGCATTGCCCTCTCAGGGCACTTCTTTTCGGATTGCCTTGAATCGTGACCCCTGCAGGTGTGAGAACACCGGAGTGGACCCTGCCTCTCAGTGCACTTCTGTCCTGATTGCCTAGAATGGTGATCCCTGCAGGTGTGAGAACACCAGACCTGGCACTGCCCTCTGAGAGCACTTCTATTCTGATTGCCTAGAATGGTGACCCCTGCAGGTGTGAAAACACCAGACCTGGCACTGCCCTCTCAGAGCACTTCTATCCTGGTTGCGTAGAATGGTGATCCCTGCAGGTGTGAGAACACAAGAGTGGGCACTGCCCTCTCAGTGCACTTCTATTCTGATTGCCTAGAATGCTGATCCCTGCAGGTGTAAAACAACAGACCTGGCACTGCCATCTCAGAGCACTTCTATCCTGATTGCCTAGAATAGTGATCCCTGCAGGTGTGAGAACACCAGAACTGGCACGGCCATCTCAGTGCACTTATCCTGATTTCCTAGAATGGTGATCCCTGCAGGTGTGAGAACACCAGACCTGGCACTGCCCTTTCAGTGCACTTCTATTTCGATTGCCTAGAATACTGATCCCTGCAGGTGTGAGAACACCAGACCTGGCACTGCCCTCTTAAAGCACTTCTATCCTGATTGACTTGGATGGTGATGCCTGCAGCTTTGAGAAAACCAGGACTGGCACTGCCCTCTCAGAGCACTTCTATCCTGATTTCCTAGAATGGTGATCCCTGCAGGTGTGAGAACACCAGAGCTGGCATTGCCCTCTCAGTGCACTTCTTTTCTGATTGCCTTGAATGGTGACCCCTGCAGGTGTGAGAACACCAGAGTGGACCCTGCCTCTCAGTACACTTCTATTCTGATTGCCTGGAATTGTGATCCCTGCAGGTGTGAGAACACCAAACCTGGCACTGCCCTCTCAGAGCACCCCTATCCTGATTAGCTAGGATGGTGATCCCTGCAGGTGTGATAACACCAGAGCGGGCACTGCCCTATCAGTGCACTGTGCCCAGATTGCCTAGAACGGTGATCCCTGCAGGTGTGAGAACACCAAACCTGGCTCTGCACTCTCAGTGCACTTTTGTCCTGATTGCCTAGAATGGTGATTCCTGCAGGTGTGAGAACATCAGAGCGGGCACTACTCTCACAGTGCACTTCTATCCTGAATGCCTAGAATGGTGATCCCTGCATGTGTGACAACACCAGACCTGGCACTGCCCTCTCAGTGCACTTCTATCCCGATTGCCTAGAATGGTGATCCCTGCAGGTGGGAGAACAACAGAGCTGGCATTGCCCTCTCAGTGCACTTCTATTCTGATTTCCTAGGATGGTGATCCCTGCAGGTGTGAGAACACCAGATCTGGCACTGCCCTCTAAGTGCAATTCTATTGTGATTGCCTAGAATAGTGATCCCTGCAGGTGTGAGAACACCATACCTGGCACTGCCCTCTCAGAGCACTTCTACCCTGATTTGCTAGGATGATGATCCCTGCAGGTGTGAGAACACCAGACCTGGCACTGCCCTCTCAGTGCACTTGTATCCTGATTGCCTAGAATCGTGATCCCTGCAGGTGGGAGAACAACAGAGCTGGCACTGCCCTCTCAGTGCACTTCTAATCTGATTTCCTAGGATGGTGATCCCTGCAGGTGTGAGAACACCAGAACTGGCACTGCCCTCTCAGTGCACTTCTATCCCGATTGCCTAGAATGGTGATCCTTGCGGGTGGGAGAACAACAGAGCTGGCACTGCCCTCTCAGTGCACTTCTATTCTGATTTCCTAGGATGCTGATCCCTGCAGGTGTGAGAATACCAGACCTGGCATTGCCCTCTTAGAGCACTTTTATCCTGATTGCCTAGAATGGTGATCCCTGCAGGTGTGAGAACACCAGACCTGGCACTGCCCTCTCAGTGCAATTCCATTGTGATTGCCTAGAATAGTGATCCCTGCAGGAGTGAGAACACCATACCTGGCACTGCCCTCTCAAAGCACTTCTATCCTGATTGACTAGGATGGTGATCCCTGCAGCTTTGAGAAAACCAGGACTGGCACTGCCCTCTCAGAGCACTTCTATCCTGATTGCCTAGAATGGTGATCCCTGCAGGTGTGAGAACACCAGAGCTGGCATTGCCCTCTCAGTGCACTTCTTTTCTGATTGCCTTGAATGGTGACCCCTGCAGGTGTGAGAACACCAGAGTGCACCCTGCCTCTCAGTGCACTTCTATTCTGATTGCCTGGAATTGTGATCCCTGCAGGTGTGAGAACACCATACCTGGCACTGACTTCTCAGTGTAATTCTATTGTGATTGCCTAGAATGGTGATAGCTGCAGGTGTGAGAACACCAAACCTGGCACTGCCCTCTCAGAGCACTCCTATCCTGATTAGCTAGGATGGTGATCCCTGCAGGTGTGAGAACTCCAGAGCGGGCACTGACATATCAGTGCACTGTGCCCAGATTGCCTAGAACGGTGATCCCTGCAGGTGTGAGAACACCAAACCTGGCACTGTCCTCTCAGTGCACTTCTGTCCTGATTGCCTAGAATGGTGATTCCTGCAGGTGTGAGAACATCAGAGCGGGCACTGCTCTCACAGTGCACTTCTATCCTGAATGCCTAGAATGGTGATCCCTGCATGTGTGAGAACACCAGACCTGACACTGCCCTCTCAGTGCATTTCTATTCTGATTTCCTAGGATAATGATCCCTGCTGGTGTGAGAACACCAGACCTGTCACTGCCCTCTCAGTGCACTTCTATCCCGATTGCCTAGAATGGTGATCCCTGCAGGTGGGAGAACAACAGAGCTGGCAATGCCCTCTCAGTGCACTTCTATTCTGATTTCCTAGGATGGTGATCACTGCAGGTGTGAGAACACCAGACCTGGCACTGCCCTCTCAGTGCACTTCTATCCTGATTGCCTAGAATGGTGATCCTTGCGGGTGGGAGAACAACAGAGCTGGCACTGCCATCTCAGTGCACTTCTATTCTGATTTCCTAGTATGCTGATCCCTGCAGGTGTGAGAATACCAGACCTGGCACTGCCCTCTTAGAGCACTTTTATCCTGATTGCCTAGAATGGTGATCCCTGCAGGTGTGAGAACACCAGACCTGGCACTGCCCTCTCGGTGCAATTCCGTTGCGATTGCCTAGAATAGTGATCCCTGCAGGTGTGAGAACACCATACCCGGCACTGCCCTCTCAGAGCACTTCTGCCCTGATTAGCTAGGATGGTGATCCATGCAGGTGTAAGAACACCAAACCTGGCACTGCCCTCTCAGAGCACTTTTGTCCTGATTGCCTAGAATGGTGTTTCCTGCAGGTGTGAGAAAATCAGAGCGGGCACTGCTCTCACAGTGCACTTCTATCCTGAATGCCTAGAATGGTGATCCCTGCATATGTGAGAACACCAGACCTGGCACTGCCCTCTCAGTGTATTTCTATTCTGAATTCCTAGGATGGTGATCCCTGCAGGTGTGAGAACACCAGACCTGGCACTGCCCTCTCAGTGCACTTCTATCCCGATTGCCTAGAATGGTGATCTCTGCAGGTGGGAGAACAACAGAGCTGGCACTGACCTCTCAGTGCACATCTATTCTGATTTCCTAGGATTGTGATCCCTGCAGTTGTGAGAACACCAGACCTGGCACTGCCCTCTAAGTGCAATTCTATTGTGATTGCCTAGAATAGTGATCCCTGCAGGTGTGAGAACACCATACCTGGCACTGCCGTCTCAGAGCACTTCTGCCCTGATTAGCTAGGATGATGATCCCTGCAGGTGTGAGAACACCAGACCTGGCACTGCCCTCTCAGTGCACTTGTATCCCGATTGCCTAGAATGGTGATCCCTGCAGGTGGGAGAACAACAGAGCTGGCACTGCCCTCTCAGTGCACTTCTAATCTGATTTCCTAGGATGGTGATCCCTGCAGGTGTGAGAACACCAGAACTGGCACTGCCCTCTCAGTGCACTTCTATTCTGATTTCCTAGGATGCTGATCCCTGCAGGTGTGAGAATACCAGACTTGGCACTGCCCTCTTAGAGCACTTTTATCCTGATTGCCTAGAATGGTGATCCCTGCAGGTGTGAGAACACCAGACCTGGCACTGCCCTCTCAGTGCAATTCCATTGTGATTGCCTAGAATAGTGATCCCTGCAGGCGTGAGAACACCATACCTGGCACTGCCCTCTCAGAGCACTTCAGCCCTGATTGGCTAGGATGGTGATCCCTGCAGGTGTGAGAACACCAATCTTGGCACTGCCCTCTCAGAGCACTTTTGTCCTGATTGCCTAGAATGGTGATTCCTGCAGGTGTGAGAAAACCAGAGCGGGCACTGCACTCACAGTGCACTTCTATCCTGAATGCCTAGAATGGTGATCCCTGCATATGTGAGAACACCAGACCTGGCACTGCCCTCTCAGTGCATTTCTATTCTGATTTCCTAGGATGGTGATCCCTGCAGGTGTGAGAACACCAGACCTGGCACTGCCCTCTCAGTGCACTTCTATCCCGATTGCCTAGAATGGTGATCCCTGCAGGTGGGAGAACAATAGAGCTGGCACTGCCCTCTCAGAGCACTTTTGTCCTGATTGCCTAGAATGGTGATTCCTGCAGGTGTGAGAAAACCAGAGCGGGCACTGCACTCACAGTGCACTTCTATCCTGAATGCCTAGAATGGTGATCCCTGCATATGTGAGAACACCAGACCTGGCACTGCCCTCTCAGTGCATTTCTATTCTGATTTCCTAGGATGGTGATCCCTGCAGGTGTGAGAACACCAGACCTGGCACTGCCCTCTCAGTGCACTTCTATCCCGATTGCCTAGAATGGTGATCCCTGCAGGTGGGAGAACAATAGAGCTGGCACTGCCCTCTCAGTGCACATCTATTCTGATTTCTTAGGATGGTGATCCCTGCAGGTGTGAGAACACCAGACCTGGCACTGCCCTCTTAGAGCACTTTTATCCTGATTGCCTAGAATGGTGATCCCTGCAGGTGTGAGAACACCAGACCTGGCACTGCCCTCTCAGTGCAATTCCATTGTGATTGCCTAGAATAGTGATCCCTACAGGTGTGAGAACACCATACCTGGCACTGCCCTCTCAGAGCACTTCTGCCCTGCTTATCTAGGATGGTGATCCCTGCAGGTGTGAGAACACCACAGCAGGCACTGCCCTCTCGGTGCACTTCTGCCCTGATTAGCTAGGATGGTGATCCCTGCAGGTGTGAAAACACCAGACCTGGCACTGCCCTCTCAGTGCACTTGTATCCCGATTGCCTAGAATGCTGATCGCTGCAGGTGGGAGAACAACAGAGCTGGCACTGCCCTCTCAGTGCACTTCTTTCCCGATTGCCTAGAATGGTGATCCCTGCAGGTGGGAGAACAACAGACCTGGCACTGCCCTCTCAGTGCACTTCTATTCTTATTTCCTAGGATGGTGATCCCTGCAGGTGTGAGAACACCAGAGCAGGCACTGCCCTCTCAGTGCACTTCTATCCCGATTGCCTAGAATGGTGATCCCTGCAGGTGGGAGAACAACAGACCTGGCACTGCCCTCTCAGTGCAATTCCATTGTGATTGCCTAGAATAGTGATCCCTGCAGGTGTGAGAACACCATACCTGGCACTGCCCTCTCAGAGCACTTCTGCCCTGATTAGCTAGGATGGTGATCCCTGCGGGTGTGAGAACACCAGAGCAGGCACTGCCCTCTCCGTGCACTTCTGCCCTGATTGCCTAGAATGGTGATCCCTGCAGGTGTGAGAACACCAGAGCAGGCACTGCCCTCTCAGCGCACTTCTATCCTGATTGCCAAGAATGGTGATCCCTGCAGGTGGGAGAACAACAGACCTGGCACTGCCCTCTCAGTGCAATTCCATTGTGATTGCCTAGAATAGTGATCCCTGCAGGTGTGAGAACACCATACCTGGCACTGCCCTCCCAAAGCACTTCTGCCCTGCTTAGCTAGGATGGTGATCCCTGCATGTGTGATAAAACCACAGCAGGCACTGCCCTCTCCGTGCACTTCTGCCCTGATTAGCTAGGATGGTGATCCCTGCAGGTGTGAGAACACCAGACCTGGCACTGCCCTCTCAGTGCACTTGTATCCCGATTGCCTAGAATGGTGATCTCTGCAGGAGGGAGAACAACAGAGCTGGCACTGCCCTCTCAGTGCACTTCTATCCCGATTGCCTAGAATGGTGATCCCTGCAGGTGGGAGAACAACAGACCTGGCACTGCCCTCTCAGTGCACTTCTATTCTTATTTCCTAGGATGGTGACCCCTGCAGGTGTGAGAACACCAGACCTGGCACTGCCCTCTCAGAGCACTTCTATCCTGATTGCGTAGAATGGTGATCCCTGCAGGTGTGAGAACACAAGAGTGGGCACTGCCCTCTCAGTGCACTTCTATTCTGATTGCCTAGAATGCTGATCCCTGCTGGTGTAAAACAACAGACCTCGCACTGCCATCTCAGTGCACTACTATCTTGATTGCCTCGGATGGTGATCCCTGCAGGTGTGAGAACACCAGACCTGGCACTGCCCTCTCAGCGCACTTCTATTCTGATTGCCTAGGATGGTGATCCCTGCAGGTGTGAGAACACCAGAGCGGGCACTGCCCTATCAGTGCACTGTGCCCAGATTGCCTAGAACGGTGATCCCTGCAGGTGTGAGAACACCAAACCTGGCTCTGCACTCTCAGTGCACTTTTGTCCTGATTGCCTAGAATGGTGATTCCTGCAGGTGTGAGAACATCAGAGCAGGCACTACTCTCACAGTGCACTTCTATCCTGAATGCCTAGAATGGTGATCCCTGCATGTGTGACAACACCAGATCTGGCAATGCCCTCTCAGTGCACTTCTATCCCGATTGCCTAGAATGGTGATCCCTGCAGGTGGGAGAACAACAGAGCTGGCACTGCCCTCTCAGTGCACTTCTATTCTGATTTCCTAGGATGGTGATCCCTGCAGGTGTGAGAACACCAGATCTGGCACTGCCCTCTAAGTGCAATTCTATTGTGATTGCCTAGAATAGTGATCCCTGCAGGTGTGAGAACACCATACCTGGCACTGCCCTCTTAGAGCACTTCTACCCTGATTAGCTAGGATGATGATCCCTGCAGGTGTGAGAACACCAGACCTGGCACTGCCCTCTCAGTGCACCTGTATCCTGATTGCCTAGAATTGTGATCCCTGCAGGTGGGAGAACAACAGAGCTGGCACTGCCCTCTCAGTGCACTTCTAATCTGATTTCCTAGGATGGTGATCCCTGCAGGTGTGAGAACACCAGAACTGGCACTGCCCTCTCAGTGCACTTCTATCCCGATTGCCTAGAATGGTGATCCTTGCGGGTGGGAGAACAACAGAGATGGCACTGCCCTCTCAGTGCACTTCTATTCTGATTTCCTAGGATGCTGATCCCTGCAGGTGTGAGAATACCAGACCTGGCATTGCCCTCTTAGAGCACTTTTATCCTGATTGCCTAGAATGGTGATCCCTGCAGGTGTGAGAACACCAGACCTGGAACTGCCCTCTCAGTGCAATTCCATTGTGATTGCCTAGAATAGTGATCCCTGCAGGTGTGAGAACACCATACCTGGCACTGCCCTCTCAAAGCACTTCTGCCCTGCTTAGCTAGGATGGTGATCCCTGCAAGTGTGAGAACACCACAGCAGGCACTGCCCTCTCCGTGCACTTCTGCCCTGATTAGCTAGGATGGTGATCCCTGCATGTGTGAGAACACCAGACCTGGCACTGCCCTCTCAGTGCACTTGTATCCCGATTGCCTAGAATGGTGATCTCTGCAGGTGGGAGAACAACAGAGCTGGCACTGCCCTCTCAGTGCACTTCTATCCCGATTGCCTAGAATGGTGATCCCTGCAGGTGGGAGAACAACAGACCTGGCACTGCCCTCTCAGTGCACTTCTATTCTTATTTCCTAGGATGGTGACCCCTGCAGGTGTGAGAACACCAGACCTGGCACTGCCCTCTCAGCGCACTTCTATTCTGATTGCCTAGAATGCTGATCCCTGCCGGTGTAAAACAACAGACCTCGCACTGCCATCTCAGTGCACTACTATCTTGATTGCCTAGGATGGTGATCCCTGCAGGTGTGAGAACACCAGACCTGGCACTGCCCTCTCAGCGCACTTCTATTCTGATTGCCTAGGATGGTGATCCCTGTAGGTGTGAGAACACCAGACCTGGCACTGCCCTCTCAGAGCACTTCTATCCTGATTGCCTAGAATGGTGATCCCTGCAGGTGTGAGAACACCAGACCTGGCACTGCCCTCTCAGTGCACTCATCCTGATTGCCTAGAATGGTGATCTCTGTAGGTGTGAGAACACCAGACCTGGCCCTGCCCTCTCAGTGCACTTCTATCCTGATTGCCTAGAATGGTGATCCCTGCAGGTGTGAGAACACCAGACCTGGCACTGCCCTTTCAGTGCACTTCTATTTCGATTGCCTAGAATACTGATCCCTGCAGGTGTGAGAACACCAGACCTGGCACTGCCCTCTTAAAGCACTTCTATCCTGATTGACTAGGATGGTGATCCCTGCAGCTTTGAGAAAACCAGGACTGGCACTGCCCTCTCAGAGCACTTCTATCCTGATTGCCTAGAATGGTGATCCCTGCAGGTGTGAGAACACCAGAGTGCACCCTGCTTCTCAGTGCACTTCTATTCTGATTGCCTGGAATTGTGATCCCTGCAGGTGTGAGAACACCATACCTGGCACTGACTTCTCAGTGTAATTCTATTGTGATTGCCTAGAATGGTGATATCTGCAGGTGTGAGAACACCAAACCTGGCACTGCCCTCTCAGAGCACTCCTATCCTGATTAGCTAGGATGGTGATCCCTGCAGGTGTGAGAACACCAGAGCGGGCACTGACATATCAGTGCACTGTGCCCAGATTGCCTAGAACGGTGATCCCTGCAGGTGTGAGAACACCAAACCTGGCACTGTCCTCTCAGTGATCTTCTGTCCTGATTGCCTAGAATGGTGATTCCTGCAGGTGTGAGAACATCAGAGCGGGCACTGCTCTCACAGTGCACTTCTATCCTGAATGCCTAGAATGGTGATCCCTGCATGTGGGAGAACAACAGAGCTGGCAATGCCCTCTCAGTGCACTTCTATTCTGATTTCCTAGGATGGTGATCACTGCAGGTGTGAGAACACCAGACCTGGCACTGCCCTCTCAGTGCACTTCTATCCTGATTGCCTAGAATGGTGATCCTTGCGGGTGGGAGAACAACAGAGCTGGCACTGCCCTCTCAGTGCACTTCTATTCTGATTTCCTAGTATGCTGATCCCTGCAGGTGTGAGAATACCAGACCTGGCACTGCCCTCTTAGAGCACTTTTATCCTGATTGCCTAGAATGGTGATCCCTGCAGGTATGAGAACACCAGACCTGGCACTGCCCTCTCGGTGCAATTCCATTGCGATTGCCTAGAATAGTGATCCCTGCAGGTGTGAGAACACCATACCCGGCACTTCCCTCTCAGAGCACTTCTGCCCTGATTAGCTAGGATGGTGATCCCTGCAGGTGTGAGAACACCAAACCTGGCACTGCCCTCTCAGAGCACTTTTGTCCTGATTGCCTAGAAAGGTGTTTCCTGCTGGTGTGAGAAAATCAGAGCGGGCACTGCTCTCACAGTGCACTTCTATCCTGAATGCCTAGAATGGTGATCCCTGCATGTGTGAGAACACCAGACCTGGCACTGCCCTCTCAGTGTATTTCTATTCTGATTTCCTAGGATGGTGATCCCTGCAGGTGTGAGAACACCAGACCTGGCACTGCCCTCTCAGTGCACTTCTATCCCGATTGCTTAGAATGGTGATCTCTGCAGGTGGGAGAACAACAGAGCTGGCACTGCCCTCTCAGTGCACATCTATTCTGATTTCCTAGGATTGTGATCCCTGCAGGTGTGAGAACACCAGACCTGGCACTGCCCTCTAAGTGCAATTCTATTGTGATTGCCTAGAATAGTGATCCCTGCAGGTGTGAGAACACCATACCTGGCACTGCCGTCTCAGAGCACTTCTGCCCTGATTAGCTAGGATGATGATCCCTGCAGGTGTGAGAACACCAGACCTGGCACTGCCCTCTCAGTGCACTTGTATCCCGATTGCCTAGAATGGTGATCCCTGCAGGTGGGAGAACAACAGAGCTGGCACTGCCCTCTCAGTGCACTTCTAATCTGATTTCCTAGGATGGTGATCCCTGCAGGTGTGAGAACACCAGAACTGGCACTGCCCTCTCAGTGCACTTCTATTCTGATTTCCTAGGATGCTGATCCCTGCAGGTGTGAGAACACCATACCTGGCACTGCCCTCTCAGAGCACTTCTGCCCTGATTGGCTAGGATGGTGATCCCTGCAGGTGTGAAAACACCAAACCTGGCACTGCCCTCTCAGAGCACTTTTGTCCTGATTGCCTAGAATGGTGATTCCTGCAGGTGTGAGAAAACCAGAACGGGCACTGCACTCACAGTGCACTTCTATCCTGAATGCCTAGAATGGTGATCCCTGCATATGTGAGAACACCAGACCTGGCACTGCCCTCTCAGTGCATTTCTATTCTGATTTCCTAGGATGGTGATCCCTGCAGGTGTGAGAACACCAGACCTGGCACTGCCCTCTCAGTGCACTTCTATCCCGATTGCCTAGAATGGTGATCCCTGCAGGTGGGAGAACAACAGAGCTGGCACTGCCCTCTCAGTGCACATCTATTCTGATTTCCTAGGATGGTGATCCCTGCAGCTGTGAGAACACCATACCTGGCCCTGCCCTCTAAGTGCACTTCTATTGTGATTGCCTAGAATAGTGATCCCTGCAGGTGTGAGAACACCATACCTGGCACTGCCGTCTCAGAGCACTTCTGCCCTGATTAGCTAGGATGATGATCCCTGCAGGTGTGAGAACACCAGACCTGGCACTGCCCTCTCAGTGCACTTCTATCCCGATTGCCTAGAATGGTGATCCCTGCAGGTGGGAGAACAACAGAGCTGGCAATGCCCTCTCAGTGCACTTCTATTCTGATTTCCTAGGATGGTGATCACTGCAGGTGTGAGAACACCAGACCTGGCACTGCCCTCTCAGTGCACTTCTCTCCTGATTGCCTAGAATGGTGATCCTTGCAGGTGGGAGAACAACAGAGCTGGCACTGCCCTCTCAGTGCAATTCTAATCTGATTTCCTAGGATGGTGATCCCTGCAGGTGTGAGAACACCAGAACTGGCACTGCCCTCTCAGTGCACTTCTATTCTGATTTCCTAGGATGCTGATCCCTGCAGGTGTGAGAATACCAGACCTGGCACAGCCCTATTAGAGCACTTTTATCCTGATCGCCTAGAATGGTGATCCCTGCAGGTGTGAGAACACCAGACCTGGCACTGCCCTCTCAGTGCAATTCCATTGTGATTGCCTAGAATAGTGATCCCTGCAGGTGTGAGAACACCATACCCGGCACTGCCCTCTCAGAGCACTTCTGCCCTGATTGGCTAGGATGGTGATCCCTGCAGGTGTGAGAACACCAAACCTGGCACTGCCCTCTCAGAGCAATTTTGTCCTGATTGCCTAGAATGGTGATTCCTGCAGGTGTGAGAAAACCAGAGCGGGCACTGCACTCACAGTGCACTTCTATCCTGAATGCCTGGAATGGTGATCCCTGCATATGTGAGAACACCAGACCTGGCACTGCCCTCTCAGTGCATTTCTATTCTGATTTCCTAGGATGGTGATCCCTGCAGGTGTGAGAACACCAGACCTGGCACTGCCCTCTCAGTGCACTTCTATCCCGATTGCCTAGAATGGTGATCCCTGCAGGTGGGAGAACAACAGAGCTGGCACTGCCCTCTCAGTGCACATCTATTCTGATTTCCTAGGATGGTGATCCCTGCAGGTGTGAGAACACCAAACCTGGCCCTGCCCTCTAAGTGCATTTCTATTCTGATTTCCTAGGATGATGATCCCTGCAGGTGTGAGAACACCAGACCTGGCACTGCCCTCTCAGTGCACTTGTATCCCGATTGCCTAGAATGGTGATCCCTGCAGGTGGGAGAACAACAGAGCTGGCACTGCCCTCTCAGTGCACTTCTAATCTGATTTCCTAGGATGGTGATCCCTGCAGGTGTGAGAACACCAGAACTGGCACTGCCCTCTCAGTGCAATTCTATCCCGATTGCCTACAATGGTGATCCTTGCGGGTGGGAGAACAACAGAGCTGGCACTGCCCTCTCAGTGCACGTCTATTCTGATTTCCTAGGATGCTGATCCCTGCAGGTGTGAGAATACCAGACCTGGCACTGCCCTCTTAGAGCACTTTTATCCTGATTGCCTAGAATGGTGATCCCAGCAGGTGTGAGAACACCATACCTGGAACTGCCCTCTCAGAGCACTTCTGCCCTGATTTGCTAGGATGGTGATCCCTGCAGGTGTGAGAATACCAGACCTGACACTGCCCTCTTAGAGCACTTTTATCCTGATTGCCTAGAATGGTGATCCCTGCAGGTGTGAGAACACCGGACCTGGCACTGCCCTCTCAGTGCAATTCCATTGTGATTGCCTAGAATAGTGATCCCTGCAGGTGTGAGAACACCATACCTGGCACTGCCCTCTCAGAGCACTTCTGCCCTGATTGGCTAGGATGGTGATCCCTGCAGGTGTGAGAACACCAAACCTGGCACTGCCCTCTCAGAGCACTTTTGTCCTGATTGCCTAGAATGGTGATTCCTGCAGGTGTGAGAAAACCAGAGCGGGCACTGCACTCACAGTGCACTTCTATCCTGAATGCCTAGAATGGTGATCCCTGCATATGTGAGAACACCAGACCTGGCACTGCCCTCTCAGTGCATTTCTATTCTGATTTCCTAGGATGGTGATCCCTGCAGGTGTGAGAACACCAGACCTGGCACTGCCCTCTCAGTGCACTTCTATCCTGATTGCCTAGAATGGTGATCCCTGCAGGTGGGAGAACAACAGAGCTGGCACTGCCCTCTCAGTGCAAATCTATTCTGATTTCCTAAGCTGGTGATCCCTGCAGGTGTGATAACACCAGACCTGGCCCTGCCCTCTAAGTGCAATTCTATTGTGATTGCCTAGAATAGTGATCCCTGCAGGTGTGAGAACACCATACCTGGCACTGCCGTCTCAGAGCACTTCTGCCCTGATTAGCTAGGATGATGATCCCTGCAGGTGTGAGAACACCAGACCTGGCACTGCCCTCTCAGTGCACTTGTATCCTGATTGCCTAGAATGGTGATCCCTGCAGGTGGGAGAACAACAGAGCTGGCACTGCCCTCTCAGTGCACTTCTAATCTGATTTCCTAGGATGGTGATCCCTGCAGGTGTGAGAACACCAGAACTGGCACTGCCCTCTCAGTGCAATTCTATCCCGATTGCCTACAATGGTGATCCTTGCGGGTGGGAGAACAACAGAGCTGGCACTGCCCTCTCAGTGCACGTCTATTCTGATTTCCTAGGATGCTGATCCCTGCAGGTGTGAGAATACCAGACCTGGCACTGCCCTCTTAGAGCACTTTTATCCTGATTGCCTAGAATGGTGATCCCTGCAGGTGTGAGAACACCAGACCTGGCACTGCCCTCTCAGTGCAATTCCATTGTGATTGCCTAGAATAGTGATCCCAGCAGGTGTGAGAACACCATACCTGGAATTGCCCTCTCAGAGCACTTCTGCCCTGATTTGCTAGGATGGTGATCCCTGCAGGTGTGAGAACACCACAGCAGGCACTGCCCTCTCCGTGCACTTCTGCCCTGATTAGCTAGGATGGTGATCCCTGCAAGTGTGAGAACACCAGACCTGGCACTGCCCTCTCGGTGCACTTGTATCCTGATTGCCTAGAATGGTGATCCCTGCAGGTGGGAGAACAACAGAGCTGGCACTGCCCTCTCAGTGCACTTCTATCCCGATTGCCTAGAATGGTGATCCCTGCAGGTGTGAGAACACCAGAGCAGGCACTGCCCTTTCAGTGCACTTCTATTTCGATTGCCTAGAATACTGATCCCTGCAGGTGTGAGAACACCAGACCTGGCACTGCCCTCTTAAAGCACTTCTATCCTGATTGACGAGGATGGTGATGCCTGCAGCTTTGAGAAAACCAGGACTGGCACTGCCCTCTCAGAGCACTTCTATCCTGATTGCCTAGAATGGTGATCCCTGCAGGTGTGAGAACACCAGAGCTAGCATTGCCCTCTCAGTGCACTTCTTTTCTGATTGCCTTGAATGGTGACCCCTGCAGGTGTGAGAACACCAGAGTGGACCCTGTCTCTCAGTACACTTCTATTCTGATTGCCTGGAATTGTGATCCCTGCAGGTGTGAGAACACCATACCTGGCACTGCCCTCTCAGTGCAATTCTATTGTGATTGCCTAGAATGGTGATCCCTGCAGGTGTGAGAACACCAAACCTGGCACTGCCCTCTCGGAGCACTCCTATCCTGATTAGCTAGGATGGTGATCCCTGCAGGTGTGAGAACACCAGAGCGGGCACTGCCCTATCAGTGCACTGTGCCCAGATTGCCTAGAACGGTGATCCCTGCAGGTGTGAGAACACCAAACCTGGCTCTGCACTCTCAGTGCACTTTTGTCCTGATTGCCTAGAATGGTGATTCCTGCAGGTGTGAGAACATCAGAGCGGGCACTACTCTCACAGTGCACTTCTATCCTGAATGCCTAGAATGGTGATCCCTGCATGTGTGACAACACCAGACCTGGCACTGCCCTCTCAGTGCACTTCTATCCCGATTGCCTAGAATGGTGATCCCTGCAGGTGGGAGAACAACAAACCTGGCACTGCCCTCTCAGTGCACTTCTATTCTTATTTCCTAGGATGGTGATCCCTGCAGGTGTGAGAATACCAGATCTGGCACTGCCCTCTTAGAGCACTTTTATCCGGATTGCCTAGAATGGTGATCCCTGCAGGTGTGAGAACACCAGACCTGGCACTGCCCTCTCAGTGCAATTCCATTGTGATTGCCTAGAATAGTGATCCCTGCAGGTGTGAGAACACCATACGTGGCACTGCCCTCTCAGAGCACTTCTGCCCTGATTAGCTAGGATGGTGATCCCTGCAGGTGTGAGAACACCAGAGCAGGCACTGCCCTCTCCGTGCACTTCTGCCCTGATTGCCTAGAATGGTGATCCCTGCAGGTGTGAGAACACCAGAGCAGGCACTGCCCTCTCAGCGCACTTCTATCCTGATTGCCAAGAATGGTGATCCCTGCACGTGTGAGAACACTATGCCTGGCACTGACCCCTGAGAGCATTTCTATCCTGATTGCCGAGAATGCTGATCCCTGTAAGTTTGAGAACACGAGGACTGGCACTGCACTCCCAGAGCACTTCTATCTTCATTGCCTAGGATGGTGATCCCTGCAGGTGTAAAACAACAGACCTGGCACTGCCATCTCAGTGACACTTCTATCTTGATTGCCTAGGATGGTGATCCCTGCAGGTGTGAGAACACCAGACCTGGCACTGCCCCCTTAGAGCACTTCTATTCTGATTGCCTAGGATGGTGATCCCTGTAGGTGTGAGAACAACAGACCTGGCACTGCCATCTCAGTGCACTTCTATCTTGATTGCCTAGAATGGTGATCCCTGCAGGTGTGGGAACACCAGACCTGGCACTGCCCTCTCAGAGCACTTATCCTGATTGCCTAGAATGGTTATCCCTGCAGGTGTGAGAACACCAGACCTGGCACTGCCCTCTCAGAGCACTTCTATCCTGATTGCCTAGAATGGTGATCCCTGCAGGTGTGGGAACACCAGACCTGGCACTGCCCTCTCAGAGCACTTATCCTGATTGCCTAGAATGGTGATCCCTGCAGGTGTGAGAACGCCCGACCTGACACTGCCCTTTCACTGCACTCCTATTTCGATTGCCTAGAATACTGATCCCTACAGGTAGGTGTGAGAACACCAGACCTGGCACTGCCCTCTCAGAGCACTTCTATCCTGATTGCCTAGAATGGTGATCCCTGCAGGTGTGAGAACACCAGACCTGGCACTTCCCTCTCAGAGCACTTATCCTGATTGACTAGCATGGTGATCCCTGCAAGTTTGAGAACACCAGGACTGGCACTGCACTCCCAGAGCATTTCTATCCTGATTGCCTAGAATGGTGATCCCTGCAGGTGGGAGAACAACAGACCTGGCACTGCCCTCTCAGTGCACTTCTATTCTTATTTCCTAGGATGGTGACCCCTGCAGGTGTGAGAACACAAGAGTGGGCACTGCCCTCTCAGTGCACTTCTATTCTGATTGCCTAGAATGCTGATCCCTGCCGGTGTAAAACAACAGACCTCGCACTGCCATCTCAGTGCACTCATCCTGATTGCCTAGAATGGTGATCTCTGCAGGTGTGAGAACACCAGACCTGGCACTGCCCTCTCAGTGCACTTCTATCCTGATTGCCTAGAATGGTGATCCCTGCAGGTGTGAGAACACCAGACCTGGCACTGCCCTTTCAGTGCACTTCTATTTCGATTGCCTAGAATACTGATCCCTGCAGGTGTGAGAACACCAGACCTGGCACTGCCCTCTTAAAGCACTTCTATCCTGATTGACTAGGATGGTGATCCCTGCAGCTTTGAGAAAACCAGGACTGGCACTGCCCTCTCAGAGCACTTCTATCCTGATTGCCTAGAATGGTGATCCCTGCAGGTGTGAGAACACCAGAGCTGGCATTGACCTCTCAGTGCACTTCTTTTCTGATTGCCTTGAATGGTGACCCCTGCAGGTGTGAGAACACCAGAGTGCACCCTGCCTCTCAGTGCACTTCTATTCTGATTGCCTGGAATTGTGATCCCTGCAGGTGTGAGAACACCATACCTGGCACTGCCTTCTCAGTGTAATTCTATTGTGATTGCCTAGAATGGTGATATCTGCAGGTGTGAGAACACCAAACCTGGCACTGCCCTCTCAGAGCACTCCTATCCTGATTAGCTAGGATGATGATCCCTGCAGGTGTGAGAACACCAGAGCGGGCACTGACATATCAGTGCACTGTGCCCAGATTGCCTAGAACGGTGATCCCTGCAGGTGTGAGAACACCAAACCTGGCACTGTCCTCTCAGTGCACTTCTGTCCTGATTGCCTAGAATGGTGATTCCTGCAGGTGTGAGAACATCAGAGCGGGCACTGCTCTCACAGTGCACCGCTACCCTGAATGCCTAGAATGGTGATCCCTGCATGTGTGAAAACACCAGACCTGACACTGCCCTCTCAGTGCATTTCTATTCTGATTTCCTAGGATAATGATCCCTGCAGGTGTGAGAACACCAGACCTGGCACTGCCCTCTCAGTGCACTTCTATCCCGATTGCCTAGAATGGTGATCCCTGTAGGTGGGAGAACAACAGAGCTGGCAATGCCCTCTCAGTGCACTTCTATTCTGATTTCCTAGGATGGTGATCACTGTAGGTGTGAGAACACCAGACCTGGCACTGCCCTCTCAGTGCACTTCTATCCTGATTGCCTAGAATGGTGATCCTTGCGGGTGGGAGAACAACAGAGCTGGCACTGCCCTCTCAGTGCACATCTATTCTGATTTCCTAGGATGGTGATCCCTGCAGGTGTGAGAACACCAGACCTGGCACTGCCCTCTAAGTGCAATTCTATTGTGATTGCCTAGAATAGTGATCCCTGCAGGTGTGAGAACACCATACCTGGCACTGCCGTCTCAGAGCACTTCTACCCTGATTAGCTAGGATGATGATCCCTGCAGGTGTGAGAACACCAGAGCGGGCACTGCCCTCTCAGAGCACTTGTATCCCGATTGCCTAGAATGGTGATCCCTGCAGGTGGGAGAACAACAGAGCTGGCACTGCCCTCTCAGTGCACTTCTAATCTGATTTCCTAGGATGGTGATCCCTGCAGGTGTGAGAACACCAGAACTGGCACTGCCCTCTCAGTGCACTTCTATTCTGATTTCCTAGGATGCTGATCCCTGCAGGTGTGACAATACCAGACCTGGCACTGCCCTCTTAGAGCACTTTTATCCTGATTGCCTAGAATGGTGATCCCTGCAGGTGTGAGAACACCAGACCGGGCACTGCCCTCTCAGTGCAATTCCATTGTGATTGCCTAGAATAGTGATCCCTGCAGGTGTGAGAACACCATACCTGGCACTGCCCTCTCAGAGCACTTCTGCCCTGATTGGCTAGGATGGTGATCCCTGCAGGTGTGAGAACACCAAACCTGGCACTGCCCTCTCAGAGCACTTTTGTCCTGATTGCCTATAATGGTGATTCCTGCAGGTGTGAGAAAACCAGAGCGGGCACTGCACTCACAGTGCACTTCTATCCTGAATGCCTAGAATGGTGATCCCTGCATATGTGAGAACACCAGACCTGGCACTGCCCTCTCAGTGCAATTCCATTGTGATTGCCTAGAATGGTGATCCCTGCAGGTGGGAGAACAACAGAGCTGGCACTGCCCTCTCAGTGCATTTCTATTCTGATTTCCTAGGATGGTGATCCCTGCAGGTGTGAGAACACCAGACCTGGCACTGCCCTCTCAGTGCACTTCTATCCCGATTGCCTAGAATGGTGATCCCTGCAGGTGGGAGAACAACAGAGCTGGCACTGCCCTCTCAGTGCACATCTATTCTGATTTCCTAGGATGGTGATCCCTGCAGGTGTGAGAACACCAGACCTGGCCCTGCCCTCTAAGTGCAATTCTATTGTGATTGCCTAGAATAGTGATCCCTGCAGGTGTGAGAACACCAGACCTGGCACTGCCCTCTCAGTGCATTTCTATTCTGATTTCCTAGGATGATGATCCCTGCAGGTGTGAGAACACCAGACCTGGCACTGCCCTCTCAGTGCACTTGTATCCCGATTGCCTAGAATGGTGATCCCTGCAGGTGGGAGAACAACAGAGCTGGCACTGCCCTCTCAGTGCACTTCTAATCTGATTTCCTAGGATGGTGATCCCTGCAGGTGTGAGAACACCAGAACTGGCACTGCCCTCTCAGTGCAATTCTATCCCGATTGCCTACAATGGTGATCCTTGCGGGTGGGAGAACAACAGACCTGGCACTGCCCTCTTAGAGCACTTTTATCCTGATTGCCTAGAATGGTGATCCCTGCAGGTGTGAGAACACCAGACCTGGCACTGCCCTCTCAGTGCAATTCCATTGTGATTGCCTAGAATAGTGATCCCAGCAGGTGTGAGAACACCATACCTGGAACTGCTCTCTCAGAGCACTTCTGCCCTGATTTGCTAGGATGGTGATCCCTGCAGGTGTGAGAACACCACAGCAGGCACTGCCCTCTCCGTGCACTTCTGCCCTGATTAGCTAGGATGGTGATCCCTGCAAGTGTGAGAACACCAGACCTGGCACTGCCCTCTCAGTGCACTTGTAACCTGATTGCCTAGAATGGTGATCCCTGCAGGTGGGAGAACAACAGAGCTGGCACTGCCCTCTCAGTGCACTTCTATCCAGATTGCCTAGAATGGTGATCCCTGCAGGTGTGAGAACACCAGAGCAGGCACTGCCCTTTCAGTGCACTTCTATTTCGATTGCCTAGAATACTGATCCCTGCAGGTGTGAGAACACCAGACCTGGCACTGCCCTCTTAAAGCACTTCTATCCTGATTGACGAGGATGGTGATGCCTGCAGCTTTGAGAAAACCAGGACTGGCACTGCCCTCTCAGAGCACTTCTATCCTGATTGCCTAGAATGGTGATCCCTGCAGGTGTGAGAACACCAGAGCTGGCATTGCCCTCTCAGTGCACTTCTTTTCTGATTGCCTTGAATGGTGACCCCTGCAGGTGTGAGAACACCAGAGTGGACCCTGCCTTTCAGTACACTTCTATTCTGATTGCCTGGAATTGTGATCCCTGCAGGTGTGAGAACACCATACCTGGCAGTGCCCTCTCAGTGCAATTCTATTGTGATTGCCTAGAATGGTGATCCCTGCAGGTGTGAGAACACCAAACCTGGCACTGCCCTCTCGGAGCACTCCTATCCTGATTAGCTAGGATGGTGATCCCTGCAGGTGTGAGAACACCAGAGCGGGCACTGCCCTATCAGTGCACTGTGCCCAGATTGCCTAGAACGGTGATCCCTGCAGGTGTGAGGACACCAAACCTGGCTCTGCACTCTCAGTGCACTTTTGTCCTGATTGCCTAGAATGGTGATTCCTGCAGGTGTGAGAACATCAGAGCGGGCACTACTCTCACAGTGCACTTCTATCCTGAATGCCTAGAATGGTGATCCCTGCATGTGTGACAACACCAGACCTGGCACTGCCCTCTCAGTGCACTTCTATCCCGATTGCCTAGAATGGTGATCCCTGCAGGTGGGAGAACAACAGACCTGGCACTGCCCTCTCAGTGCACTTCTATTCTTATTTCCTAGGATGGTGATCCCTGCAGGTGTGAGAATACCAGATCTGGCACTGCCCTCTTAGAGCACTTTTATCTGGATTGCCTAGAATGGTGATCCCTGCAGGTGTGAGAACACCAGACCTGGCACTGCCCTCTCAGTGCAATTCCATTGTGATTGCCTAGAATAGTGATCCCTGCAGGTGTGAAAACACCATACCTGGCACTGCCCTCTCAGAGCACTTCTGCCCTGATTAGCTAGGATGGTGATCCCTGCAGGTGTGAGAACACCAGAGCAGGCACTGCCCTCTCCGTGCACTTCTGCACTGATTGCCTAGAATGGTGATCCCTGCAGGTGTGAGAACACCAGAGCAGGCACTGCCCTCTCAGCGCACTTCTATCCTGATTGCCAAGAATGCTGATCCCTGTAAGTTTGAGAACACGAGGACTGGCACTGCACTCCCAGAGCACTTCTATCTTCATTGCCTAGGATGGTGATCCCTGCAGGTGTAAAACAACAGACCTGGCACTGCCATCTCAGTGCACTTCTATCTTTATTGCCTAGGATGGTGATCCCTGCAGGTGTGAGAACACCAGACCTGGCACTGCCCTCTTAGAGCACTTCTATTCTGATTGCCTAGGATGGTGATCCCTGTAGGTGTGAGAACACCAGACCTGGCACTGCCCTCTCAGAGCATTTCTATCCTGATTGCCTAGAATGGTGATCCCTGCAGGTGTGGGAACACCAGACCTGGCACTGCCCTCTCAGAGCACTTATCCTGATTGCCTAGAATGGTTATCCCTGCAGGTGTGAGAACACCAGACCTGGCACTGCCCTCTCAGAGCACTTCTATCCTGATTGCCTAGAATGGTGATCCCTGCAGGTGTGGGAACACCAGACCTGGCACTGCCCTCTCAGAGCACTTATCCTGATTGCCTAGAATGGTGATCCCTGCAGGTGTGAGAACGCCCGACCTGACACTGCCCTTTCACTGCACTCCTATTTCGATTGCCTAGAATACTGATCCCTGCAGGTAGGTGTGAGAACACCAGACCTGGCACTGCCCTCTCTGAGCACTTCTATCCTGATTGCCTAGAATGGTGATCCCTGCAGGTGTGAGAACACCAGACCTGGCACTTCCCTCTCAGAGCACTTATCCTGATTGACTAGCATGGTGATCCCTGCAAGTTTGAGAACACCAGGACTGGCACTGCACTCCCAGAGCATTTCTATCCTGATTGCCTAGAATGGTGATCCCTGCAGGAGAGAGAACACCAGAGCTGGCATTGCCCTCTCAGGGCACTTCTTTTCGGATTGCCTTGAATCGTGACCCCTGCAGGTGTGAGAACACCGGAGTGGACCCTGCATCTCAGTGCACTTCTTTTCTGATTGCCTGGAATTGTGATCCCTGCAGGTGTGAGGACACCATACCTGGCACTGCCCTCTCAGTGCACTTCTATTCTGATTGCCTAGAATGGTTACCCCTGCAGGTGTGAGAACACCAGACCTGGCACTGCCCTCTCAGTGCACTTCTGTCCTGATTGCCTAGAATGGTGATCCCTGCACGTGTGAGAACACCAGACCTGGCACTGCCCTCTCAGAGCACTTCTATTCTGATTGCCTAGAATGGTGACCCGTGCAGGTGTGAAAACACCAGACCCGGCACTGCCATCTCAGAGCACTTCTATCCTGATTGCGTAGAATGGTGATCCCTGCAGGTGTGAGAACACAAGAGTGGGCACTGCCCTCTCAGTGCACTTCTATTCTGATTGCCTAGAATGCTGATCCCTGCAGGTGTACAACAACAGACCTGGCACTGCCATCTCAGAGCACTTCTATCCTGATTGCCTAGAATAGTGATCCCTGCAGGTGTGAGAACACCAGACCTGGCACTGCCCTCTCAGTGCACTTATCCTGATTTCCTAGAATGGTGATCCCTGCAGGTGTGAGAACACCAGACCTGGCACTGCCCTTTCAGTGCACTTCTATTTCGATTGCCTAGAATACTGATCCCTGCAGGTGTGAGAACACCAGACCTGGCACTGCCCTCTTAAAGCACTTCTATCCTGATTGACTTGGATGGTGATGCCTGCAGCTTTGAGAAAACCAGGACTGGCACTGCCCTCTCAGAGCACTTCTATCCTGATTTCCTAGAATGATGATCCCTGCAGGTGTGAGAACACCAGAGCTGGCATTCCCCTCTCAGTGCACTTCTTTTCTGATTGCCTTGAATGGTGACCCCTGCAGGTGTGAGAACACCAGAGTGGACCCTGCCTCTCAGTACACTTCTATTCTGATTGCCTGGAATTGTGATCCCTGCAGATGTGAGAACACCATACCTGGCACTGCCCTCTCAGTGCAATTCTATTGTGATTGCCTAGAATGGTGATCCCTGCCGGTGTGAGAACACCAAACCTGGCACTGCCCTCTCGGAGCACTCCTATCCTGATTAGCTAGGATGGTGATCCCTGCAGGTATGAGAACACCAGAGCGGGCACTGCCCTATCAGTGCACTGTGCCCAGATTGCCTAGAACTGTGATCCCTGCAGGTGTGAGAACACCAAACCTGGCTCTGCACTCTCAGTGCACTTTTGTCCTGATTGCCTAGAATGGTGATTCCTGCAGGTGTGAGAACATCAGAGCGGGCACTACTCTCACAGTGCACTTCTATCCTGAATGCCTAGAATGGTGATCCCTGCATGTGTGACAACACCAGACCTGGCACTGCCCTCTCAGTGCACTTCTATCCCGATTGCCTAGAATGGTGATCCCTGCAGGTGGGAGAACAACAGAGCTGGCACTGCCCTCTCAGTGCACTTCTATTATGATTTCCTAGGATGGTGATCCCTGCAGGTGTGAGAACACCAGATCTGGCACTGCCCTCTAAGTGCAATTCTATTGTGATTGCCTAGAATAGTGATCCCTGCAGGTGTGAGAACACCATACCTGGCACTGCCCTCTCAGAGCACTTCTACCCTGATTAGCTAGGATGATGATCCCTGCAGGTGTGAGAACACCAGACCTGGCACTGCCCTCTCAGTGCATTTCTATTCTGATTTCCTAAGATGATGATCCCTGCAGGTGTGAGAACACCAGACCTGGCACTGCCCTCTCAGTGCACTTGTATCCTGATTGCCTAGAATGGTGATCCCTGCAGGTGGGAGAACAACAGAGCTGGCACTGCCCTCTCAGTGCACTTCTAATCTGATTTCCTAGAATGGTGATCCTTGCGGGTGGGAGAACAACAGAGCTGGCACTGCCCTCTCAGTGCACTTCTAATCTGATTTCCTAGGATGGTGATCCCTGCAGGTGTGAGAACACCAGAACTGGCACTGTCCTCTCAGTGCACTTCTATCCCGATTGCCTAGAATGGTGATCCTTGCGGGTGGGAGAACAACAGAGCTGGCGCTGCCCTCTTAGTGCACTTTTATCCTGATTGCCTAGAATGGTGATCCCTGCAGGTGTGAGAACACCATACCTGACACTGCCCTCTCAAAGCACTTCTGCCCTGCTTAGCTAGGATGGTGATACCTGCATGTGTGAGAACACCACAGCAGGCACTGCCCTCTCCGTGCACTTCTGCCCTGATTAGCTAGGATGGTGATCCCTGCAGGTGTGAGAACACCAGACCTGGCACTGCCCTCTCAGTGTACTTGTATCCCGATTGGCTAGAATGGTGATCTCTGCAGTTGGGAGAACAACAGAGCTGGCACTGCCCTCTCAGTGCACTTCTATCCCGATTGCCTAGAATGGTGATCCCTGCAGGTGGGAGAACAACAGACCTGGCACTGCCCTCTCAGTGCACTTCTATTCTTATTTCCTAGGATGGTGACCCCTGCAGGTGTGAGAACACCAGACCTGGCACTGCCCTCTCAGAGCACTTCTATCCTGATTGCGTAGAATGGTGATCCCTGCAGGTGTGAGAACACAAGAGTGGGCACTGCCCTCTCAGTGCACTTCTATTCTGATTGCCTAGAATGCTGATCCCTGCCGGTGTAAAACAACAGACCTCGCACTGCCATCTCAGTACACTACTATCTTGATTGCCTAGGATGGTGATCCCTGCAGGTGTGAGAACACCAGACCTGGCACTGCCCTCTCAGCGCACTTCTATTCTGATTGCCTAGGATGGTGATCCCTGTAGGTGTGAGAACACCAGACCTGGCACTGCCCTCTCAGAGCACTTCTATCCTGATTGCCTAGAATGGTGATCCCTGCAGGGCTGAGAACACCAGACCTGGCACTGCCCTCTCAGCGCACTTCTATTCTGATTGCCTAGGATGGTGATCCCTGTAGGTTTGAGAACACCAGACCTGGCACTGCCCTCTCAGAGCACTTCTATCCTGATTGCCTAGAATGGTGATCCCTGCAGGTGTGAGAACACCAGACCTGGCACTGCCCTCTCAGTGCACTTCTATCTTGATTGCCTAGAATGGTGATCCCTGCAGGTGTGAGAACACCAGACCTGGCACTGCCCTTTCAGTGCACTTCTATTTCGATTGCCTAGAATACTGATCCCTGCAGGTGTGAGAACACCAGACCTGGCACTGCCCTCTTAAAGCACTTCTATCCTGATTGACTAGGATGGTGATCCCTGTAGCTTTGAGAAAACCAGGACTGGCACTGCCCTCTCAGAGCACTTCTATCCTGATTGCCTAGAATGGTGATCCGTGCAGGTGTGAGAACACCAGAGCTGGCATTGCCCTCTCAGTGCACTTCTTTTATGATTGCCTTGAATGGTGACCCCTGCAGGTGTGAGAACACCAGAGTGCACCCTGCCTCTCAGTGCACTTCTATTCTGATTGCCTAGAATTGTGATCCCTGCAGGTGTGAGAACACCATACCTGGCACTTCCTTCTCAGTGTAATTCTATTGTGATTGCCTAGAATGGTGATATCTGCAGGTGTGAGAACACCAAACCTGGCACTGCCCTCTCAGAGCACTCCTATCCTGATTAGCTAGGATGGTGATCCCTGCAGGTGTGAGAACACCAGAGTGGGCACTGACATATCAGTGCACTGTGCCCAGATTGCCTAGAACGGTGATCCCTGCAGGTGTGAGAACACCAAACCTGGCACTGTCCTCTCAGTGCACTTCTGTCCTGATTGCCTAGAATGGTGATTCCTGCAGGTGTGAGAACATCAGAGCGGGCACTGCTCTCACAGTGCACTTCTATCCTGAATGCCTAGAATGGTGATCCCTGCATGTGTGAGAACACCAGACCTGACACTGCCCTCTCAGTGCATTTCTATTCTGATTTCCTAGGATAATGATCCCTGCAGGTGTGAGAACACCAGACCTGGCACTGCCCTCTCAGTGCACTTCTATCCCGATTGCCTAGAATGGTGATCCCTGCAGGTGGGAGAACAACAGAGCTGGCAATGCCCTCTGAGTGCACTTCTATTCTGATTTCCTATGATGGTGATCACTGCAGGTGTGAGAACACCAGACCTGGCACTGCCCTCTCAGTGCACTTCTATCCTGATTGCCTAGAATGGTGATCCTTGCGGGTGGGAGAACAACAGAGCTGGCACTGCCCTCTCAGTGCACTTCTATTCTGATTTCCTAGAATGGTGATCCCTGCAGGTGTGAGAACACCAGACCTGGCACTGCCCTCTCGGTGCAATTCCATTGTGATTGCCTAGAATAGTGATCCCTGCAGGTGTGAGAACACCATACCCGGCACTGCCCTCTGAGAGCACTTCTGCCCTGATTAGCTAGGATGGTGATCCCTGCAGGTGTGAGAACACCAAACCTGGCACTGCCCTCTCAGAGCACTTTTGTCCTGATGGCCTAGAATGGTGTTTCCTGCAGGTGTGAGAAAATCAGAGCGGGCACTGCTCTCACAGTGCACTTCTATCCTGAATGCCTAGAATGGTGTTTCCTGCATATGTGAGAACACCAGACCTGGCACTGCCCTCTCAGTGCATTTCTATTCTGATTTCCTAGGATGGTGATCCCTGCAGGTGTGAGAACACCAGACCTGGCACTGCCCTCTCAGTGCACTTCTATCCCGATTGCCTAGAATGGTGATCGCTGCAGGTGGGAGAACAACAGAGCTGGCACTGCCCTCTCAGTGCACATCTATTCTGATTTCCTAGGATGGTGATCCCTGCAGGTGTGAGAACACCAGACCTGGCACTGCCCTCTCAGTGCACTTCTATCCCGATTGCCTAGAATGGTGATCGCTGCAGGTGGGAGAACAACAGAGCTGGCACTGCCCTCTCAGTGCACTTGTATCCCGATTGCCTAGAATGGTGATCCCTGCAGGTGGGAGAACAGAGCTGGCACTGCCCTCTCAGTGCACTTCTAATCTGATTTCCTAGGATGGTGATCCCTGCAGGTGTGAGAACACCAGAACTGGCACTGCCCTCTCAGTGCACTTCTATTATGATTTCCTAGTATGCTGATCCCTGCATGTGTGAGAATACCAGACCTGGCACTGCCCTCTTAGAGCACTTTTATCCAGATTGCCTAGAATGGTGATCCCTGCAGGTGTGAGAACACCAGACCTGGCACTGCCCTCTCAGTGCAATTCCATTGTGATTGCCTAGAATAGTGATCCCTGCAGGTGTGAGAACACCATACCTGGCACTGCCCTCTCAGAGCACTTCTGCCCTGATTGGCTAGGATGCTGATCCCTGCAGGTGTGAGAACACCAAACCTGGCACTGCCCTCTCAGAGCACTTTTGTCCTGATTGCCTAGAATGGTGATTCCTGCAGGTGTGAGAAAATCAGAGCGGGCACTGCACTCACAGTGCACTTCTATCCTGAATGCCTAGAATGGTGATCCCTGCATATGTGAGAACACCAGACCTGGCACTGCCCTCTCAGTGCATTTCTATTCTGATTTCCTAGGATGGTGATCCCTGCAGGTGTGAGAACACCAGACCTGGCACTACCCTCTCAGTGCACTTCTATCCCGATTGCCTGGAATGGTGATCCCTGCAGGTGGGAGAACAACAGAGCTGGCACTGCCCTCTCAGTGCACATCTATTCTGATTTCCTAGGATGGTGATCCCTGCAGGTGTGAGAACACCAGACCTGGCCCTGCCCTCTAAGTGCAATTCGATTGTGATTGCCTAGAATAGTGATCCCTCCAGGTGTGAGAACACCATACCTGGCACTGCCGTCTCAGAGCACTTCTGCCCTGATTTGCTAGGATGGTGATCCCTGCAGGTGTGAGAACACCATACCTGGCACTGCCCTCTCAGTGCACTTGTATCCCGATTGCCTAGAATGGTGATCCCTGCAGGTGGGAGAACAACAGAGCTGGCACTGCCCTCTCAGTGCACTTCTAATCTGATTTCCTAGGATGGTGATCCCTGCAGGTGTGAGAACACCAGAACTGGCACTGCCCTCTCAGTGCACTTCTATTCTGATTTCCTAGGATGCTGATCCCTGCAGGTGTGAGAATACCAGACCTGGCACTGCCCTCTTAGAGCACGTTTATCCTGATTGCCTAGAATGGTGATCCCTGCAGGTGTGAGAACACCAGACCTGTCACTGCCCTCTCGGTGCAATTCCATTGTGATTGCCTAGAATAGTGATCCCTGCAGGTGTGAGAACACCATACCCGGCACTGCCCTCTCAGAGCACTTCTGCCCTGATTAGCTAGGATGGTGATCCCTGCAGGTGTGAGAACACCAAACCTGGCACTGCCCTCTCAGAGCACTTTTGTCCTGATTGCCTAGAATGGTGTTTCCTGCAGGTGTGAGAAAATCAGAGCGGGCACTGCTCTCACAGTGCACTTCTATCCTGAATGCCTAGAATGGTGATCCTTGCATATGTGAGAACACCAGACCTGGCACTGCCCTCTCAGTGCATTTCTATTCTGATTTCCTAGGATGGTGATCCCTGCAGGTGTGAGAACACCAGACCTGGCACTGCCCTCTCAGTGCACTTCTATCCCGATTGCCTAGAATGGTGATCGCTGCAGGTGGGAGAACAACAGAGCTGGCACTGCCCTCTCAGTGCACATCTATTCTGATTTCCTAGGATGGTGATCCCTGCAGGTGTGAGAACACCAGACCTGGCACTGCCCTCTCAGTGCACTTCTATCCCGATTGCCTAGAATGGTGATCGCTGCAGGTGGGAGAACAACAGAGCTGGCACTGCCCTCTCAGTGCACTTGTATCCCGATTGCCTAGAATGGTGATCCCTGCAGGTGGGAGAACAACAGAGCTGGCACTGCCCTCTCAGTGCACTTCTAATCTGATTTCCTAGGATGGTGATCCCTGCAGGTGTGAGAACACCAGAACTGGCACTGCCCTCTCAGTGCACTTCTATTCTGATTTCCTAGGATGCTGATCCCTGCAGGTGTGACAATACCAGACCTGGCACTGCCCTCTTAGAGCACTTTTATCCACATTGCCTAGAATGGTGATCCCTGCAGGTGTGAGAACACCAGATCTGGCACTGCCCTCTCAGTGCAATTCCATTGTGATTGCCTAGAATAGTGATCCCTGCAGGTGTGAGAACACCATACCTGGCACTGCCCTCTCAGAGCACTTCTGCCCTGATTGGCTAGGATGCTGATCCCTGCAGGTGTGAGAACACCAAACCTGGCACTGCCCTCTCAGAGCACTTTTGTCCTGATTGCCTAGAATGGTGATTCCTGCAGGTGTGAGAAAATCAGAGCGGGCACTGCACTCACAGTGCACTTCTATCCTGAATGCCTAGAATGGTGATCCCTGCATATGTGAGAACACCAGACCTGGCACTGCCCTCTCAGTGCATTTCTATTCTGATTTCCTAGGATGGTGATCCCTGCAGGTGTGAGAACACCAGACCTGGCACTACCCTCTCAGTGCACTTCTATCCCGATTGCCTGGAATGGTGATCCCTGCAGGTGGGAGAACAACAGAGCTGGCACTGCCCTCTCAGTGCACATCTATTCTGATTTCCTAGGATGGTGATCCCTGCAGGTGTGAGAACACCAGACCTGGCCCTGCCCTCTAAGTGCAATTCTATTGTGATTGCCTAGAATAGTGATCCCTCCAGGTGTGAGAACACCATACCTGGCACTGCCGTCTCAGAGCACTTCTGCCCTGATTTGCTAGGATGGTGATCCCTGCAGGTGTGAGAACACCACAGCAGGCACTGCCCTCTCCGTGCACTTCTGCCCTGATTAGCTAGGATGGTGATCCCTGCAGGTGTGAGAACACCAGACCTGGCACTGCCCTCTCAGTGCACTTGTATCCTGATTTCCTAGAATGGTGAGCCCTGCAGGTGGGAGAACAACAGAGCTGGCACTGCCCTCTCAGTGCACTTCTATCCCGATTGCCTAGAATGGTGATCCCTGCAGGTGGGAGAACAACAGACCTGGCACTGCCCTCTTAAAGCACTTCTATCCTGATTGACTAGGATGGTGATCCCTGCAGCTTTGACAAAACCAGGACTGGCACTGCCCTCTCAGAGCACTTCTATCCTGATTGCCTGGAATGGTGATCCCTGCAGGTGTGAGAACACCAGAGCTGGCACTGCCCTTTCAGTGCACTTCTATTTCGATTGCCTAGAATACTGATCCCTGCAGGTGTGAGAACACCAGACCTGGCACTGCCCTCTTAAAGCACTTCTATCCTGATTGACGAGGATGGTGATGCCTGCAGCTTTGAGAAAACCAGGACTGGCACTGCCCTCTCAGAGCACTTCTATCCTGATTGCCTAGAATGGTGATCCCTGCAGGTGTGAGAACACCAGAGCTGGCATTGCCCTCTTAGTGCACTTCTTTTCTGATTGCCTTGAATGGTGACCCCTGCAGGTGTGAGAACACCAGAGTGGACCCTGCCTCTCAGTACACTTCTATTCTGATTGCCTGGAATTGTGATCCCTGCAGGTGTGAGAACACCAGACCTGGCACTGCCCTCTCAGTGCAATTCTATTGTGATTGCCTAGAATGGTGATCCCTGCAGGTGTGAGAACACCAAACCTGGCACTGCCCTCTCAGAGCACTCCTATCCTGATTAGCTAGGATGGTGATCCCTGCAGGTGTGAGAACACCAGAGCGGGCACTGCCCTATCAGTGCACTGTGCCCAGATTGCCTAGAACGGTGATCCCTGCAGGTGTGAGAACACCAAACCTGGCTCTGCACTCTCAGTGCACTTTTGTCCTGATTGCCTAGAATGGTGATTCCTGCAGGTGTGAGAACATCAGAGCGGGCAAAACTCTCACAGTGCACTTCTATCCTGAATGCCTAGTATGGTGATCCCTGCATGTGTGACAACACCAGACCTGGCACTGCCCTCTCAGTGCACTTCTATCCCGATTGCCTAGAATGGTGATCCCTGCAGGTGGGAGAACAACAGAGCTGGCACTGCCCTCTCAGTGCACTTCTATTCTGATTTCCTAGGATGGTGATCCCTGCAGGTGTGAGAACACCAGATCTGGCACTGCCCTCTAAGTGCAATTCTATTGTGATTGCCTAGAATAGTGATCCCTGCAGGTGTGAGAACACCATACCTGGCACTGCCCTCTCAGAGCACTTCTGCCCTGCTTATCTAGGATGTTGATCCCTGCATGTGTGAGAACACCAGAACTGGCACTGCCCTCTCAGTGCACTTCTATCCCGATTGCCTAGAATGGTGATCCCTGCAGGTGGGAGAACAACAGAGCTGGCACTGCCCTCTCAGTGCACTTCTATCCCGATTGCCTAGAATGGTGATCCTTGCGGGAGGGAGAACAACAGAGCTGGCACTGCCCTCTCAGTGCACTTCTATCCCGATTGCCTAGAATGGTGATCCCTGCAGGTGTGAGAATACCAGACCTGGCACTGCCCTCTTAGAGCACTTTTATCCTGATTGCCTAGAATGGTGATCCCTGCAGGTTTGAGAACACCAGACCTGGTACTGCCCTCTCAGTGCAATTCCATTGTGATTGCCTAGAATAGTGATCCCTGCAGGTGTGAGAACACCATACCTGGCACTGCCCTCTCAAAGCACTTCTGCCCTGCTTAGCTAGGATGGTGATCCCTGCATGTGTGAGAACACCACAGCAGGCACTGCCCTCTCCGTGCACTTCTGCCCTGATTAGCTAGGATGGTGATATCTGCAGGTGTGAGAACACCAAACCTGGCACTGCCCTCTCAGAGCACTCCTATCCTGATTAGCTAGGATGGTGATCCCTGCAGGTGTGAGAACACCAGAGCGGGCACTGACATATCAGTGCACTGTGCCCAGATTGCCTAGAACGGTGATCCCTGCAGGTGTGAGAACACCAAACCTGGCACTGCCCTCTCAGTGCACTTCTGTCCTGATTGCCTAGAATGGTGATTCCTGCAGGTGTGAGAACATCAGAGCGGGCACTGCTCTCACAGTGCACTTCTATCCTGAATGCCTAGAATGGTGATCCCTGCATGTGTGAGAACACCAGACCTGACACTGCCCTCTCAGTGCACTTCTATCCCGATTGCCTAGAATGGTGATCCCTGCAGGTGGGAGAACAACAGAGCTGGCAGTGCCCTCTCAGTGCACATCTATTCTGATTTCCTAGGATGGTGATCCCTGCAGGTGTGAGAACACCAGACCTGGCCCTGCCCTCTAAGTGCAATTCTATTGTGATTGCCTAGAATAGTGATCCCTGCAGGTGTGAGAACACCATACCTGGCACTGCCGTCTCAGAGCACTTCTGCCCTGATTAGCTAGGATGATGATCCCTGCAGGTGTGAGAACACCAGACCTGGCACTACCCTCTCAGTGCATTTCTATTCTGATTTCCTAGGATGATGATCCCTGCAGGTGTGAGAACACCAGACCTGGCACTGCCCTCTCAGTGCACTTGTATCCCGATTGCCTAGAATGGTGATCCCTGCAGGTGGGAGAAAAACAGAGCTGGCACTGCCCTCTCAGTGCACTTCCAATCTGATTTCCTAGGATGGTGATCCCTGCAGGTGTGAGAACACCAGAACTGGCACTGCCCTCTTAGAGCGCTTTTATCTTGATTGCCTAGAATGGTGATCCCTGCAGGTGTGGGAACACCAGACCTGGCACTGCCCTCTCAGTGCAATTCCATTGTGATTGCCTAGAATAGTGATCCCAGCAGGTGTGAGAACACCATACCTGGAACTGCCCTCTCAGAGCACTTCTGCCCTGATTTGCTAGGATGGTGATCCCTGCAGGTGTGAGAACACCACAGCAGGCACTGCCCTCTCCGTGCACTTCTGCCCTGATTAGCTAGGATGGTGATCCCTGCAGGTGTGAGAACACCAGACCTGGCACTGCCCTCTCAGTGCACTTGTATCCTGATTTCCTAGAATGGTGAGCCCTGCAGGTGGGAGAACAACAGAGCTGGCACTGCCCTCTCAGTGCACTTCTATCCCGATTGCCTAGAATGGTGATCCCTGCAGGTGGGAGAACAACAGACCTGGCACTGCCCTCTTAAAGCACTTCTATCCTGATTGACTAGGATGGTGATCCCTGCAGCTTTGACAAAACCAGGACTGGCACTGCCCTCTCAGAGCACTTCTATCCTGATTGGCTGGAATGGTGATCCCTGCAGGTGTGAGAACACCAGAGCTGGCACTGCCCTTTCAGTGCACTTCTATTTCGATTGCCTAGAATACTGATCCCTGCAGGTGTGAGAACACCAGACCTGGCACTGCCCTCTTAAAGCACTTCTATCCTGATTGACGAGGATGGTGATGCCTGCAGCTTTGAGAAAACCAGAACTGGCACTGCCCTCTCAGAGCACTTCTATCCTGATTGCCTAGAATGGTGATCCCTGCAGGTGTGAGAACACCAGAGCTGGCATTGCCCTCTTAGTGCACTTCTTTTCTGATTGCCTTGAATGGTGACCCCTGCAGGTGTGAGAACACCAGAGTGGACCCTGCCTCTCAGTACACTTCTATTCTGATTGCCTGGAATTGTGATCCCTGCAGGTGTGAGAACACCAGACCTGGCACTGCCCTCTCAGTGCAATTCTATTGTGATTGCCTAGAATGGTGATCCCTGCAGGTGTGAGAACACCAAACCTGGCACTGCCCTCTCAGAGCACTCCTATCCTGATTAGCTAGGATGGTGATCCCTGCAGGTGGGAGAACAACAGAGCTGGCACTGCCCTCTCAGTGCACTTCTATTCTGATTTCCTAGGATGGTGATCCCTGCAGGTGTGAGAACACCAGATCTGGCACTGCCCTCTAAGTGCAATTCTATTGTGATTGCCTAGAATAGTGATCCCTGCAGGTGTGAGAACACCATACCTGGCACTGCCCTCTCAGAGCACTTCTGCCCTGCTTATCTAGGATGGTGATCCCTGCATGTGTGAGAACACCAGAACTGGCACGGCCCTCTCAGTGCACTTCTATCCCGATTGCCTAGAATGGTGATCCCTGCAGGTGGGAGAACAACAGAGCTGGCACTGCCCTCTCAGTGCACTTCTATCCCGATTGCCTAGAATGGTGATCCTTGCGGGAGGGAGAACAACAGAGCTGGCACTGCCCTCTCAGTGCACTTCTATTCTGATTTCCTAGGATGCTGATCCCTGCAGGTGTGAGAATACCAGACCTGGCACTGCCCTCTTAGAGCACTTTTATCCTGATTGCCTAGAATGGTGATCCCTGCAGGTGTGAGAACACCAGACCTGGTACTGCCCTCTCAGTGCAATTCCATTGTGATTGCCTAGAATAGTGATCCCTGCAGGTGTGAGAACACCATACCTGGCACTGCCCTCTCAAAGCACTTCTGCCCTGCTTAGCTAGGATGGTGATCCCTGCATGTTTGAGAACACCACAGCAGGCACTGCCCTCTCCGTGCACTTCTGCCCTGATTAGCTAGGATGGTGATATCTGCAGGTGTGAGAACACCAAACCTGGCACTGCCCTCTCAGAGCACTCCTATCCTGATTAGCTAGGATGGTGATCCCTGCAGGTGTGAGAACACCAGAGCGGGCACTGACATATCAGTGCACTGTGCCCAGATTGCCTAGAACGGTGATCCCTGCAGGTGTGAGAACACCAAACCTGGCACTGCCCTCTCAGTGCACTTCTGTCCTGATTGCCTAGAATGGTGATTCCTGCAGGTGTGAGAACATCAGAGCGGGCACTGCTCTCACAGTGCACTTCTATCCTGAATGCCTAGAATGGTGATCCCTGCATGTGTGAGAACACCAGACCTGACACTGCCCTCTCAGTGCACTTCTATCCCGATTGCCTAGAATGGTGATCCCTGCAGGTGGGAGAACAACAGAGCTGGCACTGCCCTCTCAGTGCACATCTATTCTGATTTCCTAGGATGGTGATCCCTGCAGGTGTGAGAACACCAGACCTGGCCCTGCCCTCTAAGTGCAATTCTATTGTGATTGCCTAGAATAGTGATCCCTGCAGGTGTGAGAACACCATACCTGGCACTGCCGTCTCAGAGCACTTCTGCCCTGATTAGCTAGGATGATGATCCCTGCAGGTGTGAGAACACCAGACCTGGCACTACCCTCTCAGTGCATTTCTATTCTGATTTCCTAGGATGATGATCCCTGCAGGTGTGAGAACACCAGACCTGGCACTGCCCTCTCAGTGCACTTGTATCCCGATTGCCTAGAATGGTGATCCCTGCAGGTGGGAGAACAACAGAGCTGGCACTGCCCTCTCAGTGCACTTCCAATCTGATTTCCTAGGATGGTGATCCCTGCAGGTGTGAGAACACCAGAACTGGCACTGCCCTCTTAGAGCGCTTTTATCCTGATTGCCTAGAATGGTGATCCCTGCAGGTGTGGGAACACCAGACCTGGCACTGCCCTCTCAGTGCAATTCCATTGTGATTGCCTAGAATAGTGATCCCAGCAGGTGTGAGAACACCATACCTGGAACTGCCCTCTCAGAGCACTTCTGCCCTGATTTGCTAGGATGGTGATCCCTGCAGGTGTGAGAACACCACAGCAGGCACTGCCCTCTCCGTGCACTTCTGCCCTGATTAGCTAGGATGGTGATCCCTGCAGGTGTGAGAACACCAGACCTGGCACTGCCCTCTCAGTGCACTTGTATCCTGATTTCCTAGAATGGTGAGCCCTGCAGGTGGGAGAACAACAGAGCTGGCACTGCCCTCTCAGTGCACTTCTATCCCGATTGCCTACAATGGTGATCCCTGCAGGTGGGAGAACAACAGACCTGGCACTGCCCTCTTAAAGCACTTCTATCCTGATTGACTAGGATGGTGATCCCTGCAGCTTTGACAAAACCAGGACTGGCACTGCCCTCTCAGAGCACTTCTATCCTGATTGCCTGGAATGGTGATCCCTGCAGGTGTGAGAACACCAGAGCTGGCACTGCCCTTTCAGTGCACTTCTATTTCGATTGCCTAGAATACTGATCCCTGCAGGTGTGAGAACACCAGACCTGGCACTGCCCTCTTAAAGCACTTCTATCCTGATTGACGAGGATGGTGATGCCTGCAGCTTTGAGAAAACCAGAACTGGCACTGCCCTCTCAGAGCACTTCTATCCTGATTGCCTAGAATGGTGATCCCTGCAGGTGTGAGAACACCAGAGCTGGCATTGCCCTCTTAGTGCACTTCTTTTCTGATTGCCTTGAATGGTGACCCCTGCAGGTGTGAGAACACCAGAGTGGACCCTGCCTCTCAGTACACTTCTATTCTGATTGCCTGGAATTGTGATCCCTGCAGGTGTGAGAACACCAGACCTGGCACTGCCCTCTCAGTGCAATTCTATTGTGATTGCCTAGAATGGTGATCCCTGCAGGTGTGAGAACACCAAACCTGGCACTGCCCTCTCAGAGCACTCCTATCCTGATTAGCTAGGATGGTGATCCCTGCAGGTGTGAGAACACCAGAGCGGGCACTGCCCTATCAGTGCACTGTGCCCAGATTGCCTAGAACGGTGATCCCTGCAGGTGTGAGAACACCAAACCTGGCTCTGCACTCTCAGTGCACTTTTGTCCTGATTGCCTAGAATGGTGATTCCTGCAGGTGTGAGAACATCAGAGCGGGCACTACTCTCACAGTGCACTTCTATCCTGAATGCCTAGAATGGTGATCCCTGCATGTGTGACAACACCAGACCTGGCACTGCCCTCTCAGTGCACTTCTATCCCGATTGCCTAGAATGGTGATCCCTGCAGGTGGGAGAACAAGAGAGCTGGCACTGCCCTCTCAGTGCACTTCTATTCTGATTTCCTAGGATGGTGATCCCTGCAGGTGTGAGAACACCAGATCTGGCACTGCCCTCTAAGTGCAATTCTATTGTGATTGCCTAGAATAGTGATCCCTGCAGGTGTGAGAACACCATACCTGGCACTGCCCTCTCAGAGCACTTCTGCCCTGCTTATCTAGGATGGTGATCCCTGCAGGTGGGAGAACAACAGAGCTGGCACTGCCCTCTCAGTGCACTTCTATCCCGATTGCCTAGAATGGTGATCCTTGCGGGAGGGAGAACAACAGAGCTGGCACTGCCCTCTCAGTGCACTTCTATTCTGATTTCCTAGGATGCTGATCCCTGCAGGTGTGAGAATACCAGACCTGGCACTGCCCTCTTAGAGCACTTTTATCCTGATTGCTTAGAATGGTGATCCCTGTAGGTGTGAGAACACCAGACCTGGTACTGCCCTCTCAGTGCAATTCCATTGTGATTGCCTAGAATAGTGATCCCTGCAGGTGTGAGAACACCATACCTGGCACTGCCCTCTCAAAGCACTTCTGCCCTGCTTAGCTAGGATGGTGATCCCTGCATGTGTGAGAACACCACAGCAGGCACTGCCCTCTCCGTGCACTTCTGCCCTGATTAGCTAGGATGGTGATATCTGCAGGTGTGAGAACACCAAACCTGGCACTGCCCTCTCAGAGCACTCCTATCCTGATTAGCTAGGATGGTGATCCCTGCAGGTGTGAGAACACCAGAGCGGGCACTGACATATCAGTGCACTGTGCCCAGATTGCCTAGAACGGTGATCCCTGCAGGTGTGAGAACACCAAACCTGGCACTGCCCTCTCAGTGCACTTCTGTCCTGATTGCCTAGAATGGTGATTCCTGCAGGTGTGAGAAAATCAGAGCGGGCACTGCTCTCACAGTGCACTTCTATCCTTAATGCCTAGAATGGTGATCCCTGCATGTGTGAGAACACCAGACCTGACACTGCCCTCTCAGTGCATTTCTATTCTGATTTCCTAGGATAATGATCCCTGCAGGTGTGAGAACACCAGACCTGGCACTTCCCTCTCAGTGCACTTCTATCCCGATTGCCTAGAATTATGATCCCTGCAGGTGGGAGAACAACAGAGCTGGCAATGCCCTCTCAGTGCACTTCTATTCTGATTTCCTAGGATGGTGATCACTGCAGGTGTGAGAACACCAGACCTGGCACTGCCCTCTCAGTGCACTTCTATCCTGATTGCCTAGAATGGTGATCCTTGCGGGTGGGAGAACAACAGAGCTGGTACTGCCCTCTCGGTGCAATTCCATTGTGATTGCCTAGAATAGTGATCCCTGCAGGTGTGAGAACACCATACCCGGCACTGCCCTCTCAGAGCACTTCTGCCCTGATTAGCTAGGATGGTGATCCCTGCAGGTGTGAGAACACCAAACCTGGCACTGCCCTCTCAGAGCACTTTTGTCCTGATTGCCTAGAATGGTGTTTCCTGCAGGTGTGAGAAAATCAGAGTGGGCACTGCTCTCACAGTGCACTTCTATCCTGAATGCCTAGAATGGTGATCCCTGCATATGTGAGAACACCAGACCTGGCACTGCCCTCTCAGTGCATTTCTATTCTGATTTCCTAGGATGGTGATCCCTGCAGGTGTCAGAACACCAGACCTGGCAATGCCCTCTCAGTGCACTTCTATCCCGATTGCCTAGAATGGTGATCCCTGCAGGTGGGAGAACAGCAGAGCTGGCACTGCCCTCTCAGTGCACATCTATTCTGATTTCCTAGGATGGTGATCCCTGCAGGTGTGAGAACACCAGACCTGCACTGCCCTCTAAGTGCAATTCTATTGTGATTGCCTAGAATAGTGATCCCTGCAGGTGTGAGAACACCATACCTGGCACTACCCTCTCAGTGCACTTGTATCCCGATTGCCTAGAATGGTGATCCCTGCAGGTGGGAGAACAACAGAGCTGGCACTGCCCTCTCAGTGCACTTCTAATCTGATTTCCTAGGATGTTGATCCCTGCAGGTGTGAGAACACCAGAACTGGCACTGCCCTCTCAGTGCACTTCTATTCTGATTTCCTAGGATGCTGATCCCTGCAGGTGTGAGAATACCAGACCTGGCACTGCCCTCTTAGAGCACGTTTATCCTGATTGCCTAGAATGGTGATCCCTGAAGGTGTGAGAACACCAGACCTGTCACTGCCCTCTCGGTGCAATTCCATTGTGATTGCCTAGAATAGTGATCCCTGCAGGTGTGAGAACACCATACCCGGCACTGCCCTCTCAGAGCACTTCTGCCCTGATTAGCTAGGATGGTGATCCCTGCAGGTGTGAGAACACCAAACCTGGCACTGCCCTCTCAGAGCACTTTTGTCCTGATTGCCTAGAATGGTGTTTCCTGCAGGTGTGAGAAAATCAGAGCGGGCACTGCTCTCACAGTGCACTTCTATCCTGAATGCCTAGAATGGTGATCCCTGCATAAGTGAGAACACCAGACCTGGCACTGCCCTCTCAGTGTATTTCTATTCTGATTTCCTAGGATGGTGATCCCTGCAGGTGTGAGAACACCAGACCTGGCACTGCCCTCTCAGTGCACTTCTATCCCGATTGCCTAGAATGGTGATCTCTGCAGGTGGGAAACAACAGAGCTGGCACTGCCCTCTCAGTGCACATCTATTCTGATTTCCTAGGATGGTGATCCCTGCAGGTGTGAGAACACCAGACCTGGCACTGCCCTCTAAGTGCAATTCTATTTTGATTGCCTAGAATAGTGATCCCTGCAGGTGTGAGAACACCATACCTGGCACTGCCGTCTCAGAGCACTTCTGCCCTGATTAGCTAGGATGATGATCCCTGCAGGTGTGAGAACACCAGACCTGGCACTGCCCTCTCAGTGCACTTGTATCCTGATTGCCTAGAATGGTGATCCCTGCAGGTGGGAGAACAACAGAGCTGGCACTGCCCTCTCAGTGCACTTCTATCCTGATTGCCTAGAATGGTGATCCCTGCAGGTGTGAGAACACCAGAGCTGGCATTGCCCTCTTAGTGCACTTCTTTTCTGATTGCCTTGAATGGTGACCCCTGCAGGTGTGAGAACACCAGAGTGGACCCTGCCTCTCAGTACACTTCTATTCTGATTGCCTGGAATTGTGATCCCTGCAGGTGTGAGAACACCAGACCTGGCACTGCCCTCTCAGTGCAATTCTATTGTGATTGCCTAGAATGGTGATCCCTGCAGGTGTGAGAACACCAAACCTGGCACTGCCCTCTCAGAGCACTCCTATCCTGATTAGCTAGGATGGTGATCCCTGCAGGTGTGAGAACACCAGAGCGGGCACTGCCCTATCAGTGCACTGTGCCCAGATTGCCTAGAACGGTGATCCCTGCAGGTGTGAGAACACCAAACCTGGCTCTGCACTCTCAGTGCACTTTTGTCCTGATTGCCTAGAATGGTGATTCCTGCAGGTGTGAGAACATCAGAGCGGGCACTACTCTCACAGTGCACTTCTATCCTGAATGCCTAGAATGGTGATCCCTGCATGTGTGACAACACCAGACCTGGCACTGCCCTCTCAGTGCACTTCTATCCCGATTGCCTAGAATGGTGATCCCTGCAGGTGGGAGAACAAGAGAGCTGGCACTGCCCTCTCAGTGCACTTCTATTCTGATTTCCTAGGATGGTGATCCCTGCAGGTGTGAGAACACCAGATCTGGCACTGCCCTCTAAGTGCAATTCTATTGTGATTGCCTAGAATAGTGATCCCTGCAGGTGTGAGAACACCATATCTGGCACTGCCCTCTCAGAGCACTTCTGCCCTGCTTATCTAGGATGGTGATCCCTGCAGGTGGGAGAACAACAGAGCTGGCACTGCCCTCTCAGTGCACTTCTATCCCGATTGCCTAGAATGGTGATCCTTGCGGGAGGGAGAACAACAGAGCTGGCACTGCCCTCTCAGTGCACTTCTATTCTGATTTCCTAGGATGCTGATCCCTGCAGGTGTGAGAATACCAGACCTGGCACTGCCCTCTTGGAGCACTTTTATCCTGATTGCCTAGAATGGTGATCCCTGTAGGTGTGAGAACACCAGACCTGGTACTGCCCTCTCAGTGCAATTCCATTGTGATTGCCTAGAATAGTGATCCCTGCAGGTGTGAGAACACCATACCTGGCACTGCCCTCTCAAAGCACTTCTGCCCTGCTTAGCTAGGATGGTGATCCCTGCATGTGTGAGAACACCACAGCAGGCACTGCCCTCTCCGTGCACTTCTGCCCTGATTAGCTAGGATGGTGATATCTGCAGGTGTGAGAACACCAAACCTGGCACTGCCCTCTCAGAGCACTCCTATCCTGATTAGCTAGGATGGTGATCCCTGCAGGTGTGAGAACACCAGAGCGGGCACTGACATATCAGTGCACTGTGCCCAGATTGCCTAGAACGGTGATCCCTGCAGGTGTGAGAACACCAAACCTGGCACTGCCCTCTCAGTGCACTTCTGTCCTGATTGCCTAGAATGGTGATTCCTGCAGGTGTGAGAACATCAGAGCGGGCACTGCTCTCACAGTGCACTTCTATCCTTAATGCCTAGAATGGTGATCCCTGCATGTGTGAGAACACCAGACCTGACACTGCCCTCTCAGTGCATTTCTATTCTGATTTCCTAGGATAATGATCCCTGCAGGTGTGAGAACACCAGACCTGGCACTTCCCTCTCAGTGCACTTCTATCCCGATTGCCTAGAATTATGATCCCTGCAGGTGGGAGAACAACAGAGCTGGCAATGCCCTCTCAGTGCACTTCTATTCTGATTTCCTAGGATGGTGATCACTGCAGGTGTGAGAACACCAGACCTGGCACTGCCCTCTCAGTGCACTTCTATCCTGATTGCCTAGAATGGTGATCCTTGCGGGTGGGAGAACAACAGAGCTGGTACTGCCCTCTCGGTGCAATTCCATTGTGATTGCCTAGAATAGTGATCCCTGCAGGTGTGAGAACACCATACCCGGCACTGCCCTCTCAGAGCACTTCTGCCCTGATTAGCTAGGATGGTGATCCCTGCAGGTGTGAGAACACCAAACCTGGCACTGCCCTCTCAGAGCACTTTTGTCCTGATTGCCTAGAATGGTGTTTCCTGCAGGTGTGAGAAAATCAGAGTGGGCACTGCTCTCACAGTGCACTTCTATCCTGAATGCCTAGAATGGTGATCCCTGCATATGTGAGAACACCAGACCTGGCACTGCCCTCTCAGTGCATTTCTATTCTGATTTCCTAGGATGGTGATCCCTGCAGGTGTCAGAACACCAGACCTGGCAATGCCCTCTCAGTGCACTTCTATCCCGATTGCCTAGAATGGTGATCCCTGCAGGTGGGAGAACAGCAGAGCTGGCACTGCCCTCTCAGTGCACATCTATTCTGATTTCCTAGGATGGTGATCCCTGCAGGTGTGAGAACACCAGACCTGCACTGCCCTCTAAGTGCAATTCTATTGTGATTGCCTAGAATAGTGATCCCTGCAGGTGTGAGAACACCATACCTGGCACTGCCCTCTCAGTGCACTTGTATCCCGATTGCCTAGAATGGTGATCCCTGCAGGTGGGAGAACAACAGAGCTGGCACTGCCCTCTCAGTGCACTTCTAATCTGATTTCCTAGGATGGTGATCCCTGCAGGTGTGAGAACACCAGAACTGGCACTGCCCTCTCAGTGCACTTCTATTCTGATTTCCTAGGATGCTGATCCCTGCAGGTGTGAGAATACCAGACCTGGCACTGCCCTCTTAGAGCACGTTTATCCTGATTGCCTAGAATGGTGATCCCTGCAGGTGTGAGAACACCAGACCTGTCACTGCCCTCTCGGTGCAATTCCATTGTGATTGCCTAGAATAGTGATCCCTGCAGGTGTGAGAACACCATACCCGGCACTGCCCTCTCAGAGCACTTCTGCCCTGATTAGCTAGGATGGTGATCCCTGCAGGTGTGAGAACACCAAACCTGGCACTGCCCTCTCAGAGCACTTTTGTCCTGATTGCCTAGAATGGTGTTTCCTGCAGGTGTGAGAAAATCAGAGCGGGCACTGCTCTCACAGTGCACTTCTATCCTGAATGCCTAGAATGGTGATCCCTGCATAAGTGAGAACACCAGACCTGGCACTGCCCTCTCAGTGTATTTCTATTCTGATTTCCTAGGATGGTGATCCCTGCAGGTGTGAGAACACCAGACCTGGCACTGCCCTCTCAGTGCACTTCTATCCCGATTGCCTAGAATGGTGATCTCTGCAGGTGGGAAACAACAGAACTGGCACTGCCCTCTCAGTGCACATATATTCTGATTTCCTAGGATGGTGATCCCTGCAGGTGTGAGAACACCAGACCTGACACTGCCCTCTAAGTGCAATTCTATTGTGATTGCCTAGAATAGTGATCCCTGCAGGTGTGAGAACACCATACCTGGCACTGCCGTCTCAGAGCACTTCTGCCCTGATTAGCTAGGATGATGATCCCTGCAGGTGTGAGAACACCAGACCTGGCACTGCCCTCTCAGTGCACTTGTATCCTGATTGCCTAGAATGGTGATCCCTGCAGGTGGGAGAACAACAGAGCTGGCACTGCCCTCTCAGTGCACTTCTAATCTGATTTCCTAGGATGGTGATCCCTGCAGGTGTGAGAACACCAGAACTGGCACTGCCCTCTCAGTGCACTTCTATTCTGATTTCCTAGGATGCTGATCCCTGCAGGTGTGAGAATACCAGATCTGGCACTGCCCTCTTAGAGCACTTTTATCCTGATTGCCTAGAATGGTGATCCCTGCAGGTGTGAAAACACCAGACCTGGCACTGCCCTCTCAGTGCAATTCCATTGTGATTGCCTAGAATAGTGATCCCTGCAGGTGTGAGAACACCATACCTGGCACTGCCCTCTCAGAGCACTTCTGCCCTGATTGGCTAGGATGGTGATCCCTGCAGGTGTGAGAACACCAAACCTGGCACTGCCCTCTCAGAGCACTTTTGTCCTGATTGCCTAGAATGGTGATCCCTGCATATGTGAGAACACCAGACCTGGCACTGCCCTCTCAGTGTATTTCTATTCTGATTTCCTAGGATGGTGATCCCTGCAGGTGTGAGAACACCAGACCTGGCACTGCCCTCTCAGTGCACTTCTATCCCGATTGCCTAGAATGGTGATCTCTGCAGGTGGGAAACAACAGAGCTGGCACTGCCCTCTCAGTGCACATCTATTCTGATTTCCTAGGATGGTGATCCCTGCAGGTGTGAGAACACCAGACCTGGCACTGCCCTCTAAGTGCAATTCTATTGTGATTGCCTAGAATAGTGATCCCTGCAGGTGTGAGAACACCATACCTGGCACTGCCGTCTCAGAGCACTTCTGCCCTGATTAGCTAGGATGATGATCCCTGCAGGTGTGAGAACACCAGACCTGGCACTGCCCTCTCAGTGCACTTGTATCCCGATTGCCTAGAATGGTGATCCCTGCAGGTGGGAGAACAACAGAGCTGGCACTGCCCTCTCAGTGCACTTCTAATCTGATTTCCTAGGATGGTGATCCCTGCAGGTGTGAGAACACCAGAACTGGCACTGCCCTCTCAGTGCACTTCTATTCTGATTTCCTAGGATGCTGATCCCTGCAGGTGTGAGAATACCAGATCTGGCACTGCCCTCTTAGAGCACTTTTATCCTGATTGCCTAGAATGGTGATCCCTGCAGGTGTGAAAACACCAGACCTGGCACTGCCCTCTCAGTGCAATTCCATTGTGATTGCCTAGAATAGTGATCCCTGCAGGTGTGAGAACACCATACCTGGCACTGCCCTCTCAGAGCACTTCTGCCCTGATTGGCTAGGATGGTGATCCCTGCAGGTGTGAGAACACCAAACCTGGCACTGCCCTCTCAGAGCACTTTTGTCCTGATTGCCTAGAATGGTGATTCCTGCAGGTGGGAGAACAACAGAGCTGGCACTGCCCTCTCAGTGCACATCTATTCTGATTTCCTAGGATGGTGATCCCTGCAGGTGTGAGAACACCAGACCTGGCCCTGCCCTCTAAGTGCAATTCTATTGTGATTGCCTAGAATAGTGATCCCTGCAGGTGTGAGAACACCATACCTGGCACTGCCATCTCAGAGCTCTTCTGCCTTGATTAGCTAGGATGATGATCCCTGCAGGTGTGAGAACACCAGACCTGGCACTGCCCTCTCAGTGCATTTCTATTCTGATTTCCTAGGATGATGATCCCTGCAGGTGTGAGAACACCAGACCTGGCACTGCCCTCTCAGTGCACTTGTATCCCGATTGCCTAGAATGGTGATCCCTGCAGGTGGGAGAACAACAGAGCTGGCACTGCCCTCTCAGTGCACTTCTAATCTGATTTCCTAGGATGGTGATCCCTGCAGGTGTGAGAACACCAGAACTGGCACTGCCCTCTCAGTGCAATTCTATCCCGATTGCCTACAATGGTGATCCTTGCGGGTGGGAGAACAACAGATCTGGCACTGCCCTCTCAGTGCACGTCTATTCTGATTTCCTAGGATGCTGATCCCTGCAGGTGTGAGAATACCAGACCTGGCACTGCCCTCTTAGAGCACTTTTATCCTGATTGCCTAGAATGGTGATCCCTGCAGGTGTGAGAACACCAGACCTGGCACTGCCCTCTCAGTGCAATTCCATTGTGATTGCCTAGAATAGTGATCCCTGCAGGTGTGAGAACACCATACCTGGAACTGCCCTCTCAGAGCACTTCTGCCCTGATTTCCAAGGATGGTGATCCCTGCAGGTGTGAGAACACCACAGCATGCACTGCCGTCTCCGTGCACTTCTGCCCTGATTAGCTAGGATGGTGATCCCTGCAAGTATGAGAACACCAGACCTGGCACTGCCCTCTCAGTGCACTTGTATCCTGATTGCCTAGAATGGTGATCCCTGCAGGTGGGAGAACAACAGAGCTGGCACTGCCCTCTCAGTGCACTTCTATCCCGATTGCCTAGAATGGTGATCCCTGCAGGTGGGAGAACACCAGAGCAGGCACTGCCCTTTCAGTGCACTTCTATTTCGATTGCCTAGAATACTGATCCCTGCAGGTGTGAGAACACCAGACCTGGCACTGTCCTCTTAAAGCACTTCTATCCTGATTGACGAGGATGGTGATGCCTGCAGCTTTGAGAAAACCAGGACTGGCACTGCCCTCTCAGAGCACTTCTATCCTGATTGCCTAGAATGGTGATCCCTGCAGGTGTGAGAACACCAGAGCTGGCATTGCCCTCTCAGTGCACTTCTTTTCTGATTGCCTTGAATGGTGACCCCTGCAGGTGTGAGAACACCAGAGTGGACCCTGCCTCTCAGTACACTTCTATTCTGATTGCCTGGAATTGTGATCCCTGCAGGTGTGAGAACACCATACCTGGCACTGCCCTCTCGGAGCACTCCTATCCTGATTAGCTAGGATGGTGATCCCTGCAGGTGTGAGAACACCAGAGCGGGCACTGCCCTATCAGTGCACTGTGCCCAGATTGCCTAGAACGGTGATCCCTGCAGGTGTGAGAACACCAAACCTGGCTCTGCACTCTCAGTGCACTTTTGTCCTGATTGCCTAGAAATGTGATCCCTGCATGTGTGACAACACCAGACCTGGCACTGCCCTCTCAGTGCACTTCTATCCCGATTGCCTAGAATGGTGATCCCTGCATGTGTGACAACACCAGACCTGGCACTGCCCTCTCAGTGCACTTCTATCCTGATTGCCTAGAATGGTGATCCCTGCAGGTGTGAGAACACCAGAGCTGGCATTGCCCTCTCAGTGCACTTCTTTTCTGATTGCCTTGAATGGTGACCCCTGCAGTTGTGAGAACACCAGAGTGGACCCTGCCTCTCAGTGCAATTCTATTGTGATTGCCTAGAATGGTGATCCCTGCAGGTGTGAGAACACCAAACCTGGCACTGCCCTCTCGGAGCACTCCTATCCTGATTAGCTAGGATGGTGATCCCTGCAGGTGTGAGAACACCAGAGCGGGCACTGCCCTATCAGTGCACTGTGCCCAGATTGCCTAGAACGGTGATCCCTGCAGGTGTGAGAACACCAAACCTGGCTCTGCACTCTCAGTGCACTTTTGTCCTGATTGCCTAGAATGGTGATTCCTGCAGGTGGGAGAACAACAGAGCTGGCACTGCCCTCTCAGTGCACACCTATTCTGATTTCCTAGGATGGTGATCCCTGCAGGTGTGAGAACACCAGACCTGGCCCTGCCCTCTAAGTGCAATTCTATTGTGATTGCCTAGAATAGTGATCCCTGCAGGTGTGAGAACACCATACCTGGCACTGCCGTCTCAGAGCACTTCTGCCCTGATTAGCTAGGATGATGATCCCTGCAGGTGTGAGAACACCAGACCTGGCACTACCCTCTCAGTGCACTTGTATCCCGATTGCCTAGAATGGTGATCCCTGCAGGTGGGAGAACAACAGAGCTGGCACTGCCCTCTCAGTGCACTTCTAATCTGATTTCCTAGGATGGTGATCCCTGCAGGTGTGAGAACACCAGAACTGGCACTGCCCTCTCAGTGCAATTCTATCCCGATTGCCTACAATGGTGATCCTTGCGGGTGGGAGAACAACAGAGCTGGCACTGCCCTCTCAGCGCACTTCTATTCTGATTTCCTAGGATGCTGATCCCTGCAGGTGTGAGAATACCAGACCTGGCACTGCCCTCTTAGAGCACATTTATCCTGATTGCCTAGAATGGTGATCCCTGCAGGTGTGAGAACACCAGACCTGGCACTGCCCTCTCAGTGCAATTCCATTGTGATTGCCTAGAATAATGATCCCTGCAGGTGTGAGAACACCATACCTGGAACTGCCCTCTCAGAGCACTTCTGCCCTGATTTGCAAGGATGGTGATCCCTGCATGTGTGAGAACACCACAGCATGCACTGCCGTCTCCGTGCACTTCTGCCCTGATTAGCTAGGATGGTGATCCCTGCAAGTGTGAGAACACCAGACCTGGCACTGCCCTCTCAGTGCACTTGTATCCTGATTGCCTAGAATGGTGATCCCTGCAGGTGGGAGAACAACAGAGCTGGCACTGCCCTCTCAGTGCACTTCTATCCCGATTGCCTAGAATGGTGATCCCTGCAGGTGGGAGAACACCAGAGCAGGCACTGCCCTTTCAGTGCACTTCTATTTCGATTGCCTAGAATACTGATCCCTGCAGGTGTGAGAACACCAGACCTGGCACTGCCCTCTTAAAGCACTTCTATCCTGATTGACGAGGATGGTGATGCCTGCAGCTTTGAGAAAACCAGGACTGGCACTGCCCTCTCAGAGCACTTCTATCCTGATTGCCTAGAATGGTGATCCCTGCAGGTGTGAGAACACCAGAGCTGGCATTGCCCTCTCAGTGCACTTCTTTTCTGATTGCCTTGAATGGTGACCCCTGCAGGTGTGAGAACACCAGAGTGGACCCTGCCTCTCAGTACACTTCTATTCTGATTGCCTGGAATTGTGATCCCTGCAGGTGTGAGAACACCATACCTGGCACTGCCCTCTCAGTGCAATTCTATTGTGATTGCCTAGAATGGTGATCCCTGCAGGTGTGAGAACACCAAACCTGGCACTGCCCTCTCGGAGCACTCCTATCCTGATTAGCTAGGATGGTGATCCCTGCAGGTGTGAGAACACCAGAGCGGGCACTGCCCTATCAGTGCACTGTGCCCAGATTGCCTAGAACGGTGATCCCTGCAGGTGTGAGAACACCAAACCTGGCTCTGCACTCTCAGTGCACTTCTATCCCGATTGCCTAGAATGGTGATCCCTGCATGTGTGACAACACCCGACCTGGCACTGCCCTCTCAGTGCACTTCTATCCTGATTGCCTAGAATGGTGATCCCTGCAGGTGTGAGAACACCAGAGCTGGCATTGCCCTCTCAGTGCACTTCTTTTCTGATTGCCTTGAATGGTGACCCCTGCAGGTGTGAGAACACCAGAGTGGACCCTGCCTCTCAGTACACTTCTTTCTGATTGCCTGGAATTGTGATCCCTGCAGGTGTGAGAACACCATACCTGGCACTGCCCTCTCAGTGCAATTCTATTGTGATTGCCTAGAATGGTGATCCCTGCAGGTGTGAGAACACCAAACCTGGCACTGCCCTCTCGGAGCACTCCTATCCTGATTAGCTAGGATGGTGATCCCTGCAGGTGTGAGAACACCAGAGCGGGCACTGCCCTATCAGTGCACTGTGCCCAGATTGCCTAGAACGGTGATCCCTGCAGGTGTGAGAACACCAAACCTGGCTCTGCACTCTCAGTGCACTTTTGTCCTGAGTGCCTAGAATGGTGATCCCTGCATGTGTGACAACACCAGACCTGGCACTGCCCTCTCAGTGCACTTCTATCCCGATTGCCTAGAATGGTGATCCCTGCATGTGTGACAACACCAGACCTGGCACTGCCCTCTCAGTGCACTTCTATCCCGATTGCCTAGAATGGTGATCCCTGCAGGTGGGAGAACACCAGACCTGGCACTGCCCTCTCAGTGCAATTCCATTGTGATTGCCTAGAATAATGATCCCTGCAGGTGTGAGAACACCATACCTGGCACTGCCCTCTCAGAGCACTTCTGCCCTGATTAGCTAGGATGGTGATCCCTGCAGGTGTGAGAACACCAGAGCAGGCACTGCCCTCTCTGTGCACTTCTGCCCTGATTGCCTAGAATGGTGATCCCTGCAGGTGTGAGAACACCAGAGCAGGCACTGCCCTCTCAGCGCACCTCTATCCTGATTTCCAAGAATGGTGATCCCTGCAGGTGTGAGAACACTATGCCTGGCACTGACCCCTGAGAGCATTTCTATCCTGATTGCCTAGAATGCTGATCCCTGTAAGTTTGAGAACACGAGGACTGGCACTGCACTCCCAGAGCACTTCTATCTTCATTGCCTAGGATGGTGATCCCTGCAGGTGTAAAACAACAGACCTGGCACTGCCATCTCAGTGCACTTCTATCTTGATTGCCTAGGATGGTGATCCCTGCAGGTGTGAGAACACCAGACCTGGCACTGCCCTCTTAGAGCACTTCTATTCTGATTGCCTAGGATGGTGATCCCTGTAGGTGTGAGAACACCAGACCTGACACTGCCCTCTCAGAGCATTTCTATCCTGATTGCCTAGAATGGTGATCCCTGCAGGTGTGGGAACACCAGACCTGGCACTGCCCTCTCAGAGCACTTATCCTGATTGCCTAGAATGGTTATCCCTGCAGGTGTGAGAACACCAGACCTGGCACTGCCCTCTCAGAGCACTTCTATCCTGATTGCCTAGAATGGTGATCCCTGCAGGTGTGGGAACACCAGACCTGGCACTGCCCTCTCAGAGCACTTATCCTGATTGCCTAGAATGGTGATCCCTGCAGGTGTGAGAACGCCCGACCTGACACTGCCCTTTCACTGCACTCCTATTTCGATTGCCTAGAATACTGATCCCTGCAGGTAGGTGTGAGAACACCAGACCTGGCACTGCCCTCTCAGAGCACTTCTATCCTGATTGCCTAGAATGGTGATCCCTGCAGGTGTGGGAACACCAGACCTGGCACTTCCCTCTCAGAGCACTTATCCTGATTGACTAGCATGGTGATCCCTGCAAGTTTGAGAACACCAGGACTGGCACTGCACTCCCAGAGCATTTCTGTCCTGATTGCCTAGAATGGTGATCCCTGCAGGAGAGAGAACACCAGAGCTGGCATTGCCCTCTCAGGGCACTTCTTTTCGGATTGCCTTGAATCGTTACCCCTGCAGGTGTGAGAACACCGGAGTGGACCCTGCCTCTCAGTGCACTTCTTTTCTGATTGCCTGGAATTGTGATCCCTGCAGGTGTGAGGACACCATACCTGGCACTGCCCTCTCAGTACACTTCTATTCTGATTGCCTAGAATGGTTACCCCTGCAGGTGTGAGAACACCAGACCTGGCACTGGCCTCTCAGTGCACTTCTGTCCTGATTGCCTAGAATGGTGATCCCTGCAGGTGTGAGAACACCAGACCTGGCACTTCCCTCTCAGAGCACTTCTATTCTGATTGCCTAGAATGGTGACCCCTGCAGGTGTGAAAACACCAGACCTGGCACTGCCCTCTCAGAGCACTTCTATCCTGATTGCGTAGAATGGTGATCCCTGCAGGTGTGAGAACACAAGAGTGGGCACTGCCCTCTCAGTGCACTTCTATTCTGATTGCCTAGAATGCTGATCCCTGCAGGTGTAAAACAACAGACCTGGCACTGCCATCTCAGAGCACTTCTATCCTGATTGCCTAGAATAGTGATCCCTGCAGGTGTGAGAACACCAGACCTGGCATGGCCCTCTCAGTGCACTTATCCTGATTTCCTAGAATGGTGATCCCTGCAGGTGTGAGAACACCAGACCTGGCACTGCCCTTTCAGTGCACTTCTATTTCGATTGCCTAGAATACTGATCCCTGCAGGTGTGAGAACACCAGACCTGGCACTGCCCTCTTAAAGCACTTCTATCCTGATTGACTTGGATGGTGATGCCTGCAGCTTTGAGAAAACCAGGACTGGCACTGCCCTCTCAGAGCACTTCTATCCTGATTTCCTAGAATGGTGATCCCTGCAGGTGTGAGAACACCAGAGCTGGCATTGCCCTCTCAGTGCACTTCTTTTCTGATTGCCTTGAATGGTGACCCCTGCAGGTGTGAGAACACCAGAGTGGACCCTGCCTCTCAGTACACTTCTATTCTGATTGCCTGGAATTGTGATCCCTGCAGGTGTGAGAACACCATACCTGGCACTGCCCTCTCAGTGCAATTCTATTGTGACTGCCTAGAATGGTGATCCCTGCAGGGGTGAGAACACCAAACCTGGCACTGCCCTCTCGGAGCACTCCTATCCTGATTAGCTAGGATGGTGATCCCTGCAGGTATGAGAACACCAGAGCGGGCACTGGACTATCAGTGCACTGTGCCCAGATTGCCTAGAACGGTGATCCCTGCAGGTGTGAGAACACCAAACCTGGCACTGCCCTCTCAGAGCACTCCTATCCTGATTAGCTAGGATGGTGATCCCTGCAGGTGTGAGAACACCAGAGCGGGCACTGCCCTATCAGTGCACTGTGCCCAGATTGCCTAGAACGGTGTTCCCTGCAGGTGTGAGAACACCAAACCTGGCTCTGCACTCTCAGTGCACTTTTGTCCTGATTGCCTAGAATGGTGATTCCTGCAGGTGTGAGAACATCAGAGCGGGCACTACTCTCACAGTGCACTTCTATCCTGAATGCCTAGAATGGTGATCCCTGCATGTGTGACAACACCAGACCTGGCACTGCCCTCTCAGTGCACTTCTATCCCGATTGCCTAGAATGGTGATCCCTGCAGGTGGGAGAACAACAGAGCTGGCACTGCCCTCTCAGTGCACTTCTATTCTGATTGCCTAGAATGCTGATCCCTGCAGGTGTAAAACAACAGACCTGGCACTGCCATCTCAGAGCACTTCTATCCTGATTGCCTAGAATAGTGATCCCTGCAGGTGTGAGAACACCAGACCTGGCATGGCCCTCTCAGTGCACTTATCCTGATTTCCTAGAATGGTGATCCCTGCAGGTGTGAGAAAACCAGACCTGGCACTGCCCTTTCAGTGCACTTCTATTTCGATTGCCTAGAATACTGATCCCTGCAGGTGTGAGAACACCAGACCTGGCACTGCCCTCTTAAAGCACTTCTATCCTGATTGACTTGGATGGTGATGCCTGCAGCTTTGAGAAAACCAGGACTGGCACTGCCCTCTCAGAGCACTTCTATCCTGATTTCCTAGAATGGTGATCCCTACAGGTGTGAGAACACCAGAGCTGGCATTGCCCTCTCAGTGCACTTCTTTTCTGATTGCCTTGAATGGTGACCCCTGCAGGTGTGAGAACACCAGAGTGGACCCTGCCTCTCAGTACACTTCTATTCTGATTGCCTGGAATTGTGATCCCTGCAGGTGTGAGAACACCATACCTGGCACTGCCCTCTCAGTGCAATTCTATTGTGACTGCCTAGAATGGTGATCCCTGCAGGTGTGAGAACACCAAACCTGGCACTGCCCTCTCGGAGCACTCCTATCCTGATTAGCTAGGATGGTGATCCCTGCAGGTATGAGAACACCAGAGCGGGCACTGGACTATCAGTGCACTGTGCCCAGATTGCCTAGAACGGTGATCCCTGCAGGTGTGAGAACACCAAACCTGGCACTGCCCTCTCAGAGCACTCCTATCCTGATTAGCTAGGATGGTGATCCCTGCAGGTGTGAGAACACCAGAGCGGGCACTGCCCTATCAGTGCACTGTGCCCAGATTGCCTAGAACGGTGTTCCCTGCAGGTGTGAGAACACCAAACCAGGCTCTGCACTCTCAGTGCACTTTTGTCCTGATTGCCTAGAATGGTGATTCCTGCAGGTGTGAGAACATCAGAGCGGGCACTACTCTCACAGTGCACTTCTATCCTGAATGCCTAGAATGGTGATCCCTGCATGTGTGACAACACCAGACCTGGCACTGCCCTCTCAGTGCACTTCTATCCCGATTGCCTAGAATGGTGATCCCTGCAGGTGGGAGAACAACAGAGCTGGCACTGCCCTCTCAGTGCACTTCTATTCTGATTGCCTAGAATGCTGATCCCTGCAGGTGTAAAACAACAGACCTGGCACTGCCATCTCAGAGCACTTCTATCCTGATTGCCTAGAATAGTGATCCCTGCAGGTGTGAGAACACCAGACCTGGCATGGCCCTCTCAGTGCACTTATCCTGATTTCCTAGAATGGTGATCCCTGCAGGTGTGAGAACACCAGACCTGGCACTGCCCTTTCAGTGCACTTCTATTTCGATTGCCTAGAATACTGATCCCTGCAGGTGTGAGAACACCAGACCTGGCACTGCCCTCTCAAAGCACTTCTATCCTGATTGACTTGGATGGTGATGCCTGCAGCTTTGAGAAAACCAGGACTGGCAATGCCCTCTCAGAGCACTTCTATCCTGATTTCCTAGAATGGTGATCCCTGCAGGTGTGAGAACACCAGAGCTGGCTTTGCCCTCTCAGTGCACTTCTTTTCTGATTGCCTTGAATGGTGACCCCTGCAGGTGTGAGAACACCAGAGTGGACCCTGCCTCTCAGTACACTTCTATTCTGATTGCCTGGAATTGTGATCCCTGCAGGTGTGAGAACACCATACATGGCACTGCCCTCTCAGTGCAATTCTATTGTGACTGCCTAGAATGGTGATCCCTGCAGGTGTGAGAACACCAAACCTGGCACTGCCCTCTCGGAGCACTCCTATCCTGATTAGCTAGGATGGTGATCCCTGCAGGTATGAGAACACCAGAGCGGGCACTGCCCTATCAGTGCACTGTGCCCAGATTGCCTAGAACGGTGATCCCTGCAGGTGTGAGAACACCAAACCTGGCACTGCCCTCTCAGAGCACTCCTATCCTGATTAGCTAGGATGGTGATCCCTGCAGGTGTGAGAACACCAGAGCGGGCACTGCCCTATCAGTGCACTGTGCCCAGATTGCCTAGAACGGTGATCCCTGCAGGTGTGAGAACACCAAACGAGGCTCTGCACTCTCAGTGCACTTTTGTCCTGATTGCCTAGAATGGTGATTCCTGCTTGTGTGAGAACATCAGAGCGGGCACTTCTCTCACAGTGCACTTCTATCCTGAATGCCTAGAATGGTGATCCCTGCATGTGTGACAACACCAGACCTGGCACTGCCCTCTCAGTGCACTTCTATCCCGATTGCCTAGAATGGTGATCCCTGCAGGTGGGAGAACAACAGAGCTAGCACTGCCCTCTCGGTGCACTTCTATTCTGATTTCCTAGGATGGTGATCCCTGCAGGTGTGAGAACACCAGATCTGGCACTGCCCTCTAAGTGCAATTCTATTGTGATTGCCTAGAATCGTGATCCCTGCAGGTGGGAGAACAACAGAGCAGGCACTGCCCTCTCAGTGCACTTCTAATCTGATTTCCTAAGATGGTGATCCCTGCAGGTGTGAGAACACCAGAACTGGCACTGCCCTCTCACTGCACTTCTATCCCGATTGCCTAGAATGGTGATCCTTGCGGGTGGGAGAACAACAGAGCTGGCACTGCCCTCTCAGTGCACTTCTATTCTGATTTCCTAGGATGCTGATCCCTGCAGGTGTGAGAATACCAGACCTGGCATTGCCCTCTCAGTGCAATTCCATTGTGATTGCCTAGAATAGTGATCCCTGCAGGTGTTAGAACACCATACCTGGCACTGCCCTCTCAAAGCACTTCTGCCCTGCTTAGCTAGGATGGTGATCCCTGCATGTGTGAGAACACCACAGCAGGCACTGCCCTCTCCGTGCACTTCTGCCTGATTAGCTAGGATGGTGATCCCTGCAGGTGTGAGAACACCAGACCTGGCACTGCCCTCTCAGTGCACTTGTATCCCGATTGCCTAGAATGGTGATCTCTGCAGGTGGGAGAACAACAGAGCTGGCACTGCCCTCTCAGTGCACTTCTATCCCGATTGCCTAGAATGGTGATCCCTGCAGGTGGGAGAACAACAGACCTGGCACTGCCCTCTCAGTGCACTTCTATTCTTATTTCCTAGGATGGTGACCCCTGCAGGTGTGAGAACACCAGACCTGGCACTGCCCTCTCAGAGCACTTCTATCCTGATTGCCTAGGATGGTGATCCCTGCAGGTGTGAGAACACAAGAGTGGGTACTGCCCTCTCAGCGCACTTCTATTCTGATTGCCTAGGATGGTGATCCCTGCAGGTGTGAGAACAACAGACCTGGCACTGCCCTCTCAGCGCACTTTTATTCTGATTGCCTAGGATGGTGATCTCTGCAGGTGTGAGAACACCAGACCTGGCACTGCCCTCTCAGAGCACTTCTATCCTGATTGCCTAGAATGGTGATCCCTGCAGGTGTGAGAACACCAGACCTGGCACTGCCCTCTCAGTGCACTCATCCTGATTGCCTAGAATGGTGATCTCTGCAGGTGTGAGAACACCAGACCTGGCACTGCCCTCTCAGTGCACTTCTATCCTGATTGCCTAGAATGGTGATCCCTGCAGGTGTGAGAACACCAGACCTGGCACTGCCCTTTCAGTGCACTTCTATTTCGATTGCCTAGAATACTGATCCCTGCAGGTGTGAGAACACCAGACCTGGCACGGCCCTCTTAAAGCACTTCTATCCTGATTGACTAGGATGGTGATCCCTGCAGCTTTGAGAAAACCAGGACTGGCACTGCCCTCTCAGAGCACTTCTATCCTGATTGCCTAGAATGGTGATCCCTGCAGGTGTAAGAACACCAGAGCTGGCATTGCCCTCTCAGTGCACTTCTTTTCTGATAGCCTTGAATGGTGAACCCTGCAGGTGTGAGAACACCAGAATGCACCCTGCCTCTCAGTGCACTTCTATTCTGATTGCCTGGAATTGTGATCCCTGCAGGTGTGAGAACACCATACCTGGCACTGCCTTCTCAGTGTAATTCTATTGTGATTGCCTAGAATGGTGATATCTGCAGGTGTGAGAACACCAAACCTGGCACTGCCCTCTCAGAGCACTCCTATCCTGATTAGCTAGGATGGTGATCCCTGCAGGTGTGAGAACACCAGAGCTGGCACTGACATATCAGTGCACTGTGCCCAGATTGCCTAGAACGGTGATCCCTGCAGGTGTGAGAACACCAAACCTGGCACTGTCCTCTCAGTGCACTTCTGTCCTGATTGCCTAGAATGGTGATTCCTGCAGGTGTGAGAACATCAGAGCGGGCACTGCTCTCACAGTGCACTTCTATCCTGAATGCCTAGAATGGTGATCCCTGCATGTGTGAGAACACCAGACCTGACACTGCCCTCTCAGTGCATTTCTATTCTGATTTCCTAGGATAATGATCCCTGCAGGTGTGAGAACACCAGACCTGGCACTGCCCTCTCAGTGCACTTCTATCCCGATTGCCTAGAATGGTGATCCCTGCAGGTGGGAGAACAACAGAGCTGGCAATGCCCTCTCAGTGCACTTCTATTCTGATTTCCTAGGATGGTGATCACTGCAGGTGTGAGAACACCAGACCTGGCACTGCCCTCTCAGTGCACTTCTATCCTGATTGCCTAGAATGGTGATCCTTGCAGGTGGGAGAACAACAGAGCTGGCACTGCCCTCTCAGTGCAATTCTAATCTGATTTCCTAGGATGGTGATCCCTGCAGGTGTGAGAACACCAGAACTGGCACTGCCCTCTCAGTGCACTTATATTCTGATTTCCTAGGATGCTGATCCCTGCAGGTGTGAGAATACCAGACCTGGCACGGCCCTATTAGAGCACTTTTATCCTGATTGCCTAGAATGGTGATCCCTGCAGGTGTGAGAACACCAGACCTGGCAATGCCCTCTCAGTGCAATTCCATTGTGATTGCCTAGAATAGTGATCCCTGCAGGTGTGAGAACACCATACCTGGCACTGCCCTCTCAGAGCACTTCTGCCCTGATTGGCTAGGATGGTGATCCCTACAGGTGTGAGAACACCAAACCTGGCACTGCCCTCTCAGTGCACATCTATTCTGATTTCCTAGGATGGTGATCCCTGCAGGTGTGAGAACACCAAACCTGGCCCTGCCCTCTAAGTGCAATCCTATTGTGATTGCCTAGAATAGTGATCCCTGCAGGTGTGAGAACACCATACCTGGCATGCCGTCTCAGAGCACTTCTGCCCTGATTAGCTAGGATGATGATCCCTGCAGGTGTGAGAACACCAGACCTGGCACTGCCCTCTCAGTGCATTTCTATTCTGATTTCCTAGGATGATGATCCCTGCAGGTGTGAGAACACCAGACCTCGCACTGCCCTCTCAGTGCACTTGTATCCCGATTGCCTAGAATGGTGATCCCTGCAGGTGGGAGAACAACAGAGCTGGCACTGCCCTCTCAGTGCACTTCTAATCTGATTTCCTAGGATGGTGATCCCTGCAGGTGTGAGAACACGAGAACTGGCACTGCCCTCTCAGTGCAATTCTATCCCGATTGCCTACAATGGTGATCCTTGCGGGTGGGAGAACAACAGAGCTGGCACTGCCCTCTGTATGCACGTCTATTCTGATTTCCTAGGATGCTGATCCCTGCAGGTGTGAGAATACCAGACCTGGCACTGCCCTCTTAGAGCACTTTTATCCTGATTGCCTAGAATGGTGATCCCTGTAGGTGTGAGAACACCAGATCTGGCACTGCCCTCTCAGTGCAATTCCATTGTGATTGCCTAGAATAGTGATCCCAGCAGGTGTGAGAACACCATACCTGGATATGCCCTCTCAGAGCACTTCTGCCCTGATTTGCTAGGATGGTGATCCCTGCAGGTGTGAGAACACCACAGCAGGTACTGCCCTCTCCGTGCACTTCTGCCCTGATTAGCTAGGATGGTGATCCCTGCAAGTGTGAGAACACCAGACCTGGCACTGCCCTCTCAGTGCACTTGTATCCTGATTGCCTAGAATGGTGATCCCTGCAGGTGGGAGAAAAACAGAGCTGGCACTGCCCTCTCAGTGCACTTCTATCCCGATTGCCTAGAATGGTGATCCCTGCAGGTGTGAGAACACCAGAGCAGGCACTGCCCTTTCAGTGCACTTCTATTTCGATTGCCTAGAATACTGATCCCTGCAGGTGTGAGAACACCAGAGGTGGCACTGCCCTCTTAAAGCACTTCTATCCTGATTGACGAGGATATTGATGCCTGCAGCTTTGAGAAGACCAGGACTGGCACTGCCCTCTCAGAGCACTTCTATCCTGATTGCCTAGAATGGTGATCCCTGCAGGTGTGAGAACACCAGAGCTGACATTGCCCTCTCAGTGCACTTCTTTTCTGATTGCCTTGAATGGTGACCCCTGCAGGTGTGAGAACACCAGAGTGTACCCTGCCTCTCAGTACAATTCTATTCTGATTGCCTGGAATTGTGATCCCTGCAGGTGTGAGAACACCATACCTGGCACTGCCCTCTCAGTGCAATTCTATTGTGATTGCCTAGAATGGTGATCCCTGCAGGTGTGAGAACACCAAACCTGGCACTGCCCTCTCGGAGCACTCCTATCCTGATTAGCTAGGATGGTGATCCCTGCAGGTGTGAGAACACCAGAGCGGGCACTGCCCTATCAGTGCACTATGCCCAGATTGCCTAGAACGGTGATCCCTGCAGGTGTGAGAACACCAAACCTGGCTCTGCACTCTCAGTGCACTTTTGTCCTGATTGCCTAGAATGGTGATTCCTGCAGGTGTGAGAACATCAGAGCGGGCACTACTCTCACAGTGCACTTCTATCCTGAATGCCTAGAATGGTGATCCCTGCATGTGTGACAACACCAGACCTGGCACTGCCCTCTCAGTGCACTTCTATCCCGATTGCCTAGAATGGTGATCCCTGCAGGTGGGAGAACAACAGACCTGGCACTGCCCTCTCAGTGCACTTCTATTCTTATTTCCTAGGATGGTGATCGCTGCAGGTGTGAGAACACCATACCTGGCACTGCCCTCTCAGAGCACTTCTGCCCTGATTAGCTAGGATGGTGATCCCTGCAGGTGTGAGAACACCAGAGCAGGCACTGCCCTCTCCGTGCACTTCTGCCCTGATTGCCTAGAATGGTGATCCCTGCAGGTGTGAGAACACCAGAGCAGGCACGGCCCTCTCAGTGCACTTCTATCCTGATTGCCAAGAATGGTGATCCCTGCAGGTGTGAGAACACTATGCCTGGCACTGACCCCTGAGAGCATTTCTATCCTGATTGCCTAGAATGCTGATCCCTGTAAGTTTGAGAACACGAGGACTGGCACTGCACTCCCAGAGCACTTCTATCTTCATTGCCTAGGATATTGATCCCTGCAGGTGTAAAACAACAGACCTGGCACTGCCATCTCAGTGCACTTCTATCTTGATTGCCTAGGATGGTGATCCCTGCAGGTGTGAGAACACCAGACCTGGCACTGCCCTCTTAGAGCACTTCTATTCTGATTGCCTAGGATGGTGATCCCTGTAGGTGTGAGAACACCAGACCTGGCACTGCCCTCTCCGAGCATTTCTATCCTGATTGCCTAGAATGGTGATCCCTGCAGGTGTGGGAACACCAGACCTGGCACTGCCCTCTCAGAGCACTTATCCTGATTGCCTAGAATGGTTATCCCTGCAGGTGTGAGAACACCAGACCTGGCACTGCCCTCTCAGAGCACTTCTATCCTGATTACCTAGAATGGTGATCCCTGCAGGTGTGGGAACACCAGACTTGGCACTGCCCTCTCAGAGCACTTATCCTGATTGCCTAGAATGGTGATCCCTGCAGGTGTGAGAACGCCCGACCTGACACTGCCCTTTCACTGCACTCCTATTTCGATTGCCTAGAATACTGATCCCTGCAGGTAGGTGTGAGAACACCAGACCTGGCACTGCCCTCTCAGAGCACTTCTATCCTGATTGCCTAGAATGGTTATCCCTGCAGGTGTGAGAACACCAGACCTGGCACTTCCCTCTCAGAGCACTTATCCTGATTGACTAGCATGGTGATCCCTGCAAGTTTGAGAACACCAGGACTGGCACTGCCCTCTCAGTGCACTTGTATCCCGATTGCCTAGAATGGTGATCTCTGCAGGTGGGAGAACAACAGAGCTGGCACTGCCCTCTCAGTGCACTTCTATCCCGATTGCCTAGAATGGTGATCCCTGCAGGTGGGAGAACAACAGACCTGGCACTGCCCTCTCAGTGCACTTCTATTCTTATTTCCTAGGATGGTGACCCCTGCAGGTGTGAGAACACCAGACCTGGCACTGCCCTCTCAGAGCACTTCTATCCTGATTGCGTAGAATGGTGATCCCTGCAGGTGTGAGAACACAAGAGTGGGCACTGCCCTCTCAGCGCACTTCTATTCTGATTGCCTAGGATGGTGATCCCTGCAGGTGTGAGAACACCAGACCTGGCACTGCCCTCTCAGCGCACTTCTATTCTGATTGCCTAGGATGGTGATCTCTGCAGGTGTGAGAACACCAGACCTGGCACTGCCCTCTCAGAGCACTTCTATCCTGATTGCCTAGAATGGTGATCCCTGCAGGTGTGAAAACACCAGACCTGGCACTGCCCTCTCAGTGCACTCATCCTGATTGCCTAGAATGGTGATCTCTGCAGGTGTGAGAACACCAGACCTGGCACTGCCCTCTCAGTGCACTTCTATCCTGATTGCCTAGAATGGTGATCCCTGCAGGTGTGAGAACACCAGACCTGGCACTGCCCTTTCAGTGCACTTCTATTTCGATTGCCTAGAATACTGATCCCTGCAGGTGTGAGAACACCAGACCTGGCACGGCCCTCTTAAAGCACTTCTATCCTGATTGACTAGGATGGTGATCCCTGCAGCTTTGAGAAAACCAGGACTGGCACTGCCCTCTCAGAGCACTTCTATCCTGATTGCCTAGAATGGTGATCCCTGCAGGTGTGAGAACACCAGAGCTGGCATTGCCCTCTCAGTGCACTTCTTTTCTGATTGCCTTGAATGGTGACTCCTGCAGGTGTGAGAACACCAGAGTGCACCCTGTCTCTCAGTGCACTTCTATTCTGATTGCCTGGAATTGTGATCCCTGCAGGTGTGAGAACACCATACCTGGCACTGCCTTCTCAGTGTAATTCTATTGTGATTGCCTAGAATGGTGATATCTGCAGGTGTGAGAACACCAAACCTGGCACTGCCCTCTCAGAGCACTCCTATCCTGATTAGCTAGGATGGTGATCCCTGCAGGTGTGAGAACACCAGAGCGGGCACTGACATATCAGTGCACAGTGCCCAGATTGCCTAGAACGGTGATCCCTGCAGGTGTGAGAACACCAAACCTGGCACTGTCCTCTCAGTGCACTTCTGTCCTGATTGCCTAGAATGGTGATTCCTGCAGGTGTGAGAACATCAGAGCGGGCACTGCTCTCACAGTGCACTTCTATCCTGAATGCCTAGAATGGTGATCCCTGCATGTGTGAGAACACCAGACCTGACACTGCCCTCTCAGTGCATTTCTATTCTGATTTCCTAGGATAATGATCCCTGCAGGTGTGAGAACACCAGACCTGGCACTGCCCTCTCAGTGCACTTCTATCCCGATTGCCTAGAATGGTGATCCCTGCAGGTGGGAGAACAACAGAGCTGGCAATGCCCTCTCAGTGCACTTCTATTCTGATTTCCTAGGATGGTGATCACTGCAGGTGTGAGAACACCAGACCTGGCACTGCCCTCTCAGTGCACTTCTCTCCTGATTGCCTAGAATGGTGATCCTTGCAGGTGGGAGAACAACAGAGCTGGCACTGCCCTCTCAGTGCAATTCTAATCTGATTTCATAGGATGGTGATCCCTGCAGGTGTGAGAACACCAGAACTGGCACTGCCCTCTCAGTGCACTTCTATTCTGATTTCCTAGGATGCTGATCCCTGCAGGTGTGAGAATACCAGACCTGGCACAGCCCTATTAGAGCACTTTTATCCTGATTGCCTAGAATGGTGATCCCTGCAGGTGTGAGAACACCAGACCTGGCACTGCCCTCTCAGTGCAATTCCATTGTGATTGCCTAGAATAGTGATCCCTGCAGGTGTGAGAACACCATACTCGGCACTGCCCTCTCAGAGCACTTCTGCCCTGATTGGCTAGGATGGTGATCCCTGCAGGTGTGAGAACACCAAACCTGGCACTGCCCTCTCAGAGCAATTTTGTCCTGATTGCCTAGAATGGTGATTCCTGCAGGTGTGAGAAAACCAGAGCGGGCACTGCACTCACAGTGCACTTCTATCCTGAATGCCTGGAATGGTGATCCCTGCATATGTGAGAACACCAGACCTGGCACTGCCCTCTCAGTGCATTTCTATTCTGATTTCCTAGGATGGTGATCCCTGCAGGTGTGAGAACACCAGACCTGGCACTGCCCTCTCAGTGCACTTGTATCCCGATTGCCTAGAATGGTGATCCCTGCAGGTGGGAGAACAACAGAGCTGGCACTGCCCTCTCAGTGCACTTCTAATCTGATTTCCTAGGATGGTGATCCCTGCAGGTGTGAGAACACCAGAACTGGCACTGCCCTCTCAGTGCAATTCTATCCCGATTGCCTACAATGGTGATCCTTGCGGGTGGGAGAACAACAGAGCTGGCACTGCCCTCTCAATGCACGTCTATTCTGATTTCCTAGGATGCTGATCCCTGCAGGTGTGAGAATACCAGACCTGGCACTGCCCTCTTAGAGCACTTTTATCCTGATTGCCTAGAATGGTGATCCCTGCAGGTGTGAGAACACCAGACCTGGCACTGCCCTCTCAGTGCAATTCCATTGTGATTGCCTAGAATAGTGATCCCAGCAGGTGTGAGAACACCATACCTGGATCTGCCCTCTCAGAGCATTTCTACCCTGATTTGCTCGGATGGTGATCCCTGCAGGTGTGAGAACACCACAGCAGGCACTGCCCTCTCCGTGCACTTCTGCCCTGATTAGCTAGGATGGTGATCTCTGCAAGTGTGAGAACACCAGACCTGGCACTGCCCTCTCAGTGCACTTGTATCCTGATTGCCTAGAATGGTGATCCCTGCAGGTGGGAGAACAACAGAGCTGGCACTGCCCTCTCAGTGCACTTCTATCCCGATTGCCTAGAATGGTGATCCCTGCAGGTGTGAGAACACCAGAGCAGGCACTGCCCTTTCAGTGCACTTCTATTTCGATTGCCTAGAATACTGATCCCTGCAGGTGTGAGAACACCAGAGCTGGCACTGCCCTCTTAAAGCACTTCTATCCTGATTGAGGAGGATGGTGATGCCTGCAGCTTTGAGAAGACCAGGACTGGCACTGCCCTCTCAGAGCACTTCTATCCTGATTGCCTAGAATGGTGATCCCTGCAGGTGTGAGAACACCAGAGCTGGCATTGCCCTCTCAGTGCACTTCTTTTCTGATTGCCTTGAATGGTGACCCCTGCAGGTGTGAGAACACCAGAGTGGACCCTGCCTCTCAGTACACTTCTATTCTGATTGCCTGGAATTGTGATCCCTGCAGGTGTGAGAACACCATACCTGGCACTGCCCTCTCAGTGCAATTCTATTGTGATTGCCTAGAATGGTGATCCCTGCAGGTGTGAGAACACCAAACCTGGCACTGCCCTCTCGGAGCACTCCTATCCTGATTAGCTAGGATGGTGATCCCTGCAGGTGTGAGAACACCAGAGCGGGCACTGCCCTATCAGTGCACTATGCCCAGATTGCCTAGAACGGTGATCCCTGCAGGTGTGAGAACACCAAACCTGGCTCTGCACTCTCAGTGCACTTTTGTCCTGATTGCCTAGAATGGTGATTCCTGCAGGTGTGAGAACATCAGAGCGGGCACTACTCTCACAGTGCACTTCTATCCTGAATGCCTAGAATGGTGATCCCTGCATGTGTGACAACACCAGACCTGGCACTGCCCTCTCAGTGCACTTCTATCCCGATTGCCTAGAATGGTGATCCCTGCAGGTGGGAGAACAACAGACCTGGCACTGCCGTCTCAGTGCACTTCTATTCTTATTTCCTAGGATGGTGATTGCTGCAGGTGTGAGAACACCAGAGCAGGCACTGCCCTCTCCGTGCACTTCTGCCGTGATAGCCTGGAATGGTGATCCCTGCAGGTGTGAGAACACCAGAGCAGGCACTGCCCTCTCAGTGCACTTCTATCCTGATTGCCAAGAATGGTGATCCCTGCAGGTGTGAGAACACTATGCCTGGCACTGACCCCTGAGAGCATTTCTATCCTGATTGCCTAGAATGCTGATCACTGTAAGTTTGAGAACACGAGGACTGGCACTGCACTCCCAGAGCACTTCTATCTTCATTGCCTAGGATATTGATCCCTGCAGGTGTAAAACAACAGACCTGGCACTGCCATCTCAGTGCACTTCTATCTTGAATGCCTAGGATGGTGATCCCTGCAGGTGTGAGAACACCAGACCTGGCACTGCCCTCTTAGAGCACTTCTATTCTGATTGCCTAGGATGGTGATCCCTGTAGGTGTGAGAACACCAGACCTGGCACTGCCCTCTCAGAGCATTTCTATCCTGATTGCCTAGAATGGTGATCCCTGCAGGTGTGGGAACACCAGACCTGGCACTGCCCTCTCAGAGCACTTATCCTGATTGCCTAGAATGGTTATCCCTGCAGGTGTGAGAACACCAGACCTGGCACTGCCCTCTCAGAGCACTTCTATCCTGATTGCCTAGAATGGTGATCCCTGCAGGTGTGGGAACACCAGACCTGGCACTGCCCTCTCAGAGCACTTATCCTGATTGCCTAGAATGGTGATCCCTGCAGGTGTGAGAACGCCCGACCTGACACTGCCCTTTCAATGCACTCCTATTTCGATTGCCTAGAATACTGATCCCTGCAGGTAGGTGTGAGAACACCAGACCTGGCACTGCCCTCTCAGAGCACGTCTATCCTGATTGCCTAGAATGGTGATCCCTGCAGGTGTGAGAACACCAGACCTGGCACTTCCCTCTCAGAGCACTTATCCTGATTGACTAGCATGGTGATCCCTGCAAGTTTGAGAACACCAGGACTGGCACTGCACTCCCAGAGCATTTCTATCCTGATTGCCTAGAATGGTGATCCCTGCAGGAGAGAGAACACCAGAGCTGGCATTGCCCTCTCAGGGCACTTCTTTTCGGAATGCCTTGAATCGTGACCCCTGCAGGTGTGAGAACACCGGAGTGGACCCTGCCTCTCAGTGCACTTCTTTTCTGATTACCTGGAATTGTGATCCCTGCAGGTGTGAGGACACCATACCTGGCACTGCCCTCTCAGTGCACTTCTATTCTGATTGCCTAGAATGGTTACCCCTGCAGGTGTGAAAACACCAGACCTGGCACTGCCCTCTCAGAGCACTTCTATCCTGATTGCGTAGAATGGTGATCCCTGCAGGTGTGAGAACACAAGAGTGGGCACTGCCCTCTCAGTGCACTTCTATTCTGATTGCCTAGAATGCTGATCCCTGCAGGTGTAAAACAACAGACCTGGCACTGCCATCTCAGAGCACTTCTATCCTGATTGCCTAGAATAGTGATCCCTGCAGGTGTGAGAACACCAGACCTGGCACGGCCCTCTCAGTGCACTTATCCTGATTTCCTAGAATGGTGATCCCTGCAGGTGTGAGAACACCAGACCTGGCACTGCCCTTTCAGTGCACTTCTATTTCGATTGCCTAGAATACTGATCCCTGCAGGTGTGAGAACACCAGACCTGGCACTGCCCTCTCAGTGCACTTCTATTCTGATTTCCTAGGATGGTGATCCCTGCAGGTGTGAGAACACCAGATCTGTCACTGCCCTCTAAGTGCAATTCTATTGTGATTGCCTAGAATAGTGATCCCTGCAGGTGTGAGAACACCATACCTGGCACTGCCCTCTCAGAGCACTTCTACCTTGATTAGCTAGGATGATGATCCCTGCAGGTGTGAGAACACCAGACCTGGCACTGCCCTCTCAGTGCACTTGTATCCTGATTGCCTAGAATGGTGATCCCTGCAGGTGGGAGAACAATAGAGCTGGCACTGCCCTCTCAGTGCACTTCTAATCTGATTTCCTAGGAAGGTGATCCCTGCAGGTGTGAGAACACCAGAACTGGCACTGCCCTCTCAGTGCACTTCTATCCTGATTGCCTAGAATGATGATCCTTGCGGGTGGGAGAACAACAGAGCTGGCACTGCCCTCTTAGTGCACTTCTATTCTGATTTCCTAGGATGCTGATCCCTGCAGGTGTGAGAGTACCAGACCTGGCATTGCCCTCTTGGAGAACTTTTATCCTGATTGCCTAGAATGGTGATCCCTGCAGGTGTGAGAACACCAGACCTGGCACTGCCCTCTCAGTGCAATTCCATTGTGATTGCCTAGAATAGTGATCCCTGCAGGTGTGAGAACACCATACCTGGCACTGCCCTCTCAAAGCACTTCTGCCCTGCTTAGCTAGGATGGTGATCCCTGCATGTGTGAGAACACCACAGCAGGCACTGCCCTCTCCGTGCACTTCTGCCCTGATTAGCTAGGATGGTGATCCCTGCAGGTGTGAGAACACCAGACCTGGCACTGCCCTCTCAGTGCACTTGTATCCCGATTGCCTAGAATGGTGATCTCTGCAGGTGGGAGAACAACAGAGCTGGCACTGCCCTCTCAGTGCACTTCTATCCCGATTGCCTAGAATGGTGATCCCTGCAGGTGGGAGAACAACAGACCTGGCACTGCCCTCTCAGTGCACTTCTATTCTTATTTCCTAGGATGGTGACCCCTGCAGGTGTGAGAACACCAGACCTGGCACTGCCCTCTCAGAGCACTTCTATCCTGATTGCGTAGAATGGTGATCCCTGCAGGTGTGAGAACACAAGAGTGGGCACTGCCCTCTCAGTGCACTTCTATTCTGATTGCCTAGAATGCTGATCCCTGCCGGTGTAAAACAACAGACCTCGCACTGCCATCTCAGTGCACTACTATCTTGATTGCCTAGGATGGTGATCCCTGCAGGTGTGAGAACACCAGACCTGGCACTGCCCTCTCAGCGCACTTCTATTCTGATTGCCTAGGATGGTGATCCCTGTAGGTGTGAGAACACCAGACCTGGCACTGCCCTCTCAGAGCACTTCTATCCTGATTGCCTAGAATGGTGATCCCTGCAGGTGTGAGAACACCAGACCTGGCACTGCCCTCTCAGTGCACTCATCCTGATTGCCTAGAATGGTGATCTCTGCAGGTGTGAGAACACCAGACCTGGCACTGCCCTCTCAGTGCACTTCTATCCTGATTGCCTAGAATGGTGATCCCTGCAGGTGTGAGAACACCAGACCTGGCACTGCCCTTTCAGTGCACTTCTATTTCGATTGCCTAGAATACTGATCCCTGCAGGTGTGAGAACACCAGACCTGGCACTGCCCTCTTAAAGCACTTCTATCCTGATTGACTAGGATGGTGATCCCTGCAGCTTTGAGAAAACCAGGACTGGCACTGCCCTCTCAGAGCACTTCTATCCTGATTGCCTAGAATGGTGATCCCTGCAGGTGTGAGAACACCAGAGCTGGCATTGCCCTCTCAGTGCACTTCTTTTCTGATTGCCTTGAATGGTGACCCCTGCAGGTGTGAGAACACCAGAGTGCACCCTGCCTCTCAGTGCACTTCTATTCTGATTGCCTGGAATTGTGATCCCTGCAGGTGTGAGAACACCATACCTGGCACTGCCTTCTCAGTGTAATTCTATTGTGATTGCCTAGAATGGTGATATCTGCAGGTGTGAGAACACCAAACCTGGCACTGCCCTCTCAGAGCACTCCTATCCTGATTAGCTAGGATGGTGATCCCTGCAGGTGTGAGAACACCAGAGTGGGCACTGACATATCAGTGCACTGTGCCCAGATTGCCTAGAACGGTGATCCCTGCAGGTGTGAGAACACCAAACCTGGCACTGTCCTCTCAGTGCACTTTTGTTCTGATTGCCTAGAATGGTGATTCCTGCAGGTGTGAGAACATCAGAGCGGACACTGCTCTCACAGTGCACTTCTATCCTGAATGCCTAGAATGGTGATCCCTGCATGTGTGAGAACACCAGACCTGACACTGCCCTCTCAGTGCACTTCTATCCCGATTGCCTAGAATGGTGATCCCTGCAGGTGGGAGAACAACAGAGCTGGCAATGCCCTCTCAGTGCACTTCTAGTCTGATTTCCTATGATGGTAATCACTGCAGGTGTGAGAACACAAGACCTGGCACTGCCCTCTCAGTGCACTTCTATCCTGATTGCCTAGAATGGTGATCCTTGCGGGTGGGAGACAACAGAGCTGGCACTGCCCTCTCAGTGCACTTCTATTCTGATTTCCTAGTATGCTGATCCCTGCAGGTGTGAGAATACCAGACCTGGCACTGCCCTCTTAGAGCACTTTTATCCTGATTGCCTAGAATGGTGATCCCTGCAGGTGTGAGAACACCAGACCCGGCACTGCCCTCTCAGAGCACTTCTGCCCAGATTAGCTAGGAAGGTGATACCTGCAGGTGTGAGAACACCAAACCTGGCACTGCCCTCTCAGAGCACTTTTGTCCTGATTGCCTAGAATGGTGTTTCCTGCAGGTGTGAGCAAATCAGAGCGGGCACTGCTCTCACAGTGCACTTCTATCCTGAATGCCTAGAATGGTGATCCCTGCATATGTGAAAACACCAGACCTGGCACTGCCCTCTCAGTGCATTTCTATTCTGATTTCCTAGGATGGTGATCCCTGCAGGTGTGAGAACACCAGACCTGGCACTGCCCTCTCAGTGCACTTCTATCCCGATTGCCTAGAATGGTGATCCCTGCAGGTGGGAGAACAACAGAGCTGGCACTGCCCTCTCAGTGCACATCTATTCTGATTTCCTAGGATGTTGATCCCTGCAGGTGTGAGAACACCAGACCTGGCACTGCCCTCTAAGTGCAATTCTATTGTGATTGCCTAGAATAGTGATCCCTGCAGGTGTGAGAACACCATACCTGGCACTGCCGTCTCAGAGCACTTCTGCCCTGATTAGCTAGGATGATGATCCCTGCAGGTGTGAGAACACCAGACCTGGCACTGCCCTCTCAGTGCACTTGTATCCCGATTGCCTAGAATGGTGATACCTGCAGGTGGGAGAACAACAGAGCTGGCACTGCCCTCTCAGTGCACTTCTAATCTGATTTCCTAGGATGGTGATCCCTGCAGGTGTGAGAACACCAGAACTGGCACTGCCCTCTCAGTGCACTTCTATTCTGATTTCCTAGGATGCTGATCCCTGCAGGTGTGAGAATACCAGACCTGGCATTGCCCTCTTAGAGCATTTTTATCCTGATTGCCTAGAATGGTGATCCCTGCAGGTGTGAGAACACCAGACCTGGCACTGCCCTCTCAGTGCAATTCCATTGTGATTGCCTAGAATAGTGATCCCTGCAGGTGTGAGAACACCATACCTGGCACTGCCCTCTCAGAGCACTTCTGCCCTGATTGGCTAGGATGCTGATCCCTGCAGGTGTGAGAACACCAAACCTGGCACTGCCCTCTCAGAGCACTTTTGTTCTGATTGCCTAGAATGGTGATTCCTGCAGGTGTGAGAAAATCAGAGCGGGCACTGCACTCACAGTGCACTTCTATCCTGAATGCCTAGAATGGTGATCCCTGCATATGTGAGAACACCAGACCTGGCACTGCCCTCTCAGTGCATTTCTATTCTGATTTCCTAGGATGGTGATCCCTGCAGGTGTGAGAACACCAGACCTGGCACTGCCCTCTCAGTGCACTTCTATCCCGATTGCCTAGAATGGTGATCCCTGCAGGTGTGAGAACACCAGAACTGGCACTGCCCTCTCAGTGCACTTCTATTCTGATTTCCTAGGATGCTGATCCCTGCAGGTGTGAGAATACCAGACCTGGCATTGCCCTCTTAGAGCATTTTTATCCTGATTGCCTAGAATGGTGATCCCTGCAGGTGTGAGAACACCAGACCTGGCACTGCCCTCTCAGTGCAATTCCATTGTGATTGCCTAGAATAGTGATCCCTGCAGGTGTGAGAACACCATACCTGGCACCGCCCTCTCAGAGCACTTCTGCCCTGATTGGCTAGGATGCTGATCCCTGCAGGTGTGAGAACACCAAACCTGGCACTGCCCTCTCAGAGCACTTTTGTTCTGATTGCCTAGAATGGTGATTCCTGCAGGTGTGAGAAAATCAGAGCGGGCACTGCACTCACAGTGCACTTCTATCCTGAATGCCTAGAATGGTGATCCCTGCATATGTGAGAACACCAGACCTGGCACTGCCCTCTCAGTGCATTTCTATTCTGATTTCCTAGGATGGTGATCCCTGCAGGTGTGAGAACACCAGACCTGGCACTGCCCTCTCAGTGCACTTCTATCCCGATTGCCTAGAATGGTGATCCCTGCAGGTGGGAGAACAACAGAGCTGGCACTGCCCTCTCAGTGCACATCTATTCTGATTTCCTAGGATGGTGATCCCTGCAGGTGTGAGAACACCAGACCTGGCCCTGCCCTCTAAGTGCAATTCTATTGTGATTGCCTAGAATAGTGATCCCTGCAGGTGTGAGAACACCATACCTGGCACTGCCGTCTCAGAGCACTTCTGCCTTGATTAGCTAGGATGATGATCCCTGCAGGTGTGAGAACACCAGACCTGGCACTGCCCTCTCAGTGCATTTCTATTCTGATTTCCTAGGATGATGATCCCTGCAGGTGTGAGAACACCAGACCTGGCACTGCCCTCTCAGTGCACTTGTATCCCGATTGCCTAGAATGGTGATCCCTGCAGGTGGGAGAACAACAGAGCTGGCACTGCCCTCTCAGTGCACTTCCAATCTGATTTCCTAGGATGGTGATCCCTGCAGGTGTGAGAACACCAGAACTGGCACTGCCCTCTCAGTGCAATTCTATCCCGATTGCCTACAATGGTGATCCTTGCGGGTGGGAGAACAACAGAGCTGGCACTGCCCTCTCAGTGCACGTCTATTCTGATTTCCTAGGATGCTGATCCCTGCAGGTGTGAGAATACCAGACCTGGCACTGCCCTCTTAGAGCACTTTTATCCTGATTGCCTAGAATGGTGATCCCTGCAGGTGTGGGAACACCAGACCTGGCACTGCCCTCTCGGTGCAATTCCATTGTGATTGCCTAGAATAGTGATCCCAGCAGGTGTGAGAACACCATACCTGGAACTGCCCTCTCAGAGCACTTCTGCCCTGATTTGCTAGGATGGTGATCCCTGCAGGTGTGAGAACACCACAGCAGGCAGTGCCCTCTCCGTGCACTTCTGCCCTGATTAGCTAGGATGGTGATCCCTGCAGGTGTGAGAACACCAGACCTGGCACTGCCCTCTCAGTGCACTTGTATCCTGATTGCCTAGAATGGTGATCCCTGCAGGTGGGAGAACAACAGAGCTGGCACTGCCCTCTCAGTGCACTTCTATCCCGATTGCCTAGAATGGTGATCCCTGCAGGTGGGAGAACAACAGACCTGGCACTGCCCTCTCAGTGCACTTCTATTCTTATTTCCTAGGATGGTGATCCCTGCAGGTGTGAGAATACCAGACCTGGCACTGCTGTTTCAGTGCACTTCTATTTCGATTGCCTAGAATACTGATCCCTGCAGGTGTGAGAACACCAGACCTGGCACTGCCCTCTTAAAGCACTTCTATCCTGATTGACGAGGATGGTGATGCCTGCAGCTTTGAGAAAACCAGGACTGGCGCTGCCCTCTCAGAGCACTTCTATCCTGATTGCCTAGAATGGTGATCCCTGCAGGTGTGAGAACACCAGAGCTGGCATTGCCCTCTCAGTGCACTTCTTTTCTGATTGCCTTGAATGGTGACCCCTGCAGGTGTGAGAACACCAGAGTGGACCCTGCCTCTCAGTACACTTCTATTCTGATTGCCTGGAATTGTGATCCCTGCAGGTGTGAGAACACCATACCTAGCACTGCCCTCTCAGTGCAATTCTATTGTGATTGCCTAGAATGGTGATCCCTGCAGGTGTGAGAACACCAAACCTGGCACTGCCCTCTCGGAGCACTCCTATCCTGATTAGCTAGGATGGTGATCCCTACAGGTGTGAGAACACCAGAGCGGGCACTGCCCTATCAGTGCACTGTGCCCAGATTGCCTAGAACGGTGATCCCTGCAGGTGTGAGAACACCAAACCTGTCTCTGCACTCTCAGTGCACTTTTGTCGTGATTGCCTAGAATGGTGATTCCTGCAGGTTTGAGAACATCAGAGCGGGCACTACTCTCACAGTGCACTTCTATCCTGAATGCCTAGAATGGTGATCCCTGCATGTGTGACAACACCAGGCCTGGCACTGCCCTCTCAGTGCACTTCTATCCCGATTGCCTAGAATGGTGATCCCTGCAGGTGGGAGAACAACAGAGCTGGCACTGCCCTCTCAGTGCACTTCTATTCTGATTTCCTAGGATGGTGATCCCTGCAGGTGTGAGAACACCAGATCTGGCACTGCCCTCTAAGTGCAATTCTATTGTGATTGCCTAGAATAGTGATCCCTGCAGGTGTGAGAACACCATACCTGGCACTGCCCTCTCAGAGCACTTCTACCCTGATTAGCTAGGATGGTGATCCCTGCAGGTGTGAGAACACCAGAACTGGCACTGCCCTCTCAGTGCACTTCTATTCTTATTTCCTAGGATGGTGATCCCTGCAGGTGTGAGAATACCAGACCTGGCACTGCCCTTTCAGTGCACTTCTATTTCGATTGCCTAGAATACTGATCCCTGCAGGTGTGAGAACACCAGACCTGGCACTGCCCTCTTAAAGCACTTCTATCCTGATTGACGAGGATGGTGATGCCTGCAGCTTTGAGAAAACCAGGACTGGCACTGCCCTCTCAGAGCACTTCTATCCTGATTGCCTAGAATGGTGATCCCTGCAGGTGTGAGAACACCAGAGCTGGCATTACCCTCTCAGTGCACTTCTTTTCTGATTGCCTTGAATGGTGACCCCTGCAGGTGTGAGAACACCAGAGTGGACCCTGCCTCTCAGTACACTTCTATTCTGATTGCCTGGAATTGTGATCCCTGCAGGTGTGAGAACACCATACCTGGCACTGCCCTCTCAGTGCAATTCTATTGTGATTGCCTAGAATGGTGATCCCTGCAGGTGTGAGAACACCAAACCTGGCACTGCCCTCTCGGAGCACTCCTATCCTGATTAGCTAGGATGGTGATCCCTGCAGGTGTGAGAACACCAGAGCGGGCACTGCCCTACCAGTGCACTGTGCCCAGATTGCCTAGAACGGTGATCCCTGCAGGTGTGAGAACACCAAACCTGGCTCTGCACTCTCAGTGCACTTTTGTCCTGATTGCCTAGAATGGTGATTCCTGCAGGTGTGAGAACATCAGAGCGGGCACTACTCTCACAGTGCACTTCTATCCTGAATGCCTAGAATGGTGATCCCTGCATGTGTGACAACACCAGACCTGGCACTGCCCTCTCAGTGCACTTCTATCCCGATTGCCTAGAATGGTGATCCCTGCAGGTGGGAGAACAACAGAGCTGGCACTGCCCTCTCAGTGCACTTCTATTCTGATTTCCTAGGATGGTGATCCCTGCAGGTGTGAGAACACCAGATCTGGCACTGCCCTCTAAGTGCAATTCTATTGTGATTGCCTAGAATAGTGATCCCTGCAGGTGTGAGAACACCGTACCTGGCACTGCCCTCTCAGAGCACTTCTACCCTGATTAGCTAGGATGATGATCCCTGCAGGTGTGAGAACACCAGACCTGGCACTGCCCTCTCAGTGCACTTCTATTCTTATTTCCTAGGATGGTGATCCCTGCAGGTGTGAGAATACCAGACCTGGCACTGCCCTTTCAGTGCACTTCTATTTCGATTGCCTAGAATACTGATTCCTGCAGGTGTGAGAACACCAGACCTGGCACTGCCCTCTTAAAGCATTTCTATCCTGATTGACGAGGATGGTGATGCCTGCAGCTTTGAGAAAACCAGGACTGGCACTGCCCTCTCAGAGCACTTCTATCCTGATTGCCTAGAATGGTGATCCCTGCAGGTGTGAGAACACCAGAGCTGGCATTGCCCTCTCAGTGCACTTCTTTTCTGATTGCCTTGAATGGTGACCCCTGCAGGTGTGAGAACACCAGAGTGGACCCTGCCTCTCACTACACTTCTATTCTGATTGCCTGGAATTGTGATCCCTGCAGGTGTGAGAACACCATACCTGGCACTGCCCTCTCAGTGCAATTCTATTGTGATTGCCTAGAATGGTGATCCCTGCAGGTGTGAGAACACCAAACCTGGCACTGCCCTCTCAGAGCACTCCTATCCTGATTAGCTAGGATGGTGATCCCTGCAGGTGTGAGAACACCAGAGCGGGCACTGCCCTATCAGTGCACTGTGCCCAGATTGCCTAGAACGGTGATCCCTGCAGGTGTGAGAACACCAAACCTGGCTCTGCACTCTCAGTGCACTTTTGTCCTGATTGCCTAGAATGGTGATTCCTGCAGGTGTGAGAACATCAGAGCGGGCACTACTCTCACAGTGCACTTCTATCCTGAATGCCTAGAATGGTGATCCCTGCATGTGTGACAACACCAGACCTGGCACTGCCCTCTCAGTGCACTTCTATCCCGATTGCCCAGAATGGTGATCCCTGCAGGTGGGAGAACAACAGAGCTGGCACTGCCCTCTCAGTGCACTTCTATTCTGATTTCCTAGGATGGTGATCCCTGCAGGTGTGAGAACACCAGATCTGGCACTGCCCTCTAAGTGCAATTCTATTGTGATTGCCTAGAATAGTGATCCCTGCAGGTGTGAGAACACCATACCTGGCACTGCCCTCTCAGAGCACTTCTACCCTGATTAGCTAGGATGATGATCCCTGCAGGTGTGAGAACACCAGACCTGGCACTGCCCTCTCAGTGCACTTGTATCCTGATTGCCTAGACTGGTGATCCCTGCAGGTGGGAGAACAACAGAGCTGGCACTGCCCTCTCAGTGCACTTCTAATCTGATTTCCTAGGATGGTGATCCCTGCAGGTGTGAGAACACCGTACCTGGCACTGCCCTCTCAGAGCACTTCTACCCTGATTAGCTAGGATGATGATCCCTGCAGGTGTGAGAACACCAGACCTGGCACTGCCCTCTCAGTGCACTTCTATTCTTATTTCCTAGGATGGTGATCCCTGCAGGTGTGAGAATACCAGACCTGGCACTGCCCTTTCAGTGCACTTCTATTTCGATTGCCTAGAATACTGATCCCTGCAGGTGTGAGAACACCAGACCTGGCACTGCCCTCTTAAAGCATTTCTATCCTGATTGACGAGGATGGTGATGCCTGCAGCTTTGAGAAAACCAGGACTGGCACTGCCCTCTCAGAGCACTTCTATCCTGATTGCCTAGAATGGTGATCCCTGCAGGTGTGAGAACACCAGAGCTGGCATTGCCCTCTCAGTGCACTTCTTTTCTGATTGCCTTGAATGGTGACCCCTGCAGGTGTGAGAACCCCAGAGTGGACCCTGCCTCTCAGTACACTTCTATTCTGATTGCCTGGAATTGTGATCCCTGCAGGTGTGAGAACACCATACCTGGCACTGCCCTCTCAGTGCAATTCTATTGTGATTGCCTAGAATGGTGATCCCTGCAGGTGTGAGAACACCAAACCTGGCACTGCCCTCTCAGAGCACTCCTATCCTGATTAGCTAGGATGGTGATCCCTGCAGGTGTGAGAACACCAGAGCGGGCACTGCCCTATCAGTGCACTGTGCCCAGATTGCCTAGAACGGTGATCCCTGCAGGTGTGAGAACACCAAACCTGGCTCTGCACTCTCAGTGCACTTTTGTCCTGATTGCCTAGAATGGTGATTCCTGCAGGTGTGAGAACATCAGAGCGGGCACTACTCTCACAGTGCACTTCTATCCTGAATGCCTAGAATGGTGATCCCTGCATGTGTGACAACACCAGACCTGGCACTGCCCTCTCAGTGCACTTCTATCCCGATTGCCCAGAATGGTGATCCCTGCAGGTGGGAGAACAACAGAGCTGGCACTGCCCTCTCAGTGCACTTCTATTCTGATTTCCTAGGATGGTGATCCCTGCAGGTGTGAGAACACCAGATCTGGCACTGCCCTCTAAGTGCAATTCTATTGTGATTGCCTAGAATAGTGATCCCTGCAGGTGTGAGAACACCATACCTGGCACTGCCCTCTCAGAGCACTTCTACCCTGATTAGCTAGGATGATGATCCCTGCAGGTGTGAGAACACCAGACCTGGCACTGCCCTCTCAGTGCACTTGTATCCTGATTGCCTAGACTGGTGATCCCTGCAGGTGGGAGAACAACAGAGCTGGCACTGCCCTCTCAGTGCACTTCTAATCTGATTTCCTAGGATGGTGATCCCTGCAGGTGTGAGAACACCAGAACTGGCACTGCCCTCTCAGTGCACTTCTATCCCGATTGCCTAGAATGGTGATCCTTGCGGGAGGGAGAACAACAGAGCTGGCACTGCCCTCTCAGTGCACTTCTATTCTGATTTCCTAGGATGCTGATCCCTGCAGGTGTGAGAACACCAAACCTGGCACTGCCCTCTCAGTGCACTTCTGTCCTGATTGCCTATAATGGTGATCCCTGCATGTGTGAGAACACCAGACCTGACACTGCCCTCTCAGTGCATTTCTATTCTGATTTCCTAGGATAATGATCCCTGCAGGTGTGAGAACACCAGACCTGGCACTGCCCTCTCAGTGCACTTCTATCCCGATTGCCTAGAATATGATCCCTGCAGGTGGGAGAACAACAGAGCTGGCAATGCCCTCTCAGTGCACTTCTATTCTGATTTCCTAGGATGGTGATCACTGCAGGTGTGAGAACACCAGACCTGGCACTGCCCTCTCAGTGCACTTCTATCCTGATTGCCTAGAATGGTGATCCTTGCGGGTGGGAGAACAACAGAGCTGGCACTGCCCTCTCAGTGCACTTCTATTCTGATTTCCTAGTATGCTGATCCCTGCAGGTTTGAGAATACCAGACCTGGCACTGCCCTCTTAGAGCACTTTTATCCTGATTGCCTAGAATGGTGATCCCTGCAGGTGTGAGAACACCAGACCTGGCACTGCCCTCTCGGTGCAATTCCATTGTGATTGCCTAGAATAGTGATCCCTGCAGGTGTGAGAACACCATATCCGGCACTGCCCTCTCAGAGCACTTCTGCCCTGATTAGCTAGGATGGTGATCCCTGCAGGTGTGAGAACACCAAACCTGGCACTGCCCTCTCAGAGCACTTTTGTCCTGATTGCCTAGAATGGTGTTTCCTGCAGGTGTGAGAAAATCAGAGCGGGCACTGCTCTCACAATGCACTTCTATCCTGAATGCCTAGAATGGTGAACCCTGCATATGTGAGAACACCAGACCTGGCACTGCCCTCTCAGTGCATTTCTATTCTGATTTCCTAGGATGGTGATCCCTGCAGGTGTGAGAACACCAGACCTGGCACTGCCCTCTCAGTGCACTTCTATCCCGATTGCCTAGAATGGTGATCCCTGCAGGTGGGAGAACAACAGAGCTGGCACTGCCCTCTCAGTGCACATCTATTCTGATTTCCTAGGATGGTGATCCCTGCAGGTGTGAGAACACCAGACCTGCACTGCCCTCTCAGTGCACTTGTATCCCGATTGCCTAGAATGTTGATCCCTGCTGGTGGGAGAACAACAGAGCTGGCACTGCCCTCTCAGTGCACTTCTAATCTGATTTCCTAGGATGGTGATCCCGGCAGGTGTGAGAACACCAGAACTGGCACTGCCCTCTCAGTGCACTTCTTTTCTGATTTCCTAGGATGCTGATCCCTGCAGGTGTGAGAATACCATGACCTGGCACTGCCCTCTTAGAGCAATTTTATCCTGATTGCCTAGAATGGTGATCCCTGCAGGTGTGAGAACACCAGACCTGGCACTGCCCTCTCAGTGAAATTCCATTGTGATTCCCTAGAATAGTGATCCCTGCAGGTGTGAGAACACCATACCTGGCACTGCCCTCTCAGAGCACTTCTGCCCTGATTGGCTAGGATGCTGATCCCTGCAGGTGTGAGAACACCAAACCTGGCACTGCCCTCTCAGAGCACTTTTGTCCTGATTGCCTAGAATGGTGATTCCTGCAGGTGTGAGAAAATCAGAGCGGGCACTGCACTCTCAGTGCATTTCTATTCTGATTTCCTAGGATGGTGATCCCTGCAGGTGTGAGAACACCAGACCTGGCACTGCCCTCTCAGTGCACTTCTATCCCGATTGCCTAGAATGGTGATCCCTGCAGGTGGGAGAACAACAGAGCTGGCACTGCCCTCTCAGTGCACATCTATTCTGATTTCCTAGGATGGTGATCCCTGCAGGTGTGAGAACACCAGACCTGACCCTGCCCTCTAAGTGCAATTCTATTGTGATTGCCTAGAATAGTGATCCCTGCAGGTGTGAGAACACCATACCTGGCACTGCCGTCTCAGAGCACTTCTGCCCTGATTAGCTAGGATGGTGATCCATGCAGGTGTGAGAACACCAGACCTGGCACTGCCCTCTCAGTGCATTTCTATTCTGATTTCCTAGGATGATGATCCCTGCAGGTGTGAGGACACCAGACCTGGCACTGCCCTCTCAGTGCACTTGTATCCCGATTGCCTAGAATGGTGATCCCTGCAGGTGGGAGAACAACAGAGCTGGCACTGCCCTCTCAGTGCACTTCCAATCTGATTTCCTAGGATGGTGATCCCTGCAGGTGTGAGAACACCAGAACTGGCACTGCCCTCTCAGTGCAATTCTATCCCGATTGCCTACAATGGTGATCCTTGCGGGTGGGAGAACAACAGAGCTGGCACTGCCCTCTCAGTGCACGTCTATTCTGATTTCCTAGGATGCTGATCCCTGCAAGTGTGAGAATACCAGACCTGGCACTGCCCTCTTAGAGCACTTTTATCCTGATTGCCTAGAATGGTGATCCCTGCAGGTGTGGGAACACCAGACCTGGCACTGCCCTCTCAGTGCAATTCCATTGTGATTGCCTAGAATAGTGATCCCAGCAGGTGTGAGAACACCATACCTGGAATAGCCCTCTCAGAGCACTTCTGCCCTGATTTGCTAGGATGGTGATCCCTGCAGGTGTGAGAACACCACAGCAGGCACTGCCCTCTCCGTGCACTTCTGCCCTGATTAGCTAGGATGGTGATCCCTGCAGGTGTGAGAACACCAGACCTGGCACTGCCCTCTCAGTGCACTTGTATCCTGATTGCCTAGAATGGTGATCCCTGCAGGTGGGAGAACAACAGAGCTGGCACTGCCCTCTCAGTGCACTTCTATCCCGATTGCCTAGAATGGTGATCCCTGCATGTGTGACGACACCAGACCTGGCACTGCCCTCTCAGTGCACTTCTATCCCGATTGCCGAGAATGGTGATCCCTGCAGGTGGGAGAACAACAGAGCTGGCACTGCCCTATCAGTGCACTTCTATTCTGATTTCCTAGGATGGTGATCCCTGCAGGTGTGAGAACACCAGATCTGGCACTGCCCTCTAAGTGCAATTCTATTGTGATTGCCTAGAATAGTGATCCCTGCAGGTGTGAGAACACCATACCTGGCACTGCCCTCTCAGAGCACTTCTACCCTGATTAGCTAGGATGATGATCCCTGCAGGTGTGAGAACACCAGACCTGGCACTGCCCTCTCAGTGCACTTCTATTCTTATTTCCTAGGATGGTGATCCCTACAGGTGTGAGAATACCAGACCTGGCACTGCCCTTTCAGTGCACTTCTATTTCGATTGCCTAGAATACTGATCCCTGCAGGTGTGAGAACACCAGACCTGGCACTGCCCTCTTAAAGCACTTCTATCCTGTTTGACGAGGATGGTGATGCCTGCAGCTTTGAGAAAACCAGGACTGGCACTGCCCTCTCAGAGCACTTCTATCCTGATTGCCTAGAATGGTGATCCCTGCAGGTGTGAGAACACCAGAGCTGGCATTGCCCTCTCAGTGCACTTCTTTTCTGATTGCCTTGAATGTTGACCCCTGCAGGTGTGAGAACACCAGAGTGGACCCTGCCTCTCAGTACACTTCTATTCTGATTGCCTGGAATTGTGATCCCTGCAGGTGTGAGAACACCATACCTGGCACTGCCCTCTCAGTGCAATTCTATTGTGATTGCCTAGAATGGTGATCCCTGCAGGTGTGAGAACACCAAACCTGGCACTGCCCTCTCGGAGCACTCCTATCCTGATTAGCTAGGATGGTGATCCCTGCAGGTGTGAGAACACCAGAGTGGGCACTGCCCTATCAGTGCACTGTGCCCAGATTGCCTAGAACGGTGATCCCTGCAGGTGTGAGAACACCAAACCTGGCTCTGCACTCTCAGTGCACTTTTGTTCTGATTGCCTAGAATGGTGATTCCTGCAGGTGTGAGAACATCAGAGCGGGCACTACTCTCACAGTGCACTTCTATCCTGAATGCCTAGAATGGTGATCCCTGCATGTGTGACAACACCAGACCTGGCACTGCCCTCTCAGTGCACTTCTATCCCGATTGCCTAGAATGGTGATCCCTGCAGGTGGGAGAACAACAGAGCTGGCACTGCCCTCTCAGTGCACTTCTATTCTGATTTCCTAGGATGGTGATCCCTGCAGGTGTGAGAACACCAGATCTGGCACTGCCCTCTAAGTGCAATTCTATTGTGATTGCCTAGAATAGTGATCACTGCAGGTGTGAGAACACCATACCTGGCACTGCCCTCTCAGAGCACTTCTACCCTGATTAGCTAGGATGATGATCCCTGCAGGTGTGAGAACACCAGACCTGGCACTGCCCTCTCAGTGCACTTCTATTCTTATTTCCTAGGATGGTGATCCCTGCAGGTGTGAGAATACCAGACCTGGCACTGCCCTTTCAGTGCACTTCTATTTCGATTGCCTAGAATACTGATCCCTGCAGGTGTGAGAACACCAGACCTGGCACTGCCCTCTTAAAGCATTTCTATCCTGATTGACGAGGATGGTGATGCCTGCAGCTTTGAGAAAACCAGGACTGGCACTGCCCTCTCAGAGCACTTCTATCCTGATTGCCTAGAATGGTGATCCCTGCAGGTGTGAGAACACCAGAGCTGGCATTGCCCTCTCAGTGCACTTCTTTTCTGATTGCCTTCAATGGTGACCCCTGCAGGTGTGAGAACACCAGAGTGGACCCTGCCTCTCAGTACACTTCTATTCTGATTGCCTGGAATTGTGATCCCTGCAGGTGTGAGAACACCATACCTGGCACTGCCCTCTCAGTGCAATTCTATTGTGATTGCCTAGAATGGTGATCCCTGCAGGTGTGAGAACACCAAACCTGGCACTGCCCTCTCGGAGCACTCCTATCCTGATTAGCTAGGATGGTGATCCCTGCAGGTGTGAGAACACCAGAGCGGGCACTGCCCTATCAGTGCACTGTGCCCAGATTGCCTAGAACGGTGATCCCTGCAGGTGTGAGAACACCAAACCTGGCTCTGCACTCTCAGTGCACTTTTGTCCTGATTGCCTAGAATGGTGATTCCTGCAGGTGTGAGAACATCAGAGCGGGCACTACTCTCACAGTGTACTTCTATCCTGAATGCCTAGAATGGTGATCCCTGCATGTGTGACAACACCAGACCTGGCACTGCCCTCTCAGTGCACTTCTATCCCGATTGCCTAGAATGGTGATCCCTGCAGGTGGGAGAACAACAGAGCTGGCACTGCCCTCTCAGTGCACTTCTATTCTGATTTCCTAGGATGGTGATCCCTGCAGGTGTGAGAACACCAGATCTGGCACTGCCCTCTAAGTGCAATTCTATTGTGATTGCCTAGAATAGTGATCCCTGCAGGTGTGAGAACACCATACCTGGCACTGCCCTCTCAGAGCACTTCTACCCTGATTAGCTAGGATGATGATCCCTGCAGGTGTGAGAACACCAGACCTGGCACTGCCCTCTCAGTGCACTTGTATCCTGATTGCCTAGAATGGTGATCCCTGCAGGTGGGAGAACAACAGAGCTGGCACTGCCCTCTCAGTGCACTTCTAATCTGATTTCCTAGGATGGTGATCCCTGCAGGTGTGAGAACACCAGAACTGGCACTGCCCTCTCAGTGCACTTCTATCCCGATTGCCTAGAATGGTGATCCTTGTGGGAGGGAGAACAACAGAGCTGGCACTGCCCTCTCATTGCACTTCTATTATGATTTCCTAGGATGCTGATCCCTGCAGGTGTGAGAATACCAGACCTGGCACTGCCCTCTTAGAGCACTTTTATCCTGATTGCCTAGAATGGTGATCCCTGCAGGTGTGAGAACACCAGACCTGGTACTGCCCTCTCAGTGCAATTCCATTGTGATTGCCTAGAATAGTGATCCCTGCTGGTGTGAGAACACCATACCTGGCACTGCCCTCTCAAAGCACTTCTGCCCTGCTTAGCTAGGATGGTGATCACCACAGCAGGCACTGCCCTCTCCGTGCACTTCTGCCCTGATTAGCTAGGATGGTGATATCTGCAGGTGTGAGAACACCAAAACTTGGAACTGCCCTCTCAGAGCACTCCTATCCTGATTAGCTAGGATGGTGATCCCTGCAGGTGTGAGAACACCAGAGCGGGCACTGACATATCAGTGCACTGTGCCCAGATTGCCTAGAACGGTGATCCCTGCAGGTGTGAGAACACCAAACCTGGCACTGCCCTCTCAGTGCACTTCTGTCCTGATTGCCTAGAATGGTGATTCCTGCAGGTGTGAGAACATCAGAGCGGGCACTGCTCTCACAGTGCACTTCTATCCTGAATGCCTAGAATGGTGATCCCTGCATGTGTGAGAACACCAGACCTGACACTGCCCTCTCAGTGCATTTCTATTCTGATTTCCTAGGATAATGATCCCTGCAGGTGTGAGAACACCAGACCTGGCACTGCCCTCTCAGTGCACTTCTATCCCGATTGCCTAGAATTATGATCCCTGCAGGTGGGAGAACAACAGAGCTGGCAATGCCCTCTCAGTGCACTTCTATTCTGATTTCCTAGGATGGTGATCACTGCAGGTGTGAGAACACCAGACCTGGCACTGCCCTCTCAGTGCACTTCTATCCTGATTGCCTAGAATGGTGATCCTTGCGAGTGGGAGAACAACAGAGCTGGCACTGCCCTCTCAGTGCACTTCTATTCTGATTTCCTAGTATGCTGATCCCTGCAGGTGTGAGAATACCAGACCTGGCACTGCCCTCTTAGAGCACTTTTATCCTGATTGCCTAGAATGGTGATCCCTGCAGGTGTGAGAACACCAGACCTGGCACTGCCCTCTCGGTGCAATTCCATTGTGATTGCCTAGAATAGTGATCCCTGCAGGTGTGAGAACACCATACCCGGCACTGCCCTCTCAGAGCACTTCTGCCCTGATTAGCTAGGATGGTGATCCCTGCAGGTGTGAGAACACCAAACCTGGCACTGCCCTCTCAGAGCACTTTTGTCCTGATTGCCTAGAATGGTGATTCCTGCAGGTGTGAGAACATCAGAGCGGGCACTACTCTCACAGTGTACTTCTATCCTGAATGCCTAGAATGGTGATCCCTGCATGTGTGACAACACCAGACCTGGCACTGCCCTCTCAGTGCACTTCTATCCCGATTGCCTAGAATGGTGATCCCTGCAGGTGGGAGAACAACAGAGCTGGCACTGCCCTCTCAGTGCACTTCTATTCTGATTTCCTAGGATGGTGATCCCTGCAGGTGTGAGAACACCAGATCTGGCACTGCCCTCTAAGTGCAATTCTATTGTGATTGCCTAGAATAGTGATCCCTGCAGGTGTGAGAACACCATACCTGGCACTGCCCTCTCAGAGCACTTCTACCCTGATTAGCTAGGATGATGATCCCTGCAGGTGTGAGAACACCAGACCTGGCACTGCCCTCTCAGTGCACTTGTATCCTGATTGCCTAGAATGGTGATCCCTGCAGGTGGGAGAACAACAGAGCTGGCACTGCCCTCTCAGTGCACTTCTAATCTGATTTCCTAGGATGGTGATCCCTGCAGGTGTGAGAACACCAGAACTGGCACTGCCCTCTCAGTGCACTTCTATCCCGATTGCCTAGAATGGTGATCCTTGTGGGAGGGAGAACAACAGAGCTGGCACTGCCCTCTCATTGCACTTCTATTATGATTTCCTAGGATGCTGATCCCTGCAGGTGTGAGAATACCAGACCTGGCACTGCCCTCTTAGAGCACTTTTATCCTGATTGCCTAGAATGGTGATCCCTGCAGGTGTGAGAACACCAGACCTGGTACTGCCCTCTCAGTGCAATTCCATTGTGATTGCCTAGAATAGTGATCCCTGCTGGTGTGAGAACACCATACCTGGCACTGCCCTCTCAAAGCACTTCTGCCCTGCTTAGCTAGGATGGTGATCACCACAGCAGGCACTGCCCTCTCCGTGCACTTCTGCCCTGATTAGCTAGGATGGTGATATCTGCAGGTGTGAGAACACCAAAACTTGGAACTGCCCTCTCAGAGCACTCCTATCCTGATTAGCTAGGATGGTGATCCCTGCAGGTGTGAGAACACCAGAGCGGGCACTGACATATCAGTGCACTGTGCCCAGATTGCCTAGAACGGTGATCCCTGCAGGTGTGAGAACACCAAACCTGGCACTGCCCTCTCAGTGCACTTCTGTCCTGATTGCCTAGAATGGTGATTCCTGCAGGTGTGAGAACATCAGAGCGGGCACTGCTCTCACAGTGCACTTCTATCCTGAATGCCTAGAATGGTGATCCCTGCATGTGTGAGAACACCAGACCTGACACTGCCCTCTCAGTGCATTTCTATTCTGATTTCCTAGGATAATGATCCCTGCAGGTGTGAGAACACCAGACCTGGCACTGCCCTCTCAGTGCACTTCTATCCCGATTGCCTAGAATTATGATCCCTGCAGGTGGGAGAACAACAGAGCTGGCAATGCCCTCTCAGTGCACTTCTATTCTGATTTCCTAGGATGGTGATCACTGCAGGTGTGAGAACACCAGACCTGGCACTGCCCTCTCAGTGCACTTCTATCCTGATTGCCTAGAATGGTGATCCTTGCGAGTGGGAGAACAACAGAGCTGGCACTGCCCTCTCAGTGCACTTCTATTCTGATTTCCTAGTATGCTGATCCCTGCAGGTGTGAGAATACCAGACCTGGCACTGCCCTCTTAGAGCACTTTTATCCTGATTGCCTAGAATGGTGATCCCTGCAGGTGTGAGAACACCAGACCTGGCACTGCCCTCTCGGTGCAATTCCATTGTGATTGCCTAGAATAGTGATCCCTGCAGGTGTGAGAACACCATACCCGGCACTGCCCTCTCAGAGCACTTCTGCCCTGATTAGCTAGGATGGTGATCCCTGCAGGTGTGAGAACACCAAACCTGGCACTGCCCTCTCAGAGCACTTTTGTCCTGATTGCCTAGAATGGTGATTCCTGCAGGTGTGAGAACATCAGAGCGGGCACTACTCTCACAGTGTACTTCTATCCTGAATGCCTAGAATGGTGATCCCTGCATGTGTGACAACACCAGACCTGGCACTGCCCTCTCAGTGCACTTCTATCCCGATTGCCTAGAATGGTGATCCCTGCAGGTGGGAGAACAACAGAGCTGGCACTGCCCTCTCAGTGCACTTCTATTCTGATTTCCTAGGATGGTGATCCCTGCAGGTGTGAGAACACCAGATCTGGCACTGCCCTCTAAGTGCAATTCTATTGTGATTGCCTAGAATAGTGATCCCTGCAGGTGTGAGAACACCATACCTGGCACTGCCCTCTCAGAGCACTTCTACCCTGATTAGCTAGGATGATGATCCCTGCAGGTGTGAGAACACCAGACCTGGCACTGCCCTCTCAGTGCACTTGTATCCTGATTGCCTAGAATGGTGATCCCTGCAGGTGGGAGAACAACAGAGCTGGCACTGCCCTCTCAGTGCACTTCTAATCTGATTTCCTAGGATGGTGATCCCTGCAGGTGTGAGAACACCAGAACTGGCACTGCCCTCTCAGTGCACTTCTATCCCGATTGCCTAGAATGGTGATCCTTGTGGGAGGGAGAACAACAGAGCTGGCACTGCCCTCTCATTGCACTTCTATTATGATTTCCTAGGATGCTGATCCCTGCAGGTGTGAGAATACCAGACCTGGCACTGCCCTCTTAGAGCACTTTTATCCTGATTGCCTAGAATGGTGATCCCTGCAGGTGTGAGAACACCAGACCTGGTACTGCCCTCTCAGTGCAATTCCATTGTGATTGCCTAGAATAGTGATCCCTGCTGGTGTGAGAACACCATACCTGGCACTGCCCTCTCAAAGCACTTCTGCCCTGCTTAGCTAGGATGGTGATCACCACAGCAGGCACTGCCCTCTCCGTGCACTTCTGCCCTGATTAGCTAGGATGGTGATATCTGCAGGTGTGAGAACACCAAAACTTGGAACTGCCCTCTCAGAGCACTCCTATCCTGATTAGCTAGGATGGTGATCCCTGCAGGTGTGAGAACACCAGAGCGGGCACTGACATATCAGTGCACTGTGCCCAGATTGCCTAGAACGGTGATCCCTGCAGGTGTGAGAACACCAAACCTGGCACTGCCCTCTCAGTGCACTTCTGTCCTGATTGCCTAGAATGGTGATTCCTGCAGGTGTGAGAACATCAGAGCGGGCACTGCTCTCACAGTGCACTTCTATCCTGAATGCCTAGAATGGTGATCCCTGCATGTGTGAGAACACCAGACCTGACACTGCCCTCTCAGTGCATTTCTATTCTGATTTCCTAGGATAATGATCCCTGCAGGTGTGAGAACACCAGACCTGGCACTGCCCTCTCAGTGCACTTCTATCCCGATTGCCTAGAATTATGATCCCTGCAGGTGGGAGAACAACAGAGCTGGCAATGCCCTCTCAGTGCACTTCTATTCTGATTTCCTAGGATGGTGATCACTGCAGGTGTGAGAACACCAGACCTGGCACTGCCCTCTCAGTGCACTTCTATCCTGATTGCCTAGAATGGTGATCCTTGCGAGTGGGAGAACAACAGAGCTGGCACTGCCCTCTCAGTGCACTTCTATTCTGATTTCCTAGTATGCTGATCCCTGCAGGTGTGAGAATACCAGACCTGGCACTGCCCTCTTAGAGCACTTTTATCCTGATTGCCTAGAATGGTGATCCCTGCAGGTGTGAGAACACCAGACCTGGCACTGCCCTCTCGGTGCAATTCCATTGTGATTGCCTAGAATAGTGATCCCTGCAGGTGTGAGAACACCATACCCGGCACTGCCCTCTCAGAGCACTTCTGCCCTGATTAGCTAGGATGGTGATCCCTGCAGGTGTGAGAACACCAAACCTGGCACTGCCCTCTCAGAGCACTTTTGTCCTGATTGCCTAGAATGGTGATTCCTGCAGGTGTGAGAACATCAGAGCGGGCACTACTCTCACAGTGTACTTCTATCCTGAATGCCTAGAATGGTGATCCCTGCATGTGTGACAACACCAGACCTGGCACTGCCCTCTCAGTGCACTTCTATCCCGATTGCCTAGAATGGTGATCCCTGCAGGTGGGAGAACAACAGAGCTGGCACTGCCCTCTCAGTGCACTTCTATTCTGATTTCCTAGGATGGTGATCCCTGCAGGTGTGAGAACACCAGATCTGGCACTGCCCTCTAAGTGCAATTCTATTGTGATTGCCTAGAATAGTGATCCCTGCAGGTGTGAGAACACCATACCTGGCACTGCCCTCTCAGAGCACTTCTACCCTGATTAGCTAGGATGATGATCCCTGCAGGTGTGAGAACACCAGACCTGGCACTGCCCTCTCAGTGCACTTGTATCCTGATTGCCTAGAATGGTGATCCCTGCAGGTGGGAGAACAACAGAGCTGGCACTGCCCTCTCAGTGCACTTCTAATCTGATTTCCTAGGATGGTGATCCCTGCAGGTGTGAGAACACCAGAACTGGCACTGCCCTCTCAGTGCACTTCTATCCCGATTGCCTAGAATGGTGATCCTTGTGGGAGGGAGAACAACAGAGCTGGCACTGCCCTCTCATTGCACTTCTATTATGATTTCCTAGGATGCTGATCCCTGCAGGTGTGAGAATACCAGACCTGGCACTGCCCTCTTAGAGCACTTTTATCCTGATTGCCTAGAATGGTGATCCCTGCAGGTGTGAGAACACCAGACCTGGTACTGCCCTCTCAGTGCAATTCCATTGTGATTGCCTAGAATAGTGATCCCTGCTGGTGTGAGAACACCATACCTGGCACTGCCCTCTCAAAGCACTTCTGCCCTGCTTAGCTAGGATGGTGATCACCACAGCAGGCACTGCCCTCTCCGTGCACTTCTGCCCTGATTAGCTAGGATGGTGATATCTGCAGGTGTGAGAACACCAAAACTTGGAACTGCCCTCTCAGAGCACTCCTATCCTGATTAGCTAGGATGGTGATCCCTGCAGGTGTGAGAACACCAGAGCGGGCACTGACATATCAGTGCACTGTGCCCAGATTGCCTAGAACGGTGATCCCTGCAGGTGTGAGAACACCAAACCTGGCACTGCCCTCTCAGTGCACTTCTGTCCTGATTGCCTAGAATGGTGATTCCTGCAGGTGTGAGAACATCAGAGCGGGCACTGCTCTCACAGTGCACTTCTATCCTGAATGCCTAGAATGGTGATCCCTGCATGTGTGAGAACACCAGACCTGACACTGCCCTCTCAGTGCATTTCTATTCTGATTTCCTAGGATAATGATCCCTGCAGGTGTGAGAACACCAGACCTGGCACTGCCCTCTCAGTGCACTTCTATCCCGATTGCCTAGAATTATGATCCCTGCAGGTGGGAGAACAACAGAGCTGGCAATGCCCTCTCAGTGCACTTCTATTCTGATTTCCTAGGATGGTGATCACTGCAGGTGTGAGAACACCAGACCTGGCACTGCCCTCTCAGTGCACTTCTATCCTGATTGCCTAGAATGGTGATCCTTGCGAGTGGGAGAACAACAGAGCTGGCACTGCCCTCTCAGTGCACTTCTATTCTGATTTCCTAGTATGCTGATCCCTGCAGGTGTGAGAATACCAGACCTGGCACTGCCCTCTTAGAGCACTTTTATCCTGATTGCCTAGAATGGTGATCCCTGCAGGTGTGAGAACACCAGACCTGGCACTGCCCTCTCGGTGCAATTCCATTGTGATTGCCTAGAATAGTGATCCCTGCAGGTGTGAGAACACCATACCCGGCACTGCCCTCTCAGAGCACTTCTGCCCTGATTAGCTAGGATGGTGATCCCTGCAGGTGTGAGAACACCAAACCTGGCACTGCCCTCTCAGAGCACTTTTGTCCTGATTGCCTAGAATGGTGTTTCCTGCAGGTGTGAGAAAATCAGAGCGGGCACTGCTCTCACAGTGCACTTCTATCCTGAATGCCTAGAATGGTGATCCCTGCATATGTGAGAACACCAGACCTGGCACTGCCCTCTCCGTGCATTTCTATTCTGATTTCCTAGGATGGTGATCCCTGCAGGTGTGAGAACACCAGACCTGGCACTGCCCTCTCAGTGCACTTGTATCCCGATTGCCTAGAATGGTGATCCCTGCAGGTGGGAGAACAACAGAGCTGGCACTGCCCTCTCAGTGCACATCTATTCTGATTTCCTAGGATGGTGATCCCTGCAGGTGTGAGAACACCAGACCTGCACTGCCCTCTCAGTGCACTTGTATCCCGATTGCCTAGAATGGTGATCCCTGCAGGTGGGAGAACAACAGAGCTGGCACTGCCCTCTCAGTGCACTTCTAATCTGATTTCCTAGGATGGTGATCCCTGCAGGTGTGAGAACACCAGAACTGGCACTGCCCTCTCAGTGCACTTCTTTTCTGATTTCCTAGGATGCTGATCCCTGCAGGTGTGAGAATACCAGACCTGGCACTGCCCTCTTAGAGCACTTTTATCCTGATTGCCTAGAATGGTGATCCCTGCAGGTGTGAGAACACCAGACCTGGCACTGCCCTCTCAGTGGAATTCCATTGTGATTGCCTAGAATAGTGATCCATGCAGGTGTGAGAACACCATACCTGGCACTGCCCTCTCAGAGCCCTTCTGCCCTGATTAGCTAGGATGGTGATCCCTGCAGGTGTGAGAACACCAAACCTGGCACTGCCCTCTCAGAGCACTTTTGTCCTGATTGCCTAGAATGGTGATTCCTGCAGGTGTGAGAAAATCAGAGCGGGCACTGCACTCACAGTGCACTTCTATCCTGAATTCCTAGAATGCTGATCCCTGCATATGTGAGAACACCAGACCTGGCACTGCCCTCTCAGTGCATTTCTATTCTGATTTCCTAGGATGGTGATCCCTGCAGGTGTGAGAACACCAGACCTGGCACTGCCCTCTCAGTGCACTTCTATCCCGATTGCCTAGAATGGTGATCCCTGCAGTTGGGAGAACAACAGAGCTGGCACTGCCCTCTCAGTGCACATCTATTCTGATTTACTAGGATGGTGATCCCTGCAGGTGTGAGAACACCAGACCTGGCCCTGCCCTCTAAGTGCAATTCTATTGTGATTGCCTAGAATAGTGATCCCTGCAGGTGTGAGAACACCATACCTGGCACTGCCGTCTCAGAGCACTTCTGCCCTGATTTGCTAGGATGATGATCCCTGCAGGTGTGAGAACACCACAGCATGCACTGCCCTCTCAGTGCACTTGTATCCCGATTGCCTAGAATGGTGATCCCTGCAGTTGGGAGAACAACAGAGCTGGCACTGCCCTCTCAGTGCACTTCTAATCTGATTTCCTAGGATGGTGATCCCTGCAGGTGTGAGAACACCAGAACTGGCACTGCCCTCTCAGTGCAATTCTATCCCGATTGCCTACAATGGTGATCCTTGCGGGTGGGAGAACAACAGAGCTGGCACTGCCCTCTCAGTGCACGTCTATTCTGATTTCCTAGGATGCTGATCCCTGCAGGTGTGAGAATACCAGACCTGGGACTGCCCTCTTAGAGCACTATTATCCTGATTGCCTAGAATGGTGATCCCTGCAGGTGTGAGAACACCAGACCTGGCACTTCCCTCTCAGTGCAATTCCATTGTGATTGCCTAGAATAGTGATCCCAGCAGGTGTGAGAACACCATACCTGGAACTGCCCTCTCAGAGCACTTCTGCCCTGATTAGCTAGGATGGTGATCCCTGCAGGTGTGAGAACACCACAGCAGGCACTGCCCTCTCCGTGCACTTCTGCCCTGATTAGCTAGGATGGTGATCCCTGCAGGTGTGAGAACACCAGACCTGGCACTGCCCTCTCAGTGCACTTGTATCCTGATTGCCTAGAATGATGATCCCTGCGGGTGGGAGAACAACAGGGCTGGCACTGCCCTCTCAGTGCACTTCTATCCCGATTGCCTAGAATGGTGATCCCTGCAGGTGGGAGAACAACAGACCTGGCACTGCCCTCTCAGTGCACTTCTATTCTTATTTCCTAGGATGGTGATCCCTGCAGGTGTGAGAACACCAGAGCAGGCACTGCCCTCTCAGTGCACTTCTATCCTGATTGCCTAGAATGGTGATCCCTGCAGGTGTGAGAACACCAGACCTGGCACTGCCCTCTCAGAGCACTTCTATCCTGATTGCGTATAATGGTGATGCCTGCAGGTGTGAGAACACCAGAGCTGGCACTGCCCTCTCAGTGCACTTCTATCCCGATTGCCTAGAATGGTGATCCCTGCAGGTGGGAGAACAACAGACCTGGCACTGCCCTCTCAGTGCACTTCTATTCTTATTTCCTAGGATGGTGATCCCTGCAGGTGTGAGAACACCAATGCAGGCACTGCCATCTCATTGCACTACTATCTTGATTGCCTAGGATGGTGATCCCTGCAGGTGTGAGAACACCAGACCTGGCACTGCCCTCTCAGCGCACTTCTATTCTGATTGCCTAGGATGGTGATCCCTGTAGGTGTGAGAACACCAGACCTGGCACTGCCCTCTCAGAGCACTTCCATCCTGATTGCCTAGAATAGTGATCCCTGCAGGTGTGAGAACACCAGACCTGGCACGGCCCTCTCAGTGCACTTATCCTGATTGCTTAGAATGGTGATCCCTGCAGGTGTGAGAACACCAGACCTGGCACTGCCCTTTCAGTGCACTTCTGTTTCGATTGCCTAGAATACTGATCCCTGCAGGTGTGGGAACACCAGACCTGGCACTGCCCTCTTAAAGCACATCTATCCTGATTGACTAGGATGGTGATCCCTGCAGCTTTGAGAAAACCAGGACTGGCACTGCCCTCTCAGAGCACTTCTATCCTGATTGCCTAGAATGGTGATCCCTGCAGGTGTGAGAACACCAGAGCTGGCATTGCCCTCTCAGTGCACTTCTTTTCTGATTGCCTTGAATGGTGACCCCTGCAGGTGTGAGAACACCAGAGTGGACCCTGCCTCTCAGTACACTTCTATTCTGATTGCCTGGAATTGTGATCCCTGCAGGTGTGAGAACACCATACCTGGCACTGCCCTCTCAGGTCAATTCTATTGTGATTGCCTAGAATGGTGATCCCTGCAGGTGTGAGAACACCAAACCTGGCACTGCCCTCTCGGAGCACTCCTATCTTGATTAGCTAGGATGGTGATCCCTGCAGGTGTGAGAACACCAGAGCGGGCACTGCCCTATCAGTGCACTGTGCCCAGATTGCCTAGAACAGTGATCCCTGCAGGTGTTAGAACACCAAACCTGGCTCTGCACTCTCAGTGCACTTTTGTCCTGATTGCCTAGAATGGTGATTCCTGCAGGTGTGAGAACATCAGAGCGGGCACTTCTCTCACAGTGCACTTCTATCCTGAATGCCTAGAATGGTGATCCCTGCATGTGTGACAGCACCAGACCTGGCACGCCCTCTCAGTGCACTTCTATCCCGATTGCCTAGAATGGTGATCCCTGCAGGTGGGAGAACAACAGAGCTGGTACTGCCCTCTCACTGCACTTCTATTCTGATTTCCTAGGATGGTGATCCCTGCAGGTGTGAGAACACTAAATCTGGCACTGCCCTCTAAGTGCAATTCTATTGTGATTGCCTAGAATAGTGATCCCTGCAGGTGTGAGAACACCATACCTGGCACTGCCCTCTCAGAGCACTTCTGCCCTGATTAGCTAGGATGATGATCCCTGCAGGTGTGAGAACACCAGACCTGGCACTGCCCTCTCCGTGCACTTCTGCCCTGATTGCCTAGAATGGTGATCACTGCAAGTGTGAGAACACCAGAGCAGGCACTGCCCTCTCAGTGCACTTCTATCCTGATTGCCAAGAATGGTGATCCCTGCAGGTGTGAGAACACTATGCCTGGCACTGACCCCTGAGAGCATTTCTATCCTGATTGCCTAGAATGCTGATCCCTGCAAGTTTGAGAACACGAGTACTGGCACTGCCATCTCAGTGCACTTCTATCTTGATTGCCTAGGATGGTGATCCCTGCAGGTGTGAGAACACCAGACCTGGCACTGCCCTCTTAGAGCACTTCTATTCTGATTGCCTAGGATGGTGATCCCTGTAGGTGTGAGAACACCAGACCTGGCACTGCCCTCTCAGAGCACTTCTATCCTGATTGCCTAGAATGGTGATCCCTGCAGGTGTGGGAACACCAGACCTGGCACTGCCGTCTCAGAGCACTTATCCTGATTGCCTAGAATGGTTATCCCTGCAGGTGTGAGAACACCAGACCTAGCACTGCCGTCTCAGTGCACGTCTATCCTGATTGCCTAGAATGGTGATCCCTGCAGGTGTGAGAACGCCTGACCTGACACTGCCCTTTCACTGCACTCCTATTTCAATTGCCTAGAATACTGATCCCTGCAGGTAGGTGTGAGAACACCAGACCTGGCACTACCCTCTCAGAGCACTTCTATCCTGATTGCCTAGAATGGTGATCCCTGCAGGTGTGAGAACACCAGAGCGGGCACTGACATATCAGTGCACTGTGCCCAAATTGCCTAGAACGGTGATCCCTGCAGGTGTGAGAACACCAAACCTGGCACTGCCCTCTCAGTGCACTTCTGTCCTGATTGCCTAGAATGGTGATTCCTGCAGGTGTGAGAACATCAGAGCGGGCACTGCTCTCACAGTGCACTTCTATCCTGAATGCCTAGAATGGTGATCCCTGCATGTGTGAGAACACCAGACCTGACACTGCCCTCTCAGTGCATTTCTATTCTGATTTCCTAGGATAATGATCCCTGCAGGTGTGAGAACACCAGACCTGGCACTGCCCTCTCAGTGCACTTCTATCCCGATTGCCTAGAATTATGATCCCTGCAGGTGGGAGAACAACAGAGCTGGCAATGCCCTCTCAGTGCACTTCTATTCTGATTTCCTAGGATGGTGATCACTGCAGGTGTGAGAACACCAGACCTGGCACTGCCCTCTCAGTGCACTTCTATCCTGATTGCCTAGAATGGTGATCCTTGCGGGTGGGAGAACAACAGAGCTGGCACTGCCCTCTCAGTGCACTTCTATTCTGATTTCCTAGTATGCTGATCCCTGCAGGTGTGAGAATACCAGACCTGGCACTGCCCTCTTAGAGCACTTTTATCCTGATTGCCTAGAATGGTGATCCCTGCAGGTGTGAGAACACCAGACCTGGCACTGCCCTCTCGGTGCAATTCCATTGTGATTGCCTAGAATAGTGATCCCTGCAGGTGTTAGAACACCATACCCGGCACTGCCCTCTCAGAGCACTTCTGCCCTGATTAGCTAGGATGGTGATCCCTGCAGGTGTGAGAACACCAAACCTGGCACTGCCCTCTCAGAGCACTTTTGTCCTGATTGCCTAGAATGGTGTTTCCTGCAGGTGTGAGAAAATCAGAGCGGGCACTGCTCTCACAATGCACTTCTATCCTGAATGCCTAGAATGGTGATCCCTGCATATGTGAGAACACCAGACCTGGCACTGCCCTCTCCGTGCATTTCTATTCTGATTTCCTAGGATGGTGATCCCTGCAGGTGTGAGAACACCAGACCTGGCACTGCCCTCTCAGTGCACTTGTATCCCGATTGCCTAGAATGGTGATCCCTGCAGGTGGGAGAACAACAGAGCTGGCACTGCCCTCTCAGTGCACTTCTAATCTGATTTCCTAGGATGGTGATCCCTGCAGGTGTGAGAACACCAGAACTGGCACTGCCCTCTCAGTGCACTTCTTTTCTGATTTCCTAGGATGCTGATCCCTGCAGGTGTGAGAATACCAGACCTGGCACTGCCCTCTTAGAGCACTTTTATCCTGATTGCCTAGAATGGTGATCCCTGCAGGTGTGAGAACAGCAGACCTGGCACTGCCCTCTCAGTGGAATTCCATTGTGATTGCCTAGAATAGTGATCCATGCAGGTGTGAGAACACCATACCTGGCACTGCCCTCTCAGAGCACTTCTGCCCTGATTAGCTAGGATGGTGATCCCTGCAGGTGTGAGAACACCAAACCTGGCACTGCCCTCTCAGAGCACTTTTGTCCTGATTGCCTAGAATGGTGATTCCTGCAGGTGTGAGAAAATCAGAGCGGGCACTGCACTCACAGTGCACTTCTATCCTGAATTCCTAGAATGGTGATCCCTGCATATGTGAGAACACCAGACCTGGCACTGCCCTCTCAGTGCATTTCTATTCTGATTTCCTAGGATGGTGATCCCTGCAGGTGTGAGAACACCAGACCTGGCACTGCCCTCTCAGTGCACTTGTATCCCGATTGCCTAGAATGGTGATCCCTGCAGGTGGGAGAACAACAGAGCTGGCACTGCCCTCTCAGTGCACTTCTAATCTGATTTCCTAGGATGGTGATCACTGCAGGTGGGAGAACAATAGAGCTGGCACTGCCCTCTCAGTGCACTTCTAATCTGATTTCCTAGGAAGGTGATCCCTGCAGGTGTGAGAACACCAGAACTGGCACTGCCCTCTCAGTGCAATTCTATCCCGATTGCCTACAATGGTGATCCTTGCGGGTGGGAGAACAACAGAGCTGGCACTGCCCTCTCAGTGCACGTCTATTCTGATTTCCTAGGATGCTGATCCCTGCAGGTGTGAGAATACCAGACCTGGGACTGCCCTCTTAGAGCACTATTATCCTGATTGCCTAGAATGGTGATCCCTGCAGGTGTGAGAACACCAGACCTGGCACTTCCATCTCAGTGCAATTCCATTGTGATTGCCTAGAATAGTGATCCCAGCAGGTGTGAGAACACCATACCTGGAACTTCCCTCTCAGAGCACTTCTGCCCTGATTAGCTAGGATGGTGATCCCTGCAGGTGTGAGAACACCACAGCAGGCACTGCCCTCTCCGTGCACTTCTGCCCTGATTAGCTAGGATGGTGATCCCTGCAGGTGTGAGAACACCAGACCTGGCACTGCCCTCTCAGTGCACGTGTATCCTGATTGCCTAGAATGATGATCCCTGCGGGTGGGAGAACAACAGAGCTGGCACTGCCCTCTCAGTGCACTTCTATCCCGATTGCCTAGAATGGTGATCCCTGCAGGTGGGAGAACAACAGACCTGGCACTGCCCTCTCAGTGCACTTCTATTCTTATTTCCTAGGATGGTGATCCCTGCAGGTGTGAGAACACCAGAGCAGGCACTGCCCTCTCAGTGCACTTCTATCCTGATTGCCTAGAATGGTGATCCCTGCAGGTGTGAGAACACCAGACCTGGCACTGCCCTCTCAGAGCACTTCTATCCTGATTGCGTATAATGGTGATGCCTGCAGGTGTGAGAACACCAGAGCTGGCACTGCCCTCTCAGTGCACTTCTATCCCGATTGCCTAGAATGGTGATCCCTGCAGGTGGGAGAACAACAGACCTGGCACTGCCCTCTCAGTGCACTTCTATTCTTATTTCCTAGGATGGTGATCCCTGCAGGTGTGAGAACACCAGAGCAGGCACTGCCATCTCATTGCACTACTATCTTGATTGCCTAGGATGGTGATCCCTGCAGGTGTGAGAACACCAGACCTGGCACTGCCCTCTCAGCGCACTTCTATTCTGATTGCCTAGGATGGTGATCCCTGTAGGTGTGAGAACACCAGACCTGGCACTGCCCTCTCAGAGCACTTCCATCCTGATTGCCTAGAATAGTAATCCCTGCAGGTGTGAGAACACCAGACCTGGCACGGCCCTCTCAGTGCACTTATCCTGATTGCTTAGAATGGTGATCCCTGCAGGTGTGAGAACACCAGACCTGGCACTGCCCTTTCAGTGCACTTCTGTTTCGATTGCCTAGAATACTGATCCCTGCAGGTGTGAGAACACCAGACCTGGCACTGCCCTCTTAAAGCACTTCTATCCTGATTGACTAGGATGGTGATCCCTGCAGCTTTGAGAAAACCAGGACTGGCACTGCCCTCTCAGAGCACTTCTATCCTGATTGCCTAGAATGGTGATCCCTGCAGGTGTGAGAACACCAGAGCTGGCATTGCCCTCTCAGTGCACTTCTTTTCTGATTGCCTTGAATGGTGACCCCTGCAGGTGTGAGAACACCAGAGTGGACCCTGCCTCTCAGTACACTTCTATTCTGATTGCCTGGAATTGTGATCCCTGCAGGTGTAAGAACACCATACCTGGCACTGCCCTCTCAGTGCAATTCTATTGTGATTGCCTAGAATGGTGATCCCTGCAGGTGTAAGAACACCATACCTGGCACTGCCCTCTCGGAGCACTCCTATCTTGATTAGCTAGGATGGTGATCCCTGCAGGTGTGAGAACACCAGAGCGGGCACTGCCCTATCAGTGCACTGTGCCCAGATTGCCTAGAACAGTGATCCCTGCAGGTGTTAGAACACCAAACCTGACTCTGCACTCTCAGTGCACTTTTGTCCTGATTGCCTAGAATGGTGATTCCTGCAGGTGTGAGAACATCAGAGCGGGCACTTCTCTCACAGTGCACTTCTGTCCTGAATGCCTAGAATGGTGATCCCTGCATGTGTGACAACACCAGACCTGGCACGCCCTCTCAGTGCACTTCTATCCCGATTGCCTAGAATGGTGATCCCTGCAGGTGGGAGAACAACAGAGCTGGCACTGCCCTCTCAGTGCACTTCTATTCTGATTTCCTAGGATGGTGATCCCTGCAGGTGTGAGAACACTAAATCTGGCACTGCCCTCTAAGTGCAATTCTATTGTGATTGCCTAGAATAGTGATCCCTGCAGGTGTGAGAACACCATACCTGGCACTGCCCTCTCAGAGCACTTCTGCCCTGATTAGCTAGGATGATGATCCCTGCAGGTGTGAGAACACCAGACCTGGCACTGCCCTCTCCGTGCACTTCTGCCCTGATTGCCTAGAATGGTGATCACTGCAAGTGTGAGAACACCAGAGCAGGCACTGCCCTCTCAGTGCACTTCTATCCTGATTGCCAAGAATGGTGATCCCTGCAGGTGTGAGAACACTATGCCTGGCACTGACGCCTGAGAGCATTTCTATCCTGATTGCCTAGAATGCTGATCCCTGCAAGTTTGAGAACACGAGTACTGGCACTGCCATCTCAGTGCACTTCTATCTTGATTGCCTAGGATGGTGATCCCTGCAGGTGTGAGAACACCAGACCTGGCACTGCCCTCTTAGAGCACTTCTATTCTGATTGCCTAGGATGGTGATCCCTGTAGGTGTGAGAACACCAGACCTGGCACTGCCGTCTCAGAGCACTTATCCTGATTGCCTAGAATGGTTATCCCTGCAGGTGTGAGAACACCAGACCTAGCACTGCCGTCTCAGTGCACGTCTATCCTGATTGCCTAGAATGGTGATCCCTGCAGGTGTGAGAACGCCCGACCTGACACTGCCCTTTCACTGCACTCCTATTTCAATTGCCTAGAATACTGATCCCTGCAGGTAGGTGTGAGAACACCAGACCTGGCACTACCCTCTCAGAGCACTTCTATCCTCATTGCCTAGAATGGTGATCCCTGCAGGTGTGAGAACACCAGACCTGGCACTTCCCTCTCAGAGCACTTATCCTGATTGACTAGCATGGTGATCCCTGCAAGTTTGAGAACACCAGGACTGGCACTGCACTCCCAGAGCATTTCTATCCTGATTGCCTAGAATGGTGATCCCTGCAGGTGAGAGAACACCAGAGCTGGCATTGCCCTCTCAGTGCACTTCTTTTCTGATTGCCTTGAATCGTGACCCCTGCAGGTGTGAGAACAGCAGAGTGGACCCTGCCTCTCAGTGCAATTCTTTTCTGATTGCCTGGAATTGTGATCCCTTCAGGTGTGAGGACACCATACCTGGCACTGCCCTCTCAGTGCACTTCTATTCTGATTGCCTAGAATGGTTACCCCTTCAGGTGTGAGAACACCAAACCTGGCACTGCCCTCTCAGTGCACTTCTGTCCTGATTGCCTAGAATGGTGATCCCTGCAGGTGTGAGAACACCAGACCTGGCACTGCCCTCTCAGAGCACTTCTATCCTGATTGCGTAGAATGGTGATCCCTGCAGGTGTGAGAACACAAGAGTGGGCACTGCCCTCTCAGTGCACTTCTATTCTGATTGCCTAGAATGTTGATCCCTGTAGGTGTAAAACAACAGACCTGGCACTGCCATCTCAGGGCACTTCTATCCTGATTGCCTAGAATAGTGATCCCTGCAGGTGTGAGAACACCAGACCTGGCACGGCCCTCTCAGTGCACTTATCCTGATTGCCTAGAATGGTGATCCCTGCAGGTTTGAGAACACCAGACTTGGCACTGCCCTTTCAGTGCACTTCTATTTCGATTGCCTAGAATACTGATCCCTGCAGGTGTGAGAACACCAGACCTGGCACTGCCCTCTTAAAGCACTTCTATCCTGATTGACTAGGATGGTGATCCCTGCAGCTTTGTGAAAACCAGGACTGGCACTGCCCTCTCAGAGCACTTCTATCCTGATTGCCTAGAATGGTGATCCCTGCAGGTGTGAGAACACCAGAGCTGGCATTGCCCTCTCAGTGCACTTCTTTTCTGATTGCCTTGAATGGTGACCCCTGCAGGTGTGAGAACACCAGAGTGGACCCTGCCTCTCAGTACACTTCTATTCTGATTGCCTGGAATTGTGATCCCTGCAGGTGTGAGAACACCATACCTGGCACTGCCCTCTCGGAGCACTCCTATCCTGATTAGCTAGGATGGTGATCCCTGCAGGTGTGAGAACACCAAACCTGGCACTGCCCTCTCAGTGCACTTCTGTCCTGATTGCCTAGAATGGTGATCCCTGCAGGTGTGAGAACACAAGACCTGGCACTGCCCTCTCAGAGCACTTCTATTCTGATTGCCTAGAATGGTGACCCCTGCAGGTGTGAGAACACCAGACCTGGCACTGCCCTCTCAGAGCACTTCTATCCTGATTGCGTAGAATGGTGATCCCTGCAGGTGTGAGAACACAAGAGCGGGCACTGCCCTATCAGTGCACTGTGCCCAGATTGCCTAGAACGGTGATCCCTGCAGGTGTGAGAACACCAAACCTGGCTCTGCACTCTCAGTGCACTTCTATCCTGAATGCCTAGAATGGTGATCCCTGCATGTGTGACAACACCAGACCTGGCACTGCCCTCTCAGTGCACTTCTATCCCGATTGCCTAGAATGGTGATCCCTGCAGGTGGGAGAACAACAGAGCTGGCACTGCCCTCTCAGTGCACTTCTATTCTGATTTCCTAGGATGGTGATCCCTGCAGGTGTGAGAACACCAGATCTGGCACTGCCCTCTAAGTGCAATTCTATTGTGATTGCCTAGAATAGTGATCCCTGCAGTTGTGAGAACACCATACCTGGCACTGCCCTCTCAGAGCACTTCTACCCTGATTAGCTAGGATGATGATCCCTGCAGGTGTGAGAACACCAGACCTGGAACTGCCCTCTCAGTGCACTTGTATCCTGATTGCCTAGAATGGTGATCCCTGCAGGTGGGAGAACAACGGAGCTGGCACTGCCCTCTCAGTGCACTTCTAATCTGATTTCCTAGGATGGTGATCCCTGCAGGTGTGAGAACACCAGAACTGGCACTGCCCTCTCCGTGCACTTCTATCCCGATTGCCTAGAATGGTGATCCTTGCGGGTGGGAAAACAACAGAGCTGGCACTGCCCTCTCAGTGCACTTCTATCCCGATTGCCTAGAATGGTGATCCTTGCGGGTGGGAGAATACCAGACCTGGCACTGCCCTCTCAGTGCACTTCTATTCTTATTTCCTAGGATGGTGATCCCTGCAGGTGTGAGAATACCAGACCTGGCACTGCCCTCTCAGTGCAATTCCATTGTGATTGCCTAGAATAGTGATCCCTGCAGGTGTGAGAACACCAGACCTGGCACTGCCCTCTCCGTGCACTTCTATCCTGATTGCCAAAAATGGTGATCCCTGCAGGTGTGAGAACACTATGCCTGGCACTGACCCCTGAGAGCATTTCTATCCTGATTGCCTAGAATGCTGATCCCTGCAAGTTTGAGAACACGAGTACTGGCACTGCCATCTCAGTGCACTTCTATCTTGATTGCCTAGGATGGTGATCCCTGCAGGTGTGAGAACACCAGACCTGGCACTGCCCTCTTAGAGCACTTCTATTCTGATTGCCTAGGATGGTGATCCCTGTAGGTGTGAGAACACCAGACCTGGCACTGCCCTCTCAGAGCACTTCTATCCTGATTGCCTAGAATGGTGATCCCTGCAGGTGTGGGAACACCAGACCTGGCACTGCCCTCTCAGAGCACTTATCCTGATTGCCTAGAATGGTTATCCCTGCAGGTGTGAGAACACCAGACCTAGCACTGCCGTCTCAGTGCACGTCTATCCTGATTGCCTAGAATGGTGATCCCTGCAGGTGTGAGAACGCCCGACCTGACACTGCCCTTTCACTGCACTCCTATTTCAATTGCCTAGAATACTGATCCCTGCAGGTAGGTTTGAGAACACCAGGACTGGCACTGCACTCCCAGAGCATTTCTATCCTGATTGCCTAGAATGGTGATCCCTGCAGGTGAGAGAACACCAGAGCTGGCATTGCCCTCTCAGTGCACTTCTTTTCTGATTGCCTTGAATCGTGACCCCTGCAGGTGTGAGAACAGCGGAGTGGACCCTGCCTCTCAGTGCACTTCTTTTCTGATTGCCTGGAATTGTGATCCCTGCAGGTGTGAGGACACCATACCTGGCACTGCCCTCTCAGTGCACTTCTATTCTGATTGCCTAGAATGGTTACCCCTGCAGGTGTGAGAACACCAGACCTGGCACTGCCCTCTCAGTGCACTTCTGTCCTGATTGCCTAGAATGGTGATCCCTGCAGGTGTGAGAACACCAGACCTGGCACTGCCCTCTCAGAGCACTTCTATTCTGATTGCCTAGAATGGTGACCCCTGCAGGTGTGAGAACACCAGACCTGGTACTGCCCTCTCAGAGCACTTCTATCCTGATTGCGTAGAATGGTGATCCCTGCAGGTGTGAGAGCACAAGAGTGGGCACTGCCCTCTCAGTGCACTTCTATTCTGATTGCCTAGAATGCTGATCCCTGCAGGTGTAAAACAACAGACCTGGCACTGCCATCTCAGAGCACTTCTATCCTGATTGCCTAGAATAGTGATCCCTGCAGGTGTGAGAACACCAGACCTGGCACGGCCCTCTCAGTGCACTTATCCTGATTGCCTAGAATGGTGATCCCTGCAGGTTTGAGAACACCAGACTTGGCACTGCCCTTTCAGTGCACTTCTATTTCGATTGCCTAGAATACTGATCCCTGCAGGTGTGAGAACACCAGACCTGGCACTGCCCTCTTAAAGCACTTCTATCCTGATTGACTAGGATGGTGATCCCTGCAGCTTTGAGAAAACCAGGACTGGCACTGCCCTCTCAGAGCACTTCTATCCTGATTGCCTAGAATGGTGATCCCTGCAGGTGTGAGAACACCAGAGCTGGCATTGCCCTCTCAGGGCACTTCTTTTCTGATTGCCTTGAATGGTGACCCCTGCAGGTGTGAGAACACCAGAGTGGACCCTGCCTCTCAGTACACTTCTATTCTGATTGCCTGGAATTGTGATCCCTGCAGGTGTGAGAACACCATACCTGGCACTGCCCTCTCAGTGCAATTCTATTGTGATTGCCTAGAATGGTGATCCCTGCAGGTGTGAGAATACCAAACCTGGCACTGCCCTCTCGGAGCACTCCTATCCTGATTAGCTAGGATGGTGATCCCTGCAGGTGTGAGAACACCAGAGCGGGCACTGCCCTATCAGTGCACTGTGCCCAGATTGCCTAGAACGGTGATCCCTGCAGGTGTGAGAACACCAAACCTGGCTCTGCACTCTCAGTGCACTTCTAATCTGATTTCCTAGGATGGTGATCCCTGCAGGTGTGAGAACACCAGAACTGGCACTGCCCACTCCGTGCACTTCTATCCTGATTGCCTAGAATGGTGATCCCTGCAGGTGTGGGAACACCAGACCTGGCACTGCCCTCTCAGAGCACTTATCCTGATTGCCTAGAATGGTTATCCCTGCAGGTGTGAGAACCCCAGACCTGGCACTGCCCTCTCAGTTCACGTCTATCCTGATTGCCTAGAATGGTGATCCCTGCAGGTGTGAGAACGCCCGACCTGACACTGCCCTTTCACTGCACTCCTATTTCGATTGCCTAGAATACTGATCCCTGCAGGTAGGTGTGAGAACACCAGACCTGGCACTGCCCTCTCAGAGCACTTCTATCCTGATTGCCTAGAATGCTGATCCCTGCAAGTTTGAGAACACGAGGACTGGCACTGCCATCTCAGTGCACTTCTATCTTGATTGCCTAGGATGGTGATCCCTGCAGGTGTGAGAACACCAGACCTGGCACTGCCCTCTTAGAGCACTTCTATTCTGATTGCCTAGGATGGTGATCCCTGTAGGTGTGAGAACACCAGACCTGGCACTGCCCTCTCAGAGCACTTCTATCCTGATTGCCTAGAATGGTGATCCCTGCAGGTGTGGGAACACCAGACCTGGCACTGCCCTCTCAGAGCACTTATCCTGATTGCCTAGAATGGTTATCCCTGCAGGTGTGAGAACCCCAGACCTGGCACTGCCCTCTCAGTTCACGTCTATCCTGATTGCCTAGAATGGTGATCCCTGCAGGTGTGAGAACGCCCGACCTGACACTGCCCTTTCACTGCACTCCTATTTCGATTGCCTAGAATACTGATCCCTGCAGGTAGGTGTGAGAACACCAGACCTGGCACTGCCCTCTCAGAGCACTTCTATCCTGATTGCCTAGAATGGTGATCCCTGCAGGTGTGAGAACACCAGACCTGGCATTTCCCTCTCAGAGCACTTATCCTGATTGACTAGCATGGTGATCCCTGCAAGTTTGAGAACACCAGGACTGGCACTGCACTCCCAGAGCATTTCTATCCTGATTACCTAGAATGGTGATCCCTGCAGGTGAGAGAACACCAGAGCTGGCATTGCCCTCTCAGTGCACTTCTTTTCTGATTGCCTTGAATCGTGACCCCTGCAGGTGTGAGAACACTGGAGTGGACCCTGCCTCTCAGTGCACTTCTTTTCTGATTGCCTGGAATTGTGATCCCTGCAGGTGTGAGGACACCATGGCCCTCATTACGACCCTTGCGGAAATTGACTGACCGGACCGCAACAGCGTAAATAGCGTTTCCGCCATTGCACGAAGGAGCAAAGTGCGGCTAATTACGACCCATCGGGCACGAGCATTACGCCATGGCGGAATCCGAAAGGCTGCGATGGCGGAAATGACCCCAAAACGGCCCTTACCGCCGCCGTACGCTGCACCAGGTGCAATACCGCCACCCATCTTAGCGGTCACCGTAATGAGCGGGCACCGTAATGAGCGGGCACCGCAAATTACGGGCACCGTAAATATACGGAAACGGAAGTAAAAGCATGTGGCCGGAACGGGAAACAGCACGCCGCACAACTATAAAATCCGAATCCCAACACAACCATTAAAAATCCGACCCTGACACACATCCCAACCCGTTAGCAACCCCAGTTAAAAAAATAAATATGGGAAAGGTAGCCAAGAAAGCGTGTGATCGCAAGCGGCAGGTCCACTTCTCCCGAGAGGAACTGACCGTGCTGACCGAGACCCTGCAGGAAAATGCCGCCGTCGTCTTCTCCAGTCAAATGACCAGGACGGCCCTTGCCAACAAGAAGGCCATATGGGCCCTTGTGGCACAGCGCGTAAGTGCGGTGGGGACAACACCCCGCACGCCACAGCAATGTCGCAAGCGGTGGGACGACCTGCGGATCCGCGTACGCAGCATACTTTCTGCGAACAGGAACATCGCCACAGCTACCGGGGGGGGATCAGAGTCGCCCATCAAGTTGACCCCCTGGGAGGAGATCTGCGCCTCCACCATAGGAATGGAGAGCATAGAGGGAGTCGGAGGGATGGAGAAAGGAGTGCCGACATCCGGAGAATCAGGTAGGTTTGCCAAGAGAAACAATGCGAAATCCACAAACCACGAACATGTGCAGTACCATGTGACCCCATAGTGCAATACATACTTAGCGCTGACAGCGCCCTCTAAAAGTCAGAATGAATAAACAAATTAATCAAGATGCCATAAACAACCCCTACATGTGCAGCATGCACCCCCTAACTGCAGGCAGCCAAATGAATGCATCCTCAATCCACACGAAAATGAGACCACCTCCAAGGCCCAGTCCCATATCAGCCTCATGTACCACCCCAATGCATTTGATACGTTGCCATTCCAAATCCGACAGACCCATAACTAACGCTCGCCCCTCTTTACTCCACCACAGGGTCCGATACCAACGACGAGCTGCAGGACACCCCTACCAGCACGCCTGCAAAGAGGGCCAGGACCAACGTCCCAAGAGCCTCCACCTCAGGTGCAAGGATCAAGACACGGCAGCAGCAGGAATCAAGTGCCAGCACACTGGAGGGGACTGCAACAGGCACCCCAGCAGCCAGCAAGTCCACAACCCCAGCACCACAGGTCCCCCCAAAGAACGTATCTGATGGCACTGCCTCTGGTGGTAGCAGCACCATAGGTGACACAGCTGTCATGCCAGCATGCTCCGACACGGAAAACAGTGCTGGCGACGTAGGTACCATCCATGACCTTTCCCAATCCCCCTGCATGTTCCATCCCCTACACCATGACGAAACCACGCAGAGGCACCCTGAAGACGACGACTGGCCAACCCCCACAAGTCCTGTGCCAAGGCAACATGTGTTGAGCAGCCCCCCTGTCACACCACCGCAAATGTCCATGGCCCAGCAGAGGCAACAGTCCCTCGACCTGCTGATCGAGCAACAGCAGGAAGCGTCCACGCTACTCAAGGACCATGCAAATGAATGCGGGGGTTCCAGGGCAGCCATGGAAACATCCACCGAGACACTCAGGGCACAAATAGAGAAAAGTAGTGAGAGCCTCAGGGGAGAAATGGAGAGAAGCACCGAGAGCCTGAGAGCACAAATGGAGAAAAGCACCGAGAGCCTGAGGGGGGAACTGCATGCGACGTCCAAAGACGTTTGTGCTGAACTTGCTGCTGTGCGCCGTGTGCTCTCGGAGCTCTCACAAACCCTCAGAGACATGCATGGACGCGAGCAGGCAGAGACGTCATCCGTGGCAAGTTCCGTCCAGGGCAGCCCCCAACGCAGATCTGGCAGGAACCTGCGCTCCACGGGCAGGGGTGCCCCTGATACCCGTAGAGGGGGCTTGCAATAGCGTCTACCCACGGGCAGCATGCATATCTGGACACTGGTGTTGGGGGGGGAGGAAGTAGGGTGGAGGGGGTGTGTTGGGCTTCACTGGGTGGCGGGTCCATAGGGTGTATGAATCAAATCACATTAACAATACAGCACTTCATTATCATCCAATGACATGTGTGGACATTGATATTTGCGTACGAGGCCTTCATAGGCGTACAGTCCACTATGTGCCTGTACTACACACACACAGTGCCACAGGTCCCCTTTCCGTGTAATAGGCACCATGCGTGGTTGCTAGAAGCATGCATCTATGATGCTCTGTCGGATTGCACGTGCATCCTGTGCCTCATGGACTCCCTGGGGTGCCTCCACATCCCCACCCTCATCATCATCATCTTCAGGTGCATGCAGTACAGCGTCAGGGGGCATGGGCACATTCCTACGTATGCACATGTTGTGCAGCATGACACATGCCATGACCATCTTAGAAACCCTCTCATGGCTGTACATGAGTGCCCCGCCAGACCTGCTGAGGCTGCGGAAACGAGCCTTCAGTAGGCCGAATGCCTGTTCAATGACCACACGGCTACGTGAGTGGGCATGGTTGTAGTCCTCCTCATGCTGGTTCTGTGGGTTCCGGATTGGTGTAAGGAGCCATCTCTTCAGTGGATACCCGGCATCACCTGTATGGGACGAATAAAGGGTGTCAGTGGAATGATAGTGCTAAGTAGCCCCCCCCCCCTCCTGCAAGGTCATTGACGCATCAAATGGGCCACGATGTCATGCATGGAATGAGACTCACCGAGTAGCCAGGATCTGTGCCCTGCGTGTCGCTCCATGTAGCGTGGTATTCTTGTGTTCCTCAGGACCATAGAATCATGGGTAGATCCTGGAAATCTGGCACAACAATGCGTAAAGATCTTGTTGGAGTCACACACCATTTGCACATTGATTGAATGAAATTGTTTCCGGTTGCGGTACTGGACCTCCATGGCATGTGGGACAACCAATTCAACATGGGTGCAGTCGATGGCACCAATGCAACCCGGGATGCCGCCAAGTGCATGGAATCCCACCTTTGCGTTGGTAATCTCCTGGTACGTGCGTGGTAGTGTGATGTGGTCGTCGGCGTGCTTCAGGAGGGCATCGTGCACTTGGGAGAGTGTCCGTGAGAACAGTGGCTGTGAAATGCCATGCAACTGTCCCACTGTGTGCTGGTAGGTGCCTGTGGCCAGGAAGTGGAGTACAGACACCACCTTCAGTAGGGGTGGGATGGCGGTTGGGCTATCTATCATGCTCACGAGGTCAGCATGTGTCATGTCCACAATGGCGATTATGGTGTCCCGGTCCAAACGGTAGAGGGTGTGGATCTGCTCAGCAGTGAGGTTGAACGGATCAGCTCGGAGGCGTGGGATTGCGGGCCGCCTGCGTGGTGGTAGTGGCAGTGCTTGTGGGCCTTGCTGACCCTGCCTTGCCCTCCTCCTCCTCCTTCTCCTCCGTCTCCCCTGTGCGCCCGGTTGTTGTACCTGTTGTTGTTCGTCGTCTTCTTGTAGTTGTAGCACTTGCAGTGCTATCTGGTGCCCCAGGCCCAACATCGCTAGTCCTGCCGGTAGCATTTTGGAGTGGGAGTGGTTGTGGGAGGGGTTTGGGTCTGCTATATATGTGCTGTCGGCCTGTATGGCCTCCACCTGTGCTGATTGAATGAATCTGTGGCAGATGCAATCCCTTCTGGCCGAGCACGTCCCGCACGTAAGGCTGCATTTGGCCGCATGGCATCTTGGGATTGGAATCATGCATCAAATCCCGATGGCAGTGTGATGTACTTTGACTGATTTTCATGCTATGCTCCCATTGTTACACATGCTATGATTGCAGCCGCTTACATACCTGTGAAGAGTCAGTGGTATGTAGGGCTCGATCGATGGCCGACCCTCATGCAGCACAGTATCGTACTTCACCGACGGGCGTGGCGTCCCATTTGTGATTGCAGCCAGTTAGCATTATGACACACAGCCGCACTACATTGATGTAATTGTGAATGCAAGCGTTCACAGAAGCCTTTTCGACGTAATGTTGCAAGTGAGGAATTCGAAGGCCAGGATTTTTGGTTGCGAAGTAGCGGTGAGGAGACGCCCACAGGTCTGCCTGGAAATGTAACGTTCTATTGTTGAATGTCCTTGGGACAGGGCCCATAACGAGCAAGCAATGAATGACATGAATTGAATGGGATGCGCAATAGCGTAGTGGACGATAAGGCAGGACGTTCCCAAGTCCATCTAGCTTCACGACACTACAGATCCGGCCAGGAGCACAGTGGTTTTTGCAGACTGCATTACGCACAGACGCGATGGAAGTTTCACATATTATGTGAGTGAATGTTCATGCGTTTTCATTGCGGGATGAGGGAATGATGAATGGATGCATGGACAGATGATTCCATTTAGGGTCTGCCATGTACATGTGTTTTTTGATTCAATCCCCTTCCCCTGCGCTATGTGATGCAAGGCTGCCATAGTGGGACTTACGTCTATCTGCCCTTGTCGGATCCTCCCTGTCTCGACGCGCCTTCATACACTTGTGTCTAGGCACGTTACTAATCCCATGTCATGGGTTCTATCTTGACGGACGCATGCACAGTAACCGACGTTGCCAATGGTGTATTAACCTCGATTGGTTTCGTTATGTATCGATACTGATTTAGGGGTGTGTATATTCCTTTGGAGTGGGCTAGCATGCATATGGGTGTGGATTTGGTGTGTTGAATGAAGATAGTGATGCATCATGTGTCATGTAGTGCAATCGGTTAATTTGTGTTTCATTTTGGTGACAGGTATCTCCTGCCCTATTGCAGATGCCATCTGTACGCCACTCCTCCAGATGGTTTTTACTCTCGACACCTGCAGCTTCGGGTGAATCAGTGGAGCAGCATTACGATCTTATGGGACGATCGCCAATGGGCCACATGCCCTTACGCTGTTCTGGTGGCTAGGTGCAACATTTCGGCCTTTCAGCTGGACTAGTGCCTGCCTCATGGGACGGACCTGCGGTTCTTGCCGCTTCCATGTTGCCTTTTGGAACGTTGATGTTGGCCCTGTGTGCCATGATGGTACAGGGCGTCACACAAGTGGAAGCTGGTCAATTATTGCAGATGCAGCCCTCGGTGATGATGGATGTTTTGGTGTTATTTTACAAATTGCTGTGAGGCCTTTGTCATTTGGATGTGCATTTAAATTGTATTCCGATATTTGGCGTGTTGCGTTATTCTTTGCAGGTGATGTGGCGATTTTCGATTTGTGGCGGTATGTATTGCGAGATGATCTGCATTGTGTTCCGCCTTCTGAGTTGAGTTGTGTGGTACAGTACTGGCCGCTTTTGCCTACGTAGCACAGTGTGGTCACGGATAGGGGCTGCCATTGTGACTGTTTACATGATGTGCTGTTCAGGGGCGGGGGATTGGCTTTTGGCCGACTGGTGCCTGTCAGCCAGGTCGATTGATGGTATGATGGGATGTTCAGAATGTGGCTGGTCACAGGTGCCTGTGTTTGCGTGCGTTTGTTGGAGGGGGACTGGGGTCATGTCCATTGGAATAGCTTCTGTATTCATGCCATCTGTGCCCTGCAGCTCCCATCGGCCCCTCTTGGGATGTGCCTGGCTGCTCAGTCACTCTGCCAACTTGTGTGGTACATGCTTCTGCTGATGGTTGGTTTGTTTACTGGCAAGAGTACAGGTCTGGTGCAATCCCCCTCAGGATGCTGTTTTGGATGTTGCCTTGCGCTGGTGGCAAGCGATGGGGGACTACTGTTGTTTTGTGTCATGTGTTCTTGATTTCCATTTTGATGTCTTGTACCTTCACATGCCTGTGCTGCATCAGTACGGCTATGGTGAAATGCCGTACATGGATGCCCACTCACGGGGCGCTTCGAACACCTGCATGCATTTCTACGTTGGCATGCATGGGTGAATTGTAGATTTCACTGGTTGCATGGTGTGAGTACATTGCGCCTGCCAGGAGTTGTGCAATGTGGCCAGGGAGTGGAGTACAGGCACTCAGTGGGCCATTTACGGTTGGTTCACGATGCCGTATTTCTCGCCATGGCGGAATGGTCCATTCCGCCATGCCTGATGGCGTTAGGTACATGTCCGCTAGGGTCGGAATTGGCGTACCGTTGCACCATGGTGGTGTTTGCGGTTTGGCATGGTGCGCGCGCGCGTGCTTAGTGCAGTTAGCGTTGGCGTTCACTACGGTGTCGCTAATGGCTTCGTACTTTGCGGTGACGGGTCATAGTCGCACCGAGCGCTTTTCGATGGCGGTATTGCATTTCCGCCATCGTTTTCCCCTTTCCGCCAGGGTCGTAATGAGGCCCCATATCTGGCACTGCCCGCCCAGTGCACTTCTATTCTGATTGCCTAGAATGGTTACCCCTGCAGGTGTGAGAACACCAGACCTAGCACTGCCCCCTCAGTGCGCTTCTGTCCTGATTACCTAGAATGGTAATCCCTGCAGGTGTGAGAACACCAGACCTGGCACTGCCCTCTCAGAGCACTTCTATTCTGATTGCATAGAATGGTGACCCCTGCAGGTGTGAGAACACCAGACCTGGCACGGCCCTCTCAGTGCTCTTATCCTGATTGCCTAGAATGGCGATCCCTGCAGGTGTGAGAACACCAGACCTGGCACTGCCCTTTCAGTGCACTTCTATTTCGATTGACTAGAATACTGATCCCTGCAGGTGTGAGAACACCAGACCTGGCACTGCCCTCTTAAAGCACTTCTATCCTGATTGCCTGGAATGGTGATCCCTGCAGGTGTGAGAACACCAGAGCTGGCATTGCCCTCTCAGTGCACTTCTTTTCTGATTGCCCTGAATGGTCACCCCTGCAGGTGTGAGAACACCAGAGTGGACCCTGCCTCTCAGTACACTTATATTCTGATTGCCTGGAATTGTGATCCCTGCAGGTGTCAGAACACCATACCTGGCACTGCCCTCTCAGTGCAATTCTATTGTGATTGCCTAGAATGGTGATCCCTGCAGGTGTGAGAACACCAAACCTGGCACTGCCCTCTCGGAGCACTCCTATCCTGATTAGCTAGGATGGTGATCCCTGCAGGTGTGAGAACACCAGAGCGGGCACTGCCCTATCAGTGAACTGTGCCCAGATTGCCTAGAACGGTGATCCCTGCAGGTGTGAGAACACCAAACCTGGCTCTGCACTCTCAGTGCACTTTTTTCCTGATTGCCTAGAATGGTGATTCCTGCAGGTGTGAGAACATCAGAGCGGGCACTGCTCTCACAGTGCACTTCTATCCTGAATGCCTAGAATGGTGATCCCTGCATGTGTGACAACACCAGACCTGGCACTGCCCTCTCAGTGCACTTCTAATCCGATTGCCTAGAATGGTGATCCCTGCAGGTGGGAGAACAACAGAGCTGGCACTGCCCTCTCAGTGCACTTCTATTCTGATTTCCTTGGATGGTGATCCCTGCAGGTGTGAGAACACCAGATCTGGCACTGCCCTCTAAGTGCAATTCTATTGTGATTGCCTAGAATAGTGATCCCTGCAGGTGTGAGAACACCATACCTGGCACTGCCATCTCAGAGCACTTCTACCCTGATTAGCTAGGATGATGATCCCTGCAGGTGTGAGAACGCCCGACCTGACACTGCCCTTTCACTGCACTCCTATTTCAATTGCCTAGAATACTGATCCCTGCAGGTAGGTTTGAGAACACCAGGACTGGCACTGCACTCCCAGAGCATTTCTATCCTGATTGCCTAGAATGGTGATCCCTGCAGGTGAGAGAACACCAGAGCTGGCATTGCCCTCTCAGTGCACTTCTTTTCTGATTGCCTTGAATCGTGACCCCTGCAGGTGTGAGAACAGCGGAGTGGACCCTGCCTCTCAGTGCACTTCTTTTCTGATTGCCTGGAATTGTGATCCCTGCAGGTGTGAGGACACCATACCTGGCACTGCCCTCTCAGTGCACTTCTATTCTGATTGCCTAGAATGGTTACCCCTGCAGGTGTGAGAACACCAGACCTGGCACTGCCCTCTCAGTGCACTTCTGTCCTGATTGCCTAGAATGGTGATCCCTGCAGGTGTGAGAACACCAGACCTGGCACTGCCCTCTCAGAGCACTTCTATTCTGATTGCCTAGAATGGTGACCCCTGCAGGTGTGAGAACACCAGACCTGGTACTGCCCTCTCAGAGCACTTCTATCCTGATTGCGTAGAATGGTGATCCCTGCAGGTGTGAGAGCACAAGAGTGGGCACTGCCCTCTCAGTGCACTTCTATTCTGATTGCCTAGAATGCTGATCCCTGCAGGTGTAAAACAACAGACCTGGCACTGCCATCTCAGAGCACTTCTATCCTGATTGCCTAGAATAGTGATCCCTGCAGGTGTGAGAACACCAGACCTGGCACGGCCCTCTCAGTGCACTTATCCTGATTGCCTAGAATGGTGATCCCTGCAGGTTTGAGAACACCAGACTTGGCACTGCCCTTTCAGTGCACTTCTATTTCGATTGCCTAGAATACTGATCCCTGCAGGTGTGAGAACACCAGACCTGGCACTGCCCTCTTAAAGCACTTCTATCCTGATTGACTAGGATGGTGATCCCTGCAGCTTTGAGAAAACCAGGACTGGCACTGCCCTCTCAGAGCACTTCTATCCTGATTGCCTAGAATGGTTATCCCTGCAGGTGTGAGAACACCAGAGCTGGCATTGCCCTCTCAGGGCACTTCTTTTCTGATTGCCTTGAATGGTGACCCCTGCAGGTGTGAGAACACCAGAGTGGACCCTGCCTCTCAGTACACTTCTATTCTGATTGCCTGGAATTGTGATCCCTGCAGGTGTGAGAACACCATACCTGGCACTGCCCTCTCAGTGCAATTCTATTGTGATTGCCTAGAATGGTGATCCCTGCAGGTGTGAGAATACCAAACCTGGCACTGCCCTCTCGGAGCACTCCTATCCTGATTAGCTAGGATGGTGATCCCTGCAGGTGTGAGAACACCAGAGCGGGCACTGCCCTATCAGTGCACTGTGCCCAGATTGCCTAGAACGGTGATCCCTGCAGGTGTGAGAACACCAAACCTGGCTCTGCACTCTCAGTGCACTTCTATCCTGAATGCCTAGAATGGTGATCCCTGCATGTGTGACAACACCAGACCTGGCACTGCCCTCTCAGTGCACATCTATCCCGATTGCCTAGAATAGTGATCCCTGCAGGTGGGAGAACAACAGAGCTGGCACTGCCCTCTCAGTGCACTTCTATTCTGATTTCCTAGGATGATGATCCCTGCAGGTGTGAGAACACCAGATCTGGCACTGCCCTCTAAGTGCAATTCTATTGTGATTGCCTAGAATAGTGATCCCTGCAGGTGTGAGAACACCATACCTGGCACTGCCCTCTCAGAGCACTTCTACCTTGATTAGCTAGGATGATGATCCCTGCAGGTGTGAGAACACCAGACCTGGCACTGCCCTCTCAGTGCACTTGTATCCTGATTGCCTAGAATGGTGATCCCTGCAGGTGGGAGAACAACAGAGCTGGCACTGCCCTCTCAGTGCACTTCTAATCTGATTTCCTAGGATGGTGATCCCTGCAGGTGTGAGAACACCAGAACTGGCACTGCCCACTCCGTGCACTTCTATCCTGATTGCCTAGAATGGTGATCCCTGCAGGTGTGGGAACACCAGACCTGGCACTGCCCTCTCAGAGCACTTATCCTGATTGCCTAGAATGGTTATCCCTGCAGGTGTGAGAACCCCAGACCTGGCACTGCCCTCTCAGTTCACGTCTATCCTGATTGCCTAGAATGGTGATCCCTGCAGGTGTGAGAACGCCCGACCTGACACTGCCCTTTCACTGCACTCCTATTTCGATTGCCTAGAATACTGATCCCTGCAGGTAGGTGTGAGAACACCAGACCTGGCACTGCCCTCTCAGAGCACTTCTATCCTGATTGCCTAGAATGCTGATCCCTGCAAGTTTGAGAACACGAGGACTGGCACTGCCATCTCAGTGCACTTCTATCTTGATTGCCTAGGATGGTGATCCCTGCAGGTGTGAGAACACCAGACCTGGCACTGCCCTCTTAGAGCACTTCTATTCTGATTGCCTAGGATGGTGATCCCTGTAGGTGTGAGAACACCAGACCTGGCACTGCCCTCTCAGAGCACTTCTATCCTGATTGCCTAGAATGGTGATCCCTGCAGGTGTGGGAACACCAGACCTGGCACTGCCCTCTCAGAGCACTTATCCTGATTGCCTAGAATGGTTATCCCTGCAGGTGTGAGAACCCCAGACCTGGCACTGCCCTCTCAGTTCACGTCTATCCTGATTGCCTAGAATGGTGATCCCTGCAGGTGTGAGAACGCCCGACCTGACACTGCCCTTTCACTGCACTCCTATTTCGATTGCCTAGAATACTGATCCCTGCAGGTAGGTGTGAGAACACCAGACCTGGCACTGCCCTCTCAGAGCACTTCTATCCTGATTGCCTAGAATGGTGATCCCTGCAGGTGTGAGAACACCAGACCTGGCATTTCCCTCTCAGAGCACTTATCCTGATTGACTAGCATGGTGATCCCTGCAAGTTTGAGAACACCAGGACTGGCACTGCACTCCCAGAGCATTTCTATCCTGATTACCTAGAATGGTGATCCCTGCAGGTGAGAGAACACCAGAGCTGGCATTGCCCTCTCAGTGCACTTCTTTTCTGATTGCCTTGAATCGTGACCCCTGCAGGTGTGAGAACACTGGAGTGGACCCTGCCTCTCAGTGCACTTCTTTTCTGATTGCCTGGAATTGTGATCCCTGCAGGTGTGAGGACACCATATCTGGCACTGCCCGCCCAGTGCACTTCTATTCTGATTGCCTAGAATGGTTACCCCTGCAGGTGTGAGAACACCAGACCTAGCACTGCCCCCTCAGTGCGCTTCTGTCCTGATTACCTAGAATGGTAATCCCTGCAGGTGTGAGAACACCAGACCTGGCACTGCCCTCTCAGAGCACTTCTATTCTGATTGCCTAGAATGGTGACCCCTGCAGGTGTGAGAACACCAGACCTGGCACGGCCCTCTCAGTGCTCTTATCCTGATTGCCTAGAATGGCGATCCCTGCAGGTGTGAGAACACCAGACCTGGCACTGCCCTTTCAGTGCACTTCTATTTCGATTGACTAGAATACTGATCCCTGCAGGTGTGAGAACACCAGACCTGGCACTGCCCTCTTAAAGCACTTCTATCCTGATTGCCTGGAATGGTGATCCCTGCAGGTGTGAGAACACCAGAGCTGGCATTGCCCTCTCAGTGCACTTCTTTTCTGATTGCCCTGAATGGTCACCCCTGCAGGTGTGAGAACACCAGAGTGGACCCTGCCTCTCAGTACACTTCTATTCTGATTGCCTGGAATTGTGATCCCTGCAGGTGTCAGAACACCATACCTGGCACTGCCCTCTCAGTGCAATTCTATTGTGATTGCCTAGAATGGTGATCCCTGCAGGTGTGAGAACACCAAACCTGGCACTGCCCTCTCGGAGCACTCCTATCCTGATTAGCTAGGATGGTGATCCCTGCAGGTGTGAGAACACCAGAGCGGGCACTGCCCTATCAGTGAACTGTGCCCAGATTGCCTAGAACGGTGATCCCTGCAGGTGTGAGAACACCAAACCTGGCTCTGCACTCTCAGTGCACTTTTTTCCTGATTGCCTAGAATGGTGATTCCTGCAGGTGTGAGAACATCAGAGCGGGCACTGCTCTCACAGTGCACTTCTATCCTGAATGCCTAGAATGGTGATCCCTGCATGTGTGACAACACCAGACCTGGCACTGCCCTCTCAGTGCACTTCTAATCCGATTGCCTAGAATGGTGATCCCTGCAGGTGGGAGAACAACAGAGCTGGCACTGCCCTCTCAGTGCACTTCTATTCTGATTTCCTTGGATGGTGATCCCTGCAGGTGTGAGAACACCAGATCTGGCACTGCCCTCTAAGTGCAATTCTATTGTGATTGCCTAGAATAGTGATCCCTGCAGGTGTGAGAACACCATACCTGGCACTGCCATCTCAGAGCACTTCTACCCTGATTAGCTAGGATGATGATCCCTGCAGGTGTGAGAACACCAGACCTGGCACTGCCCTCTCAGTGCACTTGTATCCTGATTGCCTAGAATGGTGATCCCTGCAGTTGGGAGAACAACAGAGCTGGCACTGCCCTCTCAGTGCACTTCTAATCTGATTTCCTAGGATGGTGATCCCTGCAGGTGTGAGAACACCAGAACTGGCCCTGCCCTCTCAGTGCACTTCTATCCCGATTGCCTAGAATGGTGATCCTTGCGGGTGGGAGAACAACAGAGCTGGCACTGCCCTCTCAGTGCACTTCTATTCTGATTTCCTAGGATGCTGATCCCTGCAGGTGTGAGAATACCAGACCTGGCACTGCCCTCTTAGAGCACTTTTATCCTGATTGCCTAGAATGGTGATCCCTGCAGGTGTGAGAACACCAGACCTGGCACTGCCCTCTCAGTGCAATTCCATTGTGATTGCCTAGAATAGTGATCCCTGCAGGTGTGAGAACACCATACCTGGCACTGCCCTCTCAAAGCACTTCTGCACTGCTTAGCTAGGATGGTGATCCCTGCAGGTGTGAGAACACCACAGCAGGCACTGCCCTCTCCGTGCACTTCTGCCCTGATTAGCTAGAATGGTGAGCTCTGCAAGTGTGAGAACACCAGACCTGGCACTGCCCTCTCAGTGCACTTGTATCCCGATTGCCTAGAATGGTGATCGCTGCAGGTGGGAGAACAACAGAGCTGGCACTGCCCTCTCAGTGCACTTTTATCCCGATTGCCTAGAATGGTGATCCCTGCAGGTGGGAGAACAACAGAGCTGGCACTGCCCTCTCAGTGCACTTCTATCCCGATTGCCTAGAATGGTGATCCCTGCAGGTGGGAGAACAACAGAGCTGGCACTGCCATCTCAGTGCACTACTATCTTGATTGCCTAGGATGGTGATCCCTGCAGGTGTGAGAACACCAGACCTGGCACTGCCCTCTCAGTGCAATTCCATTGTGATTGCCTAGAATAGTGATCCCTGCAGGTGTGAGAACACCATACCTGGCACTGCCCTCTCAGAGCACTTCTGCCCTGATTAGCTAGGATGGTGATCCCTGCAGGTGTGAGAACACCAGAGCAGGCACTGCCCTCTCCGTGCACTTCTGCCCTGATTGCCTAGAATAGTGATCCCTGCAGGTGTGAGAACACCATACCTGGCACTGCCCTCTCAGAGCACTTCTGCCCTGATTAGCTAGGATGGTGATCCCTGCAGGTGTGAGAACACCAGAGCAGGCACTGCCCTCTCCGTGCACTTCTGCCCTGATTGCCTAGAATGGTGATCCCTGCAGGTGTGGGAACACCAGAGCAGGCAGTGCCCTCTCAGTCCACTTCTATCCTGATTGCCTAGAATGGTGATCCCTGCAGGTGTGAGAACACTATGCCTGGCACTGACCCCTGAGAGCATTTCTATCCTGATTGCCTAGAATGCTGAGCCCTGCAAGTTTGAGAACACGAGGACTGGCACTGCACTCCCAGAGCACTTCTATCTTCATTGCCTAGGATGGTGATCCCTGCAGGTATAAAACAACAGACCTGGCACTGCCATCTCAGTGCACTTCTATCTTGATTGCCTAGGATGGTGATCCCTGCAGGTGTGAGAACACCAGACCTGGCACTGCCCTCTTAGAGCACTTCTTTTCTGATTGCCTAGGATGGTGATCCCTGCTGGTGTGAGAACACCAAACCTGGCACTGCCCTCTCGGAGCACTCCTATCCTGATTAGCTAGGATGGTGATCCCTGCAGGTGTGAGAACACCAGAGCGGGCACTGCCCTATCAGTGCACTGTGCCCAGATTGCCTAGAACGGTGATCCCTGCAGGTGTGAGAACACCAAACCTGGCGCTGCACTCTCAGTGCACTTCTATCCTGAATGCCTAGAATGGTGATCCCTGCATGTGTGACAGCACCATACCTGGCACTGCCCTCTCAGAGCACTTCTACCCTGATTAGCTAGGAAGATGATCCCTGCAGGTGTGAGAACACCAGACCTGGCACTGCCCTCTCAGTGCACTTGTATCCTGATTCCCTAGAATGGTGATCCCTGCAGGTGGGAGAACAACAGAGCTAGCACTGCCCTCTCAGTGCACTTCTAATCTGATTTCCTAGGATGGTGATCCCTGCAGGTGTGAGAACACCAGAACTGGCACTGCCCTCTCAGTGCACTTCTATCCCGATTGCCTAGAATGGTGATCCTTGCGGGTGGGAGAACAACAGAGCTGGCACTGCCCTCTCAGTGCACTTCTATTCTTATTTCCTAGGATGGTGATCCCTGCAGGTGTGAGAACACAATACCTGGCACTGCCCTCTCAGAGCACTTCTGCCCTGATTAGCTAGGATGGTGATCCCTGCAGGTGTGAGAACACCAGAGCAGGCACTGCCCTCTCCGTGCACTTCTGCCCTGATTGTCTAGAATGGTGATCCCTGCAGGTGTGAGAACACCAGAGCAGGCACTGCCCTCTCAGTGCACTTCTATCCTGATTGCCAAGAATGGTGATCCCTGCAGGTGTGAGAACACTATGCCTGGCACTGACCCCTGAGAGCATTTCTATCCTGATTGCCTAGAATGCTGATCCCTGCAAGTTTGAGAACACGAGGACTGGCACTGCCATCTCAGTGCACTTCTATCTTGATTGCCTAGGATGGTGATCCCTGGAGGTGTGAGAACACCAGACCTGGCACTGCCCTCTCAGAGCACTTCTATCCTGATTGCCTAGAATGGTGATCCCTGCAGGTGTGGGAACACCAGACCTGGCACTGCCCTCTCAGAGCACTTATCCTGATTGCCTAGAATGGTTATCCCTGCAGGTGTGAGAACACCCGGCCTGGCACTGCCCTCTCAGTGCACGTCTATCCTGATTGCCTAGAATGGTGATCCCTGCAGGTGTGAGAATGCCCGACCTGACACTGCCCTTTCACTGCACTCCTATTTTGATTGCCTAGAATACAAATCCCTGCAGGTAGGTGTGAGAACACCAGACCTGGCACTGCCCTCTCAGAGCACTTCTATCCTGATTGCCTAGAATGGTGATCCCTGCAGGTGTGAGAACACCAGACCTGGCATTTCCCTCTCAGAGCACTTATCCTGATTGACTAGCATGGTGATCCCTGCAAGTTTGAGAACACCAGGACTGGCACTGCACTCCCAGAGCATTTCTATCCTGATTGCCTAGAATGGTGATCCCTGCAGGTAAGAGAACACCAGAGCTGGCACTGCCCTCTCAGTGCACTTCTGTCCTGATTGCCTAGAATGGTGATCCCTGCAGGTGTGAGAACACCAGACCTGGCACTGCCCTCTCAGAGCACTTCTATTCTGATTGCCTAGAATGGTGACCCCTGCAGGTGTGAGAACACCAGACCTGGCACTGCCCTCTCAGAGCACTTCTATCCTGATTGCGTAGAATGGTGATCCCTGCAGGTGTGAGAACACAAGAGCGGGCACTGCCCTATCAGTGCACTGTGCCCAGATTGCCTAGAACGGTGATCCCTGCAGGTGTGAGAACACCAAACCTGGCTCTGCACTCTCAGTGCACTTCTATCCTGAATGCCTAGAATGGTGATCCCTGCATGTGTGACAACACCAGACCTGGCACTGCCCTCTCAGTGCACTTCTATCCCGATTGCCTAGAATGGTGATCCCTGCAGGTGGGAGAACAACAGAGCTGGCACTGCCCTCTCAGTGCACTTCTATTCTGATTTCCTAGGATGGTGATCCCTGCAGGTGTGAGAACACCAGATCTGGCACTGCCCTCTAAGTGCAATTCTATTGTGATTGCCTAGAATAGTGATCCCTGCAGTTGTGAGAACACCATACCTGGCACTGCCCTCTCAGAGCACTTCTACCCTGATTAGCTAGGATGATGATCCCTGCAGGTGTGAGAACACCAGACCTGGAACTGCCCTCTCAGTGCACTTGTATCCTGATTGCCTAGAATGGTGATCCCTGCAGGTGGGAGAACAACGGAGCTGGCACTGCCCTCTCAGTGCACTTCTAATCTGATTTCCTAGGATGGTGATCCCTGCAGGTGTGAGAACACCAGAACTGGCACTGCCCTCTCCGTGCACTTCTATCCCGATTGCCTAGAATGGTGATCCTTGCGGGTGGGAAAACAACAGAGCTGGCACTGCCCTCTCAGTGCACTTCTATCCCGATTGCCTAGAATGGTGATCCTTGCGGGTGGGAGAATACCAGACCTGGCACTGCCCTCTCAGTGCACTTCTATTCTTATTTCCTAGGATGGTGATCCCTGCAGGTGTGAGAATACCAGACCTGGCACTGCCCTCTCAGTGCAATTCCATTGTGATTGCCTAGAATAGTGATCCCTGCAGGTGTGAGAACACCAGACCTGGCACTGCCCTCTCCGTGCACTTCTATCCTGATTGCCAAGAATGGTGATCCCTGCAGGTGTGAGAACACTATGCCTGGCACTGACCCCTGAGAGCATTTCTATCCTGATTGCCTAGAATGCTGATCCCTGCAAGTTTGAGAACACGAGTACTGGCACTGCCATCTCAGTGCACTTCTATCTTGATTGCCTAGGATGGTGATCCCTGCAGGTGTGAGAACACCAGACCTGGCACTGCCCTCTTAGAGCACTTCTATTCTGATTGCCTAGGATGGTGATCCCTGTAGGTGTGAGAACACCAGACCTGGCACTGCCCTCTCAGAGCACTTCTATCCTGATTGCCTAGAATGGTGATCCCTGCAGGTGTGGGAACACCAGACCTGGCACTGCCCTCTCAGAGCACTTATCCTGATTGCCTAGAATGGTTATCCCTGCAGGTGTGAGAACACCAGACCTAGCACTGCCGTCTCAGTGCACGTCTATCCTGATTGCCTAGAATGGTGATCCCTGCAGGTGTGAGAACGCCCGACCTGACACTGCCCTTTCACTGCACTCCTATTTCAATTGCCTAGAATACTGATCCCTGCAGGTAGGTTTGAGAACACCAGGACTGGCACTGCACTCCCAGAGCATTTCTATCCTGATTGCCTAGAATGGTGATCCCTGCAGGTGAGAGAACACCAGAGCTGGCATTGCCCTCTCAGTGCACTTCTTTTCTGATTGCCTTGAATCGTGACCCCTGCAGGTGTGAGAACAGCGGAGTGGACCCTGCCTCTCAGTGCACTTCTTTTCTGATTGCCTGGAATTGTGATCCCTGCAGGTGTGAGGACACCATACCTGGCACTGCCCTCTCAGTGCACTTCTATTCTGATTGCCTAGAATGGTTACCCCTGCAGGTGTGAGAACACCAGACCTGGCACTGCCCTCTCAGTGCACTTCTGTCCTGATTGCCTAGAATGGTGATCCCTGCAGGTGTGAGAACACCAGACCTGGCACTGCCCTCTCAGAGCACTTCTATTCTGATTGCCTAGAATGGTGACCCCTGCAGGTGTGAGAACAACAGACCTGGTACTGCCCTCTCAGAGCACTTCTATCCTGATTGCGTAGAATGGTGATCCCTGCAGGTGTGAGAGCACAAGAGTGGGCACTGCCCTCTCAGTGCACTTCTATTCTGATTGCCTAGAATGCTGATCCCTGCAGGTGTAAAACAACAGACCTGGCACTGCCATCTCAGAGCACTTCTATCCTGATTGCCTAGAATAGTGATCCCTGCAGGTGTGAGAACACCAGACCTGGCACGGCCCTCTCAGTGCACTTATCCTGATTGCCTAGAATGGTGATCCCTGCAGGTTTGAGAACACCAGACTTGGCACTGCCCTTTCAGTGCACTTCTATTTCGATTGCCTAGAATACTGATCCCTGCAGGTGTGAGAACACCAGACCTGGCACTGCCCTCTTAAAGCACTTCTATCCTGATTGACTAGGATGGTGATCCCTGCAGCTTTGAGAACACCAGAGCTGGCATTGCCCTCTCAGGGCACTTCTTTTCTGATTGCCTTGAATGGTGACCCCTGCAGGTGTGAGAACACCAGAGTGGACCCTGCCTCTCAGTACACTTCTATTCTGATTGCCTGGAATTGTGATCCCTGCAGGTGTGAGAACACCATACCTGGCACTGCCCTCTCAGTGCAATTCTATTGTGATTGCCTAGAATGGTGATCCCTGCAGGTGTGAGAATACCAAACCTGGCACTGCCCTCTCGGAGCACTCCTATCCTGATTAGCTAGGATGGTGATCCCTGCAGGTGTGAGAACACCAGAGCGGGCACTGCCCTATCAGTGCACTGTGCCCAGATTGCCTAGAACGGTGATCCCTGCAGGTGTGAGAACACCAAACCTGGCTCTGCACTCTCAGTGCACTTCTATCCTGAATGCCTAGAATGGTGATCCCTGCATGTGTGACAACACCAGACCTGGCACTGCCCTCTCAGTGCACATCTATCCCGATTGCCTAGAATAGTGATCCCTGCAGGTGGGAGAACAACAGAGCTGGCACTGCCCTCTCAGTGCACTTCTATTCTGATTTCCTAGGATGATGATCCCTGCAGGTGTGAGAACACCAGATCTGGCACTGCCCTCTAAGTGCAATTCTATTGTGATTGCCTAGAATAGTGATCCCTGCAGGTGTGAGAACACCATACCTGGCACTGCCCTCTCAGAGCACTTCTACCTTGATTAGCTAGGATGATGATCCCTGCAGGTGTGAGAACACCAGACCTGGCACTGCCCTCTCAGTGCACTTGTATCCTGATTGCCTAGAATGGTGATCCCTGCAGGTGGGAGAACAACAGAGCTGGCACTGCCCTCTCAGTGCACTTCTAATCTGATTTCCTAGGATGGTGATCCCTGCAGGTGTGAGAACACCAGAACTGGCACTGCCCACTCCGTGCACTTCTATCCTGATTGCCTAGAATGGTGATCCCTGCAGGTGTGGGAACACCAGACCTGGCACTGCCCTCTCAGAGCACTTATCCTGATTGCCTAGAATGGTTATCCCTGCAGGTGTGAGAACCCCAGACCTGGCACTGCCCTCTCAGTTCACGTCTATCCTGATTGCCTAGAATGGTGATCCCTGCAGGTGTGAGAACGCCCGACCTGACACTGCCCTTTCACTGCACTCCTATTTCGATTGCCTAGAATACTGATCCCTGCAGGTAGGTGTGAGAACACCAGACCTGGCACTGCCCTCTCAGAGCACTTCTATCCTGATTGCCTAGAATGCTGATCCCTGCAAGTTTGAGAACACGAGGACTGGCACTGCCATCTAAGTGCACTTCTATCTTGATTGCCTAGGATGGTGATCCCTGCAGGTGTGAGAACACCAGACCTGGCACTGCCCTCTTAGAGCACTTCTATTCTGATTGCCTAGGATGGTGATCCCTGTAGGTGTGAGAACACCAGACCTGGCACTGCCCTCTCAGAGCACTTCTATCCTGATTGCCTAGAATGGTGATCCCTGCAGGTGTGGGAACACCAGACCTGGCACTGCCCTCTCAGAGCACTTATCCTGATTGCCTAGAATGGTTATCCCTGCAGGTGTGAGAACCCCAGACCTGGCACTGCCCTCTCAGTTCACGTCTATCCTGATTGCCTAGAATGGTGATCCCTGCAGGTGTGAGAACGCCCGACCTGACACTGCCCTTTCACTGCACTCCTATTTCGATTGCCTAGAATACTGATCCCTGCAGGTAGGTGTGAGAACACCAGACCTGGCACTGCCCTCTCAGAGCACTTCTATCCTGATTGCCTAGAATGGTGATCCCTGCAGGTGTGAGAACACCAGACCTGGCATTTCCCTCTCAGAGCACTTATCCTGATTGACTAGCATGGTGATCCCTGCAAGTTTGAGAACACCAGGACTGGCACTGCACTCCCAGAGCATTTCTATCCTGATTACCTAGAATGGTGATCCCTGCAGGTGAGAGAACACCAGAGCTGGCATTGCCCTCTCAGTGCACTTCTTTTCTGATTGCCTTGAATCGTGACCCCTGCAGGTGTGAGAACACTGGAGTGGACCCTGCCTCTCAGTGCACTTCTTTTCTGATTGCCTGGAATTGTGATCCCTGCAGGTGTGAGGACACCATATCTGGCACTGCCCGCCCAGTGCACTTCTATTCTGATTGCCTAGAATGGTTACCCCTGCAGGTGTGAGAACACCAGACCTAGCACTGCCCCCTCAGTGCACTTCTGTCCTGATTACCTAGAATGGTAATCCCTGCAGGTGTGAGAACACCAGACCTGGCACTGCCCTCTCAGAGCACTTCTATTCTGATTGCCTAGAATGGTGACCCCTGCAGGTGTGAGAACACCAGACCTGGCACGGCCCTCTCAGTGCTCTTATCCTGATTGCCTAGAATGGCGATCCCTGCAGGTGTGAGAACACCAGACCTGGCACTGCCCTTTCAGTGCACTTCTATTTCGATTGACTAGAATACTGATCCCTGCAGGTGTGAGAACACCAGACCTGGCACTGCCCTCTTAAAGCACTTCTATCCTGATTGACTAGGATGGTGATCCCTGCAGCTTTGACAAAACCAGGACTGGCACTGCCCTCTCAGAGCACTTCTATCCTGATTGCCTGGAATGGTGATCCCTGCAGGTGTGAGAACACCAGAGCTGGCATTGCCCTCTCAGTGCACTTCTTTTCTGATTGCCTAGAATGGTTACCCCTGCAGGTGTGAGAACACCAGACCTGGCACTGCCCTCTCAGTGCACTTCTGTCCTGATTGCCTAGAATGGTGATCCCTGCAGGTGTGAGAACACCAGACCTGGCACTGCCCTCTCAGAGCACTTCTATTCTGATTGCCTAGAATGGTGACCCCTGCAGGTGTGAGAACACCAGACCTGGTACTGCCCTCTCAGAGCGCTTCTATCCTGATTGCGTAGAATGGTGATCCCTGCAGGTGTGAGAGCACAAGAGTGGGCACTGCCCTCTCAGTGCACTTCTATTCTGATTGCCTAGAATGCTGATCCCTGCAGGTGTAAAACAACAGACCTGGCACTGCCATCTCAGAGCACTTCTATCCTGATTGCCTAGAATAGTGATCCCTGCAGGTGTGAGAACACCAGACCTGGCACGGCCCTCTCAGTGCACTTATCCTGATTGCCTAGAATGGTGATCCCTGCAGGTTTGAGAACACCAGACTTGGCACTGCCCTTTCAGTGCACTTCTATTTCGATTGCCTAGAATACTGATCCCTGCAGGTGTGAGAACACCAGACCTGGCACTGCCCTCTTAAAGCACTTCTATCCTGATTGACTAGGATGGTGATCCCTGCAGCTTTGAGAAAACCAGGACTGGCACTGCCCTCTCAGAGCACTTCTATCCTGATTGCCTAGAATGGTGATCCCTGCAGGTGTGAGAACACCAGAGCTGGCATTGCCCTCTCAGGGCACTTCTTTTCTGATTGCCTTGAATGGTGACCCCTGCAGGTGTGAGAACACCAGAGTGGACCCTGCCTCTCAGTACACTTCTATTCTGATTGCCTGGAATTGTGATCCCTGCAGATGTGAGAACACCATACCTGGCACTGCCCTCTCAGTGCAATTCTATTGTGATTGCCTAGAATGGTGATCCCTGCAGGTGTGAGAATACCAAACCTGGCACTGCCCTCTCGGAGCACTCCTATCCTGATTAGCTAGGATGGTGATCCCTGCAGGTGTGAGAACACCAGAGCGGGCACTGCCCTATCAGTGCACTGTGCCCAGATTGCCTAGAACGGTGATCCCTGCAGGTGTGAGAACACCAAACCTGGCTCTGCACTCTCAGTGCACTTCTATCCTGAATGCCTAGAATGGTGATCCCTGCATGTGTGACAACACCAGACCTGGCACTGCCCTCTCAGTGCACATCTATCCCGATTGCCTAGAATAGTGATCCCTGCAGGTGGGAGAACAACAGAGCTGGCACTGCCCTCTCAGTGCACTTCTATTCTGATTTCCTAGGATGATGATCCCTGCAGGTGTGAGAACACCAGATCTGGCACTGCCCTCTAAGTGCAATTCTATTGTGATTGCCTAGAATAGTGATCCCTGCAGGTGTGAGAACACCATACCTGGCACTGCCCTCTCAGAGCACTTCTACCTTGATTAGCTAGGATGATGATCCCTGCAGGTGTGAGAACACCAGACCTGGCACTGCCCTCTCAGTGCACTTGTATCCTGATTGCCTAGAATGGTGATCCCTGCAGGTGGGAGAACAACAGAGCTGGCACTGCCCTCTCAGTGCACTTCTAATCTGATTTCCTAGGATGGTGATCCCTGCAGGTGTGAGAACACCAGAACTGGCACTGCCCACTCCGTGCACTTCTATCCTGATTGCCTAGAATGGTGATCCCTGCAGGTGTGGGAACACCAGACCTGGCACTGCCCTCTCAGAGCACTTATCCTGATTGCCTAGAATGGTTATCCCTGCAGGTGTGAGAACCCCAGACCTGGCACTGCCCTCTCAGTTCACGTCTATCCTGATTGCCTAGAATGGTGATCCCTGCAGGTGTGAGAACGCCCGACCTGACACTGCCCTTTCACTGCACTCCTATTTCGATTGCCTAGAATACTGATCCCTGCAGGTAGGTGTGAGAACACCAGACCTGGCACTGCCCTCTCAGAGCACTTCTATCCTGATTGCCTAGAATGCTGATCCCTGCAAGTTTGAGAACACGAGGACTGGCACTGCCATCTCAGTGCACTTCTATCTTGATTGCCTAGGATGGTGATCCCTGCAGGTGTGAGAACACCAGACCTGGCACTGCCCTCTTAGAGCACTTCTATTCTGATTGCCTAGGATGGTGATCCCTGTAGGTGTGAGAACACCAGACCTGGCACTGCCCTCTCAGAGCACTTCTATCCTGATTGCCTAGAATGGTGATCCCTGCAGGTGTGGGAACACCAGACCTGGCACTGCCCTCTCAGAGCACTTATCCTGATTGCCTAGAATGGTTATCCCTGCAGGTGTGAGAACCCCAGACCTGGCACTGCCCTCTCAGTTCACGTCTATCCTGATTGCCTAAAATGGTGATCCCTGCAGGTGTGAGAACGCCCGACCTGACACTGCCCTTTCACTGCACTCCTATTTCGATTGCCTAGAATACTGATCCCTGCAGGTAGGTGTGAGAACACCAGACCTGGCACTGCCCTCTCAGAGCACTTCTATCCTGATTGCCTAGAATGGTGATCCCTGCAGGTGTGAGAACACCAGACCTGGCATTTCCCTCTCAGAGCACTTATCCTGATTGACTAGCATGGTGATCCCTGCAAGTTTGAGAACACCAGGACTGGCACTGCACTCCCAGAGCATTTCTATCCTGATTACCTAGAATGGTGATCCCTGCAGGTGAGAGAACACCAGAGCTGGCATTGCCCTCTCAGTGCACTTCTTTTCTGATTGCCTTGAATCGTGACCCCTGCAGGTGTGAGAACACTGGAGTGGACCCTGCCTCTCAGTGCACTTCTTTTCTGATTGCCTGGAATTGTGATCCCTGCAGGTGTGAGGACACCATATCTGGCACTGCCCGCCCAGTGCACTTCTATTCTGATTGCCTAGAATGGTTACCCATGCAGGTGTGAGAACACCAGACCTAGCACTGCCCCCTCAGTGCACTTCTGTCCTGATTACCTAGAATGGTAATCCCTGCAGGTGTGAGAACACCAGACCTGGCACTGCCCTCTCAGAGCACTTCTATTCTGATTGCCTAGAATGGTGACCCCTGCAGGTGTGAGAACACCAGACCTGGCACGGCCCTCTCAGTGCTCTTATCCTGATTGCCTAGAATGGCGATCCCTGCAGGTGTGAGAACACCAGACCTGGCACTGCCCTTTCAGTGCACTTCTATTTCGATTGACTAGAATACTGATCCCTGCAGGTGTGAGAACACCAGACCTGGCACTGCCCTCTTAAAGCACTTCTATCCTGATTGACTAGGATGGTGATCCCTGCAGCTTTGACAAAACCAGGACTGGCACTGCCCTCTCAGAGCACTTCTATCCTGATTGCCTGGAATGGTGATCCCTGCAGGTGTGAGAACACCAGAGCTGGCATTGCCCTCTCAGTGCACTTCTTTTCTGATTGCCCTGAATGGTCACCCCTGCAGGTGTGAGAACACCAGAGTGGACCCTGCCTCTCAGTACACTTCTATTCTGATTGCCTGGAATTGTGATCCCTGCAGGTGTCAGAACACCATACCTGGCACTGCCCTCTCAGTGCAATTCTATTGTGATTGCCTAGAATGGTGATCCCTGCAGGTGTGAGAACACCAAACCTGGCACTGCCCTCTCGGAGCACTCCTATCCTGATTAGCTAGGATGGTGATCCCTGCAGGTGTGAGAACACCAGAGCGGGCACTGCCCTATCAGTGAACTGTGCCCAGATTGCCTAGAACGGTGATCCCTGCAGGTGTGAGAACACCAAACCTGGCTCTGCACTCTCAGTGCACTTTTTTCCTGATTGCCTAGAATGGTGATTCCTGCAGGTGTGAGAACATCAGAGCGGGCACTGCTCTCACAGTGCACTTCTATCCTGAATGCCTAGAATGGTGATCCCTGCATGTGTGACAACACCAGACCTGGCACTGCCCTCTCAGTGCACTTCTAATCCGATTGCCTAGAATGGTGATCCCTGCAGGTGGGAGAACAACAGAGCTGGCACTGCCCTCTCAGTGCACTTCTATTCTGATTTCCTTGGATGGTGATCCCTGCAGGTGTGAGAACACCAGATCTGGCACTGCCCTCTAAGTGCAATTCTATTGTGATTGCCTAGAATAGTGATCCCTGCAGGTGTGAGAACACCATACCTGGCACTGCCATCTCAGAGCACTTCTACCCTGATTAGCTAGGATGATGATCCCTGCAGGTGTGAGAACACCAGACCTGGCACTGCCCTCTCAGTGCACTTGTATCCTGATTGCCTAGAATGGTGATCCCTGCAGTTGGGAGAACAACAGAGCTGGCACTGCCCTCTCAGTGCACTTCTATTCTGATTTCCTAGGATGCTGATCCCTGCAGGTGTGAGAATACCAGACCTGGCACTGCCCTCTTAGAGCACTTTTATCCTGATTGCCTAGAATGGTGATCCCTGCAGGTGTGAGAACACCAGACCTGGCACTGCCCTCTCAGTGCAATTCCATTGTGATTGCCTAGAATAGTGATCCCTGCAGGTGTGAGAACACCATACCTGGCACTGCCCTCTCAAAGCACAACTGCACTGCTTAGCTAGGATGGTGATCCCTGCAGGTGTGAGAACATCACAGCAGGCACTGCCCTCTCCGTGCACTTCTGCCCTGATTAGCTAGGATGGTGAGCTCTGCAAGTGTGAGAACACCAGACCTGGCACTGCCCTCTCAGTGCACTTGTATCCCGATTGCCTAGAATGGTGATCGCTGCAGGTGGGAGAACAACAGAGCTGGCACTGCCCTCTCAGTGCACTTTTATCCCGATTGCCTAGAATGGTGATCCCTGCAGGTGGGAGAACAACAGAGCTGGCACTGCCCTCTCAGTGCACTTCTATCCCGATTGCCTAGAATGGTGATCCCTGCAGGTGGGAGAACAACAGAGCTGGCACTGCCATCTCAGTGCACTACTATCTTGATTGCCTAGGATGGTGATCCCTGCAGGTGTGAGAACACCGGACCTGGCACTGCCCTCTCAGTGCAATTCCATTGTGATTGCCTAGAATAGTGATCCCTGCAGGTGTGAGAACACCATACCTGGCACTGCCCTCTCAGAGCACTTCTGCCCTGATTAGCTAGGATGGTGATCCCTGCAGGTGTGAGAACACCAGAGCAGGCACTGCCCTCTCCGTGCACTTCTGCCCTGATTGCCTAGAATAGTGATCCCTGCAGGTGTGAGAACACCATACCTGGCACTGCCCTCTCAGAGCACTTCTGCCCTGATTAGCTAGGATGGTGATCCCTGCAGGTGTGAGAACACCAGAGCAGGCACTGCCCTCTCCGTGCACTTCTGCCCTGATTGCCTAGAATGGTGATCCCTGCAGGTGTGGGAACACCAGAGCAGGCAGTGCCCTCTCAGTCCACTTCTATCCTGATTGCCTAGAATGGTGATCCCTGCAGGTGTGAGAACACTATGCCTGGCACTGACCCCTGAGAGCATTTCTATCCTGATTGCCTAGAATGCTGAGCCCTGCAAGTTTGAGAACACGAGGACTGGCACTGCACTCCCAGAGCACTTCTATCTTCATTGCCTAGGATGGTGATCCCTGCAGGTATAAAACAACAGACCTGGCACTGCCATCTCAGTGCACTTCTATCTTGATTGCCTAGGATGGTGATCCCTGCAGGTGTGAGAACACCAGACCTGGCACTGCCCTCTTAGAGCACTTCTTTTCTGATTGCCTAGGATGGTGATCCCTGCTGGTGTGAGAACACCAAACCTGGCACTGCCCTCTCGGAGCACTCCTATCCTGATTAGCTAGGATGGTGATCCCTGCAGGTGTGAGAACACCAGAGCGGGCACTGCCCTATCAGTGCACTGTGCCCAGATTGCCTAGAACGGTGATCCCTGCAGGTGTGAGAACACCAAACCTGGCGCTGCACTCTCAGTGCACTTCTATCCTGAATGCCTACAATGGTGATCCCTGCATGTGTGACAGCACCATACCTGGCACTGCCCTCTCAGAGCACTTCTACCCTGATTAGCTAGGATGATGATCCCTGCAGGTGTGAGAACACCAGACCTGGCACTGCCCTCTCAGTGCACTTGTATCCTGATTGCCTAGAATGGTGATCCCTGCAGGTGGGAGAACAACAGAGCTAGCACTGCCCTCTCAGTGCACTTCTAATCTGATTTCCTAGGATGGTGATCCCTGCAGGTGTGAGAACACCAGAACTGGCACTGCCCTCTCAGTGCACTTCTATCCCGATTGCCTAGAATGGTGATCCTTGCGGGTGGGAGAACAACAGAGCTGGCACTGCCCTCTCAGTGCACTTCTATTCTTATTTCCTAGGATGGTGATCCCTGCAGGTGTGAGAACACAATACCTGGCACTGCCCTCTCAGAGCACTTCTGCCCTGATTAGCTAGGATGGTGATCCCTGCAGGTGTGAGAACACCAGAGCAGGCACTGCCCTCTCCGTGCACTTCTGCCCTGATTGTCTAGAATGGTGATCCCTGCAGGTGTGAGAACACCAGAGCAGGCACTGCCCTCTCAGTGCACTTCTATCCTGATTGCCAAGAATGGTGATCCCTGCAGGTGTGAGAACACTATGCCTGGCACTGACCCCTGAGAGCATTTCTATCCTGATTGCCTAGAATGCTGATCCCTGCAAGTTTGAGAACACGAGGACTGGCACTGCCATCTCAGTGCACTTCTATCTTGATTGCCTAGGATGGTGATCCCTGGAGGTGTGAGAACACCAGACCTGGCACTGCCCTCTCAGAGCACTTCTATCCTGATTGCCTAGAATGGTGATCCCTGCAGGTGTGGGAACACCAGACCTGGCACTGCCCTCTCAGAGCACTTATCCTGATTGCCTAGAATGGTTATCCCTGCAGGTGTGAGAACACCCGGCCTGGCACTGCCCTCTCAGTGCACGTCTATCCTGATTGCCTAGAATGGTGATCCCTGCAGGTGTGAGAATGCCCGACCTGACACTGCCCTTTCACTGCACTCCTATTTTGATTGCCTAGAATACTGATCCCTGCAGGTAGGTGTGAGAACACCAGACCTGGCACTGCCCTCTCAGAGCACTTCTATCCTGATTGCCTAGAATGGTGATCCCTGCAGGTGTGAGAACACCAGACCTGGCATTTCCCTCTCAGAGCACTTATCCTGATTGACTAGCATGGTGATCCCTGCAAGTTTGAGAACACCAGGACTGGCACTGCACTCCCAGAGCATTTCTATCCTGATTGCCTAGAATGGTGATCCCTGCAGGTAAGAGAACACCAGAGCTGGCATTGCCCTCTCAGTGCACTTCTTTTCTGATTGCCTTGAATCGTGACCCCTGCAGGTGTGAGAAAACTGGAGTGGACCCTGCCTCTCAGTGCACTTCTTTTCTGATTGCCTGGAATTGTGATCCCTGCAGGTGTGAGGACACCATACCTGGCACTGCCCTCTCAGTGCACTTCTATTCTGATTGCCTAGAATGGTTACCCCTGCAGGTGTGAGAACACCAGACCTGGCACTGCCCTCTCAGTGCACTTCTGTCCTGATTGCCTAGAATGGTGATCCCTGCAGGTGTGAGAACACCAGACCTGGCACTGCCCTCTCAGAGCACTTCTATTCTGATTGCCTAGAATGGTGACCCCTGCAGGTGTGAGAACACCAGACCTGGCACTGCCCTCTCAGTGCTCTTATCCTGATTGCCTAGAATAGTGATCCCTGCAGGTGTGAGAACACCAGACCTGGCACTGCCCTTTCAGTGCACTTCTATTTCGATTGCCTAGAATACTGATCCCTGCAGGTGTGAGAACACCAGACCTGGCACTGCCCTCTTAAAGCACTTCTATCCTGATTGACTAGGATGGTGATCTCTGCAGCTTTGAGAAAACCTGGACTGGCACTGCCCTCTCAAAGCACTTCTATCCTGATTGACTAGGATGGTGATCCCTGCAGCTTTGAGAAAACCAGGACTGGCACTGCCCTCTCAGAGCACGTCTATCCTGATTGCCTAGAATGGTGATCCCTGCAGGTGTGAGAACACCAGAGCTGGCATTGCCCTCTCAGTGCACTTCTTTTCTGATTGCCTTGAATGGTGACCCCTGCAGGTGTGAGAACACCAGAGTGGACCCTGCCTCTCAGTACACTTCTATTCTGATTGCCTGGAATTGTTATCCCTGCAGGTGTCAGAACACCATACCTGGCACTGCCCTCTCAGTGCAATTCTATTGTGATTGCCTAGAATGGTGATCCCTGCAGGTGTGAGAACACCAAACCTGGCACTGCCCTCTCGGAGCACTCCTATGCTGATTAGCTAGGATGGTGATCCCTGCAGGTGTGAGAACACCAGAGCGGGCACTGCCCTATCAGTGCACTGTGCCCAGATTGCCTAGAACGGTGATCCCTGCAGGTGTGAGAACACCAAACCTGGCTCTGCACTCTCAGTTGACTTTTGTCCTGATTGCCTAGAATGGTGATTCCTGCAGGTGTGAGAACATCAGAGCGGGCACTGCTCTCACAGTGCACTTCTATCCTGAATGCCTAGAATGGTGATCCCTGCATGTATGACAACACCAGACCTGGCACTGCCCTCTCAGTGCACTTCTAATCCGATTGCCTAGAATGGTGATCCCTGCAGGTGGGAGAACAACAGAGCTGGCACTGCCCTCTCAGTGCACTTCTATTCTGATTTCCTTGGATGGTGATCCCTGCAGGTGTGAGAACACCAGATCTGGCACTGCCCTCTAAGTGCAATTCTATTGTGATTGCCTAGAATAGTGATCCCTGCAGGTGTGAGAACACCATACCTGGCACTGCCCTCTCAGAGCACTTCTACCCTGATTAGCTAGGATGATGATCCCTGCAGGTGTGAGAACACCAGACGTGGCACTGCCCTCTCAGTGCACTTGTATCCTGATTGCCTAGAATGGTGATCCCTGCAGGTGGGTGAACAACAGAGCTGGCACTGCCCTCTCAGTGCACTTCTAATCTGATTTCCTAGGATGGTGATCCCTGCAGGTGTGAGAACACCAGAACTGGCATTGCCCTCTCAGTGCACTTCTCTCCCGATTGCCTAGAATGGTGATCCCTGCAGGTGTGAGAACACCAGACCTGGCACGGCCCTCTCAGTGCAATTCCATTGTGAGTGCCTAGAATAGTGATCCCTGCAGGTGTGAGAACACCATACCTGGTACTGCCCTCTCAAAGCACTTCTGCACTGCTTAGCTAGGATGGTGATCCCTGCAGGTGTGAGAACACCACAGCAGGCACTGCCCTCTCCGTGCACTTCTGCCCTGATTAGCTAGGATGGTGATCCCTGCAGGTGTGAGAACACCAGACCTGGCACTGCCCTCTCAGCACACTTCTATTCTGATTGCCTAGAATGGTGATCCCTGCAGGTGTGAGAACACCAGACCTGGCACTGCCCTCTCAGTGCAATTCCATTGTGATTGCCTAGAATAGTGATCCCTGCAGGTGTGAGAACACCATACCTGGCACTGCCCTCTCAGAGCACTTCTGCCCTGATTAGCTAGGATGGTGATCCCTGCAGGTGTGAGAACACCAGAGCAGGCACTGCCCTCTCCGTGCACTTCTGCCCTGATTGCCTAGAATGGTGATCCCTGCAGGTGTGGGAACACCAGAGCAGGCAGTGCCCTCTCAGTCCACTTCTATCCTGATTGCCTAGAATGGTGATCCCTGCAGGTGTGAGAACACTATGCCTGGCACTGACCCCTGAGAGCATTTCTATCCTGATTGCCTAGAATGCTGAGCCCTGCAAGTTTGAGAACACGAGGACTGGCACTGCACTCCCAGAGCACTTCTATCTTCATTGCCTAGGATGGTGATCCCTGCAGGTATAAAACAACAGACCTGGCACTGCCATCTCAGTGCACTTCTATCTTGATTGCCTAGGATGGTGATCCCTGCAGGTGTGAGAACACCAGACCTGGCACTGCCCTCTTAGAGCACTTCTTTTCTGATTGCCTAGGATGGTGATCCCTGCAGGTGTGAGAACACCAAACCTGGCACTGCCCTCTCGGAGCACTCCTATCCTGATTAGCTAGGATGGTGATCCCTGCAGGTGTGAGAACACCAGAGCGGGCACTGCCCTATCAGTGCACTGTGCCCAGATTGCCTAGAACGGTGATCCCTGCAGGTGTGAGAACACCAAACCTGGCTCTGCACTCTCAGTGCACTTCTATCCTGAATGCCTAGAATGGTGATCCCTGCATGTGTGACAACACCATACCTGGCACTGCCCTCTCAGAGCACTTCTACCCTGATTAGCTAGGATGATGATCCCTGCAGGTGTGAGAACACCAGACCTGGCACTGCCCTCTCAGTGCACTTGTATCCTGATTGCCTAGAATGGTGATCCCTGCAGGTGGGAGAACAACAGAGCTAGCACTGCCCTCTCAGTGCACTTCTAATCTGATTTCCTAGGATGGTGATCCCTGCAGGTGTGAGAACACCAGAACTGGCACTGCCCTCTCAGTGCACTTCTATCCCGATTGCCTAGAATGGTGATCCTTGCGGGTGGGAGAACAACAGAGCTGGCACTGCCCTCTCAGTGCACTTCTATTCTTATTTCCTAGGATGGTGATCCCTGCAGGTGTGAGAACACAATACCTGGCACTGCCCTCTCAGAGCACTTCTGCCCTGATTAGCTAGGATGGTGATCCCTGCAGGTGTGAGAACACCAGAGCAGGCACTGCCCTCTCCGTGCACTTTGCCCTGATTGTCTAGAATGGTGATCCCTGCAGGTGTGAGAACACCAGAGCAGGCACTGCCCTCTCAATGCACTTCTATCCTGATTGCCAAGAATGGTGATCCCTGCAGGTGTGAGAACACTATGCCTGGCACTGACCCCTGAGAGCATTTCTATCCTGATTGCCTAGAATGCTGATCCCTGCAAGTTTGAGAACACGAGGACTGTCACTGCCATCTCAGTGCACTTCTATCTTGATTGCCTAGGATGGTGATCCCTGGAGGTGTGAGAACACCAGACCTGGCACTGCCCTCTCAGAGCACTTCTATCCTGATTGCCTAGGATGGTGATCCCTGCAGCTTTGAGAAAACCAGGACTGGCACTGCCCTCTCAGAGCACGTCTATCCTGATTGCCTAGGATGGTGATCCCTGCAGGTGTGAGAACACCAGACCTGGCACTGCCCTCTCAGTGCAATTCCATTGTGATTGCCTAGAATAGTGATCCCTGCAGGTGTGAGAACACCATACCTGGCACTGCCCTCTCAGAGCACTTCTGCCCTGATTAGCTAGGATGGTGATCCCTGCAGGTGTGAGAACACCAGAGCAGGCACTGCCCTCTCCGTGCACTTCTGCCCTCATTGCCTAGAATAGTGATCCCTGCAGGTGTGAGAACACCATACCTGGCACTGCCCTCTCAGAGCACTTCTGCCCTGATTAGCTAGGATGGTGATCCCTGCAGGTGTGAGAACACCAGAGCAGGCACTGCCCTCTCCGTGCACTTCTGCCCTGATTGCCTAGAATGGTGATCCCTGCAGGTGTGGGAACACCAGAGCAGGCAGTGCCCTCTCAGTCCACTTCTATCCTGATTGCCTAGAATGGTGATCCCTGCAGGTGTGAGAACACTATGCCTGGCACTGACCCCTGAGAGCATTTCTATCCTGATTGCCTAGAATGCTGAGCCCTGCAAGTTTGAGAACACGAGGACTGGCACTGCACTCCCAGAGCACTTCTATCTTCATTGCCTAGGATGGTGATCCCTGCAGGTATAAAACAACAGACCTGGCACTGCCATCTCAGTGCACTTCTATCTTGATTGCCTAGGATGGTGATCCCTGCAGGTGTGAGAACACCAGACCTGGCACTGCCCTCTTAGAGCACTTCTTTTCTGATTGCCTAGGATGGTGATCCCTGCAGGTGTGAGAACACCAAACCTGGCACTGCCCTCTCGGAGCACTCCTATCCTGATTAGCTAGGATGGTGATCCCTGCAGGTGTGAGAACACCAGAGCGGGCACTGCCCTATCAGTGCACTGTGCCCAGATTGCCTAGAACGGTGATCCCTGCAGGTGTGAGAACACCAAACCTGGCTCTGCACTCTCAGTGCACTTCTATCCTGAATGCCTAGAATGGTGATCCCTGCATGTGTGACAGCACCATACCTGGCACTGCCCTCTCAGAGCACTTCTACCCTGATTAGCTAGGATGATGATCCCTGCAGGTGTGAGAACACCAGACCTGGCACTGCCCTCTCAGTGCACTTGTATCCTGATTGCCTAGAATGGTGATCCCTGCAGGTGGGAGAACAACAGAGCTAGCACTGCCCTCTCAGTGCACTTCTAATCTGATTTCCTAGGATGGTGATCCCTGCAGGTGTGAGAACACCAGAACTGGCACTGCCCTCTCAGTGCACTTCTATCCCGATTGCCTAGAATGGTGATCCTTGCGGGTGGGAGAACAACAGAGCTGGCACTGCCCTCTCAGTGCACTTCTATTCTTATTTCCTAGGATGGTGATCCCTGCAGGTGTGAGAACACAATACCTGGCACTGCCCTCTCAGAGCACTTCTGCCCTGATTAGCTAGGATGGTGATCCCTGCAGGTGTGAGAACACACGAGCAGGCACTGCCCTCTCCGTGCACTTCTGCCCTGATTGTCTAGAATGGTGATCCCTGCAGGTGTGAGAACACCAGAGCAGGCACTGCCCTCTCAGTGCACTTCTATCCTGATTGCCAAGAATGGTGATCCCTGCAGGTGTGAGAACACTATGCCTGGCACTGACCCCTGAGAGCATTTCTATCCTGATTGCCTAGAATGCTGATCCCTGCAAGTTTGAGAACACGAGGACTGGCACTGCCATCTCAGTGCACTTCTATCTTGATTGCCTAGGATGGTGATCCCTGGAGGTGTGAGAACACCAGACCTGGCACTGCCCTCTCAGAGCACTTCTATCCTGATTGCCTAGAATGGTGATCCCTGCAGGTGTGGGAACACCAGACCTGGCACTGCCCTCTCAGAGCACTTATCCTGATTGCCTAGAATGGTTATCCCTGCAGGTGTGAGAACACCCGGCCTGGCACTGCCCTCTCAGTGCACGTCTATCCTGATTGCCTAGAATGGTGATCCCTGCAGGTGTGAGAATGCCCGACCTGACACTGCCCTTTCACTGCACTCCTATTTTGATTGCCTAGAATACTGATCCCTGCAGGTAGGTGTGAGAACACCAGACCTGGCACTGCCCTCTCAGAGCACTTCTATCCTGATTGCCTAGAATGGTGATCCCTGCAGGTGTGAGAACACCAGATCTGGCATTTCCCTCTCAGAGCACTTATCCTGATTGACTAGCATGGTGATCCCTGCAAGTTTGAGAACACCAGGACTGGCACTGCACTCCCAGAGCATTTCTATCCTGATTGCCTAGAATGGTGATCCCTGCAGGTGAGAGAACACCAGAGCTGGCATTGCCCTCTCAGTGCACTTCTTTTCTGATTGCCTTGAATCGTGACCCCTGCAGGTGTGAGAACACTGGAGTGGACCCTGCCTCTCAGTGCACTTCTTTTCTGATTGCCTGGAATTGTGATCCCTGCAGGTGTGAGGAGACCATACCTGGCACTGCCCTCTCAGTGCACTTCTATTCTGATTGCCTAGAATGGTTACCCCTGCAGGTGTGAGAACACCAGACCTGGCACTGCCCTCTCAGTGCACTTCTGTCCTGATTGCCTAGAATGGTGATCCCTGCAGGTGTGAGAACACAAGACCTGGCACTGCCCTCTCAGAGCACTTCTATTCTGATTGCCTAGAATGGTGACCCCTGCAGGTGTGAGAACACCAGACCTGGCACTGCCCTCTCAGTGCTCTTATCCTGATTGCCTAGAATGGTGATCCCTGCAGGTGTGAGAACACCAGACCTGGCACTGCCCTTTCAGTGCACTTCTATTTCGATTGCCTAGAATACTGATCCCTGCAGGTGTGAGAACACCAGACCTGGCACTGCCCTCTTAAAGCACTTCTATCCTGATTGACTAGGATGGTGATCTCTGCAGCTTTGAGAAAACCTGGACTGGCACTGCCCTCTCAAAGCACTTCTATCCTGATTGACTAGGATGGTGATCCCTGCAGCTTTGAGAAAACCAGGACTGGCACTGCCCTCTCAGAGCACGTCTATCCTGATTGCCTAGAATGGTGATCCCTGCAGGTGTGAGAACACCAGAGCTGGCATTGCCCTCTCAGTGCACTTCTTTTCTGATTGCCTTGAATGGTGACCCCTGCAGGTGTGAGAACACCGGAGTGGACCCTGCCTCTCAGTACACTTCTATTCCGATTGCCTGGAATTGTTATCCCTGCAGGTGTCAGAACACCATACCTGGCACTGCCCTCTCAGTGCAATTCTATTGTGATTGCCTAGAATGGTGATCCCTGCAGGTGTGAGAACACCAAACCTGGCACTGCCCTCTCGGAGCACTCCTATCCTGATTAGCTAGGATGGTGATCCCTGCAGGTGTGAGAACACCAGAGCGGGCACTGCCCTATCAGTGCACTGTGCCCAGATTGCCTAGAACGGTGATCCCTGCAGGTGTGAGAACACCAAACCTGGCTCTGCACTCTCAGTTGACTTTTGTCCTGATTGCCTAGAATGGTGATTCCTGCAGGTGTGAGAACATCAGAGCGGGCACTGCTCTCACAGTGCACTTCTATCCTGAATGCCTAGAATGGTGATCCCTGCATGTGTGACAACACCAGACCTGGCACTGCCCTCTCAGTGCACTTCTAATCCGATTGCCTAGAATGGTGATCCCTGCAGGTGGGAGAACAACAGAGCTGGCACTGCCCTCTCAGTGCACTTCTATTCTGATTTCCTTGGATGGTGATCCCTGCAGGTGTGAGAACACCAGATCTGGCACTGCCCTCTAAGTGCAATTCTATTGTGATTGCCTAGAATAGTGATCCCTGCAGGTGTGAGAACACCATACCTGGCACTGCCCTCTCAGAGCACTTCTACCCTGATTAGCTAGGATGATGATCCCTGCAGGTGTGAGAACACCAGACGTGGCACTGCCCTCTCAGTGCACTTGTATCCTGATTGCCTAGAATGGTGATCCCTGCAGGTGGGTGAACAACAGAGCTGGCACTGCCCTCTCAGTGCACTTCTAATCTGATTTCCTAGGATGGTGATCCCTGCAGGTGTGAGAACACCAGAACTGGCACTGCCCTCTCAGTGCACTTCTATCCCGATTGCCTAGAATGGTGATCCTTGCGGGTGGGAGAACAACAGAGCTGGCACTGCCCTCTCAGTGCACTTCTATTCTGATTTCCTAGGATGCTGATCCCTGCAGGTGTGAGAATACCAGACCTGGCACTGCCCTCTTAGAGCACTTTTATCCTGATTGCCTAGAATGGTGATCCCTGCAGGTGTGAGAACACCAGACCTGGCACGGCCCTCTCAGTGCAATTCCATTGTGAGTGCCTAGAATAGTGATCCCTGCAGGTGTGAGAACACCATACCTGGTACTGCCCTCTCAAAGCACTTCTGTACTGCTTAGCTAGGATGGTGATCCCTGCAGGTGTGAGAACACCACAGCAGGCACTGCCCTCTCCGTGCACTTCTGCCCTGATTAGCTAGGATGGTGATCCCTGCAGGTGTGAGAACACCAGACCTGGCACTGCCCTCTCAGCACACTTCTATTCTGATTGCCTAGAATGGTGATCCCTGCAGGTGTGAGAACACCAGACCTGGCACTGCCCTCTCAGTGCAATTCCATTGTGATTGCCTAGAATAGTGATCCCTGCAGGTGTGAGAACACCATACCTGGCACTGCCCTCTCAGAGCACTTCTGCCCTGATTAGCTAGGATGGTGATCCCTGCAGGTGTGAGAACACCAGAGCAGGCACTGCCCTCTCCGTGCACTTCTGCCCTGATTGCCTAGAATGGTGATCCCTGCAGGTGTGGGAACACCAGAGCAGGCAGTGCCCTCTCAGTGCACTTCTATCCTGATTGCCTAGAATGGTGATCCCTGCAGGTGTGAGAATACCAGATCTGGCACTGACCCCTGAGAGCATTTCTATCCTGATTGTCTAGAATGCTGATTCCCTGCAAGTTTGAGAACACGAGGACTGGCACTGCCATCTCAGTGCACTTCTATCTTGATTGCCTAGGATGGTGATCCCTGCAGGTGTGAGAACACCAGACCTGGCACTGCCCTCTTAGAGCACTTCTATTCTGATTGCCTAGGATGGTGATCCCTGTAGGTGTGAGAACACCAGACCTGGCACTGCCCTCTCAGAGCACTTCTATCCTGATTGCCTAGAATGTTGATCCCTGCAGGTGTGGGAACACCAGACCTGGCACTGCCCTCTCAGAGCACTTATCCTGATTGCCTAGAATAGTTATCCCTGCAGGTGTGAGAACACCAGACCTGGCACTGCCCTCTCAGTTCACGTCTATCCTTATTGCCTAGAATGGTGATCCCTGCAGGTGTGAGAACGCCCGACCTGACAATGCCCTTTCACTGCACTCCTATTTCAATTGCCTAGAATACTGATCCCTGCAGGTAGGTGTGAGAACACCAGACCTGGCACTACCCTCTCAGAGCACTTCTATCCTGATTGCCTAGAATGGTGATCCCTGCAGGTGTGAGAACACCAGACCTGGCACTTCCCTCTCAGAGCACTTATCCTGATTGACTAGCATGGTGATCCCTGCAAGTTTGAGAACACCAGGACTGGCACTGCACTCCCAGAGCATTTCTATCCTGATTGCCTAGAATGGTGATCCCTGCAGGTGAGAGAACACCAGAGCTGGCATTGCCCTCTCAGTGCACTTCTTTTCTGATTGCCTTGAATCGTGACCCCTGCAGGTGTGAGAACAGCGGAGTGGACCCTGCCTCTCAGTGCAATTCTTTTCTGATTGCCTGGAATTGTGATCCCTGCAGGTGTGAGGACACCATACCTGGCACTGCCCTCTCAGTGCACTTCTATTCTGATTGCCTAGAATGGTTACCCCTGCAGGTGTGAGAACACCAAACCTGGCACTGCCCTCTCAGAGCACTTCTATCCTGATTGCGTAGAATGGTGATCCCTGCAGGTGTGAGAACACAAGAGTGGGCACTGCCCTCTCAGTGCACTTCTATTCTGATTGCCTAGAATGTTGATCCCTGCAGGTGTAAAACAACAGACCTGGCACTGCCATCTCAGGGCACTTCTATCCTGATTGCCTAGAATAGTGATCCCTGCAGGTGTGAGAACACCAGACCTGGCACGGCCCTCTCAGTGCACTTATCCTGATTGCCTAGAATGGTGATCCCTGCAGGTTTGAGAACACCAGACTTGGCACTGCCCTTTCAGTGCACTTTTATTTTGATTGCCTAGAATACTGATCCCTGCAGGTGTGAGAACACCAGACCTGGCACTGCCCTCTCGGAGCACTCCTATCCTGATTAGCTAGGATGGTGATCCCTGCAGCTTTGTGAAAACCAGGACTGGCACTGCCCTCTCAGAGCACTTCTATCCTGATTGCCTAGAATGGTGATCCCTGCAGGTGTGAGAACACCAGAGCTGGCATTGCCCTCTCAGTGCACTTCTTTTCTGATTGCCTTGAATGGTGACCCCTGCAGGTGTGAGAACACCAGAGTGGACCCTGCCTCTCAGTACACTTCTATTCTGATTGCCTGGAATTGTGATCCCTGCAGGTGTGAGAACACCATACCTGGCACTGCCCTCTCGGAGCACTCCTATCCTGATTAGCTAGGATGGTGATCCCTGCAGGTGTGAGAACACCAAACCTGGCACTGCCCTCTCAGTGCACTTCTGTCCTGATTGCCTAGAATGGTGATCCCTGCAGGTGTGAGAACACCAGACCTGGCACTGCCCTCTCAGAGCACTTCTATTCTGATTGCCTAGAATGGTGACCCCTGCAGGTGTGAGAACACCAGACCTGGCACTGCCCTCTCAGAGCACTTCTATCCTGATTGCGTAGAATGGTGATCCCTGCAGGTGTGAGAACACAAGAGCGGGCACTGCCCTATCAGTGCACTGTGCCCAGATTGCCTAGAACGGTGATCCCTGCAGGTGTGAGAACACCAAACCTGGCTCTGCACTCTCAGTGCACTTCTATCCTAAATGCGTAGAATGGTGATCCCTGCATGTGTGACAACACCAGACCTGGCACTGCCCTCTCAGTGCACTTCTATCCCGATTGCCTAGAATGGTGATCCCTGCAGGTGGGAGAACAACAGAGCTGGCACTGCCCTCTCAGTGCACTTCTATTCTGATTTCCTAGGATGGTGATCCCTGCAGGTGTGAGAACACCAGATCTGGCACTGCCCTCTAAGTGCAATTCTATTGTGATTGCCTAGAATAGTGATCCCTGCAGTTGTGAGAACACCATACCTGGCACTGCCCTCTCAGAGCACTTCTACCCTGATTAGCTAGGATGATGATCCCTGCAGGTGTGAGAACACCAGACCTGGAACTGCCCTCTCAGTGCACTTGTATCCTGATTGCCTAGAATGGTGATCCCTGCAGGTGGGAGAACAACGGAGCTGGCACTGCCCTCTCAGTGCACTTCTAATCTGATTTCCTAGGATGGTGATCCCTGCAGGTGTGAGAACACCAGAACTGGCACTGCCCTCTCCGTGCACTTCTATCCCGATTGCCTAGAATGGTGATCCTTGCGGGTGGGAAAACAACAGAGCTGGCACTGCCCTCTCAGTGCACTTCTATCCCGATTGCCTAGAATGGTGATCCTTGCGGGTGGGAGAATACCAAACCTGGCACTGCCCTCTCAGTGCACTTCTATTCTTATTTCCTAGGATGGTGATCCCTGCAGGTGTGAGAATACCAGACCTGGCACTGCCCTCTCAGTGCAATTCCATTGTGATTGCCTAGAATAGTGATCCCTGCAGGTGTGAGAACACCATACCTGGCACTGCCCTCTCAGAGCACTTCTGCCCTGATTAGCTAGGATGATGATCCCTGCAGGTGTGAGAACACCAGACCTGGCACTGCCCTCTCCGTGCACTTCTATCCTGATTGCCAAGAATGGTGATCCCTGCAGGTGTGAGAACACTATGCCTGGCACTGACCCCTGAGAGCATTTCTATCCTGATTTCCTAGAATGCTGATCCCTGCAAGTTTGAGAACACGAGTACTGGCACTGCCATCTCAGTGCACTTCTATCTTGATTGCCTAGGATGGTGATCCCTGCAGGTGTGAGAACACCAGACCTGGCACTGCCCTCTTAGAGCACTTCTATTCTGATTGCCTAGGATGGTTATCCCTGCAGGTGTGAGAACACCAGACCTAGCACTGCCGTCTCAGTGCACGTCTATCCTGATTGCCTAGGATGGTTATCCCTGCAGGTGTGAGAACACCAGACCTAGCACTGCCGTCTCAGTGCACGTCTATCCTGATTGCCTAGAATGGTGATCCCTGCAGGTGTGAGAACGCCCGACCTGACACTGCCCTTTCACTGCACTCCTATTTCAATTGCCTAGAATACTGATCCCTGCAGGTAGGTTTGAGAACACCAGGACTGGCACTGCACTCCCAGAGCATTTCTATCCTGATTGCCTAGAATGGTGATCCCTGCAGGTGAGAGAACACCAGAGCTGGCATTGCCCTCTCAGTGCACTTCTTTTCTGATTGCCTTGAATCGTGACCCCTGCAGGTGTGAGAACAGCGGAGTGGACCCTGCCTCTCAGTGCACTTCTTTTCTGATTGCCTGGAATTGTGATCCCTGCAGGTGTGAGGACACCATACCTGGCACGGCCCTCTCAGTGCACTTCTATTCTGATTGCCTAGAATGGTTACCCCTGCAGGTGTGAGAACACCAGACCTGGCACTGCCCTCTCAGTGCACTTCTGTCCTGATTGCCTAGAATGGTGATCCCTGCAGGTGTGAGAACACCAGACCTGGCACTGCCCTCTCAGAGCACTTCTATTCTGATTGCCTAGAATGGTGACCCCTGCAGGTGTGAGAACACCAGACCTGGTACTGCCCTCTCAGAGCACTTCTATCCTGATTGCGTAGAATGGTGATCCCTGCAGGTGTGAGAGCACAAGAGTGGGCACTGCCCTCTCAGTGCACTTCTATTCTGATTGCCTAGAATGCTGATCCCTGCAGGTGTAAAACAACAGACCTGGCACTGCCATCTCAGAGCACTTCTATCCTGATTGCCTAGAATAGTGATCCCTGCAGGTGTGAGAACACCAGACCTGGCACGGCCCTCTCAGTGCACTTATCCTGATTGCCTAGAATGGTGATCCCTGCAGGTTTGAGAACACCAGACTTGGCACTGCCCTTTCAGTGCACTTCTATTTCGATTGCCTAGAATACTGATCCCTGCAGGTGTGAGAACACCAGACCTGGCACTGCCCTCTTAAAGCACTTCTATCCTGATTGACTAGGATGGTGATCCCTGCAGCTTTGAGAAAACCAGGACTGGCACTGCCCTCTCAGAGCACTTCTATCCTGATTGCCTAGAATGGTGATCCCTGCAGGTGTGAGAACACCAGAGCTGGCATTGCCCTCTCAGGGCACTTCTTTTCTGATTGCCTTGAATGGTGACCCCTGCAGGTGTGAGAACACCAGAGTGGACCCTGCCTCTCAGTACACTTCTATTCTGATTGACTGGAATTGTGATCCCTGCAGGTGTGAGAACACCATACCTGGCACTGCCCTCTCAGTGCAATTCTATTGTGATTGCCTAGAATGGTGATCCCTGCAGGTGTGAGAATACCAAACCTGGCACTGCCCTCTCGGAGCACTCCTATCCTGATTAGCTAGGATGGTGATCCCTGCAGGTGTGAGAACACCAGAGCGGGCACTGCCCTATCAGTGCACTGTGCCCAGATTGCCTAGAACGGTGATCCCTGCAGGTGTGAGAACACCAAACCTGGCTCTGCACTCTCAGTGCACTTCTATCCTGAATGCCTAGAATGGTGATCCCTGCATGTGTGACAACACCAGACCTGGCACTGCCCTCTCAGTGCACTTCTATCCCGATTGCCTAGAATAGTGATCCCTGCAGGTGGGAGAACAACAGAGCTGGCACTGCCCTCTCAGTGCACTTCTATTCTGATTTCCTAGGATGCTGATCCCTGCAGGTGTGAGAATACCAGATCTGGCACTGCCCTCTTAGAGCACTTTTATCCTGATTGCCTAGAATGGTGATCCCTGCAGTGGTGAGAACACCAGACCTGCAACTGCCCTCTCAGTGCAATTCCATTGTGATTGCCTAGAATAGTGATCCCTGCAGGTGTGAGAACACCATACCTGGCACTGCCCTCTCAGAGCACTTCTACCTTGATTAGCTAGGATGATGATCCCTGCATGTGTGAGAACACCAGACCTGGCACTGCCCCCTCAGTGCACTTGTATCCTGATTGCCTAGAATGGTGATCCCTGCAGGTGGGAGAACAACAGAGCTGGCACTGCCCTCTCAGTGCACTTCTAATCTGATTTCCTAGGATGGTGATCCCTGCAGGTGTGAGAACACCAGAACTGGCACTGCCCACTCCGTGCACTTCTATCCTGATTGCCTAGAATGGTGATCCCTGCAGGTGTGGGAACACCAGACCTGGCACTGCCCTCTCAGAGCACTTATCCTGATTGCCTAGAATGGTTATCCCTGCAGGTGTGAGAACCCCAGACCTGGCACTGCCCTCTCAGTTCACGTCTATCCTGATTGCCTAGAATGGTGATCCCTGCAGGTGTGAGAACGCCCGACCTGACACTGCCCTTTCACTGCACTCCTATTTCGATTGCCTAGAATACTGATCCCTGCAGGTAGGTGTGAGAACACCAGACCTGGCACTGCCCTCTCAGAGCACTTCTATCCTGATTGCCTAGAATGGTGATCCCTGCAGGTGTGAGAACACCAGACCTGGCATTTCCCTCTCAGAGCACTTATCCTGATTGACTAGCATGGTGATCCCTGCAAGTTTGAGAACACCAGGACTGGCACTGCACTCCCAGAGCATTTCTATCCTGATTACCTAGAATGGTGATCCCTGCAGGTGAGAGAACACCAGAGCTGGCATTGCCCTCTCAGTGCACTTCTTTTCTGATTGCCTTGAATCGTGACCCCTGCAGGTGTGAGAACACTGGAGTGGACCCTGCCTCTCAGTGCACTTCTTTTCTGATTGCCTGGAATTGTGATCCCTGCAGGTGTGAGGACACCATATCTGGCACTGCCCGCCCAGTGCACTTCTATTCTGATTGCCTAGAATGGTTACCCCTGCAGGTGTGAGAACACCAGACCTAGCACTGCCCTCTCAGTGCACTTCTGTCCTGATTACCTAGAATGGTAATCCCTGCAGGTGTGAGAACACCAGACCTGGCACTGCCCTCTCAGAGCACTTCTATTCTGATTGCCTAGAATGGTGACCCCTGCAGGTGTGAGAACACCAGACCTGGCACGGCCCTCTCAGTGCTCTTATCCTGATTGCCTAGAATGGCGATCCATGCAGGTGTGAGAACACCAGACCTGGCACTGCCCTTTCAGTGCACTTCTATTTCGATTGCCTAGAATACTGATCCCTGCAGGTGTGAGAACACCAGACCTGGCACTGCCCTCTTAAAGCACTTCTATCCTGATTGACTAGGATGGTGATCCCTGCAGCTTTGACAAAACCAGGACTGGCACTGCCCTCTCAGAGCACTTCTATCCTGATTGCCTGGAATGGTGATCCCTGCAGGTGTGAGAACACCAGAGCTGGCATTGCCCTCTCAGTGCACTTCTTTTCTGATTGCCCTGAATGGTCACCCCTGCAGGTGTGAGAACACCAGAGTGGACCCTGCCTCTCAGTACACTTCTATTCTGATTGCCTGGAATTGTGATCCCTGCAGGTGTCAGAACACCATACCTGGCACTGCCCTCTCAGTGCAATTCTATTGTGATTGCCTAGAATGGTGATCCCTGCAGGTGTGAGAACACCAAACCTGGCACTGCCCTCTCGGAGCACTCCTATCCTGATTAGCTAGGATGGTGATCCCTGCAGGTGTGAGAACACCAAACCTGGCTCTGCACTCTCAGTGCACTTTTTTCCTGATTGCCTAGAATGGTGATTCCTGCAGGTGTGAGAACATCAGAGCGGGCACTGCTCTCACAGTGCACTTCTATCCTGAATGCCTAGAATGGTGATCCCTGCATGTGTGACAACACCAGACCTGGCACTGCCCTCTCAGTGCACTTCTAATCCGATTGCCTAGAATGGTGATCCCTGCAGGTGGGAGAACAACAGAGCTGGCACTGCCCTCTCAGTGCACTTCTATTCTGATTTCCTTGGATGGTGATCCCTGCAGGTGTGAGAACACCAGATCTGGCACTGCCCTCTAAGTGCAATTCTATTGTGATTGCCTAGAATAGTGATCCCTGCAGGTGTGAGAACACCATACCTGACACTGCCATCTCAGAGCACTTCTACCCTGATTAGCTAGGATGAAGATCCCTGCAGGTGTGAGAACACCAGACCTGGCACTGCCCTCTTAGTGCACTTGTATCCTGATTGCCTAGAATGGTGATCCCTGCAGTTGGGAGAACAACAGAGCTGGCACTGCCCTCTCAGTGCACTTCTAATCTGATTTCCTAGGATGGTGATCCCTGCAGGTGTGAGAACACCAGAACTGGCACTGCCCTCTCAGTGCACTTCTATCCCGATTGCCTAGAATGGTGATCCTTGCGGGTGGGAGAACAACAGAGCTGGGACTGCCCTCTCAGTGCACTTCTATTCTGATTTCCTAGGATGCTGATCCCTGCAGGTGTGAGAATACCAGACCTGGCACTGCCCTCTTAGAGCACTTTTATCCTGATTGCCTAGAATGGTGATCCCTGCAGGTGTGAGAACACCAGACCTGGCACTGCCCTCTCAGTGCAATTCCATTGTGATTGCCTAGAATAGTGATCCCTGCAGGTGTGAGAACACCATACCTGGCACTGCCCTCTCAAAGCACTTCTGCACTGCTTAGCTAGGATGGTGATCCCTGCAGGTGTGAGAACACCAAAGCAGGCACTGCCCTCTCCGTGCACTTCTGCCCTGATTAGCTAGGATGGTGAGCCCTGCAGGTGTGAGAACACCAGACCTGGCACTGCCCTCTCAGTGCACTTGTATCCCGATTGCCTAGAATGGTGATCGCTGCAGGTGGGAGAACAACAGAGCTGGCACTGCCCTCTCAGTGCACTTTTATCCCGATTGCCTAGAATGGTGATCCCTGCAGGTGGGAGAACAACAGAGCTGGCACTGCCCTCTCAGTGCACTTCTATCCCGATTGCCTAGAATGGTGATCCCTGCAGGTGGGAGAACAACAGAGCTGGCACTGCCATCTCAGTGCACTACTATCTTGATTGCCTAGGATGGTGATCCCTGCAGGTGTGAGAACACCAGACCTGGCACTGCCCTCTCAGTGCAATTCCATTGTGATTGCCTAGAATAGTGATCCCTGCAGGTGTGAGAACACCATACCTGGCACTGCCCTCTCAGAGCACTTCTGCCCTGATTAGCTAGGATGGTGATCCCTGCAGGTGTGAGAACACCAGAGCAGGCACTGCCCTCTCCGTGCACTTCTGCCCTGATTGCCTAGAATAGTGATCCCTGCAGGTGTGAGAACACCATACCTGGCACTGCCCTCTCAGAGCACTTCTGCCCTGATTAGCTAGGATGGTGATCCCTGCAGGTGTGAGAACACCAGAGCAGGCACTGCCCTCTCCGTGCACTTCTGCCCTGATTGCCTAGAATGGTGATCCCTGCAGGTGTGGGAACACCAGAGCAGGCAGTGCCCTCTCAGTGCACTTCTATCCTGATTGCCTAGAATGGTGATCCCTGCAGGTGTGAGAACACTATGCCTGGCACTGACCCCTGAGAGCATTTCTATCCTGATTGCCTAGAATGCTGAGCCCTGCAAGTTTGAGAACACGAGGACTGGCACTGCACTCCCAGAGCACTTCTATCTTCATTGCCTAGGATGGTGATCCCAACAGGTATAAAACAACAGACCTGGCACTGCCATCTCAGTGCACTTCTATCTTGATTGCCTAGGATGGTGATCCCTGCAGGTGTGAGAACACCAGACCTGGCACTGCCCTCTTAGAGCACTTCTTTTCTGATTGCCTAGGATGGTGATCCCTGCAGGTGTGAGAACACCAAACCTGGCACTGCCCTCTCGGAGCACTCCTATCCTGATTAGCTAGGATGGTGATCCCTGCAGGTGTGAGAACACCAGAGCGGGCACTGCCCTATCAGTGCACTGTGCCCAGATTGCCTAGAACGGTGATCCCTGCAGGTGTGAGAACACCGAACCTGGCTCTGCACTCTCAGTGCACTTCTATCCTGAATGCCTAGAATGGTGATCCCTGCATGTGTGACAACACCATACCTGGCACTGCCCTCTCAGAGCACTTCTACCCTGATTAGCTAGGATGATGATCCCTGCAGGTGTGAGAACACCAGACCTGGCACTGCCCTCTCAGTGCACTTGTATCCTGATTGCCTAGAATGGTGATCCCTGCAGGTGGGAGAACAACAGAGCTAGCACTGCCCTCTCAGTGCACTTCTAATCTGATTTCCTAGGATGGTGATCCCTGCAGGTGTGAGAACACCAGAACTGGCACTGCCCTCTCAGTGCACTTCTATCCCGATTGCCTAGAATGGTGATCCTTGCGGGTGGGAGAACAACAGAGCTGGCACTGCCCTCTCAGTGCACTTCTATTCTTATTTCCTAGGATGGTGATCCCTGCAGGTGTGAGAACACAATACCTGGCACTGCCCTCTCAGAGCACTTCTGCCCTGATTAGCTAGGATGGTGATCCCTGCAGGTGTGAGAACACCAGAGCAGGCACTGCCCTCTCCGTGCACTTCTGCCCTGATTGTCTAGAATGGTGATCCCTGCAGGTGTGAGAACACCAGAGCAGGCACTGCCCTCTCAGTGCACTTCTATCCTGATTGCCAAGAATGGTGATCCCTGCAGGTGTGAGAACACTATGCCTGGCACTGACCCCTGAGAGCATTTCTATCGTGATTGCCTAGAATGCTGATCCCTGCAAGTTTGAGAACACGAGGACTGGCACTGCCATCTCAGTGCACTTCTATCTTGATTGCCTAGGATGGTGATCCCTGGAGGTGTGAGAACACCAGACCTGGCACTGCCCTCTCAGAGCACTTCTATCCTGATTGCCTAGAATGGTGATCCCTGCAGGTGTGGGAACACCAGACCTGGCACTGCCCTCTCAGAGCACTTATCCTGATTGCCTAGAATGGTTATCCCTGCAGGTGTGAGAACACCAGGCCTGGCACTGCCCTCTCAGTGCACGTCTATCCTGATTGCCTAGAATGGTGATCCCTGCAGGTGTGAGAATGCCCGACCTGACACTGCCCTTTCACTGCACTCCTATTTTGATTGCCTAGAATACTGATCCCTGCAGGTAGGTGTGAGAACACCAGACCTGGCACTGCCCTCTCAGAGCACTTCTATCCTGATTGCCTAGAATGGTGATCCCTGCAGGTGTGAGAACACCAGACCTGGCATTTCCCTCTCAGAGCACTTATCCTGATTGACTAGCATGGTGATCCCTGCAAGTTTGAGAACACCAGGACTGGCACTGCACTCCCAGAGCATTTCTATCCTGATTGCCTAGAATGGTGATCCCTGCAGGTGAGAGAACACCAGAGCTGGCATTGCCCTCTCAGTGCACTTCTTTTCTGATTGCCTTGAATCGTGACCCCTGCAGGTGTGAGAACACTGGAGAGGACCATGCCTCTCAGTGCACTTCTTTTCTGATTGCCTGGAATTGTGATCCCTGCAGGTGTGAGGACACCATACCTGGCACTGCCCTCTCAGTGCACTTCTATTCTGATTGCCTAGAATGGTTACCCCTGCAGGTGTGAGAACACCAGACCTGGCACTGCCCTCTCAGTGCACTTCTGTCCTGATTGCCTAGAATGGTGATCCCTGCAGGTGTGAGAACACCAGACCTGGCACTGCCCTCTCAGAGCACTTCTATTCTGATTGCCTAGAATGGTGACCCCTGCAGGTGTGAGAACACCAGACCTGGCACTGCCCTCTCAGTGCTCTTATCCTGATTGCCTAGAATGGTGATCCCTGCAGGTGTGAGAACACCAGACCTGGCACTGCCCTTTCAGTGCACTTCTATTTCGATTGCCTAGAATACTGATCCCTGCAGGTGTGAGAACACCAGACCTGGCACTGCCCTCTTAAAGCACTTCTATCCTGATTGACTAGGATGGTGATCTCTGCAGCTTTGAGAAAACCTGGACTGGCACTGCCCTCTCAAAGCACTTCTATCCTGATTGACTAGGATGGTGATCCCTGCAGCTTTGAGAAAACCAGGACTGGCACTGCCCTCTCAGAGCACGTCTATCCTGATTGCCTAGAATGGTGATCCCTGCAGGTGTGAGAACACCAGAGCTGGCATTGCCCTCTCAGTGCACTTCTTTTCTGATTGCCTTGAATGGTGACCCCTGCAGGTGTGAGAACACCAGAGTGGACCCTGCCTCTCAGTACACTTCTATTCTGATTGCCTGGAATTGTTATCCCTGCAGGTGTCAGAACACCATACTTGGCACTGCCCTCTCAGTGCAATTCTATTGTGATTGCCTATAATGGTGATCCCTGCAGGTGTGAGAACACCAAACTTGGCACTGCCCTCTTGGAGCACTCCTATCCTGATTAGCTAAGATGGTGATCCCTGCAGGTGTGAGAACACCAGAGCGGGCACTGCCCTATCAGTGCACTGTGCCCAGATTGCCTAGAACGGTGATCCCTGCAGGTGTGAGAACACCAAACCTGGCTCTGCACTCTCAGTTGACTTTTGTCCTGATTGCCTAGAATGGTGATTCCTGCAGGTGTGAGAACATCAGAGCGGGCACTGCTCTCACAGTGCACTTCTATCCTGAATGCCTAGAATGGTGATCCCTGCAGGTGGGAGAACAACAGAGCTGGCACTGCCCTTTCAGTGCACTTCTATTCTGATTTCCTTGGATGGTGATCCCTGCAGGTGTGAGAACACCAGATCTGGCACTGCCCTCTAAGTGCAATTCTATTGTGATTGCCTAGAATAGTGATCCCTGCAGGTGTGAGAACACCATACCTGGCACTGCCATCTCAGAGCACTTCTACCCTGATTAGCTAGGATGATGATCCCTGCAGGTGTGAGAACACCAGACCTGGCACTGCCCTCTCAGTGCACTTGTATCCTGATTGCCTAGAATGGTGATCCCTGCAGGTGGGAGAACAACAGAGCTGGCACTGCCCTCTCAGTGCACTTCTAATCTGATTTCCTAGGATGGTGATCCCTGCAGGTGTGAGAACACCAGAACTGGCACTGCCCTCTCAGTGCACTTCTATCCCAATTGCATAGAATGGTGATCCTTGCGGGTGGGAGAACAACAGAGCTGGCACTGCCCTCTCAGTGCACTTCTATTCTAATTTCCTAGGATGCTGATCCCTGCAGGTGTGAGAATACCAGACCTGGCACTGCCCTCTTAGAGCAATTTTATCCTGATTGCCTAGAATGGTGATCCCTGCAGGTGTGAGAACACCAGACCTGGCACTGCCCTCTCAGTGCAATTCCATTGTGATTGCCTAGAATAGTGATCCCTGCAGGTGTGAGAACACCATACCTGGCACTGCCCTCTCAAAGCACTTCTGACTGCTTAGCTAGGATGGTGATCCCTGCAGATGTGAGAACACCAAAGCAGGCCTGCCCTCTCCGTGCACTTCTGCCCTGATTAGCTAGGATGGTGAGCCCTGCAGGTGTGAGAACACCAGACCTGGCACTGCCCTCTCAGTGCACTTGTATCCCGATTGCCTAGAATGGTGATCGCTGCAGGTGGGAGAACAACAGAGCTGGCACTGCCCTCTTAGTGCACTTCTATGCCGATTGCCTAGAATGGTGATCCCTGCAGGTGGGAGAACAACAGAGCTGGCACTGCCCTCTCAGTGCACTTCTATCCCGATTGCCTAGAATGGTGATCCCTGCAGGTGGGAGAACAACAGAGCTGGCACTGCCCTCTCAGTGCACTTCTATCCCGATTGCCTAGAATGGTGATCCCTGCAGGTGGGAGAACAACAGACTTGGCACTGCCCTCTCAGCGCACTTCTATTCTGATTGCCTAGAATGCTGATCCCTGCAGGTGTAAAACAACAGACCTGGCACTGCCATCTCAGTGCACTACTATCTTGATTGCCTAGGATGGTGATCCCTGCAGGTGTGAGAACACCAGACCTGGCACTGCCCTCTCAGCACACTTCTATTCTGATTGCCTAGAATGGTGATCCCTGCAGGTGTGAGAACACCAGACCTGGCACTGCCCTCTCAGTGCAATTCCATTGTGATTGCCTAGAATAGTGATCCCTGCAGGTGTGAGAACACCATACCTGGCACTGCCCTCTCAGAGCACTTCTGCCCTGATTAGCTAGGATGGTGATCCCTGCAGGTGTGAGAACACCAGAGCAGGCACTGCCCTCTCCGTGCACTTCTGCCCTGATTGCCTAGAATGGTGATCCCTGCAGGTGTGGGAACACCAGAGCAGGCAGTGCCCTCTCAGTGCACTTCTATCCTGATTGCCTAGAATGGTGATCCCTGCAGGTGTGAGAACACTATGCCTGGCACTGACCCCTGAGAGCATTTCTATCCTGATTGCCTAGAATGCTGATCCCTGCAAGTTTGAGAACACGAGGACTGGCACTGCACTCCCAGAGCACTTCTATCTTCATTGCCTAGGATGGTGATCCCTGCAGGTATAAAACAACAGACCTAGCACTGCCATCTCAGTGCACTTCTATCTTGATTGCCTAGGATGGTGATCTCTGCAGGTGTGAGAACACCAGACCTGGCACTGCCCTCTTAGAGCACTTCTATTCTGATTGCCTAGAATGGTGATCCCTGCAGGTGTGAGAACACCAAACCTGGCATTGCCCTCTCGGAGCACTCCTATCCTGATTATATAGGATGGTGATCCCTGCAGGTGTGAGAACACCAGAGCGGGCACTGCCCTATCAGTGCACTGTGCCCAGATTGCCTAGAACGGTGATCCCTGCAAGTGTGAGAACACCAAACCTGGCTCTGCACTCTCAGTGCACTTCTATCCTGAATGCCTAGAATGGTGATCCCTGAATGTGTGACAACACCATACCTGGCATTGCCCTCTCAGAGCACTTCTACCCTGATTAGCTAGGATGATGATCCCTGCAGGTGTGAGAACACCAGACCTGGCACTGCCCTCTCAGTGCACTTGTATCCTGATTGCCTAGAATGGTGATCCCTGCACGTGGGAGAACAACAGAGCTAGCACTGCCCTCTCAGTGCACTTCTAATCTGATTTCCTAGGATGGTGATCCCTGCAGGTGTGAGAACACCAGAACTGGCACTGCCCTCTCAGTGCACTTCTATCCCGATTGCCTAGAATGGTGATCCTTGCGGGTGGGAGAACAACAGAGATGGCACTGCCCTCTCAGTGCACTTCTATTCTTATTTCCTAGGATGGTGATCCCTGCAGGTGTGAGAACACAATACCTGGCACTGCCCTCTCAGAGCACTTCTGCCCTGATTAGCTAGGATGGTGATCCCTGCAGGTGTGAGAACACCAGAGCAGGCACTGCCCTCTCCGTGCACTTCTGCCCTGCTTGTCTAGAATGGTGATCCCTGCAGGTGTGAGAACACCAGAGCAGGCACTGCCCTCTCAGTGCACTTCTATCCTGATTGCCAAGAATGGTGATCCCTGCAGGTGTGAGAACACTATGCCTGGCACTGACCCCTGAGAGCATTTCTATCCTGATTGCCTAGAATGCTGATCCCTGCAAGTTTGAGAACACGAGGACTGGCACTGCCATCTCAGTGCACTTCTATCTTGATTGCCTAGGATGGTGATCCCTGGAGGTGTGAGAACACCAGACCTGGCACTGCCCTCTCAGAGCACTTATCCTGATTGCCTAGAATGGTTATCCCTGCAGGTGTGAGAACACCAGACCTGGCACTGCCCTCTCAGTGCACGTCTATCCTGATTGCCTAGAATGGTGATCCCTGCAGGTGTGAGAACGCCCGACCTGACACTGCCCTTTCACTGCACTCCTATTTCGATTGCCTAGAATACTGATCCCTGCAGGTAGGTGTGAGAACACCAGACCTGGCACTGCCCTCTCAGAGCACTTCTATCCTGATTGCCTAGAATGGTGATCCCTGCAGGTGTGAGAACACCAGACCTGGCATTTCCTTCTCAGAGCACTTATCCTGATTGACTAGCATGGTGATCCCTGCAAGTTTGAGAACACCAGGACTGGCACTGCACTCCCAGAGCATTTCTATCCTGATTGCCTAGAATGGTGATCCCTGCAGGTGAGAGAACACCAGAGCTGGCATTGCCCTCTCAGTGCACTTCTTTTCTGATTGCCTTGAATCGTGACCTCTGCAGGTGTGAGAACACTGGAGTGGACGCTGCCTCTCAGTGCACTTCTTTTCTGATTGCCTGGAATTGTGATCCCTGCAGGTGTGAGGACACCATACCTGGCACTGCCCTCTCAGTGCACTTCTATTCTGATTGCCTAGAATGGTTACCCCTGCAGGTGTGAGAACACCAGACCTGGCACTGCCCTCTCAGTGCACTTCTGTCCTGATTGCCTAGAATGGTGATCCCTGCAGGTGTGAGAACACCAGACCTGGCACTGCCCTCTCAGAGCACGTCTATTCTGATTGCCTAGAATGGTGACCCCTGCAGGTGTGAGAACACCAGACCTGGTCCTGCCCTCTCAGTGCTCTTATCCTGATTGCCTAGAATGGTGATCCCTGCAGGTGTGAGAACACCAGACCTGGCACTGCCCTTTCAGTGCACTTCTATTTCGATTGCCTAGAATACTGATCCCTGCAGGTGTGAGAACACCAGACTTGGCACTGCCCTCTTAAAGCACTTCTATCCTGATTGACTAGGATGGTGATCCCTGCAGCTTTGAGAAAACCTGGACTGGCACTGCCCTCTCAAAGCACTTCTATCCTGATTGACTAGGATGGTGATCCCTGCAGCTTTGAGAAATACAGGACTGGCACTGCCCTCTCAGAGCACTTCTATCCTGATTGCCTAGAATGGTGATCCCTGCAGGTGTGAGAACACCAGAGCTGGCATTGCCCTCTCAGTGCACTTCTTTTCTGATTGCCTTGAATGGTGACCCCTGCAGGTGTGAGAACACCAGAGTGGACCCTGCCTCTCAGTACACTTCTATTCTGATTGCCTGGAATTGTGATCCCTGCAGGAGTCAGAACACCATACCTGGCACTGCCCTCTCAGTGCAATTCTATTGTGATTGCCTAGAATGGTGATCCCTGCAGGTGTGAGAACACCAAACCTGGCACTGCCCTCTCGGAGCACTCCTATCCTGATTAGCTAGGATGGTGATCCCTGCAGGTGTGAGAACACCAGAGCGGGCACTGCCCTATCAGTGCACTGTGCCCAGATTGCCTAGAACGGTGATCCCTGCAGGTGTGAGAACACCAAACCTGGCTCTGCACTCTCAGTGCACTTTTGTCCTGATTGCCTAGAATGGTGATTCCTGCAGGTGTGAGAACATCAGAGCGGGAACTGCTCTCACAGTGCACTTCTATCCTGAATGCCTAGAATGGTGATCCCTGCATGTGTGACAACACCAGACCTGGCACTGCCCTCTCAGTGTACTTCTAATCCGATTGCCTAGAATGGTGATCCCTGCAGGAGAGAGAACAACAGAGCTGGCACTGCCCTCTCAGTGCACTTCTATTCTGATTTCCTTGGATGGTGATCCCTGCAGGTGTGAGAACACCAGATCTGGCACTGCCCTCTAAGTGCAATTCTATTGTGATTGCCTAGAATAGTGATCCCTGCAGGTATGAGAACACCATACCTGGCACTGCCCTCTCAGAGCACTTCTACCCTGATTAGCTAGGATGATGATCCCTGCAGGTGTGAGAACACCAGACGTGGCACTGCCCTCTCAGTGCACTTGTATCGTGATTGCCTAGAATGGTGATCCCTGCAGGTGGGAGAACAACAGAGCTGGCAGTGCCCTCTCAGTGCACTTCTAATCTGATTTCCTAGGATGGTGATCCCTGCAGGTGTGAGAACACCAGAACTGGCACTGCCCTCTCAGTGCACTTCTATCCCGATTGCCTAGAATGGTGATCCTTGTGGGTGGGAGAACAACAGAGCTGGCACTGCCCTCTCTGTGCACTTCTATTCTGATTTCCTAGGATGCTGATCCCTGCAGGTGTGAGAATACCAGACCTGGCACTGCCCTCTTAGAGCACTTTTATCCTGATTGCCTAGAATGGTGATCCCTGCAGGTGTGAGAACACCAGACCTGGCACTGCCCTCTCAGTGCAATTCCATTGTGAGTGCCTAGAATAGTGATCCCTGCATGTGTGAGAACACCATACCTGGCACTGCCCTCTCAAAGCACTTCTGCACTGCTTAGCTAGGATGGTGATCCCTGCAGGTGTGAGAACACCACAGCAGGCACTGCCCTCTCCGTGCACTTCTGCCCTGATTAGATAGGATGGTGATCCCTGCAGGTGTGAGAACACCAGACCTGGCACTGCCCTCTCAGTGCACTTGTATCCCGATTGCCTAGAATGGTGATCGCTGCAGGTGGGAGAACAACAGAGCTGGCACTGCCCTCTCAGTGCACTTCTATCCCGATTGCCTAGAATGGTGATCCCTGCAGGTGGGAGAACAACAGACATGGCACTGCCCTCTCAGTGCACTTCGATCCTGATTGCGTAGAATGGTGATCCCTGCAGGTGTGAGAACACAAGAGTGGGCACTGCCCTCTCAGTGCACTTCTATTCTGATTGCCTAGAATGCTGATCCCTGCAGGTGTAAAACAACAGACCTGGCACTGCCATCTCAGTGCACTACTATCTTGATTGCCTAGGATGGTGATCCCTGCAGGCGTGAGAACACCAGACCTGGCACTGCCCTCTCAGCACACTTCTATTCTGATTGCCTAGAATGGTGATCCCTGCAGGTGTGAGAACACCAGACCTGGCACTGCCCTCTCAGTGCAATTCCATTGTGATTGCCTAGAATAGTGATCCCTGCAGGTGTGAGAACACCATACCTGGCACTGCCCTCTCAGAGCACTTCTGCCCTGATTAGCTAGGATGGTGATCCCTGCAGGTGTGAGAACACCAGAGCAGGCACTGCCCTCTCCGTGCACTTCTGCCCTGATTGCCTAGAATGGTGATCCCTGCAGGTGTGAGAACACCAGAGCAGGCACTGCCCTCTCAGTGCACTTCTATCCTGATTGCCTAGAATGGTGATCCCTGCAGGTGTGAGAACACTATGCCTGGCATTGACCCCTGAGAGCATTTCTATCCTGATTGCCTAGAATGCTGATCCCTGCAAGTTTGAGAACACGAGGACTGGCACTGCACTCCCAGAGCACTTCTATCTTCATTGCCTAGGATGGTGATCCCTGCAGGTATAAAACAACAGACCTGGCACTGCCATCTCAGTGCACTTCTATCTTGATTGCCTAGGATGGTGATCCCTGCAGGTGTGAGAACACCAAACCTGGCACTGCCCTCTTAGAGCACTTCTATTCTGATTGCCTAGGATGGTGATCCCTGTAGGTGTGAGAACACCAGACCTGGCTCTGCCCTCTCAGAGCACTTCTATCCTGATTGCCTAGAATAGTGATCCCTGCAGGTGTGGGAACACCAGACCTGGCACTGCCCTCTCAGAGCACTTATCCTGATTGCCTAGAATGGTTATCCCTGCAGGTGTGAGAACACCAGACCTGGCACTGCCCTCTCAGTGCACGTCTATCCTGATTGCCTAGAATGGTGATCCCTGCAGGTGTGAGAACGCCCGACCTGACACTGCCCTTTCACTGCACTCCTATTTCGATTGCCTAAAATACTGATCCCTGCAGGTAGGTTTGAGAACACCAGACGTGGCACTGCCCTCTCTGTGCACTTGTATCCTGATTGCCTAGAATGGTGATCCCTGCAGGTGCGAGAACAACAGAGCTGGCACTGCCCTCTCAGTGCACTTCTAATCTGATTTCCTAGGATGGTGATCCCTGCAGGTGTGAGAACACCAGAACTGGCACTGTCCTCTCAGTGCACTTCTATCCTGATTGCCTAGAATGGTGATCCTTGCGGGTGGGAGAACAACAGAGCTGGCACTGCCCTCTCAGTGCACTTCTATTCTGATTTCCTAGGATGCTGATCCCTGCAGGTGTGAGAATACCAGACCTGGCACTGCCCTCTTAGAGCACTTTTATCCTGATTGCCTAGAATGGTGATCCCTGCAGGTGTGAGAACACCAGACCTGGCACTGCCCTCTCAGTGCAATTCCATTGTGAGTGCCTAGAATAGTGATCCCTGCAGGTGTGAGAACACCATACCTGGCACTGCCCTCTCAAAGCACTTCTGCACTGCTTAGCTAGGATGGTGATCCCTGCAGGTGTGAGAACACCACAGCAGGCACTGCCCTCTCCGTGCACTTCTGCCCTGATTAGCTAGGATGGTGATCCCTGCAGGTGTGAGAACACCAGACCTGGCACTGCCCTCTCAGTGCACTTGTATCCCGATTGCCTAGAATGGTGAAACCTGCAGGTGTGAGAACACCAGAGCTGGCACTGCCCTCTCAGTGCACTTCTATCCCGATTGCCTAGAATGGAGATCCCTGCAGGTGTAAAATAACAGACCTGGTACTGCCATCTCATTGCACTACTATCTTGATTGCCTAGGATGGTGATCCCTGCAGGTGTGAGAACACCAGACCTGGCACAGCCCTCTCAGCGCACTTCTATTCTGATTGCCTAGGATGGTGATCCCTGTAGGTGTGGGAACACCAGACCTGGCACTGCCCTCTCAGAGCACTTCTATCCTGATTGCCTAGAATGGTGATCCCTGCAGGTGTGAGAACACCAGACCTGGCACTGCCCTCTCAGTGCACTTATCCTGATTGCCTAGAATGGTGATCCCTGCAGGTGTGAGAACACCACACCTGGCACTGCCCTTTCAGTGCACTTCTATTTTGATTGCCTAGAATACTGATCCCTGCAGGTGTGAGAACACCAGACCTGGCACTGCCATCTCAGTGCACTTCTATCTTGATTGCCTAGGATGGTGATCCCTGCAGGTGTGAGAACACCAGACCTGGCACTGCCCTCTCAGAGCACTTCTATCCTGATTGCCTAGAATGGTGATCCCTGCAGGTGTGGGAACACTAGACCTGGCACTGCCCTCTCAGAGCAGTTATCCTGCTTGCCTAGAATGGTGATCCCTGCAGGTGTGAGAACACCAGACCTGGCACTGCCCTCTCAGTGCACTTCTATCCTGATTGCCTAGAATGGTGATCCCTGCAGGTGTGAGAACGCCAGACTTGACACTGCCCTTTCACTGCACTTCTATCCCGATTGCCTAGAATGGAGATCCCTGCAGGTGTAAAATAACAGACCTGGTACTGCCATTTCATTGCACTACTATCTTGATTGCCTAGGATGGTGATCCCTGCAGGTGTGAGAACACCAGACCTGGCACAGCCCTCTCAGCGCACTTCTATTCTGATTGCCTAGGATGGTGATCCCTGTAGGTGTGAGAACACCAGACCTGGCACTGCCCTCTCAGAGCACTTCTATCCTGATTGCCTAGAATGGTGATCCCTGCAGGTGTGGGAACACCAGACCTGGCACTGCCCTCTCAGAGCACTTATCCTGATTGCCTTGAATGGTTATCCCTGCAGGTGTTAGAACACCAGGCCTGGCACTGCCCTCTCAGTGCACGTCTATCCTGATTGCCTAGAATGGTGATCCCTGCAGGTGTGAGAATGCCCGACCTGACACTGCCCTTTCACTGCACTCCTATTTTGATTGCCTAGAATACTGATCCCTGCAGGTAGGTGTGAGAACACCAGACCTGGCACTGCCCTCTCAGAGCACTTCTATCCTGATTGCCTAGAATGGTGATCCCTGCAGGTGTGAGAACACCAGACCTGGCATTTCCCTCTCAGAGCACTTATCCTGATTGACTAGCATGGTGATCCCTGCAAGTTTGAGAACACCAGGACTGGCACTGCACTCCCAGAGCATTTCTATCCTGATTGCCTAGAATGGTGATCCCTGCAGGTGAGAGAACACCAGAGCTGGCATTGCCCTCTCAGTGCACTTCTTTTCTGATTGCCTTGAATCGTGACCCCTGCAGGTGTGAGAACACTGGAGTGGACCCTGCCTCTCAGTGCACTTCTTTTCTGATTGCCTGGAATTGTGATCCCTGCAGGTGTGAGGACACCATACCAGGCACTGCCCTCTCAGTGCACTTCTATTCTGATTGCCTAGAATGGTTACCCCTGCAGGTGTGAGAACACCAGACCTGGCACTGCCCTCTCAGTGCACTTCTGTCCTGATTGCCTAGAATGGTGATCCCTGCAGGTGTGAGAACACCAGACCTGGCACTACCCTCTCAGAGCACTTCTATTCTGATTGCCTAGAATGGTGACCCCTGCAGGTGTGAGAACACCAGACCTGGCACTGCCCTCTCAGTGCTCTTATCCTGATTGCCTAGAATGGTGATCCCTGCAGGTGTGAGAACACCAGACCTGGCACTGCCCTTTCAGTGCACTTCTATTTCGATTGCCTAGAATACTGATCCCTGCAGGTGTGAGAACACCAGACCTGGCACTGCCCTCTTAAAGCACTTCTATCCTGATTGACTAGGATGGTGATCTCTGCAGCTTTGAGAAAACCTGGACTGGCACTGCCCTCTCAGAGCACGTCTATCCTGATTGCCTAGAATGGTGATCCCTGCAGGTGTGAGAACACCAGAGCTGGCATTGCCCTCTCAGTGCACTTCTTTTCTGATTGCCTTGAATGGTGACCCCTGCAGGTGTGAGAACACCAGAGTGGACCCTGCCTCTCAGTACACTTCTATTCTGATTGCCTGGAATTGTTATCCCTGCAGGTGTCAGAACACCATACCTGGCACTGCCCTCTCAGTGCAATTCTATTGTGATTGCCTAGAATGGTGATCCCTGCAGGTGTGAGAACACCAAACCTGGCACTGCCCTCTCGGAGCACTCCTATCCTGATTAGCTAGGATGGTGATCCCTGCAGGTGTGAGAACACCAGAGCGGGCACTGCCCTATCAGTGCACTGTGCCCAGATTGCCTAGAACGGTGATCCCTGCAGGTGTGAGAACACCAAACCTGGCTCTGCACTCTCAGTTGACTTTTGTCCTGATTGCCTAGAATGGTGATTCCTGCAGGTGTGAGAACATCAGAGCGGGCACTGCTCTCACAGTGCACTTCTATCCTGAATGCCTAGAATGGTGATCCCTGCATGTGTGACAACACCAGACCTGGCACTGCCCTCTCAGTGCACTTCTAATCCTTTTGCCTAGAATGGTGATCCCTGCAGGTGGGAGAACAACAGAGCTGGCACTGCCCTCTCAGTGCACTTCTATTCTGATTTCCTTGGATGGTGATCCCTGCAGGTGTGAGAACACCAGATCTGGCACTGCCCTCTAAGTGCAATTCTATTGTGATTGCCTAGAATAGTGATCCCTGCAGGTGTGAGAACACCATACCTGGCACTGCCCTCTCAGAGCACTTCTACCCTGATTAGCTAGGATGATGATCCCTGCAGGTGTGAGAACACCAGACGTGGCACTGCCCTCTCAGTGCACTTGTATCCTGATTGCCTAGAATGGTGATCCCTGCAGGTGGGTGAACAACAGAGCTGGCACTGCCCTCTCAGTGCACTTCTAATCTGATTTCCTAGGATGGTGATCCCTGCAGGTGTGAGAACACCAGAACTGGCACTGCCCTCTCAGTGCACTTCTATCCCGATTGCCTAGAATGGTGATCCTTGCGGGTGGGAGAACAACATAGCTGGCACACTCCTCTCAGTGCACTTCTATTCTGATTTCCTAGGATGCTGATCCCTGCAGGTGTGAGAATACCAGACCTGGCACTGCCCTCTTAGAGCACGTTTATCCTGATTGCCTAGAATGGTGATCCCTGCAGGTGTGAGAACACCAGACCTGGCACGGCCCTCTCAGTGCAATTCCATTGTGAGTGCCTAGAATAGTGATCCCTGCAGGTGTGAGAACACCATACCTGGTACTGCCCTCTCAAAGCACTTCTGCACTGCTTAGCTAGGATGGTGATCCCTGCAGGTGTGCGAACACCACAGCAGGCACTGCCCTCTCCGTGCACTTCTGCCCTGATTAGCTAGGATGGTGATCCCTGCAGGTGTGAGAACACCAGACCTGGCACTGCCCTCTCAGTGCACTTGTATCCCGATTGCCTAGAATGGTGATCGCTGCAGGTGGGAGAACAACAGAGCTGGCACTGCCCTCTCAGTGCAATTCTATTGTGATTGCCTAGAATAGTGATCCCTGCAGGTGTGAGAACACCATACCTGGCACTGCCCTCTCAGAGCACTTCTACCCTGATTAGCTAGGATGATGATCCCTTCAGGTGTGAGAACACCAGACCTGGCACTGCCCTCTCAGTGCACTTGTATCCTGATTGCCTAGAATGGTGATCCCTGCAGGTGGGAGAACAACAGAGCTGGCACTGCCCTCTCAGTGCACTTCTATCCTGATTGTCTAGAATGCTGATCCCTGCAAGTTTGAGAACACGAGGACTGGCACTGCCATCTCAGTGCACTTCTATCTTGATTGCCTAGGATGGTGATCCCTGCAGGTGTGAGAACACCAGACCTGGCACTGCCCTCTTAGAGCACTTCTATTCTGATTGCCTAGAATGGTGATCCCTGCAGGTGGGAGAACAACAGAGCTGGCACTGCCATCTCAGTGCACTACTATCTTGATTGCCTAGGATGGTGATCCCTGCAGGTGTGAGAACACCAGACCTGGCACTGCCCTCTCAGTGCAATTCCATTGTGATTGCCTAGAATAGTGATCCCTGCAGGTGTGAGAACACCATACCTGGCACTGCCCTCTCAGAGCACTTCTGCCCTGATTAGCTAGGATGGTGATCCCTGCAGGTGTGAGAACACCAGAGCAGGCACTGCCCTCTCCGTGCACTTCTGCCCTGATTGCCTAGAATAGTGATCCCTGCAGGTGTGAGAACACCATACCTGGCACTGCCCTCTCAGAGCACTTCTGCCCTGATTAGCTAGGATGGTGATCCCTGCAGGTGTGAGAACACCAGAGCAGGCACTGCCCTCTCCGTGCACTTCTGCCCTGATTGCCTAGAATGGTGATCCCTGCAGGTGTGGGAACACCAGAGCAGGCAGTGCCCTCTCAGTCCACTTCTATCCTGATTGCCTAGAATGGTGATCCCTGCAGGTGTGAGAACACTATGCCTGGCACTGACCCCTGAGAGCATTTCTATCCTGATTGCCTAGAATGCTGAGCCCTGCAAGTTTGAGAACACGAGGACTGGCACTGCACTCCCAGAGCACTTCTATCTTCATTGCCTAGGATGGTGATCCCTGCAGGTATAAAACAACAGACCTGGCACTGCCATCTCAGTGCACTTCTATCTTGATTGCCTAGGATGGTGATCCCTGCAGGTGTGAGAACACCAGACCTGGCACTGCCCTCTTAGAGCACTTCTTTTCTGATTGCCTAGGATGGTGATCCCTGCTGGTGTGAGAACACCAAACCTGGCACTGCCCTCTCGGAGCACTCCTATCCTGATTAGCTAGGATGGTGATCCCTGCAGGTGTGAGAACACCAGAGCGGGCACTGCCCTATCAGTGCACTGTGCCCAGATTGCCTAGAACGGTGATCCCTGCAGGTGTGAGAACACCAAACCTGGCGCTGCACTCTCAGTGCACTTCTATCCTGAATGCCTACAATGGTGATCCCTGCATGTGTGACAGCACCATACCTGGCACTGCCCTCTCAGAGCACTTCTACCCTGATTAGCTAGGATGATGATCCCTGCAGGTGTGAGAACACCAGACCTGGCACTGCCCTCTCAGTGCACTTGTATCCTGATTGCCTAGAATGGTGATCCCTGCAGGTGGGAGAACAACAGAGCTAGCACTGCCCTCTCAGTGCACTTCTAATCTGATTTCCTAGGATGGTGATCCCTGCAGGTGTGAGAACACCAGAACTGGCACTGCCCTCTCAGTGCACTTCTATCCCGATTGCCTAGAATGGTGATCCTTGCGGGTGGGAGAACAACAGAGCTGGCACTGCCCTCTCAGTGCACTTCTATTCTTATTTCCTAGGATGGTGATCCCTGCAGGTGTGAGAACACAATACCTGGCACTGCCCTCTCAGAGCACTTCTGCCCTGATTAGCTAGGATGGTGATCCCTGCAGGTGTGAGAACACCAGAGCAGGCACTGCCCTCTCCGTGCACTTCTGCCCTGATTGTCTAGAATGGTGATCCCTGCAGGTGTGAGAACACCAGAGCAGGCACTGCCCTCTCAGTGCACTTCTATCCTGATTGCCAAGAATGGTGATCCCTGCAGGTGTGAGAACACTATGCCTGGCACTGACCCCTGAGAGCATTTCTATCCTGATTGCCTAGAATGCTGATCCCTGCAAGTTTGAGAACACGAGGACTGGCACTGCCATCTCAGTGCACTTCTATCTTGATTGCCTAGGATGGTGATCCCTGGAGGTGTGAGAACACCAGACCTGGCACTGCCCTCTCAGAGCACTTCTATCCTGATTGCCTAGAATGGTGATCCCTGCAGGTGTGGGAACACCAGACCTGGCACTGCCCTCTCAGAGCACTTATCCTGATTGCCTAGAATGGTTATCCCTGCAGGTGTGAGAACACCCGGCCTGGCACTGCCCTCTCAGTGCACGTCTATCCTGATTGCCTAGAATGGTGATCCCTGCAGGTGTGAGAATGCCCGACCTGACACTGCCCTTTCACTGCACTCCTATTTTGATTGCCTAGAATACTGATCCCTGCAGGTAGGTGTGAGAACACCAGACCTGGCACTGCCCTCTCAGAGCACTTCTATCCTGATTGCCTAGAATGGTGATCCCTGCAGGTGTGAGAACACCAGACCTGGCATTTCCCTCTCAGAGCACTTAACCTGATTGACTAGCATGGTGATCCCTGCAAGTTTGAGAACACCAGGACTGGCACTGCACTCCCAGAGCATTTCTATCCTGATTGCCTAGAATGGTGATCCCTGCAGGTAAGAGAACACCAGAGCTGGCATTGCCCTCTCAGTGCACTTCTTTTCTGATTGCCTTGAATCGTGACCCCTGCAGGTGTGAGAAAACTGGAGTGGACCCTGCCTCTCAGTGCACTTCTTTTCTGATTGCCTGGAATTGTGATCCCTGCAGGTGTGAGGACACCATACCTGGCACTGCCCTCTCAGTGCACTTCTATTCTGATTGCCTAGAATGGTTACCCCTGCAGGTGTGAGAACACCAGACCTGGCACTGCCCTCTCAGTGCACTTCTGTCCTGATTGCCTAGAATGGTGATCCCTGCAGGTGTGAGAACACCAGACCTGGCACTGCCCTCTCAGAGCACTTCTATTCTGATTGCCTAGAATGGTGACCCCTGCAGGTGTGAGAACACCAGACCTGGCACTGCCCTCTCAGTGCTCTTATCCTGATTGCCTAGAATAGTGATCCCTGCAGGTGTGAGAACACCAGACCTGGCACTGCCCTTTCAGTGCACTTCTATTTCGATTGCCTAGAATACTGATCCCTGCAGGTGTGAGAACACCAGACCTGGCACTGCCCTCTTAAAGCACTTCTATCCTGATTGACTAGGATGGTGATCTCTGCAGCTTTGAGAAAACCTGGACTGGCACTGCCCTCTCAAAGCACTTCTATCCTGATTGACTAGGATGGTGATCCCTGCAGCTTTGAGAAAACCAGGACTGGCACTGCCCTCTCAGAGCACGTCTATCCTGATTGCCTAGAATGGTGATCCCTGCAGGTGTGAGAACACCAGAGCTGGCATTGCCCTCTCAGTGCACTTCTTTTCTGATTGCCTTGAATGGTGACCCCTGCAGGTGTGAGAACACCAGAGTGGACCCTGCCTCTCAGTACACTTCTATTCTGATTGCCTGGAATTGTTATCCCTGCAGGTGTCAGAACACCATACCTGGCACTGCCCTCTCAGTGCAATTCTATTGTGATTGCCTAGAATGGTGATCCCTGCAGGTGTGAGAACACCAAACCTGGCACTGCCCTCTCGGAGCACTCCTATGCTGATTAGCTAGGATGGTGATCCCTGCAGGTGTGAGAACACCAGAGCGGGCACTGCCCTATCAGTGCACTGTGCCCAGATTGCCTAGAACGGTGATCCCTGCAGGTGTGAGAACACCAAACCTGGCTCTGCACTCTCAGTTGACTTTTGTCCTGATTGCCTAGAATGGTGATTCCTGCAGGTGTGAGAACATCAGAGCGGGCACTGCTCTCACAGTGCACTTCTATCCTGAATGCCTAGAATGGTGATCCCTGCATGTATGACAACACCAGACCTGGCACTGCCCTCTCAGTGCACTTCTAATCCGATTGCCTAGAATGGTGATCCCTGCAGGTGGGAGAACAACAGAGCTGGCACTGCCCTCTCAGTGCACTTCTATTCTGATTTCCTTGGATGGTGATCCCTGCAGGTGTGAGAACACCAGATCTGGCACTGCCCTCTAAGTGCAATTCTATTGTGATTGCCTAGAATAGTGATCCCTGCAGGTGTGAGAACACCATACCTGGCACTGCCCTCTCAGAGCACTTCTACCCTGATTAGCTAGGATGATGATCCCTGCAGGTGTGAGAACACCAGACGTGGCACTGCCCTCTCAGTGCACTTGTATCCTGATTGCCTAGAATGGTGATCCCTGCAGGTGGGTGAACAACAGAGCTGGCACTGCCCTCTCAGTGCACTTCTAATCTGATTTCCTAGGATGGTGATCCCTGCAGGTGTGAGAACACCAGAACTGGCACTGCCCTCTCAGTGCACTTCTATCCCGATTGCCTAGAATGGTGATCCCTGCAGGTGTGAGAACACCAGACCTGGCACGGCCCTCTCAGTGCAATTCCATTGTGAGTGCCTAGAATAGTGATCCCTGCAGGTGTGAGAACACCATACCTGGTACTGCCCTCTCAAAGCACTTCTGCACTGCTTAGCTAGGATGGTGATCCCTGCAGGTGTGAGAACACCACAGCAGGCACTGCCCTCTCCGTGCACTTCTGCCCTGATTAGCTAGGATGGTGATCCCTGCAGGTGTGAGAACACCAGACCTGGCACTGCCCTCTCAGCACACTTCTATTCTGATTGCCTAGAATGGTGATCCCTGCAGGTGTGAGAACACCAGACCTGGCACTGCCCTCTCAGTGCAATTCCATTGTGATTGCCTAGAATAGTGATCCCTGCAGGTGTGAGAACACCATACCTGGCACTGCCCTCTCAGAGCACTTCTGCCCTGATTAGCTAGGATGGTGATCCCTGCAGGTGTGAGAACACCAGAGCAGGCACTGCCCTCTCCGTGCACTTCTGCCCTGATTGCCTAGAATGGTGATCCCTGCAGGTGTGGGAACACCAGAGCAGGCAGTGCCCTCTCAGTGCACTTCTATCCTGATTGCCTAGAATGGTGATCCCTGCAGGTGTGAGAACACTATGCCTGGCACTGACCCCTGAGAGCATTTCTATCCTGATTGCCTAGAATGCTGAGCCCTGCAAGTTTGAGAACACGAGGACTGGCACTGCACTCCCAGAGCACTTCTATCTTCATTGCCTAGGATGGTGATCCCTGCAGGTATAAAACAACAGACCTGGCACTGCCATCTCAGTGCACTTCTATCTTGATTGCCTAGGATGGTGATCCCTGCAGGTGTGAGAACACCAGACCTGGCACTGCCCTCTTAGAGCACTTCTTTTCTGATTGCCTAGGATGGTGATCCCTGCAGGTGTGAGAACACCAAACCTGGCACTGCCCTCTCGGAGCACTCCTATCCTGATTAGCTAGGATGGTGATCCCTGCAGGTGTGAGAACACCAGAGCGGGCACTGCCCTATCAGTGCACTGTGCCCAGATTGCCTAGAACGGTGATCCCTGCAGGTGTGAGAACACCAAACCTGGCTCTGCACTCTCAGTGCACTTCTATCCTGAATGCCTAGAATGGTGATCCCTGCATGTGTGACAACACCATACCTGGCACTGCCCTCTCAGAGCACTTCTACCCTGATTAGCTAGGATGATGATCCCTGCAGGTGTGAGAACACCAGACCTGGCACTGCCCTCTCAGTGCACTTGTATCCTGATTGCCTAGAATGGTGATCCCTGCAGGTGGGAGAACAACAGAGCTAGCACTGCCCTCTCAGTGCACTTCTAATCTGATTTCCTAGGATGGTGATCCCTGCAGGTGTGAGAACACCAGAACTGGCACTGCCCTCTCAGTGCACTTCTATCCCGATTGCCTAGAATGGTGATCCTTGCGGGTGGGAGAACAACAGAGCTGGCACTGCCCTCTCAGTGCACTTCTATTCTTATTTCCTAGGATGGTGATCCCTGCAGGTGTGAGAACACAATACCTGGCACTGCCCTCTCAGAGCACTTCTGCCCTGATTAGCTAGGATGGTGATCCCTGCAGGTGTGAGAACACCAGAGCAGGCACTGCCCTCTCCGTGCACTTTGCCCTGATTGTCTAGAATGGTGATCCCTGCAGGTGTGAGAACACCAGAGCAGGCACTGCCCTCTCAATGCACTTCTATCCTGATTGCCAAGAATGGTGATCCCTGCAGGTGTGAGAACACTATGCCTGGCACTGACCCCTGAGAGCATTTCTATCCTGATTGCCTAGAATGCTGATCCCTGCAAGTTTGAGAACACGAGGACTGTCACTGCCATCTCAGTGCACTTCTATCTTGATTGCCTAGGATGGTGATCCCTGGAGGTGTGAGAACACCAGACCTGGCACTGCCCTCTCAGAGCACTTCTATCCTGATTGCCTAGGATGGTGATCCCTGCAGCTTTGAGAAAACCAGGACTGGCACTGCCCTCTCAGAGCACGTCTATCCTGATTGCCTAGGATGGTGATCCCTGCAGGTGTGAGAACACCAGACCTGGCACTGCCCTCTCAGTGCAATTCCATTGTGATTGCCTAGAATAGTGATCCCTGCAGGTGTGAGAACACCATACCTGGCACTGCCCTCTCAGAGCACTTCTGCCCTGATTAGCTAGGATGGTGATCCCTGCAGGTGTGAGAACACCAGAGCAGGCACTGCCCTCTCCGTGCACTTCTGCCCTCATTGCCTAGAATAGTGATCCCTGCAGGTGTGAGAACACCATACCTGGCACTGCCCTCTCAGAGCACTTCTGCCCTGATTAGCTAGGATGGTGATCCCTGCAGGTGTGAGAACACCAGAGCAGGCACTGCCCTCTCCGTGCACTTCTGCCCTGATTGCCTAGAATGGTGATCCCTGCAGGTGTGGGAACACCAGAGCAGGCAGTGCCCTCTCAGTCCACTTCTATCCTGATTGCCTAGAATGGTGATCCCTGCAGGTGTGAGAACACTATGCCTGGCACTGACCCCTGAGAGCATTTCTATCCTGATTGCCTAGAATGCTGAGCCCTGCAAGTTTGAGAACACGAGGACTGGCACTGCACTCCCAGAGCACTTCTATCTTCATTGCCTAGGATGGTGATCCCTGCAGGTATAAAACAACAGACCTGGCACTGCCATCTCAGTGCACTTCTATCTTGATTGCCTAGGATGGTGATCCCTGCAGGTGTGAGAACACCAGACCTGGCACTGCCCTCTTAGAGCACTTCTTTTCTGATTGCCTAGGATGGTGATCCCTGCAGGTGTGAGAACACCAAACCTGGCACTGCCCTCTCGGAGCACTCCTATCCTGATTAGCTAGGATGGTGATCCCTGCAGGTGTGAGAACACCAGAGCGGGCACTGCCCTATCAGTGCACTGTGCCCAGATTGCCTAGAACGGTGATCCCTGCAGGTGTGAGAACACCAAACCTGGCTCTGCACTCTCAGTGCACTTCTATCCTGAATGCCTAGAATGGTGATCCCTGCATGTGTGACAGCACCATACCTGGCACTGCCCTCTCAGAGCACTTCTACCCTGATTAGCTAGGATGATGATCCCTGCAGGTGTGAGAACACCAGACCTGGCACTGCCCTCTCAGTGCACTTGTATCCTGATTGCCTAGAATGGTGATCCCTGCAGGTGGGAGAACAACAGAGCTAGCACTGCCCTCTCAGTGCACTTCTAATCTGATTTCCTAGGATGGTGATCCCTGCAGGTGTGAGAACACCAGAACTGGCACTGCCCTCTCAGTGCACTTCTATCCCGATTGCCTAGAATGGTGATCCTTGCGGGTGGGAGAACAACAGAGCTGGCACTGCCCTCTCAGTGCACTTCTATTCTTATTTCCTAGGATGGTGATCCCTGCAGGTGTGAGAACACAATACCTGGCACTGCCCTCTCAGAGCACTTCTGCCCTGATTAGCTAGGATGGTGATCCCTGCAGGTGTGAGAACACCAGAGCAGGCACTGCCCTCTCCGTGCACTTCTGCCCTGATTGTCTAGAATGGTGATCCCTGCAGGTGTGAGAACACCAGAGCAGGCACTGCCCTCTCAGTGCACTTCTATCCTGATTGCCAAGAATGGTGATCCCTGCAGGTGTGAGAACACTATGCCTGGCACTGACCCCTGAGAGCATTTCTATCCTGATTGCCTAGAATGCTGATCCCTGCAAGTTTGAGAACACGAGGACTGGCACTGCCATCTCAGTGCACTTCTATCTTGATTGCCTAGGATGGTGATCCCTGGAGGTGTGAGAACACCAGACCTGGCACTGCCCTCTCAGAGCACTTCTATCCTGATTGCCTAGAATGGTGATCCCTGCAGGTGTGGGAACACCAGACCTGGCACTGCCCTCTCAGAGCACTTATCCTGATTGCCTAGAATGGTTATCCCTGCAGGTGTGAGAACACCCGGCCTGGCACTGCCCTCTCAGTGCACGTCTATCCTGATTGCCTAGAATGGTGATCCCTGCAGGTGTGAGAATGCCCGACCTGACACTGCCCTTTCACTGCACTCCTATTTTGATTGCCTAGAATACTGATCCCTGCAGGTAGGTGTGAGAACACCAGACCTGGCACTGCCCTCTCAGAGCACTTCTATCCTGATTGCCTAGAATGGTGATCCCTGCAGGTGTGAGAACACCAGATCTGGCATTTCCCTCTCAGAGCACTTATCCTGATTGACTAGCATGGTGATCCCTGCAAGTTTGAGAACACCAGGACTGGCACTGCACTCCCAGAGCATTTCTATCCTGATTGCCTAGAATGGTGATCCCTGCAGGTGAGAGAACACCAGAGCTGGCATTGCCCTCTCAGTGCACTTCTTTTCTGATTGCCTTGAATCGTGACCCCTGCAGGTGTGAGAACACTGGAGTGGACCCTGCCTCTCAGTGCACTTCTTTTCTGATTGCCTGGAATTGTGATCCCTGCAGGTGTGAGGAGACCATACCTGGCACTGCCCTCTCAGTGCACTTCTATTCTGATTGCCTAGAATGGTTACCCCTGCAGGTGTGAGAACACCAGACCTGGCACTGCCCTCTCAGTGCACTTCTGTCCTGATTGCCTAGAATGGTGATCCCTGCAGGTGTGAGAACACAAGACCTGGCACTGCCCTCTCAGAGCACTTCTATTCTGATTGCCTAGAATGGTGACCCCTGCAGGTGTGAGAACACCAGACCTGGCACTGCCCTCTCAGTGCTCTTATCCTGATTGCCTAGAATGGTGATCCCTGCAGGTGTGAGAACACCAGACCTGGCACTGCCCTTTCAGTGCACTTCTATTTCGATTGCCTAGAATACTGATCCCTGCAGGTGTGAGAACACCAGACCTGGCACTGCCCTCTTAAAGCACTTCTATCCTGATTGACTAGGATGGTGATCTCTGCAGCTTTGAGAAAACCTGGACTGGCACTGCCCTCTCAAAGCACTTCTATCCTGATTGACTAGGATGGTGATCCCTGCAGCTTTGAGAAAACCAGGACTGGCACTGCCCTCTCAGAGCACGTCTATCCTGATTGCCTAGAATGGTGATCCCTGCAGGTGTGAGAACACCAGAGCTGGCATTGCCCTCTCAGTGCACTTCTTTTCTGATTGCCTTGAATGGTGACCCCTGCAGGTGTGAGAACACCGGAGTGGACCCTGCCTCTCAGTACACTTCTATTCCGATTGCCTGGAATTGTTATCCCTGCAGGTGTCAGAACACCATACCTGGCACTGCCCTCTCAGTGCAATTCTATTGTGATTGCCTAGAATGGTGATCCCTGCAGGTGTGAGAACACCAAACCTGGCACTGCCCTCTCGGAGCACTCCTATCCTGATTAGCTAGGATGGTGATCCCTGCAGGTGTGAGAACACCAGAGCGGGCACTGCCCTATCAGTGCACTGTGCCCAGATTGCCTAGAACGGTGATCCCTGCAGGTGTGAGAACACCAAACCTGGCTCTGCACTCTCAGTTGACTTTTGTCCTGATTGCCTAGAATGGTGATTCCTGCAGGTGTGAGAACATCAGAGCGGGCACTGCTCTCACAGTGCACTTCTATCCTGAATGCCTAGAATGGTGATCCCTGCATGTGTGACAACACCAGACCTGGCACTGCCCTCTCAGTGCACTTCTAATCCGATTGCCTAGAATGGTGATCCCTGCAGGTGGGAGAACAACAGAGCTGGCACTGCCCTCTCAGTGCACTTCTATTCTGATTTCCTTGGATGGTGATCCCTGCAGGTGTGAGAACACCAGATCTGGCACTGCCCTCTAAGTGCAATTCTATTGTGATTGCCTAGAATAGTGATCCCTGCAGGTGTGAGAACACCATACCTGGCACTGCCCTCTCAGAGCACTTCTACCCTGATTAGCTAGGATGATGATCCCTGCAGGTGTGAGAACACCAGACGTGGCACTGCCCTCTCAGTGCACTTGTATCCTGATTGCCTAGAATGGTGATCCCTGCAGGTGGGTGAACAACAGAGCTGGCACTGCCCTCTCAGTGCACTTCTAATCTGATTTCCTAGGATGGTGATCCCTGCAGGTGTGAGAACACCAGAACTGGCACTGCCCTCTCAGTGCACTTCTATCCCGATTGCCTAGAATGGTGATCCTTGCGGGTGGGAGAACAACAGAGCTGGCACTGCCCTCTCAGTGCACTTCTATTCTGATTTCCTAGGATGCTGATCCCTGCAGGTGTGAGAATACCAGACCTGGCACTGCCCTCTTAGAGCACTTTTATCCTGATTGCCTAGAATGGTGATCCCTGCAGGTGTGAGAACACCAGACCTGGCACGGCCCTCTCAGTGCAATTCCATTGTGAGTGCCTAGAATAGTGATCCCTGCAGGTGTGAGAACACCATACCTGGTACTGCCCTCTCAAAGCACTTCTGTACTGCTTAGCTAGGATGGTGATCCCTGCAGGTGTGAGAACACCACAGCAGGCACTGCCCTCTCCGTGCACTTCTGCCCTGATTAGCTAGGATGGTGATCCCTGCAGGTGTGAGAACACCAGACCTGGCACTGCCCTCTCAGCACACTTCTATTCTGATTGCCTAGAATGGTGATCCCTGCAGGTGTGAGAACACCAGACCTGGCACTGCCCTCTCAGTGCAATTCCATTGTGATTGCCTAGAATAGTGATCCCTGCAGGTGTGAGAACACCATACCTGGCACTGCCCTCTCAGAGCACTTCTGCCCTGATTAGCTAGGATGGTGATCCCTGCAGGTGTGAGAACACCAGAGCAGGCACTGCCCTCTCCGTGCACTTCTGCCCTGATTGCCTAGAATGGTGATCCCTGCAGGTGTGGGAACACCAGAGCAGGCAGTGCCCTCTCAGTGCACTTCTATCCTGATTGCCTAGAATGGTGATCCCTGCAGGTGTGAGAATACCAGATCTGGCACTGACCCCTGAGAGCATTTCTATCCTGATTGTCTAGAATGCTGATTCCCTGCAAGTTTGAGAACACGAGGACTGGCACTGCCATCTCAGTGCACTTCTATCTTGATTGCCTAGGATGGTGATCCCTGCAGGTGTGAGAACACCAGACCTGGCACTGCCCTCTTAGAGCACTTCTATTCTGATTGCCTAGGATGGTGATCCCTGTAGGTGTGAGAACACCAGACCTGGCACTGCCCTCTCAGAGCACTTCTATCCTGATTGCCTAGAATGTTGATCCCTGCAGGTGTGGGAACACCAGACCTGGCACTGCCCTCTCAGAGCACTTATCCTGATTGCCTAGAATAGTTATCCCTGCAGGTGTGAGAACACCAGACCTGGCACTGCCCTCTCAGTTCACGTCTATCCTTATTGCCTAGAATGGTGATCCCTGCAGGTGTGAGAACGCCCGACCTGACAATGCCCTTTCACTGCACTCCTATTTCAATTGCCTAGAATACTGATCCCTGCAGGTAGGTGTGAGAACACCAGACCTGGCACTACCCTCTCAGAGCACTTCTATCCTGATTGCCTAGAATGGTGATCCCTGCAGGTGTGAGAACACCAGACCTGGCACTTCCCTCTCAGAGCACTTATCCTGATTGACTAGCATGGTGATCCCTGCAAGTTTGAGAACACCAGGACTGGCACTGCACTCCCAGAGCATTTCTATCCTGATTGCCTAGAATGGTGATCCCTGCAGGTGAGAGAACACCAGAGCTGGCATTGCCCTCTCAGTGCACTTCTTTTCTGATTGCCTTGAATCGTGACCCCTGCAGGTGTGAGAACAGCGGAGTGGACCCTGCCTCTCAGTGCAATTCTTTTCTGATTGCCTGGAATTGTGATCCCTGCAGGTGTGAGGACACCATACCTGGCACTGCCCTCTCAGTGCACTTCTATTCTGATTGCCTAGAATGGTTACCCCTGCAGGTGTGAGAACACCAAACCTGGCACTGCCCTCTCAGAGCACTTCTATCCTGATTGCGTAGAATGGTGATCCCTGCAGGTGTGAGAACACAAGAGTGGGCACGGCCCTCTCAGTGCACTTCTATTCTGATTGCCTAGAATGTTGATCCCTGCAGGTGTAAAACAACAGACCTGGCACTGCCATCTCAGGGCACTTCTATCCTGATTGCCTAGAATAGTGATCCCTGCAGGTGTGAGAACACCAGACCTGGCACGGCCCTCTCAGTGCACTTATCCTGATTGCCTAGAATGGTGATCCCTGCAGGTTTGAGAACACCAGACTTGGCACTGCCCTTTCAGTGCACTTTTATTTTGATTGCCTAGAATACTGATCCCTGCAGGTGTGAGAACACCAGACCTGGCACTGCCCTCTCGGAGCACTCCTATCCTGATTAGCTAGGATGGTGATCCCTGCAGCTTTGTGAAAACCAGGACTGGCACTGCCCTCTCAGAGCACTTCTATCCTGATTGCCTAGAATGGTGATCCCTGCAGGTGTGAGAACACCAGAGCTGGCATTGCCCTCTCAGTGCACTTCTTTTCTGATTGCCTTGAATGGTGACCCCTGCAGGTGTGAGAACACCAGAGTGGACCCTGCCTCTCAGTACACTTCTATTCTGATTGCCTGGAATTGTGATCCCTGCAGGTGTGAGAACACCATACCTGGCACTGCCCTCTCGGAGCACTCCTATCCTGATTAGCTAGGATGGTGATCCCTGCAGGTGTGAGAACACCAAACCTGGCACTGCCCTCTCAGTGCACTTCTGTCCTGATTGCCTAGAATGGTGATCCCTGCAGGTGTGAGAACACCAGACCTGGCACTGCCCTCTCAGAGCACTTCTATTCTGATTGCCTAGAATGGTGACCCCTGCAGGTGTGAGAACACCAGACCTGGCACTGCCCTCTCAGAGCACTTCTATCCTGATTGCGTAGAATGGTGATCCCTGCAGGTGTGAGAACACAAGAGCGGGCACTGCCCTATCAGTGCACTGTGCCCAGATTGCCTAGAACGGTGATCCCTGCAGGTGTGAGAACACCAAACCTGGCTCTGCACTCTCAGTGCACTTCTATCCTAAATGCGTAGAATGGTGATCCCTGCATGTGTGACAACACCAGACCTGGCACTGCCCTCTCAGTGCACTTCTATCCCGATTGCCTAGAATGGTGATCCCTGCAGGTGGGAGAACAACAGAGCTGGCACTGCCCTCTCAGTGCACTTCTATTCTGATTTCCTAGGATGGTGATCCCTGCAGGTGTGAGAACACCAGATCTGGCACTGCCCTCTAAGTGCAATTCTATTGTGATTGCCTAGAATAGTGATCCCTGCAGTTGTGAGAACACCATACCTGGCACTGCCCTCTCAGAGCACTTCTACCCTGATTAGCTAGGATGATGATCCCTGCAGGTGTGAGAACACCAGACCTGGAACTGCCCTCTCAGTGCACTTGTATCCTGATTGCCTAGAATGGTGATCCCTGCAGGTGGGAGAACAACGGAGCTGGCACTGCCCTCTCAGTGCACTTCTAATCTGATTTCCTAGGATGGTGATCCCTGCAGGTGTGAGAACACCAGAACTGGCACTGCCCTCTCCGTGCACTTCTATCCCGATTGCCTAGAATGGTGATCCTTGCGGGTGGGAAAACAACAGAGCTGGCACTGCCCTCTCAGTGCACTTCTATCCCGATTGCCTAGAATGGTGATCCTTGCGGGTGGGAGAATACCAAACCTGGCACTGCCCTCTCAGTGCACTTCTATTCTTATTTCCTAGGATGGTGATCCCTGCAGGTGTGAGAATACCAGACCTGGCACTGCCCTCTCAGTGCAATTCCATTGTGATTGCCTAGAATAGTGATCCCTGCAGGTGTGAGAACACCATACCTGGCACTGCCCTCTCAGAGCACTTCTGCCCTGATTAGCTAGGATGATGATCCCTGCAGGTGTGAGAACACCAGACCTGGCACTGCCCTCTCCGTGCACTTCTATCCTGATTGCCAAGAATGGTGATCCCTGCAGGTGTGAGAACACTATGCCTGGCACTGACCCCTGAGAGCATTTCTATCCTGATTTCCTAGAATGCTGATCCCTGCAAGTTTGAGAACACGAGTACTGGCACTGCCATCTCAGTGCACTTCTATCTTGATTGCCTAGGATGGTGATCCCTGCAGGTGTGAGAACACCAGACCTGGCACTGCCCTCTTAGAGCACTTCTATTCTGATTGCCTAGGATGGTTATCCCTGCAGGTGTGAGAACACCAGACCTAGCACTGCCGTCTCAGTGCACGTCTATCCTGATTGCCTAGGATGGTTATCCCTGCAGGTGTGAGAACACCAGACCTAGCACTGCCGTCTCAGTGCACGTCTATCCTGATTGCCTAGAATGGTGATCCCTGCAGGTGTGAGAACGCCCGACCTGACACTGCCCTTTCACTGCACTCCTATTTCAATTGCCTAGAATACTGATCCCTGCAGGTAGGTTTGAGAACACCAGGACTGGCACTGCACTCCCAGAGCATTTCTATCCTGATTGCCTAGAATGGTGATCCCTGCAGGTGAGAGAACACCAGAGCTGGCATTGCCCTCTCAGTGCACTTCTTTTCTGATTGCCTTGAATCGTGACCCCTGCAGGTGTGAGAACAGCGGAGTGGACCCTGCCTCTCAGTGCACTTCTTTTCTGATTGCCTGGAATTGTGATCCCTGCAGGTGTGAGGACACCATACCTGGCACGGCCCTCTCAGTGCACTTCTATTCTGATTGCCTAGAATGGTTACCCCTGCAGGTGTGAGAACACCAGACCTGGCACTGCCCTCTCAGTGCACTTCTGTCCTGATTGCCTAGAATGGTGATCCCTGCAGGTGTGAGAACACCAGACCTGGCACTGCCCTCTCAGAGCACTTCTATTCTGATTGCCTAGAATGGTGACCCCTGCAGGTGTGAGAACACCAGACCTGGTACTGCCCTCTCAGAGCACTTCTATCCTGATTGCGTAGAATGGTGATCCCTGCAGGTGTGAGAGCACAAGAGTGGGCACTGCCCTCTCAGTGCACTTCTATTCTGATTGCCTAGAATGCTGATCCCTGCAGGTGTAAAACAACAGACCTGGCACTGCCATCTCAGAGCACTTCTATCCTGATTGCCTAGAATAGTGATCCCTGCAGGTGTGAGAACACCAGACCTGGCACGGCCCTCTCAGTGCACTTATCCTGATTGCCTAGAATGGTGATCCCTGCAGGTTTGAGAACACCAGACTTGGCACTGCCCTTTCAGTGCACTTCTATTTCGATTGCCTAGAATACTGATCCCTGCAGGTGTGAGAACACCAGACCTGGCACTGCCCTCTTAAAGCACTTCTATCCTGATTGACTAGGATGGTGATCCCTGCAGCTTTGAGAAAACCAGGACTGGCACTGCCCTCTCAGAGCACTTCTATCCTGATTGCCTAGAATGGTGATCCCTGCAGGTGTGAGAACACCAGAGCTGGCATTGCCCTCTCAGGGCACTTCTTTTCTGATTGCCTTGAATGGTGACCCCTGCAGGTGTGAGAACACCAGAGTGGACCCTGCCTCTCAGTACACTTCTATTCTGATTGACTGGAATTGTGATCCCTGCAGGTGTGAGAACACCATACCTGGCACTGCCCTCTCAGTGCAATTCTATTGTGATTGCCTAGAATGGTGATCCCTGCAGGTGTGAGAATACCAAACCTGGCACTGCCCTCTCGGAGCACTCCTATCCTGATTAGCTAGGATGGTGATCCCTGCAGGTGTGAGAACACCAGAGCGGGCACTGCCCTATCAGTGCACTGTGCCCAGATTGCCTAGAACGGTGATCCCTGCAGGTGTGAGAACACCAAACCTGGCTCTGCACTCTCAGTGCACTTCTATCCTGAATGCCTAGAATGGTGATCCCTGCATGTGTGACAACACCAGACCTGGCACTGCCCTCTCAGTGCACTTCTATCCCGATTGCCTAGAATAGTGATCCCTGCAGGTGGGAGAACAACAGAGCTGGCACTGCCCTCTCAGTGCACTTCTATTCTGATTTCCTAGGATGCTGATCCCTGCAGGTGTGAGAATACCAGATCTGGCACTGCCCTCTTAGAGCACTTTTATCCTGATTGCCTAGAATGGTGATCCCTGCAGTGGTGAGAACACCAGACCTGCAACTGCCCTCTCAGTGCAATTCCATTGTGATTGCCTAGAATAGTGATCCCTGCAGGTGTGAGAACACCATACCTGGCACTGCCCTCTCAGAGCACTTCTACCTTGATTAGCTAGGATGATGATCCCTGCATGTGTGAGAACACCAGACCTGGCACTGCCCCCTCAGTGCACTTGTATCCTGATTGCCTAGAATGGTGATCCCTGCAGGTGGGAGAACAACAGAGCTGGCACTGCCCTCTCAGTGCACTTCTAATCTGATTTCCTAGGATGGTGATCCCTGCAGGTGTGAGAACACCAGAACTGGCACTGCCCACTCCGTGCACTTCTATCCTGATTGCCTAGAATGGTGATCCCTGCAGGTGTGGGAACACCAGACCTGGCACTGCCCTCTCAGAGCACTTATCCTGATTGCCTAGAATGGTTATCCCTGCAGGTGTGAGAACCCCAGACCTGGCACTGCCCTCTCAGTTCACGTCTATCCTGATTGCCTAGAATGGTGATCCCTGCAGGTGTGAGAACGCCCGACCTGACACTGCCCTTTCACTGCACTCCTATTTCGATTGCCTAGAATACTGATCCCTGCAGGTAGGTGTGAGAACACCAGACCTGGCACTGCCCTCTCAGAGCACTTCTATCCTGATTGCCTAGAATGGTGATCCCTGCAGGTGTGAGAACACCAGACCTGGCATTTCCCTCTCAGAGCACTTATCCTGATTGACTAGCATGGTGATCCCTGCAAGTTTGAGAACACCAGGACTGGCACTGCACTCCCAGAGCATTTCTATCCTGATTACCTAGAATGGTGATCCCTGCAGGTGAGAGAACACCAGAGCTGGCATTGCCCTCTCAGTGCACTTCTTTTCTGATTGCCTTGAATCGTGACCCCTGCAGGTGTGAGAACACTGGAGTGGACCCTGCCTCTCAGTGCACTTCTTTTCTGATTGCCTGGAATTGTGATCCCTGCAGGTGTGAGGACACCATATCTGGCACTGCCCGCCCAGTGCACTTCTATTCTGATTGCCTAGAATGGTTACCCCTGCAGGTGTGAGAACACCAGACCTAGCACTGCCCTCTCAGTGCACTTCTGTCCTGATTACCTAGAATGGTAATCCCTGCAGGTGTGAGAACACCAGACCTGGCACTGCCCTCTCAGAGCACTTCTATTCTGATTGCCTAGAATGGTGACCCCTGCAGGTGTGAGAACACCAGACCTGGCACGGCCCTCTCAGTGCTCTTATCCTGATTGCCTAGAATGGCGATCCATGCAGGTGTGAGAACACCAGACCTGGCACTGCCCTTTCAGTGCACTTCTATTTCGATTGCCTAGAATACTGATCCCTGCAGGTGTGAGAACACCAGACCTGGCACTGCCCTCTTAAAGCACTTCTATCCTGATTGACTAGGATGGTGATCCCTGCAGCTTTGACAAAACCAGGACTGGCACTGCCCTCTCAGAGCACTTCTATCCTGATTGCCTGGAATGGTGATCCCTGCAGGTGTGAGAACACCAGAGCTGGCATTGCCCTCTCAGTGCACTTCTTTTCTGATTGCCCTGAATGGTCACCCCTGCAGGTGTGAGAACACCAGAGTGGACCCTGCCTCTCAGTACACTTCTATTCTGATTGCCTGGAATTGTGATCCCTGCAGGTGTCAGAACACCATACCTGGCACTGCCCTCTCAGTGCAATTCTATTGTGATTGCCTAGAATGGTGATCCCTGCAGGTGTGAGAACACCAAACCTGGCACTGCCCTCTCGGAGCACTCCTATCCTGATTAGCTAGGATGGTGATCCCTGCAGGTGTGAGAACACCAAACCTGGCTCTGCACTCTCAGTGCACTTTTTTCCTGATTGCCTAGAATGGTGATTCCTGCAGGTGTGAGAACATCAGAGCGGGCACTGCTCTCACAGTGCACTTCTATCCTGAATGCCTAGAATGGTGATCCCTGCATGTGTGACAACACCAGACCTGGCACTGCCCTCTCAGTGCACTTCTAATCCGATTGCCTAGAATGGTGATCCCTGCAGGTGGGAGAACAACAGAGCTGGCACTGCCCTCTCAGTGCACTTCTATTCTGATTTCCTTGGATGGTGATCCCTGCAGGTGTGAGAACACCAGATCTGGCACTGCCCTCTAAGTGCAATTCTATTGTGATTGCCTAGAATAGTGATCCCTGCAGGTGTGAGAACACCATACCTGACACTGCCATCTCAGAGCACTTCTACCCTGATTAGCTAGGATGATGATCCCTGCAGGTGTGAGAACACCAGACCTGGCACTGCCCTCTTAGTGCACTTGTATCCTGATTGCCTAGAATGGTGATCCCTGCAGTTGGGAGAACAACAGAGCTGGCACTGCCCTCTCAGTGCACTTCTAATCTGATTTCCTAGGATGGTGATCCCTGCAGGTGTGAGAACACCAGAACTGGCACTGCCCTCTCAGTGCACTTCTATCCCGATTGCCTAGAATGGTGATCCTTGCGGGTGGGAGAACAACAGAGCTGGGACTGCCCTCTCAGTGCACTTCTATTCTGATTTCCTAGGATGCTGATCCCTGCAGGTGTGAGAATACCAGACCTGGCATTGCCCTCTTAGAGCACTTTTATCCTGATTGCCTAGAATGGTGATCCCTGCAGGTGTGAGAACACCAGACCTGGCACTGCCCTCTCAGTGCAATTCCATTGTGATTGCCTAGAATAGTGATCCCTGCAGGTGTGAGAACACCATACCTGGCACTGCCCTCTCAAAGCACTTCTGCACTGCTTAGCTAGGATGGTGATCCCTGCAGGTGTGAGAACACCAAAGCAGGCACTGCCCTCTCCGTGCACTTCTGCCCTGATTAGCTAGGATGGTGAGCCCTGCAGGTGTGAGAACACCAGACCTGGCACTGCCCTCTCAGTGCACTTGTATCCCGATTGCCTAGAATGGTGATCGCTGCAGGTGGGAGAACAACAGAGCTGGCACTGCCCTCTCAGTGCACTTTTATCCCGATTGCCTAGAATGGTGATCCCTGCAGGTGGGAGAACAACAGAGCTGGCACTGCCCTCTCAGTGCACTTCTATCCCGATTGCCTAGAATGGTGATCCCTGCAGGTGGGAGAACAACAGAGCTGGCACTGCCATCTCAGTGCACTACTATCTTGATTGCCTAGGATGGTGATCCCTGCAGGTGTGAGAACACCAGACCTGGCACTGCCCTCTCAGTGCAATTCCATTGTGATTGCCTAGAATAGTGATCCCTGCAGGTGTGAGAACACCATACCTGGCACTGCCCTCTCAGAGCACTTCTGCCCTGATTAGCTAGGATGGTGATCCCTGCAGGTGTGAGAACACCAGAGCAGGCACTGCCCTCTCCGTGCACTTCTGCCCTGATTGCCTAGAATAGTGATCCCTGCAGGTGTGAGAACACCATACCTGGCACTGCCCTCTCAGAGCACTTCTGCCCTGATTAGCTAGGATGGTGATCCCTGCAGGTGTGAGAACACCAGAGCAGGCACTGCCCTCTCCGTGCACTTCTGCCCTGATTGCCTAGAATGGTGATCCCTGCAGGTGTGGGAACACCAGAGCAGGCAGTGCCCTCTCAGTGCACTTCTATCCTGATTGCCTAGAATGGTGATCCCTGCAGGTGTGAGAACACTATGCCTGGCACTGACCCCTGAGAGCATTTCTATCCTGATTGCCTAGAATGCTGAGCCCTGCAAGTTTGAGAACACGAGGACTGGCACTGCACTCCCAGAGCACTTCTATCTTCATTGCCTAGGATGGTGATCCCAACAGGTATAAAACAACAGACCTGGCACTGCCATCTCAGTGCACTTCTATCTTGATTGCCTAGGATGGTGATCCCTGCAGGTGTGAGAACACCAGACCTGGCACTGCCCTCTTAGAGCACTTCTTTTCTGATTGCCTAGGATGGTGATCCCTGCAGGTGTGAGAACACCAAACCTGGCACTGCCCTCTCGGAGCACTCCTATCCTGATTAGCTAGGATGGTGATCCCTGCAGGTGTGAGAACACCAGAGCGGGCACTGCCCTATCAGTGCACTGTGCCCAGATTGCCTAGAACGGTGATCCCTGCAGGTGTGAGAACACCGAACCTGGCTCTGCACTCTCAGTGCACTTCTATCCTGAATGCCTAGAATGGTGATCCCTGCATGTGTGACAACACCATACCTGGCACTGCCCTCTCAGAGCACTTCTACCCTGATTAGCTAGGATGATGATCCCTGCAGGTGTGAGAACACCAGACCTGGCACTGCCCTCTCAGTGCACTTGTATCCTGATTGCCTAGAATGGTGATCCCTGCAGGTGGGAGAACAACAGAGCTAGCACTGCCCTCTCAGTGCACTTCTAATCTGATTTCCTAGGATGGTGATCCCTGCAGGTGTGAGAACACCAGAACTGGCACTGCCCTCTCAGTGCACTTCTATCCCGATTGCCTAGAATGGTGATCCTTGCGGGTGGGAGAACAACAGAGCTGGCACTGCCCTCTCAGTGCACTTCTATTCTTATTTCCTAGGATGGTGATCCCTGCAGGTGTGAGAACACAATACCTGGCACTGCCCTCTCAGAGCACTTCTGCCCTGATTAGCTAGGATGGTGATCCCTGCAGGTGTGAGAACACCAGAGCATGCACTGCCCTCTCCGTGCACTTCTGCCCTGATTGTCTAGAATGGTGATCCCTGCAGGTGTGAGAACACCAGAGCAGGCACTGCCCTCTCAGTGCACTTCTATCCTGATTGCCAAGAATGGTGATCCCTGCAGGTGTGAGAACACTATGCCTGGCACTGACCCCTGAGAGCATTTCTATCGTGATTGCCTAGAATGCTGATCCCTGCAAGTTTGAGAACACGAGGACTGGCACTGCCATCTCAGTGCACTTCTATCTTGATTGCCTAGGATGGTGATCCCTGGAGGTGTGAGAACACCAGACCTGGCACTGCCCTCTCAGAGCACTTCTATCCTGATTGCCTAGAATGGTGATCCCTGCAGGTGTGGGAACACCAGACCTGGCACTGCCCTCTCAGAGCACTTATCCTGATTGCCTAGAATGGTTATCCCTGCAGGTGTGAGAACACCAGGCCTGGCACTGCCCTCTCAGTGCACGTCTATCCTGATTGCCTAGAATGGTGATCCCTGCAGGTGTGAGAATGCCCGACCTGACACTGCCCTTTCACTGCACTCCTATTTTGATTGCCTAGAATACTGATCCCTGCAGGTAGGTGTGAGAACACCAGACCTGGCACTGCCCTCTCAGAGCACTTCTATCCTGATTGCCTAGAATGGTGATCCCTGCAGGTGTGAGAACACCAGACCTGGCATTTCCCTCTCAGAGCACTTATCCTGATTGACTAGCATGGTGATCCCTGCAAGTTTGAGAACACCAGGACTGGCACTGCACTCCCAGAGCATTTCTATCCTGATTGCCTAGAATGGTGATCCCTGCAGGTGAGAGAACACCAGAGCTGGCATTGCCCTCTCAGTGCACTTCTTTTCTGATTGCCTTGAATCGTGACCCCTGCAGGTGTGAGAACACTGGAGTGGACCCTGCCTCTCAGTGCACTTCTTTTCTGATTGCCTGGAATTGTGATCCCTGCAGGTGTGAGGACACCATACCTGGCACTGCCCTCTCAGTGCACTTCTATTCTGATTGCCTAGAATGGTTACCCCTGCAGGTGTGAGAACACCAGACCTGGCACTGCCCTCTCAGTGCACTTCTGTCCTGATTGCCTAGAATGGTGATCCCTGCAGGTGTGAGAACACCAGACCTGGCACTGCCCTCTCAGAGCACTTCTATTCTGATTGCCTAGAATGGTGACCCCTGCAGGTGTGAGAACACCAGACCTGGCACTGCCCTCTCAGTGCTCTTATCCTGATTGCCTAGAATGGTGATCCCTGCAGGTGTGAGAACACCAGACCTGGCACTGCCCTTTCAGTGCACTTCTATTTCGATTGCCTAGAATACTGATCCCTGCAGGTGTGAGAACACCAGACCTGGCACTGCCCTCTTAAAGCACTTCTATCCTGATTGACTAGGATGGTGATCTCTGCAGCTTTGAGAAAACCTGGACTGGCACTGCCCTCTCAAAGCACTTCTATCCTGATTGACTAGGATGGTGATCCCTGCAGCTTTGAGAAAACCAGGACTGGCACTGCCCTCTCAGAGCACGTCTATCCTGATTGCCTAGAATGGTGATCCCTGCAGGTGTGAGAACACCAGAGCTGGCATTGCCCTCTCAGTGCACTTCTTTTCTGATTGCCTTGAATGGTGACCCCTGCAGGTGTGAGAACACCAGAGTGGACCCTGCCTCTCAGTACACTTCTATTCTGATTGCCTGGAATTGTTATCCCTGCAGGTGTCAGAACACCATACTTGGCACTGCCCTCTCAGTGCAATTCTATTGTGATTGCCTATAATGGTGATCCCTGCAGGTGTGAGAACACCAAACTTGGCACTGCCCTCTTGGAGCACTCCTATCCTGATTAGCTAAGATGGTGATCCCTGCAGGTGTGAGAACACCAGAGCGGGCACTGCCCTATCAGTGCACTGTGCCCAGATTGCCTAGAACGGTGATCCCTGCAGGTGTGAGAACACCAAACCTGGCTCTGCACTCTCAGTTGACTTTTGTCCTGATTGCCTAGAATGGTGATTCCTGCAGGTGTGAGAACATCAGAGCGGGCACTGCTCTCACAGTGCACTTCTATCCTGAATGCCTAGAATGGTGATCCCTGCATGTGTGACAACACCAGACCTGGCACTGCCCTCTCAGTGCACTTCTAATCCGATTGCCTAGAATGGTGATCCCTGCAGGTGGGAGAACAACAGAGCTGGCACTGCCCTCTCAGTGCACTTCTATTCTGATTTCCTTGGATGGTGATCCCTGCAGGTGTGAGAACACCAGATCTGGCACTGCCCTCTAAGTGCAATTCTATTGTGATTGCCTAGAATAGTGATCCCTGCAGGTGTGAGAACACCATACCTGGCACTGCCCTCTCAGAGCACTTCTACCCTGATTAGCTAGGATGATGATCCCTGCAGGTGTGAGAACACCAGACGTGGCACTGCCCTCTCAGTGCACTTGTATCCTGATTGCCTAGAATGGTGATCCCTGCAGGTGGGTGAACAACAGAGCTGGCACTGCCCTCTCAGTGCACTTCTAATCTGATTTCCTAGGATGGTGATCCCTGCAGGTGTGAGAACACCAGAACTGGCACTGCCCTCTCAGTGCACTTCTATCCCGATTGCCTAGAATGGTGATCCTTGCGGGTGGGAGAACAACAGAGCTGGCACTGCCCTCTCAGTGCACTTCTATTCTGATTTCCTAGGATGCTGATCCCTGCAGGTGTGAGAATACCAGACCTGGCACTGCCCTCTTAGAGCACTTTTATCCTGATTGCCTAGAATGGTGATCCCTGCAGGTGTGAGAACAACAGACCTGGCACGGCCCTCTCAGTGCAATTCCATTGTGAGTGCCTAGAATAGTGATCCCTGCAGGTGTGAGAACACCATACCTGGTACTGCCCTCTCAAAGCACTTCTGCACTGCTTAGCTAGGATGGTGATCCCTGCAGGTGTGAGAACACCACAGCAGGCACTGCCCTCTCCGTGCACTTCTGCCCTGATTAGCTAGGATGGTGATCCCTGCAGGTGTGAGAACACCAGACCTGGCACTGCCCTCTCAGCACACTTCTATTCTGATTGCCTAGAATGGTGATCCCTGCAGGTGTGAGAACACCAGACCTGGCACTGCCCTCTCAGTGCAATTCCATTGTGATTGCCTAGAATAGTGATCCCTGCAGGTGTGAGAACACCATACCTGGCACTGCCCTCTCAGAGCACTTCTGCCCTGATTAGCTAGGATGGTGATCCCTGCAGGTGTGAGAACACCAGAGCAGGCACTGCCCTCTCCGTGCACTTCTGCCCTGATTGCCTAGAATGGTGATCCCTGCAGGTGTGGGAACACCAGAGCAGGCAGTGCCCTCTCAGTGCACTTCTATCCTGATTGCCTAGAATGGTGATCCCTGCAGGTGTGAGAACACTATGCCTGGCACTGACCCCTGAGAGCATTTCTATCCTGATTGCCTAGAATGCTGAGCCCTGCAAGTTTGAGAACACGAGGACTGGCACTGCACTCCCAGAGCACTTCTATCTTCATTGCCTAGGATGGTGATCCCTGCAGGTATAAAACAACAGACCTGGCACTGCCATCTCAGTGCACTTCTATCTTGATTGCCTAGGATGGTGATCCCTGCAGGTGTGAGAACACCAGACCTGGCACTGCCCTCTTAGAGCACTTCTTTTCTGATTGCCTAGGATGGTGATCCCTGCAGGTGTGAGAACACCAAACCTGGCACTGCCCTCTCGGAGCACTCCTATCCTTATTAGCTAGGATGGTGATCCCTGCAGGTGTGAGAACACCAGAGCGGGCACTGCCCTATCAGTGCACTGTGCCCAGATTGCCTAGAACGGTGATCCCTGCAGGTGTGAGAACACCGAACCTGGCTCTGCACTCTCAGTGCACTTCTATCCTGAATGCCTAGAATGGTGATCCCTGCATGTGTGACAACACCATACCTGGCACTGCCCTCTCAGAGCACTTCTACCCTGATTAGCTAGGATGATGATCCCTGCAGGTGTGAGAACACCAGACCTGGCACTGCCCTCTCAGTGCACTTGTATCCTGATTGCCTAGAATGGTGATCCCTGCAGGTGGGAGAACAACAGAGCTAGCACCGCCCTCTCAGTGCACTTCTAATCTGATTTCCTAGGATGGTGATCCCTGCAGGTGTGAGAACACCAGAACTGGCACTGCCCTCTCAGTGCACTTCTATCCCGATTGCCTAGAATGGTGATCCTTGCGGGTGGGAGAACAACAGAGCTGGCACTGCCCTCTCAGTGCACTTCTATTCTTATTTCCTAGGATGGTGATCCCTGCAGGTGTGAGAACACAATACCTGGCACTGCCCTCTCAGAGCACTTCTGCCCTGATTAGCAAGGATGGTGATCCCTGCAGGTGTGAGAACACCAGAGCAGGCACTGCCCTCTCCGTGCACTTCTGCCCTGATTGTCTAGAATGGTGATCCCTGCAGGTGTGAGAACACCAGAGCAGGCACTGCCCTCTCAATGCACTTCTATCCTGATTGCCAAGAATGGTGATCCCTGCAGGTGTGAGAACACTATGCCTGGCACTGACCCCTGAGAGCATTTCTATCCTGATTGCCTAGAATGCTGATCCCTGCAAGTTTGAGAACACGAGGACTGGCACTGCCATCTCAGTGCACTTCTATCTTGATTGCCTAGGATGGTGATCCCTGTAGGTGTGAGAACACCAGACCTGGCACTGCCCTCTCAGAGCACTTCTATCCTGATTGCCTAGAATGGTGATCCCTGCAGGTGTGGGAACACCAGACCTGGCACTGCCCTCTCAGAGCACTTATCCTGATTGCCTTGAATGGTTATCCCTGCAGGTGTTAGAACACCAGGCCTGGCACTGCCCTCTCAGTGCACGTCTATCCTGATTGCCTAGAATGGTGATCCCTGCAGGTGTGAGAATGCCCGACCTGACACTGCCCTTTCACTGCACTCCTATTTTGATTGCCTAGAATACTGATCCCTGCAGGTAGGTGTGAGAACACCAGACCTGGCACTGCCCTCTCAGAGCACTTCTATCCTGATTGCCTAGAATGGTGATCCCTGCAGGTGTGAGAACACCAGACCTGGCATTTCCCTCTCAGAGCACTTATCCTGATTGACTAGCATGGTGATCCCTGCAAGTTTGAGAACACCAGGACTGGCACTGCACTCCCAGAGCATTTCTATCCTGATTGCCTAGAATGGTGATCCCTGCAGGTGAGAGAACACCAGAGCTGGCATTGCCCTCTCAGTGCACTTCTTTTCTGATTGCCTTGAATCGTGACCCCTGCAGGTGTGAGAACACTGGAGTGGACCCTGCCTCTCAGTGCACTTCTTTTCTGATTGCCTGGAATTGTGATCCCTGCAGGTGTGAGGACACCATACCAGGCACTGCCCTCTCAGTGCACTTCTATTCTGATTGCCTAGAATGGTTACCCCTGCAGGTGTGAGAACACCAGACCTGGCACTGCCCTCTCAGTGCACTTCTGTCCTGATTGCCTAGAATGGTGATCCCTGCAGGTGTGAGAACACCAGACCTGGCACTACCCTCTCAGAGCACTTCTATTCTGATTGCCTAGAATGGTGACCCCTGCAGGTGTGAGAACACCAGACTTGGCACTGCCCTCTCAGTGCTCTTATCCTGATTGCCTAGAATGGTGATCCCTGCAGGTGTGAGAACACCAGACCTGGCACTGCCCTTTCAGTGCACTTCTATTTCGATTGCCTAGAATACTGATCCCTGCAGGTGTGAGAACACCAGACCTGGCACTGCCCTCTTAAAGCACTTCTATCCTGATTGACTAGGATGGTGATCTCTGCAGCTTTGAGAAAACCTGGACTGGCACTGCCCTCTCAGAGCACGTCTATCCTGATTGCCTAGAATGGTGATCCCTGCAGGTGTGAGAACACCAGAGCTGGCATTGCCCTCTCAGTACACTTCTTTTCTGATTGCCTTGAATGGTGACCCCTGCAGGTGTCAGAACACCATACCTGGCACTGCCCTCTCAGTGCAATTCTATTGTGATTGCCTAGAATGGTGATCCCTGCAGGTGTGAGAACACCAAACCTGGCACTGCCCTCTCGGAGCACTCCTATCCTGATTAGCTAGGATGGTGATCCCTGCAGGTGTGAGAACACCAGAGCGGGCACTGCCCTATCAGTGCACTGTGCCCAGATTGCCTAGAACGGTGATCCCTGCAGGTGTGAGAACACCAAACCTGGCTCTGCACTCTCAGTTGACTTTTGTCCTGATTGCCTAGAATGGTGATTCCTGCAGGTGTGAGAACATCAGAGCGGGCACTGCTCTCACAGTGCACTTCTATCCTGAATGCCTAGAATGGTGATCCCTGCATGTGTGACAACACCAGACCTGGCACTGCCCTCTCAGTGCACTTCTAATCCTTTTGCCTAGAATGGTGATCCCTGCAGGTGGGAGAACAACAGAGCTGGCACTGCCCTCTCAGTGCACTTCTATTCTGATTTCCTTGGATGGTGATCCCTGCAGGTGTGAGAACACCAGATCTGGCACTGCCCTCTAAGTGCAATTCTATTGTGATTGCCTAGAATAGTGATCCCTGCAGGTGTGAGAACACCATACCTGGCACTGCCCTCTCAGAGCACTTCTACCCTGATTAGCTAGGATGATGATCCCTGCAGGTGTGAGAACACCAGACGTGGCACTGCCCTCTCAGTGCACTTGTATCCTGATTGCCTAGAATGGTGATCCCTGCAGGTGGGTGAACAACAGAGCTGGCACTGCCCTCTCAGTGCACTTCTAATCTGATTTCCTAGGATGGTGATCCCTGCAGGTGTGAGAACACCAGAACTGGCACTGCCCTCTCAGTGCACTTCTATCCCGATTGCCTAGAATGGTGATCCTTGCGGGTGGGAGAACAACATAGCTGGCACACTCCTCTCAGTGCACTTCTATTCTGATTTCCTAGGATGCTGATCCCTGCAGGTGTGAGAATACCAGACCTGGCACTGCCCTCTTAGAGCACGTTTATCCTGATTGCCTAGAATGGTGATCCCTGCAGGTGTGAGAACACCAGACCTGGCACGGCCCTCTCAGTGCAATTCCATTGTGAGTGCCTAGAATAGTGATCCCTGCAGGTGTGAGAACACCATACCTGGTACTGCCCTCTCAAAGCACTTCTGCACTGCTTAGCTAGGATGGTGATCCCTGCAGGTGTGAGAACACCACAGCAGGCACTGCCCTCTCCGTGCACTTCTGCCCTGATTAGCTAGGATGGTGATCCCTGCAGGTGTGAGAACACCAGACCTGGCACTGCCCTCTCAGTGCACTTGTATCCCGATTGCCTAGAATGGTGATCGCTGCAGGTGGGAGAACAACAGAGCTGGCACTGCCCTCTCAGTGCAATTCTATTGTGATTGCCTAGAATAGTGATCCCTGCAGGTGTGAGAACACCATACCTGGCACTGCCCTCTCAGAGCACTTCTACCCTGATTAGCTAGGATGATGATCCCTTCAGGTGTGAGAACACCAGACCTGGCACTGCCCTCTCAGTGCACTTGTATCCTGATTGCCTAGAATGGTGATCCCTGCAGGTGGGAGAACAACAGAGCTGGCACTGCCCTCTCAGTGCACTTCTATCCTGATTGTCTAGAATGCTGATCCCTGCAAGTTTGAGAACACGAGGACTGGCACTGCCATCTCAGTGCACTTCTATCTTGATTGCCTAGGATGGTGATCCCTGCAGGTGTGAGAACACCAGACCTGGCACTGCCCTCTTAGAGCACTTCTATTCTGATTGCCTAGGATGGTGATCCCTGTAGGTGTGAGAACACCAGACCTGGCACTGCCCTCTCAGAGCACTTCTATCCTGATTGCCTAGAATGGTGATCCCTGCAGGTGTGGGAACACCAGACCTGGCACTGCCCTCTCAGAGCACTTATCCTGATTGCCTAGAATGGTTATCCCTGCAGGTGTGAGAACACCAGACCTGGCACTGCCCTCTCAGTTCACGTCTATCCTTATTGCCTAGAATGGTGATCCCTGCAGGTGTGAGAATGCCCGACCTGACACTGCCCTTTCACTGCACTCCTATTTCGATTGCCTAGAATACTGATCCCTGCAGGTAGGTGTGAGAACACCAGACCTGGCACTGCCCTCTCAGAGCACTTCTATCCTGATTGCCTAGAATGGTGATCCCTGCAGGTGTGAGAACACCAGAACTGGCATTTCCCTCTCAGGGCACTTATCCTGATTGACTAGCATGGTGATCCCTGCAAGTTTGAGAACACCAGGACTGGCACTGCACTCCCAGAGCATTTCTATCCTGATTACCTAGAATGGCGAACCCTGCAGGTGAGAGAACACCAGAGCTGGCATTGCCCTCTCAGTGCACTTCTTTTCAGATTGCCTTGAATCGTGACCCCTGCAGGTGTTAGAACACTGGAGTGGACCCTGCCTCTCAGTGCACTTCTTTTCTGATTGCCTGGAATTGTGATCCCTGCAGGTGTGAGGACACCATACCTGGCACTGCCCTCCCAGTGCACTTCTATTGTGATTGTCTAGAATGGTTACCCCTGCAGGTGTGAGAACACCAGACCTGGCACTGCCCTCTCAGTGCACTTCTGTCCTGATTACCTAGAATGGTGATCTCTGCAGGTGTGAGAACACCAGACCTGGCACTGCCCTCTCAGAGCACTTCTATTCTGATTGCCTAGAATGGTGACCCCTGCAGGTGTGAGAACCCCAGACCTGGCACGGCCTGCTCAGTGCTCTTATCCTGATTGCCTAGAATGGTGATCCCTGCAGGTGTGAGAACACCAGACCTGGCACTGCCCTTTCAGTGCACTTCTATTTCGATTGCCTAGAATACTGATCCCTGCAGGTGTGAGAACACCAGACCTGGCACTGCCCTCTTAAAGCACTTCTATCCTGATTGACTAGGATGGTGATCCCTGCAGCTTTGACAAAACCAGGACTGGCACTGCCCTCTCTGAGCACTTCTATCCTGATTGCCTGGAATGGTGATCCCTGCAGGTGTGAGAACGCCAGAGCTGGCATTGCCCTCTCAGTGCACTTCTTTTCTGATTGCCCTGAATGGTCACCCCTGCAGGTGTGAGAACACCAGAGTGGACCCTGCCTCTCAGTACACTTCTATTGCGATTGCCTGGAATTGTGATCCCTGCAGGTGTCAGAACACCATACCTGGCACTGCCCTCTCAGTGCAATTCTATTGTGATTGCCTAGAATGGTGATCCCTGCAGGTGTGAGAACACCAAACCTGGCACTCCTATCCTGATTAGCTAGGATGGTGATAGCTGCAGGTGCGAGAACACCAGAGCAGGCACTGCCCTATCAGTGAACTGTGCCCAGATTGCCTAGAACAGTGATCCTTGCAGGTGTGAGAACACCAAACCTGGCTCTGCACTCTCAGTGCACTTTTTTCCTGATTGCCTAGAATGGTGATTCCTGCAGGTGTGAGAACATCAGAGCGGGCACTAGAATGCCTAGAATGGTGATCCTTGCATGTGTGACAACACCAGACCTGGCACTGCCCTCTCAGTGCACTTCTAATCTGATTTCCTTGGATGGTGATCCCTGCAGGTGTGAGAACACCAGATCTGGCACTGCCCTCTCAGTGCAATTCTATTGTGATTGCCTAGAATGGTGATCCCTGCAGGTGTGAGAACACCAAACCTGGCACTGCCCTCTCGGAGCACTCCTATCCTGATTAGCTAGGATGGTGATAGCTGCAGGTGCGAGAACACCAGAGCGGGCACTGCCCTATCAGTGAACTGTGCCCAGATTGCCTAGAACGGTGATCCTTGCAGGTGTGAGAACACCAAACCTGGCTCTGCACTCTCAGTGCACTTTTTTCCTGATTGCCTAGAATGGTGATTCCTGCAGGTGTGAGAACATCAGAGCGGGCACTGCTCTCACAGTGCACTTCTATCCTGAATGCCTAGAATGGTGATCCCTGCAGGTGGGAGAACAACAGAGCTGGCACTGCCCTTTCAGTGCACTTCTATTCTGATTTCCTTGGATGGTGATCCCTGCAGGTGTGAGAACACCAGATCTGGCACTGCCCTCTAAGTGCAATTCTATTGTGATTGCCTAGAATAGTGATCCCTGCAGGTGTGAGAACACCATACCTGGCACTGCCATCTCAGAGCACTTCTACCCTGATTAGCTAGGATGATGATCCCTGCAGGTGTGAGAACACCAGACCTGGCACTGCCCTCTCAGTGCACTTGTATCCTGATTGCCTAGAATGGTGATCCCTGCAGGTGGGAGAACAACAGAGCTGGCACTGCCCTCTCAGTGCACTTCTATTCTAATTTCCTAGGATGCTGATCCCTGCAGGTGTGAGAATACCAGACCTGGCACTGCCCTCTTAGAGCAATTTTATCCTGATTGCCTAGAATGGTGATCCCTGCAGGTGTGAGAACACCAGACCTGGCACTGCCCTCTCAGTGCAATTCCATTGTGATTGCCTAGAATAGTGATCCCTGCAGGTGTGAGAACACCATACCTGGCACTGCCCTCTCAAAGCACTTCTGACTGCTTAGCTAGGATGGTGATCCCTGCAGATGTGAGAACACCAAAGCAGGCCTGCCCTCTCCGTGCACTTCTGCCCTGATTAGCTAGGATGGTGAGCCCTGCAGGTGTGAGAACACCAGACCTGGCACTGCCCTCTCAGTGCACTTGTATCCCGATTGCCTAGAATGGTGATCGCTGCAGGTGGGAGAACAACAGAGCTGGCACTGCCCTCTTAGTGCACTTCTATCCCGATTGCCTAGAATGGTGATCCCTGCAGGTGGGAGAACAACAGAGCTGGCACTGCCCTCTCAGTGCACTTCTATCCCGATTGCCTAGAATGGTGATCCCTGCAGGTGGGAGAACAACAGAGCTGGCACTGCCCTCTCAGTGCACTTCTATCCCGATTGCCTAGAATGGTGATCCCTGCAGGTGGGAGAACAACAGACTTGGCACTGCCCTCTCAGCGCACTTCTATTCTGATTGCCTAGAATGCTGATCCCTGCAGGTGTAAAACAACAGACCTGGCACTGCCATCTCAGTGCACTACTATCTTGATTGCCTAGGATGGTGATCCCTGCAGGTGTGAGAACACCAGACCTGGCACTGCCCTCTCAGCACACTTCTATTCTGATTGCCTAGAATGGTGATCCCTGCAGGTGTGAGAACACCAGACCTGGCACTGCCCTCTCAGTGCAATTCCATTGTGATTGCCTAGAATAGTGATCCCTGCAGGTGTGAGAACACCATACCTGGCACTGCCCTCTCAGAGCACTTCTGCCCTGATTAGCTAGGATGGTGATCCCTGCAGGTGTGAGAACACCAGAGCAGGCACTGCCCTCTCCGTGCACTTCTGCCCTGATTGCCTAGAATGGTGATCCCTGCAGGTGTGGGAACACCAGAGCAGGCAGTGCCCTCTCAGTGCACTTCTATCCTGATTGCCTAGAATGGTGATCCCTGCAGGTGTGAGAACACTATGCCTGGCACTGACCCCTGAGAGCATTTCTATCCTGATTGCCTAGAATGCTGATCCCTGCAAGTTTGAGAACACGAGGACTGGCACTGCACTCCCAGAGCACTTCTATCTTCATTGCCTAGGATGGTGATCCCTGCAGGTATAAAACAACAGACCTAGCACTGCCATCTCAGTGCACTTCTATCTTGATTGCCTAGGATGGTGATCTCTGCAGGTGTGAGAACACCAGACCTGGCACTGCCCTTATAGAGCACTTCTATTCTGATTGCCTAGAATGGTGATCCCTGCAGGTGTGAGAACACCAAACCTGGCATTGCCCTCTCGGAGCACTCCTATCCTGATTATATAGTATGGTGATCCCTGCAGGTGTGAGAACACCAGAGCGGGCACTGCCCTATCAGTGCACTGTGCCCAGATTGCCTAGAACGGTGATCCCTGCAAGTGTGAGAACACCAAACCTGGCTCTGCACTCTCAGTGCACTTCTATCCTGAATGCCTAGAATGGTGATCCCTGAATGTGTGACAACACCATACCTGGCATTGCCCTCTCAGAGCACTTCTACCCTGATTAGCTAGGATGATGATCCCTGCAGGTGTGAGAACACCAGACCTGGCACTGCCCTCTCAGTGCACTTGTATCCTGATTGCCTAGAATGGTGATCCCTGCACGTGGGAGAACAACAGAGCTAGCACTGCCCTCTCAGTGCACTTCTAATCTGATTTCCTAGGATGGTGATCCCTGCAGGTGTGAGAACACCAGAACTGGCACTGCCCTCTCAGTGCACTTCTATCCCGATTGCCTAGAATGGTGATCCTTGCGGGTGGGAGAACAACAGAGATGGCACTGCCCTCTCAGTGCACTTCTATTCTTATTTCCTAGGATGGTGATCCCTGCAGGTGTGAGAACACAATACCTGGCACTGCCCTCTCAGAGCACTTCTGCCCTGATTAGCTAGGATGGTGATCCCTGCAGGTGTGAGAACACCAGAGCAGGCACTGCCCTCTCCGTGCACTTCTGCCCTGCTTGTCTAGAATGGTGATCCCTGCAGGTGTGAGAACACCAGAGCAGGCACTGCCCTCTCAGTGCACTTCTATCCTGATTGCCAAGAATGGTGATCCCTGCAGGTGTGAGAACACTATGCCTGGCACTGACCCCTGAGAGCATTTCTATCCTGATTGCCTAGAATGCTGATCCCTGCAAGTTTGAGAACACGAGGACTGGCACTGCCATCTCAGTGCACTTCTATCTTGATTGCCTAGGATGGTGATCCCTGGAGGTGTGAGAACACCAGACCTGGCACTGCCCTCTCAGAGCACTTATCCTGATTGCCTAGAATGGTTATCCCTGCAGGTGTGAGAACACCAGACCTGGCACTGCCCTCTCAGTGCACGTCTATCCTGATTGCCTAGAATGGTGATCCCTGCAGGTGTGAGAACGCCCGACCTGACACTGCCCTTTCACTGCACTCCTATTTCGATTGCCTAGAATACTGATCCCTGCAGGTAGGTGTGAGAACACCAGACCTGGCACTGCCCTCTCAGAGCACTTCTATCCTGATTGCCTAGAATGGTGATCCCTGCAGGTGTGAGAACACCAGACCTGGCATTTCCTTCTCAGAGCACTTATCCTGATTGACTAGCATGGTGATCCCTGCAAGTTTGAGAACACCAGGACTGGCACTGCACTCCCAGAGCATTTCTATCCTGATTGCCTAGAATGGTGATCCCTGCAGGTGAGAGAACACCAGAGCTGGCATTGCCCTCTCAGTGCACTTCTTTTCTGATTGCCTTGAATCGTGACCTCTGCAGGTGTGAGAACACTGGAGTGGACGCTGCCTCTCAGTGCACTTCTTTTCTGATTGCCTGGAATTGTGATCCCTGCAGGTGTGAGGACACCATACCTGGCACTGCCCTCTCAGTGCACTTCTATTCTGATTGCCTAGAATGGTTACCCCTGCAGGTGTGAGAACACCAGACCTGGCACTGCCCTCTCAGTGCACTTCTGTCCTGATTGCCTAGAATGGTGATCCCTGCAGGTGTGAGAACACCAGACCTGGCACTGCCCTCTCAGAGCACGTCTATTCTGATTGCCTAGAATGGTGACCCCTGCAGGTGTGAGAACACCAGACCTGGTCCTGCCCTCTCAGTGCTCTTATCCTGATTGCCTAGAATGGTGATCCCTGCAGGTGTGAGAACACCAGACCTGGCACTGCCCTTTCAGTGCACTTCTATTTCGATTGCCTAGAATACTGATCCCTGCAGGTGTGAGAACACCAGACTTGGCACTGCCCTCTTAAAGCACTTCTATCCTGATTGACTAGGATGGTGATCCCTGCAGCTTTGAGAAAACCTGGACTGGCACTGCCCTCTCAAAGCACTTCTATCCTGATTGACTAGGATGGTGATCCCTGCAGCTTTGAGAAATACAGGACTGGCACTGCCCTCTCAGAGCACTTCTATCCTGATTGCCTAGAATGGTGATCCCTGCAGGTGTGAGAACACCAGAGCTGGCATTGCCCTCTCAGTGCACTTCTTTTCTGATTGCCTTGAATGGTGACCCCTGCAGGTGTGAGAACACCAGAGTGGACCCTGCCTCTCAGTACACTTCTATTCTGATTGCCTGGAATTGTGATCCCTGCAGGAGTCAGAACACCATACCTGGCACTGCCCTCTCAGTGCAATTCTATTGTGATTGCCTAGAATGGTGATCCCTGCAGGTGTGAGAACACCAAACCTGGCACTGCCCTCTCGGAGCACTCCTATCCTGATTAGCTAGGATGGTGATCCCTGCAGGTGTGAGAACACCAGAGCGGGCACTGCCCTATCAGTGCACTGTGCCCAGATTGCCTAGAACGGTGATCCCTGCAGGTGTGAGAACACCAAACCTGGCTCTGCACTCTCAGTGCACTTTTGTCCTGATTGCCTAGAATGGTGATTCCTGCAGGTGTGAGAACATCAGAGCGGGAACTGCTCTCACAGTGCACTTCTATCCTGAATGCCTAGAATGGTGATCCCTGCATGTGTGACAACACCAGACCTGGCACTGCCCTCTCAGTGTACTTCTAATCCGATTGCCTAGAATGGTGATCCCTGCAGGAGAGAGAACAACAGAGCTGGCACTGCCCTCTCAGTGCACTTCTATTCTGATTTCCTTGGATGGTGATCCCTGCAGGTGTGAGAACACCAGATCTGGCACTGCCCTCTAAGTGCAATTCTATTGTGATTGCCTAGAATAGTGATCCCTGCAGGTATGAGAACACCATACCTGGCACTGCCCTCTCAGAGCACTTCTACCCTGATTAGCTAGGATGATGATCCCTGCAGGTGTGAGAACACCAGACGTGGCACTGCCCTCTCAGTGCACTTGTATCGTGATTGCCTAGAATGGTGATCCCTGCAGGTGGGAGAACAACAGAGCTGGCAGTGCCCTCTCAGTGCACTTCTAATCTGATTTCCTAGGATGGTGATCCCTGCAGGTGTGAGAACACCAGAACTGGCACTGCCCTCTCAGTGCACTTCTATCCCGATTGCCTAGAATATTGATCCTTGTGGGTGGGAGAACAACAGAGCTGGCACTGCCCTCTCTGTGCACTTCTATTCTGATCCTAGGATGCTGATCCCTGCAGGTGTGAGAATACCAGACCTGGCACTGCCCTCTTAGAGCACTTTTATCCTGATTGCCTAGAATGGTGATCCCTGCAGGTGTGAGAACACCAGACCTGGCACTGCCCTCTCAGTGCAATTCCATTGTGAGTGCCTAGAATAGTGATCCCTGCATGTGTGAGAACACCATACCTGGCACTGCCCTCTCAAAGCACTTCTGCACTGCTTAGCTAGGATGGTGATCCCTGCAGGTGTGAGAACACCACAGCAGGCACTGCCCTCTCCGTGCACTTCTGCCCTGATTAGATAGGATGGTGATCCCTGCAGGTGTGAGAACACCAGACCTGGCACTGCCCTCTCAGTGCACTTGTATCCCGATTGCCTAGAATGGTGATCGCTGCAGGTGGGAGAACAACAGAGCTGGCACTGCCCTCTCAGTGCACTTCTATCCCGATTGCCTAGAATGGTGATCCCTGCAGGTGGGAGAACAACAGACATGGCACTGCCCTCTCAGTGCACTTCGATCCTGATTGCGTAGAATGGTGATCCCTGCAGGTGTGAGAACACAAGAGTGGGCACTGCCCTCTCAGTGCACTTCTATTCTGATTGCCTAGAATGCTGATCCCTGCAGGTGTAAAACAACAGACCTGGCACTGCCATCTCAGTGCACTACTATCTTGATTGCCTAGGATGGTGATCCCTGCAGGCGTGAGAACACCAGACCTGGCACTGCCCTCTCAGCACACTTCTATTCTGATTGCCTAGAATGGTGATCCCTGCAGGTGTGAGAACACCAGACCTGGCACTGCCCTCTCAGTGCAATTCCATTGTGATTGCCTAGAATAGTGATCCCTGCAGGTGTGAGAACACCATACCTGGCACTGCCCTCTCAGAGCACTTCTGCCCTGATTAGCTAGGATGGTGATCCCTGCAGGTGTGAGAACACCAGAGCAGGCACTGCCCTCTCCGTGCACTTCTGCCCTGATTGCCTAGAATGGTGATCCCTGCAGGTGTGAGAACACCAGAGCAGGCACTGCCCTCTCAGTGCACTTCTATCCTGATTGCCTAGAATGGTGATCCCTGCAGGTGTGAGAACACTATGCCTGGCATTGACCCCTGAGAGCATTTCTATCCTGATTGCCTAGAATGCTGATCCCTGCAAGTTTGAGAACACGAGGACTGGCACTGCACTCCCAGAGCACTTCTATCTTCATTGCCTAGGATGGTGATCCCTGCAGGTATAAAACAACAGACCTGGCACTGCCATCTCAGTGCACTTCTATCTTGATTGCCTAGGATGGTGATCCCTGCAGGTGTGAGAACACCAAACCTGGCACTGCCCTCTTAGAGCACTTCTATTCTGATTGCCTAGGATGGTGATCCCTGTAGGTGTGAGAACACCAGACCTGGCTCTGCCCTCTCAGAGCACTTCTATCCTGATTGCCTAGAATAGTGATCCCTGCAGGTGTGGGAACACCAGACCTGGCACTGCCCTCTCAGAGCACTTATCCTGATTGCCTAGAATGGTTATCCCTGCAGGTGTGAGAACACCAGACCTGGCACTGCCCTCTCAGTGCACGTCTATCCTGATTGCCTAGAATGGTGATCCCTGCAGGTGTGAGAACGCCCGACCTGACACTGCCCTTTCACTGCACTCCTATTTCGATTGCCTAAAATACTGATCCCTGCAGGTAGGTTTGAGAACACCAGACGTGGCACTGCCCTCTCTGTGCACTTGTATCCTGATTGCCTAGAATGGTGATCCCTGCAGGTGCGAGAACAACAGAGCTGGCACTGCCCTCTCAGTGCACTTCTAATCTGATTTCCTAGGATGGTGATCCCTGCAGGTGTGAGAACACCAGAACTGGCACTGTCCTCTCAGTGCACTTCTATCCTGATTGCCTAGAATGGTGATCCTTGCGGGTGGGAGAACAACAGAGCTGGCACTGCCCTCTCAGTGCACTTCTATTCTGATTTCCTAGGATGCTGATCCCTGCAGGTGTGAGAATACCAGACCTGGCACTGCCCTCTTAGAGCACTTTTATCCTGATTGCCTAGAATGGTGATCCCTGCAGGTGTGAGAACACCAGACCTGGCACTGCCCTCTCAGTGCAATTCCATTGTGAGTGCCTAGAATAGTGATCCCTGCAGGTGTGAGAACACCATACCTGGCACTGCCCTCTCAAAGCACTTCTGCACTGCTTAGCTAGGATGGTGATCCCTGCAGGTGTGAGAACACCACAGCAGGCACTGCCCTCTCCGTGCACTTCTGCCCTGATTAGCTAGGATGGTGATCCCTGCAGGTGTGAGAACACCAGACCTGGCACTGCCCTCTCAGTGCACTTGTATCCCGATTGCCTAGAATGGTGAAACCTGCAGGTGTGAGAACACCAGAGCTGGCACTGCCCTCTCAGTGCACTTCTATCCCGATTGCCTAGAATGGAGATCCCTGCAGGTGTAAAATAACAGACCTGGTACTGCCATCTCATTGCACTACTATCTTGATTGCCTAGGATGGTGATCCCTGCAGGTGTGAGAACACCAGACCTGGCACAGCCCTCTCAGCGCACTTCTATTCTGATTGCCTAGGATGGTGATCCCTGTAGGTGTGGGAACACCAGACCTGGCACTGCCCTCTCAGAGCACTTCTATCCTGATTGCCTAGAATGGTGATCCCTGCAGGTGTGAGAACACCAGACCTGGCACTGCCCTCTCAGTGCACTTATCCTGATTGCCTAGAATGGTGATCCCTGCAGGTGTGAGAACACCACACCTGGCACTGCCCTTTCAGTGCACTTCTATTTTGATTGCCTAGAATACTGATCCCTGCAGGTGTGAGAACACCAGACCTGGCACTGCCATCTCAGTGCACTTCTATCTTGATTGCCTAGGATGGTGATCCCTGCAGGTGTGAGAACACCAGACCTGGCACTGCCCTCTCAGAGCACTTCTATCCTGATTGCCTAGAATGGTGATCCCTGCAGGTGTGGGAACACTAGACCTGGCACTGCCCTCTCAGAGCAGTTATCCTGCTTGCCTAGAATGGTGATCCCTGCAGGTGTGAGAACACCAGACCTGGCACTGCCCTCTCAGTGCACTTCTATCCTGATTGCCTAGAATGGTGATCCCTGCAGGTGTGAGAACGCCAGACTTGACACTGCCCTTTCACTGCACTTCTATCCCGATTGCCTAGAATGGAGATCCCTGCAGGTGTAAAATAACAGACCTGGTACTGCCATTTCATTGCACTACTATCTTGATTGCCTAGGATGGTGATCCCTGCAGGTGTGAGAACACCAGACCTGGCACAGCCCTCTCAGCGCACTTCTATTCTGATTGCCTAGGATGGTGATCCCTGTAGGTGTGAGAACACCAGACCTGGCACTGCCCTCTCAGAGCACTTCTATCCTGATTGCCTAGAATGGTGATCCCTGCAGGTGTGGGAACACCAGACCTGGCACTGCCCTCTCAGAGCACTTATCCTGATTGCCTTGAATGGTTATCCCTGCAGGTGTTAGAACACCAGGCCTGGCACTGCCCTCTCAGTGCACGTCTATCCTGATTGCCTAGAATGGTGATCCCTGCAGGTGTGAGAATGCCCGACCTGACACTGCCCTTTCACTGCACTCCTATTTTGATTGCCTAGAATACTGATCCCTGCAGGTAGGTGTGAGAACACCAGACCTGGCACTGCCCTCTCAGAGCACTTCTATCCTGATTGCCTAGAATGGTGATCCCTGCAGGTGTGAGAACACCAGACCTGGCATTTCCCTCTCAGAGCACTTATCCTGATTGACTAGCATGGTGATCCCTGCAAGTTTGAGAACACCAGGACTGGCACTGCACTCCCAGAGCATTTCTATCCTGATTGCCTAGAATGGTGATCCCTGCAGGTGAGAGAACACCAGAGCTGGCATTGCCCTCTCAGTGCACTTCTTTTCTGATTGCCTTGAATCGTGACCCCTGCAGGTGTGAGAACACTGGAGTGGACCCTGCCTCTCAGTGCACTTCTTTTCTGATTGCCTGGAATTGTGATCCCTGCAGGTGTGAGGACACCATACCAGGCACTGCCCTCTCAGTGCACTTCTATTCTGATTGCCTAGAATGGTTACCCCTGCAGGTGTGAGAACACCAGACCTGGCACTGCCCTCTCAGTGCACTTCTGTCCTGATTGCCTAGAATGGTGATCCCTGCAGGTGTGAGAACACCAGACCTGGCACTACCCTCTCAGAGCACTTCTATTCTGATTGCCTAGAATGGTGACCCCTGCAGGTGTGAGAACACCAGACCTGGCACTGCCCTCTCAGTGCTCTTATCCTGATTGCCTAGAATGGTGATCCCTGCAGGTGTGAGAACACCAGACCTGGCACTGCCCTTTCAGTGCACTTCTATTTCGATTGCCTAGAATACTGATCCCTGCAGGTGTGAGAACACCAGACCTGGCACTGCCCTCTTAAAGCACTTCTATCCTGATTGACTAGGATGGTGATCTCTGCAGCTTTGAGAAAACCTGGACTGGCACTGCCCTCTCAGAGCACGTCTATCCTGATTGCCTAGAATGGTGATCCCTGCAGGTGTGAGAACACCAGAGCTGGCATTGCCCTCTCAGTGCACTTCTTTTCTGATTGCCTTGAATGGTGACCCCTGCAGGTGTGAGAACACCAGAGTGGACCCTGCCTCTCAGTACACTTCTATTCTGATTGCCTGGAATTGTTATCCCTGCAGGTGTCAGAACACCATACCTGGCACTGCCCTCTCAGTGCAATTCTATTGTGATTGCCTAGAATGGTGATCCCTGCAGGTGTGAGAACACCAAACCTGGCACTGCCCTCTCGGAGCACTCCTATCCTGATTAGCTAGGATGGTGATCCCTGCAGGTGTGAGAACACCAGAGCGGGCACTGCCCTATCAGTGCACTGTGCCCAGATTGCCTAGAACGGTGATCCCTGCAGGTGTGAGAACACCAAACCTGGCTCTGCACTCTCAGTTGACTTTTGTCCTGATTGCCTAGAATGGTGATTCCTGCAGGTGTGAGAACATCAGAGCGGGCACTGCTCTCACAGTGCACTTCTATCCTGAATGCCTAGAATGGTGATCCCTGCATGTGTGACAACACCAGACCTGGCACTGCCCTCTCAGTGCACTTCTAATCCTTTTGCCTAGAATGGTGATCCCTGCAGGTGGGAGAACAACAGAGCTGGCACTGCCCTCTCAGTGCACTTCTATTCTGATTTCCTTGGATGGTGATCCCTGCAGGTGTGAGAACACCAGATCTGGCACTGCCCTCTAAGTGCAATTCTATTGTGATTGCCTAGAATAGTGATCCCTGCAGGTGTGAGAACACCATACCTGGCACTGCCCTCTCAGAGCACTTCTACCCTGATTAGCTAGGATGATGATCCCTGCAGGTGTGAGAACACCAGACGTGGCACTGCCCTCTCAGTGCACTTGTATCCTGATTGCCTAGAATGGTGATCCCTGCAGGTGGGTGAACAACAGAGCTGGCACTGCCCTCTCAGTGCACTTCTAATCTGATTTCCTAGGATGGTGATCCCTGCAGGTGTGAGAACACCAGAACTGGCACTGCCCTCTCAGTGCACTTCTATCCCGATTGCCTAGAATGGTGATCCTTGCGGGTGGGAGAACAACATAGCTGGCACACTCCTCTCAGTGCACTTCTATTCTGATTTCCTAGGATGCTGATCCCTGCAGGTGTGAGAATACCAGACCTGGCACTGCCCTCTTAGAGCACGTTTATCCTGATTGCCTAGAATGGTGATCCCTGCAGGTGTGAGAACACCAGACCTGGCACGGCCCTCTCAGTGCAATTCCATTGTGAGTGCCTAGAATAGTGATCCCTGCAGGTGTGAGAACACCATACCTGGTACTGCCCTCTCAAAGCACTTCTGCACTGCTTAGCTAGGATGGTGATCCCTGCAGGTGTGAGAACACCACAGCAGGCACTGCCCTCTCCGTGCACTTCTGCCCTGATTAGCTAGGATGGTGATCCCTGCAGGTGTGAGAACACCAGACCTGGCACTGCCCTCTCAGTGCACTTGTATCCCGATTGCCTAGAATGGTGATCGCTGCAGGTGGGAGAACAACAGAGCTGGCACTGCCCTCTCAGTGCAATTCTATTGTGATTGCCTAGAATAGTGATCCCTGCAGGTGTGAGAACACCATACCTGGCACTGCCCTCTCAGAGCACTTCTACCCTGATTAGCTAGGATGATGATCCCTTCAGGTGTGAGAACACCAGACCTGGCACTGCCCTCTCAGTGCACTTGTATCCTGATTGCCTAGAATGGTGATCCCTGCAGGTGGGAGAACAACAGAGCTGGCACTGCCCTCTCAGTGCACTTCTATCCTGATTGTCTAGAATGCTGATCCCTGCAAGTTTGAGAACACGAGGACTGGCACTGCCATCTCAGTGCACTTCTATCTTGATTGCCTAGGATGGTGATCCCTGCAGGTGTGAGAACACCAGACCTGGCACTGCCCTCTTAGAGCACTTCTATTCTGATTGCCTAGGATGGTGATCCCTGTAGGTGTGAGAACACCAGACCTGGCACTGCCCTCTCAGAGCACTTCTATCCTGATTGCCTAGAATGGTGATCCCTGCAGGTGTGGGAACACCAGACCTGGCACTGCCCTCTCAGAGCACTTATCCTGATTGCCTAGAATGGTTATCCCTGCAGGTGTGAGAACACCAGACCTGGCACTGCCCTCTCAGTTCACGTCTATCCTTATTGCCTAGAATGGTGATCCCTGCAGGTGTGAGAATGCCCGACCTGACACTGCCCTTTCACTGCACTCCTATTTCGATTGCCTAGAATACTGATCCCTGCAGGTAGGTGTGAGAACACCAGACCTGGCACTGCCCTCTCAGAGCACTTCTATCCTGATTGCCTAGAATGGTGATCCCTGCAGGTGTGAGAACACCAGAACTGGCATTTCCCTCTCAGGGCACTTATCCTGATTGACTAGCATGGTGATCCCTGCAAGTTTGAGAACACCAGGACTGGCACTGCACTCCCAGAGCATTTCTATCCTGATTACCTAGAATGGCGAACCCTGCAGGTGAGAGAACAGCAGAGCTGGCATTGCCCTCTCAGTGCACTTCTTTTCAGATTGCCTTGAATCGTGACCCCTGCAGGTGTTAGAACACTGGAGTGGACCCTGCCTCTCAGTGCACTTCTTTTCTGATTGCCTGGAATTGTGATCCCTGCAGGTGTGAGGACACCATACCTGGCACTGCCCTCCCAGTGCACTTCTATTGTGATTGTCTAGAATGGTTACCCCTGCAGGTGTGAGAACACCAGACCTGGCACTGCCCTCTCAGTGCACTTCTGTCCTGATTACCTAGAATGGTGATCTCTGCAGGTGTGAGAACACCAGACCTGGCACTGCCCTCTCAGAGCACTTCTATTCTGATTGCCTAGAATGGTGACCCCTGCAGGTGTGAGAACCCCAGACCTGGCACGGCCTGCTCAGTGCTCTTATCCTGATTGCCTAGAATGGTGATCCCTGCAGGTGTGAGAACACCAGACCTGGCACTGCCCTTTCAGTGCACTTCTATTTCGATTGCCTAGAATACTGATCCCTGCAGGTGTGAGAACACCAGACCTGGCACTGCCCTCTTAAAGCACTTCTATCCTGATTGACTAGGATGGTGATCCCTGCAGCTTTGACAAAACCAGGACTGGCACTGCCCTCTCTGAGCACTTCTATCCTGATTGCCTGGAATGGTGATCCCTGCAGGTGTGAGAACGCCAGAGCTGGCATTGCCCTCTCAGTGCACTTCTTTTCTGATTGCCCTGAATGGTCACCCCTGCAGGTGTGAGAACACCAGAGTGGACCCTGCCTCTCAGTACACTTCTATTGTGATTGCCTGGAATTGTGATCCCTGCAGGTGTCAGAACACCATACCTGGCACTGCCCTCTCAGTGCAATTCTATTGTGATTGCCTAGAATGGTGATCCCTGCAGGTGTGAGAACACCAAACCTGGCACTGCCCTCTCGGAGCACTCCTATCCTGATTAGCTAGGATGGTGATAGCTGCAGGTGCGAGAACACCAGAGCAGGCACTGCCCTATCAGTGAACTGTGCCCAGATTGCCTAGAACAGTGATCCTTGCAGGTGTGAGAACACCAAACCTGGCTCTGCACTCTCAGTGCACTTTTTTCCTGATTGCCTAGAATGGTGATTCCTGCAGGTGTGAGAACATCAGAGCGGGCACTAGAATGCCTAGAATGGTGATCCTTGCATGTGTGACAACACCAGACCTGGCACTGCCCTCTCAGTGCACTTCTAATCTGATTTCCTTGGATGGTGATCCCTGCAGGTGTGAGAACACCAGATCTGGCACTGCCCTCTCAGTGCAATTCTATTGTGATTGCCTAGAATGGTGATCCCTGCAGGTGTGAGAACACCAAACCTGGCACTGCCCTCTCGGAGCACTCCTATCCTGATTAGCTAGGATGGTGATAGCTGCAGGTGCGAGAACACCAGAGCGGGCACTGCCCTATCAGTGAACTGTGCCCAGATTGCCTAGAACGGTGATCCTTGCAGGTGTGAGAACACCAAACCTGGCTCTGCACTCTCAGTGCACTTTTTTCCTGATTGCCTAGAATGGTGATTCCTGCAGGTGTGAGAACATCAGAGCGGGCACTGCTCTCACAGTGCACTTCTATCCTGAATGCCTAGAATGGTGATCCCTGCAGGTGGGAGAACAACAGAGCTGGCACTGCCCTTTCAGTGCACTTCTATTCTGATTTCCTTGGATGGTGATCCCTGCAGGTGTGAGAACACCAGATCTGGCACTGCCCTCTAAGTGCAATTCTATTGTGATTGCCTAGAATAGTGATCCCTGCAGGTGTGAGAACACCATACCTGGCACTGCCATCTCAGAGCACTTCTACCCTGATTAGCTAGGATGATGATCCCTGCAGGTGTGAGAACACCAGACCTGGCACTGCCCTCTCAGTGCACTTGTATCCTGATTGCCTAGAATGGTGATCCCTGCAGGTGGGAGAACAACAGAGCTGGCACTGCCCTCTCAGTGCACTTCTAATCTGATTTCCTAGGATGGTGATCCCTGCAGGTGTGAGAACACCAGAACTGGCACTGCCCTCTCAGTGCACTTCTATCCCAATTGCATAGAATGGTGATCCTTGCGGGTGGGAGAACAACAGAGCTGGCACTGCCCTCTCAGTGCACTTCTATTCTAATTTCCTAGGATGCTGATCCCTGCAGGTGTGAGAATACCAGACCTGGCACTGCCCTCTTAGAGCAATTTTATCCTGATTGCCTAGAATGGTGATCCCTGCAGGTGTGAGAACACCAGACCTGGCACTGCCCTCTCAGTGCAATTCCATTGTGATTGCCTAGAATAGTGATCCCTGCAGGTGTGAGAACACCATACCTGGCACTGCCCTCTCAAAGCACTTCTGACTGCTTAGCTAGGATGGTGATCCCTGCAGATGTGAGAACACCAAAGCAGGCCTGCCCTCTCCGTGCACTTCTGCCCTGATTAGCTAGGATGGTGAGCCCTGCAGGTGTGAGAACACCAGACCTGGCACTGCCCTCTCAGTGCACTTGTATCCCGATTGCCTAGAATGGTGATCGCTGCAGGTGGGAGAACAACAGAGCTGGCACTGCCCTCTTAGTGCACTTCTATCCCGATTGCCTAGAATGGTGATCCCTGCAGGTGGGAGAACAACAGAGCTGGCACTGCCCTCTCAGTGCACTTCTATCCCGATTGCCTAGAATGGTGATCCCTGCAGGTGGGAGAACAACAGAGCTGGCACTGCCCTCTCAGTGCACTTCTATCCCGATTGCCTAGAATGGTGATCCCTGCAGGTGGGAGAACAACAGACTTGGCACTGCCCTCTCAGCGCACTTCTATTCTGATTGCCTAGAATGCTGATCCCTGCAGGTGTAAAACAACAGACCTGGCACTGCCATCTCAGTGCACTACTATCTTGATTGCCTAGGATGGTGATCCCTGCAGGTGTGAGAACACCAGACCTGGCACTGCCCTCTCAGCACACTTCTATTCTGATTGCCTAGAATGGTGATCCCTGCAGGTGTGAGAACACCAGACCTGGCACTGCCCTCTCAGTGCAATTCCATTGTGATTGCCTAGAATAGTGATCCCTGCAGGTGTGAGAACACCATACCTGGCACTGCCCTCTCAGAGCACTTCTGCCCTGATTAGCTAGGATGGTGATCCCTGCAGGTGTGAGAACACCAGAGCAGGCACTGCCCTCTCCGTGCACTTCTGCCCTGATTGCCTAGAATGGTGATCCCTGCAGGTGTGGGAACACCAGAGCAGGCAGTGCCCTCTCAGTGCACTTCTATCCTGATTGCCTAGAATGGTGATCCCTGCAGGTGTGAGAACACTATGCCTGGCACTGACCCCTGAGAGCATTTCTATCCTGATTGCCTAGAATGCTGATCCCTGCAAGTTTGAGAACACGAGGACTGGCACTGCACTCCCAGAGCACTTCTATCTTCATTGCCTAGGATGGTGATCCCTGCAGGTATAAAACAACAGACCTAGCACTGCCATCTCAGTGCACTTCTATCTTGATTGCCTAGGATGGTGATCTCTGCAGGTGTGAGAACACCAGACCTGGCACTGCCCTCTTAGAGCACTTCTATTCTGATTGCCTAGAATGGTGATCCCTGCAGGTGTGAGAACACCAAACCTGGCATTGCCCTCTCGGAGCACTCCTATCCTGATTATATAGGATGGTGATCCCTGCAGGTGTGAGAACACCAGAGCGGGCACTGCCCTATCAGTGCACTGTGCCCAGATTGCCTAGAACGGTGATCCCTGCAAGTGTGAGAACACCAAACCTGGCTCTGCACTCTCAGTGCACTTCTATCCTGAATGCCTAGAATGGTGATCCCTGAATGTGTGACAACACCATACCTGGCATTGCCCTCTCAGAGCACTTCTACCCTGATTAGCTAGGATGATGATCCCTGCAGGTGTGAGAACACCAGACCTGGCACTGCCCTCTCAGTGCACTTGTATCCTGATTGCCTAGAATGGTGATCCCTGCACGTGGGAGAACAACAGAGCTAGCACTGCCCTCTCAGTGCACTTCTAATCTGATTTCCTAGGATGGTGATCCCTGCAGGTGTGAGAACACCAGAACTGGCACTGCCCTCTCAGTGCACTTCTATCCCGATTGCCTAGAATGGTGATCCTTGCGGGTGGGAGAACAACAGAGATGGCACTGCCCTCTCAGTGCACTTCTATTCTTATTTCCTAGGATGGTGATCCCTGCAGGTGTGAGAACACAATACCTGGCACTGCCCTCTCAGAGCACTTCTGCCCTGATTAGCTAGGATGGTGATCCCTGCAGGTGTGAGAACACCAGAGCAGGCACTGCCCTCTCCGTGCACTTCTGCCCTGCTTGTCTAGAATGGTGATCCCTGCAGGTGTGAGAACACCAGAGCAGGCACTGCCCTCTCAGTGCACTTCTATCCTGATTGCCAAGAATGGTGATCCCTGCAGGTGTGAGAACACTATGCCTGGCACTGACCCCTGAGAGCATTTCTATCCTGATTGCCTAGAATGCTGATCCCTGCAAGTTTGAGAACACGAGGACTGGCACTGCCATCTCAGTGCACTTCTATCTTGATTGCCTAGGATGGTGATCCCTGGAGGTGTGAGAACACCAGACCTGGCACTGCCCTCTCAGAGCACTTATCCTGATTGCCTAGAATGGTTATCCCTGCAGGTGTGAGAACACCAGACCTGGCACTGCCCTCTCAGTGCACGTCTATCCTGATTGCCTAGAATGGTGATCCCTGCAGGTGTGAGAACGCCCGACCTGACACTGCCCTTTCACTGCACTCCTATTTCGATTGCCTAGAATACTGATCCCTGCAGGTAGGTGTGAGAACACCAGACCTGGCACTGCCCTCTCAGAGCACTTCTATCCTGATTGCCTAGAATGGTGATCCCTGCAGGTGTGAGAACACCAGACCTGGCATTTCCTTCTCAGAGCACTTATCCTGATTGACTAGCATGGTGATCCCTGCAAGTTTGAGAACACCAGGACTGGCACTGCACTCCCAGAGCATTTCTATCCTGATTGCCTAGAATGGTGATCCCTGCAGGTGAGAGAACACCAGAGCTGGCATTGCCCTCTCAGTGCACTTCTTTTCTGATTGCCTTGAATCGTGACCTCTGCAGGTGTGAGAACACTGGAGTGGACGCTGCCTCTCAGTGCACTTCTTTTCTGATTGCCTGGAATTGTGATCCCTGCAGGTGTGAGGACACCATACCTGGCACTGCCCTCTCAGTGCACTTCTATTCTGATTGCCTAGAATGGTTACCCCTGCAGGTGTGAGAACACCAGACCTGGCACTGCCCTCTCAGTGCACTTCTGTCCTGATTGCCTAGAATGGTGATCCCTGCAGGTGTGAGAACACCAGACCTGGCACTGCCCTCTCAGAGCACGTCTATTCTGATTGCCTAGAATGGTGACCCCTGCAGGTGTGAGAACACCAGACCTGGTCCTGCCCTCTCAGTGCTCTTATCCTGATTGCCTAGAATGGTGATCCCTGCAGGTGTGAGAACACCAGACCTGGCACTGCCCTTTCAGTGCACTTCTATTTCGATTGCCTAGAATACTGATCCCTGCAGGTGTGAGAACACCAGACTTGGCACTGCCCTCTTAAAGCACTTCTATCCTGATTGACTAGGATGGTGATCCCTGCAGCTTTGAGAAAACCTGGACTGGCACTGCCCTCTCAAAGCACTTCTATCCTGATTGACTAGGATGGTGATCCCTGCAGCTTTGAGAAATACAGGACTGGCACTGCCCTCTCAGAGCACTTCTATCCTGATTGCCTAGAATGGTGATCCCTGCAGGTGTGAGAACACCAGAGCTGGCATTGCCCTCTCAGTGCACTTCTTTTCTGATTGCCTTGAATGGTGACCCCTGCAGGTGTGAGAACACCAGAGTGGACCCTGCCTCTCAGTACACTTCTATTCTGATTGCCTGGAATTGTGATCCCTGCAGGAGTCAGAACACCATACCTGGCACTGCCCTCTCAGTGCAATTCTATTGTGATTGCCTAGAATGGTGATCCCTGCAGGTGTGAGAACACCAAACCTGGCACTGCCCTCTCGGAGCACTCCTATCCTGATTAGCTAGGATGGTGATCCCTGCAGGTGTGAGAACACCAGAGCGGGCACTGCCCTATCAGTGCACTGTGCCCAGATTGCCTAGAACGGTGATCCCTGCAGGTGTGAGAACACCAAACCTGGCTCTGCACTCTCAGTGCACTTTTGTCCTGATTGCCTAGAATGGTGATTCCTGCAGGTGTGAGAACATCAGAGCGGGAACTGCTCTCACAGTGCACTTCTATCCTGAATGCCTAGAATGGTGATCCCTGCATGTGTGACAACACCAGACCTGGCACTGCCCTCTCAGTGTACTTCTAATCCGATTGCCTAGAATGGTGATCCCTGCAGGAGAGAGAACAACAGAGCTGGCACTGCCCTCTCAGTGCACTTCTATTCTGATTTCCTTGGATGGTGATCCCTGCAGGTGTGAGAACACCAGATCTGGCACTGCCCTCTAAGTGCAATTCTATTGTGATTGCCTAGAATAGTGATCCCTGCAGGTATGAGAACACCATACCTGGCACTGCCCTCTCAGAGCACTTCTACCCTGATTAGCTAGGATGATGATCCCTGCAGGTGTGAGAACACCAGACGTGGCACTGCCCTCTCAGTGCACTTGTATCGTGATTGCCTAGAATGGTGATCCCTGCAGGTGGGAGAACAACAGAGCTGGCAGTGCCCTCTCAGTGCACTTCTAATCTGATTTCCTAGGATGGTGATCCCTGCAGGTGTGAGAACACCAGAACTGGCACTGCCCTCTCAGTGCACTTCTATCCCGATTGCCTAGAATGGTGATCCTTGTGGGTGGGAGAACAACAGAGCTGGCACTGCCCTCTCTGTGCACTTCTATTCTGATTTCCTAGGATGCTGATCCCTGCAGGTGTGAGAATACCAGACCTGGCACTGCCCTCTTAGAGCACTTTTATCCTGATTGCCTAGAATGGTGATCCCTGCAGGTGTGAGAACACCAGACCTGGCACTGCCCTCTCAGTGCAATTCCATTGTGAGTGCCTAGAATAGTGATCCCTGCATGTGTGAGAACACCATACCTGGCACTGCCCTCTCAAAGCACTTCTGCACTGCTTAGCTAGGATGGTGATCCCTGCAGGTGTGAGAACACCACAGCAGGCACTGCCCTCTCCGTGCACTTCTGCCCTGATTAGATAGGATGGTGATCCCTGCAGGTGTGAGAACACCAGACCTGGCACTGCCCTCTCAGTGCACTTGTATCCCGATTGCCTAGAATGGTGATCGCTGCAGGTGGGAGAACAACAGAGCTGGCACTGCCCTCTCAGTGCACTTCTATCCCGATTGCCTAGAATGGTGATCCCTGCAGGTGGGAGAACAACAGACATGGCACTGCCCTCTCAGTGCACTTCGATCCTGATTGCGTAGAATGGTGATCCCTGCAGGTGTGAGAACACAAGAGTGGGCACTGCCCTCTCAGTGCACTTCTATTCTGATTGCCTAGAATGCTGATCCCTGCAGGTGTAAAACAACAGACCTGGCACTGCCATCTCAGTGCACTACTATCTTGATTGCCTAGGATGGTGATCCCTGCAGGCGTGAGAACACCAGACCTGGCACTGCCCTCTCAGCACACTTCTATTCTGATTGCCTAGAATGGTGATCCCTGCAGGTGTGAGAACACCAGACCTGGCACTGCCCTCTCAGTGCAATTCCATTGTGATTGCCTAGAATAGTGATCCCTGCAGGTGTGAGAACACCATACCTGGCACTGCCCTCTCAGAGCACTTCTGCCCTGATTAGCTAGGATGGTGATCCCTGCAGGTGTGAGAACACCAGAGCAGGCACTGCCCTCTCCGTGCACTTCTGCCCTGATTGCCTAGAATGGTGATCCCTGCAGGTGTGAGAACACCAGAGCAGGCACTGCCCTCTCAGTGCACTTCTATCCTGATTGCCTAGAATGGTGATCCCTGCAGGTGTGAGAACACTATGCCTGGCATTGACCCCTGAGAGCATTTCTATCCTGATTGCCTAGAATGCTGATCCCTGCAAGTTTGAGAACACGAGGACTGGCACTGCACTCCCAGAGCACTTCTATCTTCATTGCCTAGGATGGTGATCCCTGCAGGTATAAAACAACAGACCTGGCACTGCCATCTCAGTGCACTTCTATCTTGATTGCCTAGGATGGTGATCCCTGCAGGTGTGAGAACACCAAACCTGGCACTGCCCTCTTAGAGCACTTCTATTCTGATTGCCTAGGATGGTGATCCCTGTAGGTGTGAGAACACCAGACCTGGCTCTGCCCTCTCAGAGCACTTCTATCCTGATTGCCTAGAATAGTGATCCCTGCAGGTGTGGGAACACCAGACCTGGCACTGCCCTCTCAGAGCACTTATCCTGATTGCCTAGAATGGTTATCCCTGCAGGTGTGAGAACACCAGACCTGGCACTGCCCTCTCAGTGCACGTCTATCCTGATTGCCTAGAATGGTGATCCCTGCAGGTGTGAGAACGCCCGACCTGACACTGCCCTTTCACTGCACTCCTATTTCGATTGCCTAAAATACTGATCCCTGCAGGTAGGTTTGAGAACACCAGACGTGGCACTGCCCTCTCTGTGCACTTGTATCCTGATTGCCTAGAATGGTGATCCCTGCAGGTGCGAGAACAACAGAGCTGGCACTGCCCTCTCAGTGCACTTCTAATCTGATTTCCTAGGATGGTGATCCCTGCAGGTGTGAGAACACCAGAACTGGCACTGTCCTCTCAGTGCACTTCTATCCTGATTGCCTAGAATGGTGATCCTTGCGGGTGGGAGAACAACAGAGCTGGCACTGCCCTCTCAGTGCACTTCTATTCTGATTTCCTAGGATGCTGATCCCTGCAGGTGTGAGAATACCAGACCTGGCACTGCCCTCTTAGAGCACTTTTATCCTGATTGCCTAGAATGGTGATCCCTGCAGGTGTGAGAACACCAGACCTGGCACTGCCCTCTCAGTGCAATTCCATTGTGAGTGCCTAGAATAGTGATCCCTGCAGGTGTGAGAACACCATACCTGGCACTGCCCTCTCAAAGCACTTCTGCACTGCTTAGCTAGGATGGTGATCCCTGCAGGTGTGAGAACACCACAGCAGGCACTGCCCTCTCCGTGCACTTCTGCCCTGATTAGCTAGGATGGTGATCCCTGCAGGTGTGAGAACACCAGACCTGGCACTGCCCTCTCAGTGCACTTGTATCCCGATTGCCTAGAATGGTGAAACCTGCAGGTGTGAGAACACCAGAGCTGGCACTGCCCTCTCAGTGCACTTCTATCCCGATTGCCTAGAATGGAGATCCCTGCAGGTGTAAAATAACAGACCTGGTACTGCCATCTCATTGCACTACTATCTTGATTGCCTAGGATGGTGATCCCTGCAGGTGTGAGAACACCAGACCTGGCACAGCCCTCTCAGCGCACTTCTATTCTGATTGCCTAGGATGGTGATCCCTGTAGGTGTGGGAACACCAGACCTGGCACTGCCCTCTCAGAGCACTTCTATCCTGATTGCCTAGAATGGTGATCCCTGCAGGTGTGAGAACACCAGACCTGGCACTGCCCTCTCAGTGCACTTATCCTGATTGCCTAGAATGGTGATCCCTGCAGGTGTGAGAACACCACACCTGGCACTGCCCTTTCAGTGCACTTCTATTTTGATTGCCTAGAATACTGATCCCTGCAGGTGTGAGAACACCAGACCTGGCACTGCCATCTCAGTGCACTTCTATCTTGATTGCCTAGGATGGTGATCCCTGCAGGTGTGAGAACACCAGACCTGGCACTGCCCTCTCAGAGCACTTCTATCCTGATTGCCTAGAATGGTGATCCCTGCAGGTGTGGGAACACTAGACCTGGCACTGCCCTCTCAGAGCAGTTATCCTGCTTGCCTAGAATGGTGATCCCTGCAGGTGTGAGAACACCAGACCTGGCACTGCCCTCTCAGTGCACTTCTATCCTGATTGCCTAGAATGGTGATCCCTGCAGGTGTGAGAACGCCAGACTTGACACTGCCCTTTCACTGCACTTCTATTTCGATTGCCTAGAATACTGATCCCTGCAGGTAGGTGTGAGAACACCAGACCTGGCACTGCCCTCTCAGAGCACTTCTATCCTGATTGCCTAGATTGGTGATCCCTGCAGGTGTGAGAACACCAGCCCTGGCACTGCCCTCTCAGAGCACTTATCCTGATTGACTAGCATGGTGATCCCTGCAAGTTTGAGAACACCAGGACTGGCACTGCACTCCCAGAGCACTTCTATCCTGATTGCCTAGAATGGTGATCCCTGCAGGTGTGAGAACACCAGAGCTGGCATTGCCCTCTCAGTGCACTTCTTTTCTGATTGCCTTGAATCGTGACCCCTGCAGGTGTGAGAACACCGAAGTGGACCCTGCCTCTCAATGCACTTCTATTCTGATTGCCTGAAATTGTGATCCCTGCAGGTGTGAGGACACCATACCTGGCACTGCCCTCTCAGTGCACTTCTATTCTGATTGCCTAGAATGGTTACCCCTGCAGGTGTGAGAACACCAGACCTGGCACTGCCCTCTCAGAGCACTTCTATTCTGATTGCCTAGAATGGTGACCCATGCAGGTGTGAGAACACCAGACCTGGCACTGCCCTCTCAGAGCACTTCTATCTTGATTGCGTAGAATGGTGATCCCTGCAGGTGTGAGAACACAAGAGTGGGCACTGCCCTCTCAGTGCACTTCTATCTTGATTGCCTAGGATGGTGATCCCTGCAGGTGTGAGAACACCAGACCTGGCACTGCCCTCTCAGCGCACTTCTATTCTGATTGCCTAGGATGGTGATCCCTGCAGGTGTGATAACACTATGCCTGGCACTGACCCCTGAGAGCATTTCTATCCTGATTGCCTAGAATGCTGATCCCTGCAAGTTTGAGAACACGAGGACTGGCACTGCCATCTCAGTGCACTTCTATCTTGATTGCCTAGGATGGTGATCCCTGGAGGTGTGAGAACACCAGACCTGGCACTGCCCTCTCAGAGCACTTCTATCCTGATTGCCTAGAATGGTGATCCCTGCAGGTGTGGGAACACCAGACCTGGCACTGCCCTCTCAGTGCACTTCTATTCTGATTGCCTAGAATTTTGACCCCTGCAGGTGTGAGAACACCAGACCTGGCACTGCCCTCTCAGTGCACTTCTGTCCTGATTGCCTTGAATGGTGATCCCTGCAGGTGTGAGAACACAAGACCTGGCACTGCCCTCTCAGAGCACTTCTATTCTGATTGCCTAGAATGGTGACCCCTGCAGGTGTGAGAACACCAGACCTGGCACTGCCCTTTCAGAGCACTTCTATCCTGATTGCGTAGAATTGTGATCCCTACAGGTGTGAGAACACACGAGTGGGCACTGCCCTCTCAGTGCACTTCTATTCTGATTGCCTAGAATGCTGATCCCTGCAGATGTAAAACAACAGACCTGGCACTGCCCTCTCAGCGCACTTCTATTCTGATTGCCTAGGATGGTGATCCCTGTAGGTGTGAGAACACCAGACCTGGCACTGCCCTCTCAGAGCACTTCTATACTGATTGCCTAGAATGGTGATCCCTGCAGGTGTGAGAACACCAGACCTGGCACTGCCCTCTCAGTTCACTTATCCTGATTGCCTAGAATGGTGATCCCTGTAGGTGTGAGAACACCAGACCTGGCACTGCCCTCTCAGAGCACTTCTATCCTGATTGCCTAGAATGGTGATCCCTGCAGGTGTGAGAACATCAGACCTGGCACTGCACTCTCAGTGCACTACTATCTTGATTGCCTAGGATGGTGATCCCTGCAGGTGTGAGAACACCATACATGGCACTGCCCTCTCAGTGCACTTCTATTCTGATTGCCTAGAATGGTGACCCCTGCAGGTGTGAGAACACGAGACCTGGCACTGCCCTCTCAGTTCACTTATCCTGATTGCCTAGAATGGTGATCCCTGTAGGTGTGAGAATACCAGACCTGGCACTGCCCTCTCAGAGCACTTCTATCCTGATTGCCTAGAATGGTGATCCCTGCAGGTGTGAGAACATCAGACCTGGCACTGCCCTCTCAGTGCACTACTATCTTGATTGCCTAGGATGGTGATCCCTGCAAGTGTGAGAACACCAGACCTGGCACTGCCCTCTCAGTGCACTTCTGTCCTGATTGCCTAGAATGGTGATCCCTGCAGGTGTGAGAACACCAGACCTGGCACTGCCCTCTCAGAGCACTTCTATCCTGATTGCGTAGAATGGTGATCCCTGCAGGTGTGAGAACACAAGAGTGGGCACTGCCCTCTCAGTGCACTTCTATTCTGATTGCCTAGAATGCTGATCCCTACAGGTGTAAAACAACAGACCTGGCACTGCCATCTCAGTGCACTACTATCTTGATTGCCTAGGATGGTGATCCCTGCAGGTGTGATAACAACAGACCTGGCACTGCCCTCTCAGCGCACTTCTATTCTGATTGCCTAGGATGTTGATCCCTGTAGGTGTGAGAACACCAGACCTGGCACTGCCCTCTCAGAGCACTTCTATCCTGATTGCCTAGAATGGTGATCCCTACAGGTGTGAGAACACCAGACCTGGCACTGCCCTCTCAGTGCACTTATCCTGATTGCCTAGAATGGTGATCCCTGCAGGTGTGAGAACACGAGACCTGGCACTGCCCTCTCAGTTCACTTATCCTGATTGCCTAGAATGGTGATCCCTGTAGGTGTGAGAATACCAGACCTGGCACTGCACTCTCAGAGCACTTCTATCCTGATTGCCTAGAATGGTGATCCCTGCAGGTGTGAGAACATCAGACCTGGCACTGCCCTCTCAGTGCACTACCATCTTGATTGCCTAGGATGGTGATCCCTGCAGGTGTGAGAACACCAGACCTGGCACTGCCCTCTCAGTGCACTTCTGTCCTGATTGCCTAGAATGGTGATCCCTGCAGGTGTGAGAACACCAGACCTGGCACTGCCCTCTCAGAGCACTTCTATCCTGATTGCGTAGAATGGTGATCCCTGCAGGTGTGAGAACACAAGAGTGGGCACTGCCCTCTCAGTGCACTTCTATTCTGATTGCCTAGAATGCTGATCCCTGCAGGTGTAAAACACCAGACCTGGCACTGCCCTCTCAGTTCACTTATCCTGATTGCCTAGAATGGTGATCCCTGTAGGTGTGAGAACACCAGACCTGGCACTGCCCTCTCAGAGCACTTCTATCCTGATTGCCTAGAATGGTGATCCCTGCAGGTATGAGAACATCAGACCTGGCACTGCCCTCTCAGTGCACTACTATCTTGATTGCCTATGATGGTGATCCCTGCAGGTGTGAGAACACCAGACCTGGCACTGCCCTCTCAGCGCACTTCTATTCTGATTGCCTAGGATGGTGATCCCTGCAGGTGTGAGAACACCATACATGGCACTGCCCTCTCAGTGCACTTCTATTCTGATTGCCTAGAATGGTGACCCCTGCAGGTGTGAGAACACGAGACCTGGCACTGCCCTCTCAGTTCACTTATCCTGATTGCCTAGAATGGTGATCCCTGTAGGTTTGAGAATACCAGACCTGGCACTGCCCTCTCAGAGCACTTCTATCCTGATTGCGTAGAATGGTGATCCCTGCAGGTGTGAGAACACAAGAGTGGGCACTGCCCTCTCAGTGCACTTCTATTCTGATTGCCTAGAATGCTGATCCCTACAGGTGTAAAACAACAGACCTGGCACTGCCATCTCAGTGCACTACTATCTTGATTGCCTAGGATGGTGATCCCTGCAGGTGTGATAACAACAGACCTGGCACTGCCCTCTCAGCGCACTTCTATTCTGATTGCCTAGGATGTTGATCCCTGTAGGTGTGAGAACACCAGACCTGGCACTGCCCTCTCAGAGCACTTCTATCCTGATTGCCTAGAATGGTGATCCCTACAGGTGTGAGAACACCAGACCTGGCACTGCCCTCTCAGTGCACTTATCCTGATTGCCTAGAATGGTGATCCCTGCAGGTGTGAGAACACGAGACCTGGCACTGCCCTCTCAGTTCACTTATCCTGATTGCCTAGAATGGTGATCCCTGTAGGTGTGAGAATACCAGACCTGGCACTGCCCTCTCAGAGCACTTCTATCCTGATTGCCTAGAATGGTGATCCCTGCAGGTGTGAGAACATCAGACCTGGCACTGCCCTCTCAGTGCACTACCATCTTGATTGCCTAGGATGGTGATCCCTGCAGGTGTGAGAACACCAGACCTGGCACTGCCCTCTCAGTGCACTTCTGTCCTGATTGCCTAGAATGGTGATCCCTGCAGGTGTGAGAACACCAGACCTGGCACTGCCCTCTCAGAGCACTTCTATCCTGATTGCGTAGAATGGTGATCCCTGCAGGTGTGAGAACACAAGAGTGGGCACTGCCCTCTCAGTGCACTTCTATTCTGATTGCCTAGAATGCTGATCCCTGCAGGTGTAAAACACCAGACCTGGCACTGCCCTCTCAGTTCACTTATCCTGATTGCCTAGAATGGTGATCCCTGTAGGTGTGAGAACACCAGACCTGGCACTGCCCTCTCAGAGCACTTCTATCCTGATTGCCTAGAATGGTGATCCCTGCAGGTATGAGAACATCAGACCTGGCACTGCCCTCTCAGTGCACTACTATCTTGATTGCCTATGATGGTGATCCCTGCAGGTGTGAGAACACCAGACCTGGCACTGCCCTCTCAGCGCACTTCTATTCTGATTGCCTAGGATGGTGATCCCTGCAGGTGTGAGAACACCATACATGGCACTGCCCTCTCAGTGCACTTCTATTCTGATTGCCTAGAATGGTGACCCCTGCAGGTGTGAGAACACGAGACCTGGCACTGCCCTCTCAGTTCACTTATCCTGATTGCCTAGAATGGTGATCCCTGTAGGTTTGAGAATACCAGACCTGGCACTGCCCTCTCAGAGCACTTCTATCCTGATTGCCTAGAATGGTGATCCCTGCAGGTGTGAGAACATCAGACCTGGCACTGCCCTCTCAGTGCACTTCTATTCTGATTGCCTAGAATGCTGATCCCTACAGGTGTAAAACAACAGACCTGGCACTGCCATCTCAGTGCACTACTATCTTGATTGCCTAGGATGGTGATCCCTGCAGGTGTGAGAACAACAGACCTGGCACTGCCCTCTCAGCGCACTTCTATTCTGATTGCCTAGGATGGTGATCGCTGTAGGTGTGAGAACACCAGACCTGGCACTGCCCGCTCAGAGCACTTCTATCCTGATTGCCTAGAATGGTGATCCCTACAGGTGTGAGAACACCAGACCTGGCACTGCCCTCTCAGTGCAGTTATCCTGATTGCCTAGAATGGTGATCCCTGCAGGTGTGGGAACACCAGACCTGGCACTGCCCTCTCAGTGCACTTCTATCCTGATTGCCTAGAATGGTCCCTGCAGGTGTGAGAACACCAGACCTGGCACTGCCCTTTCAGTGCACTTCTATTTCGATTGCCTAGAATACTGATCCCTGCAGGTGTGAGATCACCAGACCTGGCACTGCCCTCTTAAAGCACTTCTATCCTGATTGACTAGGAAGGTGATCCCTGCAGCTTTGAGAAAACCAGGACTGGCACTGCCCTCTCAGAGCACTTCTATCCTGATTGCCTAGAATGGTGATCCCTGCAATGTGAGAACACTAGATCTGGCATTGCCCTCTCAGCGCACTACTTTTCTGATTGCCTTGAATGGTGACCCCTGCAGGTGTGAGAACACCAAACCTGGCACTGCCCTCTCAGAACACTCCTATCCTGATTAGCTAGGATGGTGATCCCTGCAGTTGTGAGAACATCATAGAGGGCACTGCTCTCACAGTGCACTTCTATCCTGAATGCCTAGAATGGTGATCCTTGCAAGTGTGAGAACACCAGACCTGGCACTGCCCTCTCAGTGCACTTCTATCCCGATTGCCTAGAATGGTGATCCCTGCAGGTGGGAGAACAACAGAGCTGGCACTGCCCTCTCAGTACACTTCTATTCTGATTTCCTAGGATGTTGATCACTGCAGGTGTGAGAACACCAGACCTGGCACTGCCCTCTCAGTGCACTTCCATCCCGATTGCCTAGAATGGTCTCCTTGCGTGTGGGAGAACAACAGAGCTGGCACTGCCCTCTCAGTGCATTTCTATTCTGATTTCCTAGAATGGTGATCTCTGCAGGTGTGAGAACACCAAACCTGGCACTGCCCTCTCAGAACACTCCTATCCTGATTAGCTAGGATGGTGATCCCTGCAGTTGTGAGAACATCAGAGAGGGCACTGCTCTCACAGTGCAATTCCATTGTGATTGCCTAGAATAGTGATCCCTGCAGGTGTGAGAACACCATACCTGGCACTGATCTCTCAGAGCACTTCTGCCCTGATTAGCTAGGATGGTGATCCCTGCAGGTGTGAGAACACCAGGCGTGGGACTGCCCTCTCAGTGCACTTCTATCCTGATTTCCTAGAATGTGATCCCTGCAGGTGTGAGAACACCAGGCGTGGCACAGCCCTTTCAGTGCACTTCTATTCTGATTGCCTAGAATGGTGATCCCTGCATGTGTGAGAACACAAGACCTGGCACTGCCCTCTCAGAACACTCCTATCCTGATTAGCTAGGATGGTGATCCCTGCAGTTGTGAGAACATCAGAGAGGGCACTGCTCTCACAGTGCACTTCTATCCTGAATGCCTAGAATGGTGATCCCTGCAAGTGTGAGAACACCAGACCTGGCACTGCCCTCTCAGTGCACTTCTATCCCGATTGCCTAGAATGGTGATCCCTGCAGGTGGGAGAACAACAGAGCTGGCACTGCCCTCTCAGTACACTTCTATTCTGATTTCCTAGGATGTTGATCACTGCAGGTGTGAGAACACCAGACCTGGCACTGCCCTCTCAGTGCACTTCCATCCCGATTGCCTAGAATGGTCTCCTTGCGTGTGGGAGAACAACAGAGCTGGCACTGCCCTCTCAGTGCATTTCTATTCTGATTTCCTAGGATGCTGATCAATGCAGGTGTGAGAATACCAGACCTGGCACTGCCATCTTAGAGTACTTTTATCCTGATTGCCTAGAATGGTGATCCCTGCAGGTGTGAGAACACCAGACCTGGCACTGCCCTCTCAGTGCAATTCCATTGTGATTGCCTAGAATAGTGATCCCTGCAGGTGTGAGAACACCATACCTGGCACTGATCTCTCAGAGCACTTCTGCCCTGATTAGCTAGGATGGTGATCCCTGCAGGTGTGAGAACACCAGGCGTGGGACTGCCCTCTCAGTGCACTTCTATCCTGATTTCCTAGAATGTGATCCCTGCAGGTGTGAGAACACCAGGCGTGGCACAGCCCTTTCAGTGCACTTCTATTCTGATTGCCTAGAATGGTGATCCCTGCATGTGTGAGAACACAAGACCTGGCACTGCCCTCTCAGAGCACTTCTATCCTGATTGCCTAGAATGGTGATCCCTGCAGGTGTGAGAACACCAGACCTGGCACTGCCCTCTCAGTGCACTTCGATCCCGATTGCCTAGAATGGTGATCCCTGCAGGTGTGAGAACACCAGACCTGGCACTGCCCTCTTAAAGCACTTCTATCCTGATTGACTAGGAAGGTGATCCCTGCAGCTTTGAGGAAACCAGGACTGGCACTGCCCTCTCAGAGCACTTCTATCCTGATTGCCTAGAATGGTGATCCCTGCAGGTGTGAGAACACCAGAGCTGGCATTGCCCTCTCAGTGCACTTCTTTTCTGATTGCCTTGAATGACCCTTGCAGGTGTGAGAACACCAGAGTGGACCCTGCCTCTCAGTGCACTTCTATTCTGATTGCCTGGAATTGTGATCCCTGCAGGTGTGAGAACACCATACCTGGCACTGCCTTCTCAGTGCAATTCTATTGTGATTGCCTAGAATTGTGATCTCTGCAGGTGTGAGAACACCAAAACTGGCACTGCCCTCTCAGAGCACTCCTATCCTGATTAGCTAGGATGGTAATTCCCTGCAGGTGTGAGAACACCAGAGCGGGCACTGCCCTATCAGTGCACTGTGCCCAGATTGCCTAGAATGGTGATTCCTGCAGGTGTGAGAACATCAGAGCGGGCACTGCTCTCACAGTGCACTTCTATCCTGAATGCCTAGAATGGTGATCCCTGCATGTGTGAGAACACCAGACCTGGCACTGCCCTCTCAGTGCATTTCTATTCTGATTTCCTAGGATAATGATCCCTGCAGGTGTGAGAACACCAGACTTGGCACTGCCCTTTCAGTGCACTTCTATCCCGATTGCCTAGAATGGTGATCCCTGCAGGTGGGAGAACAACAGACCTGGCACTGCCCTCTCAGTGCACTTCTATCCCGATTGCCTAGAATGGTGATCCTTGCGGATGGGAGGACAACAGAGCTGGCACTGCCCTCTCAGTGCACTTCTATTCTGATTTCCTAGGATGCTGATCCATGCAGGTGTTAGAATACCAGACCTGGAACTGCCCTCTTAGAGCACTTTTATCCTGATTGCCTAGAATGGTGATCCCTGCAGGTGTGAGAACACCAGACCTGGCACGGCCCTCTCAGTGCAATTCCATTGTGATTGCCTAGAATAGTGATCCCTGCAGGTGTGAGAACACCAGAGCAGGCACTGCCCTCTCAGTACACTTCTATCCTGATTGCCTAGAATGGTGATCCCTGCAGGTGTGAGAACACCAGACCTGGCACTGCCCTCTCAGTGCACTTCTATCCTGATTACCTAGAATGGTGATCCCTACATGTGTGAGAACACCTGACCTGGCACTGCCCTCTCAGTGCACTTCTATTCTGATTGCCTAGAATGGTGATCCCTGCAGGTGTGAGAACACCAGGTGTGGGACTGCCCTCTCAGTGCACTTCTATCCAGATTTCCTAGAATGGTGATCCCTGCAGGTGTGATAACACCAGGCTTGGCACAGCCCTTTCAGTGCACTTCTATCCTGATTGCCTAGAATGGTGATCCCAGCTGGTGTGAGAACACAAGAGTGGGCACTGCCCTCTCAGTGCACTTCTATCCTGATTGCCTAGAATGGTGATCCCTGCATGTGTGAGAACACCAGACCTGGCACTGCCCTCTCAGTGCACTTCTATCCTGATTGCCTAGATTGGTGATCCGTGCAGGTGTGAGAACACCAGACCTGGCACTGCCATCTTAGAGCACTTCTATTCTGATTGCCTAGGATGGTGATCCCTGTAGGTGTGAGAACACCAGACCTGGCACTGCCCTCTCAGAGCACTTCTATCCTGATTGCCTAGAATGGTGATCCCTGCAGGTATGAGAACACCAGACCTGGCACTGCCCTCTCAGAGCACTTATCCTGATTGCCTAGAGTGGTGATCCCTGCAGGTGTGAGAACACCAGATCTGGCACTGCCCTCTCAGTGCACTTCTATCCTGATTACCTAGAATGGTGATCCGTGCAGGTGTGAGAACACCAGACCTGGCACTGCCATCTCAGTGCACTTCTATATTGATTGCCTAGAATGCTGATCCCTGTAGGTGTAAAACAATAGACGTGGCACTGCCCTCTCAGTGCATATCTATTCTGATTTCCTAGGATGCTGATCCCTGCAGGTGTTAGAATACCAGACCTGGCACTGCCCTCTTAGAGCACTTCTATTCTGATTGCCTAGGATGGTGATCCCTGTAGGTGTGAGAACACCAGACCTGGCACTGCCCTCTCAGAGCACTTCTATCCTGATTGCCTAGAATGGTGATCCCTGCAGGTGTGTGAACACCAGACCTGGCACTGCCCTCTTAGAGCACTTCTATTCTGATTGCCTAGGATGGTGATCCCTGTAGGTGTGAGAACACCAGACCTGGCACTGCCCTCTCAGAGCACTTCTATCCTGATTGCCTAGAATGGTGATCCCTGCAGGTGTGGGAACACGAGACCTGGCACTGCCCTCTCAGAGCACTTATCCTGATTGCCTAGAATTATAATCCCTGCAGGTGTGAGAACACCAGACCTGGCACTGCCCTCTCAGTGCACGTCTATCCTGATTGCCTAGAATGGTGATCCCTGCAGTTGTGAGAGCGCCAGACCTGACATTGCCCTTTCAGTGCACTTCTATTCTGATTGCCTAGAATGGTGACCCCTGCAGGTAGGTGTGAGAACACCAGACCTGGCACTGCCCTCTCAGAGCACTTCTATCCTGATTGACTAGGTTGGTGATCCCTGCAAGTTTGAGAACACCCGGACTGGCACTGCACTCCCAGAGCACTTCTATCCTGATTGCCTAGAATGGTGATCCCTGCAGGTGTGAGAACACCAGAGCTGGCATTCCCCTCTCAGTGCACTTCTTTTCTGATTGCCTTGAATCGTGACCCCTGCAGGTGTGAGAACACCGGAGTGGACCCTGCCTCTCAGTGCACTTCTATTCTGATTGCCTGGAATTGTGATCCCTGCAGGTGTGAGAACACCATACCTGGCAATGCCCTATCAGTGCACTTATATTCTGATTGCCTAGAATGGTGACCCCTGCAGGTGTGAGAACACCAGACCTGGCACTGCCCTCTCAGTGCACTTCTGTCCTGATTGCCTAGAATGGTGATCCCTGCAGGTGTGAGAACACCAGACCTGGCACTGCCCTCTCAGAGCACTTCTATTCTGATTGCCTAGAATGGTGACCCCTGCAGGTGTGAGAACACCAGACCTGGCACTGCCCTCTCAGTGCACTTCTGTCCTGATTGCCTAGAATGGTGATCCCTGCAGGTGTGAGCACACCAGACCTGGCACTGCCCTCTCAGAGCACTATTATCTTGATTGCCTAGGATGCTGATCCCTGCAGGTGTGAGAACACAAGAGTGGGCACTGCCCTCTCAGTGCACTTCTATTCTGATTGCCTAGAATGGTGATCCCTGCAGGTGTGAGAACACCAGACCTGGCACTGCCCTCTCAGAGCACTTCTATCCTGATTGCCTAGAATGGTGATCCATGCAGGTGTGAGAACACCAGACCTGGCACTGCCCTCTTAGAGCACTTCTATTCTGATTGCCTAGAATGCTGATCCCTGTAGGTGTGAGAACACCAGGAGTGGCACAGCCCTTTCAGTGCACTTCTATTCTGATTGCCTAGAATGGTGATCCCTGCATGTGTGAGAACACCAGACCTGGCACTGCCCTCTCAGAGCACTTATCCTGATTGCCTAGAATTGTGATCCCTGCACGTGTGAGAACACCAGACCTGGCACTGCCCTCTCAGTGCACGTCTATCCTGATTGCCTAGAATGGTGATCCCTGCAGGTGTGAGAACTCCAGACCTGACACTGCCCTTTCAGTGCACTTCTATTTCGATTGCCTAGAATACGGATCCCTGCAGGTAGGTGTGAGAACACCAGACCTGGCACTGCCCTCTCAGAGCACTTCTATCCTGATTGACTAGGATGGTGATCCCTGCAAGTTTGAGAACACCCGGACTGGCAATGCACTCCCAGAGCACTTCTATCCTGATTGCCTAGAATTGTGATCCCTGCAGGTGTGAGAACAGGAGAGCTTGCATTCCCCTCTCAGTGCACTTCTTTTTTGATTGCCTCGAATCGTGACCCCTGCAGGTGTGAGAACACCGGAGTGGACCCTGCCTCTCAGTGCACTTCTATTCTGATTGCCTGGAATTGTGATCCCTGCAGGTGTGAGAACACCATACCTGGCACTGCCCTCTCAGTGCACTTCTATTCTGATTGCCTAGAATGGTGACCCCTGCAGGTGTGAGAACACCAGACCTGGCACTGCCCTCTCAGTGCACTTCTGTCCTGATTGCCTAGAATGGTGATCACTGCAGGTGTGAGAACACCAGACCTGGCACTGCCCTCTCAGAGCACTTCTATTCTGATTGCCTAGAATGGTGACCCCTGCAGGTGTGAGAACACCAGACCTGGCACTGCCCTCTCAGTGCACTTCTGTCCTGATTGCCTAGAATGGTGATCCCTGCAGGTGTGAGAACACCAGAGCTGGCACTGCACTCTCAGAGCACTATTATCTTGATTGCCTAGGAAGCTGATCCCTGCAGGTGTAAAACAACAGACCTGGCACTGCCATCTCAGTGCACTTCTATCTTGATTGCCTAGGATCGTGATCCCTGCAGGTGTAAAACAACAGACCTGGCACTGCCATCTCAGTGCACTTCTATCTTGATTGCCTAGGATGGTGATCCCTGCAGGTGTGAGAACACCGGACCTGGCACTGCCCTCTTAGAGCACTTCTATTCTGATTGCCTAGGATGGTGATCCCTGTAGGTGTGAGAACACCAGACCTGGCACTGCCCTCTCAGAGCACTTCTATCCTGATTGCCTAGAATGGTGATCCCTGCAGGTGTGAGAACACCAGACCTGGCACTGCCCTCTTTGAGCACTTCTATTCTGATTGCCTAGGATGGTGATCCCTGTAGGTGTGAGAACACCAGACCTGGCACTGCCCTCTCAGAGCACTTCTATCCTGATTGCCTAGAATGGTGATCCCTGCAGGTGTGGGAACACCAGACCTGGCACTGCCCTCTCAGAGCACTTATCCTGATTGCCTAGAATGGTGATCCCTGCAGGTGTGAGAACACCAGACCTGGCACTGCCCTCTCAGTGCACGTCTTTCCTGATGGCCTAGAATGGTGATCCCTGCAGGTGTGAGAGCGCCAGACCTGACACTGCCCTTTCAGTGCACTTCTATTTTGATTGCCTAGAATACTGATCCCTGCAGGTAGGTGTGAGAACACCAGTCCTGGCACTGCCCTCTCAGAGCACTTCTATCCTGATTGCCTAGAATGGTGATCCCTGCAGGTGTGAGAACACCAGACCTGGCACTGCCCTCTCAGAGCACTTATCCTGATTGACTAGGATGGTGATCCCTGCAAGTTTGAGAACACCCGGACTGGCACTGCACTCCCAGAGCACTTCTATCCTGATTGCCTAGAACGGTGATCCCTGCAGGTGTGAGAACACCAGAGCTGACATTCCCCTCTCAGTGCACTTCTTTTCTGATTGCCCTGAATCGTGACCCTTGCAGGTGTGAGAACACCAGAGTGGACCCTGCCTCTCAGTGCACTTCTATTCTGATTGCCTAGAATGGTGATCCCTGCAGGTGTGAGAACACCAGAACTGGCACTGCCCTCTCAGAGCACTTCTATTCTGATTGCCTAGAATGGTGACCCCTGCAGGTGTGAGAACACCAGACCTGGCACTGCCCTCTCAGAGCACTTCTATCCTGATTGCGTAGAATGGTGATCCCTGCAGGTGTGAGAACACAAGAGTGAGCACTGCCCTCTCAGTGCACTTCTATTCTGATTGCCCAGAATGTTGATCCCTGCAGGTGTACAACAGCAGACCTGGCACTACCATCTCAGTGCACTACTATCTTGATTGCCTAGGATGGTGATCCCTGCAGGTGTGAGAACACCAGACCTTGCACTGCCCTCTCAGCGCACTTCTATTCTGATTGCCTAGGATGGTGATCCCTGCAGGTGTGAGAACAACATACCTGGCACTGCCCTCTCAGTGCACTTCTATTCTGATTGCCTAGAATGGTTACCCCTGCAGGTGTGAGAATACGAGACCTGGCACTGCCCTCTAAGTGCATTTCTGTCCTGATTGCCTAGAATGGTGATCCCTGCAGGTGTGAGAACACCAGACCTGGCACTGCCCTCTCAGAGCACTTCTATTCTGATTGCCTAGAATGGTGACCCCTGCAGGTGTGAGAACACAAGAGTGGGCACTGCCCTCTCATTGCACTTCTATTCTGATTGCCTAGAATGCTGATCCCTACAGGTATAAAACAACAGACCTGGCACTGCCATCTCAGTGCACAACTATCTTGATTGCCTAGGATGGTGATCCCTGCAGGTGTGAGAACAACAGACCTGACACTGCCCTCTCAGCGCACTACTATTCTGATTGCCTAGGATGGTGATCCCTGTAGGTGTGAGAACACCAGACCTGGCATTGCCCTCTCAGAGCACTTCTATCCTGATTGCCTAGAATGGTGATCCCTGTAGGTGTGAGAACACCAGACCTGGCACTGTCCTCTCAGTGCACTTATCCTGATTGCCTAGAATGGTGATCCCTGCAGGTGTGAGAACACCAGACCTGGCACTGCCCTCTCAGTGCACTTCTATCCTGATTGCCTAGAATGGTGATCCCTGAAGGTGTGAGAACACCAGAGCTGGCATTCCCCTCTCAGTGCACTTCTTTTCTGATTGCCCTGAATCGTGACCCCTGCAGGTCTGAGAACACCAGAGTGGACCCTGCCTCTCAGTGCACTTTTATTCTGATTGCCTGGAATTGTGATCCCTGCAGGTGTGCGAACACCAGACCTGGCACTGCCCTCTCAGTGCACTTCTGTCCTGATTGCCTAGAATGGTGATCCCTGCAGGTGTGAGAACACCAGACCTGGCACTGCCCTCTCAGAGCACTTCTATTCTGATTGCCTAGAATGGTGACCCCTGCAGGTGTGAGAACACCAGACCTGGCACTGCCCTCTCAGAGCACTTCTATCCTGATTGCGTAGAATGGTGATCCCTGCAGGTGTGAGAACACAAGAGTGAGCACTGCTCTCTCAGTGCACTTCTATTCTGATTGCCCAGAATGCTGATCCCTGCAGGTGTAAAACAGCAGACCTGGCACTGCCATCTCAGTGCACTACTATCTTGAATGCCTAGGATGGTGATCCCTGCAGGTGTGAGAACACCAGACCTGGCACTGCCCTCTCAGCGCACTTCTATTCTGATTGCCTAGGATGGTGATCCCTGCAGGTGTGAGAACAACATACCTGGCACTGCCCTCTCAGTGCACTTCTATTCTGATTGCCTAGAATGGTGACCCCTGCAGGTGTGAGAACACGAGACCTGGCACTGCCCTCTAAGTGCATTTCTGTCCTGATTGCCTAGAATGGTGATCCCTGCAGGTGTGAGAACACCAGACCTGGCACTGCCCTCTCAGTGCACTTCTATTCTGATTGCCTAGAATGCTGATCCCTACAGGTATAAAACAACAGACCTGGCACTGCCATCTCAGTGCACTACTATCTTGATTGCCTAGGATGGTGATCCCTGCAGGTGTGAGAACAACAGACCTGGCACTGCCCTCTCAGCGCACTACTATTCTGATTGCCTAGGATGGTGATCCCTGTAGGTGTGAGTACACCAGACCTGGCATTGCCCTCTCAGAGCACTTCTATCCTGATTGCCTAGAATGGTGATCCCTGTAGGTGTGAGAACACCAGACCTGGCACTGCCCTCTCAGTGCACTTATCCTGATTGCCTAGAATGGTGATCCCTGCAGGTGTGAGAACACCAGACCTGGCACTGCCCTCTCAGTGCACTTCTATCCTGATTGCCTAGAATGGTGATCCCTGCAGGTGTGAGAACGCCAGACCTGGCACTGCCCTTTCAGTGCACCTCTATTTCGATTGCCTAGAATACTGATCCCTGCAGGTGTGAGATCACCAGACCTGGCACTGCCCTCTTAAAGCACTTCTATCCTGATTGACTAGGAAGGTGATCCCTGCAGCTTTGAGAAAACCAGGACTGGCACTGCCCTCTCAGAGCAATTCTATCCCGATTGCCTAGAATGGTGATCCCTGCAATGTGAGAACACCAGAGCTGGCATTGCCCTCTCAGTGCACTTCTTTTCTGATTGCCTTGAATGGTGACCCCTGCAGGTGTGAGAACACCAGAGTGGACCCTGCCTCTCAGTGCACTTCCATTCTGATTGCCTGGAATTGTGATCCCTGCAGGTGTGAGAACACCATACCTGGCACTGCCTTCTCAGTGCAATTCTATTGTGATTGAATAGAATGGTGATCTCTGCAGGTGTGAGAACACCAAACCTGGCACTGCCCTCTCAGAGCACTCCTATCCTGATTAGCTAGGATGGTGATCCCTGCAGGTGTGAGAACACCAGAGCGGGCACTGCCCTATTAGTGCACTGTGCCCAGATTGCCTAGAATGGTGATCCCTGCAGGTGTGAGAACACCAAACCTGGCACTGCCCTCTCAGTGCACTTTTGTCCTTATTGCCTAGAATGGTGATTCCTGCAGGTGTGAGAACATCAGAGCGGGCACAGCTCTCACAGTGCACTTCTATCCTGAATGCCTAGAATGGTGATCCCTGCATGTGTGAGAACACCAGACCTGGCACTGCCCTCTGAGTGCATTTCTATTCTGATTTCCTAGGATACTGATCCCTGCAGGTGTGAGAACACCAGACCTGGCACTGCCCTCTCAGTGCACTTCTATCGCGATTGCCTAGAATGGTGATCCCTGCAGGTGGGAGAACAACAGAGCTGGCACTGCCCTCTCAGTGCACTTCTATTCTGATTTCCAAGGATGGTGATCACTGCAGGTGTGAGAACACCAGACCTGGCACTGCCATCTCAGTGCACTTCTATCCCGATTGCCTAGAATGGTGATCCTTGCGGGTGGGAGAACAACAGAGCTGGCACTGCCCTCTCAGTGCATTTCTATTCTGATTTCCTAGGATGCTGATCCCTGCAGGTGTGAGAATACCAGACCTGGCACTGCCCTCTTAGAGCACTTTTATCCTGATTGCCTAGAATGGTGATCCCTACAGGTGTGAGAACACCAGACCTGGCACTGCCCTCTCAGAGCACTTCTGCCCTGATTAGCTAGGATGGTGATCCCTGCAGGTGTGAGAACACCATACCTGGCACTTCCCTCTCAGAGCACTTCTGCCCTGATTGCCTAGAATGGTGATCCCTGTAGGTGTGAGAACACCAGACCTGGCACTGCCCTCTCAGAGCACTTCTGCCCTGATTAGCTAGGATGGTGATCCCTGCAGGTGTGAGAACACCATACCTGGCACTTCCATCTCAGAGCACTTCTGCCCTGATTGCCTAGAATGGTGATCCCTGCAGGTGTGAGAACACCATACCTGGCACTGCCCTCTCAGAGCACTTCTGCCCTGATTAGCTAGGATGGTGATCCCTGCAGGTGTGAGAACACCACAGCAGGCACTGCCCTCTCCGTGCACTTCTGCCCTGATTGCCTAGAATGGTGATCCCTGTAGGTGTGAGAACACCAGAGCAGGCACTGCCCTCTCAGTGCACTTCTATCCTGATTGCCTAGAATGGTGATCCCTGCAGGTGTGAGAACACTAGGCGTGGGACTGCCCTCTCAGTGAACTTCTATCCTGATTTTCTAGAATGGTGATCCCTGCAGGTGTGAGAACACCAGGCATGGCACAGCCCTTTCAGTGCACTTCTATTCTGATTGCCTAGAATGGTGATCCCAGCTGGTGTGAGAACACAAGAGTGGGCACTGCCCTCTCAGTGCACTTCTATCCTGATTGCCTAGAATGGTGATCCCTGCATGTGTGAGAACACCAGACCTGGCAGTGCCTTCTCAGTGCACTTCTATCCTGATTGCCTAGAATGGTGATCCCTGCAGGTGTGAGAAAACCAGACCTGGCACTGCCCTCTCAGAGCACTTCTATCCTGATTGTGTAGAATGGTGATCCCTGCAGGTGTGAGAACACAAGAGTGGGCACTGCCCTCTCAGTGCACTTCTATTCTGATTGCCTAGAATGCTGATCCCTACAGGTGTAAAACAACAGACCTGGCACTGCTATCTCAGTGCACTACTATCTTGATTGCCTAGGATGGTGATCCCTGCAGGTGAGAGAACAACAGACCTGGCACTGCCCTCTCAGCGCACTTCTATTCTGATTGCCTAGGATGGTGATCCCTGTAGGTGTGAGAACACCAGACCTGGCACTGCCCTCTCAGAGCACTTCTATCCTGATTGCCTAGAATGGTGATCCCTGTAGGTGTGAGAACACCAGACCTGGCACTGCCCTCTCAGTGCACTTATCCTGATTGCCTAGAATGGTGATCCCTGCAGGTGTGAGAACACCAGACCTGGCACTGCCCTCTCAGTGCACTTCTATCCTGATTGCCTAGAATGGTGATCCCTGCAGGTGTGAGAACACCAGACCTGGCACTGCCGTCTCAGTGCACTTCTATTTCGATTGCCTAGAATACTGATCCCTGCAGGTGTGAGATCACCAGACCTGGCACTGCCCTCTTAAAGCACTTCTATCCTGATTGACTAGGAAGGTGATCCCTGCAGCTTTGAGAAAACCAGGACTGGCACTGCCCTCTCAGAGCACTTCTATCCTGATTGCCTAGAATGGTGATCCCTGCAATGTGAGAACACCAGTGCTGGCATTGCCCTCTCAGTGCACTTCTTTTCTGATTGCCTTGAAAGGTGACCCCTGCAGGTGTAAGAACACCAGAGTGGACCCTGCCTCTCAGTGCACTTCTATTCTGATTGCCTGGAATTGTGATCCCTGCAGGTGTGAGAACACCATACCTGGCACTGCCTTCTCAGTGCAATTCTATTGTGATTGAATAGAATGGTGATCTCTGCAGGTGTGAGAACACCAAACCTGGCACTGCCCTCTCAGAGCACTCCTATCCTGATTAGCTAGGATGGTGATCCCTGCAGGTGTGAGAACACCAGAGCGGGCACTGCCCTATCAGTGCACTGTGCCCAGTTTGCCTAGAACGGTGATCCCTGCAGGTGTGAGAACACCAAACCTGGCACTGCCCTCTCAGTGCAATTCCATTGTGATTGCCTAGAATGGTGATTCCTGCAGGTGTGAGAACATCAGAGCGGGCACAGCTCTCACAGTGCACTTCTATCCTGAATGCCTAGAATGGTGATCCCTGCATGTGTGAGAACACCAGACCTGGCACTGCCCTCTCAGTGCATTTCTATTCTGATGTCCTAGGATAATGATCCCTGCAGGTGTGAGAATACCAGACCTGGCACTGCCCTCTTAGAGCACTTTTATCCTGATTGCCTAGAATGGTGATCCCTACAGGTGTGAGAACACCAGACCTGGCACTGCCCTCTCAGAGCACTTCTGCCCTGATTAGCTAGGATGGTGATCCCTGCAGGTGTGAGAACACCATACCTGGCACTTCCCTCTCAGAGCACTTCTGCCCTGATTGCCTAGAATGGTGATCCCTGTAGGTGTGAGAACACCAGACCTGGCACTGCCCTCTCAGAGCACTTCTGCCCTGATTAGCTAGAATGGTAATCCCTGCAGGTGTGCGAACACCATACCTGGCACTTCCATCTCAGAGCACTTCTGCCCTGATTGCCTAGAATGGTGATCCCTGCAGGTGTGAGAACACCATACCTGGCACTGCCCTCTCAGAGCACTTCTGCCCTGATTAGCTAGGATGGTGATCCCTGCAGGTGTGAGAACACCACAGCAGGCACTGCCCTCTCCGTGCACTTCTGCCCTGATTGCCTAGAATGGTGATCCCTGTAGGTGTGAGAACACCAGAGCAGGCACTGCCCTCTCTGTGCACTTCTATCCTGATTGCCTAGAATGGTGATCCCTGCAGGTGTGAGAACACTAGGCGTGGGACTGCCCTCTCAGTGCACTTCTATCCTGATTTTCTAGAATGGTGATCCCTGCAGGTGTGAGAACACCAGGCGTGGCACAGCCCTTTCAGTGCACTTCTATTCTGATTGCCTAGAATGGTGATCCCAGCTGGTGTGAGAACACAAGAGTGGGCACTGCCCTCTCAGTGCACTTCTATCCTGATTGCCTAGAATGGTGATCCCTGCATGTGTGAGAACACCAGACCTGGCACTGCCTTCTCAGTGCACTTCTATCCTGATTGCCTAGAATGGTGATCCCTGCAGGTGTGAGAAAACCAGACCTGGCACTGCCCTCTCAGAGCACTTCTATCCTGATTGTGTAGAATGGTGATCCCTGCAGGTGTGAGAACACAAGAGTGGGCACTGCCCTCTCAGTGCACTTCTATTCTGATTGCCTAGAATGCTGATCCCTACAGGTGTAAAACAACAGACCTGGCACTGCTATCTCAGTGCACTACTATCTTGATTGCCTAGGATGGTGATCCCTGCAGGTGAGAGAACAACAGACCTGGCACTGCCCTCTCAGCGCACTTCTATTCTGATTGCCTAGGATGGTGATCCCTGTAGGTGTGAGAACACCAGACCTGGCACTGCCCTCTCAGAGCCCTTCTATCCTGATTGCCTAGAATGGTGATCCCTGTAGGTGTGAGAACACCAGACCTGGCACTGCCCTCTCAGTGCACTTATCCTGATTGCCTAGAATGGTGATCCCTGCAGGTGTGAGAACACCAGACCTGGCACTGCCCTCTCAGTGCACTTCTATCCTGATTGCCTAGAATGGTGATCCCTGCAGGTGTGAGAACACCAGACCTGGCACTGCCGTCTCAGTGCACTTCTATTTCGATTGCCTAGAATACTGATCCCTGCAGGTGTGAGATCACCAGACCTGGCACTGCCCTCTTAAAGCACTTCTATCCTGATTGACTAGGAAGGTGATCCCTGCAGCTTTGAGAAAACCAGGACTGGCACTGCCCTCTCAGAGCACTTCTATCCTGATTGCCTAGAATGGTGATCCCTGCAATGTGAGAACACCAGTGCTGGCATTGCCCTCTCAGTGCACTTCTTTTCTGATTGCCTTGAAAGGTGACCCCTGCAGGTGTGAGAACACCAGAGTGGACCCTGCCTCTCAGTGCACTTCTATTCTGATTGCCTGGAATTGTGATCCCTGCAGGTGTGAGAACACCATACCTGGCACTGCCTTCTCAGTGCAATTCTATTGTGATTGAATAGAATGGTGATCTCTGCAGGTGTGAGAACACCAAACCTGGCACTGCCCTCTCAGAGCACTCCTATCCTGATTAGCTAGGATGGTGATCCCTGCAGGTGTGAGAACACCAGAGCGGGCACTGCCCTCTCAGTGCAATTCCATTGTGATTGCCTAGAATGGTGATTCCTGCAGGTGTGAGAACATCAGAGCGGGCACAGCTCTCACAGTGCACTTCTATCCTGAATGCCTAGAATGGTGATCCCTGCATGTGTGAGAACACCAGACCTGGCACTGCCCTCTCAGTGCAATTCCATTGTGATTGCCTAGAATGGTGATTCCTGCAGGTGTGAGAACATCAGAGCGGGCACAGCTCTCACAGTGCACTTCTATCCTGAATGCCTAGAATGGTGATCCCTGCATGTGTGAGAACACCAGACCTGGCACTGCCCTCTCAGTGCATTTCTATTCTGATGTCCTAGGATAATGATCCCTGCAGGTGTGAGAACACCAGACCTGGCACTGCCCTCTCAGTGCACTTCTATCCCGATTGCCTAGAATGGTGATCCCTGCAGGTGGGAGAACAACAGAGATGGCACTGCCCTCTCAGTGCACTTCTATTCTGGTTTCCTAGGTTGGTGATCACTGCAGGTGTGAGAACACCAGACCTGGCACTGCCCTCTTAGTGCACTTCTATCCCGATTGCCTAGAATGGTGATCCTTGCGGGTGGGAGAACAACAGAGATGGCACTGCCCTCTCAGTGCACTTCTATTCTGATTTCTTAGGATGCTGATCCCTGCAGGTGTGAGAATACCAGACCTGGCACTGCCCTCTTAGAGCACTTTTATCCTGATTGCCTAAAATGGTGATCCCTACAGGTGTGAGAACACCAGACCTGGCACTGCCCTCTCAGTGCAATTCCATTGTGATTGCCTAGAAGAGTGATCCCTGCAGGTGTGAGAACACCATACCTGGCACTGCCCTCTCAGAGCACTTCTGCCCTGATTAGCTAGGATGGTGATCCCTGCAGGTGTGAGAACACCACAGCAGGCACTGCCCCCTCCGTGCACTTCTGCCCTGATTGCCTAGAATGGTGATCCCTGCAGGTGTGAGAACACCAGAGCAGGCACTGCCCTCTCAGTGCACTTCTATCCTGATTGCCTAGAATGGTGATCCCTGTAGGTGTGAGAACACCAGGCGTGGGACTGCCCTCTCAGTGCACTTTTATCCTGATTTCCTAGAATGGTGATCCCTGCAGGTGTGAGAACACCAGGCGTAGCACATCCCTTTCAGTGCACTTCTATTCTGATTGCCTAGAATGGTGATCCCAGCTGGTGTGAGAACACAAGAGTGGGCACTGCCCTCTCAGTGCACCTCTATCCTGATTGCCTAGAATGGTGACCCCTGCATGTGTGAGAACGCCAGACTTGGCACTGCCCTCTCAGTGCATTTCTAATCTGATTGCCTAGAATGGTGATCCCTGCAGAAAACCAGACCTGGCACTGCCATCTTAGAGCACTTCTATTCTGATTGCCTAGGATGGTGATCCCTGTAGGAGTGAGAACACCAGACCTGGCACTGCCCTCTCAGAGCACTTCTATCCTGATTGCCTAGAATGGTGATCCCTGCAGGTGTGAGAACACCAGACCTGGCACTGCCCTCTCAGAGCACTTCTATCCTGATTGCCTAGAATGGTGATCCCTGCAGGTGTGAGAACACCAGACCTGGCACTGCCCTCTCAGTGCACTTATCCTGATTGTCTAGGATGGTGATCCCTGCAAGTTTGAGAACACCTGGACTGGCACTACACTCCCAGAGCACTTCTATCCTGATTGCCTAGAATGGTGATCCCTGCAGGTTTGAGAACACCAGACCTGGCACTGCCTCTCAGTGCATTTCTAATCTGATTGCCTAGAATGGTGATCCCTGCAGGTGTGAGAAAACCAGACCTGGCACTGCCATCTTAGAGCACTTCTATTCTGATTGCCTAGGATGGTGATCCCTGCAGGTGTGAGAACACCAGACCTGGCACTGCCCTCTCAGTGCACTTATCCTGATTGACTAGGATGGTGATCCCTGCAAGTTTGAGAACACCTGGACTGGCACTGCACTCCCAGAGCACTTCTATCCTGATTGCCTAGAATGGTGATCCCTGCAGGTGTGAGAACACCAGAGTGGACCCTGCCTCTCAGTGCACTTCTATTCTGATTGCCTAGAATGGTGATCCCTGCAGGTGTGAGAACACCAGACCTGGCACTGCCCTCTCAGTGCACGTCTATCCTGATTGCCTAGGATGGTGATCCCTGTAGGTGTGAGAACACCAGACCTGGCACTGCCCTCTCAGAGCACTTCTATCCTGATTGCCTAGAATGGAGATCCCTGCAGGTGTGGTAACACCAGACCTGGCACTGCCCTCTCAGAGCACTTATCCTGATTGCCTAGAATGGTGATCCCTGCAGGTGTGAGAACACCAGACCTGGCACTGCCCTCTCAGTGCACGTCTATCTTGATTGCCTAGAATGGTGATCCCTGCAGGTGTGAGAGCGCCAGACCTGCACTGCCCTTTCAGTGCACTTCTATTTCGATTGCCTAGAATACTGATCCCTGCAGGTAGGTGTGAGAACACCAGACCTGGCACTGCCCTCTCAGAGCACTTCTATCCTGATTGCCTAGAATGGTGATCCCTGCAGGTGTGAGAACACCAGACCTGGCACTTCCCTCTCAGAGCACTTATCCTGATTGACTAGGATGGTGATCCCTGCAAGTTTGAGAACACCCGGATTGGCACTGCACTCCCAGAGCACTTCTATCCTGATTGCCTAGAATGGTGATCCCTGCAGGTGTGAGAACACCAGACCTGGCACTGCCCTCTCAGTGCACGTCTATCCTGATTGCCTAGAATGGTGATCCCTGCAGGTGTGAGAGCGCCAGACCTGACACTGCCCTTTCAGTGCACTTCTATTTCATTGCCTAGAATACTGATCCCTGCAGGTAGGTGTGAGAACACGAGACCTGACACTGCCCTCTCAGAGCACTTCAATCCTGATTGCCTAGAATGGTGATCCCTGCAGGTGTGAGAACACCAGACCTGGCACTGCCCTCTCAGAGCACTTATCCTGATTGACTAGGATGTTGATCCCTGCAAGTTTGAGAACACCCGGACTGGCACTGCACTCCCAGAGCACTTCTATCCTGATTGCCTAGAATGGTGATCCCTGCAGGTGTGAGAACACCCGAGCTGGCATTCCCCTCACAGTGCACTTCTTTTCTGATTGCCTTGAATCGTGACCCCTGCAGGTGTGAGAACACCGGAGTGGACCCTGCCTCTCAGTGCACTTCTATTGTGATTGCCTAGAATGGTGATCCCTGCATGTCTGAGAACACCAGACCTGGCACTGCCCTCTCAGAGCACTTATCCTGATTGCCTAGAATGGTGATCTCTGCAGGTGTGAGAACACCAGACTGGCATTGCCCTCTCAGTGCACTTCGTTTCTGATTGCCTTGAATTGTGATCCCTGCAGGTGTGAGAACACAAAACCTGGCACTGCCCTCTCAGATCACTCCTTTCCTGATTAGCTAGGATGGTGATCCCTGCAGGTGTGAGACACCAGAGCAGGCACTGCCCTATCAGTGCACTGTGCCAGATTGCCTAGAATGGTGATCCCTGCAGGTGTGAGAACACCAAACCTGGCACTGCCCTCTCAGTGCACTTTTGTCCTGATTGCCTATAATGGTGATCCCTGCTGGTGTGAGAACATCAGAGCGGGCACTGTTCTCACAGTGCACTTTTATCCTGAATGCCTAGAATGGTGATCCCTGCATGTATGAGAACATCAGACCTGGCACTGCCCGTTCGGTGCACTTCTTTCCCGATTGCCTAGAATGGTGATCCCTGCATGTGTGAGAACACCAGACCTGGCACTGCCCTCTCAGTGCATTTCTATTCTGACTTCCTAGGATATTGATCCCTGCAGGTGTGAGAACACCAGACCTGGCATTGCCCTCTCAGTGCACTTCTATCCCGATTGCCTAGAATGGTGATCCCTGCGGGTGGGAGAACAACAGAGCTGGAACTGCCCTCTCAGAGCACTTCTATTCTGATTTCCTAGGATGGTGATCCCTCCAGGTGTGAGAACACCAGACCTGGCACTGCCCTCTTGGAGCACTTCTATCCTGATTGCCTAGAATCGTGATCCCTGCAGGTGTGAGAACACCAGAGCAGGCACTGCCCTCTTAGAGCACTTTTATCCTGATTGCCTAGAATGGTGATCCCTGCAGGTGTGAGAACACCATACCTGGCACTGCCCTCTCAGAGCACGTCTGCCCTGATTAGCTAGGATGGTGATCCCTGCAGGTGTGAGAACACCAGAACTGGCACTGCCCTCTCAGTGCACTTGTATCCCGATTGCCTAGATTGGTGATCCCTGCAGGTGGGAGAACAACAGAGCTGGCACTGCCCTCTCAGTGCACTTCTATTCTGATTTCCTAGGATGCTGATCCCTGCATGTGTGAGAATACCATACCTGGCACTGCCCTCTTAGAGCACTTCTACTCTGATTGCCTAGAATGGTGATCCCTGCAGGTGTGAGAACACCAGACATGGCACTGTCCGCTCAGAGTACTTCTACTCTGATTGCCTAGAATGGTGATCCCAGCTGGTGTGAGAACACCAGAGCGGGCACTGCCCTCTCAGTGCACTTCTATTCTGATTGCCTAGAATGGTGATCCCAGCTGGTGTGAGAACACCAGACCTGGCACTGCACTGTCAGTGCACTTTTATTCTGATTGCGTAGAATCATTTCCCCTGCAGGTGTGAACATACCAGAGCGGGCACTGCCCTCTCAGAGCACGTCTGTTCTGATTGTATAGAATGGTGATACCTGCAGGTTTAAGAACACAACAGACCTGGCACTGCCCTCTCAGAGCACTTCTATCCTGGCTGCCTAGGATGATGAACCCTGCAGCTGTGAGAACACCACAGCGGGCACTGCCCTCTCAGAGCAATTCTATTCTGATTGCCTAGGATGGAGATCCTATCAGGTGTGAGAACACCAGACCTGGCACTGCCCGCTCAGTGCACTTCTTTCCTGATTGCCTAGAATGGTGATCCCTGCAGGTGTGAGAAAACCAGAACTGGCACTGCCCTTTCGGTGCACTTCAGTTTCGTTTGCCTAGAATGGTGATCCCTGCAGGTGTGAGAACACCAGACCTGGCGCTGCCCTCTCAGTGCACTTACATCCTGATTGCCTAGAATGGTGATCCCTGCAGGTGTGAGAACACCAGTCCTGGCACAGCCCTCTCAGTGCACTTCTATTCTGATTGCCTAGGATGGTGATCCCTGCAGGTGTGAGAACAGCAGAGCGGGCACTGCCCTCTCAGTGCACTTCTATTCTGATTGCCTAGGATGGTGATCCCTGCAGGTGTGAGAACACCAGACCTGGCACTGCCCTCTCAGTGCACTTCTATCCTGATTGCCTACAGTGGTGATCACTGCAGGTGTGAGAACACCAGACCTGGCACTGCCCTCTCAGTGCACTTATATCCTGATTCCCTAGAAAGGTGATCCCTGCAGGTGTGAGAACACCAGACCTGGCACTGCCCTTTCAGTGCACTTCTATTTCGATTGCCTAGAATACTATTCCTTGCAGGTGTGAGAACACCAGACCTGGCACTTCCCTCTTAGAGCACTTCTATCCTGATTGACTAGGATGGTGATCCCTGCAGGTTTGAGAACACCAGGCCTGGCACTGCCCTCTCAGAGTACTTCTATCCTGATTGCCTAGTGGTAGGGAGAATTCTCACTTATGGCTAATTTCCCTTACCTATAGAGTCCCCCAGCAGCTTTGCTGGATTTGAAGGGTTTATTTCTTTTTACCTGCTAAGAGTGAGACTCTTCTTCCCACTCTTAGGCAGCTTTGCTATGTGTATTCTAGGCTATTTGTGTGTTTAATGCCTATGGGATCTTTTCTCTCACCCATAGGAACCATCCTTATGCACATGTGTTACACAGCACCCTCAGTGCAGTGACACAAGGGTATCGTAGCGACCCCCCAACATAGACTCCATACCCTGGGACTGACTACTGTCTCCCAGGGCATGTAAAGTCCCCATTGACTTCACTAGTCAATCTCTATGAACTGAACCAGTAGACCCCATTTTAACAATGGAAGTACTGGAAGGGGTTAATAGTTTTTCCCCTATGTTCATTTTCGAGAGGGTACCTTAAAGTCCCCCTCTACAAAGTTTCTGGCTGGTGGCAGTGGTTACTACTTTTATATTCAACCGCAAATATTTTCCTATGGGATTGTCTCATTGTTCGAGGCTAATACTTTTACTGACAGCCTCTAACATAACGCTGGTTTATTTTATTATTAACTTTACTCCTGAAGGTTTTATTTGCCAGAACTTTGATATCATTTCTTTCTCGTGTCTTACTCTAAACTCCTAACCCAGGTCAGCGATCCTTTGTTTGCTCTTTTTGGCGGGCTTCTGCCAAGAAGCCTTCCTTTCGGCGCCTCTGAGTCTGGGGTGGGTCTGTTGTTTGGGAGGGGGAGTAGAACCCCTGGACAGAGTTGCCACAGCAACTCAGGTCACACTCTAACCTGAGAGGCTGGAGGGTCTCCCGCCAAGAGGACCACTCCACTGTGTGAGTGACAGCTAGGCTGTATGAATGGGTTTCTTTCCGCATAAAAGCAGGGTCCTGAGGAGTGGAAGAGCAAGACGTCGCCACTGAAACTACGGAACCGATGGGGAGAAAAGCCGCAGACATCTTCAGCATCTACACCACCAGTAAAGCCCTGCCGGATCATCTCACCACGTTTCTTCCACACGACGAGAGGAGATCTTCAGTGAAAGAGCCTCACTCCTTTGAGCTGGTGGGGTCAACCAGTTCACCTATCGCTTCCTCGGACCTGCGTTGGTCGAATCGACAGTGCCCAGCACTTGAAGACAGGATAGCCAGGCAGCTATGGACCCGGACCACGATTAAAAGGAGCGTACCTTTTAAACTTTGTTTGGCAGCACCGTGGCTGGCTTCATCCCTGGGTAGTGCAGCGACTCGAACCTTCCTCCACGACGAGAGCGTCTCTTCCTCTGTTGGATCCCTCAACCTGCAGGAACTACCAGGAACAACCACCACCGCAGGAGCTACTTCTTCACGTTTCAGGTACATTGTTCCGCCAGGCTGCCCTTTTCCCGTGGTAGCCCTAAATGTGTTTTAAATCCTTTAGCTACTTGTGGAGTCGGCCGCCCTCTCTCTTAACATTGTCTTTTGCCTCGCATCTACCTCTTCAATATTTTTCTACTAAAGACTTGACTGCAGCTACAAGAACATCTTTGCTCCTAAACTCTTGGTCCTGTACCACTGACTCTGGCTCAAGCCTATTGACTCTTGCTGATTTGTTAGATCTGCTCTCACTAGATTGGTTTTCAATGAGAAATGTGTTGATGCACCTAAATCTTCTAAACCCCTCTTCCTTCCTACTGTTTGAACTTGTGGAGTGCCATTTTGATCAGTTTTCATTCACTTATCTTTCTGCTAAAGTGTTACTGTGCATTACTTGTTCACAAAACTTCAGGGAAGTGTTGCTAGGGGGTGTCTGAAGATATTTTGGTTTAACTTGTGCTTTCCCTCCCTTTCGTTGAATTGCTAGGGTGCCATTTGTAGTTGGTTTTCACTGTGGTGTTTTGCTCAGTTTTCACGCTACCGCAAAATTGTCCACAATTGAATAGGGATCTGTATTTACTTTTCCATGACAGAATGTTTACTTACTTTACCAATTGTGATTATGTGTTGACTTAGAAGTGTATAAGGTAAATATATATGCTCTTTTTGATACAAAACCTTGGTCAGTCTTTCCTTGCTCCATAGTACTGTTTGACCTATTGTGTATACCCTGAATACTGCTCATCTCCCTCTTAGGATAAGTCTGACTGCTCAGCCACAGCTACCAACTAATCTTTGTGGTAGGGACTGATACCAAAGGGGATTTATTGCTCTCACCTTTAGTCCTAATCTGGTGTAGTGCTCCCTAAGGGAACTGCACGGGATTCTGCCTAACACCTAGAATGGTGATCCCTGCAGGTGTGAGAACACCAGAGTGGGCCCTGCCTCTCCGTGAACTTCTATTCTGATTGCCTGGAATTGCTATCCCTGCAGGCGTGAACACACCAGAGCGTGCCTTGCCCTCTCAGAGCACTTCTGTTCTGATTGCAGAGCATGCTGAACCCTACAGGTGTGAGAACAACAGAGCTGGCATTACCCTCTCAGTGCACTTCTATTCTGATTGCCTAGAATGGTGATCCCTGCAGGTGTGAGAACACCAGACCTGCCACTGCCCTCTCAGTGCACTTCTATCCTGATTGCCTAGAATTGTGATCCCTGTAGGTGTGAGAACACCATACCTGGCACTGTCCTCTCAGTGCACTTTTGTCCTGATTGCCTAGGATGGTGATCCCTGAAGGTGGGAGAACACCAGAGCGGGCACTGCCCTCTCAGTGCACTTCCATTGTGATTGACTAGAATGGTGATTCCTGCAGGTGTGACAACACCAGATGTGGCACTGCCCTTTCGGTGCACTTCTATCCGGATTGTCTAGAATGGTGATCCCTGCAGGTTTGAGAACACCAGATCTGGCACTGCCCTCTCTGTGCACTTCTACTCTGATTGCCTAGGATGTTGATCCCTGCAGGTGTGAGAACACCAGACCTGGTACTGCCCTCACAGTGCACTATGATTCTGATTGTCTACGATGGTGATCCCTGCAGGTGTAAGAACACCAGAGCGAGTGTTAGGCAGAATCTCATCCAGTACCCTTTGAAAACACTATATTCAATTAAGACTCCAAGTGTCAGTACAAATTCACCTTTGGTACAAGCCTGTAACACACAGTAGAGCGGTAGTGATGGCTGAGCAGCCAGACTTATCTCAAGAGTTTAGTGAGCAGTAGAACAAGTTACACATAGGTCCAACGAATACAGTGATTCAAACACTTTACTCAAGGTTTCCTGGTAAAAGAACATTCATTTATTTACACAGTCAGTTTGAAAACATTACACTAGCAAGAGCAGCTCAATATCAGACACTAATATACTACAAGTACACAACCAATAAGTTACTGAACAAGTTCAGCTCCTCTGAAATGGGAGCAAAATGGCACTTCAAATACTTAATAAAGGGGTAAAAAGACAAGTTTATAGGAATAAACAGCCAAATACTTTCATAGGCAGGGCAAATGGTTTCAATAAACTACAACCTGCAATTCAGTTCACAGGCCTGGGCCAAAGTCAATGATTCAGAGTATTTGTATAGGATAGCACAGTTCTGGTAGTAAACGGTTAAGTCTTTGCCACAGAGTTTAGAAGAACTTGGCTAGGCGAAAAAATTGACAAATGTTTTGGGAAAGACAAGCTTTCGAAAGTTGAAAAAGTTTCCACAAACATTTGTGATGGCCGAATAGATTTCCGGACCACGTTTGCACAGTACCTTTGTATTGAAGAAGAGCTGTAGCTGAGGGAGTTGTTCCTGGCAGTTCGTGCAGATTTCGCTGTTCCTGAGCTCCAGTCATGGGGACAAGGAGGAGGACGTCAGGAGGTTCCTGCACTGCCCAGGGATGACGCCACAAGCTTAGCAAAACGTTGGTCTATGGTGTGAGTGCCTTAAAGTCCACAAACTGGTATCCTTCCCACTGGCTATGCGGTTTTCCACAGCACTCTGCAGCTTACAAATTGGTTGTTCCCACCAAACTCAAGGGAAGAAGTTAACCTTGAAGGGCTTCTCTGTCGATGGAGTTTCAGGCAATTCGGACCTGAAGCAGGGCTTCACTGGTCATCCAGGAGTTGCAGCAGTCCTCTTCCTTCAGCTCGTCTTCGGTTATTTTGTTCCAGTGGTCGATTCTGCTTTCTAAGTCCCAGAGACCTGCTTTTAAACAATTTCCCCCCATTCATTCCAGCCTGGCTGTCACTCACACAGCAGGGTGGCTGTCCTTGCCGGACAGCCAGCTGGCCAATCACGCCAGAGTGCATGCAGGTCTCCTAGGAGACCAAGCACAGGGAGTTTTGGGCACCTGCCTGCCATCCTGTCCACCCCAGACACCCTGGCGCCAGAGGATTGCTTCAGCACTGAAGCCCGCCAAAAGGCCAACGAACAAAGGGACCAAAGCTGGTTTGGCGCACGGGGACAAACACAAGAAGGACCTTTCGTAAAAGAAATGGTGAAACAAGTTGACCGGAGTCTGTTTTTATAGATAGGTCTTGAGCACTATAATGAAAAACATGGCTGACCCGATTTTTAGCTACCGTTGTTCGGGAAAAATCATGGTAGTTTGATCTAAACCACTTCCACCAGCCATTTCAAGTGGGAAAGGGTAACATTTGACTGTTACATGAGTATTTTGACTCAGGGGAAGCTAGGCAACCCCTCCAGCACTCTATAGGAAGATAGTGTGTTCTAGGTCAGTACATTTATATAGACTAGTAAATTCAATTTAACTTTACATGCTCTGGGAGACAGTATTCTGTCCCAGAGAAGGTATTTAAACCTTGGGAAGTCTGGAAGACATTCCTGTGTAACTACACTGAAGGTGCTGTGTGACACACAGAAAATAATGATGCCTATGTAATTGTTTTAAAACTTCATAACCAAAGAACACATCAAAATACATGGAAGACAAGAAGTAGTTGCCCAAGAGGAGGAGAGTGAACCTCTACCTGACCTACTCAGAGCCCAGCCTTTAGATGAGAACATAGAAGGAGTGAATCTCTCTTCTAACTTGACACCTGAACAACAGGATGAGTGCAAGTTTCTGTTAAATCAGTCTGCCTCCCTGTTTTCACTATCACCAGGCTTGACCCCTTGGGCCAGCGTGCTATTCTCACTGGTGACTGTTTACCTATTAAAAGCAGAGGTTACGCAATGTCAAATCATGTTGTATCCCACATAAAGGAGGAGGTCAACAAGATGCTTGATCTCAGGGTTATAGAGCCCTCTAAAAAGTCCATGGTCTAGTCCAGTTGTTCTAGTACCAAAGGCAGGATCCAAGGAGTTGAGATTCTGTGTGTACAATAGAGCTCTAAATGCAGTCACTAAGACTGATGCCCATCCTTTGCCAAGGACAGATGAGCTGGTGGATAGTCTTGGTTCAGCCATTTGACCTAACCTCAGCCTATTGGCAAATAGCCCTGACAGACCATGCCAAGGAGAAAACTGCATTCTCAACCCCAGCAGGCCTCTACCAGTTTAAGGTTATGCCTTTTGGACTAAAGAATGCACCTGCTACATTCCAAAGGATGGTAAATCAAGTTCTGAATGGGATGGAGGACTTCTGCATGGCATACTTGGATGCCACTGCAGTGTTCAGCCCTACTTGGAAAGAACATGTTGACCACTTAGGATATGTTTTGCAGGCTCTTGAGCACGCCCATCTGACCATAAAGGCAAGCACATGTTAAATTGGTCAGAGCAAAGTGGTTAACCTTGGGACTGAGGTAGGAGGTTATGAAATAAGGCTTTTTCTCAGCAAGATTGAAGCTGTGCAGAATTGGACAACCCCTTCTACTCAAACCCAGATGAGATCCGTCCTAGGCCTCACTGAGTATTACAGGGACCTCATTGAGAACTATGGGTCCATAGCTTCTCCACTGAATGTAATCTCTTCTCCTAAGTTCCCTAAAAAGATCAAATGGAATGAGGATTGCAATCAGGCCTTTGAAAGCCTGAAGAAAGCCCTTTGTCAAGCTCCAGTTCTCAGAGCTCCTGACTACCACCAACCCTTCATTGTACAAACAGATGCTTCCAATATAGGTATAGGTGCAGTCCTTAGTCAACTGGAGAAAGGTAGGGAGCACCCCATTTGCTTCATCAGTAGGAAACTGAAGGAACCAGAAACAAGGTGGGCAACTATAGAGCATGAGTGTTTTGCCATTGTGTGGGCTCTGATGAAGTTTAGGCCATACTTGTATGGATCTACATTTGTGATTCAAACTGACCACCAACCCTTGAGATGGTTAATGCAAATGAAAGGGGAAAACCCAAAACTTCTGAGATGGCGAATCTGCCTGCAGGGGTTTGATTTCACCATTGAGCACAGGCAAGGATGTCGCCACCAAAATGCTGTTGGTCCCTCTAGGATGTATTTTTTTTTTCATTGACTTTTTATTGAACATTTTAATAAGGACCAAACAGATGATTACCGTACAAAATCAAAACTAAACCACAAAAACATGAGGAGCTTACCCAACCCCCACACCCACACCCATACCCTCCCCCTGCACCAACACTACCAGAACGTAAATGGAATTGTGGAAGCAAAGGGAACAACCTGAATAGCAGGCAGAGGACCAAACGTCAGCTGACCCACTGGGTACAAAGATGGAAATTTCTTAAAGATGGTGTTCATATGCGCGTATCCTGGGAGCAAAGAGCAGAGGGGATGCCCCCCTGAGGGGGAACTAGTCAAAGTCTCAATGCACAATAGTCTTTGTGCAAAAGGACTGAAGTCCAGTACAGCAAGAAGGATTCCATTTTGTCATAAGTTAATGCGCGTAATTTCTCATAGGTGAAAATCGTCCACAGCTTAGACAACCACTCTGATTTAGAGCCACAAGTTTACTCTTCCAATTCTGTGCTAGGGCGAGCCTCCTAGCTCTCAGCATACCCTCAACCACCCGAGGGAGATCACCCGGTTCCTCCCCAGGAGAGGGGACCCCCAGAAGAATTCATTGGTTCATTCATCCAATAGGACGTCATTTTCCTCATCTTAATCCCTATCTTTCTCTCTCCTTTTCCTCATTTCCTTTATGATTTTAAATCTTTAAACTCTCTCTCCTTTTTCAGTCAATCCCACTCATTAATGTGATACTTACCACTTCAGTCGATAACCCTATTTTTCTTTGCTCTGGCCTTCTCTACAGGCCCGCCCTTTCACACCTCGCACTCAATGCTTGCACACACTGGAGTTCTGCACAAGTCCACCTTGTTATATCGTATTAGTACAGAAATAGCCTTCTGCCTAAGCCAAGTGGTTACTCAGTCGACTGTATCATTTACTCGCACTATGTGGCTCTGCAGCTATTTATATTTATTTCGGCTCTGGCTCTTCCATTTTTTCCACAGCCACATAAAACAAATAATATGATCACATCACAAAACCCCAAAACAGACTGTTGCTACTTACAAACTATGTGCATGCATGACCCTTGAAACAATTCTTCCCCAAAGAAAAGAAAATGATGCAACTATACCAATTGCCTGCACTACACGCATCTCTTATCTAACAAGGTCCGCCATTTATTATGCAAACCTCTGCTCTAATGCAGATGTGCAACTGTCCACCTGCTCCCTATCGGAAAGGCAGACCTAACATCTAAGACTACTACAGTCATTCGTGCCCCCTCCCCACCACTAATGAGGGTGTGTCCTATACACCATAAAATAATCCCTCCCACCTTTGCGCTTTCATGCATGGTTCACTCACGTATCCTTTAAGGAGAATCTTTACTTCTCTTGACCTCTGAGTCTCCCTTTAAAGGCCAGCACTTTAGTCGGAGTGAATGCAGTGCTGGACTAGGTGGACCTCTGGCAACTCTGCCTCTTGCTTGAGCTCTTAGTACTGGCCAACAGAAGCTGGCCAGCACTATTCCGGGAGCACATATGGAATTCCCATGCCTTGGTCGAGAGGCTGAGAGAAATTGCTGGGGCCTCCAAAAATGAGTCTGGGTCACCTTGAAAAAATCACCAAGACATTACAAAAGTAGTCAAAACGGAGTGTACGTTGGTGTAAGAAGTAACACAGTTTTATTCAGAGTCCCAGACACAGCTGGGACAGCAAATTCCAATAGATCATTGAGAAGAACTGCATGAAAAGGTGCTGTCAAAGAAAATGCCCCTGAAGTTAGAATTTTTATACAATGCAACGTAATTAGTATTCGTGATCATGCAACATGAAAAATCTCCCCACACAAAGGTGACTGACTTTCGAACTTTGAACCCTTATAGAAAAGCATACATTATATTTAGTAATTGGCTCCACAAGCCTTTCCACACCACCCACAATTACAACTTATGTCTCCATCCACCCCCAATTCCCACAACACAAAGTTAATTCACTGAAACCTTTGAGACGACGAGCAGAACTTTATTCAACTGCCCCGGTCGCCTCATCCTGATTCTCCTGGGAAGAGCTGCCCACCAAGTCACCGTCAGAGCCTTGAACCACAGATGCACTGTTACACAAATGTTGCATATCGGGGACACTCTAACCCTCTTCCCAGGCAAAATGTACTATGGGGCGATTTGAAACTGCTGTGGTTCTTTTTGGCTCCATTAGAAAATCGTATTTTAGCAGTGATTTCGAAAGATAAAATGGTCATGCATTCATAGAATGTTGGTAGAGCCTTTGAGCGCTAATCTGTGACCTCGAAAAATATCAACCATTATGTACTTTTTCAGCACTAGCCGGAATCCGCAGCCACAGCAGCTTTGCCAGCATGTGAAACGCTAACACCACGAGCCTGGGATTGTGGGCTCTGCACTGAATCAGCAGCCGCAGCATGTAAAATGCAAACACCACAAGCCTGGGATTGTGGGCTCTGCACTGAATCAGCAGCCACAGCAGCTTTGCCAGCATGTGAAACGCTAACACCACTAGCCTGGGATCGAAGTGGGCGGGAGTGGTCGGAGCGGTGCTCCTCTACTTCTTTTAATTAAGTTTTACAGTTCCAATACTTATAATTTAAAAAGAAACCATTCCGGAACGGTTTCGTTTTAAAATAAACGTGCAGGAAGCAGTTGAATCTTGCACTTTCAGTGCAGTGCACCGAACAGTCCCTTAAACTGCAGGTGTATGCATTTGGGGGTTTATATTGTGCATGGGAGGGGGTGTGGCGATGGGATTTGCAGGGAGAGGTGCAGACCAGTAGCGAACATAGCTCCACTACTTATTTTTGTACACTTCGACCACTGGGCAGGATCAGACCTGCCGATCGCAACGGCCCCTGCAGGCCGACATTTCACAGAAGCACCGGTACCATAAGCAATGAGGTCAGTGCTACCGTCTTCCTACTCGACCACAGAGTCTTATGATACTCCACAGGAATAGGGAGTTACCGAATCTGCAGTCTGATTTCCCGCACCGCCGGGACTTGTAATGTCTTGGTGGCACTGGGAAGTCAGGTGGCAGATTCAGTGTTTCCAGATCGGCAGCAGCCCACCAGTGCCACCGGTGGCACCGGCAGGTTATCGCCGACCTCGGAATGAGGCCTTGTTGTTTAAGCGCCATACGATTAACCAATAAATAAATAAAATACCTGTTTTCAAGGAGTGTTGGGTCTTTTAGCTTTTGCCACTCACTGAGAGTATTTCTTCATAACCTGATGCTAATAGAGTATATTTCTCATGACTTCATGCAGTTTAATCTGCATAGTCCTTTACTACGTGCTCATGGGTGGATATACTGTATGTGTGGGAGTCAGGAGTAACTTTGTGGGAGATCCTTCCTAACACCATAGGCTGGTTTATCTAAGTTCTCACTGAGGGTGCTGGGAAATGCCCTGTGTTAGGGAGAATTCTCTGTTTAGGCTGAATTTCCCAACCTAGTGAGTCCACCAGCAGCTTTGCTGGATTTTTGGGGTTTATTTTTTTCTCCTGCCAAGAGTGAGACTCTTTTACCCTCACTCTTGGGCATGATTTGAGTGTGTTTCTTTGAATCTAGATGTGTTTAATGGGCTATGGGGTATTTTACTCCATAGGGCTTCATGTGTTTTTGTGATGTGTGTTACACAGCACCCTCAGTGCAGTAACACAGGGGTGTCATAGTGACCCTCCAGTATAGACTCCATACCCTGGGACTGACTACTGTCTCCCAGGGCATGTAAAGTCACCATTGACTTTACTAGTCTTAAATTCTGAACAGAACCAGTACAAACCATCATATTGTGGACGTACTGGCTGGGGCAATTCGATTGCCCCAGGGTCTGTTAGTCGAGGGGACAAGTCTCCATCCCTCCGGATCGAGTTTTGGCTGGTGGCAGTGGATACTACTTTTTATATTCAACCGCAAATATTTTCCTATGGGATTTCCCATTGTTTTAGGCTACTATCTTTATTTAATTATTTACGGTAGCCTCGAACATACCGCCGGTTTATTTAATTAATATTAATTCTCCGGTTGGCATGTTTTGCCAAAACTTGATTCTAAAATGGCGTTTGTGTTCTCTTCTGTGACTCCAACCCAAGTCGAGCCCTTTGTTCCACTTTTTGGCAGGCTTTTCCACAGAAGCTCTCCAAAGTGGTGCCACTCTGTCTGGGGTGCTTAGGAGGGGTGGAGGGAAATTTAGGCACCCTGGACTGAGTTGCCTAGGCAACTCAAGTCGCACTCCATCCTGATTGGCCCAAGTGGTGAGCCGGCCGGCTCACCACTTAGCATGTTTGAGTGACAGCTAGGCTGAGTGAATGGGGTTTTGCTGCATAAAAGCAGGGCTTTGGGGACTGGAACTTCAGAAGTCGCCACAGGACCTAAGAATCCGACGAGGGAGAAGCTGAGCCGACCTGCCACGACACCACCACCGGTGGAGCCCTGCTGGACTGCCTCACCACTTTTCCCAACGACAGAGGAGATCTCCCGCCGGAGAGTCTTCTTCCTTCGACTGGTGGGGATAACCAGTTTCACCGTCTTTTCGCCTTCCCGACGTACCTCGTGGCTGCCTTGCCTGTGCCAAGCACCCCGGCAACCGGGATACCACGTTTTACCACGACCGCGAAACAAAGGTACCACCTTTAACCGGAAAACTCTGCGGCTGGTTTCTGCCCTGGTAGTGCAACGACCTTCATCTTTCCTCCAATTCGCGATCTTCTCTTCCCCTGGACGACGACGCAACTTGCACCCATTGCCAGGAACAACTGCCACGGCTGGAGGATCCTTCCCACTTAAGGTACCGTGGCCCGCCTGGCTTCCCTTGCTACCGACTGTATGGGGTAGATTTAGCCCCCGGCTTTCGAACCTGGGTTAGCCTGGGACACCCTGGCTAAACTTTCCTAAGCCTCTCTAAACTCTTTTTGAACCCTCTGCAAGACTTTCTAAGCCTAGTGTAACTGTATGATCTTGGGCGCATTTGTGCTCTGTTCTCTCTAAGAGTGGGCCCAGCCTTTGGACTTTGGCTCACCAGTGACGTTTGCTCTTCTGCCTTGCTAACAGTGTTCCTGAATCTTAGAGAGGTGTACCTTTCCATATTCTGTCTTTTTCCCTCCCTTTTTAGCAAACTTATTGGAGTGCCATCTAGTTAAGCGCTCACCCCTGTATGAAAATAAGTGGTGTTTTACAGTGACTTATCTGATAAGGAAAAAGGGGTGTACATATTATAATAGTAACTGTGTTTAGAATATTTTACAATAAGAGTGCTGGAGTGTTTTCAACAGTGTGTTTTTAAATAAATAAGTATATACTTTGATACCAAAGCTCTAATCAGTGTTTGCTTGTATTGTTGTATCTGAGTGCCTATTGTGAATACTTTGCATACTGCCTAACTCTTCTTGAGGGAAGTCTGCTCAGCCACAGCTACCAGGTACATCTGGGTGGTACAGACTGTTACCAAGTGGGTTTACTGCCAACACCTGTAGTCTTAAATCTTTTGCAGTGCTCCCTAAGGGAACTGCACAGGTTTCTGCCTAACACCCTGTGACACGGATGATGCATGTGCTTTGTGTCATCAGTAGCACAGGTGTAGGTATTCTTGGTCTGTATTTCTGTCTGCGTGTCCATGGCCTCTCCTTACTTTTTGAAGATGGTGACGAGGATGAGTGACAGAGGGATAGCACATGGATTACTCACTGGAAACCGTCATTACTCCTCGTCCTTCATGACTCCTAGTCCCACAGTCACAGTCCTCACAGGCATGCTCACTCTCTCTAAGGGTCTGCCACTGTGGCCTAGAATGGACAAGGTTAGGTCATGTTCAGAAAGTCACTGGGTGCACCTGGATTACTCACTGGAAACCTTCATTACTCCTAGTCCTTCATGACTCCTAGTCCCACCATCACAGTCCTCACAGGCATGCTCACTCTCTCTAAGGGTCTGCCACTATGGCCTAGAATGGACAATGTTAGATCATGTTCAGAAGGACACTGGGTGCACCTGGATTACTCACTGGAAACCTTTGTTACTCCTTCCCTGGAGTGACTGCCTTCCCTGGATTGAACACCTTACCTGGATTCATTGCCTTCCCTGGAGTGACTGCTTTTGCTGGAGTGAACCCCTTCCATGGACAGACTGTCTTCCCTGGAGTGAACCACTTCCCTGCGGTGACTGCCTTCCCTGGAGTGAATGCCTTCCCCGAGTGAACGCCTTCCCTGGTGTTTGCCTTCGCTGGAGTGACCTCCTTCCTGGACTGACTGCCTTCCCTAGAGTGAACCCTTCCCTGCAGTGATGGCCTTCCCTGGAGTGAATGCCTTCGCTGGAGTGAACCCCTTCCCTGGGGTGACCCCCTTCCTCGGAGTGAGCACCTTTCCTGGAGGGAACCCCTACCCTGGAGTGACCTTTGCTGGAGTGACCGCCTTCCCTGGAGTGACCACCTTCCCTGGAGTGACTGCTGTCCCTGCAGTGACCGCCTTCCATGGAGTGACCGCCTTCCCTGGAGTGACTGCCTTGCCTGGAGTGAATGCCCTCCCTGGATTGACCCACCTCCCTGGAGTGGCTGCATTCCCTGGGGTGGTTGCCGTCCCTGGAGTGACTGCCTTCCCTGGAGTGACCCCCTTCCATGGAGTGAATGCCTTCTGTGGATTAACTACCTTCCCTGCAGTGACCACCTTCCCTGGAGTGACCGCCTTCCCTGGAGTGACTGCCTTCCCTTGAGTGGCTGCCTTCCCTAATTGACAGCCTTCCGTGGCATGACTACCTTCCCTGCAGTGACCGCCTTCCCCAGAGTGACTGTCTTCCCTGGGGTGACTGCCTTCCCTGCGGTGACCACCTTCCCTGGAGTGACCGCCTTCCCTGCAGTGACTGCCTTCCCCGGAGTGACTACCTTACCTGGGGTGACCACCTTCCCTGGAGTGACCGCCATCCCTGGAGTGATAGCCTTCCCTGCAGTGACCGCCTTCCCTGGACTGACTGCCTTCCCTTGGTTGACCGCCTTCCCTGGAGTGACCGCCCTCCCTGAATTGACTGCCTTCTCTGGAGTGGTTGCCTTACCTGGAGTAGCTGCCTTCCCTGGAGCGACTGCCTTCCCTGGAGTGACCCCCTTCCCTGGACTGACTGCCTTCCCTGGAGTGACTGCCTTCGCGGGAGAGACTCCATTCCCTGGAATGACAGTCTTCCCTGGAGTGAAACCCTTCCCTGCAGTGGCTGCCTTCCCTGGAGTGAACGCATATCCTGGAGTGAATGCCTTCCCTGGAGTGATTGCCTTCCCGGGGTGACCTCCTTCCCTGAGTGAACGCCTTCACTGGAGTGACGTCCTTCCCTGGAGTGACTGCCTTCCCTAGAGTGATTGCCTTCCCTGGAGTGACCTCCTTCCCTGGACTGACTGCCTTCCCTGGAGTGACTGCCTTCACTGGAGTGACCCCCTTTCCTGGACTGTCTGCCTTTCCTAGAGTGAACCCCTTCCCTGTAGTGACAGCCTTCCCTGTAGTGAACACCTTCACTGGAGTGACCGCCTTCCCTGGAGAGGCTGCCTTCCCTGGAGTGACCGCCATCCCTGCAGTGACCACCTTCCCTGGAGTGACCACCTTCCCTGGAGTGAATGCCTTCCTGGATTGACCCACTTCCCTGGAGAGGCTGCCTTCCCTGGAGTGGCTGCCTTCCCTGGAGTGACTGCCTTCACTGGAGTGACCCCCTTCCCTGGACAGACTGTCTTCTCTGGAGTGAAGCCCTTCCCTGCAGTGACTGCCTACCCTGGAGTGACCTCCTTCCGTGGAGTGAATACCTTCCATGGAGTGATTGACTTCCATGGAGTAACCTCCTTCCCTGGACTGACTACCTTCCCTGTAGTGACATCCTTCCCTGGAGTGAACACCTTCACTGGAGTGACCACCTTCCCTGGAGAGGCTGCCTTCCCTGGTGTGACCGCCACCCCTGCAGTGACCGGCTTCCCTGGAGTAACCACTTTCCCTGGAGTGAATGCCTTCCCTGGATTGATCCACTTCCCTGGAGAGGCTGCCTTCCCTGGAGTGGCTGCATTCTCTGGAGTGACTGCCTTCCCTGGAGTGACCCCCTTCCTGGATTGACTGGCTCCCCTGGAGCGACTGCCTTCGCTGGAGTGACCCCCTTCCCTGGACAGACTGTCTTCCCTGGAGTGAACTCTTACCTGCAGTGACTGCCTACCTTGGAGTGAACGCCTTCCCTGGAGTGAATGCCTTCCCTGTAGTGATTGCCTTACCTGGAGTGACCTCCTTCCCTGGACTGAATGCCTTCCCTAGAATGAACCCCTTCCCTGCAGTGATGGCCTTCCCTGGAGTGAATGCCTTCCCTGGAGTGAACGCCTTCCATGGGGTGACTGCCTTCCTTGGAGTGATTGCCTTACCTGGGGTGACCTCCTTCCCTGGACTGACTGCCTTCCCTGGAGTGACACCCTTTCCTGGAGTGACTGCCTTCCCTGGAGTGAATGCCTTCCCTGGATTGAAGGAACCACTTCCCTGGAGTGTCTGCCTTCCCTGGGGTGGCTGCCTTCCCTGGAGTGACTGCCTTCCCTGGAGTGACCCCCTTCTCGGGAGTGAATGCCTTCCCTGGATTAACCACCTTCCCTGGAGTGACCATCTTCCCTGCAGTTGCCGCCTTCACTGGAGTGACCACCTTCCCTGGAGTGACCGCCTTCCCTGGAGTGACTGCCTTCCCTTGAGTGGCTGCCTTCCCTAATTGACTGCCTTCCCTGGCGTGACTACCTTCCTGCAGTGACCGCCTTCCCCGGAGTGACTGTCTTCCCTGGGGTGACCGCCTTCCCAGCAGTGACCACCTTCGCTAGAGTGACTGCCTTCCCTGGACTGACTGCCTTCTCTGGAGTGACTGCCTTCGCTGGAGTGATCCCCTTCCCTGGACTGACTGCCTTCCCTAGAGTGAACCCCTTCCCTGCAGTTACAGCCTTTCCTGGAGTGAACACCTTCCCTGTAGTGAACACATTCACTGCAGTGACCGCCTTCCCTGGAGATGCTGCCTTCCCTGGAGTGACTGCCATCCCTGCAGTGACCGCCTTACCTGGAGTGACCGCCTTCCGTGGAGTGAATGCCTTCCCTGGATTGACCCACTTCCCTGGAGAGGCTGCTTTCGCTGGAGTGGTGGTCTTCCCTGGAGTGACTGCCTTCCCTGGAGTGACCCCCTTCCCAGGACTGGCTGGCTTCCCTGGAATGAACCTCTTTGCTGCAGTGACTTCCTTCCTTGGAGTGAACACCTTCCCTGGAGTGAATGCCTTCCCTGGATTGACCTCCTTCCCTGGAGAGGCTGCCTTCCCTGAATTGACCACATTCTCTGGAGTGGTTGCCTTCCCTGGAGTAGCTGCCTTCCCTGCACTGACGGCCTGCCTGGAGTGAACACCTTCCCTGGAGTGAACGCCTTCCCTGGAGTGAATGCCTTCCCTGGATTGACCACCTTCCCTGGAGGGGTTGCCTTCCCTGGGGTAGCTGCCTTCCCTGGAGTGACTGCCTTCCCTGGAGGGACCCACTTCCCTGGACTGACTTCCTTCCCTGGAGGGAATGCCTTCCATGCAGCGACTGCCTTCGCTGGAGTGACCACCTTTCCTGGAGGGAACCGGTACCCTGGAGTGAATACCTTCCCTGGATTGACTGCCTTCCCTGGAGTGGCTGCCTTCCCTGGAGTGACCGCCTTCCCTGGAGTGAACGCCTTCCCTGGAGTGACTGCCTTCCGTGGAGTAAATGCATTCTCTGGAGTGACCGCCTTCCCTGGAGTGAACGCCTTCCCTGGAGTGAATGCCTTCCCTGGAGTGAACGCCTTCCATGGGGTGACTGCCTTCCTTGGAGTGATTGCCTTACCTGGGGTGACCTCCTTCCCTGGACTGACTGCCTTCCCTGGGGTGACACCCTTCCCTGGAGTGACTGCTGTCCCTGCAGTGACTGCCTTCCCTGGAGTGACCTCCTTCCCTTGAGTGACTGCCTTCCCTGGAGTGAATGCCTTCCCTGGATTGAACAACTTCCTTGGAGTGTCTGCCTTCCCTGGGGTGGCTGCCTTCCCTGAAGTGACTGCCTTCCCTGGAGTGACCCCCTTCTCTGGAGTGAATGACTTCCCTGGATTAACCACCTTCCCTGGAGTGACCGTCTTCCCTGGAGTGACTGCCTTCCCTTGAGTGGCTGCCTTCCCTAATTGGCCGCCTTCCCTGGCATGACCACCTTACCTGCAGTGACCGCCTTCCCCAGAGTGACTGTCTTTCCTGGGGTGACCGCCTTCCCTGCAGTGACCACCTTCCCTGGAATGACCGCCTTCCCTGGAGTGACCACATTCACTTCAATGACCACCTTCCCTGCAGTGACTGGCCTTCCGTGCAGTGAACGCCTTCCCAGGAGTGACCGCATTCCCTGCAGTGACCGCCTTAAATGGAGTGACCGCCTTCCTTGGAGTGATCGCCTTCCCTGCAGTGACCGTCTTCCCCAGAGTGACTGCCTTGCCTTGGTTGACCGCCTTCCATGAAGTGACTGCCTTCCCTGAATTGACCGCCTTCTCTGGAGTGGTTGCCTTCCCTGGAGTAACTGCCTTCCCTGGAGTGACTGCCTTCCCTGGAGTGACACCCTTCCCTGGACTGACTGCCTTCCCTGGAGTGACTGCCTTCCCTGGAGTGAACGTCTTCCCTGGAGTGAACACATTCAGTGGAGTAATTGCCTTCCCTGGAGTGACCTCCTTCCCTGGAGTGAACACCTTCCCTGGAGTGATTGCCTTCCCTGTTGTGACATCCTTCCCTGGAGTGAATGCCTTCCCTGGAGTGATTGCCTACTTTGGAGTGACCTCCTTCCCTGGACTGACTGCCTTCTCTGGAGTGACTGCCTTCGCTGGAGTGACCCCCTTCCCTGGACTGACTGCCTTCCCTAGAGTGAACCCCTTCCCTGCAGTTACAGCCTTTCCTGGAGTGAACACCTTCCCTGTAGTGAACACCTTCACTGCAGTGACCGCCTTCCCTGGAGATGCTGCCTTCCCTGGATTGACTGCCATCCCTGCAGTGACTGCCTTACCTGGAGTGACCGCCTTCCGTGGAGTGAATGCCTTCCCTGGATTGACCCACTTCCCTGGAGAGGCTGCTTTCGCTGGAGTGGTGGTCTTCCCTGGAGTGACTGCCTTCCCTGGAGTGACCCCCTTCCCAGGACTGGCTGGCTTCCCTGGAATGAACCTCTTCGCTGCAGTGACTGCCTTCCTTGGAGTGAACACCTTCCCTGGAGTGAATGCCTTCCCTGGATTGACCTCCTTCCCTGGAGAGGCTGCCTTCCCTGCAGTGGCTGCCTTCCCTGGAGTGACTACCTTCCCTGGAGGGAATGCCTTCCCTGCAGTGACTAGCTTCCCTGGATTCATTGACCAACTTTCCTGGAGGGAACCTGTACCCGGGAGTGAATACCTTCCCTTGATTGACTGCCTTCCATAGAGTGGCTGCCTTCCCTGGAGTGACCGCCTTCCCAGGAGTGAACGCCTTCCCTGGAGTGACTGCCTTCCGTGGAGTGAATGCCTTCCCTGGAGTGGCCGCCTTCCCTGGAGTGGCTGCCTTCCCTGGAGTGGCTGCCTTCCCTGCAGTCACTGCCTTCCCTGAACAGACTACCTACCCTGGAGTGTCTGCCTTCGCTGAACTGACCCCCTTCCCTGGACTGATAGTCTTTCCTGGAGTGAACCCCTTCCCTGCAGTGACTGCCTTTCCTGGAGTGAACGCCTTCCCTGGAGGGAACGCCTTCCCTGGAATGATTACCTTCCCTGGAATTACCTTCTTCCCTGGACTGACTGCCTTCCCTAGAATTAACCCTTTCCCTTCAGTGACGGCCTTCCCTGGAGTGACCACCTTCCCTAGAGTGAACACCTTCACTGGAGTGACCGTCTTCCCTGGAGAGGCTGCCTTCCTGGTAAGAACCGCCATCCCTGCAGTGACCGCCTTCCCTGGAGTGACCGCCTTCCCTGGAGTGAATGCCTTCCTGGATTGAACCACTTCCCTGGAGAGGCTGACTTCCCTGGAGTGGCTGCCTTCCCTGGAGTGACTGCCTTCCCTGGAGTAATCCCCTTCCCTCGACTGACTGGCTTCCCTGGAAAGAAAGCCTTCGCTGCAGTGAATGCCTTCCCTGGAGTGACGACCTTTCCTGGAGGGAACCAGTACCCTGGAGTGAATACCTTCCCTGGAGTGGCTACCTTCCCTGGAGTGGCTGCCTTCCCTGGAGTGAACTCCTTCCCTGGAGTGAACGCCTTCCTGGGGTGACTTCCTACCCTGAGTGAACGTCTTCACTGGAGTGACCTCTTTCCCTGGCATGAATGCCTTCCCTGGAGTGATTGACTTACCTGGAGTGACCTCCTTCCCTGGACTGACTGCCTTCCCTGTAGTGACAGCCTTCCCTGGAGTGAACACCTTCACTGGAGTGACCACCTTCCCTGGAGAGGCTGCCTTCCCTGGAGTGACCGACATCCCTGCAGTGACCGGCTTCCCTGGAGTAACCACATTCCCTGGATTGAATGCCTTCCCTGGATTGACCCACTTCCCTGTGGAGAGGCTGCCTTCCCTGGAGTGGCTGCATTCCCTGGAGTGACTGCCTTCCCTGGAGTGACCCCCTTCCCTGGATTGACTGGCTTCCCTGGAGTGACTGCGTTTGCTGGAGTGACCCCCTTCCCTGGACAGACTGTCTTCCCTGGAGTGAACCCATTACCTGCAGTGTCTGCCTACTCTGGAGTGAACGCCTTCCCTGGAGTGAGTGCCTTCCCTGTAGTGATTGCCTTACCTGGAGTGACCTCCTTCCCTGGACTGACTGCCTTCCCTAGAATGAACCCCTTCCCTGCAGTGATGGCCTTCCCTGGAGTGAATGCCTTCCCTGGAGTGAACGCCTTCCCTGGGGTGACTGCCTTCCTTGGAGTGAGCACCTTTCCTGGAGGGAACCCCTACCCTGGAGTTAACACCTCTGCTAGAGTGACTGCCTTCCCTGGAGTGACACCCTTCCCTGCACTGACTGTTGTCCCTGCAGTGACTGCCTTCCCTGGAGTGACCGCCTTCCCAGGAGTGACTGCCTTCCCTGGAGTGAATGCCTTCCCTGGATTGAACCACTTCCCTGGAGTGTCTGCCTTCCCTGGGGTGGCTGCCTTCCCTGGAGTGACTGCCTTCCCTGGAGTGACCACCCTTCTCGGGAGTGAATGCCTTCCCTGGATTAACCACCTTCCCTGGAGTGACCACCTTCCCTGCAGTTGCCACCTTCACTGGAGTGACCACCTTCCCTGGAGTGACCGCCTTCCCTGGAGTGACTGCCTTCCCTTGAGTGGCTGTCTTCCCTAATTGGCCACCTTCCCTGGCGTGACCACCTTACCTGCAGTGACCGCTTTCCCCAGAGTGACTGTCTTCCCTGGGGTGACCGCCTTCCCTGCAGTGACCACCTTCCCTGGAGTGACCGCCTTCCCTGGAGTGACCACATTCACTTCAATGACCACCTTCCCTGCAGTGACTGGCCTTCCCTGCAGTGAACGCCTTCCCAGGAGTGACCGCATTCCCTGCAGTGACTGCCTTCCCTGGAGTGACTGCCTTCCCTGGGGTGACCGCCTTAAATGGAGTGACCAACTTCCTTGGAGTGATCGCCTTCCCTGCAGTGACCGTCTTCCCTGGAGTGACTGCCTTCCCTTGGTTGACCACCTTCGCTAGAGTGACTGCCTTCCCTGAATTGACCGCCTTCTCTGGAGTGGTTGCCTTCCCTGGAGTATCTGCCTTCCCTTGAGCAACTGCCTTCCCTGGAGTGACGCCCTTCTCTGGACTGACCACCTTCCCTGCAGTGACCACCTTCGCTAGAGTGACTGCCTTCCCTGAATTGACCGCCTTCTCTGGAGTGAATGCCTTCCCTGGAGTGACTGCCTTCCGTGGAGTGAATGCCTTCCCTGGAGTGGCCGCCTTCCCTGGAGTGACCGCCTTCCCTGGAGTGAACGCCTTCCCTGGAGTGACTGCCTTCCGTGGACTAAATGCCTTCCCTGGAGTGACCGCCTTCCCTGGGGTGAATGCCTTCCCTGAAATGACGGTCTTCCCTGGAGTGACCACCTTCCCTGGAGTGGCTGCCTTCCCTGGAGTGGCTGCCTTCCTTGCAGTCACTGCCTTCCCTGGACTGACTGCCTACCCTGGAGTGACTGCCTTCGTTGGGGTGACCCCTTCCCTGGACTGACTGCCTTCCCTGGAGTGACTGCCTTTGCTGGAGTGACCCCCTTCCCTGGACTGACAGCCTTCCCTGGAGTGAACGCCTTCCATGGAGTGAACACATTCAATGGAGTAATTGCCTTCCCTGGAGTGACCTCCTTCCCTGGAGTGAACCCCTTCCCTTCAGTGACTGCCTTTCCTGGAGTGAACACCTTCCCTGGGGGGAACGCCTTCCCTGGAGTGATTGCCTTCCCTGGAGTGACCTCCTTCCCTGGACTGACTGCCTTCCCTAAAGTGAACCCCTTCCCTGCAGTGACTGCCTTTCCTGGAGTGAACGCCTTCCCTAGAATGAACCCCTTCCCTGCAGTGACGGCCTGCCTGGAGTGAACACCTTCCCTGGAATGAACACCTTCACTGGAGTGCCCGCCTTCCCTGGAGAGGCTGCCTTCCCAATAGGAGCCGCCATCCCTGCAGTGACCCCCTTCCCTGGAGTGACCACCTTCCCTGGAGTGAATGCCTTCCTGGAATGACCCACTTCCCGGGAGAGGCTGACTTCCTTGGAGTGGCTGCCTTCCCTGGAGTGAACGCCTTCCCTGGAGTGACCACCTTCCCTGGAGTGAATGATTTCCCTGGATTGACCACCTTCCCTGGAGTGACTGCCTTACCTTGGTTGACCGCCTTCCCTGGAGTGACTGCCTTCCCTGAATTGACCTCATTCTCTGGAGTGGTTGCCTTCCCTGGAGTAGCTGCCTTCCCTGCAGTGACGGCCTGCCTGGAGTGAACACCTTCCCTGGAGTGAACGCCTTCTCTGGAGTAAATGCCTTCCCTGGATTGACCACCTTCCCTGGAGGGGCTGCCTTCCCCTGAGTAGCTGCCTCCCCTGGAGTGACTGCCTTCCCTAGAGGGACCCACTTCCCTGGACTGACTTCCTTCCCTGGAGGGAATGCCTTCCCTGCAGTGACTGCCTTCGCTGGAGTGACCACCTTTCCTGGAGGGAACCCGTACCCTGGAGTGAATACCTTCACTGGATTGACTGCCTTCCCTGGAGTGGCTGCCTTCCCTGGAGTGACCGCCTTCCCTGGAGTGAATGCCTTCCCTGGAGTGACTGCCTCCCCTCGAGTGACACCCTTCTCTGGACTGACTGCCTTCCCTGGAGTGACTGCCTTTGCTGGAGTGCCCCCTTCCCTGAACTGACTGGCTTCCCTGGAGTGAACCTCTTCGCTGCAGTAACTGCCTTCCCTGGAGTGAACGCCTTCCCTGGAGTGAATGCCATCCCTGGATTGACCACCTTCTGTGGAGAGGCTGCCTTCCCTGGAGCGACTGCCTTCCCTGGAGTGACCCACTTCCCTGGACTGACTTCCTTCCCTGGAGGTAATGCTTTCCCTGCAGTGACTGCCTTCCCTGGAGTGGCCTCCTTCCCTGTAGTGACCGCCTTCCCTGGAGTGAACGCCTTCCCTGGAGTGACTGCCTTCCGTGGAGTAAATGCCTTCCCTGGAGTGACCGCCTTCCCTGGGGTGAACGCCTTCCCTGGAATGACGGTCTTCCCTGGAGTGACCACCTTCCCTGGACTGACTGCCTACCCTGGAGTGACTGCCTTCGTTGGAGTGACCCCTTCCCTGGACTGACTGCCTTCCCTGGAGTGAACGCCTTCCCTGGAGTGAACACATTCAATGGAGTGAACCCCTTTGCTGCAGTGACTGCCTTCCCTGGAGTGAATGTCTTCCCTGGAGTGGCTGCCTTCCCTGGAGTGGTTGCCTTCCCTGTAGTGACTGCTTTCCCTGGAGTGACCGCCTTCCCTGGACTGAAAGCCATCCCTGGAGTGACTGCCTTCCCTGGAGTGACCCCTTCCTTGGACTGACTGCCTTCACTGGAGCCCTGCAGTGACTGCCTTCCCTGGAGTGAACACCTTCCCTGGTAGTTATTTCCTTCCCTGGAGTGTCCCCCTTCCCTGGACCGACAGCCTTCCCTAGAGTGAACCTAGAGTGAACCCCTTCCCTTCAGTGAAGCCTTCCCTGGAGTGAATGCCTTCCCTGGAGTGGCTGCCTTCCCTGGAATGAACACCTTCCCTTGAGTGACTGCCTTCCCTGGAGTGGACCCGTACCCTGGAGTGAATACCTTCATTGGATTGGCTGCCTTACCTGCAGTGACCACCTTCCTTGGAGTGAATACCTTCCCTGGATTGACCACCTTCCCTGGAGAGGCTGCCTTCCCTGGAGTAGCTGCCTTCCCTGGAGTGACTGCCTTCCCTGGAGTGACCCAGTTCCCTGGACTGACTGCCTTCCCTGGAGGGAATGCGTTCCCTGCAGTGACTGCCTTCCCTGGAGTGACCACCTTCCCTGGAGTGGCTGCCTTCCCTGCAGTCACTGCCTTCCCTGGACTGACTGTCTACCCTTGAGTGACTGCCTTCGCTGGAGTGACCCCTTCCCTGGACTGATACTCTTCCCTGGAGTAAACCCCTTCCCTGCAGTGACTGCCTTTCCTGGAGTGAACGCCTTCCCTGAAGTGAACGCCTTCCCTGGAGTGATTGCCTTCCCTGGAGTGACCTCCTTCCCTGAACTGACTGCCTTCCCTAGAGTGAACCCCTTCCCTGCAGTGACGGCCTTCCCTGGAGTGAACACCTTCACTGGAGTGACCGCCTTCCCTGGAGAGGCTGCCTTCCCGGTAGTAACTGCCATCCCTGCAGTGACCGACTTCCCTGGAGTGACCGCCACCCCCTGGAGTGAATGCCTTCCCTGGATTGACCCACTTCCCTGGGGAGGCTGACTTCCCTGGAGTGGCTGCCTACCTTGGAGCGACTGCCTTTCCTGGAGTGACCCCCTTCCCTGGACTGACTGGCTTCCCTGGAGTGAATACCTTCCCTGGATAGACTGCCTTTCCTGGAGTGGCTGCCTTTCCTGGAGTGAACGCCTTCCCTGGAGTGAATGCCTTCTCTGGAGTGACTGTCTTTTGTGGAGTGAATGCCTTCCCTGGAGTGACCGCCTTCCCTGCAGTGAATGCCTTCCCTCGAGTGACTGTCTTCCCTGGAGTGACCACCTTCCCTGGAGTGGCTGCCTTCCCTGGAGTGGCTGCCTTCCCTGCAGTCACTGCCTTCACTGGACTGACTGCCTACCCTGGAGTGACTGCATTCGCTGGAGTGACCCCTTCCCTGGACTGATACTCTTCCCTGGAGTGAACCCCTTCCCTGCAGTGACTGGCTTTCCTGGAGTGAACACCTTCCCTAGCGTGAACGCCTTCCCTGGAATTTTTGCCTTCCCTGGAGTGACCTCCTTCCCTGGACTGACTGCCTTCCCTATTGTGAACCCCTTCCCAGCAGTGACGGCCTTCCCTGGAGTGAACGCCTTCCCTGGAGTGAACACCTTCACTGGAGTGACCGCTTTCCCTGGAGAGGCTGCCTTCCCTGGGGAGGCTGCCTTCCCTGTAGTAACCGCCATCCCTGCAGTGACTGCCTTCCCTGGAGTGACCGCCTTCCCTTGAGTGAATGCCTACCCTGGATTGACCCACATCCCTGGAGAGGCTGACTTTCTTGAAGTGGCTGCCTACCCTGGATTGACTGCCTTCCCTGGAGTGACCCCCTTCCCTGTACTGACTGGCTTCCCTGGAGTGTATACCTTCCCTGGATAGACTGCCTTTCCTGGAGTGCCTGCCTTCCCTGGAGTGACCGCCTTCCCTGGAGTGAACGCCTTCCCTAGAGTGACTGCATTTCGTGGAGTGAATGCCTTCCGTGGAGTGACCCCCTTCCCTGCAGTGAATGCCTTCCCTCGAGTGACTGTCTTCCCGGGAGTGACCACCTTACCTGGAGTGGCTGCCTTCCCTTGAGTGGCTGACTTCCCTGCAGTCACTGCCTTCACTGGACTGACTGCCTACCCTGGAGTGACTGCCTTCGCTGGAGTGACCCCTTCCCTGGACTGATTCTCTTCCCTGGAGTGAACCCCTTCCCTGCATTGACTGCCTTTCCTGGAGTGAACGCCTTCCCTGGTGTGAACGTCTTCCCTGGAGTGAATGCCTTCCTGGAATGACCCACTTCCCTGTAGAGGCTGACTTCCTTGGAATGGCTGCCTTCCCTGGAGTGACCCCCTTTCCTGGAGTGACCCCCTTCCCTGGACTGACTGGCTTCCCTGGAAAGAACCCCTTCGCTGCAGTGAATGCCTTCCCTGGAGTGAACGCCTTCCCTGGAGTGAATGATTTCCCTGAATTGACTGCCTTCCCCACAGTGACTGCCTTACCTTGGTTGACCGCTTTCCCTGGAGTGACTGCCTTCCCTGAATTGACCGCCTTCTCTGGAGTGGTTGCCTTCCCTGGAGTGGCTGCCTTCGCTGGAGCGACTGCCTCCCCTGGAGTGATACCCTTCCCTGGACTGACTGCCTTCGCTGGAGTGACAGCCTTTGCTGGAGTGACCCCCTTCTCTGATCTGACTGTCTTCCCTGGAGTAAACCTCTTCGCTGCAGTAACTGCCTTCCCTGGAGTGAATACCTTCCCTGGATTGACCACCTTCCCTGGTGAGGCTGCCTTCCCTAGAGTAGCTGCCTGCCCTGGATGACTGCCTTCCCTGGAGCGACCCACTTCCCTGGACTGACTTCCTTCCCTGGAGGGAATGCCTTCCCTGCAGTGACTGCCTTCCCTGGAGTGACCACCTTTCCTGGAGTGACCCCTTCCCTGGACTGATACTCTTCCCTGGAGTGAACCCCTTCCCTTCAGTGACTGCCTTTCCTGGAGTGAACGCCTTCCCTGAAGTGAACGCCATCCCTGGAGTGATTGCCTTCCCTGGAGTGAGCTCCATCCCTGGACTGACTGCCTTCCCTAAAGTGAACCACTTCGCTGCAGTGATGGCCTTCCCTAGAGTGAACACCTTCCCTGGAGTGAACACCTTTCACTGGAGTGACTGCCTTCCCTGGAGAGGCTGCCTTCCCTGTAGTAACCGCCATCCCTGCAGTGACTGCCTTCCCTGGAGTGACCGCCTTCCCTTGAGTGAATGCCTTCTCTGGATTGACCCACTTCCCTGGAGAGGCTGACTTCCCTGGAGTGTCTGCCTACCCTGGATTGACTGCCTTCCCTGGAGTGACCCCCTTCCCTGGACTGACTGGCTTCCCTGGAGTGTATACCTTCCCTGGATAGACTGCCTTTCCTGGAGTGCCTGCCTTCCCTGGAGTGACCGCCTTCCCTGGAGTGAACGCCTTCCCTGGAGTGACTGCATTTCGTGGAGTGAATGCCTTCCCTGGAGTGACCCCCTTCCCTGCAGTGAATGCCTTCCCTCGAGTGACTGTCTTCCCGGGAGTGACCACCTTACCTGGAGTGGCTGCCTTCCCTGGAGTGGCTGCCTTCCCTGCAGTCACTGCCTTCACTGGACTGACTGCCTACCCTGGAGTGACTGCCTTCGCTGGAGTGACCCCTTCCCTGGACTGATTCTATTCCCTGGAGTGAACCCCTTCCCTGCATTGACTGCCTTTCCAGGAGTGAACTCCTTCCCTGGTGTGAATGTCTTCCCTGGAGTGATTGCCTTCCCTGGAGTGCCCTCCTTCCCTGGACTGACTGCCTTCCCTAGAGTGAACCCCTTCACCGCAGTGACGGCCTTCCCTGGAGTGAACACCTTCCCTGGAGTGAACACCTTCACTGGAGTGACCGACTTCCCTGGAGTGACCGCCTTCCCTGGAGTGAATGCCTTCCCTGGATTGACTCACTTCCCTAGAGAGGCTGACTTCCCTGGAGTGGCTGCCTTTCCAGGAGTGACTGCCTTCCCTGGAGTGACCCCTTTCCTGGACTGACTTGCTTCGCTGGAGTGAACCCCTTTGCTGCAGTGACTGCCTTCCCTGGAGTGAACACCTTCCCTGGGGTGAACACCTTTCACTGGAGTGACTGCCTTCCCTGGAGAGGCTGCCTTCCCTGTAGTAACCGCCATCCCTGCAGTGACTGTCTTCCCTGGAGTGACCGCCTTCCCTTTAGTGAATGCCTTCCCTGGATTGACCCACTTCCCTAGAGAGGCTGACTTCCCTGGAGTGGCTGCCTACCCTGGATTGACTGCCTTCCCTGGAGTGACCCCCTTCCCTGGACTGACTGGCTTCCCTGGAGTGAATACCTTCCCTGGAAAGACTGCCTTTCCTGGAGTGGCTGCCTTCCCTGGAGTGACCGCCTTCCCTGGAGTGAACGCCTTCCCTGGAGTGACTGCATTTCGTGGAGTGAATGCCTTCCCTGGAGTGACCCCTTCCCTGCAGTGAATGCCTTCCCTCGAGTGACTGTCTTCCCGGGAGTGACCACCTTACCTGGAGTGGCTGCCTTCCCTGGAGTGGCTGCCTTCCCTGCAGTCACTGCCTTCACTGGACTGACTGCCTACACTGGAGTGACTGTCTTCGCTGGAGTGACCCCTTCCCTGGACTGATACTCTTCCCTGGAGTGACCGCCTTCCCTGGAGTGAATGCCTTCCCTGGATTGACTCACTTCCCTGGAGAGGCTGACTTCCCTGGAGTGGCTGCCTTTCCAGGAGTGACTGCCTTCCCTGGAGTGACCCGTTTCCTGGACTGACTGGCTTAGCTGGAGTGAACCCCTTTGCTGCAGTGACTGCCTTCCCTGGAGTGAACGTCTTCCCTGGAGTGGCTGCCTTCCCTGGAGTGGTTGCCTTCCCTGGAGTGACTGCTTTCCCTGGAGTGAACGCCTTCCCTGGACTGAAAGCCATCCCTGGAGTGACTGCCTTCCCTGGAGTGACCCCTTCCTTGGACTGACTGCCTTCACTGGAGTCCTGCAGTGACTGCCTTCCCTGGAGTGAACACTTTCCCTGGTAGTTATTTCCATCCCTGGAGTGTCCCCCTTCCCTGGACCGACAGCCTTCCCTAGAGTGAACCCCTTCCCTTCAGTGACTACCTTCCCTGGAGTGAATGCCTTCCCTGGAGTGGCTGCCTTCCCTGGAGTGAACACCTTCCCTTGAGTGACTGCCTTCCCTGGAGTGGACCCGTACCCTGGAGGGAATACCTTCATTGGATTGGCTGCCTTACCTGCAGTGACCACCTTCCTTGGAGTGAATACCTTCCCTGGATTGACCACCTTCCCGGGAGAGGCTGTCTTCCCTGGAGTAGCTGCCTTCCCTGGAGTGACCACCTTCCCTGGAGTGGCTGCCTTCCCTGCAGTCACTGCCTTCCCTGGACTGACTGCCTACCCTTGAGTGACTGCCTTCTCTGGAGTGACCCCTTCCCTGGACTGATACTCTTCCCTGGAGTAAACCCCTTCCCTGCAGTGACTGCCTTTCCTGGAGTGAACGCCTTCCCTGAAGTGAACGCCTTCCCTGGAGTGATTGCCTTCCCTGGAGTGACCTCCTTCCCTGGACTGACTGCCTTCCCTAGAGTGAACCCCTTCCCTGCAGTGACGGCCTTCCCTGGAGTGAACACCTTCACTGGAGTGACCGCCTTCCCTGGAGAGGCTGCCTTCCCGGTAGTAACTGCCATCCCTGCAGTGACCGACTTCCCTGGAGTGACCGCCACCCCCTGGAGTGAATGCCTTCCCTGGATTGACCCACTTCCCTGGAGAGGCTGACTTCCCTGGAGTGTCTGCCTACCCTGGATTGACTGCCTTCCCTGGAGTGACCCCCTTCCCTGGACTGACTGGCTTCCCTGGAGTGTATACCTTCCCTGGATAGACTGCCTTTCCTGGAGTGCCTGCCTTCCCTGGAGTGACCGCCTTCCCTGGAGTGAACGCCTTCCCTGGAGTGACTGCATTTCGTGGAGTGAATGCCTTCCCTGGAGTGACCCCCTTCCCTGCAGTGAATGCCTTCCCTCGAGTGACTGTCTTCCCGGGAGTGACCACCTTACCTGGAGTGGCTGCCTTCCCTGGAGTGGCTGCCTTCCCTGCAGTCACTGCCTTCACTGGACTGACTGCCTACCCTGGAGTGACTGCCTTCGCTGGAGTGACCCCTTCCCTGGACTGATTCTATTCCCTGGAGTGAACCCCTTCCCTGCATTGACTGCCTTTCCAGGAGTGAACTCCTTCCCTGGTGTGAATGTCTTCCCTGGAGTGATTGCCTTCCCTGGAGTGCCCTCCTTCCCTGGACTGACTGCCTTCCCTAGAGTGAACCCCTTCACCGCAGTGACGGCCTTCCCTGGAGTGAACACCTTCCCTGGAGTGAACACCTTCACTGGAGTGACCGACTTCCCTGGAGTGACCGCCTTCCCTGGAGTGAATGCCTTCCCTGGATTGACTCACTTCCCTAGAGAGGCTGAATTCCCTGGAGTGGCTGCCTTTCCAGGAGTGACTGCCTTCCCTGGAGTGACCCCTTTCCTGGACTGACTTGCTTCGCTGGAGTGAACCCCTTTGCTGCAGTGACTGCCTTCCCTGGAGTGAACACCTTCCCTGGGGTGAACACCTTTCACTGGAGTGACTGCCTTCCCTGGAGAGGCTGCCTTCCCTGTAGTAACCGCCATCCCTGCAGTGACTGTCTTCCCTGGAGTGACCGCCTTCCCTTTAGTGAATGCCTTCCCTGGATTGACCCACTTCCCTAGAGAGGCTGACTTCCCTGGAGTGGCTGCCTACCCTGGATTGACTGCCTTCCCTGGAGTGACCCCCTTCCCTGGACTGACTGGCTTCCCTGGAGTGAATACCTTCCCTGGAAAGACTGCCTTTCCTGGAGTGGCTGCCTTCCCTGGAGTGACCGCCTTCCCTGGAGTGAACGCCTTCCCTGGAGTGACTGCATTTCGTGGAGTGAATGCCTTCCCTGGAGTGACCCCTTCCCTGCAGTGAATGCCTTCCCTCGAGTGACTGTCTTCCCGGGAGTGACCACCTTACCTGGAGTGGCTGCCTTCCCTGGAGTGGCTGCCTTCCCTGCAGTCACTGCCTTCACTGGACTGACTGCCTACACTGGAGTGACTGTCTTCGCTGGAGTGACCCCTTCCCTGGACTGATACTCTTCCCTGGAGTGACCGCCTTCCCTGGAGTGAATGCCTTCCCTGGATTGACTCACTTCCCTGGAGAGGCTGACTTCCCTGGAGTGGCTGCCTTTCCAGGAGTGACTGCCTTCCCTGGAGTGACCCCTTTCCTGGACTGACTGGCTTAGCTGGAGTGAACCCCTTTGCTGCAGTGACTGCCTTCCCTGGAGTGAACGTCTTCCCTGGAGTGGCTGCCTTCCCTGGAGTGGTTGCCTTCCCTGGAGTGACTGCTTTCCCTGGAGTGAACGCCTTCCCTGGACTGAAAGCCATCCCTGGAGTGACTGCCTTCCCTGGAGTGACCCCTTCCTTGGACTGACTGCCTTCACTGGAGTCCTGCAGTGACTGCCTTCCCTGGAGTGAACACTTTCCCTGGTAGTTATTTCCATCCCTGGAGTGTCCCCCTTCCCTGGACCGACAGCCTTCCCTAGAGTGAACCCCTTCCCTTCAGTGACTGCCTTCCCTGGAGTGAATGCCTTCCCTGGAGTGGCTGCCTTCCCTGGAGTGAACACCTTCCCTTGAGTGACTGCCTTCCCTGGAGTGGACCCGTACCCTGGAGGGAATACCTTCATTGGATTGGCTGCCTTACCTGCAGTGACCACCTTCCTTGGAGTGAATACCTTCCCTGGATTGACCACCTTCCCGGGAGAGGCTGTCTTCCCTGGAGTAGCTGCCTTCCCTGGAGTGACCACCTTCCCTGGAGTGGCTGCCTTCCCTGCAGTCACTGCCTTCCCTGGACTGACTGCCTCCCCTTGAGTGACTGCCTTCTCTGGAGTGACCCCTTCCCTGGACTGATACTCTTCCCTGGAGTAAACCCCTTCCCTGCAGTGACTGCCTTTCCTGGAGTGAACGCCTTCCCTGAAGTGAACGCCTTCCCTGGAGTGATTGCCTTCCCTGGAGTGACCTCCTTCCCTGGACTGACTGCCTTCCCTAGAGTGAACCCCTTCCCTGCAGTGACGGCCTTCCCTGGAGTGAACACCTTCACTGGAGTGACCGCCTTCCCTGGAGAGGCTGCCTTCCCGGTAGTAACTGCCATCCCTGCAGTGACCGACTTCCCTGGAGTGACTGCCACCCCCTGGAGTGAATGCCTTCCCTGGATTGACCCACTTCCCTGGAGAGGCTGACTTCCCTGGAGTGGCTGCCTACCTTGGAGCGACTGCCTTTCCTGGAGTGACCCCCTTCCCTGGACTGACTGGCTTCCCTGGAGTGAATACCTGCCCTGGATAGACTGCCTTTCCTGGAGTGGCTGCCTTTCCTGGAGTGAACGCCTTCCCTGGAGTGAATGCCTTCTCTGGAGTGACTGCCTTTCGTGGAGTGAATGCCTTCCCTGGAGTGACCGCCTTCCCTGCAGTGAATGCCTTCCCTCGATTGACTGTCTTCCCTGGAGTGACCACCTTCCCTGGAGTGGCTGCCTTCCCTGGAGTGGCTGCCTTCCCTGCAGTCACTGCCTTCACTGGACTGACTGCCTACCCTGGAGTGACTGCATTCGCTGGAGTGACCCCTTCCCTGGACTGATACTCTTCCCTGGAGTGAACCCCTTCCCTGCAGTGACTGGCTTTCCTGGAGTGAACACCTTCCCTGGCGTGAACGCCTTCCCTGGAATTTTTGCCTTCCCTGGAGTGACCTCCTTCCCTGGACTGACTGCCTTCCCTATTCTGAACCCCTTCCCAGCAGTGACGGCCTTCCCTGGAGTGAACGCCTTCCCTGGAGTGAACACCTTCACTGGAGTGACTGCTTTCCCTGGAGAGGCTGCCTTCCCTGTGGTAACCGCCATCCCTGCACGACCGACTTCCCTGGAGTGACCCCCTTTCCTGGACTGACTGGCTTCGCTGGAGTGAACCCCTTTGCTGCAGTGCCTGCCTTCCCTGGAGTGAACTTCTTCCCTGGAGTGAACACCTTCCCTGGAGTGACTGCCTTCCCTGGAGTGACCCCCTTCCCTGGATTGAAAGCCTTCCCTGGAGTGACTGCCTTCCCTGGAGTGACCCCTTCCCTGGACTGACTCCTTCCCTGGCGTGAAACCCTTCCCTGCAGTGACTGCCTTCCCTGGAGTGAACACCTTCCCTGGTAGTTATTTCCTTCCCTGGAGTGACCCCCTTCCCTGGTCCGACTGCCTTCCCTAGAGTGAACCCCTTCCCTGCAGTGACTGCCTTCCCTGGAGTGAATGCCTTCCCTGGAGTGGCTGCCTTCCCTGGAATGAACACCTTCCCTTGAGTGACTCCCTTCCCTGGAGGGGACCCATACCCTGGAGTGAACACCTTCATTGGATTGGCTGCCTTCCCTGCAGTGACTGCCTTCCCTGGAGTGAACCATTTTGCTGCAGTAACTGCCTTCCCTGGAATGACCGCCTTCCCTGGAGTGACCGCCTTCCCTGGAGTGAATGCCTTCCTGGAATGGCCCACTTCCCTGGAGAGGTTGACTTCCTTGGAGTGGCTGCCTTCCCTGGAGTGACCCCCTTTCCTGGACTGAGTGGCTTCGCTGGAGTGAACCCCTTTGCTGCAGTGACTGCCTTCCCTGGAGTGAATGTCTTCCCTGGAGTGAACGCCTTCCCTGGAGTGACTGCCTTCCCTGGAGTGACTGCCTTCCCTGGAGTGACCCCTTCCTTGGACTGACTGCCTTCCCCGGCGTGAAACCCTTCCCTGCAGTGACTGCCTTCCCTGGAGTGAACACCTTCCCTGGTAGTTATTTCCTTCCCTGGAGTGACCCCCCTCCCTGGACCGACTGCCTTCCCTTAAGTGAACCCCTTCCCTGCAGTGACTGCCTTCCCTGGAGTGAATGCCTTCCCTGGAGTGGCTGCCTTCCCTGGATTGACTCACTTCCCTGGAGAGGCTGACTTCCCTGGAGTGGCTGCCTTTCCAGGAGTGACTGCCTTCCCTGGAGTGACCCCTTTCCTGGACTGACTGGCTTAGCTGGAGTGAACCCCTTTGCTGCAGTGACTGCCTTCCCTGGAGTGAACGTCTTCCCTGGAGTGGCTGCCTTCCCTGGAGTGGTTGCCTTCCCTGTAGTGACTGCTTTCCCTGGAGTGACCGCCTTCCCTGGACTGAAAGCCATCCCTGGAGTGACTGCCTTCCCTGGAGTGACCCCTTCCTTGGACTGACTGCCTTCACTGGAGCCCTGCAGTGACTGCCTTCCCTGGAGTGAACACCTTCCCTGGTAGTTATTTCCTTCCCTGGAGTGTCCCCCTTCCCTGGACCGACAGCCTTCCCTAGAGTGAACCCCTTCCCTTCAGTGACTGCCTTCCCTGGAGTGAATGCCTTCCCTGGAGTGGCTGTCTTCCCTGGAGTGAACACCTTCCCTTGAGTGACTGCCTTCCCTGGAGTGGACCCGTACCCTGGAGTGAATACCTTCATTGGATTGGCTGCCTTACCTGCAGTGACCACCTTCCTTGGAGTGAATACCTTCCCTGGATTGACCACCTTCCCTGGAGAGGCTGCCTTCCCTGGAGTAGCTGCCTTCCCTGGAGTGACTGCCTTCCCTGGAGTGACCCAGTTCCCTGGACTGACTGCCTTCCCTGGAGGGAATGCTTTCCCTGCAGTGACTGCCTTCCCTGGAGTGACCACCTTCCCTGGAGTGGCTGCCTTCCCTGCAGTCACTGCCTTCCTTGGACTGACTGCCTACCCTTGAGTGACTGCCTTCGCTGGAGTGACCCCTTCCCTGGACTGATACTCTTCCCTGGAGTAAACCCCTTCCCTGCAGTGACTACCTTTCCTGGAGTGAACGCCTTCCCTGAAGTGAACGTCTTCCCTGGAGTGATTGCCTTCCCTGGAGTGACCTCCTTCCCTGGACTGACTGCCTTCCCTAGAGTGAACCCCTTCCCTGCAGTGACGGCCTTCCCTGGAATGAACAGCTTCACTGGAGTGACCGCCTTCCCTGGAGAGGCGGCCTTCCCGGTAGTAACTGCCATCCCTGCAGTGACCGACTTCCCTGGAGTGACCGCCACCCCCTGGAGTGAATGCCTTCCCTGGATTGACCCACTTCCCTGGGGAGGCTGACTTCCCTGGAGTGGCTGCCTACCTTGGAGCGACTGCCTTTCCTGGAGTGACCCCCTTCCCTGGACTGACTGGCTTCCCTGGAGTGAATACCTTCCCTGGATAGACTGCCTTTCCTGGAGTGGCTGCCTTTCCTGGAGTGAACGCCTTCCCTGGAGTGAATGCCTTCTCTGGAGTGACTGCCTTTCGTGGAGTGAATGCCTTCCCTGGAGTGACCGCCTTCCCTGCAGTGAATGCCTTCCCTCGAGTGACTGTCTTCCCTGGAGTGACCACCTTCCCTGGAGTGGCTGCCTTCCCTGGAGTGGCTGCCTTCCCTGCAGTCACTGCCTTCACTGGACTGACTGCCTACCCTGGAGTGACTGCATTCGCTGGAGTGACCCCTTCCCTGGACTGATACTCTTCCCTGGAGTGAACCCCTTCCCTGCAGTGACTGGCTTTCCTGGAGTGAACACCTTCCCTGGCATGAATGCCTTCCCTGGAATTTTTGCCTTCCCTGGAGTGACCTCCTTCCCTGTACTGACTGCCTTCCCTATTGTGAACCCCTTCCCAGCAGTGACGGCCTTCCCTGGACTGAACGCCTTCCCTGGAGTGAACACCTTCACTGGAGTGACCACTTTCCCTGGAGAGGCTGCCTTCCCTGTGGTAACCGCCATCCCTGCACGACCGACTTCCCTGGAGTGACCCCCTTTCCTGGACTGACTGGCTTCGCTGGAGTGAACCCCTTTGCTGCAGTGCCTGCCTTCCCTGGAGTGAACGCCTTCCCTGGAGTGACTGCCTTCCCTGGAGTGACCCCCTTCCCTGGATTGAAAGCCTTCCCTGGAGTGACTGCCTTCCCTGGAGTGACCCCTTCCCTGGACTGACTCCTTCCCTGGCGTGAAACCCTTCCCTGCAGTGACTGCCTTCCCTGGAGTGAACACCTTCCCTGGTAGTTATTTCCTTCCCTGGAGTGACCCCCTTCCCTGGTCCGACTGCCTTCCCTAGAGTGAACCCCTTCCCTGCAGTGACTGCCTTCCCTGGAGTGAATGCCTTCCCTGGAGTGGCTGCCTTCCCTGGAATGAACACCTTCCCTTGAGTGACTCCTTTCCCTGGAGGGGACCCATACCCTGGAGTGAACACCTTCATTGGATTGGCTGCCTTCCCTGCAGTGACTGCCTTCCCTGGAGTGAACCTTTTTGCTGCAGTAACTGCCTTCCCTGGAATGACCGCCTTCCCTGGAGTGAATGCCTTCCTGGAATGGCCCACTTCCCTGGAGAGGTTGACTTCCTTGGAGTGGCTGCCTTCCCTGGAGTGACCCCCTTTCCTGGACTGACTGGCTTCGCTGGAGTGAATCCCTTTGCTGCAGTGACTGCCTTCCATGGAGTGAATGTCTTCCCTGGAGTGAACGCCTTCCCTGGAGTGACTGCCTTCCCTGGAGTGGCCCCCTTCCCTGGACTGAAAGCCTTCCCTGGAGTGACTGCCTTCCCTGGAGTGACCCCTTCCCTGGACTGACTGCCTTCCCCGGCGTGAAACCCTTCCCTGCAGTGACTGCCTTCCCTGGAGTGAACACCTTCCCTGGTAGTTATTTCCTTCCCTGGAGTGACCCCCCACCCTGGACCGACTGCCTTCCCTAAAGTGAACCCCTTCCCTGCAGTGACTGCCTTCCCTGGAGTGAATGCCTTCCCTGGAGTGGCTGCCTTCTCTGGAGTGAACACCTTCCCTTGAGTGACTGCCTTCCCTGGAGGGGACCCGTACCCTGGAGTGAACACCTTCATTGGATTGGCTGCCTTCCCTGCAGTGACTGCCTTCCCTGGAGTGAACCTTTTCGCTGCAGTAACTGCCTTCCCTGGAGTGTCCGCCTTTCCTGGAGTGAATGCCTTCCTGGAATGACCCACTTCCCTGGAGAGGCTGAATTCCTTGGAGTGGCTGCCTTCCCTGGAGTGAACGCCTTCCCTGCAGTGACACCCTTCCCTGGAATGACTGGCTTCCCTGGAAAGACCCCTTGGCTGCAGTGAATGCCTTCCCTGGAGTGAACGCCTTCCCTGGAGTGAATGATTTCCCTGGATTGACTGCCTTCCCCGGAGTGACTGCCTTACCTTGGTTGACCGCCTTCCCTGGAGTGACTGCCTTCCATGAATTGACCGCCTTCTCTGGAGTGGTTGCCTTCCCTGGAGTAGCTGCCTTCGCTGGAACGACTCCCTCCCCTGGAGTGACACCCTTCCCTGGACTGACTGCCTTGCGTGGAGTGACTGCCTTTGCTGGAGTGACCCCCTTCTCTGATCTGACTGTCTTCCCTGGAGTGAATACCTTCCCTGGATTAAGCACCTTCCCTGGTGAGGCTGCCTTCCCTGGAGTAGCTGCCTTCCCTGGATGACTGCCTTCCCTGGAGTGACCCACTTCTCTGGACTGACTTCCTTCCCTGGAGGGAATGCCTTCCCTGCAGTGACTGCCTTCCCTGGAGTGACCACCTTTCCTGAAGTGACCCCTTCCCTGGACTGATACTCTTCCCTGGAGTGAACTCCTTCCCTTCAGTGACTGCCTTTCCTGGAGAGAATGCCTTCACTGGAGTGAACGCCATTCCTGGAGTGATTGCCTTCCCTGGAGTGACTTCCTTCCCTGGACTGACTGCCTTCCCTAAAGTGAACCCCTTTGCTGCAGTAATGGCCTTCCCTGGAGTGAACACCTTTCCTGGAGTGAACACCTTCACTGAAGTGACCGCCTTCCCTGGAGAGGCTGCCTTCCCTGTAGTAACCGCCATCCTTGCAGTGACCAATTTCCCTGGAGTGACCGCCTTCCCTGGAGTGAATGCCTTCCCTGGATTGACCCACTTCCCTGGAGAGGCTGACTTCCCTGGAGTGGCTGCTTTCCCAGGAGTGACTGCCTTCCCTGAAGTGACCCCTTTCCTGGACTGACTGGCTTCGCTGGAGTGAACCCCTTTGCTGCAGTCACTGCCTTCCATGGAGTGAACGTCTTCCCTGGATTGAACGCCTTCCCTGGATTGACCCCTTTCCTGGACTGACTGGCTTCGCTGGAGTGAACCCCTTTGCTGCAGTCACTGCCTTCATTGGAGTGAACGTCTTCCCTGGAGTGGCTGCCTTCTCTGGATTGGTTGCCTTCCCTGGAGTGACCGCCTTCCCTGGAGTGACCCCATTCCCTGGACTGAAAGCCTTCCCTGGAGTGACTGCCTTCCCTGGAGTGACCCCTTCCCTGGACTGACTGCCTTCCCTGCAGTGACTGCCTTCCCTGGAGGGAATGCCTTCCCTGCAGTGACTGCCTTCCCTGGAGTGACCACCTTCCCTGGAGTGGCTGCCTTCCCTGGAGTGGCTGCCTTCCCTGCTGTCACTGCCTTCCCTGGACTGACTGCCTACCCTGGAGTGACTGCCTTCGCTGGTGTGACCCCTTCCCTGGACTGATACTCTTCCCTGGAGTATACCAGATCCCTGCAGTGACTGCCTTTCCTGGAGTGAACGCCTTCCCTGGAGTGAACGCCTTCCCTGGAGTGATTGCCTTCCCTGGAGTGTCCCCCTTCCCTGGACCGACTGCCTTCCCTAGATTGAACCCCTTCCCTGCAGTGGCTGCCTTCCCTGGAGTGAACACCTTCCCTTGAGTGACTGCCTTCCCTGGAGGGGACCCGTACCCTGGAGTGAATACCTTCATTGGATTGGCTGCCTTCCCTGGAGTGGCTGCCTTCCCTGCATTGACCGCCTTCCCTGGAGTGACCCACTTCCCTGGACTGACTGCCTTCCCTGGCGGGAATGCCTTCCCTGCAGTGACTGCCTTCCCTGGAGTGACCACCTTCCCTGGAGTAGCTGCCTTCCCTGGAGTGACTGCCTTCCCTGGAGTGACCCACTTCCCTGGACTGACTGCCTTCCCTGGCGGGAATGCCTTCCCTGCAGTGACTGCCTTCCCTGGAGTGACCACCTTCCCTGGAGTAGCTGCCTTCCCTGGAGTGACTGCCTTCCCTAGAGTGACCCACTTCCCTGGACTGACTGCCTTCCCTGGTGGGAATGCCTTCCCTGCAGTGACTGCCTTCCCTGGAGTGACCACCTTCCCTGGAGTGGCTGCCTTCCCTGGAGTGTCCCCCTTCCCTGGACCGACTGCCTTCCCTAGATTGAACCCCTTCCCTGCAGTGGCTGCCTTCCCTGGAGTGAACACCTTCCCTTGAGTGACTGCCTTCCCTGGAGGGGACCCGTACCCTGGAGTGAATACCTTCATTGGATTGGCTGCCTTCCCTGGAGTGGCTGCCTTCCCTGCAGTGACCGCCTTCCCTGGAGTGAATACCTTCCCTGGATTGACCACCTTCCCTGGAGATGCTGCCTTCCCTGGAGTAGCTGCCTTCCCTGGAGTGACTGCCTTCCCTGGAGTGACCCACTTCCCTGGACTGACTGCCTTCCCTGGCGGGAATGCCTTCCCTGCAGTGACTGCCTTCCCTGGAGTGACCACCTTCCCTGGAGTGGCTGCCTTCCCTGGAGTGACCTCCTTCCCTGGACTGACTGCCTTCTCTAGAGTGAACCCCTTCCCTGCAGTGACGGCCTTCCCTGGAGTGAACACCTTCACTGGAGTGAACACCTTCACTGGAGTGACTGCCTTCCCTGGAGAGGCTGCCTTCCCTGTAGTAACCGCCATCCCTGCAGTAACCGACTTCCCTGGAGTAACCACCTTCCCTGGAATGAATGGCTTCCCCGTATTGACCCACTTCCCTGGAGAGGCTTACTTCCCTGGAGTGGCTGCCTTCCCTGGAGTGACTGCCTTCCCGGGAGTGACCCCCTTTCCTGGACTGACTGGCTTCGCTGGAGTGAACCCCTTTGCTGCAGTGACTGCCTTCCCTGGAGTGAATGCCTTCCCTGGAGTGAACGCCTTCCCTGGATTGACTACCTTCCCTGGAGTGGCTGCCTTCCCTGGAGTGGTTGCCTTCCCTGGAGTGACTGCCTTCCCTGGAAGGGACCCGTACCCTGGAGTGAACACCTTCATTGGATTGGCTGCCTTCCCTGCAGTGACTGCCTTCTTTGGAGTGAACCTTTTCGGTGCAGTAACTGCCTTCCCTGGAGTGTCCGCCTTTCCTGGAGTGAATGCCTTCCTGGAATGACCCACTTCCCTGGAGAGGCTGAATTCCTTGGAGTGGCTGCCTTCCCTGGAGTGAACGCCTTCCCTGCAGTGACACCCTTCCCTGGAATGACTGGCTTCCCTGGAAAGACCCCTTGGCTGCAGTGAATGCCTTCCCTGGAGTGAACGCCTTCCCTGGAGTGAATGATTTCCCTGGATTGACTGCCTTCCCCGGAGTGACTGCCTTACCTTGGTTGACCGCCTTCCCTGGAGTGACTGCCTTCCATGAATTGACCGCCTTCTCTGGAGTGGTTGCCTTCCCTGGAGTAGCTGCCTTCGCTGGAACGACTCCCTCCCCTGGAGTGACACCCTTCCCTGGACTGACTGCCTTGCGTGGAGTGACTGCCTTTGCTGGAGTGACCCCCTTCTCTGATCTGACTGTCTTCCCTGGAGTGAATACCTTCCCTGGATTAAGCACCTTCCCTGGTGAGGCTGCCTTCCCTGGAGTAGCTGCCTTCCCTGGATGACTGCCTTCCCTGGAGTGACCCACTTCTCTGGACTGACTTCCTTCCCTGGAGGGAATGCCTTCCCTGCAGTGACTGCCTTCCCTGGAGTGACCACCTTTCCTGAAGTGACCCCTTCCCTGGACTGATACTCTTCCCTGGAGTGAACTCCTTCCCTTCAGTGACTGCCTTTCCTGGAGAGAATGCCTTCACTGGAGTGAACGCCATTCCTGGAGTGATTGCCTTCCCTGGAGTGACTTCCTTCCCTGGACTGACTGCCTTCCCTAAAGTGAACCCCTTTGCTGCAGTAATGGCCTTCCCTGGAGTGAACACCTTTCCTGGAGTGAACACCTTCACTGAAGTGACCGCCTTCCCTGGAGAGGCTGCCTTCCCTGTAGTAACCGCCATCCTTGCAGTGACCAATTTCCCTGGAGTGACCGCCTTCCCTGGAGTGAATGCCTTCCCTGGATTGACCCACTTCCCTGGAGAGGCTGACTTCCCTGGAGTGGCTGCTTTCCCAGGAGTGACTGCCTTCCCTGAAGTGACCCCTTTCCTGGACTGACTGGCTTCGCTGGAGTGAACCCCTTTGCTGCAGTCACTGCCTTCCATGGAGTGAACGTCTTCCCTGGATTGAACGCCTTCCCTGGATTGACCCCTTTCCTGGACTGACTGGCTTCGCTGGAGTGAACCCCTTTGCTGCAGTCACTGCCTTCATTGGAGTGAACGTCTTCCCTGGAGTGGCTGCCTTCTCTGGATTGGTTGCCTTCCCTGGAGTGACCGCCTTCCCTGGAGTGACCCCATTCCCTGGACTGAAAGCCTTCCCTGGAGTGACTGCCTTCCCTGGAGTGACCCCTTCCCTGGACTGACTGCCTTCCCTGCAGTGACTGCCTTCCCTGGAGGGAATGCCTTCCCTGCAGTGACTGCCTTCCCTGGAGTGACCACCTTCCCTGGAGTGGCTGCCTTCCCTGGAGTGGCTGCCTTCCCTGCTGTCACTGCCTTCCCTGGACTGACTGCCTACCCTGGAGTGACTGCCTTCGCTGGTGTGACCCCTTCCCTGGACTGATACTCTTCCCTGGAGTATACCAGATCCCTGCAGTGACTGCCTTTCCTGGAGTGAACGCCTTCCCTGGAGTGAACGCCTTCCCTGGAGTGATTGCCTTCCCTGGAGTGTCCTCCTTCCCTGGACCGACTGCCTTCCCTAGATTGAACCCCTTCCCTGCAGTGGCTGCCTTCCCTGGAGTGAACACCTTCCCTTGAGTGACTGCCTTCCCTGGAGGGGACCCGTACCCTGGAGTGAATACCTTCATTGGATTGGCTGCCTTCCCTGGAGTGGCTGCCTTCCCTGCATTGACCGCCTTCCCTGGAGTGACCCACTTCCCTGGACTGACTGCCTTCCCTGGCGGGAATGCCTTCCCTGCAGTGACTGCCTTCCCTGGAGTGACCACCTTCCCTGGAGTAGCTGCCTTCCCTGGAGTGACTGCCTTCCCTGGAGTGACCCACTTCCCTGGACTGACTGCCTTCCCTGGCGGGAATGCCTTCCCTGCAGTGACTGCCTTCCCTGGAGTGACCACCTTCCCTGGAGTAGCTGCCTTCCCTGGAGTGACTGCCTTCCCTAGAGTGACCCACTTCCCTGGACTGACTGCCTTCCCTGGCGGGAATGCCTTCCCTGCAGTGACTGCCTTCCCTGGAGTGACCACCTTCCCTGGAGTGGCTGCCTTCCCTGGAGTGTCCCCCTTCCCTGGACCGACTGCCTTCCCTAGATTGAACCCCTTCCCTGCAGTGGCTGCCTTCCCTGGAGTGAACACCTTCCCTTGAGTGACTGCCTTCCCTGGAGGGGACCCGTACCCTGGAGTGAATACCTTCATTGGATTGGCTGCCTTCCCTGGAGTGGCTGCCTTCCCTGCAGTGACCGCCTTCCCTGGAGTGAATACCTTCCCTGGATTGACCACCTTCCCTGGAGATGCTGCCTTCCCTGGAGTAGCTGCCTTCCCTGGAGTGACTGCCTTCCCTGGAGTGACCCACTTCCCTGGACTGACTGCCTTCCCTGGCGGGAATGCCTTCCCTGCAGTGACTGCCTTCCCTGGAGTGACCACCTTCCCTGGAGTGGCTGCCTTCCCTGGAGTGACCTCCTTCCCTGGACTGACTGCCTTCTCTAGAGTGAACCCCTTCCCTGCAGTGACGGCCTTCCCTGGAGTGAACACCTTCACTGGAGTGAACACCTTCACTGGAGTGACTGCCTTCCCTGGAGAGGCTGCCTTCCCTGTAGTAACCGCCATCCCTGCAGTAACCGACTTCCCTGGAGTAACCACCTTCCCTGGAATGAATGGCTTCCCTGTATTGACCCACTTCCCTGGAGAGGCTTACTTCCCTGGAGTGGCTGCCTTCCCTGGAGTGACTGCCTTCCCGGGAGTGACCCCCTTTCCTGGACTGACTGGCTTCGCTGGAGTGAACCCCTTTGCTGCAGTGACTGCCTTCCCTGGAGTGAATGCCTTCCCTGGAGTGAACGCCTTCCCTGGATTGACTACCTTCCCTGGAGTGGCTGCCTTCCCTGGAGTGGTTGCCTTCCCTGGAGTGACTGCCTTCCCTGGAGTGACCCCCTTCCCTGGACTGAAAGCCTTCCCTGGAGTGACTGCCTTCCCTGGAGTGACCCCTTCCCTGGACTGACTGTCTTCCCTGGAGTGAATCCCTTCCCTGCAGTGACTGTCTTCCCTGAAGTGAACACCTTCCCTGGTAGTTATGTCCTTCCCTAGAGTGACCCCCTACCCTGGACCGACTGCCTTCCCTAGAGGGAACCCCTTCCCTGCAGTGACTGCCTACCCTGGAGTGAATGCCTTCCCTGGAGTGGCTGCCTTCCCTGGAGTGAACACCTTCCCTTGAGTGACTGCCTTCCGTGGAGGGGACCCATACCCTGGAGTGAATATCTTCATTGGATTGGCTGCCTTCCCTGGAGTGGCTGCCTTCCCTGCAGTGACCGCCTTCCCTGGAGTGAATACCTTCCCTGGATTGACCACCTTCCCTGGAGAGGCTGCCTTCCCTGGAGTAGCTGCCTTCCCTGGGGTAACTGCCTTCCCTGGAGTGACCCACTTCCCTGGACTGACTGCCTTCCCTGGAGGGAATGCCTTCCCTGCAGTGACTGCCTTCCCTGGAGTGACCACCTTCCCTGGAGTGGCTGCATTCCCTGGAGTGGCTGCCTTCTCTGCAGTGACTGCCTTCCCTGGACTGACTGCCTACCCTGGAGTGACTGCCTTCGCTGGAGTGACCTCTTCCCTGGACTGATACTCTTCCCTGGAGTAAACCCCTTCCCTGCAGTGACTGCCTTTCCTGGAGTGAACGCCTTCCCTGGAGTGAATGCCTTCCCTGGAGTGATTGCCTTCCCTGGAGTGACCTCCTTCCCTAGACTGACTGCCTTCCCTGCAGTGACTGCCTTCCCTGGAGTGACCACCTTTCCTGAAGTGACCCCTTCCCTGGACTGATACTCTTCCCTGGAGTGAACTCCTTCCCTTCAGTGACTGCCTTTCCTGGAGAGAATGCCTTCACTGGAGTGAACGCCATTCCTGGAGTGATTGCCTTCCCTGGAGTGACTTCCTTCCCTGGACTGACTGCCTTCCCTAAAGTGAACCCCTTTGCTGCAGTAATGGCCTTCCCTGGAGTGAACACCTTTCCTGGAGTGAACACCTTCACTGAAGTGACCGCCTTCCCTGGAGAGGCTGCCTTCCCTGTAGTAACCGCCATCCTTGCAGTGACCAATTTCCCTGGAGTGACCGCCTTCCCTGGAGTGAATGCCTTCCCTGGATTGACCCACTTCCCTGGAGAGGCTGACTTCCCTGGAGTGGCTGCTTTCCCAGGAGTGACTGCCTTCCCTGAAGTGACCCCTTTCCTGGACTGACTGGCTTCGCTGGAGTGAACCCCTTTGCTGCAGTCACTGCCTTCCATGGAGTGAACGTCTTCCCTGGATTGAACGCCTTCCCTGGATTGACCCCTTTCCTGGACTGACTGGCTTCGCTGGAGTGAACCCCTTTGCTGCAGTCACTGCCTTCATTGGAGTGAACGTCTTCCCTGGAGTGGCTGCCTTCTCTGGATTGGTTGCCTTCCCTGGAGTGACCGCCTTCCCTGGAGTGACCCCATTCCCTGGACTGAAAGCCTTCCCTGGAGTGACTGCCTTCCCTGGAGTGACCCCTTCCCTGGACTGACTGCCTTCCCTGCAGTGACTGCCTTCCCTGGAGGGAATGCCTTCCCTGCAGTGACTGCCTTCCCTGGAGTGACCACCTTCCCTGGAGTGGCTGCCTTCCCTGCTGTCACTGCCTTCCCTGGACTGACTGCCTACCCTGGAGTGACTGCCTTCGCTGGTGTGACCCCTTCCCTGGACTGATACTCTTCCCTGGAGTATACCAGATCCCTGCAGTGACTGCCTTTCCTGGAGTGAACGCCTTCCCTGGAGTGAACGCCTTCCCTGGAGTGATTGCCTTCCCTGGAGTGTCCCCCTTCCCTGGAGCGAATGCCTTCCCTAGATTGAACCCCTTCCCTGCAGTGGCTGCCTTCCCTGGAGTGAACACCTTCCCTTGAGTGACTGCCTTCCCTGGAGGGGACCCGTACCCTGGAGTGAATACCTTCATTGGATTGGCTGCCTTCCCTGGAGTGGCTGCCTTCCCTGCATTGACCGCCTTCCCTGGAGTGACCCACTTCCCTGGACTGACTGCCTTCCCTGGCGGGAATGCCTTCCCTGCAGTGACTGCCTTCCCTGGAGTGACCACCTTCCCTGGAGTAGCTGCCTTCCCTGGAGTGACTGCCTTCCCTGGAGTGACCCACTTCCCTGGACTGACTGCCTTCCCTGGCGGGAATGCCTTCCCTGCAGTGACTGCCTTCCCTGGAGTGACCACCTTCCCTGGAGTGGCTGCCTTCCCTGGAGTGTCCCCCTTCCCTGGACCGACTGCCTTCCCTAGATTGAACCCCTTCCCTGCAGTGGCTGCCTTCCCTGGAGTGAACACCTTCCCTTGAGTGACTGCCTTCCCTGGAGGGGACCCGTACCCTGGAGTGAATACCTTCATTGGATTGGCTGCCTTCCCTGGAGTGGCTGCCTTCCCTGCAGTGACCGCCTTCCCTGGAGTGAATACCTTCCCTGGATTGACCACCTTCCCTGGAGATGCTGCCTTCCCTGGAGTAGCTGCCTTCCCTCGAGTGACTGCCTTCCCTGGAGTGACCCACTTCCCTGGACTGACTGCCTTCCCTGGCGGGAATGCCTTCCCTGCAGTGACTGCCTTCCCTGGAGTGACCACCTTCCCTGGAGTGGCTGCCTTCCCTGGAGTGACCTCCTTCCCTGGACTGACTGCCTTCCCTAGAGTGAACCCCTTCCCTGCAGTGACGGCCTTCCCTGGAGTGAACACCTTCACTGGAGTGAACACCTTCACTGGAGTGACTGCCTTCCCTGGAGAGGCTGCCTTCCCTGTAGTAACCGCCATCCCTGCAGTAACCGACTTCCCTGGAGTAACCACCTTCCCTGGAATGAATGGCTTCCCTGTATTGACCCACTTCCCTGGAGAGGCTTACTTCCCTGGAGTGGCTGCCTTCCCTGGAGTGACTGCCTTCCCGGGAGTGACCCCCTTTCCGGGACTGACTGGCTTCGCTGGAGTGAACCCCTTTGCTGCAGTGACTGCCTTCCCTGGAGTGAATGCCTTCCCTGGAGTGAACGCCTTCCCTGGATTGACTACCTTCCCTGGAGTGGCTGCCTTCCCTGGAGTGGTTGCCTTCCCTGGAGTGACTGCCTTCCCTGGAGTGACCCCCTTCCCTGGACTGAAAGCCTTCCCTGGAGTGACTGCCTTCCCTGGAGTGACCCCTTCCCTGGACTGACTGTCTTCCCTGGAGTGAATCCCTTCCCTGCAGTGACTGCCTTCCCTGAAGTGAACACCTTCCCTGGTAGTTATGTCCTTCCCTAGAGTGACCCCCTACCCTGGACCGACTGCCTTCCCTAGAGTGAACCCCTTCCCTGCAGTGACTGCCTACCCTGGAGTGAATGCCTTCCCTGGAGTGGCTGCCTTCCCTGGAGTGAACACCTTCCCTTGAGTGACTGCCTTCCGTGGAGGGGACCCATACCCTGGAGTGAATATCTTCATTGGATTGGCTGCCTTCCCTGGAGTGGCTGCCTTCCCTGCAGTGACCACCTTCCCTGGAGTGAATACCTTCCCTGGATTGACCACCTTCCCTGGAGAGGCTGCCTTCCCTGGAGTAGCTGCCTTCCCTGGGGTAACTGCCTTCCCTGGAGTGACCCACTTCCCTGGACTGACTGCCTTCCCTGGAGGGAATGCCTTCCCTGCAGTGACTGCCTTCCCTGGAGTGACCACCTTCCCTGGAGTGGCTGCATTCCCTGGAGTGGCTGCCTTCTCTGCAGTGACTGCCTTCCCTGGACTGACTGCCTACCCTGGAGTGACTGCCTTCGCTGGACTGACCTCTTCCCTGGACTGATACTCTTCCCTGGAGTAAACCCCTTCCCTGCAGTGACTGCCTTTCCTGGAGTGAACGCCTTCCCTGGAGTGAATGCCTTCCCTGGAGTGATTGCCTTCCCTGGAGTGACCTCCTTCCCTGGACTGACTGCCTTCCCTAGAGTGAACCCCTTCCCTGCAGTGACGGCCTTCCCTGGAGTGAACACCTTCACTGGAGTGAACACCTTCACTGGAGTGACCGCCTGTAGTGATACACAAAATTGTAACCTTGCCAATCAGGGCTTTAGATGACAGCATTAGCCGCTGAAAGCCAATAGTGTATTCAAAGTATGTGCTAAAAATGCTGACAATAGTCTGTTGTAGCACTTCCATTATGCAGTAGTGAGCTACAAGGAATATGCAGGCCTAGTATGAGTGATAGGTCACATTATGCATTGTTGATAGACAGGCAGGGAGAGGGCCCTAGCTCTGTAGCTAATAGGTATTTTCGGAGTGTTCGGAACATTATGGCACCTATATAGCGCTTAGATAGCCAGTATTAAGCGCTATAAACACTAAGCTATGAGTGCATGCCTTTTAGAGCTTGCAGATGGGGTTAATACATCCCTGCTTCCCTTAGAATATTCTGCCTCACTAACGGTAGCCCTGCATGGCCCCAAGCTAATCTCCTTTTCTCTGGGAAGGCACTGATAAGACATTCCTGAGCTTTGGCAGATGGGCTCCAGGGAGCCAGGGAGGGGCTCAGGAGAAGGAGCAGTGGAAATTAACAGAGTTGGGTTTTTCCATGAGCCAGCCTATATTTTGCACAGGGAAAGTTCTGGAACTGTGCGTCACGGACGGGCAGCACGAGATTATAAAATATACATGCTCACATGACTTGGGTGGGAGATCGTCCTGTGGACTTGGTTCGAGCAAGATCAAGTGGCCGGAATTTGGAGCTCTGACGGCATCCCGACAGCGCTGTCCTCTGAGCGGGGCTTGTTACAGCTAGTTTATGAGGGCCAGGGTCTCCCAGTGCTGATTGAAGGGGCGTAAAACTGTGTTTCTCTATGTTTATCTAAGTTCTATGTTTCTCTATATTTTGCATTTCTCTAAGTTTTGTGCTTTGTAATCTTCTCTAACTTGAATCCCAAATGTATATGAAATTCACTGTTTAGAATAAATACTAAAACTTATTGAAGGTGTCATTTGTCACTAGCATGAGATCACTGCTCAGCACAATAGAACCTGTATTTTGGGCTGAATTGGGTATTTTTTGCTCTCAAAGGGCTGGCCCCGAGGAAGATTTTGCCCATATCAAGACATTTGGTGGCAGCTTTGTGGGATTTGTGCAGAGCAGTTCCTTGCTGTGAAATGACAAATTGTGTGAGAGAACACAGTGTAGAGTGAAGAGCAGGCTGTCGCATTTCCTTGGGGGTCTCACTGCACCTCTGAGACTTCAAAAGACAGCAGCGTTGTGTCGGCTTGCCGTGGCCGATAGCTTGTGTGGTTAAGACTCCCTTCAGTAAATCAGTCATGACTGACTTATTGCTTGGGAATGGAGCCAGGGAGTACAAGGCGATAAACAAGCGGGAAATGGCTTTGTTTAAAGCACTCTGATGAATGGTCAAGAAAGATATATGTTCAATTAGGAAAGAATTTTATCATGCGGTTTCCCCAGTTTAAAGTTGTAATTTGAAATGCAAAGTGAGACAGAGTTCTCATCTCTATTCTGTCATGAGGGCAGGGAAAAATAGTTGCAAGGATTTGACATGCAAATTGTGAATAGTAATTTAACCATTGACTCAGCCCCAGTGTGCTAGCGAGTGGGGGGCTGTAATGTTCGGAGGCGAAGGTTCGCTTTTTTGATGTATGCTTTTGAAGTGTTGACATTCCTGAAAAATAACATGGGGAATGAGCCGTGCTTAGGAGAAAGAGTAACATCTGTGCTGAGAGCCTAAAGGGTTTGTTTTTCTTTTGGCAACTGTAAATTCCATGTGCTAGTGATGGTACATTCTGTTTAAAGGAAACACACTAAAATGGTTATATTGCATTTTAAGCTGTGCCATGCTTGTAATGGGTGAGAGACTCACTTAAAAAAGAAAGTGAGTGATGTTATTTGGATTTTCGATTTTTGTGTATTGATTTGAAATTGCAGAATCAGTTTGCAATGGTTTGGGGGAAAAAACAATTTATATTTTTCTAAATTGCCTCTAAATTGCCCCTGGAGTATTTTTGACTGTTCCCACGCTATGCCATGGATTTGTACTGTTGCCTTATAAGTGATGCATGTTTGGAAATAGTGACCTGTTGACTGTGATACATGGTGAAAAATGTTGTTGACACAATAACAGCCCACAAGCAATATAGAGTGTGGGTTGCTCTTGCAGGGAAACCGTGCAGGGAGCTGCACTAAATATGGCATTTTTTAAATGCACTGAAATAAGTGGTTATATTCTGGCAATGGTACAACAGAATGAAAAAATCTGTGTGTGATAAGATAGCACAAAGATTTAGTGGGTTGCGGGTTCTTTTGAAAGATCGCACATTGCATTGGAGTGAGCTTGTGAAGCCAAACTACAAGGTTACGAGGAAAAAGAAGAGAAAAAAAAATGTATGCTTTTAAATGGGACATTAATCAGTTCAAAACAGTCTAAAAGACGCTTTGATATTTTGCAAAATTACATGGAGTAGAATCTGATGACAAGGAAAGTGCCTCTTTTGAAAATAAGAGTCTTGCTGTGTGTGCAGAGCTTGTGCCTTGAAGCTATCTTGGGCGAGGTGCAGGAAGGCAAACAAAAGCAGAATACTGCACTCCTGTTTAATGAAATGATGTTTCAGATATGGGAGCTTTTCTGAGTTGCTGGAACAGTGCAAGAAAGAGTTAATCTGGATGAACTGTCTGAAACGAGTGCCTTCCATTGAAGCCGCCACAGTGTAAGAGTTATAGGCAAAGAGATAAGCTTGCTGCGCGAAAGATAAACATTGACATTCCTGCATTCCATCCCCTGTGAGAGACACCGCAGCATGAAAAAAAAAAAAACTGAGGAGAGGGGGTGCAAAGACAGAAATGCTGATGTACGCATGCTTTCTAACGGCATGCAATAACAGAGCTGATCAGAAGTAAAGAATTTGCCCAGTAACAGTGGAAGGAAAACAAAGGCTGCATGCAGGATGGCAGATGGGCACATCACATCTGAACATTGGGGAACCTGTGCATCTGTGAATGGGCTAAGAAAAGACAGCTGCCCATTCCAACAGACATTGCCATGCAAACCGCATTCCCATGCACCATGTGATGTGATGTGAAGTGAAACGCTGTTGCTGTGCAAGCTGCATCCCAGTGCTCCATGTGATGTGAACTGAAGTAAAGCGCTGTGCACTGGAGAAGAAACCTCTAGGCGCTTTGAAAAGTGAGAATGCACAGTTTAAAAATGCAAGCCACATTGCCAGGGCTGGAGTAACTGACAAAGACATTATGGCATTCCAGATGGAAGCAAAAGCTGACAAAAGCGCTTAGCCGTTTTGCAAGAGACAACATGCAGAGCGGGGCTTTGGAGTACAACATGAACACTGCACATTAGCCATGATCCAGAAGCCTCACGGCTTAGTGCAAGAATGAATGATTTGTTGAAGCAACAAAAGAAACTGACTTAGACTATCGCACTCAAAGGGGTGGGCCAAGAAATCAGCAAACACCCTTTGAGAAAATGATTAGTGAAAAAACCAGAGGCTTGAAAGACACTAGCTGTATAGAGAAAAATAAACAAAGCTGCTTGTGCAACTGCAGGCGATATTGGACTGAAAGACTTTACCTTTGAAAAATGGAGTGATGCCAGCAGGGCAAACTAAATCAAGATCATGAGACACTGGAAGCAAGTTGGCGCCTGGCATTCGTGATCGCTTTGGTGAAAAAGAAAAGCATTGTGCGACCTGGGTACCTATTATATGGCTTTTGTAAAAGCACAGATCAGTCTGAGGTACCATTGACCAACTATGATTGCATTGCACAAATGAGTTTGTGATTAGGCAGTTACACCCCGTATGGTTGAGTGTAAATAAGCCCCCAGAAACATGCAGAAGGGTGATAAATAATTGCAGTAGCAATGATAAAGTGTGTAGTTACCTGATGAGACGTCTGAAGATGGGGGTGGTATTATGGGAAGGGGTGGATAACGCTGATATTGAAGTTTTGATGAAATCCTAACATTTCTGTTTGTATTTTGCCTAGGCAAAAAAAAAGCAAGACAATAACAGAAATAGATGTGTTCAATTTGCGGGTGACACTGATCAGTCAAGCAGACGCATTCTCAGAGAAAGCGAATTACTGTGAAACGTCCTGCACCGCACTCAATGCTGCTAACATGCATGACGTATGAGGACATTTGTTCTGCAACCTGCGAAAGGTGTCCAACAGAGTAATAACTTTTGCTGAACTGGCACGGTGTAGACTTGGCTAGTTATCAAATATTTGATGCTGCACATTCAAATGATTCAGTTGCTGGAAATAACTTAATTGACATGTCTTGCCTTTCTTGTTTAAAGGACTGTGGACAATGAGTTGTGGACTGTGACATCATGCACCACAAACAGCTGTGTGACACAGCACTTGAATGCTAACACCTTGAAAAATGGTTTTTAAATGCACTTTTTGAGATGAATCTGAAAAAACGAAATGGTTTTGCTCTTCCAACTGAATTGCTTTAACCAGAGATGCTTTGCTTTTTGAAAAAAAAAAAAAAACTTCTACATTGCACGTAGGCAGGAAAATGATTTATGAATTGTTGGGGCAGCAGGATTATGCAAGCAGGAGTGTAATTTATTTTGAGATAAGATGAGTGCGCACATCAAAGTCACCTGTGCGTAGGTTAAGATTCTTAATTTGAAGTAATGCTGCCAAGTGTGTGAGCTCTAATTTGAGATGGTAACCTTTGAAACACTGGATACTTTTACAGCCAGCTTAAGGCAGGTAAATGAAACCATGACTAACTAGTTATTTGATTTTATGACACAGAGTGTGACACGGTTTTTGTTAAACCAACCAGTTTCATGTTTTTGTGGGGACAGCTGTCTCCAGCACACTAATGCAAAGAGTCACCTTTTCATTGTAGACATTTGGAATAATTCTTTGGAAAAGCGCTACAAATGAGTATCCACATGGAATTGCTAGCGTACTGGCCTGGCACATTGTCAGACATCTTTTGTCACTGACTCATATGACTGGTGTCTATGAAGTCATAGGCCCAAATGTTTCAGTGAATGGATACAACGATTTGTTTGATTTGTTTAATGTGATGTTTTTTCTGACCAAGAACTGCAGCGAGTGTTCTCGCCAAGATTTTATGGACTATAATTTGACTAAATGCATTTTACACAATGGTGTGATGAAACAGCCACTGCCGGATGGTAGTATGGTGTTTGTGGCTAAAAACTAGTATTGTATATGGTAGATATCCCATTTGAAGAAGGGTATTCTCCAAGTCACAATAGGTAGACACTGTGAACATGTTAGATTTTCCAGTAGTAAGGCAACATTTAAATTGTAGGCTGGTAATGCACACCTCCATTATTACAGTGATACACTTAGACATAGATTTATCATGAGGCAATGTTTCCTTAGTACTACCAAGCTGCTACAAATGGAGTCCATTTCTATGGCCCATCACTAGAGTGCGCGTAGCTAGGGAGCTAGATTCATTAATTGCAGGAGCTTTATATGTTTGTGACATAGAAACTGTGCACAATAAGCTAGCCACTATGGGTTCTGATGCCAGCTCTGCTATAGAACTTCTAGCCTAGTGGGGTTCATTGATACGCCCAACACTGCTACAAGTATTGGCAACCACTGAAGATGGCAGAATTTTAGGTATGAAGACATTTCTTCTGCCATAGAGCAGGTCAACAAGACTGCTAAATACACACGATGCATTGTATGGCAAACATTGTTTAATCAGCAGGTGTTGGCTTTTTACTGAGTGGGGGTGACCATCCTCCACACACTGGCACGCAGAGCTACAGTTACCAGCATACATATGGATTAAATTGCTTGCTTTTGATTGCATGAATAACACATGCCATGCTTTGATGTAAATTAATAGAATTCTTTTTATTTAGATAACCTGGTGCCCATGGGTTCACCTTGTTCACGAAATTAGATGGTTTCTGGTTGGGTTCCACATACATGGGGGAAGTGTCTAGTCACACAGCCCATAGTCACGTTTGAATGCCCTGGGATCAGGGGGAGGGTAGGCCCTTAGAGTGAAAGGATGCCAGGTTTTAGAATTGATAACCATACATAAATGCAATAGTGCATTGTAGATTAGACTACACTGGATTGCCTTGACATTCTAACTGCATGCTGCTTTTTAACTGACAATCAGTTATACAATAATTATTTAGGTATTGTTGTGTAGGCCAGGTTTTGGCTAGAGTAAATGTCCATGTTCACTTTGTGTAGGTATTTTTGTGTAGGCCAGGTTTTGGCAAGGGTATATGTCACTGTTCACTTTGTGTACATTTTTGTTTAGGTAGTGTTTTACCTTGCATGCCACGCTAACTAACCGCTAGAAGATAGTTTGCTTTAACCTCTTGCAAAGCCCCAAGGTCTTTATCACAGCACTAAATACTATATTGATAGGTATTAGTCAGCATTGTCGCACACACGTTGAATAGGGGTGGAATGTAGTGATACACAAAATTGCAACCTTGCCAATCAGGGCTTTAGATGACAGCATTAGCCGCTGAAAGCCAATAGTGTATTCAAAGTATGTGCTAAAAATGCTGACAGTAGTCTGTGGTAGCACTTCCATTATGCAGTAGTGAGCTACAAGGAATATGCAGGCCTAGTATGAGTCATAGGTCACATTATGCATTGTTGATAGACAGGCAGGGAGAGGGCCCTAGCTCTGTAGCTAATAGACATTTTGGAGTGTTTGGAACATTATGGCACCTATATAGCGCTTAGATAGCCAGTCTTAAGCGCTATGAACACTAAGCTATGAGTGCATGCCTTTTAGAGCTTGCAGATGGGGTTAATACAACCTTGCTTCCCTTAGAATATTCTGCCTCACTAACGGTAGCCCTGCATGGCCCCAAGCTAATCTCCTTTTCTCTGTGAAGGCACTGATAAGACATTCCTGAGCTTTGGCAGATGGGCTCCAGGGAGCCAGGGAGGGGCTCAGGAGAAGGAGCAGTGGAAATTAACAGAGTTGGGTTTTTCCATGAGCCAGCCTATATTTTGCACAGGGAAAGTTCTGGAACTGTGTGTCACGGACGGGCAGCACGAGATTATAAAATATACATGCTCACATGACTCGGGTGGGAGATCGTCCTGTGGACTTGGTTCGAGCAAGATCAAGTGCCCGGAATTTGGAGCTCTGACGGCATCCCGACAGCGCTGTCCTCTGAGCGGGGCTTGTTACAGCTAGCTTATGAGGGCCAGGGTCTCCCAGTGCTGATTGAAGGGGCGTAAGACTGTGTTTCTCTATGTTTCTCTATGTTTATCTAAGTTCTATGTTTCTCTATATTTTGCATTTCTCTAAGTTTTGTGCTTTGTAATCTTCTCTAACTTGAATCCCAAATGTATATGAAATTCACTGTTTAGAATAAATACTAAAACTTATTGAAGGTGTCATTTGTCACTAGCATGAGATCACTGCTCAGCAAAATAGAACCTGTATTTTGGGCTGAATTGGGTATTTTTTGCTCTCAAAGGGCTGGCCCCGAGGAAGATTTTGCCCATATCAAGACACCGCCTTCCCTGGAGAGGCTGCCTTCCCTGTAGTAACCGCCATCCCTGCAGTGACTGACTTCCCTGGAGTAACCACCTTCCCTGGAATGACCCACTTCCCTGGAGAGGCTTACTTCCCTGGAGTGGCTGCCTTCCCTGGAGTGACTGCCTTCCCGGGAGTGACCCCCTTTCCTGGACTGACTGGCTTCGCTGGAGTGAACCCCTTTGCTGCAGTGACTGCCTTCCCTGGAGTGAACGCCTTCCCTGGAGTGAACGCCTTCCCTGGATTGACCACCTTCCCTGGTGTGGCTGCCTTCCCTGGAGTGGTTTCCTTCCGTGTAGTGAATGCCTTCCCTGGAGTGACCCCCTTGCCTGGACTGAAAGCCTTCCCTGGAGTGACTGCCTTCCCTGGAGTGACCCCTTCCCTGGACTGACTGCCTTCCCTGGAGTGAATCCCTTCCCTGCAGTGACTGCCTTCCCTGGAGTGAACACCTTTCCTGGTAGTTATGTCCTTCCCTAGAGTGACCCCCTACCCTGAACCGACAGCCTTCCCTAGAGTGAACCCCTTCCCTGCAGTGACTGCCTTGCCTGGAGTGAATGCCTTCCCTGGAGTGGCTGCCTTCGCTGGAGTGAACACCTTCCCTTGAGTGACTACCTTCCCTGGAGGGGACCCGTACCCTGGAGTGAACGCCTTCCTTGGATTGGCCGCCTTCCCTGGAGTGGCTGCCTTCCCTGCAGTGACTGCCTTCCCTGGAGTGAATGCCTTTCCTGGAGTGACAGCCTTTCCCGGAGTGAACACCTTCCCTGGAGAGATTGCCTTCCCTGGAGTGGATGCCTTCCCCGGAGTGACCACCTTCCCTGGAGTGAACGCCTTCCCTGGAGTGACTGCCTTCCCTGGACTGACTGCCTACCCTGGAGTGACTGCCTTCGCTGGAGTGACCCCTTCCCTGGACTGATACTCTTCCCTGGAGTAAACCCCTTCCCTGCAGTGACTGCCTTTCCTGGAGTGAATGCCTTCCCTGGAGTGAACGCCTTCCCTGGAGTGGTTGCCTTCCCTGGAGTGACCTCCTTCCCTGGACTGACTGCCTTCCGTAGAGTGAACCCCTTCCCTGCAGTGACGGCCTTCCCTGGAGTGAACACCTTCCCTGGAGTGAACACCTTCACTGGAGTGACCGCCTTCCCTGGAGAGGCTGCCTTCCCTGTAGTAACCGCCATCCCTGCAGTGACCGACTTCCCTGGAGTGACCACCTTCCCTGGAGTGAATGCCTTCCCTGGATTGACCCACTTCCCTGGAGAGGCTTACTTCCCTGGAGTGGCTGCCTTCCCTAGAATGACTGCCTTCCCTGGAGTGACCCCTTCCCTGGACTGACTGCCTTCCCTGGAGTGAACAGCTTCCCTGGTAGTTATGTCCTTCCCTAGAGTGACCCCCTACCCTGGACTGACTGCCTTCCCTAGAGTGAACCCCTTCCCTGCAGTGAGTGCTTTCCCTGGAGTGAATGTCTTCCCCGGAGTGGCTGCCTTCCCTGGAGTGAACACCTTCCCTAGAGTGACTGCCTTCTCTGGAGGGGACCCGTACCCTGGAGTGAACACCTTCCTTGGATTGGCCGCCTTCCCTGGAGTGGCTGCCTTCCCTGCAGTGACTGCCCCCTGGAGTGAATGCCTTTCCTGGAGTGACAGCCTTTCCCGGAGTGAACGCCTTCCCTGGAGAGATTGCCTTCCCTGGAGTGAATGCCTTCCCTGGAGTGACCGCCTTCCCTGGAGTGAACGCCTTCCCTGGAGTGACTGCCTTCCCTGGAGTGATCGCCTTCCCTGGAGTGAACGCCTTCCCTGGAGTGACTGCCTTCCCTGGAGTGACTGCCTTTCCTGGAGGGACCCCTTACCCTGAAGTGAACGTCTTCCCTAGTCATGGCGTGGTCATTTTGGCTGCTACACCTCTAGGTTGTTCAGAGTACCTTTTAGGAAGTCTTGAACAGTAATCCATGCTGTGTCCTGACAAACCACAAGCAAAAGAGTTACTGCAAGGCGGGGGACATCCTGATTGGAGGAATCATACACTTCTGTAAAGAGAATGTGGCATTTGAGTTAGATGACTTTGGAAGCACAGGTCAGCATAGGGAGTGTCATGTGTAAGTACTTTAACTTTTAAAACTTTTTCCAGAGTACTGTTGCCTTATCTCCAAATGGATTTACAACTGAATGCTGGCATTGGGTGATATTCTACAGTGATAGTTTCCAGCCAATCACTGTAGATCCAGCATGGATACCTGGGTATGTATAGGCTGTGCAGGACACTGTAGTCCATCATTAATGCCCAGGTGATTACAGCTGTGCAGGACACTGTAGACTATCATTAATACCTGGGTGATTAGAAATGGTACAGGACACTGTAGGCTCTCATTAATACCTGGATGATTAGAAGTGGTGCAGGACACAGTCGACTATTATTAATACCTGGGTAATTAGAAGCGGTACAGGACACTGTAGACTCTATTAATAATAGGGTGATTAGAAGCGGTGCAGGACACTTTAGGCTCTCATTAATACCTGGGTGATGAGAAGCGGTCCAGGACACTGTACACTATCATTAATACCTTGGTGATTAGAAGGACACTGTAGGCTCTCATTAATACCTGGGTGATTAGAAGCGGTGCAGGACACTGTCGACTCTCATGAATACTTGGGTGATTAGAAGTGGTACAGGACACCGTAGACTATCATCAATACCTGGGTGATTAGAAGCGGTGCAGGACACTGTAGGCTCTCATTAATACCTGGTTGATTAGAAGCGGTGCAGGACACTGTAGACTCTCATTAATAACTGGGTGATTAGAGGCAGTGCAAGACAATGTAGACTCTCATTAATACCTTGGTGATTAGAAGAGGTGCAGGACACTGCAGACTATCGTTAATACATGGGTGATTAGAAGCGGTGCAGCACACTGTAGACTTTCATTAATAACTGGTTGATTGGAAGCAGTGCAGGACACTGTAGACTCTCATTGATACCTGGGTGATTAGAAGTGGTGCAGGACACTGTAGACTTTCATTAATAACTGGGTGATTAGAAGCGATGCAGGACACTGTAGACTATCATTAATACCTGGGTGATTAGAAGCTGTACAGGACACAGTAGACTATCATTAATACCTGGGTGATTAGGAACGGTGCAGGACACTGCAGTCCATCATTATTGCCCAGGTGATTGAAAGCGGTACAGGACACAGTAGACTATCATTAATACCTGGGTGATTAGAAGTGGTGCAGGACACTGTCAACTCTCATTATTACCTGGTGATAAGAAGCGGTGAAGCACACTTTAGAATCTATCTCATTAATAACTGGGTGATTAGAAGCAGTGCAGGACACTGTAGACTCTTATTAATACCTGGGTGATTAGAAGCGGTGCAGGACACTGTAGGCTCTCATTAATACCTGGGTGATTAGAAGCAGTGCAGGACACTGTCGACTCTCATTAATACCTGGGTGATTAGAAGCGGTACAGGACACAGTAGACTATCATTAATACCTGGGTGATTAGAAGCGGTGCAGGACACTGTAGGCTCTCATTAATACTTGGGTGATTAGAAGTGGTGCAGGACACTGTAGACTCTTATTAATACCTGGGTGATTAGAAGCGATTAGAAGCAGTTCAGGACACTGTCGACTCTCATTAATACCTGGGTGATTAGAAGCGGTACAGGACACAGTAGACTATCATTAATACCTGGGTGATTAGAAGCAGTGCAGGACACTGTAGGCTCTCATTAATACCTGGGTGATTAGAGGTGGTGCTGGACACTGTAGACTATCATTAATACCTGGATGATTAGAAGTGGTGCAGGACACTGTAGACTCTCATTAATAACTGGGTGATTAGAAACGGTGCAGGAAACTGTAAGCTCTCATTAATACCTGGGTGATCAGAAGCGGTGCAGGACATTGTAGGCACTGATTAATACCTGGGTGATTAGAAGTGGTACAGGACACTGTCGACTTTCATTAATAACTGGGTGATTAGAAGCGGTGCAGGACACTGTAGACTCTCATTAATACCTGGGTGATTAGAAGCGGTGCAGGACCCTGTAGACTCACATTAATACCTGGGTGATGAGAAGCAGTGCAGGACACTGTAGACTCTCATTAATACCTGGGTGATTAGAAGCGGTGCAGGACACTGTCAACCCTCATTAATACCTGGGTGATTAGAAGCAGTGCAGCACACTGTAGATTTTCATTAATAACTGGGTGATTAGAAGCAGTGCAGGACACTGTATACTCTCATTAATAACTGGGTGAATAGAAGCGGTGCAGGACACTGTAGACTCTCATTAATACTTGGGTGATTAGAAGTGGTGCAGGACACTGTAGACTCTCATTAGTACCTGGGTGATTAGAAGCAATGCAGGACACTATAGACTATCATTAATACTTGTGTGATTAGAAGGTACACAATATTAGCTTGAGGATTATAAACTGTGCATGAAATAGTAGATCATTATTAAAGGGCAGGGTATTAGAAGCAGTGGAGGACGCTGTAGACTATCACTAATACCTGGGTAATTAGAAGCTGTGCAAGACACTGTAGTCTCTCATTAATACCTGGGTGATTAGAAGCAGTGCAAGACACTGTTGACTCTCATTAAGACCTGGGTGATTAGAAGTGGTACAGGATACACTAGACTATCATTAATACCGGGGTGATTAGAAATGGTGCATGACACAGTAGGCTCTAATTAATATCTCAGTGATTAGAAGTGGTGCAGGACACTGTAGACTCTCATTAATACCTGGGTGATTAGAAGTGGTGCAGGACACTGTAGACTATCATTAATACCTGGGTGATTAGAAGCAGTGCAGGACACTGTGAGCTCTCCTTAATACCTCGATGATTAGAAGTGGTGCAGGACACTGTCGTCTCTCATTAATACCTGGGTGATTAGAAGCGGTACAGGACAGAGTAGACTATCATTAATACCTGGGTGATTAGAAGCGGTGCAGGTCACTGTAGGCTCTCATTAATACCTGGGTGTTTAGAAGCGGTGCAGGACACTGTAGGCACTGATTAATACCTGGGTGATTAGAAGCGGTACAGGACACAATAGACTATCATTAATACCTGGGTGATTAGAAGTGGTGCAGGTCTCTGTAGACTCTCATTAATACCTGGGTGATTAGAAGAGGTGCAGGACACTGTAGACTCTCATTAATACCTGGGTGATTAGAAGCGGTGCAGCACACTGTAGACTATCATTAATAACTGGGTGATTAGAAGCAGTGCAGGACACTGTAGACTCTCATTAATACCTGGGTGATTAGAAGTAGTGCAGGACACTGTAGACTCTCATAAATACCTGGTTGATTAGAAGCGGTGCAGGACACTGTCAACTCTCATTAATAACTGAGTGATTAGAAGCGGTTCAGCACAATGTAGACTCTCATTAATAACTGGGTGATTAGAAGCAGTGCAGGACACTGTAGACTCTCATTAATACCTGGGTGATTAGAAGCGGTGCAGGACACTATAAACTCTCATGAAAACCTGGCTAATTAGAAGCGGTGCAGGACACTGTAGGCTCTCATTAATACCTGGGTGATTAGAAGCAATGCAGGACACTGTAGACTCTCATTAATACCTGGGTGATTAGAAGCGGTGCACGACACTGTAGACTCTCATTAATAACTGGGTGATTAGAAGCGGTGCAGGACACTGTAGACTATTATTAATACCTGGGTGATTAGAAGCGGTGCACGACACTGTAGACTCTCATTAATAACTGGGTGATTAGAAGCGGTGCAGGACACTGTAGACTATTATTAATACCTGGGTGATTAGATGCGGTTCAGGACACTGTAGACTCTCATTAATACCTGGGTAATTAGAAGTGGTGCAGGACACTGTAGACTCTCATTAATACCTGGGTGATTAGAAGCGGTGCAGGGCACTGTCGACTCTCATTAAAACCTGGGTGATTAGAAGCAGTGCAGCACACTGTAGACTCTCATTAATACCTGGGTGATTAGAAGTGGTGCAGGACTCTGTAGACTCTCATTAATACCTGGTGATTAGAAGCGGTGCAGGACACTGTAGACTCTCATTAATACCTGGGTGATTAGAAGCGGTGCAGCACATTGTAGACTTTCATTAATAACTGGGTGATTAGAAGCAGTGCAGGACACTGTAGACTCTCATTAATAACTGGGTGATTAGAAGCAGTGCAGGACACTGCAGACTCTCATTAATACCTGGGTGATTAGAAGCAGTGCAGGAAACTGTAGACTCTCATTAATGCCTGGGTGATTAGAAGCAGTGCACCACACTGTAGACTCTCAATAATACCTGGGTGATTAGAAGCACTACAGGACACTGTAGATTATTATTAATACCTGTGTGATTAGAAGGTACACAAGATTAGCTGGAGGATTAGAAACTGTGCATGACGCAGTAGACCATTATTAATGGGTTGGTGATTAGAAGCAGTGGAGGACGCTGTAGACTATCACTAATACCTCGGTAATTAGAAGCTGTGCAAGACACTGTAGACTATCATTAATACCTGGGTGATTAGAAGTGGTGCAGGACACTGTAGGTTCTCATTAATACCAGGGTGATTAAAGAATCCACTGAAGAATACATGGCAGTGGAGTACACCAGGGGATCTAAAGAATTTATTGAAGAATTCCTTGCAGCGGAGTATACCCGGGGATCTAAAGAATCTACTGAAGAATTCCTGGCAGCGGAGTATACCAGGGGATCTAAAGAATTTACTGAAGAATTCCTGGCAGTGGAGTATACCATGGGATCTAAAGAATCCACTGAAAAATTCCTGGCAGTGGAGATTATCAGGGGATCTAAAGAATCTGCTAGAGAATTCCTGTCAATGGAGTATACCAGGGGATCTAAAGAATCCACTGATGAAATCCTGGCAGCAGAGTATACCAGGGGATCTAAAGAATCTGCTGAAGAATTCCAGGCAGCGGAGTACACCAGGGGATCTAAAGAATCCACTGAAGGATTCCTGGCAGTGGAGTATACCAGGGGATCTAAAGAATCTGCTGGAGAATTCCTGGCAGCAGAGTATACCAGGGGATCTAAAGAATCTACTGAAGAATTCCTGGCAGCGGAGTATACAGGGGATCTAAAGAATCCTCTGAAGAAATCCTGGAAGTGGAATATACCAGGGGATCTAAAGAATCCACTGAAGGATTCCTGGCATTGGAGTACACCAGGGGATCTAAAGAATCCATGGAAGAATTCCTGGCAGTGGAGTATACCAGGTGATCTAAAGAATCCGCTGAAGAAATCCTGGCAGCAGAGTAAACCAGGGGATCTAAAGAATCTGCTGAAGAATTCCTGGCAGTGGAGTATACCAGGGGATCTAAAGAATCCACTGAAGGATTCCTGGCAGCAGAGTACACCAGGGGATCTAAAGAATCCACTGAAGGATTCCTGGCAGTGGGGTATACCAGGGGATCTAAAGAATCTGCTGGAGAATTCCTGGCAGCAGAGTATACCAGGGGATCTAAAGAATCTACTGAAGAATTCCTGGCAGCGGAGTATACCAGGGGATCTGAAGAATCCACTGAAGGATTCCTGGCATTGGAGTATACCAGGGGATCTAAAGAATCCATGGAAGAATTCCTGGCAGTGGAGTATACCAGGTGATCTAAAGAATCCACTGAAGAAATCCTGGCAGTGGAGTATACAAGGGGATCTAAAGAATCCACTGAAGGATTCCTGGCAGAGGAGTACACCAGGGGATCTAAAGAATGTACTGAAGAATTCCTGGCAGCGAAGTACACCAGGGGATCTAAAGCATCTGCTGAAGAATTCCTGGCAGTGGAGTACACCAGGGGATCTAACAAATTCACTGAAGGATTCCTGGCAGCGGAGTATACCAGGGGATCTTAAGAATCTACTGAAGAATTCCTGGCAGCGGAGTATACCAGGGGATCTAAAGAATCCGCTGAAGAAATCCTGGCAGTGGAGTATACCAGGGGATCTACATAATCTGCTGAAGAATTCCTGGCAGCAGAGTGTACCAGGGGATCTAAATAATCTGCTGAAGAATTCCTGGCAGTGGAGTACAAGAGGGGATCTAAAGAATCCTCTGAAGGATTCCTGGCAGTGGAGTACACCAGGGGATCTAAAGAATCCACTGAAGAATAGATGGCAGTGGAGTACACCGGGGATCTAAAGAATCCACTAAAGAATTCCTGGCAGCGGAGTATACCAGGGGATCTAAAGAATCCACTGAAGAAATCCTGGCAGCGGAGTATACCAGGTGATCTAAAGAATCCACTGCAGGATTCCTGGCAGCAGAGTGCACCAGGGGCTCTAAATAATCCACTGAAGGATTCCTGGCAGTGGAGTATACCAGGGGATCTAAATAATCTGCTGAAGAATTGCTGGCAGCAGAGTTTACCAGGGGATCTAAAGAATCTATTGAAGAATCCATGGCAGCGAAGTACACCAGGGGATCTAAAGAATCCACTGAAGGATTCCTGGCAGTGGCGTATACCAGGGGATCTAAATAATCTGCTGAAGAATTCCTGGCAGCAGAGTACACCAGGGGATCTAAAGAATCTATTGAAGAATTCATGGCAGCGAAGTACACCAGGGGAACTAAATAATCCACTGAAGGATTCCTGGCAGCAGAGTACACCAGGGGATCTAAAGAATCTGCTGAAGAATTCCTGGAAGCGGAGTATATCATGAAGTCCTCCTTGAAGCAGTTGTGTAAAAGAGACACTTTGGCCAGCCTTGAAACTTCGCTTTATGGAAGAGACATTCTTGCTTTCCTTAAGGAAACATTGTTTAGAAAAATACACTTTTGCCATCCTGCCTGGAATAAACCAGGTGAAGGGAACTTCTCTCTGGATCCAAGTATGTCTTCTGGCAAGAAACCATTTTTGTTGGCTTTATCTATTTGCTTTAAATTTACTTTTTGTCTTAACCTAGCTGAGAGACAATTTCTCCTTACACGTCTTAGCTGTTCATCTCTAGTGTGAGGGTAGATATGTTTTGGACACAAGGACAGTTTATTTAATGTTGATGATGAGACACAGACTGATCTTTAGTTTTAGTTTCCTAGGTAGGGACACTCTTTTTAAGGAAAGGGAAAGAAAGGCCTGCATCTTACGCTTTTCTTTTAATGAAGATGTTTGATATTGAAAACACTACCACTTTGTGCCCGCCTCTCATCTCTGACCCCTCACACCAGGCCCCTCAATATTTAACGAGTCACCTAGTATCTGATCAGCCCAAGCAGAATCTGCGTTCCAGTAATAATCACTCACAAGCTCCTGCGTTCCAGTAATAATCACTCACAAGCTCCTATATTCCAGTAATAATAGTTACTCACAGGCTCCAGCAACCACGCATTGAACTTGTGAAATGAAGCTTAAATGTGCAAGCCCCTTAAGAATGGAACACTCTTCCTCTCTCCTTGAGGATGTCCTCTGTTGTCTGTGTTTGATAAGTTGATTAAAGTGCACCTACTCAATCAGAAGTTGGGATGAGTAGAGTTGACTTCATTGCTTTTATTCCTGCTTCCTGCTGTGAAATGCGTATTGTTTGTTCTATTTGTTATGTGTGTGTCAAGACCTGTGGGCATGCAGCGCATGATTAGAATTAAATAATATAAACTACAATTAGGACAATAGCGACATCTAAACTGATGGAAGCGGCGCTCAGCAAAATCAACGCCCTTGGTCACAGCTTAACCCTGCCTATCTCCTCGCCGTAACTGCCTCAGTGTGCCATGGGGCGTGACATGGAATTTCTTCACGTACGTGACACATGATGTCTATTTAACAGTAGATGGGAACTTTCTTAAACAAGATCGGCATCCCAGACTTTCTAGGAAGATGCCAGCCTTGTAAAAATCATGTATTTTGACTGTGCACAAGTAAATAAAAAACAAAAAATAAAAAATATATATATTAATAATAGTAAAAATAATAATGCACATTTCTTGCTACGAAATGTAAGTGTGTACTTAATTCCTGCGTGGTTGATCAATGCTTGAGAGCCACTGTGTATCTGCACTTAACATCAGATCCCGCCTTGCATTCATCAAAGCCTTGGTGCTCAGTCGCACTACCAGTGAGTAAGCTTGGCCTTACTTGCTGGAAACCCTGCAGGTTCACTGATTGGCCTCTCAGAAACCCAAACCAACACTTGTTCTGAAAACACTCATAGCAGAGAATATTTAGTTGATTTTTTACATATATGAACATAGAATCCTGAAATGTTTAGTCTACACAAAAACTATGCATACGCGCATGAACGCAACATTTTATTTTTTTAGGGGAAAACAAGCATCAATGGCCTTGAATAGCCATTTATTGGAGAAGATCACAAATTACCAGGCAAATGTATTCAAATCATGTCAGGTTGTTTCTGCTCAACAAATGCTTGATAATGCCCGGTTTCAGGTAACAGTGCACTTTTGTTATTCTCCTTTAATACCCCTTTGTCAATTAACACCAAATGAGCCAAAAATAACACTCTGTCACCAAATCAATTTGTTTTCAGATCCAGAAGGGGGATTCAGATCTTACAGCTGTTGGAAGAGCATTCCAGTGTTTAGCAGCTGGCACTGGGAAGCTTTCTGAAGTTTGTATTTGGGAACATTAAGGAGGTATGATAACACGCTGCGCGTCCGTCGATTGTTTTTGTTCAGTACAGATTTATTTGAGAGGTACTAGACACAACTCCAAGAGTTTTCAGGTCATTACCCAACAGGACTCTCCCAGGCACTTCACTCTGGACAATTACAGATATCTTGACAGTCATGTCATTGCACTGGATGAGAGGCGGTAACTGGGGAAGCATTTGCACAGTGTTAGGCAGAATCATATGCAGTACCCTTTGGGAACACCACATACAATTAAGACTACAAGTGCAAGTACAAATTCACCTTTGGTACAAGCCTGTACTACACAGTAAAGTGGTAGCGATGGCTGAGCAGCCAGACTTGGCTCAAGAGTAAAGTGAGCAGTATCAGAAGTTACACAAAGGACAGCAATTGCTATGGTTCAACCAAACACGGACTCAAGGTTTCTGAGTAAAAGAATATACATTTATTTACACATCAGTTGTAAAACAGTTCACTAAGTAAAGCAGCAGAAAAATTACACTCTTAATGTACTACACAACACCCAATGAATTCTGGACAAGTTAGGCTCAAAATGAAGTGTGAGCAAAATGGCACACCAAAACAATTAAATCTAGAAAAGTCTTTCTACCATGAGGATTCAAATCAATAGGCCTGCGCTAATGTTAATGGTTCAGAGTCTTTGCTGAGGATCACACAGTTCAGAGTAGTTTGCAGTTAAGTCTTTGCCAAGAGTTCAAAACTAGCAGAGTTTTCTTATAAAGCTCTAACATAGCAGATGGGCTGTTATTTCAGTCAGAAGTAGTAATAGTTTTTCAAGCATTATGTTGCAAGTGTTTCTCGATGGGCTGCTGTGGCTTGTGGTATTGGTGTGTCTTGGGACTGGTTTTTGGGAATGGTGAAAGAGATGACGTGGTGATAAGACCAAGGGCATGTGGCTTTGGAAAGGATCTTGGCCTGGCAGTTGTGGTCAGCCATCCAGTCGAGTGTTCGACCTTTAATATGAGTAGGGCCGGTAATACAGTGAGTGAACCCAAGTGCTTCAATGGTGTTGGCGATGGTGGAGGCATAGTCATCATTAGGATCACAGAGGCCCAAGTTTAGATCACCCAGCAGAATTATTTGTGAGGATGGCTTCGTGTTCGCTGATAGGAGTTGAGCCATGTCTTCTTCAAATGTTAGGTCTGCTCCAGGTGGTTTGTAGATTAGGTGGATGGTCACAGTGCTGGAGTGGGTTAGTAACAATTTAATGGAGAGTATTTCTCCTGAATTAAATGATTGGTTGGGAATTTCTCTAATTAAGAGATGGTTTTTGGCAATGAAAGACACTCCTCCACCTTTGGTGCTGTGTCTATCTGCTCTGAAGATAGTATAGTTATCGGGGATGGTCAGTGAGGGCCCAGTTGCAGTGTGGAGCCAAGTTTCAGTGATGGCTAGCAAGTGCAAATTATTAGTCGTGATGAGGTCAGCGATGTCTAACGTGCGAGCTGGGAGAGATCTTGCATTAATGAGAGTGCTTTTGAGCGTTGGGGCTTCAGGGTGTTGGAAACAACAGGTGTTGGCAGTCTAGTTGTGGTTGAAAGCCTAGGTGGGGGTGGGGAGATGTGGAGGTGGTCACTGCGTGGGTGCTAATGATTCTGGGAGTGTGACTAGAAGGGTCTGGCTGATTGGGTGTGATGGATAAAGCTTCCCAGGTGGAAGGCATTGTATTGCGCTTTGCATCTATGTGATGTGGAGAGAGGAATCTTTTGGGGGTAGGAAGGGGTGCTCAAGAGTTGAGGTGTGTGTTTCCTCATATAATTGAGGGTGTCGTGGTTTGAGATGGTTGTGTGGCCATAGCTAGGTGTAGCATGGGATCATGTTAGGCTGTGGATATGGCTGATAATGGCTAATAGGGGTGCTCTCTAATGTGTGATTAGTACTCATGAGGTTCTGTGTCTTGAGTTGGCCAGGTTTGTGCTTGTGGTCTCTGGTAGACAGGAGGTCATATGAGATGGTGAAATGTAAGGGCGGCAGAAAGCGGGTAGGGGGTATGGAATGATATTCTGGTAAATTGGTTGCCATACTGAGTGTAGTAGTATGTTTGGGGTTGATGTTCTTATGGTGGCATAGTATGCCTATCTATGCTCTTCACCCGACTATCATGTATTTATCATGGTTGCTAGTCTGGATATCCAGCTTGAGATGGCTAGCAATGCGCTATACCTGACTACCACATATTTATTATGGTTGCTAGTCTGGATATCCAGCTTGAGATGGCTAGCAATGCTTTTCATCCGACTATCAAGTATGTATCATGGTTGCCAGTCTTTATTTTCAGTGTGAGATGGCAGCAATGCCCTTCACACATCTATCATCTCTTTCATCATGGTTGCAAGTCTTTCAATCCAGCTTGAGATGGTTAGCAATGCCCTTCACCTGGCTATCATGTATTTATCATGGTTGCTAGTCTTTATTTTCATCTTCAGATGGTTAGCAACGCCCTTCACCCGACTATCAAGTATTTATCATGGTTGCCAGACTTTATATCTAGACTGAGATGGCTAGTAATGCCCTACACTTGACTACCACATATTTTACATGGTTGCTGATCTTTATATCCAGCTTGAGATGACTAGCAATGCCCTTCACCCGACTATCATGTATTTATCACGGCTGCTCATCTGGATATCTAGCTTGAGATGGCTAGCAATGCCCTTCACCTGGCTATCATGTATTTATTATGGTTATTATGGTTACTAACTAGTCTTTATGTAAAGCTTGAGATGGCTAGCAATGCCCTACACCTGACTACTGCGTATTTATCATGGGTGCTATTCTTTATATCTAGCTTGAGATGGCTATACCGCATATTTATCATGGTTGCTGTTCTTTATATCTAGCTTGAGATGGCTATACCGCATATTTATCATGGGTGCTATTCTTTATATCTAGCTTGAGATGGCTATACCGCATATTTATCATGGGTGCTATTCTTTATATCCAGCTTGAGATGGCTATACCGCATATTTATCATGGGTGCTATTCTTTATATCTAGCTTGAGATGGCTATACCGCATATTTATCATGGTTGCTGTTCTTTATATCTAGCTTGAGATGGCTATACCGCATATTTATCATGGGTGCTATTCTTTATATCTAGCTTGAGATGGCTATACCGCATATTTATCATGGGTGCTATTCTTTATATCCAGCTTGAGATGGCTATACCGCATATTTATCATGGGTGCTATTCTTTATATCTAGCTTGAGATGGCTATACCGCATATTTATCATGGGTGCTGTTCTTTATATCCAGCTTGAGATGGCTATACCGCATATTTATCATGGGTGCTATTCTTTATATCCAGCTTGAGATGGCTATACCGCATATTTATCATGGGTGCTATTCTTTATATCCAGCTTGAGATGGCTATACCGCATATTTATCATGGGTGCTATTCTTTATATCCAGCTTGAGATGGCTAGCTATTCCTCGACTATGGTTGCTAGTCTTTATAGCCGGTTTCAGATAGCTAGCAATGCCTTCACCTGTCATTTATTCTGCATGGTTAAATGGTTGCTAATGTTTAGATCTGGCTTGAATAGAATGATGTAACATTTGGGGATGAATATACAGCCCAGCAGTCCAGCACTGGAAGCTAAGATGGCAAAGACCTCCACAGCCACCATGTACCTGCCCTTAGTGCTGAGGTAGGCTGGGATGAAGGAGACCCAGACACTGCAGAAGACCAGCATGCTGAATGTGATGAGCTGGGCCTCGTTGAATCTATTGGGCAGGTTCCTGGCTAGGAAAGCCACCATGAAGCTGGCAAAGGCCAGCAGTCCCATGTAACCAATCACACTGTAGAAGGCAGCGACAGAGCCCTCGTCACACTGCAGGATCATCTTCCCAGTCTCAGACTGCATGTCAGTGTGAGGATGAGGAGGAGAGGTGAGCAGCCAAGAGAGGCAAATGACTACTTCCCCCAGTGTGCACAAGAGGACCATAGAGAAGGACACCTGGGACCCCAGCCATCGGCTCAAACTGCTCCCAGGCCTGGTGGTATTGAAGGCAATGACAACAGTGATGGTTTTTGCCAACACACAAGACACAGCAACAGTAAAAACAATCCCAAACGCAGCTTGTTGGATCAGGCATGCCCACTTAGCCGGACACCCAATGAATAAGAGGGAGCAGAGAAAGGCCAACATTAGGGAGAAGAGGAGTGCTTCGCTCAAATCCCGGTTATTGGCCTTCACTATTGGTGTATCTCGATGTCGGAGAAATATTCCCAGCACGCCAGCCGTCGTTATAGTGAAGAGAATAGCCAGGGATGCCAAACTCCCACCAAGGCTGTCACTGTATGAGAGATATGTTATGACCTTCTCCATGCAGGCATCTTTCCTTGCATTGGGCCACTGGTCCTCGGGACATTTCAAGCAGTTCTCCATATCTGCAAGTAAAAATAATGCATGAGTGCTTTCAGGAATCATTTCTATCGGTTTAGGGATCCGAACTAGGCTGCAAAATGGCAGGTGGTGGAAGAGTATGAAACTGTGGGCCGTTCTTTCATTGTTTATTTGCACTTAGACGACAGATCAGACACTCATTTATTCAATCATTCATTAGATAGACTTTTTTCGTGCAGTAGACATCACTCCTGGGAGCTAGGATTAACATTCATCATCAACATGACATATTTCAGTTAAAAACGTCAGAAATGCAAATATTAAAGATCAATAATTAACAGTTTTAAATGCAAAAAGCCCAACTGGGAAATAGACTTACACTGCAGGAACAAGACCTAAAATAGGGACCAATAAGCACTACTGGAAACTAGACTTACACTACAGGAAATAGACATAAAATAGGGACCAGAAAGCCCTACTCGGAAATGTATTCACACTACAGGAAATAGACCTAAAATGGGGACAAGGAAGTTCTACTGGGAAATAGAATTACAATACAGTAGCGAGACCTAACACAGGGACCAAGGCGTCACACTGGTAAAAGGACTTACACTACAGGAACAAGACCTAAAATAGGGACCAGGAAGCCCTACTGGGAAAAAGACTTACACTACCGGAACAAGACCTATAAATAGCGACCAGGAAGCCCTACTGGAAAAAAGACATACACTACTGGAATTAGACCGAAAAGCGGGACCAGGAAGTCCTACTGGGAAATTGATTACACTACAGGTACGAGACCTAAAATACGACGAGGAAGCCTTACTGGTAGAAAGACTTACACTACAGGAAGTAGACCTAAAATATAGACCAGGAAGCTTCACTGGGAAATAAACTCACACTACAAGAATGACCCCTAAAATAGGGGCCAGGAAGTTCACTGAGAAATAGACTTACACTATAGGAACAAGACCTAAAATAGGGACCAGCAAGCACCACTGGGAAATAGACTTACACTACAGGAAATACACCTTAAATAGGGACCAGGAAGCCCTACTGGGAAAGAGAATTAAACTATGGGAAATAGACATAAAATAGGGACCAGGAGGCCCTACTGGGAAATGTACTCACACTACAGGAAAAAGACCTAAAATAGGGACCAGTAAGACCTACTGGGAAATGGATTACACTACAGGAACACAAATTAAAATAGGGACCAGTAAGCCATACAGCAAAATGGATTTATACTACAGGAATGAGACCCACAATAGGGATCAGAAAGACCTACTGGGAAACAGACATACACTACAGGAATCGGACCAAAAATTTTGACCAGTAAGCCTTACCGGGAAATGGCTTTCACTTCAGGAACGAGACCTAAAATAGGGACAAGCAAGCCCTACTCGGAAAAAGACTTACATTACAGGACAGAGAACTAAAATAGGAGAAGGAAGCCCTATTGGGAACTGCACTTACACTACGGAAAATAAACCTGAAATAGGGACCAGAAAGCCTATTGGGAAATAGTTACACTACAGGAAATCGACCAAAAATGCGGACCATGAAGCCCTACTGGGAATGAGACTTACACTACAGGAACAAGACATAAAATAGGGACCAGGAACCTTTAATGGGAAATGGGCTTACTCTACAGGAAATAGACCTGAAATAGGGACCACGAAGCCCTATTGGGAATTGAACTTACACTATGGGAAATAGACCTAATATTGGGACCAGGAAGCTTCACTGGGAAATGGACTCACACTACAAGAACGAGACCTAAAATAGGGACCAGGAATTTTCACTTAGAAATAGACTTACACTGCAGGAACGAGACCTAAAAATGGGACTCGGACGCCCTACAAGTTAATGGACTTACACTAAAATAGGGATCAGGTAGTCCTACTGGCAAATAGATGATCCCTACGGTAAATAGACCATAAATAGGGACCAAAAATCCCACTGTGAAATAGACTTAGACTTTGGGAAATAGACCTTAAGAGCAGAGAACTATCTCTTGTCATTCAGAAAAAAACTGAAAACCTCTCTTTTCTACCTACACCCTCCTAAATTGCCCAGCCACACTGTCTATACTCTCTACTGCATGTACTTCTCACATTCTCGGCCACTTCTGCGATCCCGCAGAGCTCTGTATCTGTATGCATTACCTCATCTGTACAAAAAATGTAAATATTATTTTATTCCTGTAACTAAGCCTTACTCTGTAAGAAGTGCCGCAAAGCCCCGAGGCTGTTTGCGCGCTACACAAATGCAAATACATAAATAAATAAATACGGACCAGGAAGGCGCATTGGGAAATAGACTTACACTACAGGAAATAGACCTAAAATAGGGACCAGGAAGCCCCTCTGGGAAATAGACTTACACTAGAGGAACAATACCTAAAATAGCTACCAGAAAGCCCTACTGGAAAATGGACTTACACTAGCGGAACAATACCTAAAATAGCGACACTATAGGATTGAGACATTAAATAGGGATCAGGAAGTGTTACTGGAAATGAATTTACACTATGTGAAAAATACATAAAATAGGGACCAGCAAGCCCTACTGGGAAATGGATTACACTGCAGGAAATAGACAGAAAATAAGGACCAGGAAACCCTACTGGGAAATAGAATTACACTTCAGGAATGAGACCTAAAAGAGGGGCCAGGGTTCCCCACTCTGAAATCGACTTACACTATGGGAAATAGACCTCAAAAAAGGACCAGTAAGCCCATCTGCGAAAGTAACTTACACTAAGGGAAATATAGACCTTAATAAGGGACCAGAAACCCTATTGGGAAATGGACTTACACTTCAGGAATGAGACCTAAAAGAGGGGCCAGGGTACCCCACTGGGAAATCGACTTACACTATGGGAACCTGACCTAAAAAAAGGACCAGTAAGCCCTACTGGGAAAGTAAATTACACTACAGGAAATAAACCTTAATTAGGGACCAGGAAACCCTACTGGGAAATGGTCTCACACTAGAGGAACAAGACATAAATTAGGGACCAGGGTGCCCTACTGGGAAATCGACTGAACACTATCTGAAATATACCTGAAATAAGGACTAGGAGGCACTACTGGGAAATGGATTACACTACAGAAACGAGACCTAAATTACAGTCCAGGAAGCCCTACTAGGAAATGAACTTACACTACAAGAACGAGACCTAAAATAGGGACCAGGAAGCCCTCTGGGAAATAGACTTACACTACAGGAATGAGACCTAAAAGAGACCAGTAAGCCCTGCTGGGGCATGGATTACACTACAGGATAGAGACCTACAATAGGGACCAGGAAGGCCGACTGAGAAACAGACTTACACTACAGGAACAAGACGTAAAATAGTGACCAGGAAGCCCTACTGGGAAATGGATTTACACTATAGGATTCAGACATTAAATAGGGATCAGGAAGTAAAACTGGAAATTAATTTACACTACAGGAAACAGATCGGAAATAAGGACCAGTAAGCCCTACTGGGAAATGGACTTACACTACAGGAAATAGACCTAATGCAAGGACTAGTAAGCCCTACTGGGACATGGATAACACTGCAGGAACGAGATCCAAAATAGGGACCAGGAAGGCCTACTGGGAAATGGACTTAAACTAGAGGAACAAGACTAAAAATACGTACCAGGATGCTCTATTAAAAAATGGATTAGACTACAGGAAAGATACCTAAAATAATGACGATTAAGCCCTACTGCGAAATGCACTTGCACTACAGGAAACAGACCATAAATAGGGACCAGGAAACCCTACTGGGAAATGTACTACACTACAGGAAGGAGACCTAAAATAGGGACCTGGAAACGCTACTGGGATATGAACTTACACTACAGTAAATAGACCTTAAATGGGGACCAGAAAACCCTACTAGGAAATGGATTTACACTAGATGAACAATACCTAAAATAGCAAGCAGAAAGCCCTACTGGGAAATGGATTTACACTAAAGGAACAATACCTAAAATAACGACACTATAGGATTGAGACATTAAATAGGGATCAGGAAGTATTACTGGAAATAAATGTACACTATGGGAAAAATACATAAAATAGGGACCAGTAAGCCCTACTGGGAAATGGACTTACACTAGAGGAACAATACCTAACATATCAACACTATAGGAATGAGACATTAAATAGGGATCAGGAAGTATTACTGGAAATGAATTTACACTATGTGAAAAATACATAAAATAACGACCAGTAAGCCCTACTGTGAAATGGATTACACTGCAGGAAATAGACCGAAAATAAGGCCCAGAAAGCCCTACTGGGAAATGGGTTTACACATCAGGAATGAGACCTAAAATCGGGACCAGGGTTCCCCACTGGGAAATCAACTTATTCTATCGGAAATAGACCTCAGAAAAGGACTAGGAAGCCCTACTGGGAAAGTAACTTACACTAAGGGAAATAGACCTTAATAAGGGACCAGGAAACCCTACTGGGAAATAAACTTACACTACAGGAACAATACCTAAAATAGGTACCAGTAAGCCCTACTGGGAAATCGATTAGACTACAGGAATGATACCTAAAATCGTGACCAGTAAGCCCTACTGCAAAATGGACTTGCACTACAGGAAACAGACCATAAATAGGGACCAGGAAACCCTACTGGGAAATGTATTACACTACAGGAACGAGACCTAAAATAGGTACCTGGAAGTGCTACTGCAAAAGTAAATTACTGTACGGGAAATAGTCCTTAATTAGGGACCAGGAAACCCTACTGGGAAATGGTCTCACACTAGAGGAACAAGACCTAAATTAGGGGCCAGGGTGCCCTACTTGGAAATCAATTTACACTATCTGAAATATACCTAAAGTAAGGACTAGGAGGCACTACTGGAAAATAAACATACACTACAGGAATGAGAACTAAAATAGGGACCAGGAAGCACCACTGGGATATGGATTACACTACAAGAACAAGACCTAAAATAGGGACCAGGAAGCCCTACTGGTAAAAGACTTACACTAAAGGAAATAGACCTAACATAGGGAACAGGAACCCCTACTGTGAAAAAGATTTATACTACAGGAATGGAACCTAAAAGAGGGACCAGGGCTCCCCACTGGTAAATGGACTTACACTACATGAACAAGACATAAAATAGGTACCAGGTAGCCCTCCTCGGAAATAGTCTTACGCTTATAATACTACAGGATTGAGACATAAAATACGGACCACAAAGCCTTATTGGAAAGGGGATTAGCACTATGGGAATTAAAACTGGAAATAGACATAATATACAGTAAATAGACATGGAATGTGGGAAATGGACCTTAAATATGGGAACTAGACCTGAAATATATGGAAATAGACCTGATATGCAGGGAATAGACCTACAATACAGTAAATAGACATGAAATGTGGGAAATAGACCTTAAATATGAGAGCTAGACCAGAAATATAGGGAAATAGACCTGATATACAGGGAATAGACCTATGATACGGTAAATAGACATGAAATGTGGGGAATAGACTTTAAATATGGGAACTAGATGTGAAATATAGGGAAATAAACCTGATATACAGGGAATAGACCTAAGATATGGTAAATAGACATGACATGTTGGAAATAAACTTAAATAAGGGGACTGTCAGGGAAACTTTTCATAAATGTGCCAAATTCCCTCTGCCTTAGGGCCTGTCATGACCCATATCCCTGATTCCCTCAGATGCAACAGCCCCCCTGACAGCAGGGGAGCTACAGTCCTCCACAGTGGCTCCAAGGGTCTTAAAAGTCCATCAGCAGAAGACATGGCGCCAGGCTCCTTATCAAGAATACGGCAAGTACCCATTTTGGGCCTTAATTCAACATGGAGGTCTATTACACAGCTCAGTTCCATGGAAAGAGCAGTGCAGACAGTGTTTTGGGTGTGGCTGGATCATCAGGTGTGGTTGGCTATATAAGCCACGCCCAAACTGGGTTTCACGCTTCGCGTTATTCTGCACTCCTGCAGCGTAACGCTCACCGTGTCCAGCTCATCTGCTTCTCCCGGCGGTTTAGACCTGAAGCCATCGACCTGGATCCCTCCGGCTACCTGAAACAACGAAAACAGTATTAACGAAGAACATTTATCTGTGAGTAGCAGCTCCTATATCAATCCACGCTTGGTGGTCTCACCCATCTCCGTATTGCATCGCGATCTGTAGAGGAAAAGAAAAGGACAGCATTAGCAATAACTCGTACCTGGCAATCCGCGGGTCCTGACATCGCGCTGCGCTTCGGCCCTCTTCCCATTCTGGATTACATTGTAACCTGCAAAGGCTAAGAAGAGACAAGCGCAATACCAATAAACACTCACCTGAATAGCCGCTCGTCCATCGAACATCACTCCGGATCATTAGCGCGCTGCAACCTGTATGACGAAGAGAAAGGAATACAGGTTAGCAACTGGTTCTAACTGTACAGCGCCGCACTCCACGCTCAACTGCTTACCTCAGTCTTCTCCATCCGGTGCTGCAGCTCCGCAACCGCTATAACCCCTGTGGAGACAGAAAGAGACGTTAAATAGCAAAATAGAGAAAAGGAACACCAAAAAGGCACAGGAAACGAAGAGAAGAAAGAGAGAGAACAAAGACAAAAAGACTCACCTGAACACAATAAGCAGAGTCGGTGTCACAGCCGTTCTGGACCTGACAAAAGGCCACATGGACTAGTGAAGCAACTAGGCCCTCAGAACGCCCACAGTTAACACGAGCCCCTGCACAGAGACGCAGGACGGAGAGCTCAATGCACAAAAAACCAAGGTGAGACATAGCTTCCAAGGGAGGAACTTGGATCAGTGGGAAGTGGAAACCCCCATCACAGGCCCAGTATCTAAACCCTCTGTTCTCCTGTCAAAGGCTCTACCCAACGACCGACATACAAGCCAGCAGAGAGGGGTCCAGGAGAGCGCACGGCCATCCATCCAGTATCGTGTGGCGCCCCCGTGGATACCAGGTGAGCGTAACAGAATGCGAAGCCTCAATTTTAACATCCACCTGAGAATCATGGAAACATCAGAGACTGACCAACTAGCCCAGCTACCGGGAGAATTAAGGGCTGAAGTGCACTGTGCCCGGCAAGAAACCAACGCCCTTAGAAGAGAGTTAATAGTCGCCAAGGACTGTACCAATGAAATAGCCAGGCAATTACTCCAAACGCAGGCTGGTCAGGCTCCGTTGCCAGGAACTATTCCGTCAGTTTCAGCCACGCCCGTCAATCCAGTACAGGTAGTCCTCCCTGGGGCAGTTCCTCTGGCCCCACCAGAACGGTTCACCAGGGACCCAAAAAGGGTAGCATTGTTTATGAACCAGTGACGCCTCCATTTTCTCTGCAGACCCAGAGCCTTTCTGAATGATCAGTCACGGGTTGCCTTCACTCTGTCATATCTGAGTGGTAGTGCCGCGGATTGGTCCATACCATTAGTGAGGCAGGACGATCTTCTCTTGCAAAGAAGCCCTACTGGGAAAGAGAATTAAACTATGGGAAATAGACATAAAATAGGGACCAGGAGGCCCTACTGGGAAATGTACTCACACTACAGGAAAAATACCTAAAATAGGGACCAGTAAGACCTACTGGGAAATGGATTACACTACAGGAACACAAATTAAAATAGGGACCAGTAAGCCATACAGCAAAATGGATTTATACTACAGGAATGAGACCCACAATAGGGATCAGAAAGACCTACTGGGAAACAGACATACACTACAGGAATCGGACCAAAAATTTTGACCAGTAAGCCTTACCGGGAAATGGCTTTCACTTCAGGAACGAGACCTAAAATAGGGACAAGCAAGCCCTACTCGGAAAAAGACTTACATTACAGGAAAGAGAACTAAAATAGGAGAAGGAAGCCCTATTGGGAACTGCACTTACACTACGGAAAATAAACCTGAAATAGGGACCAGAAAGCCTATTGGGAAATAGTTACACTACAGGAAATCGACCAAAAATGCGGACCATGAAGCCCTACTGGGAATGAGACTTACACTACAGGAACAAGACATAAAATAGGGACCAGGAACCTTTAATGGGAAATGGGCTTACTCTACAGGAAATAGACCTGAAATAGGGACCACGAAGCCCTATTGGGAATTGAACTTACACTATGGGAAATAGACCTAATATTGGGACCAGGAAGCTTCACTGGGAAATGGACTCACACTACAAGAACGAGACCTAAAATAGGGACCAGGAATTTTCACTTAGAAATAGACTTACACTGCAGGAACGAGACCTAAAAATGGGACTCGGACGCCCTACAAGTTAATGGACTTACACTAAAATAGGGATCAGGGAGTCCTACTGGCAAATAGATGATCCCTACGGTAAATAGACCATAAATAGGGACCAAAAATCCCTACTGTGAAATAGACTTAGACTTTGGGAAATAGACCTTAAGAGCAGAGAACTATCTCTTGTCATTCAGAAAAAAACTGAAAACCTCTCTTTTCTACCTACACCCTCCCAAATTGCCCAGCCACACTGTCTATACTCTCTACTGCATGTACTTCTCACATTCTCGGCCACTTCTGCGATCCCGCAGAGCTCTGTATATGTATGCATTACCTCATCTGTACAAAAAATGTAAATATTATTTTATTCCTGTAACTAAGCCTTACTCTGTAAGAAGTGCCGCAATGCCCCGAGGCTGTTTGCGCGCTACACAAATGCAAATACATAAATAAATAAATAAATACGGACCAGGAAGGCGCATTGGGAAATAGACTTACACTACAGGAAATAGACCTAAAATAGGGACCAGGAAGCCCTACTGGGAAATGGACTTACACTAGCGGAACAATACCTAAAATAGCGACACTATAGGATTGAGACATTAAATAGGGATCAGGAAGTGTTACTGGAAATGAATTTACACTATGTGAAAAATACATAAAATAGGGACCAGCAAGCCCTACTGGGAAATGGATTACACTGCAGGAAATAGACAGAAAATAAGGACCAGGAAACCCTACTGGGAAATAGAATTACACTTCAGGAATGAGACCTAAAAGAGGGGCCAGGGTTCCCCACTCTGAAATCGACTTACACTATGGGAAATAGACCTCAAAAAAGGACCAGTAAGCCCATCTGCGAAAGTAACTTACACTAAGGGAAATATAGACCTTAATAAGGGACCAGAAACCCTATTGGGAAATGGACTTACACTTCAGGAATGAGACCTAAAAGAGGGGCCAGGGTACCCCACTGGGAAATCGACTTACACTATGGGAACCTGACCTAAAAAAAGGACCAGTAAGCCCTACTGGGAAAGTAAATTACACTACAGGAAATAAACCTTAATTAGGGACCAGGAAACCCTACTGGGAAATGGTCTCACACTAGAGGAACAAGACATAAATTAGGGACCAGGGTGCCCTACTGGGAAATCGACTGAACACTATCTGAAATATACCTGAAATAAGGACTAGGAGGCACTACTGGGAAATGGATTACACTACAGAAACGAGACCTAAATTACAGTCCAGGAAGCCCTACTAGGAAATGAACTTACACTACAAGAACGAGACCTAAAATAGGGACCAGGAAGCCCTCTGGGAAATAGACTTACACTACAGGAATGAGACCTAAAAGAGACCAGTAAGCCCTGCTGGGGCATGGATTACACTACAGGATAGAGACCTACAATAGGGACCAGGAAGGCCGACTGAGAAACAGACTTACACTACAGGAACAAGACGTAAAATAGTGACCAGGAAGCCCTACTGGGAAATGGATTTACACTATAGGATTCAGACATTAAATAGGGATCAGGAAGTAAAACTGGAAATTAATTTACACTACAGGAAACAGATCGGAAATAAGGACCAGTAAGCCCTACTGGGAAATGGACTTACACTACAGGAAATAGACCTAATGCAAGGACTAGTAAGCCCTACTGGGACATGGATAACACTGCAGGAACGAGATCCAAAATAGGGACCAGGAAGGCCTACTGGGAAATGGACTTAAACTAGAGGAACAAGACTAAAAATACGTACCAGGATGCTCTATTAAAAAATGGATTAGACTACAGGAAAGATACCTAAAATAATGACGATTAAGCCCTACTGCGAAATGCACTTGCACTACAGGAAACAGACCATAAATAGGGACCAGGAAACCCTACTGGGAAATGTACTACACTACAGGAAGGAGACCTAAAATAGGGACCTGGAAACGCTACTGGGATATGAACTTACACTACAGTAAATAGACCTTAAATGGGGACCAGAAAACCCTACTAGGAAATGGATTTACACTAGATGAACAATACCTAAAATAGCAAGCAGAAAGCCCTACTGGGAAATGGATTTACACTAAAGGAACAATACCTAAAATAACGACACTATAGGATTGAGACATTAAATAGGGATCAGGAAGTATTACTGGAAATAAATGTACACTATGGGAAAAATACATAAAATAGGGACCAGTAAGCCCTACTGGGAAATGGACTTACACTAGAGGAACAATACCTAACATATCAACACTATAGGAATGAGACATTAAATAGGGATCAGGAAGTATTACTGGAAATGAATTTACACTATGTGAAAAATACATAAAATAACGACCAGTAAGCCCTACTGTGAAATGGATTACACTGCAAGAAATAGACCGAAAATAAGGCCCAGAAAGCCCTACTGGGAAATGGGTTTACACATCAGGAATGAGACCTAAAATCGGGACCAGGGTTCCCCACTGGGAAATCAACTTATTCTATCGGAAATAGACCTCAGAAAAGGACTAGGAAGCCCTACTGGGAAAGTAACTTACACTAAGGGAAATAGACCTTAATAAGGGACCAGGAAACCCTACTGGGAAATAAACTTACACTACAGGAACAATACCTAAAATAGGTACCAGTAAGCCCTACTGGGAAATCGATTAGACTACAGGAATGATACCTAAAATCGTGACCAGTAAGCCCTACTGCAAAATGGACTTGCACTACAGGAAACAGACCATAAATAGGGACCAGGAAACCCTACTGGGAAATGTATTACACTACAGGAACGAGACCTAAAATAGGTACCTGGAAGTGCTACTGCAAAAGTAAATTACTGTACGGGAAATAGTCCTTAATTAGGGACCAGGAAACCCTACTGGGAAATGGTCTCACACTAGAGGAACAAGACCTAAATTAGGGACCAGGGTGCCCTACTTGGAAATCAATTTACACTATCTGAAATATACCTAAAGTAAGGACTAGGAGGCACTACTGGAAAATAAACATACACTACAGGAATGAGAACTAAAATAGGGACCAGGAAGCACCACTGGGATATGGATTACACTACAAGAACAAGACCTAAAATAGGGACCAGGAAGCCCTACTGGTAAAAGACTTACACTAAAGGAAATAGACCTAACATAGGGAACAGGAACCCCTACTGTGAAAAAGATTTATACTACAGGAATGGAACCTAAAAGAGGGACCAGGGCTCCCCACTGGTAAATGGACTTACACTACATGAACAAGACATAAAATAGGTACCAGGTAGCCCTCCTCGGAAATAGTCTTACGCTTATAATACTACAGGATTGAGACATAAAATACGGACCACAAAGCCTTATTGGAAAGGGGATTAGCACTATGGGAATTAAAACTGGAAATAGACATAATATACAGTAAATAGACATGGAATGTGGGAAATGGACCTTAAATATGGGAACTAGACCTGAAATATATGGAAATAGACCTGATATGCAGGGAATAGACCTACAATACAGTAAATAGACATGAAATGTGGGAAATAGACCTTAAATATGAGAGCTAGACCAGAAATATAGGGAAATAGACCTGATATACAGGGAATAGACCTATGATACGGTAAATAGACATGAAATGTGGGGAATAGACTTTAAATATGGGAACTAGATGTGAAATATAGGGAAATAAACCTGATATACAGGGAATAGACCTAAGATATGGTAAATAGACATGACATGTTGGAAATAAACTTAAATAAGGGGACTGTCAGGGAAACTTTTCATAAATGTGCCAAATTCCCTCTGCCTTAGGGCCTGTCATGACCCATATCCCTGATTCCCTCAGATGCAACAGCCCCCCTGACAGCAGGGGAGCTACAGTCCTCCACAGTGGCTCCAAGGGTCTTAAAAGTCCATCAGCAGAAGACATGGCGCCAGGCTCCTTATCAAGAATACGGCAAGTACCCATTTTGGGCCTTAATTCAACATGGAGGTCTATTACACAGCTCAGTTCCATGGAAAGAGCAGTGCAGACAGTGTTTTGGGTGTGGCTGGATCATCAGGTGTGGTTGGCTATATAAGCCACGCCCAAACTGGGTTTCACGCTTCGCGTTATTCTGCACTCCTGCAGCGTAACGCTCACCGTGTCCAGCTCATCTGCTTCTCCCGGCGGTTTAGACCTGAAGCCATCGACCTGGATCCCTCCGGCTACCTGAAACAACGAAAACAGTATTAACGAAGAACATTTATCTGTGAGTAGCAGCTCCTATATCAATCCACGCTTGGTGGTCTCACCCATCTCCGTATTGCATCGCGATCTGTAGAGGAAAAGAAAAGGACAGCATTAGCAATAACTCGTACCTGGCAATCCGCGGGTCCTGACATCGCGCTGCGCTTCGGCCCTCTTCCCATTCTGGATTACATTGTAACCTGCAAAGGCTAAGAAGAGACAAGCGCAATACCAATAAACACTCACCTGAATAGCCGCTCGTCCATCGAACATCACTCCGGATCATTAGCGCGCTGCAACCTGTATGACGAAGAGAAAGGAATACAGGTTAGCAACTGGTTCTAACTGTACAGCGCCGCACTCCACGCTCAACTGCTTACCTCAGTCTTCTCCATCCGGTGCTGCAGCTCCGCAACCGCTATAACCCCTGTGGAGACAGAAAGAGACGTTAAATAGCAAAATAGAGAAAAGGAACACCAAAAAGGCACAGGAAACGAAGAGAAGAAAGAGAGAGAACAAAGACAAAAAGACTCACCTGAACACAATAAGCAGAGTCGGTGTCACAGCCGTTCTGGACCTGACAAAAGGCCACATGGACTAGTGAAGCAACTAGGCCCTCAGAACGCCCACAGTTAACACGAGCCCCTGCACAGAGACGCAGGACGGAGAGCTCAATGCACAAAAAACCAAGGTGAGACATAGCTTCCAAGGGAGGAACTTGGATCAGTGGGAAGTGGAAACCCCCATCACAGGCCCAGTATCTAAACCCTCTGTTCTCCTGTCAAAGGCTCTACCCAACGACCGACATACAAGCCAGCAGAGAGGGGTCCAGGAGAGCGCACGGCCATCCATCCAGTATCGTGTGGCGCCCCCGTGGATACCAGGTGAGCGTAACAGAATGCGAAGCCTCAATTTTAACATCCACCTGAGAATCATGGAAACATCAGAGACTGACCAACTAGCCCAGCTACCGGGAGAATTAAGGGCTGAAGTGCACTGTGCCCGGCAAGAAACCAACGCCCTTAGAAGAGAGTTAATAGTCGCCAAGGACTGTACCAATGAAATAGCCAGGCAATTACTCCAAACGCAGGCTGGTCAGGCTCCGTTGCCAGGAACTATTCCGTCAGTTTCAGCCACGCCCGTCAATCCAGTACAGGTAGTCCTCCCTGGGGCAGTTCCTCTGGCCCCACCAGAACGGTTCACCAGGGACCCAAAAAGGGTAGCATTGTTTATGAACCAGTGACGCCTCCATTTTCTCTGCAGACCCAGAGCCTTTCTGAATGATCAGTCACGGGTTGCCTTCACTCTGTCATATCTGAGTGGTAGTGCCGCGGATTGGTCCATACCATTAGTGAGGCAGGACGATCTTCTCTTGCAAAGAAGCCCTACTGGGAAAGAGAATTAAACTATGGGAAATAGACATAAAATAGGGACCAGGAGGCCCTACTGGGAAATGTACTCACACTACAGGAAAAATACCTAAAATAGGGACCAGTAAGACCTACTGGGAAATGGATTACACTACAGGAACACAAATTAAAATAGGGACCAGTAAGCCATACAGCAAAATGGATTTATACTACAGGAATGAGACCCACAATAGGGATCAGAAAGACCTACTGGGAAACAGACATACACTACAGGAATCGGACCAAAAATTTTGACCAGTAAGCCTTACCGGGAAATGGCTTTCACTTCAGGAACGAGACCTAAAATAGGGACAAGCAAGCCCTACTCGGAAAAAGACTTACATTACAGGAAAGAGAACTAAAATAGGAGAAGGAAGCCCTATTGGGAACTGCACTTACACTACGGAAAATAAACCTGAAATAGGGACCAGAAAGCCTATTGGGAAATAGTTACACTACAGGAAATCGACCAAAAATGCGGACCATGAAGCCCTACTGGGAATGAGACTTACACTACAGGAACAAGACATAAAATAGGGACCAGGAACCTTTAATGGGAAATGGGCTTACTCTACAGGAAATAGACCTGAAATAGGGACCACGAAGCCCTATTGGGAATTGAACTTACACTATGGGAAATAGACCTAATATTGGGACCAGGAAGCTTCACTGGGAAATGGACTCACACTACAAGAACGAGACCTAAAATAGGGACCAGGAATTTTCACTTAGAAATAGACTTACACTGCAGGAACGAGACCTAAAAATGGGACTCGGACGCCCTACAAGTTAATGGACTTACACTAAAATAGGGATCAGGGAGTCCTACTGGCAAATAGATGATCCCTACGGTAAATAGACCATAAATAGGGACCAAAAATCCCTACTGTGAAATAGACTTAGACTTTGGGAAATAGACCTTAAGAGCAGAGAACTATCTCTTGTCATTCAGAAAAAAACTGAAAACCTCTCTTTTCTACCTACACCCTCCCAAATTGCCCAGCCACACTGTCTATACTCTCTACTGCATGTACTTCTCACATTCTCGGCCACTTCTGCGATCCCGCAGAGCTCTGTATATGTATGCATTACCTCATCTGTACAAAAAATGTAAATATTATTTTATTCCTGTAACTAAGCCTTACTCTGTAAGAAGTGCCGCAATGCCCCGAGGCTGTTTGCGCGCTACACAAATGCAAATACATAAATAAATAAATAAATACGGACCAGGAAGGCGCATTGGGAAATAGACTTACACTACAGGAAATAGACCTAAAATAGGGACCAGGAAGCCCTACTGGGAAATGGACTTACACTAGCGGAACAATACCTAAAATAGCGACACTATAGGATTGAGACATTAAATAGGGATCAGGAAGTGTTACTGGAAATGAATTTACACTATGTGAAAAATACATAAAATAGGGACCAGCAAGCCCTACTGGGAAATGGATTACACTGCAGGAAATAGACAGAAAATAAGGACCAGGAAACCCTACTGGGAAATAGAATTACACTTCAGGAATGAGACCTAAAAGAGGGGCCAGGGTTCCCCACTCTGAAATCGACTTACACTATGGGAAATAGACCTCAAAAAAGGACCAGGAAGCCTTACTGGGAAAGTAACTTACACTAAGGGAAATAGACCTTAATAAGGGACCAGGAAACCCTACTGGGAAATGGACTTACACTTCAGGAATGAGACCTAAAAGAGGGGCCAGGGTTCCCCACTGGGAAATCAACTTACACTATGGGAAATTGACCTAAAAAAAGGACCAGTAAGCCCATCTGCGAAAGTAACTTACACTAAGGGAAATATAGACCTTAATAAGGGACCAGAAACCCTATTGGGAAATGGACTTACACTTCAGGAATGAGACCTAAAAGAGGGGCCAGGGTACCCCACTGGGAAATCAACTTACACTATAGGAAATTGACCTAAAAAAAGGACCAGTAAGCCCTACTGGGAAAGTAAATTACACTACAGGAAATAGACCTTAATTAGGGACCAGGAAACCCTACTGGGAAATGGTCTCACACTAGAGGAACAAGACATAAATTAGGGACCAGGGTGCCCTACTGGGAAATCGACTGAACACTATCTGAAATATACCTGAAATAAGGACTAGGAGGCACTACTGGGAAATGGATTACACTACAGAAACGAGACCTAAATTACAGTCCAGGAAGCCCTACTAGGAAATGAACTTACACTACAAGAACGAGACCTAAAATAGGGACCAGGAAGCCCTCTGGGAAATAGACTTACACTACAGGAATGAGACCTAAAAGAGACCAGTAAGCCCTTCTGAGGCATGGATTACACTACAGGATAGAGACCTACAATAGGGACCAGGAAGGCCGACTGAGAAACAGACTTACACTACAGGAACAAGACGTAAAATAGTGACCAGGGAGCCCTACTGGGAAATGGATTTACACTATAGGATTCAGACATTAAATAGGGATCAGGAAGTAAAACTGGAAATTAATTTACACTACAGGAAACAGGTCGGAAATAAGGACCAGTAAGCCCTACTGGGAAATGGACTTACACTTCAGGAATGAGACCTAAAGTCGGGACCAGGGTCCCTACTGAGAAATCAACTTGCACTATGGGAAATAGACCTTAATTAAGGACGAGGAAGCCCTACTGGGAAATCGGCTTACACTATCTGAAAAATACCTAAAATAAGGACTAGGAGACACCACTGGGAAATAAACTCACAGTACAGGTAATAGACTTAAACTAGGGACTAGTAATCCCTACTGGGAAATGGATTACACTACAGGAACAAGACCTAAAATAAGGAACAGTAAGCCCTACTGGGAAATGGACTTACACTACAGGAAATAGACCTAATGCAAGGACTAGTAAGCCCTACTGGGACATGGATAACACTGCAGGAACGAGATCCAAAATAGGGACCAGGAAGGCCTACTGGGAAATGGACTTAAACTAGAGGAACAAGACTAAAAATACGTACCAGGATGCTCTATTAAAAAATGGATTAGACTACAGGAAAGATACCTAAAATAATGACGATTAAGCCCTACTGCGAAATGCACTTGCACTACAGGAAACAGACCATAAATAGGGACCAGGAAACCCTACTGGGAAATGTACTACACTACAGGAAACAGACCATAAATAGGGACCAGGAAACCCTACTGGGAAATGTACTACACTACAGGAAGGAGACCTAAAATAGGGACCTGGAAACGCTACTGGGATATGAACTTACACTACAGTAAATAGACCTTAAATGGGGACCAGAAAACCCTACTAGGAAATGGATTTACACTAGATGAACAATACCTAAAATAGCAAGCAGAAAGCCCTACTGGGAAATGGATTTACACTAAAGGAACAATACCTAAAATAACGACACTATAGGATTGAGACATTAAATAGGGATCAGGAAGTATTACTGGAAATAAATGTACACTATGGGAAAAATACATAAAATAGGGACCAGTAAACCCTACTGGGAAATGGACTTACACTAGAGGAACAATACCTAACATATCAACACTATAGGATTGAGACATTAAATAGGGATCAGGAAGTATTACTGGAAATGAATTTACACTATGTGAAAAATACATAAAATAACGACCAGTAAGCCCTACTGTGAAATGGATTACACTGCAGGAAATAGACCGAAAATAAGGCCCAGAAAACCCTACTGGGAAATGGGTTTACACATCAGGAATGAGACCTAAAATCGGGACCAGGGTTCCGCACTGGGAAATCGACTTATTCTATCGGAAATAGACCTCAGAAAAGGACTAGGAAGCCCTACTGGGAAAGTAACTTACACTAAGGGAAATAGACCTTAATAAGGGACCAGGAAACCCTACTGGGAAATAAACTTACACTACAGGAACAATACCTAAAATAGGTACCAGTAAGCCCTACTGGGAAATCGATTAGACTACAGGAATGATACCTAAAATCGTGACCAGTAAGCCCTACAGCAAAATGGACTTGAACTACAGGAAACAGACCATAAATAGGGACCAGGAAACCCTACTGGGAAATGTATTACACTACAGGAACGAGACCTAAAATAGGTACCTGGAAGTGCTACTGCAAAAGTAAATTACTGTACGGGAAATAGTCCTTAATTAGGGACCAGGAAACCCTACTGGGAAATGGTCTCACACTAGAGGAACAAGACCTAAATTAGGGACCAGGGTGCCCTACTTGGAAATCAATTTACACTATCTGAAATATACCTAAAGTAAGGACTAGGAGGCACTACTGGCAAATAAACATACACTACAGGAATGAGAACTAAAATAGGGACCAGGAAGCACCACTGGGATATGGATTACACTACAAGAACAAGACCTAAAATAGGGACCAGGAAGCCCTACTGGTAAAAGACTTACACTAAAGGAAATAGACCTAACATAGGGAACAGGAACCCCTACTGTGAAAAAGATTTATACTACAGGAATGAGACCTAAAGGAGGGACCAGGGCTCCCCACTGGTAAATGGACTTACACTACATGAACAAGACATAAAATAGGTACCAGGTAGCCCTCCTCGGAAATAGTCTTACGCTTATAATACTACAGGATTGAGACATAAAATACGGACCACAAAGCCTTATTGGAAAGGGGATTAGCACTATGGGAATTATAACTGGAAATAGACATAATATACAGTAAATAGACAAGGAATGTGGGAAATGGACCTTAAATATGGGAACTAGACCTGAAATATATGGAAATAGACCTGATATGCAGGGAATAGACCTACAATACAGTAAATAGACATGAAATGTGGGAAATAGACCTTAAATATGAGAGCTAGACCAGAAATATAGGGAAATAGACCTGATATACAGGGAATAGACCTATGATACGGTAAATAGACATGAAATGTGGGGAATAGACTTTAAATATGGGAACTAGATGTGAAATATAGGGAAATAAACCTGATATACAGGGAATAGACCTAAGATATGGTAAATAGACATGACATGTTGGAAATAAACATAAATAAGGGGACTGTCAGGGAAACTTTTCATAAATGTGCCAAATTCCCTCTGCCTTAGGGCCTGTCATGACCCATATCCCTGATTCCCTCAGATGCAACAGCCCCCCTGACAGCAGGGGAGCTACAGTCCTCCACAGTGGCTCCAAGGGTCTTAAAAGTCCATCAGCAGAAGACATGGCGCCAGGCTCATTATCAAGAATACGGCAAGTACCCATTTTGGGCCTTAATTGAACATGGAGGTCTATTACACAGCTCAGTTCCATGGAAAGAGCAGTGCAGACAGTGTTTTGGGTGTGGCTGGATCATCAGGTGTGGTTGGCTATATAAGCCACGCCCAAACTGGGTTTCACGCTTCGCGTTATTCTGCACTCCTGCAGCGTAACGCTCACCGTGTCCAGCTCATCTGCTTCTCCCGGCGGTTTAGACCTGAAGCCATCGACCTGGATCCCTCCGGCTACCTGAAACAACAAAAACAGTGTTAACAAAGAACATTTATCTGTGAGTAGCAGCTCCTACATCAATCCACGCTTGGTGGTCTCACCCATCTCCGTATTGCATCGCGATCTGTAGAGGAAAAGAAAAGGACAGCATTAGCAATAACTCGTACCTGGCAATCCGCGGGTCCTGACATCGCGCTGCGCTTCGCCCCTCTTCCCATTCTGGATTGCATTGTAACCTGCAAAGGCTAAGAAGAGACAAGCGCAATACCAATAAACACTCACCTAAATAGCCGCTCGTCCATCGAACATCACTCCGGATCATTAGTGCGCTGCAACCTGTATGACGAAGAGAAAGGAATACAGGTTAGCAACTGGTTCTAACTGTACAGCGCCGCGCTCCGTGCTCAACTGCTTACCTCAGTCTTCTCCATCCGGTGCTGCAGCTCCGCAACCGCTATAACCCCTGTGGAGACAGAAAGAGACGTTAAATAGCAAAATAGAGAAAAGGAACACCAAAAAGGCACAGGAAACGAAGAGAAGAAAGAGAGAGAACAAAGACAAAAAGACTCACCTGAACACAATAAGCAGAGTCGGTGTCACAGCCGGTCTGGACCCGACAAAAGGCCACATGGACTAGTGAAGCAACTAGGCCCTCAGAACGCCCACAGTTAACACAAGCCCCTGCACAGAGACGCAGGACGGAGAGCTCAATGCACAAAAAACCAAGGTGAGACATAGCTTCCAAGGGAGGAACTTGGATCAGTGGGAAGTGGAAACCCCCATCACAGGCCCAGTATCTAAACCCTCTGTTCTCCTGTCAAAGGCTCTACCCAACGACTGACATACAAGCCAGCAGAGAGGGGTCCAGGACAGCGCACGGCCATCCATCCAGTATCGTGTGGCGCCCCCGTGGATACCAGGTGAGCGTAACAGAATGCGAAGCCTCAATTTCAACATCCACCTGAGAATCATGGAAACATCAGAGACTGACCAACTAGCCCAGCTACTGGGAGAATTAAGGGCTGAAGTGCACTGTGCCCGGCAAGAAACCAACGCCCTTAGAAGAGAGTTAATAGTCGCCAAGGACTGTACCAATGAAATAGCCAGGCAATTACTCCAAACGCAGGCTGGTCAGGCTCCGTTGCCAGGAACTATTCCGTCAGTTTCAGCCACGCCCGTCAATCCAGTACAGGTAGTCCTCCCTGGGGCAGTTCCTCTGGCCCCACCAGAACGGTTCACCAGGGACCCAAAAAGGGTAGCATTGTTTATGAACCAGTGACGCCTCCATTTTCTCTGCAGACCCAGAGCCTTTCTGAATGATCAGTCACGGGTTGCCTTCGCTCTGTCATATCTGAGTGGTAGTGCCGCGGATTGGTCCATACCATTAGTGAGGCAGGACGATCTTCTCTTGCAAAATTTCGGAGGGTTCCAACAGGAGATGGAGAAGCTGTTCTCCCGACACACCCAGGGCCAAGCTCTGTATAACAAACTTCTGTCTATCCGCCAAGACAACCAAGACTTGATGACATATATCTCCACCTTTAACAGATTCGTTGTTGAAACCAGGTGGCCTGAGGAGAAAAGAACCATGTTATTCTATTGAGGTTTACAGGGGGAATCGAAAGATGTCCTAGCCCAGATGGTAGACCAGCCAAGAGACTGTGCTGAATTCATCAACCTAGTTGTGCAGCTCGACTACAGACTACAAGATCGAAAGACAGACCAAGCTAGAACAGATAATCTTACTGTGTTTGTACGCCCTAAGGAGAATATTCTGCGTGCATCAGAAAACACTTCTGAACCCATGCAAATCAGTGGGGTACATGGTCCATTGACCAAAGCCGAAAGAGACAAGAGAAGGCAACAGCAAAACTGCCTATAATGCGGGAAGTCCAGTCATTTCCTCAGTGAGTGTCCAGTTAAGCCTCCTATGAGAATAGTCGGTGTTACAGAAAAAGAAGGAGGAGAACATGAGTCGGAAAACTTCCAGGCCTGGCAAGCGTATAGGTCAGTTTGTCGAGCGATAGGAAAGAGCCACAGACCTCGCGCCTTGCCCTGCCTGTGATTTTGATCAGTCACCAACAACCATCTCGGATGCATGCCGTGGAGGCTTATATAGACAGCAGAGATGTTGGTAACTACATAAACCAAGGACAGGCAACAAGGATGGGCTTCCCCTTTGTCAGAAAACGACAACTGAGAAGGTCAACACTGTCGATTGTACGGAGATAGCTTCTGGTCCTGTAACTCAAAGCACAGTGGAATTGATCCTCCTGTGCCAAGACGGACAGCGGGAAGCCATTGCCTTCAACGTTATCAAGGCCCCTCAGTTCTTTGGGGATGCTGTGGTTGGTGGCTCACAATCCTAGCATTGATTGGCCTGCAAAGAAATTGGCTTTCTCCAATGAGTGTGCTCATGCCTGCTGCCAAGTGGAGGTACCAATGTCTGATCCATCGACACCAGTTCAAGGAAAAGAGGCAGTGGTTCTAGGTGTAATGGTTATGTTACCCAGTGAATACCAAGACTTCCAAGATGTTTTCCAGAAGGAACAGGCTAATACCCTACCCCCTCACAGGCCATATGATTGTCAGATCGACCTTGTACCCGGTGCGCAAATCCCATGTAGTCGCATTTATGCGCTCACTGAACCAGAAAACCTCCATCTGAAATCATACCTGGACCAATATCTAGCAAATGGTTTCATCTGCCTGTCTAAATCCCTGGCAGCCTCACCACTATTCTTCTTACCCAAGAAGGAGGGGGACTTGAGGATGTGCATCAATTACCGTGCACTAAATCAAGTAACAGTGAAGAACCGCTATCCTCTACCTCTTATCCGGAACTGCTGGCTCAAGTCAAAGATGCCCAAATCTACACCAAATTGGACCTCAGGGGGGCATACCACCTTGTGTGTGTAAAGAAAGGAGACAAATGGAAGACTGCCTTTCACACCAAGTATGGGCTGTACGAATATCAGGTGATGCCTTTTGGCCTTTGCAATGCTCCTGCCGTGTTTCAGTACTTCATGAACGATGTATTGTGGGAGTTGATCGACATATGTGCCCTAGTTTATATTGACGATACCTTAGTGTACTCCACTTCCAAACAAGATCATGTGAGGTACCTTCGCTCAGTCCTTGCAAAACTCTGACAGCACCACCTATACGCCAAAATTGAGAAATGTTCCTTCCATGTCACTGAAGTCGAGGTCCTTGGTTTCATCCTCACTCCCAGAGGCGTCCGACTGGATATGCACAAGATAGATGCCATCCTCAATTGGCCGTCACCGTCTTCAGTCAAAGGTGTCCAGAGTATGCTTGGTTTTGCGAACTTCTACTGCCGATTCATCCTGGATTTCTTGCAGATTGTGCACCTGATCACTTCTTTATTACAAAAGAAGAACAAGCATTTCCAGTGGACAGAAAAGGCAATAAAGGCCTTTCAGGAACTTAAGAGAAGGTTTACCTCAGCCCCGGGTTTGCAACACCCCCGCCCGAACTCCTGTATTTAGTGGAAACAGACGCCTCCACCATGGCGATGGGGGCTGTTCTTTCCCAAAGGGATCCAGGAACCGGCCAATTACATCCTGTGGCCTTTTGGTCACATAACTTTTCCGCACCTGAGCTTAATTATGTAATAACAGACAAGAAACTCCTAGTGATTAAGGCAGCCTTTAAGGCTTGGAGACATTACCTCTTGGGCGCAAGACATACCATCACTGTAATCACCGACCATCGGAACTTACAATACCTCAAGACGGCAAAGGCTCAATCCTCTCATCAACTCCGATGGGCCTTATTCTTTGAAGAGTATGATTACATAATCACCTATCGACCTGGAGTTCAAAACGGAAAGGCAGATGTGCTATCCCGCAATGGGAGTTGATGAGAACGCATACTCAACCCCAGACCCCGTAGCCATCATTCTGGGTGAAAAATTACTAGGACTCACAACCACGTTATCCTTGGACGAACTCAAAAAGGAAATTCAGCTCCTAATGAACACCAACGCATTACAGGACTGGGCCGCTCTAAGTGAACATCACACAACCAAGGACCAACTCCCATATTTCAAAGGACGTTTATATCTACCGAATAAGGCATTACAAGAACAAGTCATCTCAGGTTATCACAACTCCCTGATGGAAGTATATCCAGGTATTGCCAAAACTCTAGCCAAAGTGAAAAGACATTACTGGTGGCCATTCTGGCAAAAGGACATTACACAGTTTATTCTATCATGTGGCATCTGTGCACAGAATAAATCCCAGAAGCAAAGACCTGCAGGCCTTCTTCAGCTGCTGGAAATTCCACCGGCACCTTGGCAAATTTCTCCCTCGATTTCATCACTGACCTACCCAACTGCCAAGGATTCAACAATATTTTGGTGGTAGTTGACCGCTTTTCAAAAATGGCCCATTTAATTCCGCTTAAGTGGCTACCAAACACATCCAGTCTGGCAAAGGTATTTCTAGAACAAATTGTGCAACTACACGGATTCCCCTCTGTCCTGATTTCAGACCGAGGCAGTCAGTTTGTGTCTAACTTCTGGAAGAAGAGTTGTGCAATTGCCCAAATTGATAACTAGTCACCATCCCCAAACTGATGGTCAAACAGAGCGGACAAATCCGACACTAGAGCAATAACTAAGGTGCATGTTACATCAAGTGGAAGAAGGTTGGAAGGATGATTGCCAAATATGCCTACAAAAATTTGTTGCACACCAGCACTGGACAGAGTCCATTCTATACCATGTATGGAAGGCATCCACGTACTTCTGAGTTTGACTCCCCCATGACCTTGGAAATGCCCGCAGTAAAGACTTTACACACAACTATCACTCAGACCTTCAAAAGGGTTGCAGAACACTTGATTCAAGCCAAAGAAAGACAGAAAAGGTTCTCTGACCTACACCGACAAAGAGCCCCAGCCAACCAGGTTGGAGATGAAGTCTGGTTGGCATCTTGGCATGTGCCCATAAGAGGAACTCGAACATTTCATCCCAGGTACATGGGGCCTTATACCATCAAAGCTGTCATAAACCCTATGGCAGTGAAACTAGCAATACCACTAAACATGCAGATCCATCCTGTGTTCCACGTCTCCCTCCTAAAGCCTGTTCAACCTGGAACCTGGGTTAAGGCACCACCAAATCCGGTACTGGTTAAGATAAAGACATTCCAGACTCGAAAATCACCAGGTCCAAGTTATATTATTTAGTGGACTGGAAAGGGTACGGTCTTCAAGACAGGACATGGGAGCCTAGCGAGCACATTCATGCACCACGCCTGGTTAAATGCTTTCATCTGAACCATCCAACCAAACTGGGGCCAGTCGGAAGGCATACCATGAGAGGGGCCTTAGGGGAGAGTGCTTACATGACCCATATCCCTGACTCCCTCAGATTGAACAGCCCCCTGAGAGCCGGGGTGCTACAGTCCCCCACAGTGGCTCCAAGGGTCTTAAAAGTTCATCAGCAGAAGACATGGAGTTAGTCCTGGCGCCTTTGATGCTAGGCTCCTTATCAAGAATAAGGCAAGTACCCATTTTGGGCCTTAATTCAACATGGAGGTCCATTACACAGCTCAGTTCCATGAACCGAGCTGTGCAGACTAGTGTTTTGGGTGTGGTTGGATCATCAGGTGTGGCTGGCTATATAAGCCATACCCGAACTGGGTTTCATGCTTCGCGTTATTCTGCACTCCTGCAGCGTAACACTCAGCGTGTCCAGCTCCAGCCCGTCTGCTTCTCCTGGTGGCTTGAACCTGAAGTCATCGACCCAGATCCCACCGGCTACCTGAAAGAACAAGAAAAGTGTTAACAAAGAACATTTACCTTTGAGTAGCAGATCCTACATCCATCCGCGCTTGGTGGTCTCGCTCATATCCGGATTGCACCGCGACCTGTAGCGGAAAAGAGAAGGACAGCATTAGCAATAACTCGTACCTGGCAATCAGCGGGCCCTGACATTGTGCTGCGCTTTGGCCCTCTTCCCATTCTGGATTGCATTGTAACCTGCAAAGGCTAAGAAGAAACAAGCGCAATACCAATAAACACTCACCTGAATAGCCGCTCGTCCATCGAACATCACTCCGGATCATTAGCGCGCTGCAACCTGTATGACGAAGAGAAAGGAATACAGGTTAGCAACTGGTTCTAACTGTACAGCGCTGCGCTCCGTGCTCTTCTGCATACCTCAGTCTTCTCCATCCGGCGCTGCAGCTCTGCAACCGCTATAACCCCTGTGGAGACAGAAAGAGACGTTAAATAGAAAAACAGAGAAAAGGAACACCGAAAAGGCACAGGAAACGAAGAGAAGAAAGAGAGAGAAAAAAAGACATAAAGTCTCACCTCACCACAATAAGCAGAGTCGGTGTCTCATAGCCGGTCTGGAACCGACACAAGGGCACATGGACCAGTGAAGCAACTAGGCCCTCAGAACGCCCACAGCTAACACGCGCCCCTGCACAGAGATGCAGGACGGAGAGCTCAATGCACAAAAAACCAAGGTGAGACATAGCCTCCAACGGAGGGACTTGGATCAGTGGGAGGTGGGAGCCCTCCCATCACAGGCCTAGTATCTAAATCCTCTGTTCTCCTGTCACAGGCTCTACCCAACGACCGACATACAAACCAGCAGAGAGGGGTCCAGGACAGCGCACGGCCATCCATCCAGTATCTTGTGGCGCCCACGCGGATACCAGGTGAGCGTAACAGGTCCTCCAGCTCTTTTGGGACTTTGAACTTTTCATTTCAGTGTGTTTTCTGTGTTTATTTCTTTTGGTTATGGAGTTTTAGACAACTCCATCAGGCATCATCTTGTCATGTGTGTCACACAGCACCCTCATTGGAGTGACACAGGGAAGCCTTACAGTGTCTCCTAAGGGTTAAATACGTTCTCGGGATCAGCTACTGTTTCCCAGAGGAAGTAAAGTTAAATTGACTTTGCTAGTCTTTTTAAATTCCTAGACCCAGCACATCCTGTCTTACAACAGAGTGCTGGAGGGGTTACCTAGTATCCCCTGTGTCTATATACTCATGTAGCAGTCAAATGCTACCCTTTCCTTTCGAAATGGCTGGTGACAGACGTTTTACAAGGAACTACCATGATTTTTCCCGACCGCGAACACCGGTAGCTAAAAATCGCAGGAGCCATGTTTTTCAAGATGGTGTCTGAGCCCCCTTTGTTTAAACAGGTACCGGTTTTTCTTTTTTTGCTTTTTTTTTTTTGGAAAACTCCTTCGAGTGTCTGTGTCTGCGTGCCAAACCTGGTTTGGTCCCTTTGTTCCTCCGCCTTTGGCGGGCATCAGGACTGAATATCACCTCTGGCGCCTGAGTGTCTGGGGTGGGCAGGAAGTGAGGGAGTTGCCTGAAACTTCCTGTGCTTATTCTCCTAGGAGACCTAAATGCACTCTGGCATGATTAGATGGCTGACTGTCCAGCAAGGACAGCCACCCTGCTGGGTGAGTGGTAGCTAGGCTGGAATTAATGGGAGGAAACTGGATAAAAGGCAAGTTCAATGCTTGGAAGGCAGAGACGACCACTGGAACGAAAGAACCAAAGACGAGCTTGAAAAGTGTTAGGGAGAATTCTCCAGAATGGCTAATTTCCCTTACCTACTGAACCCCTCATCAGCTTTGCTAGATTTCTAGGATTTCTTTTTTTCACCTGGTAAGAGTGTGAGCCTTTTTTCACAATCGTACATGTGTTTTGGGCTATGTGTGTCCATTTCTGTGTTCATAGACTGTGGAGTCTCACCTACTCCATAGGCATTATCTTTTTACTGTGTGTCACACAGCACCTTTAGTGCAGTGACACAGGGTTGTATTTTAGACTTCCCACTTTAAACTCCATTTTTGGGACTGACTACTGTCTCCCAGAACAGGTAAATTTGCCATTGACTTTATTTGTCTTTTTAAAAACACAGAAACTGTACAAACTATCTTCCATAGAGTGCTGGAAAGGGTTAATAGTTATCCCTTTTTGTCTGTTTCTCATGGAACATTATTTGTTTCCATTTCCTTAAAGACTTGGCTGGTGGCAGTGCTATCTACCATTTTTTTCCTACCGCGGAGTATGAAAATAGCCTTGGTACTGTTTGAAGCTATGTTGGTAGCCTTGAACTTTACTCCGCTGGACCCCTTTTAATTTTATTTGGTTCCGGCTGGGTTTATTTGCCATGTCTTTTTGTTAAGGTCTTTCTCATGTTTCACTATGCGCGCCAAACCATGTTTGGTTCCTTTGTTTTCCATCCTTTGGCGGGCTTCTGTGAGGGAGGGGTTTAAGGACCCCTACACAGGGTTCCCTTGGAAACCCAAGTCACACTCTCGTTTCTCTTGTTTGATTGGCTAGGTGACTGTCCTGCCAGGACAACCACCCTGCTGTGTGATTGACAGCCAGGCTGTGTGAATGGGGGAAAACTGCATAAAAAACATGTCTCTGGGACTTGGAAGGCAGAGTCGCCACTGGATCGAGAGAACTGAAGAGAAGCTGAAAGAAGAGAACCACTACCACGACTGAACCACCCAGAGAAGCCCTGCTGCGGGTCCGAATCTCCAAACTTCGACGACAGAGAAGATCTTCAAGGAATCTTCTTCCCTTGAGCTGGTGGGACCAACCAGTTCGTCAAACACAAAGCAAGGCCTCCCTCTCCTGGTCGAATTTGCTTTGCACAGCTGCAGTGAACCGGATAGACAGGAGGCTCGGACCCTGTTTGGGTATTAAGGGGAGCACCTTTTATTTGTTGCTTGCTCTGCTGCTGGTTTCTTCCCTGGGCAGTGCAGGACCCTCCAGTCTTCTTCCGTCTTGTCAGTCCGACATTCGCTTCAGGAACCGTGAGCCTGCAGGACCTGCCAGGAACTTCTGTCTCAGCAACAGCATTCTTCTACTAATGAGGTACTGTTCAAATCTGGTTGTTCGTTCTGTCCGACCTCGGTGAAAGTGTGTGAAATCTTTCACTAATCCAAGGGCTTGTCCTTCTCTACTCTTTTAAATAACTTTTCTTCCGACCAACTTCGTTTCTAACTCTTGGCAAAGATGTTACTGCGAACTACTCTGAACTGTGTGATCCTGAGCAAAGACTTTGACCCATTAATATTGGCCCAGGCCTATTGATTTGAATCCTCATTGTAGTAATCCTTTTCTAGATTGCCTGACTATTTACTCGTCGGTGATGATTGATTGTTGATAACCTTGTCTTTCCCTCCCTTTTTAAATTGTTAGAGTGATTTTGCTCACACTTCATTTTGAGCTTAACCTGTCCAGAATTCATTGGGTGTGGTGTGGTGTATTAAGATTGTAATTTTTCTGCTGCTTTACTTTAGTTAATTGTTTTACAACTGATGTGTAATTGAATACATATTCTTTTACTCAAGAACCTTGAGTCCGTGTTTGTTTGAACCATAGTAATTGCTGTCCTTGGTGTAACTTCTGATACTGCTCACTTTACTCTTGAGATAAGTCTGGCTGCTCAGCCATCGCTACTAGTTTACTGTGTTGTACAGGCTTATACCAAAGGTGAATTTGTACTTGCACTTGTAGTCTTAAATGTGTGTGGTGTTCCCAAAGGGTACTGCATATGATTCTGCCTAACACTAGGCCTGTGATATAAGGAAATAGACCAGATATACAGGGAATAGACCTAAGATACAGTAAATAGACATGAAATGTGGGAATATAGTAAATAGACATGCAATGTGGGAATTAGAACTGATATACAGTGAATAGATCTAAGATACGGTAAATAGACATGAAATGTGAGAAATAAACCTTAAATATGGGAGCTAGACCTGAAATATAAGTAAATAGACCTGATCTACAGGGAATAAACCTAAGATGCAGTAAATGGCCATGAAATGTGGGACAAATATCTGATATACTGGGAATAGACCTAAGATACGGTAAGTAGACATGAACTGTGGGAAAAAGACCTGATATACAGGGAATAGACCTAAGATATGGTAAATAGACGTGAACTGTGGGAAATAGATCTTAAATATGGGAACTAGAGCTGAAATATAAGTAAATAGACCTGATATACAGGGAATAGACCTAATATATGGTAAATAGACATGAACTTTACTTTACTTGACATTATTACATTTATTTAGGGCGGCCATGGACCATAAGGCGTGAAGGCGCTACAAGACATATACCAACAAATAACAAAGATCATGTTAAATACATGTGTAAATGCTAAAAAGAGATGTACTCGTCAGATAAAAACAATGCGTGAGTTATTTAAAAAGGTGAGACTTCAAACTCTTTTTAAAGATCTCAAGTGACTCAATGCATCTCATGTCCAAGGGGAGTGCATTCCAAACCTTCGGTCCAATAGAGGAGAAGGCTGAGTTGGCCACTTTAATAGTTCGACATTTCGGTACCAATAATAGGTGCTGATTATTAGATCTTAATGTTCTGGTGTTTGTTCTCATGATAAGGAGCTGTTGTAGGTATTCAGGCATATTGCCAAGTCTACATTTTTTCACTAGGGTCAGAGTCCTGAATAGGATTCTGGACTCTACGGGCAGCCAGTGGAGATTGCGTCTTGCGGTCATGACATGGTCTCTATATTTAAGCTTCATGACAGTTCTGATTGCCCCATGTTGGCATACTTGCAGTCGGTTGCAATCAGTCTTATTGAGTCCCATGAGGAGACTTGAGCAGTAATCTATTTTGGATCCTATCATCACTCTTGCGATGGTCTCTACGTGGTCTTGGGATATGAGGGGCCTTAGATGCACTTAACGTTTAATGTAATAGGCACATGATGATACCAAACTGCTGACGTATTGTTCCATCGTCAGACTTTGGTCAAAGGTCACCCCTAATGTTTTCACTTTTTTGAGTGGCATGATAGTTTCATCTCCCAATTGAAAACTATCATACTGTGTTCCAAATTTGTTTAGAGTGTGAGAAGATCCTATAACAAACAGCTCAGTTTTTGATTTGTTCAAGGCCAGCTTGTTATGGACCATCCAAGATTCAATTAAGGCAAAGACTCTATTGATGGCAGGTTCATCTATGCTATGTGAGCCAGAGCGTGGGATGACACATTGAGTGTCATCCGCGTAATTGGTAAATATTATGTTCTCATGGTCAAGCATTGCAAATAGAGGGGCTGTGAAAATGTTGTAGAAACAGGGAGAGGTGCAAGCACCCTGAGGTACGCCACAAGTGATCGTAATGGGTCCAGATTCTGCCGTGCTGCAGAAAACCCTACTATCACGCAAGAGGAGAGAAATGTACGACTTTGTGCAACCTGGTGGCCATGATATCATGGTCCACCAGGTTGAACGCCGCAGAGAGATCAAAAAGCATAAGTAGTGAGGCTTTATTACGATCCATGCGGGACATAAGCTTGGACTTAAGTTCTAGAAGTGCAGTCTCAGTTCCAAAGCCAACCCGGAAACCAGACTGATGGTCATTTAGAATTGGATATTTCTTTAGGTGATCTGCGATTTGTATGTAGGCCACGCGATCAAGGATTTTTAGTCGAAACGCTGTTTTAGTGATAGGCCAATAGCTATTTGGAGCATCGATTGAGAGGCCAAGCTTTTTCAGAATGGGCATGACCCAGCCCTTCTTAAGATCATGTGGGACCATACCAGAAATAAACTTTTGTATTTGCATTGAGACAGGAGAGTAGGAAAGCAGAGAGGTTTTTCACAAAGTCTACAACTATATTAGGTGGTTTATATATGAGGAGTATGTTGAGGGTGTTCTCCGGATTGAAGCTAGTTTTAATACAGAAGGAGTCAAAGCCTTCCATCACAAATGCCCTACTTTGCCAGATATTAAACGTTAACCTGTGTATGAGGGCAACACCCCCTCCCCTTCCTTCTCTCCTGTCACATCTAATCATCCCATGACCAGATTAAGAGAGGGGCCTGCTGCTGTATGGGCCCATTATGCTCTTCAATATGTGTTGCAATCTCCAGGGCATGTTTTACTAGCGATCTGGTATTTATAAGGAGGAATTTAATGGAGGAATGGGGAGTGAGGGGTTTATTACGTATAGAATTAGAGATATGATCTTCTTTTAGAGGAAGGCTATTATCTGTATCCGTGAGAGGGTCAGGTATAAGGAAGTTGTTAGTGATGGATAAAACAATATCAGGTGAGCTGGGTTGGGTAAGAGTAGCGAGCTCAGGCTTGTAGGTAGACCATGAAGTAATCTGGTCATCACTATCTTCTAGTGCAAGCAGGTTATTTATGTCCTCTAATGCCGTTTTAAGTCTGCTAGTTGTTTTACTAATATGATCTGTTATAATCTGTTGTTTCATTATTGTACCTTTAGCTGCTTCAAGTGCAGCAAGGACGTCCTGCAACCCCATATTCCGCTCGGAGTCCGGGAGATGTAAAGAGAGTGGCAGCACAGCACAACGCAGCTGGACGAGGACTGACGCTGACTGGTTTAAAATGTGGGAAATAGACCTTAGATATGGCAGCTAGACGAGAAATATGGGGAAATAGACTTGATATACAGGGAACAGACCTAAGATACGGTAAAGAGACATTGAATGTGGGAAATAGACAAATACAGGAACTAGACCAGAAATATAGGGAAATGAACCCAATGTACAGGAAATAGACCTAAGATACGGTAAATAGACATGAAATGTGGGAAATAGAGCTTAAATATGGGAACTACACCTTAAATATAGGGGAATAGACCTCATATACAGTAAACAGACATGAAATGTGGGAAATAAACCTTAAATATGGAAACTAGACCTGAAATACAGGGAAATAGACCTGATATACAGGGAATATACCTAAGATATGGTAAATAGACATGAAATGTGGGAAGTAGACCTGATATACAGATAATAGACCTAAGATACGGTAAATAGACAAGAGTTTGGAAGCTGAGGTTGGAAGCCGTATGTGGCAGTCCGTGGAAGCACGGGGAGCGGAGGCTTTCCCTGCCCTCCCGGACATGGAGGAGGTTGGGCGGTCCCTGAGAAGCAGTCGATCGAGTCGAGATGACCCAGTCCTGGACTTGAGAAGTCCCCTGAAAAAACCTACACGCCAGCGTCGACCTGTTCCTACATCATCTGCATCATCCGCAATAGCGGCGACAACACAAGAACTCTCAGGTATGAGCCTGCGTGACTCAAAACGTTTGGAAACAAGCTCAAATATTGATGTAATTAGGGGTATGCCCCAACCCATGCCATCTTTTCCGCAAAACCAACGGGCAGACTCCCAGAAGGAGAAAACCGATGCGCTGACCGCTTTGGAGCAAGAACTCCCCTTTTCACCCCCCATTGCCGACAAGCCCCGTGTGCCCTACTTACCGGACAGGGAAGAGGTGGCGAACGGGGCTCAAAATGACGGGTTATTCGAGGCTGAGCCATCCCAGCATTTGCAGTCCTCGAGTCCCTGTCAGGAAGTCGAAGTTCCCGGGATGTCAGTGGGATTGGAGGTGGGTGAGGTGGGGGGCGGGGAAAGTGAATCGAAACTGGAGGACTTGGCGGGTAGAACAAAGGCGGCCACCGGCAGAGAAGTGTTCGCGCTGCAGGCGAGCCCCGCAGGACTCGAAACAGATGCTGTGGGTTGGTTAACCCTGTGCACTGCCTTTGGTGCAGAGTTGCCCGCCAGTCGGAACGTAACATGCTGGGAGGAGTCCAGAGAGGCTCTTCAGGACGAACAAGGGGAGACAACAGTGAAAGAAAACACAAACTCCATAATAAACATTGCCATAGAGATCTACTCTCCAAGGGCCTGTCCCGACCTGAAGAGTCCGGACACTATGACAGAAATGGATAAATCTTTTTTAGAAGAAAGCATGGATTTAGGGGAGGGTCTAATAGTGGAAACAGCAATCTCAGAATTGAGGATTGAACTTGGTGACAGCTATCCTCAAAACCACGATTCCCTGCCCGCATGCAATGAACAAAAAACAATATGTAATTCGAAGAGTCCAAATACAACGATCGTCCTTGTCGAATCTTTTATAGAAGAAAACAAGAAGTTCCAGGAGACTGACAAAGAGGAGCTAATGACTACAGAAAAGGGGGTTAATTTCGGTGATAATGATCCTGAAAATTCTTGCCATTCACCAGCACATAACGAACTTCAAGGGGCAAGGGATGGGATAATACCCAGGAAATTGCCACCAAAAAATTCCCCAAAGAAACTAGGAAATAAACAAAGAGGCAGTAAGCCAAAGTCATTAACATTTAAGGGGAAAATGCCTTGGAAAAACACCTCAGATGTACTAACTAAAAGAGCTCTGAGGAGAGCAATACCTAGACAAAAAGCAAACACTCTCCATGCTAATTCAGTAGCAAGATTTAAAAAAAAAACATTGATGGAAGAACATCGTCAAATGGAAGAATTGTCAGATGCTGAGTTGTTGGAGGGTGATATTTCCCATAAAAGCGACAGATTACAAGAACAGAGGTTTGTATGGTCAGGGATGAGGACGGACTCTCCACGAGCAGTCCTAAAAACAGGAATTTGATATTTTAAAGACCCAGATTTACAGGGGAAGCAGGTTGTCCCGAGCCTGCCCCTACAAAACAGCACACAATCAGAGAAAATACATGAAACCACTAGCGATATTTCAGGGGAAAGCCAGAAGCAACAGGCAAAAGGGTGTTCCTCCATACCAGAGGTAGTCAATATATTTGACAGTAATAAGGAGGTTTATCCATGCGCATTGAAGGAGTCCAGCGGGACGTCAGCGCAGGAAACAGACCCAGTACGAGATGAAAGGCTCACAAGGGACTCATTAAAAGAGAGCTTACCTGTAGATCTTCAACCGTGAGAAGTGACAATGAGAATGGATTAACAACAAAAAAAACAGACATTTTTGCAATAATGTCAGCGATAAATATTGCAATGAACCCATTCTGCAAATTGTATGAATCCATACATGATACCTTAAAGGACCAGCTAGCTCTGGTAGCAATGCTCCACACGAAAATGATCTATGTTGAAGGTTTCATTACGACTATGGAACTAAGGTGGGGATCTCCACACTCTGAACAGTTTATTGAACAGAGAACCCAGACAACAAAATAAAACAGAAGCGGCGAATAATACCAAGCAAATTAATTCAACCGCTACGCAGACCGAGGACACAGCAAAAGCAGTCAGGAAAGAGTCGGACGGAAAACAGTTGGGTGAAACGCAAATGATAAAAGAAAATGAGATCACCCCTTGGTATGTCCGAGAAGAACATAAGAAAGGCCCCCAATTAAAAGCACAAAATCAACAAGGGGGTAAACGGCAGGTTGACAAAGAAACTAACTACAAATGGGTGTGTAGTCCTGACTTTGGAAAAAGACGTTCTGAGTACGACGCCCGCCGAGGGCGTAGGAGTAAGAGGACATCAAATTGAGGCTCAGAGAGCGAAATCTAAAAACACGACCCTGAAGCAAAGACAATCTAAACCGCAAATATTGGAACAAACAACATACCCGCTTTTTGCAAATGAGAAAAAGAATGCAAAAAAAGTTGGACAGAGAATAGTCACACTAGAAACACAGCTGGTCCACACGGTGATGAAAAAGGAGTCAGCAAACTTCCAGAATAAAAACATCCAGCCAAATGAACAAACGACAAACTGAACTGTGTTCTTCCGAGACGTAGAGCTCCCAATTGTGGAAAAAGCAGATCAAGATTCGTGCATAAAAGGTCGACAAAAGGAGAACAAAGTCCTGGATGAGAGCACCGATCTTATGGAGATGTCGATATACTCCGTCGAAACCGTGGACACTGAATCCAGCTTAGAGATGCAACAATTAGAAGGTGTGACAAAAGAAGCAGGAGTCAAAACTAATGAAATTGTAGAAAAAGATAAAAAAAAGTCCTTTTCTCACCTTAAAAGAAAGGTGTGATAAAATTGCCGCGGCCCCTATGGTCAGCAAAAGGGACCAAACGTTGCCAACAGAAATAGAAAAAAGATGGACTGACTCCAGAGAGAAAGAATTGTACTCACGGGACAGGAACCAAAGGAGCAGTTCATCCCGTACAAAAGGAATCATGAAAACTCATTCCTGGGAAGAGGTAAAATCCGTCAACAATTGTAAGAAAGAACACACTAAAAAAAAACTCAAGAGATTCAGATTATGAGAGAAATTCAAGAAATAAAAGAAATAACAATTCAGAGAATGAGAAAGATACTTACATTCCATATAGTAAAAAAATTGGTAGTGAAAGGTCTTTGAAATTGGAATGTGTGGGGGACACACGAGATAAACTGATACTGAACAGGAAGAACATAATGGCCCTAATGAATTGTATATCAAATCTGAGGCAGATCAATTCGGACGACATCAGAATTGTGGAATTTAGTTCCTCGGGGAAAAGAGACTGTGTCTATCTACATATCCCTTCTCCAATAATCAGAGCAATGATAACATTGGAACAGGAAAGCTTTCATAGGCTGGGGTACAATGTTTGTGAGTGTCATCTAAGAAGCCAAAAATTGCAGCACGGAAAAAGTAAACTGGAAAAACAAGAGAATACACAGTCAAAACAAGAGAAGGAGCGGGCCAGCTCAAAAGGACTAATATCTAGACCAATTGAAAGGTTGAAACAAAAAGAGGCAGAATCCACGAATCCAACGCAGCTCGATTCCCCGGAGAGGGAGACCCAAAGAGGAAATCCTACAACTGGTGAAACGGTGAAAACTCCATATTTGGACCCTCTCAACAATGGTAGACACCCCAAGGGCCCTCTTCGGAGCCTGACAAAAACATTTGGACAAGAAGATTTAACCAGGGACAACGGACAAACAACCATAATCACCCCCAACGATGAAGAAAAAGGTGCCCTCACTAGATGGTTGTGGATTTCAAAAGCATTAACAAAGAAGAGCTAGCCACCCAGGGAAGTGAAGGACGGCACGGAACAAGCGCCGGGAGGTGGGCCGGAAGAATCAGGAAAATATACCATCGTAATGGGAAGTTGGAATACCAGAGGTTTTAGCCACCTCTTGGAAAAAAGTGATGCGATCTGAATGCGATCTGCCCTAAAAGCATCATTTCCAATGGAACCACGAAAAAAGTCCCACTAAATATGGTCCGAGGCCACCTATGGAAGGCGACGATGTCAGCATGGGACCTTCATAGTTTAGAGACATCAATGCGCAGTGCGGGTTTACTTATCCCAACATGGGAAAAAAACAACCAGAATGCAAATTTAGATCACATATTTGTCTCTAACGAAATGCTGAGGATTATGGTTGATTTTGAAGTGGTGAAAACATATAACAGTGATCACAACTTATTAAAAGTAAAATGGATCAACACGAGGAGGCCTATACCAACCATGGCCATCGGGATTGAGACATGTAAAGGAGGCACAAGGTTGAGACTGTCAGCTAAAGCAGTGGAAGATCTAACGGGTACATACACTATCATATGCAAACGAAAGCATCAAAGGGGGTTGAGAAATGAAAAAGAAACATCAATTACCATCCATTGTTAAAAGTTTATGAAAAGGAAAAAAATGTATGGCCTAATCGTGAAATAAAAACCCACATACACGAATTTAAAAAATGCATTGTGGAAGAGAGGAAAATATTAAGAAAACTTAAACGCCTTGCAAGCAAAACACATACACTTGAGATGGCGAACCAAGTTAAAACCACTGTAAGGATATACAAAAGTTGGCTATGGCATCAAAGAGCTGTAATCACCCAAGCAGATGCAACTGCAATGCTGAGGAAGGTATGTAGCCAGAAATCAAGAGACTTCTGGACCTTGATAAGAACAACGTCAGGGATCCAAACAAATCCAATAAATAACTTTTTTGGAGAAGAAGCGTGGATTAAGCACTTCAGTGACCTATTCCAGAAAGTCGGGTGTCATAATTCAACAGTTCCAACAGCCTCTAACACCGATTGGATGCCAACATGGGATTGGGACATCAATAAGAGAAAACTGGTCCATTTGAACAATTCAAGGGCCCCCGGGCCAGATGGCATTACAAACGCAGACCAAAAAGAACATCAAGAAGAATGGACGGAATTTATCCATGAGGTTATAAAGAACTGTACATTACACATATCCATACCCACCTCTTGGACAACCCCAACTATTGTGCCAATGTATAAGCATGGACCAAGAGAGGAACCAAAGAATTATCGGCCTTTAGCACTCCTCAATGTCGTTGGAAACATTTTTGTCTCATTACTTTTGGAAAACTTTCAAAAATGGGCAAGAACCTCGGGCAATGAGGATCCACTTCAATCGGGGTTTGTGAAGGATGCCAGGATGGCCCCAAATATCTTGCTGTTAAGCATCTTAAAAAGCAAGATTCACAAAAGGAAGTCCTAAAATCCATCTGGCATTTGTTGACCTGGTCCAGGCTTTCGACCAGGTCAACCGGGAAATCTTATGGGAAAAATTAAGAGCAAAACGCTGGCCGGAAGGCATTTTGGAACCCATTAGAGCTCTTCACCAAAACACCTCTGTAGGGGTATGCTTAAATCGAGAAGGGCTCCTTTCAGAACAAATTCACACGGCCAGAGGAGTAAAGCAAGGGTGTCCCCTTGTCCCGACGCTATTCAACTCATACCTGTGGGATATTAAAGATGGAGAACTAGTGATCCGCTCATTTCCACCAGCAGTAGGAAGATCTAAGATCTCGAGACTACTCTACACGGACAAACTCATCTTACTGGATTATACACCGATTGGCCTGCAGCGCCAATTAAACGAGTTGGTAGTTTACATAAAGAAGAACAACTTGGAAATTAACAAAATCAAAACCAAAGTTTTGACTATGGAAAAACATAACATCCATACCGAAACATTCAGATGGACCCTTTGAGGGGAGAAGATTGAACAGGTGGGGGAATTTAAGCATCTAGGGGTGATTCTTAGCAACAACAAACAAGAGTGTCCAATGCAAAAACATCTTTTGGAAAAAATGAAGAAGCTGGCAAGTCAGGCCAAAGCAAAAGATGGAAGATTCTGTCAATTTACAACAATCCCCTTGATACAATTTTACAAGGGCAAAGTGGTTCCTTCCCTCATCTATGGCGCAGACGCTATGTTGATGATCCCGCGAAAATTCTGGAAGTGCATTGAAGGACTCTTCTGGTGAAGTACATTGAACTTACCAGCGTCAACGCCTGTTTCAACGATACGTCAAGAACTGGGCCTACAATCATTAGAGTCGATGGTGGTAAGAAACACAATAATGCTACATAGAAAGATTATAATTAACAAATGCCCAAATGTAGCGACTATTATCCGCACTGAACTTAAATATCAAAGAAGCAACCTGTTGACGATCTGGGTGAAAGAAAATCTAAAAATCCTAGAGGAGATAGAAAGCTCTGAGGAAGAACTGATACAAAATCCAGAAAGAGTCAAACAAAAACTGTGCGAACGAGACTGGATCCAGACGACATCTCTAGAAAATAGAAGCAAACTAATAGAACACCAGCCACCAACAACAAGGAAGATAAACGACATGTCGAATTATCTAAAAAAGTTCCAAACAGACGTCTGAGAAATGTGTTTATGCGATTCCGAAGGAATCTCCTGCTAACAAATGAAATTAGAGCGATAAGGAACATTTCGATGGAAAACAGCTGCCGTTTCTGCAAAAAGAAGGATCAAATTGAGTCACTGCGACATTTGTTACTGACATGCACAAACTTGACGAATCTGAGAAGCAGACACCTAGCACACATATTCAAAGAGTCGACTATATGTGGAGAAGAGGACTGGTGGAATACATTAAAAGAGGGAGACAGCACTTCTTACGTGATTAGAGTTTCGCAATTCTTTGTGAACTTGAAACTTGAAGATCTTGCATGAGACCTGATCAAGAGTCCTTATTTCTCTTCGCCAGACTGGAAGGGAGACAATTCCCCCGTCTCGTTATCGAAGTCAAAAATCAGTTTAGTGACAAGGAATATTCCTTTTTTCTTTCCTCTGCTCTTCAACCTCATCTTTCGCTATCCTTAAGTTGGAATCGACATAACAAAATTGGAAAGGATGGGAAATTTACGTTTCCTTGTAAAAAAAATTGTAAAATTGAATCAAGTAAATAAAAATAAATAAATAAATAAATAAATAGACAAGAAATGAGGGAAATAGACCTTATATATGGGAACTAAACCTGAAAAATAGGGAAATAGACCAGATATGCAGGGAATAGACCTATGAAATGGTAAATAGAAATGAAATGTTGGAAATAGAACTTATATATGGGAACTAAACCTGAAAAATATAGAAATATACCAGATATACAGGGAATGTACCTAAGATATGGTAAATAGACATGAAATGTGGAAATACAGTAAATAGACATGAAATGTGGGAAATAGACCTGATATACGGGGAATAGACCTAAGATACGGTAAATAGACATGAAATGTGGGAAATAGCCCTTAAATACGGGAACTAAACCTGAAAAATAGAGAAATAGACCAGATATTCAGGGAATAGACCTAAGATATGGTAAATAGACGTGAAATGTGGGAAATATACCTTAAATATAGGAACTAGACCGCAAATACAGGGAAATAGACCTGATATAAAGAGAATAGACCTAATATATGGTAAATAGACATGAAATGTGGGAAATAGACCTTAAATAAGGGAACTAGGTGTGAAATATATGGAAATAGACCTGATATAACGGGAATAGACCTAAGATATGGTAAATAGACATGAAATGTGGGAATACAGTAAATAGTCATGAAATGTGGGAAATAAACCTTAAATACGTGAACTAAACCTGAAAAATAGGGAAATAGACCAGATATACAGGGAACATACCTGAGATATGGTAAATAGACATGAAATGTGGGAAATAGACCTTAAACACGGGAACTAAACCTGAAAAATAGGGAAATAGACCAGATATACAGGGAATATACCTAAAATATGATAAATAGACATGAAATGTGGGCAATAGACCTGATATACAGGGAATAGAGCTAAGATACAGTAATCAGACATGAAATGTGGGAAATAAACCTTAAATACGTGAACTAAACCTGAAAAATAGGGAAATAGACCAGATATACAGGGAACATACCTGAGATATGGTAAATAGACATGAAATGTGGGAAATAGACCTTAAACACGGGAAGTAAACCTGAAAAATAGGGAAATAGACCAGATATACAGGGAATATACCTAAAATATGGTAAATAGACATGAAATGTGGGCAATAGACCTGATATACAAGGAATAGAGCTAAGATACAGTAATCAGACATGAAATGTGGGAAATAGACCTTAAATACGGGAACTAAACCTGAAAAATAGAGAAATAGACCAGATATTCAGGGAATAGACCTAAGATATGGTAAATAGACATGAAATGTGATGTGGGAAATATACCTTAAATATAGGAACTAGACCGCAAATACAGGGAAATAGACCTGATATAAAGAGAATAGACCTAATATACAGTACATAGACATGAAATGTGGGAAATAGACCTTAAATAAGGGAACTAGGTGTGAAATATATGGAAATAGACCTGATATAACGGGAATAGACCTAAGATATGGTAAATAGACATGAAATGTGGGAATACAGTAAATAGTCATGAAATGTCGGAAATGAACCTTAAATACGTGAACTAAACCTGAAAAATAGGGAAATAGACCAGATATACAGGGAACATACCTGAGATATGGTAAATAGACATGAAATGTGGGAAATAGACCTTAAACACGGGAACTAAACCTGAAAAATAGGGAAATAGACCAGATATACTGGGAATATACCTAAAATATGGTAAATAGACATGAAATGTGGGAATACAGTAAATAGTCATGAAATGTGGGAAATAAACCTTAAATACGTGAACTAAACCTGAAAAATAGGGAAATAGACCAGATATACAGGGAACATACCTGAGATATGGTAAATAGACATGAAATGTGGGAAATAGACCTTAAACACGGGAACTAAACCTGAAAAATAGGGAAATAGACCAGATATACAGGGAATAGACCTAAGATACGGTAAATAGACATGAAATGTGGGAAATAGCCCTTAAATACGGGAACTAAACCTGAAAAATAGAGAAATAGACCAGATATTCAGGGAATAGACCTAAGATATGGTAAATAGACGTGAAATGTGGGAAATATACCTTAAATATAGGAACTAGACCGCAAATACAGGGAAATAGACCTGATATAAAGAGAATAGACCTAATATATGGTAAATAGACATGAAATGTGGGAAATAGACCTTAAATAAGGGAACTAGGTGTGAAATATATGGAAATAGACCTGATATAACGGGAATAGACCTAAGATATGGTAAATAGACATGAAATGTGGGAATACAGTAAATAGTCATGAAATGTGGGAAATAAACCTTAAATACGTGAACTAAACCTGAAAAATAGGGAAATAGACCAGATATACAGGGAACATACCTGAGATATGGTAAATAGACATGAAATGTGGGAAATAGACCTTAAACACGGGAACTAAACCTGAAAAATAGGGAAATAGACCAGATATACAGGGAATATACCTAAAATATGGTAAATAGACATGAAATGTGGGCAATAGACCTGATATACAGGGAATAGAGCTAAGATACAGTAATCAGACATGAAATGTGGGAAATAAACCTTAAATACGTGAACTAAACCTGAAAAATAGGGAAATAGACCAGATATACAGGGAACATACCTGAGATATGGTAAATAGACATGAAATGTGGGAAATAGACCTTAAACACGGGAAGTAAACCTGAAAAATAGGGAAATAGACCAGATATACAGGGAATATACCTAAAATATGGTAAATAGACATGAAATGTGGGCAATAGACCTGATATACAAGGAATAGAGCTAAGATACAGTAATCAGACATGAAATGTGGGAAATAGACCTTAAATACGGGAACTAAACCTGAAAAATAGAGAAATAGACCAGATATTCAGGGAATAGACCTAAGATATGGTAAATAGACATGAAATGTGATGTGGGAAATATACCTTAAATATAGGAACTAGACCGCAAATACAGGGAAATAGACCTGATATAAAGAGAATAGACCTAATATACAGTACATAGACATGAAATGTGGGAAATAGACCTTAAATAAGGGAACTAGGTGTGAAATATATGGAAATAGGCCTGATATAACGGGAATAGACCTAAGATATGGTAAATAGACATGAAATGTGGGAATACAGTAAATAGTCATGAAATGTGGGAAATGAACCTTAAATACGTGAACTAAACCTGAAAAATAGGCAAATAGACCAGATATACAGGGAACATACCTGAGATATGGTAAATAGACATGAAATGTGGGAAATAGACCTTAAACACGGGAACTAAACCTGAAAAATAGGGAAATAGACCAGATATACTGGGAATATACCTAAAATATGGTAAATAGACATGAAATGTGGGAATACAGTAAATAGTCATGAAATGTGGGAAATAAACCTTAAATACGTGAACTAAACCTGAAAAATAGGGAAATAGACCAGATATACAGGGAACATACCTGAGATATGGTAAATAGACATGAAATGTGGGAAATAGACCTTAAACACGGGAACTAAACCTGAAAAATAGGGAAATAGACCAGATATACAGGGAATATACCTAAAATATGGTAAATAGACATGAAATGTGGGCAATAGACCTGATATACAGGGAATAGAGCTAAGATACAGTAATCAGACATGAAATGTGGGAAATAAACCTTAAATACGTGAACTAAACCTGAAAAATAGGGAAATAGACCAGATATACAGGGAACATACCTGAGATATGGTAAATAGACATGAAATGTGGGAAATAGACCTTAAACACGGGAACTAAACCTGAAAAATAGGGAAATAGACCAGATATACAGGGAATATACCTAAAATATGGTAAATAGACATGAAATGTGGGCAATAGACCTGATATACAAGGAATAGAGCTAAGATACAGTAATCAGACATGAAATGTGGGAAATAGACCTTAAATACGGGAACTAAACCTGAAAAATAGAGAAATAGACCAGATATTCAGGGAATAGACCTAAGATATGGTAAATAGACATGAAATGTGATGTGGGAAATATACCTTAAATATAGGAACTAGACCGCAAATACAGGGAAATAGACCTGATATAAAGAGAATAGACCTAATATACAGTACATAGACATGAAATGTGGGAAGTAGACCTTAAATAAGGGAACTAGGTGTGAAATATATGGAAATAGACCTGATATAACGGGAATAGACCTAAGATATGGTAAATAGACATGAAATGTGGGAATACAGTAAATAGTCATGAAATGTGGGAAATGAACCTTAAATACGTGAACTAAACCTGAAAAATAGGGAAATAGACCAGATATACAGGGAACATACCTGAGATATGGTAAATAGACATGAAATGTGGGAAATAGACCTTAAACACGGGAACTAAACCTGAAAAATAGGGAAATAGACCAGATATACAGGGAATATACCTAAAATATGGTAAATAGACATGAAATGTGGGCAATAGACCTGATATACAGGGAATAGAGCTAAGATACAGTAATCAGACATGAAATGTGGGAAATTGACCTTAAATACGGGAACTAAACCTGAAAAATAGAGAAATAGACCAGATATTCAGGGAATAGACCTAAGATATGGTAAATAGACATGAAATGTGGGAAATATACCTTAAATATAGGAACTAGACCGCAAATACAGGGAAATAGACCTGATATAAAGAGAATAGACCTAATATACAGTACATAGACATGAAATGTGGGAAATAGACCTTAAATAAGGGAACTAGGTGTGAAATATATGGAAATAGACCTGATATAACGGGAATAGACCTAAGATATGGTAAATAGACATGAAATGTGGGAATACAGTAAATAGTCATGAAATGTGGGAAATAAACCTTAAATACGTGAACTAAACCTGAAAAATAGGGAAATAGACCAGATATACAGGGAACATACCTGAGATATGGTAAATAGACATGAAATGTGGGAACACACTAAATAAACATAAAATGTGGGAAATAGACCTGATATACAGGCAATAGACATAAAATACAGTAAACAGGCATGAAATATGGGAAATGGACCTTAAATATGGGAACTAAACCTGAAAATAGGGAAATAGACCAGATATACAGGGGATACACTTAGGAAATGTTAAATAGAAATGAAATTAGGGAATACAGTACATAGACATGAAATGTGGGAAACAGACCTTAAATATAGGAACTAGACCTGAAATACAGGGAAATAGACCTGATATAAAGGGAATAGACCTAAGATGCAGTTAAATAGACATGAAATGTGGGAAATAGACCTGATATACTGGGAATAGACATAAGATACCGTAAACAGACTTGACATGTGGCAAATAGACCTTAAATATGGGAACTAAACCTGAAAAATAGGGAAATAGACTAGATATACAGGGAATAGACCTAAGATATGGTAAATAGACATGACATTTGGGAATTCAGTAAATAGACATGAAATGTGGGACATAGACCTTAAATATAGGAACTAGACCTGAAATACGGGGAAATAGACCTGATTTAAAGGGAATAGACCTAAAATATGGGGAATAGACATAACATGTGGGAAATAGACCTTAAATATGGGAACTAAGCCTGAAAAATAGGGAAATAGACCAGATATACAGGGAATAGACCCAAGATATGGTAAATAGACATGAAATTTGGGAATAAAGTAAATGGACATGAAACGTGTGGAAATATACCTTAAATATAGGAACTATACCTGAAATACAGGGAAATAGACCTTATATAAAGGGAATAGACCTAATATACAGTAAATAGACATGAAATGTGGGAATACGGTAAATAGACATGAAATGTGGGAAATTGACCTGATATACAGGGAATAGACCTTAGATACACTAAATAGACGTGAAATGTGGGAAATAGACCTTAAATATGGGACCTAAACCTGAAAAATAGGGAAATAGACCAGATATACATGGAATATACCTGTATTTTAATATTATATTGATTGAACAGCGACCTTCAATTTTCATCTTCACAACAAGAATGTTAATTGTATTGGATTGTTACATTTTTGAAAGAAGAAAAGGAACAAGTTGGATTTTTTCCAATTGTGGCTCGGATTAGCCAAATAAAAAAAAAAGGAGGGTATATGTAGGATTATTTAGCGTGTTTTGGGAGCACAGAGTACAGCACCACTGCACAGGATCAATGGATAGCATGCATTTTTTTGAAGTGCAGTGCCACTGCATGGGTTTGGTGCATTGATATAATGTGGTACAGCAAGACATGTGTTATTGAGCATTTTTATGCAGCGCCACTGCATGGGTTTGGTGCATTGCTATGATGCAGTTGTTTCAAGCTATGTGTTGCCAGTGTAACATGGACATATAAGTAAGGGCAGGTGATTCAGTCAAAAATGATTTTTACATATAAAATGCAAATACATTTTTCACAGTTAAAAGCACACATCTGTACCTTCAAAATGCACACCATTTCTCACCTGAAATGCCTATGTTGCAAGAGACACATTTGGTAATTAACAAACTAATCTCACTAACAAGACTTATAATTATAACTAATTAATAAAAGAATGTGTCTTCACTGCAAAATGAGGCCTATTCTGAAAATCAGTTTTAAACACACATTCAAGTTTTTTTTTTCTTTTGTCTTTCTGTGCTCTGTCCACAGTAACTGCAGGAAGCAAAGACTTCGAATAAGCAGGAAATCAGTTTGTTACAGTTGCAACTGTAAAAAAAATAAGCCATTGTGTAGTGAGGGAGGAGATGACATGATAGAATCTTATTGGACAAGCATTCGGTAGAATCTTGAAAAGGGGGAAAAGGCAGACGATTCTGGACACAGCTAGAAGAAGGACAGGGTTGACAGCTAGGGATGCCTGATTCCTAAAGCAGATTCAACTTGGTTGCAGAGACTGGCTTTTCCAGTCAACAAGTCCCAGTTTGAGTGACAGCAGATGCTTGTCCTTGCTGGGTGAATCCCTCCAGAAGGTGACCAGCCAAACAAGTTACATACTGAATAAGCCTGGTAATTATCTCGCTGAGGTGTGGGGGCTGAGTGTGTTCGAAAATATTCAGTCAGTGTAAGAAAGGAGTTTCCTGTGCTTTACCCACGTGTTTAATGTTACAAATTGAATTCTTGTCTCTGCCACTCTCTTTTCAGTGTATCACAAATAATGCTGTTACTGTGCTATTTCATTTATTTATGTAAAGACTGAGATCGTGTTTAAATGCAACTTTTATAATATACAAAAATATCTGAAAGCAGACAGGTGGTGTGTTTTATATTTACCAATACAGTGCTGATGATGTGGGGAGATGTTTAGACAGTGCAATTGTCATTTTCAAGGTAGCTAAAAATAAGATTTGGCTGCAGCTGTGTGCATGTCATTCAGTATGAGCAATTATAAATAACTGTGTGTGTTATAGCCTTTTTTGCTGAAGGTACATGAGTCAGCAAAAATAGAGACCCGGGACATAGTTCGCTACCGTATATAAGTTAGTGAAAAATACCACATGATAGCTCGCTGCCGTAGATAAGACAGCGAGAAATTGCCCATGGTGGCACACTAAAAGTGAAGATGTGGTATTTCTGAAATGCAGGCCTGAGGTTTCTTTAGTGATCACACGGACCATCTAAATAAAATAAGGGGTTCTGGATTTTGGGGCCACAAATAGAACAAAGGAATTATGCTCACCACTATAATTATGCATACCAACAACGCATACCAACCACGCATACCATCTAAATATGTCTGAGTTCTGAAATAATGCACTTTATTATTGTTATGCATGACCCAATATGAATACAGGGAGTGATTATTGCTAAATATATTTTGGCGGTAAGAAAATACCACCAGGCCCCAAATCTCCACAAAATACCCAACATATTTATGGTGCGTTGCAGGCCGGGAAAGTGATCACAGAGCACCTACTGGGCGTGGTAAGTGTGTCTCACACTGCCATCGGTACATTAAAGGGAACCTATTTCATAACACCAGTGTGTTACTAAAACGAATTTCAGAATGTCACAAAGGGAAACCACATTTTCAGACCTAGTGCAATATTTAGAGGCAAAGTTGTTTGCACATGGGACGTGGTTGTCGAACAGTACCTTAGAATGGCATGACCGCATTCAGGGTGAGGTGCAGAAAGAAAAACTAGACAATATTTTTGCAGAAGGCAGCATAATTCAGGTCTGCCTTAAAGGATTACTGAATGCAGCTGATAAAAGTGCAGAGAAAGATTGTTTAATACGGCTATGCGGCAAAATATGGTTTATTTTGAATAGGTCCCTGCGAATGCAGGAAAATGATACCCAGCTAATTAACAGGTTAAAGACTGAATTAGATGGGGCAAGTAAAAATCAGGAAATGTTAAGAGCAGAATTGGATGTATGCCAAAAAGACATGCAATTAAAATGCAGAGACTTTGATGCTCAGTTATCTAAAAGCAAGAAACAATTTGAGGATAGTGAGCAGGAATTGGTACACTTAAAAGCCTTAGTGGACCACATTAGACAGGATAAAGATGAGGTTGTTTCAGAAATGCAGATTTTACAAAAAGAACATTGTGAAAAAGAATGTGATCTCCAGAGCGCAGAACAAGAAATGATTAAAATGATTCAAAAAAGAGACAAGAGAAATAAAGAGTTCAATGAATGCCAAATGCAAATGTGCGACATGCAGGAGGTGATTAATAAGATGAGTGATGAAAACAACTATTTGCAAAATGAAGCAAACAGACTCCTTAAAAAGTGTAAGGACTTAGAACAGCAAATGTGCATTCCCAGGTCCCAGGAGAGGCGGCAGGGTACCACATTCAATGGAGTGGAGGTGAATTCTAGTTCTGCCCAAAGAGCTAGTGCTCCAGTGACTGGGCCGGTGACTGAACTTGGTTGCAGCGCCCTTGGGGGATTTGATACTCCCATTGGGGGCAGCTACCAATCTCATACACCTGAAAACAGGATTGAATCACAAAGTAGTGCAATTCCATGCATTGCAACAAGTAGCCCCATAAAAATAATGAAATCCATTAAAGCTCTGATCAAACCATTTAAAAGGGAAGGTGAATGCTGCATTGAGGATCACTTAGAAGCGGTTCATGACATTTCTAAAGCACTCCAGATACCTAAGGAACAGTACAGACAATATTTTCATTTAACTTTAGATGCCCCGACGGCCAGCATCATAAGGGGATTAAATGAACAGCAGAATATGACATGGGTGGAGTTTGAAAAAGAAATTAGGTGTCATTTTTCTCCTTTTCAGTCATTGCAGGAGGCAAAGAAAGTCGCTTACACAATCACTGCTGGACCTAATACATCCCCTCGCCAATTTTTACAAGACTTAAAAAGAACATGTTCTCGCTTTGATGTATCTTTTGACCCAAATTCCAATGAGTTTAAAACTGCATACTTCTATGGGCTACAGAAAGACATCATATCCCAATTGGTCCGCGAATTTGATCGTGACAAGTCCCTTGAATGGATTGTACATCAAAGCACAAAACTATATGAGGTACTCTATTGTCAGGGTAGAGAAAGTGATAAAATGAAAGATACTAGACCTAAATCTAAAGAACCCTCAGCCACAGTAATGGAAATCAGGTCAGCCAAAATGTCCCTTGAGTCTGCTCAAAGCCAAGGTAAAAATAATGTGACACCTGAACAAAGGGGTAATCAACAAAGATCGCCCTTTCCTGTACCAATGTTCCAATCACATGATCCTAGTAATAGGGAGAGCTACATCAGCCCTAGGTATTTAGGGGACAGTACGATATCAGCCTGATAATGCAGGTATGAACAATAACCAGAGACAAAATCAAGATCAAAGAAATGATGGTCCCTACCAGTCATTGGGGACACAGAGCAGATTTGATCCCAAAACCATGATATATGGTAATCAGGATAGACCCCGATATGTGGATCGATTTACTGATAATGGAAATCAACATAGGGGCCAGTACCCACAATCTGAGAGACAGGACATGAGGCAAAACATTAACTACAATCCACGTCAGTACAATGATTCCCCACCAGGGGACTATAATCAAAGGATGGGTGCACCCCGCTTCCCTCCACAAATGAATCAAGAGTTCAGAAACCATCCCAACAGACATCAATCACCTGAGAGGTATCAGAATAGATCCAATCAGGGGGAAAACAACCAATATCGACCTAGGCCACAGAAAGAGGATCCTAGAGAGATGGAAAGGTTCCAGTGCCTTGAGGCCCAAGTGAAAATGTTAGCTGAGCAAATAGGAAAGCTCTGTACAGCGCAAAAACAACCTTCCAAAGAGGGGGCTGATGGCCATAGCAATGACCGGGGGGCTTCCGAAAAGTGACTAAGTACTTATGATAACTGCAGTGCCAAAATGACAGATTGCTCTGATATAATTATGCATAACGACTCTGAGATGCCTAATGGATTAAATGTGAAAGTGCCAGTAAATGAACTTGTGACAGAAAGTGCAAATATTTCTAAAAAAGAGGTACGGTTTAACCTAGAGCTAAATAAAACAGTAAAGATTTGTACAAATGAAAAAGAAACATTAGGAATTCCAAAAGAACAAAGGGACAGATTTAAGAAAAATGACTCATGCATGGGGAATACCAGTGAACAGGGAGTAAGTGGGGATGCTATAGCTCCTTCCCTGGGCAAGCAAAACAATGACCAAACACAGACAGAAAAAGGAAATACTCACAAGGAGGGTACAAGTCAATCACCTGAAGAATTCTTTGAGCCACATATTTTTGAAGAGGCTGAAAGGGCTGGTATCACACTAAATGATCACAAATGCACAGAATTAAAAAATGACAAATTGCTGAATGATGTTGTTACACATGTTCAGTTGGAAGGTTGTAATGTGGTCTCTGATGTTACCCAGATGGATGGGCGAACAGTGGCCACACTCCAAAAAACCTCTGATCATGGAGAAATGAATAAAGTCTCTCGCGCAGAAATGGGTAAAAAGGAGGGAAAAATGTCTTTCCATTTACCAATGTGTTTAGCCAAAAGTGAAAAAGACCTGAGAAAGGTGAGCCCTGAAATCAGTAAGAATTCACACTTCTTATGTGTATTAGAGGAAGTTGAGGACAGATATTATGCTGCCATCACTGTAGAAGAAAAATGCCACACCTTTGCTATGATTGACACTGGCGCACAGGCCACAATTATGTCCAAGAAGCTGGTAAAGAGTATCAATGAAGGGAGACCCCCACAGAGTCAGATCACTGTGAAGGAAAATCAAGGTCCAGTGCATAACCTTAATGGGGAGGAGGTGCCCATCATAGGTGTAACTGCGGTTGACATAAAAATAGGAAAGCACAGAATGAAACAAGAGATATTAATCACATCTATTTGTGAAATTCCATTTCTGATGGGGACAGATTGCCTGAAAAGATTGTCTCCTCTCATAGATGGGGTGAATGGAGTGCTGTGGTCATTAACCAAAAAATCATTGAGGCCTAAGAAACTAAAATCACAAAACAGCAACATAAATGAATGTCACACCGTTGCCAAAACAAATGATGCTGTGGAGGTATATCTCCAGAATAGTTGCATACCTAGTGTCACTGTTATATTAATGTGTCAAGAAAAAATGCAGAGCGACAATGAAAGACTACCTGTACAAATATACTTGGACCCAAGGAAAAATTGGCAGACTGTCATAGATGAGCACATATTACGTTTTTATTTAAAAGAGAAAACAATCAAACAGAATATTGTTCCTAAAACAGATTCAGAAAAACACATTACCACTCTTGCTGAAATACACATGGAAGATGAGCAACCATGGGTTCATCTTGGTATAAATGACTGTTTTAAAACAATAAAAGCCACTTTAGTGCTTGAACAGGAGAGGAGTTTCATTAATGAGAAATTGTTGCAAAAAATAATGGAGAGGGAGGAAATCCCGAAATTTAGGATTAAAAACCAATATGTTTCTGGGTTGGACAGTACAGACTTTGAAAATCGAATTGCAGGCAGATGCATGCTGAAAATTAGCATTGGGCAGAAAACAATTTACCATAATGTATGGATAGTGAGTGGAGCACAAAATGACTTTTACATGGGCAATGACATCATGCACAGAATGTGTATGGTGATAGATTTCCTTAATCAAAAAATATGGTCACGCCTACGTGGCCCGGCACCTGAATTTGAAGACAAAAGAAGGGCTTATCATTGTGCACAACTGGTTCCTTATGCAATCGAATTACAAATGAGGAAAGATACTATTATTCCTGCATTTACAAAACAGTTTGCAATAACACTGAAATGCAACAATTTACAGCAGATGAAAGATTCTGATGCATTTGTGTGCCTGAATGAATCCATAAAACAGCAAGGCCTGGATTATGAATACATTCCATTGGTAGATGTAGGTGAAGGGTCTGTAATAATTATGGTAAATAATAAAGGTTGTCAAGATATTCATTTAGAGGAAAACTCCCCATTAGGAATGGCCATACAAAGATCACATTATACTGCAGATCTAAATAACAGGGTGATTGGAAATATCCCTGAAAAGTATGTAGATGCCAAGGGTGAGTTGCCAGAATACCTGGACTCTCAGCCCAAAGGTATATTTAAAGTTCAGTCTGTGTACCCTTATGATTCAAGTGAGACAGTGTGCAGTTATCAAGAGAATTGTATAATATTTAATTTAAACGAAAATGAAACAGAAAATCAGCCCATTGAAGTGGAAGCTGATATGCCAAAATATTTAAAAGTGGCAGCTTTACAAAAAGACACAGCCACACAGTTAGAGGAAAGCGCTGAGATTCCCTTACCAGAAGATTTTCCAGAATTTTCCAAAATGGTAGAAGAGCAGATCTCCTTAGCGGATGTGTGTGACAGCGATGAGGATAGGAACAATCTGAAGGAGATATTTATGGAGTTTAAGGATGTATTTGCAAAAGATGCTTATGATTGTGGTTTAACTGATTTACATGTGGCCACACTACCAGAAGGGTGTAGCAGAAGTCCAGTATTTGTACGCCAGTATAGACTACCGCTGGCATGTTTAGAATCATTAGCAGAGATTATAAAGAATTTGGAAGCTCGGGGAATCATCAGACCCATTCATAGCACATCCAATACACCTATATTAGGTGTGTTAAAGCCAAATGGTCAATGGCGGCTATGTGCAGACTTGAGGGAGTTGAATAAAAGAGTGCCAGTATCCAGATGGCCACTACCATTCATTGATCAGGGCTTAGCTCAGGTACATGGTTCAAAAGTGTTTACCACATTAGATCTCACCTCTGGATATTGGTGCGTGCCATTGGCAGAGGAGATACAACACTTATTTTCCTTTACATTTGACAGGACTTAATACGCCTGGCTTAGAGCTCCGTTCGGGTACATCAATAGTGGGAGTGAATTTGGCATATTTTTGAGAAAGGCAATGCCAGATGCAGCGGAAAGAGGAACCATAGTTTATGTGGATGATGTCCTGATAAAAAATGAAAGCCTGAAAAGCCATTTTGATGAAATAAGACATGTGCTTGGCCAATTGCAGAAAGCAGGCGCCAAAGTGTCTTTACAAAAAGCACAATGGTGCAAGAAAAAAGTGAACTTTCTAGGCCATGAAGTGACTGAACATGGGCTAAATCCACAAAAGAAAAAAATAGAGGCCATACAAAAACTAAAGGACCCTAAAAATGTGAAAGAGGTAAAAAGTTTATTAGGAATGACGGGCTATAACAGAAAGTTCATTGAAAATTATGCCGAAATTAATCAACCATTGACTAAACTGCTTAAACTGAATACACCCTGGATATGGGAAAAGAGCAATCTGAGGCAGTAGCTAAATTGAAGGAATGTCTTGTAAAGGCACCATGTTTAGCATATCCCATAAAGGGTAGGGATTTCTTTGTAAAAATAGGGTTCTCTGAACATTGTATGTCAGCAGTGTTATCACATAAACATGATGTGAATCACAAAACTATTGCATATGCAAGTAAAGCATTTTCCCAAGTTGAAATGAAATTCAATGAATGTGAAAAGGCCCTATTAACCACTGTGTGGGCGCTACAACATTTCCGCCCTATTGTTCAGGGAGAAAAGGTGATTATTGAAACAGATCATCAACCTTTGCAGTTTTTAGAGAGTAAAAGAATTCGGTCAGGTAATCTAGCGCAGTCCAGAATCACTTCATGGACGCTGGCATTACAAGGTTTTCCTGTAAAAGTGAGATATAGACAAAATAAAAAGAGCCCAATTGCTCAAGGGTTAGCTGACTTACATGACTGCGCAGCTGAACAAATATCAAATGAAATGGAAGTGGAACCTAATTGGCAGGAATTTGAACAATCACCACACAAAGCTTTTGATGAAAAAACATGCAAGGTTTTGCCAACTGTATATGTGGATGGTTGTGCTTTTCACATTGAAAATGACAGTAATAAACAATTAGTGTCAGGAATAGGAAATGTCTGGTTGAAATGTGAAGGAGTCCCCAGTATAGGGATGAAGATTGGAGCTAGGAGCAGTCAAGTTGCGGAATTGGCAGCCATTTATAAAGCAATTACTACTGCAGTTGATAGAAAGTTCAGTGAAATTGTCCAGGTGACTGATTCTGACTATGCACGGAATAGTTTTGGGGAGTATTTACCTGGCTGGAAAGCAAGACGAATGATTACATACAACAAAAAGCCACTTAAACATGGAAAAATAATACAAGCCATAGACAAATTGGTGTCAGAGAATGATCTAACAATATACTGGAGAAAAATTTGTGGGCATTTAAAAACACCAGGAGAGGAAAAGGAGGGAAATGATAAGGCAGACCACCTGGCTAAAATTGGGTCTGTGATGGGAGAATTGCTACCTATTGATGATTTACTGGGTGAAATACAGATTGATGCAGTAACACGTTCTAAAGCACCAAAGGAGGTAGATCAACCAGTGGTGCAATGGGGCCATGACACGCCAGACCAAGATTTGATTGAGGCACAAAAGAATGATCGAATTTTGGGAATCTATTATAATCATTTGATGGATCCTGAACAAAACCCTTTAACAGAAAATGATTGTATGGGAAAAGAAGAGTTGAGGGTACTATTAAAGAATAAAAAACGAATTAGATTGCAAGATGGACTCATGATTAGAGAGTCCATAACAGGACAGATACAGTGGGTGGTACCCCTTTCATTCAGAGGGCTAATGCTACAACATGCACATGATGCAATAACTACAGGCCACAGAGGTTCACAAAAAACATTGGAAATACTGAAAGATTATGCTTACTGGCCACATATGTCCCAAGATGTGGAATTATATACTAGAGGATGTCTAGTATGTGCCCAATTTAAACCTGCTTCACCAATGCATAGAGCACCATTGATGAAAAGAGGCCTAACTCTCCAATGGTCAGATTTGCAAATAGACTTTGTAGGCCCTTTAAAAAGGTTGAGCAGAGGACACTGTTACATTTTAAGTGTGATATGTTTGATGTCGAAGTGGATTGAATGTATTCCTGCACCAGATTGTAGTGCGCAAACAGCAGCCACATTGCTGGTGAACCATGTGTTCTCAAGGTTTGGGTTGCCACAAAGAATTGAGTCAGACAGAGGAAGTCATTTCACAAGTACCCTAATGAGTAAGGTATGGCAAATACTGGGTGTGAAAAGGAAACTACATATCGCATATCGGGCAGCCTCTTCAAGTGGAGTTGAACGGAGCAATAGGTCTGTTGTGGATATTTAAAGAAATTCGTGGCAGAAGCAGGTTCCAGCTGGGATTTACGTTTACCGTTGGTTTTGATGGCAATCAGATCAACTCCTGCCAAAGCAACAGGTGTTAGCCCCCATGAGCTCTTGACAGGTAGGAAAATGGTGTTACCACAACACCTACTATACAGAACACATGAGCAGACACTTGTGAGTGCGTCCACAGTTCATGAGTACATTGATGAACTGAGGAAGCATTTGCAACATGCATTTGCTTTTGTGCAGAGAAATCTGGAAAGGGCTGCTGACAGTGCTAAAACATACTATGATAAAAGAACATCAGTGAGAGAATACGGTGTAGGGGATCAGGTGTACAAGTTTCATTTTGGAAAAAGTAAACAGAAAAATTCTAAATTTCTAGCAGCCTGGCAGGGGCCATTTCGAATTATAGATAAGATCTCTCCTGTAGTGTATAAAATTTTGAAGAATGAAGGTGAAACAGCGATAGAGCAGTTTGTCCATGTAAATCAGATCAAGCCATGCCATCCCAGACACGAGATCAGGCGGCTTGAGCATGTAGAAACAGAAAGCCCTGGGGCTACTGCCCACTGATTCACACAATACAACAGAAAGTCCCTTGAACACAACAAGATAAAATAAATGGGTACAGTCAGGAGGCAGTGACAGAGAAGTTAAAAAGTTGAATATTATAATGGCACATAAACACTGTAATATTTGTAAATAAATAAATAATATAAAAAGTTAAAAAAAAAATAAAAAAAGTAATGGAAGCTCATGGTCGGTGTGCAGAATGAAAATGCATTGAATTAAAAATGTTGTTTCATGTATGCTTATTTTCTTTTTAACCTGTGTTTAATTTCAGAAAAAAAAAGGTTTTATTTTTGGCAAAAGGGTGAAGTTAGTATTGTGCCATATACTTAATCTGTTTCTTTTCTATTTGGTTTAGAACATTAACTATTTATACCGGAGGTCACGGGAGACGATGGAATATGGAGTCCCCTGGGTGAAGACCAAAAGATTCCTGCCTCCGGGTGGAGGTGAAGACAAAATAGCCGGAAAGCCAAAGAAAAGATTACTTCTATAGAGAAGGATCCAAGAGTACCAAGATGAAAGAGTACCCAAATTAACCAAAAGAGGCAGACAAAAGTCCTGACATATGGAGTTCCACGTATTTATTATTTTAATTAATTGTTTTAATCTGTTATGTTAATTATTTGTTTTAGTTAGTTGTTTTATTTTATTATTTTCAATTGACTTCAAGTATAAAATTGAAATACTGGACTGGACACTTCCACTGGGAAGGCAAATGTAGAACATTTTATAAGAATTGATAAATTCAGATGAATTTTAATATTATATTGATTGAACAGCGACTTTCAATTTTCATCTTCACAACAAGAATGTTAATTGTATTGGATTGTTACATTTTTGAAAGAAGAAAAGGAACAAGTTGGATTTTTTCCAATTGTGGCTCGGATTAGCCAAATAAAAAAAAAAGGAGGGTATATGTAGGATTATTTAGCGTGTTTTGGGAGCACAGAGTACAGCACCACTGCACAGGATCAATGGATAGCATGCATTTTTTTGAAGTGCAGTGCCACTGCATGGGTTTGGTGCATTGATATAATGTGGTACAGCAAGACATGTGTTATTGAGCATTTTTATGCAGCGCCACTGCATGGGTTTGGTGCATTGCTATGATGCAGTTGTTTCAAGCTATGTGTTGCCAGTGTAACATGGACATATAAGTAAGGGCAGGTTATTCAGTCAAAAATGATTTTTACATATAAAATGCAAATACATTTTTCACAGTTAAAAGCACACATCTGTACCTTCAAAATGCACACCATTTCTCACCTGAAATGCCTATGTTGCAAGAGACACATTTGGTAATTAACAAACTAATCTCACTAACAAGACTTATAATTATAACTAATTAATAAAAGAATGTGTCTTCACTGCAAAAAGAGGCAGACTCTGAAAATCAGTTTTAAACACACATTCAAGTTTTTATTTTCTTTTGCCTTTCTGTGCTCTGTCCACAGTAACTGCAGGAAGCAAAGACTTCGAATAAGCAGGAAATCAGTTTGTTACAGTTGCAACTGTAAAAAAAATAAGCCATTGTGTAGTGAGGGAGGAGATGACATGATAGAATCTTATTGGACAAGCATTCGGTAGAATCTTGAAAAGGGGGAAAAGGCAGACGATTCTGGACACAGCTAGAAGAAGGACAGGGTTGACAGCTAGGGATGCCTGATTCCTAAAGCAGATTCAACTTGGTTGCAGAGACTGGCTTTTCCAGTCAACAAGTCCCAGTTTGAGTGACAGCAGATGCTTGTCCTTGCTGGGTGAATCCCTCCAGAAGGCGACCAGCCAAAGAAGTTACATACTGAATAAGCCTGGTAATTATCTCGCTGAGGTGTGGGGGCTGAGTGTGTACGAGAATATTCAGTCAGTGTAGGAAAGGAGATTCCTGTGCTTTACCCACGTGTTTAATGTTACAAATTGAATTCTTGTCTCCGCCACTCTCTTTTCAGTGTATCACAAATAATGCTGTTACTGTGCTATTTCATTTATTTCTGTAAAGAGTGAGATCGTGTTTAAATGCAACTTTTATAATATACAAAAATATCTTAAAGCAGACGGGTGGTGTGTTTCATATTTACCAATACAGTGCTGATGATGTGGGGAGATGTTTAGACAGTGCAATTGTCATTTTCAAGGTAGCTAAAAATAAGATTTGGCTGCAGCTATTCAGTATGAGCAAATGTCATTCAGTATGAGCAATTATAAATAACTGTGTGTGTTATAGCCTTTTTTGCTGAAGGTACATGAGTCAGCAAAAATAGAGACCCGGGACATAGTTCACTACCGTATATAAGTTAGTGAAAAATACCACATGATAGCTCGCTGCCATAGATAAGACAGCGAGAAATTGCCCATGGTGGCACACTAAAAATGAAGATGTGGTATTTCTGAAATGCGGGCCTGAGGTTTCTTTAGTGATCACACGGACCATCTAAATAAAATAAGGGGTTCTGGATTTTGGGGCCACAAATAGAACAAAGGAATTATGCTCACCACTATAATTACGCATACCAACCACGCATACCATCTAAATATGTCTGAGTTCTGAAATAATGCACTTTATTATTGTTATGCATGACCCAATATGAATACAGGGAGTGATTATTGCTAAATATATATTGGCGGTAAGAAAATACCGCCAGGCCCCAAATCTCCACAAAATACCCAACATACCCAAGATATGGTAAATAGACGTGAAATATGGGAACTAAACCTGAAAAATAGGGAAATAGACCAGATATATAGGGAATATACCTAGGATATGGTAAGTAGACATGAAATGTGGGAAATAGACCTTAAATACGGGAACTAAACCTGAAAAATAGAGAAATAGACCAGATATACAGGGAATATACCTAAAATATGGTAAATAGACATGAAATTCGGGAATACAGTAAATAGACATGAAATGTGGGAAATATACCTTAAATATAGGAACTAGACCGGAAATACAGGGAAATAGACCTGATATAAAGAGAATAGACCTAATATTCAGTAAATAGACATGAAATGTGGGAAATAGACTTTAAATAAGGGAACTAGGTGTGAAATATATGGAAATAGACCTGATATAACGGGAATAGACCTAAGATATGGTAAATAGACATGACATGTGGGAATACGGTAAATAGTCATGAAATGTGGGAAATAGACCTTAAATACGTGAACTAAACCTGAAAAATAGGGAAATAGACCAGATATACAGGGAACATACCTAAAATATGGTAAATAGACATGAAATGTGGGCAATAGACCTGATATTCAGGGAATAGAGCTAAGATACAGTAATCAGACATGAAATGTGGGAAATAGACCTTAAATATGGGAACTAAACCAGAAAAATAGGGAAATAGACCAGATGTACAGGGAATAGACCTAAGATATGGTAAATAGACATGAAATTTGGGAATACAGTAAACAGACATGAAATGTGTGAAATATTTATTTATTTATTCAGATTTGTAGAGCGCACATCAGCCCGTGGGCATCGTGGCGCTTGTTACAGACAATATCTTAGTTACATAGGATACAGTAATTACATACAATACAGAATTTACATTGGACATGCATACATTCGCAATGCAGTATATTTACATGGATTCCTGAGAGTTTCCCAATTATTTTGCAAGGAATGAGGTTTTCAGTTTCCTGCGAAAAATGGGGAGTGCGTTTTCCGCTCTAATATCTGCAGGGAGAGCGTTCCAGGTCTTGGCTGCAATGTAGGGGAAACTTAGACCTCTGGCTTTGGCTTTTTTGATGTGTGGGATGCAGATTAGGTTGGAGTATTGCGTCCTGGTGGGACGGGAGGAGGAAGGTTTGAGGATGGTTTCTGATAGATAGGATGGGGCGGAGAGAGAGAGGCATTTGTGAGTGAGGGTGAGGATTTTGAGAGTGATCCGTTCTTTGACCGGGAGCCATTGGGCTGAGTGCCTGGCCTGGGTGATATGCTCTCTTCTTGGGATGCTAAGAGCGGCCCGGAGGGCATTGTTCTGCGTGACTTGTAGTCTGTTTATGTTTTTGGCTGAAGTGCCTGCTAGGAGTGCATTGCAGTAGTCCAGTTTGGCTCCAATGGTTGCCCTCGCTATGGAGAGGCAGTTAGGTTTAGAGAGGTAGGGCTTGATGGCGTTTATGAGTTTGGTGGTGTGTGCGGATGCGGAAGTGATTGCGCTGACTTGTCTGGTCATAGATAGCGAAGAGTCAAGGTATACTCCCAGAGTCTTGACGGCTGTGGATACGGGGATGATGGAATTGTCAATGGAGAAGTTGGCGTACAGTTTGTCAAGCTTGTCTAGGGTGTTCTGTTGACCTAATATCATGATTTCAGTCTTGTCACCATTGAGGCAGAGGCCATTAACTGCCATCCATGCCTTGATGATGGAGTAGATAGTGTGGAGTGCCTTGGCGTCTTCGTTGTATGATCCTGAGAGGGGTAGAAGTACTTGTGTGTCGTCCGCGTAATTTGTGTATGTGATGCCGTATGAGTCAAGTTTGTCAAAGAGGGGCTTGGTGAACAAGTTATAGAGTGTGGGTGCAGTGCAAGATCCTTGAGGGACCCCGCAGTGGATTGTCGTGGGAGTGGCGTTGGCGATGTCCGAGAAGACTTTCATGGCTCTTCCCTCTAGGAAGGAAGTGATCCAGAGGGCTGCTTCTTTGGAGAAGTTGGCTGAGTGTGTGAGGTGTGAAGTGAGAGTCTTGTGATCAACCAGATCAAAAGCGGCTGAGAGATCTAAAAGGAGCAGAAGAGCAGGCTTGCCTTTGTCCATGATTTGGGTGATCTGATTCTTCAGATCTACCAAGGCTGTTTCTGTGCCATGTCCTTTCCGGAAGCCTGATTGCCTGGTCCCGAGGATGGAGTGGGTTTCCAGAAAGTGTTGGATTTGGCAGTGAGCAGCTTTGTCCAGTAAATTCAGCAGAAATGGCACCGTGGTTATTGGTCTGTAGTTGTTTGGTTGTAGGGGGTCGAGAGTAGGTTTTTTTAAGAGAGGCCGGACCCAGGCCTCTTTGAGGTTAGCTGGGATTTTGCCTGTTTTAAAAGATGTGTTGATGAATGCGTGAAGAGCGGCGCAAAGCAGTCTGCGCAGTCTTTGACGAGTTTTGGTGGGCAGATGTCGCCTTTACAGGGGGAGGGTTTGAGATTTTTTAGTAGGTTAATAACTTCTGATTCAGTGACGTCTCTGAAGGAGAAGTCAGGTATGGTGGGCTTGGGCAAGGTGGGAGGGGTGCTGGTAGGTTTAGTTTCTGTCTGTTGCGGAGGCGCTTTGCAGTGTTCTTTGATTTTCTTTTGGAGAAGGTCAATTTTGTGTAGCATGGCAGCTTGAATGCTGGTACACCAGGCTTCATCTTTGATTATTTCGTCCGGTGTATTAGGGAGGGAGATGAGGTCATTAAAAATGGCGAAGATCTCTTTGGAGTGTGATTTGGCATTGGAGATACGTGTGTTGAAAGCGTTGGCTTTGGCATCGGTGATAGCTACCTTGTATTGGTGGGAGATTAAATTGAATTTGTTTTTGGTATTGGTGCAGGGGTCAGATTGCCAGTTTTTTAGTGCTGCTCTTTTGTGGGATCGCATTGAATGCAGTTCTTCAGTAAACCATGAGTTGGTGTGTAGGGATTTCTTCTCTTTTTTCAAATCGAGTGGTTCTATTTCATTGATAGCTTTGGTGATGACATCTTTGTAGATGTCTGCTAGGATATTGGGGTCATTAGCGAATGGGGGAGCTAACTCAGGGGTATTGAGGTATGGGCGCAGGTTCTCCTCTATGAGTTTTTTAGAGCTTCTGACTTGTGCAGCGCTGGCAGGGGTCAGAGTTTTGTGGTTTTTGGTGATGGGAATAGAGAACTCGATGCAGTTGTGGTCAGTCCAGGGCAGTGAGGAGTTAGAGGTGATAGTGGTGAGGCAGTTATGGTATGCAATCCAGTCAAGAATGCGGCCTTTGATGTGAGTAGGACTTTCTTCTTTTTGGGTGAAGCCCAGGTCATTGAGTTCCTTGGTGAGAGTGGCTGCAAATTTGTCCTTTGAGTCGTTGAATCCAAGATTGAGGTCTCCTAGTAGAAGGGTTTTGGTGGAGCTTTTGATATTATTGCTGAGGATGTGAATGATGTTTTCCTGGGAGTCTGTGGTGATGCCTGGGGGACGGTATAGTAGGTGAATGTTGATGGTGCTGTTGGGTGACAGTGTGAGTTTGGCCGAAAGGAGGTCAGAGTTATTCGTCGAGGCATGACTGACAGGTCGGAGCTGGAGGTTCTCCTTGTAGATGAGGGCTACTCCGCCTCCTATTCGATCTGGCCTGTCTTGTCTGAGTATGGTGAAGCCAGGTGGTAGTGCAAGTGCAACGGCGGGGCCTGATGCTTCATGTAACCATGTTTCAGTGATGGCTAATAGGTCAATGTTATTGTTGGTTATGAGGTCATGAATATAAGGTGCATGAGCTTGAAGAGATCTGACATTGAGGAGGGCACACTTGATGTGATGTGTGAGAGGTTTGATTGTGGAAGTGCGAGTGGTGGTCGTATCTGATATGTTATGTGAGGTGGTATTGTGGGGTGTGGCGGGGTTAGTGGGTGGTGGACTGTGGGAGAGTGGGTATCCCGTGCGGGGGCAGCGTTTGGAAGTGGTGCGCAAACTCAGTCTATAGTTTCTGTATTCTGTGGGAAGGGGTAGTGTGCCAAGTTCTGTGGTCTGTGTGCGAGCTCTAAGTCTTTCTAGTCTATGCATAATTACGACACATGGTGTGCGATGTGGCATGGTTGGTGTGGTATCCGGGGTAGCGAGATGCTTGTGGTAGGGGAGTGGGCTTGGTGGTGTGGGTATGAGGGGATGGATGGGAGTATAGAGTTTGAGAGCAGTGAATGTTGCGAGGAGAGTGAGCAGCGTGGTGGTGGCCACGTTGAGCTTGCAGGACGCTGTGGGCATGATTGTGCGCTGGGCGGGGCTGTTTGAGGAGGAGGGCACAGTCAGATAGGGTGGACCTAGCCTGAGGTAGGCAGGAGTGGATAGGTTCAGAGTGGGTTGAAAAGCATCCTAGGTACTAGGAGGTATCAGTGTGGCTAGGCGCAGCAAGATGCACTGGCCGGATCGTAGATGAGCGACTATACGGCACAACACAATTCAGATGTGGTCTGAGAGCGACCATAGGGCAGAACACAATTGAGGTGTGGTTTGAAGGCGACCATAGGGCACAACACAGTTCAGATGTGGTCTGAAGGCGACCATAGGGCACAACACAATTGAGATGTGGTCTGAGGGCGACCATAGGGAACAACACAATTCAAATGTGGTTTGAAGGCGACCATAGGGCACAACACAATTCAAATGTGGTCTGAGGGCGACCATAGGGCACAACACAATTCAAATGTGGTCCGTGAGCGACCATAGGGCACAACACAATTCAAATGTGGTCCGTGAGCGACCATAGGGCACAACACAATTCAAATATACCTTAAATATAGGAACTAGACCTGAAATACAGGGAAATAGACCTGATATAAAGGGAATAGACCTAATATACAGTAAATAGATATGAAATGTGGGAAATAGACCTTAAATAAGGGAACTAGATGTGAAATATATGGAGATAGACAGACATGAAATGTGGGAATACGGTAAATAGTCATGAAATGTGGGAAATAGACCTTAAATACAGGACCTAAACCTGAAAAATGGGGAAATAGACCTGATATACAGGGAATAGACATAAGATAAGGTAAAGAGACATGAAATGTGGGGAACAGACCTTAAATATGGGAACTAAACCTGAAAAATAGGGAAATAGACCAGATATACAGGGAATATACCTAAAATACAGTAAATAGACATGAAATGTGGGAAATAGACCTTAAATATAGGAACGAAACCTGAAAAATAGGGAAATAGACCAGATATACAGGGAATAGACAAAAAGATATGGTAAACAGACATGAAATGTTGGAAATAGACCTTAAATATGGGAACTAAACCTGAAAATAGGGAAATAGACCAGATATACAGGGAATATACCCAAGATATGGTAAATAGACGTGAAATGTGGGAAATAGACCTTAAATATATGAACTAAACCTGAAAAATAGGGAAATAGACCAGATATACAGGGAATAGACCTAAGATATGGTAAATGGACATGAAATTTGGGAATACAGTAAATAGACATGAAATGTGGGAAATAGACCTTAAATATAGGAACTAGACCTGAAATACAGGGGAAAAGACCTGATATAAAGAAAATAGACCTAATATACAGTAAATAGACAGGAAATGTGGGAAATAGACCTTAAATAAGGGAACTAGGTGTGAAATATATGGAAATAGACCTGATATAACGGGAATAGACCTAAGATATGGTAAATAGACATGAAATGTGGGAAATAGACCTTAAACACGGGAACTAAACCTGAAAAATAAGGAAATAGACCAGATATACAGGGAATATACCTAAGATATGGTAAATAGACATGAAATGTGGGCAATAAACCTGATATACAGGCAATAGAGCTAAAATACAGTAATCAGACAGGAAATGTGGGACATAGACCTTAAATATAGGAACTAGACCTGAAATACAGGGAAATAGACTTGATATAAAGGGAATAGACCTAATATACAGTAGATAGATATGAAATGTGGGAAATAGACCTTAAATAAGGGAACTAGGTGTGAAATACAGGGAAATAGACCTGATATAATGGGAATAGACCTAATATACAGTAAATAGATATGAAATGTGGGAAATAGACCTTAAATAAGGGAACTAGGTGTGAAATACAGGGAAATAGACTTGATATAATGGGAATAGACCTAAGAAATGGTAGACATGAAATGAGGGAATACGGTAAATAGTCATGAAATGTGGGAAATAGACCTTAAATACGGGACCTAAACCTGAAAAATGGGGAAATAGACCTGATATACTGGGAATATACCTAAGATATGGTAAATAGACATGTAATGTGGGAATACAGTAAATACACATAAAATATGGGAAATAGACCTGATATACAGGGAATAGACATAAAATAAGGTAAATAGACATGAAATGTGGGGAATAGACCTTAAATATGGGAACTAAACCTGAAAAATAGGGAAATAGACCAGATATACAGTTAATATACCTAAGATATGGTAAATAGACATGAAATGTGGGAAATAGACATTAAATATGGGAACTAAACCTCAGAATTAGGGAAATAGACCAGATATACAGGGAATATACCTAAGATATGGTAAATAGACATGAAATGTGGGAAATAGACCTGATATACAGAGAATAGATCTAAAATACAGTACACAGGCATGAAATGTGGGAAATGGCCCTTAAATATGGGAACTAAACCTGAAAATAGCGAAATAGACCAGATATACAGGGAATAGACCTAAGAAATGTTCAATAGAAATGAAATTTGGGAATACAGTACATAGACATGAAATGTGGGAAACAGACCTTAAATATAGGAACTAGACCTGAAAAACAGGGAAATAGACCTGATTTAAAAGGAATAGACCTAAGATGCAGTAAATAGACATGAAATGTGGGAAATAGACCTGATATACAGGGAATAGACATAAGATAGGGTAAATAGACATGAAATGTGGGAAATAGACCTTAAATATGGGAACTAAACCTGAAAAATAGGGAAATAGACCAGCTATACAGGGAATATACCTAAGATATGGTAAATAGACATGAAATTTGGGAATTCAGTAAATAGACATGAAATGTGGGGCATAGACCTTAAATATAGGAACAGGACCTGAAATACGGGTAAATAGACCTGATATAAAGGGAATAGACCTAAGATATGGGGAATAGACATAACATGTGGGAAATAGACCTTAAACATGGGAACTAAACCTGAAAAATAGGGAAATAGACCAGATATACAGGGAATAGACCTAAGATATGGTAAATAGACATGAAATTTGGGAATAAAGTAAATAGACATGAAATGTGTGGAAATATACCTTAAATATAGGAACTATACCTGAAATACAGGGAAATAGACCTGATATAAAGGGAAAAGACCTAATATACAGTAAATAGACATGAAATGTGGGAGTACGGTAAATAGACATGAAATGTGGGAAATAGACCTTAAATACGGGACCTAAACCTGAAAAATGGGGAAATAGACCTGATATACAGGGAATATACCTAAGTTATGGTAAATAGACATGAAATGTGGGAATACAATAAATAAACATAAAATATGGGAAATAGACCTGATATACAGGGAATAGACATAAAATAAGGTAAATAGACATGAAATGTGGGGAATAGACCTTAAATATGGGAACTAAACCTGAAAAATAGGGAAATAGACCAGATATACAGTTAATATACCTAAGATATGGTAAATAGACATGAAATGTGGGAAATAGACATTAAATATGGGAACTAAACCTCAAAATTAGGGAAATAGACCAGATATACAGGGAATATACCTAAGATATGGTAAATAGACATGAAATGTGGGAAATTGACCTGATATACAGAGAATAGATCTAAAATACAGTAAACAGGCATGACATGTGGGAAATGGGCCTTAAATATGGGAACTAAACCTGAAAATAGCGAAATAGACCAGATATACAGGGAATAGACCTAAGAAATGTTCAATAGAAATGAAATTTGGGAATACAGTACATAGACATGAAATGTGGGAAACAGACCTTAAATATAGGAACTAGACCTGAAAAACAGGGAAATAGACCTGATTTAAAAGGAATAGACCTAAGATGCAGTAAATAGACATGAAATGTGGGAAATAGACCTGATATACAGGGAATAGACATAAGATATGGTAAATAGACATGAAATGTGGGAAATAGACCTTAAATATGGGAACTAAAACTGAAAAATAGGGAAATAGACCAGCTATACAGGGAATATACCTAAGATATGGTAAATCGACATGAAATTTGGGAATTCAGTAAATAGACATGAAATGTGGGGCATAGACCTTAAATATAGGAACAGGACCTGAAATACGGGTAAATAGACCTGATATAAAGGGAATAGACCTAAGATATGGGGAATAGACATAACATGTGGGAAATAGACCTTAAACATGGGAACTAAACCTGAAAAATAGGGAAATAGACCTGATATAAAGGGAAAAGACCTAATATACAGTAAATAGACATGAAATGTGGGAGTACGGTAAATAGACATGAAATGTGGGAAATAGACCTGATATACAGGGAATAGACCTTAGATTCACTAAATAGACGTGAAATGTGGGAAATAGACCTTAAATATGGGACCTAAACCTGAAAAATAGGGAAATAGACCAGGTATACAGGGAATTTACCTAAGATATGGTAAATAGACATGAAATGTGGGAAATAGACCTGATATACAGGGAATAGAGCTAAGATACAGTAAACAGACATGAAATGTGGGAAATAGACCTTAAATATGGGAACTAAACCTGAAAATAGAGAAATAGACCAGATATACAGGGAATAGACCTAAGAAATGTTATATAGAAATGAAATTTGGGAATACAGTACATAGACATGAAATGTGGGAAACAGACCATAAATATAGGAACTAGACCTGACATACAGGGAAATAGACCTGATATAAAGGGAATAGACCTAAGATGCAGTAAATAGACATGAAATGTGGGAAATGGACCTGATATACAGGGAATAGACATAAGATACCGTAAATAGACTTGACATGTGGGAAATAGACCTTAAATATGGGAACTAAACCTGAAAAATAGGGAAATAGACCAGATATACAGGGAATAGACCTAGGATATGGTAACTAGACATGCAATTTGGGAATTCAGTAAATAGACATGAAATGTGGGGCATAGACCTTAAATATAGGAACTAGACCTCAAATACGGGGAAATAGACCTGATATAAAGGGAATAGACCTAAGATATGGGGAATAGACATAACATGTGGGAAATAGACCTTAAATATGGGAACTAAACCTGAAAAATAGGGAAATGGACCAGATATAGAGGGAATAGACCTAAGATATGGGGAACAGACATATCATGTGGGAAATAGACCTTAAAAATGGGAACTAAACCTGAAAAATAGGGAAATAGACCAGATATAGAGGAAATAGACATGAGATATGGTAAATAGACATGAAATTTGGGAATAAAGTAAATAGACATGAAATGTGTGGAAATATACCTTAAATATAGGAACTAGACCTGAAATACAGGGAAATAGACCTGATATAAAGAGAATAGACCTAATATACAGTAAACAAACATGAAATGTGGGAAATAGACCTTAAATAAGTGAACTAGGTGAGGAATATATGAAAATAGACCTGATATAACGGGAATATACCTAAGATATGGTAAATAGACATGAAATGTGGGAATACGGTAAATAGTCATGAAATGTGGGAAATAGACCTTAAATACGTGAACTAAACCTGAAAAATAGGGAAATAGACCAGATATACAGGGAATATACCTAAGATGTGGTAAATAGACATGAAATGTGGGAAATAGACCTTAAACACGGGAACTAAACCTGAAAAATAGGGAAATAGACCAGATATACAGGGAATATACCTAAGATATGGTAAATAGACATGAAATGTGGGCAATAGACCTGATATACAGGGAATAGAGCTAAGATACAGTAATCAGACATGACATGTGGGAAATAGACCTTAAATATGGGAACTAAACCTGAAAAATAGTGAACTAGACCGGAAATACAGGGAAATAGACCTGATATAAAGAGAATAGACCTAATATTCAGTAAATAGACATGAAATGTGGGAAATAGACCTTAAATAAGGGAACTAGGTGTGAAATATATGGAAATAGACCTGATATAACGGGAATAGACCTAAGATATGGTAAATAGACATGGCATGTGGGAAATAGACCTTAAATAAGGGAACTAGGTGTGAAATATATGGAAATAGACCTGATATACAGGGAATAGACATAAGATAAGGTAAATAGACATGAAATGTGGGGAATAAACCTTAAATATGGGAACTAAACCTGAAAAATAGGGAAATAGACCAGATATACAGGGAATATACCTAAGATATGGTAAATAGACATAAAATGCGGGAAATAGACCTTATATATGGGAACAAAACCTAGAAATTAGAGAAATAGACCAGATATACAGGGAATTTACCTAAGATATGGTAAATAGACATGAAATGTGGGAAATAGACCTGATATACAGAGAATAGACCTAAAATACAGTAAACAGGCATGAAATGTGGGAATTGGACCTTAAATATGGGAACTAAACCTGAAAATAGGGAAATAGACCAGATATACAGGGAATAGACCTAAGAAATGTTAAATAGAAATGAAATTTGGGAATACAGTACATAGACATGAAATGTGGGAAACAGACCATAAATATAGGAACTAGACCTGACATGCAGGGAAATAGACCTGATATAAAGGGAATAGACCTAAGATGCAGTAAATAGACATGAAATGTGGGAAATGGACCTGATATACAGGGAATAGACATAGGATTCCGTAAATAGACTTGAAATGTGGGAAATAGACCTTAAATATGGGAACTAAACCTGAAAAATAGGGAAATAGACCAGACATACAGGGAATAGACCTAAGATATGGGGAATAGACATAACATGTGGGAAATAGACCTTAAATATGGAACTAAACCTGAAAAATAGGGAAATAGATCAGATATAGAGGGAATAGACCTAAGATATGGTAAATAGACATGAAATTTGGGAATAAAGTAAATAGACATGAAATGTGTGGAAATATACCTTAAATATGGAACTAAACCTGAAAAATAGGGAAATAGACCAGATATAGAGGGAATAGACCTAAGATATGGTAAATAGACATGAAATGTGGGAATACGGTAAATAGACATGAAATGTGGGAAATAGACCTAATATACAGGGAATAGACCTTAGATACACTAAATAGACGTGAAATGTGGGAAATAGGCCTTAAATATGGGAACTAAACCTGAAAAATAGGGAAATAGACCATATATACAGGGAATATACCTAAGATATGGTAAATAGACTTGAAATGTGGGAAATAGACCTGATATACAGGGAATAGAGCTAAGATACAGTAAACAGACATGAAATGTGGGAAATAGACCTTAAATATGGGAACTAAACCTGAAAAATAGGGAAATAGACCAGATATACAGGGAATAGACGTAAGATATGGTAAATAGACGTGAAATGTGGGAAAAGACATTAAATATGGGAACTAAACCTGAAAAATAGGGAAATAGACCAGATATACAGTGAATATACCAGAGATATGGTAAATGGACATGGAATGTGGGAAATAGACCTTGAGTAAGGGAACTAGGTGTGAAATATATGGAAATAGACCTGATATAACGGGAATAGACTTAAGATACGGTAAATAGACATGAAATGTGGGAAATAGACCTTAAATATGGGAACTAAATCTGAAAAATAGGGAAATAGACCAGATATACAGGGAATATACCCAAGATATGCTAATTAGACATGAAATGTGGGAAATAGACCTTAAATGTGTGAACTAAACCTGAAAATAGGGAAATAGACCAGATATACAGGGATTATACCCAAGATATGCTAATTAGACATGAAATGTGGGAAATAGACCTTAAATATGGGACCTAAACCTGAAAAATAGGGATATAGACCAGCTATACCGGGAATATACCTAAGATATGGTAAATAGACATGACATGTGGGAAAATAGACCTTAAATAAGGGAACTAGGTGTGAAATATATGGAAATAGACCTGATATACAGGGAATAGACCTGAGATATGGTAAATAGACATGGAATGTGGGAATACGGTAAATAGACATGAAATGTGGAAAATAGACCTGATATACAGGGAATAGACCTAAGATATGGTAAATTGGCATGACATGTGGGAAATATACCTTAAATATGGGAACCAAACCTGAAAAATAGGGAAATAGACCAGATATACAGGGAATGGACCTAAGATATGGTAAATAGACATGACATGTTGGAAATAGAACTTAAATATGGGAACTAAACCTGACAAATAGGGAAATAGACCAGATATACAGGGAATCTACCTGAGATATGGTAAATAGACATGAAATGTGGGAATACGGTAAATAGACATGAAATGTGGGAAATATACCTTAAATAGAGGAACTAGACCTGAAATACAGGGAAAAAGACCTGATATAAAGGGAATAGACAAATATACAGTAAATAGATATGAAATGTGGGAAATAGACCTTAAATAAGGGAACTAGGTGTGAAATATATGGAAATAGACCTGATATACAGGGAATAGACATAAGATAAGGTAAATAGACATGAAATGTGGGAAACAGACCATAAATATAGGAACTAGACCTGACATACAGGGAAATAGACCTGATATAAAGGGAATAGACCTAAAATGCAGTAAATAGACATGAAATGTGGGAAATGGACCTGATATACTGGGAATAGACATAAGATACCGTAAATAGACTTGACATGTGGGAAATAGACCTTAAATATGGGAACTAAACCTGAAAAATATTGAAATAGACCAGATATACAGGGAATAGACCTAAGATATGGTAAATAGACATGAAATTTGGGAATTCAGTAAATAGACATGAAATGTGGGGCATAGACCTTAAATATAGGAACTAGACCTGAAATACGGGGAAATAGACCTGATATAAAGGGAATGGACCTAAGATATGGGGAATAGACATAACATGTGGGGAATAGACCTTAAAAATGGGAACTAAACCTGAAAAATAGGGAAATAGACCAGATATAGAGGAAATAGACATGAGATATGGTAAATAGACATGAAATTTGGGAATAAAGTAAATAGACATGAAATGTGTGGAAATATACCTTAAATATAGGAACTAGACCTGAAATACAGGGAAATAGACCTGATATAAAGAGAATAGACCTAATATACAGTAAACAAACATGAAATGTGGGAAATAGACCTTAAATAAGGGAACTAGGTGTGAAATATATGCAAATAGACCTGATATAACGGGAATAGACCTAAGATATGGTAAATAGACATGAAATGTGGGAATACGGTAAATAGTCATGAAATGTGGGAAATAGACCAGATATAGAGCAAATAGACATGAGATATGGTAAGTAGACATGAAATTTGGGAATAAAGTAAATAGACATGAAATGTGTGGAAATATACCTTAAATATAGGAACTATACCTGAAATACAGGGAAATAGACCTGATATAAAGGGAATAGACCTAATATACAGTAAATAGACATGAAATGTGGGAATACAGTAAATAGACATGAAATGTGGGAAATAGACCTGATATACAGGGAATAGACCTAAGATATGGTAAATTGGCATGACATGTGGGAAATATACCTTAAATATGGGAACGAAACCTGAAAAATAGGGAAATAGACCAGATATACAGGGAATAGACCTAAGATATGCTAAATAGACATGACATGTTGGAAATAGAACTTAAATATGGGAACTAAACCTGACAATTAGGGAAATAGACCAGATATAGAGGAAATAGACATGAGATATGGTAAATAGACATGAAATTTGGGAATAAAGTAAATAGACATGAAATGTGTGGAAATATACCTTAAATATAGGAACTAGACCTGAAATAAAGGGAAATAGACCTGATATAAAGATAATAGACCTAATATACAGTAAACAAACATGAAATGTGGGAAATAGACCTTAAATAAGGGAACTAGGTGTGAAATATATGCAAATAGACCTGATATAACGGGAATAGACCTAAGATATGGTAAATAGACATGAAATGTGGGAATACGGTAAATAGTCATGAAATGTGGGAAATAGACCAGATATAGAGGAAATAGACATGAGATATGGTAAGTAAACATGAAATTTGGGAATAAAGTAAATAGACATGAAATGTGTGGAAATATACCTTAAATATAGGAACTATACCTGAAATACAGGGAAATAGACCTGATATAAAGGGAATAGACCTAATATACAGTAAATAGACATGAAATGTGGGAATACAGTAAATAGACATGAAATGTGGGAAATAGACCTGATATACAGGGAATAGACCTAAGATATGGTAAATTGGCATGACATGTGGGAAATATACCTTAAATATGGGAACCAAACCTGAAAAATAGGGAAACAGACCAGATATACAGGGAATAGACCTAAGATATGCTAAATAGACATGACATGTTGGAAATAGAACTTAAATATGGGAACTAAACCTGACAATTAAGGAAATAGACCAGATATACAGGGAATATACCTAAGATATGGTAAATAGACATGAAATGTGGGAAATAGACCTGATATACAGGGAATAGACATAAGATACCATGAATAGACTTGACATGTGGGAAATAGACCTTAAGTATGGGAACTGAACCTGAAAAATAGGGAAATAGACCAGATATACAGGGAATAGACCTAAGATATGGTAAATAGACATGAAATTTGGGAATTCAGTAAATAGACATGAAATGTGTGGAAATATACCTTAAATATAGGAACTAGACCTGAAATACAGGGAAATAGACCTGATATAAAGAGAATAGACCTAATATACAGTAAACAAACATGAAATGTGGGAAATAGACCTTAAATAAGGGAACTAGGTGTGAAATATATGCACATAGACCTGATATAACGGGAATAGACCTAAGATATGGTAAATAGACATGAAATGTGGGAATACGGTAAATAGTCATGAAATGTGGGAAATAGACCTTAAATACGTGAACTAAACCTGAAAAATAGGGAAATAGACCAGATATACAGAAAATAACCTAAGATGTGGTAAATAGACATGCAATGTGGGAAATAGACCCTAAACACGGGAACTAAACCTGAAAAATAGGGAAATAGACCAGATATACAGGGAATAGACCTAAGATATGGTAAATAGATATGAAATTTGGGAATACAGTAAATAGACATGAAATGTGGGAAATATACCTTAAATATAGGAACTAGACCGGAAATACAGGGAAATAGACCTGATATAAAGAGAATAGACCTAATATTCAGTAAATAGACATGAAATGTGGGAAATAGACCTTAAATAAGGGAACTAGGTGTGAAATATATGGAAATAGACCTGATATAATGGGAATAGACCTAAGATATGGTAGACATGAATTGTGGGAATATGGTAAATAGTCATGAAATGTGGGAAATATACCTTAAATACGAGACCTAAACCTGAAAAAGGGGGAAATAGACCTGATATACAGGGAATATACCTAAGATATGGTAAATAGACATGAAATGTGGGGAATAAACCTTAAATATGGGAACTAAACCTGAAAAATAGGGAAATAGACCAGATATACAGGGAATATACCTAAGATATGGTAAATAGACATGAAATGCGGGAAATAGACCTTATATATGGGAACGAAACCTAGAAATTAGGGAAATAGACCAGATATACAGGGAATTTACCTAAGATATGGTAAATAGACATGAAATGTGGGAAATAGACCTGATATACAGAGAATAGACCTAAAATACAGTAAACAGGCATGAAATGTGGGAATTGGACCTTAAATATGGGAACTAAACCTGACAATAGGGAAATAGACCAGATATACAGGGAATAGACGTAAGATATGGTAAATAGACGTGAAATGTGGGAAATAAGCCTTAAATATGGGAACTAAACCTGAAAATAGGGAAATAGACCAGATATACAGTGAATATACCCAAGATATGGTAAATAGACATAGAATGTGGGAAATAGACCTTGAGTAAGGGAACTAGGTGTGAAATATATTGAAATAGACCTGATATAACGGGAATAGACTTAAGATACGGTAAATAGACATGAAATGTGGGAAATAGACCTTAAATATGGGAACTAAACCTGAAAAATAGGGAAATAGAGCAGATATAGGGGGAATATGCCTAAAATCTGGTAAATAGACATGAAATGTGGGAAATAGAACTTAAATGTGGGAACTAAACCTGAAAATAGGGAAATAGACCAGATATACAGGGATTATACCCAAGATATGCTAATTAGACATGACATGTGGGAAAATAGACCTTAAATAAGGGAACTAGGTGTGAAATATATGGAAATAGACCTGATATACAGGGAATAGACCTGAGATATGGTAAATAGACATGGAATGTGGGAATATGGTAAATAGACATGAAATGTGGAAAATAGACCTGATATACAGGGAATAGACCTAAGATATGGTAAATTGGCATGACATGTTGGAAATAGACCTTAAATATGGGACCCAAACCTGAAAAATAGGGAAATAGACCAGATATACAGAACTAAGATATGGTAAATAGACATGACATGTTGGAAATAGAACTTAAATATGGGAACTAAACCTGACAAATAGGGAAATAGACCAGATATACAGGGAATAGACCTATGAAACGGTAAATAGATATGAAATGTTGGAAATAGACCTTAAATATTGGAATTAAACTTGAAAAATAGGGAAATAGACCAGATATACAGGGAATCTACCCGAGATATGGTAAATAGACATAAATGTGGGAAATATACCTTAAATAGAGGAACTAGACCTGAAATACAGGGAAAAAGACCTGATATAAAGGGAATAGACCTAATATACAGTAAATAGATATGAAATGTGGGAAATAGACCGTAAATAAGGGAACTAGGTGTGAAATATATGGAAATAGACCTGATATACAGGGAATAGACATAAGATAAGGTAAATAGACATGAAATGTGGGAAACAGACCATAAATATAGGAACTAGACCTGACATACAGGGAAATAGACCTGATATAAAGGGAATAGACCCAAGATGCAGTAAATAGACATGAAATGTGGGAAATGGACCAGATATACAGGGAATAGACATAAGATACCGTAAATAGACTTGACATGTGGGAAATAGACCTTAAATATGGGAACTAAACCTGAAAAATAGGGAAATAGACCAGATATACAGGGAATAGACCTAGGATATGATAACTAGACATGCAATTTGGGAATTCAGTAAATAGACATGAAATGTGGGGCATAGACCTTAAATATAGGAACTAGACCTGAAATACGGGGAAATAGACCTGATATAAAGGGAATAGACCTAAGATATGGGGAATAGACATAACATGTGGGAAATAGACCTTAAATATGGGAACTAAACCTGAAAAATAGGGAAATAGACCAGATATAGAGGGAATAGACCTAAGATATGTTAAATAGACATGAAATTTGGGAATAAAGTAAATAGACATGAAATGTGTGGAAATATACCTTAAATATAGGAACTAAACCTGAAATACAGGGAAATAGACCTGATATAAAGGGAATAGACTTAATATACAGTAAATAGACATGAAATGTGGGAATACGGTAAATAGACGTGAAATGTGGGAAATAGACCTCAAATATGGGACCTAAACCTGAAAAATAGAGAAATAGACCAGATATACAGGGAATATACCCAAGACATGGTAAATAGACGTGAAATGTGGGAAATAGACCTTAAATATGGGACCTAAACCTGAAAAATAGGGATATAGACCAGCTATACAGGGAATATACCTAAGATATGTTAAATAGACATGACATGTGGGAAAATAGACCTTAAATAAGGGAACTAGGTGTGAAATATATGGAAATAGACTGGATGTACAGGGAATAGACCTGAGATATGGTAAATAGACATGAAATGTGGGAATACGGTAAATAGACATGAAATGTGGAAAACAGACCTGATATACAGGGAGTAGACCTAAGATATGGTAAATAGACATGAAATGTGGGAAATAGACCTGATATACATGGAATAGACCTAAGATATGGTAAATAGACATGACATGTGGGAATACAGTAAATAGACATGAAATGTGTGGAAATATACCTTAAATATAGGAACTAGACCTGAAATACAGGGAAATAGACCTGATATAAAGAGATTAGACCTAATATACAGTAAATAGACATGAAATGTGGGAAAAAACCTTAAATAAGGGAATTAGGTGTGAAATATATGGAAATAGACCTGATATAACGGGAATAGACCTAAGATATGGTAAATAGACAAGAAATGTGAGAATACGGTAAATAGCCATGAAATGTGGGAAATAGACCTTAAATAAGGGAACTAGGTGTGAAATATATGGAAATAGACCTGATATAATGGGAATAGACCTAAGATATGGTAGACATGAATTGTGGGAATATGGTAAATAGTCATGAAATGTGGGAAATATACCTTAAATACGAGACCTAAACCTGAAAAAGGGGGAAATAGACCTGATATACAGGGAATATACCTAAGATATGGTAAATAGACATGAAATGTGGGGAATAAACCTTAAATATGGGAACTAAACCTGAAAAATAGGGAAATAGACCAGATATACAGGGAATATACCTAAGATATGGTAAATAGACATGAAATGCGGGAAATAGACCTTATATATGGGAACGAAACCTAGAAATTAGGGAAATAGACCAGATATACAGGGAATTTACCTAAGATATGGTAAATAGACATGAAATGTGGGAAATAGACCTGATATACAGAGAATAGACCTAAAATACAGTAAACAGGCATGAAATGTGGGAATTGGACCTTAAATATGGGAACTAAACCTGACAATAGGGAAATAGACCAGATATACAGGGAATAGACGTAAGATATGGTAAATAGACGTGAAATGTGGGAAATAAGCCTTAAATATGGGAACTAAACCTGAAAATAGGGAAATAGACCAGATATACAGTGAATATACCCAAGATATGGTAAATAGACATAGAATGTGGGAAATAGACCTTGAGTAAGGGAACTAGGTGTGAAATATATTGAAATAGACCTGATATAACGGGAATAGACTTAAGATACGGTAAATAGACATGAAATGTGGGAAATAGACCTTAAATATGGGAACTAAACCTGAAAAATAGGGAAATAGAGCAGATATAGGGGGAATATGCCTAAAATCTGGTAAATAGACATGAAATGTGGGAAATAGAACTTAAATGTGGGAACTAAACCTGAAAATAGGGAAATAGACCAGATATACAGGGATTATACCCAAGATATGCTAATTAGACATGACATGTGGGAAAATAGACCTTAAATAAGGGAACTAGGTGTGAAATATATGGAAATAGACCTGATATACAGGGAATAGACCTGAGATATGGTAAATAGACATGGAATGTGGGAATATGGTAAATAGACATGAAATGTGGAAAATAGACCTGATATACAGGGAATAGACCTAAGATATGGTAAATTGGCATGACATGTTGGAAATAGACCTTAAATATGGGACCCAAACCTGAAAAATAGGGAAATAGACCAGATATACAGAACTAAGATATGGTAAATAGACATGACATGTTGGAAATAGAACTTAAATATGGGAACTAAACCTGACAAATAGGGAAATAGACCAGATATACAGGGAATAGACCTATGAAACGGTAAATAGATATGAAATGTTGGAAATAGACCTTAAATATTGGAATTAAACTTGAAAAATAGGGAAATAGACCAGATATACAGGGAATCTACCCGAGATATGGTAAATAGACATGAAATGTGGGAAATATACCTTAAATAGAGGAACTAGACCTGAAATACAGGGAAAAAGACCTGATATAAAGGGAATAGACCTAATATACAGTAAATAGATATGAAATGTGGGAAATAGACCGTAAATAAGGGAACTAGGTGTGAAATATATGGAAATAGACCTGATATACAGGGAATAGACATAAGATAAGGTAAATAGACATGAAATGTGGGAAACAGACCATAAATATAGGAACTAGACCTGACATACAGGGAAATAGACCTGATATAAAGGGAATAGACCCAAGATGCAGTAAATAGACATGAAATGTGGGAAATGGACCAGATATACAGGGAATAGACATAAGATACCGTAAATAGACTTGACATGTGGGAAATAGACCTTAAATATGGGAACTAAACCTGAAAAATAGGGAAATAGACCAGATATACAGGGAATAGACCTAGGATATGATAACTAGACATGCAATTTGGGAATTCAGTAAATAGACATGAAATGTGGGGCATAGACCTTAAATATAGGAACTAGACCTGAAATACGGGGAAATAGACCTGATATAAAGGGAATAGACCTAAGATATGGGGAATAGACATAACATGTGGGAAATAGACCTTAAATATGGGAACTAAACCTGAAAAATAGGGAAATAGACCAGATATAGAGGGAATAGACCTAAGATATGTTAAATAGACATGAAATTTGGGAATAAAGTAAATAGACATGAAATGTGTGGAAATATACCTTAAATATAGGAACTAAACCTGAAATACAGGGAAATAGACCTGATATAAAGGGAATAGACTTAATATACAGTAAATAGACATGAAATGTGGGAATACGGTAAATAGACGTGAAATGTGGGAAATAGACCTCAAATATGGGACCTAAACCTGAAAAATAGAGAAATAGACCAGATATACAGGGAATATACCCAAGACATGGTAAATAGACGTGAAATGTGGGAAATAGACCTTAAATATGGGACCTAAACCTGAAAAATAGGGATATAGACCAGCTATACAGGGAATATACCTAAGATATGTTAAATAGACATGACATGTGGGAAAATAGACCTTAAATAAGGGAACTAGGTGTGAAATATATGGAAATAGACTGGATGTACAGGGAATAGACCTGAGATATGGTAAATAGACATGAAATGTGGGAATACGGTAAATAGACATGAAATGTGGAAAACAGACCTGATATACAGGGAGTAGACCTAAGATATGGTAAATAGACATGAAATGTGGGAAATAGACCTGATATACATGGAATAGACCTAAGATATGGTAAATAGACATGACATGTGGGAATACAGTAAATAGACATGAAATGTGTGGAAATATACCTTAAATATAGGAACTAGACCTGAAATACAGGGAAATAGACCTGATATAAAGAGATTAGACCTAATATACAGTAAATAGACATGAAATGTGGGAAAAAACCTTAAATAAGGGAATTAGGTGTGAAATATATGGAAATAAACCTGATATAACGGGAATAGACCTAAGATATGGTAAATAGACAAGAAATGTGAGAATACGGTAAATAGCCATGAAATGTGGGAAATAGACCTTAAATACTTGAACTAAACCTGAAAAATAGGGAAATAGACCAGATATACAGGGAATATACCTAAGATATGGTAAATAGACATGAAATGTGGGATATAGACCTTAAATACAGGAAATAGAGCTAAGATACAGTAATCAGACATGAAATGTGGGAAATAGACCTTAAATATGAGAAATAAACCTGAAAAATAGGAAATAGACCAGATATACAGGGAATAGACCTAAGATATGGTAAATAGACTTGAAATGTGGGAATACGGTAAATAGACATGAAATGGGGGAAATAGACCTAATATACAGGGAATAGACCTTAGATACACTAAATAGACGTGAAATGTGGGAAATAGACCTCAAATATGGACCTAAACCTGAAAAATAGGGAAATAGACCAGATATACAGGGAATATACCCAAGACATGGTAAATAGACGTGAAATGTGGGAAATAGACCTTAAATATAGGAACTAGACGTGAAATATAGCAAAATATACCTGATATACAGTGAACAGACCTAAGATACACTAAATAGACGTGAAATGTGGGAAATAAGCCTTAAATATGGGAACTAAACCTGAAAAATAGGGAAATAGACCAGATATACAGGGAATAGACGTAAGATATGGTAAATAGACGTGAAATGTGGGAAAAGACATTAAATATGGGAACTAAAACTGTAAAATAGGGAAATAGACCAGATATACAGTGAATATACCCAAGATATGGTAAATAGACATAGAATGTGGGAAATAGACCTTGAGTAAGGGAACTAGGTGTGAAATATATTGAAATAGACCTGCTATAACGGGAATAGACTTAAGATACGGTAAATAGACATGAAATGTGGTAAATAGACCTTAAATATGGGAACTAAACCTGAAAAATAGGGAAATAGACCAGATATAGGGGGAATATGCCTAAGATCTGGTAAATAGACATGCAATGTGGGAAATAGAACTTAAATGTGGGAACTAAACCTGAAAATAGGGAAATAGACCAGATATACAGGGATTATACCCAAGATATGCTAATTAGACATGACATGTGGGAAATAGACCTTAAATATGGGACCTAAACCTGAAAAATAGGGATATAGACCAGCTATACAGGGAATATACCTAAGATATGGTAAATAGAAATGACATGTGGGAAAATAGACCTTAAATAAGGGAACTAGGTGTGAAATATATGGAAATAGACCTGATATACAGGGAATAGACCTGAGATAAGGTAAATAGACATGAAATGTGGGAAACAGACCATAAATATAGGAACTAGACCTGACATACAGGGAAATAGACCTGATATAAAGGGAATAGACCTAAGATGCAGTAAATAGACATGAAATGTGGGAAATGGACCAGATATACAGGGAATAGACATAAGATACCGTAAAAAGACTTGACATGTGGGAAATAGACCTTAAATATGGGAACTAAACCTGAAAAATAGGGAAATAGAAAAGATATACAGGGAATAGACCTAGGATATGGTAACTAGACATGAAATTTGGGAATTCAGTAAATAGACATGAAATGTGGGGCATAGACCTTAAATATAGGAACTAGACCTGAAATACGGGGAAATAGACCTGATATAAAGGGAATAGACCTAAGATATGGGAAATAGACATAACATGTGGGAAATAGACCTTAAATATGGGAACTAAACCTGAAAAATAGGGAAATAGACCAGATATAGAGGAAATAGACCTAAGATATGGTAAATAGACATGAAATTTGGGAATAAAGTAAATAGACATGAAATGTGTGGAAATATACCTTAAATATAGGAACTAAACCTGAAATACAGGGAAATAGACCTGATATAAAGGGAATAGACCTAATATACAGTAAATAGACATGAAATGTGGGAATACGGTAAATAGACATGAAATGTGGGAAATAGACCTAATATACAGGGAATAGACCTTAGATACACTAAATAGACGTGAAATGTGGGAAATAGACCTCAAATATGGGACCTAAACCTGAAAAATAGAGAAATAGACCAGATATACAGGGAATATACCCAAGACATGGTAAATAGACGTGAAATGTGGGAAATAGACCTTAAATATGGGACCTAAACCTGAAAAATAGGGATATAGACCAGCTATACAGGGAATATACCTAAGATATGGTAAATAGACATGACATGTGGGAAAATAGACCTTAAATAAGGGAACTAGGTGTGAAATATATGGAAATAGACCTGATGTACAGGGAATAGACCTGAGATATGGTAAATAGACATGAAATGTGGGAATACGGTAAATAGACATGAAATGTGGAAAACAGACCTGATATACAGGGAATAGACCTAAGATATGGTAAATAGACATGAAATGTGAGAATACGGTAAATAGCCATGAAATGTGGAAAATAGACCTTAAATACTTGAACTAAACCTGAAAAATAGGGAAATAGACCAGATATACAGGGAATATACCTAAGATATGGTAAATAGACATGAAATGTGGGATATAGACCTTAAATACGGGGAATAGAGCTAAGATACAGTAATCAGACATGAAATGTGGGAAATAGACCTTAAATATGAGAAATAAACCTGAAAAATAGGGAAATAGACCAGATATATAGGGAATAGACCTAAGATATGGTAAATAGACATGAAATTTGGGAATAAAGTAAATAGACATGAAATGTGTGGTAATATACCTTAAATATAGGAACTATACCTAAAATACAGGGAAATAGACCTGATATAAAGGGAATAGACCTAATATACAGTAAATAGACATGAAATGTGGGAATACGGTAAATAGACATGAAATGTGGGAAATAGACCTGATATACAGGGAATAGACCTTAGATACACTAAATAGACATGAAATGTGGGAAATAGACCTTAAATATGGGACCTAAATCTGAAAAATAGGGGAATAGACCAGATATACAGGGAATATACCCAAGATATGGAAAATAGACATGAAATGTGGGAAATAGACCTTAAATATGGGAACTAGACGTGAAATATAGCGAAATATACCTGATATACAGTGAGCAGACCTTAGATACACTAAATAGATGTGAAATGTGGGAAATAGATCTTAAATATGGGACCTAAACCTGTAAAATAGGGATATAGACCAGCTATACAGGGAATAGACCTAAGATACGGTAAATAGACATGAAATGTGGGAAATAGACCTGATATACAGAGAATAGACCTAAGATATGGTAAATAGACATGACATGTGGGAATACAGTAAATAGACATGAAATGTGTGGAAATATACCTTAAATATAGGAACTAGACCTGAAATACAGGGAAATAGACCTGATATAAAGAGAATAGACCTAATATACAGTAAATAGACATGAAATGTGGGAAATAGACCTGATATACAGGGAATAGACCTTAGATACACTAAATAGACGTGAAATGTGGGAAATAGACCTTAAATATGGGACCTAAACCTGTAAAATAGGGATATAGACCAACTATACAGGGAATAGACCTAAGATACAGTAAATAGACATGAAATGTGGGAAGTAGACCTGATATACAGAGAATAGACCTAAGATATGGTAAATAGACATGACATGTGGGAATACAGTAAATAGACATGAAATGTGTGGAAATATACCTTAAATATAGGAACTAGACCTGAAATACAGGGAAATAGACCTGATATAAAGAGAATAGACCTAATATACAGTAAATAGACATGAAATGTGAGAAATAGACCTTAAATAAGGGAACTAGGTGTGAAATATATGGAAATAGACCTGATATAACGGGAATAGACCTAAGATATGGTAAATAGACATGAAATGTGAGAATACGGTAAATAGCCATGAAATGTGTGGTAATATACCTTAAATATAGGAAGTATACCTGAAATACAGGGAAATAGACCTGATATAAAGGGAATAGACCTAATATACAGTAAATAGACATGAAATGTGGGAATACAGTAAATAGACATGAAATGCGGGAAATAAACCTGATATACAGGGAATAGACCTTAGATACACTAAATAGACATGAAATGTGGGAAGTAGACCTTAAATATGGGACCTAAACCTGAAAAATAGGGAAATAGACCAGATATACAGGGAATACACCCAAGATATGGTAAATAGACGTGAAATGTGGGAAATAGACCTTAAATATGGGAACTAGACGTGAAATATAGCGAAATATACCTGATATACAGTGAACAGACCTAAGATTCACTAAATAGACGTGAAATGTGCGAAATAGGCCTTAAATATGGGAACTAAACCTGAAAAATATAAATAGACCAGATATACAGGGAATATACCCAAGATATGCTAATTAGACATGGAATTTGGGAAATAGACCTTAAATATGGGACCTACACCTGAAAAATAGGAATATAGACCAGCTATACAGGGAATATACCTAAGATATGGTAAATAGACATGACATGTGGGAAAATAGACCTTAAATAAGGGAACTAGGTGTGAAATATATGGAAATAGACCTGATGTACAGGGAATAGACCTGAGATATGGTAAATAGACATGAAATGTGGGAATACGGTAAATAGATATGAAATGTGGGAAATAGACCTGATATACAGGGAATAGACCTAAAATATGGTAAATAGACCTGACATGTGGGAAAAGTACCTTAGATATGGGAACTAAACCTGAAAAATAGGGAATAGACCTAAGATATGGTAGACATGAAATGTGGGAATACGGTAAATAGTCATGAAATGTGGGAAATAGACCTTAAATACAGGAACTAAACCTGAAAAATGGTGAAATATACCTGATATACGGGGAATATAATAGGGGTGTCACGGTATTAGTTTTATGACGGTACAATAACCTTCTTGCCAAATGACGGTATATCATTATTATCGCGGTATAGCAGGTGGTGTTAACTAATCTTATATTTTCTAAAAGGTCATAAATTGTCAGATTTATCATCACAAACAAAACCAGGCACCCCAGACCAGAATTGGGCTTTTTAACATACTTTCCACTGAAATGCAACCCCTTGCTTCCACCAAACACAAACACACGTGTGGAGAGGAGGAGGGGGGGGGCTGCTGCGACTAGCAAAGCAAACTGAATAGCTTTTCTTAAGTGGTCATGTAGGCTTTTAGCTCCCCCACTGGCTACTGGTGAAGATGAACATGTTGCCATCTTGATAATCTGCATGCCACAGATCAATGGAGGCTGATGGTAGTATACGCTTGTGCGCATACACACGCACTCTCTCTTTACGTTACAGCCTTTAGTTTACTTGCGGGCCAAAAGGTGTTCAGTAATCACGGACATGTTACCCTTTGGTATGGCAGCAGGGAATACCCACAGAGATGAGTACATTACGCAGTGTGACTTATTATATGTAAATTCAATGATACAACCAGGGAAATCCCCCATTGTCATATGTTTAGAAAACATTATCCATTATAAATATATAAACCCCAAAGCCTCCAACCCAAAGTCCCGGGAGTATAGCTCAGCGGCAACGTGCGTGCCTTGGAAGCAAGACGACACGAAGCAACACAGGTTCGATCCCCGGGTCTGCGCTTAGAAACCTCTGGGTGTTTAAGCACGTTATTAATACGCAACTAAGACAAAAACAATTACTCAACTAAATAAACAATTTCTTTAACACTGCCTCAATGCCCGCGGGCTGTGTGAGCGCTTTAAAAAAATAAAAGTAAACCCTTTTCCTTCTTGGCACTGTATTTATTCGTCCTATTGATAACATATTGATTTAGGGGCCAATTCATAGAATTCGGCGCACAAGTGGCGCACGCGGCTGGCGCACAGTGTGCGTGTGCGGTAGTCTGCGCCAGCCGCGTGCGCCGAAACACATTCAGGCGCACAGCGTATTCATGGATTCCAACATCCACAACCAGCCGTGGCGCAGAGTGGCGCAGCGACCCTGCAGCAGCGTCAGTTACGCCCCCAAGAACGCCCCTTGCGCAGGGAAAAGCCATCAAAATCCCCAATCCAGCGCAAAGGGCAGCAGCAAACGCAGAGCGGGCAGCGTGTATTTCAGGGGTGTGCGGGTGTCCCCACACGCGATAGGCCTGGGTACGTGTATTACAGGGGTGCGCGAGAAAATCTACACGCGATTGGCCTGGGTACGTGGATTTCAGGGGTGCGCGAGAAATTCTACACGCGATTGGCCGGGGTACGTGTATTACAGGGGTGCGCGAGAAAATCTACACGCGATTGGGCTGGGTACGTGGATTTCAGGGGTGCGCGAGAAATTCTACATGCGATTGGCCTGGGTACGTGGATTTCAGGGGTGCGCGAGAAATTCTACACGCGATTGGGCTGGGTACGTGGATTTCAGGGGTGCGCGAGAAATTCTACACGCGATTGGGCTGGGTACGTGGATTTCAGGGGTGCGCGAGAAATTCTACACGCGATTGGCCTGGGTACGTGGATTTCAGGGGTGCGCGAGAAATTCTACACGCGATTGTGCTGGGTACGTGGATTTCAGGGGTGCGCGAGAAAATCTACACGCGACTGGGCTGGGTACGTGGATTTCAGGGGTGCGCGAGAAATTCTACACGCGATTGGCCTGGGTACATGGATTTCAGGGGTGCGCGAGAAATTCTACACGCGATTGGGCTGGGTACGTGGATTTCAGGGGTGCGCGAGAAATTCTACACGCGATTGGCCTGGGTACGTGGATTTCAGGGGTGCGTGAGAAATTCTACACGCGATTGGCCTGGGTACGTGGATTTCAGGGGTGCGCGAGAAATTCTACACGCGATGGCCTGGGTACGTGGATTTCAGGGGTGCGCAAGAAAATCTACACGCGATTGGCCTGGGTACGTGGATTTCAGGGGTGCGCGAGAAAATCTACACGCGATTGGGCTGGGTACGTGGATTTCAGGGGTGCGCGAGAAATCCTACACGCGATTGGGCCTGTGCGAGTGGGGCAGTGTATTACGTAGGTGTGCGGGAAGTTGAAGAGGTGAATTGCCAGTGTGGGTCCTCCCAGGTCCCCCCTCTACCCCCTCCACGACCTCTGCAGGCAGCCCACACCACAGGGGACTACCCTACACCCCTGGTCATGTCCCGCAGGCAGCCCATCCACCATGGGCATGCCCCCCAGCCAAGCCACATGTCCCCTTGCACCCCCACCCCCCAGCAGGCCCCCACTCATGTCCCCCTGCACCCCCACCCCCCAGCAGTGCAGGGGCAGCCTCCACCAGGCACCCACCCATGTCTCCCACCACCCCCACCCCCCAGCACTGTGGGGCACCTGCCAGCAGGCTCCCACCCATGTCCAACCCATGTCTCCCAGCACCCCCACCCCCCAGCAGTGCAGGGGCAGCCTCCACCAGGCCCCCACCCATGTCTCCCACCACCCCCACCCCCCAGCCACCAGGGGCAGCCTCCACCAGGCCCCCACCCATGTCTCCCACCACCCCCAGTCACCAGGGGCAGCCTCCACCAGGCCCCCACCCATGTCTCCCACCCCCCCCACCCCCCAGCAGTGCAGGGGCAGCCTCCACCAGGCCCCCACCCATGTCCAACCCATGTCTCCCAGCACCCCCACCCCCCAGCAGTGCAGGGGCAGCCTCCACCAGGCCCCCACCCATGTCTCCCACCACCCCCACCCCCCAGCACTGTGGGGCACCTGCCAGCAGGCCCCCAACCATGTCCCCTTGCACCCCCACCCCCCAGCAGGCCCCCAACCATGTCTCCCACCGCCCCCACCCCTCCAGTCACCAGGGGCAGCCTCCACCAGGCCCCCACCCATGTCTCCCACCACCCCCACCCCTCCAGTCACCAGGGGCAGCCTCCACAAGGCCCCCACCCATGTCTCCCACCACCCCCACCACCCAGTCACCAGGGGCAGCCTCCACCAGGCCCCCACCCATGTCTCACACCACCCCCACTCCTCCAGTCACCAGGGGCAGCCTCCACCAGGCCCCCACCCATGTCTCCCACCAGCCCCACCCCTCCAGTCACCAGGGGCAGCCTCCACCAGGCCCCCACCCATGTCTCCCACCACCCCCACCCCCCAGCAGTGCAGGGGCAGTCTCCACCAGGCCCCCACCCATGTCTCCCAGCACCCCCACCCCCCAGCAGTGCAGGGGCAGCCTCCACCAGGCCCCCACCCATGTCTCCCACCAGCCCCACCCCTCCAGTCACCAGGGGCAGCCTCCACAAGGCCCCCACCCATGTCTCACACCACCCCCACCCCTCCAGTCACCAGGGGCAGCCTCCACAAGGCCCCCACCCATGTCCCACTCATGTCCCCTTGCACCCCCACCCCCCAGCAGGCCCCCACTCATGTCCCCTTGCACCCCCACCCCCCAGCACTGTGGGGCACCTGCCAGCAGGCCCCCAACCATGTCCCACTCATGTCCCCTTGCACCCCCACCCCCCAGCACTGTGGGGCACCTGCCAGCAGGCCCCCAACCATGTCCCCTTGCACCCCCACCCCCCAGCAGGCCCCCACTCATGTCCCCCTTGCACCCCCACCCCCCAGCACTGTGGGGCACATGCCAGCAGGCCCCCAACCATGTCCCACTCATGTCCCCTTGCACCCCCACCCCCCAGCACTGTGGGGCACCTGCCAGCAGGCCCCCAACCATGTCCCCTTGCACCCCCACCCCCCAGCAGTCCCCCACTCATGTCCCCCTGCACCCCCACCCCCCAGCACTGTGGGGCACCTGCCAGCAGGCCCCCAACCATGTCCCACTCATGTCCCCTTGAACCCCCACCCCCCAGCACTGTGGGGCACCTGCCAGCAGGCCCCCAACCATGTCCCCTTGCACCCCCACCCCCCAGCAGGCCCCCAACCATGTCTCCCACCACCCCCACCCCTCCAGTCACCAGGGGCAGCCTCCACCAGGCCCCCACCCATGTCTCCCACCACCCCTACCCCTCCAGTCACCAGGGGCAGCCTCCACAAGGCCCCCACCCATGTCTCCCACCACCCCCACCACCCAGTCACCAGGAGCAGCCTCCACAAGGCCCCCACCCATGTCTCACACCACCCCCACCCCTCCAGTCACCAGGGGCAGCCTCCACCAGGCCCCCACCCATGTCTCCCACCACCCCACCCCTCCAGTCACCAGGGGCAGCCTCCACCAGGCCCCCACCCATGTCTCCCACCAGCCCCACCCCTCCAGTCACCAGGGGCAGCCTCCACAAGGCCCCCACCCATGTCTCACACAACCCCCACCCCTCCAGTCACCAGGGGCAGCCTCCACAAGGCCCCCACCCATGTCCCACTCATGTCCCCTTGCACCCCCACCCCCCAGCAGGCCCCCACTCATGTCCCCTTGCACCCCCACCCCCCAGCACTGTGGGGCACCTGCCAGCAGGCCCCCAACCATGTCCCACTCATGTCCCCTTGCACCCCCACCCCCCAGCACAGTGGGGCACCTGCCAGCAGGCCCCCAACCATGTCCCCTTGCACCCCCACCCCCCAGCAGGCCCCCACTCATGTCCCCCTTGCACCCCCACCCCCCAGCACTGTGGGGCACCTGCCAGCAGGCCCCCAACCATGTCCCACTCATGTCCCCTTGCACCCCCACCCCCCAGCACTGTGGGGCACCTGCCAGCAGGCCCCCAACCATGTCCCCTTGCACCCCCACCCCCCAGCAGGCCCCCACTCATGTCCCCCTGCACCCCCACCCCCCAGCACTGTGGGGCACCTGCCAGCAGGCCCCCAACCATGTCCCACTCATGTCCCCTTGCACCCCCACCCCCCAGCACTGTGGGGCACCTGCCAGCAGGCCCCCAACCATGTCCCCTTGCACCCCCACCGCCCAGCAGGCCCCCAACCATGTCTCCCACCACCCCCACCCCTCCAGTCACCAGGGGCAGCCTCCACCAGGCCCCCACCCATGTCTCCCACCACCCCCACCCCTCCAGTCACCAGGGGCAGCCTCCACAAGGCCCCCACCCATGTCTCCCACCACCCCCACCACCCAGTCACCAGGGGCAGCCTCCACAAGGCCCCCACCCATGTCTCACACCACCCCCACCCCTCCAGTCACCAGGGGCAGCCTCCACCAGGCCCCACCCATGTCTCCCACCACCCCCACCCCTCCAGTCACCAGGGGCAGCCTCCACAAGGCCCCCACCCATGTCTCCCACCACCCCCACCACCCAGTCACCAGGGGCAGCCTCCACAAGGCCCCCACCCATGTCTCACACCACCCCCACCCCTCCAGTCACCAGGGGCAGCCTCCACCAGGCCCCACCCATGTCTCCCACCACCCCCACCCCTCCAGTCACCAGGGGCAGCCTCCACCAGGCCCCCACCCATGTCTCCCACCAGCCCCACCACCCAGTCACCAGGGGCAGCCTCCACAAGGCCCCCACCCATGTCTCACACCACCCCCACCCCTCCAGTTACCAGGGGCAGCCTCCACCAGGCCCCCACCCATGTCTCCCACCACCCCCACCCCTCCAGTCACCAGGGGCAGCCTCCACCAGGCCCCCACCCATGTCTCCCACCACCCCCACCCCTCCAGTCACCAGGGGAAGCCTCCACCAGGCCCCCACCCATGTCTCCCACCACCCCCACCCCTCCAGTCACCAGGGGCAGCCTCCACCAGGCCCCCACCCATGTCTCCCACCAGCCCCACCCCTCCAGTCACCAGGGGCAGCCTCCACAAGGCCCCCACCCATGTCTCCCACCACCCCCACCACCCAGTCACCAGGGGCAGCCTCCACCAGGCCCCCACCCATGTCTCCCACCACCCCCACCCCTCCAGTCACCAGGGGCAGCCTCCACCAGGCCCCCACCCATGTCTCCCACCAGCCCCACCCCTCCAGTCACCAGGGGCAGCCTCCACAAGGCCCCCACCCATGTCCCACTCATGTCCCCTTGCACCCCACCCCCCAGCAGGCCCCCACTCATGTCCCCTTGCACCCCCACCCCCCAGCACTGTGGGGCACCTGCCAGCAGGCCCCCAACCATGTCCCACTCATGTCCCCTTGCACCCCCACCCCCCAGCACTGTGGGGCACCTGCCGGCAGGCCCCCAACCATGTCCCCTTGCACCCCCACCCCCCAGCAGGCCCCCACTCATGTCCCCCTTGCACCCCCACCCCCCAGCACTGTGGGGCACCTGCCAGCAGGCCCCCAACCATGTCCCACTCATGTCCCCTTGCACCCCCACCCCCCAGCACTGTGGGGCACCTGCCAGCAGGCCCCCAACCATGTCCCCTTGCACCCCCACCCCCCAGCAGGCCCCCACTCATGTCCCCCTGCACCCCCACCCCCCAGCACTGTGGGGCACCTGCCAGCAGGCCCCCAACCATGTCCCACTCATGTCCCCTTGCACCCCCACCCCCCAGCCCTGTGGGGCACCTGCCAGCAGGCCCCCAACCATGTCCCCTTGCACCCCCACCCCCCAGAAGGCCCCCAACCATGTCTCCCACCACCCCCACCCCTCCAGTCACCAGGGGCAGCCTCCACCAGGCCCCCACCCATGTCTCCCATCACCCCCACCCCCCAGCCACCAGGGGCAGCCTCCACCAGGCCCCCACCCATGTCTCCCACCACCCCCAGTCACCAGGGGCAGCCTCCACCAGGCCCCCACCCATGTCTCCCACCACCCCCACCCCCCAACAGTGCAGGGGCAGCCTCCACCAGGCCCCCACCCATGTCTCCCACCACCCCCACCCCCCAGTCACCAGGGGCAGCCTCCACCAGGCCCCCACCCATGTCCAACTCATGTTCCCCACCCAACATGTCATCACAATCCAGAACCCTGGTCTCTATGGTCAGCCCCCAAATGCAAAACACCCACCCGAGTATTGCATCCACCCACTCATATTCTGCAATTACATCACAGAACACCAATTGCAAGTTCCGAAACAAACACATGTCCCTCACATACACCCAATGGGTGTCAGTGAATCTCAAAACACATAACATGAAATACATGAAAACAATGAGATACCACACATTGAAGTGCAACAAATAAATAATGTATTAAAGAAAACATGAATAGAATCAAAAAATGAAAAGAAGCATGTCCGTTCAAAATTAAAAAAAAATATTGAAATCCAAAGTAATGTTGTACAAAGTCAATGTCCACAAAACAAAATCCAATGGGAAATAAAAATAAAAGCCATTGATCCATGGAGAATGTTAAAAAAGAAAGTATGTACAAGTCTACAGCTATGTACAATGCAAGAAGCCAGGGTCCATTATCCCAACAAAATAAAGGAAACTTATCTAACTACACTAACTAATAAAAAAAATATATACAAAAATGTGGCCAATGTCCAAAAGGTCCAAATGAAACAAAAACAAAAATGAAACCTAACACTACCTACATAACTATGTACAAGGGCAGCGGGCTAGTTCCACGGCTCACTTCTGGATGTGCCGGGCCAGGGCATCATCGAACTCCTCCTCAATGTCCCGGAGGCGGTCCTCCTCCATGGCCCCGAGGGTCCGCAGGGCCGTCGACGTGTCCACCTCCAAACCCCTGCGGATTGCCTCGAGGCACTCGGCCCGCCTCAGGGCCCTCTGCATGGAGTTCTCCGCCCTGACCATTGAGAGCCGTGCCTCTTCCGCCCGCTGCCGCTCCGCATCTATGGCGTGGCCCAACCACTGCCACACGGAAGACACTTTTTGTCCTGGGTCCTCCTGCCCTCCGGCCGATGCCTGCCCCTCCGATGTCGAAGGCCCCGAGCCTTCATGGCTCCCACCATGGTGCTGCTGCTGCTGTGCCTCTGTCCCTGCACTGCCTCCTGCTGCCTGCACATCCTCCGCCGGCTGGGGTGCAGTCGTTGACGTGGCCACCCTTGCTGGACGTCCGACTCCCGACTGTGGCAGGGATGCCTCCTCCACCAGCCTGGCCGCACCGTCAGAGGCAGCTCCACAGGGCACCCAGGTGACTGATGGGTGGGAAGATGGCACAGAGTACGACTGGCGCGTAGGGGGTCCAGCTGAGGAGGGGGTCGTGGCAAGCCCCATCAGACGGAGGAATCCGGCCTGGGTGACCTGTCCCAGCAGGCTGATGTGGTCAACGAGCCATTCGAGATGACGTGCAGTCTCTTCATGAAAAGACTGCAGGTCACCTCGCATGGCCCGTTGACGCAACGCCACACCAGCCAGGACAGGCTCAACCCGGGCCTGGATAGCCACGTCCGCAGGCAGAGGAAGGCCAGTTGACGTCAGCTCATCCCCTGCCTGAAAACTGGTCTGGACATAGGCATCCCTGCTGGTGCAAGATGATGCAGGGACAGGATCAGGGACAGGATTGCACACAGGCACCTCCGCGGCGGCCTGTGCTGCCTCCTGTCCCTGGTCCTGCACTGCACCACTAGCACCAGTGGGATCCCCACCCCCAGACCCTGTCTCTGGTGCTTGCACGGCCTCCTCCTCCACCAAACCCCCCACCAACCTGGATGACTCTGTGCCATCTTCCCCCGTTGGGCCCTGTGGGGTTCCAGCTGCCCCTTCTGCTGCCGAGGAGTCCAACTGCAACCTCCGCCTCTTGGACCTCCCCCCGGCAGCTGCGGCCTGGGACGCGGCACCGGACTCCTCACTCCCCGACGAGATGACAACATGGGAGGGGAGCCGGGCCTTGCGTCTCCGGCTGGCGGTGGGATCCCCGCTGCTGTGCTCCACAGCACCTTCTCCGCCCTCTTCATCAGTTGACGCTGCAGACAGGGAGAAACAAAACACACGCATCAGGGCAATGTACAATGGACACATACACACATGACAGTTGTACATGAGTGGCATTGGCAAACCTCAGACATGTCATCACGATCCCCAACACACATGTCATTACAACTCGCACACACGAGCCATACCACAGCCATATCGCAACTGCCAACACCATCCATACACATACAACAGCATGAGCAGCCAAAGGTGAGCCAGACATCACATGCAACACAGGAAGTGCACCACACATGTACACACACCACCACACTTGCATGCATGTGTACACCTCTGGCAAGTGTCGCAGTGTTCAGACGGGCATCCATGTCACATCTGCCCATCAGGCTTCCACATACCGCTGTCACATGCATCCATGTTGCATCACTGTTGCACCCTTGTCAAATACACACACATGCACATGTACACAGCGCTGATACATGCAGCTGAAAACAACATACATGCGTGACATCACGGACATGTCTACTCACATACACATTCATACAAACTTGTGTGCCCACACAACTGCATTTGGCATGCAAGCCCACACACACAGGCACCATCCATGTCTCACACATTACAGCCCTCGCATGTGTCAGCCCCACGGACCTGTACACCCGCACCCATACTCGACCCCATACAAACAGATGTGCAACCTGCACACTACTGAACAATCACCACACGCACTGCTCACAATCAGGATGCATGTACACTCACCGCTCGACTCCAGACGGGTCTGCCTCTCAAGGACCTGGACGTGGAGCGCTGGGGATATGTGTTCCAGGACCCTCATCTGTTCCTCCGACAAGTGGCCCCGGCGCCCCTTGGCATCCGCTGCCTTCAAGAGGCGCCGGGCCTTGTTCAGGGTCCTGGACCTGAAGTCCTCCCAGCGCTTCTTGACATGTTGGAAGTCGCGGACTGCCACCCCCTCCGCGTTGATGGCAGTCACGATGTCAGTCCAAATCCGAGTCCGTCCTTCCTTGTCGGCGCGGGAACTTCCGAAGAGGGCATCATACTGCCCCAGGACTTGCTCCACCAGGACACCAACTTCGGTGGCACTGAAGCTGGTGCCCCTCTGCCTCTCTGGCCGGGGGTTGTCAGTGGTCACAGATGGAGTTTGCCCCGACATGACAACCCCAGATGCAGGAGTGGGTGGGCAACTGGGTCCTGGGGCTGGGCTGTGGAGCGATGGAATCCCAGTCGGGAGTCTTTGGTTCCAGCAGGGGTGGTCACACCAACAGCACCCCTGGCTGATGTGCAGGCAGCAAATGGCAGGGCACGTGGGCAGCAGGCAGTCAGGCAGCAGCAGATGGCAGGTGGGAGCGTGCTCGGGGCTCTGGGGGGCAGTAGTTCGGCCTTCTGGGCAGGAGCGTGGTCTTCCGTGTGCTTACGCGTGGCCAGCTTGATACGGAGTGATTTGGCACGTGAAAATTCTGCACGTCAGCGTGTAATTCGAGGAAAGGCCCTTAGCGCGTAAGCGCGTCTGCACGCATACGCATTTTCATTGGACCAAAGGCCCTCAGCGCGTGAGCGCGTCTGTGACGTGACGTGCGAGGGAGTATCCCTCATTGCACGTGATGACAGAACACACGTGGATTTCAACCAATCGCGTGTGAAAGTTCACGGCACCCCGGAACACACGTACCCAGGCCAATGGCGTCACGTACCCAGGCCAATGGCGTGTGGAACTACCCGCGCACCCCGAAACACACGTACCCAGGCCAATGGCGTGTGGAACTACCCGCGCACCCCGAAACACACGTACCCAGGCCAATGGCGTGTGGAACTACCCGCGCACCCCGAAACACACGTACCCAGGCCAATGGCGTGTGGAACTACCCGCGCACCCCGAAACACACGTACCCAGGCCAATGGCGTGTGGAACTACCCGCGCACCCCGAAACACACGTACCCAGGCCAATCGCGTGTACGCTCGCTCCCCTCCGATCACACGCGATGACACCCGAATACGGGAAACCAACGAGTCCGCCCCCACACGGAGGCGTCCCGCGCCCGCGCACAGCATAAAAGTGCGCGCAAACAACAAACGCGTATATACAGCGACGATGAATGCCCCATTTGTTGCTGCACTGATTGTGGGACACCGCAGGAGGAGGAGAATAGCCAGGGCACGCATTTTTGCACCACGGACAAGCCTTTTTGGGATGCCTGACGACCAGGTCTACGGCAGGTATAGGTTTCCACCCCATATCATCCTAGACCTGGTCAGGGAGTGGGAAGATGACCTCACATCCCCCACCCTTTGCTCCCAAGCATTGAGCCCCTTGGAGAAGCTGCTCAATGTCTTGCATTTTTTGGCCACTGGGTCGTTTCAGCGGACCACTGCCATAGTGGGGGGGTCTCACAGGCCACGCAGTCACGCTGCCTACACCAGGTACTGGCAATCATGACAGCGCGCCCCTCAGTCCGCAGGCACATATACATGCCCAGAACACCCGCAGAAAGGCAGGCCGTTGTCCTGGATTTTTTCAGGGTGGCACACTTCCCCAAAGTGCTCAGTGCCATAGATTGCACCCATGTGGCCCTACGTCCACCTAGGGCCACTGAGCACATCTACCGAAACCGCAAGCACTGGCATTCCATCAATGTACAGGTGGTATGCGATGCAAAGGGAATCATCACCTCTGTCTATGCAAACTACCCTGGCTCCACCCATGACAGTTTCATATACAGAATGTCCGCCCTGAGCCGGGCCCTGGAAGCTGGGCAGCATGGCGACACATGGCTCCTAGGTCAGTACAAATGCCCTTGCACATGCATGCAAGTCACACACAGACAAATATCCCAACCCTAATAATCTCAATTATTATCACCTCCCCAGGGGACAGTGCCTACCCTCTGAGCAACCACATGATGACGCCAATCCGGAACCCCACCACACCACCCCAGGTAAGATACAACGCCGCCCATATTGCAACCAGGGGCATAGTGGAGCGCACATTCGGAGTGCTCAAGTCACGTTTCCGCTCCCTTGACCGCTCTGGTGGGCAACTACTCTATGCACCACCAGTAGTGTGCATGATCATTGTGGCAGCATGTGTCCTGCACAATGTTGCAACACGGCAGGGCGTCCCGGTGGACATGGTGGTGCCCCCACATCCCCAACCACAGGCACAGGCGCTGCCCATGGGAGGGGACAGGGCACGTGGCGAGGAAGCCCGGACCCAGCTTGTGGCCACATTTTTCACCTAAACTCCCACCCCTGCGGAGTGCACACAGGCCTGGCACATACCAGGTGACAATCGATGATGACAAAGTGACAGTCAACTGTCACAACCCTACCACCCTGAGATAGTTGCCATGGAAGTGCCACATCGTCTGCATCCCTAGCTACTTAAACACAAGCTATCCTGTGCAACCAAAATGCACACATATGACATGTGACATGACATGGGCCATACACAAGTATTCCAAGGCGCAATGAGGCAGGGGGGGGAACAAGGGAACACAGAGAACGGTACTACTAGGCCAGGTGTCATTGAGATTGTGCAAGTGCAGGGGTAGGGGGAAGGGAAAAGTGCAAGGGGAAGGGTGGGGGAGAGTCCAGTACAGGGGAAGTAGGCCAAAAGAATAATACATAGGTCGCCTGGTGGCAACTGCAAAGATAAGTGCAGAAAGTGCTGGGAAGGGAGGGCTGTAGGGATAGAGAGACAGTACTGCAGTGCAGGGGCTGCCAGGGTGGCAGTGCAAGTGGACAGTGGCTGGGCCAGGGACCGAGGTTGGTGAGAGTGTCCCAGTAGCAGCTCCTGTGCAGTTCCAGTGAAGAATTCTGCAAGGGAGAGGCAGAGAGTAAGCAGAAGCAAAGAGGAAGGTCTTGAGGTGCTTCCAGAACTGGAGATGGTTCCCCTCAAGTTCAAGTCAGGCAGGAAGTCTGTTCCACGGGGAGGGCCCTGCTGCGGAGAGAAACCTACCCCCAGCTAGTTGCTCTGAGAAGCGGATGACCTGGACATGCAAGGTGTGCATCACACACACCTGCAAAACAGGCCATGGCCATCACTGTCATGTCACTCAAACCCTCCCAAACATCAACATGACATGGCAAGCAATACCCATACACTGACGCAGTAACAATAAGGTACACATTGCCATGTCCTAAATGTACAGTGGCATCGGACAATGATGCCTGACCCGGAATCAGATGAAATGACAGACCAACAAAATGTCCCACCCAAAATAAGTCGTTTCCAAATGCATTGCAACAGTCGTAGACGTAACATCACAATGAATGCCTGTCTATATGCACATTATGCATTGCAAAATCAACACTGCAGCTCATGTGTGCAGTGTCCCACTCCTGCATCACACTGCTCAGCGCACAGCACAGTGAACAGCCATTGCGTGTGATGCACACCCTGAGCATCACATCTAAGTGACAGACTACATCAAACATCAAATTTGGCATGTACTGGAACCATAATCGGTCACAGAACATGTGCTGCCGGGACACAGTGGGCACCAGAAGGCAAACAGTGTACACGTGGATATGCAAGGGTGGGAGTACATGGAGTGCATCCGAGTGCAAGTGTGTGGTTCTGCAGGGACATGCACTCCACATATGCATTTGCACTCAAGTGACCATCAGTGTTCCCTACACATCACATGTGAACATCCACCATGTGTACACCCCAGCATGTCAAACCACAACTATCCCCTCGCACCTGAAAGGAAAACACAACACATGAACAGGCATTGATCAGCAGAACACAACATGTACATAGGACAACAACATTACAATGTCAGAGTTCCCATCACACTGCAGGGCAATGCAACTATCAACAACAACCCCCCCCCGTGCAAATAACCATGACCCGCTGAACAACTGCACCTGGGTCATGGAGCCTCCAACCCTCATTTCCACCTGGCCACAGGATCACCTTTACCCTTCGTGTCCATCTCCCACCTTGTGTGTAAAAAGATGCCTGAACCCTCAGAATCCACACTCATTTCCAAAATCACAAAATCCAAGGCATGAAAACGAACCCAAACACCCTCCAGTAGATGACTTGACGTAGCAGTACCTCACAAACGCCAAGTACTACCACAATGATGCAACAACCAAGGTAGCACAGCAGAACAATGTCACGACAGGATGTGAGACATGTGTGGTACATGACATAGGATGATGCACCATGAATGGATGTGCACTGTCACAGGTCCCCTGTCCAGGCGCGGGAGTCTCATGAAACAACCACCCACACCATGTCCCGGGTGCCTGCAAGGTCAAACTCACACAGGCCCCTGAGATCATGGTGGAGAATGAGGTTCAGGGATATGCAGTCGGGACAGGTGTAGACACACTGGATGACTGGAATGAGTGGCAGGTGAGGGGAGGAGGAATGACACATGAAACTAGGGAATGCACGAAAATGTACAACCTGCATGAACACATACACAATCCAAACAAACTTGGACATCATTGTCATGGCCTTCTGTAGTCCAGGCTCAGGAGTGGTACGAACCAACCACCCCCTCTACGGTTTTGGCGCCTGCAAGTTCGGGGCTTACACAGGCATCCGCAACCCCAGTGGGGAAAGAGGGTCAGGGAACGTTGCTTGGATAGGCACGGGAAGCAGGAACACCGGGTAGAGGGTACAGGTTTCATAATTGCATAGGATCATGGGTGATTAGGGAAAAAAACATACCAGATAGGACCACACATACATCCGTGCATCAGTACACTCCCCAGCAAGCCTATGCAGGGCAGTTTGTAAGGAAAACAACAAGACACTTAGCTCTGGTTTTGAGTGCTGGCCTCCTGCCTGCGCACTCTCAGGGCCGGTTACAGGAGCACTGCAATGCTGCAAAGAGAGACACAGTCAACAACCTGTATGTGCCAATTACACGAAAACACAACACAAAACATGCCCCATAGCAACAAACTACTCTACAAACAGACAATCAGTGCTCGATGCTTCGTACCCATGTATAACATCACCCCTGTGACAGGTCATACACAGTCAATGCAGTAAGTCAGGCGCTGGTGGGTGCGTGGCAAATGGAACACCAATGTGTCACAATTCACACAACATGCAATGTTCCCTGGGTAAGCAGACAGACCCATATGGCAAGCCATGACTACAGAGCAAGTTGCGTACCACCATGACCGAAACAAAGTTGGCAGTGCATTTATCATGAAGTACGTAGAATAGACATGCACTGCACCCAAGTATGTCCCTTGCTGTATGTCCCTGTGAGCTGCCCCTTTCCATGTCTCGGAAGGCTACATGGTTGATACAAGTGCCTCAATGAACCTTGGTGTACCGCAGGGTATGTGCCACTGCCCCTGCATGTGTCCCAGACAACCCTACTATCAACAGCCATCAGTCCACAAACACATCTGAGCTGCATTGTGTGCTTCAACACCAATATTCATCTAAGCTCACCCTCAGTGCTGTGACTAAGCCTGCATGTGCAACTCGCCTGGTGCAAGCTTTGCTGTGTCGTGGGCCCCCTGTGATGCTCACCTTGCCTGGAGTTCCTTGGAACATGTCAGCAGTTCTAGGATGTGGGTCTGCAATCACTGTGGCTCTGCTCGTGCACACATGTGCATGTGGGCACCAACAAACGGGTCAGGAATTCCGTCGTCCAATGGGCCATGTCTGCTGGCAAAGGTGCTCTGGTGCCTCATCCCCCTGCAGAAAGTGCATGAAACAAATGATTAATGCATCAAAGTGATCTGTGTGTGTCTCATCAGGCATCTCATTACTTGACCATGTCAGAGAGTCACATCACAAATCACACCATCAGTCCGTCTTTGACTTCCAAAGTGTGGAACACTATCTACAGCATGAATTGCAACAGGCACGTGTACAGGAAAGATATGAGACATAATACACAATGCATAGCAATCAATGTCCACATTAATCATGACACACCCCATCTAGCAAAAGCTGAACAGTGGACAATTACACCTAAATCATCCCCACTAGGGGTGTCAACACAAGTCACAAAGCACCAGACATGCCACAGATATGACAGTCCAAAGCCCTTGTGTAAAATTCTGTAACACCGAACCATCCTTGCGAGCCCATGGATAAGGGAGGCAGGAGTGGCATATGTGAGTCAAGGAACCCAAGCAGCAAACACATACACAAGACAACCATGAAGGGCCCAGCTGGAACAGACAGTGGATGCCTTCAAAAACCACAAGGCACCGCACTGTCACATGAAAGTACAATAGACTACAAATTTTAAACTAACTCAACTATTAACTAATTACACTAACTATGGAAAACCTACATTACCTATTTAAACTAACTATCAAACAGAAACTTAACTAACTAAACTAAAAGAAAAATCAAAAATGGCCACATACGACCCGGGGGGGAGGGGAGGCACCCAGGAGGGGGGAGGTACAGGGTGCTGCTCAACATCCACATGCGATGATGCTGAGCCAAAAAAAAATACCTCCATGGGCTCAACGCCTGCACAGCACGACCTATGTGGGAGATAGATGGTCGTCCGAGTCTGGCTCATCCTGGAAAGGAGGACGTGGCACAGTAGCCTGGCCATCCCTAGCCGCAGCTTGCCCCTCGTCGGCAGCAAGTCTGCCGGACAGGTGAGCCTGGTTCTGTGTGGCGATGTTACATAGGTCTGCATGCAGAACCTCACGTGATACACGTGCTTCCTCTTGCAAGGTAGCATGTGTAACACGGAGTTCCTCCTGCAAGGCCTGGCTGGACAACCGCTGCACCTCCCGGCAAGCCTGTAGCTCAGCCGAGATGGTGTGCTCAAGCTGTGCAAACCTCTCCTCTGCCTGCTGCCTCTGGGACATCATAAGGACACCCAGAGTGGATCTGAGGGAGGCATACTCCTCCCTCAGGGCATCCATGTGCGCCTCTGCGTGAGCAGCAATTGCTTGACGCAGAGACGACATTTCAGCCTGGCGTGCCCTGTCTGAGGCCGCCATGCCCAGCCTGAGCGAGCGGGCCATGGACCGTGCCGCCTGCTGCTGGAGAAGCACCTGCCTAGCAGGGGGGAGCACAGATCGGGCCACACGCTCCATGCTGTCAGCGATGTTCTCCATTGCTGCCCCCTGCCGTTCGGAATTGGCAGTCATGTCTTGCTCCCACTCAGTATACAGCGGTTGCGCGCGGCGACCGCGTTGCTGGGCTTGACCCCTGCGGGACCCAAGGACCGGAGGTCCTCGCTGTGTTGGCACCGCCTGCGGCTGCACGACTACATGCCCCCGTCGACGTGATGTCCCAGGCACATCAGTGACTGGTGTGGAGGGTGACCCTGCGTCCCGATCCACCATGGGCGGAGGAACTAAGACTGTCTGATCCCTCAGTGCAGGTGTCGCAGACAGAGGAGTGTCCACATCAGAATCACTCACCCCTGACACATGGACTTGATGGTCATCCAACTCAACATGGACGTCAGAGGCGTCATCAAGGCTGGACTCATAGGCAGCCAGAGACAGGATGGACTGCAGCACTTGGGGGGTTTTGTGGCCTACCACCCCACGACCCCCACTAGTGCCGGGTTGATGTGGCTTACCAACCCTGTGTCTGGCATGACAACACCATCCTCTGCATCCATTGCGTCATCACCTGAAAAATAGAGAGGAAAAGGTCACTACACATGTCAGAAGCACACAACACACACACACACCGACAGCAAAGGCATCCGGCAGACATGTGACACACAACATATGACCTGGCATGCATGCTGGGTCTACTTAGAATAGCCACTGTGATCAGACCTGTTGAAAGGTGGCAGTTTGCATGGAAGTGGGTCTATGCAGTGCTGAAAATGTGTACGCCACTCACTACCTACATGTACAAGCACTCCATGGTGTGTGCCAGGAAATGTGAAGGCAGTGCAATGTCAAATTCAGACATCACGTGCATTGTGTATTCAATGTGTACCATGTCTAGCAGCCAAGCACCCCTCCACCCCAGTACCAAAGCAGGGATGCCTAGCATGGTATCAAAAGGCTGCCCATACACCTGTGTATTGACAAGCAGTGTTGACTGGCATCAACAGCTTAATGTGAATCAAATTACAACACTGCTAATGATGCTGGGACAGTGGGCAGGACACATGATGGAAGATCCGGAGGCCAGCCACGTGTGAAGAAGACACGACAAGAGTTGGACAGAGTCATTGGCCATTGAACAGGCTGAGGCCTGTGAGCCACACAGATTGTCATTGCCTAAACATGTGTGCAACGCAGGACTGAGCCACAGTTGACATGGGGAGGCCGATAATATGGCAGGCAATGTATGTAACCAAGGACTCATATTACAGTGATCATCCAGTCAAGGACACATAGGGGCATGCGTGCAATGCACATGGAGCATGAATGTGCACTCATGTCCCTGCGGGACATCTGACCCATGCACAGTACAAGTGGGATACCCTGCATCGAGTACTAAGGCTGTACCACACGGCATATGTCTGGCAGTTTCTAAGCTGGAAGTTAGCATCTACACAGGACACATGAACAAGAAACTACACATTGGCAAGAATGTAGCAGACCAGTGCAAAGGTGGAACTGGGGTGCAGAGTGGCGGAGGAGGGGCAAGGGAGCATGCCCACATGGAGTCCCGCATGCAGGCAGAGGAGACATGCATGACGGTAGCATTGCATTACTTACACATCAGAACCATGTACACGTCACATGTAGCAGCAATCATCCACAACACATCCCACAAGTGAAACACACACGTCCTCAACAACTACGCTTCAACACTCACTGGACTGGGCATCAAAGTCCAGCATCTCTTCCACACCTTCGACCAATTCTGGTGGTATGAACTCCGCGACGAGAGCCTCATGCGGAGTGAGTTCTTCTTCCTCTGGTGCAGGCCCACCGCCAGTCACCAGAGTCAAGTTGTAATTTGAGGCACGCTTAGCCTTAGTGCTGCGCTTGATGTCATTCCTGCGCTTTTTGCACTCCTGCGCCGTGCGCACCTCATGGCCGAATGAACTGACATGTTCCGCAACATGCTTCCAGTGGGTGTCACGTTGGGCAGCCGTAGTCTGACTATTGGCACCCACTAGCATGTCACGGCTGTGTCCCCGCACGTAGTCCACGAGGAAGTCCAGTTCCTGCTTACAGAAAGGCTTCTTCCTCGACGTGCAGGAGGTCGTGGCTGTGTGTGGGGTCCCAGCCTGTGCTGCAGGTGCAACCTTCCTCCTCTTGGACTGTGGCGCAGACCCTGGCTGGCTAATGCCGCCCTGACCAGTATGGCCAGTGGGTTCGGTGGATTGAGCCGAGGGAGTGGCAGGTGGAGGGATGACCAAAGGCCTGACTTGTGTCAGTGGCAGCTGGGTGCCCACTAATGGACCCTGCGCAGCAACATCAGCTGTGGCAGGGTCATTGACCGCAACGGTCCTGGTTGGCAGACTCACAACCGGGGTGCTGTTGGGTGCATCTGCCCCTGCACTTGCCAACACCCGGCTGTTCGGGGCAGCAGATGACATGACTGCCCCAGGGACACGTGTCTTGGTCTGAGCAGCCCGGCGTGCCCCTATGGTTTCCCCCCTGGCCTGTTGGAGATCTACCAAGGGCTCTTCAAGTGCCAACGCAGCCTGCGCTGGCAGACCCTGAGCCTGGGTGGCGGTGTCCACAGCTGCATCTGCAGCTACCGCTACCCTTGGGCCCGTGGCAGTCGATGGAACGGACTGCTGGGTCATACGGGTGCCAGTGCCAGATGCAGGAGCTGCATCCCCCGGAACCACAGGGGGTGGTGGCATGGCTGCACCGACACATGGCACAACATTGTGCTCAAGTGGCGCACCCCTGCCTCTTCCCCCTCTGTGGCTGCCCTGGACACCCTGGAGTCCCCCTACTCCCTGGTCACCACGGCCACGTCCCCGACCACGCCCGCCACGAGGAGTACGCCCAGCTGAGGCGCCCCTCACCTTTGGTGGCCTCCCAACCATGGCACAGATGTAATAGTGCTGGCACAGATGGAGTGGTGCCAATGGGAGGTGTACACCACAATTGTCCTGGGCAATTGGGGTGAAGGGGGTGGGAAGCAAGATGTTAACAGCCCCCCTGCGCCTGCAAGGCTGTATGTGACCCCGGTGATGTGGTGACGGGTCACGCAATGCTCAGGCACCCCAAAACTGCAGTAAAACCGTGCACGCAACCCTGCAGCCTACGTGCGTGGATTTGACCTCCCGCAGTATGCGGTGGCACCCAGTAACACGAATAACGCGTACGCGTGGGACACGCAGGCTACGATGACATCGAAAATGGGTGCAATACATAGGGGCACCCGCAGTGGGAAAAGGAGCGTTTGCGACTCACCGTCTGACTAGCGCGATGCAGAAAAACACGCGTAGCCAATACCCCCGCCAAAAGAAGAGATACGTCCTTGAGAGCTGTGAAGTAGATGGCGCGCGAAACAACTGGAAGCAGCAACACACGTCGGTCTCCACGGAAGGCACGTACAGCGAACTGCTGGGCCAGCTCACCTTTAACCCGTGCTGAGGGAAACGCACGCGCGCGTCACGTCACATGCGGACGTGCAGTTTTTCATGCGTGATTACGCGCATTACACGCGGACGTGCAGTTTTTCACGCACGATTACGCGCATTACACGCGGACGTGCAGTTTTCCACACGCGATTAGCCTGGGTACGTGTTTTTCCGGGTGTGCGGGTAGTTCCACACGCGATTAGCCTGGGTACGTGTGTTCCGGGTGTGCGGGTAGTTCCACACGCGATTAGCCTGGGTACGTGTGTTCCGGGGTGGCGTGAACTTTCACACGCGATTGGTTGAAATCCACGTGTGTTCTGTCATCACGTGCAATGAGGGATACACCCTCGCACGACACGTCACAGACGCGCTCACGCGCTGAGGGCCTTTGGTCCAATGAAAATGCGTATGCGTGCAGACGCGCTTACGCGCTACGGGCCTTTCCTCGAATTACACGCTGACGTGCAGATTTTTCACGTGCCAAATCACTCCGTATCAAGCTGGCCACGCGAATACACACGGAAGACCACGCTCCTGCCCAGAAGGCCGAATCACTGCCCCCCAGTGCCCCGAGCAGCCTCCCACGTGCCATCTGCTGCTGCCTGCCTGCCTGCCTGCTGCCACCGTGCCCTGCCATTTGGTGCCTGCACATCAGCCATCTGCAGGGGTCCAGTTGCTGTGTCGACCCCTGCTGGAACAGTAGACTCCCGACTGGGATACCATCGCTCCACAGCCCAGCCCCAGGACCCAGTTGCCCACCCACGCCTGCCTCGGGGGTCGCCATGTCGGGGCAAGCACCATCTGAGACCAGTGGCGACCCCCAGCCAGAGAGGCAGAGGGCCACCAGCTTCAGTGAGAAGGAAGTTGGTGTCCTGGTGGAGCATGTCCTGGGGCATTATGATGCCCTCTTCGGAAGACCACGCGCCAACAAGGAAGGACGGGAGAGGATCTGGGATGATGTAGTGGTTGCCATCAACGCGGAGGGGGTGGCAACCCGCGACATCAAGCACATCAAGAAGCGCTGGGAGGACTTGAGGTCCAGGACCCTCAATAAGGCCCGGCGCCTCGCGGAGGGGGGCCGGGCACGCCTGAGTGACATCCAGATGAGGGTCCTGGAACGCGTAGATCCAGCGCTCCACGCCCAGATCCTTCGGAGGCAGACCCATCTGGAGTTGGCCGGTAAGTGGCCAAGCATTACTGTGTGAGACAGGGCATGTTGCAGTGTGCTGGTTGTCTGATACCTGCCTGTATGTGTGACATAGGCCATGTACGTATGTGTGTGTGCAGGGACATCATGGTCAGGCATGTGAGTACAGTGATGTGTGAACCACATGGTTGGTGCATGTGTTCTATTGCAACATGGGGGGCTCTGTGCGGAATGGACACATGGAAGCATGGCAGTCTCTGTTCCTGGACATGGGTGGGGGTGAGGGATGGGTGCTGGTCCCATGTACACGTTTGGTGCCCATGTGTGTGTGTGTCACGTCCCCGGTCCTGCCCTCCTCCCGTCACTCACCCGGCACCATCCGTTCCCGTGCCCACCACCCACACCAACGGGGAAGACACGGCAGGCGGGATGTCCGAGGGGGCAGAACCACCTCCCTCCGCCCATTTCCGTGCTGGCGCTTACCATGGCGTCTCATCCATGCCCGACGGCTCCGGCGTCGTCGGCTCCGGCTCCCTCGCACGGGGGAACCTGATCGCGTCTCGCTCAGACGATCACGTGACTGGTCACGGGATCGTCTGTAGCCGACACTGGCGTCCACATCGGACGAACACCAAACACTGGTGGCGTCCGACCATCACGTGACGCTCCTGTGCGGTCACGTGCCCTGTCACGTGATCTGACTTTCCTATAAAAAGAGCTGAGAGGAAACACTCAGTGCTTCACAGCTGTTTCCACCAGAGACCTGTTCGGCATTACCCACGTTCTTCCTGAGACACTTTGGAACTTGACCACGGACCGTTACTTGGACTTGTCTTGGATTTCCCTTTTGTTGTTTCAACGCCTCTTCTGGATCCTTGGAACTCTTGACCCCCCTTTTTCTGGCCCTGGATTTGCTCTGGATTACCCTTCTGTTTTGGCGAACTTCTACCCACGCAATTCCTGTCGACCACGTTTGGTCTCCTGAGTCATTTGGGGTTCACCACCTGGACCTTGGATGGACTTGCTATCTGGTCACGCTCTGGCTACTGGTGTGAGTTGGAGGAAGTGCTGTACATCCCAGCCTGCTGTCGGTCTTCCCTCGTTGTCCATTCAGGTTTATTACCTGTCCTATCATCCCCAGGGTAAGCCTTGTCGTTTTTCCTTGTTTGCTTGCACTGCCATTATAGTTCAAAGTATCCCTGACCCTAACCTTTGCCTTACAGCACTCAGGGGTCCTTCTGGTGTTCCTGATATCTGATTGACAACGCCACTCATCACCTGTAGCCTCAAAGATTGCTAAAGCAGTATTCTTTACCTGCTCGAGCGGTACTTGGGGACAGAGGTAGTTTATAGCTGCACGACCATCAAGGCGGATCACCAAGATCAGAACAGACTGTGAAGCCTACTGGTCGTCTAGCTATGGACACCTCAGCCGGGGACCCCGTGACGGCTTTAATGCAGGCAGTGACAGCACTCAGGGTCGACATGGCAGCTGCTACTGCAACCCTACGCACTGATATGACCGCCGCCACCACCGCATTACACCACCGCCTCGACATGGTACTAAGTGCACGCCATCCCTTACCTGCAGAATCTGAAATTGATGAAACCATTCCTCCCCAAAACCCTCCTCCTGTCGTACCCCCTTCCTTCCCGGCTGCTCCTGTGGTGATCCAAAACCCTTTTCCCTTGGCTACTCCCGAAAGATACCAGGGCGACCCAAAGAAATACCGTACATTCATCAATCACTGTAAGCTACATTTCATGTGTCGCCCTCAGGCTTTCCCCGATTCCGTATCGAAAGCAGCCTTTCTTCTATCCCATCTATCTGGGGTAGCCGCCACATGGGCCAATCCTTTGCTGGAAAATAACCACCCTGCGTTGTACGACTTTGAACTACTGACCCACGAGATGGCAAAAGTATTCGACACCAGGCTCAAAGCGCAGTCTAGAGACATGGAATTCTTAGATCTCACGCAGGGTCGTTCAACCCTCATAGAGTACATCACCAGGTTTAATCAGTTGTCTGCTGAGACCTCCTGGCCAGAAAACAAAAAGGCTGTGGTGTATTACCGAGGTTTATCTGGGGCCATGAAAGATGCCTTGTCTGTAGTGCCTACACTTCCCACAGTATATGCTGACTTGGTGGACTTAACATTGCAAGTCGATGCCAGACGATCGGAGCGACGCGGAGAAGGTACATCCTCGTTCCCACTTCCATCCACGGCCGTTGCTACCCCCGAACCCATGCAGATAGGCGGGATCCGCAGCCCTATCTCTCACGTCGAACGAGAGCGCAGGAGAACGGACAATGCCTGTTTTTACTGCGGTCTCAACGGACATTTCATAAAAGAGTGTCCTCGCCGCCCGAAAAACAGAAACCCGGGTTTTCAGAAAGCTCGCCCCTAAGATCAGAGGTGGGAGCGAGTACTATCCGGAATACCTCTGAACCTACCTTTGGTCCTGTGCGACCCGTTATAGTACAGGCCTTTCTGAACCATGCTACTGGTTCTCACGCCGTGTCAATGGTGATAGACTCAGGTGCTACAGGCTGCTTCATCGACATAGCCTTGGCCGGCTCACTGAACCTGCCTCTGGTCATGAAGGAATGCCCCGAACCAGTCCAGGCGGTGGATGGTACATCTCTTGCCTCTGGCCCGATCCGGCAACAGACCGCTCCCTTAGAGCTGGTTGTTCAGGAAAACCACAAAGAGACGATATCATTCGATCTCATTGCTACCCCACAGTTCGGAGTAATACTAGGCATTCCTTGGCTAAGGCTGCACAATCCCCTCATTAACTGGGGGACGGGTCAGGTTTCATTCGAATCCGAAACATGCCAACACTACTGCCTACTGGCAACACCTCAGTTCTCCAGTCCCGCGGGCATCCTGGGAAGCGTCGCGTCCATGGCTATAGGGGACAATACAGACCACCATGATACGCACACAGTAGGGGCTGTCACGGGTGGGATACCTGCTGTTTACAGCGATTTCCGGGCGGTATTCGACAAAGGTTCGGCAGAAGGCCTACCCCCGCATCGACCTTACGACTGTCCTATCGACCTGATACCTGGCGCGTCTATCCCGAAGGGTCGTATCTACTCCCTTACTCAGGTGGAAGAGCGGACCTTGCAGGAGTATGTCCAGCAGGCTTTACGGCTAGGACATATTCGTCCATCAACTTCTCCGGCTGCAAGCCCTATATTCTTCGTTCCGAAGAAGGAAGGGGACCTCCGTCCCTGTGTCGATTATAGGCGCTTGAACGCCGTCACAGTGAAGAACCGCTACCCCATACCTCTGATCACTCCCTTACTGGACAAACTCACCCATGCCACAATATACACCAAACTTGACCTCCGCGGGGCATACAATCTTATTCGCATGCGTGACGGTGATGAATGGAAAACGGCCTTCTGCTCACGACAGGGCCTTTTCGAGTACACTGGCATGCCTTTTGGTCTATGTAACGCCCCGGCTACCTTCCAACACTTTATGGACGACGTTTTCAACGACATCTTGAACACTTAAGTAATTGTTTATCTAGACGACATTCAAGTGTTCTCCACTTCCCTTGATGAACACATAACACATGTCAGAGAAGTACTGTCGCGACTACAAACCAACGCCCTTTACGCTAAACCCGAGAAATGTACGTTCCATACCAATCAAATCGAATTCCTGGGTTTCCATATCACGCCCAAGGGGCTCTCTATGAATCGATCCAAGGCACGGGCGATCAACGAATGGCCCACTCCGACCAATCTCAAGCAGTTGCAGTCGTTCCTAGGGTTCGCGAACTTCTATCGGAGATTCATATCAGGGTTTTCTTCGGTTGCGGCTCCACTTACGGCACTCACTAGCCCCTCTGTCCCCTATGTATGGTCCACGGCTCAGCAATCTGCTTTCGATACACTGAAAACCCTGTTCACCACCGCTCCCGTATTACGGCACCCTGATCCCGACCTTCCGTATGTCCTGGAAGCAGATGCCTCGTCCTACGCATTAGGTGCGGTGTTATCCCAGACCTGCCCTACCACCAACCGTTTGCATCCGGTAGCATTCCACTCCCGCAAGTTCACGACTACCAAACTACACTACACGGTTACAGAAAAGGAACTACTGGCTATTAAGGATGCACTACAGGTCTGGAGACACCACCTACTGGGTGCCAAACATCAAACCACGGTGTTCTCCGATCATAAAAACCTCCAGGACCTTGCTTCTCTGAAGTGTACGAACAGCCGCCAAGTTAGGTGGCATCTTTTCTTTGCCGCTTATGATTTCGTGGTCAAACACAGGCCCGGTGTTGGGCACGGTAAAGCCGATGCCCTGTCCCGTTCACCTGGGGGGGAGACCCTTCCCCTTTTTCCAGACACCCTGCTGGGAAAGAACCATGTAATCTGTCTATGCACACCAACTCCCTCCTTGTTGACCACTATCCGCCAATGGGCCTCTCAGTATCCGCAATCACTGGCGGAATGGGACCCAGTCATACAAGTTGGGTTGCCTTTCGTTCAGGGGGGTAAACTCCTTCTACCCACGAGTGAAACCCGGAACCAGGCGCTGACCTGGTCCCACGACGCTGCCATCAACGGTCACCCCGGACAGCTTCGCACCTTAGATCTCCTTAAGCGTTGGTGCTGGTGGCCTACGATGAAACGTGACGTACGAGACTATGTCAACACCTGTGCGGTTTGTGCCCAGGGCAAATCGCGCAGGGGTCGGCCCTTGGGTCTGCTCCTTCCTCTCCCAATCCCTCCACGACCTTGGCATACGATCTCCATGGATCTGGTCACTGATCTCCCCCGCACTCATGGGTTTGACTCTATCTGGGTCATAGTTGACTCATATACCAAGTTTGCACGCTTTATACCCTGTAAGGGATTACCTTCAGCACCTGTCTTGGCCAAACATTTCTTTAAACATGTATTCTGCCTTTTCGGATTGCCCCATGTGTTGGTCTCTGATCGTGGTTCCCAGTTCACTTCCCGCTTTTGGCGGGCCCTAACCGCTCTATTGGGCATAGAAGCCCGGTTTTCCTCTTCGTATCACCCGGAGAGTGACGGTCAGACGGAAAGGGTCAACCAAACGATGGAACAGTATCTACGCTGCCTGACACTACAATACCAGGACACATGGCTCAATCTGCTACATATTGCGGAGTTTGCCTACAACAATGCTCTGCACTCGGCTACCGGCTACTCACCTTTCTTTTCACTCTACGGTCAGCATCCTCGTGCCCTCCCCATCCCAGACTTTTCCTCTTCCGACACCCCAGCCGCGTCGGCTTGTGCCCGGGACATCGTATCTGTACACGCTCGGACCTTGGTCCACTTACGTGAGGCGCAAGCTTCTATGAAGGCGGCTGCTGACAAAAAGAGGGCTGTTCCGCCCGTTTACGGGGTGGGGGATAGGGTTTGGCTGTCCACTCGCCATCTACATATCCCTGGCTGCCGCAAGCTGTTGCCTCGTTTTGTGGGTCCTTATAGAGTAGTCAAGGTTCTGAACCCGGTGGTGTTGCGTCTGGCGGTTCCCCCCGCCTGGCGGATCCACCCGGTTTTCCACGTTTCTCTCCTTAAGCCTTGCCTTGGCCCTACCCGCTTGGTTTCTCCTCCTGCTCCCGTCTCTGTCTCTTCTCCCGATGTGTTTGAGGTCCGGGCTATATTGGGTTCTCGTTTCCATCGGGGTGTCCTGCAGTACTTGGTGGACTGGTTGGGTTATGGCCCGGAGGATCGCTCGTGGGTGGCTTCCCGGGATGTTCATGCCCCCCGTTTGTTGGCCCGTTTCCATCGTGACAATCCTTCCAGCCCACGCGGTCGTGGGCCTTTGGGGGGGGGCTCTGTCACGTCCCCGGTCCTGCCCTCCTCCCGTCACTCACCCGGCACCATCCGTTCCCGTACCCACCACCCACACCAACGGGGAAGACACGGCAGGCGGGATGTCCGAGGGGGCAGAACCACCTCCCTCCGCCCATTTCCGTGCTGGCGCTTACCATGGCGTCTCATCCATGCCCGACGGCTCCGGCGTCGTCGGCTCCGGCTCCCTCGCACGGGGGAACCTGATCGCGTCTCGCTCAGACGATCACGTGACTGGTCACGGGATCGTCTGTAGCCGACGCTGGCGTCCACATCGGACGAACACCAAACACTGGTGGCGTCCGACCATCACGTGACGCTCCTGTGCGGTCACGTGCCCTGTCACGTGATCTGACTTTCCTATAAAAAGAGCTGAGAGGAAACACTCAGTGCTTCACAGCTGTTTCCACCAGAGACCTGTTCGGCATTACCTACGTTCTTCCTGAGACACTTTGGAACTTGACCACGGACCGTTACTTGGACTTGTCTTCGATTTCCCTTTTGTTGTTTCAACGCCTCTTCTGGATCCTTGGAACTCTTGACCCCCCTTTTTCTGGCCCTGGATTTGCTCTGGATTACCCTTCTGTTTTGGCGAACTTCTACCCACGCAATTCCTGTCGACCACGTTTGGTCTCCTGAGTCATTTGGGGTTCACCACCTGGACCTTGGATGGACTTGCTATCTGGTCACGCTCTGGCTACCGGTGTGAGTTGGAGGAAGTGCTGTACATCCCAGCCTGCTGTCGGTCTTCCCTCGTTGTCCATTCAGGTTTACTACCTGTCCTATCATCCCCAGGGTAAGCCTTGTCGTTTTTCCTTGTTTGCTTGCACTGCCATTATAGTTCAAAGTATCCCTGACCCTAACCTTTGCCTTACAGCACTCAGGGGTCCTTCCGGCGTTCCTGATATCTGATTGACAACGCCACTCATCACCTGTGGCCTCAAAGATTGCTAAAGCAGTATTCTTTACCTGCTCGAGCGGTACTTGGGGACGGAGGTAGTTTATAGCTGCACGACCATCAAGGCGGATCACCAAGATCAGAACAGTGTGTCTGAACTGCGTGTCTGTGACTTGTAACTGCCATGGATGCATGACACATGTCTGTGACAATGTTCAGATTCACTGATGCAGCCTAGTCATCCTTGTATCCACTGCGTTTGTGGTGTACGAGGCCAGATGGATGGAACTACGATGAGGTGTGTGCATGTGATGGCAAGACCCATGATGCATGTGAGTTTAAAACCAACATTGTATGAATCATGAGTCCCTTGGTCATGTATGCCAATGTCCATGGCATGTGCCATGCCTGTTACTGTATGTGTTTTGCCTGCACTGACCCATGTGTTGTGGAGGGACATGATGGAAGTGATGTATGACAGTGCCACTCATCTGCTGTTGCTTCCTGTCTAGGGGACCATTGTACAGTACCCTGATGCTTGTGTTCTATGTCTCCCTCTACACAGTGGCAAGTGAAGAAGAGGGCGGAGAAGGCGCTGTGGAGCAGAGCGGCGGGGATGCCACCACGGCTGCAGCGGAAGGGGTGGGTGAGCCCCCACAGGGGCTTGCACCGGCGGAAGACGGCGTGGAGACATCCAGGTTGGTGGTTTCCACAGAGGGGGAGAAGGCCGCTACTGAGCCACACATGGGGCCTGGTGGGGGCATCCCCGCTGGTGCAAGTGGTGCAGTCCAGGGCCAGGGGCAGGGGGCAGCACAGGTCGCCGTGGAGGTGCCTGTGCATGTCACTATCCCTGACACTGTGACTGCACCACCATGCACCAGCAGGGATGCCCCATCCCAGGCCCGTCCGCAGGTAGGGGAGATGTCCATGTCATCTGACACTCCTCTACCTGCGGACGAGGGGACCCCTGGCCATGTGGAGAGGGTCCTGATTGGTGTCGCGTTGCGCACGGCTGGCATTCGTGATGAGGTGCATGCTTCCCGGGAGGAGCATGCACATCATCACGAAGAGCACCGTGCGTACGTGAACCATTTGGGAGCCGCCATGGTCGGGGGTTTCCTACATGTGTGTGGCCTTCTGGCGACCCTCTCCTCCTCTGTGGAGGCTATGCGCCAGTCGTGCTCCATGCCGTCTTCCGGCCCAGATGCCACCAGGGCCCCCTGTGGACCTGCCCCGACCAACGCAGCCAGCTCAGTGGGGACCCCATCCCTGCCACAGTCGGGAGTCGAAGGTCCAGCAGGGGTGGACACACCAGCAACTGTCCCCCTGCAGATGGAGGATGTGCCGGCATCATCTGGCAGGGCACGTGCACGACGGCATCGGTGGATTCCATCAGCCTGGATGCCGTCGTGCTGGCAGAGGCAATGGCGTCGGAGGCAGCAGCAGGCTCAACGTGGGAGGCATCATGGCTCGGGGCCATCAAGATCAGAGGGGCAGGCATCGGCCGGAGGGCAGGAGAACCCTGGGATGGCAGTGTCTTCCGTGTGGGAACAGTTGGTCCAGCGGATAGGTGCGGAGCGGCAGCGGGCGGAAGAGGAGCGGCTCACCATGGTCAGGGCGGAGTTCTCCATGCGTCGGGCGTTGAGGCGGGCTGAGTGCCTCGAGGAAGCTCGCAGGGAGTTTGAGGTGGACACGGGGTTGTCCCTGCGAGACCTCGGGGCCAGGACAGAGTCCCGCCTCCGGGACATCGACATGGAGTTCGAGGATGCCCTGGCCGGCAACATTACAGAGTGAGCCGCAGGACTTGCCCGCTGCCATTGTATATAGTTCTTTAGTTAGTTAGTGTTAGGTTTCCTTTATTTTTTAAGTTTTTTTTGGACCTCTCGGACAATGGCCACTTTTCTGTATATATTTTTATTATTAGTTAGTAGTAGTAGGTTTCATTTATGGTGTTGGGCTCATGGACCCTGGGATATTCTTGTACATAGTTTGATGTTTGGAAAAAATGTGTTGGATTTATATTTGTGTTCACCATGAGGCAATGGTTTTTCCTTATTTTTCCCCCCATTATTTTGCTTTGGACTACATTAGTTTTTGGATTCCTTTGTTTTTTGATTTTTTCTATTTGTTCTCGGACATGGACCATTTGTTTTGTCATCCCCATTGTTGTGTGTTTTATTTCTTTACTTCATTTTCATCTTTAATACATATATTTATTACTTACATTTGTGGTATTTTCTCATTGGTTTCATGCATGTCATGATATGGGTTTTGACATTCACTTGCACCCATTGATTATGTGTGTGTGAGGGACATGTGTTCATTTACATACTTGCCATTGGGGTTGTATCATGTAATTGCATCTACTATGTGGGTGGATGCAATCCTTGGCTGGGTGTTTGTGCTGGGTATGCTGCCCATTACTGCCATGATTGCGTTTCGTCAGGACCTGGGGGCAGGGGGACATGAATGGGGCCTGCTGGGGGGTGGGGGTGCAAGGGGACATGGTTGGGGGCCTGCTGGCAGGTGCCCCACAGTGCTGGGGGGTGGGGGTGCAAGGGGACATGAGTGGGGGCCTGCTGGGGGGTGGGGGTGCAAGGGGACATGGTTGGGGGCCTGCTGGCAGGTGCCCCACAGTACTGGGGGGTGGGGGTGCAAGGGGACATGAGTGGGGGCCTGCAGGGGGGTGGGGGTGCAAGGGGACATGGTTGGGGGCCTGCTGGCAGGTGCCCCATAGTGCTGGGGGGTGGGGGTGCAAGGGGACATGAGTGGGACATGGTTGGGGGCCTGCTGGCAGGTGCCCCACAGTGCTGGGGGGTGGGGGTGCAAGGGGGACATGAGTGGGGGCCTGCTGGGGGGTGGGGGTGCAAGGGGACATGGTTGGGGGCCTGCTGGCAGGTGCCCCACAGTGCTGGGGGGTGGGGGTGCAAGGGGACATGAGTGGGACATGGTTGGGGGCCTGCTGGCAGGTGCCCCACAGTGCTGGGGGGTGGGGGTGCAAGGGGACATGAGTGGGGGCCTGCTGGGGGGTGGGGGTGCAAGGGGACATGAGTGGGACATGGGTGGGGGCCTTGTGGAGGCTGCCCCTGGTGACTGGAGGGGTGGGGCTTGTGGGAGACATGGGTGGGGGCCTGGTGGAGGCTGCCCCTGGTGACTGGAGGGGTGGGGGTGGTGGGAGACATGGGTGGGGGCCTGGTGGAGGGTGCCCCTGGTGACTGGGTGGTGGGGGTGGTGGGAGACATGGGTGGGGGCCTTGTGGAGGCTGCCCCTGGTGACTGGAGGGGTGGGGCTGGTGGGAGACATGGGTGGGGGCCTGGTGGAGGCTGCCCCTGGTGACTGGAGGGGTGGGGGTGGTGGGAGACATGGGTGGGGGCCTGGTGGAGGCTGCCCCTGGTGGCTGGAGGGGTGGGGGTGGTGGGAGACATGGGTGGGGGCCTTGTGGAGGCTGCCCCTGGTGACTGGAGGGGTGGGGGTGGTGGGAGACATGGGTGGGGGCCTGGTGGAGGCTGCCCCTGGTGACTGGAGGGGTGGGGCTGGTGGGAGACATGGGTGGGGGCCTGGTGGAGGCTGCCCCTGGTGACTGGAGGGGTGGGGGTGGTGGGAGACATGGTTGGGGGCCTGCTGGGGGGTGGGGGTGCAAGGGGACATGGTTGGGGGCCTGCTGGCAGGTGCCCCACAGTGCTGGGGGGTGGGGGTGCAAGGGGACATGAGTGGGGGCCTGCAGGGGGGTGGGGGTGCAAGGGGACATGAGTGGGACATGGTTGGGGGCCTGCTGGCAGGTGCCCCACAGTGCTGGGGGGTGGGGGTGCAGGGGGACATGAGTGGGGGCCTGCTGGGGGGTGGGGGTGCAAGGGGACATGGTTGGGGGCCTGCTGGCAGGTGCCCCACAGTGCTGGGGGGTGGGGGTGCAAGGGGACATGAGTGGGGGCCTGCTGGGGGTGCAAGGGGACATGAGTGGGACATGGTTGGGGGCCTGCTGGCAGGTGCCCCACAGTGCTGGGGGGTGGGGGTGCAAGGGGACATGAGTGGGGGCCTGCAGGGGGGCGGGGGTGCAAGGGGACATGGTTGGGGGCCTGCTGGCAGGTGCCCCACAGTGCTGGGGGGTGGGGGTGCAAGGGGACATGAGTGGGGGCCTGCTGGGGGGTGGGGGTGCAAGGGGACATGAGTGGGACATGGTTGGGGGCCTGCTGGCAGGTGCCCCACAGTGCTGGGGGGTGGGGGTGCAAGGGGACATGAGTGGGGGCCTGCTGGGGGTGCAAGGGGACATGAGTGGGACATGGTTGGGGGCCTGCTGGCAGGTGCCCCACAGTGCTGGGGGTGGGGGTGCAGGGGGACATGAGTGGGGGCCTGCTGGGGGGTGGGGGTGCAAGGGGACATGGTTGGGGGCCTGCTGGCAGGTGCCCCACAGTGCTGGGGGGTGGGGGTGCAAGGGGACATGAGTGGGACATGGTTGGGGGCCTGCTGGCAGGTGCCCCACAGTGCTGGGGGGTGGGGGTGCAAGGGGACATGAGTGGGGGCCTGCTGGGGGGTTGGGGTGCAAGGGGACATGAGTGGGACATGGTTGGGGGCCTGCTGGCAGGTGCCCCACAGTGCTGGGGGGTGGGGGTGCAAGGGGACATGAGTGGGGGCCTGCTGGGGGGTGGGGGTGCAAGGGGACATGAGTGGGACATGGTTGGGGGCCTGCTGGCAGGTGCCCCACAGTGCTGGGGGGTGGGGGTGCAAGGGGACATGTGGTTTGGCTGGGGGGCATGCCCATGGTGGATGGGCTGCCTGCGGGACATGACAGGGGTGCAGGGTAGTCCCATGTGGTGTGGGCTGCCTGCAGAGGTCGTGGAGGGGGTAGAGGGGAGACCTGGGAGGACCCACACTGGCAATTCACCTCTTCAACTTCCCGCACACCCACGTAATACACTGCCCCACTCGCACAGGCCCAATCGCGTGTAGGATTTCTCGCGCACCCCTGTAATACACGTACCCAGGCCAATTGCGTGTAGATTTTCTCGCGCACCCCTGTAATCCACGTACCCAGGCCAATCGCGTGTAGATTTTCTCGCGCACCCCTGTAATACATGTACCCAGGCCAATCGCGTGTAGCATTTCTCGCGCACCCCTGAAATCCACGTACCCAGGCCAATCGCGTGTAGATTTTCTCGCGCACCCCTGTAATACACGTACCCAGGCCAATCACGTGTAGAATTTCTCGCGCACCCCTGGAATCCACGTAGCCAGGCCAATCGCGTGTAGATTTTCTCGCGCACCCCTGTAATACACGTACCCAGGCCAATCACGTGTAGAATTTCTCGCGCACCCCTGAAATCCACGTACCCCGCTCAATCGCATATTTAACTTCCCGCACACCACTTTTTTGATGCGCTGGGACTCTACCGCCTGCCTTCGTGTGGCGGCCGTGTTTCAGCTTGTGCGTGTCTTTGGCTGTGCGTGGCTTTGCCCTATTCGATTCCATGAATACGTGTGGTCCGAGTGCGTGTGGGCGTTCCGTCTGCTTCCCTGCAGTACATCCCCAGTTACGCCCTTATTTTCGCGTGTTGTTCCCCATTCCGCGCGTTACGCCCCATGTCTCGCCCACTTTCTGGTGTGTGCGCTGAGGTTGTGCGCTTTCACTGTGCGCGTCGCGCACGCCTTTCGCGATGTTGCAGTGACTTGTGCGCCATGCACGGGTTTGGCGCACATCCCGCGGTGAACACGCGCAGGGACTTCCATGAATCGCACGCGTGCGCGTGCGCCTGTTTTTTTCCGCTTGCGCCTGCTTGCGCGTAGATTTTCGGCGCACGTTTGTTCCATGAATCGGCCCCTTTGTGTCAGGCACGTGTGGTCTATGGAATGGAATTAAAAACTGCTAAAACTGAAACTACTTTGCAGACGGCACATCCAACAGTGCAAGACCAAGACTGGGCAGCACTTGCTTACTGCAGCCTTTCCAAATCAGATTGAAAAACACACTTAACGGTATGAACGGTATACCGGTATAAACAATGTGACGGTTATTATTGTTCAATTAGGTGGTTCACGGTATCTTTAACGGTATACCGTAATACCGTTGCATCCCTAGAATATACCTAAGATATGGTACATAGACATGAAATGTGGGGAATAGACCTTAAATATGGGAACTAAACCTGAGAAATAGGGAAATAGACCAGATGTACAGGGAATATACCTAGGATATGGTAAATAGACATGAAATGTGGGAAATAGACCTTAAATATGGGAACTAAACCTAAAAATTAGGGAAATAGACCAGATATACAGGGAATATACCTAAGATATCGAAAATAGACATGAAATGTGGGAAATAGACCTGATATACAGGGAATAGACCTAAGATACAGTAAACAGGCATGAAATGTGGGAAATGGACCTTAAATATGGGAACTTAACCTGAAAATGGGGAAATAGACCAGATATACAGGGAATAGACCTAAGATATGGTAAATAGACATGAAATTTGGGAATAAAGTAAATAGACATGAAATGTGGGAAACAGACCTTAAATATAGCAACTAGACTGAAATACAGGGAAATAGACCTGATATAAAGGGAATAGACCTAAGATGCAGTAAATAGACATGAAATGTGGGAAATAGACCTGATATACAGGGAACAGACATAAGATATGGTAAATAGACATGAAATGTGGGAAATAGACCTTAAATATGGGAACTAAACCTGAAAAATAGGGAAATAGACCAGATATACAGGGAATAGACCTAAGATATAGTAAATGTTAAGACGGATTTCTGAACTCTGTCCTGGTGGCGCAGAAGTTCAGAAGGCCAACCTAATTACTTGGAACAGGGTAACCTCTGGATGAGCCAGACCAATCAAGGTAGCGATCGCGGCGGTCAAGACTAGGTCTCAAGAGGGGTGAGGGTGACTGAAAGCCCGCAATGAGCACACAAAGCAAGATCACTTACAAACTACTCCAAACAGTTGTTATATTAAAAATATATACACATTTATTTCAAGGCCTTTAAAACAATGATCGTAGCGAGAAAATCACAATATAACGATAGTAAACCAACACATACCATATCAACACAATATATATACAAATACAACAGTCTCAAGCGTTATATGCACGAAATGGGTAGTCCACCTAAAAGGGAAGGAAGACAGGCAGTGCGTAATAATGCTTAGACCCAGTTCACCTTCAGAGGCACCTAACTAGATGGAAGTCCGAGCCCTGCGAAGAGTGGAGCCTTGTGCTCAAAAGTACCTGCACGCGCTGGTGCCAACGGGCAAAAGGAGAAGCTCTTCGAAGGAAGTCAGGCAGTTCTGTTCAGTGCACAAAAGAAGAAGAACAAGTTCCGCGACTCAAGCGCAGCCTCCACAGTGGGCAGAAGCAGAGCGCGAGTTCGGACAAGGGTGCTGTTTTACACAGCGGGGAAAAGCAATGGGCTCCTGCAGGAGGGCGACCAGATCCTAGCTATGCTACTCACCGGTCCCCGATGCAAGCAGACCCAGGCTTCTCCGTGTCAGTTTCAGCAGCTGGCAGGTTCAGAAGAGCAGGGAACGCCTCGTCGTCGTGTTGAGTAAAAAGACGTCCCAATCGAAGAAACCCGCACAGTTTGTTACCACAGCAGGGTGTTAGGCAGAAACCTGTGCAGTTCCCTTGGGGAACACTGCAAAAGATTTAAGACTACAGGTATAGCAGTAAACCCACTTGGTAGCAGTCTGTACCACCCAGATTTACCTGGTAGCTGTGGCTGAGCAGTCAGACTTCCCTCAAGAAGAGTTAGGCAGTATGCAAAGTATACACAATATGTACTCAGACACAATAGCACAAGCAAACACTGACCAGAGCTTGGTTTCAAAGTATATAGTTATTTATTTTAAGAACACATAAGTTGAAAACACTCTAGCAATATATAGTAAAACGCTCCAAACATAGTTATATGAAAAACAGTCCCAACCGTTGTTCCTAACTAGACAACTCTTGGTTAACACCACATAATTCAAACAGAGGTGAGTGCTTAACTTCAGATGACCCTCTAGTAGGTTTTTTTAAGAAGGGAGGAAGAGAGAGCAGAAATAGGCTAAACACACCACTCTAAGGTCAAGAACACTTTCAGCAAGTTCAGGGAAGCACAAAGTCACAGGTGAGCAAAAGTCACTAGGCAGGGCCCACTCTTAGAGTAGACAGAGCGAAAACGTGCCCAAGATCACACAGTTATTAGGGATTCAGAGTCTTGCAAAAGAGTTCGGAAAAGAGTTTAGAGAGGCTTAGAAAGTTTAGCCAAGGTGTCCCAGGCGGTCCCAGGTTCGAAAGCCGGGGGCTAAAACTACCCCGTACAATCGGTGGCAAGGGAAGCCAGGCGGAACACGGTACCTTAAACGGGAAGGATCCTCCAGCGATGGCAGTTGTTCCAGGCAGTGGCAGCAAGGCTCGACGTCGGTCAGGGGAGAAGAAGATCTCGCTGAAGAGCAGAAGAAGAAGGTCGTTGCACTGCCCGGGAAGAAACCAGCGACTTTCGCGGTTGTGGTAAAAGTGGGGGTATTCCGGTTGCCGGGGTGCTTGGCACTGGCAAGGCGGCCACGAGATACCTCGAAGAAGCGGAAAGAAGGTGAAAACTGGTTGTCCCCACCTGTCAAGGGAAGGAGCCACTCCGTTAAGAGTTCTCCTCGGTCGTCGGGAAAAGTGGTGAGATGGTTCAGCAGGGCTCCACCGGCGGTGTCGTCGTAGCAGGTCGGCTCAGCTCTTCCCTCGTTGGATTCTTAGGTCCTGTGGCGACTTCTAAAGTTCCAGTCCCCAAAGCCCTGCTTTTATGCAGCAAACTCCCATTCACCCAGCCTAGCTGTCACTCAAACATGCTAAGTGGTGAGCCGGCCGGCTCACCACTTGGGCCAATCAGGACAGAGTGCGACTTGAGTTACCTAGGTAACTCAGTCCAGGGTGCCTAAATCCCCCTCCACCCCTCCTAAGTACCCCAGACAGAGTGGCACCACTTTGGAGGGCTTCTGTGGAGAAGCCCGCCAAAAGTGGGACAAAGGGCTCCACTTTGGGTCAGAGTTACAGAGGCGAATGCCAACGCCATTTTAGAATCAAGTTTTGGCAAAAAATCCCAACCGGAGTTATAATAATAAATATATAAACCGGCGGTATGTTTGAGGCTACCGTAAATAAATAAATAAATGTGTTAGCCTAAAACAATGGGAAATCCCATAGGAAAATATTCGCGGTCGAATATAAAAAGTAGTTTCCACTGCCACCAGCCAAAACTCGATCAGGGGGGACGGAGACGTGCCCCCTCGACTAACAGACTATGGGGCAATCGAATTGCCCCAGCCAGTACGTCCACAATATGATGGTTTGTACTGGTTCTGTTCAGGATTTAAGACTAGTAAAGTCTTTGGTGACTTTACATGCCCTGGGAGACAGTAGTCAGTCCCAGGGTATGGAGTCTATGTTGGGGAGTCCCTAGGACACCCCTGGGTTACTGCACGGAGGGTGCTGTATAACCCATATCAAAAAAACACATGAGGCCCTATGGGGTAAAAGACCCCATAGCCCATTCAACACAAGGTAAACCAAAGAAACACACTTCAAACATGCCCAAGAGTGAGGAAAAAAGAGTCTCACTCCTGGCAGGAGAAAAAAGAAACCCCAGATATCCAGCAAAGCTGCTGGGGGACTCACTAGGTAGGGAAATTCAGCCTAAACAGAGAATTCTCCCTAACACAGGGCAACGGAGCGGCCGTGTGTATCTGAGCCAAATGTACACTACTCACTTCAGACCTGGGAACGCCAAGTGTACGAAGCGTGTGAGAGTGACAAGGACTCCAAATACTACACAACCTGGCGGCGGTTACAGAGCAAGACTCCCGTGTAAGCTGGTCAGTCAACTGGATGGCCCAGAGACGCTTCTGAAGGCTTACTGGCAGGAGATGGTGAAGATGCCAAGAATAGCTGTTCCCGCTATTCCAAGGGTCGAAGTACCAGTACAGGCCTTCTGGCTCGATCAAAGGTGAAAAGGGTTTCACAAGGCGACAGCAGTGCAGAGGAGAAGTCCTTCACCGGGTCACCAGCGATTCCTCGGTCCAGCCTCTTGGTTGCAGGATAGTTGGCTCCTGTATTCCTTCATTCGTGAGAACTCAGGAGATCGACATGGTAGTGGTGTTTCCAGCCCCCTCTTATCCACGGTTCCCTTCGCGCCAAAACGGAGGGGACCCAATGGGAGATCCCCTCATCAACACTCACACATATGTGGACCAATCACGGACCACGGTGGTCCCAGGCATTCACACCACCCTAGACTCTCTGGCACCTAGGATGTGTATTGGGACCAGACATCCCAGCCCACATCTTGGAGGCACACACAAGACATGTAGAAGCCCGCGAAAGCATCCGTGTTTCGTGGGAAAGTACATGCCCAAATAAGGAAGGCCCCGGGTCGGCTCGACCTGGGGAAGGTGAAGGGAGCAAGACGGTCAGCGGACAGGACAAAGGAGCCTCGTGGTCTGGCCATTTTGGGAGCCAGGCCACCATTTTGGGTTAAGCTCGAAAAACGCGCTTAGAACGCCAAAAGGAGCTCAAAACACAAGAAACGATCGCTGCCACCATTCCCGTCCCTGAATCACTTGCACCGATCAGATACAATCCTAAACGAGTATCTAGGGCCTGTAGAAGGCTAGAGACCCAAGAGAGCTGTAACTTACCTTACAGTGCCCTCTTGTGTCATGTTGCACGAAAGCCGCAACATGATAAAAGAAACTACGGGAAACAGCGTTCCCCGGTACTGACAGTCTTAAGGGCATGTCAGTTTCCCCGTAAGAAAGGAGCGAAAGCCCAGAGGAGTGCGGCAGAAGGCTGCACTTCTCTGGCAAAGTCGAGAACAAGGTGAAAAACAACAGCAAAAAGTTTAGGGGTTGCCACATGGAAGGAAAATTACCTACAATTACGAAATCTTTCCTAACACTCGCCCCTCCCAGACTATGGACAGGGGGAACTAATCCACCCCTGGATGAGTCTCTTGTTCATGTCGGTTAAACATTCTGGACAATCCATCAGCATTGCTATGTTGGACACCTGGCCTATGCTCAATAGTGAAGTCGAAGCCTTGTAGACTTATGGACCACCTAAGCAACTTTGGATTCTCCCCCTTCATGTTCATTAGCCACTTTAAGGGCTTATGGTCAGTTTGCACAGTGAAGTGGGTCCCAAAGAGGTAGGGCCTCAGCTTCCTTAGGGCCCACACAACAGAGAAACATTCTTTCTCTACCGTGGACCATCTGAGCTCTCTGTCCTTAAGCTGGAGGCTAATAAAACCAATAGGGTGTTCCTTACCCTTCTCATCTACTTGTGATAGTACAGCTCCTATCCCAGTGTCAGAGGCGTCCGTCTGCACGGTAAAAGGTCTTTGATAATCAGGGGCCCTGAGGACAGGGGCCTGGCACAAGGAGTCTTTCAAGCCATTGAAGGCCTTCTCACACTCGTCGGTCCAAGTTACCTTCTTGGGTTTCTTCGGAGTTGTGAGGGCAGTCAGAGGAGCAGCTATGGTGCCATAGTCTGCCACAAAATTGTGGTAATACCCCGTGAGTCCTAAGAAGGCTCTCACTTGGGTTTGCGCAGTGGGGGTAGGCCAGTCTTGTACTGCCTGTACCTTACTGGGTAGAGGCTGTCTCCTCCCTCCACCTACTTCATGTCCAAGGTAAACCACTGAGCCTTGTCCATTCTGGTGAGGGGCCACTCGGACACCCTCAAAAGAGCTATCTGAAGGACTGCTTTGGAACAGCAGGTCGGGGAGCGGTTCAGGCTCCTCTTCCTCAACGTCTGAAGCCAGTAGCAGTGCTGCGATTTCGACGCTTGGGACAAAAGCCTTCAGCCTATTCACGTGAAACACTTTTGGAGCCTCTCCAGGCCTTCCAAGGTCCACTAAATAGTTAACCTCACCCAGGGGCTCCACCACTGGGTAAGGGCCTGACCATTTGTCCTGTAAAGCTCGAGGCCTTAGGGGATTCATGATCAGGACTTGCTGACCAGGTGTAAAGTTGATGAGGGAAGCTTTCTGGTCGTACCAATGTTTCACCAGTGCTTATCCTGCCTTCAATTTACCACTAGCCAAGCCCATCAGAAGTACCATCCGTTTTCTGAGCCCTAGCACACAATCAACTACGTTGGTAGTAACAGGAGGAGTGGGCATCTCCCATCCCTCCTTGACGATGGCTAATGGTCCCCATACGGGATGACCGAACAGAAGTTCGAAGGGGCTGAAGCCAACACCCTTCTGTGGTACCTCTCGGTAGGCAAACAGTAAGCATGAAACAAGAAGATCCCATTTTCTTCTCTGAGGCTCCTCCAGAGCCCCAATCACGCTCTTTAACGTCCTGTTGAAACGCCCCCCCAGACCATTGGTCTGGGGGTGGTATGCAGAAGAGAACTTGTAGGTGACCCCACATTCTTTCCACATAGCCTGCATATACTTCGACATAATGTTGCTGCCATGATCCGACACAACTTCTTTAGGGAAGCCAACCCTAGTAAATATGCCGAGTAAAGCTTCTGCAACTGACTTGGCAGTTACAGTTTTCAATGGGATGGCCTCAGGATACCTAGGGCCATTTCCACCAATTACACGCTTTGTCACTTATGCGTGTAGGGCCATTTCCACCAATTACACGCTTTGTCACTTCTGTGTGTAGGGCCATTTCCACCAATCACACGCGATGACACTCTGACGTGCAGTCTTTCCACGTGTGCTCTGTCATCACGTGCTGTGTGGGAAACACCCGTGCGGGTCACGTCACAGACACGCTTACGCGCTGAGGGCCTTTGGTCCAATAGATTCGCGTATGCGTGCTGACGCGCTTACGCGCTAAGGGCCTTTCCTCGATTTTCATGCTGACGTGCAGGATTTTCACGTACCAAATCACTCCGTACCAAGCTGGCCACGCGTAAGCACACGGAAGACCACGCTCCTGCCCAGAAGGCTGAACTACTGCCCCCCAGAGCCCCGAGCACGCTCCCACCTGCCATCTGCTGCTGCCTGACTGCCTGCTGCCCACGTGCACTGCCATTTGCTGCCTGCACATCAGCCAGGGGTGCTGTTGCTGTGACCACCCCTGCTGGAACCGAAGACTCCCGAATGGAATTCCATCGCTCCACAGCCCAGCCCCAGGACCCAGTTGCCCACCCACTCCTGCCTCTGGGGTTGTCATGTCGGGGCAAACACCATCTGTGACCACTGACAACCCCTGGCCAGAGAGGCAGAGGGGCACCAGCTTCAGTGCCACCGAAGTTGGTGTCCTGGTGGAGCAAGTCCTGGGGCAGTATCATGCCCTCTTCGGAAGTTCCCGCGCCGACAAGGAAGGACGGACTCGGATCTGGACTGACATCGTGACTGCCATCAACGCGGAGGGGGTGGCAGTCCGGGACTTACAACATGTCAGGAAGCGCTGGGAGGACTTCAGGTCCAGGACCCTGAACAAGGCTCAGCGCCTCTTAAAGGCAGCGGATGCCAAGGGGCACCGGGGCCACTTGTCGGAAGAACAGATGGGGGTCCTGGAACGCATATCCCCAGCGCTCCACGTCCAGGTCCTAGAGAAGCAGACCCGTCTGGAGTTGAGCGGTGAGTGTACCTGCATCCTGATTGTGAGAAGTGCGTGTGGTGATTATTCGGTATTGTGCAGGTTGCACATCTGTTTGTATGGGGTCGAGTATGGGTGGGGGTGTACAGGGCCGTGGGGCTGACACATGCGAGGGCTGTAATGTGTGAGACATGGATGGTGCTTGTGTGTGTGGGCTTGCATGGCAAATGCAGTTGTGCGTGCACACATGTTTGGATGAATGTGTATGTAAGTAGACATGTCCGTGATGTCAGGCATGTATGTTGTTTTCGGCTGCATGTATGAGCACTGTGTACATGTGCATGTGTGTGTATTTGACAAGGGTGCAACAGTGATGCAACATGGATGCATGTGACAGCGGTATGTGGAAGCCTGATTGGCAGATGTGACATGGATGCCCGTCTGAACAGTGCGACACTTGGCAGAGGTGTAGACATGCATGCAAGTGTGGTGGTGTGTGTACATGTGTGGTGCACTTCCTGTGTTGCATGTCATGTCTGGCTCCCCTTTGGCTGCTGATGCTGTTGTATGTGTAGGGATGGTGGTGGCAGTTGCGATATGGCAGTGGTATGGCTCATGTGTGCGAGTTGCAATGACATGTGTGTTGGGGATTGTGATGACATGTCTGAGGTTTGCCAATGCCACTCATGTGCAACTGACATGTGTGTATGTGTCCATTGTACAGTGCCCTGATGCCTGTGTTTTGTTTCTCCCTGTCTGCAGCATCAACTGATGAAGAGGGCGGAGAAGGTGCTGTGGAGCACAGCGGCGGGGATCCGACCGCCAGCCGGAGACGCAAGGCCCGGCTCCCCTCCCGTGTTGTGATCTCGTCGGGGAGTGAGGAGTCCGGTGCTGCATCCCAGGCCGCAGCTGCCGGGGGGAGGTCCAAGAGGCGGAGGTTGCAGTTGGACTCCTCGGCAGCAGAAGGGGCAGCTGGGACCCCACAGGGCCCAACAGGGGAAGATGGCACAGAGTCATCCAGGTTGGTGGGGGGTTTGGTGGAGGAGGAGGCCGTGCAAGCACCAGAGACGGGTTCTGGAGGTGGGGATCCCACTGGTGCTAGTGGTGCAGTGCAGGACCAGGGACAGGAGGCAGCACAGGCCGCCGCGGAGGTGCCTGTGTGCAATCCTGTCCCCGATCCTGTCCCTGCATCATCTTGCACCATCAGGGATGCCTACGTCCAGACCAGTTTTCAGGCAGGGGATGAGCTGACGTCAACTGGCCTTCCTCTGCCTGCGGACGTGGCCATCCAGGTCCGGGTTGAGCCTGTCGTGGCTGGTGTGGCGTTGCGTCAACGGGCCATGCGAGGTGACCTGCAGTCTTTTCATGGAGAGACTGCACGTCATCTCGAATGGCTCATTGACCACGTCAGCCTGCTGGGACAGGTCACCCAGGCCGGATTCCTCCGTCTGATGGGGCTTGCTCCGACCCCCTCCTCAACTGGACCCCCTACGCGCCAGTCGTCCTCTGTGCCATCTTCCCACCCATCAGTCACCTGGGTGCCCTGTGGAGCTGCCTCTGACGGTGCGGCCAGGCTGGTGGAGGAGGCATCCCTGCCACAGTCGGGAGTCGGAGGTCCAGCAGGGGTGGCCACATCAACAACTGCACCCCCGCTGGCGGAGGATGTGCAGGCAGCAGGAGGCAGTGCACGGGCAGAGGCAGAGCAGCAGCAGCAGCAACATGGTGGGAGACATGAAGGCTCGGGGCTTTCGACATCGGAGGGGCAGGCATCGGCCGGAGGGCAGGGGGACCCAGGACAGAGAGTGTCTTCCGTGTGGCAGCGGTTGGGCCACGCCATAGGTGCGGAGCAGCAGCGGGCGGAAGAGGCGCGGCTCACAATGGTCAGGGTGGAGAACTCCATGCGGAGGGCCCTGAGGCGGGCCGAGTGCCTCGAGGCAATCCGCAGGGGGTTGGAGGTGGACACGGCGTCGTCCCTGCGGACCCTCGGGGCCATGGAACTGGACCGCCTCCGGGACATCGAACAGGAGTTCGATGATGCCCTGGCCCGGGACACCACGGAGTGAGCCGCTGGACTTGCCCGCCGCCTTTGTATATAGTTCTTTAGTTTTAGGTTTCCTTTCTTTCTTATTATGATTTGGAGTCGACGGACACTGCTCCACTTTTTGTATATAGTTGATTTTTCGGTAGGTTTTTTAGTAGGTTTCCTTTGTTCAGTTGGGCTCATGGACCCTTGGTAGTTTTTTACATAGTTCTTTGTTGCATAGAGATTTTTTTACATTTGACTTTGGACGACATTTTTTTGGATTCTGATTTGCATTTTGTTTTTTTTTTATAGGGACATGCAGCTTTTTTTTTCTCATCCCCATTGTAGTTTGTTTCCTTTCTTTAGCATTCTTTATTTGTTTAAATACAATTTTGGTTTCCATACTTCACTGTATGGTATCATCTCATTGGTTTCATGCATGTCATGTTGGGTGTTTTCCCATTCAATTGCAACCATTGTGTGTGACGGACATGGGCTCATTAGCTTCATAAACATTGGGGGTGTAACATGTGATTTCCATTTCCATGAGGGTGAATGGGTTACTTGGTAGGGCTTTTTGGCTGTGGAGGCTGACCATTACTCACATGATTGGGGATTGTGAGGACCTGGTGGGGGCTGCCCATGGTGGCAGGGGGGTGGGGGTGGTGGGAGACATGAGTGGGGGCCTGGTGGAGGGTGACCCTGGATGCTGGGGGGTGGGGGTGCAGGGGGACATGAGTGGGGGCCTGGTGGAGGGTGGCCATGGTGGCAGGGAGGTGGGGGTGGTGGTAGACATGAGTGGGGGCCTGGTGGAGGCTGCCCCTGCACTGCTGGGGGGTGGGGGTGGTGGTAGACATGAGTGGGGGCCTGGTGGAGGCTGCCCCTGCACTGCTTGGGGGTGGGGGTGGTGGGAGACATGGGTGGGGGCCTGGTGGGGGCTGCCCATGGTGGCAGGGGGTTGGGGGTGGTGGGAGACATGAGTGGGGGCCTGGTGGAGGGTGACCCTGGTGGCTGGGGGTGGTGGGAGACATGAGTGGGGGCCTGGTGGAGGCTGCCCATGGTGGCAGGGGGGTGGGGGTGGTGGGAGACATGGGTGGGGGCCTGGTGGGGGCTGCCCATGGTGGCAGGGGGATGGGGGTGGTGGGAGACATGGTTGGGGGCCTGGTGGGGGCTGCCCATGGTGGCAGGGGGGTGGGGGTGGTGGGAGACATGAGTGGGGGCCTGGTAGAGGCTGCCCCTGGTGGCTGGGGGGTGGGGGTTGTGGGAGACATGGGTGGGAGCCTGGTGGAGGCTGCCCCTGGTGGCTGGGGGGTGGGGGCGGTGGGAGACATGAGTGGGGGCCTGGTGGAGGGTGACCCTGGTGGCTGGGGGTAGTGGGAGACATGAGTGGGGGCCTGGTGGAGGCTGCCCATGGTGGCAGGGGGGTGGGGGTGGTGGGAGACATGGGTGGGGGCCTGGTGGAGGCTGCCCCTGGTGGCTGGGGGGTGGGGGTGGTGGGAGACATGGGTGGGGGCCTGGTGGTGGCTGCCCCTGGTGGCTGGGGGGTGGGGGTGGTGGGAGACATGAGTAGGGGCCTGGTGGAGGGTGACCCTGGTGGCTGGGGGTGGTGGGAGACATGAGTGGGGGCCTGGTGGAGGCTGCCCATGGTGGCAGGGGGGTGGGGGTGGTGGGAGACATGGGTGGGGGCCTGGTGGGGGCTGCCCATAGTGGCAGGGGGGTGGGGGTGGTGGGAGACATGAGTGGGGGCCTGGTGGAGGCTGCCCCTGGTGGCTGGGGGTTGGGGGTGGTGGGAGACATGGGTGGGGGCCTGGTGGAGGCTGCCCCCTGGTGGCTGGGGGGTGGGGGTGGTGGGAGACATGAGTGGGGGCCTGGTGGAGGGTGACCCTGGTGGCTGGGGGTGGTGGGAGACATGAGTGGGGGCCTGGTGGAGGCTTCCCATGGTGGCAGGGGGGTGGGGGTGGTGGGAGACATGAGTGGGGGCCTGGTGGAGGGTGACCCTGGTGGCTGGGGGTGGTGGGAGACATGAGTGGGGGCCTGGTGGAGGCTGCCCATGGTGGCAGGGGGGTGGGGGTGGTGGGAGACATGGTGGGGGCCTGGTGGGGGCTGCCCATGGTGGCAGGGGGTGGGGGTGGTGGGAGACATGAGTGGGGGCTTGGTGGAGGGTGACCCTGGATGCTGGGGGGTGGGGGTGCAGGGGGGACATGAGTGGGGGCCTGGTGGAGGGTGACCCTGGATGCTGGGGGGTGGGGGTGCAGGGGGACATGAGTGGGGGCCTGGTGGAGGGAGGCCATGGTGGCAGGGGGGTGGGGGTGGTGGTAGACATGAGTGGGGGCCTGGTGGAGGCTGCCCCTGCACTGCTGGGGGGTGGGGGTGGTGGGAGACATGAGTGGGGGCCTGGTGGAGGCTGCCCCTGCACTGCGGGGGGCGGGGGGGTGGGAGACATGGGTGGGGGCCTGGTGGGGGCTGCCCATGGTGGCAGGGGGGTGGGGGTGGTGGGAGACATGTGTGGGGGCCTGGTGGAGGGTGACCCTGGTGGCTGGGGGTGGTGGTAGACATGAGTGGGGGCCTGGTGGAGGCTGCCCATGGTGGCAGGGGGGTGGGGGTGGTGGGAGACATGGGTGGGGGCCTGGTGGGGGCTGCCCATGGTGGCAGGGGGGTGGAGGTGGTGGGAGACATGAGTGGGGGCCTGGTGGAGGGTGACCCTGGATGCTGGGGGGTGGGGGTGCAGGGGGACATGAGTGGGGGCCTGGTGGAGGGTGGCCATGGTGGCAGGGGGGTGGGGGTGGTGGTAGACATGAGTGGGGGCCTGGTGGAGGCTGCCCCTGGCGGCTGGGGGGTGGGGGTGGTGGGAGACATGAGTGGGGGCCTGGTGGAGGCTGCCCATGGTGGCTGGGGGGTGGGGGTGGTGGGTGACATGAGTGGGGGCCTGGTGGAGGGTGGCCATGGTGGCAGGGGGGTGGGGTGGTGGTAGACATGAGTGGGGGCCTGGTGGAGGCTGCCCCTGCACTGCTGGGGGGTGGGGGTGGTGGTAGACATGAGTGGGGGCCTGGTGGAGGCTGCCCCTGCACTGCTGGGGGGTGGGGGTGGTGGGAGACATGGGTGGGGGCCTGGTGGGGGCTGCCCATGGTGGCAGGGGGTTGGGGGTGGTGGGAGACATGAGTGGGGGCCTGGTGGAGGGTGACCCTGGTGGCTGGGGGTGGTGGGAGACATGAGTGGGGGCCTGGTGGAGGCTGCCCATGGTGGCAGGGGGGTGGGGGTGGTGGGAGACATGGGTGGGGGCCTGGTGGGGGCTGCCCATGGTGGCAGGGGGGTGGGGGTGGTGGGAGACATGGTTGGGGGCCTGGTGGGGGCTGCCCATGGTGGCAGGGGGGTGGGGGTGGTGGGAGACATGAGTGGGGGCCTGGTAGAGGCTGCCCCTGGTGGCTGGGGGGTGGGGGTTGTGGGAGACATGGGTGGGAGCCTGGTGGAGGCTGCCCCTGGTGGCTGGGGGGTGGGGGCGGTGGGAGACATGAGTGGGGGCCTGGTGGAGGGTGACCCTGGTGGCTGGGGGTAGTGGGAGACATGAGTGGGGGACTGGTGGAGGCTGCCCATGGTGGCAGGGGGGTGGGGGTGGTGGGAGACATGGGTGGGGGCCTGGTGGAGGCTGCCCCTGGTGGCTGGGGGTGGGGGTGGTGGGAGACATGGGTGGGGGCCTGGTGGAGGCTGCCCCTGGTGGCTGGGGGGTGGGGGTGGTGGGAGACATGAGTGGGGGCCTGGTGGAGGCTGCCCCTGCACTGCGGGGGGCGGGGGGGTGGGAGACATGGGTGGGGGCCTGGTGGGGGCTGCCCATGGTGGCAGGGGGGTGGGGGTGGTGGGAGACATGTGTGGGGGCCTGGTGGAGGGTGACCCTGGTGGCTGGGGGTGGTGGTAGACATGAGTGGGGGCCTGGTGGAGGCTGCCCATGGTGGCAGGGGGGTGGGGGTGGTGGGAGACATGGGTGGGGGCCTGGTGGGGGCTGCCCATGGTGGCAGGGGGGTGGAGGTGGTGGGAGACATGAGTGGGGGCCTGGTGGAGGGTGACCCTGGATGCTGGGGGGTGGGGGTGCAGGGGGACATGAGTGGGGGCCTGGTGGAGGGTGGCCATGGTGGCAGGGGGGTGGGGGTGGTGGTAGACATGAGTGGGGGCCTGGTGGAGGCTGCCCCTGGCGGCTGGGGGGTGGGGGTGGTGGGAGACATGAGTGGGGGCCTGGTGGAGGCTGCCCATGGTGGCTGGGGGGTGGGGGTGGTGGGAGACATGAGTGGGGGCCTGGTGGAGGGTGGCCATGGTGGCAGGGGGGTGGGGTGGTGGTAGACATGAGTGGGGGCCTGGTGGAGGCTGCCCCTGCACTGCTGGGGGGTGGGGGTGGTGGTAGACATGAGTGGGGGCCTGGTGGAGGCTGCCCCTGCACTGCTGGGGGGTGGGGGTGGTGGGAGACATGGGTGGGGGCCTGGTGGGGGCTGCCCATGGTGGCAGGGGGTTGGGGGTGGTGGGAGACATGAGTGGGGGCCTGGTGGAGGGTGACCCTGGTGGCTGGGGGTGGTGGGAGACATGAGTGGGGGCCTGGTGGAGGCTGCCCATGGTGGCAGGGGGGTGGGGGTGGTGGGAGACATGGGTGGGGGCCTGGTGGGGGCTGCCCATGGTGGCAGGGGGGTGGGGGTGGTGGGAGACATGGTTGGGGGCCTGGTGGGGGCTGCCCATGGTGGCAGGGGGGTGGGGGTGGTGGGAGACATGAGTGGGGGCCTGGTAGAGGCTGCCCCTGGTGGCTGGGGGGTGGGGGTTGTGGGAGACATGGGTGGGAGCCTGGTGGAGGCTGCCCCTGGTGGCTGGGGGGTGGGGGCGGTGGGAGACATGAGTGGGGGCCTGGTGGAGGGTGACCCTGGTGGCTGGGGGTAGTGGGAGACATGAGTGGGGGACTGGTGGAGGCTGCCCATGGTGGCAGGGGGGTGGGGGTGGTGGGAGACATGGGTGGGGGCCTGGTGGAGGCTGCCCCTGGTGGCTGGGGGTGGGGGTGGTGGGAGACATGGGTGGGGGCCTGGTGGAGGCTGCCCCTGGTGGCTGGGGGGTGGGGGTGGTGGGAGACATGAGTAGGGGCCTGGTGGAGGGTGACCCTGGTGGCTGGGGGTGGTGGGAGACATGAGTGGGGGCCTGGTGGAGGCTGCCCATGGTGGCAGGGGGGTGGGGGTGGTGGGAGACATGGGTGGGGGCCTGGTGGGGGCTGCCCATAGTGGCAGGGGGGTGGGGGTGGTGGGAGACATGAGTGGGGGCCTGGTGGAGGCTGCCCCTGGTGGCTGGGGGGTGGGGGTGGTGGGAGACATGGGTGGGGGCCTGGTGGAGGCTGCCCCCTGGTGGCTGGGGGGTGGGGGTGGTGGGAAACATGAGTGGGGGCCTGGTGGAGGGTGACCCTGGTGGCTGGGGGTGGTGGGAGACATGAGTGGGGGCCTGGTGGAGGCTGCCCATGGTGGCAGTGGGGTGGGGGTGGTGGGAGACATGGGTGGGGGCCTGGTGGGGGCTGCCCATGGTGGCAGGTGGGTGGGGGTGGTGGGAGACATGAGTGGGGGCCTGGTGGAGGCTTCCCATGGTGGCAGGGGGGTGGGGGTGGTGGGAGACATGAGTGGGGGCCTGGTGGAGGGTGACCCTGGTGGCTGGGGGTGGTGGGAGACATGAGTGGGGGCCTGGTGGAGGCTGCCCATGGTGGCAGGGGGGTGGGGGTGGTGGGAGACATGGTGGGGGCCTGGTGGGGGCTGCCCATGGTGGCAGGGGGTGGGGGTGGTGGGAGACATGAGTGGGGGCTTGGTGGAGGGTGACCCTGGATGCTGGGGGGTGGGGGTGCAGGGGGGACATGAGTGGGGGCCTGGTGGAGGGTGACCCTGGATGCTGGGGGGTGGGGGTGCAGGGGGACATGAGTGGGGGCCTGGTGGAGGGAGGCCATGGTGGCAGGGGGGTGGGGGTGGTGGTAGACATGAGTGGGGGCCTGGTGGAGGCTGCCCCTGCACTGCTGGGGGGTGGGGGTGGTGGGAGACATGAGTGGGGGCCTGGTGGAGGCTGCCCCTGCACTGCGGGGGGCGGGGGGGTGGGAGACATGGGTGGGGGCCTGGTGGGGGCTGCCCATGGTGGCAGGGGGGTGGGGGTGGTGGGAGACATGTGTGGGGGCCTGGTGGAGGGTGACCCTGGTGGCTGGGGGTGGTGGTAGACATGAGTGGGGGCCTGGTGGAGGCTGCCCATGGTGGCAGGGGGGTGGGGGTGGTGGGAGACATGGGTGGGGGCCTGGTGGGGGCTGCCCATGGTGGCAGGGGGGTGGAGGTGGTGGGAGACATGAGTGGGGGCCTGGTGGAGGGTGACCCTGGATGCTGGGGGGTGGGGGTGCAGGGGGACATGAGTGGGGGCCTGGTGGAGGGTGGCCATGGTGGCAGGGGGGTGGGGGTGGTGGTAGACATGAGTGGGGGCCTGGTGGAGGCTGCCCCTGGCGGCTGGGGGGTGGGGGTGGTGGGAGACATGAGTGGGGGCCTGGTGGAGGCTGCCCATGGTGGCTGGGGGGTGGGGGTGGTGGGAGACATGAGTGGGGGCCTGGTGGAGGGTGGCCATGGTGGCAGGGGGGTGGGGTGGTGGTAGACATGAGTGGGGGCCTGGTGGAGGCTGCCCCTGCACTGCTGGGGGGTGGGGGTGGTGGTAGACATGAGTGGGGGCCTGGTGGAGGCTGCCCCTGCACTGCTGGGGGGTGGGGGTGGTGGGAGACATGGGTGGGGGCCTGGTGGGGGCTGCCCATGGTGGCAGGGGGTTGGGGGTGGTGGGAGACATGAGTGGGGGCCTGGTGGAGGGTGACCCTGGTGGCTGGGGGTGGTGGGAGACATGAGTGGGGGCCTGGTGGAGGCTGCCCATGGTGGCAGGGGGGTGGGGGTGGTGGGAGACATGGGTGGGGGCCTGGTGGGGGCTGCCCATGGTGGCAGGGGGGTGGGGGTGGTGGGAGACATGGTTGGGGGCCTGGTGGGGGCTGCCCATGGTGGCAGGGGGGTGGGGGTGGTGGGAGACATGAGTGGGGGCCTGGTAGAGGCTGCCCCTGGTGGCTGGGGGGTGGGGGTTGTGGGAGACATGGGTGGGAGCCTGGTGGAGGCTGCCCCTGGTGGCTGGGGGGTGGGGGCGGTGGGAGACATGAGTGGGGGCCTGGTGGAGGGTGACCCTGGTGGCTGGGGGTAGTGGGAGACATGAGTGGGGGACTGGTGGAGGCTGCCCATGGTGGCAGGGGGGTGGGGGTGGTGGGAGACATGGGTGGGGGCCTGGTGGAGGCTGCCCCTGGTGGCTGGGGGTGGGGGTGGTGGGAGACATGGGTGGGGGCCTGGTGGAGGCTGCCCCTGGTGGCTGGGGGGTGGGGGTGGTGGGAGACATGAGTAGGGGCCTGGTGGAGGGTGACCCTGGTGGCTGGGGGTGGTGGGAGACATGAGTGGGGGCCTGGTGGAGGCTGCCCATGGTGGCAGGGGGGTGGGGGTGGTGGGAGACATGGGTGGGGGCCTGGTGGGGGCTGCCCATAGTGGCAGGGGGGTGGGGGTGGTGGGAGACATGAGTGGGGGCCTGGTGGAGGCTGCCCCTGGTGGCTGGGGGGTGGGGGTGGTGGGAGACATGGGTGGGGGCCTGGTGGAGGCTGCCCCCTGGTGGCTGGGGGGTGGGGGTGGTGGGAAACATGAGTGGGGGCCTGGTGGAGGGTGACCCTGGTGGCTGGGGGTGGTGGGAGACATGAGTGGGGGCCTGGTGGAGGCTGCCCATGGTGGCAGTGGGGTGGGGGTGGTGGGAGACATGGGTGGGGGCCTGGTGGGGGCTGCCCATGGTGGCAGGTGGGTGGGGGTGGTGGGAGACATGAGTGGGGGCCTGGTGGAGGCTTCCCATGGTGGCAGGGGGGTGGGGGTGGTGGGAGACATGAGTGGGGGCCTGGTGGAGGGTGACCCTGGTGGCTGGGGGTGGTGGGAGACATGAGTGGGGGCCTGGTGGAGGCTGCCCATGGTGGCAGGGGGGTGGGGGTGGTGGGAGACATGGTGGGGGCCTGGTGGGGGCTGCCCATGGTGGCAGGGGGTGGGGGTGGTGGGAGACATGAGTGGGGGCTTGGTGGAGGGTGACCCTGGATGCTGGGGGGTGGGGGTGCAGGGGGGACATGAGTGGGGGCCTGGTGGAGGGTGACCCTGGATGCTGGGGGGTGGGGGTGCAGGGGGACATGAGTGGGGGCCTGGTGGAGGGAGGCCATGGTGGCAGGGGGGTGGGGGTGGTGGTAGACATGAGTGGGGGCCTGGTGGAGGCTGCCCCTGCACTGCTGGGGGGTGGGGGTGGTGGGAGACATGAGTGGGGGCCTGGTGGAGGCTGCCCCTGCACTGCGGGGGGCGGGGGGGTGGGAGACATGGGTGGGGGCCTGGTGGGGGCTGCCCATGGTGGCAGGGGGGTGGGGGTGGTGGGAGACATGTGTGGGGACCTGGTGGAGGGTGACCCTGGTGGCTGGGGGTGGTGGTAGACATGAGTGGGGGCCTGGTGGAGGCTGCCCATGGTGGCAGGGGGGTGGGGGTGGTGGGAGACATGGGTGGGGGCCTGGTGGGGGCTGCCCATGGTGGCAGGGGGGTGGAGGTGGTGGGAGACATGAGTGGGGGCCTGGTGGAGGGTGACCCTGGATGCTGGGGGGTGGGGGTGGAGGGGGACATGAGTGGGGGCCTGGTGGAGGGTGGCCATGGTGGCAGGGGGGTGGGGGTGGTGGTAGACATGAGTGGGGGCCTGGTGGAGGCTGCCCCTGGTGGCTGGGGGGTGGGGGTGGTGGGAGACATGAGTGGGGGCCTGGTGGAGGCTGCCCATGGTGGCTGGGGGGTGGGGGTGGTGGGAGACATGAGTGGGGGCCTGGTGGAGGGTGGCCATGGTGGCAGGGGGGTGGGGTGGTGGTAGACATGAGTGGGGGCCTGGTGGAGGCTGCCCCTGCACTGCTGGGGGGTGGGGGTGGTGGGAGACATGAGTGGGGGCCTGGTGTAGGCTGCCCCTGCACTGCTGGGGGGTGGGGGTGATGGGAGACATGGGTGGGGGCTTGGTGGGGGCTGCCCATGGTGGCAGGGGGGTGGGGGTGGTGGGAGACATGAGTGAGGGCCTGGTGGAGGGTGACCCTGGTGGTTGGGGGTGGTGGGAGACATGAGTGGGGGCCTGGTGGAGGCTGCCCATGGTGGCAGGTGGGTGGGGGTGGTGGGAGACATGGGTGGGGGCCTGGTGGGGGCTGCCCATGGTGGCAGGGGGGTGGGGGTGGTGGGAGACATGGGTGGGGGCCTGGTGGGGGCTGCCCATGGTGGCAGGGGGGTGGGGGTGGTGGGAGACATGAGTGGGGGCCTGGTGGAGGTTGACCCTGGTGGCTGGGGGGTGGGGGTGGTGGCTGACATGAGTGGGGGCCTGGTGGAGGCTGCCCATGGTGGCTGGGGGGTGGGGGTGGTGGGAGACATGAGTGGGGGCCTGGTGGAGGGTGACCCTGGTGGCTGCGGGTGGTGGGAGACATGAGTGGGGGCCTGGTGGAGGCTGCCCATGGTGGCAGGGGGGTGGGGGTGGTGGGAGACATGAGTGGGGGCCTGGTGGAGGCTGCCCCTGGTGGCTGGGGGTGGTGGGAGACATGAGTGGGGGCCTGGTGGAGGCTGCCCATGGTGGCAGGGGGGTCAGGGTGGTGGGAGACATGGGTGGGGCCTGGTGGGGGCTGCCCATGGTGGCAGGGGGGTGGGGGTGGTGGGAGACATGAGTGGGGGCCTGGTGGACGCTGCCCCTGGTGGCTGGGGGGTGGGGGTGGTGTGAGACATGAGTGGGGGCCTGGTGGAGGCTGCCCATGGTGGCAGGGGGGTGGGGGTGGTGGGAGACATGGGTGGGGGCCTGGTGGGGGCTGCCCATGGTGGCAGGGGGGTGTGGGTGGTGGGAGACATGAGTGGGGGCCTGGTGGGGGCTGCCCATGGTGGTAGGGGGATGGGGGTGGTGGGAGACATGAGTGGGGGCCTGGTGGTGGGTGCCCCTGGTGGCTGGGTGGTGGGGGTCGTGGGAGACATGCATTGTTGATCAGTAGTGCAAGGTGACATGTGGGTTGGCTGGAGGGCATGCCCACGGTGGATGGGCTGCCTGCGGGACATGAGCGTGGGTGCAGGGTAGTCCCCCGTGGTGTGGGCTGCCTGCAGGGTCCGTGGAGGTTGTGGAGCGTACACCTGGGAGGGCCCACACGGCCAATTCATGTGTGGTACTCCCCAGAACCCCTGAAATACACATACCCTGCTGAAATCGTGTGTGGAACTTCCCGCGCACCCCTGAAATACACATACCTTGCTGAAATCGCGTGTGGAAATTCCCGCGCACCCCTGAAATACACGTACCCTGCTCACACTGGGCCAATCGCGTGTGGAACTTCCCGTGCACCCCTGAAATACACGTACCCTGATGAAATCGCGTGTGGAACTTCCCGCGCAACCCTGAAATACACATACCTTGCTGAAATCGCGTGTGGAACTTCCCGCGCACCCCTGAAATACACGTACCCTGCTCGCACTGGGCCAATCGCGTGTGGAACTTCCTGCGCACCCCTGAAATACACGTACCCTGGTGAAATCGCGTGTGGAACTTCCCGCGCAGCCCTGAAATACACATACCCTGCTGAAATCGCGTGTGGAAATTCCCGCGCACCCCTGAAATACACATACCCTGCTCGCACGGGGCTAATCGCGTGTGGAACTTCCCACGCACCCCTGAAATACACATACCTTGCTGAAATCGCGTGTGGAAATTCCCGCGCACCCCTGAAATACACGTACCCTGCTCGCAATGGGCCAATCGAGTGTGGAACTTCCCGCGCACCCCTGAAATACACATACCTTGCTGAAATCGCGTGTGGGAATTCCCGCGTACCCCTGAAATACACGTACCCTGCTCGCACTGGGCCAATCGCGTGTGGAACTTCCCGCGCACCCCTGAAATACACGTACCCTGATGAAATCGCGTGTGGAACTTCCCGCGCATCCCTGAAATACACGTACCCTGATGAAATCGCGTGTGGAACTTCCCGCGCACACCTGAAATACACGTACCCAGCTGAAATCGCATGTGGAACTTCCTGTGCACCCCTGAAATACACGTACCCGGCCAAATCGCGTGTGAGACTTCCGCGCACCCCGGTATACACGCACACGTATTTTTTGTCAGCGGGTGTCCGTGTTTGTGGGTACCCCTTTGCACGTCATTTGTCCTGGAGGGCCACAGTATAGGACATTCATCATGGCATTATATAGGTGCTATTTGTTGGCGCACCTTTTGGCGCACATTTCTTACAGCCGCAGAGACACTACCGCCTGCTTTCTTGTGGCGGTCGTGTTTGTGCCTGTGCGCTGGTTTGACCGTGCGCTTTTTTGCCCTATTCTATTCCATGAATACGTGTTGTAGGCGAGCGTGTGGGCGTTCCGCGCACTTGTGCCCTGTACTTCCCCCGTGACGCCCATGTTTTGGCAAGTTGTTCCACATTCCGAGTGTTACGCCCATGTTCCACCTACTTTTGTTGCGTGCGCCGCGCTATGTGCGATTTTCGCTGTGGCCTGTGCGATTTTCGCTGTGACCTGCCGCACGCTGTTAGATGGCCTGTGCGCCAACGTGCGCCGCGCACTTTTTTATCGCACATCTGCTGGTTTTCTCGCGCACGGCCTTCCATGAATCGATGTGCGCTGCTTTTCGTGCGATTTTCGCACTTGCACTGCGATTTTCGCTATTCCACTGCGATTCGCACGTTTTTGCCCACTTGCGCTGCGCTAATTATTCCATGAATCGGCCTGAATATATATACAAATACGACAGTCTCAAGCGTTATATGCACGAAATGGGTAGTCCACCTAAAAGGGAAGGAAGACAGGCAGTGCGTAATAATGCTTAGACCCAGTTCGCCTTCAGAGGCACCTAACTAGATGGAAGTCGGAGCCCTGCGAAGAGTGGAGCCTTGTGCTCAAAAGTACCTGCACGCGCTGGTGCCAACGGGCAAAAGGAGAAGCTCTTCGAAGGAAGTCAGGCAGTTCAGTTCAGTGCACAAAAGAAGAACAAGTTCTGCGACTCAAGCGCAGCCTCCACAGTGGGCAGAAGCAGAGCGCGAGAACGGACAAGGGTGCTGTTTTACACAGCGGGGAAAAGCAATGGGCTCCTGCAGGAAGGCGACCAGATCCTAGCTATGCTACTCACCGGTCCCCGATGCAAGCAGACCCAGGCTTCTCCGCGTCAGTTTCAGCAGCTGGCAGGTTCAGAAGAGCAGGGAACGCCTCGTCGCCGTGTTGAGTAAAAAGACGTCCCAATCGAAGAAACCCGCACAGTTTGTTACCACAGCAGGGCAACGGAGCGGCCGTGTGTATCTGAGCCAAATGTACACTACTCACTTCAGACCTGGGAACGCCAAGTGTACGAAGCGTGTGAGAGTGACAAGGACTCAAAATACTACACAACCTGGCGGCGGTTACAGAGCAAGACTCCCGTGTAAGCTGGTCAGTCAGCTGGATGGCCCAGAGACGCTTCCGAAGGCTTACTGGCAGGAGATGGTGAAGATGCCGAGAATAGCTGTTCCCGCTATTCCAAGGGTCGAAGTACCAGTACAGGCCTTCTGGTTCGATCAAAGGTGAAAAGGGTTTCACAAGGCAACAGCAGTGCAGAGGAGAAGTCCTTCAGCGGGTCACCAGCGATTCCTCGGTCCAGCCTCTTGGTTGCAGGATACTTGGCTCCTGTATTCCTTCGTTCGTGAGAACTCAGGAGATCGACATGGTAGTGGTGTTTCCATCCCCCTCTTATCCACGGTTCCCTTCGCGCCAAAACGGAGGGGACCCAATGGGAGATCCGCTCATCAACACTCACACCATACGTGGACCAATCACGGACCACGGTGGTCCCAGGCATTCACACCACCCTAGACTCTCTGGCACCGAGGATGTGTATTGTGACCAGACATCCCAGCCCACATCCTGGAGGCACACACAAGACATGTAGAAGCCCGTGAAAGCATCCGTGTTTCGCGGGAAAGTACATGCCCAAATAAGGAAGGCCCCGGGTCGGCTCGACCTGGGGAAGGTGAAGGGAGCAAGACGGTCAGCGGACAGGACAAAGGAGCCTCGTGGTCTGGCCATTTTGGGAGCCAGGCCACCATTTTGGGTTAAGCGCAAAAAACGCGCTTAGAACGCCAAAAGGAGCTCAAAACACAAGAAACGATCACTGCCACCATTCCCGTCCCTGAATCACTTGCACCGATCAGATACAATCCTAAACGAGTATCTAGGGCCTGTAGAAGGCTAGAGACCCAAGAGAGCTGTAACTTAGCTTACAGTGCCCTCTTGTGTCATGTTGCACGAAAGCTGCAACATGATAAAAGAAACTACGGGAAACAGCGTTCCCCGGTACTGACTGTCTTAAGGGCATGTCAATTTCCCCGTAAGAAAGGAGCGAAAGCCCAGAGGAGTGCGGCAGAAGGCTGCACTTCTCTGGCAAAGTCGAGAACAAGGTGAAAAACAACAGCAAAAAGTTTAGGGGTTGCCACATGGAAGGAAAATTACCTACAATTACGAAATCTTTCCTAACACTCGCCCCTCCCAGACTATGGACAGGGGAAACTAATCCACCCCTGGATGAGTCTCTTGTTCAGGTCGGTTAAACATTCTGGACAACCCATCAGCATTGCTATGTTGGACACCTGGCCTATGCTCAATAGTGAAGTCGAAGCCTTGTAGACTTATGGACCACCTAAGCAACTTTGGATTCTCTCCCTTCATGTTCATTAGCCACTTTAAGGGCTTATGGTCAGTTTGCACAGTGAAGTGGGTCCCATAGAGGTAGGGCCTCAGCTTCCTTAGGGCCCACACAACAGAGAAACATTCTTTCTCTACCGTGGACCATCTGAGCTCTCTGTCCTAAAGCTGGCAGCTAATAAAACCAATAGTGTGTTCCTTACCCTTCTCATCTACTTGTGATAGTACAGCTCCTATCCCAGTGTCAGAGGCGTCCGTCTGCACGATAAAAGGTCTTTGATAATCAGGGGCCCTGAGGACAGGGTCCTGGCACAAGGAGTCTTTTAAGCCATTGAAGGCCTTCTCACACTCGTCGGTCCAAGTTACCTTCTTGGGTTTCTTCGGAGTGGTGAGGGCAGTCAGAGGGGCAGCTATGGTGCCATAGTCTGCCACGAAGTTGCGGTAATACACCGTGAGTCCTAAGAAGGCTCTCACTTGGGTTTGTGTAGTGGGGGTAGGCCAGTCTTGTACTGCTTGTACTTTACTGGGAAGAGGCTGTATCCTCCCTCCACCTACTTCATGTCCAAGGTAAACCACTGAGCCTTGTCCAATCTGGCATTTACTAGCCTTTATGGTCAGGTGTGCTTTCTGAAGAGCCTGGAGCACAATCCCGAGGTGTTTCACATGGTCTTCCCAGGTGGCACTGAAAACTGCGATATCGTCCAGATATGCGAGACAGAATTCGTCCAACCCATTCAACACATGATTCACAAGCCTCTGGAAAGTGGCAGGTGCATTCTTCAACCCGAACGGCATTACCCGGAATTGGTAAAGGCCATCTGGAGTAGAAAATGCTGTCTTCTCCTTGGCATGTTCTGCTAAAGCTATTTGCCAATAGCCAGCAGTGAGGTCAAACGTGCTGAGGTACTTGGAGGCACCCAAAGTATCCACCAGCTCATCTGTTCGAGGCAAGGGGTGTGCATCTGTCTTGGTGACAGCATTCAGAGCCCTGTAATCCACGCAGAACCTCAATTCAGAAGTGCCTGCCTTTGGAACCAAAACCACAGGGCTGGACCAAGGACTACTAGAGGGTTCAATCACCCCAAGGTCTAACATCTTGTTGACCTCGGTCTTAATATAAGACCGTACTTTGTCTGACATCCTGTATCCCCTACTTTTGGTAGGTACACTGTCTCCTGTGTCAATGTTATGTTTGCACCAAGGTGTCAAACCAGGCGACTGTGAAAACAGGGGGGAAAACTGCCTAAGCAAACTTTTCACCTCAGCCTGCTAATCAGAAGTCAGGTGAGGGGCCACTCGGACACCCTCAAAGGAGCTATCTGAAGGACCGCTCTGGAACAGGTCGGGGAGAGGTTCAGACTCCTCTTCCTCAACGTCTGAAGCCAGTAGCAGTGCTGTGATTTCGACTCTTGGGACGAAAGCCTTCAGCCTATTCACGTGAAACACTTTTGGGGCCTGTCCAGGCCTTCCAAGGTCCACTAAATAGTTAACCTCACCCAGGGGCTCCACCACTGTGTAAGGGCCTGACCATTTGTCCTGTAAAGCTCGAGGCATTATGGGATTCATGATCAGGACTTGCTGACCAGGTGTAAAGTTGATGAGGGAAGCTTTCTGGTCGTACCAATGTTTCACCAGCGCTTGCCCTGCCTTCAATTTATCACTAGCCAAGCCCATGAGAAGTACCATCCGTTTTCTGAGCCCTAGCACATAATCAACTACGTTGGTAGTAACAGGGGGAGTGGGCATCTCCCATCCTTCTTTGACGATGGCTTAGGGTCCCCGTACGGGATGACCGAACAGAAGTTCAAAAGGGCTGAAGCCAACACCCTCCTGTGGTACCTCTCGGTAGGCAAACAGTAAGCATGGTAAAAGAAGATCCCATTTTCTTCTCTGAGGCTCCTCCACAGCCCCAATCATGCTCTTTAACGTTCTGTTGAAACATTCCACCAGACCATTGGTCTGGGGGTGGTATGCAGAAGAGAACTTGTAGGTGACCCCACATTCTTTCCACATAGCCTGCATATACTTCGACATAAAGTTGCTGCCACGATCCGACACAACTTCTTTAGGGAAGCCAACCCTAGTAAATATGCCGAGTAAAGCTTTTGCAACTGACTTGGCAGTTACAGTTTTCAATGGGATGGCCTCAGGATACCTGGTTGCATGGTCGACCAGCACCAGGATAAACCTATTGCCCGAGGATGTTTGCGGGTCAAGGGGACCAACGATGTTGATCCCTACCCTTTCAAATGGTACCCCCACAACTGGGAGCGGTACCAACGGAGCTTGGATTGTCGCGCCAACCTTACCAGACAACTGGCAGGAGGCACAACTCCTGCAGTGACTTTCTACTTGCACCCCCATCTTGGGCCAGTAGAAGTGCATGGATAACCTTTGCTTGGTCCTCTTCATACCAAGGTGACCAGCAAGGGGAACTTCATGCACCAACTGCAGGAGGAAGGGCCTAACAGCAAGGGGAACCACCAACCTCCTATGTTCTCCTTCTGTAGACTCTGTGGGCTCACTATACAGGAGTCCACCTTCCCAATAAATCCTATGCGTCCCAGGAGGTTCACCCTCAAGCTGGGAGCAGGCCTGTCTCCTTAGGCCTTCCAGAGATGGGCACTCACGTTGGCCTTTACTGAATTCGTCCCTATCAGGACCTCCTTCAACTAACAAGTCTTTTAGTTCAGGATGATCGTTGGGGTCGAATACTTCAGGCATCGCCACCTCCTCGTCAGGCCCGGGCGATTGACCAACTTCCTCCACCGCAGTGGTAGGCGAGCTCGGGGAATATTCTCTTTCCCTCGTCTTGACTTGTCGACTCCTTTCGCCTTGGGTTTCCCCTTCGGCTGGGGCGGCGTATTGGACTTGGCCAATGCTGCCCGTGCTTGAGACCGTGTGTAGGGTCTTTCGGCAGTGTCTCTTACGAGCCCTAAAGCTCTGAGATCATTACCTAACAAGACCTTTCCCGGGATGTTTCTCTGAATGCTCACTGGAATCCTGACTGCTTGTACCATTTAAAGTAAGATTTACAGGTATTACTGGAAACATACGGAGGGGGCCGTCAGCCAACTTAGTGGGCATCAGAGTAGCTCTGGCAACTTCCTCTGAGTCTACCAAGGTAGAATCCACTACAGTGCGACTGCACCCACTATCCCTAAGAGCTGGAGTATCTACTCCATTGATCAGCACACTGTCTTTAAAGTAGTGATTGGTACTATCCGGAGTCCTAGCATAAGCCTCTGCGACTTTAGGCTCCCAGGAACCCAGGGACACTAAAACTACCTCAGCCTCTATCCCGCTGGGAAATGAGTCTGAGGAGAAGGATGCTCCTGTAATCTCTTCTTCCTCGTAGGAGGAGAAGGCCAGATTAGCAGAGTGGACCCCCAAAGGTCTAACCTTACACCGGGGATCCCACTTCACATGGTCAGTTGCTCCACAAGGAAAACAAGATCCATTGGGTCTGTTTACATAGGGAGGCTTATTGTAACCAGAGTTATGTTTCGGAGGCTGCCCTCCACTACCCTGTGAGTTCTCTTGTTTCTTACCCTTGTTTTTCATTTTGTGGCCCTTATGAGAAGAAGATTTAGAAGATTCTCCACCCTCCATATCTTTGGACTTTTTCCCTCCCTCCTGCTTACAAGGATGAGTTTTGTCCTTATGGGACACTCGATGTGACACCCATAAGTCTGCTGCAATGGCCAGCTTCTTAGGATCTATCTCCTTCGAATCGGCCAAATGCTGCTTAAGCTCCGGGGAAGAAGATGCAAAAATGTGTTCCAGCACGACAAGATTTATCATGCCTTCGAAGGTAGAAACCTTATAACCTTCGACCCAGCCAGTTAAGTTTTTCAAGGATTCAGTGACATAAGATACCCAAGTACCACCTTCCTTTTTCTTATACTCTCTGAAACGTTTCAAATATTGGGCCGGAGTCTTCCCAAACTTTAAAATGAGAGTTTGCTTTAACATTGCCAAAATCAGCTCGCTCAGCCTTTGACATTTCCATAATGGCACTACAGCCAGAATGGGGCAGTCTGCTGAGTAACCAGGCAATCTTATCAGCATTGTCAACTTGTTGAACTTCGCATGCATACTCAAACGCATTCAGCCAGTCCATAATGTCATTCCTTTCTTCATACACACTGAGCAGATCTTTCGGAAACCGTGGATGAGAGGAGGCCCCAGACCCATGTCCAGGACCCTTGGACCCATTTGCAACCTGAAGCTTGGCCAGTTCCAACTGGTGATCCCTGTCTTTTTGTTTTTCTGCCTGTTCGGTTTTTAGTTTGGCTATGCTGAATTCAAGCTCCTTCTGCCTAAACCGCAGCTCTTGCTTCTTGAATTCAAGCATAGCCTCCCCATCAGCACTGGCAGAGGAAACATTAGACATCTCGTCCTCCCTGTCCTCGTGGTCGCGGTGGATCAGTGCAGCAGCAGAACCGTCGGTTCTACCAGTGAGAGCAGCCCCACCACCTTCCGCACTGTCCTCAGAAGTTATAGCGTCAAGCTGCGATTCTTGCCATGCCACGATTCTTTGGATCATTTCCAATTTCGTGCCTTGAGAGGAAACACCTCTCTCCGCACACATCTTTTTCAAAGTTTCTGATTTGGAAGCATTTAAAGTTAACAAGGTATTTGTTTCCATACTGTTAGATAGGACTATGGCCTTTTTAAAGTTATACTACAACAATTCACTACGTGTCCTGGTTGGAATAACCTGAAATGCCTTTGTTCGTGCGCAACACTGGATACCTTCAGTCGTATCCCACCGCTGTACACCAAATTTGTTAAGACGGATTTCTGAACTCTGTCCTGGTGGCGCAGAAGTTCAGAAGGCCAACCTAATTACTTGGAACAGGGTACCCTCTGGACGAGCCAGACCAATCAAGGTAGCGATCGCCGCGGTCAAGACTAGGTCTCAAGAGCGGTGAGGGTGACTGAAAGCCCGCAATGAGCACACAAAGCAAGATCACTTACAAACTACTCCAAACAGTTGTTATATAAAAAATATATACACATTTATTTTAAGGCCTTTAAAACAATGACCGTAGCGCGAAAATCACAATATCACGATAGTAAACCAACACATATCATATCAACACAATATATATACAAATACGACAGTCTCAAGCGTTATATGCACGAAATGGGTAGTCCACCTAAAAGGGAAGGAAGACAGGCAGTGCGTAATAATGCTTAGACCCAGTTCGCCTTCAGAGGCACCTAACTAGATGGAAGTCCGAGCACTGCGAAGAGTGGAGCCTTGTGCTCAAAAGTACCTGCACGCGCTGGTGCCAACGGGCAAAAGGAGAAGCTCTTCGAAGGAAGTCAGGCAGTTCAGTTCAGTGCACAAAAGAAGAAGAACAAGTTCCGCGACTCAAGCGCAGCCTCCACAGTGGGCAGAAGCAGAGCGCGAGTACGGACAAGGGTGCTGTTTTACACAGCGGGGAAAAGCAATGGGCTCCTGGAGGAGGGCGACCAGATCCTAGCTATGCTACTCACCGGTCCCCGATGCAAGCAGACCCAGGCTTCTCCGCATCAGTTTCAGCAGCTGGCAGGTTCAGAAGAGCAGGGAACGCCTCGTCGTCGTGTTGAGTAAAAAGACGTCCCAATTGAAGAAACCCGCACAGTTTGTTACCACAGCAGGGTAACGGAGCGGCCGTGTGTATCTGAGCCAAATGTACACTACTCACTTCAGACCTGGGAACGCCAAGTGTACCAAGCGTGTGAGAGTGACAAGGACTCGAAATACTACACAACCTGACGGTGGTTACAGAGCAAGACTCCCGTGTAAGCTGGTCAGTCAGCTGGATGGCCCAGAGACGCTTCCGAAGGCTCACTGGCAGGAGATGGTGAAGATGCCGAGAATAGCTGTTCCCGCTATTCCAAGGGTCGAAGTACCAGTACAGGCCTTCTGGTTCGATCAAACGTGAAAAGGGTTTCACAAGGCGACAGCAGTGCAGAGGAGAAGTCCTTCAGCGGGTCACCAGCGATTCCTCGGTCCAGCCTCTTGGTTGCAGGATACTTGGCTCCTGTATTCCTTCGTTCGTGAGAACTCAGGAGATCGACATGGTAGTGGTGTTTCCAGCCCCCTCTTATCCACGGTTCCCTTCGCGCCAAAACGGAGGGGACCCAATGGGAGATCCGCTCATCAACACTCACACCATACGTGGACCAATCACGGACCACGGTGGTCCCAGGCATTCACACCACCCTAGACTCTCTGGCACCCAGGATGTGTATTGGGACCAGACATCCCAGCCCACATCCTGGAGGCACACGCAAGACATGTAGAAGCCCGCGAAAGCATCCGTGTTTCGCAGGAAAGTACATGCCCAAATAAGGAAGGCCCCAGGTCGGCTCGACCTGGGGAAGGTGAAGGGAGCAAGACGGTCAGCGGACAGGACAAAGGAGCCTCGTGGTCTGGCCATTTTGGGAACCAGGCCACCATTTTGGGTTAAGCGCAAAAAACGCGCTTAGAACGCCAAAAGGAGCTCAAAACACAAGAAATGATCGCTGCCAACATTCCCGTCCCTGAATCACTTGCACCGATCAGATACAATCCTAAACGAGTATCTAGGGCCTGTAGAAGGCTAGAGACCCAAGAGAGCTGTAACTTAGCTTACAGTGCCCTCTTGTGTCATGTTGCACGAAAGCCGCAACATGATAAAAGAAACTACGGGAAACAGCGTTCCCCGGTACTGACTGTCTTAAGGGCATGTCAGTTTCCCCGTAAGAAAGGAGCGAAAGCCCAGAGGAGTGCAGCAGAAGGCTGCACTTCTCTGGCAAAGTCGAGAACAAGGTGAAAAACAACAGCAAAAAGTTTAGGGGTTGCCACATGGAAGGAAAATTACCTACAATTACGAAATCTTTCCTAACACAAGGCGACAGCAGTGCAGAGGAGAAGTCCTTCAGCGGGTCACCAGCAATTCCTCGGTCCAGCCTCTTGGTTGCAGGATACTTGGCTCTTGTATTCCTTAGTTCGTGAGAACTCAGGAGATCGACATGGTAGTGGTGTTTCCAGCCCCCTCTTATCCATGGTTCCCTTCGCGCCAAAACGGAGGGGACCCAATGGGAGATCCGCTCATCAACACTCACACCATACGTGGACCAATCACGGACCACGGTGGTCCCAGGCATTCACACCACCCTAGACTCTCTGGCACCCAGATTGTGTATTGGGACCAGACATCCCAGCCCACATCCTGGAGGCACACACAAGACATGTAGAAGCCCGCGAAAGCATCCGTGTTTCGCGGGAAAGTACATGCCCAAATAAGGAAGGCCCTGGGTCGGCTCGACCTGGGGAAGGTGAAGGGAGCAAGACGGTCAGCAGACAGGACAAAGGAGCCTCGTGGTCTGGCCATTTTGGGAGCCGGGCCACCATTTTGGGTTAAGCGCGAAAAACGCGCTTAGAACGCCAAAAGGAGCTCAAAACACAAGAAACGATCGCTGCCACCATTCCCGTCCCTGAATCACTTGCACCGATCAGATACAATCCTAAACGAGTATCTAGGGCCTGTAGAAGGCTAGAGACCCAAGAGAGCTGTAACTTAGCTTACAGTGCCCTCTTGTGTCATGTTGCACGAAAGCAGCAACATGATAAAAGAAACTACGGGAAAAAGCGTTCCCCGGTAGTGACAGTCTTAAGGGCATGTCAGTTTCCCCATAAGAAAGGAGCGAAAGCCCAGAGGAGCGCGGCAGAAGGCTGCACTTCTCTGGCAAAGTCGAGAACAAGGTGAAAAACAACAGCAAAAAGTTTAGGGGTTGCCACATGGAAGGAAAATTACCTACAATTACGAAATCTTTCCTAACAGTAAATAGACATGAAATTTGGGAATTCAGTAAATAGACATGAAATGTGGGACATAGACCTTAAATATAGGAACTAGACCTGAAATACAGGGAAATAGACCTGATATAAAGGGAACTGTTAAGACGGATTTCTGAACTCTGTCCTGGTGGCGCAGAAGTTCAGAAGGCCAACCTAATTACTTGGAACAGGGTAACCACTGGACGAGCCAGACCAATCAAGGTAGCAATCGCGGCGGTCAAGACTAGGTCTCAAGAGGGGTGAGGGTGACTGAAAGCCCGCAATGAGCACACAAAGCAAGAACACTTACAAACTACTCCAAACAGTTGTTATATTAAAAATATATACACATTTATTTCAAGGCCTTTAAAACAATGATCGTAGCGAGAAAATCACAATATAACGATAGTAAACCAACACATACCATATCAACACAATATATATACAAATACGACAGTCTAAAGCGTTATCTGCACGAAATGGGTAGTCCACCTAAAAGGGAAGGAAGACAGGCAATGCGAAATAATGCTTAGACCCAGTCCGCCTTCAGAGGCACCTAACTAGATGGAAGTTCGAGCCCTGCGAAGAGTGGAGCCTTGTGCTCAAAAGTACCTGCACGCGCTGGTGCCAACGGGCAAAAGGAGAAGCTCTTTGAGGGAATCAGGCAGTTCAGTTTAGTGCACAAAAGAAGAAGAACAAGTTCCGCGACTCAAGCGCAGCCTCCACAGTGGGCAGAAGCAGAGCGCGAGTACTGAAAAGGGTGCTGTTTTGACACAGCGGGGAAAAGCAATGGGCTCCTGCAGGAGGGCGACCAGATCCTAGCTATGCTACTAAAAGGAGAAGCTCTTTGAGGGATTCAGGCAGTTCAGTTTAGTGCACAAAAGAAGAAGAACAAGTTCCGCGACTCAAGCGCAGCCTCCACAGTGGGCAGAAGCAGAGCGCGAGTACTGAAAAGGGTGCTGTTTTGACACAGCGGGGAAAAGCAATGGGCTCCTGCAGGAGGACGACCAGATCCTAGCTATGCTACTCACCGGTCCCCGATGCAAGCAGACCCAGGCTTCTCCGCGTCAGTTTCAGCAGCTGGCAGGTTCAGAAGAGCAGGGAACGCCTCGTCGTCGTGTTGATTAAAAAGACGTCCCAATCGAAGAAACCCGCACAGTTTGTTACCACAGCAGGGCAACGGAGCGGCCGTGTGTATCTGAGCCAAATGTACACTACTCACTTCAGACCTGGGAACGCCAAGTGTACGAAGCGTGTGAGAGTGACAAGGACTCGAAATACTACACAACCTGGTGGCGGTTACAGAGCAAGACTCCCGTGTAAGCTGGTCAGTCAGCTGGATGGCCCAGAGACGCTTCCGAAGGCTTACTGGCAGGAGATGGTGAAGATGCCGAGAATAGCTGTTCCCGCTATTCCAAGGGTCGAAGTAGCAGTACAGGCCTTCTGGTTCGATCAAAGGTGAAAAGGGTTTCACAAGGCGACAGCAGTGCAGAGGAGAAGTCCTTCAGCGGGTCACCAGCGATTCCTCGGTCCAGCCTCTTGGTTGCAGGATACTTGGCTCCTGTATTCCTTCGTTCGTGAGAACTCAGGAGATCGACATGGTAGTGGTGTTTCCAGCCCCCTCTTATCCACGGTTCCCTTTGCGCCAAAATGGAGGGGACCCAATGGGAGATCCGCTCATCAACACTCACACCATTCGTGGACCAATCACGGACCACGGTGCTCCCAGGTATTCACACCACCCTAGACTCTCTGGCACCCAGGATGTGTATTGGGACCAGACATCCCAGCCCACATCCTGGAGGCACACACAAGACATGTAGAAGCCCGCGAAAGCATCCGTGTTTCGCGGGAAAGTACATGCCCAAATAAGGAAGGCCCCGGGTCGGCTTGACCTGGGGAAGGTGAAGGGAGCAAGACGGTCAGCGGACAGGACAAAGGAGCCTCGTGGTCTGGCCATTTTGGGAGCCAGTCCACCATTTTGGGTTAAGCGTGGAAAACGCGCTTAGAACGCCAAAAGGAGCTCAAAACACAAGAAACGATCGATGCCACCATTCCCGTCCCTGAATCACTTGCACCGATCAGTTACAATCCTAAACGAGTATCTAGGGCCTGTAGAAGGCTAGAGACCCAAGAGAACTGTAACTTAGCTTACAATGCCCTCTTGTGTCATGTTGCACGAAAGCCGCAACATGATAAAAGAAACTACGGGAAACAGCGTTCCCCGGTACTGACTGTCTTAAGGGCATGTCAGTTTCCCCGTAAGAAAGGAGCGAAAGCACAGAGGAGTGCGGCAGAAGGCTGCACTTCTCTGGCAAAGTCGAGAACAAGGTGAAAAACAACAGCAAAAAGTGTAGGGGTTGCCACATGGAAGGAAAATTACCTACAATTACGAAATCTTTCCTAACAGGAACAGACATAAGATATGGTAAATAGACATGAAATGTGGGAAATAGACCTTACATATGGGAACTAAACCTGAAAAATAGGGAAATAGACCAGATATACAGGGAATAGAACTAAGATATAGTAAATAGACATGAAATTTGGGAATTCAGTAAATAGACATGAAATGTGGGACATAGACCTTAAATATAGGAACTATACCTGAAATACAGAGAAATAGACCTGATATAAAGGGAATAGACCTAGGATATGAGAAATAGACATGAAATGTGGGAAATAGACATTAAATATAGGAACTAAACCTGAAAAATAGGGAAGTAGACCAGATATACAGGGAATAGACCTAAGATATGAGAAATAGACATGAAATGTGTGGAAATATACCTTAAATATAGGAATTACACCTGAAATACAGGGAAATAGACCTAATATAAAGGGAATAGACCTAATATACAGTAAATAGACATGAAATGTAGGAATACGGTAAATAGACCTGAAATGTGGGAAATAGTCCTGATATACAAGGAATAGACCTTAGATACACTAAATAAACGTGAAATGTGGGAAATAGACCGTAAATATGGGGAATAGAGCTAAGATACAGTAATCAGACATGAAATGTGGGAAATAGACCTTAAATATGAGAACGAATCCTGAAAAATAGGGAAATAGACCAGATATACAGGGAATAGACCTAAGATATAGTAAATAGACATGAAATTTGGGAATAAAGTAAATAGACATGAAAGGTGTGGTAATATACCTTAAATATAGGAACTATACCTGAAATACAGGGAAATAGACCTGATATAAAGGGAATAGACCTAATATACAGTAAATAGACATGAAATGTGGGAATACGGTAAATAGACATGAAATGTGGGAAATAGACCTGATATACAGGGAAAAGACCTTAGATACACTAAATAGACATGAAATGTGGGAAATAGACATTAAATATGGGACCTAAACCTGAAAAATAGGGAAATAGACCAGATATACAGGGAATATACCCAAGATATGGTAAATAGACGTGAAATGTGGGAAATAGACCTTAAATATAGGAACTAGACGTGAAATATAGCGTAATATACCTGATATACAGTGAACAGACCTAAGATACACTAAATAGACTTGAAATGTGGGAAATAGGCCTTAAATATGGGAACTAAACCTGAAAAATATAAATAGACCAGATATACAGGGAATATACCCAAGATATGCTAATTAGACATGGAATTTGGGAAATAGACCTTAAATATGGGACCTAAACTTGAAAAATAGGGATATAGACCAGCTATACAGGGAATATACCTAAGATATGGGAAATAGACATGACATGTGGGAAAATAGACCTTAAATAAGGGAACTAGGTGTGAAATATATGGAAATAGACCTGATGTACAGGGAATAGACCTGAGATATGGTAAATAGACATGAAATGTGGGAATACGGTAAATAGACATGAAATGTGGAAAATAGACCAGATATACAGGGAATAGACCTAAGATATGGTAAACATGAAATGTGGAAATACGGTAAATAGTCATGACATGTGGGAAATAGACCTTAAATACGGGAACTAAACCTGAAAAATGGGGAAATAGACCTGATATACAGGGAATATATACCTAAGATATAGTAAATAGACATGAAATGTGGGAATACAGTAAATAAACATAAAATGTGGGAAATAAACCTGATATACAGGGAACAGACCTGAGATATGGTACATAGACATGAAATGTGGGGAATAGACCTTAAATATGGGAACTAAACCTGAAAAATAGGGAAATAGACCAGATATACAGGGAATATACCTAGGATATGGTAAATAGACATGAAATGTGGGAAATAGACCTTAAATATGGGAACTAAACCTAAAAATTAGGGAAATAGACCAGATATACAGGGAATATACCTAAGATATGGAAAATAGAAATGAAATTTGGGAATACAGTACATAGACATGAAATGTGGGAAACAGACCTTAAATATAGCAACTAGACTGAAATGCAGGGAAATAGACCTGATATAAAGGGAATAGACCTAGGATATGGTAAATAGACATGTAATGTGGGAAATAGACCTGATATACAGGGAATAGACCTAAGATATGGTAAATAGACATGAAATGTGGGAAATAGACCTTAAATATGGGAATTAAACCTGAAAAATAGGGAAATAGACCAGATATACAGGGAATAGACCTAAGATATAGTAAAAAGACATGAAATGTGGGAAATAGACCTTAAAGATGGGAACTAAACCTGAAAAATAGGGAAATAGACCATATATACAGGGAATAGACCTAAGATATGAGAAATAGACATGAAATGTGTGGAAATATACCTTGAATATAGGAACTATACCTGAAATACAGGGAAATAGACCTGATGTAAAGGGAAGAGACCTACGATACAGTAAATATACATGAAATGTGGGAAATAGACCTTAAATATGGGACATAAACCTGAAAAATAGGGATATAGACCAGCTATACAGGGAATATACCTAAGATATGGTAAATAGACATGAAATGTGGGAAATAGACCTGATATACATGGAATAGACATAAGATATGGTAAATAGACATGAAATGTGGGAAATAGACCTTAAATATGGGAACTAAACCTGAAATACAGGCAAATAGACCTGATATAAAGGGAATAGACCTAAGATGCAGTAAATAGACATGAAATGTGGGAAATAGACCTGATATAATTGGAATAGACATAAGATATGGTAAATAGACATGAAATGTGGGAAATAGACCTTAAATATGGGAACTAAACCTGAAAAATATGGAAATAGACCAGATATACAGGGAATATGCCTAAGATATGGTAAATAGACATGGAATGTGCGAAATAGAACTTAAATGTGGGAACTAAACCTGAAAATAGGGAAATAGACCAGATATACAGGGAATAGACCTAAGAAATGGTAAATAGAAATTAAATTTGGGAATACAGTACATAGATATGAAATGTGGGACATAGACCTTAAATATAGGAACTAGACCTGAAATACAGGCAAATAGACCTGATATAAAGGGAATAGACCTAAGATGCAGTAAATAGACATGAAATGTGGGAAATAGACCTGATATACATGGAATAGACATAAGATATGGTAAATAGACATGAAATGTGGGAAATAGACCTTAAAAATGGGAACTAAACCTGAAAAATAGGGAAATAGACCAGATATACAGGGAATAGACCTAAGATATGGTAAATAGACATGAAATTTGGGAATTCAGTAAATAGACATGAAATGTGGGACATAGACCTTAAATATAGGAACTAGACCTGAAATACAGGGAAATAGACCTGATATAAAGGGAATAGACCTAAGATGCAGTAAATAGACATGAAATGTGGGAAATAGACCTGATATACATGGAATAGACATAAGATATGGTAAATAGACATGAAATGTGGGAAATAGACCTTAAATATGGGAACTAAACCTGAAAATTAGGGAAATAGACCAGATACACAGGGAATATACCTAAGATATGGTAAATAGACATGACTTGTGGGAAAATAGACCTTAAATAAGGGAACTAGGTGTGAAATATATGGAAATAGACCTGATGTACAGGGAATAGACCTGAGATATGGTAAATAGAAATTAAATGTGGGAATACGGTAAATAGACATGAAATGTGGAAAATAGACCTGATATGCAGGGAATAGAAATAAGATATGGTAAATAGACATGACATGTGGTAAATATACCTTAAATATGGGAACTAAACCTGAAAAATAGGGAAATAGACCAGATATACAGGGAATAGAGCTAAGATACAGTAAACAGACATGAAATGTGGGAAATAGACCTTAAATATGGGAACTAAACCTGAAAAATAGGGAAATAGACCAGATATACAGGGAATAGACCTAAGATATGGTAAATAGACATGAAATTTGGGAATAAAGTAAATAGACATGAAATGTGTGGAAATATACCTTAAATATAGGAATTATACCTGAAATACAGGGAACTAGACCTGATATAAAGGGAATAGACCTAATATACAGTAAATAGACATGAAATGTGGGAATACGGTAAATAGACATGAAATGTGGGAAATAGTCCTGATATACAGGGAATAGACCTTAGATACACTAAATAGACGTGAAATGTGGGAAACAGACCTTAAATATGGGACCTAAACCTGAAAAATAGGGAAATAGACCAGATATACAGGGAATATACGCAAGATATGCTAATTAGACATGAAATGTGGGAAATAGACCTTAAATATGAGACCTAAACGTGAAAAATAGGGATATAGACCGGATATTCAGGGAATATACACAAGATATGGTAAATAGACGTGAAATGTGGGAAATAGACCTTAAATATGGGAACTAAACCTGAAAAATAGGGAAATAGACCCGAGATACAGGGAATAGACGTAAGATATGGTAAATAGACGTGAAATGTGGATAAAGACATTAAATATGGGAACTAAACCTGAAAAATAGTGAAATAGACCAAATATACAGTGAATATACCCAAGATATGGTAAATAGACATGGAATGTGGGAAATAGACCTTGAGTAAGGGAACTAGGTGTGAAATATATGGAAATAGACCCGATATAACGGGAATAGACCTAAGATACGGTAAATAGACATGAAATGTGGGAAATAGACCTTAAATATGGGCACTAAACCTGAAAAATAGGGAAATAGACCAGATATACAGGGAATATGCCTAAGATATGAGAAATAGACATGAAATGTGGGAAATAGAACTTAAATGTGGGAACTAAACCTGAAAATAGGGAAATAGACCAGATATACAGGGAATAGACCTAAGAAAAGGTAAATAGAAATGAAATTTGGGAATACAGTACATAGACATGAAATGTGGGAAACAGACCTTAAATATAGGAACTAGACCTGAAATACAGGGAAATAGACCTGATATAAAGGGAATAGACCTAATATACTGTAAATAGACATGAAATGTGGGAATACGGTAAATAGACATGAAATGTGGGAAATAGTCCTGATATACAGGGAATAGACCTTAGATACACTAAATAGACATGAAATGTGGGAAATAGACCTTAAATATGAGACCTAAACGTGAAAAAGAGGGATATAGACCGGATATACAGGGAATATACCTAAGATATGGTAAATAGACATGACATGTGGGAAAATAGACATTAAATAAGGGAACTAGGTGTGAAATATATGGAAATAGACCTGATGTACAGGGAATAGACCTGAGATGTGGTAAATAGACATGAAATGTGGGTATACGGTAAATAGACATGAAATGTGGAAAACAGACCTGATATACAGGGAAGAGACTTAAGATACGGTAAATAGACATGAAATGTGGGTAATAGACCTGATGTACAGGGAATAGACCTAAGATATGGTAAATAGACATGACATGTGGGAATACAGTAAATAGACATGAAATGTGTGGAAATATACCTTAAATATAGGAACTAGACCTGAAATACAGGGAAATAGACCTGATATAAAGAGAATAGACCCAATATACAGTAAATAGACATGAAATGTGGGAAATATACCTTAAATAAGGGAACTATTTGTGAAATATATGGAAATAGACCTGATATAACGGGAATAGACCTAAGATATGGTAAATAGACATGAAATGTGAGAATACGGTAAATAGACATGAAATGTGGAAAATAGACCTTAAATACGTGAACTAAACCTGAAAAATAGGGAAATAGACCAGATATACAGGGAATATACCCAAGATATGATAAATAGACGTGAAATGAGGGAAAAGACATTAAATATGGTAACTAAACCTGGAAAATAGGGAAATAGACCAGATATACAGGGAATTACCCAAGATATGGTAAATAGACATGGAATGTGGGAAATAGACCTTGAATAAGGGAACTAGGTGTGCAATATATGGAAATAGTCCTGATATAACAGGAATAGACCTAAGATACGGTAAATAGACATGAAATGTGGGAAATAGACCTTAAATATGGGAACTAAACCTGAAAAATAGGGAAATAGACCAGATATACAGGGAATATGCCTAAGATATGGTAAATAGACATGAAATATGGGAATACGGAAAATAGACATGAAATTTGGGAAATAGACCTTAAATAATGGAACTAAACCTGAAAAATAGGGAAATATACCGGATTTACAGGGAATATACCGAAGACATGGTAAATAGACATGAAATGTGGGAAATACGGTAAATATACATGAAATGGGGGAAATAGATCTTAAATATGGGAACTAGACCTAAAATATAGGGAAGTAGATCTGATATACCAGGAATAGACCTATGAAATGGTAAATAGACATGACATGTGGAAATACGGTAAATAGACATGAAATGTTGGATATAGACCTGATATACAGGGAATAGACCTAAGATACGGTAAATAGACATGAAATGGGGTAATACAGTAAATGGACATGAAATGCGGGAAATAGAGCTTACATATGGGAACTAAACCGGAAAAATAGGGAAATAGACCAGATAAACAGGGAATATGCCTAAAATATGGTAAATAGACATGAATTGTGGGAATACGGTAAATAGACATGAAATGTGGGAAATAGACCTTAAATATGGGACCTAGATTGGAAATACAGGGAAATAGACCTAAGATACAGTAGACATGAAATGTGGGAATACGGTAAATGGACATAAAATGTCGGAAATCGACCTTACATATGGGAACTAATCCTGAAAAATAGGGAAATAGACTGGATATACAGGGAATATACTTAAGATACAGTAAATAGACATGAAATGTGGGAAATAGACCTTAAATATGGGAAATAGACCTGATATACCAGGAATAGACCTATGAAATGGTAAATAGACATGAAATGTGGAATACGGTAAATAGACATGAAATGTGGGAAATGGACCTGATATACAGGGAATATACCCAAGATATGCTAATTAGACATGAAATGTGGGAAATAGACCTTAAATATCGGACCTAAACCTGAAAAATAGGGATATAGACCAGCTATACAGGGAATATACCTAAGATATGGTAAATAGACATGACATGTGGAAAAATAGACCTTAAAAAGGGAACTAGGTGTGAAATATATGGAAATAGACCTGATGTACAGGGAATAGACCTGAGATATGGTAAATAGACATGACATGTGGGAATAGGGTAAATAGACATGAAATGTGGAAAATAGACCTGATATACAGGGAATAGGCCTAAAATACTGTAAATAGACATGAAATGTGGGAAATAGACCTGATATACAGGGAATAGACCTAAGATATGGTAAATAGACAATGCATGTGGGAAATATACCTTAAATATGGGAACTAAACCTGAAAAATAGGGAAATAAACCAGATATAAAGGGAATAGACCTAAGATATGGTAAATAGACATGAAATTTGGGAATACAGTACATAGACATGAAATGTGGGAAACAGATCTTAAATATAGCAACTAGACTGAAATACAGGGAGGGAAATAGACCTGATATAAAGGGAATAGACCTAATATACAGTAAATAGACATGAAATGTGGGAAATAGACCTGATATACAGGGAACAGACCTAAGATGTGGTATGTAGACATGAAATGTAGGAAATAGACCTTAAATTGGGAACTAAACCTGAAAATTAGAGAAATAGACCAGATACACAGGGAATAGACCTAAGATATGGTAAATAGACATGAAATTTGGGAATACAGTAAATAGACATGACATGTGGAAAATAGAACTTAAATGTGGGAACTAAACCTTAAAAATAGGGAAATAGACCTGATATACAGGGAATAGACCTAAGATATGGTAAATAGACATGAAATGTAGGAAATAGACCTTAAATATGGAACTAAACCTGAAAAATAGGAAAATAGACCAAATATACAGGGAATAGACCTAAGATACAGTAAATATACATGAAATGTGGGAAATAGACCTTAAATATGGGACATAAACCTGAAAAATAGGGATATAGACCAGCTATACAGGGAATATACCTAAGATATGGTAAATAGACATGAAATGTGGGAAATAGACTTAAATATGGGACATAAATCTGAAAAATAGGGAAATAGACCTGATATACAGGGAATATACCTGAGACACGGTAAATAGACATGCGATGTGGGAAATAGACCTGATATACAGGGAATAGACGTAAGATATGGTAAATAGACATGACATGTGGGAAAATCACCTTAAATATGGGAACTAAACCTGGCAAATAGGGAAATAGACCAGTTATACAGGGAATAGACCGATGAAACGGTAAATAGATATAAAATGTTGTAAATAGACCTTAAATATGGGAACTAAATTCTGAAAAATAGGGAAATAGACGAGATATACAGGGAATATACCTAAGATATGGTAAATAGACATGAAATGTGGGAATACGGTAAATAGACATGAAATGTGGTAAATAAACCTGATATACAGGGAATAGACAGGATACATTAAATAGACGTGAAATGTGGGAAATAGACCTTAAATATGGGAACTAAACCTGAAAAAAGGGAAATAGACCAGATATACAGGGAATATACCTAAGATATGGTAAATAGACATGTAATTTGGGAAATAGACCTGATATACAGGGAAATAGGACTGATATAAAGGGAATGGACCTAATATACAGTAAATAGACATGAAATGTGGGAAATAGACCTGATATAACGGGAATAGACCTGAGATGTGGTAAATAGACATGAAATGTGGGAATACAGTAAATAGACATGAAATGTGTGGAAATATACCTTATATATAGGAACTAGACCTGAAATACAGGGAAATAGACCTGATATAAAGAGAATAGACCCAATATACAGTAAATAGACATGAAATGTGGGAAATATACCTTAAATAAGGGAACTATTTGTGAAATATATGGAAATAGACCTGATATAACGGGAATAGACCTAAGATATGGTAAATAGACATGAAATGTGAGAATACGGTAAATAGACATGAAATGTGGAAAATAGACCTTAAATACGTGAACTAAACCTGAAAAATAGGGAAATAGACCAGATATACAGGGAATATACCCAAGATATGATAAATAGACGTGAAATGAGGGAAAAGACATTAAATATGGTAACTAAACCTGGAAAATAGGGAAATAGACCAGATATACAGGGAATATACCCAAGATATGGTAAATAGACATGGAATGTGGGAAATAGACCTTGAATAAGGGAACTAGGTGTGCAATATATGGAAATAGTCCAGTATAACAGGAATAGACCTAAGATACGGTAAATAGACATGAAATGTGGGAAATAGACCTTAAATATGGGAACTAAACCTGAAAAATAGGGAAATAGACCAGATATACAGGGAATATGCCTAAGATATGGTAAATAGACATGAAATATGGGAATACGGAAAACAGACATGAAATTTGGGAAATAGACCTTAAATAATGGAACTAAACCTGAAAAATAGGGAAATATACCGGATTTACAGGGAATATACCGAAGACATGGTAAATAGACATGAAATGTGGGAAATACGGTAAATAGACATGAAATGTTGGATATAGACCTGATCTACAGGGAATAGACCTAAGATACGGTAAATAGACATGAAATGTGGTAATACAGTAAATGGACATGAAATGCGGGAAATAGAGCTTACATATGGGAACTAAACCTGAAAAATAGGGAAATAGACAGATAATCAGGGAATATGCCTAAAATATGGTAAATAGACATGAAATGTGGGAAATAGACCTTAAATATGGGACCTAGATGGGAAATACAGGGAAATACAGGGAAATAGACCTAAGATACAGTAGACATGAAATGTGGGAATACGGTAAATGGACATAAAATGTCGGAAATCGACCTTACATATGGGAACTAATCCTGAAAAATAGGGAAATAGACTGGATATACAGGGAATATACTTAAGATACAGTAAATAGACATGAAATGTGGGAAATAGACCTTAAATATGGGAAATAGACCTGATATACCAGGAATAGACCTATGAAATGGTAAATAGACATGAAATGTGGAATACGGTAAATAGACATGAAATGTGGGAAATGGACCTGATATACAGGCAATGCATGTGGGAAATATACCTTAAATATGGGAACTAAACCTGAAAAATAGGGAAATAAACCAGATATAAAGGGAATAGACCTAAGAGATGGTAAATAGACATGAAATCTGGGAATACAGTACATAGACATGAAATATAGCAACTAGACTGAAATACAGGGAGGGAAATAGACCTGATATAAAGGGAATAGACCTAATATACAGTAAATAGACATGAAATGTGGGAAATAGACCTGATATACAGGGAACAGACCTAAGATATAGTATGTAGACATGAAATGTAGGAAATAGACCTTTAATATGGGAAGTAAACCTGAAAATTGGAGAAATAGACCAGATACACAGGAAATAGACCTAAGATATGGTAAATAGACATGAAATTGGGGAATACAGTAAATAGACATGACATGTGGGAAATAGAACTTAAATGTGGGAACTAAACCTGAAAAATAGGGAAATAGACCAGATATACAGGGAATAGACCTAAGATATGGTAAATAGACATGAAATTTGGGAAATAGACCTTAAATATAGGAACTAGACCTGAAATACAGGGAAATAGACCTGATATAAAGGGAATAGACCTAATATACAGTAAATAGACATGAAATGTGGGAAATAGACCTGATATACAGGGAATGGACCTAAGATATGGTAAATAGACATGAAATTGGGGAATACAGTAAATAGACATGACATGTGGGAAATAGAACTTAAATGTGGGAACTAAACCTGAAAATAGGGAAATAGACCAGATATACAGGGAATAGACCTAAGACATGGTAAATAGACATGAAATTTGGGAAATAGACCTTAAATATAGGAACTAGACCAGAAATACAGGGAAATAGACCTGATATAAAGGGAATAGACCTAATATACAGTAAATAGACATGAAATGTGGGAAATAGACCTGATATACAGGGAATGGACCTAAGATATGGTAAATAGACATGAAATGTAGGAAATAGACCTTAAATATGGAACTAAACCTGAAAAATAGGGAAATAGACCAGGTATACAGGGAATATGCCTAAGATATGGTAAATAGACATGAAATTGGGGAATACAGTAAATAGACATGACATGTGGGAAATAGAACTTAAATGTGGGAACTAAACCTGAAAAATAGGGAAATAGACCTGATATAAAGGGAATAGACCTAATATACAGTAAATAGACATGAAATGTGGGAAATAGACCTGATATACAGGGAATGGACCTAAGATATGGTAAATAGACATGAAATGTAGGAAATAGACCTTAAATATGGAACTAAACCTTAAAAATGGGGAAATAGACCAGATATACAGGGAATATGCCTAAGATATGGTAAATAGACATGAAATTGGGGAATACAGTAAATAGACATGACATGTGGGAAATAGAACTTAAATGTGGGAACTAAACCTGAAAAATAGGGAAATAGACCAGATATACAGGGAATAGACCTAAGATATGGTAAATAGAAATGAAATTTGGGAAATAGACCTTAAATATAGGAACTAGACCTGAAATACAGGGAAATAGACCTGATATAAAGGGAATAGACCTAATATACAGTAAATAGACATGAAATGTGGGAAATAGACCTGATATACAGGGAATGGACCTAAGATATGGTAAATAGACATGAAATGTAGGAAATAGACCTTAAATATGGAACTAAACCTGTAAAATGGGGAAATAGACCAGATATACAGGGAATATGCCTAAGATATGGTAAATAGACATGAAATTGGGGAATACAGTAAATAGACATGACATGTGGGAAATAGAACTTAAATATAGGAACTAGACCTGAAATACAGGGAAATAGACCTGATATAAAGGGAATAGACCTAATATACAGTAAATAGACATGAAATGTGGGAAATAGACCTGATATACAGGGAATGGACCTAAGATATGGTAAATAGACATGAAATTGGGGAATACAGTAAATAGACATGACATGTGGGAAATAGAACTTAAATGTGGGAACTAAACCTGAAAAATAGGGAAATAGACCAGATATACAGGGAATAGACCTAAGATATGGTAAATAGAAATGAAATTTGGGAAATAGTCCTTAAATATAGGAACTAGACCTGAAATACAGGGAAATAGACCTGATATAAAGGGAATAGACCTAATATACAGTAAATAGACATGAAATGTGGGAAATAGACCTGATATACAGGGAATGGACCTAAGATATGGTAAATAGACATGAAATGTAGGAAATAGACCTTAAATATGGAACTAAACCTGAAAAATGGGGAAATAGACCAGATATACAGGGAATATGCCTAAGATATGGTAAATAGACATGAAATTGGGGAATACAGTAAATAGACATGACATGTGGGAAATAGAACTTAAATGTGGGAACTAAACCTGAAAAATAGGGAAATAGACCAGATATACAGGGAATAGACCTAAGATATGGTAAATAGACATGAAATTTGGGAAATAGACCTTAAATATAGGAACTAGACCTGAAATACAGGGAAATAGACCTGATATAAAGGGAATAGACCTAATATACAGTAAATAGACATGAAGTGTGGGAAATAGACCTGATATACAGGGAACAGACCTAAGATATGGTAAATAGACATGAAATTGGGGAATACAGTAAATAGACATGACATGTGGGAAATATAACTTAAATGTGGGAACTAAACCTGAAAAATAGGGAAATAGACCAGATATACAGGGAATAGACCTAAGATATGGTAAATAGACATGAAATTTGGGAAATAGACCTTAAATATAGGAACTAGACCTGAAATACAGGGAAATAGACCTGATATAAAGGTAATAGACCTAATATACAGTAAATAGACATGAAATGTGGGAAATAGACCTGATATACAGGGAACAGACCTAAGATATGGTATGTAGACATGAAATGTAGGCAATAGACCTTAAATATGGGAACTAAACCTGAAAATTGGAGAAATAGACCAGATACACAGGAAATAGACCTAAGATATGGTAAATAGACATGAAATTGGGGAATACAGTAAATAGACATGACATGTGGGAAATATAACTTAAATGTGGGAACTAAACCTGAAAAATACGGAAATAGACCAGATATACAGGGAATAGACCTAAGATATGGTAAATAGACATGACATTTGGGAAATAGACCTTAAATATAGGAACTAGACCTGAAATACAGGGAAATAGACCTGATATAAAGGGAATAGACCTAATATACAGTAAATAGACATGAAATGTGGGAAATAGACCTGATATAAGGGAACAGACCTAAGATATGGTAAATAGACATGAAATTGGGGAATACAGTAAATAGACATGACATGTGGGAAATATAACTTAAATGTGGGAACTAAACCTGAAAAATAGGGAAATAGACCAGATATACAGGGAATAGACCTAAGATATGGTAAATAGACATGAAATGTAGGAAATAGACCTTAAATATGGAACTAAACCTGAAAAATAGGGAAATAGACCTGATATACAGGGAACAGACCTAAGATATGGTATGTAGACATGAAATGTAGGAAATAGACCTTAAATATGGGAACTAAACCTGAAAATTGGAGAAATAGACCAGATACACAGGAAATAGACCTAAGATATGGTAAATAGACATGAAATTGGGGAATGCAGTAAATAGACATGACATGTGGGAAATAGAACTTAAATGTGGGAACTAAACCTGAAAAATAGGGAAATAGACCAGATATACAGGGAATAGACCTAAGATATGGTAAATAGACATGAAATTTGGGAAATAGACCTTAAATATAGAAACTAGACCTGAAATACAGGGAAATAGACCTGATATAAAGGGAATAGACCTAATATACAGTAAATAGACATGAAATGTGGGAAATAGACCTCATATACAGGGAATAGACCTAAGATATGGTAAATAGACATGAAATTGGGGAATACAGTAAATAGACATGACATGTGGGAAATAGAACTTAAATGTGGGAACTAAACCTGAAAAATAGGGAAATAGACCAGATATACAGGGAATAGACCTAAGATACAGTAAATATACATGAAATGTGGGAAATAGACCTTAAATATGGGACATAAACCTGAAAAATAGGGATATAGACCAGCTATACAGGGAATATACATAAGATATGGTAAATAGACATGAAATGTGGGAAATAGACTTAAATATGGGACCTAAATCTGAAAAATAGGGAAATAGACCAGATAAACAGAGAATATACCTAAGATATGGTAAATAGATAGGAAATGTGGGACAATAAACTTCAAATAAGGGAACTAGGCGTGAAATATATGGAAATAGACCTGATATAAAGGGAATTCACCTGAGATACGGTAAATAGACATGAAATGTGGTAAATAGACCTTAAATATGGGAACTAGATCTGAAATATAGGGAAATAGACCTGATATACAGGGAATATACCTGAGACACAGTAAATAGACATGCGATGTGGGAGATAGATCTGATATACAGGGAATAGACGTAAGATATGGTAAATAGACATGACATGTGGGAAATAGACCTTAAATATGGGAACTAAACCTGACAAATAGGGAAATAGACCAGTTAAACAGGGAATAGACCTATGAAACGGTAAATAGATATAAAATGTTGGAAATAGACCTTAAATATGGGAACTAAACCTGAAAAATAGGGAAATAGACCAGATATACAGGGAATATACCTAAGATATGGTAAATAGACATGAAATGTGGGAATACGGTAAATAGACATGAAATGTGGTAAATAGACCTGATATACAGGGAATAGACCTAGGATACATTAAATAGACGTGAAATGTGGGAAATAGACCTTAAATATGGGAACTAAACCTGAAAAATAGGGAAATAGACCAGATATACAGGGAATATACCTAAGATATGGTAAATAGACATGTAATGTGGGAAATAGACCTTAAATAAGGGAACTACGTGTGAAATATAGGGAAATAGACCTAATATAACCGGAATAGACCTAAGATATGGTAAATAGACATGGAATGTGGGAAATAGACCTTAAATATGGGAACTAAGCCTGAAAAATAGCGAAATAGACCAGATATACAGGGAATAGACCTAAGATATGGTAAATAGACATGAAATGTGGGAATACGGTAAATAGACATGAAATGTGGGAAATAGACCTGATATAACGGGAATAGACCTAAGATATGGTAAATAGACATGAAAAGTGGGAATACAGTAAATAGACATGAAATGTGGAAAATAGATCTTAAATATGGGAACTAGACCTGAAATACAGGGATATAGACCTGATATAAAGGGAATAGACCTAATATACAGTAAATAGACATGAAATGTGGGAAATAGACCTGATATACAGGGAATAGACCTAAAATATGGTAAATAGACATGAAATGTGGGAAATAGACCTTATATATGGGACCTAAACCTGAAAAATAGGGAAATAGACCTCATATGCAGGGAACAGACCGACGATTCGGTAAATAGACATGAAATGTGGGACATAGACCTTAAATATAGGAACTAGACCTGAAATATAGGGGTATAGACCTGATATAAAGGGAATAGACCTAAGATATGGGGAATAGACATGCCATGTGGGAAATTTACCTTAAATATAGGAACTAGACCTGAAATATAGGGGGATAGACCTGATATAAAGGGAATAGACCTAAAATACAGTAAATAGACATGAAATGTGGGAAATAGACCGTAAATAAGGGAACTAAACCTGAAAGATACACAGGAAATAGACCTAAGATATGGTAAATAGACATGAAATTGGGGAATACAGTAAATAGACATGACATGTGGGAAATAGAACTTAAATGTGGGAACTAAACCTGAAAAATAGGGAAATAGACCAGATATACAGGGAATAGACCTAAGATATGGTAAATAGACATGAAATGTGGGAAATAGACCTTATATATGGGACCTAAACCTGAAAAATAGGGAAATAGACCAGATATACAGAGAATAGACCTAAGATATGGTAAATAGACATGACATGTGGGAAATAGACCTCATATGCAGGGAACAGACCTATGATTCGGTAAATAGACATGAAATGTGGGACATAGACCTTAAATATAGGAACTAGACCTGAAATATAGGGGTATAGACCTGATATAAAGGGAATAGACCTAATATACAGTAAATAGACATGAAATGTGGGAAATAGACCGTAAATAAGGGAACTAAACCTGAAAATTGGAGAAATAGACCAGATACACAGGAAATAGACCTAAGATATGGTAAATAGACATGAAATTGGGGAATACAGTAAATTGACATGACATGTGGGAAATAGAACTTAAATGTGGGAACTAAACCTGAAAAATAGGGAAATAGACCGGATATACAGGGAATAGACCTAAGATCTGGTAGATAGACATGAAATTTGGGAAATAGACCTTAAATATAGGAACTAGACCTGAACTACAGGGAAATAGACCTGATATAAAGGGAATAGACCTAATATACAGTAAATAGACATGAAATGTGGGAAATAGACCTGATATACAGGGAACAGACCTAAGATATAGTATGTAGACATGAAATGTAGGAAATAGACCTTTAATATGGGAAGTAAACCTGAAAATTGGAGAAATAGACCAGATACACAGGAAATAGACCTAAGATATGGTAAATAGACATGAAATTGGGGAATACAGTAAATAGACATGACATGTGGGAAATAGAACTTAAATGTGGGAACTAAACCTGAAAAATAGGGAAATAGACCAGATATACAGGGAATAGACCTAAGATATGGTAAATAGACATGAAATTTGGGAAATAGACCTTAAATATAGGAACTAGACCTGAAATACAGGGAAATAGACCTGATATAAAGGGAATAGACCTAATATACAGTAAATAGACATGAAATGTGGGAAATAGACCTGATATACAGGGAATGGACCTAAGATATGGTAAATAGACATGAAATTGGGGAATACAGTAAATAGACATGACATGTGGGAAATAGAACTTAAATGTGGGAACTAAACCTGAAAATAGGGAAATAGACCAGATATACAGGGAATAGACCTAAGACATGGTAAATAGACATGAAATTTGGGAAATAGACCTTAAATATAGGAACTAGACCAGAAATACAGGGAAATAGACCTGATATAAAGGGAATAGACCTAATATACAGTAAATAGACATGAAATGTGGGAAATAGACCTGATATACAGGGAATGGACCTAAGATATGGTAAATAGACATGAAATGTAGGAAATAGACCTTAAATATGGAACTAAACCTGAAAAATAGGGAAATAGACCAGGTATACAGGGAATATGCCTAAGATATGGTAAATAGACATGAAATTGGGGAATACAGTAAATAGACATGACATGTGGGAAATAGAACTTAAATGTGGGAACTAAACCTGAAAAATAGGGAAATAGACCTGATATAAAGGGAATAGACCTAATATACAGTAAATAGACATGAAATGTGGGAAATAGACCTGATATACAGGGAATGGACCTAAGATATGGTAAATAGACATGAAATGTAGGAAATAGACCTTAAATATGGAACTAAACCCTAAAAATGGGGAAATAGACCAGATATACAGGGAATATGCCTAAGATATGGTAAATAGACATGAAATTGGGGAATACAGTAAATAGACATGACATGTGGGAAATAGAACTTAAATGTGGGAACTAAACCTGAAAAATAGGGAAATAGACCAGATATACAGGGAATAGACCTAAGATATGGTAAATAGAAATGAAATTTGGGAAATAGACCTTAAATATAGGAACTAGACCTGAAATACAGGGAAATAGACCTGATATAAAGGGAATAGACCTAATATACAGTAAATAGACATGAAATGTGGGAAATAGACCTGATATACAGGGAATGGACCTAAGATATGGTAAATAGACATGAAATGTAGGAAATAGACCTTAAATATGGAACTAAACCTGTAAAATGGGGAAATAGACCAGATATACAGGGAATATGCCTAAGATATGGTAAATAGACATGAAATTGGGGAATACAGTAAATAGACATGACATGTGGGAAATAGAACTTAAATATAGGAACTAGACCTGAAATACAGGGAAATAGACCTGATATAAAGGGAATAGACCTAATATACAGTAAATAGACATGAAATGTGGGAAATAGACCTGATATACAGGGAATGGACCTAAGATATGGTAAATAGACATGAAATGTAGGAAATAGACCTTAAATATGGAACTAAACCTGAAAAATGGGGAAATAGACCAGATATACAGGGAATATGCCTAAGATATGGTAAATAGACATGAAATTGGGGAATACAGTAAATAGACATGACATGTGGGAAATAGAACTTAAATGTGGGAACTAAACCTGAAAAATAGGGAAATAGACCAGATATACAGGGAATAGACCTAAGATATGGTAAATAGACATGAAATTTGGGAAATAGACCTTAAATATAGGAACTAGACCTGAAATACAGGGAAATAGACCTGATATAAAGGGAATAGACCTAATATACAGTAAATAGACATGAAGTGTGGGAAATAGACCTGATATACAGGGAACAGACCTAAGATATGGTAAATAGACATGAAATTGGGGAATACAGTAAATAGACATGACATGTGGGAAATATAACTTAAATGTGGGAACTAAACCTGAAAAATAGGGAAATAGACCAGATATACAGGGAATAGACCTAAGATATGGTAAATAGACATGAAATTTGGGAAATAGACCTTAAATATAGGAACTAGACCTGAAATACAGGGAAATAGACCTGATATAAAGGTAATAGACCTAATATACAGTAAATAGACATGAAATGTGGGAAATAGACCTGATATACAGGGAACAGACCTAAGATATGGTATGTAGACATGAAATGTAGGCAATAGACCTTAAATATGGGAACTAAACCTGAAAATTGGAGAAATAGACCAGATACACAGGAAATAGACCTAAGATATGGTAAATAGACATGAAATTGGGGAATACAGTAAATAGACATGACATGTGGGAAATAGAACTTAAATGTGGGAACTAAACCTGAAAAATACGGAAATAGACCAGATATACAGGGAATAGACCTAAGATATGGTAAATAGACATGACATTTGGGAAATAGACCTTAAATATAGGAACTAGACCTGAAATACAGGGAAATAGACCTGATATAAAGGGAATAGACCTAATATACAGTAAATAGACATGAAATGTGGGAAATAGACCTGATATAAGGGAACAGACCTAAGATATGGTAAATAGACATGAAATTGGGGAATACAGTAAATAGACATGACATGTGGGAAATATAACTTAAATGTGGGAACTAAACCTGAAAAATAGGGAAATAGACCAGATATACAGGGAATAGACCTAAGATATGGTAAATAGACATGAAATGTAGGAAATAGACCTTAAATATGGAACTAAACCTGAAAAATAGGGAAATAGACCTGATATACAGGGAACAGACCTAAGATATGGTATGTAGACATGAAATGTAGGAAATAGACCTTAAATATGGGAACTAAACCTGAAAATTGGAGAAATAGACCAGATACACAGGAAATAGACCTAAGATATGGTAAATAGACATGAAATTGGGGAATGCAGTAAATAGACATGACATGTGGGAAATAGAACTTAAATGTGGGAACTAAACCTGAAAAATAGGGAAATAGACCAGATATACAGGGAATAGACCTAAGATATGGTAAATAGACATGAAATTTGGGAAATAGACCTTAAATATAGAAACTAGACCTGAAATACAGGGAAATAGACCTGATATAAAGGGAATAGACCTAATATACAGTAAATAGACATGAAATGTGGGAAATAGACCTCATATACAGGGAATAGACCTAAGATATGGTAAATAGACATGAAATTGGGGAATACAGTAAATAGACATGACATGTGGGAAATAGAACTTAAATGTGGGAACTAAACCTGAAAAATAGGGAAATAGACCAGATATACAGGGAATAGACCTAAGATACAGTAAATATACATGAAATGTGGGAAATAGACCTTAAATATGGGACATAAACCTGAAAAATAGGGATATAGACCAGCTATACAGGGAATATACATAAGATATGGTAAATAGACATGAAATGTGGGAAATAGACTTAAATATGGGACCTAAATCTGAAAAATAGGGAAATAGACCAGATAAACAGAGAATATACCTAAGATATGGTAAATAGATAGGAAATGTGGGACAATAAACTTCAAATAAGGGAACTAGGCGTGAAATATATGGAAATAGACCTGATATAAAGGGAATTCACCTGAGATACGGTAAATAGACATGAAATGTGGTAAATAGACCTTAAATATGGGAACTAGATCTGAAATATAGGGAAATAGACCTGATATACAGGGAATATACCTGAGACACAGTAAATAGACATGCGATGTGGGAGATAGATCTGATATACAGGGAATAGACGTAAGATATGGTAAATAGACATGACATGTGGGAAATAGACCTTAAATATGGGAACTAAACCTGACAAATAGGGAAATAGACCAGTTAAACAGGGAATAGACCTATGAAACGGTAAATAGATATAAAATGTTGGAAATAGACCTTAAATATGGGAACTAAACCTGAAAAATAGGGAAATAGACCAGATATACAGGGAATATACCTAAGATATGGTAAATAGACATGAAATGTGGGAATACGGTAAATAGACATGAAATGTGGTAAATAGACCTGATATACAGGGAATAGACCTAGGATACATTAAATAGACGTGAAATGTGGGAAATAGACCTTAAATATGGGAACTAAACCTGAAAAATAGGGAAATAGACCAGATATACAGGGAATATACCTAAGATATGGTAAATAGACATGTAATGTGGGAAATAGACCTTAAATAAGGGAACTACGTGTGAAATATAGGGAAATAGACCTAATATAACCGGAATAGACCTAAGATATGGTAAATAGACATGGAATGTGGGAAATAGACCTTAAATATGGGAACTAAGCCTGAAAAATAGCGAAATAGACCAGATATACAGGGAATAGACCTAAGATATGGTAAATAGACATGAAATGTGGGAATACGGTAAATAGACATGAAATGTGGGAAATAGACCTGATATAACGGGAATAGACCTAAGATATGGTAAATAGACATGAAAAGTGGGAATACAGTAAATAGACATGAAATGTGGAAAATAGATCTTAAATATGGGAACTAGACCTGAAATACAGGGATATAGACCTGATATAAAGGGAATAGACCTAATATACAGTAAATAGACATGAAATGTGGGAAATAGACCTGATATACAGGGAATAGACCTAAAATATGGTAAATAGACATGAAATGTGGGAAATAGACCTTATATATGGGACCTAAACCTGAAAAATAGGGAAATAGACCTCATATGCAGGGAACAGACCGACGATTCGGTAAATAGACATGAAATGTGGGACATAGACCTTAAATATAGGAACTAGACCTGAAATATAGGGGTATAGACCTGATATAAAGGGAATAGACCTAAGATATGGGGAATAGACATGCCATGTGGGAAATTTACCTTAAATATAGGAACTAGACCTGAAATATAGGGGGATAGACCTGATATAAAGGGAATAGACCTAAAATACAGTAAATAGACATGAAATGTGGGAAATAGACCGTAAATAAGGGAACTAAACCTGAAAGATACACAGGAAATAGACCTAAGATATGGTAAATAGACATGAAATTGGGGAATACAGTAAATAGACATGACATGTGGGAAATAGAACTTAAATGTGGGAACTAAACCTGAAAAATAGGGAAATAGACCAGATATACAGGGAATAGACCTAAGATATGGTAAATAGACATGAAATGTGGGAAATAGACCTTATATATGGGACCTAAACCTGAAAAATAGGGAAATAGACCAGATATACAGAGAATAGACCTAAGATATGGTAAATAGACATGACATGTGGGAAATAGACCTCATATGCAGGGAACAGACCTATGATTCGGTAAATAGACATGAAATGTGGGACATAGACCTTAAATATAGGAACTAGACCTGAAATATAGGGGTATAGACCTGATATAAAGGGAATAGACCTAATATACAGTAAATAGACATGAAATGTGGGAAATAGACCGTAAATAAGGGAACTAAACCTGAAAATTGGAGAAATAGACCAGATACACAGGAAATAGACCTAAGATATGGTAAATAGACATGAAATTGGGGAATACAGTAAATTGACATGACATGTGGGAAATAGAACTTAAATGTGGGAACTAAACCTGAAAAATAGGGAAATAGACCGGATATACAGGGAATAGACCTAAGATCTGGTAGATAGACATGAAATTTGGGAAATAGACCTTAAATATAGGAACTAGACCTGAACTACAGGGAAATAGACCTGATATAAAGGGAATAGACCTAATATACAGTAAATAGACATGAAATGTGGGAAATAGACCTGATATACAGGGAACAGACCTAAGATATAGTATGTAGACATGAAATGTAGGAAATAGACCTTTAATATGGGAAGTAAACCTGAAAATTGGAGAAATAGACCAGATACACAGGAAATAGACCTAAGATATGGTAAATAGACATGAAATTGGGGAATGCAGTAAATAGACATGACATGTGGGAAATAGAACTTAAATGTGGGAACTAAACCTGAAAAATAGGGAAATAGACCAGATATACAGGGAATAGACCTACGATATGGTAAATAGACATGAAATTTGGGAAATAGACCTTAAATATAGGAACTAGACCTGAAATACAGGGAAATAGACCTGATATAAAGGGAATAGACCTAATATACAGTAAATAGACATGAAATGTGGGAAATAGACCTGATATACAGGGAATGGACCTAAGATATGGTAAATAGACATGAAATTGGGGAATACAGTAAATAGACATGACATGTGGGAAATAGAACTTAAATGTGGGAACTAAACCTGAAAATAGGGAAATAGACCAGATATACAGGGAATAGACCTAAAACATGGTAAATAGACATGAAATTTGGGAAATAGACCTTAAATATAGGAACTAGACCAGAAATACAGGGAAATAGACCTGATATAAAGGGAATAGACCTAATATACAGTAAATAGACATGAAATGTGGGAAATAGACCTGATATACAGGGAATGGACCTAAGATATGGTAAATAGACATGAAATGTAGGAAATAGACCTTAAATATGGAACTAAACCTGAAAAATAGGGAAATAGACCAGGTATACAGGGAATATGCCTAAGATATGGTAAATAGACATGAAATTGGGGAATACAGTAAATAGACATGACATGTGGGAAATAGAACTTAAATGTGGGAACTACACCTGAAAAATAGGGAAATAGACCAGATATACAGGGAATAGACCTAAGATATGGTAAATAGACATGAAATTTGGGAAATAGACCTTAAATATAGGAACTAAACCTGAAATACAGGGAAATAGACCTGATATAAAGGGAATAGACCTAATATACAGTAAATAGACATGAAATGTGGGAAATAGACCTGATATACAGGGAATGGACCTAAGATATGGTAAATAGACATGACATTTGGGAAATAGACCTTAAATATAGGAACTAGACCTGAAATACAGGGAAATAGACCTGATATAAAGGGAATAGACCTAATATACAGTAAATAGACATGAAATGTGGGAAATAGACCTGATATACAGGGAACAGACCTAAGATATGGTATGTAGACATGAAATGTAGGAAATAGACCTTAAATATGGGAACTAAACCTGAAAATTGGAGAAATAGACCAGATACACAGGAAATAGACCTAAGATATGGTAAATAGACATGAAATTGGGGAATACAGTAAATAGACATGACATGTGGGAAATAGAACTTAAATGTGGGAACTAAACCTGAAAAATAGGGAAATAGACCAGATATACAGGGAATAGACCTAAGATATGGTAAATAGACATGAAATTTGGGAAATAGACCTTAAATATAGGAACTAGACCTGAAATACAGGGAAATAGACCTGATATAAAGGGAATAGACCTAATATACAGTAAATAGACATGAAATGTGGGAAATAGACCTGATATACAGGGAATGGACCTAAGATATGGTAAATAGACATGAAATTGGGGAATACAGTAAATAGACATGACATGTGGGAAATAGAACTTAAATGTGGGAACTAAACCTGAAAAATAGGGAAATGGACCAGATATACAGGGAATAGACCTAAGATATGGTAAATAGAAATGAAATTTGGGAAATAGACCTTAAATATAGGAACTAGACCTGAAATACAGGGAAATAGACCTGATATAAAGGGAATAGACCTAATATACAGTAAATAGACATGAAATGTGGGAAATAGACCTGATATACAGGGAATGGACCTAAGATATGGTAAATAGACATGAAATGTAGGAAATAGACCTTAAATATGGAACTAAACCTGAAAAATGGGGAAATAGACCAGATATACAGGGAATATGCCTAAGATATGGTAAATAGACATGAAATTGGGGAATACAGTAAATAGACATGACATGTGGGAAATAGAACTTAAATGTGGGAACTAAACCTGAAAAATAGGGAAATAGACCAGATATACAGGGAATAGACCTAAGATATGGTAAATAGACATGAAATTTGGGAAATAGACCTTAAATATAGGAACTAGACCTGAAATACAGGGAAATAGACCTGATATAAAGGGAATAGACCTAATATACAGTAAATAGACATGAAGTGTGGGAAATAGACCTGATATACAGGGAACAGACCTAAGATATGGTAAATAGACATGAAATTGGGGAATACAGTAAATAGACATGACATGTGGGAAATATAACTTAAATGTGGGAACTAAACCTGAAAAATAGGGAAATAGACCAGATATACAGGGAATAGACCTAAGATATGGTAAATAGACATGAAATTTGGGAAATAGACCTTAAATATAGGAACTAGACCTGAAATACAGGGAAATAGACCTGATATAAAGGGAATAGACCTAATATACAGTAAATAGACATGAAATGTGGGAAATAGACCTGATATACAGGGATCAGACCTAAGATATGGTATGTAGACATGAAATGTAGGCAATAGACCTTAAATATGGGAACTAAACCTGAAAATTGGAGAAATAGACCAGATACACAGGAAATAGACCTAAGATATGGTAAATAGACATGAAATTGGGGAATACAGTAAATAGACATGACATGTGGGAAATAGAACTTAAATGTGGGAACTAAACCTGAAAAATACGGAAATAGACCAGATATACAGGGAATAGACCTAAGATATGGTAAATAGACATGACATTTGGGAAATAGACCTTAAATATAGGAACTAGACCTGAAATACAGGGAAATAGACCTGATATAAAGGGAATAGACCTAATATACAGTAAATAGACATGAAATGTGGGAAATAGACCTGATATAAGGGAACAGACCTAAGATATGGTAAATAGACATGAAATTGGGGAATACAGTAAATAGACATGACATGTGGGAAATATAACTTAAATGTGGGAACTAAACCTGAAAAATAGGGAAATAGACCAGATATACAGGGAATAGACCTAAGATATGGTAAATAGACATGAAATGTAGGAAATAGACCTTAAATATGGAACTAAACCTGAAAAATAGGGAAATAGACCTGATATACAGGGAACAGACCTAAGATATGGTAAGTAGACATGAAATGTAGGAAATAGACCTTAAATATGGGAACTAAACCTGAAAATTGGAGAAATAGACCAGATACACAGGAAATAGACCTAAGATATGGTAAATAGACATGAAATTGGGGAATGCAGTAAATAGACATGACATGTGGGAAATAGAACTTAAATGTGGGAACTAAACCTGAAAAATAGGGAAATAGACCAGATATACAGGGAATAGACCTAAGATATGGTAAATAGACATGAAATTTGGGAAATAGACCTTAAATATAGAAACTAGACCTGAAATACAGGGAAATAGACCTGATATAAAGGGAATAGACCTAATATACAGTAAATAGACATGAAATGTGGGAAATAGACCTCATATACAGGGAATAGACCTAAGATATGGTAAATAGACATGAAATTGGGGAATACAGTAAATAGACATGACATGTGGGAAATAGAACTTAAATGTGGGAACTAAACCTGAAAAATAGGGAAATAGACCAGATATACAGGGAATAGACCTAAGATACAGTAAATATACATGAAATGTGGGAAATAGACCTTAAATATGGGACATAAACCTGAAAAATAGGGATATAGACCAGCTATACAGGGAATATACATAAGATATGGTAAATAGACATGAAATGTGGGAAATAGACTTAAATATGGGACCTAAATCTGAAAAATAGGGAAATAGACCAGATAAACAGAGAATATACCTAAGATATGGTAAATAGATAGGAAATGTGGGACAATAAACTTCAAATAAGGGAACTAGGCGTGAAATATATGGAAATAGACCTGATATAAAGGGAATTCACCTGAGATACGGTAAATAGACATGAAATGTGGTAAATAGACCTTAAATATGGGAACTAGATCTGAAATATAGGGAAATAGACCTGATATACAGGGAATATACCTGAGACACAGTAAATAGACATGCGATGTGGGAAATAGATCTGATATACAGGGAATAGACCTAAGATATGGTAAATAGACATGACATGTGGGAAATAGACCTTAAATATGGGAACTAAACCTGACAAATAGGGAAATAGACCAGTTAAACAGGGAATAGACCTATGAAACGGTAAATAGATATAAAATGTTGGAAATAGACCTTAAATATGGGAACTAAACCTGAAAAATAGGGAAATAGACCAGATATACAGGGAATATACCTAAGATATGGTAAATAGACATGAAATGTGGGAATACGGTAAATAGACATGAAATGTGGTAAATAGACCTGATATACAGGGAATAGACCTAGGATACATTAAATAGACGTGAAATGTGGGAAATAGACCTTAAATATGGGAACTAAACCTGAAAAATAGGGAAATAGACCAGATATACAGGGAATATACCTAAGATATGGTAAATAGACATGTAATGTGGGAAATAGACCTTAAATAAGGGAACTACGTGTGAAATATAGGGAAATAGACCTAATATAACCGGAATAGACCTAAGATATGGTAAATAGACATGGAATGTGGGAAATAGACCTTAAATATGGGAACTAAGCCTGAAAAATAGCGAAATAGACCAGATATACAGGGAATAGACCTAAGATATGGTAAATAGACATGAAATTTGGGAATGCAGTAAATAGACATGCAATGTGGGAAATATACCTTAAATATAGGCACTAGACCTGAAATACAGGGATATAGACCTGATATAAAGGGAATAGACCTAATATATAGTAAATAGACATGAAATGTAGGAAATAGACCTTAAATATGGGAACTAAACCTGAACATTAGGGAAATAGACCAGATACCAATAGAACAAAAAGGGAAGTAGGTATGAAATATATGGAAATAGACCTGATATAACGGGAATAGACCTAAGATATGGTAAATAGACTTGATATGTGGGAATACGGTAAATAGACATGAAATGTGGGAAATAGATCTTAAATATGGGAACTAGACCTGAAATATTGGGTAATAGACCTGACATACCAGGAATAGACCTATGAAATGGTAAATAGACATGAAATGTAGGAAGTAGACCTTAAATATGGGAACTAAACCTGAAAATTAGGGAAATAGACCAGATACACAGGGAATATACCTAAGATATGGTAAATAGACATGAAATTTGGGAATACAGTAAATAGACATGAAATGTGGGAAATGGAACTTAAATGTGGCAACTAAACCTGAAAAATAGGGTAATAGACCAGGTATACTGGGAATATACCTAAGATATGGTAAATAGACATGAAATGTGGGAATACGGTAAATAGACATGAAATGTGGGAAATATACCTTAAATATTGGAACTAGACCTGAAATACAGGGAAATATACCTGATATAAAGGGAATAGACCTAATATACAGTAAATAGACATGAAATGTGGGAAATAGACCTGATATACAAGGAATAGACCTGAGATATGGTAAATAGACATGACATGTGGGAAATAGATCTTAAATATGGGAACTAGACCTGAAATATAGGGTAATAGACCTGATATACCAGCAATAGACCTATGAAATGGTAAATAGACATGGAATGTGGGCATATGGTAAATAGACATGACATGTGGGAAATAGACCTCATATGCAGGGAACAGACCTATGATTCGGTAAATAGACATGAAATGTGGGACATAGACCTTAAATATAGGAACTAGACCTGAAATATAGGGGTATAGACCTGATGTAAAGGGAATAGACCTAATATACAGTAAATAGACATGAAATGTGGGAAATAGACCGTAAATAAGGGAACTAAACCTGAAAATTGGAGAAATAGACCAGATACACAGGAAATAGACCTAAGATATGGTAAATAGACATGAAATTGGGGAATACAGTAAATTGACATGACATGTGGGAAATAGAACTTAAATGTGGGAACTAAACCTGAAAAATAGGGAAATAGACCAGATATACAGGGAATAGACCTAAGATCTGGTAGATAGACATGAAATTTGGGAAATAGACCTTAAATATAGGAACTAGACCTGAACTACAGGGAAATAGACCTGATATAAAGGGAATAGACCTAATATACAGTAAATAGACATGAAATGTGGGAAATAGACCTGATATACAGGGAACAGACCTAAGATATAGTATGTAGACATGAAATGTAGGAAATAGACCTTTAATATGGGAAGTAAACCTGAAAATTGGAGAAATAGACCAGATACACAGGAAATAGACCTAAGATATGGTAAATAGACATGAAATTGGGGAATACAGTAAATAGACATGACATGTGGGAAATAGAACTTAAATGTGGGAACTAAACCTGAAAAATAGGGAAATAGACCAGATATACAGGGAATAGACCTAAGATATGGTAAATAGACATGAAATTTGGGAAATAGACCTTAAATATAGGAACTAGACCTGAAATACAGGGAAATAGACCTGATATAAAGGGAATAGACCTAATATACAGTAAATAGACATGAATTGTGGGAAATAGACCTGATATACAGGGAACAGACCTAAGATATGGTAAATAGACATGAAATTGGGGAATACAGTAAATAGACATGACATGTGGGAAATATAACTTAAATGTGGGAACTAAACCTGAAAAATAGGGAAATACACCAGATATACAGGGAATAGACCTAAGATATGGTAAATAGACATGAAATTTGGGAAATAGACCTTAAATATAGGAACTAGACCTGAAATACAGGGAAATAGACCTGATATAAAGGGAATAGACCTAATATACAGTAAATAGACATGAAATGTGGGAAATAGACCTGATATACAGGGAACAGACCTAAGATATGGTATGTAGACATGAAATTGGGGAATACAGTAAATAGACATGACATGTGGGAAATAGAACTTAAATGTGGGAACTAAACCTGAAAATAGGGAAATAGACCAGATATACAGGGAATAGACCTAAGATATGGTAAATAGACATGAAATTTGGGAAATAGACCTTAAATATAGGAACTAGACCTGAAATACAGGGAAATAGACCTGATATAAAGGGAATAGACCTAATATACAGTAAATAGACATGAAATGTGGGAAATAGACCTGATATACAGGGAATGGACCTAAGGTATGGTAAATAGACATGAAATTGGGGAATACAGTAAATAGACATGACATGTGGGAAATAGAACTTAAATGTGGGAACTAAACCTGAAAATAGGGAAATAGACCAGATATACAGGGAATAGACCTAAGACATGGTAAATAGACATGAAATTTGGGAAATAGACCTTAAATATAGGAACTAGACCAGAGATACAGGGAAATAGACCTGATATAAAGGGAATAGACCTAATATACAGTAAATAGACATGAAATGTGGGAAATAGACCTGATATACAGGGAATAGGACCTAAGATATGGTAAATAGACATGAAATGTAGGAAATAGACCTTAAATATGGAACTAAACCTGAAAAATAGGGAAATAGACCAGGTATACAGGGAATATGCCTAAGATATGGTAAATAGACATGAAATTGGGGTATACAGTAAATAGACATGACATGTGGGAAATAGAACTTAAATGTGGGAACTAAACCTGAAAAATAGGGAAATAGACCAGATATACAGGGAATAGACCTAAGATATGGTAAATAGACATGAAATTTGGGAAATAGACCTTAAATATAGGAACTAAACCTGAAATACAGGGAAATAGACCTGATATAAAGGGAATAGACCTAATATACAGTAAATAGACATGAAATGTGGGAAATAGACCTGATATACAGGGAATGGACCTAAGATATGGTAAATAGACATGAAATTTGGGAAATAGACCTTAAATATAGGAACTAGACCTGAAATACAGGGAAATAGACCTGATATAAAGGGAATAGACCTAATATACAGTAAATAGACATGAAATGTGGGAAATAGACCTGATATACAGGGAACAGACCTAAGATATGGTATGTAGACATGAAATGTAGGAAATAGACCTTAAATATGGGAACTAAACCTGAAAATTGGAGAAATAGACCAGATACACAGGAAATAGACCTAAGATATGGTAAATAGACATGAAATTGGGGAATACAGTAAATAGACATGACATGTGGGAAATAGAACTTAAATGTGGGAACTAAACCTGAAAAATAGGGAAATAGACCAGATATACAGGGAATAGACCTAAGATATGGTAAATAGACATGAAATTTGGGAAATAGACCTTAAATATAGGAACTAGACCTGAAATACAGGGAAATAGACCTGATATAAAGGGAATAGACCTAATATACAGTAAATAGACATGAAATGTGGGAAATAGACCTGATATACAGGGAATGGACCTAAGATATGGTAAATAGACATGAAATTGGGGAATACAGTAAATAGACATGACATGTGGGAAATAGAACTTAAATGTGGGAACTAAACCTGAAAAATAGGGAAATAGACCAGATATACAGGGAATAGACCTAAGATATGGTAAATAGAAATGAAATTTGGGAAATAGACCTTAAATATAGGAACTAGACCTGAAATACAGGGAAATAGACCTGATATAAAGGGAATAGACCTAATATACAGTAAATAGACATGAAATGTGGGAAATAGACCTGATATACAGGGAATGGACCTAAGATATGGTAAATAGACATGAAATGTAGGAAATAGACCTTAAATATGGAACTAAACCTGAAAAATGGGGAAATAGACCAGATATACAGGGAATATGCCTAAGATATGGTAAATAGACATGAAATTGGGGAATACAGTAAATAGACATGACATGTGGGAAATAGAACTTAAATGTGGGAACTAAACCTGAAAAATAGGGAAATAGACCAGATATACAGGGAATAGACCTAAGATATGGTAAATAGACATGAAATTTGGGAAATAGACCTTAAATATAGGAACTAGACCTGAAATACAGGGAAATAGACCTGATATAAAGGGAATAGACCTAATATACAGTAAATAGACATGAAGTGTGGGAAATAGACCTGATATACAGGGAACAGACCTAAGATATGGTAAATAGACATGAAATTGGGGAATACAGTAAATAGACATGACATGTGGGAAATATAACTTAAATGTGGGAACTAAACCTGAAAAATAGGGAAATCCAGGAGTCGTGAGCTGAGTCAGTCTACGGCAGTCAGCTACGACTTTTTTCTCGTGAGGAGCTGCAGCAACGTGTTCCCTCTTTCCCTGCACTGCTGGCCGGAGCCGCAGTATATTGTGCCTGTGCCTTTAACATCGGCCATCGAAAATTGGAGGCGGATCCTATTTAGCCTCGATTCCGGCGCGGAGCGCGCGCGGAGTCGTGAGCTGAGTCAGTCTACGGCAGTCAACGGCTGGTCTCGGCAGTGCGAATCAGCTATTCATGACGGCCCACTCCGGCACAGGCGGCCAATCAGGCTCTGGCCCCCTTACCCGACGGAAAACCATTCAACAACGCCGTATGCAAAACCCTTGGACAGCGCTAAAAAGCGACGCGAGAGTGGAGCCAATAAAGGTAAGCTCCTTGCCCCACAAAAGTGCACCTAAAAACATGTCTGAACTCCAATCTCTTAATTCATTGTCAACCGACCAAAGTACTAATGACGACACGATCGCTGTTAACCCCTCGCCCGTACTGATGATAATGTACTCAGACGAGCACCACACTGAGGAATCCACTGAGACTTCCATCGAAATATGTGCACCAGTTACCCTTGATAAAAAGGGAGACACCGCGCCTCCACAAAATTCATTGGCTACACCTGATATCGCGATTAATGAGACAACATTAATTGATCTGTCAACGTCAAGTCTAGATGAAGCTGAAACCAACGTACCTAACACTGACACGTCTGGTGGAATCTCCATATGTGCCTTGCACGCAGCTATTACCAGCGAAGTCAGCGAAGCTGAAACTATGGTTTTAACTTCAAACGACGGAACCAACGTAGAAGTCACCATCAGTTCTCCACAACGACCGCTACTATCATTACTCGACCTTACCCCCTTAAACAGGAGTACAGACTCACCTACCTCTGTTAAACCACAATACTCGAACAAAGGAGACGAGTTCTTTACGCCATTTGACTTAACGGATGTCGAGCTTTTGGAAGCCTCACAAGAAAACGAGGATCTTGCCTCAACAAGTTATTCTGAAGCCAAAAATGCTATTGCATCAAATTTAATTGCAACTGCAACCATTGAGCATGACGAAACCACTTTGGCCGTGAGCTCCTTAAAATCAAACTTGAAGCACATTAAAGCTCAAAGCGCGGTCAAACATCAAGCTGCCGAAATGCTTGATAAAGTTCCCACACGTACCGTCTTTGTCTACACAAAGCCAAATTCCTTCAATGAAAAGGACATTACACCATCAAAAAGGACCTCCCTTAGAACTCTAACAGAGCAAGGAGACCAAAGAAATAACATCGATTGGTCCCACAAGAAAAACGGTGATGCGCAAAACTCAGCAGGGATGCCTCACACTAGTGAATCGACGCGACAAGCCCTCCATCTTGGGCTGCCAATGCATCCCAAATGCGTGATTGACGGCAAACTTAATCACGCGTTACGGCATATGAAGCATTATGCCCAATCACAACATCAAAACACATCATCCGTGCATCCAACAAAAAACAAGAATTTGTCTTCAAACATTCAACCTGCCCCAAAAGCAGTTCCGGCAAATGTAACTGGTGATGCAACATCAATACCAGACTCTCATTCAGACTCCATAAATAGTAACCAGTCTAATCTAGGTGAACAGACTGGAGCAGGCCCCAAACCGAGTCTTTCATCAGCAGCAGCAATGCAGATTTATAACAACGTACTAGCCGCATCATCAACAGCACTCTTGCCTTTTTTAAAAATGTACGAATCTTTGCTAGATACTTACAAGGACCAGTCCACACTTATCATTTCATTAAAGGAAAAGATGGATAGTTTTGAGACTGTAACAAACTTTCTACAGGAACAGCTGACTCAGGAAGCCGAAAAGACAATGCGCTGGCAAGAACGCTTAAGCGACCTTGCTGCCCGTCATCATTGCCAAAACGACTCCTTGTCCGACGGCCTTCTTGAGGCGGTGAAATGGATGCGACATTTCTCAACCGAAATCTACTCCAAAACTGAGCACCAAACTACAGACTCAACGCCCACGCGAAACCCTGAATCCCAAAGAATTATAATGCAGGACGCTTCCTTGCAGGCCACAACAAAGACAATAATTCAGACAATAGCGAATCAAACTTCAACCTCATTTGAAAAAACATCCAACTCAGTGATCTCTGCTTCACAACAAGCATCTGCGACCAGCTTAAACAAATCTCCTTTAATTCAGGAAGCTTCCGACTGCGACCATTCAAAAAATCTCCCAACAAACAGCCTTTCATCTCAGCCTCCGGCAATGAAATCTGTGGCCTCCTTTGGCACCTTTCAAGGTCCTTCAAAACAAATAGAAGTAAAAGACTTTAACGCTGTAAAGCACATCAAACGCCAAGCTCAGAACTCACGCCAGACAATACCAAGACCAGGAGTCAAAAAACGCACATCATCTCTGAGCTCTCGAAACCTGATTAGAAATTTGCCAAAGGTCCCCACCCCCGGACTATTTAACCAAGCCAAAGCAGTTAACCAAAATGACTCAGACACTAGGAAAAAACAAACAAAACAGGTAAAGAAGCTTGATGCCCCAGAAGCCCATCCGAAAAAACGTCAAAGAACGGACTCTGATTCAGTAATCGTTACAAACAATTCTCCCAGCTCTACAATCGACATCTGTGACTTATCTACATACTCTGAGGACTTGTCAATCGACCACCAAGACTTGGCTCCAGATTTTGCTCAAGAAACTTTACATTCAACTCACTCACCAACGACCGCGAACGATCCCAATCGATCTACGAACATCGACAAAAATCCAATAAGAACGAGGCCAAATAAGGAACAAAAGTTATCCCATTTGAATCCAAAACACACAAACTCGCATGGGAACAGGCCAGTCCATTATCGTTCTCAGGCATCTACTTCACTGGGTTCTAGTGCCGGCTTAATTCCTTGCAAACTCAGATTGCAAAATCTTCATCACGACGATCACGATGTGAACATGAACAGGAAGAACGTGATGAAACTACTCACTTGCATTCCATCACTACGAACGATTGTGTCAGCAGACATAAGAATTGTAGAATACGCAACGGAACGACGTTGTGATCAAGTGCTTTTGCATATTCCATCTGCCTTAGTACGGAACACTATTCTGCAAGCGGCAAATGATCTACTGAGCTATGGCTTTGACGTCTCAATTGAACCGCAAAACCTGGGCACAAACAATCAGAAAACCAGTCCGCAGTATTCTGCTCCCTGTCATCGTGAACAAAGACACATGGAGCACAAACAGAAACCATCACGAGTAGAATTTCAAAGATCTGAGACAAATCGGATCCTGAAGAACAACATGACGCACAGCACAACAGACCGGAATTAGCCATCAGCTCGTGCAATAGAATGCACACGTGAAATTCTCTCTTGGAATACCAGGGGGTCGTCTCACCTATTCAATCGGTTTGATGTCAACCTAGACAAGGCATTTATCATTTGCCTCCAAGAAACTTGGTTAAGTGAACCCCCAATGAGAGATGGCTTTACGACCCTATTAAATCCCGCTGTCAAAGGACCAAAAGGCCGCCCCTCTTCTGGTCTATTAATGATGATTAAAATTAATACATGGTGGCAACCTAAGACTTCATTCGCTCCAAATCCCTTTATACAAGGCGTCCTATTACAATCAAATCACCAATCTGTTGACGCCAGGTCACATCTGCTCATTTTAAATAGTTACTGGAATCCACATAAAATCAGTACCAAGCTTTTTCTTAGTTCTATGCTCCACATCCTCGATGAGGCAATATTGAAATATAGGAATCTCTCAATCATTTGTGCAGGAGACCTAAATTGTGCTTGGTTTAAATACGAGCGTGAAACACAGAGCTACAAGCCTGCTCTAGACAAAGACATCCCTACCCGTGGCATTTTATGGAGCCGTGCCCTTCGCACAAGGAACTGTTTAATGGTTAATGGGAACGTCATAGGAGACCAACCGCCAAGTCAAACGTGGTCAAACAACAAGACCCACTCAATCATTGACTATTTCTGGGCCTCACATAATCTATTTGAAAAAAACCTGTCTCTAACAATCTTGCCTATGTCAACGAGCGATCACAACCTTTTGCGACTTACTTGTCAGCTGGAATGGTCATTGGACACTCGTTACTATGAAATTCCGATTTCAGTGACGGCAGGTGGCAACCGTCTCAGAATAAATGGAAGGAACCTCCAGGAAATAAGACAGAATTTTGTCAACAAAGACGACTCGTTGATTGAGTATATTCCCTTACTCTCCGACTTTGTTACTACACGTACTTCCAATGTAACTATGGGTCATCTACACAAACACGTCTCATCCATGACAATAACGTCAGCAAAAAGAGAAATGCGACGAGACGTGAGGAAGCTAAAGAAACTGATTAAGACCACCGACAATAGAAGCTCTATAATTCAAGATATCCAAAATCGACGACGATCGTATCGTTCCTGGCTTAAATCACAAAAAATCATAATTGAACAAGATAAAGCGGAGTTGCTACTGAAACAGCTAATTCAGAAAAATTCCCGCGAAACTTGGGCCATCTTAAACACTGGGAACTCCAAACATCAGCCAACAACGATAAACGTAATTGCCCCCGAGCAATGGACACAACACTACGCAAAAATTTTCAGTAATACACAACAAGAAGACCAAAATGCTTCAGAGACAAATTCAACTTCTTGGGGGCTACGAGTCACCGCCGCCGACATAAAAACTGCAATACAAGCACTGAAAAACTCCAATGCCGCCGGACCCGACCTAATAACTAACATCATGTTAAAAGATAACGCGGAGGAATGGGCTAAATTGATAGAAATCCTGTTTGTCAGACTGTCCACAACAACAACAATTCCTGGATCCTGGCGAGAAGCAATAATAGTACCAATTTACAAAAAAGGCAATCGGGCAGACCCATCCAACTATCGCCCGATAGCCTTGTTGGACACCATTGGGAAAATTTTTGCATCGTTTTTACGCTTACAGCTTACGTACTGGTCAACGACAAACTCAATCCCTGACATCCGGCAGACCGGATTCACAAAAGGAGTCGGGGTGGAAGTAAATCTGCTCTTAATGACAATTTTAAAATTGGAAAGCATAAGGGCCAAAACCAAACTGTTCGTAGCCTTTATCGATCTACGTAGTGCCTTTGACACCATTAATCGCTCAAAACTCTGGGCCAAACTAAAGAAATGGAATTGCCCAAGTAATCTGATGGATCCAATAAAAGCGCTACACTCAAACACCTCAATCAGCATTCGACTAAACAACCAAGGTGTTCTCTCCAACCCTATACCAACAAACACAGGGGTGAAACAAGGTTGTCCACTAGCAGCCGAGTTATTCAAACTGTTTATTGCCGACATTCCTGAACACCGGAAAAACGTGAGATACTTTCCTCCAAATTTAAATAACATCGAAGTCGGTCATTTAATATACGCAGACGACATAGTCCTTCTAGACAAAACCCAGATAGGCCTACAACGGCAATTGTCCAACCTTAAAGAATACCTCGACTCCAACGATCTGTCAATAAACATCGACAAGACCAAAATTATCATCATCGGCAAACCAAAATCTAACAATCAACGCCCTTTCACCTGGTATATAAATAAAAAACCACTAGATGTGGTTGATTCAATTAGATATTTGGGGATATCCTTTAACAACTCACTCTGCGAAACTCCGTGGAAAGCAGTCTTGAAAGCCCGAATGGTGCAATTTGGAATTCAAGCCCAGCTTCTGGACAAATCGTATGGCAAATTCGCACTCACCCCAATCCTGAAATTTTATCTGCAGAAAGTCGTTCCAGCGATTACTTATGGATCTGAAGCAGGGTGGTCCATCGAAGCGGTCTTTTGGCAGAAGCTTGAAGCCATTTTTTGGCGACGTGTCTTGAAGTTACCAACCTACATCTCAATGATCCAACTAAGATACGAACTTTCCATAAACTCGCTTCACGCTTGCGTAATATGGAAATCTCTGATGGCTTTTAGAAAAATGATTATGCCATCTAAACCACCTGCCTATCAGCCCTTTTCCATCAGACCTGGCCCGGGGAATTCAGTATTACTCGAAGAGTGGAAACAACGTCTGAAAAACATTCTAGCCCATGCTAATTCAAACACAGATGAATTGATAAAGCGACCGCAATTGGTTAAGAAAAAGGTCGACACAATGCATTGGATCCAGAATTACGACCAACGTTGTAAGATGGTCACAACTCTAGACACCGCAATTGGACAACATAAGTTGGGCGTTCTATGTAAATATTTGACAAACTGCCCTTCCCGCCACCACCGGGCTCAGTTTTTACGAATTCGGTTAAATGCAATCAACACAAAAGCAGCACTGTGGCTTCGTCATTCAAATAAAGTAAACAACGACAGATGCCGCTTCTGCATGCAAGAACCTGAATCCATCGAACATTTGATAACTAAATGCACGCTGCTCACAACAAAACGAGCCTTACACCTAGGCAACTTTTATCCAGCGGATCCAGAAGCACGTGATTGGTGGTCGCAGGCAATGGCCGGAAATGTTGTAAAACTTTGCTGTGCGATAGTCAACTTCATAGACGCACTTGATTTAGAGAACATAGAAGAATGCTCCTAATGGAGAGCTCATCAATCGAACTTTTGTCTATAAAGAAACGGACTAAAGGAAATGAATCTTCGGATGAACCTCGGTTGTAATAAAAGTCTGATGTCGCGGCATTATACTGCGACATATTTCGACTGATATTTCAAAAAAAAAAAAAAAAAAAAAAAAATAGGGAAATAGACCAGATATACAGGGAATAGACCTAAGATATGGTAAATAGACATGAAATTTGGGAAATAGACCTTAAATATAGGAACTAGACCTGAAATACAGGGAAATAGACCTGATATAAAGGGAATAGACCTAATATACAGTAAATAGACATGAAATGTGGGAAATAGACCTGATATACAGGGAACAGACCTAAGATATGGTATGTAGACATGAAATGTAGGCAATAGACCTTAAATATGGGAACTAAACCTGAAAATTGGAGAAACAGACCAGATACACAGGAAATAGACCTAAGATATGGTAAATAGACATGAAATTGGGGAATACAGTAAATAGACATGACATGTGGGAAATAGAACTTAAATGTGGGAACTAAACCTGAAAAATACGGAAATAGACCAGATATACAGGGAATAGACCTAAGATATGGTAAATAGACATGACATTTGGGAAATAGACCTTAAATATAGGAACTAGACCTGAAATACAGGGAAATAGACCTGATATAAAGGGAATAGACCTAATATACAGTAAATAGACATGAAATGTGGGAAATAGACCTGATATAAGGGAACAGACCTAAGATATGGTAAATAGACATGAAATTGGGGAATACAGTAAATAGACATGACATGTGGGAAATATAACTTAAATGTGGGAACTAAACCTGAAAAATAGGGAAATAGACCAGATATACAGGGAATAGACCTAAGATATGGTAAATAGACATGAAATGTAGGAAATAGACCTTAAATATGGAACTAAACCTGAAAAATAGGGAAATAGACCTGATATACAGGGAACAGACCTAAGATATGGTATGTAGACATGAAATGTAGGAAATAGACCTTAAATATGGGAACTAAACCTGAAAATTGGAGAAATAGACCAGATACACAGGGAATAGACCTAAGATATGGTAAATAGACATGAAATTGGGGAATGCAGTAAATAGACATGACATGTGGGAAATAGAACTTAAATGTGGGAACTAAACCTGAAAAATAGGGAAATAGACCAGATATACAGGGAATAGACCTAAGATATGGTAAATAGACATGAAATTTGGGAAATAGACCTTAAATATAGAAACTAGACCTGAAATACAGGGAAATAGACCTGATATAAAGGGAATAGGCCTAATATACAGTAAATAGACATGAAATGTGGGAAATAGACCTCATATACAGGGAATAGACCTAAGATATGGTAAATAGACATGACATTGGGGAATACAGTAAATAGACATGACATGTGGGAAATAGAACTTAAATGTGGGAACTAAACCTGAAAAATAGGGAAATAGGCCAGATATACAGGGAATAGACCTAAGATACAGTAAATATACATGAAATGTGGGAAATAGACCTTAAATATGGGACATAAACCTGAAAAATAGGGATATAGACCAGCTATACAGGGAATATACATAAGATATGGTAAATAGACATGAAATGTGGGAAATAGACTTAAATATGGGACCTAAATCTGAAAAATAGGGAAATAGACCAGATAAACAGAGAATATACCTAAGATATGGTAAATAGATAGGAAATGTGGGACAATAAACTTCAAATAAGGGAACTAGGCGTGAAATATATGGAAATAGACCTGATATAAAGGGAATTCACCTGAGATACGGTAAATAGACATGAAATGTGGTAAATAGACCTTAAATATGGGAACTAGATCTGAAATATAGGGAAATAGACCTGATATACAGGGAATATACCTGAGACACAGTAAATAGACATGCGATGTGGGAAATAGATCTGATATACAGGGAATAGACCTAAGATATGGTAAATAGACATGACATGTGGGAAATAGACCTTAAATATGGGAACTAAACCTGACAAATAGGGAAATAGACCAGTTAAACAGGGAATAGACCTATGAAACGGTAAATAGATATAAAATGTTGGAAATAGACCTTAAATATGGGAACTAAACCTGAAAAATAGGGAAATAGACCAGATATACAGGGAATATACCTAAGATACAGTAAATATACATGAAATGTGGGAAATAGACCTTAAATATGGGACATAAACCTGAAAAATAGGGATATAGACCAGCTATACAGGGAATATACATAAGATATGGTAAATAGACATGAAATGTGGGAAATAGACTTAAATATGGGACCTAAATCTGAAAAATAGGGAAATAGACCAGATAAACAGAGAATATACCTAAGATATGGTAAATAGATAGGAAATGTGGGACAATAAACTTCAAATAAGGGAACTAGGCGTGAAATATATGGAAATAGACCTGATATAAAGGGAATTCACCTGAGATACGGTAAATAGACATGAAATGTGGTAAATAGACCTTAAATATGGGAACTAGATCTGAAATATAGGGAAATAGACCTGATATACAGGGAATATACCTGAGACACAGTAAATAGACATGCGATGTGGGAGATAGATCTGATATACAGGGAATAGACGTAAGATATGGTAAATAGACATGACATGTGGGAAATAGACCTTAAATATGGGAACTAAACCTGACAAATAGGGAAATAGACCAGTTAAACAGGGAATAGACCTATGAAACGGTAAATAGATATAAAATGTTGGAAATAGACCTTAAATATGGGAACTAAACCTGAAAAATAGGGAAATAGACCAGATATACAGGGAATATACCTAAGATATGGTAAATAGACATGAAATGTGGGAATACGGTAAATAGACATGAAATGTGGTAAATAGACCTGATATACAGGGAATAGACCTAGGATACATTAAATAGACGTGAAATGTGGGAAATAGACCTTAAATATGGGAACTAAACCTGAAAAATAGGGAAATAGACCAGATATACAGGGAATATACCTAAGATATGGTAAATAGACATGTAATGTGGGAAATAGACCTTAAATAAGGGAACTACGTGTGAAATATAGGGAAATAGACCTAATATAACCGGAATAGACCTAAGATATGGTAAATAGACATGGAATGTGGGAAATAGACCTTAAATATGGGAACTAAGCCTGAAAAATAGCGAAATAGACCAGATATACAGGGAATAGACCTAAGATATGGTAAATAGACATGAAATGTGGGAATACGGTAAATAGACATGAAATGTGGGAAATAGACCTGATATAACGGGAATAGACCTAAGATATGGTAAATAGACATGAAAAGTGGGAATACAGTAAATAGACATGAAATGTGGAAAATAGATCTTAAATATGGGAACTAGACCTGAAATACAGGGATATAGACCTGATATAAAGGGAATAGACCTAATATACAGTAAATAGACATGAAATGTGGGAAATAGACCTGATATACAGGGAATAGACCTAAAATATGGTAAATAGACATGAAATGTGGGAAATAGACCTTATATATGGGACCTAAACCTGAAAAATAGGGAAATAGACCTCATATGCAGGGAACAGACCGACGATTCGGTAAATAGACATGAAATGTGGGACATAGACCTTAAATATAGGAACTAGACCTGAAATATAGGGGTATAGACCTGATATAAAGGGAATAGACCTAAGATATGGGGAATAGACATGCCATGTGGGAAATATACCTTAAATATAGGAACTAGACCTGAAATATAGGGGGATAGACCTGATATAAAGGGAATAGACCTAAAATACAGTAAATAGACATGAAATGTGGGAAATAGACCGTAAATAAGGGAACTAAACCTGAAAGATACACAGGAAATAGACCTAAGATATGGTAAATAGACATGAAATTGGGGAATACAGTAAATAGACATGACATGTGGGAAATAGAACTTAAATGTGGGAACTAAACCTGAAAAATAGGGAAATAGACCAGATATACAGGGAATAGACCTAAGATATGGTAAATAGACATGAAATGTGGGAAATAGACCTTATATATGGGACCTAAACCTGAAAAATAGGGAAATAGACCAGATATACAGAGAATAGACCTAAGATATGGTAAATAGACATGACATGTGGGAAATAGACCTCATATGCAGGGAACAGACCTATGATTCGGTAAATAGACATGAAATGTGGGACATAGACCTTAAATATAGGAACTAGACCTGAAATATAGGGGTATAGACCTGATATAAAGGGAATAGACCTAATATACAGTAAATAGACATGAAATGTGGGAAATAGACCGTAAATAAGGGAACTAAACCTGAAAATTGGAGAAATAGACCAGATACACAGGAAATAGACCTAAGATATGGTAAATAGACATGAAATTGGGGAATACAGTAAATTGACATGACATGTGGGAAATAGAACTTAAATGTGGGAACTAAACCTGAAAAATAGGGAAATAGACCGGATATACAGGGAATAGACCTAAGATCTGGTAGATAGACATGAAATTTGGGAAATAGACCTTAAATATAGGAACTAGACCTGAACTACAGGGAAATAGACCTGATATAAAGGGAATAGACCTAATATACAGTAAATAGACATGAAATGTGGGAAATAGACCTGATATACAGGGAACAGACCTAAGATATAGTATGTAGACATGAAATGTAGGAAATAGACCTTTAATATGGGAAGTAAACCTGAAAATTGGAGAAATAGACCAGATACACAGGAAATAGACCTAAGATATGGTAAATAGACATGAAATTGGGGAATGCAGTAAATAGACATGACATGTGGGAAATAGAACTTAAATGTGGGAACTAAACCTGAAAAATAGGGAAATAGACCAGATATACAGGGAATAGACCTACGATATGGTAAATAGACATGAAATTTGGGAAATAGACCTTAAATATAGGAACTAGACCTGAAATACAGGGAAATAGACCTGATATAAAGGGAATAGACCTAATATACAGTAAATAGACATGAAATGTGGGAAATAGACCTGATATACAGGGAATGGACCTAAGATATGGTAAATAGACATGAAATTGGGGAATACAGTAAATAGACATGACATGTGGGAAATAGAACTTAAATGTGGGAACTAAACCTGAAAATAGGGAAATAGACCAGATATACAGGGAATAGACCTAAGACATGGTAAATAGACATGAAATTTGGGAAATAGACCTTAAATATAGGAACTAGACCAGAAATACAGGGAAATAGACCTGATATAAAGGGAATAGACCTAATATACAGTAAATAGACATGAAATGTGGGAAATAGACCTGATATACAGGGAATGGACCTAAGATATGGTAAATAGACATGAAATGTAGGAAATAGACCTTAAATATGGAACTAAACCTGAAAAATAGGGAAATAGACCAGGTATACAGGGAATATGCCTAAGATATGGTAAATAGACATGAAATTGGGGAATACAGTAAATAGACATGACATGTGGGAAATAGAACTTAAATGTGGGAACTACACCTGAAAAATAGGGAAATAGACCAGATATACAGGGAATAGACCTAAGATATGGTAAATAGACATGAAATTTGGGAAATAGACCTTAAATATAGGAACTAAACCTGAAATACAGGGAAATAGACCTGATATACAGTAAATAGACATGAAATGTGGGAAATAGACCTGATATACAGGGAATGGACCTAAGATATGGTAAATAGACATGACATTTGGGAAATAGACCTTAAATATAGGAACTAGACCTGAAATACAGGGAAATAGACCTGATATAAAGGGAATAGACCTAATATACAGTAAATAGACATGAAATGTGGGAAATAGACCTGATATACAGGGAACAGACCTAAGATATGGTATGTAGACATGAAATGTAGGAAATAGACCTTAAATATGGGAACTAAACCTGAAAATTGGAGAAATAGACCAGATACACAGGAAATAGACCTAAGATATGGTAAATAGACATGAAATTGGGGAATACAGTAAATAGACATGACATGTGGGAAATAGAACTTAAATGTGGGAACTAAACCTGAAAAATAGGGAAATAGACCAGATATACAGGGAATAGACCTAAGATATGGTAAATAGACATGAAATTTGGGAAATAGACCTTAAATATAAGAACTAGACCTGAAATACAGGGAAATAGACCTGATATAAAGGGAATAGACCTAATATACAGTAAATAGACATGAAATGTGGGAAATAGACCTGATATACAGGGAATGGACCTAAGATATGGTAAATAGACATGAAATTGGGGAATACAGTAAATAGACATGACATGTGGGAAATAGAACTTAAATGTGGGAACTAAACCTGAAAAATAGGGAAATAGACCAGATATACAGGGAATAGACCTAAGATATGGTAAATAGAAATGAAATTTGGGAAATAGACCTTAAATATAGGAACTAGACCTGAAATACAGGGAAATAGACCTGATATAAAGGGAATAGACCTAATATACAGTAAATAGACATGAAATGTGGGAAATAGACCTGATATACAGGGAATGGACCTAAGATATGGTAAATAGACATGAAATGTAGGAAATAGACCTTAAATATGGAACTAAACCTGAAAAATGGGGAAATAGACCAGATATACAGGGAATATGCCTAAGATATGGTAAATAGACATGAAATTGGGGAATACAGTAAATAGACATGACATGTGGGAAATAGAACTTAAATGTGGGAACTAAACCTGAAAAATAGGGAAATAGACCAGATATACAGGGAATAGACCTAAGATATGGTAAATAGACATGAAATTTGGGAAATAGACCTTAAATATAGGAACTAGACCTGAAATACAGGGAAATAGACCTGATATAAAGGGAATAGACCTAATATACAGTAAATAGACATGAAGTGTGGGAAATAGACCTGATATACAGGGAACAGACCTAAGATATGGTAAATAGACATGAAATTGGGGAATACAGTAAATAGACATGACATGTGGGAAATATAACTTAAATGTGGGAACTAAACCTGAAAAATAGGGAAATAGACCAGATATACAGGGAATAGACCTAAGATATGGTAAATAGACATGAAATTTGGGAAATAGACCTTAAATATAGGAACTAGACCTGAAATACAGGGAAATAGACCTGATATAAAGGGAATAGACCTAATATACAGTAAATAGACATGAAATGTGGGAAATAGACCTGATATACAGGGATCAGACCTAAGATATGGTATGTAGACATGAAATGTAGGCAATAGACCTTAAATATGGGAACTAAACCTGAAAATTGGAGAAATAGACCAGATACACAGGAAATAGACCTAAGATATGGTAAATAGACATGAAATTGGGGAATACAGTAAATAGACATGACATGTGGGAAATAGAACTTAAATGTGGGAACTAAACCTGAAAAATACGGAAATAGACCAGATATACAGGGAATAGACCTAAGATATGGTAAATAGACATGACATTTGGGAAATAGACCTTAAATATAGGAACTAGACCTGAAATACAGGGAAATAGACCTGATATAAAGGGAATAGACCTAATATACAGTAAATAGACATGAAATGTGGGAAATAGACCTGATATAAGGGAACAGACCTAAGATATGGTAAATAGACATGAAATTGGGGAATACAGTAAATAGACATGACATGTGGGAAATATAACTTAAATGTGGGAACTAAATCTGAAAAATAGGGAAATAGACCAGATATACAGGGAATAGACCTAAGATATGGTAAATAGACATGAAATGTAGGAAATAGACCTTAAATATGGAACTAAACCTGAAAAATAGGGAAATAGACCTGATATACAGGGAACAGACCTAAGATATGGTAAGTAGACATGAAATGTAGGAAATAGACCTTAAATATGGGAACTAAACCTGAAAATTGGAGAAATAGACCAGATACACAGGAAATAGACCTAAGATATGGTAAATAGACATGAAATTGGGGAATGCAGTAAATAGACATGACATGTGGGAAATAGAACTTAAATGTGGGAACTAAACCTGAAAAATAGGGAAATAGACCAGATATACAGGGAATAGACCTAAGATATGGTAAATAGACATGAAATTTGGGAAATAGACCTTAAATATAGAAACTAGACCTGAAATACAGGGAAATAGACCTGATATAAAGGGAATAGACCTAATATACAGTAAATAGACATGAAATGTGGGAAATAGACCTCATATACAGGGAATAGACCTAAGATATGGTAAATAGACATGAAATTGGGGAATACAGTAAATAGACATGACATGTGGGAAATAGAACTTAAATGTGGGAACTAAACCTGAAAAATAGGGAAATAGACCAGATATACAGGGAATAGACCTAGGATACAGTAAATATACATGAAATGTGGGAAATAGACCTTAAATATGGGACATAAACCTGAAAAATAGGGATATAGACCAGCTATACAGGGAATATACATAAGATATGGTAAATAGACATGAAATGTGGGAAATAGACTTAAATATGGGACCTAAATCTGAAAAATAGGGAAATAGACCAGATAAACAGAGAATATACCTAAGATATGGTAAATAGATAGGAAATGTGGGACAATAAACTTCAAATAAGGGAACTAGGCGTGAAATATATGGAAATAGACCTGATATAAAGGGAATTCACCTGAGATACGGTAAATAGACATGAAATGTGGTAAATAGACCTTAAATATGGGAACTAGATCTGAAATATAGGGAAATAGACCTGATATACAGGGAATATACCTGAGACACCGTAAATAGACATGCGATGTGGGAAATAGATCTGATATACAGGGAATAGACCTAAGATATGGTAAATAGACATGACATGTGGGAAATAGACCTTAAATATGGGAACTAAACCTGACAAATAGGGAAATAGACCAGTTAAACAGGGAATAGACCTATGAAACGGTAAATAGATATAAAATGTTGGAAATAGACCTTAAATATGGGAACTAAACCTGAAAAATAGGGAAATAGACCAGATATACAGGGAATATACCTAAGATATGGTAAATAGACATGAAATGTGGGAATACGGTAAATAGACATGAAATGTGGTAAATAGACCTGATATACAGGGAATAGACCTAGGATACATTAAATAGACGTGAAATGTGGGAAATAGACCTTAAATATGGGAACTAAACCTGAAAAATAGGGAAATAGACCAGATATACAGGGAATATACCTAAGATATGGTAAATAGACATGTAATGTGGGAAATAGACCTTAAATAAGGGAACTACGTGTGAAATATAGGGAAATAGACCTAATATAACCGGAATAGACCTAAGATATGGTAAATAGACATGGAATGTGGGAAATAGACCTTAAATATGGGAACTAAGCCTGAAAAATAGCGAAATAGACCAGATATACAGGGAATAGACCTAAGATATGGTAAATAGACATGAAATTTGGGAATGCAGTAAATAGACATGCAATGTGGGAAATATACCTTAAATATAGGCACTAGACCTGAAATACAGGGATATAGACCTGATATAAAGGGAATAGACCTAATATATAGTAAATAGACATGAAATGTAGGAAATAGACCTTAAATATGGGAACTAAACCTGAACATTAGGGAAATAGACCAGATACCAATAGAACAAAAAGGGAACTAGGTATGAAATATATGGAAATAGACCTGATATAACGGGAATAGACCTAAGATATGGTAAATAGACTTGATATGTGGGAATACGGTAAATAGACATGAAATGTGGGAAATAGATCTTAAATATGGGAACTAGACCTGAAATATTGGGTAATAGACCTGACATACCAGGAATAGACCTATGAAATGGTAAATAGACATGAAATGTAGGAAGTAGACCTTAAATATGGGAACTAAACCTGAAAATTAGGGAAATAGACCAGATACACAGGGAATATACCTAAGATATGGTAAATAGACATGAAATTTGGGAATACAGTAAATAGACATGAAATGTGGGAAATGGAACTTAAATGTGGCAACTAAACCTGAAAAATAGGGTAATAGACCAGGTATACTGGGAATATACCTAAGATATGGTAAATAGACATGAAATGTGGGAATACGGTAAATAGACATGAAATGTGGGAAATATACCTTAAATATTGGAACTAGACCTGAAATACAGGGAAATATACCTGATATAAAGGGAATAGACCTAATATACAGTAAATAGACATGAAATGTGGGAAATAGACCTGATATACAAGGAATAGACCTGAGATATGGTAAATAGACATGACATGTGGGAAATAGATCTTAAATATGGGAACTAGACCTGAAATATAGGGTAATAGACCTGATATACCAGCAATAGACCTATGAAATGGTAAATAGACATGGAATGTGGGCATATGGTAAATAGACATGACATGTGGGAAATAGACCTCATATGCAGGGAACAGACCTATGATTCGGTAAATAGACATGAAATGTGGGACATAGACCTTAAATATAGGAACTAGACCTGAAATATAGGGGTATAGAGCTGATGTAAAGGGAATAGACCTAATATACTGTAAATAGACATGAAATGTGGGAAATAGACCGTAAATAAGGGAACTAAACCTGAAAATTGGAGAAATAGACCAGATACACAGGAAATAGACCTAAGATATGGTAAATAGACATGAAATTGGGGAATACAGTAAATTGACATGACATGTGGGAAATAGAACTTAAATGTGGGAACTAAACCTGAAAAATAGGGAAATAGACCAGATATACAGGGAATAGACCTAAGATCTGGTAGATAGACATGAAATTTGGGAAATAGACCTTAAATATAGGAACTAGACCTGAACTACAGGGAAATAGACCTGATATAAAGGGAATAGACCTAATATACAGTAAATAGACATGAAATGTGGGAAATAGACCTGATATACAGGGAACAGACCTAAGATATAGTATGTAGACATGAAATGTAGGAAATAGACCTTTAATATGGGAAGTAAACCTGAAAATTGGAGAAATAGACCAGATACACAGGAAATAGACCTAAGATATGGTAAATAGACATGAAATTGGGGAATACAGTAAATAGACATGACATGTGGGAAATAGAACTTAAATGTGGGAACTAAACCTGAAAAATAGGGAAATAGACCAGATATACAGGGAATAGACCTAAGATATGGTAAATAGACATGAAATTTGGGAAATAGACCTTAAATATAGGAACTAGACCTGAAATACAGGGAAATAGACCTGATATAAAGGGAATAGACCTAATATACAGTAAATAGACATGAATTGTGGGAAATAGACCTGATATACAGGGAACAGACCTAAGATATGGTAAATAGACATGAAATTGGGGAATACAGTAAATAGACATGACATGTGGGAAATATAACTTAAATGTGGGAACTAAACCTGAAAAATAGGGAAATACACCAGATATACAGGGAATAGACCTAAGATATGGTAAATAGACATGAAATTTGGGAAATAGACCTTAAATATAGGAACTAGACCTGAAATACAGGGAAATAGACCTGATATAAAGGGAATAGACCTAATATACAGTAAATAGACATGAAATGTGGGAAATAGACCTGATATACAGGGAACAGACCTAAGATATGGTATGTAGACATGAAATTGGGGAATACAGTAAATAGACATGACATGTGGGAAATAGAACTTAAATGTGGGAACTAAACCTGAAAATAGGGAAATAGACCAGATATACAGGGAATAGACCTAAGATATGGTAAATAGACATGAAATTTGGGAAATAGACCTTAAATATAGGAACTAGACCTGAAATACAGGGAAATAGACCTGATATAAAGGGAATAGACCTAATATACAGTAAATAGACATGAAATGTGGGAAATAGACCTGATATACAGGGAATGGACCTAAGGTATGGTAAATAGACATGAAATTGGGGAATACAGTAAATAGACATGACATGTGGGAAATAGAACTTAAATGTGGGAACTAAACCTGAAAATAGGGAAATAGACCAGATATACAGGGAATAGACCTAAGACATGGTAAATAGAAATGAAATTTGGGAAATAGACCTTAAATATAGGAACTAGACCAGAGATACAGGGAAATAGACCTGATATAAAGGGAATAGACCTAATATACAGTAAACAGACATGAAATGTGGGAAATAGACCTGATATACAGGGAATGGACCTAAGATATGGTAAATAGACATGAAATGTAGGAAATAGACCTTAAATATGGAACTAAACCTGAAAAATAGGGAAATAGACCAGGTATACAGGGAATATGCCTAAGATATGGTAAATAGACATGAAATTGGGGTATACAGTAAATAGACATGACATGTGGGAAATAGAACTTAAATGTGGGAACTAAACCTGAAAAATAGGGAAATAGACCAGATATACAGGGAATAGACCTAAGATATGGTAAATAGACATGAAATTTGGGAAATAGACCTTAAATATAGGAACTAAACCTGAAATACAGGGAAATAGACCTGATATAAAGGGAATAGACCTAATATACAGTAAATAGACATGAAATGTGGGAAATAGACCTGATATACAGGGAATGGACCTAAGATATGGTAAATAGACATGAAATTTGGGAAATAGACCTTAAATATAGGAACTAGACCTGAAATACAGGGAAATAGACCTGATATAAAGGGAATAGACCTAATATACAGTAAATAGACATGAAATGTGGGAAATAGACCTGATATACAGGGAACAGACCTAAGATATGGTATGTAGACATGAAATGTAGGAAATAGACCTTAAATATGGGAACTAAACCTGAAAATTGGAGAAATAGACCAGATACACAGGAAATAGACCTAAGATATGGTAAATAGACATGAAATTGGGGAATACAGTAAATAGACATGACATGTGGGAAATAGAACTTAAATGTGGGAACTAAACCTGAAAAATAGGGAAATAGACCAGATATACAGGGAATAGACCTAAGATATGGTAAATAGACATGAAATTTGGGAAATAGACCTTAAATATAGGAACTAGACCTGAAATACAGGGAAATAGACCTGATATAAAGGGAATAGACCTAATATACAGTAAATAGACATGAAATGTGGGAAATAGACCTGATATACTGGGAATGGACCTAAGATATGGTAAATAGACATGAAATTGGGGAATACAGTAAATAGACATGACATGTGGGAAATAGAACTTAAATGTGGGAACTAAACCTGAAAAATAGGGAAATAGACCAGATATACAGGGAATAGACCTAAGATATGGTAAATAGAAATGAAATTTGGGAAATAGACCTTAAATATAGGAACTAGACCTGAAATACAGGGAAATAGACCTGATATAAAGGGAATAGACCTAATATACAGTAAATAGACATGAAATGTGGGAAATAGACCTGATATACAGGGAATGGACCTAAGATATGGTAAATAGACATGAAATGTAGGAAATAGACCTTAAATATGGAACTAAACCTGAAAAATGGGGAAATAGACCAGATATACAGGGAATATGCCTAAGATATGGTAAATAGACATGAAATTGGGGAATACAGTAAATAGACATGACATGTGGGAAATAGAACTTAAATGTGGGAACTAAACCTGAAAAATAGGGAAATAGACCAGATATACAGGGAATAGACCTAAGATATGGTAAATAGACATGAAATTTGGGAAATAGACCTTAAATATAGGAACTAGACCTGAAATACAGGGAAATAGACCTGATATAAAGGGAATAGACCTAATATACAGTAAATAGACATGAAGTGTGGGAAATAGACCTGATATACAGGGAACAGACCTAAGATATGGTAAATAGACATGAAATTGGGGAATACAGTAAATAGACATGACATGTGGGAAATATAACTTAAATGTGGGAACTAAACCTGAAAAATAGGGAAATCCAGGAGTCGTGAGCTGAGTCAGTCTACGGCAGTCAGCTACGACTTTTTTCTCGTGAGGAGCTGCAGCAACGTGTTCCCTCTTTCCCTGCACTGCTGGCCGGAGCCGCAGTATATTGTGCCTGTGCCTTTAACATCGGCCATCGAAAATTGGAGGCGGATCCTATTTAGCCTCGATTCCGGCGCGGAGCGCGCGCGGAGTCGTGAGCTGAGTCAGTCTACGGCAGTCAACGGCTGGTCTCGGCAGTGCGAATCAGCTATTCATGACGGCCCACTCCGGCACAGGCGGCCAATCAGGCTCTGGCCCCCTTACCCGACGGAAAACCATTCAACAACGCCGTATGCAAAACCCTTGGACAGCGCTAAAAAGCGACGCGAGAGTGGAGCCAATAAAGGTAAGCTCCTTGCCCCACAAAAGTGCACCTAAAAACATGTCTGAACTCCAATCTCTTAATTCATTGTCAACCGACCAAAGTACTAATGACGACACGATCGCTGTTAACCCCTCGCCCGTACTGATGATAATGTACTCAGACGAGCACCACACTGAGGAATCCACTGAGACTTCCATCGAAATATGTGCACCAGTTACCCTTGATAAAAAGGGAGACACCGCGCCTCCACAAAATTCATTGGCTACACCTGATATCGCGATTAATGAGACAACATTAATTGATCTGTCAACGTCAAGTCTAGATGAAGCTGAAACCAACGTACCTAACACTGACACGTCTGGTGGAATCTCCATATGTGCCTTGCACGCAGCTATTACCAGCGAAGTCAGCGAAGCTGAAACTATGGTTTTAACTTCAAACGACGGAACCAACGTAGAAGTCACCATCAGTTCTCCACAACGACCGCTACTATCATTACTCGACCTTACCCCCTTAAACAGGAGTACAGACTCACCTACCTCTGTTAAACCACAATACTCGAACAAAGGAGACGAGTTCTTTACGCCATTTGACTTAACGGATGTCGAGCTTTTGGAAGCCTCACAAGAAAACGAGGATCTTGCCTCAACAAGTTATTCTGAAGCCAAAAATGCTATTGCATCAAATTTAATTGCAACTGCAACCATTGAGCATGACGAAACCACTTTGGCCGTGAGCTCCTTAAAATCAAACTTGAAGCACATTAAAGCTCAAAGCGCGGTCAAACATCAAGCTGCCGAAATGCTTGATAAAGTTCCCACACGTACCGTCTTTGTCTACACAAAGCCAAATTCCTTCAATGAAAAGGACATTACACCATCAAAAAGGACCTCCCTTAGAACTCTAACAGAGCAAGGAGACCAAAGAAATAACATCGATTGGTCCCACAAGAAAAACGGTGATGCGCAAAACTCAGCAGGGATGCCTCACACTAGTGAATCGACGCGACAAACCCTCCATCTTGGGCTGCCAATGCATCCCAAATGCGTGATTGACGGCAAACTTAATCACGCGTTACGGCATACGAAGCATTATGCCCAATCACAACATCAAAACACATCATCCGTGCATCCAACAAAAAACAAGAATTTGTCTTCAAACATTCAACCTGCCCCAAAAGCAGTTCCGGCAAATGTAACTGGTGATGCAACATCAATACCAGACTCTCATTCAGACTCCATAAATAGTAACCAGTCTAATCTAGGTGAACAGACTGGAGCAGGCCCCAAACCGAGTCTTTCATCAGCAGCAGCAATGCAGATTTATAACAACGTACTAGCCGCATCATCAACAGCACTCTTGCCTTTTTTAAAAATGTACGAATCTTTGCTAGATACTTACAAGGACCAGTCCACACTTATCATTTCATTAAAGGAAAAGATGGATAGTTTTGAGACTGTAACAAACTTTCTACAGGAACAGCTGACTCAGGAAGCCGAAAAGACAATGCGCTGGCAAGAACGCTTAAGCGACCTTGCTGCCCGTCATCATTGCCAAAACGACTCCTTGTCCGACGGCCTTCTTGAGGCGGTGAAATGGATGCGACATTTCTCAACCGAAATCTACTCCAAAACTGAGCACCAAACTACAGACTCAACGCCCACGCGAAACCCTGAATCCCAAAGAATTATAATGCAGGACGCTTCCTTGCAGGCCACAACAAAGACAATAATTCAGACAATAGCGAATCAAACTTCAACCTCATTTGAAAAAACATCCAACTCAGTGATCTCTGCTTCACAACAAGCATCTGCGACCAGCTTAAACAAATCTCCTTTAATTCAGGAAGCTTCCGACTGCGACCATTCAAAAAATCTCCCAACAAACAGCCTTTCATCTCAGCCTCCGGCAATGAAATCTGTGGCCTCCTTTGGCATCTTTCAAGGTCCTTCAAAACAAATAGAAGTAAAAGACTTTAACGCTGTAAAGCACATCAAACGCCAAGCTCAGAACTCACGCCAGACAATACCAAGACCAGGAGTCAAAAAACGCACATCATCTCTGAGCTCTCGAAACCTGATTAGAAATTTGCCAAAGGTCCCCACCCCCGGACTATTTAACCAAGCCAAAGCAGTTAACCAAAATGACTCAGACACTAGGAAAAAACAAACAAAACAGGTAAAGAAGCTTGATGCCCCAGAAGCCCATCCGAAAAAACGTCAAAGAACGGACTCTGATTCAGTAATCGTTACAAACGATTCTCCCAGCTCTACAATCGACATCTGTGACTTATCTACATACTCTGAGGACTTGTCAATCGACCACCAAGACTTGGCTCCAGATTTTGCTCAAGAAACTTTACATTCAACTCACTCACCAACGACCGCGAACGATCCCAATCGATCTACGAACATCGACAAAAATCCAATAAGAACGAGGCCAAATAAGGAACAAAAGTTATCCCATTTGAATCCAAAACACACAAACTCGCATGGGAACAGGCCAGTCCATTATCGTTCTCAGGCATCTACTTCACTGGGTTCTAGTGCCGGCTTAATTCCTTGCAAACTCAGATTGCAAAATCTTCATCACGACGATCACGATGTGAACATGAACAGGAAGAACGTGATGAAACTACTCACTTGCATTCCATCACTACGAACGATTGTGTCAGCAGACATAAGAATTGTAGAATACGCAACGGAACGACGTTGTGATCAAGTGCTTTTGCATATTCCATCTGCCTTAGTACGGAACACTATTCTGCAAGCGGCAAATGATCTACTGAGCTATGGCTTTGACGTCTCAATTGAACCGCAAAACCTGGGCACAAACAATCAGAAAACCAGTCCGCAGTATTCTGCTCCCTGTCATCGTGAACAAAGACACATGGAGCACAAACAGAAACCATCACGAGTAGAATTTCAAAGATCTGAGACAAATCGGATCCTGAAGAACAACATGACGCACAGCACAACAGACCGGAATTAGCCATCAGCTCGTGCAATAGAATGCACACGTGAAATTCTCTCTTGGAATACCAGGGGGTCGTCTCACCTATTCAATCGGTTTGATGTCAACCTAGACAAGGCATTTATCATTTGCCTCCAAGAAACTTGGTTAAGTGAACCCCCAATGAGAGATGGCTTTACGACCCTATTAAATCCCGCTGTCAAAGGACCAAAAGGCCGCCCCTCTTCTGGTCTATTAATGATGATTAAAATTAATACATGGTGGCAACCTAAGACTTCATTCGCTCCAAATCCCTTTATACAAGGCGTCCTATTACAATCAAATCACCAATCTGTTGACGCCAGGTCACATCTGCTCATTTTAAATAGTTACTGGAATCCACATAAAATCAGTACCAAGCTTTTTCTTAGTTCTATGCTCCACATCCTCGATGAGGCAATATTGAAATATAGGAATCTCTCAATCATTTGTGCAGGAGACCTAAATTGTGCTTGGTTTAAATACGAGCGTGAAACACAGAGCTACAAGCCTGCTCTAGACAAAGACATCCCTACCCGTGGCATTTTATGGAGCCGTGCCCTTCGCACAAGGAACTGTTTAATGGTTAATGGGAACGTCATAGGAGACCAACCGCCAAGTCAAACGTGGTCAAACAACAAGACCCACTCAATCATTGACTATTTCTGGGCCTCACATAATCTATTTGAAAAAAACCTGTCTCTAACAATCTTGCCTATGTCAACGAGCGATCACAACCTTTTGCGACTTACTTGTCAGCTGGAATGGTCATTGGACACTCGTTACTATGAAATTCCGATTTCAGTGACGGCAGGTGGCAACCGTCTCAGAATAAATAGAAGGAACCTCCAGGAAATAAGACAGAATTTTGTCAACAAAGACGACTCGTTGATTGAGTATATTCCCTTACTCTCCGACTTTGTTACTACACGTACTTCCAATGTAACTATGGGTCATCTACACAAACACGTCTCATCCATGACAATAACGTCAGCAAAAAGAGAAATGCGACGAGACGTGAGGAAGCTAAAGAAACTGATTAAGACCACCGACAATAGAAGCTCTATAATTCAAGATATCCAAAATCGACGACGATCGTATCGTTCCTGGCTTAAATCACAAAAAATCATAATTGAACAAGATAAAGCGGAGTTGCTACTGAAACAGCTAATTCAGAAAAATTCCCGCGAAACTTGGGCCATCTTAAACACTGGGAACTCCAAACATCAGCCAACAACGATAAACGTAATTGCCCCCGAGCAATGGACACAACACTACGCAAAAATTTTCAGTAATACACAACAAGAAGACCAAAATGCTTCAGAGACAAATTCAACTTCTTGGGGGCTACGAGTCACCGCCGCCGACATAAAAACTGCAATACAAGCACTGAAAAACTCCAATGCCGCCGGACCCGACCTAATAACTAACATCATGTTAAAAGATAACGCGGAGGAATGGGCTAAATTGATAGAAATCCTGTTTGTCAGACTGTCCACAACAACAACAATTCCTGGATCCTGGCGAGAAGCAATAATAGTACCAATTTACAAAAAAGGCAATCGGGCAGACCCATCCAACTATCGCCCGATAGCCTTGTTGGACACCATTGGGAAAATTTTTGCATCGTTTTTACGCTTACAGCTTACGTACTGGTCAACGACAAACTCAATCCCTGACATCCGGCAGACCGGATTCACAAAAGGAGTCGGGGTGGAAGTAAATCTGCTCTTAATGACAATTTTAAAATTGGAAAGCATAAGGGCCAAAACCAAACTGTTCGTAGCCTTTATCGATCTACGTAGTGCCTTTGACACCATTAATCGCTCAAAACTCTGGGCCAAACTAAAGAAATGGAATTGCCCAAGTAATCTGATGGATCCAATAAAAGCGCTACACTCAAACACCTCAATCAGCATTCGACTAAACAACCAAGGTGTTCTCTCCAACCCTATACCAACAAACACAGGGGTGAAACAAGGTTGTCCACTAGCAGCCGAGTTATTCAAACTGTTTATTGCCGACATTCCTGAACACCGGAAAAACGTGAGATACTTTCCTCCAAATTTAAATAACATCGAAGTCGGTCATTTAATATACGCAGACGACATAGTCCTTCTAGACAAAACCCAGATAGGCCTACAACGGCAATTGTCCAACCTTAAAGAATACCTCGACTCCAACGATCTGTCAATAAACATCGACAAGACCAAAATTATCATCATCGGCAAACCAAAATCTAACAATCAACGCCCTTTCACCTGGTATATAAATAAAAAACCACTAGATGTGGTTGATTCAATTAGATATTTGGGGATATCCTTTAACAACTCACTCTGCGAAACTCCGTGGAAAGCAGTCTTGAAAGCCCGAATGGTGCAATTTGGAATTCAAGCCCAGCTTCTGGACAAATCGTATGGCAAATTCGCACTCACCCCAATCCTGAAATTTTATCTGCAGAAAGTCGTTCCAGCGATTACTTATGGATCTGAAGCAGGGTGGTCCATCGAAGCGGTCTTTTGGCAGAAGCTTGAAGCCATTTTTTGGCGACGTGTCTTGAAGTTACCAACCTACATCTCAATGATCCAACTAAGATACGAACTTTCCATAAACTCGCTTCACGCTTGCGTAATATGGAAATCTCTGATGGCTTTTAGAAAAATGATTATGCCATCTAAACCACCTGCCTATCAGCCCTTTTCCATCAGACCTGGCCCGGGGAATTCAGTATTACTCGAAGAGTGGAAACAACGTCTGAAAAACATTCTAGCCCATGCTAATTCAAACACTGATGAATTGATAAAGCGACCGCAATTGGTTAAGAAAAAGGTCGACACAATGCATTGGATCCAGAATTACGACCAACGTTGTAAGATGGTCACAACTCTAGACACCGCAATTGGACAACATAAGTTGGGCGTTCTATGTAAATATTTGACAAACTGCCCTTCCCGCCACCACCGGGCTCAGTTTTTACGAATTCGGTTAAATGCAATCAACACAAAAGCAGCACTGTGGCTTCGTCATTCAAATAAAGTAAACAACGACAGATGCCGCTTCTGCATGCAAGAACCTGAATCCATCGAACATTTGATAACTAAATGCACGCTGCTCACAACAAAACGAGCCTTACACCTAGGCAACTTTTATCCAGCGGATCCAGAAGCACGTGATTGGTGGTCGCAGGCAATGGCCGGAAATGTTGTAAAACTTTGCTGTGCGATAGTCAACTTCATAGACGCACTTGATTTAGAGAACATAGAAGAATGCTCCTAATGGAGAGCTCATCAATCGAACTTTTGTCTATAAAGAAACGGACTAAAGGAAATGAATCTTCGGATGAACCTCGGTTGTAATAAAAGTCTGATGTCGCGGCATTATACTGCGACATATTTCGACTGATATTTCAAAAAAAAAAAAAATAGGGAAATAGACCAGATATACAGGGAATAGACCTAAGATATGGTAAATAGACATGAAATTTGGGAAATAGACCTTAAATATAGGAACTAGACCTGAAATACAGGGAAATAGACCTGATATAAAGGGAATAGACCTAATATACAGTAAATAGACATGAAATGTGGGAAATAGACCTGATATACAGGGAACAGACCTAAGATATGGTATGTAGACATGAAATGTAGGCAATAGACCTTAAATATGGGAACTAAACCTGAAAATTGGAGAAACAGACCAGATACACAGGAAATAGACCTAAGATATGGTAAATAGACATGAAATTGGGGAATACAGTAAATAGACATGACATGTGGGAAATAGAACTTAAATGTGGGAACTAAACCTGAAAAATACGGAAATAGACCAGATATACAGGGAACAGACCTAAGATATGGTAAATAGACATGACATTTGGGAAATAGACCTTAAATATAGGAACTAGACCTGAAATACAGGGAAATAGACCTGATATAAAGGGAATAGACCTAATATACAGTAAATAGACATGAAATGTGGGAAATAGACCTGATATAAGGGAACAGACCTAAGATATGGTAAATAGACATGAAATTGGGGAATACAGTAAATAGACATGACATGTGGGAAATATAACTTAAATGTGGGAACTAAACCTGAAAAATAGGGAAATAGACCAGATATACAGGGAATAGACCTAAGATATGGTAAATAGACATGAAATGTAGGAAATAGACCTTAAATATGGAACTAAACCTGAAAAATAGGGAAATAGACCTGATATACAGGGAACAGACCTAAGATATGGTATGTAGACATGAAATGTAGGAAATAGACCTTAAATATGGGAACTAAACCTGAAAATTGGAGAAATAGACCAGATACACAGGGAATAGACCTAAGATATGGTAAATAGACATGAAATTGGGGAATGCAGTAAATAGACATGACATGTGGGAAATAGAACTTAAATGTGGGAACTAAACCTGAAAAATAGGGAAATAGACCAGATATACAGGGAATAGACCTAAGATATGGTAAATAGACATGAAATTTGGGAAATAGACCTTAAATATAGAAACTAGACCTGAAATACAGGGAAATAGACCTGATATAAAGGGAATAGGCCTAATATACAGTAAATAGACATGAAATGTGGGAAATAGACCTCATATACAGGGAATAGACCTAAGATATGGTAAATAGACATGAAATTGGGGAATACAGTAAATAGACATGACATGTGGGAAATAGAACTTAAATGTGGGAACTAAACCTGAAAAATAGGGAAATAGGCCAGATATACAGGGAATAGACCTAAGATACAGTAAATATACATGAAATGTGGGAAATAGACCTTAAATATGGGACATAAACCTGAAAAATAGGGATATAGACCAGCTATACAGGGAATATACATAAGATATGGTAAATAGACATGAAATGTGGGAAATAGACTTAAATATGGGACCTAAATCTGAAAAATAGGGAAATAGACCAGATAAACAGAGAATATACCTAAGATATGGTAAATAGATAGGAAATGTGGGACAATAAACTTCAAATAAGGGAACTAGGCGTGAAATATATGGAAATAGACCTGATATAAAGGGAATTCACCTGAGATACGGTAAATAGACATGAAATGTGGTAAATAGACCTTAAATATGGGAACTAGATCTGAAATATAGGGAAATAGACCTGATATACAGGGAATATACCTGAGACACAGTAAATAGACATGCGATGTGGGAAATAGATCTGATATACAGGGAATAGACCTAAGATATGGTAAATAGACATGACATGTGGGAAATAGACCTTAAATATGGGAACTAAACCTGACAAATAGGGAAATAGACCAGTTAAACAGGGAATAGACCTATGAAACGGTAAATAGATATAAAATGTTGGAAATAGACCTTAAATATGGGAACTAAACCTGAAAAATAGGGAAATAGACCAGATATACAGGGAATATACCTAAGATATGGTAAATAGACATGAAATGTGGGAATACGGTAAATAGACATGAAATGTGGTAAATAGACCTGATATACAGGGAATAGACCTAGGATACATTAAATAGATGTGAAATGTGGGAAATAGACCTTAAATATGGGAACTAAACCTGAAAAATAGGGAAATAGACCAGATATACAGGGAATATACCTAAGATATGGTAAATAGACATGAAATGTGGGAATACGGTAAATAGACATGAAATGTGGTAAATAGACCTGATATACAGGGAATAGACCTAGGATACATTAAATAGACGTGAAATGTGGGAAATAGACCTTAAATATGGGAACTAAACCTGAAAAATAGGGAAATAGACCAGATATACAGGGAATATACCTAAGATATGGTAAATAGACATGTAATGTGGGAAATAGACCTTAAATAAGGGAACTACGTGTGAAATATAGGGAAATAGTCCTAATATAACCGGAATAGACCTAAGATATGGTAAATAGACATGGAATGTGGGAAATAGACCTTAAATATGGGAACTAAGCCTGAAAAATAGCGAAATAGACCAGATATACAGGGAATAGACCTAAGATATGGTAAATAGACATGAAATTTGGGAATGCAGTAAATAGACATGCAATGTGGGAAATATACCTTAAATATAGGCACTAGACCTGAAATACAGGGATATAGACCTGATATAAAGGGAATAGACCTAATATATAGTAAATAGACATGAAATGTAGGAAATAGACCTTAAATATGGGAACTAAACCTGAACATTAGGGAAATAGACCAGATACCAATAGACCAAAAAGGGAACTAGGTATGAAATATATGGAAATAGACCTGATATAACGGGAATAGACCTAAGATATGGTAAATAGACTTGATATGTGGGAATACGGTAAATAGACATGAAATGTGGGAAATAGATCTTAAATATGGGAACTAGACCTGAAATATTGGGTAATAGACCTGACATACCAGGAATAGACCTATGAAATGGTAAATAGACATGAAATGTAGGAAGTAGACCTTAAATATGGGAACTAAACCTGAAAATTAGGGAAATAGACCAGATACACAGGGAATATACCTAAGATATGGTAAATAGACATGAAATTTGGGAATACAGTAAATAGACATGAAATGTGGGAAATGGAACTTAAATGTGGCAACTAAACCTGAAAAATAGGGTAATAGACCAGGTATACTGGGAATATACCTAAGATATGGTAAATAGACATGAAATGAGGGAATACGGTAAATAGACATGAAATGTGGGAAATATACCTTAAATATTGGAACTAGACCTGAAATACAGGGAAATATACCTGATATAAAGGGAATAGACCTAATATACAGTAAATAGACATGAAATGTGGGAAATAGACCTGATATACAAGGAATAGACCTGAGATATGGTAAATAGACATGACATGTGGGAAATAGACCTTAAATATGGAACTAAACCTGAAAAATAGGGAAATAGACCTGATATACAGGGAACAGACCTAAGATATGGTATGTAGACATGAAATGTAGGAAATAGACCTTAAATATGGGAACTAAACCTGAAAATTGGAGAAATAGACCAGATACACAGGGAATAGACCTAAGATATGGTAAATAGACATGAAATTGGGGAATGCAGTAAATAGACATGACATGTGGGAAATAGAACTTAAATGTGGGAACTAAACCTGAAAAATAGGGAAATAGACCAGATATACAGGGAATAGACCTAAGATATGGTAAATAGACATGAAATTTGGGAAATAGACCTTAAATATAGAAACTAGACCTGAAATACAGGGAAATAGACCTGATATAAAGGGAATAGACCTAATATACAGTAAATAGACATGAAATGTGGGAAATAGACCTCATATACAGGGAATAGACCTAAGATATGGTAAATAGACATGAAATTGGGGAATACAGTAAATAGACATGACATGTGGGAAATAGAACTTAAATGTGGGAACTAAACCTGAAAAATAGGGAAATAGGCCAGATATACAGGGAATAGACCTAAGATACAGTAAATATACATGAAATGTCGGAAATAGACCTTAAATATGGGACATAAACCTGAAAAATAGGGATATAGACCAGCTATACAGGGAATATACATAAGATATGGTAAATAGACATGAAATGTGGGAAATAGACTTAAATATGGGACCTAAATCTGAAAAATAGGGAAATAGACCAGATAAACAGAGAATATACCTAAGATATGGTAAATAGATAGGAAATGTGGGACAATAAACTTCAAATAAGGGAACTAGGCGTGAAATATATGGAAATAGACCTGATATAAAGGGAATTCACCTGAGATACGGTAAATAGACATGAAATGTGGTAAATAGACCTTAAATATGGGAACTAGATCTGAAATATAGGGAAATAGACCTGATATACAGGGAATATACCTGAGACACAGTAAATAGACATGCGATGTGGGAAATAGAACTGATATACAGGGAATAGACCTAAGATATGGTAAATAGACATGACATGTGGGAAATAGACCTTAAATATGGGAACTAAACCTGACAAATAGGGAAATAGACCAGTTAAACAGGGAATAGACCTATGAAACGGTAAATAGATATAAAATGTTGGAAATAGACCTTAAATATGGGAACTAAACCTGAAAAATAGGGAAATAGACCAGATATACAGGGAATATACCTAAGATATGGTAAATAGACATGAAATGTGGGAATACGGTAAATAGACATGAAATGTGGTAAATAGACCTGATATACAGGGAATAGACCTAGGATACATTAAATAGATGTGAAATGTGGGAAATAGACCTTAAATATGGGAACTAAACCTGAAAAATAGGGAAATAGACCAGATATACAGGGAATATACCTAACATATGGTAAATAGACATGAAATGTGGGAATACGGTAAATAGACATGAAATGTGGTAAATAGACCTGATATACAGGGAATAGACCTAGGATACATTAAATAGACGTGAAATGTGGGAAATAGACCTTAAATATGGGAACTAAACCTGAAAAATAGGGAAATAGACCAGATATACAGGGAATATACCTAAGATATGGTAAATAGACATGTAATGTGGGAAATAGACCTTAAATAAGGGAACTACGTGTGAAATATAGGGAAATAGACCTAATATAACCGGAATAGACCTAAGATATGGTAAATAGACATGGAATGTGGGAAATAGACCTTAAATATGGGAACTAAGCCTGAAAAATAGCGAAATAGACCAGATATACAGGGAATAGACCTAAGATATGGTAAATAGACATGAAATTTGGGAATGCAGTAAATAGACATGCAATGTGGGAAATATACCTTAAATATAGGCACTAGACCTGAAATACAGGGATATAGACCTGATATAAAGGGAATAGACCTAATATATAGTAAATAGACATGAAATGTAGGAAATAGACCTTAAATATGGGAACTAAACCTGAACATTAGGGAAATAGACCAGATACCAATAGACCAAAAAGGGAACTAGGTATGAAATATATGGAAATAGACCTGATATAACGGGAATAGACCTAAGATATGGTAAATAGACTTGATATGTGGGAATACGGTAAATAGACATGAAATGTGGGAAATAGATCTTAAATATGGGAACTAGACCTGAAATATTGGGTAATAGACCTGACATACCAGGAATAGACCTATGAAATGGTAAATAGACATGAAATGTAGGAAGTAGACCTTAAATATGGGAACTAAACCTGAAAATTAGGGAAATAGACCAGATACACAGGGAATATACCTAAGATATGGTAAATAGACATGAAATTTGGGAATACAGTAAATAGACATGAAATGTGGGAAATGGAACTTAAATGTGGCAACTAAACCTGAAAAATAGGGTAATAGACCAGGTATACTGGGAATATACCTAAGATATGGTAAATAGACATGAAATGTGGGAATACGGTAAATAGACATGAAATGTGGGAAATATACCTTAAATATTGGAACTAGACCTGAAATACAGGGAAATATACCTGATATAAAGGGAATAGACCTAATATACAGTAAATAGACATGAAATGTGGGAAATAGACCTGATATACAAGGAATAGACCTGAGATATGGTAAATAGACATGACATGTGGGAAATAGATCTTAAATATGGGAACTAGACCTGAAATATATGGTAATAGACCTGATATACCAGGAATAGACCTATGAAATGGTAAATAGACATGGAATGTGGGCATATGGTAAATAGACATGAAATGTGGGAAATAGACCTTAAATATGGGAACTAAACCTGACAAATAGGGAAATAGACCAGATATACAGGGAATATACCTAACATATGGTAAATAGACATGAAATGTGGGAATACGGTAAATAGACATGAAATGTGGTAAATAGACCTGATATACAGGGAATAGACCTAGGATACATTAAATAGACGTGAAATGTGGGAAATAGACCTTAAATATGGGAACTAAACCTGAAAAATAGGGAAATAGACCAGATATACAGGGAATATACCTAAGATATGGTAAATAGACATGTAATGTGGGAAATAGACCTTAAATAAGGGAACTACGTGTGAAATATAGGGAAATAGACCTAATATAACCAGAATAGACCTAAGATATGGTAAATAGACATGGAATGTGGGAAATAGACCTTAAATATGGGAACTAAGCCTGAAAAATAGCGAAATAGACCAGATATACAGGGAATAGACCTAAGATATGGTAAATAGACATGAAATTTGGGAATGCAGTAAATAGACATGCAATGTGGGAAATATACCTTAAATATAGGCACTAGACCTGAAATACAGGGATATAGACCTGATATAAAGGGAATAGACCTAATATATAGTAAATAGACATGAAATGTAGGAAATAGACCTTAAATATGGGAACTAAACCTGAACATTAGGGAAATAGACCAGATACCAATAGACCAAAAAGGGAACTAGGTATGAAATATATGGAAATAGACCTGATATAACGGGAATAGACCTAAGATATGGTAAATAGACTTGATATGTGGGAATACGGTAAATAGACATGAAATGTGGGAAATAGATCTTAAATATGGGAACTAGACCTGAAATATTGGGTAATAGACCTGACATACCAGGAATAGACCTATGAAATGGTAAATAGACATGAAATGTAGGAAGTAGACCTTAAATATGGGAACTAAACCTGAAAATTAGGGAAATAGACCAGATACACAGGGAATATACCTAAGATATGGTAAATAGACATGAAATTTGGGAATACAGTAAATAGACATGAAATGTGGGAAATGGAACTTAAATGTGGCAACTAAACCTGAAAAATAGGGTAATAGACCAGGTATACTGGGAATATACCTAAGATATGGTAAATAGACATGAAATGTGGGAATACGGTAAATAGACATGAAATGTGGGAAATATACCTTAAATATTGGAACTAGACCTGAAATACAGGGAAATATACCTGATATAAAGGGAATAGACCTAATATACAGTAAATAGACATGAAATGTGGGAAATAGACCTGATATACAAGGAATAGACCTGAGATATGGTAAATAGACATGACATGTGGGAAATAGATCTTAAATATGGGAACTAGACCTGAAATATAGGGTAATAGACCTGATATACCAGGAATAGACCTATGAAATGGTAAATAGACATGGAATGTGGGCATATGGTAAATAGACATGAAATGTGGGAAATAGACCTTAAATATGGGAACTAAACCTGACAAATAGGGAAATAGACCAGTTATAGAGGGAATAGACCTATGAAACGGTAAATAGATATAAAATGTTGGAAATAGACCTTAAATATGGGAACTAAACCTGAAAAATAGGGAAATAGACCAGATATACAGGGAATATACCTAAAATATGGTAAATAGACATGAAATGTGGGAATGTGGTAAATAGACATGAAATGTGGGAAATAGACCTTAAATATGGGAACTAAACCTGACAAATAGGAAAATAGACCAGTTATACAGGGAATAGACCTATGAAACTGTAAATAGATATAAAATGTTGGAAATAGACCTTAAATATGGGAACTAAACCTGAAAAATAGGGAAATAGACCAGATATACAGGGAATATACCTAAGATATGGTAAATAGACATGTAATGTGGGAAATAGACCTTAAATAAGGGAACTACGTGTGAAATATATGGAAATAGACCTGATATAACAGGAATAGACCTAAGATTAGGTAAATAGACATGAAATGTGGCAAATAGACCTTAAATATGGGAACTAAACCTGAAAAATAGGGAAATAGACCAGATATACAGGGAATAGACCTAAGATATGGTAAATAGACATGAAATTTGGGAATTCAGTAAATAGACATGAAATGTGGGAAATATACCTTAAATATAGGTACTAGACCTGAAATACAGGGATATAGACCTGATATAAAGGGAATAGACCTAATATATAGTAAGTAGACATGAAATGTGGGAAATAGACCTTAAATATGGGAACTAAACCGGAAAATTAGGGAAATAGACCAGATAACAATAGACCAAATAGGGAACTAGGTGTGAAATATATGGAAATAGACCTGATATAACGGGAATAGACCTAAGATATGGTAAATAGACATGAAATGTGGGAATACGGTAAATAGACATCAAATGTAGGAAATAGATCTTAAATATGGGAACTAGACCTGCAATATAGGGTAATAGACCTGACATACCAGGAATAGACCTATGAAATGGTAAATAGACATGAAATGTAGGAAATAGACCTTAAATGTGGGAACTAAACCTGAAAATTAGGGAAATAGACCAGATACACAGGGAATAGACCTAAGAAGTGGTAAATAGACATGAAATTTGGGAATACAGTAAATTGACATGAAACGTGGGAAATAGAACTTAATTGTGGGAACTAAACCTGAAAAATAGGGAAATAGACCAGATATACAGGGAATAGACCTAAGATACAGTAAATAGACATGAAATGTGGGAAATAGACCTTAAATAAGGGAACTAGGTTTGAAATATATGGAAATAGACCTGATATACCGGGAATAGACCTAAGATATGGTAAATAGACATGAAATGTGGGAATACGGTAAATAGACATGAAATGTGGTAAATACTCTTAAATATGGGAACTAGACCTGAAATATAGGGTAATAGACCTGACATACCAGGAATAGACCTATGAAATGGTAAATAGACATGAAATGTAGGAAATAGACCTTAAATATGGGAACTAAACCTGAAAATTAGGGAAATAGACCATATATAGAGGGAATAGACCTAAGATATGGTAAATAGACATGAAATTTGGGAATACAGTAAATTGACATGAAACGTGGGAAATAGAACTTAAATGTGGGAACCAAACCTGTAAAATAGGGAAATAGACCGGATATACAGGGAAGAGACCTAAGAAACAGTAAATAGACCTTAAATAAGGGAACTAGGTGTGAAATATATGGAAATAGACCTGATATAACGGGAATAGACCTCAGATATGGTAAATAGACATGAGATATGGGACTACGGTAAATAGACATGAAATGTGGGAAATAGACCTGATATACAGGGAATAGACCTAGGATATGGTAAATAGACATGGAATGTGGGAAATAGACCTTAAATATGGAACTAAACCTGAAAAATAGGGAAATAGACCAGATATACAGGGCACATGCCTAAGATATGGTAAATAGACATGAAATGTGGGAAATAGAAATTAAATGTGGGAAATAAACCTGTAAAATAGGGAAATAGACCGGATATACAGGGAAGAGACCTAAGATACAGTAAATATACATGAAATGTGGGAAATAGACCTTAAATAAGGGAACTAGGTGTGGAATATATGGAAATAGACCTGATATAACGGGAATAGACCTAAGATATGGTAAATAGACATGAAATGTGGGAATACGGTAAATAGACATGAAATGTGGGAAATAGACCAGATATAGAGGAAATAAACATGAGATACGGTAAATAGTCATGAAATGTGGTAATATGGTAAATAGACATGAAATGTGGGAAATAAACCTTAAATATGGGAATAAAGAATGACAAATAGGGAAATAGACCAGATATACAGGGAAGAGACCAAGGGTACGGTAAATAGAGATTAAATGTGGGAAATATACCTCCAATATGGGAACTAGTCTGTTGGGAACAATTATATGCAGTACCCTTTGGGAACACCACACACAATTAAGACTACGAGTGCAAGTACAAATTCACCTTTGGTACAAGCCTGTACTACACAGTAAAATGGTAGCGATGGCTGAGCAGCCGACTTATCTCAAGAGTAACTGAGCAGTACAAATAGTTACACAAAGGACAGCAATTACTATGATTCAAACAAACACTGACTCAAAGTTTCTGAGTAAAAGAATATACATTTATTTACACATCAGTTGTATAACATTTCACCAAAGTAAAGCAGTTGAAAAATCACGTTACCAATACACCACACCACTCCCAATAGTTTCCAGACAAGTTAAGCTCACAAAATGAAGTGGGAGCAAAATGGCATTCTAGTAATTTTAAAAGGGAAGGAAAGACAAAGTTAGGCAGACATTGAGCAGCACAAACAGGCAAGTAAGCAGGGCAATCTAGAAAGAGGAACTAAAGTGATGGAATCAAATCAAATAGGTTTAGGGCAAAAGTCAATAGGACAAATGTCTTTTGCTCAAGATCACACAGTTCAGGGTAGTTAAGTCTTTGCCAAGAGTTCCAGACGAATTTGGTTGGCAGAAAAGTTAATTCAAAGAGAAGAGAAGGACAATCCCTTGAATTGGTGAAAGGTTTCACACACCTTCGCCGCGGCTGAACGAAAGGCACAACTGGATTTGCACTGTACCTTTAAATGGAGAAGAAGCTGTAGCTGAGGCAAACGTTCCTGGTAGTTCCAGCAGGCTCATGGTTCCTGAGGCGACTGTCGGACTGACATGAAGTAGGAAGACTGGAGGGTCTCGCACTCCCTAGGGAAGAAACCAGCAGCAGAGCAAAGCAACAAATAAAAGGTGCGCTCCTTAAAACCCAAGCAGGGTCCGATCTTCCTGGCTATCTGGCCCACTGGAGCTCTGTACAGCAAATTCGACCAGAGGAGGGAGTCCTGGCTTGCAATTTGGGTGAACTGGTTGGTCCCACCAGCTCATGGCAAGAAGATTCCTGGAGGATCTTCTCTGTCATTGGAGTTCGAGGATTCGGACCTGCAGCAGGGCTTCACCGGGCGGTTCAATCGTGGTAGGGGTCCTCTTCCGTCAGCTCCTCATCGGTTCTTTCGTTACAGTGGCGACTCTGCCTTTCCAGACCCAGAGACCTGCTTTTAATGCAGTTTTCCCCCCATTCACACAGCCTGGCTATTTATTTATTTATTTATTTATTTATTTATTTATTTGTATTGCGCCGGTAGCTCTCGAGCTTCGTGGAGCAGAGACAAGAACACGAAAGATAAATGACAAACAAAATACACATAGCACAAGACGTTAGAGCTGCATATTTAGCTGGTCAGGTTGTTGTGTTCTGTATATTACTTAAAGATGTGGGTTTCAGTTGTTTACGAAAGCGTTGGTAGTTGGCTTCCATCCTTATCTGGCCAGGGAGGTTGTTCCAAAGGCCTGCTACAGTTAAAGGGAAGGATTTACCCGCCCCGTTTTGAGTCTGAAAGGAGCTGCCACAATCAGTCCTTGTTCGGCTGATTTTAGCTCTCTGGAGGTCTTGTATGGAATGATTTTAGTTTTCAGGTATGCAGGAGCTTTACCAAAATACATCTGTGTGTGAGTGTGAGGGACTTAAATTGGACTCTCTCTTCAATTTTTAGCCAGTGAAATTCCTTCCTGGCTTCGCTGATGTGCTGATTCCTAGTTTTTTGCTTAATGATTCTCACTGCATTGTTTTGCACGACTTGGTAGGCGTGGTAGCAAATTTTGTTAGATCATAGTATTAAGGCGATGCCATAGTCTAGGCGAGATAAGATGGTAGCTCTTGCGACCGTGGTGCTGTTTTCTTCAGATGGGTAGGGTCTTATGGCTTTCAGTAAGCGGAGGTGGTAAGAGCAAGTTTTTTAAAGTAGAGGGTTTGGGCATCTGATCCCAGGGATGTTTCTAGCATCATCCCCAAGGTTTTGACCTTGTTTAGGACCTTAATTCGGGAATTTTCGATGGTGAAGGTGTTGTATGCGGGATGGAGCTTAGATCTGCCTAGATTGGAACCAAAGACCATAAGCTCTGTGTTGTTGCCGTTTAGGCACATCCAATTTTGGTCCATCCATTGCTCTACTGGTTTGTAAACTAGGCTTAGTTTTATGTTGTCCTTTTGATGGTGTCCACTTAGTTCAATTATCAGCTGAGTGTCATTAGCGTAATTGTAAAGAACGTCTTGATGTTATCGAGGACAATACAGAGAAACCTAAGGTATAAGTATAGGTTAAACAGGAGTGGGGACATGCTGGTGCCCTGTGGAACACCACATGTGATTTATTTTTCTATTGAGAATAGATTTCCCCAGTGAACTCTAGATGTTCTGTTTTGTAGGAAAGACAAGATCCAGCTTATTGCTTCATCTGAGTAGTTTGCTGTTTTTTAGAGCTGTCTTAAGCAAGTTGTGATCTAATAGGTCGAAGGAGGCACTCAGGTCCCAGAGTATGAGCAAGCCGGCTTTCCCCTGATCAATTATGTTGAGCATCTTAGTCTGTAGATCCAGCATAGCTATCAATCACACAGCAGGGTAGCTGTCCCGCCGGGACAGTGACCATAGCAATCATTTCAGAGTGTGACATAGGTCTCCAAGGAGACCCTGTGCAGGGATTCCTAAACCCCTCACTCACATCCTGTCCCCCCAGACAGTCAGGCACCTAAGGAGGGCTTCTGCGTAGAAGCCTGTGAAAAGACGATAAACAAAGGAATCAAACCTGGTTTGGCATGTAGAGTAAAACACGAGAAAATCTTTTACGAAAAGAAATGGCGAATAAACCCAGCTGGAACCGTAATAAAACATAAATGGTCTAGCGGATTTAAGTTTGAGGCTACCAAGATAGCCTAAAACAATACCAAGGTTATATAAGATAACCGCGGTAGTATAAATATGGTAGACACCACTGCCACTGCCAAGTCTTGATGAAAAGGGAGCGAAACAATGCTCCTGGAGATACAGTCAAAAAGGGATAAGAATTAACCCTTTCCAGTACTCCATGGAAATGGTTTGTACTCGGTCTGTGGTTTTACAGAGGCTAATAAAGTGAATGGCAACTTTATGTGTTCTGTGAGACAGTAGTCAGTCCCAGAAAAATGGAGTCTGAGTTGGGATGTCTAAAAGACAACCCTGTGTCACTGCACTGAAGGTGCTGTGTAACACACAGTAAAAAGATGATGCCTGTGGAGTAGGTGAAGCTCCACAGTCTATGAACACAAAAATGTTAAACACACACAGCAAAACACATGTAAGAGTGGGAAGAATAGCTCACACTTTTACCAGGTGAAAACAATAAATCCTAGATATCCAGCAAAGCTGCTGACAGACTCAGTTGGTAAGGGAAACAAGCCATTCTGGAGCATTCTCCCTAACATAGTCCTGTAATAAAGGGAAATAGGCCTAATATACAGGGAATAGACATGAAATGTGGGAAATAAACATTACATATGGGAACTAGACCCGAAATATAGGGAAATGGACCTGATATACAAAGTATAGACCTAAGATACGGTACATAGACTTGAAATGTGGGAAAGTGACCTTAAATATGGAAATGAGACCTGAAATACAGGGAACTAGACCAGAAATACAGGGAAATAGACCTGGTATACAGGGAACAGGCTAAGATACAGTAAATAGACTGAAATGCGGGAATTAGTGCTGAAATATGGGACCTAGATGTGAAATAAGGGGAAAGACCTAAGATATGGTAAATAAACATGAACTGTGGGAAATACACCTTAAATATGGGAACTAGACCTGAAATACGGTAAATAAACATGAAAAGTGGGAAATAGACCTGATAGGCAGGCAATAGACCTAAGAGACAGTAAATAGACATGAAAAGTGGGAATACAGTAAATAGACATGAAATGTGGGAAATAGACCTTAAATATGGGAACTAGGCCTGAAATACGGTAAATAGACATGAAAAGTGGGAATATGGTAAATAGACATGAAATGTGGGAAATAGACCTGATAGGCAGGCAATAGCCCTAAGATACAGCAAAGAGACATGAAAAGTGGGAATACGGTAAATAGACATGAAATGTGGGAAATAGACCTGATATACAGGGGATAGACCTAAGATACAGTAAACAGGCATGACATGTGGGAAATGGACCTTAAATATGGGAACTAGGCCTGAAATACGGTAAATAGACATGAAAAGTGGGAATATGGTAAATAGACATGAAATGTGGGAAATAGACCTGATAGGCAGGCAATAGCCCTAAGATACAGCAAAGAGACATGAAAAGTGGGAATACGGTAAATAGACATGAAATGTGGGAAATAGACCTGATATACAGGGGATAGACCTAAGATACAGTAAACAGGCATGACATGTGGGAAATGGACCTTAAATATGGGAACTAGGCCTGAAATACGGTAAATAGACATGAAAAGTGGGAATATGGTAAATAGACATGAAATGTGGGAAATAGACCTGATAGGCAGGCAATAGCCCTCAGATACAGCAAAGAGACATGAAAAGTGGGAATACGGTAAATAGACATGAAATGTGGGAAATAGACCTGATATACAGGGGATAGACCTAAGATACATAAACAGGCATGACATGTGGGAAATGGACCTTAAATATGGGAACTAGGCCTGAAATACGGTAAATAGACATGAAAAGTGGGAATATGGTAAATAGACATGAAATGTGGGAAATAGACCTGATAGGCAGGCAATAGCCCTAAGATACAGCAAAGAGACATGAAAAGTGGGAATACGGTAAATAGACATGAAATGTGGGAAATAGACCTGATATACAGGGGATAGACCTAAGATACAGTAAATAGACATGAAAAGTGGGAATACGGTAAATAGACATGAAATGTGGGAAATGGACCTTAAATATGGGAACTAGGCCTGAAATACGGTAAATAGACATGAAAAGTGGGAATACGGTACATAGACATGAAATGTGGGAAATAGATCTGATATACAGGGAATAGACCTAAGATACTAGTAACAGACATGAAATGTGGGAAATAGACCTGAAATATAGGGAAACAGACCTGATATACAGGGAATGGAGCTAAAATGCAGTAAATAGACATGACATGTGGGAAATAGACCTTACATATGGGAGCTAGACCAGAAAGATAGGGAAATAGACCAAATATACAGGGAATAGACCTAAAATACGGAAAATACACTTGAAATGTGGGAATATGGTAAACAGACATGAAATGTGGGAAATAAACCTTAAATTTGGGATCTAGACCTGAAATAAAGGGAAATAGGCCTGATATACAGGGAATAGACCTAAGACACAGTAAATAGACATGAAATGTGGGAAATAAAACTTAAATATGGGAACTAGACCTGAAATATAGGGAAATAGACTTGAAACAAAGGGAATCAACCTAAAATGCAGTAAATAGACATGAAATGTGGGAAATAGATCTTAAATATGGGAACTAGACCTGAAATATGGCGAAATAGACCTGATATACAGTTAATAGGGTGACGCCAATATGAAGCATAAGGTGAACAAGCTTTACTCACTGGTGCTGTTTGAAAACTCTCCCTCTGCACAGGGCGCACAGACAAAGCAGCAGATGGGACTCCCCTCCATATGAACTTTCCGGGACCCAGGGGGGCAGCTCTCACTGCAGACAGAGCGCGGGATCTGCAAGAAAGAGAGATTCATAGAGAACGATTCACTCGTAAGAGTCAGGTCAGGGCTCGGGATCTGCTGTAACCCTTCTTGGTTGGGATTATGACAGTCACACATTTAAGTAAAGCATTTATCATGGAAATGGAAATGTACACTTCAGTCTTTTTCAGACCTGTTAAGATGCTGTCGCTATTGAGTGCATAGATAACGTTCATCTCCATGGAACAAGTGGGGGCTGATCACTCACTCCAGTAGCTTTCAAGTTCTTTACTGTGTCTTAAATCACTGTTCATGCATGTTCCATTGTTCTTTAGCAATTTAATTAAGTTAAGGAATGTTATGTTAAGTAATGATGGGTTCTTCAATCCACAGAGCTCTGTCTGTGTGCATGGGAAGCAAGCATGGACTTAGTGCATCATTGTATAAATAGGGGCATAGCTCAACACAGGCACTAGTTGATGCAGTCTCTAGACATATTTCCTAAACTGTGGAAAAGCTGTGTACAGACCACCAAAGGTTTTGCAAGTGAGCATGGCATGGTGCAGAGAGCAATGGATGCCTAACAATCTCTCTCCTGCTCCTTCCATATGAAGTAGACTCCCCAGACCAGATTTCTTCTGAATTATATTTTTTAAAGTGAGCTACGGTCCAACAGATGTCACTTGTTTCAAGTGGTGACTATTATTATTGCTGTCTTTACTCCCAAACCCGCAGATTGGTGGTCGGTTGCCAGGAGCAGTGTTGTGCTCCAACGTCATCGAGTTACATGAGGTAAACAATGGGCATAGGCAGTGCGGGGCTCGGCAGCCTTCGCTTATGGAAATGCTATGCATTATAATAGCAGTAATACACAGCGATCTCTCCCTTGTGCCCCTGTTCAGCTGTATTGGCAGCGAGAGACGACCATGGGTAGAGACTCTAGCTATGGGACTTTGTAAAGTAACTTGACAAAGCCTATGCAGTACTGGCCTAGATGGAGAGTGTCCAGCACTGTGTGAAGATAATTCCCGGAGATTGAGTCAAATACCTGCTCGGCATCCAGCGCTGCTGCAATCGCTCATGCCAGGGAGATAAATTTGCGATAGTATACAGAGGAACCTCAGTAAGTTGTGTACTGTGGATCACAAAGGGAAGAAGCCCGACTGGTTCTTTGGAAAACCTACAACCCAAGCCAATTGTGCCTGAGGCTGTCCCTTCTGGTAAGTCTCAATTGCATGCTCAACCTCTTCCACTGTGAACTTCACATCAAGGGAACGTGAGTCCTCTGGTGTCAGGTGGGGAAGATCTATCCCATCCAGGTACTGAGTAATTCCTTGGCACTAATGCATTTCTCTGTTAGCACAGAGGATGTAAAGACTGAGTGGGGTATCTGTACCCCTGCTCTCTATATGGCAGAGGAGATAGGGTAGCTATGGACGAGCAATCAAGGCTTCAGCTCTCAGGAGGTGATGCAGGCTGGTTCTTAAGAACAGTGTAGTCCCCAAGCACCTTCAAAGGAATGTCCACACACTATGTTAGTGAAAACACAGTTCTTTATATAAATACGGCTTTGATTATGTACACATACAATAACACATTTTGTGCTCAGGCAATTCAAACTTGGTAAATATATACAGTCTCTATGTGGTAGCACCATTACTCCTTTGATTCCATTGAAATGCATGAACTGTAGACAGTTTCAATATGGCATACAAATCCATTAATAAACAGTGAACCAACACTAGACTTGAAAAGGAAAACAAGTTGGTTAGACAATTGGCAGAATACTGGGCTCCTACGCTAGGCACAGTTCTGTATGAGGCTCCCCACACCTGGACACCCTGTAAATCATGCAATTCAACCAGCCCAGTCCATATATTCTCTATTAAAGTCTTATTTCCTTCTGCAAAGTTTCTACCACCCCAATGTACCTAGTATAGAAGATTTCTTCGATGTGTCATCGACAGATCCTTCTTGAGTGGCCCCCTTTAAGGCAGGAGCCACAGATCGTCGATAGTCCTCAAAGAAGGTGAACTTGGCGTTGAGAGTCCTCTATGAAAAGTTTGGTGGGGTCGAGGCAGCAGCTTTGGTCTGGGCGGTGCTCGTCGACGATCGGTCGTGGACGTCCTGCGAAGACAAGGCATGCGGTGCACCTCAACAGCAATAGTTTGTTGCCGCAAAGAGTCACCGAAGAACTTTGGCCCAACAAGGGCATCAGGTCGTTGGCATTTTTCTGGTCTTCAGGTGGCGGGAAACCCACAGGCGGATTCAGCTCAGCACGTCTGTGGCCTCGACTTTCTCCAGCAGGACAAACCAGTCGACGGTGTGGACAAGAGAGTCCTTTGATTCAAGTGTTTTAGGCAAAAGGTTTAGCAGTGCCGCTCCGGTCCTCATTGGTGTGGTATCAAGCAGTCCCTGCTTCTGGGCAACACAGCTTCGACAGGCTTCCAGCAGTTATGGCGGTCCTCCAAACCCTGGTCCATGACAATGGACTTCGATGGCCTTGATGTCCAGGTGCTTTACTTCAGATTCCTCAGCGGTCCCTGTCTCTGGTTTACAGTCTTTCCAAGACTAGCTTCCAGGGCACTTTGGCAAAGATTAGCGGTCTGCACAATGTTCCCTCATAGCTTGGGAAAAGGTCTCCTAGCCAGATCCTCTCTTGGATCAGTTCCTTGAAGGCACGGCAGCTTTCAGATTGCATGGAAGAGAAACAGCAGTTCACCTTCTTCTTACCGGATCGGCTTTGAGAATTAGCATGAAGTTTCAACTTCAGCTTCTAAACAATTTCCATCAGTGAGAGGTCCCCAGATGTACTGTTTGGTCTCTCATTCATTCTGCTGGGTCACATTCAGACAACCAATCATTCAGAAGGGCATTCAGGCGGGCAGCCAATCAGGCTCACAGTGCATTCAGGCCATTCTCCTCCCTCCAGACACCCACATCAAGGAATGTGTATTGGGACAAGCACCCAGCTATTCAACACTCCACACTTCATTCATACAATTTTTGGGCAGGACTGTCTCAGTATTTGTGTTACATACCAGAAACCAGGCACCCATAACATGAAGTGCATATTGGTCACACACTCCATTTACCCAGGTCCCACCCCAAGGGTGTCCCACCTCACAACACACAGTCACTAGGAAGGCTCCAGCCGGTCTGGCCTGGACTTTCCCACAATACCATATTTGGAACTTCCACCCAACAGCCAGTCAGGGGGAAGGGACAGAGTCAGGGCTTCCCAGGACTTTGGGAAAATAAGGTAACAGGCGATAGAAAGCAAGAGGCTGCACGGGCCAACTTGTCTCCTATCAGGAATCAACTGATCCCAATAGCAGGGCCTGTGTATAACAAAAATGGAGGTTACTCAGAGCACCTGTCAAATTCAGCATGGAGCTGCCACCAGCACATACCCTGCTATGTTGGACACACACAGGTGCCCAAAAACATACACTAGGGGTACAGGGTTGTACCCCCACCCATGGGTGCCATAAGGGTATCCCAAGCGTCTGTTGCCCCAATCAAAAAGAGGAAGAGCTGCACTGCCAGGAGTCCCACATGGACTTTTGGGCAGAAAATTGCACATAACACATATGATAAAAGGAGAACAGGACAAGGACATGGAGGCCCTGTCCCTCCAATGCATTTCTAGCATCACAGTCAGTGCTATATTTATGGGTAAACGCATTGTTTATACCGATTGTGTCTGTTACAGGACTTGCTGTCTGATCCTGTATCTCTGTGATTGTAGCATTGTTGCCCTCGTGTTTGATCACTCTGTCTAATGTGTGCCCCGTTCTATCGGCCTCACAGTATTTATGAGCCTGGATAAGCCCACTGATATAAGGAATCTCACTTTCAACCAGAACCTGAAAGTTTAGGAGTTCACTTTTTATCATGCCTAAAAAAGCCTCCCTCCGCACAGTGCCATGTTGGTTCTCCAGGGCTCGTATCATCTCCTTTGAAGCTGTCAGCTCCCTTCTAATCTGCTACAGGATCACACCCACCATGGATAGTGCAATCCCCCTTACATAAACCTTGAATGATTCCCACAGGGTTGAGGAACTTTAAACTGAGCCGCACTTATATCAAGGTATGTGGCAATGTTGTCTTCCATGCGTTCAAAGAGTGCTGACCCCAACATCCTCCACAACTATGGGAGACATGCTCTGCATCGAAACCAAGAGATTGGGGAATGGTCTGAATATGTGCAGGGTAGAAGGGCACACCCATCTAGAGCTCCCAGGTGTGCCATCGACACCAGCCAGTTGTCTACTCGCAACATAATGTTGTGCACCAAAGAATAAAAGGAGAATTAGCTCGCCACGCATCCATCAGCTGAAGTGGAGACACATAGGGCCTCATTACGAGTTTGGTGGTAGCCGTGCCTGTAAAACAGACACAGCTACCGCCAAACTCACTACCGGCACCGCCACCCATGAATGGGCATTTACCAGCCCATTACGAGTTAAACGGGCCGCTAATGGCCCATTCGCGGATGGTGGTATTACCAGCTCCCCATCCCCATTCTGCCCACAGGGCAGAATGGGGGTGGGGGGCATGGATGCACCGTCACCGTTAATAACAGTGGCTGTCAGGCACCCACAAGCAAAATTCGTAATTTGGCGGTATGGTGCCAACGGTGCCGGTGCCGAACCGGCACCGTTGGTACCGTACCGCCAAAGTCGTAATGAGCCCTATAGTCCACCTAATGACTCTCGTGGATGCTGTATGCGCCCTATGTCACTGAACGGTCTATTTGCAAGTCGAGTATAGGATTAAAATCACCTCCCCATATTACTACAAACCCGTCAGAGGAATCCCACATCTGAGCTAACTCTGAATAAAAGAAGAGGTCATTCACATTAAAGCCATACGTGCTAACCAACAGTGTTTTCACACCTGCTAGCACCCCCTCCCCACCGCCTTATATTCTGCCAACTTGTTGTTAATCTCTTCTAGAATGATATCCACCTCTTTTCTGTTCAGTGTTGCCACGAGGTCTTTTTCTATCTCTTGAATTTCGTTGTTAAGGTCTGCCAAATTGTTTGCCAATTCTTGAATAGTGAGTAGTATAAGGTCTAGAGAACCCTTATTAAGTATGGCCTCCCATTTTTTTACAAAGCTTTTGCTCTCTTTGCACAACGTAGGGCACAACTGGATTCGTAGACCAAGGCGGAACTTGAAACAAAAAAATCCCAGAATTTAAAAGAGACACATATGATTATTTGAAAGATGAAGTCTACACATGGATGGACAAATATGGTCCTCCTGTAAGGAAATCCAAACCTACAAACACTAGTGAGACATCAAGCTCAGGAACAGACACAGAGAGCGTGTCCTCTAATATAGAAGAAGAAACCCTCCCAAGTACGTCAGGTTCTTCAAGACCATCGGAAGCATCAACAAGAGGCAGACAGCTTTTTTCGACAAAGGAAGAAGAGAACAAGAAGGGGGGTAGAAAGACAGAGAGGAAAACGAAACACGAGATTACAGCAAAAGAAAACATCATAATTAATTTGTCTACAAGAACACTGACCACCCAAGAAATGCAAAGATTACAGAAAGTTCTTAGTTTTGTGCCAACATACAATAGCACACTATTCAAGTCCAAAATAGAAATATACAAATTGATCAGGAAAATTAGGCTGAAAGTGTTCTTTAGGGAACTCGAACAAGAAGGAGAACAAGATATAAAAGAAGAGGATTTCAAAGAATTCAGGAGTTTCATCCCTCCGCTTACCATACCTTCAATTGACATTTTCCAAAAACAAGTAACGAGAGACTTTGAAAAGATGTGTTTTAAGTCCGACTCAACACGCAATATAAAACCACACAAACTGAAATTAATACAAGATCTATATGGAGATCCATCAGTGACTATTAGGTCTGCAGACAAAGGAGGTGGTCTAGTTTTGCTGAACACAACAGACTGCGAAGAGGAATGTGAATGACAACTGAGTGACACAAACACCTATGCACAACTGGCGAACGATCCAACACCAGAAATCAAGTGCAATTTGGAAACACTTTTAGATAAGGCTGAAGAACTCAAATGGATCAACCATCACACAAAGAAATTTCTGACAAACCCATACCCTCGGATACCACATTTCTATACATTACCTAAGGTGCATAAAGACCCAACGAAACCACCAGAGAGACGATTGTAGCAGGGATGAACAGTATTTTAGAACCTCTTGGTAAATACGTAGACTACTTTTTACAACCTCTCATTCAAAAAACGAGTACATACATCAAGGATTTGACTCATTTTCTGAAATGTTTAAATTCAATACCATTTGACTGCAATAACTTTTACTTTACAATAGACGTCAAAAGTTTATGTATGTCAATCCCACATGACCTAGGAAGTGAGGCTGTAGAATGGATACTACTCAAGGCAGCAGAAATACCAGTGCACAAATAATTCATAATGGCACTCCTCGAATTCATAACCAATTACTCATACTTTCAATACAAAGACAGATATTATCTCCAAGTAGCAGACACAGCAATGGGGGCAATCATGGTTCCACCTTATGCTAATGCATTTATGCATATATTTGAAACAGAACACGTACTCCAGAATCAAAGTTGGCAACAAAATTTGAATATTTGGATAAGATACATAGATGACATTTTCGGAGTGTGGAAAGGCAGCGAACTGGAATTACTAGAATTCTTTGAATATCTAAACAGCAAACACACCAGAATCCAGTTTACACATGAATACTCCCGAGAGAGTATCCACTTTATAGATGTGAAGATCAATATAAAGAATACAGGATATCAGACAACTATTTTTTGAAAACCTACAGACCGCAACAACCTGCTTCAACGACTACGTTTCCATCAACCTAGTCTTATCAAAAATCTTCCTTACAGCCAGATGCTTTGGGTGAAAAGACTGGTGAGTGACCCAACAGACTACAAAAATGAAGTTAAAGAAATGGGAAAGACATTTTTGGACCGAGGATACACGAAGGAAGAAATAGCTGCAGCAGAAGCACGTGCAGCAACTCAAAATAGGGAAGATTTGCTGAAAGTCAAAATCAAGGAAGAAAACGCACCTCCGTTAGTGTTCGTATCTAAGTACTCCAGACAAAGTAATCACATTAAAACCATCATTAAAAAAACAGTGGAACACAGTGACATGTGACCAACGGGTTGAACATTTATTAAAAGATGTCCCCACATTCGCCTACCAACGGAGCCACAATCTCACAGATAAACTTGTCAAAAACCAGAGCAGCACAAAAAAAGAAGGTTACGCACCGCATTGGTACCTTTCCCTGCTTGAGTTGTAGCAATTGTGGCTATATAATGAAAGGTTAATGTGTTTTGCCATGTGTGATTGCCATAATGTGATTGACACAATAAAATGTCCTTGAGGCCTGTATTATGTTGGCTAAACACTGAGGACAGCTAAAGCCAGATGGAATGAACACAGGTCCTGCATAAGGAATAACAATAAAAACTCGGCTGTGGCCAGACACTGGCATGACAGAAAACACAATTTGGCCCAGATTAAATGTGCTATTCTGGAGGTAGTAGAAAGAAAAGATCTACATGAGAACTTTCAGAAAACAATGGACCAACGTGAAACCTTTTGGATCGACCGTCTTAGCTCCTTGACACCAAAAGGGCTAAACAAAGAGATCAATTACGTGTGCTTTCTATAAATACCAATGTTGTTGAAAATATAATGTGTTACCTTGATGAATGAATGATTTTGATTCTAATGCTATACTCCCCTTGCACCCACCTTAATGGCACCACAGATGATTTGACTTTGCTCAAGACACAGAGGTCTGACTTACAACCTGAACTGTACATTTAACAAATTCACTTTTAGGGTAATTGTCACTCTGCATTAAGGGATTTACCAGTGAAATCATTTTAATTACTTTATTTAATTTAAATTTCCATTTACTTCCCTATTCTCGTAGGGCAACAACACAGCATAATCTCGATATGCAATACATTTATTACAATTCACGCTAGTTCAATGTGTACCAGAAGCTTCGACCTTATTCAAATTTCACAGTTCAATTTTAACTCCATTTTGTTCCCCATTCTCTTAAGGCAACAATACAGCATAATCTAGATATGCACAACGTTTATTACAATTCATGTTAGTTAAAAGTGTACCAGAAGCTTTGACAGCTCCATATACTGTTTTCCACAGTTCCTACAACAACGTTGCATTGCCATGGAGACACCCCCCCCAGGGTGCACACCCGAGGGTGGGGCGTGAGGCATACGTGCACCGGCTTTACAGCAGGTCTGCAGCGCCTCGCACCATCTCCATGGAGACGCTTAAAACAGGTCCACAGCCTGCGCAAGCATGCGTCTCAGCGGCTAGCACAGTTATCGGCAGAAAACAATCTGACCAAGAGGTAAGAGCTGGCGCTCCTACGCTAGCTTTCGTGATGCAAAATACTTAAAAAGCCACATTAGCTGAGGGTTTGTTTCTTCTCCCAGCAGCGACAGCACTGCTTTACGTGTTTTGACACGCATTTGAATAAGAACATTTTACGCAATCAGGTAGGACGAGGCTATGCACCTTGTGTGAATACGTTGATATTCTAGATTCTTATGCATTTAAACTAAAAAGTGATTTTGTTTCTTTTCTTTGGCACAACACGCTCGATACAACTAGGAATGGTATGTGCATTGCTTTATTATATTTTGAACATGGCATTATCTGTCCACTATGTTTACTTTGAATTAAATGCATGTCTCATCAAAACAGTTAAAGCCTAATAGAGTGAAATATAACTCATGTACAGCCCTGAGGAAGGTTTATCCGAAATGCATGGGCTATTGTACAAACATGGCAGACTGATATGAATGCGCAACTCGGTATAATGAGAATAATTGTTACTTGGAAAACATATAACAGGAATGTGAATAGAACATTTCCTGATATATTAACATCGATTCAAGACTCTATTTAGAAAGTATTACTATTTGAAAAAATCTATTGAATTCCTTTGTATTATTTTTTTGGAACCATTTTTGAAATTTGCAGCCCTTCGTATTGGGGGCCAACTGTGAAGTGCCAGTTCTAATAGGGTGGAATCACCTTGTTTGCTTTTCTGTGTTGTACTTATGACCCCAACCCATAAACCAGCATGCCTCTCCGAAATCACTGGCTACTTATGCCCCCAGCCCATAGACTGGCTTGCCTCTCCGAAATCACTGGTTTCTTATGAACCCAGCCCATAAACCAGCATGCCTCTACTAATCACTGGCTACTTATGCCCCCAGCCCATAAACCAGCATGCCACTCCGAATCACTGGGCACTTATGACCCCAGCCCATAAACCAGCATGCCTCTCCGAATCACTGGCTACTTATGACCCCAGCCCATAAAGCAGCATGCCTCTCCGAATCACTGGCTACGTATGCCCCCAGCCCATAAACTGGCTTTCCTCTCTGAAATCACTGGTTTCTTATGAACCCAGCCCATAAACCAGCATGCCTCTACTAATCACTGGCTACTTATGCCCCCAGCCCATAAACCAGCATGCCCCTCCGAATCATTGGTTACTTATGACCCCAGACCATAAACCAGCATGCCTCTCCGAATTACTGGCTACTTATGACCCCAGCCCATAAAGCAGCATGCCCCTCCGAATCACTGGTTACTAATGACTACAGCCCATAAACCAGTATGCCACTCCGAATAACTGGTTTACTTATGGCCCAGCCCATGAACCAGCATGTCTCTCCAAATCACTGCTTACTTATGACCCCAGACCATAAACCAGCTTGCCTCTCCGAATCACTGGCTACTTATGACCCCAGCCCATAAAGCAGCATGCCCTTCCGAATCACTGGTTACTAATGACTACAGCCCATAAACCAGCATGCCACTCCGAATCACTGGTTTACGTATGGCCCCAGCCCATAAACCAGCATGCTTCTCGGAATCACTGGTTACTTATGACCCCAGACCATAAACCAGAATGCCTCTCCAAATCACTGGCTACTTATGACCACAGCCCATAAACCAGCATGCCACTCCGAATCACTGGCTACTTATGACCCCAGCCCATAAACCAGCATGCCTTTCCGAATCACAGGCTACTTATGACCCCAGCCCATAAACCAGCATGCCTTTCCGAATCACAGGCTACTTATGACCCCACCCCATAAACCAGCATGCCTCTCCGAATCACTGGCTACTTATGAACCCAGCAGAAGAGCCAGCATGCCTTTCTGAATCACTGGCTACTTATGACCCCACCCCATAAACCAGCATGCCTCTCTGATTCATTGGTTACTTATGACCCCAGCCCATAAACCAGCATACCTATCTGAATCACTGGCTTCCTATGGCCCCAGCCCATAAACCAGAATGCCTCTCCGAATCACTGGCTACTAATGACCCCATACCATAAACCAGCATGCCTCTCCGAATAACTGGTTACTTATGACCCCAGCCCATAAACCAGAATGCCTCTCCCAATCACTGTTTACTTATGAACCCAGCCCATAAGCCAGCATGCCTCTCCGAATCACTGGCTGCTAATGAACCCATCCCATAAACCGGCATGCCTCTCCGAATCACTGGCTACTTATGAACTCAGCCCAAGAGCCAGCATGCCTCTCCGAATCACTGGCTACTTATGACCCCAGCCCATAAACCAGCATGCCTCTCCGAATCACTGGCTACTTATCACCCCAGCCCATAAACCAGCATGCCTCTCTGAATCACTGGCTAATTATGACCCCAGCCCCTAAACCAGTTGTTAGGGAGAATTCTCTGTATAGGCTAATTTCCCAAACCTAGTGATTCCCCCAACAGCTTTGCTGGATTTATTGGGGTTTATTTTTCCTCCTACTAAGAGTGAGACTCTTTTTCTCCCACTCTTAGACATGATTTGAGAATGTCCTCTGACTTTGGAATGTGTTTGATGGGCTATGGGGTCTTTTACTCCAAATGGCTTCATGTGTTTTTGGTATATGTGTTACACAGCACCCTCAGTGCAGTAACACAGGGATGTCATAGTGACCCCCAAACATAGACTCCATACCCTGGGACTGACTACTGTCTCCCAGGGCATGTAAAGTCACCATTGACTTTACTAGTCTTAAATTGTGAACAGAACCAGTACAAACCATCATATTGTGGAAGTACTGGTAGGGGTAATTTGATTGCCCCTGGGTCTGTTTTTCAAGGGGGCACTGTCCAGTCCCCCATTGTCGAGTTTCTGGCTGGTGGCAGGGGTTACCACGCAAAACATTCTCCCAGAATATTTCCTATGGGATTTTCCCATTCATTTTAAACGCACCACTTTTTTGGTGCAATGTTAAAGATACCGCTGGGTTATTTATTTAATATTTATTCCCTGGTTGGGTCTTTTTGACAGGACTCAGTTTTAAAATGGCGTTTGTGTTCTCCTCGGTAACTCCAACCCAAGTTGAGCCCTTTGTTCCACTTTTGGCGGGCTTCTACACAGTGTCAATCTGGAAAAATGAATACCCTTCATTTGAATGATAGACGTAACTTGATGGCCGTGGGCCAACCGTTTTATGCACCGAATGACAGAAATATAAACTGCTATGCTTGACCAACGAGTGGCCATTTTAAATGTATCAAGAATCGCCATTTTGCTTGTTAACCATTGCTCATTGCTTATTGTCTAAAAACTGCTTTGCAGTTTACAATTCTTGCGGATTCTGCTTACTCTGCTCAACTGTTAACATTGTTGTCTGAATATGAAAGGACAAAGTCGCGGGACTGAAGAGTTTATTGAAACTCCTCATGAGTAGCCCAGAGAGGAATGCCCACGCTCCCTCTCTGTACCCTTGGGAGGGAGCTGCAGGGCATTTAATCACTGCACAGCTGCCAGCCAGTCTCGTACGATGGTAGAATATGTTAGAATAATACAGCTAAAGGCTTGAATTATGCTTTTCTTACGGCCCCTCCTTCACAAAACCCTTTAGAACGGGCTGGCTCCCAGGACACGAATAGTACCTCATAGATAGCAAAGCTTGGAATGTGGCTCGTCCCCCGTGTGCAGCTTGCTTCCAGGAACAGAACCACCGTGTTCTGTTCAACAACTAAAAGATGCCTCTGCACTTTCTAATTGCACATTGTTACTAGAATAGACATCGAAAATGTTATAATCGTTATACTCGTCGGATATGTCCATCGTCATCCCGAGTTCAAAGAAACTTAATAAAGAGGGGTGTTGAACATGACTTTGCTGATTGTGTGATATGCATTTTGTAAATATGTAACTGATGTACGTAATTCGCTCTCTTGCGTCCCTCGAGGTCTAGGAAACTCACGTTGCGGGGCGTGAGATCAGAATTGGCCAATTGATACTATCTTTTGCTTGCAATAAATCCTAGCATTGGGAATTTGATCGTCGTGTCTGGCGCATCTTTTCGTCTATGGTTATTGCCTTGTTTCCATAGCACGAGGGACCCATAGGGGCCCTTTCAAGATGGCGCCCGAATAGGGTCCCTCCCCCATTTGCCCCATCGTATACATTGTAACGGAGTAAAGGCGGAAGAACGGCGAGGACGGGACGGTCGAGCCGGGATCAAGAAGTGTACTGGGTGCCCTGTAGAAGTGAGGAGAGATTCCTTCCGCAGATCTGCACACATCTGATCCCTGATCGACGTACCGGGCCAGAGGGCAAAGGAGGCGAGGGTCCCGAGACGAGGCAGAAGCCAGAGAAGCGCAGATACGACGTTGGGAGAGGTTGCGTTAGAACAGGCGACTTGTTTTATCAGGTGAGTCAGGTGAGTCATTCCCTGATTCAAAGAAAAACCTGATTTTTGGTAGAGTGTTGATTTTGCAAACTCAAACATCCAGATAAAAGTGGCTAACCAAAGGGGAAGGTTAAAGAAACATGCCTGGAGTACTGTCCACTTTAGCAGGGCTTTTCAGCTGCGGTAGACAGTCCTTGGAATATGGCCAAGTGCACCGCCTGGGGGAACGCCGGCTTATGATATGTATACAAAATATGGTGTGGGTGCTATAATATTTTGTGAAATTTGGCATAGGCAAACTAGAAAGCAGCCCGACCATCAGTGGCCGATTAATGGTGGTTTTGAGATTGGAAGGACAGATAACCTAGAGAGGGTGCTAATTAGAAAGAAAGAGCGACCTGCAGCTTTTGAGACTGTCAAAGATTGGAGGTGGGAAGCAATGCTCCGACTTAGGAGTAGAGAGAAGCATGCGCGTAGGCACAAAACGAAGCTTGAGGTAGCAGAAGAGAAGGAAGAGGAGGAGTGGACTGCAAGTCTAAGACGGGAAGGGAGACGTCACCAGATGAACATAGACAGAATACACCCGCAGCGGGAACTACACATAGCAGACTAATTAATGGAACATTTGTTAACTAACACGGGTCGAGGCCCAAAACCAGAATCGAAACCAAACACACGAGCAGTGACTGCACAGGCCCAACCAGTAGCTCTCATACCCCTTCCCACAGCCCAAGCACTTCCCCTCACGCAAGCGTTAACCCAAGCCCCGCCCACAGTGCGAGCACTCCCACAAGTGCAGGACGCGGACACACAATTTCCCAGCACGCAGCAAGGCCCTTCACAGATGCCACCTGTATCACATGTCCCATCCGCACCTCCCGCTCTAGAGACAGATTCAGCACCATGCGCTCCTCCAGAAGTCAAAATTGAGACTGGGGAGGCGGGAGGGAGGGCTGAAGGAACAGGATTTGGACGGGTAACTCGAAGCGCGGTCAGCAAAGAAAGAAAGATTGAATTGCGACAAGAGGCAGAAATGTACATAGAAGGAAATGATGAGACGGCAGCATTGGCCTCATTGTATGGGTACCAAAGAAGCAACGAGAGACAGGTAGTGTTGGAATGCATGGGGGAAATTTTGGTGGGAGAATGGAAAAAGATACTTGGGAATTTACCACCACAGCGATTGTTAGATTTGAATAAGTTAGCACGCAGTGAGCAAAGAGATGAGGATGTAAGAAAACATGTGCACAAACTCATTGAAGTAAAAAATGAAATGGAAGACAGATATGCTGAGATGTTTGCTACACCTGAATATAGTCAGGAGTGTATTAAGAAAGGTAGGAAGGAGGCGTCAAGGTTGAGTATAAAAAAATCATGGGCAAGAGTTTTTCCAGGTGGTACAAAGCATTTGCCGATACCGGGCCAAATAGGTGATAAACAAAGATTGCAGGTATGGGTAGGGGAAACAATGCGATGAATGTCGAACAAAAGAACGTCAGTAAAGGAAGTAAGTGAGATATGTAATGGGTACCCATTGGAGATGAGAAAAGAAGCGATGCAAACGATAGTAGGGGTGTTGCTGCAGCAGGTCATTGGATACAATAGAGGTAGAAGAAACGCACAAGGCCGGGGAAATTTGAATAATATGCATGGGGTGTCATTGGGATTAAATCAATGTGCGTATTGTAAGGAGGAAGGACACTGGCGAGTGCAATGCCCGCACCTACAGAATAGGAGTGGGTTTGGTCAGAGAAGGCCTCATCAGGGGTCAAATGGCCCAAGCAGAAATAACATGCAGCAGCAGCAGGGATATACCAATGGAGGTAATCAAAACCAATCCTATGGTCAAAACCAAGCTCAACAGAACAAGGCATTGAACCAAAGTGTTCGGAACCAAAATCAGAGCGGGCAGGGCCAACAGAGAAATGATCAGAGTGGAGGACATCGAGGGGGAAATAGGAATATTTTTGATACACAACCAAACACATATTATAGCAATAGCTGTTACTACACATCGGACGATGTGTTATTTTCGCAATAGGACAGCCCACGACAGGGGTCGGAACCAGTGTCTATTCCCGTGAATCAGAGAGGACCCTACGTAGAAATGAGAGTCGGGAATAAGGAGCACCGTTTCCTTGTAGATACAGTGGCACAGAAGTGCTCGATAGACCACCACTTGGTTCTGGAGATACCACTGTCGGTGTCAGGAATCTGTGGAAAGGCCGAGGACGGCGCTTGGTGCTTGGCAGGAGGAGATAAACTACATTTCCCATTAGGCTTTAGGAAGAGTGTAGTTCTCCTCTATCGCGCGCAGCACCAGCTGCTCATTAGCAGCAACTGTTAAAACCCGCCGCCGCCCGTGCCTCGGTGCAGGTAATTACTGATTATCAGCATAGGTGGCAGCAGTGTCGGAGCAGGCATGTGGGAGCATATCCGACGCCGAAGGACTTATTGAGCTTCCCTTCTCCCCGGGCCTCGACGGTAACGCTGAAGAACACAAGAAAGTCTGTCGCGGGCTGCGGCGGTGAAGCGGTTCTTACTACCCGGTGTTGGGCATCGCTCTTCAGGGTCCGGATGTCCTCGTGAGGCATCCGGGCCATCAGTTAAGTGTTTTTGGACCTCAGTGCTCACATACTGGGGTTATAATACGTTGATGTTCATGTAGTGATTTATTATCCAATATGCAGTGAGTGTGTGAGGTAACACGCTCTAGGATACACGTCCCGCTTGATACACGCCATGTGAGACATGTTATAAGAACTCAGGACTGATAAAAGAGTGCCCTAAGGGCAGATTATCCTATGTGTATGTAATTGGAATAAGTCTTTGGAGTCCACTTATCACAAGGGCCTGTTATGTGTTATGTTTGGTCCCAAGACTCTGTTTGTGGTTTTCCTTGTGCCCAACGGGCCATGTGTCTTGTATCTTCATGAAAGGGACAACCCTTGTTTGTGCCATTTGCGTCTAAACCATCTTATGTGTTTTCATATATTACTGTCCCCAGTAACATGTTACGTTCAAGGTCTGTGTTCTAGGTTATGTTTGTGATATGCAAAGTGAAGATTTGTAAAGCCACCATGGTTATAATTTAGCAGGTTTACTTCAGGAATAAGAGATTAGGCTAGGTGATTTAGAATTGCGGTTTCAGGTACAGGAGGATTTGCTGTTGTATGTATTGGTTTGTTATGTTCCCCTCCTTTCCTTTGTCACTCCATCCCCTTTCCCTAACTCCATCTTCCCCCCATTGGCTGCCACGTGGCTCCCTGTGATATACGTTCAGGCGCCCGTGCCAACCACGGTGAGAGGGGTCAATCTATTTGGCTTCTGTGGTTCGGAGGAGGGGATCGAGATCCCTCCTCCATATAAGTTTGACAGAATTACCTGCCCCCGATTTCGGGGTAATTGAACCACCCAGGCCAAATGGATACGAATCCTCCCTCTTTAGCGGATGTGCTCAAGGCACTACTGGACATACAAGTAGAATTGGTACAGACTAGACAGGAGTCGAGTATATTGAAAGCTCAGGTACAGGGTTTGGTCGCACAAGGCACCCCGCTTGATGGGGCTGGAACCTCTACTGGAGGGCAAACTGGTAGAGCCACGTCTACTGTGATGTGCAGCCCTCTAGTAGTGTGCCCTTAGCCACACCTGAAAGATTCACAGGAGACCCTAAGAAATATATGACCTTTTTAATGCAGTGCCGACTTCATTTTTTGTGTAAACCTAAGGCATTTGAGACAGTACAAGCTAGAACGGCATTTGTTATTTCCTATTTAACGGGAGATGCGGCAGCATGGGCAATGCCTTTGGTGCAAAATGATGATCCTTTATTATATGATTGGGATGGGTTTCTAGGGGAATTTGGAAGGTTATTTGACCGCCGGGAGGTTTCTTTGGCTCAAGACAAAGAATTGTTAGCTTTAAGACAAGGAACCCGCGACTTGGTTTCGTATGTTACACAATTTAACAGGTTGGTTATTGAGACAGATTGACCTGAAAAGAAACAGACTGTGTTGTTTTATCAAGGACTCAAAGAGGAATTGAAGGATGCTATCGCTCAAGTAGAACCCCAGCCCATGACATGTACCGCCATGATTGATTTAGCTCTAAGATTGGATCATCGTATTGGAGAGCGCAGGGGTGAGAAGAAGAGACCAGAAGTGTTGCCTTTTGCTAGATTGGATCGGGGGAAGGGAAACAGGAATACAGAAGGAGAACCCATGCAAATTGGTGGAATAAGGGGGCCTTTGTCTGTTGCTGAGAAGGAGCAACGAAGGGCTAATAATTTGTGCCTCTATTGTGGACAACCAGGACATTTTATTAGAACTTGCCCGAATACTCCCAAGAAAGGAGCAGGGGTGGATAGAAACAAGGTTGAGTAGGGAAAAGGATTGGGCTGGCCTTAGGGGGAACTCAAGCGACAGGCCCAGACACAACTAGGTTCCCCAATTGGATTGCAAATACGACAGGGAAAAGAAATTCACATTTGTACATACTGGTGACTTTACTGTTTGCCTGTACTAAGCAGCTAGTGTCTGCAATGGTGGATTCAGGCGCCACTGGTAATTTTATTGACATTGGTTTGGCGAAAAGATTGGGTTTACCATTGAAGGAAAAATGTCAGGTTGAGGGAGTACAATCAGTGGATGGTTCACCACTGGTGTCAGGACCCATTTGTCAACAAACTGAGCCACTTATAATGAGGTGTGAGTCTGGACATACAGAGGAAATTGTCTTTGATTTAATTGCGGCACCTCAATTTGGGCTCATTTTGGGCATGCCGTGGTTGCTTAAGCACAATCCCAGGATTGATTGGATTAAGTGGAAGGTGGTTTTTGCAGGAGTGGAATGCGAGAGTCACCTTGAGGAAGAGGTGAGACCCGCATTGTATTTGGCAGATCAAGTGGCAGAACCACAGAAGGTGGGAGCAATGGCTGTGAGTATCCCAAATCAGTACCAAGATTTAGCTAAGGTATTCGACAAAGGGGGAGCAGACAAGTTACCACCCCATAGATCTTATGATTGTGTAATTGATTTGGAACCAGGGGCTAAGTTACCTTGAAGTAGAATCTATGCGTTGACTGAAAAAGAAAACCAGCATTTACGTGACTATCTGGATGACATGTTAAATAAGGGATTTATTAGACATTCCACCTCACCGGTGTCGTCACCCTTATTTTTTGTTCCAAAGAAAGAAGGAACGCTTAGGACATGCATTGACTATAGAGCATTGAATAAGGTGACAGTGAAAAATAGGTACCCCTTGCCTTTGATTTCAGTGTTATTAGATCAAGTAAAGACAGCAGTGGTTTACACCAAATTAGATATGAGAGGGGCTTACCATTTGATCCGTGTGAAAGCAGGGGATCAGTGGAAGACAGCTTTCAGGACTAAGTTTGGTTTGTTTGAATACCTTGTGATGCCTTTTGGTTTATGTAACGCTCCTGCAGCATTCCAATACTTTATGCAGGAAGTGTTGAGTGAGTTTCTAGATCAGTTTGTTATAGTTTATATTGATGACATTTTGATTTATTCATCTTCTGAAGAGCAGCATCGAGATCATGTAAGAGCAGTGTTAAAAAGATTACAAGACCATCAGTTGTATGTAAAACTGGAAAAATGTGCTTTTCATACCACTCAAGTGGAATTCCTTGGTTTTATTTTGACTCCCTCTGGTATTGTGATGGACAAAAGGAAAGTACAAGCAGTTACGGAATGGCCAGCGCCTCAATGCATCAAAGATATCCAATCCTTTTTGGGTTTTGCAAATTTTTATAGGCGCTTTATTTCAAACTTTTCACAAATCGTTACACCTATTACCAAATTATTAAGGAAGGCCACTAAATTTGATTGGAATTATGAGGCAGAAGTAGCTTTTCAAGAGTTAAAGAAAGCATTTACATCAGCTCCGGTATTGAGACACCCTAATCCGGAAAAACCTTTCCAAGTGGAAACGGATGCTTCCAATGTGGCTGTGGGAGCTATATTGTCTCAAAAGGATGAAGAAGGAGTATGGCACCCTGTAGCTTTCTACTCTCGCAAGCTTACTAGCTGTGAACAAAATTATTCAATCACCGATAAAGAGTTATTGGCAATTAGAGCAGCTTTTTTGGAGTGGCGACATTATTTGCTGGGGGCCAAATATCAGGTTACAGTGGTCACTGATCATAAGAACTTGCAATATTTCAAGACAGCGCATACATTAAGTCCAAGGCAGTTAAGATGGTCACAGTACTTTAATGAGTTCAATTTTGTAGTCACGTTTAGACCAGGAAGAAAAAATTGAAAAGCTGACGCTCTATCTCGGCAGCAACATATGGAAAGCATGATAACCGAAGTTAAAACTATCATTCCTGCGGAAAAAGTAGTAGGAGCAATAATGACTCAGTTACTAAGACAGGTTAAACAGGAAATGAAAGGAAAGGTCAAATTGAAATGGGGAGAGAATCCCGTGGAAAAATTCCACAAGGGACTTCCCTATTATGCAGGGAAATTGTTTTTACCGACGCTCGCTTTACAAAGGAAGGCGATGCATTGGTGTCATAATTCACCTTTAGCAGGACATTCAGGAAGCAAAAAGACACAAGGGTTGCTGGAGAAATATTTCTGGTGGCCAGAGTTAAGACAAGATTCTATTAAATATATTCAAGAATGCGAAACCTGTGTATGCAGTAAGTCAGATCACCAAAAGAAATCAGGGTTACTTCAGCCACTACCCACTCCGGAGAAGGTTTGGACACATATATCCATGGATTCCATCACTGATTTGCCTCCGGATAATCAGTATGACACAATCTGGGTGGTGGTGGATTATCTCTCTAAACAAGCCCATTTCGTACCTTGTAAAGGTATTCCTGGAGCAGGCAGATTGGCAGAATTGTTTTTACAACATGTGGTCAGATTACATGGTCTGCCTCAAAGTATTGTATCTGATAGAGGTCCACAATTTACTTCCAAATTTTGGCGTGCTTTTTGTAAAATGTTAGGCATGGAGTGTGCTTTGTCCACCAGTTATCACCCACAGACAGACGGACAAACTGAGAGAGTCAATCAGACGCTTGAACAATATTTACGATGTTATTTAAGTGATGGTCGTGAATCGTGAGTACAATCTTTATGGTTGGCTGAGTTCACTTATAATAACACTGAATATGCCTCGTTGGGAATGTCTCCAAATGTATGTTTGTATGGTCAGACACAGAATATGTTACCAGAACATCTACCTGACATGGAGAATATCCCTATGCTTCAGGATAGAAAAGAGTTACTATTACAACTCAGACAGAAAGCACGGGCCAATTTAGATCAGGCTAAGAAACAGTATAAGAAATATGCCGACAGAAAAAGGCGGGAGGCTCCTCAGTATAAAGTGGGGGATAAGGTATGGCTTTCGACACACAATCTGCCTTTAAAGGGACCCCGGAAATTTGCCCCCAGGTTTATTGGCCCCTACGAAATTGTGAAATGTATTTCTACAGTGGCATGTAAACTAAAGTTGCCTCACATGTTAAAGATACATCCTGTGTTCCATGTGTCTCTGCTTAAACCCGCAGCTCCGGGAACGCGAGTACAGAGACCACCAGCAATTATTAAGGATGGGCAGACAGAATATGAAGTCAAGAAGATACTGGACTCAAGATGGAGACAGAAGCAGTTATGGTATCTCATACAGTGGGTAGGATATGGACCTGAGGATTGTTCATGGGAACCGGCCAGTGCGGTGCATGCACCTAGATTGGTTCAACAGTTTCATTTGCAGCAGGCAAAGAAAACAAAACTTGGGAGAGGCCTTGAGAGAGGAGGTACTGTCAGGAATCTGTGGAAAGGCCGAGGACGGCTCTTGGTGCTTGGCAGGAGAAGATAAACTACATTTCCCATTAGGCTTTAGGAAGAGTGTAGTTCTCCTCTATCGCGCGCGGCACCAGCTGCTCATTAGCAGCAACTGTTAAAACCCGCCGCCGCCCGTGCCTCGGTGCAGGTAATTACTGATTATCAGCATGGGCGGCAGCAGTGTAGGAGCAGGCATGTGGGAGCATATCCGACGCCGAAGGACTTATTGAGCTTCCCTTCTCCCCGGGCCTCGACGGTAACGCTGAAGAACACCAGAAAGTCTGTCGCGGGCTGCGGCGGTGAAGCTGTTCTTACTACCCTGTGTTGGGGCATCGCTCTTCAGGGTCCGGATGTCCTCGTGAGGCATCCGGGCCATCAGTTAAGTGTTTTTGGACCTCGGTGCTCACATACTGGGGTTATCATATGTTGATGTTCATGTAGTGATTTATTATCCAATATGCAGTGAGTGTGTGAGGTAACACGCTCTAGGATACACGTCCCGCTTGATACACGCCATGTGAGAGGAAACATGTTATAAGAACTCAGGACTGATAAAACAGTGCCCAAGGGGCAGATTATCCTAATGTGTATGTAATTGGAATAAGTCTTTGGAGTCCACTTATCACAAGGGCCTGTTATGTGTTATGTTTGGTCCCAAGACTCTGTTTGTGGTTTTCCTTGTGCCCAATGGGCCATGTGTCTTGTATCTTCATGAAAGGGACAACCCTTGTTTGTGCCATTTGCGTCTAAACCATCTTATGTGTTTTCATATATTACTGTCCCCAATAACATGTTACGTTCAAGGTCTGTGTTCTAGGTTATGTTTGTGATATGCAAAGTGAAGACTTGTAAAGCCACCATGGTTATAATTTAGCAGGTTTACTTCAGGAATAAGAGATTAGGCTAGGTGATTTAGAATTACGGTTTCAGGTACAGGAGGATTTGCTGTTGAATGTATTGGTTTGTTATGTTCCCCTCCTTTCCTTTGTCACTCCATCCCCTTTCCCTAACTCCATCTTCCCCCCATTGGCTGCCACGTGGCTCCCTGTGATATACGTTCAGGCGCCCGTGCCAACCACGGTGGGAGGGGTCAATCTATTTGGCTTCTGTGGTTCGGAGGAGGGGATCGAGATCCCTACTCCATATAAGTTTGACAGTCGGAGCAGAAGAATGTTTCTGTAGGGTTCGCAGGTACACAGTAATTAACCCCATGTCCGAAGCTGTCCCAATTACAATAGGACCATTCATGGAACAGTGTCCATTTCTTTTGACAGAAAATTGTGGAGAGAACTTGCTAGGATTAAATTTGTTGAGAAAATTGGGGGCAGTCATACATTGTACGGCAGACGGGGTTTCCTCACGATGTGGCCTCACGATGCACCGGTGACGGAATTTATGTCAAAAGAGTACCAACCTGTCTGTGGGCAATGCATGATAATGATGTAGGATGCTTGAAAATAGAGCCAGCAAAAATAACTTTGAAAGAAGGTGTCACACTACCACAAATGCCCCAGTATAAAATTTCTGTTGAAGGTGAGAAGGGATTGAAAAGCATTGTTACTGACCTAGTGAGTTTGGGGGTAGTTGAGGAAATTGCAGGTAGCACGTGCAACAGCCCGATTCTTCCAGTTTACAAGAAAGGAGGCAATGAGGTATCCTTTCATTTCATAATTGATCTGCGCGCATTAAACAAAGTGGTAGACCCAAAATTCCCTTTGGTCCCAGATGTCACAACAATACTGACAATGATACCGGCCACTGCAGAATACTTTAATGTAGTTGATTTGAAGAACGCGTTCTTTAGCATTCCATTGGATAAAAGCAGTAGATATCTGTTCGCGTTCACTCTAGGAGGTCGATCATTTACATTCACACGCATTCCACAAGGATACACAGAAAGCCCGAGCATTTACAGCAGAGCACTAAAAGAGCAGCTAGACATGCTAGAATTACCCGAAGGTTGCGTACTCTTGCAGTACATAGATGACTTGTTATTAGCTGCTGACAAGAAAGACATCTGCAAAGAAAGCACTATATTACTATTGACACACTTAGCGACCCATGGTCACAAGGCAAGTTTGAAGAAATTCCAGTATAATCAGAAGGAGGTGTCTTATTTGGGTTACCTACTTTCGAAAGAAGGGAGAAGATTAACACCAGAACGCATAGAAAGTATTTCTAGTATGCCTATTCCAAAAACTCAAAAAGGAGTGAGAGCTGTAATAGGCATGGCCTCTTATTGTCGGCAGTGGATCAGTAATTTTGCGTTGATTGTGAAGCCGATGATAAAATTGCCAAAAAAGGATGCAGAGATGCCTTTACAGTGGGATGAGGAATGTCAGAAAGCGTTTGAGCAATTGAAAGCTGCATTGTGTGTTGCGCCAGTTTTAGGCACTCCTAACTATAAAAAGATCTTCAGACTATTTGTGAGTGAGAGTGAACGATGTGCATTGACGGTTTTGACGCAGGAACAAGGTGGAAGAAATAGGCCGTGCGGCTGTTTTTCTTGTGCGTTAGACCCTGTAGCGCGCGCACTACCACGATGTTTGCGATCCTTCGCAGCTGCTGCATCAGTGAAACAAATGGAAGGAATGGTATTGGGGCATACTTTAATTCTGATGGTGCCACATGCTATAGACGTTCTATTAAATAGGACGCAGACGCAACACCTCACCTAAGCTAGACTAACAAGATATGAGATTATCTTGTTTGCACCCCACATCCAAATTATGAGGTGTAGCGTTTTGAATCCTGCAGAATTAATTCCACTGCCCATAGCAGAAATTGGTGACAACGAATCACCACCCCATGATTGTTTAATGATCACTGAAGAAGAAACAAAGGGAAGGATTGATTTGAGCGATATCCCACGAAAAGAGCCAAATGGGGAGTTGTTTTGTGATGGCTCTTGTTTTAAATTACCTGATGGCACATCAACGGCCGCATATGCAATCACTACCCTAAAGAGTGTTGTAGAAAGCAGAAGAATCCCCTACAATTCGGCACAAGCCGCAGAAATAATAGCACTGACCCGAGCCTGTGAACTCTCTGAGAATTTGAACGTGAATATTTATACTGACAGCCAGTACGCCTTTGGCGTGGTTCACAACTTTGGCCGACTTTGGGCTGAGAGGGGTTTCTTGACATCACATGGGGCCAGGATTCCGCATGGCCCTTTGATTGTGCGATTGTTGTCTGCACTCACGTTTCCAAAGCGCCTAGCTATAGTGAAGTGCGAGGCGCATAAGAAAGTAACATGTAGAGCGGGAGAGGGAAACGCATTTGCAGACAGGATTGCGAAGCAAACAGCCACAGATTTGGGGAATAAAATGATGACAGTACAGACTGAGGAAGTGCCTTGTATGATAGAGAATGGAGTTGCCACAGTCAAAGAAATGCAGGCTGAGGCCACGACCAAAGAGATTCAGGGGTGGGCTGAGGGCTCTGCTGAGTTAGATTTGGAAGGATGTTGGGTGGACAGGGAAACAAAGAACTGGATGTTGCCAAATTTTTATGTAACTGCAATGGTTATAATGGCGCATAGCCCTACCCACATTTGCGCGAATAAGATGGTACAGCATTTATCCACAGTATGGAAGAATGAGCACATAAAAAAGAATGCAGAAAGACTAGTGCAAAATTGTATTACGTGCCTGCAACACAATGTAGGGAAGGGAACTGTGACTCCAGCAGGTAGTTTCGGCCCACCCTCTATGCCATTTGAGGTGGTCCATTTTGATTTCATAGAAATGGAAGGGTGCCAGAACTACAAATATGTGTTAGTGGTAATTTGTGCATTCAGCAAGTGGGTGGAGGCATATCCTTTGAAAGACTGTACTGCCATGTCCACAGCAAAAGTAATGCTAAAGGAGTATTTCTCCCGGCTTGGGTTGCCCCATGTCCTGTGGTCAGACAACGGCCCCCACTTTGTGGGCGCAGTAGTGCTACAGATCTGTGCAGGTCTGCAGATAGAGAAGAGATTCCACAGCTCCAGGCATCCCAGTTCTGCCGGGCTTGTGGAGAGACATTACGGAATCTTGAAGTCAAAGATAGCAAGAATTTGCGCTGGGAGCAAGTTGAGTTGGGTGGATGCATTACCCCTAGCGCTGTTGTGGATGCGCACGTCTGTGCAGGCTAAGACTGGGCTCTCCCCCTATGCGATTATAATGCGGAGACCAGCAAATGTATGGTGCGCACCGCAGCCCAAAAGATTATGTGAGGTCGAGCATCCTATGTCAAGCACTTATTGTGGGCTTTAATACAGAAGTTGCGTTTGATTCATCAGCAGGTGCAGGAGGCGTTACCAGTGCGATATACCGGACAGGGGCACTCGCTGGAGCCTGGAAGCTGGGTGTTAATTAAAAACTTTGAACGGAAGACAGCATTAACACCCAGGTGGCGTGGCCCCTATCAAGTACTTTTGGCAATGCAGACGGCCATCTGAGTAGACGGACAGAAGGCATGGATCCACGCAACACATGCCAAAAGATTCCCAGAACTGCTGACAACTTCCGACGACCAGAGAAAGGAAACGGTCTCGGAAATGAAAGAAACTGTTGCCAGTCCAGTGCCACAGCATCAGCCTGAGCGAGAAGTGAAAGTTGAAACAAAGCGCAAACGAGAAGTGAAACTCGAAACAGAGCCTGAGGAGGCTGCCAGTAAGGGAAAAGGGCAAAAAGTGCCCCAACGTTGCTCAGCGGAAACAACATCACTGCCGAGTGACACAAACCCTGCATTGCAAATACAAGCAGAAACAACGCGTGTACCCCTTTGGCGCCCACCAGTTCCTGCAAATGCACCAAAGCCAAAGAAAGAAACTACATCATTGCCACGGCGCTCATCGCTACCCATCATTGTGCCACAGGCTGACACTGAGCCTGATACTGGAAATGCAACGGTACTATTCACGGACCATACAATACCAGGAGTGAATCGGTATAATTTGCGGCCTGGACAGGCAAAGTGATCCACAGATCTTTGGTGCTTTTCTTTTTGCCTTTGGTTCCACTCACGGACGGAATAGGAACCAGGGGCGTAGAGGAGAGAAGTGTGAGAATTGTGCAAGTCGGACAATTCAAGACTCACGGCTCCTTGGTGCGCTTATAAAAGTACATGTGTCAGGAGACAGAGCAGGACAAGCTAGACGCACATAAGTACTAAAGCTGATAGAGTACATGTGTCCTAAGCCATAGCGGGACAAGCTGGATGCACATAGTACTCTATCAATAAAGAACTGTCCGGAAATCGTCTGAGCAGTGGGAGAAAGAACAACCAATCTTGCTTGGGAGTGGATAAATGATCCAGGCTGTGAAAAGGCTGGAAGAATTGAATTTCTCGTTGAACTTTTCTGGCATCAAGAACGAGAGACATTTGTGACGAACTTTGCCAGCAAGAAGAAGGACGATGAAGAACAAGTCAAGACCGGTTTCAGCTTCCTCCTGCACCCCTGCTGAAAAGATAATAGATTTAGAGACTGTAAATTTAGGGAAAAAGCATGGTAAAAGGAATAAGGTACTGATTTGGACATTGGTCCTATGTTTTTTAAGTATGATAGTACCAACAATAACAACTATTACACTATGGTTCCTGGAGTACGTACACCCATTCGAAACACTTTTGCCAAAAGCAGCTACTGAAAGCCCGGTTCATGTAATCACTGGTACTTTGCCCCCAATGGAAGAGAGACATAGAAAAGAATATGGCAACAATACATTGTTGCTCATCATGAACATGACCCATGTGGTTTTAAAGAAAAAAGATTGCTGGGTTTGCGCCCATTTACCACAGCACGGTGGGAAAGGGATAGGCTGGTATGTACAACCGTTGCCATTGGTTTATTCATGTGAAGTATCGTTGAGTGCAATGTTCTTTGGGAAATGGAACAAGAGTAATACGGGTCAGCTAGATGAGACCAATATGAATGAATTTGAGGAAGTGATCATGAGACCTGTGGGTTGTTCCATATTCCAAAAAGCTTGCGTGTTTGCACTAGAACCCATGAGAAAGAATACACAAAAAATAACAAGACTAGATAGATTACATAGGCAGAATAGACCAACCCCGCCAGCAGAAAGAACACCAGTAATGACATTTCGGGTGAGGGATGAATGGAACAAAGATGCTGTGCCCCCTGCCTATACAGTGGATCACAGCCCCAAAACTGCTCCCCTATGTCAACAGAAAAAGGGTTCCTATAAAGTAGGAACGTTTAGCAACTGCCTGAACACAGTGGTTTTAAAACATGAAATAGAACCCGTGTACGTAGGAGACCCTGTTTACTTTATATGTGGAGAAAAAGCATATCCATGGTTACCTAGAAACTGGGGAGGTACATGCTACCTAGGTCTACTGTTTCCAGGAGTGTTCCTCTTGGAGACAGCAGAAGTAGCTAAACGAACAAAAGGTAGAACTCAAAGGAGTAGCGAGGATAGAATCATAGCAATGGATATAGCCAAATCATTTATACCGTTCTTATCCTAAATCGAACATTCTTACAATATAAGAAAACTGTCCAGAATATTACAAAAAACAATAGATTCCACAATGGATATTTTATCGAACATGACGTTAGAAGAAAAAGGAATAAGACTAATGGCACTTCAAAACAGGATGTTTTAATATTAGTTGATCGTGGGGGAGTTTGCAAGCTCGTAAAAACTGCATGCTGTGTGTATATAGATGACTACTCCCCTACGATATTTAAAGCGATCCGGAAATTACATGTCATAAGTTCCACACTCTCTACTGAAGAAGGGGGTTGGGGGATAGGATCCTGGTTTTGGGGATTATTGCGGTCTTGGGGATGGAAGTTAATTTCGATGCTAATGATCGTACTCGGGATATTCATAACATGCTGCTGTTACATACAATGCTTACCAATAGTGTGCACTGAAATAACTGATGGATGTACTAAGGGATGTATGCACATGGTGTCGAGAGGAAAACAAACCATGGCCGAAATAACAGAGACACTGATGAAACAAAAACAGTAAAACAATTCATGGCCATAGACATTAATGATGAAGATGATTCAGATGTAGATACCCCAGACTTATCCTCATTAGAGGAGGATACAATGAATGAATAAGACGTTTGGCATACGGCCAAAAGGAGGGTTTGTCAATCTGGAAAAACGAATACCCTTCATTTGAATGATAGACGTAACTTGATGGCCGTGGGCCAACCGTCTTATGCACCGAATTATAGAAATATAAACTGCTATGCTTGACCAACGAGCGGCCATTTTAAATGTATCAAGAATCGCCATTTTGCTTGTTAACCATTGCTCATTGCTTTCTGTCTAAAAACTGCTTTGCAGCTTACAATTCTTGTGGATTCTGCTTACTCTGCTCAACTCTTAACATTGTTGTCTGAATATGAAAGGACAAGGTCGCGGGACTGAAGAGTTTGTTGAAACTCCTCATGAGTAGCCCAGAAAGGAATGCCCACGCTCCCTCTCTGTAGCCTTGGGAGCGAGCTGCAGGGCATTTAATTACTTCACAGCTGCCAGGCAGTCTCGTACGATGGTAGAATATGTTAGAATAATACAGCTAAAGGCTTGAATTATGCTTTTCTTACAGCCCCCCTTTGCAAAACCCTTTAGAACGTGTCGGCTCCCAGGACACAAATAGTACCTCATAGATAGCAAAGCTTGGAATGTGGCTCTTCCCCCGTGTGCAGATTGCTTCCAAGAACAGAACCACTGTGTTCTGTTCAACAACTAAAAGATGCCTCCGCACTTTGTAATTGCACATTGTTACTAGAATAGACATCGAAAATGTTATAATTGTCATACTCGTCGGACATGTCCATCGTCATCCCGAGTTCAAAGGAACTTAATAAAGAGGGGTGTTGAACATGACTTTGCTGATTGTATGATATGCATTTTGTATATATGTAACTGATGTACGTAATTCGCTCTCTTGCGTCCCTCGAGGTCTAGGAAACTCACGTCGCGGGGCGTGAGATCAGAATTGGCCAATTGATACTATCTTTTGCTTGCAATAAACCCTAGTATTGGGAATTTGATCTTCGTGTCTGGCATCTTTTCGTATATGGTTATTGCCTTGTTTCCATAGCACGAGGGACCCCTAGGGGCCCCTTTCAACAGAAGCCTCCAATAGTGGTGCCACTCTGTCTGGGTCTACAGGATGCGTGGGAGGGGGGAATAGGCACCCTGGACTGCGTTGCCTCGGCAACTCAAGTCGCACTCTTGTGTGATTGGCCCAGTGGTGAGCCGCCCGTCTCGCCACTTAGCATGTTTGATTGACAGCTAGGACTGATGAATGAGGGTTTGCTGCATAAAAGCAGGGCTTTGGGGACTGGAACTTCAGAAGTTGCCACAGGACCTAAAGAATCCAAAGAGGGAGAAGCAGAGCCATGCTGAACCGAACTCACCACTGGTGGAGCCCCGCTGAACCGAACTCACCACTTCCCAACGACAGAGAAGATCTTCTTCCAGGAGAGTCTTCTTCCTTTTGAGCTGGTGGGGTTAACCAGCTCGCCTTTTTTTTGCCTTCCTGCATCATCTCGTGGTCGAATTTCCAGTGCCAAGCACCCCGGCGGCCGGATAGCCACGCTTCACCACTACCACGAATAAAAAGGTAGTACCTTTTAACCGGGAAACTCCGCGGCTGGTTTCTTCCCTGGCAGTGCAGCGACCTCCAGCTTTCCTCCACATCGAGATCTTCTCTTCTCCTGGACGAAGCACTGACTTGCACCCGCTGCCAGGAACAACTGCCCCCGCTGGAGCTTCCTCACCATTTCAGGTACTGTGTCCCGCCTGGTCTCCCTTGCAACAGACTGTTCAAGGTGTCCCCTAAATCCTTGACTCTCTATCCTGGGGTGACCACGTATCTGTTAACTAACTTTTCTGAACTGATCTAACTCCTTTTTGAACTATCTGCAAAGACTTTTAAAGTGTACTCCAACTGTGTGATCTTGGGCACATTCTGCCTTGCTCTCTCCAAAAGTGGGCCTGCCCTATGAACTTTTTGCTCTACAGTAGACCCTGCCTTTCTGTGGTTCTTTACAAGTGTTTGTATTGTGTGTTTTCCTATTTCTGCCTTTTCTCTCCCTTTTTAAAATCAATTATTGGAGTGCCATCTAAGGTTACGCGCTCACCTCTGTTTTGCAAATAAGTGGTGCTTTATCTTAGACTTGTCAAATAATTAATCAGGGAGGTGTATATATTTGTAATGACTGTGTTTGAACTTGCTTGACATATTAGTGCCAGTGTATTTTTACAAGTTTGTTTTTAAATAAAGAATTATATACTTTTATACCAAATCTCTGGTCAGTGTTTGCTTGTGCTACTGTATTTTTGTACCTAATGTGTATACTCTATATACTGCCTAACTCTTCTTGAGAGAAGTTTGACTGCTCAGCCACAGCTACCAAGTGAATCTGTGTGGTACAGACTGCTACCAATTGGGTTTACTGCTAACACCTGTAGTCTTAAACATTTTGCAGTGGTCCCTAAGGGAATTGCACAGGTTTATGCCTAACACTGGTATACAGCGGTGGGATTTGTATTGAGTATACATTTTAGTGTGCTTATAGATACCTAGTGCAACTAACCACAAAGCTTAACACTAAAAAGTTTATTTTCTAACCCGTCAACTATGGAAAGTTATAGTCAAGAGTCCCTTGCTACAAAAACTGCTGATTGTTTAAGAGTTCTCTGTAAGCATAAGAATCTCCTGACTAAAGGCAAGAAAATGGAGCTAATAGAAAGATTTTTAGCAAACCAAAGTCTGGGTGATGTTTCACAGGAAACCACTCTCCCAGAGAATGTAGATAACAGTGATGATATTGATATTGATCAAAGTATTGAAAATCTTGAGGCAGAGTCAGAAGAGGAGGGCGAGGCTGTTGTGACTGTCCCCCATGGGCCTCTGTCTGCTCTACCAGCTGTACCTACTGGACCCTTAACAGGTCCCACATTTAGTCCGCAATGTCTTGAACTAGAGAAAATTAAACTTGAGTTGGCGTTTAAAAGACTTAGTGGTCAAACAGAGCAACGGCACCAAGAACTAAGGCTCAGAGAAATGGAGCTCAAGCATAAGCTAGAGATGAAGAAATTGTCTGTTGAAAATGCTTCTCTCTCAGGATCCTCTAGGAGTGCCAGTCTCAAAAGACCCCGGATGCCTAAAGAGATTGTGGGTATGTATGAGCCTAACTTGGATATGTTGGATTGGTTGGCTATGTTTGAGTATAATCATGGGCTCCAGGACATCTCTGGGAATGAGTTACTTCCCTCGTTGTTCTCTAGGCTCCCCCCTATTGCATCTGATGTGGTAATGGAGTTGGGGGAGGTGGATAGAAGGGATTATGAATGTGTGAAGCTAGCTTTGATAGCTAGATTTGGGAAGACCCCTTCCCAGTATATTAAGAGGTTTAGGAGCCTCAAAAAGCATGATGGTACCCCTTGGGCTACCTGGGTGAATGAGTGTTTGAAAAACTTAGAGGGATGGATTAAGGGTTACAAGGTGAACACTTATGAGGGAATGAGAAATCTTATAATGTTGGAGTCAATTTATGATGCCTGCTCTCCTGAGATCAGACAGCACTTGGCTGATTCAAAGGAATTAGATTCCAGGAAGCTAGCTAAGGTTGCTGACATGTGGGTTGCCAACAGGGATACTCACAAGGACTCAGGGGTCACCCAGAAAAAGGATGAGGGAAAGCAGCCACCAAAAGGGAACCAAGAGACTTCTAATACCTCTCAACCCAAAGAGGGCCCCAAACAACAAAATAACAGGGTAAACCCCAAGGTAAACCACAACAGGCTAGTGTACCCTCTGGTCACAAACCAGAAGGAGGTCAGACCAAGCCTCCCTTCCAGAGAGCATTTGGAACATGATATCTCTGTGGGGCAACTGACCACATCAAAGGAGATCCCAGATGTAAGGGTAAACCTGCAGGGATCAGCACAGTCTCCTTAGCCTTCACTCCTGAGGAGGAAGTCCAAATGGCTAGTGCTCACTTTGACGTCTTTGCTGAAGAACCTTTGGGTTTTCAAGCAAGTGTAACAGTAGAGTCCATGGGTCTGGTTAGTAATTAGAATAGGAGTGTGTACAACTCCATACCAGAAAACTCTACACAGAAACCTCCAAAAGTTGTGCCACTCTGTCTGAGTCTACAGGATGTGTGGGAGGGGGGAATAGGCACCCTGGACTGAGTTGCCTCAGCAACCCAAGTCACACTCTTGTGTGATTGGCCCAGTGGTGAGCCGCCCGGCTCACCACTTAGCATGTTTGATTGACAGCTAGGACTGATGAATGGGGGTTTGCTGCAACAAAGCAGGGCTTTGGGGTCCGGAACTTCAGAAGTCGCCACAGGACCTAAAGAATCCGAAGAGGGAGAAGCTGAGCCAACCTGCAACAACTGGAACAAAGCAGGGCTTTGGGGTCTGGAACTTCAGAAGTCGCCACAGGACCTAAAGAATCAGAAGAGGGAGAAGCCCGCCAAAATAGTGGAACAAAGAATCAACCTTGGTTAGAGCTATAGAGACGGACACAAACGCCATTTTAGAAACAAGTTCTGGCAAAAAAGACCTGTTGATTTAATATTAAATAAATAAACCGGCGGTATCTTTAACATTGTACCAAAAGTGGTGTGTTTAAAATCAATGGGAAAATCGCATGGTAACCACTGCCACCAGCCAGAAACTCGGTAAGGAGGGACTGGACAGTGCCCCCTCGACAACAGACCCAGGGGTAATCGAATTACCCCTTACCAGTACTTCCACGCTATGAAGGTTTGTACTGGTTCTGTTCACAATTTTGGACTAGTAAAGTCAATGGTGACTTTACATGCCCTGGGAGACAGTAGTCAGTCCCAGGGTATGGAGTCTATGTTTCGGGGTCACTATGACACCTCTGTGTTACTGCACTGAGGGTGCTGTGTAACACACATAAAAAACAGATGATTCCCTATGGAGTAAAAGGCCCCATAGCCCATAAGCACACAAAGAGTCAAAGACATACCTCAAATCATGCCTAAGACTGGTAGGAAAAGAGTCTCACTCTTAGCAGGAGAAGAAAACAAACCCCAAAAATCCAGCAAAGCTGCTGGGGGACTCACTAGGTTTGAGAAATTCTCCTTAACACTGTGATTCTTTGCTATGGTCTACTTTACAAAGGCCTTCTAATAAATGTGTATATATTTTTTAATATAACACCTGTCTGGAGTAATTTGCAAGTGTCCTTGCTATGGATGCTCATTGATGTCTTTCAGTCTCCATCACCCCCTTGAGACTTAGCCTTGACTGCCACCCTCGCTACCCTGATTTGTCTGGCTTGTCCAGAGGTTACCCTGTTCCAAGAAACTAGGCTGGCCTTCTGAACCTCTGCCCCTCCAGGTCAGAGTTCAGAAATCCTTCTTAACAAATTGTTGTACAGCGGTGGGATGGGACTGAAGGTATCCAGTGTTGCACACTAGTGAAGGCATTTCAAGTCATTTCTAACAGGACACATAGTGAATTGTTTTAGTATAACTTTTTAAAGGCCATAGTCCTATCTAACAGTATGGAAACAAGTACCTTGGCCCTCATTACAACACCGGCGCTAAACCATGGCGATATTAGTACCATGGTTGGTTCCGGTGTTGTAACGAGTCCACCATGGTGAAATGGGGAAATACCGCCCCATTCCAAGGTTGGCGGGGTGGTATTTCCCCATGGCCCATTCCCATTTTTGCCCCATAGGGCTCAATGGGAATGGGGAAGGCGGCAATTACGGTACCGCAAATTGCGGTACCGTAATTGCCTGCGAGGTCCCTTTGCGGGTCCCTACTTTAACGGCTGGTCCAGACCAGCCGTTAAGGTCGGGTCCCGCAAAGGGACCTCGTAGTAAGGTGCTAAGTGGTTAACAGCACCGCAGCCTTTTACGGCGCCGTTAACCACTTAGCGCCAGGGTCGTAACGAGGCTCCTTGTTAATTTTAAATGCTTCTAAATCCGAAAAATTGAAAAAGATGTGTGCTGAGAGAGGTGTCTCCGCTCAGGGCACAAAAGTGGAAATGATCCAAAGAATCATGGTCTGGCAAGAAGCTCAGCTTAGTGCTATAGCTTCGGAGGACAGTGCAGAAGGAGGTGGAGCTGCTCTCACTGGTAGAACTGATAGTTCTGCCGCTACACTGGTCCACAGTAACCATGAGGACATGGAGGATGTACTGTCTAATGTTTCCTCTGCCAGTGCTGATGGGGAGGCCATACTTGAATTCAAGAAGCAAGAACTGCTGTTTAGGCAGAAGGACCTTGAGTTCAATATGGCCAAACTAAAAATAGAGCAGGCAGAAAAACAGAAAGACAGGGATCACCATTTGGAACTGGCCAAGCTTCAAGTTGCCAATGGATCCAAGGGTCCTGGACATGGGTCTGGGGCCTCCTCTCATCCAAGGTTTCCAAAAGATCTGCTCAGTGTGTATGAGGAAAAGAATGACATTATGGACTGGCTGAATACATTTGAGTATGCATGTGAAGTTCAACAAGCTGACAATGCTGATAAAATTGCCCGGTTAATTAGCAGACTGCCCCATTCTGGCTGCAGTGCCATTATGGAAATGTCGAAGGCTGAGAGAGCAGATTTTGCAATGTTGAAGCAAACTCTGATTTTAAAGTTTGGAAAGACTCCTGTCCAATACTTAAAAAGATTCAGAGAGTATAAGAAAAAAGAAGGTGGTACTTGGGTAACTTATGTAACCGAATCCTTAAAAAACTTGACTGGCTGGGTCGAAGGTTATAATGTTTCTACCTTTGAAGGCATAATAAGTCTTGTCATGCTGGAACATATTTTTGCATCTTCTTCCCCTGAGCTTAAGCAGCAATTGGCAGATTCCAAGGAGATAGATCCAAATAAACTGCCCATTGCAGCAGATTTGTGGGTGTCACATAGAGTGTCCCATTAGGACAAGACTCATCCTGGTAAGCAGGAGGAGGGGGAGGGAGTCTAAAGATAAGTATGGTGGATAATCTGATAAATCTTCCTCCCATAAGGGCCACAAAAGGAAAAAAATGGGAAAGACACAAGAGAACTCACAGGGTAGTGGAGGTCAGCCTCCAGAACAGAACTCTGGTTATAGTAAGCCTCCCTATGTAAACAGACCCAATGGATCTTGTTTTGCTTGTGGAGCAACTGACCACGGGAAGGGGGATCCCAGATGTAAGGTCAAAACCTTGGGGGTCCACTCTGCTAATCTGGCCTTCTCCTCCTACGAGGAAGAAGAGATTACAGAGGCATCCTTCTCCTCAGACTCCTTCCCCAGTGGGATAGAAGCTGAGGTAGTTTTATTTTCCCTGGGTTCCTGGGAGCCTAAAGTCTCAGAGGCTTTTGCTAGGATTCCAGATAACGCCAAGTACTACTTTAAAGACAGTGGGGGTCATTACAAGGTTGGAGGTAACCATGGCGCTATTAGCACCACGGCTGCCTCCAAAACCTCACCGACTCCGCCCTGGTGAATGGAGCTATTACCGCCCCATTCCAAGGTTGGCAGGGGCGGTAATTCCCCATTCACCAGGGCCCTTCCCCATTCCCATTTGAGCCCCCATAGGACTCAAAGGGAATGGGGAAGGCGCTAATAACGGTACCGCAAAGTGCGGTACCGTTATTAGCACCAAAGTCCCTTTGTGGGTCCCGTCCGTAACGCCTGGTAAAACCAGGCATTAAGGGAGGACCCGCGAAGGGAACTCGTAATAGGGCGGTAAGAGATTACCGGTACCGGTGCCCTTACCGGTAATCCATTACCGCCCGGGTCGTAATGAAGCCCAGTGTGCTGATCAATGGAGTAGATACTCCAGCTCTTAGGGATAGTGGGTGCAGTCGAACTGTAGTGGATTCTACCTTGGTAGACCCAGAGGAAGTTGCCAGAGCTACTCTGATGCCCACTAAGTTGGCTGATGGCCCACCTCTCATGTTCCCAGCAATACCTGTAAATCTTACTATCAATGGTACAGCTGTCAGGATTCCAGTGAGCATACAGACAGACCCTGCACAAGGCTTCAAACAAGGACTGTCCAAATCACTGGCTACCTATGACCCCAGCCCATGAACTAGCATGCCTCTCCAAATCACTGGCTACTTAAGACCCCACCCCATAAAACAGCATGCCGCTTTGAATCAGTAGGTACTTATGAAACCAACCCATAAACCAGCATGCCTCCCCAAATCACTGGCTTCTTGTGACCCCAGCCCATAAAGCAGCATGCCTCTCCGAATCACTGGCTACTTATGACATACAGTTGAAGCTCTCCCCCTCAGTCAAATGCAGATGCAGTTTCCAGTGTTCTTGGCCAGTGTCTCCACCTCCACACCAGGGCATGATCTCTGTAAAGAGACTGTGACTTTTATAAACGTGACTGCTTCCACCAGAGAGATGAAGAGAGACTGGCTTCCATACTGCATCCTAAACTTGGCCAGAAACAGCAAAGCATAGGGGACTCTGCGGTCCCGCAGCAGCTTCTTGGTCTTGTCACATGTCTTGTGCACTGTTTGCATGCATGTAGATAATTTGGCCCCTGTAATTGAGAAGCTTCATAGTGGTGGGGTGGAGGGCCGCCTCCGGTCTGGGAGGAGGTTGCAGTGACTGATGGACCCTCTCGACTAGGAAATACAATAAAAGCCTTGGGTCATCCAGAATGAATCACAGCATGTCTTCAATTAATGACTCACTGGCTCTCTTTGGCGTGGTCTCAGATCAGATTCAAGGTCATCGCATTTGGCCTTAGCTACTGCCATGTCCTTATGCATGCTCTTGAGCAACACTTGAAGCCCTGCCAGGTTATCCTCCACTGAGCCAATTCTGCCCTCAACCTGGGTTATACCTCCAAATTAGCACAGATGGAATTTATATGGGCTGAAAGATCATCTAGAATTGATGGAAGAAAATCCCCTCTGCATTCCTTCAAGGATTGGAGCCAGGTCTTCTTGTAGCAGCTGTGAAGGTCCTGCCCCCTCCACTGCATCATCTCCAAGAGCTTTATTCCGTGGTTTCAGGCCGGCCTGGGAACTTGTATAGAGTCCATTGGGCCTTGATTTCTGCCGGCCTTTCTTGTCATTGTGTTGAGTCAAGTTATTGATGCTACATGTTTGATGGTGGTGGTTTTGTCAGTTCTGCACACCCGTATCTGGTAACAGCACAGGTTCCATTCACACATATCTGCAGTAAACTCAGAGGTGCTGGCTGTGCATGACACAGTCTTTCATTATTACCACCCCATCTGTCCAGACATTTTATTAACAGGGCCCAGAGGGAGATTGACCACTTAGTGTACAATCCGCTCACCTCAGTGCCACAGTAGAGTTGGCTGCATGTCTCAGATTTCAGATAATTCTGGGTGACCCTAGGGCCGTATGTCTTCTCCTGATCTGGCAATCACTCTGGTGTGCATCGGTCCTTCTCCCTCTGCTGCACACTGAGAGGTGACACGGTTATTGCTGTCAGCTGCCGTCCCTGCGACAGAGTTCTGTCAGAAGATGCGCCACGCAGCCGTGGCCTGCCTGTCCCCAGGATGCCAGCATGCCTCAGTAACAGTTGTTGTAGGTCTCCTGCAGTCTAACTCTAGTTTTATGTGACTGCTTTATTCCAGGAACACTTGGCTCAGGACTGCCATGCCATCACCAGTTTCCCGCCGAATGGCCACAGTACGTGTCAGTCCAACGCCTCAACAATCGCCACACTCCACGTCCACGACCTGGATCAAAACAGGATTTCCAGCAGATGATGTCCACGTGTACAGAAGGCTGTTTTCCTAACAAGGTATTTCAAATAGGGACGGGTATTGAGGATTTATAAAAGGATTACGATCAAGCTGCCAGAACTCTGAAGTCAAGCAGACATCTTGCAGGCTGATCAGCAGCTTGTCACATGTTTTCTTATAGATATTTTGTTCTGTTTGTTTTGTTTTGTCCCTGGTATATGTCCCTATTTTTTTAACCCTTGTAGACTGGCTCATGGATTGGAGGATATTACACTGTACCGGTACATTAAGGTTTCTCAGAGTAGTTTGTTATTTGTAGAGGTGTTAGGGCGAATTCTCAGAAATGTGCTACTTCCCTTCTACCTTAGGGACTCCCAGCTCTTTTGCCGGAATTTAGGACTTTTAATTTCTAACCTGGAGAGAGTGAGACCTTTTTCTCACCCTCTCATGTATTTTTATTGTGATTTGGACTATGTGTTTCTTTTGACTTTGGAATCTGACAAACTCCATAGGCATCATTTTACAGTGGCACAGGGAAGTCTCTCAATTTCCCAAAGGTTTAAATACCTTCTCTTGGATAACTACTGTTTCCAAGAGCAGTGAAGTAAAATTGACTTTACTTACATTTGTAACTTTCTAAACCCAGCACACACTATTTTACCATAGGGTTCTGGAGGGGTTACTTAGTAGCCCCTTTGTCTAGTTTCTCATGTAACATTTTTATGTTACCCTTTTTACAAGTAATGGCTCGTGGCAGTGGTTCACTTTTAACTATCATTGTGTGTTTTTACTATTGTCAAAATGGCCCCAGTCTTCTTTTTTGCCATTTCTTGTTGGAAATGTCCTTCTTGAGTTTCACTCTGCAAGCCAAACCAGGTTTGGTGTCTTTGTTAGTTTTGCCTTTGGCTGGATTCACGAGTGAAGCCTGCCTCCGGCTCCAGTATTTCTGGCAGGGGCAGGAAGTGAAGGAGGTGCCCGTAACCTTTGTGCTTAAGCCCCTTAGTTACAGGAATGCAAAGGTGATTGGACGGCTGGCTGTCATTGGACCCTGACCCTCCTGTAACACCGAAGATTCACACACAATCAAACCCAGTTTTAATATTGAATCAGCTGCAGAGAGAAGAGCCCCCGTGCCCATTTTTGATGCCAGGCACACTTCCGCCAGCTGACTATCATGTGGATCCAGAAAGGTCCTAAATTCAATATCTTTCGTTGAAAACAAGTAAAGATCTGGGATCTTTTTAATAATTGACAAAATGAATCCTCGATTCAAAAATCTCGGGTTTAGTATAGGCTTGTGGCAAGTCAACCATAGTTTTGGAACTGCATAGTTACCCAGATTTCCTGGGCTGGTCTTTAAATCTTTTCTTTTCTCCTCCGTCACAAGCACTTGAATGTCTTGTTGTGAGTCTTTAGTACCAGTATTTCCTGAAGTGTTTACTGGAAGTAAAGCAGAATATATATCAGGCTGACCTTGGAGGTTAGAGTCGGCTACTGGTGCAGTATCTGTTGAAGCCTTAATCATCTTTTAACAATTTGAGAAGATTGCCACTATTTTTAAACTAGACCCATGAAGGAGGCACTATTTTCTTTTTCTCCGATTTAAGTTTTGGAAGAAAAATAGGTTCTCATTTGATTGGTTTCACAACAGCCTTTGTTTGGGACACTGGGCCATTTTCTCTATCTTCTTGAACCAGATTAGTTTGGATTCCTATAGTAATTTTAGACACTATCAATCCTTCCTTCTCCAGGGATTGGCTGATGTTGTGTGATTTCCGTTTTTTGCTCCTTTTCTCTAATGAGCTACTCGAGTAATCCCGACTCCCGGTTTTACCCGGTTGTGGTGTGGCTGAGGGTAAAGATAAATTCTTAATGAAACCGTTAATGGCCGAACTCTCAGGTTTCTTTGCCTTCATGTTCTTTGTTTTCTTTACCTGTGATGGATTGGACTGAGGGCCTTGAGATGTCTTGGCCCCTTTCTTTCTCCTCAGCCTTTTCCTTCCCCGGTATGTTTGTTGTGATCCTTCTTTCCAAGTTTTTCCATTTTGTATTCTTGCTGATTATTATCTTCCGTCAAAGGTTCTTTTTGAGTAGGCGGTTGGGATGGTGGATTTAGATCTACTGCCTGAGCCAATCTATTCATCCAGAACTGATTGTGAAAGAGGGGTGTTGTCTGCTGTAGGGGATTCCGTTACTTCTATCATGGCTTTCTGACCTTTCCAATTTTGTTTACATTCGTCCCTCGCCTGGATGAGAGAGCGGATCATTACCTTGGTATCCTACCCTTCTGAAATTAGATCTTGCATTAGGACTTTTAAATCCGATATGTCAGTTTTCTGAAGTACCGTTCGTTCTGACAAAGACGTCAGTGTAGGAGAAATTGAGGTGTTTATTACATTGGAGAGGCCAACGACTGCAAACTCTAGTTGTTCGATGTCTTTAGTCATTTCAAGAAGTATACCTGTATGGGTCCGCACATCACCTTTTATGTTTTCAAAAACCTTCACTAAAGAGGTTAGCACAAAATTCAGCGCTGACACTAATTTCACTAATACAAGGCTCTTGACTTGAGGGATGTTGTGAGAAGGGGGCCACCTCTTTTGGCTTTATACACGGGGTGCTGATATCAGAGATTCTTGTCTAGTTGCCTCTGTTGAATTAAACAAAGCTGCTGGAAGAGAAACGCTATTTGAATGAAATGGGGAGGAGGCAATATCTTGATGGAAGTCCAAAGTAGGAACTAAGAACCTGCTGCATCCGATGGTGTCTTTATTTCGGTTTATAGTCATAATGTCGAAACAAAAATGTCGACAAACAAAAATGTCGAAAAAAAATGTCGAAAACAATAATGTCGACAGCCTATGCATATAATGGAGAAAGTCAATTTTCCGAAAAAAAAATGTCGAAAAAATTATCATTTAACATAGTCAATAACACGAAATAAATAAACATAACAAATACCGTTTATTATTGGGGGTTGCCCCCCCAACCCCCCAACCTCACCCTACATCACGAACCATCCCAACACCCCCTCCCCTCCCCCTCACCCGTGATCACCCACTCGTCTAACATACTCGAAAAAAGTAGGTTACGAAATGGTTAACACAATAGGTGACAATCCTGAGTAAAGAACCTTGTTTTGGTAGCAGGAAACCAGTAACGGCTGTGGAAAACCGTCATTACCTGACAGAACATCTTGTGAGAGCGTACTGCAGGCAATAGATTAGAATTCATTCATACTCAAAACAGGTAAGACAAACGAACATTAAAAGAAAATTAAATATATTATAAAACGCATAGTATGAAATAACACAAAAAATAATTTTATCTATCGTTTCAGGTTATACAATGGAAAACAAAGTGGAATTCATAAGCAGTCAAAAAGGCGGAAAGCAGTTAATTTTGAATGGTTATGTGTTCTATAAAGAACTTCAGAGAAAAGAACGGATTTACTGGCACTGCGCAGAATATACAAAAAATAAATGTCACGCACACGCAATAACATTCGGCTCAGAAGTACAAGGTAAACATGAACACAACCATATGCCTGATCAAACTAATATAACCATCAGGAAAACCTTGACAGAACTGAAAAGAAAAGCCATTGAACATCAGGGGGAAGCTAGCGGATCTGTGCTTAGAGAAGTTTGTGGCCAGTTACCGACCCATATAACAGCTCAGTTGCCGGCTGAAAAATTAATGCAGCGCACAATAAACCACACAAAACATGTGAATGAAAACCTGCCACCACCACCAATGTCATTTGAAGATATAACAATTCCAGATATTTTTAAGGTAACTGCCTGAGGGGAGAATTTTTACCATGGCACAATTGAGATGAACACTGAAAAAATATTAATATTCTCTACTGCAAATAACTTTGAGCATCTGAGTCGAAGTAAACAATGGCACAGTGACGCAACATTTAAAGTATGCCCTCAACCGTTTTATCAATTTTACACAGTACATGGGACCATAAATGATAAAATAATACCGCTAGTATACTTTTTAATGCCAAAAAAAACGGAGGAAACATACAAAATCGTGTACAGTAAAATTAAAGAAACAGCACCAGAATCGAAACCAGAAACAATAATCATGGATTACAAAACATCTCAGATCAAGGGATTTTCAACAGTGTACAAAGAGACTAAAGTAAAGGGATGTTTTTTTTCATTTTACACAGAGTGTTTGGCGAAAGATACAAAAATTTGGTTTGGGAACAAAATATACAGAGGACAGTTGCTTTCAATTTAACATTAAGAAACGTTTTGCTTTAGCTTTTGTACAAGAAAATCATGTCATTGCTTTTTACGAACATTTAATAGAAAGTGAATACTATAAGAATCATGAAGAGGACTGTACAAATTTACTGGACTACTTTGAGAACACCTGGATAGGACAATTAACGAGAAGTGGAAATAGACACAGGCCAAAATACCCAATAGAATTGTGGAATTGCTACCAGGCAACTTTGGAAAACACACCAAGAACGAATAACACATTAGAAGGCTGGCATAGCCGCTTAAATAAAAATTTCAACATACACCATCCGAATCTATGGCATTTTTTAAAGGATTTAAAATTAGAAGAACAGCACCAGGAATTACGTATTTCACAAACAATATCATTGGCTAACCAAGCACCAAAACGAAAAAAGTACAGAGATTATGACAGTAAATTGATGCAAATAGTACAAGATTTCAACATGGAAAACAAAGAAAACTACTTAGATTCACTGGGTTTTAACTTAAAATGTTGAAAAACACTTACAGTTGCTGGTCATCAGGATTCCACGGTGAAATAGGTGAAGACTCCAAGAAAAATCCATAAATCCTGGCGTAAAGCTACATACCATATGAATGATCCACGAAAAAGCCAACAAAAAAACCATATTCCAGTGGAAAAAATATCCACGCTCCACGGTGACTTGGTAAAAAAAAGAAAATAACAATCCAAGGAAAGAATCCATAAATCCAGATGTGAAATTGCAATCCTTATGTCTGTTCCAAGAAAAAAGCCAAGAAAAAACCATAATCCAGGAAAAAAAATGTATTAATCCATACGAAAAAGCACGCCGTTCGAAAAACAACCTGACTCCAAGAAGCATCCAAAGAAACCCAGTAAATCCAATGAAAAATGCAAGAAAATCCGGAGGAAAACCAGAAAAAATCCCAAAAATCAAAGACCGAAATAACGGAGACGCGACCGCGGGAGAACCATTTGGAGAATGAACTTTAAAAATGTCGCTTACGTTTACGTAGCAGGACGTACCGTGCGTAAGAAACAAAAACAAACTGTTGTTATTAGTTTACATACATTTTTAGGGCAATAGCACCATCTGATGGTCATTTAATATATTACAAGTTACAATGAAATTTAAACTCAAGATACAGTTATTTATTTATTTGGATGGTTAAATGCATTTAAAAGTTTATATTTAAAAACTATATTTAGATTTATAATATAATAAAAAAAGAAAAAAAGGATACATTACCTGTGATGAATGCTTCTTATTTTATATTTTACTAATATGTTATGTTAATAAAAAAAGAAAATACGGATACATTACCTGTGATGAATGCTTCTTATTTTGCTTATTTCGAAAAAATATTGAAAAAATGTCGACATTTTGTTTGTCGACATTATTTTTTTCGACATTTATTTTTCGAAATTTTGACTGTCGACATTTTTACTGTCGAAATTATGACTGCCCACCCTTTATTTCTCATGGCCGCTTGCTGTATAGCCTAGGATACTAGAGGAAGATCATTTAGACTTCTATTTCGACGCCGGGAAAAATATTGATTAATTTCCCCCTTAATGTTTGTAGCAGTTAACGTGTATTCTTTCTCTTCTAGAGCCAGGGCGTGGATTTGTGCCTGAGCATGGACTACCTGACCAGCCGGCACACTCTGTTGAAGTCTCTGGCTGTCTCCTTCAACTTGCGATGTCGTTCTACGAATAGGAGATTCTTCCCACTCCAAACCTCTGCCTTCACATGCTGCAGGGCCACCACTCCCAAAGGCCGGCTTTATTCAAGAAAAAACAAGAATCTGCATCTCCCTCTTGCTAAGCCAAACCTCACTGTAGACTTACAGAAACGTGATCAGTAATTGAAAGTTGAACACCGGAACTTTGGCTACAATGAGACGGAATGCAAGCGGGATCAAAAGGAGGTCCTCGCAGTCTCCTGCTCGCTAACCCGACACTAACAGCAAGCCTTCAACGAAATAATCAAAGTTTTGGTAACGCTGGGCAGGATCCAAAGATAGATGACAGATATCCAATAGCCGGTGGCTGGTTGTGGGCGGGATCAAAAGGAATAACCTTGCAGTCTCCCGCTCGCAAAGCCAAAACGATTGATGAATGAACAGGAACTTCTTATCCACAGTTTGTTGTTGCTGACATCTTCTATGTCCACAGCAATGGCCCGGTGAGAGACTCCCACCTTCCGCCTCAGTAGATCCCAGAAGGGGAGTTTCGGTCCACTCGACCCCCTCCTTTCAATGTAAGCCAAAGCTGGCCAAATTTACCTCAGGAGTTCCACACAGAGTAAACCACTGAGCATTAAAGAGCCTCCATCACCCTCCATCACGCCCATCCTCAATGAGCTGCAAGGGACACCCTTTTAAGCACACACTATGTTAAAGACAGCCTCCATCGCCCTCCATCACCCTCCATCATGCCCATCCTCAAGGAGCTGCAAGGGACACCCCTTAAGCACACACTATGTTAAAGAGCCTCCATCACCCTCCATCACCCTCCATCACGCGAATCCTCAAGGAGCTGCAAGGCACACCCCTTTCAGCACACACTATGTTGAAGAGCCTCCATCACCCTCCATCACCCTCCATCATGCCCATCGTCAAGGATCTGCAAGGGACACCCCTTTATGCACACACTATGTTAAAGAGCCTCCATCACCCACCATCACCCTCCATCACGCGCATCCTCAAGGAGCTGCAAGGAACACCCCTTTGAGCACACACTGTGTTAAAGAGCCTCCATCAGCCTCCATCACGCGTATCCTCAAGGAGCTGCAAGGCACGCCCCTTTAAGCACACACTGTGTTAAAGAACCTCCGTCACCATCCATCATCCTCCATCACCCTCCATCACGCCCATCCTCAAGGAGCTGCAAGGCACACCCCTTTATGCACACACTATGTTAAAGAGCTTCCATCAGCCTCCATCACGCGTATCCTCAAGGAGCTGCAAGGCACGCCCCTTTAAGCACACACTATGCTAAAGAGCCTCCATCACCCTCCATCACCTTCCATCACGCCCATCCTCAAGGATCTGCAAGGGACACCCCTTTAAGCACACACTATGTTAAAGAGCCTCCATCACCCTCCATCACCCTCCATCACCCTCCATCACGCCCATCCTCAAGGAGCTGCAAGGCACACCCCTTTATGCACACATTATGTTAAAGAGCCTCCATCACCCACCATCACCCTCCATCACGCGCATCCTCAAGGAGCTGCAAGGAACACCCCTTTAAGCACACACTGTGTTAAAGAGCCTCCATCAGCCTCCATCACCTTCCATCACGCCCATCCTCAAGGATCTGCAAGGGACACCCCTTTAAGCACACACTATGTTAAAGAGCCTCCATCACCCTCCATCACCCTCCATCACGCGCATCCTCAAGGAGCTGCAAGGAACACCCCTTTAAGCACACACTGTGTTAAAGAGCCTCCATCACCCTCCATCATGCCCATCCTCAAGGAGCTGCAAGGCACACCCCTTTATGCACACACTATGATAAAGAGCCTCCATCACCCACCATCACCCTCCATCACGCGCATCCTCAAGGAGCTGCAAGGAACACCCCTTTAAGCACACACTGTGTTAAAGAGCCTCCATCACCCTCCATCATGCCCATCCTCAAGGAGCTGCAAGGCACACCCCTTTATGCACACACTATGTTAAAGAGCCTCCATCACCCACCATCACCCTCCATCACGCGCATCCTCAAGGAGCTGCAAGGAACACCCCTTTAAGCTCACACTGTGTTAAAGAGCCTCCATCACCCTCCATCACCTTCCATCACGCCCATCCTCAAGGATCTGCAAGGGACACCCCTTTAAGCACACACTATGTTAAAGAGCCTCCATCACCCTCCATCACCCTCCATCACGCCCATCGTCAAGGATCTGCAAGGGACACCCCTTTAAGCACACACTATGTTAAAGACAGCATCCATCACCCTCCATCACGCCCATCCTCAAGGATCTGCAAGGGACACCCCTTAAGCACACACTATGTTAAAGAGCCTCCATCACCCTCCATCACCCTCCATCACGCCCATCCTCAAGGAGCTGCAAGGAACACCCCTTAAGCACACACTATGTTAAAGAGCCTCCATCACCCTCCATCACCCTCCATCACGCGCATCCTCAAGGAGCTGCAAGGAACACCCCTTTAAGCACACACTGTGTTAAAGAGCCTCCATCAGCCTCCATCACGCGAATCCTCAAGGAGCTGCAAGGCACACCCCTTTCAGCCCACACTATGTTAAAGAGCCTCCATCACCCTCCATCAACCTCCATCACGCCCATCCTCAAGGATCTGCAAGGGACACCCCTTTAAGCACACACTATGTTTAAGAGCCTCCATCGCCCTCCATCACCCTCCATCACGCCCATTCTCAAGGAGCTGCAAGGGACACCCTTTAAGCACACACTATGTTAAAGAGCCTCCATCACCCTCCATCACCCTCCATCACGCCCATCCTCAAGGAGCTCCAAGGCACACCCCTTTATGCACACACTGTGTTAAAGAGCCTCCATCAGCCTCCATCACGCGAATCCTCAAGGAGCTGCAAGGAACACCCCTTTAAGCACACACTGCGTTAAAGAGCCTCCATCACCCTCCATCATGTCCATCCTCAAGGAGCTGCAAGGCATACCCCTTTATGCACACACTATGTTAAAGAGCCTCCATCACCCACCATCACCCTCCATCACGCGCATCCTCAAGGAGCTGCAAGGAACACCCCTTTAAGCACACACTGTGTTAAAGAGCCTCCATCACCCTCCATCATGCCCATCCTCAAGGAGCTGCAAGGCACACCCCTTTATGCACACACTATGTTAAAGAGCCTCCATCACCCACCATCACCCTCCATCACGCGCATCCTCAAGGAGCTGCAAGGAACACCCCTTTAAGCACACACTGTGTTAAAGAGCCTCCATCACCCTTCATCACCCTCCATCACGCCCATCGTCAAGGATCTGCAAGGGACACCCCTTTAAGCACACACTATGTTAAAGACAGCCTCCATCACCCTCCATCACCCTCCATCACGCCCATCCTCAAGGATCTGCAAGGGACACCCCTTAAGCACACACTATGTTAAAGAGCCTCCATCACCCTCCATCACCCTCCATCACCCTCCATCACGCCCATCCTCAAGGATCTGCAAGGGACACCCCTTTAAGCACACACTATGTTAAAGAGCCTCCATCACCCTCCATCACCCTCCATCACGCGCATCCTCAAGGAGCTGCAAGGAACACCCCTTTAAGCACACACTGTGTTAAAGAGCCTCCATCACCCTCCATCATGCCCATCCTCAAGGAGCTGCAAGGCACACCCCTTTATGCACACACTATGATAAAGAGCCTCCATCACCCACCATCACCCTCCATCACGCGCATCCTCAAGGAGCTGCAAGGAACACCCCTTTAAGCACACACTGTGTTAAAGAGCCTCCATCACCCTCCATCATGCCCATCCTCAAGGAGCTGCAAGGCACACCCCTTTATGCACACACTATGTTAAAGAGCCTCCATCACCCACCATCACCCTCCATCACGCGCATCCTCAAGGAGCTGCAAGGAACACCCCTTTAAGCTCACACTGTGTTAAAGAGCCTCCATCACCCTCCATCACCTTCCATCACGCCCATCCTCAAGGATCTGCAAGGGACACCCCTTTAAGCACACACTATGTTAAAGAGCCTCCATCACCCTCCATCACCCTCCATCACGCCCATCGTCAAGGATCTGCAAGGGACACCCCTTTAAGCACACACTATGTTAAAGACAGCATCCATCACCCTCCATCACGCCCATCCTCAAGGATCTGCAAGGGACACCCCTTAAGCACACACTATGTTAAAGAGCCTCCATCACCCTCCATCACCCTCCATCACGCCCATCCTCAAGGAGCTGCAAGGAACACCCCTTAAGCACACACTATGTTAAAGAGCCTCCATCACCCTCCATCACCCTCCATCACGCGCATCCTCAAGGAGCTGCAAGGAACACCCCTTTAAGCACACACTGTGTTAAAGAGCCTCCATCAGCCTCCATCACGCGAATCCTCAAGGAGCTGCAAGGCACACCCCTTTCAGCCCACACTATGTTAAAGAGCCTCCATCACCCTCCATCAACCTCCATCACGCCCATCCTCAAGGATCTGCAAGGGACACCCCTTTAAGCACACACTATGTTTAAGAGCCTCCATCGCCCTCCATCACCCTCCATCACGCCCATTCTCAAGGAGCTGCAAGGGACACCCTTTAAGCACACACTATGTTAAAGAGCCTCCATCACCCTCCATCACCCTCCATCACGCCCATCCTCAAGGAGCTCCAAGGCACACCCCTTTATGCACACACTGTGTTAAAGAGCCTCCATCAGCCTCCATCACGCGAATCCTCAAGGAGCTGCAAGGAACACCCCTTTAAGCACACACTGCGTTAAAGAGCCTCCATCACCCTCCATCATGTCCATCCTCAAGGAGCTGCAAGGCATACCCCTTTATGCACACACTATGTTAAAGAGCCTCCATCACCCACCATCACCCTCCATCACGCGCATCCTCAAGGAGCTGCAAGGAACACCCCTTTAAGCACACACTGTGTTAAAGAGCCTCCATCACCCTCCATCATGCCCATCCTCAAGGAGCTGCAAGGCACACCCCTTTATGCACACACTATGTTAAAGAGCCTCCATCACCCACCATCACCCTCCATCACGCGCATCCTCAAGGAGCTGCAAGGAACACCCCTTTAAGCACACACTGTGTTAAAGAGCCTCCATCACCCTTCATCACCCTCCATCACGCCCATCGTCAAGGATCTGCAAGGGACACCCCTTTAAGCACACACTATGTTAAAGACAGCCTCCATCACCCTCCATCACCCTCCATCACGCCCATCCTCAAGGATCTGCAAGGGACACCCCTTAAGCACACACTATGTTAAAGAGCCTCCATCACCCTCCATCACCCTCCATCACCCTCCATCACGCCCATCCTCAAGGATCTGCAAGGGACACCCCTTTAAGCACACACTATGTTAAAGAGCCTCCATCACCCTCCATCACCCTCCATCACCCTCCATCACGCCCATCCTCAAGGAGCTGCAAGGCACACCCCTTTATGCACACACTATGTTAAAGAGCCTCCATCACCCACCATCACCCTCCATCACGCGCATCCTCAAGGAGCTGCAAGGAACACCCCTTTAAGCACACACTGTGTTAAAGAGCCTCCATCCCCCTCCATCATGCCCATCCTCAAGGAGCTGCAAGGCATACCCCTTTATGCACACACTATGATAAAGAGCCTCCATCACCCACCATCACCCTCCATCACGCGCATCCTCAAGGAGTTGCAAGGAACACCCCTTTAAGCACACACTGTGTTAAAGAGCCTCCATCACCCTCCATCATGCCCATCCTCAAGGAACTGCAAGGCACACCCCTTTATGCACACACTATGTTAAAGAGCCTCCATCACCCACCATCACCCTCCATCACGCGCATCCTCAAGGAGCTGCAAGGAACACCCCTTTAAGCTCACACTGTGTTAAAGAGCCTCCATCACCCTCCATCACATTCCATCACGCCCATCCTCAAGGATCTGCAAGGGACACCCCTTTAAGCACACACTATGTTAAAGAGCCTCCATCACCCTCCATCACCCTCCATCACGGCCATCGTCAAGGATCTGCAAGGGACACCCCTTTAAGCACACACTATGTTAAAGACAGCCTCCATCACCCTCCATCACGCCCATCCTCAAGGATCTGCAAGGGACACCCCTTAAGCACACACTATGTTAAAGAGCCTCCATCACCCTCCATCACCCTCCATCACGCCCATCCTCAAGGAGCTGCAAGGAACACCCCTTAAGCACACACTATGTTAAAGAGCCTCCATCACCCTCCATCACCCTCCATCACGCGCATCCTCAAGGAGCTGCAAGGAACACCCCTTTAAGCACACACTGTGTTAAAGAGCCTCCATCAGCCTCCATCACGCGAATCCTCAAGGAGCTGCAAGGCACACCCCTTTCAGCACACACTATGTTAAAGAGCCTACATCACCCTCCATCAACCTCCATCACGCCCATCCTCAAGGATCTGCAAGGGACACCCCTTTAAGCACACACTATGTTTAAGAGCCTCCATCGCCCTCCATCACCCTCCATCACGCCCATTCTCAAGGAGCTGCAAGGGACACCCCTTAAGCACACACTATGTTAAAGAGCCTCCATCACCCTCCATCACTCTCCATCACCCTCCATCACGCCCATCCTCAAGGAGCTCCAAGGCACACCCCTTTATGCACACACTGTGTTAAAGAGCGTCCATCAGCCTCCATCACGCGAATCCTCAAGGAGCTGCAAGGAACACCCCTTTAAGCACACACTGCGTTAAAGAGCCTCCATCACCCTCCATCATGTCCATCCTCAAGGAGCTGCAAGGCACACCCCTTTATGCACACACTATGTTAAAGAGCCTCCATCACCCACCATCACCCTCCATCACGCGCATCCTCAAGGAGCTGCAAGGAACACCCCTTTAAGCACACACTGTGTTAAAGAGCCTCCATCACCCTCCATCATGCCCATCCTCAAGGAGCTGCAAGGCACACCCCTTTATGCACACACTATGTTAAAGAGCCTCCATCACCCACCATCACCCTCCATCACGCGCATCCTCAAGGAGCTGCAAGGAACACCCCTTTAAGCACACACTGTGTTAAAGAGCCTCCATCACCCTCCATCACCTTCCATCACGCCCATCCTCAAGGATCTGCAAGGGACACCCCTTTAAGCACACACTATGTTAAAGAGCCTCCATCACCCTCCATCACCCTCCATCACGCCCATCGTCAAGGATCTGCAAGGGACACCCCTTTAAGCACACACTATGTTAAAGACAGCCTCCATCACCCTCCATCACCCTCCATCACGCCCATCCTCAAGGATCTGCAAGGGACACCCCTTAAGCACACACTATGTTAAAGAGCCTCCATCACCCTCCATCACCCTCCATCACCCTCCATCACGCCCATCCTCAAGGAGCTGCAAGGAACACCCCTTAAGCACACACTATGTTAAAGAGCCTCCATCACCCTCCATCACCCTCCATCACGCGCATCCTGAAGGATCTGCAAGGAACACCCCTTTAAGCACACACTGTGTTAAAGAGCCTCCATCAGCCTCCATCACGCGAATCCTCAAGGAGCTGCAAGGCACACCCCTTTCAGCACACACTATGTTAAAGTGCCTCCATCACCCTCCATCAACCTCCATCACGCCCATCCTCAAGGATCTGCAAGGGACCCCCCTTTAAGCACACACTATGTTAAAGAGCCTCCATCGCCCTCCATCACCCTCCATCACGCCCATTCTCAAGGAGCTGCAAGGGACACCCCTTAAGCACACACTATGTTAAAGAGCCTCCATCACCCTCCATCACCTTCCATCACGCCCATCCTCAAGGATCTGCAAGGGACACCCCTTTAAGCACACACTATGTTAAAGAGCCTCCATCACCCTCCATCACCCTCCATCACGCATATCCTCAAGGAGATGCAAGGAACACCCCTTTAAGCACACACTGTGTTAAAGAGCCTCCATCTCCCTCCATCATGCCCATCCTCAAGGAGCTGCAAGGACAACCCCTTTATGCACACACTATGTTAAAGAGCCTCCATCACCCACCATCACCCTCCATCACGCGCATCCTCAAGGAGCTGCAAGGAACACCCCTTTAAGCACACACTGTGTTAAAGAGCCTCCATCACCCTCCATCACCTTCCATCACGCCCATCCTCAAGGATCTGCAAGGGACACCCCTTTAAGCACACACTGTGTTAAAGAGCCTCCATCAGCCTCCATCACGCCCATTCTCAAGGAGCTGCAAGGGACACCCCTTAAGAACACACTATGTTAAAGAGCCTCCATCACCCTCCATCACCCTCCATCACCCTCCATCATGCCCATCCTCAAGGAGCTGCAAGGCACACCCCTTTATGCACACACTATGTTAAATTATCCTCCATCAGCCTCCATCACGCGTATCCTCAAGGAGCTGCAAGGCACGCCCCTTTAAGCACACACTATGTTAAAGAGCCTCCATCACCCTCCATCACCTTCCATCATGCCCATCCTCAAGGATCTGCAAGGGACACCCCTTTAAGCACACACTATGTTAAAGAGCCTCCATCACCCTCCATCACCCTCCATCACCCTCCATCACGCCCATCCTCAAGGAGCTGCAAGGCACACCCCTTTATGCACACACTATGTTAAAGAGCCTCCATCACCCACCATCACCCTCCATCCCGCGCATCCTCAAGGAGCTGCAAGGAACACCCCTTTAAGCACACACTGTGTTAAAGAGCCTCCATCAGCCTCCATCACCTTCCATCACGCCCATCCTCAAGGATTCTCAAGGGACACCCCTTTAAGCACACACTATGTTAAAGAGCCTCCATCACCCTCCATCACCCTCCATCACGCGCATCCTCAAGGAGCTGCAAGGAACACCCCTTTAAGCACACACTGTGTTAAAGAGCCTCCATCAGCCTCCATCACGCCCATTCTCAAGGAGCTGCAAGGGACACCCCTTAAGCACACACTATGTTAAAGAGCCTCCATCACCCTCCATCACCCTCCATCACGCCCATCCTCAAGGAGCTGCAAGGCACACCCCTTTATGCACACACTATGTTAAAGAGCCTCCATCAGCCTCCATCACGCGTATCCTCAAGGAGCTGCAAGGCACGCCCCTTTAAGCACACACTATGCTAAAGAGCCTCCATCACCCTCCATCACCTTCCATCACGCCCATCCTCAAGGATCTGCAAGGGACACCCCTTTAAGCACACACTATGTTAAAGAGCCTCCATCACCCTCCATTACCCTCCATCACCCTCCATCACGCCCATCCTCAAGGAGCTGCAAGGCACACCCCTTTATGCACACACTATGTTAAAGAGCCTCCATCACCCACCATCACCCTCCATCACGCGCATCCTCAAGGAGCTGCAAGGAACACCCCTTTAAGCACACACTGTGTTAAAGAGCCTCCATCAGCCTCCATCACCTTCCATCACGCCCATCCTCAAGGATCTGCAAGGGACACCCCTTTGAGCACACACTATGTTAAAGAGCCTCCATCACCCTCCATCACCCTCCATCACGCGCATCCTCAAGGAGCTGCAAGGAACACCCCTTTAAGCACACACTGTGTTAAAGAGCCTCCATCACCCTCCATCATGCCCATCCTCAAGGAGCTGCAAGGCACACCCCTTTATGCACACACTATGATAAAGAGCCTCCATCACCCACCATCACCCTCCATCACGCGCATCCTCAAGGAGCTGCAAGGAACACCCCTTTAAGCACACACTGTGTTAAAGAGCCTCCATCACCCTCCATCATGCCCATCCTCAAGGAGCTGCAAGGCACACCCCTTTATGCACACACTATGTTAAAGAGCGTCCATCACCCACCATCACCCTCCATCACGCGCATCCTCAAGGAGCTGCAAGGAACACCCCTTTAAGCTCACACTGTGTTAAAGAGCCTCCATCACCCTCCATCACCTTCCATCACGCCCATCCTCAAGGATCTGCAAGGGACACCCCTTTAAGCACACACTATGTTAAAGAGCCTCCATCACCCTCCATCACCCTCCATCACGCCCATCGTCAAGGATCTGCAAGGGACACCCCTTTAAGCACACACTATGTTAAAGACAGCCTCCATCACCCTCCATCACGCCCATCCTCAAGGATCTGCAAGGGACACCCCTTAAGCACACACTATGTTAAAGAGCCTCCATCACCCTCCATCACCCTCCATCACCCTCCATCACGCCCATCCTCAAGGAGCTGCAAGGAACACCCCTTAAGCACACACTATGTTAAAGAGCCTCCATCACCCTCCATCACCCTCCATCACGCGCATCCTCAAGGAGCTGCAAGGAACACCCCTTTAAGCACACACTGTGTTAAAGAGCCTCCATCAGCCTCCATCACGCGAATCATCAAGGAGCTGCAAGGCACACCACTTTCAGCACACACTATGTTAAAGAGCCTCCATCACCCTCCATCAACCTCCATCACGCCCATCCTCAAGGATCTGCAAGGGACACCCCTTTAAGCACACACTATGTTTAAGAGCCTCCATCGCCCTCCATCACCCTCCATCACGCCCATTCTCAAGGAGCTGCAAGGGACACCCCTTAAGCACACACTATGTTAAAGAGCCTCCATCACCCTCCATCACCCTCCATCACCCTCCATCACGCCCATCCTCAAGGAGCTCCAAGGCACACCCCTTTATGCACACACTGTGTTAAAGAGCCTCCATCAGCCTCCATCACGCGAATCCTCAAGGAGCTGCAAGGAACACCCCTTTAAGCACCCACTGCGTTAAAGAGCCTCCATCACCCTCCATCATGTCCATCCTCAAGGAGCTGCAAGGCACACCCCTTTATGCACACACTATGTTAAAGAGCCTCCATCACCCACCATCACCCTCCATCACGCGCATCCTAAAGGAGCTGCAAGGAACACCCCTTTAAGCACACACTATGTTAAAGAGCCTCCATCACCCTCCATCACCTTCCATCACGCCCATCCTCAAGGATCTGCAAGGGACACCCCTTTAAGCACACACTATGTTAAAGAGCCTCCATCACCCTCCATCACCCTCCATCACGCCCATCGTCAAGGATCTGCAAGGGACACCCCTTTAAGCACACACTATGTTAAAGACAGCCTCCATCACCCTCCATCACCCTCCATCACGCCCATCCTCAAGGATCTGCAAGAGACACCCCTTAAGCACACACTATGTTAAAGAGCCTCCATCACCCTCCATCACCCTCCATCACGCCCATCCTCAAGGATCTGCAAGGGACACCCCTTTAAGCACACACTATGTTAAAGAGGCTCCATCACCCTCCATCACCCTCCATCACCCTCCATCACGCCCATCCTCAAGGAGCTGCAAGGCACACCCCTTTATGCACACACTATGTTAAAGAGCCTCCATCACCCACCATCACCCTCCATCACGCGCATCCTCAAGGAGCTGCAAGGAACACCCCTTTAAGCACACACTGTGTTAAAGAGCCTCCATCAGCCTCCATCACCTTCCATCACGCCCATCCTCAAGGATCTGCAAGGGACACCCCTTTAAGCACACACTATGTTAAAGAGCCTCCATCACCCTCCATCACCATCCATCAAGCGCATCCTCAAGGAGCTGCAAGGAACACCCCTTTAAGCACACACTGTGTTAAAGAGACTCCATCCCCCTCCATCATGCCCATCCTCAAGGAGCTGCAAGGCACACCCCTTTATGCACACACTATGATAAAGAGCCTCCATCACCCACCATCACCCTCCATCACGCGCATCATCAAGGAGCTGTAAGGAACACCCCTTTAAGCACACACTGTGTTAAAGAGCCTCCATCACCCTCCATCATGCCCATCCTCAAGGAGCTGCAAGGCACACCCCTTTATGCACACACTATGTTAAAGAGCCTCCATCACCCACCATCACCCTCCATCACGCGCATCCTCAAGGAGCTGCAAGGAACACCCCTTTAAGCTCACACTGTGTTAAAGAGCCTCCATCACCCTCCATCACCTTCCATCACGCCCATCCTCAAGGATCTGCAAGGGACACCCCTTTAAGCACACACTATGTTAAAGAGCCTCCATCACCCTCCATCACCCTCCATCACACCCATCGTCAAGGATCTGCAAGGGACACCCCTTTAAGCACACACTATGTTAAAGACAGCCTCCATCACCCTCCATCACGCCCATCCTCAAGGATCTGTAAGGGACACCCCTTAAGCACACACTATGTTAAAGAGCCTCCATCACCCTCCATCACCCTCCATCACCCTCCATCACGCCCATCCTCAAGGAGCTGCAAGGAACACCCCTTAAGCACACACTATGTTAAAGAGCCTCCATCACCCTCCATCACCCTCCATCACGCGCATCCTCAAGGAGCTGCAAGGAACACCCCTTTAAACACACACTGTGTTAAAGAGCCTCCATCAGCCTCCATCACGCGAATCCTCAAGGAGCTGCAAGGCACACCACTTTCAGCACACACTATGTTAAAGAGCCTCCATCACCCTCCATCAACCTCCATCACGCCCATCCTCAAGGATCTGCAAGGGACACCCCTTTAAGCACACACTATGTTTAAGAGCCTCCATCGCCCTCCATCACCCTCCATCACGCCCATTCTCAAGGAGCTGCAAGGGACACCCCTTAAGCACACACTATGTTAAAGAGCCTCCATCACCCTCCATCACCCTCCATCACCCTCCATCACGCCCATCCTCAAGGAGCTCCAAGCACACCCCTTTATGCACACACTGTGTTAAAGAGCCTCCATCAGCCTCCATCACGCGAATCCTCAAGGAGCTGCAAGGAACACCCCTTTAAGCACACACTGCGTTAAAGAGCCTCCATCACCCTCCATCATGTCCATCCTCAAGGAGCTGCAAGGCACACCCCTTTATGCACACACTATGTTAAAGAGCCTCCATCACCCACCATCACCCTCCATCACGCGCATCCTCAAGGAGCTGCAAGGAACACCCCTTTAAGCACACACTGTGTTAAAGAGCCTCCATCACCCTCCATCATGCCCATCCTCAAGGAGCTGCAAGGCACACCCCTTTATGCACACACTATGTTAAAGAGCCTCCATCACCCACCATCACCCTCCATCACGCGCATCCTCAAGGAGCTGCAAGGAACACCCCTTTAAGCACACACTGTGTTAAAGAGCCTCCATCACCCTCCATCACCTTCCATCACGCCCATCCTCAAGGATCTGCAAGGGACACCCCTTTAAGCACACACTATGTTAAAGAGCCTCCATCACCCTCCATCACCCTCCATCACGCCCATCGTCAAGGATCTGCAAGGGACACCTCTTTAAGCACACACTATGTTAAAGACAGCCTCCATCACCCTCCATCACCCTCCATCACGCCCATCCTCAAGGATCTGCAAGGGACACCCCTTAAGCACACACTATGTTAAAGAGCCTCCATCACCCTCCATCACCCTCCATCACGCCCATCCTCAAGGAGCTGCAAGGAACACCCCTTAAGCACACACTATGTTAAAGAGCCTCCATCACCCTCCATCACCCTCCAATACTCGCATCCTCAAGGAGCTGCAAGGAACACCCCTTTAAGCACACACTGTGTTAAAGAGCCTCCATCAGCCTCCATCACGCCCATCCTCAAGGATCTGCAAGGGACACCCCTTTAAGCACACACTATGTTAAAGAGCCTCCATCACCCTCCATCACCATCCATCAAGCGCATCCTCAAGGAGCTGCAAGGAACACCCCTTTAAGCACACACTGTGTTAAAGAGACTCCATCCCCCTCCATCATGCCCATCCTCAAGGAGCTGCAAGGCACACCCCTTTATGCACACACTATGATAAAGAGCCTCCATCACCCACCATCACCCTCCATCACGCGCATCATCAAGGAGCTGTAAGGAACACCCCTTTAAGCACACACTGTGTTAAAGAGCCTCCATCACCCTCCATCATGCCCATCCTCAAGGAGCTGCAAGGCACACCCCTTTATGCACACACTATGTTAAAGAGCCTCCATCACCCACCATCACCCTCCATCACGCGCATCCTCAAGGAGCTGCAAGGAACACCCCTTTAAGCTCACACTGTGTTAAAGAGCCTCCATCACCCTCCATCACCTTCCATCACGCCCATCCTCAAGGATCTGCAAGCGACACCCCTTTAAGCACACACTATGTTAAAGAGCCTCCATCACCCTCCATCACCCTCCATCACACCCATCGTCAAGGATCTGCAAGGGACACCCCTTTAAGCACACACTATGTTAAAGACAGCCTCCATCACCCTCCATCACGCCCATCCTCAAGGATCTGCAAGGGACACCCCTTAAGCACACACTATGTTAAAGAGCCTCCATCACCCTCCATCACCCTCCATCACCCTCCATCACGCCCATCCTCAAGGAGCTGCAAGGAACACCCCTTAAGCACACACTATGTTAAAGAGCCTCCATCACCCTCCATCACCCTCCATCACACGCATCCTCAAGGAGCTGCAAGGAACACCCCTTTAAGCACACACTGTGTTAAAGAGCCTCCATCAGCCTCCATCACGCGAATCCTCAAGGAGCTGCAAGGCACACCCCTTTCAGCACACACTATGTTAAAGAGCCTCCATCACCCTCCATCAACCTCCATCACGCCCATCCTCAAGGATCTGCAAGGGACACCCCTTTAAGCACACACTATGTTTAAGAGCCTCCATCGCCCTCCATCACCCTCCATCACGCCCATTCTCAAGGAGCTGCAAGGGACACCCCTTAAGCACACACTATGTTAAAGAGCCTCCATCACCCTCCATCACCCTCCATCACCCTCCATCACGCCCATCCTCAAGGAGCTCCAAGCACACCCCTTTATGCACACACTGTGTTAAAGAGCCTCCATCAGCCTCCATCACGCGAATCCTCAAGGAGCTGCAAGGAACACCCCTTTAAGCACACACTGCGTTAAAGAGCCTCCATCACCCTCCATCATGTCCATCCTCAAGGAGCTGCAAGGCACACCCCTTTATGCACACACTATGTTAAAGAGCCTCCATCACCCACCATCACCCTCCATCACGCGCATCCTCAAGGAGCTGCAAGGAACACCCCTTTAAGCACACACTGTGTTAAAGAGCCTCCATCACCCTCCATCATGCCCATCCTCAAGGAGCTGCAAGGCACACCCCTTTATGCACACACTATGTTAAAGAGCCTCCATCACCCACCATCACCCTCCATCACGCGCATCCTCAAGGAGCTGCAAGGAACACCCCTTTAAGCACACACTGTGTTAAAGAGCCTCCATCACCCTCCATCACCTTCCATCACGCCCATCCTCAAGGATCTGCAAGGGACACCCCTTTAAGCACACACTATGTTAAAGAGCCTCCATCACCCTCCATCACCCTCCATCACGCCCATCGTCAAGGATCTGCAAGGGACACCTCTTTAAGCACACACTATGTTAAAGACAGCCTCCATCACCCTCCATCACCCTCCATCACGCCCATCCTCAAGGATCTGCAAGGGACACCCCTTAAGCACACACTATGTTAAAGAGCCTCCATCACCCTCCATCACCCTCCATCACCCTCCATCACGCCCATCCTCAAGGAGCTGCAAGGAACACCCCTTAAGCACACACTATGTTAAAGAGCCTCCATCACCCTCCATCACCCTCCAATACTCGCATCCTCAAGGAGCTGCAAGGAACACCCCTTTAAGCACACACTGTGTTAAAGAGCCTCCATCAGCCTCCATCACGCGAATCCTCAAGGAGCTGCAAGGCACACCCCTTTCAGCACACACTATGTTAAAGAGCCTCCATCACCCTCCATCAACCTCCATCACGCCCATCCTCAAGGATCTGCAAGGGACACCCCTTTAAGCACACACTATGTTAAAGAGCCTCCATCACCCTCCATCACCCTCCATCACGCCCATTCTCAAGGAGCTGCAAGGGACACCCCTTAAGCACACACTATGTTAAAGAGCCTCCATCACCCTCCATCACCTTCCATCACGCCCATCCTCAAGGATCTGCAAGGGACACCCCTTTATGCACACACTATGTTAAAGAGCCTCCATCACCCACCATCACCCTCCATCACGCGCATCCTCAAGGAGCTGCAATGAACACCCCTTTAAGCACACACTGTGTTAAAGAGCCTCCATCACCCTCCATCACCTTCTATCATGCCCATCCTCAAGGATCTGCAAGGGACACCCCTTTAAGCACACACTGTGTTAAAGAGCCTCCATCAGCCTCCATCACGCCCATTCTCAAGGAGCTGCAAGGGACACCCCTTAAGCACACACTATGTTAAAGAGCCTCCATCACCCTCCATCACCCTCCATCACCCTCCATCATGCCCATCCTCAAGGAGCTGCAAGGCACACCCCTTTATGCACACACTATGTTAAAGAGCCTCCATCAGCCTCCATCACGCGTATCCTCAAGGAGCTGCAAGGCACGCCCCTTTAAGCACACACTATGTTAAAGAGCCTCCGTCACCCTCCATCACCTTCCATCACGCCCATCCTCAAGGATCTGCAAGGGACACCCCTTTAAGCACACACTATGTTAAAGAGCCTCCATCACCCTCCATCACCCTCCATCACCCTCCATCACGCCCATCCTCAAGGAGCTGCAAGGCACACCCCTTTATGCACACACTATGTTAAAGAGCCTCCATCACCCACCATCACCCTCCATCACGCGCATCCTCAAGGAGCTGCAAGGAACACCCCTTTAAGCACACACTGTGTTAAAGAGCCTCCATCACCCTCCATCATGCCCATCCTCAAGGAGCTGCAAGGCACACCCCTTTATGCACACACTATGTTAAAGAGCCTCCATCACCCACCATCACGCTCCATCACGCGCATCCTCAAGGAGCTGCAAGGAACACCCCTTTAAGCACACACTGTGTTAAAGAGCCTCCATCACCCTCCATCACCTTCCATCACGCCCATCCTCAAGGATCTGCAAGGGACACCCCTTTAAGCACACACTATGTTAAAGAGCCTCCATCACCCTCCATCACCCTCCATCACGCCCATCGTCAAGGATCTGCAAGGATCACCTCTTTAAGCACACACTATGTTAAAGACAGCCTCCATCACCCTCCATCACCCTCCATCACGCCCATCCTCAAGGATCTGCAAGGGAAACCCCTTAAGCACACACTATGTTAAAGAGCCTCCATCACCCTCCATCACCCTCCATCACCCTCCATCACGCCCATCCTCAAGGAGCTGCAAGGAACACCCCTTAAGCACACACTATGTTAAAGAGCCTCCATCACCCTCCATCACCCTCCAATACTCGCATCCTCAAGGAGCTGCAAGGAACACCCCTTTAAGCACACACTGGCCCTCATTACGACCCTGGCGGATTTTTTCCGCCATCGACGGACTTTCCGGCCATGGCGCAAAGTCCCTTTACGCCATGGCGGATGGCGGACTTACCGCCCCATTCCGAGGTCGGCGGGGCGGTAAGTCCCCATTGACCCATTTACCCTTCCCCATTCCCATTTCGGCCCCATAGGGCTCAATGGGAGTGGGGAAGGAGTTAATTACGCCACCGTAAAATACGGTGGCGTAATTAACACCAAGGTCCCAGAGCGCCATGGATTTTTCCGCCCGCAAAAAGCGGGCGGAAAAATGACCATGGCGCTCCAGGAACTCGTAGTTGGCGGTAAGGGGTCCGCGCAGCTAACGCTGGCGCAGACCCCTTAGCGCCAGGGTCGTAATGAGGCCCACTGTGTTAAAGAGCCTCCATGGCCTCCATCACGCGAATCCTCAAGGAGCTGCAAGGCACACCCCTTTATGCACACACTATGGTAAAGAGCCTCCATCACCCTCCATCAACCTCCATCACGCCCATCCTCAAGGATCTGCAAGGGACACCCCTTTAAGCACACACTATGTTAAAGAGCCTCCATCGCCCTCCATCACCCTCCATCACGCCCATTCTCAAGGAGCTGCAAGGGACACCCCTTAAGCACACACTATGTTAAAGAGCCTCCATCACCCTCCATCACCTTCCATCATGCCCATCCTCAAGGATCTGCAAGGGACACCCCTTTAAGCACACACTATGTTAAAGAGCCTCCATCACCCTCCATCACCTCCATCACGCATATCCTCAAGGAGCTGCAAGGAACACCCCTTTAAGCACACACTGTGTTAAAGAGCCTCCATCACCCTCCATCATGCCCATCCTCAAGGAGCTGCAAGGCACACCCCTTTATGCACACACTATGTTAAAGAGCCTCCATCACCCACCATCACCCTCCATCACGCGCATCCTCAAGGAACTGCAAGGAACACCCCTTTAAGCACACACTGTGTTAAAGAGCCTCCATCACCCTCCATCACCTTCCATCACGCCCATCCTCAAGGATCTGCAAGGGACACCCCTTTAAGCACACACTGTGTTAAAGAGCCTCCATCAGCCTCCATCACGCCCATTCTCAAGGAGCTGCAAGGGACACCCCTTAAGCACACACTATGTTAAAGAGCCTCCATCACCCTCCATCACCCTCCATCACCCTCCATCATGCCCATCCTCAAGGAGCTGCAAGGCACACCCCTTTATGCACACACTATGTTAAAGAGCCTCTATCAGCCTCCATCACGCGTATCCTCAAGGAGCTGCAAGGCACGCCCCTTTAAGCACACACTATGTTAAAGAGCCTCCATCACCCTCCATCACCTTCCATCACGCCCATCCTCAAGGATCTGCAAGGGACACCCCTTTAAGCACACACTATGTTAAAGAGCCTCCATCACCCACCATCACCCGCCATCACGCGCATCCTCAAGGAGCTGCAAGGAACACCCCTTTAAGCACACACTGTGTTAAAGAGCCTCCATCAGCCTCCATCACCTTCCATCACGCCCATCCTCAAGGATTCTCAAGGGACACCCCTTTAAGCTCACACTGTGTTAAAGAGCCTCCATCACCCTCCATCACCCTCCATCACGCGCATCCTCAAGGAGTTGCAAGGAACACCCCTTTATGCACACACTGTGTTAAAGAGCCTCCATCACCCTCCATCATGCCCATCCTCAAGGAGCTGCAAGGCACACCCCTTTATGCACACACTATGTTAAAGAGCCTCCATCACCCACCATCACCCTCCATCACGCGCATCCTCAAGGAGCTGCAAGGAACACCCCTTTAAGCTCACACTGTGTTAAAGAGCCTCCATCACCCTCCATCACCCTCCATCACGCCCATCGTCAAGGATCTGCAAGGGACACCCCTTTAAGCACACACTATGTTAAAGACAGCCTCCATCACCCTCCATCACCCTCCATCACGCCCATCCTCAAGGATCTGCAAGGGACACCCCTTAAGCACACACTATGTTAAAGAGCCTCCATCACCCTCCATCACCCTCCATCACCCTCCATCATGCCCATCCTCAAGGAGCTGCAAGGAACACCCCTTAAGCACACACTATGTTAAAGAACCTCCATCACCCTCCATCACGCGCATCCTCAAGGAGCTGCAAGGAACACCCCTTTAAGCACACACTATGTTAAAGAGCCTCCATCACCCTCCATCAACCTCCATCACGCCCATCCTCAAGGATCTGCAAGGGACACCCCTTTAAGCACACACTATGTTAAAGAGCCTCCATCGCCCTCCATCACCCTCCATCAAGCCCATTCTCAAGGAGCTGCAAGGGACACCCCTTAAGCACACACTATGTTAAAGAGCCTCCATCACCCTCCATCACCCTCCATCACCCTCCATCACGCCCATCCTCAAGGAGCTCCAAGGCACACCCCTTTATGCACACACTGTGTTAAAGAGCCTCCATCAGCCTCCATCACGCGAATCCTTAAGGAGCTGAAAGGAACACCCCTTTAAGCACACACTGTGTTAAAGAGCCTCCATCACCCTCCATCATGTCCATCCTCAAGGAGCTGCAAGGCACACCCCTTTATGCACACACTATGTTAAAGAGCCTCCATCACTGTCATGACCGCAGCCTCCAAGGAGTCAGATTTAGCCCAACTGCCTCGGAAGCTGGGTCACAACTTCATTTTCAGGCACCCATCGGCTCCCATAGGGGCCTTATGGACCTTGTCCTGGCGCCAGTGGCGCCAGGCTCATAAGGGGACCCAGTCCCGGCACAGGACGTGCCGGGCTCATGATGTAAGGAATGGTGCTTGGGTGGACCTACCGGCTGCAGACCATGCTGCTCACTCACCTGCAGGATGAAATCCTCATCCATCCATGGCTGGAACTACTTTACCTTCTGGGTGTGGCCAGCACCACTCCCTGGGACTGGAACTATTCTGGAAGCTGGGACTTCTTACCTGGGCGAGGCTGCTGTGGAAGGAGATTCCTAAGCACTCCAGTAGGACTATTTAAACCACGCCCGATCAGAGCAACGTGCTTCGCGTTATTCTGCAATAGCAGCAAGACGCTCACCGTGTCAGCTCCAGAGAATCTTCAACTTCTGCATCTAGGGAAGAGAAATCCGTAATCTTACCTTCTGAAATACCATCTTCGTCTTCTGCAGCATCTGAGAAGGGAAAAAAACACCAGGTTTGCACGAAAAGAACACCAGGTTTGCACGAGATAAAAAACCAGCGCAGCTCTTACCCAATCCATCAGTGCATCTCAAGCCACGGGCTGCAGCTTTCCTTTTTTCGGCACCCTGTGGAAGCAAGGACATTGGTTAGTAACCATCTTGAAACTTTCCCTACCTGCGCTGCATTCTTCTCGCCTCCGCCGACGCTGCTACTCGCATCTGCAAAACAAAAGGACATCATTAAGAAATACAAACTCCATCCATACGCACGTGTTTTGGGCAGCTCTCATCTATCTCAATCCTCGGCGCATTCCTCGACATCTATTTTTTCCATCCAGCTGCTTCTGCAACCTGAAAAAGGAAAAGAGACATTAAGAAGTGCTTTAAACTTCGAATTGACATTTTCTACTTACTTGCCTGCAATACCTTCGCCATTCCATCGCTCTCCAGACCTCCATATTCAAGCAACCGCCGTTCGTGCTGCTAACGACGGCCTAGCTTCAAATCTTCATCCTCTGCAACCAAGAGGCTGGGCAATTAACCAGTGAAGTAACTGGCTTTGGCGCCCCTGCACAGACGCAGGATGGAGAGCTCCGCTTTCACCTATATAAGGTGAGCACGTTTAGCCTATGAACTACTTGGGGAGTACCAGGAAGGGGAGTCAGCTTGCCCAGTCAGGCTTATATATCCTATTAACCCCTTGCTCTCCTAATTGCAGACACCTCACCCTTCAGATCAAGATCTCAGTGAGGAGAGGGCCTTTCCAGGGTGGCATTCGAGGCCTGCGCGTGACCCTAGAAGACTCCGAGAACCCCCAGCCCAGACCTGCGCCTCCGAGGGATTCAGGTGAGCGTTACAGAACGCGAAGACTGCCGCAATATTCCCACCCAGGCGCAATGGAAACCTCGGACACAGATCAACTGGCTCAATTGCTTGGGGAACTAAGGGCAGAAGTACACGCATCTCGCCAGGAAACAAATGCTTTACGAAGGGAGTTGATCCTTGCCAAGGAACGGACTGATGATCTGGCCAGACAGTTGCTACAGGCTCAAGCGGGACAGACGCCACTGCCTCCCTATGGAGGGGGCGGCCCTCCTACCACCTCAAGTAATCCGGTGCAAATTAATCTGCCAGGGAATGTGCCTTTGGCCCCGCCCGAACGTTTTTCCGGTGAACCAAAGCGATATGCAGTATTCATCAATCAATGCCGCTTGCACTTTCTGTGTAGACCCGCCGCATTCCCAACGGACCAAGCCAAGGTAGCGTTTGTACTTTCCTATTTTAGCGGTAGTGCTGCAGACTGGTCCATTCCTCTCGTGACACAGGATGACCCGCTCCTCTATAACTTTCAAGACTTTCAGACCAGTATGGAAAAGTTGTTCGCAAGACATTCGCAGGGGCAGGCCTTGGACAATGAACTCCTGGGTGTGCAGTCATAATGTCGACATCAATAATGTCGACAGTCAAAATGTCGACAAATTAATGTCGAAAAACAATAATGTCGACAAACAAAAATGTCGACATTTTTCGATATTTTTTCGAAATTTAATTTAGTGTATGCATAAATAAATAAATAAATATATATATGATGTGTTGAGTATGAGGGGTGGTTGGGGGGGTGTGGGGGGGGTGGCAGGGGGGTGTTGGGTGAGGGGGGGTTGGGGGGGACCCCCCATAGTAAATACAATTTTTATTTATTTAATTATTGAATAAATAAATAAATAAATAAATAAATAAATAATTGGTATGTGTTGAGTATGAGGGGTGAAAGGGTGGTTGGGGGGTGTGGGGGGGGTGGCAGGGGGGTGTTGGGTGAGGGGGGGTTGGGGGGGGACCCCCCCATAGTAAATGATCCTTTTTTAGGTTATTTATTTATTGAATAAATAAATAAATAAATAAATAATTGGTATGTGTTGAGTATGAGGGGTGAAAGGGTGGTTGGGGGTGTGGGGGGGGGGTGGCAGGGGGGTGTTGATAGTTTTAAGGGTTTATAGTCATAATGTCAAAAAAAAAAATGTCGACATTTTTTTTTCGAAAAAATGACTTTTTACATTATAAGTATAGGATGTCGACATTATTATTTTCGAAATTTTTTTTTTCGACATTTTTGTCTGTCGACATTTTTTTTCGACATTATGACTATAAACCGAACTCCTGTCACTCAGACAAGGTAATCAGGATCTCCTGGCTTACATAGCGTCCTTTAATAGACTGGTGGTTGAGACCAGGTGGCCTGAAGATAAGAGAATCACGCTCTTCTACAGAGGTCTACGTGGGGAACTTAAAGACGTTTTAGCTCAGGTGGTGAATCCGCCACAAGACTGTTCAGATTATATCGACCTAGTGGTCCAATTAGATCATCGGCTACAGAACAGGAAGACCGATCGATCCAGATTCGAAACCCGGGTACTTTCAAGACCTCAGAGCTCGGCTAAAGGGAATGACTCCGTGGAACCAATGCAAATAGGAGTAGTAAAAGGACCATTAACCCAGAAAGAACGGGAAAGAAGAAGGCAATTACAGCTGTGCCTATACTGTGGGAATTCTGGACATTTCCTTCGTGATTGCTCAGTGAAACCGGTCAAGAAGACCGTAGGAGCTTCTGATAAAACTGCTGAGAAACTGGAATCGGGAAACGACCTCGCCCGACAAGCGTAGAGGTCCGCTTGCCGAGCGTTAGAACCAGTTCCTTGACCTCGCATTTGGTAATGCCCATGGTCCTCATATGTCCCAATAGACCAGATCGCATGCATGCTATCAAAGTATACATCGATAGCGGAGCAATCGGTAATTATGTGGACCACGACTTGGCTACCAGGATGGATCTTCCCCTACGTCCCAAGATGGTAAAGGACGTAATCACTACAGTGGATGGTACTGAAATAGCTTCCGGACCAGTTTCTCATACCACCATGGAGGTAACGTTGTTATGTCAAGGCGGACATCGGGAGAAGATCGTGTTTGATGTAATCAAGGCCCCGCAGTTTCAGGTGATTCTGGGAATGCCTTGGTTGGAAAAACACAATCCTCAGATAAACTGGCGAGCCAAGGTGATTCGGTTTCCAGAATGCGCTTCCACCTGTTATCCTCAGCCCGAAATCAAGCTAGCAGCCATCACTTCCGAGGACCCCTGATTACCTCTAGAATACCAAGAGTTCAGCGACGTCTTTCAGAAAGATCAAGCCAACACCCTGCCTCCACATCGGTCATACGACTGCCAGATAGACCTGATACCTGGGTCCACCCCTCCGTGCAGTAGAATATATGCCCTCACTGAACCAGAAAACCTCCATCTCAGGCAATACTTGGACCAGTACTTGGCTAACGGATTCATCCGCCCCTCGAAATCCCCGGCTTCCTCAGCTTTGTTCTTCGTCCCGAAAAAGGAAGGTGACCTAAGAACGTGTATCGATTATCGCGCCCTGAACCTGATTATAGTCAAAAACCGATACCCGTTGCCCTTGATTCCTGAATTATTGGACCAGGTAAAAGGCGCCTGCATATACACAAAGTTAGACCTCAGACGAGCTTACCATTTGGTACGCATTAAGGAGGGCGACGAATGGAAGACGGCCTTTCGCACTAAATATGGATTATTTGAGTATCAAGTAATGCCCTTCGGACTATGTAACGCACCGGCCGCTTTCCAGTTTTTCATGAATGATGTCCTCAGAGAACTTATTGATGTGTGCGTAGTCGTTTATATTGACGCCATCCTGGTATACTCAGCCCCAGAATCTGATCATCGTAGACACGTCACAGCGGTTTTACAGAGACTTACAGAGACTTCGCCAACACCGCTTGTTTGCTAAACTGGAGAAGTGCACCTTTCACGCAAAGGAAGTGGAATTTTTAGGGTTCATCTTATCACCCAACGGAGTTCACATGGACTCAAGAAAAGTGGATGCTATCACCAAATGGCCTTCCCCAACTTCCGTGAAAGGTGTGCAGAGCATGCTGGGCTTCGCTAATTTTTACCGAAGGTTCATTCCTGAATTCTCTCGGGTAGTCCAACCTATCACGGCTCTTCTGAAAAAGAATAAAAAATTCGAGTGGACTCCAGAAGCCGAACAAGCCTTCCGAGAATTAAAAGCTAAATTTATCTCTGCTCCAGTCTTAAGGCATCCCCGTCCAGAACTTCCCTACATCGTCGAGACAGATGCTTCCAGTCTTGCAATGGGGGCGGTGCTGTCACAAAGAGACCCCGAAACGCACCAGTTACACCCTGTAGCCCTTTGGTCTCGCAAATTTTCGGCTCCTGAAATCAACTACACAATTACGGACAAAGAACTCTTGGCAATTAAGTCCGCCTTTAAGGCCTGGCGGCATTATCTTTTGGGAGCCCGGCACACAGTAACTGTAATCACGGATCACCGTAACCTCCAGTACCTGAAGTCAGCTAAAGCTCAATCTTCGAGGCAACTACGCTGGGCTTTATTCTTCGCAGAATTCGATTTTGTAATCACATTTCGACCAGGCGTTAGGAACGGAAAAGCAGACGCCCTTTCCCGGATAGGGGTAGACGAACTTACAGCTAATCCGGAGCCGGTGCCAATAATTCCTGAACAAAAGATACTAGGAGTAATCAACACATCATCCCTCGAAGAGATTAAAGCAAGGGTCAATCAACTCATAACTCCCGAAGATTCATCGAATTGGCAATTGAAAGGAAAGGATTTTACAATAGATCAGAACCTACTGTATTTCCAAGGAAGACTATTCTTACCCTGCGCTGACTTACAAAAACAGGTCATCACCTGCTACCATGATTCTCTAATGGAAGGACATCCTGGAGTTGCCAAAACCTCAGAGAAAATTAAAAGGCATTTTTGGTGGCCATCTTGGAGGAAAGATGTTAAGGAGTTTGTGGCTTCTTGTGGTATCTGCGCACAAAACAAGAGTCAGAAGGAAAAACCAGCAGGATTATTACGTCCAATAGACATTCCACCAGGCCCTTGGCACACGCTCTCGATGGATTTTATCACAGATTTACCCCCTTGCTCCGGATACAACACAATTCTAGTGATCGTGGACCTTTTTTCAAAGATGGCTCATTTTATCCCATTGAAGGGTTTACCTACAGCTTCCATTCTAGCCCGAGAATTTCTTGAAAACATTGTCCGGTTGCACGGTTTCCCTTCAGTACTAATCTCTGACCGAGGGAGCCAATTCATTTCCCATTTTTGGCGGAGTTGTTGTCGTTTAGCACAGATTGATGTACGACTTTCCACCAGCCATCATCCTCAAACCGATGGGCAGACTGAGAGAACTAACCAAACTCTAGAACAATTTCTGCGCTGCATGTTGCATCAATCCGAGGGTACTTGGAAGGATGTCCTTTGGATTGCTGAATACGCTTACAATAATTCAATCCATTCTGGGACAGGAAAAACCCCTTTTTTCCTTCTGTATGGAAGTCATCCTCGAACCTCAAATCTGGACCCACCTCAAGCTCTCGGAACACCTGCTGTTGACCATCTGCATTCGACGATAACTCAAGCATTTAAAGAAGCCACAGCTCATCTTCAACGAGCTAAAGATTCATACAAAAAAGGAGCAGACCAACATCGAAAAGAGGCTCCTCAATATCAAAAAGGAGATCAAGTCTGGCTGTCCACTAAACATTTATCTTTAAAAGGGCCACGCACCTTCAACCCAAGATATTTAGGACCCTACTCGATCATGGCCGTGATTAACCCAGTGGCTGTCAAACTAGAATTACCTACTCGAATGAAGATACATCCTGTCTTCCATGTTTCTCTCCTGAAACCTGTGCAACCCGGAACCCGTTTGACTAAACCTCCTGGGCCAATCCAAGTTGACGGAGAACCCGAATTTGAAATTCGAGACATCTTGGACTCCAAAATTTCCAAATCAAGACTATACTACCTGACTGATTGGAAGGGATATGGACCCCAGGAGAGATCTTGGGAACCCTCAGAATATGTACATGCACCTCGTTTAGTCCGAAAATTTCATCGGGCTTTTCCCAACAAGCCAAAACCGCCGGAAAAGACAAGCTTGGGAGGGGCCTTGAGGGGGGGTACTGTCATGACCGCAGCCTCCAAGGAGTCAGATTTAGCCCAACTGCCTCGGAAGCTGGGTCACAACTTCATTTTCAGGCACCCATCGGCTCCCATAGGGGCCTTATGGACCTTGTCCTGGCGCCAGTGGCGCCAGGCTCATAAGGGGACCCAGTCTCGGCACAGGACGTGCCGGGCTCATGATGTAAGGAATGGTGCTTGGGTGGACCTACCGGCTGCAGACCATGCTGCTCACTCACCTGCAGGATGAAATCCTCATCCATCCATGGCTGGAACTACTTTACCTTCTGGGTGTGGCCAGCACCACTCCCTGGGACTGGAACTATTCTGGAAGCTGGGACTTCTTACCTGGGCGAGGCTGCTGTGGAAGGAGATGCCTAAGCACTCCAGTAGGACTATTTAAACCACGCCCGATCAGAGCAACGTGCTTCGCGTTATTCTAGAATAGCAGCAAGACGCTCACCGTGTCAGCTCCAGAGAATCTTCAACTTCTGCATCTAGGGAAGAGAAATCCGTAATCTTACCTTCTGAAATACCATCTTCGTCTTCTGCAGCATCTGAGAAGGGAAAAGAACACCAGGTTTGCACGAAAAGAACACCAGGTTTGCACGAGATAACAAACCAGCGCAGCTCTTACCCAATCCATCGGTGCATCTCAAGCCACGGGCTGCAGCTTTCCTTTTTTCGGCACCCTGTGGAAGCAAGGACATTGGTTAGTAACCATCTTGAAACTTTCCCTACCTGCGCTGCATTCTTCTCGCCTCTGCCGACGCTGCTACTCGCATCTGCAAAACAAAAGGACATCATTAAGAAATACAAACTCCATCCATACGCAGGTGTTTTGGGCAGCTCTCATCTATCTCAATCCTCGGCGCATTCCTCGACATCTATTTTTTCCATCCAGCTGCTTCTGCAACCTGAAAAAGGAAAAGAGACATTAAGAAGTGCTTTAAACTTCGAATTGACATTTTCTACTTACTTGCCTGCAATACCTTTGCCATTCCATCGTTCTCCGGACCTCCATATTCAAGCAACCGCCGTTTGTGCTGCTAACGACGGCCTAGCTTCAAATCTTCATCCTCTGCAACCAAGAGGCTGGACAATTAACCAGTGAAGTAACTGGCTTCGGCGCCCCTGCACAGACGCAGGATGGAGAGCTCCGCTTTCACCTATATAAGGTGAGCACGTTTAGCCTACGAACTACTTGGGGAGTACCAGGAAGGGGAGTCAGCTTGCCCAGTCAGGCTTATATATCCTATTAACCCCTTGCTCTCCTAATTGCAGACACCTCACCCTTCAGATCAAGATCTCAGTGAGGAGAGGGCCTTTCCAGGGTGGCATTCGATGCCTGCGCGTGACCCTAGAAGACTCCGAGAACCCCCAGCCCAGACCTGTGCCTCCGAGGGATTCAGGTGAGCGTTACAATCACCCACCATCACCCTCCATCACGCGCATCCTCAAGGAGCTGCAAGGAACACCCCTTTAAGCACACACTGTGTTAAAGAGCCTCCATCACCCTCCATCACCTTCCATCACGCCCATCCTCAAGGATCTGCAAGGGCAACCCCTTTAAGCACACACTATGTTAAAGAGCCTCCATCACCCTCCATCACCCTCCATCACGCCCATCGTCAAGGCTCTGCAAGGGACACCCCTTTAAGCACACACTATGTTAAAGACAGTCTCCATCACCCTCCATCACCCTCCATCACGCCCATCCTCAAGGATCTGCAAGGGACACCCCTTAAGCACACACTATGTTAAAGAGCCTCCATCACCCTCCATCACTCTCCATCACCCTCCATCACGCCCATCCTCAAGGAGCTGCAAGGAACACCCCTTAAGCACACACTATGTTAAAGAGCCTCCATCACCCTCCATCACCCTCCAATACGCGCATCCTCAAGGAGTTGCAAGGAACACCCCTTTAAGCACACACTGTGTTAAATAGCCTCCATCAGCCTCCATCACGCGAATCCTCAAGGAGCTGCAAGGCACACCCCTTTCAGCACACACTATGTTAAAGAGCCTCCATCACCCTCCATCAACCTCCATCACGCCCATCCTCAAGGATCTGCAAGGGACACCCCTTTAAGCACACACTATGTTAAAGAGCCTCCATCGCCCTCCATCACGCCCATTCTCAAGGAGCTGCAAGGGACACCCCTTAAGCACACACTATGTTAAAGAGCCTCCATCACCCTCCATCACCTTCCATCACGCCCATCCTCAAGGATCTGCAAGGGACACCCCTTTAAGCACACACTATGTTAAAGAGCCTCCATCACCCTCCATCACGAACATCCTCAAGGAGCTGCAAGGAACACCCCTTTAAGCACAGACTGTTTTAAAGAGCCTCCATCACCCTCCATCATGCCCATCCTCAAGGAGCTGCAAGGCACACCCCTTTATGCACACACTATGTTAAAGAGCCTCCATCACCCACCATCACCCTCCATCACGCACATCCTCAAGGAGCTGCAAGGAACACCCCTTTAAGCACACACTGTGGTAAAGAGCCTCCATCACCCTCCATCACCTTCCATCACGCCCATCCTCAAGGATCTGCAAGGGACACCCCTTTAAGCACACACTATGTTAAAGAGCCTCCATCACCCACCATCACCCTCCATCACGCGCATCCTCAAGGATCTGCAAGGGACACCCCTTAAGCACACACAATGTTAAAGAGCCTCCATCGCCCTCCATCACCCTCCATCACGCCCATTCTCAAGGAGCTGCAAGGGACACCCCTTAAGCACACACTATGTTAAAGAGCCTCCATCACCCTCCATCATGCCCATCCTCAAGGAGCTACAAGGCACACCCCTTTAAGCACACACTATGTTAAAGAGCCTCCATCACCCACCATCACCCTCCATCACGCGCATCCTCAAGGAGCTGCAAGGAACACCCCTTTAAGCATACACTGTGTTAAAGAGCCTCCATCAGCCTCCATCACGCGTATCCGCAAGGAGCTGCAAGGCACACCCCTTTAAGCACACACTGTGTTAAAGAACCTCCATTACCCTCCATCACCCTCCATCACCCTCCATCATGCCCATCCTCAAGGAGCTGCAAGGCACACCCCTTTATGCACACACTATGTTAAAGAGCCTCCATCACCCACCATCACCCTCCATCACGCGCATCCTCAAGGAGCTGCAATGAACACCCCTTTAAGCACACACTATGTTAAAGAGCCTCCATCACCCTCCATCACACCCATTCTCAAGGAGCTTCAAGGGACACCCCTTAAGCACACACTATGTTAAAGAGCCTCCATCACCCTCCATCACCCTCCATCACCCTCCATCATGCCCATCCTCAAGGAGCTGCAAGGCACACCCCTTTATGCACACACTATGTTAAAGAGCCTCCATCAGCCTCCATCACGCGTATCCTCAAGGAGCTGCAAGGCACGCCCCTTTAAGCACACACTATGTTAAAGAGCCTCCATCACCCTCCATCACCCTCCATCACGCCCATCCTCAAGGAGCTGCAAGGCACACCCCTTTATGCACACACTATGTTAAAGGGCCTCCATCACTCACCATCACCCTCCATCACGCCCATCCTCAAGGAGCTGCAAGGCACACCCCTTTATGCACACACTATGTTAAAGAGCCTCCATCACCCACCATCACCCTCCATCACGCGCATCCTCAAGGAGCTGCAAGGCACGCCCCTTTAAGCACACACTATGTTAAAGAGCCTCCATCACCCTCCATCACGCCCATCCTCAAGGAGCTGCAAGGCATGCCCCTTTAAGCACACACTATGTTAAAGAGCCTCATCACCCTCCATCACCTTCCATCACGCCCATCCTCACGGATCTGCAAGGGACACCCCTTTAAGCACACACTATGTTAAAGAGCCTCCATCGCCCTCCATCACCCTCCATCACACCCATTCTCAAGGAGCTGCAAGGGTCACCCCTTAAGCACACACTATGTTAAAGAGCCTCCATCGCCCTCCATCACCCTCCATCACGCCCATTCTCAAGGAGCTGCAAGGGACACCCCTTAAGCACACACTATGTTAAAGAGCCTCCATCGCCCTCCATCACCCTCCATCACGCCCATTCTCAAGGAGCTGCAAGGGACACCCCTTAAGCACACACTATGTTAAAGAGCATCCATCACCCTCCATCACCCTCCATCACCCTCCATCATGCCCATCCTCAAGGAGCTGCAAGGCACGCCCCTTTAAGCACACACTGTGTTAAAGAGCCTCCATCACCCTCCATCATGCCCATCCTCAAGGAGCTGCAAGGAACACCCCTTTAAGCACACACTATGTTAAAGAGCCTCCATCAGCCTCCATCACGCGTATCCTCAAGGAGCTGCAAGGCACGCCCCTTTAAGCACACACTATGGTAAAGAGCCTCCATCACCCTCCATCACCCTCCATCACGCCCATCGTCAAGGATCTGCAAGGAACACCCCTTTAAGCCCACACTATGTTAAAGAGCCTCCATCGCCCTCCATCACCCTCCATCACGCCCATTCTCAAGGAGCTGCAAGTGACACCCCTTAAGCACACACTATGTTCAAGAGCCTCCATCGCCCTCCATCACCCTCCATCACGCCCATTCTCAAGGAGCTTCAAGGGACACCCCTTAAGCACACACTATGTTAAAGAGCATCCATCACCCTCCATCACCCTCCATCACCCTCCATCATGCCCATCCTCAAGGAGCTGCAAGCACGCCCCTTTAAGCACACACTATGTTAAAGAGCCTCCATCACCCTGCATCACCCTCCATCACGCCCATTCTCAAGGAGCTGCAAGGGACACCCCTAAAGCACACACTATGTTAAAGAGCCTCCATCACCCTCCATCACCCTCCATCATGCCCATCCTCAAGGAGCTGCAAGGCACACCCCTTTAAGCACACACTATGTTAAAGAGCCTCCATCACCCACCATCACCCTCCATCACCCTCCATCATGCCCATCGTCAAGGATCTGCAAGGGACACCCCTTTAAGCACACACTGTGTTAAAGAGCCTCCATCAGCCTCCATCACGCGTATCCTCGAGGAGCTGCAAGGCACGCCCCTTTAAGCACACACTATGTTAAAGAGCCTCCATCACCCTCCATCACCCTCCATCACGCCCATCCTCAAGGAGCTGCAAGGGACACCCCTTTAAGCACACACTGTGTTAAAGAGCCTCCATCAGCCTCCATCACTCTCCATCACCCTCCATCACGCCCATCCTCAAGGAGCTGCAAGGAACACCCCTTTAAGCACACACTATGTTAAAGAGCCTCCATCGCCCTCCATCACCCTCCATCACGCCCATTCTCAAGGAGCTGCAAGGGACACCCCTTAAGCACACACTATGTTAAAGAGCCTCCATCACCCTCCATCACCCTCCATCACCCTCCATCATGCCCATCCTCAAGGAGCTGCAAGGCACACCCCTTTAAGCACACACTATGTTAAAGAGCCTCCATCACCCACCATCACCCTCCATCACCCTCCATCACGCCCATCGTCAAGGATCTGCAAGGGACACCCCTTTAAGCACACACTGTGTTAAAGAGCCTCCATCAGCCTCCATCACGCGTATCCTCAAGGAGCTGCAAGGCACGCCCCTTTAAGCACACACTGTGTTAAAGAGCCTCCATCAGCCTCCATCAGCCTCCATCACCCTCCATCACGCCCATCCTCAAGGAGCTGCAAGGCACACCCCTTTATGCACACACTATGTTAAAGAGCCTCCATCACCCTCCATCACCCTCCATCACGCCCATCCTCAAGGAGCTGCAAAGGACACCCCTTTAAGCACACACTGTGTTAAAGAGCCTCCATCAGGCTCCATCACCCTCCATCACCCTCCATCATGCCCATCCTCAAGGAGCTGCAAGGCACACCCCTTTAAGCACACACTGTGTTAAAGAGCCTCCATCAGCCTCCATCACGCGTATCCTCAAGGAGCTGCAAGGCACGCCCCTTTAAGCACACACTGTGTTAAAGAGCCTCCATCAGCCTCCATCACCCTCCATCACCCTCCATCACGCCCATCCTCAAGGAGCTGCAAGGCACACCCCTTTATGGACACACTATGTTAAAGAGCCTCCATCACCCTCCATCACCCTCCATCACGCCCATCCTCAAGGAGCTGCAAGGGACACCCCTTTAAGCACACACTGTGTTAAAGAGCCTCCATCAGGCTCCATCACCCTCCATCACCCTCCATCATGCCCATCCTCAAGGAGCTGCAAGGCACACCCCTTTAAGCACACACTATGTTAAAGAGCCTCCATCACCCTCCATCACCCTCCATCACGCCCATCCTCAAGGAGCTGCAAGGCACACCCCTTTAAGCACACACTATGTTAAAGAGCCTCCATCGCCCTCCATCACCCTCCATCATGCCCATCCTCAAGGAGCTGCAAGGCACGCCCCTTTAAGCACACACTGTGTTAAAGAGCCTCCATCACCCTCCATCATGCCCATCCTCAAGGAGCTGCAGGGAACACCCCTTTAAGCACACACTATGTTAAAGAGCCTCCATCAGCCTCTATCACGCGTATCCTCAAGGAGCTGCAAGGCACGCCCCTTTAAGCACACACTATGTTAAAGAGCCTCCATCACCCTCCATCACCCTCCATCACGCCCATCGTCAAGGATCTGCAAGGAACACCCCTTTAAGCACACACTATGTTAAAGAGCCTCCATCGCCCTCCATCACTCTCCATCATGCCCATTCTCAAGGAGCTGCAAGGGACACCCCTTAAGCACACACTATGTTAAAGAGCCTCCATCGCCCTCCATCAACCTCCATCACGCCCATTCTCAAGGAGCTGCAAGGGACACCCCTTAAGCACACACTATGTTAAAGAGCATCCATCACCCTCCATCACCCTCCATCACCCTCCATCATGCCCATCCTCAAGGAGCTGCAAGGCACGCCCCTTTAAGCACACACTATGTTAAATAGCCTCCATCACCCTGCATCACCCTCCATCACGCCCATTCTCAAGGAGCTGCAAGGGACACCCCTTAAGCACACACTATGTTAAAGAGCCTCCATCACCCTCCATCACCCTCCATCATGCCCATCCTCAAGGAGCTGCAAGGCACACCCCTTTAAGCACACACTATGTTAAAGAACCTCCATCACCCACCATCACCCTCCATCACCCTCCATCACGCCCATCGTCAAGGATCTGCAAGGGACACCCCTTTAAGCACACACTGTGTTAAAGATCCTCCATCAGCCTCCATCACGCGTATCCTCAAGGAGCTGCAAGGCACGCCCCTTTAAGCACACACTATGTTAAAGAGCCTCCATCACCCTCCATCACCCTCCATCACGCCCATCCTCAAGGAGCTGCAAGGGACACCCCTTTAAGCACACACTGTGTTAAAGAGCCTCCATCAGCCTCCATCACCCTCCATCACCCTCCATCACGCCCATCCCCAAGGAGCTGCAAGGAACACCCCTTTAAGCACACACTATGTTAAAGAGCCTCCATCGCCCTCCATCACCCTCCATCACGCCCATTCTCAAGGAGCTGCAAGGGACACCCCTTAAGCACACACTATGTTAAAGAGCCTCCATCACCCTCCATCACCCTCCATCACCCTCCATCATGCCCATCCTCAAGGAGCTGCAAGGCACACCCCTTTAAGCACACACTATGTTAAAGAGCCTCCATCACCCACCATCACCCTCCATCACCCTCCATCACGCCCATCGTCAAGGATCTGCAAGGGACACCCCTTTAAGCACACACTGTGTTAAAGAGCCTCCATCAGCCTCCATCACGTGTATCCTCAAGGAGCTGCAAGGCACGCCCCTTTAAGCACACACTGTGTTAAAGAGCCTCCATCAGCCTCCATCACCCTCCATCACCCTCCATCACGCCCATCCTCAAGGAGCTGCAAGGCACACCCCTTTATGCACACACTATGTTAAAGAGCCTCCATCACCCTCCATCACCCTCCATCACGCCCATCCTCAAGGAGCTGCAAGGGACACCCCTTTAAGCACACACTGTGTTAAAGAGCCTCCATCAGGCTCCATCACCCTCCATCACCCTCCATCATGCCCATCCTCAAGGAGCTGCAAGGCACACCCCTTTAAGCACACACTATGTTAAAGAGCCTCCATCGCCCTCCATCACCCTCCATCACGCCCATTCTCAAGGAGCTGCAAGGGATACCCCTTAAGCACACACTATGGTAAAGAGCCTCCATAGCCCTCCATCACCCTCCATCACGCCCATTCTCAAGGAGCTGCAAGGTACACCCCTTAAGCACACATTATGTTAAAGAGCCTCCATCGCCCTCCATCACCCTCCATCACGCCCATTCTCAAGGAGCTGCAAGGGACACCCCTTAAGCACACACTATGTTAAAGAGCCTCCATCACCCTCCATCACCCTCCATCATGCCCATCCTCAAGGAGCTGCAAGGCACGCCCCTTTAAGCACACACTGTGTTAAAGAGCCTCCATCACCCTCCATCATGCCCATCCTCAAGGAGCTGCAAGGAACACCCCTTTAAGCACACACTATGTTAAAGAGCCTCCATCACGCGTATCCTCAAGGAGCTGCAAGGCACGCCCCTTTAAGCACACACTATGTTAAAGAGCCTCCATCACCCTCCATCACCCTCCATCACGCCCATTCTCAAGGAGCTGCAAGGGACACCCCTTAAGCACACACTATGTTAAAGAGCCTCCATCGCCCTCCATCACCCTCCATCACGCCCATTCTCAAGGAGCTGCAAGGGACACCCCTTAAGCACACACTATGTTAAAGAGCCTCCATCACCCTCCATCACCCTCCATCACCCTCCATCATGCCCATCCTAAAGGATCTGCAAGGCACACCCCTTTAAGCACACACTATGTTAAAGAGCCTCCATCACCCACCATCACCCTCCATCACCCTCCATCACGCCCATCGTCAAGGATCTGCAAGGGACACCCCTTTAAGCACACACTGTGTTAAAGAGCCTCCATCAGCCTCCATCACGCGTATCCTCAAGGAGCTGCAAGGCACGCCCCTTTAAGCACACACTGTGTTAAAGAGCCTCCATCAGCCTCCATCACCCTCCATCACCCTCCATCACGCCCATCCTCAAGGAGCTGCAAGGCACACCCCTTTATGGACACACTATGTTAAAGAGCCTCCATCACCCTCCATCACCCTCCATCACGCCCATCCTCAAGGAGCTGCAAGGGACACCCCTTTAAGCACACACTGTGTTAAAGAGCCTCCATCAGGCTCCATCACCCTCCATCACCCTCCATCATGCCCATCCTCAAGGAGCTGCAAGGCACACCCCTTTAAGCACACACTATGTTAAAGAGCCTCCATCACCCTCCATCACCCTCCATCACCCTCCATCACGCCCATCCTCAAGGAGCTGCAAGGCACACCCCTTTAAGCACACACTATGTTAAAGAGCCTCCATCGCCCTCCATCACCCTCCATCATGCCCATCCTCAAGGAGCTGCAAGGCACGCCCCTTTAAGCACACACTGTGTTAAAGAGCCTCCATCACCCTCCATCATGCCCATCCTCAAGGAGCTGCAGGGAACACCCCTTTAAGCACACACTATGTTAAAGAGCCTCCATCAGCCTCTATCACGCGTATCCTCAAGGAGCTGCAAGGCACGCCCCTTTAAGCACACACTATGTTAAAGAGCCTCCATCACCCTCCATCACCCTCCATCACGCCCATCGTCAAGGATCTGCAAGGAACACCCCTTTAAGCACACACTATGTTAAAGAGCCTCCATCGCCCTCCATCACCCTCCATCATGCCCATTCTCAAGGAGCTGCAAGGGACACCCCTTAAGCACACACTATGTTAAAGAGCCTCCATCGCCCTCCATCACCCTCCATCACGCCCATTCTCAAGGAGCTGCAAGGGACACCCCTTAAGCACACACTATGTTAAAGAGCATCCATCACCCTCCATCACCCTCCATCACCCTCCATCATGCCCATCCTCAAGGAGCTGCAAGGCACGCCCCTTTAAGCACACACTATGTTAAATAGCCTCCATCACCCTGCATCACCCTCCATCACGCCCATTCTCAAGGAGCTGCAAGGGACACCCCTTAAGCACACACTATGTTAAAGAGCCTCCATCACCCTCCATCACCCTCCATCATGCCCATCCTCAAGGAGCTGCAAGGCACACCCCTTTAAGCACACACTATGTTAAAGAACCTCCATCACCCACCATCACCCTCCATCACCCTCCATCACGCCCATCGTCAAGGATCTGCAAGGGACACCCCTTTAAGCACACACTGTGTTAAAGATCCTCCATCAGCCTCCATCACGCGTATCCTCAAGGAGCTGCAAGGCACGCCCCTTTAAGCACACACTATGTTAAAGAGCCTCCATCAGCCTCCATCACCCTCCATCACCCTCCATCACGCCCATCCCCAAGGAGCTGCAAGGAACACCCCTTTAAGCACACACTATGTTAAAGAGCCTCCATCGCCCTCCATCACCCTCCATCACGCCCATTCTCAAGGAGCTGCAAGGGACACCCCTTAAGCACACACTATGTTAAAGAGCCTCCATCACCCTCCATCACCCTCCATCACCCTCCATCATGCCCATCCTCAAGGAGCTGCAAGGCACACCCCTTTAAGCACACACTATGTTAAAGAGCCTCCATCACCCACCATCACCCTCCATCACCCTCCATCACGCCCATCGTCAAGGATCTGCAAGGGACACCCCTTTAAGCACACACTGTGTTAAAGAGCCTCCATCAGCCTCCATCACGTGTATCCTCAAGGAGCTGCAAGGCACGCCCCTTTAAGCACACACTGTGTTAAAGAGCCTCCATCAGCCTCCATCACCCTCCATCACCCTCCATCACGCCCATCCTCAAGGAGCTGCAAGGCACACCCCTTTATGCACACACTATGTTAAAGAGCCTCCATCACCCTCCATCACCCTCCATCACGCCCATCCTCAAGGAGCTGCAAGGGACACCCCTTTAAGCACACACTGTGTTAAAGAGCCTCCATCAGGCTCCATCACCCTCCATCACCCTCCATCATGCCCATCCTCAAGGAGCTGCAAGGCACACCCCTTTAAGCACACACTATGTTAAAGAGCCTCCATCACCCTCCATCACCCTCCATCACCCTCCATCACGCCCATCCTCAAGGAGCTGCAAGGCACACCCCTTTAAGCACACACTATGTTAAAGAGCCTCCATCGCCCTCCATCACCCTCCATCATGCCCATCCTCAAGGAGCTGCAAGGCACGCCCCTTTAAGCACACACTGTGTTAAAGAGCCTCCATCACCCTCCATCATGCCCATCCTCAAGGAGCTGCAGGGAACACCCCTTTAAGCACACACTATGTTAAAGAGCCTCCATCAGCCTCTATCACGCGTATCCTCAAGGAGCTGCAAGGCACGCCCCTTTAAGCACACACTATGTTAAAGAGCCTCCATCACCCTCCATCACCCTCCATCACGCCCATCGTCAAGGATCTGCAAGGAACACCCCTTTAAGCACACACTATGTTAAAGAGCCTCCATCGCCCTCCATCACCCTCCATCATGCCCATTCTCAAGGAGCTGCAAGGGACACCCCTTAAGCACACACTATGTTAAAGAGCCTCCATCGCCCTCCATCACCCTCCATCACGCCCATTCTCAAGGAGCTGCAAGGGACACCCCTTAAGCACACACTATGTTAAAGAGCATCCATCACCCTCCATCACCCTCCATCACCCTCCATCATGCCCATCCTCAAGGAGCTGCAAGGCACGCCCCTTTAAGCACACACTATGTTAAATAGCCTCCATCACCCTGCATCACCCTCCATCACGCCCATTCTCAAGGAGCTGCAAGGGACACCCCTTAAGCACACACTATGTTAAAGAGCCTCCATCACCCTCCATCACCCTCCATCATGCCCATCCTCAAGGAGCTGCAAGGCACACCCCTTTAAGCACACACTATGTTAAAGAACCTCCATCACCCACCATCACCCTCCATCACCCTCCATCACGCCCATCGTCAAGGATCTGCAAGGGACACCCCTTTAAGCACACACTGTGTTAAAGATCCTCCATCAGCCTCCATCACGCGTATCCTCAAGGAGCTGCAAGGCACGCCCCTTTAAGCACACACTATGTTAAAGAGCCTCCATCACCCTCCATCACCCTCCATCACGCCCATCCTCAAGGAGCTGCAAGGGACACCCCTTTAAGCACACACTGTGTTAAAGAGCCTCCATCAGCCTCCATCACCCTCCATCACCCTCCATCACGCCCATCCCCAAGGAGCTGCAAGGAACACCCCTTTAAGCACACACTATGTTAAAGAGCCTCCATCGCCCTCCATCACCCTCCATCACGCCCATTCTCAAGGAGCTGCAAGGGACACCCCTTAAGCACACACTATGTTAAAGAGCCTCCATCACCCTCCATCACCCTCCATCACCCTCCATCATGCCCATCCTCAAGGAGCTGCAAGGCACACCCCTTTAAGCACACACTATGTTAAAGAGCCTCCATCACCCACCATCACCCTCCATCACCCTCCATCACGCCCATCGTCAAGGATCTGCAAGGGACACCCCTTTAAGCACACACTGTGTTAAAGAGCCTCCATCAGCCTCCATCACGTGTATCCTCAAGGAGCTGCAAGGCACGCCCCTTTAAGCACACACTGTGTTAAAGAGCCTCCATCAGCCTCCATCACCCTCCATCACCCTCCATCACGCCCATCCTCAAGGAGCTGCAAGGCACACCCCTTTATGCACACACTATGTTAAAGAGCCTCCATCACCCTCCATCACCCTCCATCACGCCCATCCTCAAGGAGCTGCAAGGGACACCCCTTTAAGCACACACTGTGTTAAAGAGCCTCCATCAGGCTCCATCACCCTCCATCACCCTCCATCATGCCCATCCTCAAGGAGCTGCAAGGCACACCCCTTTAAGCACACACTATGTTAAAGAGCCTCCATCGCCCTCCATCACCCTCCATCACGCCCATTCTCAAGGAGCTGCAAGGGATACCCCTTAAGCACACACTATGGTAAAGAGCCTCCATCGCCCTCCATCACCCTCCATCACGCCCATTCTCAAGGAGCTGCAAGGTACACCCCTTAAGCACACACTATGTTAAAGAGCCTCCATCGCCCTCCATCACCCTCCATCACGCCCATTCTCAAGGAGCTGCAAGGGACACCCCTTAAGCACACACTATGTTAAAGAGCCTCCATCACCCTCCATCACCCTCCATCACCCTCCATCATGCCCATCCTCAAGGAGCTGCAAGGCACACCCCTTTAAGCACACACTATGTTAAAGAGCCTCCATCACCCACCATCACCCTCCATCACCCTCCATCACGCCCATCGTCAAGGATCTGCAAGGGACACCCCTTTAAGCACACACTGTGTTAAAGAGCCTCCATCAGCCTCCATCACGTGTATCCTCAAGGAGCTGCAAGGCACGCCCCTTTAAGCACACACTGTGTTAAAGAGCCTCCATCAGCCTCCATCACCCTCCATCACCCTCCATCACGCCCATCCTCAAGGAGCTGCAAGGCACATCCCTTTATGCACACACTATGTTAAAGAGCCTCCATCACCCTCCATCACCCTCCATCACGCCCATCCTCAAGGAGCTGCAAGGGACACCCCTTTAAGCACACACTGTGTTAAAGAGCCTCCATCAGGCTCCATCACCCTCCATCACCCTCCATCATGCCCATCCTCAAGGAGCTGCAAGGCACACCCCTTTAAGCACACACTATGTTAAAGAGCCTCCATCGCCCTCCATCACCCTCCATCACGCCCATTCTCAAGGAGCTGCAAGGGATACCCCTTAAGCACACACTATGGTAAAGAGCCTCCATCGCCCTCCATCACCCTCCATCACGCCCATTCTCAAGGAGCTGCAAGGTACACCCCTTAAGCACACACTATGTTAAAGAGCCTCCATCGCCCTCCATCACCCTCCATCACGCCCATTCTCAAGGAGCTGCAAGGGACACCCCTTAAGCACACACTATGTTAAAGAGCCTCCATCACCCTCCATCACCCTCCATCATGCCCATCCTCAAGGAGCTGCAAGGCACGCCCCTTTAAGCACACACTGTGGTAAAGAGCCTCCATCACCCTCCATCATGCCCATCCTCAAGGAGCTGCAAGGAACACCCCTTTAAGCACACACTATGTTAAAGAGCCTCCATCACGCGTATCCTCAAGGAGCTGCAAGGCACGCCCCTTTAAGCACACACTATGTTAAAGAGCCTCCATCACCCTCCATCACCCTCCATCACGCCCATTCTCAAGGAGCTGCAAGGGACACCCCTTAAGCACACACTATGTTAAAGAGCCTCCATCGCCCTCCATCACCCTCCATCACGCCCATTCTCAAGGAGCTGCAAGGGACACCCCTTAAGCACACACTATGTTAAAGAGCCTCCATCACCCTCCATCACCCTCCATCACCCTCCATCATGCCCATCCTCAAGGATCTGCAAGGCACACCCCTTTAAGCACACACTATGTTAAAGAGCCTCCATCACCCACCATCACCCTCCATCACCCTCCATCACGCCCATCGTCAAGGATCTGCAAGGGACACCCCTTTAAGCACACACTGTGTTAAAGAGCCTCCATCAGCCTCCATCACGCGTATCCTCAAGGAGCTGCAAGGCACGCCCCTTTAAGCACACACTGTGTTAAAGAGCCTCCATCACCCTCCATCACCCTCCATCACCCTCCATCACGCCCATCCTCAAGGAGCTGCAAGGCACACCCCTTTATGCACACACTATGTTAAAGAGCCTCCATCACCCTCCATCACCCTCCATCACGCCCATCCTCAAGGAGCTGCAAGGGACACCCCTTTAAGCAAACACTGTGTTAAAGAGCCTCCATCAGCCTCCATCACCCTCCATCACCCTCCATCACGCCCATCGTCAAGGATCTGCAACGGACACCCCTTTAAGCACACACTATGTTAAAGAGCCTCCATCACCTGCATAACATTTACAACCAAATACACTTCTCTCGCTGGCTGGGATACGAACATCCCACAAGAAGCGAAAACATCACCAGACTGCACAATACAGGAAAGAGCATTGCCCTGATGCCATTCCCATTTCTCCTCCCCATCCCTCTGGGGCTCTGCAAAGTGACTAGTTACAGTTGGTGCTTTATAAATCACCCATGGGTAACTAACCTTCACCCCACACGCAGCCCTGTCATGTTGTGTGTGATGCTGGAAATGCATTGGAAGGAGAGGACCTCCATGTCCTTGTCCTGTACTCCCTTATCATGTGTTCTCTGTTTTCGGTGCAGCTCTTCCTCTTTGTGGTTGTGGTGAACAGAGACCCTTGGGATACCCTTATGGCACCCGTAGGTGGCGTTACAACCCTGTGCCCATAGTGTATGTTTTTGGGCACCTGTGTGTGACCCACAGAGCCGGTATGAACTGGTGGCAGCTCCATGCTGAATTTGACAAGTGCTTTGAGTGTCCTCCATTTTGGGCTACCCAGGGGCCCTGCCCTAGGTATCAGTTGATTCCTGATAGGAGTCTAGATGGCCCCTGTGGCCTCTTGGTTTCTATTATCTTTTATCTTGTTTTCCCAAAGACCTGGGAAGCCCTGACGCTGTCCCATCCCCTGACTGGCTTTTAGGTGGAAGAACCATATATGGGCCCTCATTACGACCCTGGCGGGAATCGAAAAACGATGGCGGAAATGCAATACCGCCATCGAATAGCGCTCGGTGCGATTATGACCCGTCACCGTAAAGTACGATGCCATTAGCGACACCGTAGTGAACGCCAACGCTAACTGCACCAAGTACGCGCACGCGCGCCATGCGAAACCGTAATTACCACCATGGCGCAACGGTACGCGAATTCTGACCCTAGCGGACATATACCTAACGCCATCAAGCATGGCGGAAAGTACCATTCCGCCATGGTGAGAAGTACGGCATCGCGAACCAACCGTAAAAGGCCCTACTGAGTGCCTGTACACCACTCCCTGGCCACATTGCACAACTCCTCGTAGGTGCAATGAAGTCACACAATGCAACCAGTGAAATGTACAAGTCACCCATGCATGCCAACGAACAAATGAATCTAGGGGCTCCAAGTACCTTGTGAGTGGCCATCCATATTTGCCATGGCACCATTGCCGTACTGATGCAGCACAGGCATGTGAAGGTTCAAGTCCAGCAACATGAACTGAAATATGAGACAAACAAAAACAGGCCCCCCATCGCTTGACACCAGTGTAAGGCAACATTCAAAGCAGTATCCTGAGTGAGACTGCACCAGCCCTGTACTCCTGCCAGTAAACAAACCAACCATCAGCATAAGCATGTACCACACAAGTTGGCAGAGTGACTGAGCAGCCAGGCTCATCTCAAGAGGGGCCAATGGGAGCTGCAGGGCACAGATGGCACGAATACAGAAGCTATTCCAATGGACATGACCTCAGTCTCCCTCCAAGAAACGCACGCAAACACAGGCACCTGTGACCAGCCATATTCTGATAATCACATCATTCCACCAATCCACCTGGCTGACCGGCATCTGTTACACAAAAGCTAATCCCCCGCCTCTGAGCATGACATCATTAAAACAGTCATAATGGCAGCCCCTATCCCTGACCTCACTGGGCTTCGTAGGCAAACGCGCCCAGTACAGTACCACGCAACTATACTCAGAAGCCGGAACCCAATGCAGATCTTCTCACAATACATCGCTCCACAAATAGGAATATGCTACATTACTTGCAAAGAATAACGCTACACTACTTGCAAAGAATAACGCTACACGGTCAATATCATAATCAAAATTTAATGCACAACAAAATCACCAAGCCCATACAGCTATTAGGTCATGAACTCCAAAATATATTTCATTATTGTGGGCTGCATCCGCAATAAATGACCAGCTTCTTCTTGTGTGATGCCCTGTTCCTTCATGGTACACAGGGGCTACATTCACGTTCAAAAAGGCAACATGGAAGCACCTAGAACCCCAGGGCCGTCCCATTAGGTAGGCACTAGTCCAGCTGAAAGGTCGATATGTTGCTCCTAGCCACAAGTACGGCGTAAGGGCATGTGGCCCATTGGCGATCGTCCCATAAGATCGTAATGGTGCTCCACTGATTAACACGAAGCAGCAGGTGTCGGGAGTAAAAGCCATCTGCAGGAGTGGCATACAGATGGCAGCGGCAAAAGGGGAGGAGATACCTGTCACCCAAATGAAATGAAAAAGAATAGTATGGGCATCAGAACTTCATTTGAATTACTCACTTCAATGATCACACTAAATCCACAGCCATATGCATGCTAGCCCACTCAAAAGGATTATTCCCACCCAAAAATCACTTGCGAATCATAACTATATAAATCGAGGTGAAAACACTATTACAAACGAGTGTTTGTGTGCATGCGTCTGTTAAAACAGAATCCATTAGATGGGATTAGTAACGTGCATAGACACAAGTGTTTGAAGGCGCGTCGAGACAGGGAGGGTTCAACAAGGGCAGATAGACGATGGTCCCACTATGGCAGCCCTGCATCACATAGCGCAGGGGAAGTGGATAGATTCCAAAAAGCCCTGTACATGGCAAACTCTCTATTAAATCATCTGTCCATGCATCCATACATCATTCCCTCATCCCGGTATGAAAACGCCTGATTATTTACTCACATAACATTTGAAATGTCCATTGAGTCTGTGCGTAATGCAGTCTGCAAAATCCACTGTGCTCCAGCCCGGAATTCCAGTGTTGTGAAGTAACATGTATTTGGGAACGTCCTGCCTTATCGTCCACTACGCTATTGCGCATCCCATACTATTCATATCAATCATTGCATTCTCGCCATGGCCCCTGTCCGAAGGACATTAAACAATAGAACTTTATATCTGCAGTCAGACCTGTGGGCGTCTCCTCGCCGCTAGCTGAAAACCGAAAGCGCTGTCCTTCGAATTCCTCATTTGCAACATCACGTCGAAAAGGCATCTGTGACCGCTTGAAATCACAAATCCATCCATGTAGTGCGGCAGTGTGTGAAAATGGCAACTGGCTTCACTCACAAATGGGACGCCCCGCCCGTCGGTGAACCTCGGTACAGTGCTGCATGAGGGTCCACCGTCAATCGAGTACTACATTCCACTGACCCTTCACAAGTTTGTTCGCGACTGCAAAGATAGTATGTGAAACAATGGGACCATAGCAGAATGAACATATGAACCAATATTTCACTGCCATCGGGATTAAATACATGATTGTAATAGCAAGATGCCATGCGTCGAATTGCAGCGTTGTGTGCGGGACGTGCACGCCCAAAGGGGATTGCAGCTTGCACAGGTGGAATGAATCACCACAGGTGGAGGCTATACAGCCTGAAAACACATAAATTGCACACCCAACCCCCTCCCACAACCACACCCACTCCAAAATGCTACCGGCAGGACTAGCGATGTTGGCCCTGGGGGACCTGATAGCACTGCAAGTACTCCAACTTCAAGAAGAAGACGAACACCAACTACTACAACAACCGGCCGCACAGAGGAGACGCAGGAGGAGGAGGAGGGCAAGGCAGGGCCAGCAAGGCCCACCAGCACAGCCACTACCACCACGCAGGCAGCCCGCAATCCCACGCCTCCGAGCACATCCGTTCAACCTCACTGATGAGCAGATCCACACCCTCTACCGTTTGGACCGGGACACCATAACCGCCATTGTGGACATGACACACGCTGACCTTGTCAGCATGATAGATAGCCCAACCGCCATCCCACCCCTACTGAAGGTGGTGTCTGTACTCCACTTCCTGGCCACAGGCACCTACCAGCACACAGTCGGACAGTTGCATGGCATTTCACAGCCACTGTTGTCATGGACACTATTGCAAGTGCTCGATGCCCTCCTGAAGCACGCAGACGACTACATCTCTCTACCACGCTCGGAGCAGGAAATTACGAACACAAAAGTGGGATTCCATGCACTTGCCGGCATACCGGGTTGCATTGGTGCCATCGACTGCACCCATGTGGAATTGGTTGTCCCACATGCCATGGAGGCCCAGTACCGCAACCGAAAACAATATCATTCTCTTAATGTACAAATGGTGTGTGACTCCAACAGGATCATTACACATTGTTGTGCCCGATTTCCTGGATCAACCCATGATTCTATGGTCTTGAGGAACTCTACAATACCACGCTACATGGAGCGACACGCAGGGAACAGATCCTGGCTACTCGGTGAGTCTCATTTCATGCATGATAATGTGGGGTATGTGATGCGGCAATGACCTGGCAGGAAGGGGGGGGTGCGTACGTAGCAATGTCATTCCACAAACATCCTTTATTGTCCACATACAGGTGATGCCGGGTATCCACTGAAGAGATGGCTCCTTACACCACTCCGGAACCCACAGAACCAGCATGAGGAGGACTACAACCATGCCCACTCACATACCCGTGTAGTCATAGAACAGGCTTTCGGCCTTCTGAAGACTCGTTTCCGCTGCCTCAGCAGGTCTGGCGGGGCACTCCTGTACCGCCATGAGAAGGTTGCAAAGATGGTCATGGCATGTGTCATGCTACACAACATGTGCGTACGTAGAAATGTGCCCATGCCCCCTGACGCAGAACTGCAAGCACCTGAAGATGGTCATGATGAGGGTGGGGATGTGGCAGCACCTCAAGGAGTCCGCGAGGCACAGGAGGGCCGTGAAATTCGTCAGATTATCATAGATTCATGCTTCTAGCACTCACGCCTGGTGGCTGATACATGGACCCGGGACTTGTGGCACTGTGTGTGTCTGGAACATGCACAATATGGACTGTACGCCTATAAAGGCCTCGTACACAAAGATCAATGTCCACACATCTCATTGGATGATTGTGCAATGTTTATAGCATATGTGAAATTATGTTACACACCCCATCGACCCGCCACCCAAGTAAGCCCAACACACCCCCTCCACCCTCCTACCTCCCCCCCGAACACCAGTGTCCAAAGATGCTCATTGTCAGTGGGCAGACGCTATTGCAAGCCCCCTCTCCGGGTATCAGGGGCACCCCTGCCTGTGGAGCGCAGGTTCCTCCCAGATCTACGTTGGGGGCTGCCCTGGACGGAACTTGCAACGGATGATGTCTCTGCCTGCTCACGTCCATGCATGTCCCTAAGGGTTTGTGAGAGCTCAGTGAGCACACGGCGCACAGCGGCAAGTTCAGCACATACGTCTTTGGACGTCGCATGCAGTTCCCCCCTCAGGCTCTCGGTGCTTCTCTCCATTTGTACTCTCAGGCTCTCGGTGCTTCTCTCCATTTGTACCCTCAGGCTCTCGGTGCTTCTCTCCATTTGTGCCCTTAGTGTCTCTGTACTTCTCTCCATTTCTGCCCTAAGTGTCTCAGTAGATGTTTCTATGGCTGCCTTAGTACCCCCACATTCATCAGCATGGTCCTTGAGGAGCGTGGCCAGTTGCTGCTGTTGCACGATCACCTGGTCGAGGGACTGTTGCCTCTGCTGTGCCATGGCCATTTGCGGTGGTGTCACAGAGGGGCTGATCACCTCATGTTGCCTTGCCACAGGGCTTGTGGGGGATGGCCAGTCGTCGTCTTGTGGGTGCCCCTGCGTGGTATCCTCATGGTGTACGGGATGAAACAAACAGGGGGATTGAGACAGGTCATGGATGGATCCTACATCGACATCACCGTTTTCTGTGTCGGAGCATGCTGCCATTAATGCAGTGTCACCTATGGTGCTGCTGCCACCAGAAGCAGTGCCTTCTGTGGCATCCATTGGGGGGACCTGTGGTGGTGCTGTTGTGGGCATGCTGACTGCTGGGGTGCCTGTTGAAGTCCCCTCCTGTGTGCTGCCACTTTATTTGTGCTGCTGCCGTGTCTTGATCCGTGCAGCTGAGGTGGAGGGTCTTTGGCCGTTGGTCTTGGCCCTCTTTGCAGGTGTGCTGGTAGGGGTGTCCTGGAGCTCGTCGTTTGAATCGGACCCTGTGGTGGAGTAAAGGAGGGCGAGCGTTATTAATGGGTCTGTGGAAATTGGAATGGCAATGTATCACATGCATTGGGGTGGTACCTGAGGGTGATTTGGGTCAGGGCCTTGGAGGTGGTTTCATTTTTGTGTGGATTGAGGATGCAGTTGTTTTGCAGCCTGCAGTTAGGGTGTGCCTGCTGCACGTGTAGAGGGTGTTTTTAGGATTTTTAATTATTTATGTATTTAATGTGACTTTTAAAGTGCGCTATCAGGCCAATGTATGTGGACGTTCTCCTGGCCATGTGTTTCTGTTGCAATATGTGGACACATGGTACTTCACATGATTGGACATTGTGGATTTAGCATTGTTTTATTTGGGCCACCTACCTGATTCTTCGGATGTCTGCACTCCTTTCTCCATCCCTCCGACTCCCTCTATACTCTCCATTCCAATGGTGGAGGCACAGATTTCTTCCCAGGGGGTGAACTTGATGGGTGATTCCGATCCTCCCCCGGTAGCTGTGGCAATGTTACGGTTGGCAGATAGTATGCTCCATACGCGTATCCGCAAGTCGTCCCATCGCTTTCTGCATTGCTGTGGGTTGCGGGGTGCGGTCCCCACCGCACTTACCCGCTGTGCCACCAGGGCCCATATGGCCTTCTTGTTCGCAAGTGCCGTCCTGGTCATTTGCGTCGAGAAGACGACGGCAGCATTCTCCTGGAGGGTCTCTGTGAGCACGGTGAGTTCCTCACGGGAGAAGTGGACCTGCCGCTTGCGGTCGCACGCTTTTTTCGCTACTTTTCCCATTTTTATCGTTTTCACTAGGGTGGATGACGGGTTGGGATGTGTCTCAGGGTAGTATTTTTAATGGTTGTGTGGGAATTCTGATTTTATAGGTGTACGGCGTGCTGTTTCCCGTTCCGGGACCATGTTTTTACTTCCGTTTCCGTATATTTACGGTCACCGTATTTTCCGATTGCCGCTCATTACGGTGACCGCTATGATGGGTGGCGGAATTGCACCTAGGGCGCCGTACGACGGCGGTGAGGGGCGTTTTGGGGACATTTCCGCCATCGCGGACTTTGCACTTCCGCCATGGCGTAGTGCTCGTGCCCGATGGGTCGGAATTAGCCGCACTTTACTCCGTCGTGCAATGGCGGAAACGCTATTTACGCTATGGCGGTCAGGTCAGTTACTTTCCACCAGGGTCGTAATGAGGGCCATGGTATTTTAGGGAAGTCCAGGCCAGACTGGCTGGAGCCTTCCCAATGACTGTATGTTGTGGGTAGGCCCTTGGGGTGGGACCTGGGAAAATGGAGTGTGTTATGAATATGATTTCAGTGTTATTTGTGTCTGGTATCTGTGTATGTCACACAAAGAATGAGCCAGCCCTGCTTTCCTTTACCAATCTGAAAGCCGCCGTGTCTGTCACAGACTCCAAGAGAGGACCTGGCTAGGAGACCTCATCCTGAGCTACGAGGGAACATCATGCAAAGCTGATCTTCTTCAAGGCATCATCTCCTGAGAGCTTAAGCATTGAATGCTCGTCCATTGCTACCGCATAGAGACTTGGCTGGGGTGCTCTGTGCTTCTACTCTGCCATATAGAGGGCAGGTGTATATAACCCCCTTCAAGGCTTGACAATGTTCATCACTAAAGCCATGGTAAACAACTCCACCCTGCATATAGCGCTTGTACATTGTTAATCTCAGAAGCCATGGTAGACACCACACATGTGTTCATCACTGAGGTCAAGATAGTCACTTGCACCCCACATGTACCCTGTTAATGTGTTCATCACTGGGGACAAGATAATCCCTTGCACCCCACACGCAGCCCTGTCATGTTGTTTATCACTAACGCCATGATAAACACTTGCACCCTGCATATAGTGCTGGTATATGTTCATCTCAGAAGACATGGTAGACACCACACATGTGTTCATCATTGAGGTCAAGATAGTCGCTTGTACCCCACATGCAGCCCTGTCATGTTGTTTATCACTAACACCATGGTAAACACTTGCACCCTGCATATAGCGCTGGTACATGTTCATCTCAGAAGCCATGGTAGACACCACACATGTGTTCATCACTGGGGACAAGATAATCCCTTGCACCCCACATGCATCCCTGTCATGTTGTTCATCACTAACGCCATGGTAAACACCTGTAACTGGGTTCAGCTTCTCTTCTCAACATTTCTTCTCATAAAATTACTCCATGCCTCTCTGCATCACCCACCTCCTCTACATTCTCGCTCCCCAGCTGTTCTCTCTATTTTCTCTCTCTCTTCCCCCAAACCACCTCTCACTCTTTCTCTTTGGCATCTCCTCCATCCTCTGACTCTGGGTGTTTTCTCCCCATATCCTGAATCTATCCTTCATCTTTCCTTCTCTTTCTGCCACCTCTCTTTCTTCCCACCCTCCTTCCTCCAATTGCCTTCTGACACCTCTCTCCATTTACAGCAACCTCCAGCACTCTCCTGGCAACACTTAGCACCCATGCTTCTTTCTGTCCAACTGCGTATTCCTTTCATGGGGGCCTAGCCACTCTAATTAGTTGCTCTGACGCGAGAGTGGGAATACTGGCGTTTGTTCATTCTGACTGGAATGGCACTAGAGCAGCAGTTCTGTGGTAATACATTCACCAAATTGTGCTATACTTGTGCAGTGGCACGCAGCTCAGCATTCAGGCCAATGTCAAGCTTGGCTGCCATCTTGGGGCGGCCCGCCCTTATGTACTCAAAGTGCACTTAAGAACATTCTCAGAAGGATATGGGGGCACTGCAGTGAACATGGACATGACATAGAGAGGTGTACATGAGTGTGCAATGTTCATTGAGTGATTCACAGTGTACAGGTAATGGCAAGCAGGTGCCTCAGTCAACCTTTAACACTCACCTGCTTAAGGTGGGACTCCCCTGACCCCCACAGAAGGGAGCTTCGATTGATGAAAAGCTGATGACCTGGTGGAGCCGAGGGGTCAAAACTCCCAACAGTGATGCTTGTGGAGGATCCATTAGGAAAGACAAACCACTGCAGAATATCATACTGAGGGGGCATTTCACCATATTCATCGAAAGCAATCTCTGCCCCAGCGGGGGTCCGGAAAGAAAGCTTATGCAGGAAGCGGTTCAGCTGGAAAAGGAAATATGTTAGAAAGACGCAATATACTGTAGGTTTAAAACACACACAGCCATAAGTAGCATAAACAGGTGAGATATGTTAGGGTTAAGACATGCACATGTATCAGTAGCATAAGCAGATGACACAATTTAGGGATAACACATACACAGGCCTCAGCAACATAAACAGGTGATACACTTTAGGGATAACATATGCACAGGCCTCAGTAGCATAAGCAGGTGACACACCTTAGGGATAACACATACACAGGCCTCAGCAGCATAGGCAGGTGGCATACCTAAGGAATAACTCATGCACAGGCCTCCGTAGCATAAGCAGGTGACACACCTTAGGCAAAACACAAACACAAGCCTCAGTAGCATAGCAGGTGACACACTTTAGGGATAACATATGCACAGGCCTCAGTAGCATAAGCAGGTGACACACCTTAGGGATAACACAAGCACAGGCCTCAGTAGCATAAGCAGGTGACCCACCTTAGGCATAACACATGCATAGGCCTCAGTAGCATAAGCAGGTGACACACCTTAGGCATAACACATGCATAGACCTTAGTAGCATAAGCAGGTGACACACCTTAGGCATAACACATGCACAGGCCTCAGTTGCATAAACAGGTGAGATGTTAGGGTTAAGACATGCACAAGCCTCTGTAGCATAAGCAGGTGATACACTTTAGGGGTAAGACATGCACAGGCCTCAGTAGCATAAGCAGGCGACACACCTTAGGCATAACACATGCATAGGCGTCAGTAGCATGAACAGGTGACACACCTTAGGGAATACACATGCACAGGCCTCAGTTGCATAAACAGGTGAGATATGTTAGGGTTAAGGCATGCACATGCATAAGTAGCATATGCAGGTGACCCACCTCAGGGACATATGCACAGGCATCCATAGCATAAGCAGGTGAAACACCTTATGGACAACACATGCACAGGTCTCAGTAGCATAAGCAGGTGACACACCTTAGGGACAACACATACACAGGCATCAGTAGCATACAGCAGGTGACACACCTTAGGGATAAAACATGCACAGGCCTCAGTAGCATAAACAGGTGACACACCTTAGGGATGACACATGCACAGGCCTCAGTAGCATAAACAGGTGACAAAACATAAGGATAACACATGCACAGGCCTCAGTAGCATAAGCAGGTGAGACACCTTAGGGATAACACATGCACAGGCCTCAGTAGCATAAGCAGGTGACACAATTTAGGGATAACACATGTGCAGGCATCAGTAGCATAAGCAGGTGACACACCTTAGGGATAACACATGCACACACATCAGTAGCATAGGCAGGTGACACACCTTAGGTATAACACATGCACAGGCCTCAGTAGCATAAGCCGGATACACACCTTAGGGATAACACATGCACAGGCATCAGTAGCATAAGCAGGTGACACACCTTAGGGATAACACATACACAGGCCTCAGTAGCATAAACAGGTGACACACCTTAGGTATAACACATGCACAGGCCTCAGTAGCATAAGCAGGTGACACACCTTAAGGGATAACACATGCACAGGCCTCAGTAGCATAAGCAGGTGACACACCTTAGGGATAACACATGCACAGGCCTCAGTCGCATAAGCAGGTGACACACCTTAGGGATAACACATGCACATACATCGGTAGCATGAACAGGTGACACACCTTAGGTATAACACATGCACAGGCCTCAGTAGCATAAGCAGGTGACACACCTTAAGGGATAACACATGCACAGGCCTCAGTAGCATAAGCAGGTGACACACCTTAGGGATAACACATGCACATACATCAGTAGCATAATCAGGTGACACACCTTAGGTATAACACATGCAAGGGCCTCAGTAGCATAAGCCGGTGACACACCTTAAGGATGACACATGCACAGGCCTCAGTAGCATAAACAGGTGACAAAACATAGGGATAACACATGCACAGGCCTCAGTAGCATAAGCAGGTGAGACACCTTAGGCAAAAACATGCATAGGTCTCAGTAGCATAAGCAGGTGACAGACCTTAGGGATAACACATGCACAGGCTTCAGTAGCATAAGCAGGTGACACAATTTAGGGATAACACATGTGCAGGCATCAGTAGCATAGGCAGGTGACACACCTTAGGGATAACACATGCACATACATCAGTAGCATAGGCAGGTGACACACCTTAGGTATAACACATGCACAGGCCTCAGTAGCATAAGCAGGTGACACACCTTAGGGATAACACATGCACAGGCCTCAGTCGCATAAGCAGGTGACACACCTTAGGGATAACACATGCACATACATCAGTAGCATAAGCAGGTGACACACCTTAGGTATAACACATGCACAGGCCTCAGTAGCATAAGCAGGTGACACACCTTAAGGGATAACACATGCACAGGCCTCAGTAGCATAAACAGGTGACACACCTTAGGGATAACACATGCACATACATCAGTAGCATAATCAGGTGACACACCTTAGGTATAACACATGCACAGGCCTCAGTAGCATAAGCCGGTGACACACCTTAGGGATGACACATGCACAGGCCTCAGTAGCATAAACAGGTGACAAAACATAGGGATAACACATGCACAGGCCTCAGAGGCATAAGCAGGTAAGACACCTTAGGCAAAAACATGCATAGGTCTCAGTAGCATAAGCAGGTGACACACCTTAGGGATAACACATGCACAAGCCTCAGTAGCATAAGCAGGTGACACACCTTAGGGATAACACATGCACATACATCGGTAGCATAATCAGGTGACACACCTTAGGTATAACACATGCACGGGCCTCAGTAGCATAAGCCAGTGACACACCTTAGGGTTGCCACATGCACAGGCCTCAGTAGCATAAACAGGTGACAAAACATAGGGATAACACATGCACAGGCCTCAGTAGCATAAGCAGGTGAGACACCTTAGGCAAAAACATGCATAGGTCTCAGTAGCATAAGCAGGTGACAGACCTTAGGGATAACACATGCACAGGCCTCAGTAGCATAAGCAGGTGACACAATTTAGGGATAACACATGTGCAGGCATCAGTAGCATAAGCAGGTGACACACCTTAGGGATAACACATGCACATACATCAGTAGCATAGGCAGGTGACACACCTTAGGTATAACACATGCACAGGCCTCAGTAGCATAAGCCGGATACACACCTTAGGGATAACACTTGCACAGGCATCAGTAGCATAAGCAGGTGACACACCTTAGGGATAACACATGCACAGGCCTCAGTAGCATAAACAGGTGACACACCTTAGGTATAACACATGCACAGGCCTCAGTAGCATAAGCAGGTGACACACCTTAAGGATAACACATGCACAGGCCTCAGTAGCATAAGCAGGTGACACACCTTATGGATAACACATGCACAGGCCTCAGTTGCATAAGCAGGTGACACACCTTAGGGATAACACATGCACATACATCAGTAGCATAAGCAGGTGACACACCTTAGGTATAACACATGCACAGGCCTCAGTAGCATAAGCAGGTGACACACCTTAAGGGATAACACATGCACAGGCCTCAGTAGCATAAGCAGGTGACACACCTTAGGGATAACACATGCACAGGCCTCAGTAGCATAGGCAGGTGACACACCTTAGGGATAACACATGCACATACATCAGTAGCATACTCAGGTGACACACCTTAGGTATAACACATGCACGGGCCTCAGTAGCATAAGCCGGTGACACACCTTAGGGATGACACATGCACAGGCCTCAGTAGCATAAACAGGTGACAAAACATAGGGATAACACATGCACAGGCCTCAGTAGCATAAGCAGGTGAGACACCTTAGGCAAAAACATGCATAGGTCTCAGTAGCATAAGCAGGTGACACACCTTAGGGATAACACATGCACAGGCCTCAGTAGCATAAGCAGGTGACAACATTTAGGGATAACACATGCGCAGGCATCAGTAGCATAAGCAGGTGACACACCTTAGGGATAACACATACACAGGCCTCAGTAGCATAAGCAGGTGACACACCTTAGGGATAACACATGCACAGGCATCAGTAGCATAAGCCGGTGACATACCTTAGGGATAACACATGCACAAGCATCAGTAGCATAAGAAGGTGACACACCTTAGGGATAACACATGCACAGGCCTCAGTAGCATAAGCAGGTGACACACCTTAGGGATAACACATGCACAGGCCTCAGTAGCATAAGCAGGTGAGACACCTTAAGGGGTAACACATGCACAGGCCTCAGTAGCATAAGCAGGTGACACACTTTAGGGATAACACATGCACAGGCCTCAGTCGCATAAGCAGGTGACACACCTTAGGTATAACACATGCACAGGCCTCAGTAGCATAAGCAGGTGAGACACCTTAACGGATAACACATGCACAGACCTCAGTAGCATAAGCAGGTGACACACCTTAGGTATAACACATGCACAGGCCTCAGTAGCATAAGCCGGTGACACACCTTAGGGATAACACATGCACAGGCATAAGTAGCATAAGCAGGTGACACACCTTAGGTATAACACATGCACAGGCCTCAGTAGCATAAGCCGGTGACACACCTTAGGGATAACACATGCACAGGCATCAGTAGCATAAGCAGGTGACACACCTTAGGGATAACACATGCACAGGCCTCAGTAGCATAAGCAGGTGACACACCTTAGGTATAACACATGCACAGGCCTCAGTAGCATAAGCCGGTGACACACCTTAGGGATAACACATGCACAGGCATCAGTAGCATAAGCAGGTGACACACCTTAGGGATAACACGTGCACAGGCCTCAATAGCATAAGCAGGTGATACACCTTAGGTATAACACATGCACAGGCCTCAGTAGCATAAGCAGGTGACACACCTTAAGGGATAACACATGCACAAGCCGCAGTAGCATAAGCAGGTGACACACCTTAGGGATAACACATGCAGAGGCCTCAGTAGCATAAGCAGGTGACACACCGTAGGTATAACACATGCACAGGCCTCAGTAGCATAGTATTTCAAGACTCCTGTGCGTGGATGATCTTGTTATGTTAGACCAGTTGCTGCTTGGCCTTCATAGGCAATGAAAAATGTTAGATCATTATGCTAATTGGAATGCCCTGGTAATCAATGTAAGTAAATCTAACGTTGAGAGCCTAAAGTCGAAACATCTGCAAAGAAACCCTCTTTCACTTTGTACATCTATAAAGCTCCCCTGATATTAGTCAATGAATATAGGTACCTGGGGTTAAGTTTTAATGATAACATTGCAGAATCCCTTTGCAAAGACCAGATAGCCCAAAAGGCTATGACAGCAGCTTCACTGGGTCTCCTAATACATAAGAAATGTGGGAGGATTTGTACAAACCTCTGATAATCAATAATAGACAAAAAGCAGTTCCAATTTTGAGTGATGGGGCAGAAACCACACTGATGAAGGAAAGGTAGATTGGAAGAGGTTGGAGGGCTTGTTTTGGAAAAGGGTTCTACCCGTTACAGAAAGATTTCCAATCCATGTAATTCCATATGAGTTGGGGCTACTATCGCTGGAGATTAAGATAAGGTGGAGAGCCTTGTGTCTACTTAGAAAATGTATTTTAGGAGATCCAGGCTCAATCCTCTCTTTGATCGGGGATATGATGGAAAATTCTATCGACCGGTCATTGCAAGTATGGATAGAAGGTTGTTTGGAATTACTGGCCGCTGCAGATATTTCTTTGGACATGCTATTGTAGAACATGGATAAAGCCGGGCAGAAGCTGTGGAATTATGATTGGATTAAGGAAAGGGAACAGTGTATGCGCTATAAAGTCTTTGGGAACATTCAATATGAAATTATACCACTGGGTAGAATTGAGCTACTTAAAGTAATTCCTGTGTAACAAATATCAAGCGTTTTAATCTATGGGCAAGAAAAGGCAAAGGCAGTAGGTTAAACTGAGCTCTAAAATCAAGAGCTTGTTGCTTTTGTGCCGATGAGGTTGTATTGGAGACCCTAAGACATTGACTGATCATGTGCCCGACATTAGCAGAAAAGAGGACTTGAGTTATGCTTAAATATTTGGAAGATTACACTCTAATTGCGGAAGAGAAAATGTGGGCAATGATTTTTAGTGGATGCCAGATTTCTTTAATTTTAGCAACTGTTTGATTTTTATTAGAGATTAATATCTTACACAATGCATTAGTGGGTTTTTAAATATGTGTATTAAAGGTTCATTTGATTTAAGATAAATAATCACATTTTTTGGGAGCAATTCTAGTAGGTGCATTTAGTTGATCGTTGGGAATGGAAATGCAGACGAATTCAATGTGTGTGTCAAGAATTGCATTGGTTTTAGGCATGAACTTTTATGTCTCAATTAGGAATTCTATGTATGAAATAAGTATGAGTAATTGTTTATATTGAATTGAATTGATAGTTTATTTGTATCGTGCTCATACACAAGTGTTTCAGAGCGCAACAAGGAAAGGGAGGGGAACAAGGGAGAACAACAACGATCTTACTAGGCTCAGTGACATTGAGTACGTGCAAGTGCATGGGAGAGGAGGAGGGGAAAAGAAAAGGAAAGGGGGAGAAGTGGAAAGTGCAGAACAGGAGGAAAACAGAATAAATCATAATAAATAAATAAATAATAAAAGCAACAAAAGTGGTAGTGCAGCCAGCAAGTGGCAAGTGCTGAGTTTAAGGCAGCAGACAGGGTAGGTCTGATAAGAGCAGGAAGAAAAAAAGGCGGGGGACTGTATGGGTACAGATATTGACCCCAGCGCAAGGGGGGCCTGGTGGTAGTGTGGGAGGGTGGCAAGGTGAACAGGAACCTGGTCTCGGAGATCAGAGGGTGGCCAGGTGCATGTGCCAGGAAAGACCAGATCAGCAGGGGAGAAGGGAGGAGAAGGCAGAAGCAAAGAGGAAGGTCTTGAGGTGCTTCCCGAACCAGAGACGATTCTCCTCAAATTTTAGAGTGGCAGGGAAGCTGTTCCAGAGGGAGGACCCAGCCAAAGACAGAGATCTACCCCCGGCTTGTTTCTTTAAATTTCGACTGACCCTGAGGGAGTTACCTCAATGCCATTAAATCTGAGATGTGGGCCCTGAGACTGATGATGATGCAGAACAGATATGTTCCGGACTTTTTAACTACAACAGCGTTTGCCGAAAAACTGGTGATTCATGCTGCACATTTATACCTCCAAACGACGCAGAGAATGGCTCCCTCATGCAAATAATTGGGGCTGTGCACATGCTTGGTGCCCATGTGCAGACAGAAGCTGGCATACAAAAGGGTTACTGGTATGACAACCTTTTTTCTTGGGCACCATCCTGGATGGGGGCAGTCGTGTAGTTATAAGTTATTGTGATAGTGTTGTGCTGGAGATCTTCTGTACCTCCCAACTGGGACTTCGGTGCTGTGTTAAAGCAGTGCCTAGTAGCGTGATGATGAAGGTCTCAATTGGGGTACAGGGTTCACCTCGCGGTACAAAAGATAGTGCAGTCCAAACTGATGACCCTAAGAAACCTCGCATGGTTGCAATAGAACAAAGCCTTCACCCCCTGGGCACCACCACGATTCCCCCACCAGATTCTAAGATTTACAAAGAACACTGGGTAGAGCTAGCAGGGGATGGGAGGTGTATATATATGACATGTAACGCAAGCAATATACACAAGAAGGGGAGGGTTTACATTCCATGTATAGAGCATGGGTGCCAAAGGAAAGGTCACCACCATATTTGGAAGCTGAGGGGTTGGAGAGAGAACACATACACAAAGAGGAAAAGAAAAGACTTACATGGGATTTGTTAATGTAGTATTAACAAAAGGGGGAATGGTGGGAGGGGGAGATGGTTTTCCCAGGCCCCCAATCAGTTTTGGATTAGGCAGAGGCCAGAAAGTTTGCTATAGGGGCTCAGGGCTGGTAAAGGGTTCAAAGGGTGTTGATAGGGGCCACAGTGCAGGGAGGTCAGTGCATGCTTTGGATGTAAAGCATACTAATCCAACACCATTTTAGATAAAAGACACCGTATTGAAATCGAGGTCTAACCCAGCGCAGCAGTCAGCATAGCAGATGTGGGTCACGAGCACAGAAACAAGCATTTGCTTATAGAAAGAGGTTACACTGATGAGAAAGGTCAGAGCCACAGAGAATCATAAAGCTCTTGTTGTCTTCAAGCTGCCTGCATTCCTTTCCTAAAAGGAAATCCCAATTCACTTTGCATCTGAAACCCTGACTGAAAAGGGGTTTTGCAGGGATGGGGGAAATGCAGGACAGTGTTGGGCATGCGGGAAAATGGGACATTGTTCACAGGAATGTAGGAGCAGGTCAACAGTTGCATATAATCAAATGCCCCGATATACCCAAGGAGCACTGACTCCATACCACACACAGCCCTATGGCCCATGCACACAGCAGCCCTGTATGGCACATCACCAGCACCAGCCACGCCTGCTCCCCCTCTACTGTTTCCGCAGCTGCAATCACCAGTTCCCAGTGGCTCAGGTTCTAATGCAGCGCATTCTGTCCCACTGTGAGTTCTCAAATACCCAATGGAAATGCAATTCCTAACAGCACTGTTTCTCACCACCAAGGGGCTAGAGTGATGGGAGGGAACCCCCTCACCTTCCCAGGGACGAGCACTTATCCAGATCAGGATAGCCCACAGAGAGCCTTAGCATGCCCAGTCCTGTCAGTCACCACCAACCCAGAAATAAAACCCTTGTGGGAGTGGAGATAAGCAATACACACTAATTTTCATGGTGGAAAATTTCCCTTTGTCAGGTGAAGTGTTGGACACACAGGGCTTCTCTGGGGCATTAGCTATGAAAGTGTGTAGCAAGGTCGAACAGGCCCCGTTGTTGTTTTCAACAACATCCCCTGTCAACCTGCTAAGATGAGATATGCTCAGCACGCTGAACATGACTATGATGCTCACTGAGAGAGAAGTGGTGTGTTCAACCCCAGGGATGTGACACATAAGGGCCAAGGGGTCATTTATGCCCTGGGGAGCGAGACTGCAACCTGAGGGATCCCAAGCTACTCAGATGTGTTTATCTATGGGGTCACAGTGTCGTTAAATACAATCCCCCAAGTGGGTAATGTGATGAATCCTGCAGACCCCTCACAGAATCCCGGCCTAAACTCTCCTCCCATGTGGCCAGGGGCGGCAGCCGCTGCCTGATCCTAACCATGGTGGTGATGCCTCAACTCTCCTCCCATGTGTCCAGGGGAGGCAGCCGCTACCTGATCCTAAAACTGGGGGTGATGCCTAACCTCTCCTCCCATGTGACCAGGGGAGGCGGCCGCTGCCTGATCCTAACCCTGGGGGTGATGCCTAAAGCCTCCTCCCATGTGGCCAGGGGAGGCAGCCGCTGCCTGATCCTAACCCCGGGGGTGATGCCTAAACTCTCCTCCCATGGGGCCAGGGGAGGCGGCCGCTGCCTGATCCTAACCCTGGGGATGATGCCTAAACTCTCCTTCGATGTGGCCAGGGGAAGACAGCCGCTACCTGATCCTAACCCTGGGGGTGATGCCTAAACTCTCCTCCCATGTGGCCAGGGGAGCCAGCCGCTGCCTGATCCTAACCCCAAGGGTGATGACTAAACTCTACTCCCATGTGGCCAGGGGAGGCAGCTGCTGCCTGATCCTAACCCCGGGGGTGATGCCTAAACTCTCCTCCCATGTGGCCAGGGGAGGCAGCCACTGCCTGATCCTAACCCCGGGGGTGATGCCTAAACTCTCCTCCCATGTGACCATGGTAGGCGGCCGCTGCCTGAGGGAGATGCCTAAACTCTCCTCCCATGTGGCCTGGGGAGGTGGCCGCTGCCTGATCCTAACCCTGGGGGAGATGCCTAAACTCTCCTCCCATGTGGCCAGAGGAGGCGGCCGCTGCCTTATCCTGACCCCGGGGGTGATGCCTAAACTCTCCTCCCATGTGGCCAGGGGAGGCAGCCGCTGCCTGATCCTAACCCCGGGGATGATGCCTAAACTGTCCTCCCATGTGGCCAGGGGAGGCGGCCGCTGCCTGATCCTAACCCTGGGGGAGATGCCTAAACTCTCCTCCCATTTGGCCAGTGGAGGAGGCCGCTGCCTGATCCTAACCCCAGGGGTGATGCCTAAACTCTCCTCCCATGTGGCCAGGGGAGGCGGCCGCTGACTTATCCTAACCCCGGGGGTGATGCCTAAACTCTCCTCCCATTTGGCCAGGGCAGGCAGCCGCTGCCTGATCCTAACCCCAGGGGTGATGCCTAAACTCTCCTCCCATGTGGCCAGGGGAGGCGGCCGCTGACTTATCCTAACCCCGGGGGTGATGCCTAAACTCTCCTCCCATTTGGCCAGGGCAGGCAGCCGCTACCTGATCCTAACCCTGGGGGTGATGCCAAACCTCTCCTCCCATGTTCCAGGGGAGGCACGCGCTGCCTGCTCCTAACCCTGGGGGTGATGCCTAAACTCTCCTCCCATGTGGCCTGGGGAGGCAGCCGCTGCCTGACCCTAACCCTGGGGGTGATGCCTAAACTCTCCTCCCATGTGGCCAGGGGAGGCGGCCATTGCCTGATCCTAACCCCGGGGGAGATGCCTAAACTCTCCTCCCTTGTGGCCTGGGGAGGCGGCCACTGCCTAATCCTAACCCTGGGGGAGATGCCTAAACTCTCCTCCCATGTGGCCAGAGGAGGCGGCCGCTGCCTTATCCTGACCCCGGGGGTGATGCTTAAACTCTCCTCCCATGTGGCCAGGGGAGGCAGCCGCTGCCTGATCCTAACCCCTGGGATGATGCCTAAACTCTCCTCCCATGTGGCCAGGGGAGGCGGCTGCTGCCTGATCCTAACCCTGGGGGAGATGCCTAAACTCTCCTCCCATGTGGCCAGAGGAGGCGGCCGCTGCCTTATCCTGACCCCAGGGGTGATGCCTAAACTCTCCTCCCATGTGGCCAGGGGAGGCAGCCGCTGCCTGATCCTAACCCCAGGGGTGATGCCTAAACCCTCCTTCCATGTGGCCAGGGGAGGCGGCCGCTGCCTGATCCTAACCCCGGGGGTGATGCCTAAACTCTCCTCCCATGTGGACAGGGGAGGCGGCCGCTGCCTGATCCTAACCCCGGGGGTGATGCCTAAACTCTCCTCCCATGTGGCCAGGGGAGGCAGCCGCTGCCTGATCCTAACCCCGTGGGCGATGCCTAAACTCTCCTCCCATGTTCCAGGGGAGGCAGGTGCTGCCTGATCCTAGCCCTGGGGGTGATGCCTAAACTCTCCTCCCATGTGGCCAGGGGAAGCAGCTGCTGCCTGCTCCTAACCATGGGGGTGATGCCTAAACTCTCCTCCCATGTGGCCAGGGGAGGCAGCCACTGCCTGATCCTAACCCCGGGGGTGATGCCTAAACTCTTCTACCATGTGGCCAGGGGAGGCGACCGCTGTCTGATCCAAACCCCGGGTGGGATGCCTAAACTCTCCTCCTATGTCCAGGGGAAGCAGCTGCTGCCTGATCCTAACCTTGGGGGTGATGCCTAAACTCTCCTCTCATGTGGCCAGGGGAGGCGGCTGCTGCCTGATCCTAACCCTGGGGGTGATACCTAAACTCTCCTACCATGTGGCTTGGGGAGGCAGCCTCTGCCTGATCCTAACCCTGGGGGTGATGCCTAAACTCTCCTCCCATGTGGCCAGGGGAGGCGAGGCAGCCGCTGCCTGATCCTAACCCTGGGGGTGATGCCTAAACTCTCCTCCGATGTGGCCAGGGGTAGGCGGCCGCTACCTGATGCTAAACCTGGGGGTGAGGCCCAAACTCTCCTCCCATGTGGCCAGGGAAGCAGCCACTGCCTGATCCTAACCCTGGTGGTGATGCCTAAACTCTCCTCCCATGTGGCCAGGGGAGGCACCCGCTGCCTGATCCTAACCCCGGGGGTGATGCCTAAACTCCCCTCCCATGTTGGCAGGGGAGGCAGCTGCTGCCTGATTCTAACCCTGGGGGTGATGCCTAAACTCTCCTTCCATGTGGCCTGGGGAGGCAGCCGCTGCCTGATCCTAACCCTGGGGGTGATGCCTAAACTCTCCTCCCATGTGGCCAGGGGAGGCAGCCGCTACCTTATCCTAACCCTGGGGGTGATGCCTAAACTCTCCTCCCATGTGGCCAGGGGAGGCGGCCGCTACCTGATCCTAACCCTGGGGGTGATGCCTAAACTCTCCTCCCATGTGGCCAGGGGAGGCGGCCGCTACCTGATCCTAACCCTGGGGGTGATGCCTAAACTCTCCTCCCATGTGGCCAGGGGAGGAGGCCGCTGCCTGATCCTAACCCCGGGGGAGATGCCTAAACTCTCCTCCCATGTGGCCTGGGGAGGCAGCCGCTGCCTGATCCTAACCCTGGGGGTGATGCCTAAACTCTCCTCCAATGTGGATAGGGGAGGCACCCGCTGCCTGTCCTAAACCTGGGTGTGATGCCTAAACTCCCCTCCCATGTTGGTAGGGGAGGCAGCCACTGCCTGATCCTAATCCTGGGGGTGATGCCTAAACTCTCCTCCCATGTGGACACGGGAGGCACCCGCTGCCTGATCCTAACACCGGGGGTGATGCCTAAACTCTCCTCCCATGTGGCCAGCGGAGGCAGCCGCTGCCTGAACCTAACCCCGGGGGTGATGCCTAAACTCTCCTCCCATGTGGCCAGGGGAGGCAGCCGCTGCCTGATCCTAACCCCGGGGGTGATGCCTAAACTCTCCTCCCATGTGGCCAGGGCAGGCAGCCGCTACCTGATCCTAACCCTGGGGGTGATGCCAAAACTCTCCTCCCATGTTCCAGGGGAGGCAGGCGCTGCCTGCTCCTAACCCTGGGGGTGATGCCTAAACTCTCCTCCCATGTGGCCAGGGGAGGCAGCCACTGCCTGATCCTAACCCCGGGGGTGATGCCTAAACTCTTCTCCCATGTGGCCAAGCGAGTCGACCGCTGCCTGATCCAAACCCCGGGTGGGATGCCTAAACTCTCCTCCCATGTGGCCAGGGCAGGCAGCCGCTACCTGATCCTAACCCTGGGGGTGATGCCAAAACTCTCCTCCCATGTTCCAGGGGAGGCGGCCGCTGCCTTATCCTGACCCCAGGGGTGATGCCTAAACTCTCCTCCCATGTGGCCAGGGGAGGCAGCCGCTGCCTGATCCTAACCCCAGGGGTGATGCCTAAACCCTCCTTCCATGTGGCCAGGGGAGGCGGCCGCTGCCTGATCCTAACCCCGGGGGTGATGCCTAAACTCTCCTCCCATGTGGACAGGGGAGGCGGCCGCTGCCTGATCCTAACCCCGGGGGTGATGCCTAAACTCTCCTCCCATGTGGCCAGGGGAGGCAGCCGCTGCCTGATCCTAACCCCGTGGGCGATGCCTAAACTCTCCTCCCATGTTCCAGGGGAGGCAGGTGCTGCCTGATCCTAGCCCTGGGGGTGATGCCTAAACTCTCCTCCCATGTGGCCAGGGGAAGCAGCTGCTGCCTGCTCCTAACCATGGGGGTGATGCCTAAACTCTCCTCCCATGTGGCCAGGGGAGGCAGCCACTGCCTGATCCTAACCCCGGGGGTGATGCCTAAACTCTTCTACCATGTGGCCAGGGGAGGCGACCGCTGTCTGATCCAAACCCCGGGTGGGATGCCTAAACTCTCCTCCTATGTCCAGGGGAAGCAGCTGCTGCCTGATCCTAACCTTGGGGGTGATGCCTAAACTCTCCTCTCATGTGGCCAGGGGAGGCGGCTGCTGCCTGATCCTAACCCTGGGGGTGATACCTAAACTCTCCTACCATGTGGCTTGGGGAGGCAGCCGCTGCCTGATCCTAACCCTGGGGGTGATGCCTAAACTCTCCTCCCATGTGGCCAGGGGAGGCGAGGCAGCCGCTGCCTGATCCTAACCCTGGGGGTGATGCCTAAACTCTCCTCCGATGTGGCCAGGGGTAGGCGGCCGCTACCTGATGCTAAACCTGGGGGTGATGCCCAAACTCTTCTCCCATGTGGCCAGGGAAGCAGCCACTGCCTGATCCTAACCCTGGTGGTGATGCCTAAACTCTCCTCCCATGTGGCCAGGGGAGGCACCCGCTGCCTGATCCTAACCCCGGGGGTGATGCCTAAACTCCCCTCCCATGTTGGCAGGGGAGGCAGCTGCTGCCTGATTCTAACCCTGGGGGTGATGCCTAAACTCTCCTTCCATGTGGCCTGGGGAGGCAGCCGCTGCCTGATCCTAACCCTGGGGGTGATGCCTAAACTCTCCTCCCATGTGGCCAGGGGAGGCAGCCGCTACCTTATCCTAACCCTGGGGGTGATGCCTAAACTCTCCTCCCATGTGGCCAGGGGAGGCGGCCGCTACCTGATCCTAACCCTGGGGGTGATGCCTAAACTCTCCTCCCATGTGGCCAGGGGAGGCGGCCGCTACCTGATCCTAACCCTGGGGGTGATGCCTAAACTCTCCTCCCATGTGGCCAGGGGAGGAGGCCGCTGCCTGATCCTAACCCCGGGGGAGATGCCTAAACTCTCCTCCCATGTGGCCTGGGGAGGCAGCCGCTGCCTGATCCTAACCCTGGGGGTGATGCCTAAACTCTCCTCCAATGTGGATAGGGGAGGCACCCGCTGCCTGTCCTAAACCTGGGTGTGATGCCTAAACTCCCCTCCCATGTTGGCAGGGGAGGCAGCCACTGCCTGATCCTAATCCTGGGGGTGATGCCTAAACTCTCCTCCCATGTGGACACGGGAGGCACCCGCTGCCTGATCCTAACACCGGGGGTGATGCCTAAACTCTCCTCCCATGTGGCCAGCGGAGGCAGCCGCTGCCTGAACCTAACCCCGGGGGTGATGCCTAAACTCTCCTCCCATGTGGCCAGGGGAGGCAGCCGCTGCCTGATCCTAACCCCGGGGGTGATGCCTAAACTCTCCTCCCATGTGGCCAGGGCAGGCAGCCGCTACCTGATCCTAACCCTGGGGGTGATGCCAAAACTCTCCTCCCATGTTCCAGGGGAGGCAGGCGCTGCCTGCTCCTAACCCTGGGGGTGATGCCTAAACTCTCCTCCCATGTGGCCAGGGGAGGCAGCCACTGCCTGATCCTAACCCCGGGGGTGATGCCTAAACTCTTCTCCCATGTGGCCAAGCGAGTCGACCGCTGCCTGATCCTAACCCCGGGGGTGATGCCTAAACTCTTCTCCCATGTGGCCAAGCGAGTCGACCGCTGCCTGATCCAAACCCCGGGTGGGATGCCTAAACTCTCCTCCTATGTGGCAGTCTGACAAAATAACATTTCTCAAAAGGAAGAAGTGTGAACCAAAGGCAATGATTTGTCTTCAGAGTGGAGAATATTGACATTGGACCTCATTACGAGTATGGCGGTAAGGCAACAACGGCGCCGGTATCGCTACCGGCACCGCTGCTACCATACCACCATACTACAAGTTCTGCTTGCAGGTGCCCTTGAAGCTGGTGGCCGTACAAGCACCCACAAGCAGAACTTGATGGTAGCAACGTTGCTACCACCCTCCCCATTCCCATTGAGCCCTATGGGGCTCAAATGGAAATGGGGAATTATTTTTACTTCCGCCCAGAAAAGGGTAATTACCGGGTCTGGCAAGGTTGTAATGACCCGGATAAAAATCAATACCGGTGGCAGCCATGCCTCATAATGAGGCCCATTGGGCCTCATTAGAAGGTTGGCACTCCAGTAATAACGATACAGATAAGGCATTGCCGGCATCGTGTACTGCAATGGCCCATCACAACCTGCAATGCCGCCCTACCGGCATCTACAGGGACCCGCTGTGGGCGTGCACCACCATACCGGCAGGCACCCGGGCGCACAGCCGCTGTGCCAGTAACAGCGGCATGCCGCTAGGAGGAGAACATTACAAGTTGCACGGAAAGGCACATACTGGCATCCAGACAGCGGTAAGAGGGGCCACCAGGATGCCATCAACACCGGCATCGCGGATTACCCATTAATAGCAAACTGCTGTGTTCCCAACTGCCACAGGTGCACACAATCAGCACAGGTGGAGGCAATGGAGTCAGGCACAGCACAAATGGAGCACACCCACACACCACACCCCTTCCCCCAAGTCCAAAATTATACCACTATCAGTTGCCATACACGGGCTGGAGGACATGCCTGCACTGCCACTACTCCAGCAGGCACTAAACCAGTGGATGCAGGGGAGGTGCAGGAGGAGAAGGACAGTGAGACTGGGCCAGCACATACAACCAGTTCAGACAGTGGTACCCTGCAGGCAGCCACCAATCCCTCACATAAGGGCCAGTCCATTTGATTTAACCCCTGCACAGATCCACACCCTGTAGCGCCTGGACAGGGACACATTACGCACAATTGTGGATCTCATTCACGATGATCTGGTCAGCCTGATCAACATACATGCCGCCAACCCCTTCTGCCAAAGGTAGTGTCTGTGCTCCACTTCCTTGCAATGGTGCTGCGCAACTCCACGTTTCCCCGCTACATGGAATGTCACACTGCCTGAGGTGCCTGGTGTCCTAACACAGGGCCATGGGGGTTGTTGTTGGGGGGGGACCACAAGCATGCATAACCTGTCTGCTGGCTTGGCCCTGGGTGTTGTTGTTGGGGGGACACCGTCCTGGGTGCCAACGACTGTGACCCCAATTAATATGACGGGATGCTTGAGAGTGACAATGGATGCAGACGTGCCATGACCGCACAGCCATGTGTAAATGTTAGCTACGAACACAGCACCCACCCCTGTGCATGCACAAAGTACATCATCAAACCTCAACCACAAGTATCACAATGCACCAACCTGCAGTCACAGTGCATACATGAGCGCAGCAAAGTACAGCGCAGATCATGCAGACATGACTGAGCCGAATCCAACTGCCTCTCAGGGAATCCCCTGTCACTGCCCCTGCCCGACAAGTACACCGCATACCACCATGCCATACACAACACTGAAGGGACACCCAAAATTCCAATGGGACATGGTTGTACAGAATAGATTCCAGCAAGTGGTGAACACCACTGACACGTGTGCGACTGCTGCAGGACCAATACACAGCACCTCACTTCCACCATGCCAGTTGACACCCAGCGCATTCACAGAACTGTCTCCCTACACTGGCGGACCATACCACCAATTCCATTGTGCCATGGTTACATGGGTGAGGCAATGACGGACATGTACATGGCATCATCATGTATATGGAAGCACGATTGGCAAAACAACGTGTATCATGTTGTACATCATGGAAAACCATCATCCAGTGCCCTCCATGCATACGGGATTTACCACTGCAACACAGCCTTCACTGGTGAGCACATCATGGGCCTACTGACATCATCTGTGTGAGTGCTGTATCGGGTGTCAAGGTCCGTACAACCTGTACGTTACCCATGTTCCCCTACCGTGGACCATCATCGAGTGCACCGACCTGAGTGTTGCTGTAATGAAATGGCAATAGCTGGCAGTGAAGATCCCTTGCATTTGATCACAAACAATGTACCGCCAGTGTACACAAGGAATGCCAAAAACCCTCACTATGATAATCTCAATTCCTCCCATACAGGTGATGCTGGGTATCCCCTGAAGCTGTGGATCCTCACCTCTGTCAGGCATCCAGGCACCAGGCACGTAGAGGACTACAATTTTGCACATTCACGCACTTGTGTGATGATTGAGCAGCCATTTGGGCCGTTGAAAGCACAGTTTCGCTGCCTCAGCAGGTCTGGTGGGGCACTCATATACGGACCTGAAAAGGAAGACAGTATTGGTATGTGCCATGCTGCACAACATGTGAATCCGGCGCAAACTACCCGTGCCACCTGACATGGATGTAAATCCACCGGGAGATGAGGAGGATGATGGGGAAGATGCTGCATTTCGGCCACAGCAGAATGTGCCTGAAGGACGAGCTGTGCGCCAATGTTTGATTGAACAATATTGCTAATGTACTCGGTAACACATGGCACATTGAATGTTGGACACTGGGCACTGCTGACAAATGAAATGACACACACTCAATGATCAATGTCCAATCATGAGTTCTTCATGTGTACCCCAGTTGTATTAAGGAAATATGAACTATGTACATATCGTGATCGCTAGCCAGTCAAGCCATCTGGGGGGCAATTACCTGCACTGTTGCTGATCGCACCATGTACAGGAGTTTAGAATTGTTTCGGTCCCTGGTCAAGTGATTGGTGGCCGTTGATGTTTCTATGGGGTTTTCCACGCTGGTACTGCAATACGAGGATGTAAACAAGAACGCATGGCTGTGTGTTCAAGCATTGACTCAAACCAGGAGTTTTTCAAGTAATGACAGTGTGGTCATCAACCCGGCTTGGGGACATTTTACCAGGTTAGCATCTTGGGCCGTATGTCTGGGTATGAGACAATATATATTGTGGCCCATGTTAAAGGGGTTGGTACCTGGGTCCCCGGGAGTAGTGTTAGAGGTATGTTATAAAGGCCGTTGTCTTGTGCCTGTGAGTTGTTCTGTTGTGGCCTTCCGTGGAGCTAGTGCTCTTTCTCAGAGATGTAATGTAGGGTTTTCCATCCCTCTCCTCTGGTGTGGGGGGGGGATTTGAGGAAGGTGTCCAGCAGTGGAGGCTGTTTGTGGCGGGGTGCCGACCGTGAACTGTGTTTTGGGACATAAGTTCTTTCAGCTTGGAGCATTTAATTTTATGCAGTGTTCAATTCCAGATCGTCTGGTGCTGCAATTTTTCCAATGCTCTCGTGACATTTTGATTTATATGCATCTTTATTGTTTTCCATGCACTGTGTAATGTAATTATTTCATGCTTTGCATGTTGTTGTTGTGCATGGCTGAGGGTACAACTGTGGTGCACATGTGGGTCGCGTGGTGCATGTGTAGGGTGCGTATTATTGCTCCATGGGGGTGCCTAGCGCCTGGCGCCAGTTGTGCCAGGGTAGGTCACTATGTCTGGGTGTGAGAGTGCATGTTGAGCCAATTTGTGTAAAGGAGTTGTTGTTTTTTTCCATGGTGACCGGTTTTGATACTGGGGTAGGTCGCTGTGTGTATGGTCATGGGTTGAGTTGTAGTGCCATGTCTTGTGTTTCGAGTACTTGGTGTGCCTGTTCTCATTGAACTGTTGTCTATTATGTAGTGCCTGGTTTAGGCTAGGGTAGGTCACTATGTTTTGTGGTGTATCTCAGGGCAATGTTTATCTATGGTTTATAGTGCCTGGTTTGGTTCCAGGGTAGGTCGCTATGGTGTTGATGGTCCCAGCTGGCATTGTTCCTGAGTGTGTGGTTGGAGTTGATGTAGTGGTTATGGTGTGTGTTGTGGTCACTAGTGCCTGATGAGTAATAAGGGTAGGTCACTTTTGGCCTGGGTGTTGTGCTCAGGGCAGAGGTTTGGCTCCAGTGTGATTCATAGCGTTTGTTTTAACTTCAGTTCGGTCGCTATGCCTGAGTTGTGTTGTATTTTCATGTCATCCGTAGTGCTTGGTCTAAGGGCCGAGGTAAGTCACTATGGGTTGGGGTTTTATCTTTGGGGTTTTATCTTTGCCAGTTTACCTCCTGATTCCGAGTTTGGCAAATCAGGTTGTCACTGGTTGTTTAGAAGTGGTGTAATGTTAGGAAGAGGAAATGGCCAACGGTTTTGTTGTAGTGGAGCAGTATTGTGGATGCGGTTCTTCTTTTTACTGCGGTCAGGGCTGTGCTGCGTGGGTCCCTCGGTTGCTGTTGGGCATTTGTTGTTGCTCACTTAGGGGGCGGTTGGTTTGTGCTCAGAGGGGCAGCTCTAATACTTCGGGGTGGCAGACCGGAGTGGAAGGTGTTAAGTGTGTTAGAGGGTAAGTTTCGTTAGGTAGTTGTGTTAGTGTTATCCAACAATAGTGTGGCTAGGGGTGGCAGCCCTGGGTCCTGAGCAGCAGCTCAGGACACGTGTAAGTGCTCTGTTTATTTTTTTTTAGGCCTCGAGGTGTTAACCGAGGGTTTCGGTGAGTTGTGTTGTGCTGTTAGCATGACTTTGGCGTTTTCTACTTGGTCCGGTTTGCCCTGTGAATGGTTTCCTTTTGTGGGTTCCTATTGATTGAGGTTTCCAGGGGTTCTGTGCATAGGCAGCTGCTGTGTAGTGGAATTTCTGGTACTGTTTTGTGGTGGATGTTTAAGGTTTGGTGCTGGTCACGTTACCTTAGTCATTCTTTGTGTTTGCCAGGGAGGGAGAAGTGTATTAATCTGGCTTTTGTGTTTCCCAGGGGAAGAGAAGTGTAGTAATCTGGCTTTTGTGTTTCCTAGGGAGGGAGAGGTGTAGTCACCTGGCTTACAGAGTAGCAGTGTGTGTGAGGTCATCTGCTAGTGGAATGTTGTGGTGGAAGGTTCTGCTGGGTGACGGTTGGTCAGAGAGAGCAAGCTGTGAGCAGAGAAGATGGGTGTGGGGTTGAGCCCGGTGTTTCCCTTGTGATCTTGTGCCCCCGACCATCCCTGTGTCTTGTGGAGGAGTACAGGACAAGGACAATAAAGACACTAAGAACTTACCTGAAGTAGCAGAGGTCTTCATTACTACAGTATGCATGGACTCCGAGGTAGAGGGGGTTTGCGTAGTCCAGTCCTGACATATTAATTGATTGGAACGCGGATAGTCTGTTGGGAAAGGAGAGGCATAGAAAGATGCGCCTAAGAGTTTTGAGGTGGTAGTGGCAGGACTTAGAGACATGGTTGACTTGGAGCGAGAGGGTTAGGTCAGAATCAAGGGTGCATCCAAGGTTTTTTACTGAGTTTGAGGGGTTCAGGGAATTGCCCATGGCAGATGGCCAGGGTAGGGGGTGTGGAAGAAGTTTGGTATTGCCACATACCATGATTTCGGTTTTGGAGGGGTTTAACAAGAGATGGTTTGTGGTCATCCAATGATCTATGTCAAGGAGGCAGGCAGAGAGGGCGGGTTGGCAGTTGGGATTTGAATTAAGGAGTTTTAGGATTAGTTGTGTGTCATCGGCGTAGTTGTAGCACAGGATATTGTGCATGCAGATTATTCGTGGGAGGGTGGACATATAGAGGTTGAACGGCAGGGCTAATAGGCATGCTCCTTGTGGAACTCAGGTATTGACTGGTTGGGCGTGCGAAGCATAGGCGGAGAGTAAGGTTATTTGGTTCCTATTGTTGCGGAAAGGATGCTATCCATTTGAGAGCGTTTCCACGAATTCCTAGGGAGTAGAGGCGGTTGAGGAGGATTTAGTGGTTGATTGTGTTGAAGGCGGCAGATAGATCAAGAAGGATTAATGCGGTGCATCCCGCAGAGTCTGCAGTGTTTTTAAGGTCATCCCAGATTGAGGTTAGGGTGGTTTCGGTTCCATGTTGGGGTCTGAAACCTGATTGAGCGTGGTCTAGGAGATTGTTGGCTTCGACAAAGGCATTTAGTTGGGACTAGGCGGTTCGGTCAATGAGTTGAGCAAGGAACCTGGTGTTTGAGATCGGGCGGTAGTTTTTGGACTTGAGAGGGTTGAGGGAAGGTTTTCTAGAAGAGGCTTGACATGAGCAGTTTTGAACGCATCGGGAAAAATTCCTGAAGAGAGGGAGTTGTTTATGATGGTTCTTGTGTGTTCTCCTGCACATGTAGATGCAAATATTTCTTTGAGGGTTGTGGCTGGGCAGGGGTCCAGCAGGGAGCTGGATGGTTTGCGGGCAGAGAGAAGTTTGAGAAATTGGTCAGTTGATATTGGAGTGAAGGAGTCGTAGGTCGGGTGGGTATCTGGTGCATGCGGTGGGATGGCAGGTAGGGTGGGTGGATTGCATGGTGGGTGTAAAAGGGCTAGTTTTTTGGTTAGAGAATTTGTTCTTTTGAGAGGAGTGGAGTAGAAGTAGAGAGAGAGTGAGTCGCAGAGTGATTGTGGGGAGTCGGTTGGGGGTGGTACATGATGGTTTGGTGAATTCGGAGATGATTTTGTGAAGTTCTTTGCTGGGGTTTTCACAGTTCAGGATTCGGGAGTTGTAGTATGCTTTTTTTGCTTTCCAGATTTCGGCTTTGTAGTGGTGATGGTGCTGGGCTAAGGTGGCTCTGCACAGGGTGGTTTTGTCTTTCCGCCATTTGCATTCTAGGGATTTATATAGTTGTTTTGTGGTCTTCGTTTCTGGTGTGAACCATCTAGGAAAAGGGCCATGGCAAGCTGATGGTTTGCAAGTGGGGGTGAGCGTGATTAATGAGATATTGAGCCCTGAGTCAAAGGTGTTGGAGGTTAGATGTTCATTGGTTGGGTGGGTAGGCGGAGGAGACTGAAGGAGCGCATCGGCTAGGTAGGGAAGGAGTTTTAGGTTCTTCCAGCATTTGCATAGAATTGGAGGTTCTGGTTCGGGTACGGGGAGTGGGGTGGGTGGAAGTATGGTGAAAGGGACAATGAAATGATTGGACCAGATGATATGGGGGGGGTTTAGATGTATCTGGTCGTGGGAGCTGAAGATGGCATCAAGGGTGTGTCCTTTATATTGAGTTGGCCCGTTTATGTGGGTATGGAGGTTAATCACGTCTAGGCAGTCGACCAGGGAGTGGGTCCTAGGTGGGAATGTCAAGCCATATAGTGAAATCTCCTAGAAGGGTGAGGATGAGGGTGGGATGGTTTAGTTGGAGGGTGGCTATCGAGTCACAGAGGTTGTTTTAGAATTGTCTGTCGTAGCCAGGGGGTCTGTAGATGATTAGGAAGCTGTGGGAGAACAAAGGGGGGAGGGATAGTTTTATGAGAAGTGATTCGCAGTAAGGAATGGTTGGCTGGTTGTTGATGATTGAGGCAGATAAGTGTGACTTGAAGGGGATTGCTAGTCCTCCTCGTCTAGAGGGTTGGTTCAGTGGGATGAGTGAGTGGTCAGGGGGGAAGGCTTCATAGGCGATAGGGGCAAAGTCGTCAGAGAACCAGGTTTCTGTGATAAAGACCAGGTCTGGTTTGTCAGAGGCGAAGAGGTCAAAGATGCTGTGTCTGTTTTTTGCTACAGATTGGGCATTAAAAAGTATGCATCTTACTTCGGTACAGGAGGATGATGGGGGAGTAGCAGAGGTGGGGAGTGGGAGGGGGGAGAGAGGAAACTGGGGTGCGAGAGAGGGGGGTGGTTGGTGGACGATGGGAAGAGTAGGTGGGCGGTTGAGGTGGTGTGTTTGGGGAAAGGGGTTGGACTGGTGTGTCGGGTTGGTTGGATTTGGGTCGGGGGATTTGAATGTGGGGTGTTGGGTGTTAGGAGTTTCAGTTGTGGTTGGTGAGAATTCGAGGGAGAGGGGTTTCAGGTAGGGTGAGGCAAGGGGGGAGGGTGGTGATAATCGATATTGGGAGATTGAGGTGGTGGGTCGAGACAGGAGTGGCGAGGAGTACTGAGAGATTGAGGGAGACCAGGTACGTTTTCTCTTCAGTGTTTTTGTTGCAGTTGGTGTGTGAGAGAGGGTAGGGGGGTCAGAGGGTGAAAGCGATGTGGCTACTGTTCTTGCCAGGGCGAGGCATGCAGTTTTTAGGGGGGGAGGAGTGGGGTTGGAGGGGGATGTTGGTGGGAGTTGATGAGGGGAGAGGGGGGTGCGGGTATGATGAAAGTGGGTGGGTGGGTGGAGGGGATAGAAGGAGCAGGGGTTTTAGGATGGTTGGCACGCCATTGTGCACCTCTGGCTTGGTGTTTGGATAGGGGATGGGGTGGGGGCGAGGTGGAGGGTGTGCTGGGATGGGTTGGTTGTGGTGGAGGGCGGGATGGTTTGGGGAAGGGGGGGATGGGAGGTAGGGCGAGAGAGAAGGGAGGAGGGCACAGGCGGGTCATTTTCGGCAGACCTTGGTGGGTTGGGTGGACTCATGGCTTGGATAAGATTGAACTGAGTTATAGTTGGCGTAGGAAGATTTCGTTCACACCTTCCAACTTCAACTATACCACTTGATGTAAAATGTTCACACTTTCTATGTTTAACTGTGCTACTGCTAGGGATAGTTTCTAGTTCGGGATGGTTTCTGAGTTCAACTGAACCACAGGAGGGTATTATTCACACTTTGAGAGTTTATCTATACTGCAGCTAGACACACTTTCTAGTTTGGCAGTGGCAAGTTTTGACAATGTGGTCATTAGGCACACTTTCTAAAGTGAGCTAGGGTACAGTTGCGCTAATATGCACACTTTTTAAGTTCAAGTTTTGGGACAGTGAGGTCATCAGACACATTCCCAAATTTGAACTAGACTAATATTTACACTACTTGGTACACTCTACAAATTGAAATAGACCACAGGTGCGCTAATGGCCCAGTCTCTAAATTCAGACTTTGACACAGTGAGGTCATTAGATGTGTTTTCGAAAATGAATGAACTACACCACAGTTACGCTATTAGGCATACTTCTGAATTCAGCTTTGCCACAGTGTGGTTATTAGACACACTTACTAAGTTGAGCTACACCACAGTTATGCTATTACGTGCACTTTCTAAATTGAACTGCACCACAGTTCCGCTAAATTCAGACTTTGACGCAGTGAGTTTATTAGATGGGTTTTCTAAATTGAGCTATACTACAGTTATGCTATTAGGGACACTGCTAAGGTCAACTTCGACACAATTGGTTATTAGAGACACTTTCTAAATTCAACTTAGAAGCAATTAGGTTATTTTAGTCACACTCTAAGATTGAACTAGAACACAGTTATGCTGTTAGGGTACACTCTCTAAATTTAGGGGCATATAGGGATTCATCCCACCTTTTATTATTTATTAAAAATGACCTTTTGTGAGACAACTCAATCTGCTTGTCCATCTTGCATTTCTGAACCCTCATAGTAAGGAGTGCTGGTGAATACCCTCCGACTTCCTATTCAGATTCCTGAGTTTCCGAGTTTCCAAGAATTGAAAAATGTCCTTACCACTGCCCCTATTCCAGCGACACCTGACACACACAAGACTTCAATGTTTTTTCACATTCGGACGGGCAGATGATGACAGCAGTACTAACCCAGACGAGTATGATGGGCCACAAGCCCTTGGCATACTACAGTGGCATGTTAGATTCAGTTATGCAGGGCCGATTCCCCTGGGAACAAGCTTTAGCTGCACTATCTTTTACTATTGAGAAATTGGCCACTATTACAATGTGGTGCTCAGTACCATTGCACAGAGGACATGCAGTCCTTGCCATCTTGGAATGATCCAAATACACCTTGAGCACACAGAGGGCATCAGCAAACAAGGTTACACTATCCAGCCCTATCATTCACACAGTACATTGTAAAATAGTGAGACAGCCACCTTTCTAACCGAAACAATTGTAGACACTGACAATGTACACAACTGTGCCACGTATGAGGGACCTGAGGATGAGATTCCAAAAGCGCAAGATTATGCCCTTGATGATGGAGAAGAGTTCTTTGTAGACGGGTCCGAGACTATTGACCAAGAGACAGGTTGGAGACACACGGGCCATAGTGGTCCATTTAGTGGATGGAGAATATAAAGTACTGGTGCTTAAAAGGTTACCAATGCACTACTCAGCAAAAGCGGCTGAACGTATTGCATTAATTGAAGCTCTATATGCATTGGAGGGCTGCCGAGTGACTATATATTCTGACTCGGCCTACGTCACAACCACAGTACACACAGGGTTGTCTGGATGGAAAAGAAGGAGATTTAGAAGAGCAGATGGGTCCCCAGTGCAATACGCGGCCTTGTTGGACAGATTAATTTATGCCCTGTCGTGGTCCACTCTAGTAGCAGTGGTGAAAAGTGCCACCTAAGCAAATAACCCAGACACATTTTCTCTTGGCAACGCTGCAGCAGACATAGTAGCCAAATTGACAGCCTATATCTCAGTACCAGACATTTCAGAATACCCTCTTATTGCACGTATGCAAGTACAACTGCCAGCTCCATATAACTCTTTACCAATTTCCCAGATAATCGAATTACAAGGACGAGCACCACACAATGACAAATGATTGTGGCAAAAGAGAGGGTGTGATCAATCCCTGACAGACCTTACATGAAGACAGCGCACTGCAGGTAAGGTGGTAATGCCCCATGAGCTGGTAATGATCACATTTGAGCAATTGCACTACACCTCCCACATGTCGAAGCTGCACATTGCTGCGGACGGACCGGAGGATCGGTATGTGCACAACCTTCAAGAGTTATTAAAGGTTTTTATAACAAACTGCATAATGTGCCAAGCATACAACACTTGGAAAACACTACAGAAATGACAAGGTACATTGCCTCGCCCTAGCAGGCCGTTCTGTGAGCTCCGTGTTGAGTATGTCGGCATGGGAGAATGGTGCAACACATTTTGATATTTAATTGTGGGGGTGTGCCCCTTCTGCCTTTGGGTTGAGGTTGGTCCATGTGCACATCCAGACGCCAAGTGTGCGGCCACATTTCTAGTGAGTGAAGTGTTTCTCTGATGGGGAGTATACAAAGAATTACAATCAGATGATGGCACACACTTCTTTAACAAGCTATTTAAGGAAATAACAGCTCTGTTAGGCATTGGGTATACACTAAGTTCCTTTTACCACCATTAAGCTAATGTCGGTAATGAGCAAATAAACAGCCCCTTAAAGACCAATCTGTCTAAGCTATGTGTCACCCTCAAGTAGAATTGGGACCACTGTTTGCCGATGGCCCTTTTCATTTTCCGGATGCAACCCTGTAAAGATCACCATGTCTCCCCTCACGAAAAAGTGACGTGGTGGCGCATGCATATGCCATTATCACCAGTTAGAAGCACCTCTGATGCTCAAAGGACTGCGACCATCTTGGGGGATGAATTTAAAATGTACCGATCTGCATTGATGAAGTCAACAAAACGCATCTCTAAACAGATAGCACCACACCATTCAGAATACTACAACAGCGCTGAACTAGAATCTTTGAGCTCACCTTTCACCCAGCTGGCCCCAGGGGATGTAATTTACATGTAGAATTTTGTCCACCTGCCCGCCTCCCTGCCCGCCCACCCCCCCTTATCTACTGACACTCCTTGGCAGCCCCACTGCCCGGCAGCCCCCACGGCTAAGGGCCCCTTAGGCAAAGGGCGGCTCCTACTGCTGCGGCTCCCTTGTGTCTGCAGGTGTCCGCAAGGGACGCCAGGCGCCAGTACTTGGCTTCTCCACCTCTCCCGGCCCACCCCACCTACACCTGGTCATTTCATTCGCTTGGTGTCTTCACCCCACTGTGTTCCACAGTTGTGGTAAAATAGGGTTTTTCTCCCCTCACAGGATTCTCAAACTTAGGTGGCCCCTGTACCTAACACGCTTTTTACTGTTCTGAAATGTGGTAAAATAGGGTTTTTCTCCCCTCGCAGGATTCTCAAACTTAGGTGGCCTCTGTACCTAACACGCTTTTTACTGTTCTGAAATGTGGTAAAATAGGGTTTTTCTCCCCTCGCAGGATACTCAAACTTAGGTGGCCTCTGTACCTAATACGCTTTTTACTGTTCTGAAATGTGGTAAAATAGGGTTTTTCTCTCCTCGCAGGATTCTCAAACTTAGGTGGCCTCTGTACCTAATATGCTTTTTACTGTTCTGAAATGTGGTAAAATAAGGTTTTTCTCCCCTCGCAGGATTCTCAAACTTAGGTGGCCTCTGTACCAAATACGCTTTTTACTGTTCTGAAATGTGGTAAACTTGGGCTTGCCGCTCACTTCCTGCCTGCGTGCTCTCGTATCGTCTGTCTTCCCCCCCCCAACTCCCTCCTACTCCATGGTGCTCTCTATCTCGCCTATCTTTGCTAACTGCTTCTCTATTGACTATCCTGCTCTCCTCACTAAATCTGGTAGGAAAAAGGTCAAAAAGGACATCCTGGTCTCCAACCCAGGCCTCCCTATCGCTGACACCTACACTAGTGCCTGCTCCAAGGAAACTCTCACTGACATCCTCTTTTTCGTGCCTTCGCCTGACCTATGGACCCTTCATATGGTCTCTGTGCTCTCTCCTTTCTCCTCTTCTCCCATTAATGGCGGCACCCGTTGGGATGTCCTCTTGGCCTCCTTCCACTCCTCTAAGGCCATCATTAATGTCTACGCTAATGGGACCGTCTTGGTCCAAGGCCCTCAGGCCAACCTTCACCTCTTTGATAGACGCTTCCCACGCCTCATCAACTTCCTTTCCTCTCCTGCTGTCCCTCCTGCTCTGTCCTCGGCTACCTTGCCTCTACCCTCCCTCCCTGCCCCCTCTCGTGCTCCTTCTTCACCTCCCACTTCTACACCTCCGCAGGGCGTACCTCTGATCTGTACCCCTCCCCGGAAGTCCTTCAAGGATGGCAACCTTCTCCACATTGCCACTCTTAACTCTCGATCTGCAATCAAGCATTCCTCTGATATCTGTCACCTTCTTGAGGAACTGGACCTTGACGTCCTCAGTCTCACTGAGACATGGTTCACGGCCAGCTCTGTCACCAGCTTTGACACACTCCCACCTGACGGTTACAAGATCCTCTCCGTGCCCAGGCCCAACCGTGCGGGGGGGGTGTGGCCCTTATCTTCCCTGAGTGAATTCCTGCCACTGTCACTCCTACGCAGACCTACTCCTCTTTTGAGTGTCTTGTCTGCCGACTCTCTCTCTCTCCTAGCCATTCCCTTACCGTGGCTACTATCTATCAGCCACCTGGTCAAATCTCCTCCTTCCTCTCTGAGTGGGCTGACCTCTCCTCCTCACTCCTGTCCTCAACCACTCAACTCCTCATTCTTGGTGAATTCAACATCCACTTGGATGCCTCCTGTCCCCCCACGGGACTTTTTCGTGACCTCTGCGACTCTCTCCCACTCTCTATTCTCCCGTCTGGGCCTACCCATTCTGCAGGGCACACTCTTGATGCTCTGATCTCTTCTGACTGTCCCCTCTACGTCCCTCTCTCCACTCCTCTCTCCTGGAGTGATCACTTTCTCCTATCCTCCTACCTCACCCTCCCTACCCCACAGGCAAAGCCACCCTCATCACTGCCACCCACCTTCTCGGTCATCCGACCCATGAAGCGCGTGTCAGTTGAGGCTTTCGCTGACACCTTCTCGCCCCAATCCGCCTTTGGCTGACTCCCACTCTGACACAGCCCTCTCCATGCTCCACTCTGCTATATCTGATACTCTTGATATCCTTGCCCCCGTCATGAGAATCTGCCTGAAGCCCAAAGCCAAATGTAACTCCTGGTATGACTCGGATCTCGTCACCCTAAAACGCAAGTGCAGGGTGGCAGAGAGGAAATGGCGTGCTTCATGTTCATCCTCTGACAAACTGGCCTGCCGCCTGCTCCAAAGGCAATACCGTCTTTCCGTTCTCACCAAGAAGAGAGCCCTTATCCAAGCCCGCATCTCTGCGGCATCTAACAACTTGGCCGAACTATTTAAAATCTGCAAGGAGCTTGCCAACCCTGCTGCAGTCTCTACCTCTCCTGTCCCCTCCCAGGCCCTCTGCACGGCACTGGCCTCTCACTTCATCTCTAAAACTCAGGACATCCTGTCCTCACTCTCCTCCTATCACCTTCCTCCCACTCTTCCCGGCTCTTCTCCTTGCCCTTCTGCAGCCACCCCTCCTCCCTCCTTCTCTGCCTTTCCCCTTTTTTCTGCTGACGAGGTTTCCAGACAAGTCCGATCTATGAAAGTCTCGTCTAAACAGGTTCACCCCTGTTCTTCCAAAACTATCAAGGACCACATCGACTCCCTGGCTCCTGCCCTGGCTGACTTTTGCAACCACTCCTTCGCCTCTGGAGTCTTCCCATCCCCCCTTAAGCACTCCCTTGTGCACCCTCTTCTTAAGAAACCCTCTTCTGACCCCTCCTGCCCGGCTAACTATCGCCCAATCTCCTTCACTCCCTTCCTGGGCAAGCTCCTGGAGAAACTGGCCATCTCCCATATTAACCTCCATGCTGAATCTGTTGGTAGTCTTCATGACCATCAATCTGGCTTCAGAGCTGCCAGAAGCACGGAAACTGCTCTCCTGAACATCCGTGAGGACTTGCTCTTGAACCTCGACTCCAACACTCTGTGTGTTCTCATTCTGCTCGATCTCTCTTCTGCCTTTGACACTGTCAACCATGCCATCCTGCTCAACCGTCTCTGTGATAATCTGGGTATCACTGGTCAGGCTCTGGCGTGGCTGACATCTTTCCTCTCCAATCGTCCCTCCCAGGTCCAACTGGGGTCCTTCCTCTCTGACATCTTTTTCTCCACCTGTGGTGTCCCCCAGGGATCAAATCTCTCTCCCTGGCTGTTCAACCAGTATCTGGCACTCCTTGCCTACCGCATCGCCGCTCTCTGCCCCAACTTTCAGTGCTATGTGGACGATACCCAGCTCATTTTCAGGCTACCCTCGGCCTCCTCCCCTCCATCCCTCATCTCTGACTGTCTGTCTGCTATCCAGGAATGGTGTGCCACCAATGACCTCTGCCTTAATGCCAGTAAGACTGAGATTCTACTCATCGGCACACCCACTCCCTCCTTCCCTGCAGCTCTCTGGCCGGCCTCTCTTGGCCCTCTTCCTGCTCCTACCTGCAAGGTAAAAAACCTCGGGGTCATCTTCGACTCCACACTCTCCTTCTCTCCTCATATATCTGACGTCTCTAAGAAGTCACACTACCAGCTGCACCTCCTCAGAGGTATTCTTCCCTTCCTCTCCTTCCCCCAGAAGCTCACTGTCTCCCGAGCCCTGGTTCTCTCAAAGCTGGACTACTGTAACAGCCTCTATCTTAATCTGCCTGCCTCCACTCTCCGCCCTCTGCAACTCATCCAGAACAGAACTGCGAGACTTGTCCTTGGCCTCAAGCCCAGGGACCGTATCTCTCCAGGACTGAAATCTCTACACTGGCTCCCAGTGGCTGCGAGGATAAAGTTCAAAACCCTCTGCATTGTCCACAAGGCCTTCTGGGGCCTGGGGCCTAAATACCTTCAACTCTCTCTTCCTAAATATCTTCCTTCCCGAGCCCTTCGCTCATCCGTCTCCAACTCCCTCAGGGTCAGTCGCTTCTCGAAGCAACAAGCTGGTGGTAGATCTCTCTCCGCGGCAGAGGCCTCTCTCTGGAACAGCCTTCCTGCCTCCCTGAAATTTGAGGAGAACCATCTCCGGTTCCGGAAGCACCTCAAAACCTTCCTCTTTGCTTCTGCTTTCTCTCTCCCTCTCCCCTGCTAATTCTTCACTGAAACTGCACTGAATCTGCAACTGGGCCACTCTCACCGACCTCGGTCCTGGGCCCAGCCACTCTCCACTTGCACTGCCTCCCTGGCAACCCCTACACTGCGGGACTGTCTCTGTATCCCTACAGCCCCCCCTTCCCAGCACTTGTCTGCACTTACCCTGCACTTGCCACCAGCTGGCCCTTTTCTTGTACTGCACTTCCCCCCTCCCCTTCCCCTTGCACTTCTCCCTTCCCCCTACCCCTGCACTTGCGCGATCTGAATGACACCACGCCTAGTAGGATCGTTGTCTGTCCTCCCCTTGTTTCCCCCCTCCCTGCCTCGTCGCGCCTTGAAACACTTGTGTATAGGCACGTTACAAATGCCATATCATATCATATCATATCACAGGTGGAGTGAGCCAAGGTACAATGGGCCATTTACTGTTGTGTGTGCCACTCCACATGTGGTCCAGCTAAAGGAATTGTGGTATTGGATACACCTCTCGGATATCCGGCAGGCCCCCAAACAGCAGCTCCTGTTTCTGAAACAGCCACAGCAGATCCCCTAATATGGTGACTGTCACTATTTCTAAGCCTGTACAGACAAGCCCACCACTTTGTTGATTTCATGGCGAGTTGAGTTGTAGACAGTGTGTTCTGGTTTCTATATATTTCTTTTTGCGTCCAACAGTACCATCGGCACCTTTGAGGGGCAGCTGCTAGAATGTTTACTGAATGTTTGCATCACATTAATACTGCACTTGTCGAGTTAATATGCGCTTTTCAAAATGTAAATATATTTCAAGGTCCAGTATTTTTACAAATGTCTTATTCCTGTCGCTGATTAATGATGATGTTGTTATGTAACTCTTTTGGTTTTATTTTAGGGCTTATCATGTATGCCCTTGGCCAAGTTCTGTGGTTGAGACATATCAAGGGTGTGTGATAGGGGCGGGTGTGGAAATATAGGGAGGGATCTTTTTGGGCTGTTACAGGTTAACTAATGTCCTTTTGGACAACCTTATTAATGTACAGTGGACACAGATAATCAATACAGTCAAATGGAAATGGTCACACAGAGAGAAGAGGGGGTGGATGAAGAGAGGGGCAATGACCAATACAAAGGGACTGGATTAGATACAACGAGTGATGTGCACCATCCAGAATTTAGCAATGTGTGGTATAGCCTCATGCACTCAGTGGGGAAACAGAGGGCAAATGGAAGCTGCTTTTTCTAGTCCTTGATCCCTGCACGTCGGGAGCACCCAACACGTTAGTGCCCTAGGACAGGCTATCTATAGAAGCCCAGTGCTTAGTTCATCCAGCACTATCTCCTTCATCCCTCACACGTCGGGAGCACCCAACACGTTAGTGCCCTAGGACAGGCTATCTTTAGAAGCCCAGTGCTTAGTTCATCCAGCACTATCTCCTTCATCCCTCACACGTCGGGAGCACCCAACACGTTAGTGCCCTAAGACAGGCTATCTATAGAAGCCCAGTGCTTAGTTCATCTAGCACTATCTCCTTGGTCCCACACACGTCGGGAGCACCCAGGACGTTAATGTCCTAGGATAGACTATCTATAGAAGCCCAGTGCTAAGTTCATCCAGCACTATCTCCTTCATCCCTCACACATCGGGAGCACCCTACACGTTAGTGCACTAGGACAGGCTATCTATAGAAGCCCAGTGCTTAGTTCATCCAGCAAAACTCCTTCATCCCTCACACGTCGGGAGCACCCTACACGTTAGTGCACTAGGACAGGATATCTATAGAAGCCCAGTGCTTAGTTCATCTAGCACTATCTCCTTGATCCCCTGCACGTCGGGAGCACCCTCCACGTTAGTGCCCTGGGACAGGCTATCTATAGAAGCCCAGTGCTTAGTTCATCCTGCACTATCTCCTTCATCCCTCACACGTCGGGACGACCCTACACGTTAGTGCCCTAGGACAGGCTATCTATAGAAGCCCAGTGCTTAGTTCATCTAGCACTATCTCCTTGATCCCACACATGTCGGGAGCACCCAGCACGTTAATGCCCTAGGATAGACTATCTATAGAAGCCCAGTGCTTAGTTCATCCAGCACTATCTCCTTAATCCCTCACATGTCGGGACGACCCTACACGTTAGTGCACTAGGACAGGCTATCTATAGAAGCCCAGTGCTTAGTTCATCTAGCACTATCTCCTAGATTCCCCACAGGTCGGGAGCACCCTACACGTTAGTGCCCTAGGACAGGTTATCTTTAGAAGCCCAGTGCTTAGTTCATCTAGCACTATCTCCTTGATCCCCTACACGACGGGAGCACCCAACACGTTAGTGCCCTGAGACAGGCTATCTATAGAAGCCCAGTGCTTAGTTCATCTAGCACTATCTCCTAAATCCCCCACACATTGGGTGCACCCTACATGTTAGTGCCCTAGGACAGGCTATCTATAGAAGCCCAGTGCTTAGTTCATCTAGCACTATCTCTTTGATCCCCTGCACATCGGGAGCGCCCTACACGTTAGTGCCCTAGGACAGGCTATCTATAGAAGCCCAGTGCTTAGTTCATCTAGCACTATCTCCTTGATCCCCTGCACGTCGGGAGCACCCAACACGTTAGTGCCCTGGGACAGGCTATCTATAGAATCCCAGTGCTTAGTTCATCCAGCACTATCTCCTTCAACCCTCACACGTTGGGATGACCCTAAACGTTAGTGCCCTAGGACAGGCTATCTTTAGAAGCCCAGTGCTTAGTTCATCTAGCACTATCTCCTTGATCCCCTGCACATCGGGAGCGCCCTACACGTTAGTGCCCTAGGACAGGCTATCTATAGAAGCCCAGTGCTTAGTTCATCTAGCACTATCTCCTTGATCCCCTGCACGTCGGGAGCACCCAACACGTTAGTGCCCTGGGACAGGCTATCTATAGAAGCCCAGTGCTAAGTTCATCCAGCACTATCTCCTTCATCCCTCACACGTCGGGAGCACCCTACAGGTTAGTGCACTAGGACAGGATATCTATAGAAGCCCAGTGCTTAGTTCATCCAGCACTATCTCCTTCATCCCTCACACGTCGGGAGCACCCTACACGTTAGTGCACTAGGACAGGCTATCTATAGAAGCCCAGTGCTTAGTTCATCCTGCACTATCTCCTTCATCCCTCACACGTCGGGACGACCCTACACGTTAGTGCCCTAGGACAGGCTATCTATAGAAGCCCAGTGCTTAGTTCATCTAGCACTATCTCCTTGATCCCACACATGTCAGGAGCACCCAGCACGTTAATGCCCTAGGATAGACTATCTATAGAAGCCCAGTGCTTAGTTCATCCAGCACTATCTCCTTAATCCCTCACATGTCGGGACGACCCTACACGTTAGTGCACTAGGTCAGGCTATCTATAGAAGCCCAGTTCTTAGTTCATCTAGCACTATCTCCTTCATCCCCCACAGGTCGGGAGCACCCTACATGTTAGTGCCCTAGGACAGGCTATCTATAGAAGCCCAGTGCTTAGTTCATCTAGCACTATCTCCTTGATCCCCTACACGACGGGAGCAACCAACAAGTTAGTGCCCTGAGACAGGCTATCTATAGAAGCCCAGTGCTTAGTTCATCTAGCACTATCTCCTTCATCCCCCACACATTGGGTGCACCCTACATGTTAGTGCCCTAGGACAGGCTATCTATAGAAGCCCAGTGCTTAGTTCATCTAGCACTATCTCCTTGATCCCCTGCACATCGGGAGCACCCTACACGTTAGTGCCCTAGGACAGGCTATCTATAGAAGCCCAGTGCTTAGTTCATCTAGCACTATCTCCTTGATCCCCTGCACGTCGGGAGCACCCAACACGTTAGTGCCCTGGGTCAGGCTATCTATACAATCCCAGTGCTTAGTTCATCCAGCACTATCTCCTTCAACCCTCACACGTTGGGATGACCCTAAACGTTAGTGCCCTAGGACAGGCTATCTATAGAAGCCCAGTGCTTAGTTCATCTAGCACTATCTCCTAGATTCCCCACAGGTCGGGTGCACCCTACACGTTAGTGCCCTAGGACAGGCTATCTATAGAAGCCCAGTGCTTAGTTCATCTAGCACTATCTCCTTGATCCCCTGCACGTCGGGAGCACCCTACACGTTAGTGCCCTGGGACAGGCTATCTATAGAAGCCCAGTGCTTAGTTCATCCTGCACTATCTCCTTCATCCCTCACACGTCGGGACGACCCTACACGTTAGTGCCCTAGGACAGGCTATCTATAGAAGCCCAGTGCTTAGTTCATCTAGCACTATCTCCTTGATCCCACACATGTCGGGAGCACCCAGCACGTTAATGCCCTAGGATAGACTATCTATAGAAGCCCAGTGCTTAGTTCATCCAGCACTATCTCCTTAATCCCTCACATGTCGGGACGACCCTACATGTTAGTGCCCTAGGACAGGCTATCTATAGAAGCCCAGTGCTTAGTTCATCTAGCACTATCTCCTAGATTCCCCACAGGTCGGGAGCACCCTACACGTTAGTGCCCTAGGACCGGCTATCTATAGAAGCCCAGTGCTTAGTTCATCTAGCACTATCTCCTTGATCCCCTACACGACGGGAGCACATAACACGTTAGTGCCCTGAGACAGGCTATCTATAGAAGCCCAGTGCTTAGTTCATCTAGCACTATCTCCTTGATCCCCTGCACATCGGGAGCGCCCTACACGTTAGTGCCCTAGGACAGGCTATCTATAGAAGCCCAGTGCTTAGTTCATCTAGCACTATCTCCTTGATCCCACACATGTCGGGAGCACCCTACACGTTAGTGCCTTAGGACAGGCTATCTATAGAAGCCCAGTGCTTAGTTCATCTAGCACTATCTCCTTGATCCCCTACACGACGGGAGCACCCAACACGTTAGTGCCCTGAGACAGGCTATCTATAGAAGCCCAGTGCTTAGTTCATCTAGCACTATCTCCTTCATCCCCCACACATTGGGTGCACCCAACATGTTAGTGCCCTAGGACAGGCTATCTATAGAAGCCCAGTGCTTAGTTCATCTAGCACTATCTCCTTGATCCCCTGCACATCGGGAGCGCCCTACACGTTAGTGCCCTATTACAGGCTATCTATAGAAGCCCAGTGCTTAGTTCATCTAGCACTATCTCCTTGATCCCCTGCACGTCGGGAGCACCCAACACGTTAGTGCCCTGGGACAGGCTATCTATAGAATCCCAGTGCTTAGTTCATCCAGCACTATCTCCTTCAACCCTCACACGTTGGGATGACCCTAAACGTTATTGCCCTAGGACAGGCTATCTATAGAAGCCAAGTGCTTAGTTCATCTAGCACTATCTCCTAGATTCCCCACAGGTCGGGTGCACCCTACACATTAGTGCCCTAGGACAGGCTATCTATAGAAGCCCAGTGCTTAGTTCATCTAGCACTATCTCCTTGATCCCCTGCACGTCGGGAGCACTCTACACGTTAGTGCCCTGGGACAGGCTATCTATAGAAGCCCAGTGCTTAGTTCATCCTGCACTATCTCCTTCATCCCTCACACGTCGGGACGACCCTACACGTTAGTGCCCTAGGACAGGCTATCTATAGAAGCCCAGTGCTTAGTTCATCTAGCACTATCTCCTTGATCCCACACATGTCGGGAGCACCCAGCACGTTAATGCCCTAGGATAGACTATCTATAGAAGCCCAGTGCTTAGTTCATCCAGCACTATCTCCTTAATCCCTCACACGTCGGGACGACCCTACACGTTAGTGCACTAGGACAGGCTATCTATAGAAGCCCAGTGCTTAGTTCATCTAGCACTATCTCCTAGATTCCCCACAGGTCGGGAGCACCCTACACGTTAGTGCCCTAGGACAGGCTATCTATAGAAGCCCAGTGCTTAGTTCATCTAGCACTATCTCCTTGATCCCCTACATGACGGGAGCACCCAACACGTTAGTGCCCTGAGACAGGCTATCTATAGAAGCCCAGTGCTTAGTTCATCTAGCACTATCTCCTTGATCCCCTGCACATCGGGAGCACCCTACACGTTAGTGCCCTAGGACAGGCTATCTATAGAAGCCCAGTGCTTAGTTCATCTAGCACTATCTCCTTGATCCCCTGCACGTCGGGAGCACCCAACACGTTAGTGCCCTGGGACAGGCTATCTATAGAATCCTAGTGCTTAGTTCATCCAGCACTACCTCCTTCAACCCTCACACTTTGGGATGACCCTAAACGTTAGTGCCCTAGGACAGGCTATCTATAGAAGCCCAGTGCTTAGTTCATCTAGCACTATCTCCTAGATTCCCCACAGGTCGGGTGCACGCTACACGTTAGTGCCCTAGGACAGGCTATCTATAGAAGCCCAGTGCTTAGTTCATCTAGCACTATCTCCTTGATCCCCTGCACGTCGGGAGCACCCTACACGTTAGTGCCCTGGGACAGGCTATCTATAGAAGCCCAGTGCTTAGTTCATCCTGCACTATCTCCTTCATCCCTCACACGTTGGGACGACCTTACACGTTAGTGCCCTAGGACAGGCTATCTATAGAAGCCCAGTGCTTGGTTCATCTAGCACTATCTCCTTGATCCCACACATGTCGGGGAGCACCCAGCACGTTAATGCCCTAGGATAGACTATCTATAGAAGCCCAGTGCTTAGTTCATCCAGCACTATCTCCTTAATCCCTCACATGTCGGGACGACCCTACACGTTAGTGCACTAGGACAGGCTATCTATAGAAGCCCAGTGCTTAGTTCATCTAGCACTATCTCCTAGATTCCCCACAGGTCGGGAGCACCCTACACGTTAGTGCCCTAGGACAGGCTATCTATAGAAGCCCAGTGCTTAGTTCATCTAGCACTATCTCCTTGATCCCCTACACGACGGGAGCACCCAACACGTTAGTGCCCTGAGACAGGCTATCTATAGAAGCCCAGTGCTTAGTCCATCTAGCACTATCTCCTTCATCCCCCTGCACATCGGGAGCGCCCTACACGTTAGTGCCCTAGGACAGGCTATCTATAGAAGCCCAGTGCTTAGTTCATCTAACACTATCTCCTTGATCCCCTGCACGTCGGGAGCACCCAACACGTTAGTGCCCTGGGACAGGCTATCTATAGAATCCCAGTGCTTAGTTCATCCAGCACTATCTCCTTCAACCCTCACACGTTGGGGTGACCCTAAACGTTAGTGCCCTAGGACAGGCTATCTATAGAAGCCCAGTGCTAAGTTCATCCAGCACTATCTCCTTCATCCCTCACACGTCGGGAGCACCCTACAGGTTAGTGCACTAGGACAGGATATCTATAGAAGCCCAGTGCTTAGTTCATCCAGCACTATCTCCTTCATCCCTCACACGTCGGGAGCACCCTACACGTTAGTGCACTAGGACAGGCTATCTATAGAAGCCCAGTGCTTAGTTCATCTAGCACTATCTCCTTGATCCCCTGCACGTCGGGAGCACCCTACACGTTAGTGCCCTGGGACAGGCTATCTATAGAAGCCCAGTGCTTAGTTCATCCTGCACTATCTCCTTCATCCCTCACACGTCGGGACGACCCTACACGTTAGTGCCCTAGGACAGGCTATCTATAGAAGCCCAGTGCTTAGTTCATCTAGCACTATCTCCTTGATCCCACACATGTCAGGAGCACCCAGCACGTTAATGCCCTAGGATAGACTATCTATAGAAGCCCAGTGCTTAGTTCATCCAGCACTATCTCCTTAATCCCTCACACGTCGGGACGACCCTACACGTTAGTGCACTAGGACAGGCTATCTATAGAAGCCCAGTGCTTAGTTCATCTAGCACTATCTCCTAGATTCCCCACAGGTCGGGAGCACCCTACACGTTAGTGCCCTAGGACAGGCTATCTATAGAAGCCCAGTGCTTAGTTCATCTAGCACTATCTCCTTGATCCCCTACATGACGGGAGCACCCAACACGTTAGTGCCCTGAGACAGGCTATCTATAGAAGCCCAGTGCTTAGTTCATCTAGCACTATCTCCTTGATCCCCTGCACATCGGGAGCACCCTACACGTTAGTGCCCTAGGACAGGCTATCTATAGAAGCCCAGTGCTTAGTTCATCTAGCACTATCTCCTTGATCCCCTGCACGTCGGGAGCACCCAACACGTTAGTGCCCTGGGACAGGCTATCTATAGAATCCTAGTGCTTAGTTCATCCAGCACTACCTCCTTCAACCCTCACACTTTGGGATGACCCTAAACGTTAGTGCCCTAGGACAGGCTATCTATAGAAGCCCAGTGCTTAGTTCATCTAGCACTATCTCCTAGATTCCCCACAGGTCGGGTGCACGCTACACGTTAGTGCCCTAGGACAGGCTATCTATAGAAGCCCAGTGCTTAGTTCATCTAGCACTATCTCCTTGATCCCCTGCACGTCGGGAGCACCCTACACGTTAGTGCCCTGGGACAGGCTATCTATAGAAGCCCAGTGCTTAGTTCATCCTGCACTATCTCCTTCATCCCTCACACGTCGGGACGACCTTACACGTTAGTGCCCTAGGACAGGCTATCTATAGAAGCCCAGTGCTTGGTTCATCTAGCACTATCTCCTTGATCCCACACATGTCGGGGAGCACCCAGCACGTTAATGCCCTAGGATAGACTATCTATAGAAGCCCAGTGCTTAGTTCATCCAGCACTATCTCCTTAATCCCTCACATGTCGGGACGACCCTACACGTTAGTGCACTAGGACAGGCTATCTATAGAAGCCCAGTGCTTAGTTCATCTAGCACTATCTCCTAGATTCCCCACAGGTCGGGAGCACCCTACACGTTAGTGCCCTAGGACAGGCTATCTATAGAAGCCCAGTGCTTAGTTCATCTAGCACTATCTCCTTGATCCCCTACACGACGGGAGCACCCAACACGTTAGTGCCCTGAGACAGGCTATCTATAGAAGCCCAGTGCTTAGTCCATCTAGCACTATCTCCTTCATCCCCCACACATTGGGTGCACCCTACATGTTAGTGCCCTAGGACAGGCTATCTATAGAAGCCCAGTGCTTAGTTCATCTAGCACTATCTCTTTGATCCCCTGCACATCGGGAGCGCCCTACACGTTAGTGCCCTAGGACAGGCTATCTATAGAAGCCCAGTGCTTAGTTCATCTAACACTATCTCCTTGATCCCCTGCACGTCGGGAGCACCCAACACGTTAGTGCCCTGGGACAGGCTATCTATAGAATCCCAGTGCTTAGTTCATCCAGCACTATCTCCTTCAACCCTCACACGTTGGGATGACCCTAAACGTTAGTGCCCTAGGACAGGCTATCTATAGAAGCCCAGTGCTAAGTTCATCCAGCACTATCTCCTTCATCCCTCACACGTCGGGAGCACCCTACAGGTTAGTGCACTAGGACAGGATATCTATAGAAGCCCAGTGCTTAGTTCATCCAGCACTATCTCCTTCATCCCTCACACGTCGGGAGCACCCTACACGTTAGTGCACTAGGACAGGCTATCTATAGAAGCCCAGTGCTTAGTTCATCTAGCACTATCTCCTTGATCCCCTGCACGTCGGGAGCACCCTACACGTTAGTGCCCTGGGACAGGCTATCTATAGAAGCCCAGTGCTTAGTTCATCCTGCACTATCTCCTTCATCCCTCACACGTCGGGACGACCCTACACGTTAGTGCCCTAGGACAGGCTATCTATAGAAGCCCAGTGCTTAGTTCATCTAGCACTATCTCCTTGATCCCCTGCACGTCGGGAGCACCCTACACGTTAGTGCCCTGGGACAGGCTATCTATAGAAGCCCAGTGCTTAGTTCATCCAGCACTATCTCCTTAATCCCTCACATGTCGGGACGACCCTACACGTTAGTGCACTAGGTCAGGCTATCTATAGAAGCCCAGTGCTTAGTTCATCTAGCACTATCTCCTTCATCCCCCACAGGTCGGGAGCACCCTACATGTTAGTGCCCTAGGACAGGCTATCTATAGAAGCCCAGAGCTTAGTTCATCTAGCACTATCTCCTTGATCCCCTACACGACGGGAGCAACCAACAAGTTAGTGCCCTGAGACAGGCTATCTATAGAAGCCCAGTGCTTAGTTCATCTAGCACTATCTCCTTCATCCCCCACACATTGGGTGCACCCTACATGTTAGTGCCCTAGGACAGGCTATCTATAGAAGCCAAGTGCTTAGTTCATCTAGCACTATCTCCTTGATCCCCTGCACATCGGGAGCACCCTACACGTTAGTGCCCTAGGAGAGGCTATCTATAGAAGCCCAGTGCTTAGTTCATCTAGCACTATCTCATTGATCCCCTGCACGTCGGGAGCACCCAACACGTTAGTGCCCTGGGAGAGGCTATCTATACAATCCCAGTGCTTAGTTCATCCAGCACTATCTCCTTCAACCCTCACACGTTGGGATGACCCTAAACGTTAGTGCCCTAGGACAGGCTATCTATAGAAGCCCAGTGCTTAGTTAATCCAGCACTATCTCCTAGATTCCCCACAGGTCGGGTGCACCCTACACGTTAGTGCCCTAGGACAGGCTATCTATAGAAGCCCAGTGCTTAGTTCATCTAGCACTATCTCCTTGATCCCCTGCACGTCGGGAGCACCCTACACGTTAGTGCCCTGGGACAGGCTATCTATAGAAGCCCAGTGCTTAGTTCATCCTGCACTATCTCCTTCATCCCTCACACGTCGGGACGACCCTACACGTTAGTGCCCTAGGACAGGCTATCTATAGAAGCCCAGTGCTTAGTTCATCTAGCACTATCTCCTTGATCCCACACATGTCGGGAGCACCCAGCACGTTAATGCCCTAGGATAGACTATCTATAGAAGCCCAGTGCTTAGTTCATCCAGCACTATCTCCTTAATCCCTCACATGTCGGGACGACCCTACACGTTAGTGCCCTAGGACAGGCTATCTATAGAAGCCCAGTGCTTAGTTCATCTAGCACTATCTCCTAGATTCCCCACAGGTCGGGAGCACCCTACACGTTAGTGCCCTAGGACCGGCTATCTATAGAAGCCCAGTGCTTAGTTCATCTAGCACTATCTCCTTGATCCCCTACATGACGGGAGCACCCAACACGTTAGTGCCCTGAGACAGGCTATCTATAGAAGCCCAGTGCTTAGTTCATCTAGCACTATCTCCTTGATCCCCTGCACATCGGGAGCGCCCTACACGTTAGTGCCCTAGGACAGGCTATCTATAGAAGCCCAGTGCTTAGTTCATCTAGCACTATCTCCTTGATCCCACACATGTCGGGAGCACCCTACACGTTAGTGCCCTAGGACAGGCTATCTATAGAAGCCCAGTGCTTAGTTCATCTAGCACTATCTCCTTGATCCCCTACACGACGGGAGCACCCAACACGTTAGTGCCCTGAGACAGGCTATCTATAGAAGCCCAGTGCTTAGTTCATCTAGCACTATCTCCTTCATCCCCCACACATTGGGTGCACCCTACATGTTAGTGCCCTAGGACAGGCTATCTATAGAAGCCCAGTGCTTAGTTCATCTAGCACTATCTCCTTGATCCCCTGCACATCGGGAGCGCCCTACACGTTAGTGCCCTATTACAGGCTATCTATAGAAGCCCAGTGCTTAGTTCATCTAGCACTATCTCCTTGATCCCCTGCACGTCGGGAGCACCCAACACGTTAGTGCCCTGGGACAGGCTATCTATAGAATCCCAGTGCTTAGTTCATCCAGCACTATCTCCTTCAACCCTCACACGTTGGGATGACCCTAAACGTTAGTGCCCTAGGACAGGCTATCTATAGAAGCCAAGTGCTTAGTTCATCTAGCACTATCTCCTAGATTCCCCACAGGTCGGGTGCACCCTACACATTAGTGCCCTAGGACAGGCTATCTATAGAAGCCCAGTGCTTAGTTCATCTAGCACTATCTCCTTGATCCCCTGCACGTCGGGAGCACTCTACACGTTAGTGCCCTGGGGCAGGCTATCTATAGAAGCCCAGTGCTTAGTTCATCCTGCACTATCTCCTTCATCCCTCACACGTCGGGACGACCCTACACGTTAGTGCCCTAGGACAGGCTATCTATAGAAGCCCAGTGCTTAGTTCATCTAGCACTATCTCCTTGATCCCACACATGTCGGGAGCACCCAGCACGTTAATGCCCTAGGATAGACTATCTATAGAAGCCCAGTGCTTAGTTCATCCAGCACTATCTCCTTAATCCCTCACACGTCGGGACGACCCTACACGTTAGTGCCCTAGGACAGGCTATCTATAGAAGCCCAGTGCTTAGTTCATCTAGCACTATCTCCTAGATTCCCCACAGGTCGGGAGCACCCTACACGTTAGTGCCCTAGGACCGGCTATCTATAGAAGCCCAGTGCTTAGTTCATCTAGCACTATCTCCTTGATCCCCTACATGACGGGGGCACCCAACACGTTAGTGCCCTGAGACAGGCTATCTATAGAAGCCCAGTGCTTAGTTCATCTAGCACTATCTCCTTGATCCCCTGCACATCGGGAGCACCCTACACGTTAGTGCCCTAGGACAGGCTATCTATAGAAGCCCAGTGCTTAGTTCATCTAGCACTATCTTCTTGATCCCCTGCACGTCGGGAGCACCCAACACGTTAGTGCCCTGGGACAGGCTATCTATAGAATCCTAGTGCTTAGTTCATCCAGCACTATCTCCTTCAACCCTCACACGTTGGGATGACCCTAAACGTTAGTGCCCTAGGACAGGCTATCTATAGAAGCCCAGTGCTTAGTTCATCTAGCACTATCTCCTAGATTCCCCACAGGTCGGGTGCACGCTACACGTTAGTGCCCTAGGACAGGCTATCTATAGAAGCCCAGTGCTTAGTTCATCTAGCACTATCTCCTTGATCCCCTGCACGTCGGGAGCACCCTACACGTTAGTGCCCTGGGACAGGCTATCTATAGAAGCCCAGTGCTTAGTTCATCCTGCACTATCTCCTTCATCCCTCACACGTCGGGACGACCCTACACGTTAGTGCCCTAGGACAGGCTATCTATAGAAGCCCAGTGCTTGGTTCATCTAGCACTATCTCCTTGATCCCACACATGTCGGGAGCACCCAGCACGTTAATGCCCTAGGACAGACTATCTATAGAAGCCCAGTGCTTAGTTCATCTAGCACTATCTCCTTAATCCCTCACATGTCGGGACGACCCTACACGTTAGTGCACTAGGACAGGCTATCTATAGAAGCCCAGTGCTTAGTTCATCTAGCACTATCTCCTAGATTCCCCACAGGTCGGGAGCACCCTACACGTTAGTGCCCTAGGACAGGCTATCTATAGAAGCCCAGTGCTTAGTTCATCTAGCACTATCAACTTGATCCCCTACACGACGGGAGCACCCAACACGTTAGTGCCCTGAGACAGGCTAGCTATAGAAGCCCAGTGCTTAGTTCATCTAGCACTATCTCCTTCATCCCCCACACATTGGGTGCACCCTACATGTTAGTGCCCTAGGACAGGCTATCTATAGAAGCGCAGTGCTTAGTTCATCTAGCACTATCTCCTTGATTCCCTGCACATCGGGAGCGCCCTACACGTTAGTGCCCTAGGACAGGCTATCTATAGAAGCCCAGTGCTTAGTTCATCTAGCACTATCTCCTTGATCCCCTGCACGTCGGGAGCACCCAACATGTTAGTGCCCTGGGACAGGCTATCTATAGAATCCCAGTGCTTAGTTCATCCAGCACTATCTCCTTCAACCCTCACACGTTGGGATGACCCTAAACGTTAGTGCCCTAGGACAGGCTATCTATAGAAGCCCAGTGCTTAGTTCATCTAGCACTATCTCCTAGATTCCCCACAGGTCGGGTGCACCCTACACGTTAGTGCCCTAGGACAGGCTATCTATAGAAGCCCAGTGCTTAGTTCATCTAGCACTATCTCCTTGATCCCCTGCACGTCGGGAGCACCCTACACGTTAGTGCCCTGGGACAGGCTATCTATAGAAGCCCAGTGCTTAGTTCATATAGCACTATCTCTTTGATCCCACACATGTCAGGAGCACCCAGCACGTTAATGCCCTAGGATAGACTATCTATAGAAGCCCAGTGCTTAGTTCATCCAGCACTATCTCCTTAATCCCTCACATGTGGGGACGACCCTACACGTTAGTGCACTAGGACAGGCTATCTATAGAAGCCCAGTGCTTAGTTCATCTAGCACTATCTACTAGATTCCCCACAGGTTGGGAGCACCGTACACGTTAGTGCCCTAGGACAGGCTATCTATAGAATCCCAGTGCTTAGTTCATCTAGCACTATCTCCTTGATCCCCTACACGACAGGAGCACCCAACACGTTAGTGCCCTGAGACAGGCTATCTATAGAAGCCCAGTGCTTAGTTCATCTAGCACTATCTCCTTCATCCCCCACACATTGGGTGCACCCTACATGTTAGTGCCCTAGGACAGGCTATCTATAGAAGCCCAGTGCTTAGTTCATCTAGCACTATCTCCTTGATCCCCTGCACATCGGGAGCGCCCTACACGTTAGTGCCCTAGGACAGGCTATCTATAGAAGCCCAGTGCTTAGTTCATCTAGCACTATCTCCTTGATCCCCTGCACGTCGGGAGCACCCAACACGTAAGTGCCCTGGGACAGGATATCTATAGAATCCCAGTGCTTAGTTCATCTAGCACTATCTCCTTCATCCCCCACATGTTGGGTGCACCCTATATGTTGGTGCCCTAGGACAGGCTATCTATAGAAACCCAGTGCTTAGTTCATCCAGCACTATCTCCTTAATCCCTCACATGTCGGGATGACCCTACACGTTAGTGCACTAGGACAGGCTATCTATAGAAGCCCAGTGCTTAGTTCATCTAGCACTATCTACTAGATTCCCCACAGGTCGGGAGCACCCTACACGTTAGTGCCCTAGGACAGGCTATCTATAGAAGCCCAGTGCTTAGTTCATCTAGCACTATCTCCTTGATCCCACACATGTCGGGAGCACCCAGCACGTTAATGCCCTAGGATAGACTATCTATAGAAGCCCAGTGCTTAGTTCATCCAGCACTATCTCCTTAATCCCTCACATGTCGGGACGACCCTACACGTTAGTGCCCTAGGACAGGCTATCTATAGAAGCCCAGTGCTTAGTTCATCTAGCGCTATCTCCTAGATTCCCCACAGGTCGGGAGCACCCTACACGTTAGTGCCCTAGGACAGGCTATCTATAGAAGCCCAGTGCTTAGTTCATCTAGCACTATCTCCTTGATCCCCTACACGACGGGAGCACCCAACACGTTAGTGCCCTGAGACAGGCTATCTATAGAAGCCCAGTGCTTAGTTCATCTAGCACTATCTCCTTGATCCCCTGCACATCGGGAGCGCCCTACACGTTAGTGCCCTAGGACAGGCTATCTATAGAAGCCCAGTGCTTAGTTCATCTAGCACTATCTCCTTGATCCCACACATGTCGGGAGCACCCTACACGTTAGTGCCCTAGGACAGGCTATCTATAGAAGCCCAGTGCTTAGTTCATCTAGCACTATCTCCTTGATCCCCTACACAACGGGAGCACCCAACACGTTAGTGCCCTGAGACAGGCTATCTATAGAAGCCCAGTGCTTAGCTCATCTAGCAGTATCTCCTTCATCTCCCACACATTGGGTACACCCTACATGTTAGTGCCCTAGGACAGGCTATCTATAGAAGCCCAGTGCTTAGTTCATCTAGCACTATCTCCTTGATCCCCTGCACATCGGGAGCGCCCTACACGTTTGTGCCCTAGGAGAGGCTATCTATAGAAGCCCAGTGCTTAGTTCATCTAGCACTATCTCCTTGATCCCCTGCACGTCGGGAGCACCCAACACGTTAGTGCCCTGGGACAGGCTATCTATAGAATCCGAGTGCTTAGTTCATCCAGCACTATCTCCTTCAACCCTCACACGTTGGGATGACCCTAAACGTTAGTGCCCTAGGACAGGCTATCTATAGAAGCCCAGTGCTTAGTTCATCTAGCACTATCTCCTAGATTCCCCACAGGTCGGGTGCACCCTACACGTTAGTGCCCTAGGACAGGCTATCTATAGAAGCCCAGTGCTTAGTTCATCTAGCACTATCTCCTTGATCCCCTGCACGTCGGGAGCACCCTACACGTTAGTGCCCTGGGACAGGCTATCTATAGAAGCCCAGTGCTTAGTTCATCCTGCACTATCTCCTTCATCCCTCACACGTCGGGACGACCCTACACGTTAGTGCCCTAGGACAGGCTATCTATAGAAGCCCAGTGCTTAGTTCATCTAGCACTATCTCCTTGATCCCACACATGTCGGGAGCACCCAGCACGTTAATGCCCTAGGATAGACTATCTATAGAAGCCCAGTGCTTAGTTCATCCAGCACTATCTCCTTAATCCCTCACACGTCGGGACGGCCCTACACGTTAGTGCACTAGGACAGGCTATCTATAGAAGCCCAGTGCTTAGTTCATCTAGCACTATCTCCTAGATTCCCCACAGGTCGGGAGCACCCTACACGTTAGTGCCCTAGGACAGGCTATCTATAGAAGCCCAGTGCTTAGTTCATCTAGCACTATCTCCTTGATCCCCTACATGACGGGAGCACCCAACACGTTAGTGCCCTGAGACAGGCTATCTATAGAAGCCCAGTGCTTAGTTCATCTAGCACTATCTCCTTGATCCCCTGCACATCGGGAGCGCCCTACACGTTAGTGCCCTAGGACAGGCTATCTATAGAAGCCCAGTGCTTAGTTCATCTAGCACTATCTCCTTGATCCCCTGCACGTCGGGAGCACCCAACACGTTAGTGCCCTGGGACAGGCTATCTATAGAATCCTAGTGCTTAGTTCATCCAGCACTATCTCCTTCAACCCTCACACGTTGGGATGACCCTAAACGTTAGTGCCCTAGGACAGGCTATCTATAGAAGCCCAGTGCTTAGTTCATCTAGCACTATCTCCTAGATTCCCCACAGGTCGGGTGCACCCTACACGTTAGTGCCCTAGGACAGGCTATCTATAGAAGCCCAGTGCTTAGTTCATCTAGCACTATCTCCTTGATCCCCTACATGACGGGAGCACCCAACACGTTAGTGCCCTGAGACAGGCTATCTATAGAAGCCCAGTGCTTAGTTCATCTAGCACTATCTCCTTAATCCCCTGCACATCGGGAGCGCCCTACACGTTAGTGCCCTAGGACAGGCTATCTATAGAAGCCCAGTGCTTAGTTCATCTAGCACTATCTCCTTGATCCCCTGCACGTTGGGAGCACCCAACACGTTAGTGCCCTGGGACAGGCTATCTATAGAATCCTAGTGCTTAGTTCATCCAGCACTATCTCCTTCAACCCTCACACGTTGGGATGACCCTAAACGTTAATGCCCTAGGACAGGCTATCTATAGAAGCCCAGTGCTTAGTTCATCTAGCACTATCTCCTAGATTCCCCACAGGTCGGGTGCACCCTACACGTTAGTGCCCTAGGACAGGCTATCTATAGAAGCGAAGTGCTTAGTTCATCCAGCACTATCTCCTTGATCCCCTGCACGTCGGGAGCACCCTACACGTTAGTGCCCTGGGACAGGCTATCTATAGAAGCCCAGTGCTTAGTTCATCCTGCACTATCTCCTTCATTCCTCACACGTCGGGACGACCCTACACGTTAGTGCCCTAGGACAGGCTATCTATAGAAGCCCAGTGCTTAGTTCATATAGCACTATCTCCTTGATCCAACACATGTCGGGAGCACCCAGCACGTTAATGCCCTAGGATAGACTATCTATAGAAGCCCAGTGCTTAGTTCATCCAGCACTATCTCCTTAATCCCTCACATGTCGGGACGACCCTACACGTTAGTGCACTAGGCCAGGCTATCTATAGAAGCCCAGTGCTTAGTTCATCTAGCACTATCTCCTAGATTGCCCACCGGTCGGGAGCACCCTACACGTTAGTGCCCTAGGACAGGCTATCTATAGAAGCCCAGTGCTTAGTTCATCTAGCACTATCTCCTTGATCCCCTACACGACGGGAGCACCCAACACGTTAGAGCCCTGAGACAGGCTATCTATAGAAGCCCAGTGCTTAGTTCATCTAGCACTATCTCCTTCATCCCCCACACATTGGGTGCACCCTACATGTTAGTGCCCTAGGACAGGCTATCTATAGAAGCGCAGTGCTTAGTTCATCTAGCACTATCTCCTTGATCCCCTGCACATCGGGAGCGCCCTACACGTTAGTGCCCTAGGACAGGCTATCTATAGAAGCCCAGTGCTTAGTTCATCTAGCACTATCTCCTTGATCCCCTGCACGTCGGGAGCACCCAACACGTTAGTGCCCTGGGACAGGCTATCTATAGAATCCCAGTGCTTAGTTCATCCAGCACTATCTCCTTCAACCCTCACACGTTGGGATGACCCTAAACGTTAGTGCCCTAGGACAGGCTATCTATAGAAGCCCAGTGCTTAGTTCATCTAGCACTATCTCCTTGATCCCCTGCACGTCGGGAGCACCCTACACGTTAGTGCCCTGGGACAGGCTATCTATAGAAGCCCAGTGCTTAGTTCATCCTGCAATATCTCCTTCATCCCTCACACGTCGGGACGACCCTACACGTTAGTGCCCTAGGACAGGCTATCTATAGAAGCCCAGTGCTTAGTTCATATAGCACTATCTCCTTGATCCCACACATGTCGGGAGCACCCAGCACGTTAATGCCCTAGGATAGACTATCTATAGAAGCCCAGTGCTTAGTTCATCCAGCACTATCTCCTTAATCCCTCACATGTCGGGACGACCCTACACGTTAGTGCACTAGGACAGGCTATCTATAGAAGCCCAGTGCTTAGTTCATCTAGCACTATCTACTAGATTCCCCACAGGTCGGGAGCACCCTACACGTTAGTGGCCTAGGACAGGCTATCTATAGAAGCCCAGTGCTTAGTTCATCCTGCACTATCTCCTTCATCCCTCACACGTCGGGACGACCCTACACGTTAGTGCCCTAGGACAGGCTATCTATAGAAGCCCAGTGCTTAGTTCATCCTGCACTATCTCCTTCACCCCTCACACGTCGGGACGACCCTACATGTTAGTGCCCTAGGACAGGCTATCTATAGAAGCCCAGTGCTTAGTTCATATAGCACTATCTCCTTGATCCCACACATGTCGGGAGCACCCAGCACGTTAATGCCCTAGGATAGACTATCTATAGAAGCCCAGTGCTTAGTTCATCCAGCACTATCTCCTTAATCCCTCACATGTCGGGACGACCCTACACGTTAGTGCACTAGGACAGGCTATCTATAGAAGCCCAGTGCTTAGTTCATCTAGCACTATCTCCTAGATTCCCCACAGGTCGGGAGCACCCTACACGTTAGTGCCCTAGGACAGGCTATCTATAGAAGCCCAGTGCTTAGTTCATCTAGCACTATCTCCTTGATCCCCTACACGACGGGAGCACCCAACACGTTAGTGCCCTGAGACAGGCTATCTATAGAAGCCCAGTTCTTAGTTCATCTAGCACTATCTCCTTCATCCCCCACACATTGGGTGCACCCTACATGTTAGTGCCCTAGGACAGGCTATCTATAGAAGCGCAGTGCTTAGTTCATCTAGCACTATCTCCTTGATCCCCTGCACATCGGGAGCGCCCTACACGTTAGTGCCCTAGGACAGGCTATCTATAGAAGCCCAGTGCTTAGTTCATCTAGCACTATCTCCTTGATCCCCTGCACGTCGGGAGCACCCTACACGTTAGTGCCCTGGGACAGGCTATCTATAGAAGCCCAGTGCTTAGTTCATCCTGCACTATCTCCTTCATCCCTCACACGTCGGGATGACCCTACACGTTAGTGCCCTAGGACAGGCTATCTATAGAAGCCCAGTGCTTAGTTCATATAGCACTATCTCCTTGATCCCACACATGTCGGGAGTACCCAGCACGTTAATGCCCTAGGATAGACTATCTATAGAAGCCCAGTGCTTAGTTCATCCAGCACTATCTCCTTAATCCCTCACATGTCGGGACGACCCTACACGTTAGTGCACTAGGACAGGCTATCTATAGAAGCCCAGTGCTTAGTTCATCTAGCACTATCTCCTAGATTCCCCACAGGTCGGGAGCACCCTACACGTTAGTGCCCTAGGACAGGCTATCTATAGAAGCGCAGTGCTTAGTTCATCTAGCACTATCTCCTTGATCCCCTGCACATCGGGAGCGCCCTACACGTTAGTGCCCTAGGACAGGCTATCTATAGAAGCCCAGTGCTTAGTTCATCTAGCACTATCTCCTTGATCCCCTGCACGTCGGGAGCACCCAACACGTTAGTGCCCTGGGACAGGCTATCTATAGAATCCCAGTGCTTAGTTCATCCAGCACTATCTCCTTCAACCCTCACACATTGGGATGACCCTAAACGTTAGTGCCCTAGGACAGGCTATCTATAGAAGCCCAGTGCTTAGTTCATCTAGCACTATCTCCTAGATTCCCCACAGGTCGGGTGCACCCTACACGTTAGTGCCCTAGGACAGGCTATCTATACAAGCCCAGTGCTTAGTTCATCTAGCACTATCTCCTTGATCCCCTGCACGTCGGGAGCACCCTACACGTTAGTGCCCTGGGACAGGCTATCTATAGAATCCCAGTGCTTAGTTCATCCAGCACTATCTCCTTCAACCCTCACACGTTGGGATGACCCTAAACGTTAGTGCCCTAGGACAGGCTATCTATAGAAGCCCAGTGCTTAGTTCATCTAGCACTATCTCCTAGATTCCCCACAGGTCGGGTGCACCCTACACGTTAGTGCCCTAGGACAGGCTATCTATAGAAGCCCAGTGCTTAGTTCATCTAGCACTATCTCCTTGATCCCCTGCACGTCGGGAGCACCCTACACGTTAGTGCCCTGGGACAGGCTATCTATAGAAGCCCAGTGCTTAGTTCATCCTGCACTATCTCCTTCATCCATCACACGTCGGGACGACCCTACACGTTAGTGCCCTAGGACAGGCTATCTATAGAAGCCCAGTGCTTAGTTCATATAGCACTATCTCCTTGATCCCACACATGTCGGGAGCACCCAGCACGTTAATGCCCTAGGATAGACTATCTATAGAAGCCCAGTGCTTAGTTCATCCAGCACTATCTCCTTAATCCCTCACATGTCGGGACGACCCTACACGTTAGTGCACTAGGACAGGCTATCTATAGAAGCCCAGTGCTTAGTTCATCTAGCACTATCTACTAGATTCCCCACAGGTCGGGAGCACCCTACACGTTAGTGCCCTAGGACAGGCTATCTATAGAAGCCCAGTGCTTAGTTCATCTAGCACTATCTCCTTGATCCCCTACACGACGGGAGCACCCAACACGTTAGTGCCCTGAGACAGGCTATCTATAGAAGCCCTGTGCTCAGTTCATCTAGCACTATCTCCTTCATCCCCCACACATTGGGTGCACCCTACATGTTAGTGCCCTAGGACAGGCTATCTATAGAAGCCCAGTGCTTAGTTCATCTAGCACTATCTCCTTGATCCCCTGCACATCGGGAGCGCCCTACACGTTAGTGCCCTAGGACAGGCTATCTATAGAAGCCCAGTGCTTAGTTCATCTAGCACTATCTCCTTGATCCCCTGCACGTCGGGAGCACCCAACACGTTAGTGCCCTGGGACAGGATATCTATAGAATCCCAGTGCTTAGTTCATCTAGCACTATCTCCTTCATCCCCCACATGTTGGGTGTACCCTATATGTTGGTGCCCTAGGACAGGCTATCTATAGAAACCCAGTGCTTAGTTCATCTAGCACTATCTCCTTCATCCCCCACACATTGGGTGCACCCTACATGTTAGTGCCCTAGGACAGGCTATCTATAGAAGCCCAGTCGCTTAGTTCATCTAGCACTATTTCCTTGATCCCCTGCACATCGGGAGCGCCCTACACGTTAGTGCCCTAGGACAGGCTATCTATAGAAGCCCAGTGCTTAGTTCATCTAGCACTATCTCCTTGATCCCCTGCACGTCGGGAGCACCCAACACGTTAGTGCCCTGGGTCAGGATATCTATAGAATCCCAGTGCTTAGTTCATCTAGCACTATCTCCTTCATCCCCCACATGTTGGGTGCACCCTATATGTTGGTGCCCTAGGACAGGCTATCTATAGAAACCCAGTGCTTAGTTCATCTAGCACTATCTCCTTCATCCCCCACACATTGGGTGCACCCTACATGTTAGTGCCCTAGGACAGGCTATCTATAGAAGCCCAGTCGCTTAGTTCATCTAGCACTATTTCCTTGATCCCCTGCACATCGGGAGCGCCCTACACGTTAGTGCCCTAGGACAGGCTATCTATAGAAGCCCAGTGCTTAGTTCATCTAGCACTATCTCCTTGATCCAACGCACATCGAGAACACCCAACACGTTAGTGCCCTAGGACAGGCTATTTATAGAAGCCCAGTGCTTAGTTCATCCAGCACTATCTCCTTCATCCCTCACACGTCGGGAGCACCCAACACGTTAGTGCTCTAGGACAGGCTATCTATAGAAGCCCAGTGCTTAGTTCATCTAGCACTATCTCCTTCATCCCTCACACATTGGGTGCACCCTACATGTTAGTGCCCTAGGACAGGCTACCTATAGAAGCCCAGTCGCTTAGTTCATCTAGCACTATTTCCTTGATCCATCGCACATCAAGAGCACCCAACACGTTAGTGCCCTAGGATAGGCTATCTATAGAAGCCCAGTGGTAAGTTCATCTAGCACTGTGTTGGGCTTGCAGGTTGTTCCAGGGGCATGAAGTGCAACTTGTGTTAATGGACAGAGACAAAGCAAAATGAGCAGTGATCGAAGTGTACGAAAAGAAGTAGTGGAACTATGTTACCTGCTCGCCTGCCCCCACTCCTCACAAACCCCTTCGCCAAACCCCTCCCACGCACAATACAAACCCCCAAACACATGCCCCTGCTGTTTAAGGGAACGTTCAGTGCAGTGCACTGAAAATGCACCTTTCACTTTATTCTTACACTTTAATTTAAAACGAAACCATTTCGGAACGTTTTCTTTGTAAAATAAAAGTATAGGAGCTGCAAATCGCAATTAAAAAAAGTATAGGAGCAGCGCTCCCAACCGCTCCCGCTCACTTCGACCACTGAAAATGAGGCATGAGCAGCAAAGACCCACAATGCAATCCATGTCCACTATTGAAAATAGAAGTTGTACTGTTCGTATCAGATAGATAGCAAGATGCAGTTGTTAGCTGCACGGTTGGGGGACTCATGGGCTTTGATGAGGAATTAATACAGGATGTTAGGATGTTAACAACAAGTGCCTCACTATATGGACTGTGTATGTTCCGCAATTGACATGGTTTGAAACCAGAGACAACAGTGAAAGTGTAAGCACCAGATGTATATCAGTTGTGCTTTCAGGGGTTTGGAAATGTTCCAGTGGGGACCAACAGTAAATGCAACAAGACTTTGGGCCTCATCACAAGTTGGGCGGAGTGGTGAAATGTGGTGGTAACACTATTGCTGCATTTACCACTCCAGCCAAAGTTGGGTGGAAAATGGAAGCTTTACCTCCAGTTATTTGTGGGAGGTAAAAATCACCATTTTCAACCTGTTTTCAGTGCTATTAGCACAAGCTAATTGAGCTGGTGCTAATAGCGGCAACAAACCCCCAGTACCTTCCCCCTGCAACTCTGGATCCAGCACAAATTACGCCGGACTGAGTTGCGGTAATGCCAATAGTGTTGGGTGGTATCCCAGTGCTATTAGCGCTGGGATACCGCCCAACCAATGACAAGGCCCCTTTTCACTATCGAGATGTATACAAAGTCCCTGCAGCTCTCATAGACCTTTACTGGGTGTGTGGCCAACAGGCATTTATGCATCTCCCGCCATCATGGAGATGTGCAAGCTCCTTGGTGACACTTTATTCCACATCCTGTGTAGTTCCTGACGATCACCTGATAATTCCACAATTCAATCCAAGCAACCACCAGGCCAGCCCCAGCAGGGGAGCAGAACGAAGCGCTCAGTGCAAAGACAGCAGAGGCAATAAAACTACCTATCTGAAGATTCCTCCAAGACGTGGAAAGAAATTCTAGACAAATGCTGCCTGTGCACCAAGACAGAGGTATTTTTTTTGCATCCCTTATGGTGCCTGGAGTAGAAAGTGAGCGTCCCCCAAAAACGCATTTAAAACTCCACAATGAGAGTCAGTAATGGACACACCCCAGATTGGAATGAGACCAAGACCAAGTGCGGGTGAAGATAAAAGGTAAAAGTTTATCCAAACCAACATAGGGCAAGCAGAGAACTCTGCAAACTCCGAGAGCACTCTGCCAAACATCAGCAAACATTCACATTTTGTTACAAATCCACGTCACCTATGACGTAGGAGCTAAGGGATACATGAATCAATGAGATTGGGCAGTGGAGTAGAGGCACACATGCATCTATAGGGGCGAAGCTCTGTGATTGGCGAGGCTTCTGAGGTGTCATCGTGATGCGTACAGGTCAGCTGAACTCGGCGGGGTGGAGCTCTGGTCAGAAGAGAGGTTATTGATGCATCTTGGACTATGCTAACATTTGCCTTTGTGACCATGCATAATCATTGAACAGTCATTGCAATTCATAATGCCCTGTAAATCTCAAACAGCTGTTAATCTAACATCACAAGAGAGATGACACAAAACTTTGGGTGCTCTCATCTTTATCATCATAAAAGCACTATGCAATAAAGGGGCTGTTTCAGGAGTTCAGGTACTCTATCAGGGGGCACATATCTGGAATACCACCATCACTCGGCTTCGTTAGATCTAAGGGGGGCATATTTATAGTATGTTAGTAAAAGAGTAGATATACTGCCACAATCGTCAGTCGGGGTCGGGGTGAGCTTGGAGACTATCTGGTCAGAGGGCACATAGCTGATATATCAAAAAGGCAGTGGGATGAGAGGCTTGTTACCTATATTTCTTGTAACCCTGACATCGGGGTGTGAAACATGTTTTAGGGTGTTATTGTGGGTCTGAGAGCTTGGAGGAGGCCTGATACTGAGGGCAGGCTTTGCAGAGGGGTGAGAGGTTACAGTTACAGCATCACATTATTCACAGGGCTAAGGTTTCACATCTGGGCCCAGCCAGAGGGGGAGGACAGGTGGGGGGCTGTTGTGTGCTCGGTGGTACCTGAGAGGGGTGAGAGGAGAAACGGCCCTGTAACATGTTGGGCCGTATATTCTCTACATTGTGAGGGACACACTCAGAAAAGGCTTGCATTCCAAAATGAGGTAGAAACAGGTTAGGGTGTGCATTGGTACAGGGACGAGTCTGCAACTTTCTGCTTACAATATGACTTGTCCGCCTAAATGCTCAGAGGGTAAACAAATGCTACGAAGGGCATTCTATTTTACAGTCAGCACATTAAAAGCTATATATATATATATATATATGTATATATATATATATATATATTGCAACACTTGATTGTCTATTTGTAACCTATTACGTTTTTAGGAAATCATAGAATGTATATATAGATACCATACATTGCTTTATGTATAGTGTAGCAACAAGAATCCTTGATTAGTAATGAAAGGATTGAACATACATTTCAGAACTCCGTGTGTCATCTGGGATAGGCGGGGGCCATTTTATTTCAATATATACGATCAATCTCATCGGCTTAAAGCAAATTTATTGTCCCTTCAAATGGCTTAGCTACATGGGTGAAACAGGGTGGCACATGAGTTTAACACACATATCTGGCACTTCAAACGGGGAACAGGGTTGGGGGACATCCACAGCGTATATCATTAGGTTTTATTGAAGCAGCTTGTTTTTCTCAGACCCCAGCTTCAGCTCGGTCATCTGCAGGTCAATGATGGACTGTGGAAGGTGAAAGGATACAGTGTTTATAGTGAAGCTTGTTCGTGCCTAGTCTCCAGTGAGAACAGGGCCGCAGCAGAGCCGCCAAGGGGAGGAGGGTGAGGGAAGCGCTGGGCTCGCTGTGCGTAGTCAGGAGGGGGAGAGTTGCAGCCATGAAGACTACTTGTGTTAGTGAGGCCTAAATCTGTTATTTTCAGAATGGAGTCTAAGGGTGTCACAAAATGGAGTTGGTCCTATGCTACAGGGTGAGCCGTGCAGCCCCATGTGTCGGCCCGCAGCCATCCCGCATACCGGGCCCAGGTGCATAAATGGCTGTTGGGCGAGTCATTGGCTGCACGTTGGTGTGGAATGGAGGAGAGGTGGGCCCTAAACACCTTTCCTCCCATACAGAGTCCTATCTGCAGCCAATGTAAAATGGCTGCAGATCGTTAGATGGGAGATGATTCAGTTGGAAAATGACACTGGGAAAGGATTGAATGTGATCAAGCACGAAATGCATGCAATCAGGTTGATGACTCTTTAAAACAGATACATGTTAGACTTACCATGAAATTAATGGGTGCAAACAAATTGGACTGTCCTGTTGCACATACATACCCCCAAACAATGTAGAGAATGGGTACCTATCACACATCATAGGGGTCCTGCACAAGTTAAAGACAGGAATGGAAACCGAAGCAGGAATTGAAGCTGAAGACTGGTTTGATACATTGTTCTTGTGGGCACCATCATGGCTCAGAGTGCTGGTGAAGATACTGGTCCCTATCATAGAACTCCTGTTGGTGATGCTCTGCACATGCCAGATGATCCTTTGATGCTCCGTAAAGACTCTCACAAATATTGTGATGATGATCGTTTCAATTGGAGCAAGTAGTGTACCTCATGGTACAAAAGAAGGACATGCTCAAACAGATGATCCTCCTAACTCTCAGATGTTGAGATTTGAGATAGCCATGGATCCCCCAGGGACAGTCACCACGCCTCCAACAGACCCAGGAAAATTAAACAGAACACTGGGTCGACCTATCCGGTGATGCAGGGTGTTTCTACCTTATGTGTACCCCAGAATATGCTCAAGTGGGTGAAAGCTTGTGCGATGTATGTAGGTGGGAAATTATTCAAATGGTGAATGATACAGAGCAGGGATTAAATACAATCAAGAGTGAAATGTGTGCTATCTGTTTAATGACTCTCCAAAACTTATATGTGTTAGACCTGCTGGCAGCCATGGAAGGGGTTGTGTAAAGAAATGGGGCTATCCTGTTGCACATACGTACCCCCAAATGATGTAGAAAATGGTTCCTTGGCACACATAACAGGGGACCTACACAGGCTAAAGACATGTATGGAGACCAAAGCAGGAGTTCAAGCTGAAGACTGGTTTGAAACAATGTTCTCACAGGCACATCTTGTCTTGGAGCACTGGTGAAGATATTGGTCACTAGTAGTGCTCCTGTTGGTGATGTTCTGCACATGCCATTTGATCCTTCAAAGCTGTGTAAACACTCTCCAGAATAGTGTGATGAAGATGGTTCCAATTGGGGCAAGTGGTAAACCTTGTGGTAAAAAAGATTGGCATGCTCGGGCAGATGACCCTAAAAAACCTTATATGGTGTGAATTGAAAGAGCCATAGACCCAAAAGGGATGGTAGCTACACCCCGACCGGACCGGGAGACCTATCAGTTGATGGGGGATGTATTTACCTTACTTGTAACCCAGACAAATATGCCCAAGGAGGTGAAACCTTGCTTGACATGTGTAAAGCATGGGTCCCAAGGAAGGCACCTTGAGGGCCTGAGAAACAGCTTAGTTAGTTATTGTACGATTAACTAAACATGGAAATGTTAGGATGAATGTCCAGCTCCCCTGTCCCCCCAAATGATTGCGGTTGAGGGAAATATATTAAGAACACTAAGAAACAAAGAGACACTGCTGCCTTCACTTCTACCTTCATCCCCCCTTTCTCCCCAACCCAGACTCTACCACTGACCCTGCTCTCAGCAAGTTCCACCTGTTCATCACCAACACCCTTGACATTCTTGCCTCAGTCATGAGGATCCGCCTGAAACTCGCCTCTAAGCTCAACACCTGATACGACTCCGAACTTGCAGACCTGAAATGAAAGTGCAGAGCTGCTGAATGTAAGTGGCTAACTTCAGTTTACCCCTCTGACAAACTGGCCTGCCACCTGCTCCAAAGTCAATATGAACTCTATTCATGCCAAGAAAAGTGCACACATTCAGGCACAGGTATCTGACGCATCCAACAACACACTAAACATTTCAAAACCTGCAGGGTACTAGCCAACCCTTCTGCACTCTCCTCCTCCCCTACTACTTCTCAGGCCCTCTACAAAGCACTCAAGCTAAATAGATCTGGCCATCAGCTTTGACTGCCCTCTACACCCTTGCTGTTAGTGAACCTCCATTGATAACCACGAGGTTTCACTATTCCAAGATGGCCGCCCGCCAAAGTCTCTGAAAACCAGCACCTTTGTTTCCTGTGCTGAGCCCCATGCGGCCACTGATTGGCTGCTGCCCTGCTTGTAAGGGCCAATAGAAACCGGGAGGTGAGAGCCGGCACTCCCACGAAGGCAGGACCACAAAGGCTTCCTGTCCCTAGCCTGTCCACAGCCTTCCTCGCCGTTCGCAAGGTCCCTATGCCCAATTCGCCCTGCTACTGCCAACTACAACTTCACCTACGAGGCACAGAGCCAAGTCTTAATCTGGGTTCATCACGATTTACAATTCGATCTTCAGACAGTAAGACTGCCCGGCGCTTTTATCATCTCTAATCGCCAGCCATATGTTTCTGTATTATAATCTTCTGAGTGACGTGAGTATGTATACAATTTAGATGCCACGCATGCCTATTATGTTAAAATGCACATATCTTCGATCATGATCTCCACGTCGTCTGCTGCTCTAGCTTGCACAACACCTACTATCTGTCTCCGTGTGCTAGCCTTGCCGCCTTCCCTACGCCAACATGTACGTCCACACTTCTAGTCTGGCCGCTGCCATGTATAACCAGCCTACAAGTCAATATTCCCAGCCTGGTACTTGGGCCGTAATTGATCGCGCTCCCATTCAAAATTGGACTTTATTACAAGCCTCGCATTAGGAGCTGCCTGCGGCACGCTTATTGAGTGTCTTCCAGGCCACCTATTACGTTTATGTGACCCCTCGCACTGCCTCTTGCTGTTGATGTTGCATCGCTTCGTTACTTGCCTGCGAATCGCACACAGAGTGATCAGCCCACCTCCCAGAACTGCTATGTCACCCATTGCATTGCTTCTTGAATTGATATTTACCTGCACAAGGCACCCTGAGTAATTGCCCAGAACCGTTATGTCGCCCATTGCATTGCCTCTTGAATTGATATTTACCTGCAGAACGTACTCTGAATAATTGCCCAGAAATGTTATGTGACCATTTGCATTGCCTTTTTGAATTTGACACTGCATCACACTCGTATCTGTCGGGTGCATGTGTACTGAGTGACTGACAACAGTTGCCTACTCCCCCGCTATTATGCATCTCCAGAGTGCAGCATTCACTTACCGTCAACTTGCCTTTTGCCTCGTAATCAATTTTATAGCACATGTAGACTCAGCATTACATTGCCTTAACACCCCCATAGTAGCACCACTACAGAACTACACGCATGTCTCCCTGTCATCCCTCTGTGACTCACAACACATATTTATCATGCACACTACCGTGCACGTACACCGCCTCAGGGGTACCTCTGACAACGTACACCAACAACTCCATTCTTATTCAACTATGTACGACCCTCTGGCCAATCCCTACCTCAACCATCCAGCTCTCTGGCTACATCACTTTGCCAGGAAACCTCCACCTAACCAACCTTGCACTGTCTCATTGAGAAACTCTAGACTAGGGTGCAGACTTCCTCAAATCTCCTACTACCGCGTTATCAGTGCCCAGTTAGTCAAAACGTCTGACATCAAGCTTACAGCAGCCACCCATTACTATACTCCCACCCCCTCTATGGACACACCTTTGTTGGTCCCCACCCCTGATCCATGCACCTCACTGTCCACTACACAACCTTCAACAAGTATTAAAGCAGCATTGATCAATTCCAGGTCTCTCACAGCCCATGCGCTTGACATAGCTGATCTCATCACTACTCATGACCTTGACCTCACAGCCATGACTGAAACCTGGCTCCATGCATCCTCAGGACCCCTGCTATCCCTTGCAACCCCTGAAGGCTACACGATCATCAGAAGTGACCGCAACACTGCTCAAACTAAAGGAGGAGGTATAGCTATCATTTACAAAACCGCAATAAATTTCTGGCTTTCCACTCTTTGCCAATTCAAACAGCAGAATCCCTCTCAGCTAAGTTTGCCATCTCCCCTAACCAGACCATCACTATCCACATTATATACAGACCCCCTGGCCCCATATCCACCTTTACTGAGGATCTCGCCCACACCCTGTGTGAAAACACCAAGACTACTTCTCAAATCATTGTATTAGGTAATTTCAATTTAGGCCCCCTAGACCCCAACGATGCATCTGCCAATGATGTCAATAGCTTACTACTCAACCTAGGCTTCACACAACGTGTTACCGCACCTACTCTCTCTAAGGGCAGAATCCTAGATTGATTAGCTGACCTTAACTGCGACTCGAAGGTCAATTCCAACTTACCATATGCCTGGATGGACCATCACCTTATCACCTTTAGCATCCCCACTAAAACCATCCACTCCACCCCTAACATAGCACCTGCCACATCCACCAGGAACAAGCGCAACATAACTTGCGCCAAACTTATCACACTCATCCTCCCTGCCCTTAACGATCTTGCCTCTACATGCTCGGATCCTACTGTCTTGGTAGACACTTACAATCAGACTATGCTAAAGGCACTTGATCTCATCGCTCCCTCCAAACTACGTAAACCTAAACCCCAGGCTCACCTTAACTCCTGGTTCACGCCTCAGTTGAGAACCTTACGTAAGGAAAAAAGGATCCTTGAGACTCGCTGGAGAAGCCACCCCACAGAATCAAATAAAGCAAGCTTGGCACAAGCTACCCTAAACTACTAAGAAGCCATACTGTCTGCTAAAAAAGACACTTATAATAAACGTATTGAACATGCCCAATCCAACACCAAGGAGCTATTTAAAATCTTAAAGAAACTTGAATCCCCTGCAACTCCTACAGACACCTGCTCCAAAGACAGCACTTGGTGTACAAACATCCAAGAGGCTCTATTGGTAAAAATCACCATGCTCCAAAATAAAATTAATGAGAAAAAAACAGCCTGCACTCATTTATATCATAGCTTGCCCCCCAGGCTAACTACAAATCCAATACTGTATCCTTCCAACCATTCTGCTTCTCACCTCTCTCTACCTCCAAAGTTGAACACATCATTAAGAGCCTTAAGCCCTCTAATTCTCAGGAAGACTCTTGCCCTGTCACCATTATCAAGGAGGCCTCACATAACCTGGCGCCTTTCATCACCACACTCATAAACTCCTCCTTCAGGTCGGGGATCGTCCCTGACAACCACAAGGATGCCTGGGTTATTCCTCTTCTGAAAAAAACAACCTTGGACGCTAACACTCCCACCAACTACAGACCAATCACCACAGTGCCATTGCTCATTCTTGATCGAGCGGCATACCAGCAGATCCAAGATTATATTGAATCCAACAACCTCCTGGGTCTAAGGCAATCAAGCTTCCTCCCTCGCCATGGCACAGAAACCGCACTATTAGACTTAAAAATGCAAATTGAAGACTTAAAAGACAAGGGGAAATTGGCTCTCCTACTCCTATTAGACATTTCCACTGCATTTGACTTAGTCAATCATCAAATCCTCTGCCACCACCTTAAAACGGCTGCCAACTTCTCGGAGAAAGCTACAGCTTGGATTATGCCCTTCCTGGATAATAGATCCATGAAGGTCTTTTCCCCTCTACCACTGCTGAACCTTCCCCTATCAGATGTGGAGTCCCCCAAGGATCATGTGTGTCCCTGACAATCTACAATGTCTTCACAAAATCTCTATTTGACATTCTGGAACGCATGGGCGTCACATACACTAATTACGCTGACGACACCCAAATACTTATTCCTATCACAGGTGATCACAAAACTGACTCCATAGCCATCAACGCCATTTATCAAGTCATCCAGGCCTGGATGGCGCAGCATGAACTGTGCTTAAGCGACGAGAAAACTGAGCTGCTCATTTTAGGTTCAGCCCAAAAACTCAGTAAACTTGACTCTTCATTCAGGCCCTTCACCATTGATGGTAATTACATCAAAGTGCCAAGGACACCAAGTATTTACCTTGATTCCACCCTCTCCTTATCTAGACAAACTAATATAGTCTCCTCAGCCGCATCTTACACATGCAAGCTTATCACAGCCTGCCGCCCCTTTCTGTCTCCAGCCAACTGTACCGCCCTAGCCAGGACTCTGGTCCTCTCCAAAATTGATTACTGCAATGCCCTTTATCTGGATACCAACCAATGCAATATCAGAAAACTTCAAATTATCCAAAATAATGCTATTAGAGCGGGCCTTAACATCCCTAGGACATAACACATCTCAGAATACAGACGGAACCTCCGGTGGCTTTCAGTTACCCAAAGAATCTCCCTTAAAGCTCTGGCACTCACACACAAAAGTATCGCTAACCAAGCCCCCAGTTACCTCTCCAACAGGTTCACATCTCACTCAGCTGCGAGACCTCTCAGAAGTGCACATTCTTACTGCCTTGTCTTCCCACGTTTCAACCTCCAAAAATCGGGAGGTCGCAGCTTCCCTTTCCTCGCAGCCAAGTTATGGAACACATTACCTAACCCACTCAGATCTGAACCCTCTTTCCCTGCCTTCAAGCGTAATGCCAAAGCTTGGCTGTCCACCCACGACTTTGCATGACCCTGACTGTAACAGTAATCATGGCTTCATAGGACTTTTGCATTATATCTTGCCTTAGTATCTTGTTCAGCCTGTGTAACCAGCATACCATTGATTATGTAACATGTATATTTTGTATATTTTAATGTAAATACTTTACTGTAAACTGCCTGTAACTAAATAATGCGCCCGGTTGCCCTCGCGCCTTGTGCACTATACAAATAAATAAAATACAAAAAAGAAAAATACAAATACTGACTCTCACAACCCATCCCTCAACCCCTTGCTTCCCTTGGCCACACCCCCCTCTTTCCTCCTTCTCCTCCTTGCCCTTATCAAATCTGAAGGAATCAGCAGAGTTGTCCGCTCCAGAAGGTCTCTTCCAAACAGGAATCCCCTTGCTCATCCAGAACCATCAAGAACAATATTGTTTCTCTTGCCCCTGCACTCACTGGTCACTGCAACCACTCCTTTGATACTGGTTCTTTCCTCTCCTCCCTCAAGAACTCTCTTGTGTGCCCCCTCCATAAAAAAAACCATCAGCAGACCCCACCTGTCCATGCCTTATCTGCATCACGCCCTTCCTGGGAAACTGCTTTAGAACTTGGCGCTGCCCCAACTCAACTCTCACACTGAATCTGTTGGTGGTCTCCATGACCATCAATCTGGATTTCGAGCATCCAGAAGCACAAAACTGCTCCACTGAACACCTATGAAGAACTGCTTGCATCCCTGGATTTGAACTCCCAAGCTCTCCTCATCCTTCTTGATTTCTCCTCTGCATCAGACATGGTAAACCACTCCATCCTCATACAAAGGCTCCACAACACCCTTGATGTCTCGGAATAGGCACTGGACAGGCTGACCTACTTCCTAACTGAGCTCTGCTCCTCAATCATCCTGGGCACCTTCTCCTCCCCTACTTCTTTCTCCACCAGTGGTGTCCCAAAGGGTTGTATACTCTCCCCTTCGCTCTTCAACATCTACCTTGCTCAGCTGGCACTCCTCATCTCCTCCTTCTCCCCCAACTTCCAGTGTTATGCAGGTGACACTCAACTCTTTTTCAAAGTTCCTTCTGACCCCGTTGCACCTTCCAGCATCCCTGACTGCCTATCTTTCATCCAGTCCTGGTGCACTTCCAGCATCCCTGACAGCCTATCTGCCATCCAGTCCTGGTGCACTTCCATGATCCCTGACTGCCTATCTGCCATCCAGTCCTGGTGCACCTTCCAGCATCCCTGACGGCCTATTTGCCATCCAGTCCTGGTGCACTTCCAATGATCTGGCTCCCACCTGCTTCCCTTCACTCTGGCCTTGGCCTCTCCCCTGCTCCCTCTTCTGAAGCCAGAAACCTTGGAGTTATCTTCGACTACTCTCTCTCCTTTCTTCCTCACACTCAGGACATTGCCAAGAAGTCCCAATTTCAATTCTTCCTTCTCAAAGGAATTCTCCCTTTTCTTACTTTCCCCCAGAAGCTCAATGTTACCCGAGCCCCGGTTCCTTCTTGGCTTGACTATTGCAATAGCTTCCTCCTGAACCTACCTTCTTCCACTCTGCAACCCCTCCAGCTAATCCAGAATAGGGCATCAAGGCATATCCTTGGCCTTAAGGCAAGGGAACTCATCTTTCTTGCCCTAAAAAGTCTTCACTGGCTCCCAGTTCCTGCACGGATCAAATTCAAATCCATCTGCATCATCCACAAGGCTGTCTGTGGCCGGGGATCAGACTTTCTGCAACTCTCTCTAACTAAATACTCTCCCTCTCGACTTTTCTGTTACCAACTCTCTGTGTGTAAATCGCTTTGCTAAACAGAGGGCCAGAGGTCGATTTCTTTCCTCAGCAGGCCCCCTCCTATGGAACAATATCCCCATTCCTCTGCATCTTGACTATAACCCACTTAAATTCCTGAAGCTCCTCAAGACTTTCCTCTCTTCTCTGCTAATCTCACAGTTGCTGTGATTGAAGTACAGGGCCCTTATGCACCTTTGGGGCCCTTACCTCTCACTCCAAATCGCCTTGCTTCTATCTGCCTCAAGCACTTACTGCTGCACCCCCTCCGCCCGGAAGGCTCGCACTTTGCCACCCATTGCATCTCCATGCCGTATAGCACTTTCCATACGTGGCACTTCTTCAAAGTCTCACCTACGAGCATGGACACCCCAGCACTAACCCCCACTGCCCTCATCCTTGCTGCACTTGCACGTTCTGAATACTCACAAGGCATAATAGGTTTGCCCATTGTTCCTCCCTCACTGTATTTTATATTTCCTTGTATAGTATTGTTCATTCCCATGTTCCCTTCCTGTTGCCCTGTGGGTGCTTTAAAACAGTATTCACTTCCTGTATAAGCACCTAACAAGCGAACAATAAATAAATGTAATAAATAAATGAATCTAATACAGAAATAAGGTGATGAGGATGATTAAGGTAATAGCCAGCCCTGTCCCTTGGTTGCCAACCCAGAAGTGCCGCCATCTTAAAATAGAGGCCTAGAGCGACATAGGCCACGGTAAAAGCAGTGGTGCATCCTGGCACCCAGTTCCAAAACTCTTTCTCAGCTGACCCAGCCCAGGTGGTAGATGAAAAGGCCTTCAGGCTGGGTAGATAAGCCATCCATTGTCTCTTGTTGCCGCCGCTAGTAGATCCTTGGCAGAATCTACTTGGCAGACAACAGCGACATATAATGTTCTTTAATACCCTCTAGACCCCAGGTTAAGAACTCCAGAGGATCACATATATTCACGCTTACGGATCGGAAGCACTCTAGTTCTAATTCTTGCGGACTCTGCCTCTCCACTTGGGAGCTAAGCCTGCAACCCAGATGCAGCCTTTGCTTTATTGTTCACTTTCTTGTACTAACACCTGAGGATTACCTGGCACTGCACAAAGGGATCACATATATTCACGCTTACGGATCGGAAGCACTCTAGTTCTAATTCTTGCGGACTCTGCCTCTCCACTTGGGAGCTAAGCCTGCAACACAGATGCAGCCTGTACTTTATTGTTCACTTTCTTGTACTAACACCTGAGGATTACCTGGCACTGCACAAAGGGATCACATATATTCACGCTTACGGATCGGAAGCACTCTAGTTCTAATTCTTGCGGACTCTGCCTCTCCACTTGGGAGCTAAGCCTGCAACACAGATGCAGCCTTTGCTTTATTGTTCACTTTCTTGTACTAACACCTGAGGATTACGTGTTTTTATGAGGCACAGTTATGAGATGAGCAGGTTGATTAATGTTTATAACCCCTAACTATTTATTTTGTACCTAGTTAAGGTAAATAGGGCACCATCTACATTAAATATTCTTAGTACGTGTGCTTTCACTTGGACAATACCGTGTCATGACACGATATTATTGTCTACCAGCATAGGACATTGGAATAACTAAGAATACACAATCATGATTTTTAAATAGAGCTCTTGATTGATGCGTAGATGCTCTCTTCGCATTTAGGTTCCCATCCTGAAGACAGGAGAGTCCTAGAGACCAGATGTATGATTATTCACAACATAATAGATCACTATTATCTGCAGTAAGAGTCTCTTCACTAATGTCCTAAAAAGGTATGTTTGCTCCTATTTGTATCCAATGTTCCATACACATAAAAGCATTCTCAACTGAGTGAATATTTAACAGACAGGTATACCATTTACAAAGGTGCAATTAATGCAAAATTACACATTGGTCACAACGGTTACCTTAGGGTCTTTATCAAATGGGCTTCAACTAAAAGCTATAATTGCCTCCCTTAAAGGATAGTTCCGGGACTTTTTTTTTATTGTCCCTACGGGTCGGCCATGTGTTTGTAAGCATAAATCGGTAGATCGTAGGAAACTTTCCTATGGACCTTACCCGACTTTTCGCCCATTATCGCACTCGAAATCAGCCTCCATTTTGTGATAATCCTATCATTCCGCCGCATCGACCTGGCTCACCTGCCTTTGCGGCACTAAATCAAATCCCCCGCCCCTGAAACAGACTTTATCAAAACATTCATATTCCCCGCCTCTATCCGTGACGTGACTGTGCTGCGTAGGCAAACGCGCCCAGGCGTCTTCTACGCGACTCCACACAGACCCCGGAAATCAACACAGATCAGCTCACAATACAGCGCACCACAATTTCGGAATATGAAACTATACTTTGAAATCAAACCGCAAGATTGTAAATGTGGTAAAGTACATTTATTTGACATCAAATGTTTAGAGAATATTCAGCGATTTGCATTTTTATTTGCTCATGTTCCAAAAAGTTCGTATTGGGAACGCGATGGTCCTTTGCTGTACACAGGGTCTTAGAGCATCTCACAATACAGCGCCACAATTCGGAATGTGAAACCGTGGTTTAAAAGCAAACGGCAAGATTGTACATTTGGCAAAGTACGTTTATTGGACATCAAATGTTTAGAGAATATTCAGCGATTTGCATTTTTCTTTGCTCTCGATCCAAATTAGTTCGTCTTGAGGGAAGCGATGTTCGTGTGCAGTACACAGGGTGTTGGTTTACGATAAAAATAAGCTCTTCGGTCGCACTGATAATCGCATGGCTGTTCCAACAACGAGGCACTAGGCCACCACAACGGTAGGTATGTTGCATCTAACCGTTAGTACCGCGTAAGGGCATACTTGTACTTGGCGATCGTCCCATAAAATGGTCAGGGTGGTAACGTTGTTCACGCGGAGAAGCAACTGGCGGCTGTAGAAGCCGTCCGCCGGTGTCCGGTACTCGTGACACAGACAGTAGTGAATGATGTACCTAAAAACATAAAAAATGAAATTAGTCTCACCATCAGATCCTTATTAAAATCATAGCGAGGACAGCGCTACTGGGTGTACACAAGTGTTTAAAGGCGTGGCGAGGCAGGGAGGGGGGGGTGGAGTACAAGGTAAGTAGCATAAAATAATAAATAAATATGGCCAGCTGGTGGCAAGTGCAAGGTAAGTGCAGAACAAGTGCTGGGAAGGGGGGGCTGTAGGATACTGAGACAGTCCCCCAGTGCAGGGGTTGACAGGGAGGCAGTGCAGGTGGAGAGTGGAAGGGCCCAGGACCGAGGTCGCAGACAGTGGACCAGTTGTAGCAGGGGAGAGGGAGAGAGAAAGCAGAAGCAAAGAGGAAGGTTTTGAGGTGCTTCAGTAAAAGCAGATGTTTCTCCTCAAGATAGTGCGCGGTAGAAAACAATATGCCACATAGAACGAACAAGTACAACTGAACCCGTCTTTAAAGCCACTGTATAGTAATGAAATTGCGGTATAAACTCATCAAAAGTTACTTACATTATATTTGCATTTTCCATTGTGTCTCTGTGTAGGGCAGACCCGAAACACCACTCCTTCTTTGCCGACGTTACTTCTTCTAATGAACGTGGCTCATCGTTTCGTTTCTGAAATTTTATTCATTATCTTTTCTTAGTCTTTCAGGATGGTCCCGGCCTGTCAAGGTCAAATCACAATAGAACCTTATACTGAGTCGTGGGCCGTTCCGCCACCCGAGCAAAACATCAAAGCAGCTGACCTTCACTTTGAGCGAGCACACATTTCTAGTTAGCTGCATTTAGTTTAAGGGCATCTTGTCTGCGTGCCTTTTTTTTTTATTGTCCCTATGGGTCGGCCATGTGTTTGTAATACGGAAACATTCTATAATTTTTGTAAAAATGATTTATATTACTGTTTGGTTTAATTGCAATGGGCCTGCAACATGAGGAGACTCGAGAGAACAGACAATCAAATTACAATCATTTAAACCGTGATGTGTATTTCTCAATGAGCTCTGCTTTAGGTGGACATGGAAAAGAGGCAATGTTGGGTGGCAATGCAGTTGTCCCCTGCATAGGTTCGTTCACCACTCCATGTATGTGCCTATCGAGGACATCTACGATAAGTCTCTCAATAAACTCATATTGCATATCCTCAAACACTGGTTTGATCACCCATTGTTTACTTCTTTTAGTGAAGGCCTTATTGTAGCGAAGCGTCCCTAAAGTTCCGGTCCTCCTACTTTGTTGACGGCCAACATTATGGTTATGTGCCAAGACCGCTAGAAGAGTCCGATTTATCATGCCTTCCATGCCAAAATGCAATCTTTTGGGCCTGTACTTTAGGCACATATTGTGGAACACCTCCAAATCTCCTGTGTGGCAGAATTCCGTGAGTCCCCTCAAATCTCTTGTTATAGTTTTATCAAATACAATCTTTTCAATGGCCTTGTGAGTGGGTGATGAAGGAATCAACCACTTCTTCTTCCGTGCCTCCTCTGTGGACAAATGGCCATGTTCACATTTGTGGAAATGCTCATTTGTCGACCATCGATGTACGTTGCTACAGTGCAACATTACTGACCGCCATTTTTCCAGTAGAATTTCCAACGACCCTTCACATGTTTTTGAGCTCCACCAAAGATGGTTGCTGATTGACTTGGACCACTGTGAAATACCTTGCATATCTTTTTTTTTTCCTGCAGCCGACAATTTTTTATTGATTGTTTTTGCAAGATGCCATACGTCAAATTGGTGATTTATATTTTTGTACTCTTCTCTCATTGTCTTGGCAATTGAAACGTGTCTGTCCGTGGCTATCAGGTCGATCACCATTCCCCGCGATTGTAGTTCTTGCAACGATGCTACAAAGCCAACTTTCTCCATGGCCACTGAGGATGTACTTTGTGACACCTGCACGGCCACCGAACTCACAATTTTCTTACTTTCCATGTCCTGAAAGTGGTAGGTGCAGTACTTGGCTGAAAATCCTGGGCTGTCGCACTGTCCATCACCGGCTAGCCTGAAGCGTTTGCCCGCGAATGTACTTTCCATTGACATTTTTTCCATTCTCCAAGCTTCGCTGATGGCTGGAAATAGATAATCGGTTTGGTATTTGTAGAACTGACTTTTCGCAATGAAATGGATTCCCACAAACTGAAAGAAATACTGTAACTTTTTAAAACTTGAACCACTAAAAAGTGCGGCCGCTGCACAAAGTAGATTGCCTGCTGGCAGTTGCCCCAGCATGGGTTGTGCAGACCATGCGAACGGATGATATTGTGTACAGGTGGCATGTATTTTAAGGTTAGTGCCTCGAATTGCACGAGTCACATTAATCAATGGCTCCCCACATACTTCCCCACCAACCCAATGCCCACATTTCATCATCATAATAATATCCATCAAACAGCTATCGAATACAATGAATTTGGCCTCTTTCCTTATACTGTCACTCTGCATCCCAGCTGGTTCGGCCTGTAACGTTGAGGACATGTCACTCGCATGAAAGGTACAATCTCTGATATCGTCTTCCGCTATGCTGAGTGATATTGATGGTGTTTCATTGTCGTCCACTTCATTCTCTTCCATTGCAACATCTGTTCCTTGTCCGGAGATGGGAGAAAAAAACAATGTCTTCAACTTTCACGCGCTCTTATTTTTTGCGGGTGTGGATTCTGTGAATTGATCTCCGACTGCATCCAAACTACCAGGAGGACATTCACTATCAATGGCTGGTGGTGGTATAGCTCCGTTGTCAATCACTTCATATTCTTCCCATTGGCACGATGCATCTCCAGTCTCAAGTCCCTGCCAAAAGGTTTGACAAGCAACATCTCTCGTTCGCTTCACTGTCTGTGTAGATCTAGTTCTTACACCCACTCGCAACTAGAGGACAGATTAGAAAAGGGATGTTCAGTTTAAACACAACTTACAGTATTGAACTATTGACAGTGAAAAACAACATAATATAGTGAACAGGACACTAACCTTCTTTTGCTTTCTTTTCTTTGAAACTTTCTTGCCTCGAACTTCAACATCTGGACGCTGTTGCTCCGACTCGTGTGTGCATGTCTCCACTTCCTCTCGCGCTGCAACGACTATATTTTCATGATAAGCACATCCATCACTCACTGAGGCTCCATCGACTCCCTGAAACATAGAACTTTCATTAGTATGTATAATAATATTGAAAACACAAAATGTACTTGGGGACCAATACCCACGTACATCTCAATAGCAAAACACGAATGAACGCATTGTGTAGAACATTCAAACGACAATAGTTCACGCATTGTTGATCTAGTTAGATTGAACTGTCAAGATCCATACCTCGGGCTCCGCATAGACTTCCATTGATGATATTATTGAAGATGACGCTTCAGCAACTCCCTGAAACACAGTAATTGCATTAGTATGGTTTTCTATTTTGTTTAAAAGAACATAAACTTTCTGCAGGCGTCAACGGCTCATCTAAATAGACCTGCACAAATGATCAGTTGTCTAAAATAAATAATGGATATCTAAATATGATTAGATTTGCTCCATCGTTGGAAGTGTCACCACCCAGAGATCTGCATCAACTACTAGGGGTGATGTTCTTGTAGAAGAAGCTCCGTCAGCTCCCTGAAACATAGTACTTGCGTTAATAAAGAAGGAAGTATAGCGGATGTAATCACGTCATTTGATCTCCCATGATTGATCTGTCAGTATCCATACCTCGAAATGCATAAGAACATCAAGGGACGCTGTAACTGCGGTGCACACTTCTGCAAGCTGTTGCGCCGACCCGTAACTGCATGCTCCCCCTTCTTCTTGGACTAATGCTCCATCGACTCCCTGAAACATAGGACTTTCATTAGTAATGAACACAATATTGAAAAAATAAGACACATAGGAGGGCGACGACAGAAGGACATACCAATGGCTAAAAACGAAAGAAACATTGTGTGTAACAATCACGCTACAAGAATGCAAGATCTGATGATCTCCATCGATGGAACTGTCCGGAAACGTACCTCGAGCATCTGAGTGACATCTATGGTTGTCGTCAATGCGTTGGACTCCTCAGCATCTCCCTGAAAGACAGTACTTGCATTATTTTGGATAACAATAATTATAACTGAAAACAAAGACTAGAGGACGAGTACTGTGGTGTACCATTAGGTAAAATAATTACACGATCAATTAAAACTATTGATTTACATGCCTAAAACAAGTCAGTGTCAGAATAGCTAAGTAAGATTACCCGATAGGCGCTTGAAGTGGCTGATGACTGCAATAACGACACGGATGGAGAATCTTCCGCCTTCATATTGAGTGGATACATAAATGGGGAAATTATTGTTAGCTAATGCTACACACTACCGCAATGCCGAGAGATAAATACGTAAACTTGACTCACCAGTGGAGGGATGTGGACGAATAGAGTGGGAATAGCGGTTGAGAGCAATTTTCGCCTCGCTCGCGGTGTTTTCTTCTTTATTAGCAATGATGTGGAGTACATGTCTGGGCTAAAGTGCCTGCTGCAGATGCGGTATCGATCACCCCTCTTGTCCGCAAAGACTTCTAGGACTCTACTTTCTATCTCAGAGGCTGGATATCCGCAATATCGGACCCATTCTCTTATCTGATCTATTGTCTTAGGGAAAACATGCATTATAGTACCTTCAGATTTGTTATGGGTCTTCGAAGGGCAACCGCCAATGGAACAGGCAGGCATTATGGAAAGTTCTGAAAAGTAAATATCAACAATTCTCTATGAATACCAATGTGTTAAAACATTAAATGACACATAAAAGGTTCAATGCAAGGTCCGTTTTGGTTCTTGGAACTATACACGTTATTCACATGCGGATAAGTATTTCAATAACTTTCAAAAAATAGAAAAAGTAATTTGACTAAACTCAGAACATGTGACTAGTTCCTTGCATGTACTGTCGTGAACGAAAAGAAAACATGGATGCAATTTGATGACTACTAGCAAATAGATATAAATTAAAAAATTGGACGCAAAATGATTATGGTACATGGACTTACCTTGACGAACAAACAGTTAGATGCAGGGATCAGAGTAGTTTCTTGTCGTAGAACAGGGAGCAGTTCACAGGTTGCAAACTGACGAGTTTGCTCAAAGTGGTCACGGAAGTTCACAGAGACGAAGAGCAGATAACCAGCACCTTCACGGGTTGACTAGCAAAGCGCAAAGAAGTTCTCATTAGAAAAATGAAGTGGGTTATAAAGAATTCGAAACAGGGGTGTGTTTGTGAATGAATGACGTGTATATGTCGTGGCATTATGCGGTCTGCAGGGGGCCGTCCAGCGTGAGGGGGATGCTTGGCAGGAGACACGGGGTCTGGAGGTAGACATGGGAACAACAACCCATGCTCTATAGACCACTTTGAAGTGTACATGGTCTTTGGCACCTCTTGGCCTTTATCGCTCCCTGACAGCTCCACTTGCCAGCAGCGCAAGTACCCCGGTGCGAACTGCCTTTGATAAGGCGGGGGGTGGATCGGGGTGGTGGTCGTGCAGACAAGACACAGGAAGACTCGTGAATGGAGACACACTTATGTGGATTGCAGGGGGCCGTCCAGCGTGAGGGGGGATGCTTGGCAGGAGACACGGGGTCTGGAGGTAGACATGGGAACAACAACCCATGCTCTATAGACCACTTTGAAGTGTACATGGTCTTTGGCACCTCTTGGCCTTTATCGCTCCCTGACAGCTCCACTTGCCAGCAGCGCAAGTACCCCGGTGCGAACTGCATTTGATAGGGCGGGGGGTGGATCGGGGCGGTGGTCGTGCAGACAAGACCCGTTTGCCGCAGGGCCTCACCAAGGAGAGGCCATCTAACTGAATGTAAGAGGATGGCTGCAGGATCTACTACATGGAAGGCAGGGGGGTGAGTTTATAAATACCTCACCCTCCCAGGAGAATATACACTAGATTCATTTAAAAAATCAAAACAACCATTGTTAAAATATATGTTGGGCTTTATTTTAGATTTTAATTAAACATAAATAATAAACATTACACATTGTAAAGTTGAGGTTGCAGCACATCGAGGGAAAATCCGCGGTATTGTCCACTGTCACTGGGGAAATGTTGTCTAATGGCAAGTACCGCACAGGCAGGTATTACTCTCCGAACGCGGTGTCCGAGCCTCCCGTGAAGCCACCAAGTGAAGCAACGATAGGCCACCAGCCTGTACCACCTGTGAAAAAAAAAGATGCAAACTGTATTAAACTGACCAAACTTTCTTATCAATGTTGATTCAGGTAACACATGTCATTTTTCTTAGAAAAAAATTATATCTAGAAAATGCACTATATGGAACCAATTTACATGCGTTCGAATGATATGTAAATGTAATTTTATATGTGGGAGACGACCATGAAATAGTGGTGGCATCACTGACATCACAAACAGAGTATACTTACTCGTTACTCGGATTACGCGGACGAACAGTGCCACGAAGTTCGTACATAAGCACCATCATCATCCTCAACACTGTCCGTGAGAGGCAGGCTTCCCTGAACTCTGGCAGCTCGGTGATGCATTGCGGACTTTGCTCGCCTTCCTGCTGACTTTGCTCGCTTTCCGAAATGTAGGCCAAGCACCCGGAATTTTCACGGCAGCAGCAGTTCTCCTCCTCAGTTGGCATTAGCTCGCACCGATTGCACGTGCACCAGGTGGAGACGCCGTCCATGCGACATGGTCCAGGCTCTTCATCCGTTGACTGGTCCTCCCAACTGCCGTCCGAATCCCCATCGTTTTCGCGTGCTTGCCTTTCCAGTAGTTCCTCCTCGGTGTACTCGGGCTCGTACATATACGGCATTATTGTGGCCATTGTGCGGTAAAGATAGTAAAATAATTTACAGAGATGGTACAGGTGTTCACACGGGCTACAAGCGGCGAAGGTAGCTGACCAGAGCACTGAAACGAGTCACAGAATACTCAAAGTAACACAGAGAGAGGAATGGAATCGAAAATCTGCTGCTGTATGTTGTGAAACGGTCTGTTTATACTTATTGGGGAAAGAGGCGTCCTGCCATTTCCATGGCAACACGTCAATAGCTGAGGCGCAGCGATTGTTGACACGAGACGTGCTTGAAATGGGCAGTACGCGTCTGCTGATGTCAGGCTCAGGGGCGGGGGATTTGATTTAGTGCCGCAAAGGCAGGTGAGCCAGGTCGATGCGGCGGAATGATAGGATTATCACAAAATGGAGGCTGATTTCGAGTGCGATAATGGGCGAAAAGTCGGGTAAGGTCCATAGGAAAGTTTCCTACGATCTACCGATTTATGCTTACAAACACATGGCCGACCCGTAGGGACAATAAAAAAAAAGTCCCGGAACTATCCTTTAATGACTTCAAGTTATGATCATGTTTATTCATCGACACCCTCATTGTGGTTTCTTAATATTGCTTTCTTTTGAACCTATCATTCTTGTAGATAATTCATATGTCTATCCAAGTAACAGGGGTTTGAGACGGTTGAGCAGGACGGCAAGGTTGACAGTGTCAAACGCAGAAGAGGGATCAATTAAGATGAGAACACAGGGGGTGTTGGAATCAAGGTTGGAGAGCAGGTCTTCACAGATGTTCAGGAAGGCAGTTTCTGTGCTTCTGGCAGCTCTGAAGCCAGGCTGATGGTCATGGAGAAAACCAACATATTCAGTGTGAAGATTAAGCTGGGAGATGGCCAGCTTTTCCAAGTGTTTTCCCAGGAAGGGAATGATGGAGATTGGGAAATAGTTAGCCGGGCAGGAAGGGTCGGCAGAGGGTTTCTTAAGAAGAGAGTGCACAATTGAGTGCTTTAAGGGAGGGGGGAAGAATCCAGTGGCGAAGGAGCAGTTGCAGAAGTCAGCCAGAGCAGGAGCCAGGGTGTCAATGTGGTCCTTGATGGTCCTTGCACCCAAGTTCTAATCTTGCTGACAAAGATGGATCTCGACAACTTCTTCCCCAATTCACCCACAGTGTGAAGTCCCTCCACGCTTCACCATCGATTGCAACCTCACTTTCAAAGCTCACATCACCAAGAAAACACAAACAGCATGATACCAGCTCTCGCTCCTTCACAGAATCAAACTCTCCACCCCCACCTCAGACTTCAGATACGAAGTCCTGGCCCTGGCAATCTCCCACTTGGATTGGAGCAATACCCTTCTGGCAGGTGTGCCCAAAACTATACTGACCCCTCTGAAAGCAGTACAACATGCCACAGCATGCCACAAAACAGGACTGTAGAAATTCTATCACATTTCACCCACTCTTAAATAACTACGCATTTTACACATTCAAGCACACATGAACTTTGACAGCCTTATTACCTGCAAACGTCTAATGTTCAGGATGCCTTCATATTTAGCTGAAAACATCACCATCTCAGGAGGTCAATGTAACCCCGGGACCAAGATATCATCAGACTGGAATTCAAGAAGTCCAAGAAGTAGAACACCAGAAAATAAGAATTATTCTGCATTGCTCCCACTCTCTCTCTCTATCCCCACCCAGACTACCCCTATTCTCTCGATCCCACTCACCCAACCTACCCCCACTCTGTCTACATCACCACCCATCCCACCCCCTCAGTCTCTGTACCCCCACAAACCCACCCTGCCCCCACTCTCTCTATTCCCACCCACCCTATCGCCACTCTCTCTTTCCCTACACCAACACTCTCTATCCTTAGATATCCACCCAACCCCACCTCCCTACTCCTAACCTACCCCCACTCTGTCTACCCCCACAAACCTACCAACCCCCTACTCTCGCTAAACCAATCACCCACCCTAACCTCCACTTTCTCTAGAATGCAATACACCCTGCCCACACTCTCTCTCCACCCCCACTCACCAAAACCCCACTCTCTCTATGACATCCCCCACCCTAACCCACACCGTCTACAATTTACACAGCCACACTACCCCACCCAACTCTCTCTAGAAAAAACTCTGTCTATCCTGCTCACCCACCTTACCCAACTCTCTCTACCCCAACCACCCTACCAACTCTCTCTACCCCAACCACCCTACCAACTATCTCTACCCCAAACCACCCAACCTACCAGTTCCCTCTGCCAACACCCCTCTCTCTTTCCCCACTGTCCACCCTACCCTACTGACTCTACCCCCATAAACCCACCCTACCCCTTCTCTCGTGACCCCACCCTAGCCCCACTGTCTGTACACTGCCAACCCCACCCACTATATACCCCAATCACCCACCATACCTTCACTCTCTACAAGTCAACCCACCTTAACCACACACGCTCTATGCACCCATCCAACCCCACTCTCTCTATACCAACCCTCCCACCCTATCCCACCAAACTCTCCCTAAAACCCAACTTTCTCTATGCCACCCACTCAATTTAGTCAACTCTCTTTACCCCCAACCAGCCTTCCAACTCTCTCTACCCCCACCCACCCTACCAAATCTCTCTACCAACCACCACTCTCTCTACATCCACTCATCCTCACTATCTCTCCCCATCACCCACCATATCTCACTCTCTCTGCACTCCACCTACTCTCTCCCACTCTCTCTGCACTCCACCCACCCTACCCCACTCTCTCTGCCCCTGAGAAACCCACTCTACCTGCACTCGATACCCCACCCACTCTACATCCATGCACACTACCCCACTCTCTATCCCCTGCCCTCTAACCCCATCCTATAACACTCTCTTTAACCATACCCACACTTTTTCTACCCCCAATCAACCAGCCTACCCCCACTCTCTCTATCCTTACTCTCTACCCCGACCCACCCAGCTTACCCCCATTATCTCTACCCCGAATGAACCTACCCAAACTCACCAACTCAACCCTACTCAATCACCCAACCCCCACTCTCTCTACCCACCCCCACCCTGTACCCGCACTCACTTGACCTACTGTCACTCTCTGTACCTTCACTCTCTCTACTCCCAGCAGCCCCTCGTCTCTCTACCCCATTATCTCTACTTCCACCCATCCCACTCTCTGCATACCCTCCTCTTTATCCTCAACCACCCTACCCCCACTCTCTACACCCCCGCTCTCTCTATTCTCATCCTCTCTATCCTAACCCACCAAACCCTTACTCTTTCTACCCTCACCCACCCAACCACCACTATCTCTCACCGGTAGATAAGGGCATCCTCACTTCTTTCCCCCTGGATCCTCTTCTCAGGTGACATGGGAAAGGCCATTGCTTTTAGATCCAGACCCTGGGGGTGGATATGCAAGGGAGGGAGAATCACCTCGGTGGAGGGAATGTGGGAAATGGGAAGAGGATGTCCTTAGACATGATATCCCCCTTTCCCTTTCCCCAATGAACCCTCTATCCCTAAAGCCTTTGTAGGGTATTGTCAGTCCTTTCCCTTTTCTTCCTTCCAAACTGTCCCCCAAAAACACCACCATAATACTGGGACGAGGAAGAGACCAACACCCTCACATATCAGGGACAAAACAGTTATAAATACTAATTTTATTAAATCAGACAGCTCCAAATATCACTCTGGTACTGAGATGAAGAAGACAGCTATGGGGACATACCAGAGGAACAACCAGGCATGTCCTCCTAATGGAGTTCTCCATAGTCAGGCAATTGAACTCACTTAACACACCTGATGGATGTAAAAAGGCCTGTTGCACTGTTGCACTGAGGGGAAGAGAGGCTGGAGACCGAGCTGAGGAACTGGCTTGACAGCTGGCTGGAGAATGGCCTGGAGAGAAGGAAGCCAGAGATCCGGGTGCTGGGAGCAGTGTTGTGACAGAGAAATAAACGCTGGGGCCATGATTGTCCGTGAGAGGGTCTAGAGAATGGGTTACCTGCCTGAACAGGTCCGCACAGCAGGAGCTGTGGAACTCCCCGTGACTACAGAGGCTGCCCCAGGAAACCAGGAGAGCAAGCGGTTCTCTCTGTGGAAGTCGCGAGGGAGAGGCAGAGTTTGGAGTAGCCGGAAAGCTGAAGGAGTCCCAAAAAGCCCATCATGAAGGACTCCAAGCAGAAGGCAGCTGCTGTGTGCGGCCGGTGAGTGTGAACCTGTACACACTCATAGCGGGGCAGTCTAGCAACTAATAGCAAAGTCCCTTTTCAATGCCAACAAACTGAAAGTAATTGAAAGTACTTTTAAATGTGCAAACAAATACGTTTAGAATGCTGAGTGAATTGAAAGTTAGGGAAAACACTTTTGAATGCCGCATAGAGTAAAAAGCAAGTTGAACATTCATGAATGGAGTTAAATCAAAGTATTACATGTGGCAGATACAACGGAATGTATTGTATGAAACACGTGTTGGCAAAGTCAAGAGAATATTGAGAAGGATATGGAAATTAAAAACCAAGTGTCGGCCAAAAGCCAAGAGGGGCCCAGGAATTGCAGGATGAGAGGGAACCTGTGTTGGCAAGAGCCAGAGAAATAAAGTAAAGTGTAACAAAGTGCATGGATTCTGAGCAAGCCACGGTGCAGTGTCTGAGGAGTGTGACACTGGGGGAATCAACTAAACATCACTGTCAGATGGAAGCAGTGGCTAATTGTTGATGGAAGCTGTAAGAAGGGCTATCGGTTGCATGACCTGTAATGGGTGGACCGTGTGGTCCGACAACTACACCTAGCACGAGTGCCCTGCATGGAAAAAGCCAATGAAAGTGCATAAAGAAGACTGTGTTTTGCATCAGTCCTACATCTGAATTTGAATTCAAGAAACAGAACTGCCTAAGTGAACTGGTGCAACGTATTGATATGAAATGAGCTGGGAATCGTTCAATGGAACTGTGTTATTTTTGAATGCTGAACGATATAAACGCGTGGGGAAGGGAACCCAGATATTGTGTCGACTGTTTTGAACTTGTGGACGGGGAGCTGATCTTAAGTTGAGAGCTGAAATAAGCTCTGAAGATTCTTTTGAACACTATGGATTTTGATGCTGGCATCCCTACACATTATATAGAATTAGTTGTGAGAGCAAGTATATGTTTTAGATGCAGGCAGACTTTTGATATGGAATTCCTGATGCAGGCTATCCATAGTTTTCTTTAGGTAGTGAAAACCCACCTTACAATAGGGCAGGGTAGGCCTTACTCCATCATGATTTTTAAGTCAAATAAAACTTTTGAGTACACATTTGAATCTGTTGCCTTTGTCTACTCCATGATGCCTTTACCAATGGTGTCAGAGGTGGGATGCAGCTCAACCGATACAAGTTGGGGAATGCTAAAATGTGAAAGGTTAAGTCCCAGAGCATCGGACCCCTCAGTAGCCACAAAGGGCTGGATTGTGTTTGATATCTGCATCAGTAGGGAGGAGACCATTCCTCCTGGCGAAAGTAGACTAATACCTACTGATTTGATTCCAATTCCACCCCCTGATACCTATATTAGACTGACTCCCAAATCAGGTCTAGCATGGAGGTTTGGATTTGATGTACTTGCTGGTGTTATAGATCCAGACTCAGAGGTGACATCAAAGTGTTATTACAGAATTTTGGAAATGATCCCCTCTAAATTCATCAGGGGTATAAACTTGTACAAGGGGTGCTCGAGAGAGCAGTGTTCTCTTTAATAAGAGGAAGGGCCCGGAAGGAGGTGACAGATCGAGGTACCGGAGACTTTAGGGAAGCTGATGATACACCTGACACCCTGCCAGACCCCAAAACAAGAAGGGTTAAGGAAGAAGAAACTGAAACTCTTCCTGACCTAGTCTTTGCCCAAAGGAACAACCCATTGTTGGCTGAAACCTTTTTACAAACTACTCCCGAGCAAGAGGGCCATGAGAGAGGAGGACCTTTTTTTTTTCTTTTTGGGACATGAGCTAATTTACCGGGGAGTCACTACTTTTGATGGCCTAGTAAAGACCCAACTAGTTATCCTTAAGAGCCATAAGCAAGTACTTCCAGAAACAGCCAATTCCCATCTGACAGGAGGTCATCCAGGACAGACAAAGACTCAGGCCCCCAAATCCTGAATACATTTTACTGGCCAAGAATTCATGCTGACATTAAAAACTTCATTCAGACCTGTGCAATCTGACGAAAGACCAGTACCCATATACCACCACCAGTTCCCTTACAGCCACTCCCCATCAATGAAATTCCATTCTCAAGAATTGATATGGATATTACAGGCCCCCTGGAAACATCAAAATCAGGGAACAAGTACATCTCGGTAATAGTGGATCATGCCACTTGCTATCCCAAAGCCTTTCCCCTGAGAGTCAACACCATCCAACAGATCTTGAAACACCTACTACCTTTCTTTTCACGAGTTGGATTTCCCAAAGAAATCTTTACAAATTAACATTTATGAGCAAACTCAAGAGGGAGGTTGAACAGCTGTTACAAATCACCACTTTAAGAACCTTAATTTATCACCCACTGACAGATGGCCTTGTAGAAAAGTTTAATAAGACCTAGAAAACCATATTGCAGAAATTAGTGGAACATGATGGTAAAAACTGGGATCAAATTATACTTTGGTCTTTATTTGTTATTAAGCTTCTACAGGATTCACCCTGTTCGAGTTATTCTATGGACAGGAGCCTCGAGATATCCTGGATGTATTGAGAGAGACCTGAGAAGAAAGGGAATAAGCCCCAATTCCACTCCCCGAAACTGGCAACTGAATTAAAGAACACATGATGGTAGTTATGTCTTTAGTACAAAGCCATATGGCTAAGGCACCGAAACAGGACCTTGAAAAGTATGATTGGGGCTCTGGAAGAACCTCAAAGAAGAAAATGGGATCTTCTATTACCATGCTTACTGTTTTCCTACAGGGAAGTACCATAAGAGGGTGTTGGCTTCAGCCCCTTTGAACTTCTGTTTGGTTACCCTGTAAGGGGACCCTTAGCCATAGTCAAGGAGGGATGGGAGATGCCTACTCCCTCCATCACTACTAACATAGTAGACTATGTGCTGGGGCTCAGAAAAAGGATGGTACTCCTGATCGTTCTGGCTAGTGACAAGCTGAAGGCAGGACAAGCCCTGGTGAAACATTGGTATGACCAGAAGGCTTCCCTCATCAACTTCATACCTGGTCAGAAAGTCCTGATCATGAATCCCATAAGGCCTAGAGCTTTACAGGATAAGTGGTCGGGCCCTTACACAGTGGTGGAGTCACTGGGTGAGGTCAACTATTTAGTGGACCTTCGAAGGCCTAGACAGGCTCCAAAAGTGTTCCATGTAAATAGGCTGAAGGCTTTCATCCCAAGAGTTGAAATTGCAGCGCTGCTATTGGCTTCAGATGTTGAGGAAGAGGAGTCTGAACCTCTTCCTGACTTGTTCCAAGGCAGCCCTTCAGATACCTCCATTGAGGGTGTCCAAGTGGCCCCTCACCTGACTTCTGATCAACAGGCTGAGGTGAGAAGTTTGCTTAGGCAATTTTCCCCCCTGTATTCACAGTCCTCTGGTTTGACACCTTGGTGCAAACATAACATAGACACAGGAGACATTGTACCTACCAACAGTAGGGAATACAGAATGTCAGACAAAGTATGGTTTTACATTAAGACAGAGGTCAACAAAATGTTGGATCTTGGGGTTATTGAACCCTCTAGTAATCCTTGGTCCAGCCCTGTGGTTTTGGTTCCAAAGGCAGGTACTTCTGAATTGAGGTTCTGTGTGGATTACAGGGCTCTGAATGCTGTCAGCAAGGCAGATGCACACCCCTTGACTCGAACAGATGAGCTGGTGGATACCTTGTGTGCGTCCAAGTACCTCAGCACGTATGACCTCAAAGCAGGCAATTAGCAAATAGCCCTTGCAGAACATTCCAAGGAGAAGACAGCTTTCTCAATCTCAGAGGGCCTTTACCAGTTCAGGGTAATGCCTTTTGGGTTGAAGAATGCATCTGCCACTTTCCAGAGGCTTGTGAATCATGTGTTGAATGGGTTGGATGAATTCTGCCTTGCATATCTGGATGATATAGCAGTTTTCAGTACCACCTGGGAAGACCATGTGAAACACCTTGGGATTGTGTTACAGGCTCCTCAGAAGGCCCTCTTTACCATAAAGACCAGTGAGTGCCAGACTGGACCCAGATCAGTGGTCTACCTTGGACATGAAGCAGGTGGAGGGAGGATACAGCCTTTACCCAGTAAAGTACAAGCAGTACAAGACTGGCCGACCCCCACTACCCAGACCCAAGTGAGAGCCTTCTTAGGACTCACTGGGTACTAAGGAAATTTCATGGCAGACAATGCACCGTAGCTGCCCCTCTGACTGCTCTCACTACTCCAAAGAAACCCAAGAAGGTAACTTGGACTGAAGAGTGTGAGAAGGCCTTCAATCGCTTAAAAGGCTCCTTGTGCCAGGCCCCTGTGCTCAGGGCCCCTGATTACCAAAGATCTTTTATTGTGCAGACAGATGCCTCTGACACTGGGATAGGAGCTGTACTATCACAAGTAGATGAGAAGGGAAAGGAACACCCTATTTTCTTCATTAGTCGCCAGCTTATGGACAGAGAGCTCAGATGGTCCTCAGTAGAGAAAGAATGTTTCTCTGTTGTGTGGGCCCTACGGAAGCTGAGGCCCTACCTCTATGGGACCTACTTCACTGTGCAAACTGACCATAAGCCCTTAAAGTGGCTAATGAACATGAAGGGAGAGAATCCAAAGTTGCTTAGTTGGTCCATAAGTCCGCAAGGCTTTGACTTCACTATTGAGCATAGGCCAGGTGTCTAACATAGCAATGCTGATGGGTTGTCCAGCATGTTTAACCGACCTGAACAATAAACTCATCCGGGGTGGATTAGTTCCCCCTGTCCTTAGTCTGGGGAGCGTGAGTGTTAGGAAAGATTTCATATTTGAATGTAATTTTCCCTCCATGTGTCAACCCCCAAACTCTTTGCTGCTGTTTAAACACCATTGACTGACTTTGCCAGAGAAGCACAGCCCTCAGCTGCACTCCTCTGGGCTTTCGCTCACTTTTTATGGGGAAACTGACGTGACCTTAAAACAGTCAGTACTGGGAGACTTTGTTTCCCTAAGTCCTTTCCTCATGTTGCAACTTTTGTGCAACATGTAACAAGTGTGCAAAGTAACTTACCTTACAGTTCACTTGGGCCTATAGTCATTCCAAAGGCCGAGTCGACCCGGGTCAGTCCTTATTTGGGCATGCACTTTCCCGCGAAACCCAATGCTTTCACGGGATTCTGCATGTCTTGTGTGTGTGCCTCCAGGATATGGGCTCGGATGTCTGTTCCCAATACACATTCTGGGTGCCAGAGAGTCTGGAGTGTCCTGAATGCCTGGGACCACAGTGGTCTGTGATTGGTCCACGTATGGAGTGAGTGTTTGTGAGCAGAACTCCCATTGGGTCCTCTCCGTTTTGGTGCAAAGGGAACTTTGGATAAGAGGAGGCTGAAAACACCACTACCATGTCGATCTCCTGAGTTCACACGAACAAAGGATAAGGTGCCAAGTATCCTGCAACAAGAAGCCGAGTCGAGAAACCAGTGGTGTCCCGCTGGAAGGTTTGGCACCCTGAGCCCACTCTCATCCTGTGGGACCCCTCTGCATCTGATCGTCCTAGAAGGTCTGCGAAGACACTTCGACCCATTGGAATAGTGGGAACAACAATTCTCGGCACCTTCATCAAACCCTGCAAGTAAGCCTCTTCGGAATTGTCCCAGGGCCAACCAGTGGGCTGACCAGCTTACACGGGACATTTGCTCTGTTACCGCCACTGTTTTGAGGAGGCCATCAAAACTTGGTATGCTGCTTGCTCTGTGTCCACGGAACCCTCACACCGAATTTCTTATACTTGGCATTCCCAGGTCTGAAGTGAGGTGAGTGCGCCCGGACCGGAATAAACGCGGTTACCATATTGCCCTGATGTGGCAACAACCTGTGCAAGTTTGCTGCATTTGTGACCCCCTTGCCCCTGAAGCCTGCTGCAGTGGAATTGGGCTGATTCCTCCACCCGGAGCGGAGAAATCGCCACTGTCCCATTTGGGAATCCTCGCTGAATGTCGGGAGCTACACAGTGTCGAGACGTCCTGATTGTCGCATTCGAACCTGCCAGCGAAGTGGACTGTACTGGTGAAACTTGGGTCTGCCTGCATCGGGGACCGGTGACTAATCCTTACCCAACCGGTGGCCCCTAGCCCAGGAGCCCACTTTTATGCACAAAGTGACCCCTGAGGGCCCCTTTCCTTTCCACAGCTGTTGCGAAATAGCGACTCCATCCCGCACTCTCAAACTACCTCTGACCTCAAGTGGAGTTCCTGTTTGAATAGTGGGAACTTGTTTTTCATCGCCTTATCCACCTTCCTGAGCTGCTAGAGACACTTGAAGAGACCCTATTTTGTCCATTGGCACAAGCGCGTGCATGTACTATTGAGCATAGGCTCCTCTCTTCGTAGGGCTGGGACTGCTTCTTAGTTAGGTCTATTCGTGATGTTGAACTGGGTTTAAAGATTACTTGCACTGCCTGTTTTCCTCCCCATCTAGGTGGTTTACATATTTCGTGCATTTAACCCATTGGACCCCATTGATCTTGTATATATATATTGTATTGATTATGATGTATTGGTTTACTTTAGTGTTACTGTGATTCTTTGCTATGGTCTATGTTACAAAGGCCTTGTAATAAATGTGTCTATATTTTTAATATAACACCTGTCTGGAGTAATTTGTAAGTGTCCTTGCTTTGTGTGCTCATTGAGGTCTTTCAGTCATCCTCACACCTTTGAGACTTAGGGCCGCATTACACGGTAGGCGGTAAGTAACGGTCCTTACCGCCATGGGGCTAATAACGTGTCCATGTATTAAGCAGCCCGCTAATCGCTTGGCATTACGAGTACATGGGCACGAGCTTTGCACCATGCTGGTAAGGACATTACCGCCATGCCGTAAAAGGCCCCAAAAAGTCCCTTAGCGGCACCAAGGAAAGCGCTGATAGCGCTTCCGCCATCCATGAATCCGGCATTAGCGGCAACCGCTAGAAGCGGTCACCGCTAAAAGCAGTGACCGCTAATAGCGGTGACTGTAAATAAGCGGAAACGGAAGTAGCGTCATCACACAGGAACGGGAAAGAGCACAGCGGCCATGTTCAAAAACACGATCCATTGCCATCCTCTGCCCCCAGTACCTGCAGCAACACTGCAGCTGGCCAAACCTATCCCTACAACACCTGAGAATGCCCAAGGCTGTATAAAAAGGTGCAGCACGGCAGCGCAAGGAACGCTTCTCCAATGAGGAACTGACAATGTTAGCAGACACACTTGCTGCTAACGCAGAGGTTGTTTTTGCAAACGACATGCGGCGTCCTGCACTGATAAAGAAAAAGGAGATCTGGGCAGAGGTGGCCCGGAAAGTCAGTGCGGTGGGTTCCACCCCCGCACTGTATAGGACGTACGCAAGCGGTGGGACGATCTGCGCCTCCATTTACGGAGTATACTAGTTGCCAACAGGAGCCTGGCCATGGGTAGAGGTGGCGGAGGAGGAGGATCCCCAATCAAATTGCAAGAGTGGAAGGAGACATGTACCAGCACCATTGGCGTCGAATCCATTGAGGGAGTGGGTGAAATGGAGCAAGGTGTGCCGTCATCGTCAGATGGAGGTGAATGTCCACACAAAACACTGCAATGCAAAGCTTGAGGTACTCCCCCAAATGTGACCTGGAAATTAGCTCATGGGTGGGGCCATCATACATACATGTACACAACCCTGCCCATATGCTGTGCACATACCCACACAACCCCATGCATGCAGCACCTCAGACACATGTAACCCAGACTCATGCCTGTATGACCCACCCATCTGGCTAACAACCTGTATGGCCAAACTTGAAGTCCAAATGCACTGAACTGCAGCAACAACAACATCTGCATGATGCACGTTGACCCACCACCGATGCTATCCCTCTCTTTGTCCCCCACAGGCTCACAATCTGACAGTGAGGAGGAGGACTCTGCGACGCAGGCCCCACCTCCAAAGAAAGAGGTAAGGGCATGGAAGTAGGCACCAGGCCCAGCACATCGAGGGGCACTGGGAAATCTGCACTCCCGCAGAGGGCCAAAGCCACACATCCACCCACGTCACCAAGGCGTGAAATGCCGTCGGACAATGTGGTAGCACCCACTCCAGCCATTCACACCATGCATGATCCACTTGAGGAAGGATCACTGTCCGCCGCAAACAGCTCCATTGGCAAGGCAGCTGTCACGGCACCCATGTCAGATGTGGAGGAAACGTGCATTTCACCCATGGAACACCACAAATCCAGCCCGCAGCAGTCAGCCCAACAGAGCCCATGCCCCACATAAAATGCCAGCAGCCATGAGCTGTCTGGTGGTGAGTTTGTGGCAGGGAGCTGGAGTCCCATGGTGACATCACCTGATGGCGGACACATGCCACAAGCTGCGCCAGGTACCAACAAACACAGGCACAGAGGCCATGACATGAGCATCATACGACAGCGCCAGGAAGACCTAACTGCGTTGGTTGGCCAGCATGTGGGCGAGGATGCCCTGGTGAGGGAGGAGTGCAGGGAACATGCCAAGGGAATTAAACAAGCCATTGAGGCCAGCACCAACCGCATTTGCGAAGAATTATCAGCTGTGAGGCAGGTCCTCACACGCATCGCAGATGCTATGGAGAGGCAGAACCCTGCCCAGGGACCGGCCCAACCGAGCACCTCCTCCTCTGCCAGCTCAAGGCAGACCTGCTCCCTGTGCATGTCCATGCAGGCTATGCGGTGCACAAACTTGCAACCACCCAATGCTGGCAGAGGAGGTGGGAAGTAGGGCCAGCCTGATGTTGGTGACTCGTGTACACTAATGCTGCACTGATGTGCAAGCCATGTTTGGGGGAGTTGTGGGGGAAGGGGGGAAAGAGTGTTTGGGGGAGTTGTGGGGGAGGGGGAAAAGGATGTTTAGGGGAGTTGTGGAGGGAGGGGGGAAAGGGTGTTTGTGGTGGAGGGTCCATGCACTTCATATTATTACAAAACGTAATACACACTTGTGTCTTGACAAATCACATGAGTGGACATTTTTCATTGTGTATGTGTGCTTTATTGCCGGACAGTGCACAGTGTTAATTTCCCCACAACACCCAGTGCCCTGATACCCACATCCATTGCACCCTCTTCATCCATGTGTATTAGAAATATTGGTCTATCAGATGCTGGCGCACAGCACGTCCCTCCTGTGCATCGCCACCTGCATGATGTGCAGCCCCATCTCCTTCCTCCTCATCCTCATCATCATCCTCACCAGGTGGTTGCAGTTCAATGTCAGGGGGCAGAGGCACATTCGGTCTGATGCACATATTGTGCAGCATGGCACATGCCATGGTGATCTTGGCCACCTTCTCATGCCCGTACGGGAGTGCCCCACCCGGCCTGCTGAGGCACCGAAACCGTGTCTTCAAAAGGCCAAATGTCTGCTCAATCACCACACAGGTACGGGTATGTGCACGATTGTAGTCCTCTTCGTGCCTGTTCTGTGGGTTCCGGACAGGGGTAAGGAGCCACCTCTTCAAGGGATAGCCAGCATCACCTGCATGGGTGCAACAATGGATTTGTGTAACTGATTACATCAAATGGAACCAGTAACTATCACACACAAGTCAACTTTGATTTGTGGATGACATCCACATATCCCTACATGCATGGAGGTAATCAAAGTAACGGCATGCCTACAGCAGTTCTTGCCATGTACTAGGTGATGTGTAGTCATTCGTATCCTTTGGTCCTGTCACCGTTTGAACCAGACTCCTAGTGATATGCCATTCCAAACTTCATGTCCCCATCCTGGCATGCAGCACTTCTGTTGATGTGTACGGCTGAGATACACTATAATAGCTACAGGTGATCCCTTTGTATGCACTCAAGGTCCCATTTCCGTTGTGATGCTGCTCAGCGGACATTTCCATTGTCCATATTGGCTGCATGCTGCTGCATTGTGTTGTAGAGGGTACGGTCTGATGATGTGCAGTGTGCATGTGGATGGATATGGCATGGTTGCGGTAATGGCTTAATGTCATTGTTGTGCAGCTTATGTCTTGAATGTAGTTTTCATGTGTCAGGTTCAGTCTGGCCTGCCTTGGGGGACAGTGGTGATATGATATGATATGGCATTTGTAACGCGCCTATACACAAGTGTTTCAAGGCGCGACGAGGCAGGGGGGGAACAAGGGGACACAGACAACGATCCTACTAGGCCAGGTGTCATTCAGATCGCGCAAGTGCAAGGGTAGAGGGGAAGGGAAAAGTACATGGGGGAAAGGGAGAGGGGAAAGTGCAGTACAGGGTTATTAGCATACAGCATACAGGATAAATAACAAGGGCCAGCTGGTGGCAAGTGCAAGGTAAGTGCAGACAAGTTCTGGGAAGGGGGGCTGTAGGGATACAGACACAGTCCCGCAGTGCAGGGATTGCCGGGAAGGCAGTGCAGGGGAGAGTGGCTGGGCCAAGGACCGAGAACGGTGAGTGGCCCAGTTGCAGATTGCAGATTCAGTGCAGTTTCAGTAGTATTAGCAGGGGAGAGGGGGAGAGGGGGAGAGAAAGCGGAGGCAAAGAGGAAGGTTTTGAGGTGCTTCCGGAACCGGAGATGGTTCTCCTCAAGTTTCAGGGAGGCAGGAAAGCTGTTCCAGAGGGAGGCCCCTGCAGCGGAGAGAGATCTGCCCCCAACTAGGGTTGTTTGGAGAAGCGGCTGACCCTGAGGGAGTTGGAGGCGGATGAGCGAAGAGCTCGAGAAGGAAGATATTTAGGAAGAGAGAGTTGAAGGTATTTTGGCCCAAGGCCCCAGACGGCCTTGTGGACAATGCAGAGGGTTTTGAACTTGATCCTCGCAGTCACTGGGAGGTCCTCACGGATGTTCAGGAGAGCAGTTTCCATGCTCTGGCAGCTCTGAAGCCAGACTGATGGTCATGAAGACTACCAACAGATTCAGCATGGAAATTAAGCTGGGAGATGGCCAGTTTCTCCAGAAGCTTGCCCAGGAAGGGAGTGATAGAGATTGGGTGATAGTTAGCTGGGCAGGAAGGGTTGGAAGAGGGTTTCTTAAGAAGGGTGTGCACAAGGGAGCGCTTGAGAGGGGATGGGAAGACTCCAGAGGTAAAGGAGTGATTGCAGAAGTCAGCAAGGACAGGAGCCAAGGAGTCGATGTGGTCCTTGATAGTTTTGGAGGAACAGGGGTGGACCTGTTTTGACGAGACTTTCATAGATTGGACTTGTCTTGAAACCTCGTCAGCAGAAAAAAGGGGAAAGGCAGAGAAGGAGAGAGGAGGGGTGGCTGCAGAAGGGCCAGAGGAAGGGCAGGGAATGGACGGGGGAGGTGATAGGAGGAGAGTGAGGACAGGATGTCCTGAGTTTTGGAAATGAAGTGAGAGGCCAGTGCCGTGCAGAGGGCCTGGGAGGGGACAGGAGAGGTAGAGACTGCAGCAGGGTTGGCCAGCTCCTTGCAGATTTTAAAGAGTTCGGCCGAATTGTTAGATGCCGCAGAGATGTGGGCTTGGATAAGGGCTCTCTTCTTGGTGAGAACGGAGAGCCGGTATTGCCTTTGGAGCAGGCTACAGGCCAGTTTGTCAGAGGATGAACATGAAGCACGCCATTTCCTCTCTGCCACCCTGCACTTGCGTTTAAGGGTGACGAGATCCGAGTCCTACCAGGAGTTACATTTGGCTTTGGGCTTCAGGCGGATTCTCATGACAGGGGCAAGGATATCAAGAGTATCAGATATAGCAAAGTGGAGAGTGGAGAGGGCTGTGTCAGGGTGGGAGTCAGCCGAAGGGGGAGGAGGGGGCGAGAAGGTGGCAGTGAAAGCCTCAACTGACACGCGCTTCATGGGTCGGATGCCCGAGAAGGAAGGTGGCAGTGATGGGGGTGGCTTTGCCTGTGGGGTAGGGAGGGTGAGGTGGGAGGAGAGGAGAAAGTGATCACTCCAGGAGAGAGGAGTGGAGAGAGGGACAGAGAGGGGAAGGTCAGAGGAGATCTGGGCATCAAGAGTGTGCCCTGCAGAATGAGCCGGCCCAGACGGGAGAATAGAGAGTGAGAGAGAGTCGCAGAGGTCGCGAAAGAGTCCAGAGGGGGGACAGGAGGCATCCAGGTGGATGTTGAAGTCTCCAAGAAAGAGGAGTTGAGTGGTTGAGGACAGGAGTGAGGAGGAGAGGTCTGCCCACTCGGAGAGGAAGGAGGAAATTTGACCAGGTGGCCAATAGATAGTAGCCACGGTAAGGGAATGGCTAGGAGAGATAGAGAGTCGGCAGACAAGACATTCAAAAGAGGAGTAGGTCTGCGTGGGAGTAACAGTGGCAGGAATCCACTCAGGGAAGATAAGGGCCACACACCCCCAGTACGGTTGGGCCTGGGCACGGAGAGGATCTTGTAGCCGTCGGGTAGGAGTATGTCAAAGCTGGTGACAGAGCTGGCCGTGAACCATGTCTCAATGAGACCGAGTACGTCAAGGTCAAGTTCCTCAAGAAGGTGGCAGATATCAGAGGAATGTTTGTCGGCAGAGTGAGAGTTAAGAGTGGCAATGTGGAGAAGGTTGCCATCTTTGAAGGACTTCCGGGGAGGGGTATAGATCAGAAGTATGCCCTGCGGAGGTGAAGAAGGAGCACAAGAGGGGGTGGGGAGGGAGGGTAGAGACAAGGTAGTCGAGGACAGAAGAGGGGACACAGCAGGAGAGGAAAGGAAGTTGATGAGGCGCGGGAAGCGTCTATCGAAGAGGTGAAGGTTGACCTGAGGGCCTTGGACCAAGACGGTCCCATTAGCGTAGAGATTAATGATGGCCTTAGAGGAGTGGAAGGAGGCCAAGAGGACATCCCAACGGGCGCCACCATTATTGGGAGAAGAGGAGAAAGGAGAGAGAACAGAGACCATATGAAGGGTTCATAGGTCAGGTGAAGGCACGAAAAAGAGAATGTCAGTGAGAGTTTCCTTGGAGGAGGCACTAGAGTAGGTGTCAGCGATAGGGAGGCCTGGGTTGGAGACCAGGATGTAGTTTTTAACCTACCAGATTTAGTGAGGAGAGCAGGATAGTCAATGGAGAAGCAGTTAGAAGAGATCGGTGCGATAGAGAGCACCATAGAATAGGAGGGAGTGGTGGGGGGGAGACAGGACAAGTGCAAGCGGACAGGAAGTGAGCGGCAGGCCCTAGTTTACCACAAAAATCAGAATACAGTGAACACAGTAAAGCTTATCAGGTACACAGTGGAGAGGCCACCTAAGTTTGAAAATCCTGCGGGGGGAGAAAAACCCTAGTTTACCACATATTCAGAACACAGTAAACACAGTAATGCATATCAGGTACACAGTGGAGAGGCCACCTAAGTTTGAAAATCCTGCGGGGGGAGAAAAACCCTTGTTTACCACAAAAATCAGAACACAGTGAACACAGTAAAGCGTATCAGGTACACAGTGGAGAGGCCACCTAAGTTTGAAAATCCTGCGGGGGGAGAAAAAACCCTAGTTTACCACAATTTCAGAACACAAAGAAGTGTAGCCACACTGCGAGGAAGTGAACAGGTCGGGGTGGGGTGGGCCGGGAGAGCAGGTGGAGATCACAAGATGGAGCGGTGGAATGGTGCCTTGCGTCCCCTGCGGACACCTGCAGACACATTGGGAGCCGCACAGGAGGGAGCCACCCTTTGCCTAAGGGGCCCTTAACCGTGGGGCTGCCGGGCAGGCGCTGCCCTGGTAGCACCAATAAGAGGAGGAGTAGACACGGGGCTACAGCCAATCAGGTGAGAGTTGGGAGGCTTGGAGGCGGGAGGGAGGGAGGGGAACCAGGAGAAACACGGAAGGGGAGAGAGGAGGCTGGGGAGAACACATGAGGGGAAAAAATAATGGTGGCAGACCAAAAATGGGCAGAAAAACACATACGGCCCATGGAGGGCTCAGATACCTGAAGCTGGGGGCCTCCAGTCACCGGCTCTGCCTTGATGGAAGTGGCGAGCGCGGTGGACTGCAGGCAGCCTAGCTAGGAGGAGACACAGGCTACAGCCAATCGGGGGGGAGCTGGGAGGCTTGGGGGCGGAAGGGAGGGGAACCAGGAGAAACACGGAAGGGGAGAGAGGGCGCTGGGGAGAACACACAAGGGGAAAAAACAATGGTGGCAGCCCAAAAATGGGCAGAAAAACACACACGGCCCACGGAGGGCTCAGGTACCTGAAGCTGGGGGCCTGCAGTCACTGGCTGTACTTCTGTATGGGCATTGTTTACTCTGTCAACTGATCTCAACCAGTTGGAGTATGCATCTCTCCCCCCCAATCACACCCAGTTGGAGTATGCATCTCTCCCCCCCAATCACACCCAGTCGGAGTATGCATCTCCCCCACCCAATCTCCTCCCCACATCACACTGCCATGTGCTTGCCATGCTACACACTGAGTAGCCACAAACGTTGTCCGGCATGTCGCTCCATGTAGCATGGTATCGTTGAGTTCCGCAGGACCATTGAATCATGGGTTGATCCGAGATAGCGGGCACAACAATGTGTGATGATCTTGTTAGAGTCACATACCATTTGGACGTTGATGGAGTGGTATTGCTTTCTGTTTCGGTACACTACCTCCATGGCCTGTGGGACCACCAATTCCACATGGGTGCAGTCGAGGGCCCTGATGCAACTTGGGATGTTTTCCAGTGAATGGAAGCCAACTTTGGTGTTGGAGATCTCCTGGGCAGTCCATGGTAGGAATATGTTGTCACCTTTGTGCTTCAGGAGGGCATTGAGCACTTGGTTCAGCGTGCGTGAGACTAATGGTTGTGATATGCCATGCATCTGCCCTACTGTGTGCTGGTAGGTGCATGTGGCCAGGAAGTGGATCACAGTTATCACCTTCAGTAGAGGGGGGATGGAGGTATGGAAGTCTATGAGGCTGGCAATGTCGTTATGTATCATGTCCACAATGGTGGTGATGGTGTCCCGGTCCAGACGGTACAGGGTGTGGATCTGCTCAGGGATTAGGCTGAATGGACTGGCTCTGATTCGAGGGATTGAGGGCTGCCTGTGTGGTACGACTGCCTGCACTGGTGGGGCTTGCTGTGCCTGTCTCGCCCTCCTCCTCCTCCTGCGTCTCCTCTGTGCAGCCTGTTGTTGTTGGTCTTGCAATGCAATCATGTCCTCCAGCCCCAGTAATGCTACTAGTATTGGAATCATTTTGGTGTGTGAATGGGTGTGGGAAGGGGTGTGGTGTGCTCCTTTTGTGCTGGCCCAGTCTCCATTGCCTCCACCTGTGCTTATTGTGTGCACCTGTGGCAGTTGGGAACACTGCACATGGCCCTTTACGAGTGGTTCGCGATGGCGATATTTCCGCCATGCCAGTATGGGCTGTTTGGGCCTGCTTCATGCCGCTTTTTGCATGTCCGCATGACTTGTGATGTACTCCTATTTCCGCCATGCCGCTATTGCCACCGCCATGAGGGGTCGCCAACCATGTCGCTATTAGAGGCACCGTACTTAGCGATGCCGCTAATAGCGGGTGAGCGGGTCGTAATAGACAGGAGCGGTTAGCGTTGCCGGTAATCCTTTACCGGCATTGTTTTTCCTTACCGCCTACTGTGTAATGAGGCCCTTAGTCTTGACCGCCTGCCATAGCTACCCTGATTGGTCTGGCTTGTCCAGAGGCTACCCTGTTCCAAGAAACTAGGTTGGCCTTCTGAACCTCTGCCCCTCCAGGTCAGACTTCAGAAATCCTTCTTAACATATGTAAATCAGTTTACACATGTACAGTTTCTAGAAACGCAAGAAGGGAAAAGTATTCATAAGGCTGGCTATGAAGTGAATTAGATTGTGGCAATGCGCCAATGTATATACATAGGAATGTATAGAACCTGAATGTTCTAGAATGCACTTTAGCCGGCCAGAAACTTCATGAACAAGAAAACAACTTTCAAACGAATGGCGCAGTTGGAAATTACTGATGGGACAGCAAGTTTCAGAGACGATGGGGCTGGCCCAGAACCAAAGAAAAAGGCCACAGTGTAAATGATGGCGTCAAGAAGGCTACAACAAATGTGAGAAAAGAACACACTTCTGGTTGAACTAGCATAAAAAAAACACTAAAGGTTTCTACAGTTAATTATTTAAAAGGATTAGGACACAGACTCAGCATCAAATACGCACTTGTCCCGCTTGACTCTTAACTGTTGAGCCTGGAGACGTTCCAGTACTTGCTTAACATGATGTTGATGCTCCTCAGGTGTGGAGGAAAATATGATATGATATGATCGTTTATTTATATAGCGCCTATACACAATGCGTTTCAAAGCGCTTGAAGGCAAGGGAGGGAACAAGGGAAAATACAATGACATTCTTACAGGCCATAAACAGTAAGGATATGAAATTAACTATCATACTCAGCCTGACGACATTTCAGATAGTGTAAGAGCTAAGACATAGATAAGGAAGGGAGGGGGAGAGTGGGAAGGAAATGGAAACAGACAGGCGACTACCATACTAGGCCTGACGACATTTCTGGTAGAGCCGGAGAAAAACAGAAGGTGAGGGAGAGGGGGCAGAAAGGGAGGGGAGAAACAAAACAAGCGACTATCGTACTAGGCCTGACAACATATCAGATAGTGCTGGGAGGTAGGGGTGGAGGAGAGGGGGGTGGAGACAGACGAGGTTGGTATCATACTAGGTGCAGGGACAATTCAGACAAAGTGCATAGAAGAAAGTAAGGGGAGGAGGGGAAGAGGGGAGGAGTTAGGAAAAAGGAAAGGAGGAGAGAAAAGAGAGTAAGCGGTCAAAAAGAGTGGAGAAGCAAGAGTGGAGAGCAAATACAATTGCAGAAGTCAGTAGTAACACATAATGTTGCAAGCCAGGATACAAAATGAAGATGGGAACAGCATGATTCAGGGCCACCATGAGTACACGATGAAAAGGAAGTCCAGCATGAGAGTTGAGAAAGGGTGACACACCGTGAATAAATGAAGTCTATAAAAGTCAAATACAGCATTGGCCACAAGGCAGTGATGGTGAAACCAGAATGTATCAGGACAGACTCATGCAGAAGAAGGCTGGAGGGGGGGGGTGCAGGGTAGAAGAATCAAACAAAGCAGGCAGCACCTATATGCAAGAAGGGTGGAGGGCGCAAGGGAACATCACAGCGGGACCAGAGAGGGTGGGGGTGGACTGTGGGGACCGAGGCCGTAAACACATATTGGTGCATGCTTACCTGCTGTTTGAGCGGGGGGTCGGGCCCTGGGTCCTCCTGATCCGAACAGGTCCAAACAGGAATTGCCCTTTTATTTGCCTGCCCTTCACTTTCCGGCACCCGAGGGCGAGAGATGCCCTTGATCTAAGAGTTAAGAGCAGGAAGGAAGAGGCAGGGCTACGAAGGTGGGTGGTGCTTAGGCCAGGTGACCTAGATCTACTTGCACCTGCTCCCCATCTGCAAAGGAAAAAAGGCTGGAGGGCTCCTTAAGTAGGCAAAAAGAGCGGCTACCAGGAAGGCACCAGGTGGGTGGGCTTGCTAAGTGGGAATAAAGACCAGCAAACTGGAAGGCAACAGGTGGGCGGGGCTTAGGCCAGGTGACCTAGATCCACTTGCACCTGCTCCCATCTGCAAAGGAAAAGAGGCTGGAGGGCTCCTTAAGTAGGGAAAAATAGCAACAACCAGGAAGCCACCAGGTGGGCAGGGTTTGCTAAGTGGGAAAAAAGGACGGCAACCTGGAAGGCACCAGGTGGGCGGGACTTAGCCCAGTTGACCTAGATCCACTTGCACCTGCTCCCATCTACAAAGGAAAAGCGGCTGGAGGGCTCCTTAAGTAGGGAAAAAGAACAACAACCAGGAAGCCACCAGGTGGGCAGGGTTTGCTAAGTGGGAAAAAAGAGCAGCAACCTGGAATGCACCAGGTTGGCAGGGCTTAGGCCAGGTGACCTAGATCCACTTGCACCTGCTCCCCATCTGCAGGTGCACCCCTCCCCATCGGGAATATGATAATTTCATCCAGGTAGACCGCAACAATATGCATCAGGAGGTCTGAAAACAGATGGTCCATATATCTTTGATAGACCACCGGGGCATTAGCCAAACCAAACAGCATTACTTGATACTAGTAATGTCCAAAAGGGGTTCTTTAAGATGCAATAAGGATGATCTAGTGAAATGTGGCCTACCTACCATGATGGGTGGTGCATCAGGTGTGGAAAACCATCCATCCATCATTTCACAAAATGTTGGGGGGCCTGAATTTAACATCCCCTAATGCCCAGGTTGGCTCGGAAGAAAATTCCTCTAAGAATGTAATTAACAAGATGGGACTGGAGGGTCGGCAAGACATACTAGGGAATTGAGAATTAATTGTAGCTATCTTCTCGGCTTACTCTACACCATTCTGTTAGGCAGAATCCAGTGCAGTTCCCTTAGGGAGCACTACACCAGATTAGGACTACAGGTGAGAGCAATAAATCCCCTTTGGTATCAGTCTGTACCACAAAGATTTAGTTGGTAGCTGTGGCTGAGCAGTCAGACTTATCTCAAGAGGGAGATGAGCAGTATTCAGGGTTTACACAATAGGTATCACAGTACTTATGGAACAAGGAAACACTGACCAAAGCTTTGTATCAAAAAAAGAGAAGATATTTATTCTATACACATCTAGTTCAACACATTTATCACAGTTGATAAAGTAAGTTCAGTTCAGTCAAGGAAAAATATATACAACTCCCTATTCAATTGTAGACAAGTTTGCGGTAGAGTGAAAACTGAGCAAAATGGTACAGCGAAAACCAACTGCAAATGGCACTCCAACAATTTAACGAAAGGGAGGGAAAGCACAAGTTAAACTGAAATATATTCAGACACCCTCTAGCAACACTTCCCTGAAGTTTTGTGAACAAGTAATGCACAGTAACACTTTAGCAGAAAGATAAGTGAATGAAAACTGAGCAAAATGGCACTCCACAAGTTAAGACATTAGTAAGGAAGAGGGGTTTAGAAGATTCAGGAGCATCAACACATTTCTCATTGAAAACCAATCTAGTGAGAGCAGATCTAACAAATCAGCCAGAGTCAATGGGCCTGAGCCAGAGTCAGTGGTACAGGACCAAGAGCTTAGGAGCAAAAATGTTCTTGCAGCTGCAGTCAAGTCTTTAGTAGAAAAATATTGAAGAGGTAGATGCAAGGCGAAAGACAATGTTAAGAGAGAGGGCGGCCGACCCCGCAAGTAATTAAAGGATTTAAATCACCTTTAGGGCTACCACGGAGAAAGGGCGGCCTGGCGAAACAATGTACCTTAAACTTGAAGAAGTGGCTCCTGCGGTGGCGGTTGTTCCTGGTAGTTCCTGCAGTTCGAGGGATCCAGCAGATGAAGAGAGGCTCTCGTCGTGGAGGAAGGTTCGAGTCACTGCACTACCCAGGGATGAAACCAGCCGCGGTACTGCCAAACGAAGTTTAAAGGTACGCTCCTTTTAATCGCGGTCCAGATCGATAGCTGCCTGGCTATCCAGTCTCCAAGTGCTGTGCACTGTCGATTCGACCAAGGCAGGTCCGGAGAAGCGATGGGTGAACTGGTTGTTCCCACCAGCTCAAGGGAAGGAGGCTCTTTCGATGAAGATCTCCTCTTGTCGTGTGGAAGAAAAGTGGTGAGACGATCCGGCAGGGCTTCACCGGTGGTGTAGATGCTGAAGATGCCTGTGGCTTCTCTCCCCTTCGGTTCCGTAGCTCCAGTGGCGACGCCTTGCTCTTCCAGTCCTCAGGACCCTGCTTTTATGCAGGAAGAGACCCATTCATACAGCGTAGCTGTCACTCACACAGTGGAGTGGTCTACTTGGCGGGAGACCCTCCAGCCTATCAGGTTAGAGTGTGACCTGAGTTGCTGTGGCAACTCTGTCCAGGGGTTCTACTCCTCCTCCCAAACAATAGACCCACTCCAGACTCAGAGGCGCTGAAAGGAGGGCTTCTTGGCAGAAGCCCGCCAAAAGCACGAACAAAGGATCCCCGACATGGGTTAGGAAAATGGAGTAAGACTCAAGAAAGAAGTTATATTAAAGTTCTGGCAAATAAAACCTACCGGAGTAAAGTTAATAACAAAATAAACCGGCGGTATGTTATAGGCTGTCAGTAAAAGTATTAGCTTCGAACAATGGGAAAATCCCATAGGAAAATATTTGCGGTTGAATATTTTTGGTAGTAACCACTGCCACCAGCCAGAAACTTTAGAGAGCAGGGCTTTAAGGTCCCCCCTCGAAAATGAACCCAAGGGAAAAACTATTAACCCTTTCCAGTACCTCCATAGTAAGATGGGTTGTACTGGTTAAGTTCTTAAGATTTGACTAGTAAAGTCAATGGGGACATTACATGATCTGGGAGACAGTAGTCAGTCCCAGGGTATGGAGTCTATGGTTGGGGGCCTCTACGACACCCCTGTGGTACTGCACGGAGGGTGCTGTGTAACACATGTGCATAAAGATGGTTCCTATGGGGGAGAGAAAATCCCATAGGCATTAAACACAAAAAATAGCCTAGAACACACATAGCAAAAATGCCTAAGAGTGGGAAAAAGAGTCTCACTCTTAGCAGGTAGAAAGAAACAAACCCTTCAAATCCAGCAAAGCTGCTGGGGGACTAAATAGGTAAGGGAAATTAGCCATGAAATGAGAATTCTCACTAACACATTCCATCTCTAAGAATTCTGACTTCCAATGACTTTGATAAAATGACTCTTGCTACACACAACACTTACAGAATGACTTGTCATTTGTACTCCGAACATGTTCTGAAGCTCATCTGGTCCTATACAAGTGAACTGTCTGACTTGGGGTTCACTCTTCACACGTTCAATGATGAGAATGTTGCTGCCAAATGTTTACATTTCAATCCGAGGAATCAAGACTCAGAGGGAGTTCAAGGTATTGGGGAGTTTGGAAACTCTCCATTGTACGAAGCAATAACGTATTTTCATGGATCGAGCCTCTTCTAAAAATTATCTTTGCCCCTAAACATCATAGACCAAGCTGAAGATGAAGCTTGTTGTATTTTCCTGGAATTCTTGTGGCTATCACAATATCTCAAGCTGGGTATCTTCTTTTTCTGCTAACACTCTACCATGAAATGAGATGCCTTAGTTCTTCACGACTACTGTACCTTTTGCTTTTTTGCTAGCAAAGGACAGTAGGGTCGTCCTTCTGGTGGTCTTGCCATTGGTATAAATACCTCCCTTGACTGGTATTCTACGCCCGTTCATTTAGTGGCTGTTTCTCTGAATTAAAATGTATTGGTTACCAAACCCTTACTACTGATTAGTCTATACTGGAATCCTTTGAAATATAATATCTTTCAAATCTTTGATGATATTGATTTATGTTTGGAAAATGCTTACATTCACAATTCCAACTTCTAAGTCATCATAGGTGGAGATTTCAATTCGTTATGTAGTGAAGGTTTTGAAGGTTTGAAGAAATGTCATAGGAACAGGATAATGTGTACAGGAGCTAGAGGTGAGCGCTGGAGATCATACTTTCATGGACGGGATATGTCTTTTGTCAGCTGGAATGCATCATCGCCAGGATACACTTGGAAACAAGGTACGGCTCCTTCAATGATAGACCTTTTTTGTGTGTCAGACTCACTATTATCAACTATTGATCTTGTTTGTATAAATGACATTAAGTATAGTGACCATGCACCCATTCATTTGTCACTTTCAATTACATGTAATGCTCTGAAGGTGGATGACCTTCTGCAGGCACTTGAACCCAAGCGTCTGCATAGTTCATTAAGATGGAATCCGGTGTTGTGTAGGCGTTTGGCTGCCAGGGCTTCTGTGGACTTAAACAGCAGAGAGGGTTTCAGTAGCCCAGAGTTATTTTGCCCACATTAACTCGATAAAATTATTTCTGCATTGGTAGCCAATGCCTTATCTCATTTTCTGAGCATTCAAAAACACCTTGTGGTTGACACTAAGCATCCATTTCACTATGAAATCAAAATGTTAAAACGGAAAAAAAACAGAGAAATAAGAATGCTACATAGAGACCAGATAAGCACCCCACAATTTTCGTATCTTTAAAAAAGAATTCTTAAAACATATAAGAAAAGAGTTAAAGGTATTCATATTCTAATAAGCAAAATTGTGCAATGATTATATCAATCTGCGGGCATAATACTGGGGCTATTTGGTCTGCTATTAAGAATTGCAACCCACGTAATGGGGTGGACTCCAAAAATATTATACACGCTGAAACTTGGAGGGCATTTATCAGCAGAAAGTATAAATTACCTGCTCGATTTGCACATATTACTTACACTACCCCATCCAAAGTACTGTTGTTACCATTCAAGTGCTCGATTTCTGATATTGAATGGGCTATCAACAGACTGTCCAATTTGCACGCTGTGGGGCCTGACTGCATTCCATCATGTGTCTACAAGGCTGATCAGGCCTTTTATGCCACGATTTTGAAGAGTAGTGGGTTACGTCCAATCTCATTCAAATTTTTAAAAAAAGCAATCCTACTAAACAGGAAAACTATAGGCCAATTTCCTTAACCAATGCTGCAGCCAAAGTGTTTTACATTCTTGTTGTTGATGACCTTGAAAAATATCTCAGAATACATAAAACATATTCGAAATTTCAAATTGGATTTAGACGATCCATGAGTACAACTCTGAATGCCACAATTATGGCGCATCTGTTAGCTGGGACAAAATCAAAAGGACTTAGCCCAATATGCATAGCTTCGATAGATATGACTGCAGCATTTGATACCGTAGTCCGTAGTCAAAGATGTCCAAATTAGGCATTCCAGAGAATCTAATTGACTGGACTGCCAAATTCCATTCTAATACATCTTACGAGATTTGAATTCCCCAGGGGGGTGCTGTTACTGAGCCTGTAATGTCTTATCTAGGACTTAAACAAGGATGTAACTTTGCAGCAATGTTGTTCAATTTATACCTATGTGATATGGATGAGATTTGGAACACCCGTAACACGTTTGCTGCTCGGTTATGTTGCTTAAGGTTACATTGGATCGCCTTTGCAGATGACATTGTGTTATTCGACCCGACACCATCAGGTTTCCAAAAGAAATAGCAGTTGTTTGCCGAATATGCATTTCAACACAATTTGAAACCAAATTCGACAAAGACTAACATTATTGTATTTGATGCAGGCAAAAATCTCAAAAAATGTGTGTGGAAAATCGATGGGGAAGAAATGTCCCACCCTCATGAATTTACCTATCTTGGCTGTCGGCTAAGATTTTCCATCCTAGGAGCAGGTGAGTCGGTCCTCCCTTGCTCTATTCCCCATCTCATTCTCTTGCTCATCACCAACGGCACACTCTATCAATGCTTCCTCACTTGCTCTATTCCCATTCTCTTGCTCATCACCAACGGCACACTCTATCAATGGCTTCCTCCCTTGCTCTATTCCCCATCTCATACTCTTGCTCATCACCAATGGCACCCTCTATCAATGGCTGCCTCACTTGCTCTATTCCCATTCTCTTGCTCATCACCAATGGCACCCTCTATCAATGGCTTCCTCACTTGCTCTATTCCCCATCTCATACTCTTGCTCATCACCAATGGCACCCTCTATCAATGGCTGCCTCACTTGCTCTATTCCCATTCTCTTGCTCATCACCAATGGCACCCTCTATCAATGGCTGCCTCACTTGCTCTATTCCCATTCTCTTGCTCATCACCAACGGCACACTCTATCAATGGCTTCCTCACTTGCTCTATTCCCCATCTCATACTCTTGCTCATCACCAATGGCATCCTCTATCAATGGCTTCCTCACTTGCTCTATTCCCCATCTCATACTCTTGCTCATCACCAATGGCACCCTCTATCAATGGCTGCCTCACTTGCTCTATTCCCATTCTCTTGCTCATCACCAATGGCTCCCTCTATCAATGGCTTCCTCGCCTGCTCTATTCCCATTCTCTTGCTCATCACCAACGGCACACTCTATCAATGGCTTCCTCCCTTGCTCTATTCCCCATCTCATACTCTTGCTCATCACCAATGGCACCCTCTATCAATGGCTGCCTCACTTGCTCTATTCCCATTCTCTTGCTCATCACCAATGGAACCCTCTATCAATGGCTTCCTCACTTGCTCTATTCCCCATCTCATACTCTTGCTCATCACCAATGGCACCCTCTATCAATGGCTGCCTCACTTGCTCTATTCCCATTCTCTTGCTCATCACCAATGGCACCCTCTATCAATGGCTGCCTCACTTGCTCTATTCCCATTCTCTTGCTCATCACCAACGGCACACTCTATCAATGGCTTCCTCCCTTGCTCTATTCCCCATCTCATACTCTTGCTCATCACCAATGGCACCCTCTATCAATGGCTGCCTCACTTGCTCCATTCCCATTCTCTTGCTCATCACCAATGGCACCCTCTATCAATGGCTTCCTCACTTGCTCTATTCCCCATCTCATACTCTTGCTCATCACCAATGGCACACTCTATCAATGGCATCCTCCCTTGCTCTATTCCTCTTCTCATTCTAGTGCACACCTGCTCCCCTTATCACACCCTCCTTAGAAAATGTGCACTCCCCGCCGTGCACCCTGGTGCTAACAATTGCAAAACAAAAAGAACAGCAGTAAATGCCAAAACTATTGGCATTGCCAAGGCTTGTTTTTATGGTGAGACCAATAGCTGTGCATTGCCGGGTGCACAGAATTAACCCTTACCTTCCAGGGCTGGAGCCGCTCCTTCCCCCTCCCAGCAGCCCTTGCAGTTCCACCTCTGGAGTCTGCTTCCTGCATGTTGTGTAAGGCATGCGCCAATGCGTAGACAGCGGTATAAACACGGAAGGTAAAGCGGAAGTTGAAGACATCATAGATGCTCGGGTCAACACCTCGCAGTGTCTCGTTCCCTGAACATAAAGGTAGCTTGAGAGCCCAGTGATCAATCTCCTTCAAGCTAATGTTCAGTCTACACTCGAAAAGGATCAGCAGCAGGTCGTAGGTTTCTGTATTCTCTGGAAGCATGGATGGATTGACATCAGAGAGGAAATCCCCAAATCCCAAAATGTCCTCTTTCTTGAGTGACAATGTCAGTGAGCCATCAAATATGTTTTGTAGATAGCTGGCACCCATTTCTGTCTCAAAGGAGGAAGTTGCTGGCCCGACCCACACTTTATGGGTCACATTGTTCCATTCGCTGAACGCTATAAACCTGGTGATTGTTGAGGCCTTGCCGTACAGAACTATCACCTCTGCAGTGACCTTCTGCAGAGAGGCAAAGATGCGGTTAAACCTTTCTGTAGAAGAGTCGTGAACCTCAGTGGGTAACATATAGGCAAACTCCACACAGCCTCCACTCTCAGTGATCGCCTTCCTCAGCTCCCGCAGTGCTCTCTCCCCAGAGTCATCCTCAGAGACCAGGACCCCAACCCAGGTCCAGCCAAAATGACTCAGCAACTGGGCAATTCCTGCGTACTGGGAGTGCTCGCTGGGGACTGTGCGGTAAAAGGCGGGAAATCTCACTTTATCACTAAAGAGCAGGTCCAGAGCCCCGTAGCTGATCTGCAAGGAAGGAAGAAAGGAAGAAAGAAAGATGAAAAGAGGAGCTTTGGCATCAGTTCAATTATTTAACCTTTTAGTGCTAAGGCCTTTTTTGGTGATTTCGGTATTTCTCTATTCAATGCCTTCTAACGTTTTCTATTTCATTAACCCCTTAAGTGCCAAGGACAAGCTATCTCGTCCTTGGCAACAGGGAGGTAATTCCAAGGACGAGATACCTGGTCCTTGGCATTTAAATGTGTGATTTACAGAGCTCATTGGAAATTGTATAGCACTTTAGCAACTTCTTTGTGTTACATGTACTGTGAAATCACACCATTTCAATCCATTATTTAAAAAACATATTCTATTCCTGCATTCATTTGCTGTGACGACTGAGAACATTATGGGTAGGATCTATGCTGCTCTTTTTGCTAAGCGCCAGGGCCTCATTTAGTGCTTGATTGTGTTGCACTAGAGGCTGTGTGTGTGCAGGGGCTGTGTGTGTGCAGGGACTCTGTGAGTGTTCATGGGCTGTGTGTGTGCAGGGGCTGTGTGAGTATGCAGGGGCTGTGTGAGTGTGCAGGGGCTGTGGAGTGTGTAGGAGCTATGTGTGTGCAGGGGATGTGTGTGTGCAGGGGCTGTGTGAGTGTACAGGGGCTGTGGAGTGTGAAGGAGCTGTGTGTGTGCAGGGGCTGTGTGTGTGTAGTGGCCCTGTGAGTGCAGGGGCTATGTGTGTGCAGGGATTGTGTGTGCAGTGGCTGTGTGAGTGCAGGGGCTGTGTGTGTACAGAGGCTGTGTGTGTTCAGGGGCTGTGTGTGTACAGGGGCGGTGTGAGTATGCAGGGGCTGTGGAGTGTGCAGGGGCTGTGTGTGTGCAGGAGCAGTGTGAGTGCAGGGGCCTTGTGTGCAGGGGCTTGTGAGTGCAAGTGATGTGTGTGCAGAGGGGCTATGTGTGCAGGGGCTGCGTGTGCAGTGGCTGTCTTAGTGTGCAGGGGTTGTGTGTGCAGGTGCTAGGTGTGCAGGGGCTGTGTGTGGGCAGGGGCTGTGTGAGTGCAGCGGCTGTGGTTATGCAGGGGCTGTGTATGGGAAGGGGCTGTGTGAGTGCAGGAGCTGTGTGTGCAGGGACTGTGTGAGTGTGCAGGCGCTGTGTGTGTGCAGAGGCTGTGTGTGCAAGGGCTGTGTGTGTGCAGGGGTTTTGTGAGTGTACAGGGCAGTGTGTGCACAGAGGCTGTGAGTGTGCAGGAGATGTAAGTGTGCTCAGGCTGTGCGTGTGTAGGGGCTGTGTGAGTGTGCAGGGGCTGTGTGTGCAGAGGCTGTGTGTGTGTGTGCAGGAGCTGTGTGTGCGCAGGGGTTGTATGAGTGTGCGCCCCAAGTTGAAGTTTGCATGTGTGAATGCATTGCATTTTTCTGGTTTTGTTCCTGTATTTTCATAGTGCCTTTTCATTTCACAATTTGTGTATTTCTATTTTATTTATTTTGTGATATATTTCACATAATTACTGTATATAGTATACATTTTTACATACATTCTGATTTGCATCACATGTGTAAAGCATTATGCGTGATATGTGCCAGTGCTCTATTTTTTCGAAGTAGTTGATTGTAGTTATTTCATCTGCTTGTGTTACTATGAGTTATTATCCTGCCATGATAATATTCTGATTTATTATTATCCCGCCATGCATGATATCAAACATTCCTCCGACATCTACTGCCTTCTGGAGGAACTTGACCTCCATGTCCTCGGTCTCACCGAGACATGGTTCACGGCCAGCTCTGTCACAAGCTTTGACACTCACCTCCCTGACCGCTAAAAGATCCTCTCCGCCCCCAGGTCCAACTGTTCCAGAGGGGATGTAGCCTTGATATTCCCAGAGTGGATTCCTGCCTCTGTCACACCTACACAGGCCTACTCCTCTTTCAAATGCCTCATCTGCAGGCTCTATCTCCTGGCCAATCCCTTACTGTGTCTACTATCTATCGCCCACCTGATCAGAGCTCCTCCTTCCAATCTGAGTGGGCAGACCTCTCCTCTTCCCTCCTAGTCTCAACCACTCAACTCCTCCTTCTTGGAGACTTCAACATCCACCTGGATGCTTCCTCTGGACTCTTTCGTGACCTTTGCGACTCTCTCTCACTCTCTATTCTCCATTCTGGCCTGACTCACTCTGCAGGGCACACTCTGGATGTTCTGATCTCCTCAGAACTTCCCCTTTCCATCCCTCTCACCACTATGCTCTCCTGGAATGATCACTTTCTCCTTTCCTCCCAGCTCACCCGCTCTACCCCTCAGGCCAAGCCAACCCCATCACTGCCACCCACCTTCTCGGTCATCTGACCCATGAAGCGCGTGTCAGTTGAGGCTTTCTCAACCACTGCCTCCCCCTTTGGTTGACTCACACCCTGACACAACCCTTTCCATGCTCCACTCTGCTATATCGGATACTCTCGATGTTCTTGCCCCTGTGATGAGGATCTGCCTGAAACCCAAGCCCAAAGCCAAGTGCAACTCCACGATTCAGACCTTGTCACCCTTACATGCAAGTGCAGGGTGGCTGAGAGGAAATGGTGGGCTTCATGTTCATCCTCTGACAAACTGGCCTGACGCCTACTCCAAAGGCAATACCAGCTATCTGTCCTCACCAAGAAGAGAGCTCGCATCCAAGCCTTTGTCTCTGCGGCATCTAACAACTCGGCTGAACTCTGTAAAATCTGTAAGCAACTGGCCAATCCTGCCGCAGTCTCTACCTCTCCTGTTCCCTCCTAGGCCCTTTGCACATCCCTGGCTTCCCATTTGATCTCTAAAACTCAGGACATCCTGTTCTCTCTCTCTTCCTCTCCCCATCCTCCCCCTACTCCCTGCTCTTCCCCTGGCCCTTCTTTGGCCACCTCTCCTCCCTCCTTCTCTGCCTTTCCCCTTTTCTCCCCAGACAAGGGTTCTAGACAAGTCTGATCTATGAATGTCTCGTCTAAACCGGCTCATCCCTGTTCCTCCAAAACCATCAAGGATCACATTGACTCCCTGGCTCCTGGCTGACGTCTGCAACCACTCCTTTGCCACTGGAGTCTTCCCCTCCACCCTGAATCACTCCCTTGTACACCCTCTTCTTAAGAAACCCTCTGCTGACCCGTCCTGCCCGGCTACCTATCTACCAATCTCCATCACTCCCTTCCTGGGCAAACTCCTGGAAAAGCTGGCCATCTCCCCATTCAATCTTCTCAAAGAATCTGTTGGTTGTCTTCATGATCATCAGTCTGGCTTCAGAGCTGCCAGAAGCATGGAAGCTGCTCTCCTGAACATCCGTGAAGACCTGCTCTCCAACCTTGATTCCAACACCCCCTGTGTCCTCATCTTACTTGATCTCTCTTCTGCCTTTGACACGGTCAACCATACCATCCTGGCTTAACCATCTTGGTGATAACCTGGGACCACCGGTCAGGCCCTGGCGTGGCTGGCTTCTTTCCTCTCTGATCGACCCTCCCAGGTTCAACTTGGGTCCTTCCTCTCCACCATCTTTTTCTCTACCTGTGGTGTCCCCCATGGGTCTAACCTCTCTAACTGGCTGTTCAACCAATACCTGGCACCTCTTGCCCACCGCAATCAGCTCTCTGTCCCAACTTCCAGTGCTATGCGGATGACACTCAGCTAATTTCAGGCTACCCTCAGCCACCTCTTCTCCCTCTCTCATCTCTGACTGTCTGTCCGCCATCCAGGAGTGGTGTGCCGCCAATGATCTATGCCTTAATGCCAGTAAGACTGAGATTCTCCTCATCAGCACACCCGCTCCCTCCTTTCCTGTCATGCTCTGGCCGGCCTCTCTTGGCCTTCTTCCTTCTCCCACCTTTGAGGCTAAAAACCTCTGTGTCATCTTCAACTCCACTCTTATACTCTCGTCAGAGATGTGGTACTAACAGTACCACAGTAAAATGCTCAAAACTCTAAGAAGTCACATAACCAGCTGCACCTCCTCAGAGGTATTCTTTCTTTCCTCTCCTTCCCCCAAAAGCTCACTGTCTCCAGAGCTCTGGTTCTCTCTAGGCTGGACTATTGCAACAGCCTCTTTTTAAATCTGCCTGCTTCTACTTTCCGCCATCTGCAACTCATACAGAACAGGACTGAGAGACTTGTCCTAGGCCTCAAGCCCAGGGATCGTATCTCTCCTGGACTGAAATCTCTGCACTGGCTCCCAGTGACTGTGAGGATTAAGTTCAAAACCCTCTGCATTGTCCACAAGGCCTTCTGGGGCTTGGGGCCTCATTACCTTCAACTCTCTCTTCCTAAATATCTTCCCTTTCGAGCTCTTCGTTCATCCGCCTCCAACTCCCTCAGGGCCAGTCGCTTCTCCAAGCAACGAGTTGGCGGTAGATCTCTTTCTTCGGCTGGTGCCTCCCTCTGAAACAGCCTCCCTGCCTCCCTGAAATGTGAGGAGAACCATCTCCAGTTCCGGAAGCACCTCAAAACCTTTCTCTTTGCTTCTGCTTTTTCTCATCCTCTCTCCTGCTGACTTCCTAGCTGATACTGAACCTGCAATGGTTACCTGCCCACCCTCTGATCTCGGGCCCAGGTCCCTTCCCCCACCAGTCGCACACCTGCACTGCCTTCCTGGCAACCCCAGCACTTGGTGACTGTTTTCTGTAGCACTACAGTCCTACTACCAGCACTTGACACCTGATTTCCGCACTTGCACTTGCCACCTGTTGGCTGTACTTCTACTTATTGTTATTTATTCTATTATCTTATGTACTGCACTGTCCCCCTCTCCACCCCACACTTCCCCCTTCCCCATTCCCATATACGTGCGCAATCCGAATGTCACTGGGCCTAGAAGGATCATTGTCTGTCTTCCCTCTGTTCCCCCTCCCTTGCCTTGTCGCGCCTTCAAACACTTGTGCATAGGCACGTTAAAAATGCCATATCATATCATATCATATCATATTCTGATGTATTATTATCCTTCCATGCATGATATCTAATATTCTGATTTATTATTATCCCGCCAAGCATATCTAATATTCGGAGTAATTATTATCCTGCCATAATAAATGGAATATATAATAATCAGAATACAATGGGATGATAATAAATCAGAATACAAGATATTATGCATGGTGGGATAGTAATACATCAGAATTTAAGATATCATGCACGGCGGGGTAATGATAAATCAGAATATTAGATATGTATAGCGGGATAATATTAATAAATCAGAATATTAGATATCATGCTTGGAAGAATAATAATTTATTAGAATATAAAATAGCATGGATGGTGGGATAATAATAAATCAGAATATTAGATATTCATGGCAGGAAAATAATAAATCAGAATATTAGATATCATGCATGGTATCTTATATTCTAAGTTATGATTATCCTGGCATGCATAACATTTTATATTCTGAGTTATGATTATCCTGGCATGCATAACATCTTATATTCTGATTTATTATCCTGTAATGCATGGTATCTCATAGTCTGAGGTATTATTATCATGTCATGCGTGGTATCTTATATTCTAAGTTATGATTATCCTGGCATGCATAACATCTTATATTCTGATTTTTTATCCTGTCATGCATGGTATCTCATAGTCTGAGATATTAGTATCCTGCCATGCATGACATCTTTTATTCTGAGTTATTTTTATTTTATTTTTTTGGAGTATTTATAATGCACCTATACACAATGTGGTTCAAGGCGCAACAAGACAAGAGGGGGTGACAGGGAGGAACACAACGGTCTTACTAGGCCTTGTGAAATTCGGATAGTGCAAGTGCAGTAACAAGAAGTGTGGGGGAGAAAGGAGAGGGAAGTGCCAGTCAGAGTGGGAGGGCCCATGGGTTATGTGAGTGTCAGAGGAAGCCAGGTGGACAGAGCCAGGGGAACGAGGAGAGTGCAGGGTAGGGAAGGTCCACATGCTAAGTACAAGGACGGGGCAGGAAGGGCTCAAGGGTTGTGGGCCCAGCCAGGCTAGCACCGGGGGAGGGAGCCCATAAGGGCAAGTGCAGGTCGGGGGCAGGGGGCCAGGGAAGACCAAGTGCAGGGTAAGACTGGTCAAGGTGGGCCTGGTGCCCTGTAAGAAACTGAAGGATCCTGGCAGCCAGTCAAGAGGCAGTGTGGGACATTAGATAGGAAGGAGAGGGAAGGAGGAAGAGAAAAGAAGGGTCTTGAGAAGCTTCTGGAACTTAAGGAGATCCGGCTCAAGTCTGAGAGGGGAAGGGAGTCCATTCCAGAGGTAGGCACCAGCAGAGGAAAGAGATCTACCCCCACTCTCTGATTGGAAAAGCCTCTCATCTGGAGAGTCGGAGCTAGAACTAACGGCTCTAACAGGGAGGTATTTAGAGAGAGAGAATTAGATTTAGCAGGGTCCCAGAGGGTCTTCAACATGATCCTCAGAGCAACTGGGAACCATTGGAGATATTTTAGGGCTAGAGAGATGCATTCTCTGGGCTTGAGGCCAAGGATATGTCTTGCACTCCTATTCTGGATTAGTTGAAGGGGGTGAACGGAGGAGGTAGGCAGGTTAAGGAAGGGCCTGTTGCAGTAGTCCATCCTAGAGAGGGCCAGAGCTCTGGACACATTGAGTTTCTGGGGGAGGTGAGGAAAGGGAGTATGCCCCTGAGGAGGTGCAGACCATGGCAAGGTCCATGATGTGAGGAGAAAGGAGAGAGAGGAGTCAGAAATTACACCAAGGTTTTTTGGCTCACAGGAGGGGGAGGGAAGGGGAAAATGGAGGGTGACCAGAGTTTAGGAGGGAATAGGGGAGCTGAGGTCCCAATGAGAAGGATCTCTGTTTTACTGGCATTAAGGCAGAGATTGTTAGCAGTGCACCATGCCTGAATAGCCGACTTACAGTCAGGAATGAGAGAGGTAGAGCAGAAGACAGAGCAGGGAAGCTTGAAGGAGAGTTGTGTGTCATCCACCTAACACTCAAATTGTTGAGAGAAGGCAGAGATGAAGTGAGCTAGAGGGGCATGATAGATGTCAAAAAGTCGAGGAGAGAGGATAGAGCCCTGAGGGACACCACAGGTGGAGGTTGAGATGGAGGAGAGAAATGGGCCCAGCTGACCATGGGAAGGTCAGTCAGAAAGGAAGGAGGGCAGCCAGACAAGAGCCAGGCCTATGATGCCAATTCATAAGGGTAGCATGATTTACCATCTCAAATGAAGAGAAAAGGTCAAGAAGGATGACAATGGAAGGACAGTTAGAATCAAGATCAGAGAGCAAGTCTTCATGAGTGTTCAGGAATGCAGTTCCTGTGCCTCTGACAGCTCTGAAGCCAGACGGGTGGTCGTGGAGACAACCAACATATTCAGTGTGGTGGATAAGCTGGGAAATGGCCAGCTTCTCCAAGAGTTTGCCCCAGAAGGGGTCAATGGAGATAGGGTGGTAGTTATGAACAGAGGGTCTTCTTCCTATGAAGCTTCTGGCATTTTATGAACATTTCTCGGAGAGATAGGCAAAAGAAAACAATGAGGCATCTGGATAAGTCTCTTAGCAGTCTTTAAGTGATGTAGGTTCGAGACACGCTTTACACGCACTCTCAAAGACATTATGCCTCTCTCTTGCTTTTGTAGTCTTTTGTACAGTAAGCCCACATTAGTCATTATGGGCACCAACATTTCTGAGCACAAAACTAATAAGCTAATTTTAGACCCAGAGAGACACATTTATGACATTCTTCATCTCCTTCCAAAACCAAAATCATCACATCATTGTCAATCCTTTATCTACTTTTTGAGGTTCTGCCAAGTTAATGTTATGTCTTATACCGTGGAAAAATAAATAAGCTCAATTATATGATGCCAAGTAATGCAGCTGGTATTGTCAAATTGGTCTATAGAAAGTACAGTGTGCTTTTCTAATTGTCAACATAGATACACGTATCCAAGTTTCCCTTGCCTTTATCTGACTTAATCATGAATCTTGTCTGCTTTTCCTGCAAAGTTCCAAATTTAACCTCCCAGACTCAATTATTTACTGCAAGATGCTGCCAAAGACCACTTCATGTGTCGGTCTCCTTTACATATCAGCATGAGTGAGGGTTTTCTACACCTGGCCTTAACACTAGACACCATTTTGTGATTTGGGTATCCATTTTGAAATATATCTCTGTATAGCCTACTGTATTAATCCTTCAGGGACACATTATTTAATTATTTACACATTTCTCACTTTGTATCCCTTGCTATAATCTTGATTTCTGCAATAGTAGGGCCTATCATGTTATCTGTACTCATTTGAGGGGGGAGGGGTTCACGTCCCTATACAGTTAGCTGGACAGGAAGGTTTGGCAGAAGACTTTTTGAGGAGAGGGTTCACAAGGGTGTGCTTGAGGAGTAACGGGAAGGATACTGTAGCAAAGGAGTGATTACAAGAATTAGCCAAGTCTGGATAAAGGGACTTCTCCAGAAAACTCATCAGGCGATATGGGAAAGAAAGAGGAGAATAGGAGGGAATGAAGAGGGGGGCCTAGGTTGGCATGAGAGCAGGCGAGGGATAAGGGTGTGATATAGAGGAGAGTGAGGACAGGATGGTAATGAAGTTAGAGGTTAATGAATTGCAGAGGACCAGGGAAAGCAGAGGAGAAAGGAAGACTGCAGTAGGATTGGCAAGTTCCTTGCAGATTTAAAAAAGTTCAGCCATGTTGTTAATGGCCCAGAGATGCAGGCTTGTATATAGGCCCTCTTCTTTAAGCAGATGAAGAGTCTGTATTGCCATTGGAGCAGGTGGCATGCCAGTTTGTCAGAGGATGTGCTTGAAGCCTGCCACTTCGCCCAGCAACTCTGAACTTGTTAGTATTATCTTAGCGTGCATAATATCTGATATTCTGGGTTACTATCCTGCCATGCATGATATTCTATATTCTTGGCTATTATTATCCTGCCACACATAATATCTTATATTCTGAGTTATTATTATCCTGCCATGTGTGATATCCTATATTCTGGCTTATTATTATCCTTCCATGCATGATATTTCATATTCTGCGTTATTATTATCCTGCCATGCCTGCTATTTTATATTTTGAGTTATTCTTTTGTTTATTATTTCTGTGTTTTAGTTCTCAATGAACTTTGCACATGTATACACCAATTATCAACAATTCATCTACCAATAAATATCATATTAGCATACATTAAAGTCTCAGCCTTTCTGTTAAACACACAATTTCCAAATTCACATTTAATGACAATCTTAGTTTACAATTCTTACAAGCTAGTGCAAATCTAACAGGGCTCTCTACAAGAGGCATACTTCACCGGGTGCTAACATTTCTTTCATAAAACGAATAGCAGCTAGAGACCATTCAAAGGTTTTGTCTGTAAAGATGCATTGCCAGACCCAGCCCATATGGGCCGTTCTTAATTCCTTCAAAAGATGCGAGTACTGGGTGTCACCTGTCTTTGATAATTCAGAGAAATTTACCAGTAAGTGATAAAGAGTTTCTTTAATATTCTCCTTTTTGCAGAATCGACAATGTCTTAAACTTCGCTCTATTCCTCCAAAAGCACCTATTAATTCATTTGTGGGAAGCAGGTTTTGACAAAAACATAAACATTGGGAATGCCAGTATTGCCCTGAGCGTCTCCTAAAATAGTATGGTAAGATATTATAGGGTCTGGCGTCTAGTAACACATTTGTGATTAGCTGGTACTTCCTCACCTGGGCAACTGCAGCAATCCAATCTGCCTTCCACAACCTCTTTTTTACTTTGCGAGGGTGCGGTACTAGGTAATCAAGTGAGGAATCAATGGAAACTAGAAATTCAAGGCACTGACGTAACCAATCAATAAGACAATCCGGGGAATTCAAGTGCAACCTGTACTTTAACAGGTTGCAAATCGAAAAGCCATCCGCCGTGCAAATCTTTTATATGAAATGTAAGTGTTTCCCTTTAATTATTGCTTCCAGTGACACCAGACCCAGTTGATACACTAGCAAGCAATCCCAGACTCTTCTCCAAAAGGCTCCCTCAATCTACCCAATTGGCCTTTAAGGGGAAAGAATAAAACCTCAGCATCGTAGGTTATCACTGGGACTACCCTTTTACAATAAAACTCTCTTACAGGGATCATTGTGAAGTGTCCACATTTCTCGTTAACACAACTACCCTGAGCGGCTAAGGCCTTGTTTTTTTTTCTCCATTAGTCGTCTCACCCTGTTTTCTCTTGTGAGTTATTATTATCTTGCCATGCATGACATCCTATATTCTGTGTTATTATTATCCTGCCATGCATGATATTTACAATTCTGAGTTATTATTATCTTGCCATGTATAATATCTTATATTCTGTGTTATTATTATCCTGCCATGCATGGTATTTACTATTCTGAATTATTATTATCTTGCCATGTATGACATCTTATATTCTGTTTTATTATTATCCTGTCATGCATGATATTTACTATTCTGAATAATTATTATCTTGCCATGTATGACATCTTATATTCTGAGTTATTATTATCCTGCCATGCATGATATTTACTATTCTGAGTTATTATTATCTTTCCATGAATAATATCTTATATTCTGAGCTATTGTTTCTCTGCCTGGAAAGATATTTATCCCATTATGATAGATTTTAATGTTGCTCCACACAGGCACAAGAACGTTGCCTGGAGGCATGGCAAGTTTGTACTGTGTGCCACCGTGTGAAACAGGAAACAGTCAATGTTTGCTGTTTGCACTCATGCACATTACCATTCATTTGTAGTTAGTATTATTGTACATTTGTTGATATTTGACAGTTTCTCTGTATGGCATATATGCCAAGAAAATGTGGTTGCTAGTCCATTTACAAATTATATTTGAACGTTTATGCTTATTTTTTGTAATGTTCTTAGTACTTATTTGTATGGTTTTACCTATGTATAGGTTGGTGGAAGTCTTTATTTGAAAACAACATTTTTTTCAAACGTTTGCCTGCAGTATCATCAGAGCCTGGATTTTATTCTGTTTTTCGCTTTGCAACAGAAAAATGAAGGATTCAGTTTGTCAAACATAACAGATATACTATAAACTAAACCCACATGAATACTTACTATAAACTAACATAAATGCAACATAAAAAGTCATGATATAAACTAAATCCACGTGAATACTTACTATAAACTAACATAAATGCAACTTCTTTTTATTTTGTTATTGTGCACTAGCCAATTTGACTTTTAACACATTTCAACAGTAATGAAAAAAAGAAAAAACAATATACAATCCAACAAAAATTTGCATATTCTAAATACAAAAGCAATAAACTAATTGAAAAACAAAAAAAAACAAGAATTCAAATCATTAGTAACAATTCAATCTAAAACTAACTTCAGTTCCATTAAACACCTTCCAACCTCAATTGATAAGGCCGACTCATTCCCAGAAGATAGTCTTGCCCAAAACTCCTCAGAATTAATATAAGACTCGTCTTAAACAAATCTATTAAAATAACCAGCCCTAATACTCCAGGTCCCAGAGCAACTAGATAACAAATGCTTAATAGTCTGGAGATCGTTACTGGGGCACCTATCACAGATAGGTGAAATCCCCCCTTCCTTATCTCTAATAGCTAGTAATTCTAAGGTAGGAAGTAAATTTAAACAAAATCTCAAAAAAGTTGACCTGAACCGAGGATTTGGGGACTTCTTTAAATAAGTCGGCAAGGTTGAAAGACGTTTATCTAATACTGTCAGGGAAGTTGATCTTTTTTTTTGTTTTTCGCATATCATCAATAGTGTCTATCCAATCATTCAATTTCATGTTTTCTTTCACTTTTTAAGGGTTCTGTAAAAGGAATTCAGCATCACAGTCACAGCCAGACAACAGTTCTAAACATTTTTGCCCCAATCTACATAAGAAGACATTGTTCCCTAGTTGGTACTCTATAGCAGTTTCCTCAAATAAGGAATTCTTTGGAGGATCTAAGATTAGTCTGTAAATAGTCATCCACTTCCATTCTAGCCATGATCTAAGTGATGAAAGACCAAGTTCATAGCGCAAACCAACAATTGGAACACAATCTGGCAGACCTAAAGTACTTTTCCAGATCCTAGACTCTATTACATACCAATTTATCTCCAAAGCTATATTGCTATAATCCAATCCATAAAGAATTATGGGAACTACCTTCCCTATGTAGAATCTTATAAGTGGGAGAATAAAAAATTTGCCGAACTTAGAATAGATTTTTTTCATCTGAGCACATAATTTCACTACTTTTAGATCAATAGATGACACCAAATTACTCTTTGTAGGAAAAGATCTTAATACAACTCCCAGATATGTTAATTCTGAAACAACCTCTACCGGAGACTGATCCAACTTCCAAACAAAGTTCTTTACTATTTTGTTTGGTCTCTTGAATAATAAGATCTTAGATTTTAAAGGATTAATATTTAGTTTATTGCTCCTCGCATAGGATTCTAAGGCGGTTAGCAGACGTTGTAGCCCCACTTGGGAGTAATCCAGGACTACTATATCATCTGCATAAGCTAACCAATTTATGTTAGAGTTGCCGATATATGGAGATATTAAATCAATATCATGCAACCAATTGGTTAGATCCGCCATAAAGAGAATGAAAAGCAAAGGAGCAAGTAAACAACCTTGTTGTACCCCTCTAGTTATCCTAATAGGATTAGAGAGTAAACCCGATCTACCTAGTCTGTCCCACATGTAGTTATTATAATGCAGCTCTCTCAGTATAGAAAGTAAACCAGGAGGAATTCCCCAGGCATTAATTTTTTTCCAAAGTAAATTCCTATTGACCAAATCAAAAGCCTGGGAAAGGTCAATCCAGGCTCCAAATAGGGTAGGGCCACCCTTTGTAAATGACTTTACAGCCAAACAATTTAAAACAAGCCCATTCAATGAAGTAGATAGACCCTTTCTGAAACCAGATTGCTGCTTTGGGATAATACCCTTTGTTTTAGCCCAGGCTTCCAATTCCCCTAGGATGATGCCCGAAAAGATTTTACTATCTGCATCTAACAAAGAGATAGGATGATAGTTAGCGGCCAAAGACCTATCACCCTAGGAATGACTATGGACTGTTTCCATGAGTCTGGAAATCTCTTCTGTATAATGATATTATCAAAGAGTATTTTTAGGACTTTCGTCCAGGTTATTGAGTCCATTTTCAAAATCGAATTACTCAAACCATTCGGACCTGATGCTCTAGAGGCTGAAGATTTCTTAATTAACCATTCTAGGTCATGGACATTGAAATCTAAATCCCAATTAGGTGTTAGAATCTTCATCCCAGACTCTGGAGCCTCAGAAACATAAACCTTAGTAAAATGATCAAGCCACACCTCCTCCTGAACTACTGAGTCCTGTTTCTGATGATGAGGTACCTCATTCATTCCCACCATTGACCAGAAGTTACGAGAATTCCTATGAGAGAGAGCAGAGAGCATTCTCTCAGCATCCTGCTGTAACACCAATTGCTTATGGGCACGAAGCCAATTCCTATAGTTATTCTTTAGCTTAGCTACGTCTGTCCTATAAGCTTCCATACATAAACCCGAATTCTTTAGGATATATCTTTGATACCTCATCTCGAGCTTTTGGATACTGATTTGATCATTAAAAGAATGTTTATGGATCTTATGGGGTTTCTGTGAGGCAAAGTCCACTGGAGTCAAATCAGATAAAAAATTCATAAAGAGCCCTGGCATGCACAACTCAGATAATTGCTGAAACGATAGATCACTCACCCTATTTCTCAGGTCCTCATTTAATAGTTGACCCTCTTTTGGAAACTTTCTAATTACATTCCCAGCCTTATTAGTGAGGAGCTCTTGACCATAGCGGGGGACCTCCAGAGCACACTCATAGAATAGGGCCACCTTCAACATAGCATGGTCATCATCGTTACCATCCCCGACATTCAAACTACGACAACTCTCAAAAATATTTCTCGATGCAAAGAGATAATCAATTGTAGAGAAGGAGGAGCCTCAATGCCAGGTAGCAGAATTTGGAATGTCCCCCCTGATGTTACGAATTCAGCATAGAGAGGTTCCAATCCTTCATAAACTCTGACCATGTTTAACCATTACTAGACTTCTGTTTAAGCTTTCCCGACCTGGGTTCCACTGTAGAGATACATTGAGAATTTAGATCCCCGGAAATAAGGATGTCATCTGCGGGAATCGTAAGGAGCAATCCACTAAACCATCAGACAGTGCATGCAGAAACTCTAATAGCGGACAGGCCTCATGATTCCAATATAAATTTACCACTATCCAATTAGAGCAATCTGAGGAACATCTTCTTGACAGTTTCACTATTAGAATCCCCTGGAAACCGTTTGCAATGATAACAGCGGATTTAAAAACTTCATTACTAGAGGCCACCAAAAGACCCCCCCTTGGTCTACCTGCCCCTGAGCCCACGGCCAACTGCTGTAGAGTAGAAAAACCATCTATATCCACCATACAGGTTAACCATGTTTCTTGAAAAAGAATTAAATCAAAAGATTCAAAAATATCAGACTTTCTGGGCTCCTCGGAGAAGGAGGCATAACCTCTAGTATTCCATGATAAAACATTAATCTGGGTTACCCCTAAAGCTTCGGTTGGGTCATCCCCATTTTAAGAAATACTTGTGAAATAACTTCGGGGAGCATATCCCACACAATCAATTGAGTAACTGCAGGAACAGCCTCAATTGTAGCTCCCCTTACTTTCTCTAGAATCACTGCCTGACGTAAGTGGGCAGAAGCGGGTACCGAACAAGATAGAGAGAGCTTCAGACCCCTCTGGTCCCAAGCCACCTCTTCACCCATAATTATGTCTAAACCCAGCCTAGACTTCAAGTCTAGGTGGTGGCGCAGAAGTTCAGAAGGCCAACCTAATTACTTGGAACAGGGTAACCTCTGGACAAGCCAGACCAATCAAGGTAGCGATTGCGGCGGTCAAGACTAGGTCTCAAGAGGGGTGAGGGTGACTGAAAGCCCGCAATGAGCACACAAAGCAAGGACACTTACAAACTACTCCAAACAGGTGTTATATGAAAAATATATACACATTTATTCCAAGGCCTTTAAAACAATGACCGTAGCGAGAAATCACAATACAACTCTAGTAAACCAACACATACCATAACAATACAATATATATACAAATACAACAAGTCTCAAGCGTTAGATGCACGAAATGTGCAGTCCACCTAAAAGGGAGGGAAAACAGGCAGTGCGAAATAATGCTTAGACCCAGTCCGCCTTCAGAGGCACCTAACCAGAAGGAAGTCCGAGCCCTACGAAGAATGGAGCCTTGTGCTCAAAAGTACCTGCACACGCTGGTGCCAACGGGCAAAAGGGGAGTCTCTTCGAGGGAAATCAGGCCGTTCAGTTTAGTGCACAAATGAAGAAGAACAAGTTCCGCGACTGAAGCGCAGCCTCCACTGTGGGCAGAAGCAGAGCGCGAGTACGGAAAAGGGTGCTGTTTTGACACAGCGGGGAAAAGCTATGGGCTCCTGCAGGAGGGCGACCAGTTCCTAGCTATGCTACTCACTGGTCCCCGATGCAAGCAGACCCAGGCTTCTCCACGTCAGTTTCAGTCGCTGGCAGATTCAGAAGAGCAGGGGACGTCTCGTCGTCGTGTTGAGTCTGCAGCAGCAGAGATGAGTAAAAGACGTCCCAAACGAAGGAACCCGCACAGTTTGTTACCACAGCAGGGCAACGGAGCGGCCGTGTGTATCTGAGCCAAATGTACACTACTCACTTCAGACCTGGGAACGCCAAGTGTACGAAGCGTGTGAGAGTGACAAGGACTCGATATACTACACAACCTGGCGGCGGTTACAGAGCAAGACTCCTGTGTAAGCTGGTCAGTCTGCTGGATGGCCCAGAGACGCTTCCAAAGGCTTACTGGCAGGAGATGGTGAAGATGCCGAGAATAGCTGTTCCCGCTATTCCAAGGGACGAAGTACCAGTACAGGCCTTCTGGTTCGATCAAAGGTGAAAAGGGTTTCACAAGGCGACAGCAGTGCAGAGGAGCAGTCCTTCAGCGGGTCACCAGCGATTCCTCGGTCCAGCCTCTTGGTTGCAGGATACTTGGCTCCTGTATTCCTTCGTTCGTGAGAACTCAGGAGATCGACATGGTAGTGGTGTTTCCAGCCCCCTCTTATCCACGGTTCCCTTCGCGCCAAAACGGAGGGGACCCAATGGGAGATCCGCTCATCAACACTCACACCATTCGTGGACCAATCACGGACCACAGTGGTCCCAGGCATTCACACCACCCTAGACTCTCTGGCACCCAGGATGTGTATTGGGACCAGACATCCCAGCCCACATCCTGGAGGCACACACCAGGCATGTAGGAGCCCGCGAAAGCCTCCGTGTTTCGTGGGAAAGTACATGCCCAAATAAGGAAGGCCCTGGGTCGGCTCGACCTGGGGAAGGTGAAGGGAGCAAGACGTTCAGCGGACAGGACAAAGGAGCCTCGTAGTCTGGCCATTTTGGGAGCCAGGCCACCATTTTGGGTTAAGCACGAGAAACGCGCTTAGAATGCCAAAAGGAGCTCAAAACACAAGAAACGATTGCTGCCACCATTCCCGTCCGTGAATCACTTGCACCAATCAGTTACAATCCTAAAAGAGTATCTAGGGCCCGTAGAAGGCTAGAGACCCAAGAGAGCTGTAACTTAGCTTACAGTGCCCTCTTGTGTCATGTTGCACGAAAGCCGCAACATGATAAAAGAAACTACGGAAAACAGCGTTTCCCGGTACTGACTGTCTTAAGGGCATGTCAGTTTCCCCGTAAGAAAGGAGCGAAAGCCCAGAGAAGTGCGGCAGAAGGCTGCACTTCTCTGGCAAAGTCGAGAACAAGGTGAAAAACAACAGCAAAAAGTTTAGGGGTTGCCACATGGAAGGAAAATTACCTACAATTACGAAATCTTTCCTAACAGTAAATAGACATGAAATTTGGGAATTCAGTAAATAGACATGAAATGTGGGACATAGACCTTAAATATAGGAACTAGACCTGAAATACAGGGAAATAGACCTGATATAAAGGGAACTGTTAAGACGGATTTCTGAACTCTGTCCTGGTGGCGCAGAAGTTCAGAAGGCCAACCTAATTACTTGGAACAGGGTAACCACTGGACGAGCCAGACCAATCAAGGTAGCGATCGCGGCGGTCAAGACTAGGTCTCAAGAGCGGTGAGGGTGACTGAAAGCCCGCAATGAGCACACAAAGCAAGGACACTTACAAACTACTCCAAACAGGTGTTATATGAAAAATATATACACATTTATTCCAAGGCCTTTAAAACAATGACCGTAGCGAGAAATCACAATACAACTCTAGTAAACCAACACATACCATAACAATACAATATATATACAAATACAACAAGTCTCAAGCGTTAGATGCACGAAATGTGCAGTCCACCTAAAAGGGAGGGAAAACAGGCAGTGCGAAATAATGCTTAGACCCAGTCCGCCTTCAGAGGCACCTAACCAGAAGGAAGTCCGAGCCCTACGAAGAATGGAGCCTTGTGCTCAAAAGTACCTGCACACGCTGGTGCCAACGGGCAAAAGGGGAGTCTCTTCGAGGGAAATCAGGCCGTTCAGTTTAGTGCACAAATGAAGAAGAACAAGTTCCGCGACTGAAGCGCAGCCTCCACTGTGGGCAGAAGCAGAGCGCGAGTACGGAAAAGGGTGCTGTTTTGACACAGCGGGGAAAAGCTATGGGCTCCTGCAGGAGGGCGACCAGTTCCTAGCTATGCTACTCACTGGTCCCCGATGCAAGCAGACCCAGGCTTCTCCACGTCAGTTTCAGTCGCTGGCAGATTCAGAAGAGCAGGGGACGTCTCGTCGTCGTGTTGAGTCTGCAGCAGCAGAGATGAGTAAAAGACGTCCCAAACGAAGGAACCCGCACAGTTTGTTACCACAGCAGGGCAACGGAGCGGCCGTGTGTATCTGAGCCAAATGTACACTACTCACTTCAGACCTGGGAACGCCAAGTGTACGAAGCGTGTGAGAGTGACAAGGACTCGATATACTACACAACCTGGCGGCGGTTACAGAGCAAGACTCCTGTGTAAGCTGGTCAGTCTGCTGGATGGCCCAGAGACGCTTCCAAAGGCTTACTGGCAGGAGATGGTGAAGATGCCGAGAATAGCTGTTCCCGCTATTCCAAGGGACGAAGTACCAGTACAGGCCTTCTGGTTCGATCAAAGGTGAAAAGGGTTTCACAAGGCGACAGCAGTGCAGAGGAGCAGTCCTTCAGCGGGTCACCAGCGATTCCCCGGTCCAGCCTCTTGGTTGCAGGATACTTGGCTCCTGTATTCCTTCGTTCGTGAGAACTCAGGAGATCGACATGGTAGTGGTGTTTCCAGCCCCCTCTTATCCACGGTTCCCTTCGCGCCAAAACGGAGGGGACCCAATGGGAGATCCGCTCATCAACACTCACACCATTCGTGGACCAATCACGGACCACAGTGGTCCCAGGCATTCACACCACCCTAGACTCTCTGGCACCCAGGATGTGTATTGGGACCAGACATCCCAGCCCACATCCTGGAGGCACACACCAGGCATGTAGGAGCCCGCGAAAGCCTCCGTGTTTCGTGGGAAAGTACATGCCCAAATAAGGAAGGCCCTGGGTCGGCTCGACCTGGGGAAGGTGAAGGGAGCAAGACGTTCAGCGGACAGGACAAAGGAGCCTCGTAGTCTGGCCATTTTGGGAGCCAGGCCACCATTTTGGGTTAAGCACGAGAAACGCGCTTAGAATGCCAAAAGGAGCTCAAAACACAAGAAACGATTGCTGCCACCATTCCCGTCCGTGAATCACTTGCACCAATCAGTTACAATCCTAAAAGAGTATCTAGGGCCCGTAGAAGGCTAGAGACCCAAGAGAGCTGTAACTTAGCTTACAGTGCCCTCTTGTGTCATGTTGCACGAAAGCCGCAACATGATAAAAGAAACTACGGAAAACAGCGTTTCCCGGTACTGACTGTCTTAAGGGCATGTCAGTTTCCCCGTAAGAAAGGAGCGAAAGCCCAGAGAAGTGCGGCAGAAGGCTGCACTTCTCTGGCAAAGTCGAGAACAAGGTGAAAAACAACAGCAAAAAGTTTAGGGGTTGCCACATGGAAGGAAAATTACCTACAATTATGAAATCTTTCCTAACAGTACCACAGTAAAATGCTCAAAACACCCACACGCACTCTAACAACAAATATTCATGGAATCGAACATGGCTCACTGGCGCTCAGAAAAAGACATGCTGATCCAGAAACACGCCCGCCACCTGAAAGCTGGCGTAAGCATCACCGCGCACCAAAAACAATGCATAAAAAGACAGCACAAAAACAAATGCGTGTAAACAGCTACGATGAATGTGCCATTTTTCACAGCAGTGATCGTGGGACACCGCAGGAGGAGGAGGATAGCCAGGGCCTGCATTTTTTTTACCCAGGACCAGCCTTTTTGGGATGCCGGATGACCAGGTCTATAGCAGGTTCAGGTTTCCACCTCATATCATATTAGACCCGGTCACGGAGTGGGAAGATGACCTCACATCACCCAACCTGCGCTCCGAAGCACTGAGCCCCTTGGAAAAGGTACACAAGGTAGCCACTGGGTCATTTCAGTGAACAACCAGCCATAGTTGACTCTCACCTAGCCTTCCGCAAAGCCTTAAAAACTAGGCTGTTTGTCTAAACCTACCTGCCTTTATATCTACAGGCATAAGAACGTCATTTGTAACTATGCCCCGCTCCTCTCTCTGTACCTAAGTACCTTATGTTTCCTATGTTTACATAATCTTGCTGCTTACGCCTTCATGTAATAGCGCCTCAATGTCTATGGGCTGCAGTGCGCTCTACAAATGTAAATAAATAAAATAAATAAATAAATAGTGGGGACATTTCACAGGCCACGCAGTCACGTTGCCTACACGAGGGGTTGGCAATCATGACTGCATACCCCTCAGTCCACAGGCACATCTACATGCCTAGAACACCTGCAGAAAGGCAGGCTGTGGTACAGGATTTGTACAGGGTGGTGCACTTACCTAAAGTGCTTGGTGCAATTGATTGCACCCATGTGGCCCTACGTCCACCTAGGGCCATAGAGCACATCTATCGCAATTGCAAGCACTGGCATTCCATCAACGTGCAGGTTGTATACGATGGCAACGGAATCATTACCTCTGTATATGCCACCTATCCAGGGTCCACCCATGAGAGTTTCATATTCAGAATGTCACCCTTACACCGGGCCCTGGAAGCTGGGAGGCATGACAACACATGTCTCATTGGTGAGTACAAATGACCCTGTAAATGCATGCATGTCTAACGCAGACAAAACCCCAACACTGACAAATCATCTCACCTCCACAGGGGACAGTGCCTACCCACTGAGCACCTACATGATGATGCCAATACGGAACACCACCACACCACCTCAGGAAAGATACAACGCAACCCATATTGCAAGTAGGGGCATAGTGGAGCGCACATTCGGAGTGCTAAAGTCACGCTTCTGCTCCCTTGAACCCTCTGGTGGAGAGCTACTATAGGCACCACCAGTAGTGTGCAGGATCATTGTGACAGCATGTGTCCTGCACAACGTTGCAACACGCCGTGGCATACCAGTGGACATGGTGGTGCCCCCAGACCCCCAACCACATGCACAGCGGCTGCACATGGGAGGGAAAATGGCACGTTGTGAGGCTACCCGTACCCAGTTTGTGGCACCATTTTTTACATAAAATCCAACCCCTGCGGAGTGCACAAAGGCCTGGCACATACCAGGTGACAATCGATGATGACAAAGGGACAATCATCTGTCCCAACCTTACCACACAGAGAATGTGTCCTTGGAAGTGTTGCATTGTGTGCATCCCTTACAACGTAAACAAACTCAATCTGATGTTTACAAAAGGTACACATGGAAGATGCCGTATGCCACTAACCCCATGCCACAGTACACATCTAAATGGCGGTATGTCACATAAACCGTCCCAAACTTCATGTCACATGGTTGCCACACACAGCCATGACATGCAACGTCAAAAGAGAAAAATAAATGGGCAACACATAACACTACTGTCACAAAGCACTCAACGATGAATAGATCTCGTTCAGAAATAACTCACTCTCACACATCAAAATTAATAATGTACCCAGGAACAGCAATTGGCCAGTATAACATACCAGAAACACTGGATCTAACAGTGAATCTGTCTGACAGTGACCCATCAGAATACCACAAGTGCCTCAATGTGTCCGATGCACTCTTCCACTTTTCAGTGTGGCTCTCCTAACTAAATGGGGCAGGGAAGCGCACAGAGCGTGTTTCAGAGCACGACAAGGCAAGGGAAGGGGAACAGCGGAGAGCCAAAAACAACGATCTTACTAGATCCAGTGACATTGAGAACGCCAAGTGCATGGTAGAGGGGGAGAGGGAGAAGTGCATGGAAGGGGGGAACAAAAGGAGAGTGCAGAGCAAGGAGGAAAAAAAACATTAATAATAATAAATAAATTCATAAATAAAAAGGCAACAAACAGAGGGAGTGCAGCCAGCAAGTGGCACTGCTGGGTGTAAGGCAGCAGGCTGAGTAGGTCTGATAAGTGCAGGAAGAACAAAAAAGGGGTGGGGGTTGTATGGGTACAGATACAGAACCCAGTGCAAGGGGTGGCCCGAAGGCAGTGCGTGCGGGTGACAAGAGGAGCAGGTACCTCCGCCTGGAGGAAAGAGGGTGGCCAGGTGCATGGTGCCGAGGGAGAATAGAATCAGCAGGGGAGAGGGGGGGCAAAGGCAGAAGCAAAGAGGAAGGTCTTGAGGTGCTTCCGGAACTGGAGATGGTTCTCCTCAAGTTTTAGAGTGGCAGGGAGGCTGTTCCAGAGGGAGGCCCCAGCTGAAGACAGAGATCTGCAATCGTTATGCCAATCATTCTTCTTCAAACTATTATTGAGTTTCCAAACAATCGCCCTGGCGGGAAGAACACTCTTTCCCTTGGTGGTGTTGTTTTACTCTAGGTAGCGTGATATAATCAAGTAAGGCAGTTGTGAAGTAATAACTTTATTCTGGACCCAGGCACAGCAGCTGCCGGCAAGCTTCAGTGAAAAACCAAACTGACACGCCTGAAATGTTGCTCCATGAAGCGGACCAACATTCCACACGTGCCAGACTACAACATATCTTCCCCCCTTAACCCCAACACAAGATAACACAACTTAATAAAACAACATTTGGGTTTGAAGTAAACATTAAAAGAACATAGCCTACAGTTGGTGGCATTAAACGAAATTAAGACCTCTGCAATACACTAAACACACATAATCTCTGAACTTAATGGGAGGACCACACCTCCTCACAGGACGACAGGTAGCACTCTGTGCTATATCATTGAGCAGCCCATTACCCATGCACCTTTCATCACCTGAATCAATGGAAACACCATCACTCGACCCCACAATATTTTCCACAGGAACACTCACCAGACCTCCCTGCAACACCGGATGGAAATCCAAAACAGGCCTCTCATAATCATACTCCCCATGGTTACCCTTCAAAACACCATGTTTGATTCTATCCAGGACCACCACACATGTTTTACTCCACCTTGAACAATCCTCCAATTGTACATCACCTTCCCCACACTTCACAACTCTCAATGGAGACATAAATATGCTCTTACCCTTTTGCACAAAGCTGGGATTTGTGATACAAACCACATCACCCACACTCTCTTGTAACTTCCTTTTACTAGTTTGACTCAATCTTACAGCTTCCTGGCACGCTAATGCCTTCTGCTGCACACCACTAAAATCCATGTTACATGGGCCACCACCATCCAACACCATAGACCTTAACTTTGACCCCACCTTCCTTCCTCTCATTAACTCAAAAGGTGTCACCCCTGTGAAAACGGAAGGGGTCCTCCAATATGCAGACAAATATTCTGTAACCACTTCTTGCCAGTCTAGACCATTGGCTAGTACAAGCTGGATGGCACTCTTGATTACACCATTAACTATCTCCACTAGCCCATTTGCACTCGGGTTGTACATGCAGTATGATGATGCTCCACCCGAACCGCTCTAAAAAGTCCCTCATTTGTTTGGAGACAAATTGAACACCATTATCCGTTACTATACTGGCAGGCACACCCTCCATGTCAAACATTTTCTTAAGAAAGGCAATGACAAACTCTGTAGTCACCCTACTATAGGCTGCAACCTCCACCCACAGGGAGGTGTAATCGACTAACACCAGCAAAAACATATACTCAGGTTGTAAACACTCAAATGGACCCATGATGTCCAGCACCACCTTCGACCATACTTCTTTGGGAACTTCCGGATAAATTGGCTGCAAATGCACCACCATGCTTTTATCGCTAAGTGCACATGCGTCACAATCTTTGACAATAATCTCCACTTCCCGATGCATGGCTGGCCACCAATATTCCTCCCGCAACCTTCTCTTAGTTAATGAGCGACCTAAATGACCCTCATGAGCCAACACCACAAACCTACTCCTAACACTCACAGGAGGAATTAGTCTGTCTCCCCTAGACACACCCCATGGCCCCACAGCTAACTCATCCAAACCCTGGGCATAGCCTTTCCCCTGTGCTCTCCCTCTAACAGCATCCCAGCCCTTGAGCAAACCTTCCTTGATCCAACCTAACTCAACGTCCTTATCACTTTCAACCATCCACTCATTTTTGTCCACCACAGAAAGAATATGCACAACCTGTACACCCACCTCACACGATTCCTATTCACTACTCGACCCTAGCGCCGGTAAACGAGATAAACAGTCGGCCACAACATTCTTCCTTCCGGGCACATACTCCATGGTGAAGTTGTACTCTTGTAACTCTACTACCCATCTGGATATTCTCAGAGAAACTGATGCAGTACCCCTGGGGGAAAACACATGTACCAACAGCTTGTGGTCCATCCTAACCACATAAGGAATACCCTATAAGAATGTCCTAAAATGCTTGGAGGCCCACGTTACTGCAAGGGCCTCTCTTTCAATCGGCATCCTGCAAGGCTCTGGAAGCAAACATGACTGGACTATTCTCACCTCCGCACCGCTGCTCCAACACAGCACAAAGTCCCACCTCACTGGCATCCACAGTGAGCACTGTTTTACACTTGGGATCAAAAGATCTTAAATACAGGGCACAATCCACCTCATTCTTTACTGCATCAAACTCCTCCTGACACCTACTGGACCAATAAAACCTGGCACACTTCTTGAGCAGAGCCCTCATGGATGCTGTTTTTTCTGCATAGTTGGGAATACATTTCACATAATATTCTGTTAACCCTATGAATGACCTTAACTGATCTTTGTTTGTGGGAGCAGGCGTCTCCCTCATGACTTAAACCAGTTCTGGTTTAGGACTGAAGCCCCCAGCACTGAGCATGTGCCCCAAATATGACACACTAGTCACACCAACCTTGTACTTCGCCAGTTTCACAGTGAGTCCCTTCTGGCTTAACACCTTCATAACTTCTTGCACCCTCTCATCGTGTTCTTTCCGGCTACTGCCCCAAACCAGAAAGTCATCCTGGAAGTAACTCACACCTGTAATACCACTAAACAATTCCTGCATCAGACGCTGAAATACTGCAGATACTGATGCCAAACCGAAAGGTATACGGCAAAAACGGTAAGCCCCAAATGGAGTTATGAATGAAGTCATAGGCCGCGAATCTATATGTAGATCAATTTGATGGTATGCTGCAGATAAGTCAATGTTGAAAACCATTTCGCTCTACCCATGGTCAACAACAACTGGTTGATATTTGGCAAAGGGTGGCGATCCACCCATATGCTGGAATTCAACTCCCGGAGATCGACACACATCCTCAAGCCCCATCACCTTTCCTCACTAACACCACTGGGAACAACCATTCAGAACACTGTATTTCCTCAATAACTCCCTCTGCTTTAAGCTTCTCCAATTCACATTTCAGACCTTCTCTGGCAAGAACCGGAATGCTCCTAACCTTGTGCACCTTTGGTATCACTCCCTTCTTAAGAACAATGCGATGAGCAAAACCTTTGAGTTTTCCCAGCTTATCTGAGAATACATCTAGATATGTGTCCCGCAAAAGCTCAGCGGTTAGCCCACTCCCTTCATCACCTGCGTCCTCCTGAATACTCAACACAGGCACCTCCTTTCCCGGCTGAATCACATATTTAGAGCAGCTTGCTCATCCCACCCTAAAATACTAGCCCATTTGAGGGCTACATAAAGCTTCCCCACAGTGTGCCGCCCTTTAAATTCTATGCAAGCCTGCTCATAACCTAATACTTTAATGGGTGCTTGGCCATGTGCTCTGGGGCTTATGTCAGAGGGACACAGACTGTATAGATCCTTTTCAAATTTTTCCACATATGTCTCAGGTGATACCATGGTATACGGTGAACCAGAATCCACCAACATCTCCAGTGGTTGACCATTGACTAACCCAGTCTCCCAGAGCCCCTTTCGTGTTGTACCATCCACATGTAATATCACACCTTGATTGAGTTTATCAAATGCACTGACATCCTGGCACACCACATTACCGTCAGACACTACCATACTCACTGCACTTTTAGACTGCACATCACTATTAATCTTGCACATACGTGCGTAGTGTCCCTTACACTTGCATCGCCTGCAGTCAATACTGCTAGCTGGGCACTCCTTTGCACCAATTTGATGACTTAACCACTGAAGGCAAGCGTCCCCACACAGCACGATCCTCCCCGCAATGAGAGACAATGAAGGACTCTCCCAAGATGGGAATAAGGCCAAGACAGAGTGCGGGTGAGCGTAAATGGGAGTTTATCAATCAGAATAGGGCATGCAAAGAACTCTGCAAACTCCGAGAGCGCTCTGTCTGACAATAACAAAGACAGGCGTATATATTTACAAAAAACGTCATAAGAACCTACATACTATAGGGGGCACAAGTTCAAGGGGATTGGGTGGCGACGACTAACTATAGGTGCTGCTGTGATGTGGTTGGCTTTGGCTGGAAGACGTCACTGGTCAACCTCGTGGGTTGGGCTGGGCCTGGCAGGGTGGCGGAGTTCATCCGGCTGGTGTTGTCGTGCCATCGTGGCCAATGTCAGAGATGAATGTCCTTTCCTGACTTATTTGCCCTAGGCCATGCACACCACAGTCATTCACTCGTTTCAGTATTATCTTCTTTAGTAAATCTTCCAATAGGTTATACTACAGGTTAATGCAACACAGGAGGAATGTACCTTGTAAGGGGTCTGGAGGTAATACGTCAGGACATAGTTACCAGTGTCCTGTTGACCTGGGCCATAGGTCGAGGGGCTAAGCTTCAGGGCCTGGGACGGGCGGTACATGTCTTACTGCCTTGTTAGAAGTTGTAATGTATGTTTCGCTGTGTGTTGTCAAAGTGTTGGGTGTCCTGATTACACAGGGCCATAAGTCTAGGATGGTCCGGTGGGTTGCGAGGTTTACGAGGGGGTGCGTGTGTTCAGGCAGAGGTTTACTGCTGCGCTGTAAATAATGCAGGTGGCGGGTGGCGGCCTTGGGTGCTACAGAGGGGGTTACAAGTCTTTGAAGCGGCTCCAGTCTGGTTGGGGAAGGTAAAGCAGCGCGGCGCGGTCTCTGCTCTCATGCCTTGGCAGCCCTCGCGGGGTGTGAGGGGGAATGGCCTTGCGCGTATTTCACAAAGGTATCTCCCTCGTGTGTTGCCAATTTAGGTAAAGACATCACAAACATTTGAACACTCTATAATACTTATTTAAAACATTACAAAACATGTATTTAAACTTTGCTGGATGTGTCTTGATTATACCCAGTCTGAGTACCTTATTCATACATTATGTTTTAACACGTGCAGTATTTAGTTATATGCATATATATATATTTGCAGTAAGTGAGGTAGAGTTAGGGTTGGTGGAGAACATAGAAAGTAACCCGCCGCTTGTTCGTGATGGTGGTGGCGCATGTGGGGCCTAGACATGCACCTTCTCATGCATTCTTCACATGGGCCCTTTGTATGGTTTACATTCGTTTTCTTGTGTCCTCTAGCAGCGTTAGTTCAGTTATGGCACGAGCCCATGGGGTGTACGTTTTCCAGTCATACACTTAACAGACAGATTCCTGGTGCGTGCCGTTATTATTAGTATCCAACTGCAATGGTATATGCTCACCATCGCTTATATCATGGGGGCATGATCTCTTGTAATTCTACATCTTACAGGCTTTTGTAATATAAGGGATTTTATGGAAGAAACGCATCCTTTGCAAGTAGTCTCAACATTAATATACAAAGATTGTCTGTCATCTAACGACCATTTTACTGTTCTTTTCATTTGCCTAGGCCTGCTGGCCGGGTCATGCTGGGAGCGATAATACACTGCGGGAGGTGAACTGTTACAATGTTAATGTATTATACTAGCTCATGTCCGTCTCGTTCGTGGGAACGTGCTCGCAGCGGATCTGCCAGGGTACTGCGGCAACAAGGATGACTGAAACCCTCCAAGGGTGGGGGCCGCGCTACAGTGCGCTGAGCTCACACCATCTTTACCAGACAAAATGGTTTCTAGGCCTAGCTAAATTTTAATACGTGTGGGCAATTAATACGTGCGGGCAATGTCTCCAGTGGGTGAACCCTCCACCACCTGGGCCCGGGTGGCATGAGGGGACGCCCAAAGGACCCATAGTCCTCACCTGGGGAGAAAGCGTAAGCGAGGGGGGTCTCTTGGACCAGTCCTCCCCTACATTTCCCCCCTTTCGTTACTAAAGTAACGAATTCTTTAAATCTTCTATTCTCCTACATTCTGCCTCGTCCATCACCGCCTCATCCCATGCGGGAGTCCCTTTGATGGGCATCCATGCTCTGCACACCCCCCTTAAACTCTCACCTCTCCGGGCATATTCATCTGGGGTACACGTTAGATATATGCACCCACCATCTCCTTCCAAATCTACCCAAACTTCCTCATACCATTCTAGTATACGGGGCTCTTTGATGGTGGTGTGCCACAACTTATCTACAATATCTTTATCGTGGTATATAGGCACCAGTTGGTATCTGGGCGAGTTATCTATCCCTGTTTGTACTTGTGCTTCTTGCATCGTTTTTATTGTACCGTGTGAGTTGCCCATTGTCACCATCATCATTGCACCATTTGGTACTGCGTTAGCACAAACTCGAAGACCCACCTGGCACAGGCAAAAAAGTAGGAGGAGGAACACAACAGCTGGTATTAAAAATTTCACAGTTGTTCCAAGCCATGAGGGAACCCAGGAGAAGAGGTTGTCGAACCATGTACTCGCTTCTGCTCCGCCTTCCATTTTCATTTTTTCTCCTAGGTTGTGGACTGTTTTGATCACATGGGACAGGGAGCCATTCTCTGCGTCTTCAGAAGGTACGAAAGTGCAGCAGGCACTTCCTATTTTTCGGCAAACACCACCGTCCATCGCCGTCAACAGGTCCAGAGCATACCTGTTTTGCATGGTCATTAGTCGTAAAGCTCTTAGTTCCACTTTTATTATGTTGAATCCTTCTTCAGTGTCGTTTGCCAGCTGAATTAGTTCCCAGCGTGTTATCTGGAGCCATTTTGCGTTTGCCCTTGCTTGGACACTTGAGACGAGTGAGGCAAAAAATGTTTCTGCTGAGCTGAATAATCGATATTTGTCTGGGATCTGAGCCAATAGTTCTGATGATGCCTTTGATATGTAATTTGATGCTCGTTTGTTACGGGTCAGCACTTCTCCCTTGCTTCCAGAAGACAGGACATATATTTGTGTCTCTGCAGTTGGTTGAGCCACACTCTGCATACATTCCTGTGTCCCATTGACGTGGCTTTCTGGTATCACCATTAGGGCTGAGTGTAGAGTGGCCATTGAGCAGCTGCCACTCCATGACTGGGGGAGGTGTAGATATGCCTGTTTGCCGCACACCCAGTACGTGTCCATCAGGGCCGCTGTCCCTTTCCTTAGGTCTGGGATGGTGAGGGTCCTGTTGCAGTTCTTGTTTGTTCCCATGGGGGCTCTCCCTTCACCTTTAAAGCACAGTCTGTAGTCCATTTCGCTTTGTAGTTTGAACGGTTTTTCAATGGCAGTTACCCAGGTTAGTTTTGAAATGTGTTCTCTCCATCCTGGTGTACATGTTTCCTCTATCCACTGCAATTTATCCGGCGCCACACCTCTTAGTGCTTCCGCTTTGCACAGTACTTCTTCATCCTTCTGCTTGTTGTCGGAAAAAAGTGTCCCTTTTATTACAAAAAATGGTTCTTTCAAACATACCACTCCTGCCATTTTTGAGTAACACGTTTTCTCGTTCTGCAGCATTTGAAAAGTCACTTCGTGTGCCTGGAAGGTGTTCTTAATCCTGCACAGTGTAAGATGAAGGAGACATTGGGCATCCACAATAGGCAACTCTTTGGGTAACAACACTTTGGGTGTACCTGATGCATGGGGGATGAGGGAACAGACATAACAGCTCTCGTTTGTTGTCTGTTTAGCTGTGGCACTCATGTCTGCATACCACTTATTTGTTTGATGGGGGTGTCGTGGGTCTTCCATCTCATCTAGACCTAGCCCATAGTACTCATCGTACTTCCTCCTCCCTGCTTCTCTCTTTCGTCTGTTGTTCTTGGTACTCATGTATTTCCCACCCCCCTGTGCAGTGGATAAACTAGACCCCCCTCTCTCATTCCCGTCCCCCTGGGCCCATTCATCATATAATATTTCGTGTATTGCTAGTAGCTTATCGTTATCGTTTTCTTTCCTGACGTTATCTGGCAGATTGTTTTCTGGGGTGGGGGCAAGCTGGCTGGTGGGGGTGTTATACAACCATGATATGGCAGACGGGTTTCGGTCATTGAGACTGTGGGCATTGTAAGTGGATGCCCCTGGTGGAGACACTGTGTTGCTCTGCATTCCACCCTGTGGCTTTTCTCTTTGTGAGGGCACAACACTGGATGGTGTGGTATGATACCCCCACACAAGTTTAGTTCCGTCCCATATCAAAAAATCACCTTCCTTGGTATCGACCCCTGCAGTTGCATTGGGCCCGGTGGTACTGTTAATTGGTCCAGTAGTGTTGTTACTCCCTCCCCCCTCGTACATCTCGATAGAGATGAACGCTATAAACCAATATGTAACCAAGCCGAACATTATCATAAAAAACAATGTAATGCATATTGATAATCCACACTCATACGAATATCTACATCTCTCATATACTAATTCTCTCATTCTACTAATTCTATCCGTTGCAGGCTGCCCGTTAGATGCCATGGAAGCTCCTGTTTGAGATATAAAAGTGCATTAAGTGCATGCATGTAAACGTTTTGCTGGCACCATCCGTGCCAATACATTTGACGGGGAATGGAAGCGGGTGGGGATGTGGGGGAGGGGTATTCACAGACAAGGGTATATACAGGCTATAATATTATTATTTCATTAATTACATAACACTCAACAAGATAATACAAAAAGGAAATCCCACACACGCATTTTTGTAATATCCTTGTCAGTCTTTAATTCATTCAATTCCAGCGCTGACATTATTCCATTCAAGTCCAGTGCTAAATCACACACTCACGCAAGTCAATATTCAGGCATCCTACTCATTTGCATCGTTTGCTGTTGTCTGTGCCTCCTCATCTATCTCCTCGTGTACATTGCTGTATGCTTTTCGTACGTCGGTCAAGTGTACCCAGTACCGCAAGCCCTTTACCTTCACTGCTGTGGGCGTGCACAATATTACTTCGTATGGGCCATTGAATCGTGGTGCATTCCACCGACGCACAAAGCTTCTGACATAAATTGAGTCCCCTGGCATCAGCTGTAGCTGTTGCTCTGGTTCCGTGACAGGTCCTGTTATGTTTCCCTCTTCTCTAGTGAAGGGTGGGGAGAGTTGCTTTGATATTGCGCGCGCTGCCCTTGTTAATTTTTTTAGATAGTCTGTGAACTCGTCTCCCAATATCGCGGCGCTTCTGTGAGCATCTGAGTGTTCGCGCAGTGGAGAGTGTGCTGTGTTCATTGTCTCCCAGTCACGATCTCGTGTGGGGACAAATGGTGGTCTTTGCTTGGCTGATTTCTGAGTTCAAATAGCGCTAGTGGTAGGCAGTAAATCCAATTTTTCTTCAATGAGAAGCATAGTTTTGATAACCTGCCCTTTAACAGGCCGTTCATCTTTTCCACTACGCCATTACTTTGGGGATGATAAATCGAACATAATTTGTGTTTTATACCCAGTAATGTGGTCACTTCCTTGAAGAGTTCATTCACAAAGTGAGAGCCGTTATCTGAGCGAATCACGTCACAAATTCCCCAGCGCGGGAACACTTCCCTTACTAGGAACTTGGCGGCGCTTTTGGCATCAGGTCGCGCACAGGGTCCTGCTTCCACCCACCTTGAAAACGGGCACACAACCACGATCATGTACCGTGCGCCATTACACCTTTCCCCCATGTCTGCATAATCTATATGCAGTTCTCTGAAGGGGCCAATGGGTTTGGGAATTGTTCCCCGGAGTGTGCGTAATGTCATTCCTGAGTTGTATATTTGGCATGTTGTACATTCCATTGCCAATCGAGACACATGCTCCTGGAGACAGGGCACAAACCATTCTTCCTGTATTTCTGCTGCGATGTGCTGTTTAGTGTTGTGTGCGCGGAAGTGTAGCTGTTGAAATGCTACTTCTAGTAACTGCAGTGGCATTACCACTTTCCCTGAGTTATTTTGCCGCCATAATAGGTCTGTTCCTGATTGGCTGCATCCCCGTTTCGTCCACGTTAGTTTTTCTTCTGCACTAGCTCCTTCCTGCAATTCTAGTATTTGTGATAAGGACATCATGTTGTACCCTTCTGGCAGTTCTTCGGTTGTTGTGTTCTTGATCATGAACTCACCTGTGTCGTATTTCTGAAAATAGGAAGCCTCCTTGGCGGCAGCGTCCGCTGCCGCGTTCCCTAAAGACACAACGTCTGTATTGGATGTATGGGCCTGGCACTTCACTATTGCTACAGCAGTAGGGTTTTGTAGGGCCTCTATTAATTCTTTTAACAATTCTGCATGCTGCACTGGTGTTCCGTCTGCCCTTCTGAATCCCCTACGGCCCCATCTTGCTAGACCTCCATGTACTGTTGTCGTCATGTAAGCTGAGTCTGTGTATATTGTTACTGCACATCTTTTTGCTGCATGTAGTGCTTCTATGAGCGCAATCAGTTCTGCTGCCTGTGCAGAGTAATGCGACGGGAGGCGGTACTGTACTAATGTTTCAAACTCACCTTCCTCTAATCTCACTACCGCCATGCCAACGTGTTTTTCTCCCGTGTCCATATCAATTGATGCGGATCCATCCACAAAGTACACTTCCCCCTCGCTGAGAGCGTTTTCACACACCACTGTGTCTTCCCCTCCTTCTCCTGTGTGGGTTGCGCAGTCGTGATTTTGCATATCCACCAATGTGCACGCTTCTGTAATAAATGTGGCGGGGTTCACTGTTTTACATCTCACTATGTGGATGTTGGCGCTGGACAATATGATCTCATATGCTGTTGCCCGCTGTGTGGTCAGCGTGCTTTTTGATCTTTCAAGTATTGCAAATAATGAGTGTTCCACAAACAATGTTACAGGGCATCCCATTACTATTGTGGCACTTTTCTCAATCGCGAATGCAGCTGCTGCGAGCGATTGTTCGCACGCGAAATGACCCTGCATCACGGCATCCAAAGTACCACTATAGTACGCCAGGGGCTTGTGTCCTAAGGAGGTTTTTTGTGTCAGTACTGCTGTCATAAGTGTTCCTTTGCAATGGGAAAATAGATAAAATTTGTGTCCATAATCAGGGTTTGCTAGTACTGGAGCGCTTGAGATTAGCTCTTTCAGTAATTGAAACGATATGCTCATTTCTTCTGACCATTTTATTTTTCCATTCTCCTGTTGTGCTTCTTTGAGTGCTTGTAGGAGGGGCCTGGTGTATGCTGCATAGTCTAGTATCCATGCTCGGCAATAATTGCACATCCCCAAAAATGTCTGCATGTCCTTTACTGTTGTGGGCTCTCCTACTGACCTTATTGCCTCCACCCTGTCAGGAATTATTCTCCTTCCATCCTTTGATATGAGCTGTCCCAGGTATAGGACCTCAGTCAGGCAATACTGTAGCTTCTCCTTGTCTACCTTGTATCCTTTGTTGGCCAGTAAAGTCAGGAGCGTTGTTGAATCTTTTCTACATGTTGTTTCGTCTTGTGCACACACCAATAAATCATCTACGTACTGAATAATCGTACTCTCTACTGATAGGTTTCCCAAGTCTTCATGCAATATGCGGTTAAATATGCTCGGGCTCTCACAGTATCCCTGTGGCAGTCTGCAGTGTTCATATCTTTTTCCCCCCAGTGTGAACGCTGTAAGATATCTACTCTCTTCCGCCAGAGGTATTGAGAAAAATGCGTTTTTCAAGTCCACTACTGTAAAATGTGATGCTGCTTTTGGGATACTGCATAGTATTGATGCAGGGTTCGGGACTAGAGGGAACTCTTTCTGTATTACATCATTGAGGGGGCGTAAGTCCTGTATCATCCTCCAAGACCCCCCTTTCGCTTTTTTGATTGGATAGATACATGTGTTACATGGTGAGTTTGAAGGCACTATTATCCCTTGTACTAGTAGTGCATTTATCGTTTCTTTTATCCCTTCTTCAGCCTCACGGGACAATGGATACTGTTTAACTCGGGGCAAGATAGCTCCTTGTTTTAGTTTTATTATCACAGGTTGTACTCCATGCAACAGCCCTACATCATGGGGGCCTGTTGTCCATAAATTGTTTGGTACTAACCTCATGTCGTCATCAAAAAATGACGGTGGTGTTCCTACCACTGCCATCAATTGGGCGGGGATCTCTCTGGCTTGGATCAAAATGTCGCAGGGCATCGATATTTCCATTACTATCTCACCATCTGCTTCTGTGTCTAGAAAGAGATCCTCATCTGTTACCTCGCGTAGGGCGAGGTTGGCGTTTGTACATAGCACGGTGCGCCACTCACATCCTTCTCTGTCCATTCCAATCACAGCGATCCGTTTCATTGATACCTGCACAGCATGCAAATCCAACGATACCACTGATCCTGGTGCTGCATTTGGGCACACTATGGGGCGGAAGAGGAATTCTGCTGGAATCCTCCAATCCATGCTTTTTAGCTCTGGAACTATAAGGGCCAAAGTTTTTAGCCCTTCAATGAACATCTCTTCATTTTGTGGCAGCCCTCGTATTTCCTGTGTGGTTGTGTAGGCTTGCACTACCAGCATTGCACGCCAGGGGCATATCCCGGGTGTAGAACACACTATTCCTCCTTCGTTAAATGATATGGTCATGTTAAGTTTACTCATAAGGTCCCTCCCCAGCAAATTTATCGGGGATTGTTCATAATACAGTAAGGGGGCCTTTACAGTCTTGCCCCCTACGGTTACATCCAAAACTTCTGTGTAAGGAACTTCAATTACAGCCCCAGAGAACCCCTGCGTCTCTAACTTCCTGTTAGATAACGGGAACCGGCCCTCCCTGACACATGATTTCTCCGCTCCCGAATCAACCATGAATACAAATTGCCTGTCTCCTATCTGCGCCCCTACCAATGGTTCCTCTGCTGCACTGTGGGTGGTAGATAGAACTGGACACGCAAGTGTTCTCTGTGGGCTGTCCTATTCGGGGTGTCTCATCGCCCCCCCTTCATTGAATACGTTACCTGAGACCATTGACATGCCGTTGTAAGGTGCTGGTGCGGGGGCCCCGTTTGCTGTTGTCACGAAAGGGTTGCCTGGTGTGTATTGCATACTGTCGTTGTTTTGCATGTTTTGTGGGTGGTTCTGTGTTCTATATTGGGGTCCCTGTTGCTGGCCGGCATTACCTTGGCTTGGGTTTCTTAATTGTTGTTGCCCCATTGGGAGGCCATATGGGCTTCCCGGGTGGGGATGGCCATATTGTTCTACCTCTTGGAACCCGTTATTGGGTCTGCTTCTGCACTCTCTTGAATAGTGCCCCCATCGCCCGCAGTTCCAGCAACTTCCTTGTGCACCTCTAGGGCCCTGCCATCCATTTCCTCCCATTCCCCCATACCCCGTTCCGCCTCCTCTTCGGCCCCTGTACCCACCTCGTCCCCCTCGAGGGGTCCACTCTTGCCACTGCGGACCTCCACCTTGCTCTTGCTCATTCCACTGCCGCTGTCCTGCTCCCGCCCAATTAGCTGCCATCCTTCCTTGTATTGCTATCGGCCCCTCCTCCTCATCGTCTCCCTCCCTGCTGTGTGGGAGTGCAGCTACTGCTGCTGCGACCTTCACCAATTTTGTCTGTACTAACTTTGCCTCGTCTGCCAACCTTTTCTGTGCCACCTCCTTCTCTCTCTCCTTTATTCTTTTACAATGGTGTATTATTATGCTTTGGATTTCTGGCCATCCCTTCGCTTCAACGCCTGCAATTTTGTCGAGCGCTTTCTGCACTTCCTTGGGGAGCCCTCTTTTTATAATGAAGTAAAATAAAGATGTCGATTGATACCAGGGCGTGCCCGTCTCAGCTCTCCACATCTCTTGAACCCGAAAAATGTAATCCATAGCCTCCTCCCCCTCATTCATGGTGCATTGCATCACCGACTGCAAGTCCGGCGTATCTGGGAATGTTTCGCGCAAGGCGTCCCACACCCTAGCCCGCACCGTGTTAAAGGAGGCCCCATCATGGCGGTCACAATCTAACGTAACTCCTGGGAAACCGGCTTTAACCCATACTCTTTCAGCCTGATCGCCCACCGCTGATACGAGCAGACTTTTCACATCTCCTACAGCTAGGGGGACCCCAGCAGTATGTTTTTCAAAGGCGTATATCCACTTACTTGCCCCTCCTGATAACGGGGGCAATAGCTTTAATAAGTTAGCTTTGTCCATTTGTGCCCATGGGATATAGTTAGGTCTCCCTCCTCCTCTGTGTATCAATGGAAGCTGTAGCTTTCCTTTCTGTATAGCACCCGGACCCGATTTATATGCTGATGCTTCTAGTGATGCCATGGTTCCCACTCTGTTCCTTAGTCGTCCCGACCACTCGTCGTCCAGTGTTCTCACTGAACATGTGCCATCCCCTCCTTCGCTTCCCCCTCCCACAGCCATGCTCAACCTGTCATTTTCTTCTAACTCGTCCCCAATGTCGCATAGTAATTCCTCTCTATCCCCTATAGGCCTTTCATCATTGTCAGGATCTCCCTCACGTGTCTCTATTTCAATTATTCGGGTTGGTTCTTCCTCAATTCTGAACAGTATCTCACCTTTCTTCCACCCCTCGTCAGCTCTTCTTGTCTCGCCTGGCGCTCTAGACGTGCCCCCTGATCTAGTCGCATTAAGTGCTGTTTGTCCACACATGTCTTTTATTCTTGAAAGCTCATCTTTTGCTATTGAGAGTCTTGACTGTAAATCATCTGTGAGTTTCTCTATGTCCCCCCTTTGTGTATTCGCCTGGCCTCGCTCCCTTGTACTTTCATATGGTGGGGGTGCAGTGGGCCGGTGGGGTGTAGTAGTTGTCGGGGGAGGTACATACGTTGGATCACTGTATCCTTCTGCAGGTACAGGTTTCTTTAATATCGGATATAAACTTATTACTTCTACTGGTGGCGCTACACTTGGCACTTCTTTGATATCTTTATGTATCATCAGTGGATTGTCTGTAGTGGATGGGAGATCAGGATTTGGTGCTGGCGCTTTAGGCGGTGGTACCTCTTCAAATAACCGCCAAAGATCTAATATTTCCCTCCTATTCTGCAGCTGCTTCCCTCGGTACTTCAAGAAAATGCATGTCATCACCATATCCAGAACGCTTTTGTCAAATGACCCTCCCTCTGGCCATATCTGGGGTAGCCCCTCTCCCTTCAACTCAGTTACCCATTGGTCGTGATATTTCTTAATCCGCTCCGCGTACCCTGGAAGACTTTTACAAATATGCGATAAGGGTGTTTCAGCCCCCATTTCTGTGTGTCCTCCTAGTGCTTATATGTCTCTATGTGTCTGCGACTCCAATGTGAATGTAGTATCAATATTATTTTTCGTGTTCTACTTCACATTCAATGTTATGCTCGGTTGGGCTTTCCCTCCCTTGGCTGCACAATACAAAACTGACTGTACACAATTTCTACTTTGTTTTCTTTGGGGGACACATACAAGAGCAACCCATCATTTATTTTGACAATAGCAACCCGGAAATCAAAAGGTACCCACTCACGTCACTGTATCACCGTTGCCTTCAAAAAAGTTTCATCCGGTCACACTTACCATGACCATTTGACAACTATACATTTATAGCCGTTTTACACATTCGCAATCTCAACTTGTCCCCTGACACATACGAGGTGCACACACCTCTTGGTAACACTCAGTACACCATTCACGCTGCCCTCCCTTTCCTCCCTAGCCGGCTGTCCCTGTCTATCTTACTTAGATAGATGAATGCGCATATGCATATATGTATATGTTTTAACCTGCTCTCCCCCTTCTAGTAGGCCCCCTTTTCTCTTATTTCTTCCCAAGTTTGTGCTAATCTTGGTTTTTATTCTCCCCCTACCCTTAAAGAAAAAAAGAAAAGAAAGAAGTAATAGCGATCACTAATATATTCTCAGTGCCCCCTTTTGCTGAGCACTTTTATCTTATATTTCGCTTCGTCATATATTCCCAGCACTAGTCAATATAGCACTATGCGGCGCCGCCTTCCACCCCCTTTCGGAGCTAGGTTCCCGTCACTTCTATCTCTTATTCACCTCGTAATCCTAATGGCCATATGCAAAGAAAAAGAAAGGAAATTTTAGAATAATCTTTAGTGTCTCTTCGTATCCCCTTTTCGTTCCCTGTCCTACACTTCTCTCCCCGCTCCCTTTACAATCGCTCACACTCAGTACTCACGTGCCCGTCTTGAACCGATAGTCTCCAAAACTGGGTCCGTCCAGGCAGTGTCGCCGTCAGCTCAACAGTCAGCCCCGACTCCGGCGAGCGGTACTCAAAGGGGATTTTTCAACCGGGATCCCGTACCCTTTCTCTATTGAGTGTGCACTTCTTAGTGTACCGGTCGCCGTTGGCGGGCAGCCTCCCGGAGCCGGCTCACCGTGCGTATCCCTTTTCGACCGGAGATTCTCGTGCCAAAAGGGGACGGTTATAACGAGTTTAGGAAGAAATAATATCACGCTATCGGGGTCACCACTGAAGGCAAGCGTCCCCAAACAGCACGATCCTCCCCGCAATGAGAGACAATGAAGGACTCTCCCAAGATGGGAATAAGGCCAAGACAGAGTGCGGGTGAGCGTAAATGGGAGTTTATCAATCAGAATAGGGCATGCAAAGAACTCTGCAAACTCCGAGAGCGCTCTGTCTGACAATAGCAAAGACAGGCGTATATATTTACAAAAAACGTCATAAGAACCTACATACTATAGGGGGCACAAGTTCATGGGGATTGGGTGGCGACGACTAACTGTAGGTGCTGCTGTGATGTGGTTGGCTTTGGCTGGAAGACGTCACTGGGCAGCCTCGTGGGTTGGGCTGGGCCTGGCAGGGTGGCAGAGTTCATCCAGGCGGTGTTGTGGGGCCATCGCGGCCAGTGGCAGAGATGAATGTCTTCTCCTGACTTATTAGCCCTAGGCCATGCACACCGCAGTCATTCACTCGTTTCAGTATTATCTTCTTTAGTAAATCTTCCAATAGGTTATACTACAGGTTAATGCAACACAGGAGGAATGTACCTTGTAAGGGGTCTGGAGGTAATACGTCAGGACATGGTTACCAGTGTCCTGTTGACCTGGGCCATAGGTCGAGGGGCTAAGCTTCAGGGCCTGGGACGGGCGGTACATGTCTTACTGCCTTGTTAGAAGTTGTAATGTATGTTTCGCTGTGTGTTGTCAAAGTGTTGGGTGTCCTGATTACACAGGGCCATAAGTCTAGGATGGTCCGGTGGGTTGCGAGGTTTACGAGGGGGTGCGTGTGTTCAGGCAGAGGTTTACTGCTGCGCTGTAAATAATGCAGGTGGCGGGTGGCGGCCTTGGGTGCTACAGAGGGGGTTACAAGTCTTTGAAGCGGCTCCAGTCTGGTTGGGGGAGGTAAAGCAGCGCGGCGCGGTCTCTGCTCTCATGCCTTGGCAGCCCTCGCGGGGTGGGAGGGGGAATGGCCTTGCGCGTATTTCACAAAGGTATCTCCCTCGTGTGTTGCCAATTTAGGTAAAGACATCACAAACATTTGAACACTCTATAATACTTATTTAAAACATTACAAAACATGTATTTAAACTTTGCTGGATGTGTCTTGATTATACCCAGTCTGAGTACCTTATTCATACATTATGTTTTAACACGTGCAGTATTTAGTTATATGCATATATATATATTTGCAGTAAGTGAGGTAGAGTTAGGGTTGGTGGAGAACATAGAAAGTAACCCGCCGCTTGTTCGTGATGGTGGTGGCGCATGTGGGGCCTAGACATGCACCTTCTCATGCATTCTTCACATGGGCCCTTTGTATGGTTTACATTCGTTTTCTTGTGTCCTCTAGCAGCGTTAGTTCAGTTATGGCACGAGCCCATGGGGTGTACGTTTTCCAGTCATACACGTAACAGACAGATTCCTGGTGCGTGCCGTTATTATTAGTATCCAACTGCAATGGTATATGCTCACCATTGCTTATATCATGGGGGCATGATCTCTTGTAATTCTACATCTTACAGGCTTTTGTAATATAAGGGATTTTATGGAAGAAACGCATCCTTTGCAAGTAGTCTCAACATTAATATACAAAGATTGTCTGTCATCTAACGACCATTTTACTGTTCTTTTCATTTGCCTAGGCCTGCTGGCCGGGTCATGCTGGGAGCGATAATACACTGCGGGAGGTGAACTGTTACAATGTTAATGTATTATACTAGCTCATGTCCGTCTCGTTCGTGGGAACGTGCTTGCAGCGGATCTGCCAGGGTACTGCTGCAACAAGGATGACTGAAACCCTCCAAGGGTGGGGGCCGCGCTACAGTGCGCTGAGCTCACACCATCTTTACCAGACAAAATGGTTTCTAGGCCTAGCTAAATTTTAATACGTGTGGGCAATTAATACGTGCGGGCAATGTCTCCAGTGGGTGAACCCTCCACCACCTGGGCCCGGGTGGCATGAGGGGACGCCCAAAGGACCCATAGTCCTCACCTGGGGAGAAAGCGTAGGCGAGGGGGGTCTCTTGGACCAGTCCTCCCCTACACCACACAAATGTTTGCACGGTTATCTACCCTTAGACCATTTCCAACCCTTGTTGTCCGCTTTTTCATGTCTCCTTTTTGCATCTGTACTGTCCCTCCTATTTTGGGGTAACACTGCTTGTACAGTATCCTTTGAGCACTCCTTCTCTGTGATGATTTGCAAACTGGCCTTCGATGCTTCAATGGCACCTAGCGATCTCCACCACTTTCTCTAACGGTGGATCGCTTTCAATCCCGAGTCTCTCTCTAATCTTTTGGCTGCTGGTTTTCATCATGACCTGATCCCGTATGTATTCCTCCAGGATACCAGTAAAGTTGCAAGTAGCATTAATGTACGTAATGCCGTGACGTAAGAATCAATGGACTCTCCCACACCTTCCACTCTTGCAAAGAACTGATACCGCTCCAACACCACATTGATCATTCTGCCAAATCGCCCCTCATAAGCACTGACTACTCTGTCCCCTTTTTTTGTTTTTTGTTGTGTTTAGTTTATTTAACAAGCTTTTACAACAATCTCTTTCATGTATATTTCTTACAACAGTATTTTTCATTGACATTTCATTTTTACATTATTTCTTACTGTATCATCTGTTCCATTAAAAGAATAGAATCATATTTACAGTTAATACAAAAAAACCTCTCTTATCATGTTCCATTGTTTCACAGAAAGCAATTGATGTTAATATTTCTCATATAGCCAAATTCGATTCATCACTGTTCCAACAATATGATTCAAACAGTGTGCATTAAGTATATCAGAGTGAACCAACATATTCAGATGTTACCCCGCAGATATAGGCAAAATTGTATTATATACTAATTTGTTGTGTAAGGATTAACCAAGGCCCATCTTCCTCCACTTGTCTATACACTGAACAATTATGCTTCTTGGATGCTCATTAGCGTCACCATACCCACTTACGTTCTGGTTTTGGGACATGCAATCATAGATATTTCATTCACTTATTTATAGCGAGATTCTTCCCCTTATCTTTTCTTCAGAGGTACTCAGGTAGGCAAGTTTAATGATTTCATCACAGCGATCCGCTGAGCAAAGATAGCTTTTGCTCTAGTTCCGCGTCAATGACACGCAATAGCCTTACCAAAGCTAAAATCAGTGTTACATTTGTGCACACATACAGCGAATCCACAACCATTCCCTCCCACACAACGTGGAAGTGACGTTGATCTCCCGAAACATGGAGTTGCAATGGATATCAAAATGCTTACGGTATACTGTAAGATGTTTTAATGTTTCCTTTGTTGACAAGTTTGCACAAAACCGACATCCACCAAGATTCAACCCCTGGTTCTTTACCTCAGTACTGAGTTTTTTTCATGAGTGGGAAACTGATTTAGTTTAAAACGTAAATAAATGTCACGGTCCATTTTGCCCAGAAATTGTACCGAGTATTTCGATCCAGGAGTGTATTTGGTAATGAACTGAGCAATTTCTGTGTACAATTTAAACTTTGGGAGGGTCTCAGTCGTGATTATCCAGTCGTGTTTGAAAAGCTTTTTTTTTACGTATGTTGGGCGCCACCGAAGATCATCAGTTGACGCATTGATGTTTTCCAATAGGACTAACATTTCCTCATGATATTTTTTGATGGATTATGATAGCTTTTCTACCATTATATTGGCAATATTCTCATCTAGGGAATTCTGTGGAGGCTCAAGCATTTTGGAAAAATGATTGAGACGCCTCCAATTCAAACGGGCAGCGAGTGATATTAAGCCAAGCTCATGTCGCAACACTGCACTAGGTTTTGAGTTAGGGAGCCTCAAGGTTTTTTTCCACATCACAGCTTGGGCCTGGTTTAGATCAGGACCGATTTTCAAAAGGCACATGTCCAGACTGTATAACACCACAGCTTCCACTTTTAAAAGTGGAATATTCAAATAGTAGAGTCATAGAATATTCATAATATCTGTTGCATATGATTTTCATTTGCAAATATAAGGGTTTGATCTTATCTTTGTTCATAGATTTCCACATGTTTTTGGACACAATATTACATAGATTGTATCCAAGATATTTGACTGAGGGTGTTTGTTCTATTCGGGAGCCATCCAGTGACCATTTGTATGCAACACATTTCTTCTTGTGGTTGTTAAATATAATGATGTTGGATTTCACTGTGTTTGCCTTCAGATTGTGTGAGTGAGCATATCAGGTCAAGATTCTAGTTTTGATTGCAGACCAAAATGGTGTCAAGTCAAACAGTAGAATGTCGTCCGCAAACGCCAACCACTGTATTTTCAGGCTACCAAGCCTAGCAGGATAGACTATTTTACTCTGCCACAAGTTGTCCATGTCACACAAGTACACGTTGAACAGGGTAGATGCTAAATTGCATCCTTGTCTGACTCCGATAGAGGTGGCAATGGCATTGGTCAGAGTTCCCTGTCCCGTGTGGCAGAACCAACATGCGGAGGAGGGTGGAGTAAAGCCCATATTTGCTAGTTTGGACCACAGCAAGGAACGTATTACTGTATCAAAAGCAGACATCAGGTTCAGAGATGCCACATAAATTGGGCCACATTTGCAGTTTCTTGATTTTGCCAAAAGATGTGCTAAAATAGTGGCATTCAATGGAGTACCCATTGCGCGGCGGAATCCCACTTGAACCTTGATAGGATATTTATACGTTTCATGTGGAGTTCTAATTCTTTGAGGATAAGAATGTAAAATAGCTTCTCTGATGTGTCTATTAAAGCAATGGCTCTGTAGCTCGCTGGATCTTCACGTCTGCCTTTTTTCCATATGGTCCACTATGGCGGTGTTCCAAGATGTGGGTATTTTTTTAAATTTAAAGATATTGTCATATTTTATTTTACAAACACTGGCCCAAAACTTGGGGTCTTGTTTAATTACACATGTGGGAATCCCATCTGGTCCCGGGGCTTTGGACTATTTCAGTTTTTCTATCGCCCATTCTAGCTCTTTTTCTGACCAGGGACAAGATATAACTGTAGGAGGATTTATGTAGGAAGGAGTTTTATTACAAAATCTAGATGGTAGTTGGTATTTGTCTAGAAAAAAGGTGGTCCAAGTTATCGCCGATATAGGAGATTCTAGACTATAATTTCTTTTGTCCCCACCAATTCTCAACATGGCCCATTTCATTCTCCTATTGTTTGTACAAAGATAGGACACCATATTTTGGTTGTCTTTGATTTTGAGGCTCCATTTTATGATGCGACATTTGTTGATGTAAGTATTACCAATCTTTCTTTTCAGTTTTGAATATTCTTCAATAGTGGGGCAAGTCTTTCTTAATTTAAGAACATGTCTATTTTTAAGGCATTTTAATGTATGGATCTTACTGTTGCAGGGTGAGCAGTCATGGTTTCCCTGTCTGGAAACGACTCTGCCTAGTCAAAGCAGTGTAACTGCTATCATCTCAGTAAAGTGCTTCTCTATGCTATTGGTGTCACTGTAATCCTGAGGTACTAGGCCTGCCCATGGGACTGCCACTTTAATCATTTTGTTCAATTTTCAGCATAGATTGTCATTCCATCTTATAGAGATTGCGGGATGCTCAATCTCTACACATGATAGCACAGGATCATTCGGTAGTATTGATCCATTCACCCTAATTGTTGTGCCAATACTTACATGGTCTCCCAAGTGTACATCTAGAGTGACCATAGGGGATGCTGAGGGCACTAGGGTATGTGAAACAGCTAAGTAATCAATTCTGGAGTTCAATTTATCTCGCCGCCACGTCTAGGTTAATGCTGTGGAGTCAAATTCTAAAAGATGAATGTCCCAGCTTTCCAAAAAATATTTCCATCTTTTGCCATTGACCTGAGCTTGGAGTTGGTGAACAGATGGAGCATGTCTTGAGTTCCTGTAAGCATGCCCAATGCAACATGCGTTAAAGTCTCCTCCAATAATGATATACTTTGTGGAGTGGCGGGAGTGTATATCCTCCAAAATTGAGTTTAGTTGATTCAACATATCCAAGGGCATTTTCGAAGGGTTCCAATATATATCGATTATAAAAATGGCATTGATGATTCACCAATGAATGAGAATTCAATAGCTAATATATTATCTGTCTCCTGTACCATTTTTGAACTGATATTTAGAGTGTTATTGAGGCAGATTGCAAGCCCTCCAGAAGGACCCCTCCCCTACCAAGCTTGGCTTTCGTTGCATACGTAGTGAAGCGATTTATCATGAAATCTTGTATGTTCATGGTTTCCTGTGCTATTATTATAGACGTCTGAACATAAGAGGGGAAGTTAAGGTGCCATGTGTTAACATTTTTGAAACCGCATGAGTTCCAGGATAGGAGAGATAGATCATGGCTGCTTTGAGGATTTAGACATTGGTTTTACTTCATTTAAGGTTTTTGCCAGCGGGATTAGCCATGTCCAGTCCTTGATTGCCACGGTCAGGTTTGCAAGTTGGGAAACTGCAGATGTTTCTGTGTCTTTATGGCCTTGATTTATTGCAGGATATTCTTCATTGGTAGAGTACTTGAGGGGTTGAAATTGTAAAAAGGTTTTAGCCGCCTCATGAGACTCAAAGTGGAAAAGTTCAAACCCTAGAATCAACATCTTGGTGATTAAGGGAGAGTGAGTCTGAAATGTCTTAATGATGGAATATGGATGAAGATTTGCAATAAGTAGGAGCGGTTAATCCTTTTCTTGCCATTGACATCTTCATCTTCATGGTATCCTGGCATCTTCATTTCCCTATCCATTTCATTGGTAGCATTAAAATGGGGTTCCATACGAGGACCCATGCTTTTCACCTGTGCATGCACTCCATCAGTAGTAGATGGTGGGTTAGGGTTTCACTTCATTGTTAGCTGTTTGATCCTTCTCTATGATGGAGGTGGAACATACAGGACTCTCAGAATCCTTCAATACCGAAGGAACTATGTTAGATTTCGGTTATTTGTCAGACTTCACTTTTGAGTTATTAATTGGCGGTTTAGTGCATCCCTTTAAGGGGAAAAAGGAAGGGAATTGTGATTGCTTGGATGGTGTGGGTTCACCTGCCAATATAACAGCTGAGGGAGTTTGTGGGCACACTTTGTTCTCCCCATTGTTAGTTGCTGCTGCACACTTTACTGTAAGGTCATTGTTAGTCAACTGGGTTGCATTTTTTACTTTATTTTTTTTTTTCTGTGCGCTCTTTATTTTATTACCCTCTTCATTTGGGATTACCCGTTGTCTTTTCTCTATCTGAAGTGCTTTTTTGCTTTCATCATCTAGCTGATCTAGATCAAGTGTGCCCTCTTCACCTGAGTTGACACACATGGTATCTCTCTTCTGCTTACCTTTATTATCAGTGAGAGAGAGATTCCCTGACTCTGTTGTTCCACTCTCCTTCACCTCCTTTTTGATCCGTGTATTTCTCTTTAACTAGCGCCTAAGCATACGCTTTTGTCTACGAGACAGATAGGGACCAGAAGTAAACCCCTTGTTGCCAGTAGACAAGGACGAAGATATCATACTGGGTATCTCGTCGCCACTCTCCCCTTCTTTTTCCTTTTCAATCAGCTCAATTAAGACATGAGAGCTGTCACTGGTTGCTCCATGGGCACATTGATTGTTGTTGAGTGGAGAATGTACGGGGCAAGTAGATGTGAGAGATGCCATTCTGCATGCTATCTGAGTTATCAATGATTCTAGCATGTCTCATTCTGTGTAGATTATACCAGTGGCTGTAGGTGTCCCACCAGGTAGCTCAGCTTGTGTGCTTTTTGTGGACATCAGCATTTTGTCTAACGCTTTTGCATATGATCTCGAAGAGGCCACAAATGGTTTCTCCGAAAGGTTGGTTTGTACAGTTCTAGCATGCACTATAGGTTCTTGAGTGTGTGTGGCTTCTGAATGTACAGTGCCTTTCCAATGTGAATCTATTCTGATTGTATTTGCTTGGTTCGCTTTCTAATTCCCCATTAGGTACCCCTCTATTTTGCTTATTTTCATGAGGGTTTTTTTGGATGTCTGTTTCAATTCTCTAATTTCCAAGTGTGTGAGCTCATGCCCCCTGTCTAATAGATACAAAATCCTTGTCACTACAGGGAATGTGTTTTCTGCATTTTCAAAGTCATTAACTGCATGTTTAGCATCCACTGGGCTGGAACAAGCTCTGGCACCTTCAACTGAGATTTGATTTGCCTCGACATTTTGTAGATCTTTACTGTTAACGGGCAAAGATGTACTTAGTGAGGCTGAAGCGGGGGCATAAATTCCCACCATAGGAATATGGGAGCTGTCTGCATGTACGCATTTAGCTCCAAAAAGATGTATTTCCTCAATGCCTCAGTGTCTGGGATTGACAGGAGTAGATGGCCCCAAGGACATGCAAACCTGTTTTCCCATTTCAGCCATTACAGTAGGAGCTAGCATTGAGTCATCAGAAATGCCCTGGGTAAACACATCACCAGGTCCAATTACAGATGGAAACATTTTTGTTCATCTTGTATGCTCAGAAAGCTATGTTGGACCCAGCCTTCACCATCGTACATTTCTTTCAAGGGGAAAGGAGCTTTACCATGTGGGTACGTGCTAGGTGTATGTACTATGGCATGTACTTTAACTTTTTCACCTAGCTGTGTATTTATTTCTCATTATTATCAGTGCCAGTGGTATGCACATTGGGGGTATGCAGTGTTTTTTCCTCAATAGCAAATACAAGTTTTGATGTTGTTTCACATACCGTCCCATGGTAGCGGCCATGCAGGACTGAGATGTTCACATCACCAACATGATGGCTCGGCGGTCGGCATGCAACACTTCATGGGATGCACAGAGTTCCGGTTGTAACACCTCACAGATTGCACTGAGGATCACCAAGATGGTGTGCATCAACTGTTGCATCTGCTGTTCTACTGCAGGCTGGCTCGAGTGCAGCCAGTGTAGTTCGGGGGGACCTATCCTCCTTCTTCAGGGCAGCCATGTGGGCCTGACCCTCTGTAGCAATGAATGCACACAGAACCCTCAGTTCTGCCCGTCTGCACCTGGAGCTGGCCTCCATGTGGAGCCTGTGTGAGTGGCATGTGGACCACAATGCTTGCTGCTGGAGCTCTATCTGTCTGCCTGGGGGATAGTAGAATTGGCATCCCTATCTATGCCCTCAGCCAACATCTCATAGCAAGCCCCCTGTTGTTGTGCAACAGAAAACATCAACTTCTCCCACACAGTATCGCCTGTTGCCACATGGCCACTACATTGGCGGACCCTATGCCTGCTTGGCCCAAGGAAACTTGGCCATTGATGTGCTGCCGCTGTCTGTGTCTACAGGACTGCAACCCTCCCTTGATCACCTGTCCCAGGAACAGGAGCCAATACTGTGGAGCATGACCCTGCACCCAAAACCACCACAGGCGAACATTCCAACACTGACTGGCCCTGTGAGGAGTCTTCCCGCCCTGCAGATGTTTGCGATAGAACAGCACCCACAGTTGATGCACTCACCTTCGACTGCACTGAGAAATCCATATCCGTCTCACCACCCGAGCCAAAGGTGTCCTCAGAGGCGGACTCAGACTGAGTCATGACCAGGATGGCCTGTAGCACCAGTGGATCTTCATGGGCTACCACACCACATCCTCCACTGGTGCCTGGTTGCGGCTCACTATCCTGTACTTCCTACACCTCCTCCTCTGCACCGAGTGCCTCATCACCTGCACATTAACCAAAAAATACCTGAAGACACTTGTAAATAGCATAGCCCAGACACATGGGTATCACAACACATTAACCTGCCCGGTCAGTCATGGCACAAACACACGCACATATGCAGTGTCAATGGAAGGGAAGGGTATAATGAAAGCAGCCATGGATGGGTGTTAAAGGGCACAACAAAACATGTCGTGCATGGTGCATAGCACCTGCTTCACACACAAGCAGCTGACTTGTATAGTTGAGTCCCCAACGTCACAGATGCACATACACAGATGCCAGATAGAAGAGCCATGCCTGAACCGTCATGACTACTGGTACATGGTTGTGACATGACATGACATGACAATCACCAATTCAAAACACACACGTGTCACAAGGTGCAATACTGCTAGGGTGGTGGAATAGAGTGAAGCCACGCAAGTGAATAGGCATGTCGAAGGGGACCGTGCAGTACATGGGAACAGGTTAAAATAAAAATATAACTACGTAACCATTTCTGTAAATTAAGACTACAAGTGTCAGTACAATTTCACCTTTGGTACAAGCCTGTACTACACAGTTATGTGGTAGCAATGGCTGAGCAGCCAGACTTATCTCAAGAGTTGAGTGAGCAGTAGAACAAGTTGCACAAATGACCAACCAATACAGTGATTCAAGTAAACACTTACTCAAGGTTTCTTGGTAGTAAAAGAATGTACATTTATTTACTCAGTTATTTAGAAAACATTACACTAGCATAAGCAGCTCAATGTCACACACTAATAAACCACAAAAATAAAACCGGTAAGTAAATGAACAAGTTTAGCTCCAACTGAAGTGGGAGAAAAATGGCATTTCAAATACTTATAAATGGAGTAAAAAGACAAGATTATAAGAATAGATAGCCCAAATACATTCGTAGGCAGGGCAAAGGGTTTCAGTTAAACACAACCAGCAATTCTTCTCAATAGGCCAAAGTCAATGGTTCAGAGTCTTTTGTATAGGATAGCACAGTTCTGGTAAGTAACCGTTAAGTCTTTGCCACAGAGATTAGAAGAATTTGGCTAGGTGAAAAGTTTGATGAATGTCTGGGAAGGATAAACCTTTGAGTTTGAGGAAAGTTCCACAAACTTTTGCGATGGCTGAAAAGATTTCTGGACCGCGTTTGCACAGTACCTTTTCAATGAAGAAGAGGCGTAGCTGAGGCAGTTGTTCCTGGCAGATCCTGCAGACCTTGCTGTTCCTGAGCTTCAGTCATGGGGATAAGAACGAGGACGTCAGGAGTTTCCTGCACTGCCCAGGGAAGAGGCTAAAACCTGTAGCAAGACGTCGGTTTAAGGTGTGAGTGCCTTAAAGTCGACGAGCTGGTTTCTGTCCCTCTGGCTATCCTGCTTTCAACAGCACTCTGAGGAAAATTCGACCAGATGGGTACGGTGTCCAGGTGGCTTGTGGGTTGGTTGGTCGCACCAAACTAAAGGGAAGAAGTTAACCTTGAAGGGATTCTCTGTCATCGTAGTTTCAGGCAATTCGGGCTTGCAGCAGGGCTTCACCGGTCGTCCAGGAGTTGCAGCAGTCCTCTTCCTTCCTCTCTTTTTCAGTTCTTTTGTTCCAGTGGTCGACTCTGCTTTCCAAGTCCCAGAGACCTGCGTTTAAACAGTTTTCCCCCATTAATTCCAGCCTGGCTGTCTTTCACACAGCAGGGTGGCTCTCCTTGCCGGACAGCCAGCTGTCCAATCACGCCAGAGTGCATTCAGGTCTCCTAGGAGACTAAGCACAGGGAGTTTCGGGCACCTCCCTCACATCCTGTCCACCTCAGACACCCTGGTGCCGGAGGAGGGCTTCAGCACCAAAGGCCAACAAACAAAGGGACCAAACCTGGTTTGGCGCGCAGAGACAAACACAAGAAGGACCTTTACTAAAAGAAATTGCGAAAAAAGATGACCGTAGTCTGTTTTTGCAGATAGGTCTTGGGCGCCATATTGAAAAACATGACTGACCCGAGTTTTAGCTACCATTGTTCGAGGTTGGGAAAAATCATGGTAGTTTGATCTAAACCACTGCCACCCGCCATTTAAAGTAGGACAGGGTAACATTTGACTGTTACATGAGTGTTTTGACTCAGGGGAAGCAAGGCAAACCCCCCCAGCACTCTATAGGAAGATAGTGTGTGCTGGGTCAGTACATTTGAAGAGACTAATAAAGTCAATTTAACTTTACATGCTCTGGGAGACAGTAGTCAGTCCCCGAGAAGGTATTTAAACCTTGGGGAGCCTAAAAGGCACCCCTGTGCCACTGCACTGAAGGTGCTGTGTGACACACAGAAAAAGATGATGCCATGGAGTTTGTGTGAAACACCAAAACCAAAGAACACAAAAGTAAAACACACCCAAAAAACATGGAAGAGTGGGACAAAAAGGCTCACACTCATCCTAGGTAAAAAATGTAAATCCTAGAAATTCAGCAAAGTTGCTGGGGGTCTCAAAAGGTAAGCGAAATTAGGACATATTGAGAATTCACCCTAACACTCATCCCCCCCAGACTAAAGGAAAGGAGGATGTATTCCACGTGTTGATGAATCTCCTTACTCCAGTCAGTCAAACATCCTGGAGAGACCATCAGCATTTTGGTGGTGACACCCAGACCTGTGTTCAATGGTAAAATCAAACCCTTGCAGGCTGATTGACCATCTCAGTAGTTTTGGGTTTTCCCCTTTCATTTGCATCAACCATCTCAAGGGTTTGTGGTCAGTCTGAATCACAAAAGTAGACCCATACAAGTATGGTCTAAACTTCTTCAGAGACCACACAATGGCAAAACACTCATGCTCAATGGTTGCCCACCTTGCTTCTGGTTCCTTCAGCTTCCTGCTGATGAAGCAAATGGGATGCTCCCTACCTTTCTCATCCAGTTGACCATGGACTGCACCTATACCTATATTGGAGGCATTTGTCTACACAATGAAGGGTTGGTGATAATCAGGAGCTCTTAGGGCTGAAGCTTGACAAAGGGCTTTCTTTAGGTCTTCAAATGCTTAAGTGCACTCCTCATTCCACCTGACCTTTTTAGGGAATTTGGGAGAGGAGATCACATTCAAGGGATAATTTATGGTCCCATAGTTCTCAATGGAGTTCCTATAGTACCCAGTGAGGCCTAGGAAGGCTCTCACTTGGGTTTGAGTAGTAGGGGTGGCCCAGTTTTGTACAGCTTGTACTTTGCTAGGCTATGGCCTGATTTCACCCCCTCCTACCTCACGTCCAAGGTAGACCACTTTACTCTGACCAATTTTATGTTTACTAGCCTTTATGGTCAGATGGGCCTGCCGAAGAGCATGCAAATCATATCCTAAATGGTCAACATGTTCGTTCCAAGAAGGGCTGAACACTGCAATGTCATCCAAGTATGCCGTGCAGAAGTCCTCCATCCCATTCAGAACTTGATTAACCATCCTTTGGAATGTAGCAGGTGCATTGTTTAGTCCAAAGGACATTACCTTAAACTGGTAGAGGCCTGCTGGGGTTGATAATGCAGTTTTCTCCTTGGCATGGTCTGTCAGGGCTATTTGCCAATAGCCTGAAGTGAGATCAAATGTACTGAGGTACTTGGCTGAACCAAGTCTATCCACCAGCTCATCTGTCCTTAGTAAAGGTTGGGAATCAGTCTTAGTGGCTGTATTAAAAGCTCTATAGTCCACACATAATCTCAACTTTTTGGACCCTGACTTTGGTACTAGAACAACTGGACTAGACCATGGACTGGTAGAGGGCTCTATTACCCCGAGAACAAGCATCTTGTTGACCTCCTCCTTTATATGGGATATTACATGATCTGACATCCTGTAACCTCTGCTTTTAACAGGTAAACAGTCACCAGTTTGAATATCATGTTGGCCCCAAGGGGTCAAGCCTGGTGATAGTGAAAACAGAGAGGCAAACTGATTTAACAGAAACTTGTACTTCTCCTGTTGTTCAGGTGTCAAATTAGAAGAGAGATTAACTCCTTCTATTTTCTCATCCGAAGGTTGGCCTCTGAGTAGGTCAGGTAGAGGTTCACTCTCCTCCTCCTCTTGAGCTGAAGCTAGAAGCAAAGCTCCCACTTCTGGTCTTGAGACATAAGCTTTTAGACGGTTGATGTGAAAGACTCTGGGAGCCTCCTTAGGATTGCTTAAATCTACCATATAGTTGACCTCTCCATGTTTACCCACAACCTTGAAGGGTCCAATCTATTTGTCCTGTAAGGCCCTCTGCTTTGTAGGTACCATAACTAGACCTAGCTGGTCTTGAGAAAACTCAACCATGTTGGCTTCTGGTCATGCCAATGCTTCTACTCCCAGAGTCTTTCACACCAACCGTTTGAAGGCACATGTCTCGAGACCAGAAGTGAGAGCTTTGCTTCTAGCTTCAGCTCAAGAGGAGGAGGAGAGTGAACCTCTACCTGACCTACTCAGAGGCCAACCTTCGGATGAGAAAATAGAAGGAGTTAATTTCTCTTCTCAGCTGACTTCTGAACAACAGGAGGAGTGCAAAGTTCTGTTTAATCAGTTTGCTTCCCTGTTTTCACTTTCACCAGGCTTGGCCCTTTGGAGCCAGCATGATATTCTCACTGGTAACTGTTTACCTTTGAAAAGCAGAGGTTAAAGAATGTCAGAACATGTGAGATCCCGCATCAAAGGAGAGGTCAACAAGGCGCTTGATCTCGGGGTTATAGAACCCTCTACAAGTGCCTGGTATAGTCCAGTTGTTCTAGTACCAAAGGCAGGATCCAAGGACTTGAGATTCTGTGTGGACTATAGAGCTCTAAAGGCAGTCACTAAGACTGATGCCCATCCTTTGCCAAGGACAGATGAGCTGGTGGATAGACTTGGTTCAGCCAAGTACCTCAGTACATTTGACCTAACTTGGCAAATAGCCCTGACAAACCATGCCAAGGAGAAAACTGCATTTTCAACCCCAGCAGTCCTCTACCAGTTTAAGATTATGCCTTTTGGATTAAAGAATGTACCTGCTACATTCCAAAGAATGGTCAATCAAGTTCTGAATGGGATGGAGGACTTCTGCATGGCATACTTGGATGACATTGCAGTGTTCAGCCCTATGTGGAAAGAACATATTGATCACTTAGGATATGTTTTGCAGGCTCTTGAGCAGGCCCATCTGACCATAAAGGCAAGAAAATGTCAAATTGGTCAGAGCAAAGTGGTCTAACTTGGTCGTTAGGTAGGAGGGGGTGAAATAAGGCCATTGCCCAGCAAAATTCAAGCTGTGCAAAACTGGGCCACCCCTACTACTCAAACCCAAGTGAGAGCTTTCCTAGGTCTCAATGGGTACTACAGGAATTTCATAGAGAACTATGGGACCATAGCTTCTCCCTTGAATGTAATCTCCTCTCCAAAATTCCCTAAAAAGGTTAGAAGGAATGAGGAGTGCACTCAAGTCTTTGAAAACCGGAAGAAAGCCCTTTGTCAAGCTCCAGTCCTAAGAGCTCCTAATTATCACCAAACCTTCATTGTGCCGACAGATGCCTCCAATATAGGTATAGGTGCAGTCCATAGTCAACTGGATGAGAAAGGTAGGGAGCAACCCATTTTCTTCATCAGTAGAAAAACTGAAGGAACCAGAAACAAGGTGGGCAACCATAGAGCGTGAATGTTTTGCCATTGTTTGGTCTCTGAAGAGGTTTAGACCATATTTGTATAGATCTACCTTTGTGATTCAGACCGAACACCAACCCTTGAGATGGTTAATGCAAATGAAAGGGGAGAACCCAAAACTTCTGAGATGGTCAATCTGCCTGCAAGGGTTTGATTTCACCATTGAGCATAGAACAGGATGTCACCACCAAAATGGTGATGGTCTCCCTAGGATGTTTTGAACCGACTAGAGGTAGAGATTCATCCAGGAGTGGATTAAATCCTCCTGTCCCTTAGTCTGTGGGGGCGAGTTTTAGGGAGAATTCTCATATATGTTTAATAACCGTTACCTAGTGAGTCCCTCAGCAGCTTTGCTGGATTTCTAGGATGTATTTCTTTCACCTGGTAAGAGAAAGCGTAACCTTTTTCCCACTCTTACATGCGTTTTGCTGTGTGTGTTTAACATTTTTATGTGTTCTTGGACTGTGGAGCCTCACCTACTCCACAGGCATCATCTTTTTACTTTGTGTTACACAGCACCTTCAGTGCAGTGACACAGGGTTGTCTTTTAGACTTCCCAACTCAGACTCCATTTTCTGGGGCTGACTACTGTCTCGCAGAACATGTAAAGTTGCCATTAACTTTACTATTCTCTTTTAAAACCACAGACCCAGTACAAATCATCTTACATGGAGTACTGGAAAGGGTTACTATGTATTTTTTTTTGTCTGTTTTTCTTGGAGCACTGTTTTGCTCCCTTTCCATTACGATTTGGCTGGTGGCAGTGGTAACTACCTTATTTTTTCTGCTGCCGTTATCTTAAAAACCATGGTATTGTTTTAGGCTATCTTGGTAGCCTCAAACTTAAATTCGCTTGACCATATTATTTTTAATATTGCTCCGGCTGGGTTAGTCACCATTTCTTTTTGGAAAAGTCTTTCTCGTGTTCGTCTCTACGCACCAAACCAGGTTTGGTTCCTTTGTTCACTGTCTTTTCGCGGACTTCTGCACTGAAGCCCTCCTTTAGGCGTCTGAAATTCTGGGTTGGCAGGATGTGAGGGAGGGATTTTAGGACCCCTGCCATGGGTTCCGTTGGTAATCCAAGTCGCACTTCTGTTTGATTGGCTGGGTGACTGTCCCCATCAGGACAGCCACCCTGCTGTGTGATTCACAGCCAGGCTGTGTGAATGGGGGAAAACTGCATAAAAAGCAGGACTCTGGGTCTGGAAGAGGAGAGGCGCCACTGGAATGAGAGAACCGAAGAGGAACTGACAGAATATGACCCTACAATGACTAAAACACCCGGTACAGCGCTGCTGCAGGTCTGAATCTTCAGACTCCAATGACACAGAGGATCTTCCAAGAATTTTCTTCCCTTGAGCTGGTGGGACCAACCAGTTCACCCAAACTCCAAGGCAGGACCCCCTCTTCTGGTTGAATTGGATGTAGAGAGCTACAGTGGGCCGGATAGTCAGGAAGCTCGGACTCTACTTGGGTTTTAAGGAGCGCACCTTTTATTTGTTGCTTTGATCTGCTGCTGGTTTCTTCCCTGGGTAGTGCAGGACCCTCCAGTCTTCCTACTTTGTGTCAGTCCAACAGTCTCTTTAGGAACCGTGAGCCTGCTGGAACTACCAGGAACGTCCGCCACAGCGACAGCTTCTTCTCCATTTAAGGTACTATTCAACATCCGGTTGTTCGTTTCGTCCAGCCGAGGCGGAAGGGTGTGATACCTTTAGCCAATCCTCGGGCTTGTCCTTCTCTTCTCTTTAAGCTACTGTTTCTGCCAACCAACTTCCCTCTGAACTCTTGACAAAGACTTAACGGCAAACTACCCTGAACTGTGTGATCTTGAGCAAAAGACTTTTGTCCTATTGACTTTGGCCCTAAGATTATTTTACTTGATTCCATCACTGTAGATCCTCTTTCCAGATTGCCCTGATTACTTACCTGTTGGTACTGCTTCTTTGTGCCTAACTTTGTCTTTCCTTCCCTTTTTAATTAACATAGTGCCATTTTGCTCCCACTTCATTTTGTGAGCTTAACTTGTCTGTCAACTATTGGGAGTGGTGTGGTGTATTAAGAGTGTAATTTTTGAACTGCTTCACTTTAGTGAAATGTTGTACAACTGAAAAGTAAATAAATGCACATTCTTTTACTCGGAAACTTTGAGTCGGTGTTTGTTTGAATCATAGTAACTGCTATCCTTTTTGTAACTATTTGATACTGCTCACTTGGTCTTAAGATAAGTCTGGCTGCTCAGCCATTGCTACCACTTTACTGTGTAGTACAGGCTTGTACCAAAGGTGAATTTGTGCTGCCACTTGTAGTCCTAATTGTGTATAGTGTTCCCAAAGGGTACTGCATATAATTCTGACTAACAGTAGCTCAGGCAGTTGTTCCTGGCAGACCCTGCAGATTTCGCTGTTCCTGAGCTCCAGTCATGGGGACAAGGAGGAGGACGTTGGGAGGTTCCTGCACTGCCCAGGGAAGAAGCCACAAGCTTGGCAGAACATTGCTTTAAGGTGTGAGTGCCTTAAAGACCACACTGGTTTCCTTCTCACTGGCTATCTGGTTTTCAGCAGCACTCTGCAGAAAATTCGACCAGTTCAGAGACAGTGTCCAGGTGACTTGTGAGTTGGTTGTTCCCACCAAACTCAAGGGAAGAAGGTAAACTTGAAGCGCTTCTCTGATGATGGAGTTTCAGGCAATTCGGACCTGCAGCAGTGCTTCACCAGTGGACCAGGAGTTTCAGCAGTCGTCTTCCATCAGCTTGTCTTCGGTTCTTTCGTTCCAGTGGTCGACTCTGCCTTCCAAGTCGCAGAGACCTGCTTTTAAACAGTTTTCTCCCATTCATTCCAGCCTAGCTGTCACTCACCCAGCGGGTGGCTGTCCTTGCTGGACATTCAGCCAGTCAATCACACCAGTGTTCATTTGGGTCCCCTAGAAGGCTAAGCACAGGGAGTTTTGGGCACCTCCATGACTTCCTGCCCACCCCAGACACTCGGGCACCCGAGGCGGTCTTCAGTCCTGAAGCCCACCAAAGGCGTAGGAGCAAAGGGACCAAACCTGGTTTGGCGCACAGTGTTAAACACAAGAAGGACCTTTCCTAAAAGAAATGGTGAAAAAAGTTGACCGGAGTCTGTTTTTACAGATAGGTCTTAGGTCTTGGGCGCCATATTGAAAAACATGGCTGACCCGATTTTTAGCTACCGGTGTTCGCAGTCAGGAGAAATCATCGTAGTCTCTTATAAACCACTGCCATCAGCCATTTCAAGTGGCAAAGGGTAACCTTTGACTGTTACATTAGTGTTTAGAGCCAGGGGATGCTAATCAACCCCTCCAGCACTCTATGGGAAGATAGTGTGTGCTTGGTCTGTACATTTTAAAAGACGAGTAAAGTCAATTTAACTTTACATGCTTTGGGAGACAGTAGTCAGTCCCAGAGAAGGTATTTAAACCCTGGGGAGTCTGAAAGACTCCCCTATGCACTGCACTAAAGGTGCTGTGTGACACACAAGAAAAAATATGGATATGGATATGGTTGTTTTAAAACTCCATATCCAAAGAACTCAAAAGTAAAACACACATCAAAACACATGGAAGAGGTGGTAAAAAGGCTCATACACTTCCCAGGTAAAAAATCAAATCCTAGAAATCCAGCAAAATTCTGGGGGTCTCACACGGTAAGGGAAATTAGCACATTTTGGAGAATTCTCCCTAACAGCTACCGCCAAACTCGCATTTGGCACTGCCACTCACGAATGGGCAATTACCGGGCCATCACAAGTTTGACGGCCCAGTAATTGCTCATTCGTGGGCGGCGGTAATGCTGCGTTCCCCATCCCCATTCTGCCCCATAGGGCTCAATGGGGATGGGGAGCATGGATACATCCTCACCGCCGGTGCATTGGCTGGTTTTGCTCGCGTGTGCTGCACAGCCCGCCAGATCAGACCTAGTGGGCCATCAGGCACCCGCGAGCAAAACTATCATTGGCATCGTACCACCAAACTTCTAATGAGGCCCATAATATAAACTAAACACACACAAATACTAAATATAAACTAACATAAACAAACATGCTATAAACTAAACCCACATGAACACTTAATATAAACTAACATAAAAAGAACATAAAAAGACATAATATAAACTAAACACACATTAATACTAAATATAAACTAACATAAACAGAACATAAACATACATAATATAAACTAAACACACACAAATACTAAATATAAACTAACATAAGTAGACATAATATAAAGTAAACCCACATGAACACTTAATATAAACAAACATAAACAAAGCATAAAAAGACATCATATGAACTATACCCATGTGAATACTTAATATAAAGTAACATAAATAGTACATAAGACATAATATAAAGTAAACCCACATGAACACTTAATATAAACAAACATAAACAGAACATAAAAAGACATCATATAAACTATACCCATGTGAATACTTAGTATAAACTAACATAAACAGACATACTATAAACTAAAACACATTAATACTTAATATAAACTAACATAAACAGAACATAAAAAGACATAGTATGAACTAGACGCACATTAAAACTATAAGTAAACTGACATAAATATGACATAAAAAGGTGTAATATAAACCAGATGCACATTAAAGATCAACAATAATGAGACACAAAAAAGATCATATACCGTATATAAACAAAAGTAGAACATACATAGCAAACATACAATACATTTAAAAAAAAGAAAAATTAAGCACTTCAAAGCATACACCCAGTATCACGCATTATAATAAATTGCCATATATCATACACCTACAATTGCACCTCATAATAGATTACCTTAAACATTCACCTACAATTACTAAAGTTAAAATCACCCAACAACATTTCCTTACTTCTAACTTCTTCATACAGCCCTTCACACCAAACAACATCGAGCTTGCTGCAGACTTAGTGTCGGTTCTTACTACAGCACTTAAATATTCTCTGAACTGGTTTTATTTGATAAATTTTGAAATGTGCTGTTGTGTCCCCTCTTTTGAAGAAACCTACCCTGGACCCTGCAGGCTTCCGGTAAACTTCTGGCCAATATCATTTAAAATGTTTTTTATGAAGGCACTGGATGCAATAGTTACTCCTCAAAGGTCCTTGATGTATTTCAACCTGGTTTTCGACCTCCAATGGGAACAGAATCAGTGCTAGTCTCTGCTATTGATGATCTGAGTCTGATCTTGGATCAGGCTGGAGTAGGCCTGCTCATTCTGCTAGACCTCTCTACCGCATTGGACACGATTGATCATTTTATTCTGTGTCACCGCTTTGTTGTTGCTGGGCCTGTTCCTTGCTGGTTTCTGCAGAAAGGACACAAGTATTTTCTCTCCCCCTTTCCTTCCTGCCCCATCTTCTCTCACTTGTGGAGTTCCAGAAGGGTCGGCCATTTTGCCTCTGCATTTTAATATTTATCTTCTCCAACTTGCTAAACGTATACACTCCCATGGGTGCCATTTATATGCCTATGCAGATGATACACAGTTGATCCTTTGAATCTCCCGCAAGCAGGGTTTGGTGGCTAGAAACTGTCTTGCTGAAATAGGCAGCTGGATGAATACCAACTGGTTAAAGTTAAATGCTGAGAAAACCAAGGTGATGATCCTCAGTCGGTACCCAGCTGCCCAATCAATGTGTGAGTATTGGCCCTCATCATTGGGCCCTCTACCCACACCGGTCTCTTTAGGTAAGAACCTATAATTGCAGACTGTCTCCTCTCTTTCTTCATTACCGTCGGTCAATGCAAGCTGTTGCTCTGGTCATCTTAAGTTAAGAACATCTGTCTATATTTTCCATTTCATTTATAGAGTCTGTGTGAGGAAAAGGGGCTTGTTGGGAGCCCGGCAGTCCTGTTTTTGGGCCAATGGACCCAGAAAACTAAGTTTCCCATGAGGACATGAAGGTTTGAGTGTGCACACGTGCGCATGCCTTACCGTGCTATTTAAACTCATCACAGCCCATGCTCCTTGTTGGTGATTGTTGGCATTGCAAGCACAGGCCAGAGGAGAGCAGGACGTAGAGCTGGCAAACCCGGGCCCCCGGTGGTGAGGAGGAGTGAGGGACATCACAGAGCTCACAGGAGCCCTGCTCCTTCCTTATCTCTCACAGAGACACGAACCTCAGCACTGTGACTGTGGTTTAACCGCTCAATGCAGGAGCTGCTTTGCCTGGGGAGGTGCCACGCGCCTTCCCCCCAGGCCTCAGTTAAGTTCAGGCAGGTTTTCAGGAGGAAGGGAGGAAACAGGGTAGACGGCATAATTGTTTGATGCCACATGAGCGACGACATAACACAATTACCTCCATGAACTCTAATCAGTGGATGATTGTAATTGTTATTGGTTATTTATAATGCGCTTAATACCCAGAGGTTTCTAAGCGTGGACCTGTGGATCGAACCTGTGTCACACCACATCGTCTTGCTTACAAGATGAGCATGTTGCTCCTGACCCATCCTCCTGAGATTCTCGAGATGCAGGAGGCAAAGGTCCTGTTCATGAAACCTCTGGGTTTGTGAAACCTAGGCCTTTCTCCCTCTATTCAGGATTCTCAAACTTAGGTGGCTTTTACCCTTTGTAATTTGCACTGCATCAATACTTAAAAATTGCATTGTGAAACCTAGGCCTTTCTCCCTCTATTCAGGATTCTCAAACATAGGTGGTTTTTCCCCGTTGTTTAATTAGTTCCTTAATCCTGAGTGTTGTTGTCTTGTCCTATTGCTCAACCCTCTTGGCTCTTGCTGTCTCATCTGCCTGCACCCTGCCCGGTGTTCTTCCCTAGTGTTCCCCTCTCCCTTCCACCCTCTCCTCTCCCCTCCTACTCTATGGTGCTCTCTGTCTCTCCTATCTTTTCTAACTGCTTCTCTATTGACTATCCTGCCCTCCTCACAAAATCTGGTAGGAAGATGTTTAAAAAGGATATCCTGGCCTCCAACCAAGGCCTGCCTTTTTGCTGACACCTATATCAGTGCCTCTTCCAAGGAAACTTTCACCAACATCCTCTTTGTCGTTCCCTCGCCAGACCTAAGGACCCAACATATGGTCTCTGTGCTCTCTCCTTTCTCTTCTTCTCCCATTAATGATGGCACCCGGTGGGATGCCCTCCTGGCCTTCTTCCATTCCTTTAAGGTCATCATTAATGTTTATTCCAATGGGACCATCCTTCACCTCTTTGTTAGACGCTTCCAGTGCCTCATCAATTTCCTTTCTTCTCCTGCTGTCCTCTCAACCCCCTCCAAAGCCTCCTCGCCTCCCCCGCTGCCTCCTCCTTGGCTACTTTGCCCTCTCATTCCCTTTCTGCCCCCCTTTGGGCTCCTTCCAAACCTTCCGTACCTTGATCTGTACCCCTCCCTGTAAGTCCTTCAAGGATGGCAACCTTCTCCACATTGCCACTCTTAACTCTCGATCAGCTGTCAAACACTCCTCCGACATCTGCCGCCTTCTGGAAGAACTTGAGCTTGATGTCCTCGGTCTCCCAGAGACATGGTTCATGGCCAGCTCTGTCACAAGCTTTGACACGCTCCTCCCTGACGGCTACAAGATCCTCCCTGCGCCCCGGTCCAACCACTCCAGAGGGGGTGTAGCCCCGATCTTCCCCCAGTGGATCCCTGCCTCTGTTTTCCCTATGTAGGTCTACTCCTCTTTTAAATGGCTCGTCTGCAGGCTCTCTCTCTCTCTCCCCTAGCCATTCCCTTAATGTGGCTACTATCTATCGCCCACCCGGTCAGATTTCCTCCTTTGTTTCTGAGTGGACGGACCTCTCCCCCTCACTCCTGGCCTTGACCACTCAACTCCTCCTTCTTGATGCCCCCTGCCCTCCCTCTGGACTCTTTCCTGACCTCTGCGGCTCTCTCTCACTCACTATAATCCCCTCTGGCGCGACCCACTCTGCAGGGCACACTCTGGATGTTCTGATCTCCTCAGACCTTCCCATTTCTGTCCCTCTCACCACTCCACTCTCTTGGAGTGATGACTTTCTCCTTTCTTCCCATCTCACCCTCTCTACCCCACAGGCCAAGTCACCTCCATTACTGCCAGCCACCTTCTCGGTCATCTGACCCATGAAGTGCGTATCAGTTGAGGCTTTCGCTGCCACTTTCTCACATCCCCTTCACCTTTTGGCTGATTCCCATCCTGATACAGCCCTCTCCATGCTCCACTCTGCTTCGCATCCCCCCGGAATAACTCCCTTGTGCACCCTCTTCTTAAGAAACCCTCTGCCGATCCCTCCTGACTGGCCAACTATCACCCAATCTCAATCGCTCCCTTCCTGGGCAAGCTCCTGGAGTTTAATCTCCACACTGAATCTGTTGGTTGTCTTCATGGCCATCAGTCTGGCTTGATAGCTGCCAGAAGCACGGAAACTGCTCTCCTGAATATCCGTGAAGACCTGCTCTCAAACCTTGACTCTAACACCCCCTGTGTGTCAGGATTCATCCTACGTCAAACGGCTCCTTATCAATCAGACATAGGTATCAGGGCATAAAACAGTGCGTGCAGCACAAAAAACTGCTGTTTGTGCAGTCGTCTAAGCTATCATTTCTTCAATGCTGTACCCGATTCCATAGACTCAATGGTCTCATGTTACCATGGCAACACTGGCATCCATTACGCTCTCTCTACACTGTGTCATGCTAAAGGCGTGGAGTTAGTTACCATGGCAACATATATAATACTTCCTGGATGCTCAACTCAATGCTTCTGATTTGAAATAATCGCAGCTTTCCTTGCTCTGTTTTGTCTCCTGTACACTTTCGATCTTGCACCTGTTTTCTTGCCCTTTACCCCTGTGATCCTTCGTGACCCGGACCACTTCACAACATCCCACTTGCCTGCTGATGTAGTACAGTTTGCTCACCTGTGTACCAAATCCAGCCTGCCTACAACATCCTGCTTGTCTGCCGATTTGGAACTTTTGCTCACCTGTGTATTGAATCCAGTCTTCCCATGACATCCCGCTTGCCTGCCGATTTGGAACTGTTTGTTTTGTTCAGGAACATTCATATTTCAACTATCTGGACTACCAGCTTTTACATCACTCCAGTTCCGGAAGACACCAACAACACCCTAGTGTAATTCAATAGGGCGCTGGAACTTGAGACTGCCACCACCTGCGCTGATGTCGTTAGGCGTCCTCGTGCCAGCGGGACATTTCTTATGTCTTTCTAGATTGTCCACCTTAATCCAGTCTTGTACTTCGATTAGACCCAGAGCCGTTATGACGAGTTGTTAATTACTCTGGTCAGTATTTTGCTGTGTTTGTTATCTTTTTCATTCCATATTTTGAGATTGATTCTCCAAGTAACTTACCCTTGTTCCTTTGCAGTGCCTGGTCTCTCGTGCAGTGTTCCTTATCTTTCGACTAATAGATACCTCTGTATTTTACCTTGTGTGTCCAGAGGGTTACATTGATAGGAAGAACTCAACGGCTACACTTTGGGTACAACCTCGTGTTCCTCTACCACGGATTCTGACATAATCAGAAGCCTTACACAAGATGGACCCTAACGAGACCATGACTGCATTAATACAACTTGTGGTGCAGCTAGGTGTTGACATGCAAGCTGCCCATGCTACTACGCAAGCTTGCATTGATGAGCTTCAGGCAAGGATTCCAGCACCTAATCAGAACCCTAATCAAGCCATTTCTTTTGGTTCTGGTGAGGCTGAACCCGAACCTGTGGCCGTAGCCCCAGTTTACATGGCAACACAGCATCCTCTAGCACCACTTGAGTGATTCCATGGGGATCCCAGAGTCTATCGGACATTTCTGAATCAGTGTCGATTACACTTTCTGTGTTGTCCAAATGCCTTTCCTGATTCGGCTACCAAGGCTGCTTATGTCCTTTCTCATTTGGCTGGTACAGCAGCTGCCTGGGCTAATCCTTTATTGGAGGTTGGTAGTCCTCTCTTATTGGAATTGGTTGGTAGTCTTCTATTGCGGCTCAGCTGAACACTTCCTGAAGTTATGTCCCAAAAAGACCAAGAAGTTAGGAAACACGAAAACTCTGTAGTGGATGGGATCCAGCTATCGTATTTTATGCATACGGACTCCACCATGGTATCACTGATTAAGATTCATGCATTGTTTAAACCCCGATGGGTCCTCTCTGGTATGGTGAAACTATATTGGATTCAGGGGCCACAGGAAACTACATTGATCTTTCTTTTGCCCAGAAAAACAATGTGTCTCTTGTCTCAAAGACCGTCCAGAAATGGTAAATGTGGTGGACGGTAGCACCCTACTTTTGGGGTTGGTTACCAAGCAAACTGTGCCCTTGGTCATGACCTCAGATATGAGAAACATGGAAACCGTCTCTTTTTTTAATTTTTTTAAACTTTTATTTTTGGCGGCAGAAGGTTACATGGTACAAACAGCAAGGCCTCAAGCATGGGCACACGTTACAAGGTGGAGCAATACATAAAGCATAGTACAATGGTAACAGTAGTGTCAGGCATTGGTCACATGAGATTTATACAAGTATGTGTTCATATAGTAGGGGTGGTTACGGAAGGAGTGGGGGATAAGCCGGAGCTGGAGGTACTCGTGCTTCTTCTGTTAAGGTATGAGTTGAATTCCGTCCAGATGTTCTTGGGACGAGAGGTGGCTGGGAGCATGGATATGAATTCTTCCTCACAATTGCGTGACCAAGTAAGCATATGGAGCCACTTCCGGTGGGCCGGAGGGAAGGGACTTTTCCAATTCTGAAGAATGCATTTTTTGGCTATCATACAACCAATATTAAGGAATCTAGCTGAACATCTAGTGTCATCGGTCCTCCAGGCACCAAACAGGACGGCCAGAGGATCCGGGTCAATTACCGTTTCAGTGATAGCAGAGAGTGTTTCTAGGATACCCTCCCAAAATCCAAGCAGTTTGTTACAAGACCAGAACATGTGTAGGTGATCAGCCTCTGTCGCCCCGCAGCGGGGGCAGGGGTGCGCCGCAGTACGGGCAAACCTCGAGGTTCTATACGGAGTATAATAAAGTCTATTTAGAAGTTTGTACTGCATGGCGCGAAAACGGAAATTGAGGGAGACTCTTTGGGTGTGTAGGCACATACCCTCCCAGGCCCCATCCGATATTTCCAGGCCCAGGTCGCTGGCCCATTCATCTCGTGCCTTGAGAGTGGGAGTAGGGGAAGCAGCCTGAAATATCTTGTAAAGTGAGGAGACCACTCCACGGGCACCACCTGAGTTGGCAATGTATGCGATGGCCGAGTTGTCTGGGGGCTCATCCGGGAATGTGGGCCATTTGGAGCGAAACGCGGCCCGCAATCTATAGTATTGGAGGGTTTCCAAGGCGGTCCCGGTGTGTCCCGGTTTCCAAGATCGGGGGTCAATGAACCTGCCTTCGGGATAGAAGTCTGTCAGTGCTTGGTATCCCAGCTTCCCCCAGTGTCGGGCCAGCGCTGCATCGTGAGTGGGTTCCAGGCCGGGAAAGGCCCACACAGGAAGCCACTTGTAGTACGGGGAGGCTCCAGGTGTCTGGTATAGCAGGCGAGCCCAGGCTAAAAGAGTCGTGTTGAGAGGGTCAATGGGAGAGTCGGGTGTGTATTGACGATGCAGTATGATGGACATTAGATCGGTACCAGCAGTTGCCAGTTTTTCCAGTTTGACATGGGGACGCACCGGTGTACCAGGATACCAGTGAGTAGCATGTTGGGCCTGAGCTGCGTGCCAGTAAAGTGATAGATCCGGAGCCTTGAGTCCCCCTAGTTTGTATGGAAGTGTCATGTCCATCCACTTTTTGCGTACTGCGCCCGAGTGCCAAAGGAACTGCGCAAATAATGTGTGTAGCCTGGCAAAATAGTCCTTCCCAGGCCACACGGGTACGTTGCTAAACGTGTAAAGAAGTTTGGGGAGCAGGATCATTTTAATGAGGGAGAGCCGTCCAGCAATGGATAGTGGGAGGGTACGCCACCGGAGGACTTTAGTCTCAACTATTCGTGCTACCGCAGAGTAATTGTCAGCGAGGAGGATGGATTTAGCTAAGGATATGTGTACGCCCAGATATCTAACACCATTCGGTGACCAACGGAGGGGGTATTCAGAGGTAGGTTGCTGGGTGGATTTAGTGAGCAGGAAGATCTCTGATTTGGAATAATTAATAGTGAAGCCGGAGTGAGTGCCAATGCGGGTAATATCCCTCAGTATTGAGTCAAGGTATGTCGCGGGGTCTCTGATATATAACAAAACATCGTCCGCGTATAGAGGTATAATTTCGGGGCTGTCTTTCAATCTTATTCCCTTGCGGGCGTGATGAGCACAGACATAGTCTGCCATTGGTTCTATTGCTAAAGCGAACAGTATTGGAGAAAAGGGGCATCCCTGTCGGGTACCTCTGAAGAGTGTGAAAAGGTCAGATGTTAGTGTATTGGTTCTAACCCGCGCCACAGGAGAGGTGTATAGCAATTTGATGAACCTAATCATGTTTGGGCCAATGCCCATAGTCTCCAGCACCAGCCAAGTGTATCTCCAGGAGACCATATCAAAGGCCTTTTGGGCGTCCAGTGTGACCGCCACCGCTTGTACATCCTGATCAATGCGGGACATTACGTTAAATAGTCTTCTGATGTTGTGGGAGGTGGACCTTCCAGGTACAAAGCCGGCCTGGTCCTCATGGACCAAGTACGTCATAATGGGCAGAAATCGGTTCGCTATAATTTTTGCAAAGATCTTTGTGTCAAGGTTCATAAGGGAGAGGGGTCTATAGGACCCACATTCATCATCCGGTTTGTCAGGCTTGAGCAGCACTGTAATGGCTGCCTCGCGCATGGAAAGGGGGAGGATAGAGACTCGGAGCGATTCATCCCAGACCTCAAGTAGCTTGGGGGCGATTATGGCGACGTGTTCAAGGCCCCGGGGCTTTGCCTTTGGGTAGGTCGGAGATGGCTGTTACTATCTCATCAAGTGCAATTGGGGAGTCTAGTCCGTCTCGAGTGGTGGAGGAGATCTCTGTGGTGGGGATCCGGTCGAGGAGTTCTCGCATATGTTGTTCAGTGTGCTCAGCAGGCTGAGAGTAGAGGGACCTGTAGAACTCGGTGAATGTGTCTAGGATTTGTTGGTCAGCCCATTGAACATTGCCCTGTTCATCTTTAAGAGAGGTGATTTGCGTTTGACCAGATTCCCATTTGATTAGTGTCGCTAACGTTTTCCCGGGCCTATCTCCCTCACCATATTTCCTGGCCGCTTGAGGGCGGCCAAGGAATTGTATCTCGCTAACGGCGAGTTTGTTGAATGCCTGGAGTTCATCGGAGATCTGGGCAAGTGTGGCACCGGTCGGCACCAGAGGCACCTTGCAGTTCCAATTGCTTCAGTTTGCTTTCAGACCGACCTAATGCTGTCCTAATTGATTTCAACACCCCAGCTTCCCGGGAGATGGACATTCCCCTGATATATACCTTGAAGGCGTCCCATCTTACTGCAGCAGAAGTGTCCCGGAGAGTGTTTTGTTCGAAGAAAGACAGAATGTCAGCAAGTATTTCAGCCTTAAATACAACATCTCGCAGGGCATCGGATTTGAAACGCCAGGTGCTAAACTTCGGAACAGGTATCCCCAGTCTGGCTGAGAGTGTAATCGGGGCATGATCAGACAGCGTGCGAGGCAGGATCTGGGAGTCCACTACCCCTCCCATGACTCCTTTTGAGACAAGAAATAGGTCTATCCTAGAAGAGCTATCGTGCACTGATGAGTAATAAGTGTTATCCCTAAGATGGGGGTGTAGCGTTCTCCAGGCATCGCAGATGTCGAGGGTCTTAATGTGAGAGTGCAGTCTGCGTGCAGCGCTGGACAAAGGCCGGGGAGTAGTTCCAGTTCTATCTAGGGCCGTATCAAGGATAAGATTTAAATCTCCCCCCCAAAGGATCAGTGTGCCCACATATCCCAGCAGTATGGTGGTGATTTTATCAAAAAAATCGGGAGAGTCCACATTGGGGCAATAGGTATTGACAAGTAGATATTCTTTGTTGGCCAAAGTACAGTGTAGTATTACATAACGTCCCTCGGGGTCAGTGTAATTTTTCTGCAATGTAAACTTAATGGATTTATGAATCATGGTTAGAACCCCCCTGGATTGAGTGGAGTAGGAGGTAAAAAATCTAGCAGGTCCCCATGCCGGGGCCATGGTTCTAGGAATGTGGCCGTTGGAGTGTGTCTCCTGTAGGAGCAGTATTTTGCAGCCATGTCTGTTGGCATAGGCCATGATTTTACGTGCCTTGGTGTGATTGCTTACCCCACGGACATTCCACGACATTATGACGGTAGCCATTGCAGTGACAGATACCCCATTATGCAACACGTATTCTCAATGAACGTCTAGGATCCAACAATCGTGTATGCCCCGAAGCTTGAAGACAAACTCGCGATCGCGGCCCATTTGTGCTCGCCCCATGCAACCTCGTGTGCCTTTTGTAGATAACACCCGGTTTCCCCCCCCACCCTCACCGCCAACCCATGATTAGCAGTGTACACCCCACCCATCCCAAACAGCGCACAGTCGGATCGACCCCAACATGATCCAGCCTGTGCAAGAGCCCAACAGGGGCAAACCCAGAACAAAGGTATAAGAAGCAGTGCAATCGCAGTGGGGTGCGCTATTGCCGTGTGCTAGCACGCTTGGGACCCAAAGGTATCCGTGAGAGATTAAACAGTGTTCGCGGTTTAGTAATGCATGTCACTGCATCTATATGTAGCCGTGTCAGGCCTAAGTGTGAAACAGAGAACATTTAACGAAGACAGGAAGTCAGCATGGTCATGATGAGTAGTTCAACAACATGAAAAATTAACAGTGCGTATCTGAGAGTTTAGGTACAGTGAGTACAGCCCGGAGGCCATGGGAAATAGAAATATAACAGCAGGGTAGTTGTGTGGGAGGCCGATGGATGATGAAGCCGTCAGACCGCTTGAGCAAACGACGATCAAGGAGAGCAAGTTTCGGACTAAGTTCAGTCATTTTCCACCACATCTTCAGCAGGTGGATGAGGGGGAATGTGTGCCTCTATGAATTTCACCGCTTCCGAGGGCACCGTAAAGAAGTAAAGTTTGTTGTTAAATGTGAACTTTAGACAGGCAGGAAATAGGATGGCGTATGGAATGCTTCTCTCCCTGAGCAGTTTCTTGACTCCAAGAAATTGGCGACGCTCCTGCTGAACTGCGATCGAGAAGTCAGGGAAGATTCGGATCACCTGCGAGTCCAATCTGAGCTCACCCTTCTCATGTGCGAGGCGGAGGATTTGATCCCGATCTCTAAAACTCAGAATTTTTGCAATAATGGGCCTCGGAAAGTCTCCCGGTTTGGGACGTGGGGCCAGTGCCCTGTGGGCCCTTTCGATGGTGAAGAAGGGGGACATATCCGGGTTGCCTAACAGGTCTTTCAAGAGGTTCTCGACAGCCAGTTCGAGTCGACCCTTCAGCGCATTTTCCGGGACCCCAATAATGCATATATTGTTCCTCCGTGATCTAGATTCGAGGTCATCACATTTGGCCCTCACTAATTTCATGTCCGTGACAAGGGTGGATACCGTGCTCTGCAGTGTGGTTATATTGTCCTCATTGGAACTGATCCTGTTTTCAGTTTCGGTGATTCGCGTCCCTTGTTGGTCTAGTTTCGTCCTGAGAGATGCCACATTTGCATTGATGTCATCTAGCTTCTCATGAAAAGCTGCAAAGTTTCTAGCCATTGATTCCATGACGACCGTCAGGTCCGTGGGGGGGCCCTCTGCAGAGAGTGGTACTTCGATCTGGTCGCATGATGTATGGGCCGAATCAGGCCTCGGGGTGGCCTTCGCAAATTTGTCCATGGCCCCTGTCTTACTGGTGTTCCTGGACCTGTTGGACATCGTGTGTGGCGTGTGGTACAGAGTGTTCAAAGTGGTTAGTCTCATGTGGGTATCGTGTACCCTGAAGCGGGGCGGTGCAGTGACAAGATGGAAAAGGCTGCTCTCTTGTTGGTGGCGTAGCAGCGGCCCGCAGACCGGTAGGCAAGGATAATAAATGTCCCTGAGCCAGAAGTCCAAGTGCCGGGGGTAGTGGCTAAAAAGTTCACCCTAATGGAGCACAGCGCAGTTCTTAGGGCAGCAGTCAGATTGAACCAGGGGGGTTTGCAGAAAAATACTGCACACAATGGCCTCCCCAACTCCTCACCTCAGGCTCGGTTCACATCCGTGAGCAGGATCAGGATAGTGGCGTCTTCAGCGGAGTCTTCAGCGGCAGTCACACGCAACCGCTGATCCAGCCCCCGGCGGCGACCAGAAAGGCCTCCGGGCCGTTAGGCGCAGAGGGAGCGTTGTCCCCGGGGCGTGCTGCGGTATCCCAGAGGCAGCAGGGGGAGAGCCAGGCAAGGCGGCGCACGAGCCACGGTCGGCCGCCAGGAGTACCAGATGTCAGGCGCCGGACTTCCACGTTGGATCTGTCCACGCGCGTCAGCGTAGGCAGCACAGGCGGCCCCCGCGCACCGAACCCGGTCCCAGCCACAAGGCAGCCGGGCGCGGAGGGCCAGAATAGAGAGCCAGATAGGGGGGTGAACCGCAGGGCCGCCAGCGGCCACGGGCATCAATAAGCGCCGCCGCTCGCGTCGCTCGCCGGCAGTGCGAGGGCACAGCTCGGCCCAACACGGGGGCAGCACCAGCGGCCGAATACAGGGTCAGGAGGTCCGATTCGGGGCCAGATTTCACGGGCAGGTAGCCCCGAGTGTCAGCAATGTGGGAGCCAAATCTGGAGACGGGGCAGAGTAGCAAACCGCAGATGGAAGCAGATGCAAAGCGGCAGCACACGGAGCTGAAAAGCTAGGCAGCCATTTTGTTGGCTGCTCAACAGCGCCCCCGGAAACCGTCTCTTTTGACGTCATACCGGCACCCCAGTACAGAATGATTCTGAGTTTGCCATGGCTGAAGTTACATAACCCAGCCATTTATTGTGTGACCGGGGGACTCCGTTTTTTGTCTTCATATTGCAAGAGCCATTGCCTTATGACACAAACCAAGCTCATGAATCCCTGTCAATCTTTGTTGGGGATTGCCCTTACCGTAGGGGTGGTCTCCTCAGTGTCCTTGCCTCAGGTATACATGACTTACAAGGATGTCTTCGATCCCAAAGGCGCAGAAGTGCTTCCTCCCCATAGACCCTACAATTGCCCCATTGATATTATTCCAGGGGCAAAAATATCAAATGGTAGGGTCTATTCTCTAACCCAGAAGGAGAATGGCATCCTTAAACAATACATTGAATAGTCGTTAAGCATGGGCTTTATTTGTCCATCACGTACTCCAGCGGCTTCAGCTATGTTTTTTGTGCCCAAAAAAGAGGGGGATCTTCGTCCATGTATAGATTATCGGGTACTCAATGCAATCACCATCCGTAACCAATATTCAATCCCTCTGATTTCAATTTTACTAGACCAATTGGGTACCTCTAAAATCTTTACCAAACTAGACTTGAGAGGGGCTCACAACTTGGTACGGATGTGTTCCGTGATGAGTGGAAGACAGCATTTAAAACCAAATACGGGTTATTTGAATACTGTGTCATGCCTTTTGGACCTTGCAACGCCCCCACTACTTTTCAACATTTCATTAATGATGTGTTCAAAGATATGTTGGATATGTATGTCATAGTGTATCTAGACTACATTCTCATTTATTCTCCTAATTACGAGTCAGATGTCTTACACGTATCTTCCGTTTTGCAAGGACTAAGGGAGAATCAGTTGTATGCCAAATGGGAAAGGTGTATCTCCCATGCCACCTCATTGGAGTTTCTGGGCTATGAAATTACTGACCGAGGCATACGAATGAGCAACGCCATAGTACAAGCTATCCTGGCTTGTCCAGTTCCCTCGACCTTGAAGCAACTCCAATCCTTTCTTGGTTTCACCAATTTTTACTGGCATTTCATCAAGTCTTTCTCCTCCATGGCAGCCCCCTTTACTTGCCTTACGAGTTCTAAGATTTCTATTGCTTGGAATCATGCTGCACAAAACACTTTTGACCTTCTCAAATTGGCCTTTACTACGGCCACAGTATTGTTACATCGTAATCCTGCCTTGCCTTATGTTGTCAAAGCAGATGCCTCCGATGTGGCAGTTGGTGCAATACTCTCACAGGAGTGCTCCGACACAGGAATATTACATCCAGTGGCTTTCCATTCCAGGAAATTGACATCTTATGAGGCCAATTACACGATTACTGAAAAGGAATTGTTGGCTGTTCGCGATGCCTTTTTAGTCTGGCGTCATCACCTCCTGGGCACTTCCGTCCCTGTACAGGTCATCACAGACCACCATCATTTCCTTGCTCTACAATCTGTGAAATGCACCACAGCCTGACATGCGAGATGGCATGAATTTTTTTCCATGTATCATTTTGAAATCACGTACAGACCGGGTTCCAAACACTCCAAGGCTGAAGCACTCTCTCACATCCATGGAGCCCCATCATGTGACCATAAGGACGATCCCCTCCTGCTTCCGCAACAGGTTGTTTCCGCTTGTGTCATGCAAGCTCCCTTACGCACCTCTCTGTTGCAATGGGTTTGTTCTAATCCCAATCTTGTGCAGGAGTTAGGCCTAACAGTTCTCAAGGGTTTACCCTATCATCTTGGGTTCATGTACCTTCCTGGCGGTGATAACCGTAGGATGACACTCCAGTGCTGTCATGATTCTAGATTTGCAGCTCATCCAGGGGTACGGAAGACACTTGAACTGTTGCAAAGGTGGTGATGGTTGTCTTCCATGAAAAAGGATGTACCAGAGTACATAAGATCCTGTGCAGTCTGTGCTCAGTGTAAAAATGTTCTCTCCAAACCCATCGGTTTCTTACGTCCTTTGTCCATTCCTGATCAACCTTGGGAGATGTTGTCCATGGACTTCATTGATAAGCTACTGGACGATCACGGTTTTAAGGAAAGGTATGTTTTGACCTCATCTAAAAGTTTGCATGGATGCAAAATGTCCTAAAATTGCTACCACCAAAGTTTCAAACACCAAATTTTGAATGTTTGGTGGTAGCATTGTAGGTAAGTATACCAAAAAAAAGAGTGCAGGGGCTGCGGGGTTGTCCCCCGCAACACCCTGCTCACTGTACTGTGTGGTAGAGTGAGCAGGGTGTTGCGGAGGACACCCCTGCATCACACTAAAAAAAAACAGGGCTGCGGGGGCGTCCCCCACAACACCCAGCTCATTATACTTTATAGTGTAGTGAGTGGGGGTTGCACAGGAAACCCCTCAAGCCCCCATAAAAAAATAAAAGAAGAAGAAAAGAAAAGGACCCTGCGGTGCCGGTTCCCGATCACAGAAGTGAAATGGAACTGGCAGCGCAGGGACACAGCGTGAAGAAAAAGTTAAGTAGGGTGTGTGTATGTTGGGGCGTGGGTGGGGTTGTGTTGAGGGTGTGGATGGGGGTTTCATGGGTGTGTCTTGGGTGTGTTGTGGGAGTGGGTGGGTTGAGGATATGTAGGGGTTTCAACGTGTGTTTGCATGGGAAATGTGCAAACCTTTGGTGGTTCACACATTTCTCATGCAAACTTTCCGGCCGCAGTAAAATCAGCTGCGGTCTGATCACGTAGATCCGATTTTAACACCATCTGGGTGGTTATCGATTCATTTTCCAAGATGGCCTTGTGTGTACCATGTAAGGGTCTTCCCATTGCACCTGTCTTGGCAGATCTATTTCTACGACAGGTATATTGCTTTTTTGGTCTCCCACACATTATCATATCTGACCGTGGGACGCAATTTACTTCTAAATTTTGGAGGGCTCTCACGAAATCCCTGGGCATCGAGGATCATTTTTCTACTGCTTATCATCCACAGACTGATGGCCAGATGGAATCACCAGGATACCTGGTTGTCTATTTTGGTCATTGCCGAATTCACTTACAATAATTTGTTACATACGTCAACTGGTACTTCCCCTTTCTCTGAAATGTATGGGAGACATCCCCATACCCTTCCTATGGAGTCTGCCTTGTCCTCAAACAGTCCTGTCGCTTTGGCTTGTGTAACGTGATCTGACTAAAGTTCAGAAATCTGTCTCTAACCATTTGCATGAAGGTAAACTCCATCAAAAGTAACACGCAGATGCCATCAGGTCTCCGGCCCCCTGTTATATGGTTGGTTCAAAGGTCTGTTTGTCCACCCGTAACCTGCGATTACCATGTTGCTGGTCTCTCTTGCTTCGTTTTGAGGGTCCTTATCTGATTACTGCTCTTGTGAACCCAGTCACCATGCGCCTGGATCTGCCTATCTCATGATGTATCCACCCGGTGTTCCATGTCTCACTCCTCCAGCCCTTAAATCCCACCACCCGGTTGCCTTATCATACACCCCAATTTTCGGTTCAAGGTTCGGACGAGTATGAAGTCCATTGCATACTTGATACCCAGGTTTCTGGTGGTGTGCATCTCTAGCTAGTGGATTGAAAGGGTTACAGTCCTGAGGACAGGACTTGGGAACTGTACGGAACATCCATGCCCCGAGATTGATATCTAGGTTCTGGTCTATCAGGGGAGGGCTTCTTTAGGGAGGGGTACTGTCAGGATTCACTCTACATCAAACCGCTCCTTATCAATCAGACATAGGAATCAGGGCATAAGTGCGTGCAGAACTAAAAACCGCTGTTCGTGCGGTCGTCTAAACTCCCATTTCTTCGACGCCGTACCTGATTCCATAGACTCAATGGTCTCACGTTACATCCATTGCGCTCTCTCTACGCTGTGTCACGCTGAAGGCCTGGAGTTAGTTACCATGGCAACCTATATAATAGTTCCGGGTTGCTCAACTCGCTGCTTCTGATTTGAACAAATCGCAGCTTTCCTTGCTCTGTTTTGTCTTCTGTGCACGTTCGATCTTGCTCCTGTTTTCTTGCCCTTTACCCCTGTGATCCTTCATGGCCAGGACTGCTTCACTGTTAGGCAGAATCATATGCAGTACCCTTTGGGAACACCACACACAATTAAGACTACAAGTGTAAGTACACATTCACCTTTGGTACAAGCCTGTACTACACATTAAAGTGGTAGCGATGGCAGAGCAGCCAGACTTATGTCAAGAGTAAAGTGAGCAGTATCAGAAGTTACACACAGGACAGCAATTGCTATGGTTCAAACACTGACTCAAGGTTTCTGAGTAAAAGAATATACATTTATTTACACCGTCAGTTATAAAACAGTTCACTATTATAAAGCAGCAGAAAATCACAATCTTAATATACTACACCACACCGAATCAATTCTGGACAAGTTAAGCTCAAAATGAAGCGTAAGCAAAATGGCACTGCAGCAATTTAAAAAGGGAGGGAAAGACAAGGTTATTCAAAATCAAGTAGCACCAACAAGTTATAGGCAGGGCAATCTAGAAAAGGCTTACTACATCTAGGATTCAAATCAATAGGCCTGAGCCAATGTTAATGGTTCAGAGTCTTTGCAGAGGATCACACAGTTCAGAGTAGTTCACCGTTAAGTCTTTGCCAAAAGTTCAAAATGTAGTTGGTCAGAAGAAAACGTATTTAAAAGAGTAGAGAAGGACAAGCCCTCGGATTGGCAAAAGATTTCAAACACTTTCACTGCGGTCGGACGGAATGAACAACCGGGTTTGCACAGTACCGAAGTAGAAGAAGAAGCATGCTGTAGCTGAGGCAGAAGTTCCTGGCAGGTCCTGCATTCTCATCGTTCCTGAAGCGACGGTTGGAATGACAAGAAGTAGGAAGACTGGAGGGTCCTGCAGTGCCCACGGAAGAAACCAGCAGCAGAGCAAAGCAACAAATAAAAGGTGTGCTCCTTAAACCCAAACAGGGTCCGGTCCTCCTGGCTATCCGGATCACTGCAGCGATGTACAGCAAATTCGACCAGGGGAGAGAGGCCTTGCTTGGCGTTTGGCAAACTGGTTGGTCCCACCAGCTCAATGGAAGAAGATTCCTTGCAGATCTTCTCTGTTGTCGAAGTTTAGAAGATTCAGACCGCAGCAGGGCTTCACCGGGAGGTTCAGTAGTTGCAGTAGTCCTTTTCTTCCAACTTCTCTTCAATTCTCGCGATCCAGTGGCGACTCTTTCTTCAAAGTCCCAGAGACCTGCTTTTTATGCAGTTTTCCCCCATTCACACAGCCTGGCTGTCAATCACACAGCAGGGTGGCTGTCCTGGCATGACAGTCACCTACCCAATCAAACAAGAGTGTGACTTGGGTTTCCAAGGAGACCCTGTGCAGGGGGCCTAAAACCCCCTCCCTCACATCCTGTCCACCCAGATACTCAGGCGCCTAAGGAAGGCTTCTGTGCAGAAGCCCGCCAAAGGACGGCGAACCAAGGAACCAAACCTGGTTTGGCGCGCAGAGTAAAACATGAGAAAGAACTTTACAAAAAGAAACAGCGAATAAACCCAACCGGAAACAAATCAAATTAAATGGTGTCCAGCGGATTAAAGTTCAAGGCTACTAACATAGCCTAAAACAATACCAAGGCTATGTTCATAGTCCACGGTAGGAAAAAAATAGTAGATACCACTGCCAACAGCCAAATCTTAGTGAAAGGGGAACGAAATAATGTTCCATGAGAGACAGAGAAAAAGGGATAACTATTAACCCTTTCCAGTACTCTATGGACGATAGTTTGTAAAGGGTCTGTACTAAAAGTGCTGTGTGACACACAGTAAAAAAAGATGATGCCTGTGGAGTAGGTGAGACTCCACAGTCTATGAACACAAAAATGTAAAACACACAGCAAAATACATGTAAGAGTGGGAAAAAAGGCTCACACTCTTACCGGGTGAAAAAAAACAAATCCTAGAAATCCACGAAAGCTGCTGAGGGCCTCAGTAGGTAAGGGAAATTAGCCATTTTGAAGAATTTGCCCTAACATTCACGACATCCCGCTTGCCTACCAATTTGGAACTGTTTGCTCACCTGTGTACCAAATCCAGTCTGCCTACGACATCCCGTTTGCCTGCCGATTCGGAACTGGTTGTCTTGTTCAGGAACACTCATATTTCAACTATCTGGACTACCAGCTTTTACATCACTCCAAATTCGGAAGACACCAACAACACCCTAGTGTAATTCAATAGAGCGCTGGAACTTGAGACTGCCACCACCTGCGATGAAGTCATTAGTAGTCCTTGTGCCGATGGAACAGGATTGGGACTAGAGACTTCCTATATCCGTTCAGGCGCCCTCGTGTTGTCGGTTTAGGAATTGAATTCACTGGGCGTTTCATTGGTGTAGGATTATTCTCGGAAAGACTCATATTGGTAACTCCCTGCACCTGAAGTTCAGAATTCTCAATCCTAAAACCCTCTCCTTGCCTCATGTCATTTCTCATGTCTTTCTAGATTGTCCTCCTTAATACAGTCTAGTGCTTTGATTAGACCCAAAGCCGCTATGACGAGTTGTTAATTACACTGGTCAGTGTTTTGATGTGTTATCTTTTTCAATGCAATCCAAGTAACTCGCCCTTTTTTTCTTTGCAGTGCCTGCTCTCTCAAGCAGTGTTCCTTATTTTTCGACTAATAGATCTCTCTGTATTTTACCTTGTGTGTCCAGACGGTTACATTGGTAGGAAGAACTCAATGACTAAACTTCGGGTACAACCTTGAGAGCTACTACCCCGGATTCTGACACTGTGTCCTCATCTTGCTTGATCACTCTTCTGCCTTTGACACTGTCAACCATGCCATCCTGCTAAAGTGTCTCTCTGATAACCTAGGTATCACCAGCCAGGCCTTGGCGTGGCTGACTTCCTTCATCCATGACCGACCCTCCCAGGTCCAACTTGCGTCCTTCCTCTCTGCTATCTTTTTCTCTACCTGTGGTGTCCCCAGGGGTCTAACCTCTCTTCCTGGCTGTTCAACCAATACCTGGTACTCCTTGCCCACTGCATTGCCACTCTCTGCCCCAACTTTCAGTGCTATGCGGATGACACTCAGCTCAATTTCAGGCTACCTTCGGCCACCTCTTCTCCGTCCCTCATCTCAGATTGTCTGTCTGCTATCCAGGAGTAGTGTGCCACCAATGACCTCTGCCTTAATGCAAGTAAGACTGAGATTCCCCTCATTGGCACACCCACTCCCTCCTTTCCTGTAGCTCACTGGCCGGCCTCTCTTGGCCCTCTGCCTGCTCCCACCTGCAATGCTAAAAACCTGGGGGTCATCTTCGACTCCACACTCACTTTCTCCCCTCACATCTCTGATGTATCTAAGAAGTCACACTACCAGCTGCACCTCCTCAGAGGTATTCTTCCTTTCCTCTCCTTCCCCCAGAAGCTCACTGTCTCCAGAGCTCTGGTTTTCTCCAGGCTGGACTATTGCAACAGCCTCTTTCTAAATCTGCCTGCTTCTACTCTACGCCCTCTGTAACTCATCCAGAACAGGACTGCAAGACTTGTCCTTGGCCTCAAGCCCAGGGACCGTATCTCTCCAGGACCTAAATCTCTGCACTGGCTCCCAGTGGCTGCGATGATTAAGTTCAAAGCCCTCTGCATCGTCCACAAGGGCTTCTGCGGCCTGGTGCTTCAATACCTTCAACTCTCTCTTCCTAAATATCTTCCTTCTCAAGCTCTTTGCTCATCCACCTCCAACTCCCTCAGGCTCATCACTTCTCCAAGCCACGAGTTGGTGGCAGATCTCTCTCTTCAGCAGGGGCCTCCCTCTGGAACAGCCTTCCTGTCTCCTTGCAACTTGAGGAGAACCATCTCCGGTTCCGGAAGCACCTCAAAACCTTCCTCTTTGCCTCTGCTTTCTCTCCCCTGCTAAACTTCTTGGCAGAAACGGCACTGGTTACCTTGGCACCCTTTCTGATTCACTGGGCCCAGACCCCACCAGTTGCCCACCCGCACTGCCTCCCTTGCTACCCCAGCACCCGGGGACTGTTTTCTGTATCCCTAAAGTCCCCCTACCAGCACTTATGTCTGCACCTACCTTGCACTTGCCACCAGTGGCCGTTTTTCTTTTTTATGTATTAGTCTTATTTATTCTAATATCCCTTTTACTGCACTTTTCCCCTCTCCCTTCCCCACACAATTTTCCCTCTGCCCCTCCCCATGCACAATGCGTGATCTAAATGATACCTGGCCTAGTAGGATTGTTTCTGTTCTTCCTTGTTCCCCCTCCCTTGCCTCGTCGTGCCTTGAAACACCTGTGAATAGGGGTTCATAGTGAAAAAACCGAATCACAAAATCTCGAAAACAAAAATCTCGAATCCAAAATCTCGAAAACAAAAATCTCGAATTTTTTTTTAATACGTTTTTATTTCGAAATAAACCCCCCTTTTTTTTTTTTATTTTACCCTTTTTTTATACTTACCTGAACCCACAAATACATATAAATAAATAAATAAATAATTCGAGATTTTTTTTTCTCGAGATTTTGGTTTCGATATTTTTGTTATTCGAGATTTTGTTTTCGGTTTTTTGACCGACCACCGTGAATAGGCACGTTATAAATGCCATATCATATAATTGTTAAGGAGAATTCTCATTCTATGGCAAATTTCCCTCACCTTGTGAGTCCCCCAGCTGCTTTGCTGGATTTCTGGAGTTTACTTTTTCCACTAGGTAAGAGTGTGCTCTTTTTCCCACTCTTACTTGTGTTTTGTCATGTGCATTTCTACTTGTTGTGTGTTCTTGGACTCTGGAGCACACCACTGCACACGATTCTGCCTAACAATCATATGATATATAAATAAACTATCATATCATATCATATCACTACCTATGTCCACCCATCAATTTTACACTCTATTACTATGTCCCTTTCTTAACTCTACTACTGCTTCTCCCTCTCCACACTACTACTACCCCCCTCTCCACACTACTACTACTTATCCCTCTCCACACTACTGCTCCCCTCTCCACACTACTACTACTTATCCCTCTCCACACTACTACTCCCCTATCCACACTACTACTGCTTCTCCCTCTCCGCACTACTACTACTTATCCCTCTCCACACTACTACTCCCCTCCCCACACTACTGCTACGTATCCCTCTCCATACTACTACTCCCCTCTCCACACTACTACTACTTATCCCTCCCCACACTACTACTCCCCTCCCTATACTACTACTTATCCCTCCACACTAATACTACCCTCTCCACACTACTACTACGTATCCCTCTCCACACTACTACTCCCCTCTCCACACTACTACTACTTATCCCTCTCCACACTACTACTCCCCTATCCACACTACTACTGCTTCTCCCTCTCGACACTACTACTACTTATCCCTCCCCACACTACTGCTACGTATCCATCTCCATACTACTACTCCCCTCTCCACACTACTACTACTTATCCCTTTCCACACTACTACTCCCCTCCCCACACTACTACTGCTTCTCCCTCTTGACACTACTACTACTTATCCCTCTCCACACTACTACTCCCCTCTCCACACTACTACTTATCCCTCCCCACACTACTGCTATGTATCTAAATACATCTGTAAATGGCGGACGTCAGCATAAATATGATGACGGAATCAAATTTCCTGGCATTTGCGGAGGACCTAGTAGAATCAATTCTAGCGGCCCCCTCCTTGATAGGAAATGCGTCGGTACCCCAAGTGGATACTAATGGTGATTCCTGGAATTAACTCGAGGGCCTTCAGAAAAAGCTAATTAGAACGGAGCTTCACGGCCTTATCATGACTGAATATTTGCGCGCACAGACAGCACCAGATGGTCTTGTCATCCGAATTGAACCGAGAATCTTCTTAGACCAGGTCCAATTTCGTCGGGACTGGAGTTTCATAGCTAATAAATGCACCGAGATTGGCTTATTCTAATAATCAATACAGCCAAAACGGTCTCAATCAAACTTATGGCAGAAATTGAATCAAAAATTGACCAGCTTAAATCTTCAGAGGTTCTTGAGAACTTCAAGAAAAAACTAGAAGAACTCGATATTCTGATTAAAGACTTTAAAGAATTCAATTTGAACAAAAAAATGTTGAAACTAAAGAAAGATATCTCGGTCTTCTCGAATGAGAAGATCTATCCGTATGTAGTGGATAGTTACTATGATGACCCACAGCCGACTTTGGGACAAAAACAACCCTACCAGAACAAGAACAACTGGTACCCCAGACAAAATAACAGCAGGAATAAGAAATGGAATACACCCGCACAGTGGACCTTCTCAAGTGGTAGTTCTGATGAAGATAGTAGACCAGGCACCTCGAGAGGTGGTATTCACCAACGGAACTCCTCCCGCAATCGCGATCAATCTAGCGATAGGAGGGTTCAGTTCCAGGGCAACCAAAATCAAAGAGGACAGAATACAAACAGAAGGGCTTTTTTATACCAAGGCCAGAGAGGAGGCAGAGGAAGAGGACAAGATCCAGGCTCCCAAATAGTGACAAGGAGCAGGAGAGAGGCCTCCCTCAGCCCGAGAATTATTAGTAATTAACCTCTCTACTCATGTCCTAACAAATATGGAACAACAAGTCCTACAAAAAGGTCTTAGTTTTGTCCCTACAGTAACACACGATGACTTTCAAACGCGAATCGAATTTGCTAGGCCTATGCGTAACATTAGTTTGAGACAACATTTTGGCGCGATAGACCAGGTACCAACAGATGAGAGAGAAACTGATGTCACAGGCTTACATCCTAGATCCACCTACTATCCACCTATTGCCTCCGCAGAATCCCTAACATTCGAGAAGGCCATAATGAAAAAAATTGAGGAAATTGAGAAGCAAGAAAAGAGCTCCTTTCAGAATATTACCTTACAAGGACGTAAGGCTTTACGTGATCTTAGTACTAACAAAACCATCATAATCAAGCAGGCAGACAAGGGTGGGGCCATGGTTGTTATGGACCTGGCTGACTATGATGCCATGGTCATAGCGCTCCTAAACAATGAAGAACATTATAAGATCCTTACTGGTGACCCTACTGAAAATCTCAGCGTAGCCATCTCTAATATTGTGGAAGAAGCCGCGTGTGAAGGTCACATTAGTAACAAAGAAGCAGCTTTTCTTGTGCCACAATTTTCCAAAATTCCGGTATTCTATGCTTTACCGAAAGTCCACAAGGGCTTAACTCCTCCTCCGGGGAGACCCATTGTTGCAGGTATCGACTCCATTTTGGAGCCCCTCTCGCAATTCGTGGATTTCTTTCTGAGGCCACTTATCCCACAAATGTGCTCATATACAAAAGATACTATGAGTATATTGAACACACTCCAAGGCCAGACATTTGACCCTACCACCCAATACTTAGTTACACTTGACATAGAAGCACTATATACGAATATTCCGCAGACAGCGACACTGGAGATAGTGGAAAAGGTACTTAGAGATCTAGTAATTCCCCCTGAGGTTCCCATTGACCTCATCTTGCACCTAGCAGAACTAGCACTCACTAAGAACTTCTTTCTCTACAAAGAGTCCTTTTATGAGCAATGCTCAAGGACGGCTATGGGCGCTACATTTGCGCCCTCATTGGCGAACTTGTATGTAGCTGAATTCGAAGAGACCCACATATATCAGCCCTCCAATCCTTTTAGGACACATGTCACCCTGTGGTCACGATATATTGATGATGTTCTGGCCATCTTCACAGGAACTTTAGACCAATTTAAAGAATTCTTGTCTTGGCTAAATTCTAGAGATAGATATCTAAATTTTACACATTGTATCTCAAAGGAGATTATACATTTTCTTGATGTAGAAATCAAACCAAGTATGGGTACTCTAGTTACCACTATCTTTCGAAAACCCACTGATCGTAATTCGCTTCTGGACTACACCAGCTTCCATCCGAAATGCCTTCGCGAAAACTTACCCTTTGGGCAGTTTTTACTTTATAGGCGTAATTGTTCTGCCACTCATGAGTATAATCTACAGGCACAGGGACTTACAGATCATCTTTTAGAACGTGGTTACCCGAAAAAAACTGTGAGAATGGCAAGGAAACGAGACAAAAATATCCCACGGGATCTAACTTTACAACAAAAAACACGACCGGTGGGAGACAGTACGATCACAGCAGTCTTTAGCTATTCCAATAAAATCAATTTGATTAAAAGGGAAATCATTAAGCTATGGCCTATGCTCAATGTCGGGCAGGTGAATTTGCCATTACCCCGTTTTGCCATGAAAAAAAGAAAAAATCTGAGGGACACCTTAATACATTCATATACACCAGCCCAGGAGACGACAGGGCAAACTACCCTGTGGAACAACACCTCCCCACAAGGACATACACCATGTGGCCAGTGCAATGTATGTAGTCTTACAAAATGTACCAAGACACTAGACCTTGGTCTAAAGACACCATGGAAACAACTTGCTTTTACGAATTGCAACACATCAAATGTGATTTACATGATACGGTGCCCCTGTGATAAAAAATATATTGGCATGACTACAAGGCCAATTAAAAAACGCATCCAGGAACACCTATCATGTCTTAGAACTCACCGGGAGAATGCCCCCCTGGTGGACCACTTTCAGAGGCTCAAACACCTGGCCTCTAAAATTGAGTGGACCATTATAGAAAAGGTAAAATGTCCCAGAAGAGGAGGAGATATGAGTCTTCTTTTACTAAAGCGGGAACAAAAATGGGTTTTCCGTTTAAAAACCGATAAAGTGGGTCTCAATGAAAATATACCCTGGCATTCCTTGGCCATGATGCCCTGAGCCATTTATGTAAACACCTGTGAGCAATGATTGATATGTAAATTACCATGAAGATGCTCTGGTTGTGTGCCAAGACTCATAGGATGTTAGACTGTGTGTTCCCTGTGAAGTTACATTTCTTCTATATACTTCAATATGAACCTTTTTTCATTCCCTTGAGGTGGCACCTTGGAGATGGGGTTCCCTTTGGGTCGGCTGTGGTTGCGTGCAGTCTGAGCACGTGAGTGACCCAGTGTTAGGGTCCAATATGTGGTGCCTGACTGGCTCTCACAGGCAGTGCTCCTCCCCTTTACTTCCAGGAGGAAGCTACTTTTACAGCCCCCGTAATAAAACATTTGCCTGAGTCAGGACAGGGCTTTGTTCAATTTCCTGCAGAGCCCAGGTAATTCAATCAGAGAAGTGTCATATCCCTTTTGGTGGGAGCAGCAAAAGGGCAGCTAGGCCTGGGAACACAGCTGTTGTGCAAGTCTCAACTCCTGTCGGGGGTAGCTGGTGGGCAGAATTCAGTTCCTTAAACCAGGTTTCAGATAAAATGTCACTTTTTGTTCCCCAGTTTAAGTCAAGACAATGTTTACATATGCAGCTAGAATGCTGATTCTAAGTTCAAAACTATGACATTTAAACAATTGCAACCTATGTGACACTCAAAAGTAGGTCACTAATTTCTTTTAAACATTTAGATTTTTAGTGTCTTTCAGTCCAAATTTACTTAAACTGCTGAAATCCACAGCTCAGCCAGTCTTGTTATAAACCTTCAAGTCACTTCAGAATATAACTTTACATTGTATCCACCTCTCAGTAAGTCTTTCTTTGGCATGCTTTGGGTTCATCTATTCAGTTTTACACATATAAAAAAAATCTGGTGCTGTTTTAAAACGCCGGCTTTCTGATAGTGGTGAGTACTGGTACTGCACCCATTTTTGGGATTTAAGAAATGAATTCCCCACAATTCTAGGTTGCTTTTGGCAATCAGCATTGCCATTCCCAATGGTTTCAGACTACTGTGTGGGTAGTCCAATGGTGGTTTTAGGCAGTGCCCTTCTGTGTCCATAACATCGGCAAAAATGAGTGGCAGCCTATTCTTCATGCATTTCCCTGGGCATTTTCTGGGAAGCTCTGGCCATCATGATGTTTTTAATGTCAGTACTGTACAGTTTTTGAGGTAGGGCTCGGATGCATGGGTAAAAACATCCCACAAGCCCCCCTCTTGCGATGGCCATTCTGTTTCACTGATGGGACTCGCAAGACCTGGGATGTTTCCTCATCTTCTTCCAATAGACGGCACAGTTCAGCATCTTTTCCTCCATCCGGTACTGATCGATCGGTTCTCCTCGCCGGTCCTGATGGGAATATTGGGCGGTACCCGGGGCCCCCTTGTGTCTCTGCTCCCGGTCTCCGGATCGTCCTCCTTGGCCCGTCTCCAGGTTTTCTTTCTCCTAGGACGACAAAGGAAGAGCGGCAATACCTATTCATGGACATTTCTCCCCACCATTGATATAGTGGGGTGGCATATATATTTTAGAACTCAACAGATATGAACATGCACATTCTTTTTAAATTAAGAGACAGGAACACATAAACTTGAGAAACACAGAATTTGATAGGCGATATGTAGGATATTTTAAGTTAGAACTGAATTAATCTGAGACAGTACCCTCTAGGATTCCAGAGGATTCCTCCAGTTGTTGCAGGGTGTGCCTGGGATGGCAACACTTCAACTGGTTAATGTGGACCCACTTGTCTTCCCCCTCTGCCAAACCGCCTTTGGGGATGCGGATCTTGTAGGCCACAGGGGAGATTTTGTCTATAATCTCAAAGGGTCCCTTCCATGTAGGCAAACATTTTCGCTGTTTGGCCTGGTTCCTTTGGAAATTGTATAGATAGACCCGGTCCCCCACCTGATATTCCTTCCTGGAAGTTTTCAGGTCATAGTGGGTCTTCATGCTATCAGCTGATTTTTCTAGATTCCGCTGAGCATAAGCAAAAGCATGTTGAAGGTGTTTCCTTAAATTCTCCACATACTCATGAGTTGTGGAGGCATTTATCAGTGTCTGCTCTTGGGTCCTGTAGAGCAAATGCTGCGGAAGCACCATCTTGCGCCCAGTCATCAACTCAAATGGTGACATTTTGGTTGCAGATGAAGGGGTAGATCTGATGGCCATTAGGACCAGAGGTAATCGGATATCCCAACTTGGCCCAGAATCTGCCACAAACTTCTTTAATATGCTCACAATGGTTCGGTTATATCTCTCTACTGCCCCAGAAGAAGCTGGCCTGTAAGAAATGTGTAGCTTCCTTTTAACCCCCAGTATCTCCCACATCTTTGTCATTACTTCACTGGTGAAGTGGCTACCCCTGTCTGACTCAATCCTTTGAGGTAGACCAAAACGGGAAAAGATGTGGTTAATCATCAAGGCAGCTGCGGTTTCTGCCTTGCAATTTGGGGCTGGGAGACATTCCACCCACTTGGTAAACAAGCATGTCACAGTCAACATGTACTTATTCCCCCTAGCAGAGCGAATCACGGGGCCTACAAAGTCGATTTGTAAATCTGACCATGGCAGTGTCATCCCCCTCTTTCGGAGAGGCGCACGGTGCGTGAGGGATGATGGCTGAAATTGTGCACACACAAGACACCCCTTCAAGTATTGGTCGAGGTCCTGCCCCATGTGTATCCAGTATGCAACCTATCTTAAGATTTCCAATGTTGTGTGAAACCCCCTATGACCGGCGGTGGCCGCATCATGGGCGTGACTTAACATCAGGCTTCGGAAGGAGGTAGGAACCACCCACTGATCGTGGCCAGCTTTGGATTTCCTTACCAACAAACCGTCTTGGATCCGGAACATTTTTGGACATTTCATCAACACTCTTAGGTCCTCTTTCCCAGTGTAATCGGTATCCGTCAGGGGAAAGTTCTCAGGGTCCTCAAGGTGTTGGTAAAATTTACCAATTATTGGATCCCCCTTCTGAGCGGTAATCAAATCAGCATCAGGGGTCTCCTTACTCCATTGTGCAATTGAAAGGTCGTTGTGAGCATTTGTCTGGGACCTAGTGATAGCAGTGACCTGGATTTCTCCCAACAGGGACTCAATCTCAATTAGATCCCCTTGGATGGCCCCGGTTTTGGCCAGCTGATCAGCTAAGTCATTTCCAGTTTTGTCTGGTCCCTCTACTTTGGAATGACCCTTGATCTTTTTCCAGTAGATGGTCATCCCATTCGAAGTGACCAGATCATCAATGTTTTGGATCAACTTCCCATGTTTCAAGGGTTTGTTGTTAGCACATAACATGCCTCTGGTTTTTCAATTAACCAGGTGCTCCACGAACCCGTTCCGTACATAATCCGAATCTGTAATTATGACCAGTTCGCGGAGTTGATGCTGGACAGCAGTGAGGATGGCCTGATGCACAGCCATCAATTCTGCCACCTGACTACTTCGGGGACCAATTTTGTATCCAGCGGAGGGTTCTGGGGACTCATTCACCCATGCATTCCCTACGCCGGCCACCAGTTCTTTCTCCCCGTTGTTGTCAACATGGTACGAGCATCCATCCACATAGACAGTGGGCATTCCCTCACACTTGTCCTCTTCAAAGACTTTGTGGGGGGAATTAAGGTATGCCTCCATGTTGTCCTTGATTTTTAGACTTTCGTCCTCAAGACAGTTTTCTCTGGCACAATCATGCAAGTCAGCCAGACCTTGCGCGAGGGGACTCTTCTTGTTTTGGCCATATCTGACCTCCACAGGAAAGCCTTGCATTGACAGAATCCAGGAAGTAATTCGGGAATTACTCACATTTCCGGCCCGGATTCTGTCACTTTGGAGATATTGCAGAGGCTGGTGTGGAGTCTCCACTATGATGTGTTCCCCCTGGATGAACGGGCGGTAATTCTTCAATGCCCACACCGTTGCCAGGAGTGCCTTCTCACAATCGTTGAATTTTTCCTCCACAGAGGATAAAGTTTTGCTCGCATAGGAGATTACTTTATTGACCTTGTCATGCTTTTGGTATAATACCGCCGTCAAGCACGTATTAGAGAACCCCGTCTCCAGGAAGAACTCCTTGTTTCTGGCAGGTAAGCTAGGCAAGGCGCTTGTGAGAGGCTTCTTTTGAGTTGTCTTACTGCCTCGGCTTGTTCTGGACCCCATTCCCACTTGACCCCCCCCCTTCAGGAGATGAATCAGGGGTCTGGTAATCTCTGTGTAGCCCTCAATGAACTTTCTGCTGTAATTAATCAGTCCAAGGAGGGTCCTTAGTTCCCGCAGAGTTGTGGGGTATTTCAGTTTTTGAAGTGCTTCCACTTTCTTTTCCTGGGGACAGAGACCCTGAGGAGTAATCTCATGCCCCAAGAAATTAACACGGGTTCTACACCACTGTGCTTTCTGAAAGGAAAGTTTTGCTCCGGCGGCCCTCAACTGTGTCAGAACATAGCGGATCTCCGCTATGTGTTCCTCAACAGTTGAGCTTTTGATGAGGACATCATCTACATAAGCCAGGTTACCCCTCGCACCCAGGTCGGGCATGGCCTTATGTAGGAAAATGTTGAATTCATTGCCGGAGTTGAGGTATCCGAAGGGAGTCCGGGTCCATGTGTATTGCTGGCCCCGCAAAGGTAAAAGCCAGCTTGTATTGGTCCTCCCTAGTGACAGGCACAGTCCAGTATCCATTGGTCAGGTCTATTGCAGTGAATACCTGTGACCCCTGAATCTGGGCCAGCCCCTGGTCAATGTAGGGAAGAGGCCATCGGGAAGTATGGACCCGTTTGTTGAGCTCCCTGAGGTCGGCGCAGAGTCTCCACTGGCCGTTTGGCTTTAATATTCCCAGCACCGGATTATTGAAGGTGCTGTGGATGGGACGGATTATTCCCCTGGACTCAAGGTTCTTAATTATTTCAGTAAGGGACTCCATTGATGAGAGAGGCAAGCGATATTGCTTCACAAACACAGGAGTCATGCCAGGGTCCGTGGGGATTGTTGTTGTGTGGATGTCAGTGCGACCACAGTCATATGAGTCTACCGCAAAGAGATCTTGGAAATCCAAGAAAACTTGTTTCAACTTTTGCTTTTGTTCCAGAGTCACACAGGCATCAGCTAGGTTGACTCTCTCTTCCACCATCTGCCTGAAGCCTGGAAAGACTTCTGGTTTGGCTATTTCAGCGGCCTCCTCCAGCTGGGTGGAGAAGTCCCTGGTCAGAGTGCTGATTTGGACCGGAGGCTTCAGGTGGGAAAGGCAGCCCTCATGGACCTGAAAAATCACCTCATCCCTCCTGAAGTCACAAGTCACATCTTCCTTACAATAAGGGCAAGAAGTGTACACCAGGAAGTTCCCCCCATGCTGGGTAAAAATCCTGTCTGGTGTTGTATTGTCATCACTGTCACTGTCAAAGCAGTCCTAGGGGATTGGCCCTAACAGTTCATTACCTAAATCTATGGAAAAATGTCGGTCATCAACCGCCATTCCAATAATGGTGCCTGCGGCTAGAGTAATACTCTTTAAGTCGCTGTTATCCACCTCTATTGGAATGGTGTCATGTTCTATGTTGACTAATGGTGTTGGGTTTACCCCTAACCCTTGCTGTTGGAGAGAAGCATTTAGATGTATGTAAGCATCAGGGTTTTTCAAATGTTGTCCTCTTTTGACTTTCACTTCCAGGGAGAATTGTCGGGTCCTTTCTGGGATGGTGACTTCCTCTTTATTCTGAATTTCAACTGCATAAGGTAGCAATTGAGCTGACCTAAATGCTTTTTCTGGATCATCAAAGCCCATGGGATTATCCGCTAATCGGGACCAAGCTTTGAAGTTTATTAGGTCCAAACTAATGGCAAAGCGATTGAGAATGTCACTGCCTAAGTAAAAGACGGCAGTGACGTCTCGCACGACCCAACAATTATGGACTATGCTCTTGTTGCCAATGGAGATTTTGAGCATACACCTGCTTGGCAGGAGCTGTTTGGAATTAGGTGCTTCCAGGTCCATTTCCCATTTGTCTATCAGTTTGAATGTGGGAATGGCTGGATCTTTTGGGAGTTGGCGGAACATGGCTTCGCTGATGAAGCTCTTACCGTTGTTCACACACACTCGAGCGAGAACAGAGTCCTTCCCCTCATTTAACTGAACAGGGATGAACAACTGCTCTCCAATTTGCTGAATATCAGCCAGGCTCTGAGCTGATTTCACATCTTTCTGGACTATACGAGTGGGAGTTTCGGATTGTGGATTAGTATAGAATCTCAGAGTGTTTCCTTCCAGCGTGGAGTACCACTTTAGACTGGAAGGAAGGTTGATTTTCAGAAATAGAGAGGACCCCCCATCACCAGTCTGTTGTCCTACTGCTATTACTGTCACATCTGGAATTTGGCTATTCTGGAAGTGAAATTCTACTTGGTCAGATTTTTGTTCAACCATGTGGCAGGTGCCGTTTAAACTAACATGGTTGACACTCTGTTTTAATTTTATTGGTCGGCTAGTCTGGGTCCAGAGGACCTTGTTTACACAATCTATTAGGGGTGACAACCTTCTCAGGAGGTCATTCCCTAGTAAACAAGGGGTGCCCTCTGCAGTCACAACTATGACCGGGTGTTTCAACTTGTGTTGCCCAATTTTAATGTCCAAATCTGCAGTCCCCTCAACGGGAATTTCCTTCCCGTCAAAGTTCTGCAGTTGTCCAGGAAGAGAGGTGAGAGGAATTTGGTAATTCTCTCCCCTTCCTGCATTCAGTTCGTCAAAGGCCCTTCTGGACAGAAGGGTAGCTTGAGATCCAGTGTCCACCAGTGCCAAAATTGTACCCTGCCCCTGTACTTGTACCGGGTATAGTATCTTCCCTCCTTCTCCTCAAGGGGGCACAGATAATGCACATTTTTGGACAACTGGTGGGCTAACTTTCTGGTTTTGGACATCGCTAGCGAAAAGATTTGGGCATAATTCTGTGGAGAGCCTTGGGAATCTGAAAGAAAAAGTTGGCAACTGGAGATCAGAGCCATTGTGGGTTCCCCTGGCTCCGGATCTGGGCCGCCCCCCCTTTTTGGAGGCAGTCATCAGGATGGGTTTGAACCAGGGGATTTTCTTGCGGTTGGTTCTGGGATGAGATGGTGGGCGGCGGTAGCTCAGTCTCCACATCTCCCCAGTCTGGATTTGCATCCCTAGGGACCCATTTTTCCTTGGGAGGAGTTCCCCCATCTCTGAAGGAGAAGATACTTTTCCCAGGATCTTCTGAGGATCCCTCTCCCTCAAATAGGAAGATCTGTACCTCCTCCTCAAACTGAGTCTGTTTGGGTCTTTTGTTTCTCCTACCCCCCCTCTGCTCCTTAGGAGGCAGACTTTCAGGGGCAAGAGATTTTGTTTCCGGTTCCTTGGTTTCCAGGGGCTGTTTACAAGTGAGGAAGGAAGCTTCCTCCAAGGCTTTACACCCCCCTTCCCTTTGTGCCTCCTCCCTGGGGACCGGTGAGTTATCGGGGTGCTGCCCCCGTCATTGTTCTGGAGCACCAGGTCCAGAGTTGGGTGCGTTCTGCGCCGGCATGCCGATCTGAGGGTTCTGCTGAGCCCTCAGTATGTGACCCAGATCCCGCGCCATGTTTTGAACCTGGCGCTCTAACTGGGAAACCCGCTCAGGCTGATACGGGGCCCTGTTTTCTCCCCTGGGCTGATCCCGAGAAGGGTAGCTATCCCTTCTTTGGTAGTACCCCTGGTTGGGAAGATTTGGATACCCCTCCACCCTTGGCCTCCCCTCTCCCGGATTAGGTTGTCTGGGCTCAGGGAATTGGGGAAAGAAGGATGGATGATTTTGGGGTTGGAAGTTGGGTGGATACCTGGGGAAAAAGTTCTGCCACGGATTTGGAGAATTTCTGCACTCCGGTGGGAAGTTAGGAGGGAAGTTCCCTGGGTTAGGTGCTTGGCTGGATCCCCCCCCTGGGGCTGGAGGAGTCCACACATAAACCAGGATGGGTCGATTTCCCTTGTAACGGGGACTGACATAATCAGGAGAGCGAGGGACCCCATTTGTGGGGCTGCCTCCCTGGCTCCCTGTCTGTGACTGGCCCGAGGACCTTCTGGGCCTAGCATTATTAGGTGCAGGTAGGTTTTTAGGCCCCCCCATCTCCAACTCTAAAACGGGGATGACCTTTACCTCTGCCACCTTGGCAGCAGCAGGGTTGTTGTTGGCTTTGGGGTTTTTCTGGGCATTACTTTTGCTATCTACCGGTTTCTGCACCTCATAGATCCGGGTAGCCTGTTCAATGACCCAGTCTAAAGATCTTTTCTCGTGAAAATCCCTCACGAGCTGGGTCATTATGTATTTGGGCAAGGCATGAAAAAATGTATTAATTAATTCTCTACTGTCTGTGCGCACCCTTCTGGTGGTCTGCGCAAAAGCACGTTTCAGTTCTTGCACAAATTCTTGTGGGGCCTGATCCTCCCCACATTGTAAATTGTAGGCTGCCTTGCGAGCCTCTTGAGGATTTCTATGAGTAGAAAAATGTTTCAAGATGGCCGCCTTATAGGTGGACCATCTTAAATGATTTTGGTCCTCCAGCCCCGCAAAGAAACTGGAGTATTCCGGGGAGAAGGTCCACTTTACATATTGAATACAGCTTTGGCTGTCCTTCAAATGGAAAGTCTCCATCATTTGCTCAAACAACTCTAAGTGCTCCCAAACAGAATACTTGGCATTCTTATGATACGGCGTGATGACGCTCCTGATTGCCTTAATCTGCTTTAAGGGGTCCTTAAGCAAGGCCCTTTTTGTCTTATTGGCTCTTTTGGTCCGGGTAACCCTGGTCCATTCATCTTCTGACTCAGAGGCACTGCTCCCAGAGGTTCCCGTCTGTTCTTCCAGGTTTTCCCGGATTCTGCGAGCCTGGGAATGGCTGGCAGAATGTGGGGACCTGGTCTCCTGTGTCCTGTACCGCTCAGAGGAGTCTTCAGAACCCTCCTTGCTGCCAGGATTTGATGGGTACCCCTCCCGCTGACCTAACTGGGCAGAGGTTTTCAGGATGCCCTTAATGGGCCTACTCACCTGGGGTTCCCCATCAAATTGCACCGTGCTTGGGTGCCCATACCCGAATGCCCGCCCCTCCATTCCTGGGTGGTACTGGCCTATGAGCCCCATGCTTCTGGCTGGATAGTAATCTGCCATCCCTGTGGCCCTGTTTTCATGTGCGCCAGGGGACATGGGGGTGGCAGAGTCCAGGGACTGAGAGAAATAAAGGCCTCTGGTACTAGGGCTCCTGGGGTTATGCTCAGGAGTTTCTCTCTCCCAGCGAACCTCATCTCTATCTGCCCCTGCTCCCTGTTGCAGGATGTCCATATCCTTCTTTATTTTAATGATGTGCTGTCTACTCTCATTTTCTGACTCCTGGCTCCCCTGCAGCCTCTGCTCAGAAGAGACCAGGTCAGATTGGACCTTCTCTAACGCCATCTGTCGCTTATTCGCCAGATCTTGGCTTTCAGTACATTTATCCTGCATGTCTCCATATATAGGTACAGGTATGCCGCTATCCTAACCATCTTGTCTTGTTCATCCTTAGCTTTAGGAGCCATGTATAGTTCACTCAGGGCCACATGTAAGGGACCCTGATCTCTCCATATATCTGACCCTGTTTCAGTGACCTGTTGCGTGATGGCCTGCAACCAGACCATGCGGTCCTGGTGAGTCCACTCACCTCTCACAAATAACTTATGTAAGAAGTGCTCTCTGGCTATTTTCATGTCTACTAAGGTCGTCATTCTAGAGATTGGTCTCTGTCCTGACTTACAGAAATTAGTATTTTATTTTTGCAAAACAGACCTTTTTCTTAGAGCGTTCCTTTGAGGAGTGCTTTACAGCGTAACACAGCGTGGTGATCCGACCGGATATGTGTATCTGGTCAGCTGGCACGCTGTATTAATCTGCACAAATGGTAGATCTAACCCAAACGTCCCGGACGAGCCCCCAATTTGTAAGAGGATTCAATTCAACACTACAGCTAAGTCAATGCCTAGTCTGGGATACTGAATGGAAACCCTTATTGATATATCTTTATGTCCAGTTCATGCGTTCTGGATGACTACCCCTATATAACACCCCTCTCTTGGAATCCTCCTGACCCCACTGAGTCAAGAAGTAGTTCTGTTTTGCAAGTTTAAAAGGTTTATTTGATAATTTAAACAATATAGATATATATCACATTTTATAATAAATTAATAATTGGATATCACACTTAATCTGATCAGTAATCAATAATGGATAGTCTGGCACTAGCACACTTGTGAATAGCAACAGAAGAATAAGGTGGTAGAGAATGCTTTATATAAGTTCAGATGGATGTAATGTTGAATGAAAATGCAATACAGAAAATACTCAATATGATTTCAACAAAACAATGTAATCACTTTTCTCTGGCAATCCCCTCCCCCCTTTATGCAATGCAAGGAAATGGAAGGAAAGCACACAGTTCTCAGAAATGCAATCAAATGTAATTCAGTTCACCCCAGCAAGCTTAGATTACAGATCGGAGTTTTAAACACAGGCCCAAAATGCTTTTACATGTGCTGGCAATGAAGTGAAAAATATGCTAAAATGCTTTTAATTCCCCCTAGAGGTTCAGGGTGAGTGATATCTAGTAAATATTAGTCCAGGCTCACTCTAGCAATGATACAGGGATGGTTCTTAAGAGGCAAACGAATTTTTAGCAATGAAAGCAAAGAATCTTCTGTTTTCACACGTGGAGAAATTTGCAAATCGCGGTAAAATTCGCGCGTGCGTTTTTCGCGATTATAGAGGAACTACAAGGACTAGCACTATCGTTTTGGAGTCCTACGACAGCCTAGGATCTCAGCTTCCAGATGAAAGTTACTGCAAGTCTCTAGGACAAACGGTCACGGAGATATGAGCGATATGGTAAAGGTCATTTTTCAGATTTGAAATTTTAAAGTTCAAAAAGACAAGTGACAGCTAGCAACTAGAAAATGACAGGTGACAGTTAGGAGGCAGTTCTACTTAGATTAAAATAGCTTGGATTAGATTATTTTAACTAAGAGATTGGTTCTGCACAGTTCTGCTGGGTACTCACAATATATTTTTAAATAGGCCTCGCCACGGATCTGGTCAGGTTTTAGACTGGACTCTGGTCTGGTCTCGGCACTTCACAGTGATCTGGGTCAGCTCTCTGGTTCTGCTAACAGCGGTCTGGTCTGGGTCTCTCTGGTTCTGGATATTGATAGATTTGAAGTCTGGATCTTTCTGCACAGCTTTCTCTAGAGATTGATGGAGGTAAAGTATGGATTTTCCCGGCAGAGCGTCCCGCAGCAAATGGATTTGAATGTCCCTATCTGTCCTGACTGTCTGCTTTTATGTGTTTTGAAAATGGGTGTGTGTGCAGCATCACTAGGCTCTACCCCTCTCCACTTGTCATTGGCCACTTCATCCCCTTCCCCTTGATTGGGGGAATGAAATGAAGTGTCATCATGATGAGGTCTGTTTATGGTACAGAGAACCCACCCCTGTCAACTTTACACACAATCTATATTTGCTCAAAAAGACATATTTGCACAGGTACAGATTTGTTTAAAATTACATGCACCCCTCACATATCACAGGAGGTATACCATGTCCAAATCTGCTCTTCCTGGGAGCTTGCATTCAGAAATGGCGACATTTGCACTTTTTAACTGGTTTCGCAATATCGGACATTACCCCAAATTTATACACATGTGCGCAAGGAGTATGGACATTACTTGATGAAATGTCAGATTTTTAACATGCATACATTTTAAGTAATACCCTCTTAACTGCTAGCTTGCCCCCAGATCATGCCACCGGTTCTAAAAACCTCTTAAAATGTGGGCAGAAAAATCACAAGAATTATGGTATCATTTAAATAATTTTGACAAGTCCGTACTATGAGTTATTCATCTTTTTAGAGTTATGTTCTGGCCCCAAAGGGGTGTGGTTTCCCCCCAGCACAAGGTTGAATTTCTGTTTTTTCCAGTTCTGCCAAGCCAGCTTGCTCTCACAGGCAGTGCTCCTCCCCTTTACTTCCAGGAGGAAGCTACTTTTACAGCCCCCGTAATAAAACATTTGCCTGAGTCAGGACAGGGCTTTGTTCAATTTCCTGCAGAGCCCAGGTAATTCAATCAGAGAAGTGTCATATCCCTTTTGGTGGGAGCAGCAAAAGGGCAGCTAGGCCTGGGAACACAGCTGTTGTGCAAGTCTCAACTCCTGTCGGGGGTAGCTGGTGGGCAGAATTCAGTTCCTTAAACCAGGTTTCAGATAAAATGTCACTTTTTGTTCCCCAGTTTAAGTCAAGACAATGTTTACATATGCAGCTAGAATGCTGATTCTAAGTTCAAAACTATGACATTTAAACAATTGCAACCTATGTGACACTCAAAAGTAGGTCACTAATTTCTTTTAAACATTTAGATTTTTAGTGTCTTTCAGTCCAAATTTACTTAAACTGCTGAAATCCACAGCTCAGCCAGTCTTGTTATAAACCTTCAAGTCACTTCAGAATATAACTTTACATTGTATCCACCTCTCAGTAAGTCTTTCTTTGGCATGCTTTGGGTTCATCTATTCAGTTTTACACATATAAAAAAAATCTGGTGCTGTTTTAAAACGCCGGCTTTCTGATAGTGGTGAGTACTGGTACTGCACCCATTTTTGGGATTTAAGAAATGAATTCCCCACAATTCTAGGTTGCTTTTGGCAATCAGCATTGCCATTCCCAATGGCTTCAGACTACTGTGTGGGTAGTCCAATGGTGGTTTTAGGCAGTGCCCTTCTGTGCCCATAACATCGGCAAAAATGAGTGGCAGCCTATTCTTCATGCATTTCCCTGGGCATTTTCTGGGAAGCTCTGGCCATCATGATGTTTTTAATGTCAGTACTGTACAGTTTTTGAGGTAGGGCTCGGATGCATGGGTAAAAACATCCCACACACACATGTTGTGGTTACTCTTTTTTAAATAACATTGTGGCTAACAAATGCAGGTGGCATTCTTTGACACCAAAGAGATGAGACTTTTATATCGAGATTGGGAAATGAGGTGGTGTTGTGCGACAGCCATGGGGCTGTGTCTGTTTTGGTTGGCAAACCAGTGCTGTGCCATCCTAAATCCAATAAGTGGAATTAGCAGCCTCCTAGTAACTGTGGTTCATTTTTTTGATTCCACAGGTTCCTTCCCAGACTGTTCCAGTTCCATGACACCTGCTGCAGGGTGGTAATGTACCATGCCATCTACTGTTTTTAACCACTTTCCTCATTAAACTGATTGTTGTACAATGAAATGCACCAGCTTGTGAGGAACTTAGACTGTCCTGATGAATGTGGCGTTACTAAACCCAAGCCACTGAAACCGGTCGACGGTGTTTGTATCATCTAAAAGGGCTCCAATTTGCCCCAATTTTAGTTTTGAGCAAACTTTTTTACATTGTCCCACTTTTTCCATGAGTAAAAAGTTGACTCCACATGGGAAGTGGTGATTGTATTGTCTTTGTGTGTGTTGTCGTGATTGGGAATTTAACCTATTTGCCTAAGTTGTGTCATTTTTATATTTGAGTACCCCAGGAGCAGTGTGACAATCAATGGGCTATTAAAAATTGTCTATCCCATTAGATGCCACAAGGTTTGCTTTGAAGAGAAAAACTGACTCTCTTCACTTCTCTGGGTTGACTCTCTCTTTTCCTTTCCCTTCCCTGGTTTTACTGGTAGTCTCTTCCGATTCAAACCAATCGGGAAGAGAGTGGGTTGGGACTTTCAAGGTCGAACGCATTACATATCATAGAAGTGGTAATCTTATTCTTATTCTGTCACTAATAGACAGGCGTTGTAACACCGCAACCTAGCCAAGAGTGCACTTTAGGCAGGGATAGTACCCTTGTTTCGCTCTATCCTGCTGTCTTCAGTCACAACCTTGTTCTATTCTTCTTATGAATAGATTTGAGTCCACCCCACAGTAAAATAATTAGAATCTTCTCTTTGGGTTTGGTTTTACTATCTGGACCTAGCCTTGGGTTTTCAGGTGGTTGCTAGTAGCTCTTACACAGTTGTGTGTTGCCTAATCTTTTGTGTGAATATCATTCTAATGTGGCCAGGGAATGACAGACGCTTCCTGATCCCGACCCTGAACATTCCTTAAACAAGGGTCGATCACACCCGGTAATCCGGACATTTTACCATGACAAACTAAGTTTACTACACTAGACAACCTTGCACTCACATTAGGTAGACATTAGAGAATGATGAGGCACTATTGAAAGCTACTCCCGGATGCTTAGTCAATTACATTCACAACTGGCACATTTACAATGTAACAAACTAAATAAGTAATAATCAATTCTCAATGCAACAAGCCTATTGCAAAACAATATGCAACAGTAGATTAAAAAGCTGCCGGATAGCACTTTTTAGACGTATTCAAAAGGCAAGAACCACGTAATGCAACATTATTGTTAGGCAGAATTATATGCAGTGCCCTTTGGGAACACCACACACAATCAGGACTACAAGTGACAGTACAAATTCACCTTTGGTACAAGCCTGTACTACACAAGAAAGTGGTAACAGTGGCAGAGCAGCCAGACTTATCTCAAGAGGGATGTGAGCAGTTCAAGATGTTACACAAAGGACTTGCAATCACCAAAACTCTTACTCAAGGTTTCTTGGAAAAAAAGGATATACATTTATTTGCACATTTAGTTTCTGAACAAGTTAGGCTCCCCTGAAGTGGGAGCAAAATGGCCTTTCAGTGACTTTTAGAAGGCGTAGAAAGACAAACGCTATAAGAATCAAAGCACAGTTACTTTCATAGGCAGGGAAAATATTTTCAGTTCACTACAAGAGGCAGCTCAATTTAATAGACCTGGGCCAAAGTCAATGGTTCAGTGTCTTGGAAAGGATAGCACAGTTCTGGTAGTAAATGGTTAAGCCTTTGCCAATTTTCTTGGAAGTAGTTTACACGAAAAAGAGTTATATGTCTGATTAGGAACGAACAAGACTCTAAAGGTGGGAAAGTTTCACAAACTTTCACCGCGTCAGAAAGGAATTCTCTACCGCATTTGCACAGTACCTTATGGATGAAGAAAAGCTGTAGCTGAGGCAGTTGTAACTGGCAGTTCCTGCATTTCTCGCTGTTCCTGAGCTTCAGTCGTGGGGACAAGAAGGAGGACGTCAGGAGGTTCCTAAACTGCCCAGGGAAGAAGCCACAAGCTTGGCAAAACATCGGTTTACGGTATGAGTGCCTTAAAGTCCACAAACTGGTATCCTTCTCACTGGCTATCCAGTTTTCAACAGCACTCTGAAGAAAATTTGACCAGTATGGAGACAGTGTCCAGGTGGCTTGCGAGTTGGTTGTTCCCACCAGCTCAAGGGAAGAAGTCTCCTTGCAGGGCTTCTCTGTCAAGGTAGTTTCACGCAATTCAGACCTACAGCAGGCCTTCACCAAACAAACCAATGGTCCAGGAGCTGCAGTAGTCGTCTTCCTTCAGCTCGTCTCCAGTGGTCGACTCTGCCTTCCAAGTCCCAGAGACCTGCTTTTAAACAGTTTTTTCCCATTCATTCCAGCCTAGCTGTCACTCACCCAGCAGGGTGGCTGTCCTTGCCGGACAGTCATCCAGCCAATCAAACCAGAGTGCATTTAGGTCTCCTAGGAGACTAAGCACAGGGAGTTTCGGGCACCTCCCTCACATCCTGTAAACCCCAGACACTCAGGCGCCAGAGGAGGGCTTCAGCATTGAAGCCCGCCAAAGGCCAATGAACAAAGGGACCAAACCTGGTTCTGCAAACAGAGACAAACCCTAGAAGGACCTTTCCTAAAGGAAACAGTGAAAAAAGATGACCAGAGTCTGTTTTTACAGAGGGGTCTTGTGCGCCATATTGGAAAGCATGGCTGACCCGATTTTTAGCTACTGGTATTCGCGGTCGGGAATAATCATGGTAGTTCGTTCTAAAACCACTGCCACCAGCCATTTCAAGAGGAAAGGGTAGCATTTGACTGCTATGAGTAATCAGACACAGGGGATGCTAGGCAACCCCTCCAGCAATCTATAGGAAGATAGAGTGTGCTGGGTCTGTACATTTAAAAAGACTAGTAAATTCAATTTAACTTTACATGCCCACCTTGTCTCCGGTTCCTTCAGCTTCCTGCTGATGAAGCAAATGGGGTGCTCCCTACCTTTCTCATCCAGTTGACTAAGGACTGCACCTTCACCTGTATTTAAAGCATCTGTCTGCACAATTAAGGTTTAGTTATAGTCAGGAGCTCTTAGGACTGGAGCTTGACAAAGGGCTTTCTTTAGGCCTTCAAATGCTTGAGTGCACTCCTCATTCCACCTGACCTTTTTAGGGAATTTGGGAGAGGAGAGACCCGTAGTTCTCAATGAAGTTCCTATAGTACCCAGTGAGGCCTAGGAAGGCTCTCACTTGGGTTTGAGTAGTAGGGGTGGCCCAGTTTTGTACAGCTTGACCTTTGCTAAGCAATGACCTGATTTCACCTCCTCCTACTTCATGTCCAAGGTAGACCACTTTACTCTCACCCCCTCAAGAGCCTGCAAAACATATCCTCAGTGGTCAATGAGTTCTTTCCAAGTACGGCTGAACACTGCAATGTCATCCGTGTATGACATGCAGAAGTCCTCCATCCCATTCAGAACGTGATTAACCATCCTTTGGAATGTAGAAGGTGCATTCTTTAGTCAAAAAGGCATTACCTTAAACTGGTAGAGGCCTGCTGGGGTTGAGAATGCAGTTTTCTCCTTGGCATGGTTTGTCAGTGCTATTTGCCAATAGTTTGAATTGAGATCTAATGTACTGAGGTACTTGGCTGAACCAAGTTTATCCACCAGTTCATCTGTCCCTGGTAAAGGGTGGGCATTCTCGGAAGGGCAAAAATGTATTTTATCATGGAACACTTGTGGATTCAAACACCTGTTAAACAACTTGGAGATCTCCCTTGATCAAGTTTTTGCAATCTGCCTGCAGGAGACGTGGCTATTGGACTCCCCTTGGAGAGACGGTTTCACCATGTCAGTAAACCCCGCGGTCAAAAATGCTCAAGGAAGACCAAGCGCTGGGCTACTAATAATGACTCGCATCACTCACAATTGGTCATCTCCGATTTGCTCAAATCCTAACCCTTATGTCCAAGGAATCATCATGCACACTCTGAATTCCAATCTAGTGATGAAAAAACATCTTCTTATTGTCAACAGCTATTGGAACCCTGCGGAAATCAGTGCAAAGGTTTTTGTTAATGCTGTATGTAATTTAATAGATGATGCAATGCTGTTATATAACAACTTAACAATTATTTGTTGTGGGGACTTCAACCGTTCTTGGTTCCAATTTGATCATTCAACCAACTGTTACAAGCGATGTCCATTAAAGGATGTGATGGGCAGAGGGCAAATGTGGGCTGACGCAATGAAATCGCGCGACTGCGTTTTGTTAAATAGTTCTGTCAATGGCGATATTCCTGCCCAGCCAACCTGGCACCGCGAGCCCCAGCACAGAATCATCGATTATTTTTGGGTCTCAAGGAACTTTGAGTTGAAGCTTTTAAGCCTTCAAATCCAAAACATGACCAATAGTGACCATAAGCTCCTGAAACTTAGCTGTCTATTAGACACCTCTAGTTCTGGTCAAGTATACAATCTTCCAGTTGAATCTAATAGTGGGGGCAATCGTCTTCGCATAAATGCCCCGCAGATCAGCCGTATGACTGATAGATTTACCGGCTTATTGAATGCCATTGATTACCCTTCACTATTGATTGACCATCAGATTGTCACTAAGGCTCAGGGTCAAAAGCACACCCAACATAACCATGCGTTCAGTCTAATTCACCAAAGAGCATGGTATCAGATGCTGTGAGAGTTAGAAGAACCATCTTTAGGAATTGGGTAACCTCACACAAAGCTATCATCGAACAAGATTGTGCTGAGTTGATGATGAAGCTTATAATCACCAAGAACACTCGGGAAATTTGGCAGATACTAAACATGGGCACAATTGACTGTTCAACTACACCTCAAAACACCATCTCGGGTGATAGATGGTCCAGGCACTTCTCTGGTGTTTTCTTCCAGTTCAACTAACCCTTTTGAGTGTTACCCTGTTGCATGTCATGGTTCTTGGGCTGTTGACACTCGGCTCGATGAAATTGAACTAGCAATCAAGAGTCTAAAGAACTCTCGCGCCACTGGCCCTGACCTGATTATCAATGTGATGCTCAAAGAGAATCTATCAGTCTGGGCCATCTTCATTGAACAATTATTTGGCAGTATTGGCTTGCAAAAATGTCTACCTGTGTCATGGTTAACAGCCATTATAGTTCCCATCCATAAGAAAGACAGCTGGGATTGCCCGGATAATTACCGACCGATTGCTCTCCTAGATACAATCGGGAAGATCTTTGGCTCTCAGCTGCGCTTAAAGCTTGTTCAATGGACGCTTTTAGCTGGTATTCCTAACGTATGGCAAAATGGCTTCACAAAAGGTGTGGGTGTCGATGTCAACCTTTTGATTCTCACAATCCTGAAATTTGAAGCTCAGAAAGCCAGGCATAACATCTACCTAGCATTTATTGACATGAGCAGGCTTTCATTTGCATAGAGGCCTGCTCTGGAAGAAATTAAGAAAATGGAATTGTCCATCAGAGATCCTTGACCCAATAATGGCTCTTCATTTGAACACCTCAATCAGGGTACGCCTAAATAGAAGTGGTGAACTGTCTGATTCTATTCTAACGGCAAGGGATGTAAAGCAGGGGTGCCCCCTTGCCGCGGATTTGTTCAAATTATTCTTGACAGATTCACCAGATCATCTTGGTCATGTCCACTGTTTTCCTCCAAAGATCAACCAAGTTCCAGTAAGTTGTATTGCCTATGAGGACGATCTAGTGCTAATTGATAGAACTCAAATTTGTCTCCAATGGTTGCTCAGTTCTTTATATGAGTACCTATCGATCAATGAGCTCACAATTAACACCGAAAAAACAAAAATTGTGGCAATTGGCACTGTTTCAGGAAAAAAGGTTAAGGTGTTTAGGTGGGCTGTAGGTGGCGAGTTCCTTGAGACTGTAGACTCTATAAGATACTTGGGTGTGCAGTTTAACAACTCCATCTGTGAACACCAATGGGTGAAAGATCTAAAACTAAAAACCATGAGTCTTGCCTTCCAAGCGGCAAAAATAAACAAAAGCTATGGTAAATTTTCTTTATCCCCGGTTCTGACGTTCTACTTGCAAAAGGTAATTCCTATATTAACTTTTGGAGCTGGGGTCAGCTGGAACATCAGCGAGCATATTTGGAACTCTTTAGAAGGACTTTTTTGGCGCTATGTTCTCCACCTACCACAATGTGTTTCAATGATATCTCTACGAGACAAACTGTCACTGAACTCCTGGTATAGCCATGTGATCTGGAAATCAATAACATTAATGCGAAAAATGTCTGTTGAAAATCCAATGCCCGCCTATCAAATATTCAACAAAACTGATTCTGACAATAATGTTACTTTATTAGATATGTGGCGTCTCTGTGTTCGATCTTTTCACAAGACCACAACACGCAAAAAAGAAATTTGAATCTTGGGCTTGGATTATCAACATTGACAAACAGGAAAAACGATCATTCTCCATCTCGCTATTACCGTGAGCAATTCCTCAGGTTTCGACTGAACATTTTGAAATCTAAGGAAATTCTCTGGCAAAGAAAAGATAAACTGGCTAAAGACAATCTATGCCGCTTTTGCCGCTTTTGCTCCTTGGCAGTCGAATCGTTGAAACACTTAGTTATCGAGTGTGAGAAAACGAGTCCCTTGCGCTCTGTACACCTGAGTCAATTTGCTCCTCTAGATAATGACATACTCTCTTGGAGGCTTAAAATTTCAACTGGTGCAAAGGTTAAACATGTTGGTGCTATTGTGAACTATCTAGATGCATTATTGAAATGCCCGCTTTGAGCAGTGATCTCAAGCCACTATTCTGTGTTTTGGAGGAAATTAACTGGATAGAATTGACTCTTCGCATGTTATGTACAAAGTGGCTGATGTGTCTTTATCCTTGCTTTTGTTCACTTACTTTTCTTTCTGACATGAGGAGCTATTGGTTTTGTAAGAGCCTTTTGAGTTATGTTTTGTGGAATTGAAACAAAAGTGTTTACATATGTTAAAACTGTAGATTTTTCAAATTAGAAGAGAGATTAACTCCTTCCATGTTCTCATCTAAATGCTGGCCTCTGAGTAGGTCAGGTAGAGTTTCACTCTCCTCCTCCTCTTGAGCTGAAGCTAGAAGCAAAGCTTCCACTTCTGGTCTTGAGACATAAGCTTTTAAACGGTTGGTGTGACTCTGGTAGCCTCCTTAGGATTGCCTAAGTCCACCAGATAGTTGACCTCTCCAAGTTTACCCACAACCTTGAAGGGTCCTATCCATTTGTCCTATAAGGCCCTTAGCCTTGTAGGTACCATAACTAGAACTATCTGGTCTTGAGTAAACTCAACCATGTTAGCCTTCTGGTCATGCCAATGCTTCACCAGAGCCTGGCCTGGTTTCAAGTTGCCTGATGCTTCTGCCATCACGTGTGACATTCTCCTCCGGAGACCTATCACATAGTCAGTGACTCTCACTGGCTTGGAGGAAGGAGCACTCTCCAACCCCTCCTTAATTAGGGCCAAGGGGCCTCTAACTGGATGGCTATAAAGAAGTTCAAAGGGACTAAATCCAATTCCCTCCTGAGGGACTTCTCTACAAGCAAAGAGAAGGCATGGCAGTGGAAGGTCCCACTTTCTTCTAAGGGGTTCCTCTAAAGCACATATAATGCTCTTCATTGTACGGTTAAACCTCTCTACCAATCCATTTGTCTGAGGATGGTAGGCAGTTGAGAACTTGTAAATTACTCCACAGTTTTCCACATGGGCTGCATGTAGTGTGATATAAAATTGGATCCCCTGTCAGAGATAACCTCCTTAGGAAAACCTGTTCCGGTAAAAATACAAAGTAGGGCCTTAGCAATAGCCTGGGCTGTAAAAGTTCTCATGATTGCTTCAGGATACCTAGTAGTATGCTCTACTAAAACCAGGATACACCTGTTTCCTAAGGGGTGGGAGGGTCTAAGGGACCGACAATGTTGATTCCTACCCTCTGAAAAGGAACTCCTACCACTGGGAGTGGCACCAAGGGTGCCACATTCTTGGCTCCACTCTTTCAAGAGCTTTGGCCAGTGTGACAGCTCCTACAGTACTTCTCTACATCAGACCATAACGTAGGCCAGAAGTACAAAGAGAGCCTTTCCTTGGTCTTCTTGAAGCTCAAGGGACCCGCCAAAGGTATATCATGGGTTAACTGTAGGAACTGGAGTCTGCTTTCTAGAGGAACTACAAGTCTTCCGTAGTCCCCTGGGATACACTCAGTCAATTCACTGTTGAAGAGGCCATCTTCCCAGTAAAACCTATGCTTCCCTGGCTCTTGCCCATCCAGCTGGGAAGCTGCCTTTTGGCAAAGTCCTTCAAGAGTAGGACACTCTCTTTGACCTCAGCTGACGTCTGCCCTACAGGGTCCACCTCTGCCAGTAAAGATTGCAGCTCAGGATGGTCTGCAGGATCCAGATCTCCAACAGGAGCAAGGTCCTCTTCCAGCTCTGATTCCTCAGCAGCTGATTCAACCACACAAGGTTGTTCCACACACTCAGCATCAGCTTGTGGAGGGATCACAGGTGTGATCTTGGACAGTCGCCTCGGGGATGTCCTTGTGGGTAGCACATGAGTGCTGGCTATTTTCTTCCTGGAGGTTTTAGGTTGCCCCATTTCCTCCTTCTTCTTTGAAATTGCAGTCAGTAAGTACTGTGGACTGGGCGTTAAAGTTTCCTCTATAATCTCCTCTGGAGAGCCCCTTAAGGTACTCTTTCTGGCCTTCCTAAGCAGCTCCTGTTTCCTTTTGCTGGGAGGCCTGGGGGTGCTTGATACAACTCCAGGAGTTCTTAAGTCATTCCCCAACAGGACTCTCCAAGGTACTTCATTCTGCACACTTACAGTATCTTGACAGTTGTTAGGGAGAATTTTCATTCAATGGCTAATTTCCCTTACCTAGTGAGTCCCCCAGCAGCTTTGCAGGATCTCTGGAGTTTATTTTTCCACTTAGTAAGAGTGTACCCTTTTCTTTCCACTCTTACCTGTATTTTGCCATGTGTATCTCATCTGTTTTTGTGATTGTGGACTCTGGAGTACACCACTTCAGCAGCCCCCTTCTTTTGTGTGTTACCCAGCACCTTCAGTGCAGTGACACAGGGTTGTCTTTTAGACTTCCCACCGACTTCATTTCTGAGGCTGACTACTGTCCCCCAGAAAAGGGTAAAGTTCCCATTAACTTTACTTAGTCATGTAACCACAGATCCAGTACACCCCATCTTACATGGAATACTGGAAAGGGTTAATCCGTAGCCCTTGTTATCTGTACCTCCTAGAGCATTGTTTCGCTCTTTTAACATTTAAACTTGGCTGGTGGCAGTGGTATCTACCCTAACCTTTCTACCACGATTATATTATATAAAAGTGGTATTGTTTTAGGCTATTATAATAGCCTTGAACCTAAACCCGCTTGACCAAATACTTTTTCATTTGCGCCAGTCGGGTTTATTCGCCATTTCTTTTTTTTAAGTCTTCTTGTGTTTTACTTTGCGCGGCAAACCAGGTTTGCCTTCTTTGTTCACCGTCTTTTGGCGGGCTTCTGCTTAGAAGCCCTCATCCAGGAACCTGCGTGTCTAGGTGGGCTAAATGTGAGGGAGGGGTGTAGTCACCCCCTGCACAGGGTATCCAAGGAAACCCAAGTCGCACTTTGCCATGATTGGCTGAGGTGGTTGTCCGGGCCGGACAACCCCCCTGCTGCGTGATTGACAGCCAGGCTGTGTGAATGGAGGATTTTCGCATAAAAGGCAGGTCTCTTGGGCTAGAAGTCAGAGAGTCACCACTGGAACTACAAGGAACCAAAGAGAAGCAGAGAAGAAGTCGACTGCTGCAACTATCCCGTCCTGGTGAAGCCCTGCTGCAGTCCTGAGCTATCTACCCTTCGATGACCAGAGAAGATCCAGTCCGGAGTCTTCTTCCCTTGAGCTTGGTGGGGATAAACATCTCATCTTCTGCAGCCAGAGGATCATCTTCGTGGTCGAAATCGCTGCACCCTGCTGTAGTGGTCCGGATAGCCATCTGAAGAGCATTTCCTATTTTTAAGGAGCACACCTTTTATTCACCATCGCTGCTTGCGGCTTCACCGCTGTGTGGTGCAGACCCCTCCAGACGTCCTCCTTTGGATCGAAGCTCCAGGAACCGAGGGTCTGCAGGAAACTACCAGGAACAACTGCCGTGGCACCAGCTTCTTCCTTGAATAAGGTACTGTGTTCTGCTTGAGGAATTAGGGTGAATCCCTTTTCTTCATCTCCAAGGCTTGCCCTTGTCTTCCCTCCTTCTTATAACTTTTGCTTCCTCTGTTGACAATATCTAAGTACTCCTGGTAATGCTGAATCTCAAACTGTCCGACTGTGTGATCCTCGACAACAGGAACCCGGTTCCACTTGACACTGGCTCCGGCCTATTGACTCTTGAATTTCCGTCAAATAGTGTTCTCTGATTCTGTCTGCCTTGACAAAAGTATTGCCTATGATTTTTGCCCCAACTCTCTCTGGTTAACCCAGGTCCTAAGTCTGTTTTTGCCCCGGTAACAATTCTTGCCGCGGATACGTGTTTCTTTAGTAAGACCGAACTCTCATTACTGTCAAAAAGTGATTGCAAGTGTATTCCTGGTGACGTCTTTTGTTTCGCAACACTGGTCCGTTAAAACACAGGATACTTACCTTGAGTTAGAGTGTACCAAAGTGAATTGGTTGGTTCTTTCTAGTATATTTTACGTGTGGTTTTGAATTAATAGAAGTGTTGTGTTTATAACAAATGGTTTAAAAATAAATGTACTTATATTTTTCTACCTGAAACCTTGGGTCAGTGTTTGCTTGAGTCACAGTAATTGTGGTCCCTTTGTGTAATCTCTGCTACTGCTCATATACTCTTGAGATAAGCCTGGCTGCTCCGCTACTGCTACCACTTTAACATAGTAGTACAGGCTTGTACCAAAGGTGAAACTTGTATTGCCACCTGTAGTCTTAATTGTGTGTAGTGGTCCCTAAGGGCACTACACAGGATTCTGCCTAACACTGGTGGCAGCGGTGGGATTTGGAAGTAGAATGATTACACTTGGAGTGCTGCTATTGTTCGGGTTCAAATAACCACAAGGCTAACACCACTAATTCTATTTAACTAAGAAATCATGTCAAATATGGAAAGCTACAATGAAGAGGGTCTCTTGAACTACACTGATGAGGTTTTGAGAACCATGTGTAGGGAGAGGAGTCTCTCGGGTAAAGGAAAGAAATCTGAATTGATTGCAAAGTTAATGGGAAAACAAAGTCTGGAGAGTGGGTCAGAAGGGCCTACCCCTCCAGCAAATGTGGATACTGATGTTTCTGATTCTGAGAGTGTTAATTGTGAGGAAGTAGATGAGTCCTTGTTAGGAAACCCTACAACTCCTTTGCCTACTCAAAAAGCACAACCTCTGTCCACAGGGACCCCCACAGGCAATACACTCACTCCTGAGTTTATTGCACTTGAGAAAATGAGACTTGAATTGGAAGTGAAACGTATTGATGCACAAACTGCCATGAAACATCAGAGTTAAGGCTCAGAGAAATGGAGCTGAATCATGAACTAGAGATGAAGAAATTGTCTGTCGAAAATGCTTCTCTCGCGGAGTCCTCTAGGTCTTCCAGCCCTAAGAGACCCCGTATGCCAAAGGAGATGATTGGCATGTATGAGATAAACTTGATGTTTTGGATTGGTTAGCAATGTTTGAGTACAATCACGGGATTCAATGTATCTCAGGGTATCAGCTGAATCCGTGGCTATCCTCTAGGCTTCCCCCTGTTTCAAGTGATGCTGTAATGTAGTTGGGGGAGTAGGATAAGTAGGATTATGAGTGTGTGAAACCAGCATTAATAGCTAGATTTGGGAAGACCCCTTCCCAGTATCTTAAGATGTTTAAAATCCTCAGAAAGAATGATGGTACCCCTTGGGCTACCGGGGTGTGTGAATGTTTGAAAAACTTAGATGGTTGGGTTAAGTGTTACAAAGTGAACACTTATGAAGGTTTGAGGAATCTTGTAATGTTGGAGTCTATTTTTGATGTCTGCTCTCCTGAGCTTAGACAGCACTTGGCTGATTCAAAGGAGATAGATCCTAAGAAGCTAGCTAAGGCTGCTGACTTGTGGGTTGCCAACAGGGCTACTCAAAAGGATTCCGGGGTCACTCAGAAAAAGGAGGAGGGAAAACAGCCAAAAAAAGACAACAAAGAGAATTCCAATAATCCCAATCCAAAAGAGGGCCCCAAACATAACCAGGGTAAGCCACAAGGGAAACCGAATCAGGCTAGTGCACCACCTGGTTCCACACCAGATGGAGGTCAGAACAAACCCCCATTCCAAAGAGCATTTGGAAAATGCTTGGTCTGTGGGATACCTGGCCATGTGAAAGGAGATCCCAGGTGTAAGGAAAAACCTTCAGGGATCAACACTGTCTCCTTAGCCTTCTCCCAGGTGGGTGAAGTACCTATAGCCAGTGGAAACTTCCCGTTACTAGCTGATGATCCCATGAGAGTCTCAGCTAGTGTTTATTTAGTGTTCTTGGGTCTTTGAGAACAACAGAACTTAGATGTCTATAACTCAATCCCAGATAATACTAAAGAGTATTACAAATATATTGTTCTTATGAATGGTCAGGAAACCCCTGCCATCAGAGACACTGGAGCCAGCATAACTGTGGTTGATGAATGTTTTTTCAAGGTGGAGGATGTTGCTAAGGCACCCAAACACCTAACCAAGTTAGCTGCAGGCCCTGTTCAAATGGTTCCCCAGTTACCAGCTCTCATCCAGTGTAATGACATGACTGTCAGAATACCTGTAAGTGTTCAAAATAACGTACCTGGGAGGGCCTGCTGGGCAATGACCTTAAAACTCTTGGAGTTGTGTCTAGTACCCCATGTCCCCCAGCAGAAGGAAGCAGGAGCTCACTAGGTCTGCAAGGGAGAGAACCTTGAGAGGCTCTCCTGGGGACATGACAGAGGACAATATCACCCCAAGTCCATAGGACTTACTTACTGCTATTGCAGGTCAGAAAGAGACAAAGGGGAAACCGAAGTCTGCAAGCAAGAAACCACCAAGCACTCCTGTGCCCAGAAGGACATCTCCAAGAATGTCCAAAGTCACCTCTGTGACTCCTCCACCAACTGAGGCTGAGTGTGAGGTTCAACCCTGTATGGTTCAACTAGATACTGAGGAATCAGATCTAGAAGAAGCTCCTACTCTGATAGGGGATCTTGACCCTGTTGACCATCCTGAGCTGCAGTCTTTACTGGCAGAAGGTGGATCGAACAGGGAAGATTTCAGAAAAGGACAAAGAGAGTGTCCTACCCTAGAAGGTCTTCGCCTACAGGCAACTTCTCAGCTCAGTGGGACTGAGCCTGGGAAGTATAGGTTACACCGGGAAGATGGCCTCTTCTACAGTGAACTGACTGAGCCAACCCCTGGAAACTGCAAGAAACTTGTAGTACCTCTAGTGAACTGACTCCAGTTTCTGCAGTTAGCCCATGAGATACCTTTGGCTGGTCACTTAAGTTTTAAGAAGACCAAGGAAAGGCTCTCTCTTTACTTCTACTGGCCTAAGATGGGTTCAGAAGTAGACAAATTCTGCAGAAGCTGCCACACTTGCCAAACCTCTGGCAAGAGTGGAGCCAAGAATGTGGCACCCTTAGTGTCTCTCCCAGTGGTGGGAGTTCCTTTTGAGAGGGTTGGGATTGACATTGTTGGTCCTCTTGACCCTCCCACCTCTTCAGGCAACAGGTTTAACCTGGTTGTAGTGGACCATGCCACTAGATTTCCTGAAGCTCTACCTATGAGGATTGTTACGGCTCCGGCTGTGGCTAAGGCCTTACTTGCTATTTTTACCAGGGTAGGTTTTCATAAGGAGGTGATATCTGACAGGGGATCAAATTTTATGTCCCACTACATGCAAGCCATGTGGAAAACCTGTGGAGTCACCTACAAGTTCTCAACTGCCTACCATCCCCAAAACAATGGATTGGTGGAGAGGTTTAACAGAACTATGAAGAGCATGATAGGTGATTTAGAAGAACCCCTTAGAAGAAAGTGGGACCTTCTACTGCCATGCCTTCTCTTTGCATATAGAGAAGTCCCTCAGGAGGGAGTAGGATTCAGTCCCTTTGAACTTCGCTATGGCCATCCAGTCAGAGGTCCATTAGCCCTGATTGTGCTCCTGCCCCCAAGCCAGTCAGAGTGACTGACTATGTGATAGGTCTCCGGAAGAGAATGTCCCACATGATGGCAGAGGCAAGTGATAACTTGAAGGCTGGTCAAGCTCTGGTCAAGCATTGGCATGACCAGAAGGCTAACATGGTTGAGTGCACTGAAGACCAGCTTGTTCTTGTTATGGTCCCATCAAGGCAGAGGGCTTGTCCTTCCCTACACTTAAAACTAACTTTTCTGCCGACCAACTTTGTTCTGAACTCTTAGCAAAGACTTAACCGTGAACTACCCTGAACTGTGTGATCTTGAGCAAAAGACTTTTGTCCTATTGACTTTGGCCCAAAGCCTTTTTGATTTGATTCCATGACTGTAGTTCCTCTTTCTAGATTGCCCTGCTTACATACCTGTTAGTGCTGCTCAATGTTTGTCTAACGTTGTCTTTCCCTCCCTTTTAAATTATTGCGGTGACATTTTGCTCACACTTCATTTTTTTAGCTTAACTTGTCCATAATCTATTGGGAGTGGTGTGGTTTATTAAGAGTGCGATTTCTAAATTGATTTACTTTAGTGAAATGTTTTACAACTGATGTGTAAATAAATGTATATTCTTTTACTCAGAAACCTTGAATCAGTGTTTGTTTGAATCATAGTAATTGCTGTCCTTTATGTAACTATTGATACTGCTCACCTACACTTGAGATAAATCTGGCTGCTCAGCCATCGCTACCATTTTGCTGTGTAGTACAGGCTTGTACCAAAGGGGAATTTGTACTGTCACTTGTAGTCTAAATTGTGTGTGGTGTTCCCAAAGGGTACTGCATATAATTCTGCCTAACACTGATGTACAGCGGTGAGGATCAAGTATAGTAATTACACTTCAAGTGCTGCTATTACCTTGGATCAACTAACCACAAGGCTAAACATCACTAAAATCAATATTAATCATGTCTGATATGGAAAGCTACAGTCAGGAGACCCTCCTTAGTTACTCTGTGGATTATCTGGAAAATCTGTGTAGAAAAGGAAGCTCTCTGTTAAAGGCAAAAAGTCTGAATTGATTGAAAGGTTGTTAGAGAAACAAAGTCTGAAGGATGGGTCTGAAATACCTCACCCCTCAGCAAATGTGGAAAATGATGAGGATGATAATGTGTCTATTATTGATGAGTAAGAAGAGGCAGAGGTGTCTCATAATGTAGGCCTCATTGTTCCCTTACCTTCTCAGCAACCTCAACCTTTATTCACTGGGACCCCTATAGGTCCTACTCTCAGTCCTGAATTCATTGCTCTAGAAAAGAGGAGGCTTGAATTGGAATTTAAATGTTTAAATGCTCACACTGAACAAAAGAATCAAGAACTTAAGCTCAGAGAAATGGAGTTGAATCATGAACTAGAAATGAAAAAGTTATTTCTTGAGAATGCTTGTCTCCCAGAGTCTTCTAGGTCTTCCAGTCCTAAGAGATCCCGTATGCCTAAAGAGATTGTGGGTATGTATTAGGTTAAGCTTGGTATTTTGGATTGGTTGGCAATGTTTGAATATGACCATGGCATTCAAGATTTTACAGGGAATCAGTTGCTTCCCTGGCTCTTCTCTAGGCTACCCACTGTTGCATCTGATGTTGTGATAGAGTTGGAGGAGGTGGATAGGATGTATTATGAGTGTGTGAAGCTAGCTTTAATTGCTAGATTTGGGAATACCCCTTACCAGTACTTTAAGAGGTTTAGGACCCTCAAAAAGCATGATGGTGCCCCTCGGGCTACCTGGGTATGTGCATGTTTGAAAAACTTAGATAATTGGATTAAGGGTTACAGAGTAAACACTTATGGAGGTATGATAAATCTTTTTATGTTGGAGTGAATTTATGATGCCTGCTATCCTGAGCTCAGACAGCACTTGACTGATTCTAAGGAGATAGATCCAAAGGAGATAGCGAAGACTCCTGACTTGTGAGTTGCCAACAGGGCTACTCACAAGGATTCTGGGACAACTCAGAAGAAGGATGAGGGAAAGCAGCCAAAGAAAGATAACAAGGAGAATTCTAATACCTCGCATTCAAAAGAGGGCAACAAACAGCATCATAAGGGTAAACCAAAGGGAAAACCGAATCAGGCTAGTATACAATCTTGACCCAAACCAGATGGAGGTCAGAACAAAACCCCATTCATCAAGACATTTGGGAAATGCTATGTTTGTGGGTCAACTGACCATGTGAAAGGGGATCACAGTTGTAAGTGTAAACCTTCAGGGGTCCACACTGTCTCCTTAGCCTTTTCCCAAGAGGAAGAAGTACCCTATGGCAAGTGGAAACTTTCACCTACTGACTGATGAACCTATGAGAGTCTCAGCTAGTGTTTCTTTAGTGTCGCTAGGCTTGTGGGAACAACAGAATTTAGATGTCTAATTCCATCCCAGATAATACTAAAGAGTATTATAAAGATAGTGTTCTTGTGAATGACCAGGAGACTTGTGCCATCCTAGACACTGGAGCCAGCATAACTGTGGTGGATGAATCATTTATCAAGGTGGAGGATGTTACTAAGGCACCCAAATGCCTCACCAAGGTAGCTGGAGGCCCTGTGCAAATGCTTCCCCAGTTACCAGCTCTCATCCAGTGTAATGATATGACTGTCAAGTGCCTGGGAGAGTTCTGCTGGGTAATGACCCGAAAACTCTTGGAGTTGTGTCAAGCACTCCCAGGCCTCCCAATAAAAGGAAACGGGAGCTTACTAGGCCTGCAAGGGAGAGGACCTTGGGAGGTTCTCCAGAGGAGTTGATAGAGGAAACTATCACTCCACACCACAAGAATTGCTCACTGCTATTTCTGGAAAGAAAGAGGCAAAGGGGAAACCCAAGACCTCAAGGAAAAAGTCAGACAGCACCCCTCTGCTACCAACAAAGACATCCCCAAGATTGTCCAAGGTCACACCTGTGACCCCTCCACCTGAGGCAGAGTGTGAGGTACAACCATGTGTGGTTGAGCCAGTTTCTGAAGAGTCAGATCTGGAAGAAGACACTGTTTTTGTTGGATATCTAGACCCTCTTGACCATCCTGAGCTGCAGTCTTTACTGGCAGAAGGTGGACCCAACAGGGCAGACTTCAGCAGAGGACAAAGAGAGTGTCCTACTCTCGAGGGTCTTCGACAACAGGCTGCAAACTAACTTGATGAGCAAGAAGTTGGAAAGCATAGGTTAAACTGGGAAGATGGCCTCTTCTACCATGAACCGACTGAGTCTTTCCCTGGGGACTGCAAAAGAATTGTAGTGCCCCTTGCCAACAGACTCCCGTTCCTACAGTTGGTCCATGAGATACCTTTGTCTGGTCATTTGAGCTTCAAAAAGACCAAGGAAAGGCTCTCCTTATACTTCTACTGGCCTAAAATGGGTTCAGATGTTTACAAATTCTGTAGGAGCTGTCACACTTGCCAATCCTCTGGCAAGAGTGGAGCCAATAATGTGGCACCACTGGTGCCTCTTCCAGTGGTGGGAGCTCCTTTTGAGAGGGTGGGCATCGACATTGTTTGTCCCCTTGACCCTCCCACATCTTCAGGGAACAGATTTATCCTGGTTGTAGTAGACCATGCTACAAGATTCCCCGAAGCAATACCTATGAGGACTGTTACGGCTCAGGCTGTGGTTAAAGCTCTACTTGGTATTTTTACCAGCGTAGGGTTTCCTAAGGAAGTGATATCTGACAGGGGATCCAATTGTATGTCCCACTACATGCAAGCCATGTGGAAAAACTGTGTTGTCACTTACAAGTTCTCTACAGCCTACCATCCACAAACAAATGGATTGGTAGAGAGGTTTAATTATACTATGAAGAGCATGATAGGTGCTTTAGAGGAACCCCTTAAGAGAAAGTGGGACCTTCTACTGCCATGCCTTTTCTTTGCTTATAGAGAAGTCCCTCAGGAGGGAGTTGGTTACAGTCCCTTTGAACTTCTTTAAGGCCATCCAGTTAGAGTTCCATTGGCCCTGATTAGGGAGAGGTTGGAGAGTGCTCCTTCCCCCAAGCTAGTCAGAGTGACTGGCTATGTGATAGGTCTCCGGAGGAGAATGTCACACATGATGGCAGAAGCTAGTGATAACTTAAAAGCACGACAGGCTCTGGTCAAACATTGGCATGACCAGAAGGCCAGCATGGTTGAGTTTAGACAAGACGAGCTTGTATTAGTTATGGTGCCAACAAGACAGAGGGCCTTGCACGACAAATGGATAGGACCCTTCAAGGTTGTGGGCAAACTTGGAGAGGTGAACTATCTGGTGGACTTAGGCAGACTTAAGGAAGCTCCCAGAGTCTTTCACACCAACTGTTTGAAGGCATATGTCCCGAGACCAGAAGTGGGAGCTTTGCTTCTAGCTTCAACTCAAGAGGAAGAGGAGAGTGAACCTCTACCTGACCTCCTCAGTGGGCAACCTTTGGATGAGAAAATAGAAGGAGTCAATTTCTCTTATCAACTGACTACTGAACAACAGGAGGAGTGCAAAATTCTGTTAAATCAGTTTGCCTCCCTGTTTTCACTATCACCAGGTTTGCCCCTTGGGGCCAGCATGATATTCTGACTGGTGACTGTCTACCTGGGAAAAGCAGAGGTTAGAGAATGTCAGAACATGTGAGATCCCACATCACAGGAGAAGTCAACAAGATGCTTGATCTCGGGGGTTATAGAGCCCTTTACAAGTCCATGGTCTAGTCCAGTTGTTCTAGTACCAAAGGCAGGATCCAAGGAGTTGAGATTCTGTGTGGACTATAGAGCTGTAAATGCAGTCACTAAGACTGATACCCATCCTTTGCCAAGGACAGATGAGCTGGTGGATAGACATGGATCAGCTGAGTACCGCAGTACATTTGATCTAACCTCAGGCTATTGGCAAATAGCCCTGACAAACCATGCCAAGGAGAAAACTGCATTTTCAACCCCAGCAGGCCTCTACCAGTTTATGGTTATGCCTTTTGGACTAAAGAATGCACCTGCTACATTCCAAATGGTGGTCAATCAAGTTCTGAATGGTATGGAGGACTTCTGCATGGCATACGCGAACTACCCTGAACTTTGTGATCTTGATCAAAAGAATTCTGTCCTATTGACTTTGGCCCTAAGCCTTTTTGATTTGATTCCATCACTGTAGTACCTCTCTCTAGATTGCCCTGCTCACATACCTGTTGGTGCTGCTCAATTTTTGTCTAACGTTGTCTTTCCCTCCCTTTTAAATTATTGGAGTGCCATTTTGCTCACACTTTGTTTTTTGAGCTTAACTTGTCCAGAATCTATTGGGAGTGGTGTGGTGTATTAAGAGTGTGATTTCTAAACTGCTTTACTTTAGTGAAATGTTTTACAACTGATGTGTAAATAAATGTATATTCTTTCACTCAGAAACCTTGAGTCAGTTTTTGTTTGAATCATAGTAATTGCTGTCCTTTGTGTAACTATTGATACTGCTCACTTACTCTTGAGATAAGTCTGGCTGCCCAGCCATCGCTACCACTTTACTGTGTAGTACAGACTTGTACCAAAGGTAAATTTGTACTGTCACTTGTATTCTTAATTGTGTGTGGTGTTCCTAAAGAGTACTACATATAATTCTGCCTAACACCATGTGCCTTCCTTCACTGTGGTTCAACACCTTAGCGTTCTTGCATCCTGTGACACATGTGTTCTTTTTGTCATAGTGATTTCCATGTACTGTATGATGACATACATTTTACATGGATCACGGACAGTAGTATTTAACTTCAATCTGGGGCTGGTTGACAGTTCTGCAATGGCTATGCTACATGCCATCTGTTTTTGGCATCTGTCATTTTTGTGTAAGGTCTGTGCCAGGCAGAAGCTTGTGTGTGATGCAGGTGCTATGCACCATGCAGTACATGTGTTGGCTTCACATTTGACACACGTCCATGTCTCCTTTCAGGGTCCCCTTCCATTTCATTGCCACTGCGTGTATGCCTTTGTGTCATGTTTGAAATGTCTGCGTCATGTGTTGGCTGTCAACATTGTGATACCTATGTGTGTGGTATAAGCTGTTAACATGTGTGCTCATGTGTTCTTTGGATTTTTTGCAGGTGATGAGGCACTGGGAGCAGTGGTGGAGGAGGAGATGGCACAGTGGGTGGAGTATTCAGAGCCCCACCTAGGCACCAGTGGAGGGTGTGGTGTCATAGCCCATGAGCATCCATTGTTGCTCCAGACCATCCTGGCCAGGGGTGGCTCGGAGTACACCTCTGAGGATCTCTATGCCTTTGATGCTGATTCGGATATTCATCAAACCATGCTGTCACAGGTGAGTGATTCTGCAGTGGATGCTGTTCTGTCCGACACACCTGAAGTGGGAATAGACCCATCAAGGGGCCAGTCAGTTTTGGAATGTCCGCCTGTGGTGTTTACGGATGCAAGGCCATGCTCCACACGATTTGCTCCTGTTCCTGGGGCAGCAGATCAACAGAGGAATACAGTCCTGCAGCCACAGGCAGTGCCAGCAGAGCAAGGACCAGGTCTTCTTGGGCCCGACAAATGTGGTGTCCGGAAACGCAGAGGCCATACGCCACCCGGTAATATTGTGTGGGAGATTTCCATGTATGCCATTGCACAGCAAAAGAGGGCATCACATGAGATGATGGCTCAGGGCATGGAACAGGTGGCCAATTCATTCTCCCCCCTGAAAGGTAGCTGGAGCTCGAGCTGCAGGCATGCGGTCCACATGCCGCTCACACAGGCTGGTCACGTTGGCTTCCAACAGGGACCGACGGGCTGAAATGGAGGCTCTGCACACAGCCATTGCTGCTGAGGCAGAGGCCCACAGGAATGCCCTGAGGGAAGAGAACACCTGCCTCAGAACTACTCTGGCTACACATCTGATGGGCCAAAGTAGGCAGGCGGAACAGCAGATGGGGCAGCTGACACACAACATCTCTGCTGAACTGCATGCAAGCTGTGAGGTGATCCGTGTGTCACTTGAGGCCTTGCAGGAGGAACTCCGTGCAACACGTGAGGCCTTGCAGGCTGAAATCCGTGCTACACGTGAGGTGCTGCATGGGGACCTCCAGACCATCATCCTGCAGAACCAGACCTTTCAGACCCGCATGCTTGCTACCATGGAGGTGCAGGCCAGGGCTATGCATGATCAGCGTACCGTACCATGCACACCTTCTAATGTCGCACCAGAGGGTGAAGACAGCAATGACAGTACTCCCACTCTAGGTTTTTTTATTCTCAACATCCACGCATGTGGGTGTCGAGGTGTACGCTGCACTTCCTCCCTCCTGGGTGCCCCCGCGCCCCATGGTCAACCATGGCCATTTGTGGTTTTCCATTTTTTTTGTGTCTATTGTGCATTCATGTAACAGTGTGTTGCTTTGTGTGGCATCCGAATGCAAACTGTGTGTTCCGGCTGGGCCCATACAGGCTTGTCTCATGTTGGTGTTTGTGGCTTGGGGTCTGGGGTCTGAACACATATGCCACTCCTGCTTCCCCTTTCCATGTGCTTGCAAGGAGGGCACCGTGTGATAGTAACTTACACAGAGGCATTGGGCTTCCATCATTTCTGTGGCCAGTCTGAAGTCCAAACTGTGTATACACCCCTAGTGGGGATTCATGATGGTTTCTACAGTGCATGGTTGGCCTGCATTTTGGTTTGTTGATGAAATTCATGCTGTATGCGGTACCCTGACCCCTTTAGCTGTCAGAGACACACTCAAGATGGAAGGGGGCCGTGTGGTGGCAATGTCACAATGAGACACTTGTACTATATTGAGTGGTCACTGTCTGACATTGTCACTGATGGCTCCTGTGTTCATGATATGTTATGCTGGTAAATAGATGTTCATGTGTTGGGTTTGATTTTGATGTGTCAGAGGGAATTGTCTTGGGCCTGTTTCTATTTGTCACGGTGCACTTTGTGACCATTGTGTCATGTGTTGTGTATTTATTTTTGAGTTTTCACATTGCATGCCATGTCGGGCGGGTGACATGGGGTTTGGGAGTGTTTAGGTGACATACCAGTATTTGGATTTGCTGTTTTGCATGGGGGTAGTGGATTCTGCACCTTGAATGTGTGCCTTTCGGTCACACAGGATTGGGTTTGTTTAAGTATCCAGGGATGTACACAATGTAGCACTTCCAAGGACACATTCTCAGGGTTGTAAGGTTGTGACAGTTGCCTGACCCTTTGTCATCATCGATTGTGACCTGGAATGTGGCATTTCAGGAATAGGAGTTGGGGACAGCAACGGCGGCTGTATCAAGGGAATTGAATGAGGAACTACATTTCCCATCAGGCTGTGGGAGGTATGTAGTTCTGGACTCGTGCCATGAGTCAGCTGAGGCTAATTAGGAAGTCTACTAAACCGTTGGCCACAGCGTTTTTCTGGCGGTTGACAGGAGAGAGGAGCAGGTGGGCATGCAGACTCTTTACCCCATTTGCAGCGGTGAGCAGGGGCAGGTACACCATGAAGTGAAATCCGTAAAGAAAATTACACATACCAGGTTATGGTTATGATCCAAAGTGAGGTTTAAACAATGCAAAAATACAAGAAACACAAAGAAATTCATTGTATCATTGTAGACCATTGTTGGGCGCTATTTCTTATTGTACTAATTTAAAGTATACACTTAAAAATCTCTACCTGTTTGACTTCTATCCCCCAGAGTGTATGTTCATCTCTGTTGAAAGTATTTCTATGCTGCACTGCGGGTGTTCTGTAAATTAAATGTTCATATTTAATACTCCATGGGTTTGAATTACATCCCTACTGTAACCCAGCACATTACTCTCCTCCACCTCATTCTTACCTCTTGCTTGCTTCACTATCTTGATGCGCTGGCTGCTGAAAAGGAGCTGCCACCATCTGAGTTAGCGTTTATAAACGCTACTCATTTTCGCGCGTGCGCGCGATGTCCTGTTCCGTGCTGCTAATCACTCTCGCGCATGCGCGCGTAGTTCTGCCTCATACTCTCGATCCTCTTATTCCAAAAACGGTTTATGGCTGGCACGTTTGTGCACTCAGTCACTCCTGCCTCATGTATTCACAATTCTAGGGGATTAAAGCAATTACAGAAATTACAGATGTTGCTATGTGCATATCTTTTCGTGTGTGTATATTTGTAGATCGCGCGTGCACGCACAAAGTCCACTATACTATCTGGAGCCCACGCATGCGCTTGGGTCCCGAGTGTAGTATCACTCCTTTAATTCACAAAAAGGGAGAATCTTTATAATCATTACCTGTTTTCTGTCGTTATTACAATGCCCATTCTCCAAGCTTCTATATGTACAATTACAAGGGTAGAATACATTCAAAGATCGATTACCAATCTGTTACAATTGTAAAGGGACTGAGATTGATGTTGTTCACATTAATCTCGAATCCACCACTCTTAGCTGTACACTTAAATGTGCATTAATTCTCCCCGTTCCCTCTGTGGATTTAAGAGTACACATCCTCCACAGACATAAGTAATCATATCCATAGTTAAATCAAGAGCATCCACTACCAGGCAGTGGGACACTGCCTTACGTCTCACAGGGGGTTGATTCCCTGCGGGACATAACGTGGATTCTCTATTAGTATTTCATTGGGCACACTAATTTACCAAACTATTGCGGTTACTCCTTCCAAATGTTCATTTTGTCTAAAAGTTCACAAAAAACACGTGAAGTTCAACTCCTCATTTATGCCCCCCGGTCTCAGGGAGTCAAGTCGATCTATCCAAAATGACTCTCGTTGGTTGAATCTCCTTCCCAAATCTTCATGCGCATTTTGTTGTCTAATGACTTCCAGGATTTGTATCCTCATCTGGCTGATATTATGCTTCATTGAGTTCCAGTGTCTAGCCACCGCTGAGTTCACATTGTTGTTCCGAATGCACGATCTCTGCTCATTCCATCGTAGCTTTTCTGGTCTCCTTGATTGACCTACATAATAGATGCCACACGGGCATTTGATGCCATAGATTATGTTAGGTGTGTCACATGTTACATATCCCCTTAGCTTTATTTTTTCGCCCGTACAGGGGTGGTCTACAGTATCTCCTTTTGTTATAAAGTTACAGTTGCTACATTGTAAACAGGTATATGTTCCTTTTCTTGTAGTCTCTAATGATTTCTTTCCAGGTCTTGTCATCACCAGTCTATCTCTTAGGTTTGCACTCCTTTTGTACGCAAAGGTAGGTAGTTCTCTAAACAAGTGTTCAACTCTCATGTCATTTGTCAATGTGCTTCAATTTTTCTTGATTACACTGTTGATCCTGTTGCTCTGTACTGAGTAACATGAAACGTGAACCATATTCGGTTCTTTCTTCTCTTTCTTGGTATCACTGATTGGGGGTTCCCTCAATCGCTCTTTCGCTGCTTCTATCTCTGCAGGTTTGTACCCACTTGCCTCAAATCTTTTCCCCATGTTCTCAATCTCTGTTGCACATGTCCTTGGGTCATTAACAATCCGCTTTACTCTCATCATCTGGCTGAAAGGTAGATTCCTAATTAGGCTTGGTTGATGAAAGCTGAGACGGTGGAGTAAATTGTTGCAATCTGTCTCTTTTCTATAGATGTTGGTCAAAAAGCCGTTATTTTGAATTTGTATGGCCACATCCAAGAAATGAATTTGAGTTATTCAAAGTTTCATGTGTAAATTGTATGTGCTGGTCTATATTGTTGAGGTATGCAAAAAAGTCATTAAGGGATTCCTCTGTGCCGATCCATATTCCGAAATTTGTCATCAATAAATCTGACCCATATTGAAATGTAATTTCTCCATATTGTATGGTCAAGCACATAGTCCTTTTCAAATGTATGCATAAAGGTATTTGCATACGTTGAGGCCATTGAGGCCCCCATCGCTGTGCCAGATGTTTGAATAAAGAATTTATTTCTGTATTGAAAATACGAGTTTTCAGAGATAAATTGTAATAATACCAAAATGAATTCCTTAATTGCCTTCAAATCTCCTTCCTTGAGGAGTAGCCATTCAATTGCTTCTATGCCCAGATTGTGGGGATAGACATGTAAAGGCTCTTTACATCAATGGAGAACATAATTGAATTGGCTATACATTCATTCTTTCTTAATAGCTCCAAAAAGTGAGTAGTGTCCATGATGTAGGTATCTGTCTTTTGTATCAATGGTTGTAAAAATTGGTCAATATATTGACCTAATGGTTGTAGCACACTATCTACACCGGAAACTATGGGTCTGCCTGGCGGTTTGATCAGACTTTTGTGTATCTTAGGCAACGTATAGAAGTTCGGTATTCTTGGATGTTTGTTGTTTTTGCACTTATCCACCCTAATTCTTCTGCCTTCTCCAAAAGTTCTTCCAAGTTCTTCAATATTTCACTTGTAGGATCATTATCCAACTCTGAGTACACCTCAGTGTTCTTGAGTTGGTCCACACATTCATTGTGGTAATCCTGGCTGTCCATAATATCAAGTGCTCCCCCTTTGTCCGCTGGGCGTATGGTTATGTCATCATCTCCATATAAACCTTTAAGCAGGTTAAATTCATTTGGTTTCAGATTCATATACTTCGTTCGTTTGAATGACACTTTTTTCAAATCTTTAAGCACTTGTCGATGGAAAATCTCTATGGATGGAACACTGATCGGTGGCATGAAATTGCTTTTCTTTCTAAATTCTTCTAATTCCTCTGGATCTTGCTCTTTAAATTGGGTCATGTCAAGTTCATCAAAAAACACTTTTAATTTCAGTTTTCTAACCAATTTGAATAGGTCAATCTTAGTCTCGAATAGAGTTGTACTGTGTGTGGGTACATAACTTAGGCCCTTCTGGATTAACAGCTCCTCGTTTTTGGTTAGTATTCTTGATGATATATTCACAACTAAATTTTCTTCACCGATCAGTGTTCCATCAATAGACATTTTCCATCGACAAGTGCTTAAAGAATTGAAAAAAGTGTCATTCAAACAAACGAAGTATGTGAATCTGAAACCAAATGAATTTAACCTGCTTAAAGGTTTATATGGAGATGATGACATAACCATACGCCCAGCGGACAAAGGGGGAGCACTTGATATTATGGACAGCCAGGATTACCACAATGAATGTATGGACCAACTCAAGAACACTGATGTGTACTCAGAGCTGGATAATGATCCTACAAGTGAAATATTGAAGAACTTGGAAGAACTTTTGGAGAAGGCAGAAGAATTAGGGTGGATAAGTGCAAAAACAAGATCTTTTCTTACCAACAAACATCCAAGAATACCGAACTTCTATACGTTGCCTAAGATACACAAAAGTCTGATCAAACCACCAGGCAGACCCATAGTTTCCGGTGTAGATAGTGTGCTACAACCATTAGGTCAATATATTGACCAATTTTTACAACCATTGATACAAAAGACAGATACCTACATCATGGACACTACTCACTTTTTGGAGCTATTGAGAAAGAATGAATGTATAGCCAATTCAATTATGTTCTCCATTGATGTAAAGAGCCTTTACATGTCTATCCCCCACAATCTGGGCATGGAAGCAATTGAATGGCTACTCCTCAAGGAAGGAGATTTGAAGGCAATTAAGGAATTCATTTTGATATTATTACAATTTATCTCTGAAAACTCGTATTTTCAATACTGAAATAAATTCTTTATTCAAACATCTGGCACAGCGATGGGGGCCTCAATGGCCCCATCATATGCAAATACCTTTATGCATAAATTTGAAAAGGACTATGTGCTTGACCATGCAATATGGAGAAATTACATTTCAATGTGGGTCAGATTTATTGACGACATTTTTCGGAATTTGGATCGGCACAGAGGAATCCCTTAATGACTTTTTTGCATACCTCAACAATATAGACCAGCGCATACAATTTACACATGAAACTTCGAAAACTCAAATTCATTTCTTGGACGTGACCATAAAAATTAAAAATAACAGTTTTTTGACCAACATCTACAGGAAAGAGACAGATCGCAACAATGTACTCCAACGTCTCAGCTTTCATCAACCAAGCCTAATTAGGAAATGACCGTTCAGCCAGATGATGAGAGTAAAGCGGATTGTTAATGACCCAAGGACATGTGCAACAGAGATTGAGAACATGGGGAAAAGATTTGAGGCAAGAGGTTACAAACCTGCAGAGATAGAAGCAGCGAAAGAGCGATTGAGGGAACCCCCAATCAGTGATACCAAGAAAGAGAAGAAAGAACCGAATATGGTTCACGTTTCATGTTGCTCAGTACAGAGCAACAGGATCAACAGTGTAATCAAGAAAAATTGGAGCACATTGACAAATGACATGAGAGTTGAACACTTGTTTAGAGAACTACCTACCTTTGCGTACAAAAGGAGTGCAAACCTAAGAGATAGATTGGTGAAGACAAGACCTGGAAAGAAATCATTAGAGACAACAAAAAAAGGAACATATCCTTGTTTACACTGTAGCAACTGTAACTTTATAACAAAAGGAGATACCGTAGATCACCCCCGTATGGGCGAAAAAATTAAGCTAAGGGGGTATGCAACATGTGACACACCTAACAATCTATGGCATCAAATGTCCGTGTGGCATCTATTATGTAGGTCAATCAAGGAGACCAGGAAAGCTACGATGGAATGAGCAGAGATCGTGCATTCGGAACAACAATGTGAACTCAGCGGTGGCTAGACACTGGAACTCAATGAAGCATAATATCAACCAGATGAGGATACAAATCCTGGAAGTCATTAGACAACAAAATGTGCATGAAGATTTGGGAAGGAGATTCAACCAACGAGAGTCATTTTGGATAGATCGACTTGACTCCCCTTGACCGGGGGGCATAAATGAGGAGTTGAACGTCATGTGTTTTTTGTGAACTTTTAGACAAAATGAACATTTGGAAGGAGTAACCGCAATAGTTTGGTAAATTAGTGTGCCCAATGAAATACTAATAGAGAATCCACGTTATGTCCCGCAGGGAATCAACCCCCTGTGAGACGTAAGGCAGTGTCCCACTGCCTGGTAGTGGATACTCTTGATTTAACTATGGATATGATTACTTATGTCTGTGGAGGATGTGTACTCTTAAATCCACAGAGGGAACGGGGAGAAATAATGCACATTTAAGTGTACAGCTAAGAGTGGTGGATTTGATATTAATGTGAACAACATCAATCTCAGTCCCTTTACAATTATAACAGATTGGTAATCGATCTTTGAATGTATTCTACCCTTGTAATTGTACATATAGAAGCTTGGAGAATGGGCATTGTAATAATGACAGAAAACAGGTAATGATTATAAAGATTCTCCCTTTGTGTGAATTAAAGGAGTGACACTACACTCGGGACCCAAACGCATGCGTGGGCTCCCGATAGTATAGTGGACGCTGCGCACACACGCGCAATCGACAAATATACACACACTTAAAGATATGCACGTATCAACATCTGTAATTTCTGTATGCTTTAATCCCCTAGAATTGTGAATAAATTAGGCAGGAGTGACTGAGTGCACAAACGTGCCAGCCATAAACCGTTTTTGGGATAAGAGGATCGAGAGTATGAGGCAGAACTACGCGCGCATGCGTGAGAGTGATTAGCAGCACGGAACAGGACATTGCGCGCTCGCGCGAAAATGAGTAGCGTTTATAAACGCTAACTCAGACGGTGGCAGCTCCTTTTGAGCAGCCAGCGCGTCACGATAGTGAAGCAAGCAAGAGGTAAGAATGAGGTGGAGGAGAGTAATGCGCTGGGTTACAGTAGGATGTAATTCAAACCCATGGGAGTATTAAATATGAACATTTAATTTACAGAACACGTGCGGCATACAAATACTTTCAACAGAGATGAACATACACTCTGGGGGATAGAAGTCAACAGGTAGAGATTTTTAAGTGTATACTTCAAATTAATACAATAACAAATAGTGCCCAACAATGGTCTACAATGAATTTCTTTGTGTTTCTTGTATTTTTGCATTGTTTGAACCTCACTTCGGATCATAACCATAACCTGGTATGTGTAATTTTCTTTACGGATTTCACTTCATGGTGATTAATTGGGAATGGATTACAATGATGGGAATGTCACTGATTTACAAACAGTAATGTTAACAGCCCTGATGATGGACGGAGGTCCGAAATGCATTGGCAATAATATTGTGACACTGACTTGCCAGCAATAAATAAGAACATTTGATAAAACCATACAAAGAACTGTGGATTGATAATTTGGAAGATAACTACCGAATGAAGAACTAATTATTTTGAAAGTTGATTGAAACCCGACAAGGGAATGAGAGTGAGCTCATCCAGGGATGGAAGTTGTCCGTCCCTACTTTGTGGATATTGCTATAACCTGGTGCCTAGGCTAAAGGGTGAGCCCCCATTGATAATTGTGAATCAATAAGCGAAACTTTGAAATTAAGCAGTGCCCACCCTACCTCCTAATTCTATGTTGCTTTGCACGCCAATGGGCCATGTGTTACGTTTAATTCATCATGGAAGCAGCTTCCTTGTCTGTGTCATCCCACTTACTGCTAAATGTATGTCCACAATGTGGATTCATGTTATATTGATCAATGTCATAGTTCTAATGATATTAGGTGATTGATATTGTTTAGTATATTGGTTATGGAGGTAATGTATGACATGATAATGAAGTGTCTGTAGCTAGAGTGGAGGTCAGGATCATGAGTAGGTGTTCTTCATTTAGATGAATAAGTGCTAGCTATAGAGATATGTATGTTTTTCCCCACCTTTCCTTTATCAGTCCACACCCTTTCCCTAACTCCATCTTCCCCCCATTGGCTGCCACGTGGTTCTCTGTGATATTCATATTCAGACACCTGTGCCAACCATGGTGGGAGCGTCGATCCACTTGGCTTCTGTGGTTCGGGAGAGGGGGTTGACACCCTATCCTCCCTTATGAGATATTGGGGGTCATTCTGAATTGTGCGGTAAGATTTTACGGGCACTGGTAAGGATGCCAGTGCTGGTAAACCCTTACTGCCCTATTCCAAGGTCCCTTAGCGGGTCCCAGCAGGAACAGCTGGTCTGACCAGCCATTCTCTGTGGGTCCCGTTAAGGCACCTTGGATCTAATAACGGGCCCGCAATGTGCAGGCCCATTATTAGCACCTTCCCCGTTCCCATTGAGCCCTATAGAGGCTCAAATGGGAATGGGGAATGGTTTATTGAATGGGGACTTACTGGGTCCTCCAAGGTCGGAATGACCCGGTAAGTCCCCATTCAGTCAGACCGGACCGGGACCCGGGTATGGAGGCAGCCATGGCGTTAATAGCGCCATGGCTACCTCCAAACTCGTAATGACCCCCATTGACATGGCAGGCCTGTGTGCATTCCGCAGGGGTGGGATCTTAGGTGAAAACCTGAGCCACAAGCTGGGTACTGTCTGCCTCATCACCTGCCCTTTCCCCTCCCCATGCGCAGCAGGCGTGCATGTGGTTGGAGATGTGGGGGCACCACGATGTCCACCGGTATGCCACGCCGTATTGCAACGTTGTGCAGGACAGATGCTACCACAATGATCCTGCACAGTACTGGGGGTGCATATAGTAGCTGTCCACCAGAGCGGTCAAGGGAGTGGAAACGTGACTGAGCACTCTGAATGTGCGCTCCACTATGGCCCTGGTTGCAATATGGTCTGTGTTGTATCTTACCTGGGGTGGTGTGGTGGGGTTCTGTATTGACGTCATCGTGTAGGTGCTCAGAGGGTAGGCCCTGTCCACTGGGAAGGTCATAATGGTTGTCATTAGTTGGGTTTGTCTATTTGTCTGTGTGTGACATACATGATTGTGCACAGGCATTTGTACTCACCAATGAGCCATGTGTTGCCATGCCTCCCAGCTTCCAGGTCCCGGTTTAGGAGTGACATTCTGAATATGAAACTATCATGGGTGGGATCTGGATAGTTTGCATAGACAGAGGTGATGATTCCCTTGGCATCGCATACAACCTGCACATTGATGGAATGCCACTGCTTGCAGCTGCGATAGATGTGCTCACTGGCCCTAGGTTGACGTAGGGCCATATGGGTGCAATCAATGGCACCAAGCACTTTGGGGAACTGTGCCACTCTGTAAATGTCCTGGACCACTGCCTATCATTCTGCGGGTGTTGTGGGCCTGTATATGTGCCTGCGGATTGAAGGGCACTGAGTTATGATTGCCAGAACCTGCGATAGGCAGCGTGATTGCGTGGGCTGTGAGACACCCTCAACTATGGCAGTTGTCTGCTGAAATGACCCAGTGGCCAAAAAATGCAGGACATTGAACACCTTTTCCAAGGGGCTCAGTGCTTGGGAGCACAGGGTGGGTGAAGTGAGGTCATCCTCCCACTCAGTGAGCAGGTCTAGGATGATATGAGGTGGAAACCTATACCTGCCATAGACCTGGTCATCAGGCAACCCAAAAAGGATGGTCCAGTGTAAAATAAATGCGGGGCCTGGCTATCCTCCTCCTCCTCCTCCTGTGGTGTCCCATGATCACTGCTGCGAGAAATAAGACATTCATCGTAGCTGTATACACTTGTTTGTTGTTTGCTTTGGGGCGCTTACACCAGCTTTCCCATGGCGTACGTGTTGCCGGGTTTGTGCTTCTTCTGGCATGCGCCGGTAAGCCCTGTTCGATTCCATGAATACGTGTTGTTAGCGCGCATGTGGGCTTTGCAAGGATTTTACTGCGGTACTTCCCCGTTCCGCCCACATTTTCGCATGTTGTTCCCCATTCCACATGTTCTGCCCCCTTTTTAGCTGTGCATGCTGGACGTTGTGTACCTTCACTGGGTGCCTCATGCAAAGTCGCAATGATGTGCAGGACCCATGCGGATTCAGTGCAGGGTAAGCCACGCGCAATGTTTTCCATGAATGGGAAAATGGGCGCTTGCACGTGTTTTGCATGCATGTGCTGCATTTTACACGCATGTGCCCGTTTTTAGCAAATGTTTATTCCATGAATTACCCTGATATTTTCTACCTAAAATCCATAAACAATACAAAACATGTCTGCCCTGTCGTCTGATCATTAATGGTATAGGTTCACTTCCAGAAAGGATTTCACAGTACATTGATATTTATCTTCAACTGTTAACGATGAGCCTGGCTTTAATCATCCGCAATACAAAACACATAATTCAGCAAATGGATTCCATACCATGTCAAGATAACTACAGATTTGTAACACTGGACGTTCTCTCATTATATACTAGCATCAAACAGGATCAAGTCTTAAAATCCACATAATTTTTTCTCAAAACACGGTCATATCATTTATTGAACAAAACAACATGATTCTGCAAATGTTTACCTTTGCCCTCAGCAATAACATTTTGTGTTTTGAAAAAAAACTTCAAGGAATGACGATGGGGTCCAAATTTGCCCCATTGTATGCCAATCGCTTTATGGGGCATTTTGAACTCAACCACGCCTGGAAACAAGAGGCTTTTATCGACTCCAAAAACATTGTTTTCTGGGGTGGTTATATTGATCAGATCATCATAATTGGGGAAGGGGATATTGAAAAATTAACATCATATGTGATCTATCTCAACAATAGCATATATAATCTACGATTTTCCATGAATCAGAGCAAAGAGAATATTCAATTTCTAGATCTAGAATTGTACACAGACTAGAACAAAATTCTTACTAACCTTTTTACTAAATCTACAGCGGGCAACAGCATTCTGCACGCTAGCAGCAACCAACAAAGACATGTTATTGCTAACATTCCAAATGGAGAAATTCTGAGATTAAAAAGGAATTGTAGCATATAGACAGCATATGAATGCAACATTTAAAAAGCAATGAGGACATTTTCACAAAGAGGATACACATACTGGAAACTAAAAGCATCAATAACAAGAGAATCTCTATTGAATATAGAATAGAAATCCAGCACAAACAACGACATTCATAACCTATAGTTCAGAGACCTCCAACTTAAAGAAAATTCTCAACAAATGTTGGAGAATCTTGCAATTAGACAACAATGTTAGGAAACATATTGATGAAACACAGAGGATATGCTACAGAAAAGCACCTACTCTTAAGTCCATGATAAGCCTGAGTCACCTAAAATAAACCATAGATATTAGGTGATTACTCATTCAGAAGCCTTTGGAGGGAATCTACAAGTTCAGAAGCTGTAAACTATGTTCACAAGTTGCAAACGGAACAAAAAGCATCACCTTACCAAATGGAAAAGAGAAGCCGATTTCTCACTTTGTCAACTGCAAGAGTAAATTTTAATTTGTAGAACACAATGCATTTGTTCAAAATGTTATATTGGGAGTACCATCAGATGCCTGAAGATTAGGGTATTTGATCACCTACGGGCCATTAAAAATAAAGATCCAAGATACCCACTTGCAATCCATTGCAACACTGAACATCCGGATCTTAATACCACACAACTTAAACTATTTGGACTTGAGCAAATTCATGACCTTCCAAGAGGAGGAAACAAAGAACTCATATTACAACAAAGAGAAGCCAAATGGACATGTCTAATGGACACCTGTGATTCGGGACTTAATGTGACAATGAGTTTTTCAATTGGTTATAACAGTATGCCTCTTATTGCACCTTACATGTCATCCTTGTTGTCACCTTATCTGTAATTGTATTTTCCTGACAGTCAGCACTAATTCTCTTATTTTGTATGTGCATCAGACAAAATGATCCTTTACATAGAAATTAGGAATTTCCGCATTAACCATCATTGTACAATGTATGAATAATATAACTGTCAAACTATAATAGATTAGAGCTTTTAAGAATAGACTCTTCAAACAAGCCCTTGTAAATATCTATAGTAGATTTTGCATCCCACCTCTTCTTTTAGAGCTTAAATATGTTATTTAACCAACCTAGGAATATAAACAGCATGGGATCCAGCCAGATGCAGTGACTTGATAACTAATTGCCTGACTAAATGTGTCCACAATGGCTGCGATGTCCGCAGCATGATGATGTCATCATGCACGCCAGGTCATAGTGTGATAACGTCATTGCAGCCTTTTCCCAACCAAAAATATCCCAGGAATTTAAATAATTGGTATGCATCCCAACAGGCTGCATCATACATAGGACAATTGGATCCTTTCACGTTCAGGCAAAAATTCTGATATATGCTGTGACTTGATAACAAATTGCCTGATTAATCACCTCCAAAATGGCTGTGTTGTTCACAACTCAATGATGTCATCAAACACGCACCATTATAACATGATTACGTCATCACATAATTTTCTCGCCCATAAAAAGCCTGCAAATTCAATCAGGCATTATGCATCTCATCAGGCTGCATCAGACACAGGACAATCGGATCCTTTCACGTTCTGGCAAAGGATCCTTAATACAAGGTAATAGCTCTGCATCCCAGCAGTCTGTTAGCCTATGTAATGACCCTTCTATTGATTTTTATCATTAAAATAGGTAACTGAGTGGAGACTATTACCCTTTGTCTCTCTCTCTAGGCCAGTGACTAACAGTATCTGCACCTTGAAAAACTTTAGCAAAAATGTCAAGATCAGAAATTATCTAAAGCGCATCAAGCTTAAATAACTTAACAATTTAGGTGAATAGCCAACTAGGTAAAGCTTATATCAAAGCAGTAACTTGCCTAAAAATAGGAAGTTAACAGCAGATACTGTCATCTTTCTGTTATCAACTGTGAATTAGAAACGATGGATATGGCACTAAGAATCTAACAAGTATGCTCATTCATCATTGGTAGTTTGGATCATGATTACCATGTTCTCATAGGATTTGAGTTCAGATTTTAATTTTAGTGATATTTTGTTTTTGCATTTGTAATTTTAGATACTCTCCTGAGGATCCCTTTGATAAAAAGGGTGAAAGATGTGTTGAGAGTTCTGAAACAATTATTGATTTACATGAAAGCTTTGAAACATTTATGAAGTCAATAAATAGTTTTTTTGTTAACCACAAGATTTGTAACAAGACCATCTGTTTTGCTCTGGTTCTCGTAACTACAAAAGGAGTCGTTGGGTGGTCGCCTCCTGTTCTTTACCAAAATTGTATTATCACACAAATAACAGGAGGATGATTGTTAACAAATTATTCCTATGGCTAGATCCCTAGTGATAATCTTGTTAGCCCTGTGTTTCTGAACCTCTTGTAGAGTCGGCGCCAGCACTAGTTTTTGCTGATGTGCCGACTACAAATGGTATATAGAGGTCCTGGCCCTTTCCTCTCTCACTACTTTCCTAATCTTTAAAAGTGAGTGCACACTACTTGTGCATACCGACCCCCAAGTAGTGAATCGAGAAATTGCGTGAAACTTTCCTCAACTACGAAGGCTTGTCCTTCGTTAACATTCATCAAACTTTTCGCCTAGCCAAATCCTTTAAAAATCTGTGGCAAAGACTTAACCCTTACTTACCAGAACTGTGCTATCCTATACAAAAGACTCTGAACCATTGACTTTGGCCCCGGCCTATTGAGAAGTATTTCTTGTTGTATTTAACTGAAACCCTTTGCCCTGCTTATGAATGTATTTGGGCTGTCTATTCTTATAACCTTGTCTTTGCCCTCCTTTATTAAGTATCTGAAGTGCCATTTTGTTCCCACTTCATTTTGGAGCTAAACTTGTTCATTTACTTACTGGTTGGATTTTTGTGGTTTATTAGTGTGTGATATTGATCTGCTTGTGCCACTGTAATGTTTTCTAACTGACTGAGTAAATAAATGTATATTCTTTTACCAAGAAACCTTGAGTAAGTGTATATTTGAATCAATGTAATTGTTGGTTCTTTGTGTAACCTGTTCTACTGCTCACTCAACTCTTGAGATAAGTCTGGCTGCTCAGCCACTGTTTCCACATAACTGTGTAGTACAGGCTTTTACCAAAGGTGAAATTGTACTGACACTTGTAGACTTAATTGCCTGTAGTGTTCCCCAAGGGTACTGCAGGTGATTCTGCCTACCAACCAGGATGCGAGTGCGGTCGCAGTCACACTGGACGGTCAAAAGGCATTTTAAATGGTCTCGCGGAAATACATGTGGCTGGTTTTAGAGACAATGGGGATAGGTCCAAACATGATTGGGTACATTAAATTGCTATACACTGCCCCAGTCACAAGGGTTCGGATCAACTCCCTAACATCTACACTTTTACGCTCTTTAGAGGTACTCAACAGGGTTGCCCGTTCTCACCGATTCCGTTTGCACTTATAATAGAGCCTATGGCTGACTATGTCAGAGCGCGCCATACCCATAGAGGGATACATTTGAAAGACACCCCCGAGATTATATCCCTGTACGCCGATGATGTACTATTATACATCAAGGACCCTGCCACCCATCTCAACCCTATCTTGCGGGACACCTTCTCGGGGTTTACGATCAACTACTCCAAGTCCGAGATTTTTCCACTCACCAATGCCACCCTACAACCTACCTCGGAGTATCCACTCCGCTGGTCCCCTGGCAGTATTAGATATTCTCTAGACGTCACGCTGTATAGGATGGCCGCTCAGGCTCAATACGCCATTCATTGGTACTCGAGTTCCCTCAATCACCCTCATGTCAAGCTGGAAACCTTGGCCACGACGGCAGTCAGCATTATGACCTTGATTTTCCATTGTCACCATGTGCCAGTCTCCCCATTTGATCCTGTAGTGACCACCCTGCATGCTTGGGGCCACCTCTTTCGCACAGCTCCGGAATCATAATCCTACTATAAATAGCTCCCCATCTGGGAGTTCCCCGGGCTGGAGCCTACACATAATATAGCCTTGGCCAGGCACTTAGGCGCCCTGGGATATCAGGCATTGACAATCTCTTTCCCAATGGGAAGTTCATTGATCCACAGACATGGAAGCCTGGTCACTCTGGGTCTGCACTTGAGATGCTGCAGTATTATAGGCTTCGCACTGCCTTCCGTGCCAGGTGGCCCACGTTCCCAGAGGAACCTCCTGATACCCCACCCCGGAAGTCGTCTACATTGCTTACTCGAGTGGCTCCCGTGGTGTTGTCTCCTCTCTATATGAAATGCTATTAGCAGGGACCTCCTCCCTGCCTTCCAAAGCATATACCTAATGGGTGGATGAGCTGGGCCTTGAGCTCCCTGATCACCTATGGAAAACATGTGGCCTTAATTCCTGTCACCGAGTCATGCAGTTCAAATTGCTGAATAGGTTAAACTACACTCCCCTCAAAATATCCAAGTTTGCTCGCACGGTCACACATACCTGCGCTCGCTGTAAGGCAGAAGGAGTGGATCACCTACCCATGTTCTGGACATGCCACATGCTGGGAGGGTTCTGGGACGGGATTTTGAGGGCCCTCACTGATATCACTGGTACAGTGATCGACCCTGACCCGCTGGGAGTCTTGTTCGGGGTGTGGAACACTGACGACACTACTCAATTGCTAAATTTCTAAATATTAGCTCTATGATAGTCAAAAAATGTGTGCTCCAGGATTGGAAGAGCCCCTCCCCTCCGACTTATTAGAAATGGCTCAGCTCACTTTCCTGGTCCCGGACTTGTGAAGAAGAATACCTTACTATGGTCCCTACCTGCTCTCGTCCCAAGCACATATGGTCTGCCTTCAATAGTTACCTCATCAACCTGGATGACAATACATCTGAGAATGACTCTCCCCCGGTCCCACAGAATTAGTTTCTAATGCTGTATTACTATGCTATTGATTGCTTTTTCTCAACCTTGATGTCTCCGCCCTCTTGCTGATGTGTATTGACTGTATACTATGCTCTGAAATGTATGTATGTTGTAAACTTCTGCCAACAAAAATAAAAATAAAAATTTTAAAAAATGATTCTACTGGTTTGGCGCTATTGGGAGTATACACTCTTTGGATTACATCTTGTCTATCTCTAGCAATCAAGATAAAGTATAAACCCTCAGCAGACAACCAATAACACTATTTCAACAAGATACATAATCTTTGGTCAAGGTTCGCCCAAAGAAATAAGTCCTCTTATGATTGCATCTGTTTTAATGAAGGATGGTGACAGATTGGACCCAAAAAACAATTTACTAACCCACCCAAGTCAGCACTGGGAGAGCGCTTTGACATCAGCTGTGTGCCCAGCCAGCAGAGATGCAATGCTGTGTCGAGCAAACACAGTCAACGACTGCACAACCCCACACAGGCCAGTGCCCAATCAGGAGGGATGAGGGCGGGCTGAGGAGGAAGCGGGAGGCAGGTCAGGGAAAGCACAATGAGTGGCAAGGGCCATGAGGCAGTGGGCAATCCAACACGGATGATGGGAGATTGAGCCCAAAACATTATTTACTCAACCACACAGGTCAGCGCTGGAAGAACACTCTAATATCAGCTGTGTGCCCAGCCAGCAGAGATGGAAAGCTGCGCCGAGCGAACACAGCTATCAACTGTACAACACCACACAGGCCAGTGCTCAATCAGGAGGGACAGGATGGACTGAGGAGGGAGTGGGAGGCCGGTCAGGGGAAGCACAATGAACGACAAGGGCCATGCAGCAGTGGGCAATCCAACAAGGATGGTGTCAGATTGGACCCAAAAAACTATTTACTGACCCACACAAGTCAACACTGGAAGAGCGCTTTAATATCAGCTGTGTGCTCGGTCAGCAGAAATGGAAAGCTGCGCCGAGCGAACACAGTTATCAGCAGTACAACACACAGGCCAGTGCCCAATCAGGAGTGATGGAGACACCCTGAGGCGGGGCGGCGATGCGGGTCAGGGGAATCACAGCAAGTAGAAAGGGCCATGAGGCAGTGGCCAATCCATCAAGGATGGTGGCAGATTGGGCCCAAAAACAATGTACTCACCCACACAAGTCAGCGCTGGAACAAGGATCACAGAAACCAGTGAGTCTAACCTGGCATTCTGATTCCTTGTGTGAGCACTGTCAGCTACATTATCCAGCTTAACACTCGCTCGCATAGAAGCAGAAGCAAGCTGAAGTTGTTTGTTGAGTAATTAACAACAGGACAAAGGGAAAGTAGCACTCACACATGATTAGGATAATTATTTCACTTGTGTGAAGAGCAAAAGCTGCAGAAAGCCATTGTTAAACACTTTAAACATTGTAAATCTTATGAAGAAGTGCTTGTGTGTACCTAATATTTCTTTTTAACGGAACCGTGAACTTTACATCTATATAAACGCTAAAAATAATAACTGCTCATAAAAGAAGTCAAGTGTTTAAACCATGTATCTGCAGTTGGAGAGAGAGTAAGATTTGCCCAAGCCAAGAGTGTTCTCCTGAGACTGAAGCAGCCATTCCTACAGCCAGAACACAATCAAACTAATGTTGTGAGACCAATAAAAATCCAATCTTCCTTAAGATACAAGTGTGCAAGCATTACCTACAGCAAGAGAGTGGCACCAGGCGTCTGTGTAATTATTTTGGCTGACAGTTGGCAGACAGATGAAGGCAAAGTTGGGGAAGAGAAACCGCTGCTCATAAATGTTATTTAAAGTTAATAATACAGCCTAAATTGCCAAAGACTGACAGAGAAAGAAAGAAGTGGGCCCTGAAGGCAAGCCTAGATTGCTGTGGAAGGGCAACAAGAAAGGCAAAGAGGGTGTCCTTTTTGAAGAGAATAATTCAGGGGAAGAGTGCCTTGCCTATTTGAAGGTGTTGATGTGCTTAGAGTAAATCTTGTCAGAACAAAAACCTGCTGTGATTCACAAAATACTGAAGCTGTGGTTGTATCACAAAGTACTGAATTTGTAGTACTATATCTGGTTGTCAGGAGATGCAAGACTTTAATAGTACAAGTGGAGTAGAGGACTATGAGGCAAAGGGGAATGTCCTCATGGTAAACTATGGTAGAAGAGAAGTTATTAAAGAAGATGCAGCAGCACCGTGAAGCCATCCTGACACAGATATCTTTTGTGAATCATAACCTTGTAAAGAGAGACATTATACCAGATAACAAAGCACTGTGTTTCACTAACATTTGCTGAAGCTGTATTTCCTTTGAATTGTGATCATTTTTCTGAAACACGTGGGAGCTGTGGAAACTTTACTTTGATATTCAAAACATCTGAACTGAGTGTTCTACTGGGATTTTCTTGGTTCTTTTTGTGTTTGAGCTTTGGAGATGATGTTTCCTAGAATCCTATGGAAGGGAGTTCACCCAGGTTAATTCAAGGTTACAAGCAATTGTTCATGTTACTTGAAATTACATATATTGTCATTGTGTTTGATGTATCAGTGTGAGGACCAGTCATCCTGTGTTAGAGTGCATCCCTTTAGTTTTATTAGGCAGGGAAAATCCTCGACAGAGTAGGGATAGTGAGATGTTTAGCGACTATTTTTCATTTAATAATTTAATGCACTAACAAAACCACTCACTTTCATTCCCTTGACTCAAGGGTAACATTCTCTAAAGCTCAAAAATAGGCCCATTAAAAGTCTTTGATAGCTGATCTGTTTACATTGGAAGAAATTGTTAGACATAAGAAATTAGCCTGTCAATGGCATAAAAACCTTGTTAAATCCCTAAAATTTGATTTACATCTTAGACACAACCAGTCTATGTTGAAGACTCCGGTAAATTTCAAGACTAGAGAAATTTGGGCCTGTATTAATAATACATTGGGCATGATTACTTCTTCTTTGGGCGATACCATCCAGGAACATACCTGCATGGCCTTCTATTCTAGAAAATTCTCTATCCCGGAAAAATTGAGTAATCTTCCAGATCCACGTGGTAGTATGCATGTTGCAGCTGAGTGTCCTTGGGGAATCAAGAATGTAGTATGGTTTATCAAAAAACTTAACCCATTGAAGGCCTCTGGCCCAGATGGCATTTGGCCTTTCATATTGAAAAAAAGTCCTGTTGCCTGGGAGAATTTCCTCAAACCGTATTCTGATCATATCTGCTCCACGCATATTGTCCAGGAGTCATGGGCGCAATCTGTTATCATCCCTATGCACTAGAAGGGAAACCCATCCGATCCAGGCAACTATAAACCCATCTCCTTGATAGATGTGGGAAGCAAAGTTTTTGCCATTCTGCTACTTATAGACTTAAACATCTGTCTGAGCACTCTGGACATATTATCAAATTTTCAGGCAGGTTTTCTCAAGAATATGGGCACTTCCCTGAATGCCATGGTAATAAACCATCTATTGCAAAACACTAAGGGCAATGAGGCAGGTAACATCTTTATGGCATCACTGGGTATGGCTCAAGCCGTTGACTGTGTTGTTCAGGAACATCTATGGGGAAATTGAATAGGTATAATGTCCCATTGGAATAAGTGCAGCTGATTGGCCACTTGAATAAAACACCAATATGAGATTTCGGCTAACGAGGAAGGTGTGGTCACTAGACCCATTCCAGTGAGCTTGGGCCTCAGGCAGGGCGTCATCTTGGCTGCCACCCTTTTCAACAACTATTTATGCGACATAGATAATCAATGGTGCATCTACAATGTGCTACCAGTCAAACTGGGACACCGGAATATGCACTGGGTGGCTTTTGCTGATGATATTATAGTGTTTGCAAGGCCAGCCCGTCGCCTCCAACAAAAATTGAACATTTTTAATTCGTACGCGGTAAGTAATAATCTGGTTGCTAACTACGGTAAATCGAAGGTAGTAATCTTTTCCATACAAAAACAAACTATACTATGTGCTGGTGCTTGAGGGCCAAAATGGTTGAGCTGGTGGAGTCTCTCCACTACTAAGGGTATAGCTAAACAAACAACTCTTCGCTAAGCATGTGGAGGCAGCATTAAAAGAAAGTCTGTCCGTTTTCTAGCGCAAATGAATCGTGTCTTTTGGAAACACTGCAGATTTTCTTTACTTCCTGTACTTAAGTGCAACCTCGGTAAGATTGAGCCTGTATCATTATATGGGCTAGATATGCCGACCGTAAATCTGGGCCCGTATCTTGACTCTTTACAGGGCTGTATATGGAAGAGTGTGTTCCAGCTCTCTACTTCCATTCCTAATCCTGTTATTCACCATGAATGCCATTTAACATCACTGCAGGCACGGCTTCTTTGGTATCAACTACTGACTTACTCAAGGATACTCTCCCCCCTTCTAATTCCCTATTCACAGATCTGCACCAGAAGTGGAAAGAGCGTACAGTAAAATCAGTAACTATTTATGCACATACTATGCAGGGCCTGTTGGGGCGAATAGATTCTTCAGAGTCTAAATTAATAGCCAATCCTGGTGCAACTAAACGCAAACTCTACAGAGATGACTGGAGATTGACTATCAAAGCCATGTCTGTCTATTCTTCTTACCTCAAATACGTTAGCTCCCACGTAAGAGAGGTCATCTATTTACGTATTTGAGATGCTTTCTGTGTAAAGAATTTTGCAACATCTATCTGAGATTTAAACTGGATGAAATCGATACCAAGGAAAGGACCAAACACTGGTCCTCTGTTCCTGGGGTGGGAACTCGGTTACTTGTCATTTTTGCAACTGTTTCATCAATTGAAACTCTATGACATTGGATCTTGGAATGCCCGGCATTCATTGTAATATTTGTTAGTTCCTTTCCCAAAGAAATGAACAGTTTCACATCTAATTATTATTTTTATTTTTAATTGTTTTTAATTTTATGGTTGAGAACTCACCCTTTAATAAAACTTACAATAGAAACACTTTGAAACGTTAAAATCAGCATTAGTTTCAATGCATAATAATACAATAGATACACTCAAAAGCTCGATAAACATGAAAAGAAAAACATCATTACACTTCAGCACGTCATTCTTTACATTATCATTCATTGTACACGTTAAAAGCTAAAACCTCATCTAAATTCAGGGCTCTAATAAAAGACGTAATTCCAATTAGAAGTGATGTAGTTCTACCAGCCAGACATCTATTCCAAAATGTTTGCATGTCGGAGTCAGAAGCCAAGGAAGCCCACTTGTCCAAGTAAAGTTTACGTAGGGTACTTTACTCAGGACAATTCATTACCCAGTGTTTAGAGGTTTCACCGATGCCTGCTGTCTGGCAGAACCTGTATGCTGCTAGATTTGCAGAAGTCTTGCTATGTTTGAACATCATTTGTTTAGAATTAAGCAGGTCCCAACGCAAGCGGGTAAAGATCGATTGGGTAACTTTATCTGTGTAGATGCTAAGAAAAGGGATCAAAATCGCCCTCTTTTCATGATCTTCTCTCAGATGGACCAATGATGGGTATGAATGTAGTTGTTCCATTGTCATTGTCCAATCATATTGATATAATAATGATTTTAACCTACTTGCATAGTCTACCAAGTCCTGTACAAAACAAGTAATCTTGTTCAAAATTGAGTTACTCAGTACTTTCAAGGCTCACATTCTAGTGCAGCACTGTGCCGCATGCAATATTTTAAAGTCTACGTATAGAGAATCTGCTACCAGGAGTAAGAGTTTTCTCAATAGGGACAACACTTTCCATTGTGCACGTGCTTTAAGGGAAACTAAACCCAAATCATAGCGAATGGTTACTACAAGGAGACACATTGGTGTATTTAGTATACATTTCCAAATTTTTACCTCCAGTACTGGAAGGTATTCCAGGAGAGCAAATGGATGCATCACAATTGCATAAAGAAATGTTGGTATAAATTTGGCTTCGTTATATCTAATCATGTGTTTAAGGGAGAATATGTCAAACTTTTAATCAATCATTTTGATCTGGTTGATCAATTTTCCTGTGATTTCCTTCAGCCAAAGAATACTACTCCTCAGAGAGGACCTCCCAAATACTGTAAAGCCCAAATAAACTGATGAGTCTACACATGGGATCAGAGATTTACCCATACCCCACCTCAATAAGCATGTTTGTTGTGCTATTAGAGAACCTAAATACTTTTGATTTGGAGGGATTAACTGTGAATCCCATGTATTCTACAAAGGAGGTGATTAAGCGTTGCAAACCAACTTTGCTTGCATCAAATAAGAAAGACTTATCAGCATAGGCGACCCATTGAAAGTGAGGATGTAACAATTATGGGGAGATCAATGAGGCTTCCGCAAAAGCCTCCATTATGTCAGCCAGATATAAGTTGAATATACAGGGAGCAACAACACATCCCTGTCTGACCCCCCTCAGTTGGAATCTCCCTGGATAAATCCCTATTGTTATTAAGACACATTTGTATGACGGTTTTGGAGTGTAAATAAATTAGTAGTTTAAGAAGACCTGCCGGAATACCCCATCTGGCTAGTTTCTTCCACAGTAACCCTAAATCCAGGGGGATCCTCGATCAAAGGCGGATGTTAGATCTATGGAAGCTCCATGTACTGCTTCATACCTCCCACTCCATGCCAGCTGCTGAATTTTGTTAATTACCAGACCATTGAGCGAAGTCCCCATTTGTCTCCTAGAATCTACCTGCCACTTGGAGAATCTGCCCATCCTGGCGGCCCAGGCTTCTAGACGATGTAAGACGATTAAGGCAACAATCTTGCTATCCGCGTCGAGAAGCACAATAAGTCGATAGCTAGAAGGGTTGCATCTGTTGCCTCTTAAATATTGGAACAATATGAGCACTTGACGACATGGGCGGGAAGACTCCATTAGCAAGTATATTAGCAAACAATATGGAGAGAATTTTCGCCCAAGCCTCCCTGTCTGATTTCAGCAGCAGATTAGTCAAGCCTTTTGGGCCTGGAGCCCTAGAATAACTGATGATATTCATTACTCTAAAAATCTCATATTTACCAAAATCCATCTGCAAGATCAATGAACATCCGACTCAGGAGGCACCGCCACCCTACTGGAAGCCAGTAGGGAATATCTGCAAAAACGTGTCCAAAATACAGAACCCAATGCGATTCAGATACGTCATTTATTTGAAGTAAAGATTGAGGAGCCTCACTGTTGTTGATTATTTGCCAAAAGACCATATATTTCTGGTCCCTTAGACATAATAACGTTGCTTCTCTGTCCCTCTGTTCTCCGATTGCCTTAGATTGTCTGACCCAGTTCCGATGTGCATGTTGGATATTTCTGATCTGTTCACATATTTCGATAGCAGAACCCTGTCCACATTTTTTTAAGTGGATTATCCTCCAGCGCAACTCTCTTTTCCTTATCTCCACCTCTGTATTGTAGACATGCTTTTGATTCGCTCTGTGACCAGTTCCTGGGTCTAAGGGTTTTATACTTCCAAGACTGGTCCGTTAAATTCAAATAGGCGTTAAGAACGGGGTTCACATTTGCAACCTTGCCTGAGTTCCAGCATATCTGGGTACCTGAACCATTGGCTGTCAGATCTGAGGAACATGTGGATTTAGAGACAGCTCCTCCGACCTCAGTAGTGCTGCGAGTGATGTTAAAGTCAGCTTCTAAGGGTGTGGTCACTATATGGGCTAAAATAAGCTCTACATTTCATACAGAAAGTACCTAACCCATCATCCACAAATATACAATCAAGTGTCAAACTTGCAACACCATTTGTCCATATGGGGACGGTGGGGGCTTTATAACAAAAAGTCTCATTCAAAGACCAGGGCCCCAAATCTCCCATGGTCGAGAGCCATCTTGCACCGTCCTTCATCTTAGGAGTGGTCATAGCATTCAAGCCTCTTATTTCCGAACTGCTTCTGGAATGGATACAATCCGAGTTGAGATCCCCCACCAGCGCATTATGTCTTCCTGGAGCTGCCTCATGCCAGTTTACCATTAGGGACGATATTTCGGTCAGAAAAGTTTACAAATCACCATTCCCTTTATGCCAAAAGACATTCACCACTAGCAAATCCAGTGGGGTGACCCACCCTAATGCTCCTCTGATAATATTAAAAGTATCCTTTGCTGTAACCTCAACTGAAGATCAATTCAGAGTTAGAAGTCCCCCCATGGGTTGCTGTGATCTTGTTTTCTTGCAATACCCCAATACCCTGGGAACTCTAGTCACTGTGCGGTGCACGGTCTTCCGAATTTCGAATCTCACTGAAACTTCGTGGACATCTTGGTGTATCTCCAGAGATATGAATTGAGTCCAAAAAGTCCCCTCACAAGAGTGCTGGACCTTTGTAATGATGAGAATTCAACCACAATATTCTTTCTTCTTCGATGCTCCTTGAAAAGGTGCCAAATCCACAGAACCACATTCAGCCACAAGAGAAATCTTGCCTAGAGCTTCTTCATCGATCCCTGCTGCAAAGTCCCTTCTGAGGTCTTGTGTTCAGGCTCCAGGACAAGGAATCCACTGACCGGGTATTTGGCTGCAGTCCATGAAGTTCTCCTGCTGCAATCTCTTCTTCATTGCTGAGGTACTGTGTTGGTTTGGGAATATACTTACCTTAAGCCTGTTGGGATTTCTGTGTAGTCCTGGGGTGTTTTCTGTGATTGGGTGGTCCCTCGTCCAGTACACCCAGTCCCACTGCTAGAATCCTGCTGCGGTGTCTTCTGTGAAACCCCTGGACCCTCTTCTAACCCTAGAAGTCAAGTACTCACCTGTTTGCCAGTTTTCCTAAGGAACTCTGACTTTTGCTACTAAAGAACTTATTCTAACACTGCCTGTTGGTCACTAGTCCTAGTGACCCCCCTTCTGCCACTGAGACCACTTATGCTCTAAGGGAAAGACTTTGAAGGGATTGGGACTTCTGCCTAGAAAAGAAATCAAGTGTTTTACTTACTTGTAAAGAGTTGGTTGGTAACTGTAATTCTAAATGTGAACAGTTACAAAAGTTCTTGCTGATCTTGAATGTGTGATGCACTATTCTTAAAAGTATGGCTAACATCTGTTCTTCCTTAGCAAGTCTAATAGAAAGTAGATGTGAAGGTATTTTACTCTCCTGTGATTAGGTTGTGCCTCCTTACAAAAGTAATGTGTTGGTTTCACCAGATTATTCCTGTAGGGTAATTGTATGAGTGTCCTCAAACTGTTTGTAGGCGCTGACGGAATGAAGGGGACCGGTACGGGAGTGGCCCACTTCATTCTGTCAGGGGCGATTACGAGGTTCCCTTTGCGGGACCCAGATCAGACGTCTGGTAAAACCAGACCTCTTTTCCGGGTCCCGCGAGGGGAAGAGGGAGGTAACAATGGGACACCTGTAATGTGCCCGTTCTTACCTCCCTGCGCATTCCCATAGAGCCCTATGGGGGCTCAAATGGGAATGGGGAATGGTTCCTGCAAGGAGGACTTACCGGGTCCTCCTATGTCAGAATGACCCGGTAAGTCCCCATTGCAGGAACCCGGTAAAGGAGCCTGGTTTGGAGGCAGCCATGGAGCTAATAGCTAATAGCTCCATGGCTACCTCCAAACTCGTAATGAGGGCCTAATTCTTTTCAGACTTTCACCTATATTGTTATCTAATGCCGCTGTGTTGCCAAATGGATTTGTGCAGTTTCCACTGTATGGTTCGCCGGCTCTTCTACTTGGCTATTTAGATGCCTTGGCGGAGGCACTGCGCAGGCCATACTTTGACATTTTCTGCTTTTTCATTTCAAGTACAAAGTGTTCTAATGGGTTAATGTGACCTCAGTAGGCACTAGGTGCCAAACTAAAGCAAACTTGAGCAAACTCACTATTATTTGAACCAACAGTGATACACCATTTCTCACAACGCACTTGTTGATAGTGGGCTATTGTCAAGGGGTTTCAAGAGAGACCAACCAGGCTTCTCTGAGCAATCAGAGGAGGTAGGCAGTCAATAAGCCACACACTCGGATACCTGACACCCAGTCGACCAATCAGTGAATTGGTAAAAAGGTAGACCACTGCAATTTTTCAATTCACACTTTTACCGAATCACTGGCACGTTGTCCACATGAGTGACATGACATGACACAATGCCCCCACACCCCACAAGGCTCATGGGGTCCAGTCCCAGCTCTTCTGATCTCCTCCAGGTGCGAAGCACTCTGGGTACAACAAATGTCACACACCTTCTTCGCCCCAAACTCCAATCTCTGAGATTGCCAGGATTGACAAGGCGAGACTTGAGGAAAGGAAACAGAGTGCGTGTCAAGGTGCACTGTTTCGACGGTGTCAAAGACGCTACACACATAACAGCCGCTTCCGACACTTCTCGACTTCAACCAGTTTCCTGTTTCCATTAATGTCAATGGGCTGCATTCTGCAACCTGGTGTCTCTGCAGCCATCTTCTTAATCCAGGTACTCTGGGAATTCTGGAACTTGAAGTCCCCAGCACAAAATTCAGTTTTTGCAATTATATTTCCCCCACATAATTCCTTTTCCTCCGTTAGCCTATTCCTTAAAGAAGTATCACAAGGAAAACAGATATATTTGGTTTTACAGAGGAGTGAGGTTTTTCCAGTTTCATATTGGTCGTTTTTAAAGACCTCTCTGCATGTTTTTCCTCAGACTCATAGGATTTTCTATTTCTGGGGGTGTTATACTTTTTGTAAGAGCTTTTCTTACCATGTACACCTGACCAGCTATAATTGTTTTCACTCACCTTGTTACAATTAAGTTTAGGGAGTGTTAGGACTGACTTTCTATACTCTGGCCTGGTGGACCGATGTAAAGAAGGCCAATCTATATTGAGACAGGAACAACTCTGGGAAGCTGTAGCCAAACCAGTTTAGGTAGCAGTGACAGGCGGTCTAGGCGAAGTTCTTCAGAGGGGGTGAGCTTGTAAAGGGTCCACAATGAGGTTTTACAATCGGCATCACAAATTACCCTTAGACAGGATGTATAAACATACAGTCGTTAAATTATGGCCAAAACACGCTATAGAAAAATGTATACAAGTAGGTAGAATTTTGACACAATACTATCAAACTAAATACATATATACATTCACCAGGTTATAATGAACAATACAAATCAAATAGTCCTGCAAAGTAATGGATAGGTAAGTATTATACAACAAAAGGTCCACAGAGATGACCCCTAGCTAAAATTGTCCAACCCTAAGTTGCCTGGGGCCTTGTGCCCTATTGTTCAGGATACAGTTCCACAGAACCTAGGATGCAGGAAAAAATGCAGGTAGGGTCTCTGGGATCCAGTGAAGGGCTCTTAGAGTTAGGGTTCATTGTAGACTAATGCCCAAAATTATCCCCAACAGTAATAAGTCTTGCCAAGGCAAGCATAATCAAGCTGTGAAACATGGCAAGGCCCAGACTACTGACATGTAGTCAGGGATTTACTGAACAGGTTTGACAGGAGAAGGTCCCACCTCCTTCTCTGGGGCTCACTGAGAGCTCCAATCAAACTCCTGGTAGATCTGACAGATCTCTCTCTCAGACCATTCTGTGGATGACAGCTCAGTGACACTTGACAGGTTCCGTCACCATCCCTCCACTGGGTCCGACCACTAGTGAGCACAGCAGAGGAGCTACCTCTGTAGCTGTCAATCAGTATGATGTCAATGACTGACTTGGCAGTCATTCCCTGTGGGTTGGCACAAGGGCATATGGGACTGTGATCGGTAGTCACCACTTGCAACCTATTGCCTGAGGTTTCCAGAGTCAAAGGGTTAATAAAATTAGGCCTTGCCTCTCGTAGCAAGGGGTTTATGCCTAAAAGTGAACCCTTGAGTAACTGAATTCCTGTCTCTTCCCTGTCAACCGGCGACAGAGAGTGAGACTCCTACAGTGATTTCCCTCTGGGACCCCCATCATGGGCCAGCAAGAATGTGTGTTAGTCCACACATGTGATATCCTGACACTAGGATGCATCACAAGGGGAATGTCACACACCAACAGTAGGAGGAAGGGTCTCACAACCTGAGTAACCTCCAACCTCTCGAGGTTTGCTCTGGTGGGCTCTTTGGGCTTACTTTGCAGTAACCCACCTTCCTGGTGAATTCTTTGCTTCTCTGGAGGAGAATCCTCTAATTGGAAGTAGGCCTTTCTCCATAGGCCTAACCATGATGGTTTCCTTTTCTGTTGGCCCATACTTCTTGTTCTCCTAGGACACTCCTCTACCTGTATACTAGGCAGCTGAGGAGGCCCATAGGATGCAAGGTTTTCTGGGGATCCCTCTTCCAAACTAGGAATGGGGACACTTCCAACTACCTCAACATCAGTTGTAGGTAAGGCAGGGGGAATATTCTCCTTTCCTCTGCCTCTGTTTCTGACTACACTGGCCATGGGGTTCCCCTTAAGCCTAGGCTTTCTCTTAGGCTTGGATAAAACAGCCTGCATTTTAGACCTAGTGCTTGAAGGGACTCGTGAGGGCCTATCAGGACCTAAGTCTTGAAGACGCAACTCACCCAGCACTCTTCTAGGAACCACTCTCCTTACAATCGACAGATGCCCTGAGCATTTCTCTATTCACAGCTTAAATGGCAGGTGTGACTGCAACATTAGGAGAGGGCCTACCAGCCAACTGAGTATCCCCCACAGGAACTCTGGCAGGAACCTGTGGGTTTACCATGAAAGAAGCTACTTCAGTGGCACTGGGCCCAGTGTTCCTAACAGTAGTGGTACTTACACCTACTACCTGAACACTATCCTCAATAGAATTGACACTATGCAATAAGACTGGGATGGGAGCCAAGGCTCCAGCACTGCTAGTTTCCAAGGAATCTAGACTAACTTCAGACTCTCCTCTGAGGGAATGCAGTCTGAAGGGAAGGACACCCCTTCCATCTCTTCTTCCTCATACTGAGAGAAGGCCAGACTGGCAGAGTGGACCCCCAAGGTCTTACCCTTATAAGTGGGGTCCCCCTTCCTGTGGTCATTTGCTCAACAAGTGTAACAGGTCCCACTGGCACATGACACATAGGGAGTCTTAGAGTAGCCACTTACCTGCTTGGTAGGGTTAGTCCCACTACCCTGACCTGATTCTGATGATTTCCCCTTATTTTCTTTTCACTTCCCCTTATTAAATGTTTTGTGGGCCTTCTTAAACATAGTTTTATCAGTATCCCCATGCTCTTTCTCTTTCTGCTTCTTTCCCCCCTCCTGCTTACCCCAAGAAGGCTTGTCCATATGGGACACCCTATGTGAAAAGCATAAGTCATCAGCAATGGCTAGCCTCTTGGGATTTAACTCCTTTGAGTCAGGCAATTGCTGCTTCAGCTCTGGGGAACAAGAGACAAAAACATTTTCAAGCATGACCAAATTGATCATACCCTCAAAGGTGGTTACCCGATAGCCTTCTATCCAGCCACTCAAGTTCTTCAGAGAATGGGCAACAAAACTTACATAGGTCATACATTCTTTCTATATTCTATAAACCTCCCCAAGTATTGGGCAGGAGTCTTGGGCAGGATAAGAGATTGCTTAGGTTTTACAAAGTCTAACCTATCAGCCTTTGACATTTCCGTAAGGGCACTACAGCCAGATTGGGATAGTCTGTTGATTAACCATGCAATTCTGTCAGCATCACTCACTCCTTGTACCTCACAAGCATATTCAAAAGTTACAAGCCAGTCAATTACATCATTCTTTTCCTCATACATACTCAGGAGATCTTTAGGAAACCTAGGAACTGGAGAGGACCCAGAACCATCTCCAGATCCTCTGGAAGAACCTTGTGAAGCCTGAATCTTGGCAAGTTCCTATCTGTCTGCTTCTCAACCCTCTCCATTTCCAATTTGGCCATAGCAAACTCAAATACTTTTTCTTTGAACCTGAGGGTGTCTCTTTTCAAATTGAACAATGCCTCTGCATTGGAGGAGGTCTCAAAAATAAGTCCAGGGGATGCACTTTCTCCCTTCTCATCCTCAACACCAGTCACTGCAGTGACAGTAATGACATTACTGGTGTTGGGTCTAGCCCCCAGCTACAATATCAGGACCATTTGTTAAGTTAGGCACAACTTTGCTTCTTTCAAAATCCAGAATTTTTACAATTAACTCAGCTTTTGTGTCAGAGACTGTCAAACATCTCTCAACACACAACCTTCTCAATTGCTCCACTTTTGAGGCAGTCAAAGTGGTGAAGGTGATTGTTTCCATGATACTTAGTATAGTAGGTGACTTATATCTACAAGGCAATCAAATATTATAGTATCTTGTGTAAGTATAATCCAGACACACCACCAGTGATCTACACTGTGGTACCCAATGCAGATCCTGTTCACAAAACACCCATATGTTATGTGGAGAGGGTCATCCCACCGCTGTACACCAATTCTTAGGAGTGATTTTCTATACTCTGGCCTGGTGGACAGTTGTATAGAAGGCCAACCTATATTGTGACCGGGACAACTCTGGGAAGCTGTAGCCAAACCAGTTTAGCTAGCAGTGACAGGCTTCATCAAATCATTGAATTTGTAGATTTGATAAATAGATAATACCCTGTGGGGGTGGCATCTTATTCTATCTGATTTGACTGCAATTTTTGATTCTACTCTGAATTCAATCCATCTGAAATATTTGGGGATCTAGTGTATTTTTATTTAATCAACAGCATGTAATATTGGATGTGAATGTATATGTCAATTTGTAATGATGTTTTATTCTACCTGGGGTATTATCAATCGTGGTGTGTACTCTGAAACAACATAATTGGTTTATCTACTAATTGATTTACCCATTGTGTGAATTTTTGTTGCTTTATTGGTTTTGAATTGATTATTTTTCTTTTTAACCTATCTACTGATTGGTAATTTTGTTTGTTTTATTTTACTTTTCTTTTAGGCTTTTAAATGCTTAGAGTAATGGGAATATGTGAAATCGTTTGTGTGTAAAGGTTTGAACTAACCAAATACAATAAAGTAAAAAAAAAAAATTTTTTTAAAAAAAACGGTTCTCGAAGTTAGGGTTCAATGTAGACTAGTGCCCACAATCATCCCCAACAGTCAGAAATCTTACAAAGGCAAGCATTGTCAAAGCCAATAGTGTAAGAAATAGGATTATTATGATCCCATTGACTTATATTGGGAGTATACGGGTAGGTTAAAAACTCAATGGCCCTCATTACGACCCTGGCGGTGGACCATGGTGCTAATAGCACCATGGTCCATGCCGGTAACTTAATGGCTCTGCCATGGTGAGTGGCGGAATTACCACCCCATTCCAAGGTTGGCGGGGCGGTAATTCCCCATTCACCATAGGCCCTTCCCCATTCCCATTTTTGCCCCCATAGGGCTCAATGGGAATGGGGAAGGCGCTAATTATGGCACCGTAAATGACGGTGCCGTAATTAGCTCCTAGGTCCCTTTGCGGGTTGGTTTTTCAACGCCTGCTAAAAGCAGGCGTTAAATCCTCCAAACCACAAAGGGACCTCGTAATCAGGCGTTAAGGGTTTAACGGCGCAGCAACCTTTTACGGCACCGTTAACCCCTTAACGCCTGGGTTGTAATGAGGGCCAATACCTTACCCTCTTACTCCAAATCTCCCCCAAACTTGACAGAAAAAAGGAAGGGTGTCCTAGGTTGTTTTTCCCGCCAAAATCCACGTTCTTCGGTTTTCAGGGGTTGCAGGTTCAAACTTCACTCTGGTTGGGATCTTTTGCTGGTGCAAGGACTCTCAGTCGAGGAATGCCAAAACAAACAATGCAGCACCCCTCTCAGGACTGGACTTGTGTCAGGCAAGCAGGTTTCGGAAAGGTGCACACCACACACAGCAATGCAACAGGACTCAGTAGCCGTAGTCAGACTTTCCAGACTTTCTCAGGTCCCCCTTGTTCTAGGACGCAGAAGGTGTTGTTGCAGTGACAGCTGAGGGTGTGCCAAGTTTCAGGCAGAAACTCGTAACGGAGACAAAGTTAGCACGGTAAACCAAAAACAAAGCTGATCAGCCACAGGACGGTTCCAGGGCACTTATGAAGGCAGTTTTTGTGCTGGGCAGAAAGCAGAGATCGTGAATAGATGGTCCCTCCACTCCAAGAGTCATAGCACCTTCACAACGCTAATAAAGATCACGAGGCAGGCAGGGCTACACCGGGACTGTCGCAGAAGTTGGTTGCCAGGCCTCCTTCAGTCAGGTTTCAGGTTTCTTCGTGGGTCTCACAGCTGGATAGGATACTTGGCTCCTTCAGGTTTCTCCAGGATCACTGAAGAATGCATGCACGGATCCTCTTGTTATCATAAAATCCAGATAGGAGCTGAAACTCCCACTAGCCAATAGCAGAACTTGCCCACACACACACCCCACAGTGGTCCAATCAGGACCACTGGCGGGAACACTCATGCCTAACACTCAGACACACAGAAACCAGGATGTGGATTAGAGGCAGACTGACCCATCCCACATCCTGCCTGCAAACACACATAGCAGTCCAGTAGCCCGCCAAAAGCTGCTGCTTTCCCGGGCACTGGTAGTCCTTATAAGGGTCTTCCTGACCTTTGAGGCCAGGAAGAAGGCTAACAACAAAAATAACAGGTGAAAATCACGTGGCACGGCCATGTTTGACCAGTAGCCACAGGTAGTAGCCTAACACGGTTAACAAGGTAAAGCTAAAACAAAATTCCCCAAAAAGTAGGGAAAAGTCACAGCTGCCACCAGTCCATCTTTTAAACACATCTAGAGTAACCAAAAATCATCTGAGTGTTAGTCTAGGGCAAAATAGAAATGCACCCCATTGCACTGCAGTCTAAGCTGCTGTGTGCAATGATAAAAAGTTACCAGAAGTGATACAAAAGTAGTAGCAGCATAGTAACATGACTAAGGGAAGCACTGTTTCCCAGTACTGATAGCCTGAAGGACATATCAGTTTCCCCATAGCAAATGATCAAAGGCCAGTGCAGTGAAGCTTAAGGCTTCACTGCACTGCAAAAAGAACAGGTCAGATTCAAATATAAAAGCAAAAAGTGTAGGGGTTCCATAAAGATGGAAGGGAAGGTGCATTGAAGAGAATCTTTCCTAACAGGGAGCATCAGTTCTTCTTGACAACATGCCATTACATGTACTGGCATTAATGATATTCCCTTTTTGGAGGTAGACATGTACAGCGTCTCATCCCATGACGTCCTCCTATTTCCCTAGGACCCTTTTCCTCACAGGTCATTTACCCGGGTAACACCACCCCCAGGGTTAGGAAGTGTCTGCCTTTCCCTGGCCACCTCAGAGGAGTAATTAGGTAGGGTTTTTGTGGGGACTCCACAGGATTCATCGCACACCCTAGGCTGAGAGGGCTATGCATCTTCTTATGACAGGGCCAGCTCTCAAAAATAGGCTCACATGCAAGTGAACGGATGATCTGGGCATCTTGTTCATCCCACCAAAGAACTCTGGGCACAATAGACATTTAGAAATAGCAATACATTACAGCTATTCCTGCAAATGTATGTGAGTTCTCCCAGAACCATTATGCTGCATAACAGGGGTCATTTGAGGAAGAAACCGAAGGACCCACTGTGGTCCTGGGAAAATCCCCATGTCAATAGTGACCGATAAGTGAACATAGAAATGAGATACAACCATGATGAGTCATCCTACAAGGTGATCTGCTTCAAAAACAGGGTCTTTAATGGAGACGTTTCCAGATCCCGATTCCTCAGAAGAGGCAAAGTATGATCTGCATTGCATTGCGGGTCTGAAATCCATCATTAAGTCAAATCTGTCCAGGGATATTAATTACAAATTATGAACAAGCTCCTCTCTCTCTCTCTGTCTAGAACGTATTAGGAATGGTGGTCTTTTAAGCTTTGAGCGAATGTTTACACTGCACATGTAGGATAAACTCCACCTCACCAGCAATTTCCCTCTCAGATTAGGATTTTTTAATATCCATATCAAGGCTTGGGCCTTGGGTGGCACCTCATGATAGTATGGGGGCCCCAAGCCTTGGGTTTCAACCCATGATAGTATTGGGGCCCCAAGCCTTGGGTGGCACCTCATGATAGTATGGGGGCCCCAAGCCTTGGGTGGCACGCCATGATAGTTTGGGGGCCCTAAGCCTTGGGTGGCACCCCATGATAGTATGGGGGCCCCAAGCCTTGGGTGGTACTCCATGATAGTTTGGGGGCCCTAAGCCTTGGGTGGCACTCCATGATAGTATGGGGGCCCCAAGCCTTGGGTTTCAACCCATGATAGTATTGGGGCCCCAAGCCTTGGGTGGCACCTCATGATAGTATGGGGGCCCCAAGCCTTGGGTGGCACTCCATGATAGTTTGGGGGCCCTAAGCCTTGGGTGGCACCCCATGAGAGTATGGGGGCCCCAAGCTTTGGGTGGCACCTCATGATGGTATGGGGTCCCTACATTTCCTTAAATGTTTTATCAATGGTCGTCAGCAGACATTCAGTGGCAATTTCAAGCAAAGCCCCTTAATTGCACACCCCCTGTTACACAGAGCAAGATCACAGTGATGACATCAGATATTACATCACTGATAGCACTGGTGCCATCACTAATTACACCATATTACAGGGCCTGCACTTTTTGGGTGGCTTTTAACTTTGTTGCTGTTCAATGACTCCTCACCAAACTTCTCAAAAAAGGTATATGGCCACCTTGAAATGATTTTGCTAAGTTTGGTGCTGTTTTGTTGAGAAGGTGCAACGTTATAGGGGGGTGGGAGGGTGTCCAAAAATGTTTGAAACCCACATGGACACAATGGAAAACATTTTTTGCTCATGCCTACAGTCCAAACTGCTGAACGGATTTTCACCTAATTTTCTCCAAGAGCAGCGGCTTGATCCCAAAAGTGTGCTTTTGGAAATTTGGGCATTTGGAGAAAGTCTGTCCACTTTTTGTTTTTTTAAATGGCCAGATAATAGGTAAAAAAAATAAAGATATCTGGATCTGGTCTGTGGACTCCTTTGCGGATTCAGACACCTCTGGCCAATCATGGGGTGGATTGGTGTCTGCAGACTTCAAAGACACACGCTGATTGGATGCTCAAAAATGTGAGGTGCGTCTACATTTTTTAAACAGTTGCCATGTTGGATCTGCAGACTGCCACAGTTGTCTGCGGACAGTGGAGTGAGACAAAGGTCTGAAAAAGCATTTGGGGTTATTTTGTGGCTGAAAGAGGGCCTGAAAAGGGTGGGGAAGTGGATTCACATTGATAGGGAGCTGTTTTTATAGGTGAAATAAAGCGGTGCAGGTGCCGCTTATTTGAAGTGTATTACAATTAAGGGTATTTTTCATTTACTTAGATGCTCGTTGAGATATTCTATCTCTCATTACAGTATTATGGATGAAGTTAGCTACCTATTGGCGTATTGTAACTGTTTATTGTACGATACTTTAGTGAGCACATTTGAGTTGAAGGATTATTAAGAAGGCATTTGTTAGATTTGCTGGTAACCTATGTTTTGGAGTAATGGGTGTGTTACATTCAAACTAACCACTTCTTTTTTAACATATGATGAATAGTGGCTTGAAGTGGTTGTGGCACCAGTGTGGTAGATTATACCTACTGTTGTGAATGTGTTCTTGCCAAGAGATACTTGATCGTGTGTGAAGCTAACCAGCTTACAGTTATTTTGGTTCCATCTGTATTGTATCTTAGGAGCATTAATATGACATATTGGCATGTGAGTTTATTTGTATGCTGGAATGATTGTTTGAATTGCAAACATGGATACATACACAAATCCTTCATTAGGGATGTGCTTTTGTGAAACATGGTTCAAGGGGGTGCATGTATGTTTCCACGTGTAGGAAATCTGGAGGATTTCATTCATATAGATGATTTTAGTACATTAGGAATTTGTGTGGGTCTTCCTGTGTGTTTATGGGGAATTGTACTGTTCCTGCACAGGAGTCCAATTCTTGCCTTATACCTTGGACACTGTAGATGCTGTCAGGATTGTGGCATTTATATGAAGGACAAGCATTTACAAACACAACTGGTCCGAGTTGTTTAAATTAATGTTGTGAACAGTTGGTGGCAATTGGAAAAGAAGATTGATTTCTACATTTGCATAGCAAATTACTGCAGTAGTGTTTCTGAATATAAATGTACCAGAGAGTTGTGCTCTGTATCCTTTGATGGGCCTGCTGTCGTTTCTTGGTAAGCAAAACATTTGTTTCTTTGTCTTTGAGTGAAGGTGCAGTTGTTTTTGGGCTACAGGGTTTTATGGTTGTATTTTTTAATGGATCAGGAGTTGTTCTTTGATTTTTCAGTGCTTTTGTGGGAGATCTGCTATGGGTTCTATTTGTATTATTTTTGATTTTAAAAGTTTTCTTTTTTGAGGTATAAGGTACATATGTAGATGGGGTGTACAGTGCACGTAGCCTGTTGTTTTGTAGGATGCACGGAATGTCAGTGTTGATGTTGTTTACTTAAAAAATAAGTAAGAATAGATAATTGAGTGTACGGGGACATGAAAGTGTTGTGTAACTGACACTTTCTTTAAAGACTATGCTAAAATGTCAATTAATGCATGATTTTAGAAATTGTAATTTGTGAACAGTGACAGCACGTGCATGAGATAGAGAGAATTGTTTTTTCCGTACTTACATGTGTTGGAAAAGAAGAAAACATGCTATATATAATGCTATATAAATATTCCATAAAAACATTGTTAAAACTACGTTATGGTTAAGTTGCATGAACATAAATCCCTGAAATTCTGTGAAAAAACATTTTTAAAGGGACGTTATGGTTACAAGTAAAACAGAAAAACCTCAGAAATTCACCAGTTATGGTATGCTAAGCAACCATAACTCGCAACACCTCCGTACACTGCCAAGACTAACACCCACAAATAGGTAGTCCGCAGACGTGGGGCGGCATTTACAAGGCTCAAAATCATGGGGGAGAATTAAAAAGAGGTTCCCAGCAACCAAAAAACAGATGTACCTAAAATAAAAACTGTTTACAACATGAAAATATACCTTTTTGGACAAACACATTAAAAAATACTAATTATTTGTTGTTTAACATGCATTACAATGTAATGCACCAATAGAAAACCATAACTGTACACTTCATATAATCTCTTCACTACAACTCTACATACCGGTTGAGAAACACCAGGTGCCTATTGGACAACACATTCTCTAAATATTAAGTGCAATGTATTTATTTCTCTATTATTAGCTTTCATTACATGAACATGTGTTATAAGACAGAAGCCCTTTTTTCTCTCACAGAAATGGCAAGCACACGTGAATGGTTAGCGGAAAAGAAGAAATGAACGGCAAGAACACCTCCAATGGTATACAATAAATATTTAAATGTAAACAAATAATGCATTTTGTACTCACCTTAGTAAAAATAATAATTTTTATTTGTCTTACAGTGCATAGTTTGTATGAAGAAACCACACCTCAGTTGAATTATATACAATCCCCAGAATCACAAACAGAAGCCCTATTCCCAACTGTAAATAATCAAATCATGAACTTGTCCAATAAATGATATGAACTTAGTAATGATTTGGAAGAACTTCTATAATATGTGAAAAATCATGCAATTAAACATGTTCCCTATAACTGTCCTTCTTGCACCTGTACCCCTTGTCCCCAGCAATCATCCCCAGCAACTTCTGAACATTTTAATGATCAACGCTTTGATGACACCTCACTCTCTTCCTCACCTCATAATTATTGTACAAAAGTTCCTGATTCTCCCATTTATGTTTCCCATTCCGATACCCGATCCCTTTCTTGGATAAATATATCTTTTGTACTATAAATGTTTAGTTTATTGTTCCGTGATATTTCCTATTTTTTTTAAGCTCCCATTGCAGGTGCGATATCCGGACATGCCTGTTTTCATGACACACCTTTAATTAGTCCGCGGACACTGCATCTGTTCTATGGAGTCCCAGTGCATGCATCTTGTGATTCCTGCGTGGAAGGTGTCCGGAGACACCTGTCGGGGCCGCGGACCTCCACGGACGTCAACATGTGACCGTACCAGTGTGGCATGACCGGGGTGTCCGTGAACAGTGTCCGTGGCCATCAACGGTTTAAAATTGCTTTGCCAGCCAATCTAGGGTGTTTCAAGCAGAATCATTACCCTTACACAGCTCCCAGACACATTCTACATTGATCTGGCAACTTGTTACAACTTTATAAGGCCTATTTGCTTCTGCATAGTCTGTGAATAGCACGACTGTCTGCAGTCGGTTCCTCTAAAGGGACCCACCCATTACTTTTTCTCATTCTCAATCTAGCTATACAGGAGAGAGAGCACCTGTTTGTGTGTTTGTTTGTTTGTTCGTTTGTTTGTTTGTTTGTTTGTTTGTTTGTTTGTTTGTTTATATAGTGCACCTAACCCAAGGGTATCTGGACGCATTATATTTTATATGGTTACTTGGCATGTTACACAAAAAACAGAGTATATACAGTGTGGAACACCCACATAGGATAGATTTCGGAGTACAAAATAGCGGAGTGCTCAATATAGAGTGATATACATTTACAGCAGTCAATGGCAGTCATGCTGAGTGGCTATGGTTCTTTAACAATCCAAAGAAAAAAAGACACATTTTAGTTTCTTTCCTAAATGTGCAGTGTGAAGGGGCAGATCTTAAAGCCGCGGGCATAGAGTTGAAAAAGTTGGGCTGCCATGACTGGGAAGCTGCTTCCCCTTGCTTTCTTCAGTTTGAAGTTGGGTGCATCGAGGCAGTTCACATGAACGGATCTGATGGGGCGTACAGAGGTATGTTTAGTAAATTTGTCCACCAGATATTTTGGAGCCAGGTTAGAGAGGCATTTAAAGGTCAGGTTGAGGAATTTGAATTTAATTCTATCCTTGATGGCGAGCCATTTAGTGGCGTGTCTGGCATTGGAGATGTGCTGCATTCTAGGGATGCCTCATGCTGTTCTTAGGGCGTTGTCTAGCATTGGAGATGTGCTGTATTCTAGGGATGCCTCATGCTGTTCTGAGGGTGTTGTCTGGCATTGGAGATGTGCTGTATTTTAGGGATGCCTCATGCTGTTCTGAGGGCGTTGTCTGGCATTGGAGATGTGCTGTATTCTAGGGATGCCTCATGCTGTTCTGAGGGCGTTGTCTGGCATTGCAGATGTGCTGTATTCTAGGGATGCCTCATGATGTTCTGAGGTCGTTGTCTGGTATTGGAGATGTGCTGTATTCTAGGGATGCCTCATGCTGTTCTGAGGGTGTTGTTATGTACGGTTTGCAGTTTGCTGATGTTCTGTTTGCTAGACCCTAGGTAAAGTGCATTACAGTAGTCTAGCTTAGACAGAATAAGAGCTCTGGCTAATGTATCACAGCTATCAGTGGGTAGAAATGGTTTGCATGCATCAATGAGGTGGCTGAGGCAGTTGCATTAACTTGTTTGTTCAAATTTAGTGCAGAGTCTAGGTAGAAGCCTAGATGTGTTACCTCTTTAGAGACATTAATGTTTAAACCGGCAATGTTGAATGTTGTAAATTGGTTGCTGACTTTGTTGAGTCTAGCTAATGAACCAATGAGCAAGAGCTCTGTCTTGTCAGCATTAGTACAAAGGCCATGTGTAGCCACCCAGGCTTGTATGACAAGGTTGATTTTGTTAATCCTTGCCACATCAGTATTGTAGTCACCTGTAAAAGGAATGAGAATCTGGGTGTCATCTGCATAATTGGTGTAGGAGACACCCAGATTCTCAAGGTCATCAAACAGGGGCTTAGTGAAAATGTTGTACATAGTGGGTGAGATGCAGGAGCCCTGAGGTACTCCACAAGTTACAGGTACTGGGTGCGCTGAAGCAGAGGAAGAGAAGACTCTCATGGAGCGGTTGTCTAAGAAGGATAGGATCCTCCGGTGGCTGACTTGGAGAAATGGGCAGCTGACGTCAGATGATTGCAGAGGACCTTGTGATCCACTAAATCCAAAGCGGAGGACAAGTCTAGAAGAAGGAGGATAGCTAGTTCCCCCTTATCCTTCAATGCATTCATTTGGTTTGTTAAGTCAATGCGTGCTGTTTCACTTCCATGTCTTGGCCTGAATCCTGATTGATGGAGTCCTAGCAAGTTATTGGATTCCAGATTGGGCTGAATCTGGGGCTGGGCTGCCTTGTCTAATATTTTGGGACTGTTGTGATCAGTCTGTAGTTTGTGGGGATGCTGGGGTCTAGGTTCGGGGAGAACCCAAGCCTCTTTCAGATTAGTGGGGACTGTGCATGTGTTGGAAGAAGAGTTGATGAGCCTAGTAATGAAGGCTGCTAGTTCCCTTGCTGCCTCTTTGATTGTGGTCGCTGGGCAAGAGTCCCCTGGGCCTCTGGAGGGTTTAAGTGAGGATATGATTTTTTTCCACTTCAGAGATCGTGACAGAGGAAAAGTGGAATTGATTAATTTGCTGCTTGTGAGTGTGTAAGGTTTCTTGAATCTTTGAATCATTAGGTGCAAGGGTAGCTTTTTTAATTGAGATTTTTTCTTGTAACAGAGATTTTGTTGCATAGAGCATCTTGGATGTTGGTACTCCACGTTTTATTTTTAATGCAGATATCCATAGGGGTGGCATAGGGGTCCAATTCTCCCAAGATAGTAAAGAGTTCCCTTGTGCGAGAGTAAGCTTTGGTGATTCTGTCATTGAAGGTGTCTCTTTTTGTTTGAAGGATTTCTAATTTGTATCTAGTTGATGTTCTGTTCAAAGTTTCCTTATTCTGAACTGTTGGGTTATTTTTTCAGAGTTTTTCTGCCAGCCTTTTTTCATTCCGTGTAGCTTTGAGACTAGGAGTAAAGCAAGAGTTAAGATGAGCTTGTGGTTTCTCTTTGCGTAGTTTGAGAGGGGCTATTTTGTCAATGGCCTGGTTGAGCGTGGAGTTGTAGAGCTCAGCTACTGCTACTGGGTCTGTACTAAGATCTGATGTGTTGTTGGAGGGTAGAGAACAGGTAGCAAGTTGCTAACAATGATATTGCATTTATTCCTCATCATGGCAGAGGGAGCCATTTGTGAACTGGAGTTCATTTGAGGAGGATCTTGAATAGTGAAGGAAATAAGATGATGATCAGTCCATGCATGTGGTTCCACAGTGGTTATGGCGGTTGTACAACTTAGGTCAGCCAGCCAATCTAACATAGACCTTTAGTGATCCTAAGGGTAAGGCCTGCCTCCGAGGTAGAGTCAGCCCCTCTAGTAAGCGATTGCATCATTGGGACAATTCAAGCCCGAGTTGAATCTCCAGGTTTCTGAAACTGATTCACTGACAGTGAAACTGATTGGTGATCAGTAAGGCAGCAATGTCTTCCTTAAATGAGGTGATGGGGCCAGGCGGTCTACAGACCAGGTGCATAATGATAGTGCCGGATGCAGTTAAATGGAGTTTTACTGACAATAGTTCACCTGATGGGAACAGAGGTTGTTGCTTGCAGTTTGCAAGTTCCTGCTTTGCAAATTTGTTTTGTGGGCAGCACCTGCTTCTGCACTGCTGTGTATATTGGTGACCATGGCATCTCTTATGGCCTTTGCTTCTGCCCAGCCATCCCTACCACCACCACCACCATGAGGTGGCACACCAAATCAACCACCAGACTGCTCTGAGAAAGGTGATACCTTTCTCAGGTAAGAGCAGGTTGACGTCCTCCACCCCATCATATTCATCTGCTCCTGTCAATACAAAAGATACTCCTTTGGGGGCAGAGGATCCCAGTAGCGGCTACACAGGCCATACAGAATGCTGTTGACCGATACCTTTCGAGGGTGACAGTGCTATGCATGTACTGTGAAGCACCCACCTATAGGGGAAGCAGTTTTGGAGTCCTTTCAAGGCTGCGGTCAAGGAGCAGTGTTAGAAAAGATTTAATTTATGTACAATTTTCCCTCCATTTATGGACCCCTCCAAACTTTTTGCTTTTGTTGGGCTTTCCTAGCCTGATTTCTTCCAGTGGAACCCAGCCTTCAGCTGAACTCCCCCAGGCTTTTGATAATTTGTTATGGGGAAACTGACACGTGCTTCAGACTGTCAGTACTGGGGAACTAGGTTTCCTTTAGACTTTCACTATGTTGCCATTTCTTGGTGCATTTTTAACAGTGCACAATGTACCTTTCAGTACCGTGTGCTTGGGTCCCTATTTGTTTTATGGCCCTAGACACCCTTGGAGGATTGTTTGGTGATTGTACAAGTGTGCCTGTGACGAACGGGTGGCGGCAGTTACTTTTCATAAATGTGTATTTCTTTTTACTGAGACAAACCACGTTTACCACGTTTGGCTCAAGACTGTAACCTGGTCTGAAAATGGCAGATCCAAAAAGTATTTTGTTCTGTCCTATGGCCATTTTGTCCCTTGCCTTCACCCAGGTCGAGTAACCCAGGTTTTCCTTATTTGGGCATGCAGCCTCCAGCGAAAACCAATATCTGTTGTAGCCTTCTGCCTGTCACGTATGTGTGCCCAGGAAGCGGGCTGTGACTGTCTGGTCCCATTCCCCAATACTGGTTCCAGGATGTCTGTATTGCCTGAATGACCAAGACCACCATGGGCCATGATTGGTCCATGTCTGGGACGCCTGGAAGAGAGCAGATCTTCTATTGGAAGTCCTCGATTTTGGCACAAAGTTAATTTTGGAAAAGAGAAGGGGCTCTGCATCCATTCCAGGTCAATCACCTGTGCTCTCAGTGAACTACAGAAGAAGCCAAGTTTCCTAAATAAAGAAACAGACTCATGAAACCACCAGAGATGCTTTGGAAGGTTCTGGCACCCTTCACCCTCTGCTGTCCCATCAGATCAGTGTTTTCTTCTTCGATCAAGAAGGGCTGCCAAGGTACTTTGCCCTTTTGGAGTAGTGGGAACAACTACTCTCAGTGCCCTATGCTTACCCACCGAATGAGCCCCATCGGAAGTGTTCCTGGTGCATCCAGTGAACGGTCCATCTCTAGCTCAGGGTAACCTGCAGTACCACCACCATCTCCAGTGCTAACCCATGACTTGGGACATTGCTTGCTTGTCCCAGGCATTCTCCTGCCGACCTTGCTCTTTGGGCCTTGAATTAGGAGAGTGCATAATGCTGCCCGCATGCACAATTCCTCCATCATTACCTTGTGGTGACAGTTGCTGTACTGCTCTCCTTTGCCCTGAAGACAACTGCAACAGAATTTTCTTCCTACCTCCTTCGGAAGCTGAGAAAAGGTCAACTGTCCCATCACAAATGATTGTTCTCCACTGCAGCTGCTGAGAGCCGGAGCGCCGCAAAACTGCATGACTCGAACCTACTAGTGACTTTGATTAAACTGAAAAAGTTTGGTCCGGACTGTGCTGAGGGTCGGTGAGTACCTGCATCACTTACCGGCGGCCCCCTGGCGCAACCGATTCCTTTTACGTATGAGTATCCCTTAAAGGTTTTCAAACTTGGCTGGGTTAGCGTGCGCTCTAGAGCTATTCTCGCCATTTCAACACTGATTTGCAACCAAGGGCAGGGCCTACTCAAATATTGGGAACCAATTCTTCATCACCTGAAGCCCCTTCCTGGTTTGCTACAGCCCTTTCAAGAAGACCCGCTTTTTGTGTCATCTGCGCGATTGTGCATCTTTCAGCACAAGGCTCCACTCTTCTTAGGGTTGAACTTGAAAGTTAGGGAACAAACTCTGAAGAATTGCCTCATTTCATTTATGTGTTAACTCAACCCTCTTTTTACAGGTTATGGCAGTGTTTTTCCAATGTTAAGCATTAGGACATGTGATGTATATTTATTGTATAGTTCAAGGAATTGCTAAAGTTACTTGTGTCTATTTGGTCCAGCTGACAATAAATGTACAGATATTTTTCATATGCACTTTTCTAAGAGTAATTAGTGGTTCGTTGCTGTGTGTGCTCATTGTGGGCTTCCGGTCACTCTAACCCCTCCTGAGATTTAGGGCCTCATTACAAGTATCGCGGTAATGCAACAACGGCACCGGTAGCGCTACCGGTACCGTTGCTACTGTACCGCCATACTGTGAGTTCTGCTCGCGGGTGCCCTTGCAGCCACCAGGTCTGACCTGGTGGCTGTACCGGCACCCGCGAGCAGAACACGACTGTAGCAGCGTTACCATTATTAATGGTAACTTTTTTCCTATGGGGCTCAAATGGGAATGGGGATGTACTGTGCCCGGCACCCGCAAAGGGCAATTACAGGTCCGGCTGGGACGTAATATCCTGGTAATGGCCCATTCGCGTGTGCTGGACCCAGATACAAGTTTGGAGGTAGCCTTGCCGGGTTTTACTGGCAAGGCTACCTCCAACCTCATAATGAGGCCCTTAGTCTTGACCACCTGCCAAGCTACCTACATAGGTCTGGCTTAACCAGACGGTTTCCCTGTTTCACCAGGTCAGAGTTTAGAAATCCACCTTAACAAATTGGTGTATAGCGGTGGGATAGGGCTGGAGGTACGAGTGTTGCGCACTGATAAGGTACCCAGGTTACACTTATTCAAGAGACACAGGCCCTCATTACAACACCGGCGCTAAACCATGGCGTTATTAGCACCATGGTTGGTGCCGGTGTTGTAACGAGTCCGCCATGGTGAAATGGGGAAATACCGCCCCATTCCAAGGTTGGCGGGGCGATATTTCCGCATTTCCCCATGGCCCTTCCCCATTCCCATTTTTGCCCCATAAGGCTCAATGGGAATGGGGAAGGCTGCAATTACGGTACCGGAAATTACTGTACCGTAATTGCCTACGAGGTCCCTTTGTGGATCCCTACTTTAACGGCTGGTCCAGACCAGCCGTTAAGGTCGGGTCCCGCAAAGGGACCTCGTAGTAAGGCGCTAAGTGGTTAACAGCGTCGCAGCCTTTTACGGCGCCGTTAACCACTTAGCACCAGGGTCGTAATGAGGCCCACAGTGTTCTTAGGTTAAAGTTAGGTGTAAGACACCTGCCTTTACTTATAATATGGAGCTATTGAGGACATTGCTTTGAGTGACTCTAGATCTGAGACACTAAGAAAGATTTGTACCGAGAGTGGTCTTTCAGCCACTGATACTAAATCTGAAATGATCCAGAGGATCACAGATGGGCTTTGCCTTCTTATGATAGTGCAGAAGGTACAGGGGCTTTCCCAAGCACCAGTAATGTATTGGCTAGTGCTACTGTAGAGAGAAGCAATGGTGAAGATGATGATGATGATGTGTCCTCTGTGTCACTGACCGACTGTGGGGCTGAGGCCATGCTGGGATTCAAGAAGCAAGAGCTGCTGTTTAGACAGAAGGAACTTGAATTCCTCATGGCTAAGCTGGATTTAGAGAGGCCAGGGAAGCAGAAGGACAGGGATCACCAGTTGGAGTTTGATGTATTGCAAAACACCAATGGCTCCACTGGAGGGTCTGGTAATGGGTCTGGCCCCTCCTCTCATCAAGAATGACATCATGGACTGGCTGACTGCATTTGAGTATGCATGTGAGGGTCATGAAGTGGTAGATGCTGACAAGATTACATGGTTGCTCAGTCTCAAGCCCCATTCTGGCTGCAGGGCTATTATGGAGATGTCAAAGGCTGACAGAAAAGACTTTGCAAAATTGAAGTTAACTCTAGTTTTAAAGTTTGGGAAAACTCGTGCCCAATATTTGAAACATTTCAGAAAACAGAAGAAGAAAGAAGGTAAGACTTGTGTTTCTTATCTTATTGATTCCTTTAAAAACTTGACTGGTTGGGTAGAAGTATACAAGGTCACCACCTTTAAGGCTATGATGTATTTAGTCATGCTTGAACATATTTTTGCTTCTTGTTCCCCTGAGTTTAAGCAGCAGTTGGCTGACTCTAAGGCGATGGATCCTAAGAAGTTAGCCATTGCAGCAGAATTATGGGTGTCATATAGAGTATCCCATAAGGACAAGCCTGCTTCTGGTAAGCAGGAGGAGGGGAAAAAGCACAAGGATAAGGAGGGTGGGGGAGTTGAAAAATCGTCCTCTCAGAAGGGCCACAAAAAGTTACCGGAGAACAGCCAGAGTAGTGGGAGTAACCCTCCCAAGCATAGCTCAGGATACAGTAAGCCTCCCTATGTACACAGAACCAGTGGATCTTGTGTGGCTTGTGGAGCAAGTGCTCATGTGAAGGGGGTCCCCAGATGTAAGGTCAAAACCTTGGGGGTCCACTCTGTGAGTCTGGCCTTGCCCTCCTATGAGGAGTAAGACATTATCACAGGGACATCCTTCTCCTCAGATTCCTTCCCTAATGGGATAGAGTCTGAGGTGGTCTTAGTTTCCCTGGGTTCATAGGAACCAATAAAAAGAAGCTTATGCTAGGATACCTGACAACACCAAGCCCTACTTTAAAGACAGTGTGCTGATCAATGGAGTAGACACTCCTGCCCATAGGGATAGTGGAGCCAGCAGAACTGTGGTGGATGCCATACTGGTCAACCAGGATGAGCTTGCCAGAGCTCCCCTGATGACCGCCACGTTAACTGATGACCCCCCTCTCAGGTTCCCAGTAATGACTGTAAATCTGACTAATAATGGTACAGTAGTAAGGATTCCTGTGAGTGTTCAAAAGCAAGTCTCTGAAAACGTACTGCTGGGAAATGACCTCAGAGATTTAGTTCTTGTGGGGGATACAGCAGAGACACCATGTACAATGTCACAAACAAGAGCTGCCCTGGCCAAGGCCAAGGCGGAGACAAAGACAAAGGGGAAACCCAAGGCTAAGGGAGTCAGAAAATCAAAAAGAGGGAAAGAGAATATTCCCCAAAATCACCTACCAACGAGGTGGAGCTAGTTGGCCAAGCACTTGAACCTGACGAAGAAGAGGTGCTGCCTGAAATACTCAACCCACATGACAAACCTGAACTCTAAAGTGTATTGGTTGAAGGTGGTCCTAATAGGGAAGAGTTCAGTAATGGCCAACGTGAGTGTCCATCTTTGGAAGGCCTAAGGAGACAGGCATTCTCCCAGCTTTAGGGTGAACCTCCTGGGAAGCATAGGATTTATTGGGAAGGTCGGCTCCTGTACTGTGAACCCACAGAGTCTACTGAAGGAGACCAAAGGAGGTTGGTGGTACCCCTTCAAGTAAGAGCCTTACTCATGCAATTGGCGTCTGAAGTCCCACTTGCTGGTCTTCTTGGGACCAAGAGAATCAAGCAAAGGTTATCCATGCACCTTTAATGGCCCAAGATGGGCTGCAAGTAGAAAGCCAATGCAGGAGTTGTGCCACTTGCCAGGTCTCTGGAAAAAGTGGTGCAACAATCCATGCTGCTCCATTGGTGCCTCTCCCTGTTGTGGGAGTGCCCTTTGAGGGGCTAGGGATTGACATTGTTGGTCTCCTTGACCCTCAGACATCCTCTGGCAATATGTTTATCTTGCTGATCATAGACCATACAACCAGATATCCTGAAGTCATCCCATTGAAGACTGTGACTGCCAAGTCAGTTGCTAAAGCTTTATTTGGCATATTTACTATGGTTGGTTCCCTAAAGAAGGTGTGTCTGACAGAGGCAGCAACTTTATGTCAAGTCTATGCAAGCCATGTGAGAAGGAGTGTGGGGTCACTTATAGGTTTTCCTCAGCTTATCACCCACAAACAAATAGCAAAAGCATGCTTGGGGTTCTGGAAGAACCTCAAAGGAGAAAATGGAATCTCCTGTTACTATGCTTACTCTTTGCTTACAGAGAGGTGCCTCAAGAAGGGTTTGGCTCCTTTTTGGTCAACCTGTCAGGGGACCACTGGCCATAGTCAAGGAAAGGTAGGAGATCCCCACTTCTCCTGTTGCAACCAAAGTAGTAGACTGTGTGTTGGGGTTAAGGAAGAGGATCGTCCTCCTGATGGCCCAGGCCAGTGACAAGTTGAAGGCTGGTCAGGCAATGATCAAATACTGGTATGACCAGAAGGCTTCACTTGTTCACTTCACCCCAGGACAAGAAGCCCTGATCATAAACCATATAAGGCCTCGAGCCCTACAGGATAAATGGTCAGGCCCTTACACAGTTGTGGAGCAGTTGGGTGAGGTTAACTATTGGGTTGACCTCTGAAACACCTGTGTATGAGTGTGATATAAATAAAATATCACATCGTATCATATACCTTAGGAGGCCTGGACAGGCCCCAAAAGTGTTTCACATAAATAGACTGAAGGCTTTCATCCCTAGGGTTGAACTATCTGCACTGTTACTGGCATCAGATACGGAAGAGGAGTAATCAGAACCTCTACCTGACCTGTTCCAGAATGGTCCTTCAAATGGCTCCATTGAGGGTGTCCATGTGGCCCTTCACCTGACATTGCACCAGCAAGGGGAAGTAAGAACTTTGCTGAGGCAGTTACCATCTTGGTGCAAACATGAGATTGACACTGGAAATAGTGTACCTACCAAAAGTAGGGGATACTGAATGTCCGACAAGGTAGATCCTACATCAAGGCTGAGGTCAACAAGATGTTGGATGATTGAGCCTTCCAGTAGTCCCTGGTGCAGCCCTGTAGTTTTAGTGTCAAAAGCTGGTTTGTGAGAACTCAGGTTCTGTGTGGATTCTAGGGCTCTGAATTCTATTACCAAGATAGATGCTCACCCCTTACCAAGAACCGAAGAGCTGGTGGATTAATTGAGTGCCAAAGTAACGCATGTCCTACCTTCTCACGTTCACACACGTGTTCCGACAAAAACGGTACCTCACATGTGTGGCTGCACATACCTGGGCGAGAAGGGAAAAGGCAAACCACTGCTAAACACAAAATGTTTTGACAGAGGACATGTTTAGGATTTTGGTCTTTTGGACAACCAACATATTTGTGCCTGGGGTGTCGCAGCCAGCAAGGAAAACAGAGAACCCCATACATTTATGAAACAAAGACACCTGAGTGAATCCATAGAGGTCTGATTTGCATCAATCGCACTATAATTTATTACCCACAAGGCCTGGCAAAGTCCAAAATGTAGGGAAAAAAACAAAATTTTCAGACATGTGCCACAAGGAAACCACCAAAACACGCCTCCAACAACACATGTTCAACCTTCCCAACATATATGTCTGGGTGCACCTTTCTGGACGCAAAGGGAAAAGGCTAATCCACTGGTATCTCAAAGGGTTTCGGGAGGGGAAATGTTTAGAATGTTGCTCTTGTGGACAACCTACAGATTTGGGCTTCGGGTGTTGCAGCCACCAAGGAAAACAGGGAACCCCATGCATTTCTGAAAAGAAGACACATGTTGGAATCCCGGGAGGTCTGACTTGCATGACTCACCCTAGCATTTATTACCCCCAAGGCCCGGCAAGTAAAACATGTAGGAAAAAAACACATTTTTGCAGATATTTTCCGCCAGGAAACTTTCGAAACATGGCACCAGCAAAGCATCACATGTCGTACCTTCCCACGTTCCACAGGTGTCCCATCGAAAACAGTACCTCACATGTGTGGGTGCACTACCTGAGCGCAAAGGCAAAAGTGTAACCCACTATTATCCCAAAGGGTTTCGGGAGAAGGAATTTTTAGGATTTAGGTATTGTGAACAAACCTACAGATTTGAGCCTGGGCTGTCACAGCTAACAAGGAAAACAGGGATCTGCATGCATTTCTGAAAAGAAGACACCCGTGGGAATCCACAAAGGTCTGATTTGCGCAAATTGCCTTGCATTTTATTACCCACAAGGCCCAGCAAAGTCTACAATTTAAGGAAAAAAAACACAATTTCCAGACATTTGCCACCAGGAAACTAACAAAACACGCCTTCAGCAATACATGACCTACCACCCGACAAAAATGGTATCTCACATGTGTTGGTACTCCTACCTGGGTACAAAGGGAAAAGGCCAACAACTGCTATTCCAAAACAGATTCAGGAGAGGAAATATTTAGGATTGTGGTCTTGTGGACAACCTACAGATTTGGGCCTGGTGTATCGCAGCCACGATTGTAAACAGGGAACACCATGTATTTCTGAAAATAAGACACGCGTGGGAATCCACAGATGTCTAAATTGCGCAAATCGCTCTAGAATTTATAACCCACAAGACCTGGAAAAATCCCAAATTTAAGGAAAAAAATACAATTTCCAGACATTTGCGACAGGAAACCACCAAAACACACCGCCAACAATATATATCCTACCTTCCCACCTTCCCAGAGTTGTCCCAATGAAAACTGCACCTCACATGTGTGGGTGCACCTACCTGGGCGCAAAGGGAAAAGGCTAAACCATGGTACCGCATAGGGTTTTGGGAGAGGACATTTTTAGGATTTTGGTCTTGTGGACACACTACAGATTTGGGCCTGGGGTGTCGCAGCCACCAAGGAAAACAGGAAACCCCATGCATTTCTGAAAAGAAGACACAGGTGAGAATCCACAGAGATCTAACTTGTGCAAATCACCCTAAAATGAATTACTCACAAGGCCCGGCAAAGTCAAAAATGCATGGAAAAAACACAATTCTTAGACAAATGCCACCAGGAAACCACCAAAACATGACTAAACAACAAATGTCCTACCTTCCCCCATTCCCACAGGTGTTCTGATGAAAACGGTACCTTGCATGTGTGGGTGCACTTACCTGGGAGCAAAGGGAAAAGGCTAAACCACTGGTATCCCAAAGGCTTTCGGGGGAGTGGTTTTTAGGATTTTAGTCTTGTGGACAATGTACAGATTAAGACTGCGGTTTGGCAGCCACCAAGGAAAATAGGGAACCCCTTGAATTCCTGAAAAGAAGACAACTGTGGGTATCCACAGAGGTCTGATTTGAGTGAATTGCCCTAAAAAGTATTACCCAAAAGGCACAGCAAAGTCCAACATTTAGGGAAAGAAACACAACTTTCAAGCATTTGCTACCAGGAAACCATTGAAACACGCTGCCAACAACACATGTCTTACCTTCCCACGTTCGCACAGGTGGGACAACAACAAATGTACCTCACATGTGTGGGTGCACCTGCCCGGGCACAAAGGGAAAAGGATAAACCACTGGTATCCAAAAGGGTTTCAGGAGAGGACATTTTTAGGATTTTGGTCTTGTGGACAATCTACATATTTGGGCCTGGGGTTTTGCAGCCACCAAGGAAAACAGGGAACCCCATGTTTTTCTTCATAGAAGACACCCGTGCGGATCCACAGAGGTCTGACTTGTGTGAATCGCACTAGAATGTATTACCCAAAAGTCCCGGCAAAGTCCAGAATTTTGGGGTAAAAACACAATTTTCAGACATTTGCTACCAGGAAACCACCGAAACACACCACCAACAACACATGTCCTACCTTCCCACGTTCCTAAATAGCAGACACTCGTCGGAATCCATAGAGGTGAGACTTTCGCAAATCGCCCTAGAACTTATTACCCAAAATGTAGGGAAAAAATAAAAAACTTTAGACATTTGGCACCAGGAAACCAAAGAAAGACACCAAAAACAAAACATGTCCTACCTTCCTACTTTCGCAAATGGGTCCCGACAAAAATGGTACCTCACATGTGTGGGTGCACGTACCTGGGCGCAAAGGGGAAAGGCTAAACCACTGCTATCCCCAAACAGTTTCAGGCGAGGATGTTTGTAGGATTTTGGTATTGTTGGCAACCTACAGATTTGGCCCTAGGGTGTTGCAGCCACCAAGGAAAACAGGGAACCCCATGCATTTTTGAAAAGAAGACAGTGTTGGGAATCCACAGAGGTCTGACTTGTGCACATTGTCCTGGAATGTATTACACACAAGGACAGACAAATTTCAAAATGTAGGGAAAAAAACAAACTTTCCAGACATTAGCTATCAGGAAACCACCAAAACATGCAACCAACAACACATGTCTTACCGTCCCACGTATCCAAAAGTGCCCCAACAAAAACGGCACCTCACTTACATGGGTGTGTGATGCTGGAAATCCATCGGGGAACAGGACCTCCGTATCCTTGTCCTTTACTGCTTTATCATGTATGTTCTGTTGTGTTTTCCACGCACAAAGTTCATGTGGGACTCCTGGCGGTACATCTCTCTCTTTTGGTTTAGTGAATAGACCCTTGGGATACCCTTATGGCACCCATGGGTGCGGCTTCAACCCTGTACCCCTACTGTATATTTTTTGGGCACCTGTGGGTGGCCCACAGAGCAGGGTATGGGCTGGTGGCAGCTCCATGCTGAATTTGACAGGTGTTCTGAGTATCCTCCATTTTGGGATACCCAGGCCCTGCCATTGGAATCAGTTGAATCCTGATAGGAAACAAGATGGCCCCTGTGGCCTCTTGCTTTCTTTTGCCTGTTACCTTGTATTCCCAAAGGCCTGGGAAACGCTGACTCTGTCCCTTCCCCTGACTGGCTGTTGTGTGGAAGCTCCATATATGGTATTGCGGGGAAGTCCAGGTCAGACTGGCTGGAGCCTTCCCAATGACTGTATGTTGTGGGTACACCCTGTGGGTGGGTCCTGGGTGAATGGAGTTTGTGACAAATATGCACTTCTTGTTGTGGATGTCTGTTTTCTGGTATGTGACACAAAGACTGAGACAGCCATGCCCGAAACTGGTATGAATGCAGTGTGTAGTGCTGAATGGCTGGGTACTTGTCCCAATGCACATTCCTTGTTGTGAGTGTCTGAGAGGGAGGAGAATGGCCTGAATGCACGGTGCACCTGATTGGCTGCCTGACTGCCTGCCTGCCCTTCTGAGTGATTGTTTGACTGAGTGTGACCCAGCAGAGTGAATGAAAGACAGAACAGTATATCTCGGGCCTCTCACTGCTAGAATTCGAACTGAAGTTGAAACTGACATTGAAACTGATGCTTAATCTTGAAGCCCTTCTGGAAGAGGAGAATTGCGGTTGCTCTACTTCATCGATCTAGATGCTGTCGTGTCTCCAAGAACTGATCCAAGAGAGGACCTGGTAAGGAAGGAGACCTCTTCCCGAGCTGTGTGGGACCATCGTGCACTGCTAACCTTCGCCGAAGCATCCTGGAAGCCAGCCTATAAAAGACTGTCAACCAGAGATGGGAAATGCTGACGAGAATGAGGAGACGACCGGACAGCCGTCCACCATCGTTGACCAAGTTTTGTAGGTTTGCTATAACCGCTGGAGGCCCGTCGAAGCTGTGTTGCCCAGAAGCGGGAACCACTTGACACCGTGCCAGTGAGGGCCGGAGACGCAACACTCCCATTGACTAAGACACTTTAGACTTTAGATCCAAGGAAGCTCTCGCCCGCACCCTCAATCGCTTTGTCCAGCCGGAGAAAGTCAAGGCTGCTGATGCGCCGAGGAGAATCCGCTGGTGGGTTTCCAGCCACCTGAAGACTGCAGAGCCGCTGATCACCCGACGCCTTTGCTGGGCCAAAGTTCTTCATAGACGCTTTGCGGTCCCGAACTTTCAACGCAGAGGTGCCCCGCATGCCTCTTCTTCGCAGGACGTCTATGACTGATTATGGACGAGCACAACTAGGAACAAAGCTGCTGCCTAACTGCCGTTGTTCACCCTCTTCTTTGGGGGATCTCAACAACGTGTGGCTCCTGCCTTAAAGGGAGCCGCTCAAGAAGGATCCGTTGAAGACCCGACGTCGAACTCTGCTATTTCAGGTGCATTGGGGTGGTAGAACTATTTAGAAGGAAATAAGACTCCTATTGAACAATATATGAACAGGGCTGGTATTTTATCTTTACTTACATGTTGCCCAGGTGGGGGATCCTAAAACAGAACTGTGCCTGGTGGTAGGGGCTCAGTAGTCTCCAAATTGTTCTAAACCAACTGCGTTCCTCCTATGTCTATTGTTGGTTACCTTTATTAATTGATTTGTGTGACATTTGACCACAGTACAGTTGATGCACTTTAATGAAATCTGATAAATAATTGTGGTACCACATAGAACTTTCTATATATTTGCCATTGTAGATTAACTGAGCACAATGTGAGTTATTCTGATTGTCTTTATAACCTTCAACCTTAATTATATAAAAACTGTGTTTTCACTAATACAGTGAGTGTACATTCCTTTGTGGGTTCTTGGGGACCACACTGTACTTAAGAACCAGCCTGCATCACCTCGTGAGAAGCTAGACCCTGATTGCTCTTCCATTGCTACCAACAATAGAGAATCTTGGCTGGGGTCCTCTGTGCCTCTCCTCTGCCATATAGAGAGCAGGAGTACAGATACCCCCTCTAGTCTTTACACTGGTGGCAGCAGTGGAATGCTAATGGTTTTAATAATCATTGTGTAACCTTGCCAATTACAAAATATCTACACTTTGTGAAATGAGGTTTAGTTGTGTACTAGATAACTACATTACAAGCAATGGAATCTATTGCAAATGTTAAATTAACCCGGATGAGCTTAGCGGCTCTCCAGAGTGCTTGTGAAGCCAGTGAGTTAGACTTTGAGGATGAGTCTAGGGCTGAGCTGATAGCTGCCTTGGTGGACTACCAGACTGATTGTGAAGCTCTTAATGAAGGGGGATACAACCATTGAGGCCCCAGCCCCTGGGGTTGTTACTGAATCTGATTCTTGGAATGCCACCACTCCTTCTGCCTCTTTTCCTACCTCCAGCAATGTTTTGTTTCATCAGGGAATACCTTGGAACTTGATTTATTCAGGATGACATTGGCCTTTGAATACTGAAAGTTGGAAATTGAAGCTGAACTTAAGAAAGAGGAGTTGGCACAGCAAGTGGAACTCAAGAATAGGGATCTTGAACTCAAAGACAAGGACACTGAATGTCAGTGAATCCAGCTAGAGATGGCTAGAGTGGAGACTTCTGCTAAACCAGTTGAGAGTGTCAGGTCTGCAGCCACCAAGTTCATGAACGATTTGGTAGGTGTGTATGCGGAGGGTTCTGATATCCTCCAATGGATTGAAGCATTTGAGATGGCTTGTGGAATCCATGATGTTGACAAGAGAGATTGGGCTAAGTGTTTGCTAAGCAGAGTGCCTCAGACTGGATGTGACTGTATTCTGAAACTGAGTGTGGAAGAAAGGGGTCAGTATGAGTGCATGAAGTCTCCTTTGATTGTCAAGTTTGGCGAGACACCTACCCAATACCTTAAAAGGTTCAGGGAGTTTAAGAAAAGAGAGACTGTGTCTTGGATTGACTGGGTGAGTGCTGCACATATGAACTTGATGGGGTGGATTGATAGTTACAAAGTGAAAACGTTTGTTGAATTGTCTCACCTTTTGGTTTTTTAGCATTTTTCTGAAGCTTGTTCACCAGAGCTGTGTCAGTATGTTGCTGACCTGAACATTTTGGATCCCTTTCAGCTGGCCAGGCTGGATGACAAGTGGGTCTCCCACCGGGTGTCCCTTAAGGACTCCAGTGGGAACATAAGGACAAAGAAAAAGGGACCTCTCAGAAGGCTGAGGAGTTCCAGAAGTAGTCACAGATGACTAAACCAAAACCTTCCTCTCCTAAGACCCGAAAGCCTAGTGGGGATAAGTCTTTTGTGGGTTGTGGGTGAGAGTAAGAGTAGTGGTCCACTTGCTGCAAAGCAGAGTCCCAGTGGCTCCAGTAATGCACCCTGCATTCTTGGCACCTGTTGGGACTGTGGGGCTCTGGATCACAAGAGGGGTGACCCCAAGTGTAAAGGTAAGGCACTTGGAGTCCAGGCTGTCAGCCTGACATACCCTTACCCCATGTCTGAGGTGGAGGCCAGTGTCCTCCCCTCCTCGGCAGGAATCACATTCGGTGCTCCCGCAGAGATTTCCCTAGTGCCCCTTGGGGCCTGGGACCAGTACGCAGAAGTACTGGCTACAATCCCACAGAACACTCGTGGGTTTTTGAGAAGTATCCTCCTGAATGGCAAGCTTTCTACTGGTTTCAGAAACACTGTGGCAAGCATGACAGTGGTGGGCAGGACCTTGCTCATGCCAGAGGACTTTGTAAGTGCTCCTCTGGGAACTACCAAGTTAGCTGGTGGACCTCCCAAATTATCGCTTGTAGCCTTAGTGACAATCATGATTGGAGACAAGACAGCAATGCTTCTTGTCCTGGATCAGGACAATGTACCTGCTAACATTTTGTTAGGCAATGATCTGGTAGAGTTGGGGTTGATCTCAGATGGTCTCCCCCTGACTGATGCTGCAAGCACTAGGTTACAGGTACCACAGGGTCTGGTTGTAAGTCAGGTACCCGAGGCAAAGGCGCGGCCTAAGTCAAGACGAAGGAAGAACAAGAAGGCAACCTCTGTGGAGAGGGCTCCTTCTCTTCCTGCTGCTTCAGCAGCACCCACTGGGATTCATGCTCCAGATTGGCTGGGTTGAGTGGTAAGCCCAGTCTCAACTCCTGAGTGAGAAGAGCCAGAAGACTCTCCTGTGGGAGAGGTGCTCAACCCAGAGGACCACGCCGACCTTCAATGCCTGTTGGCTGAAGGGGGTGTTAGGCAGAATCACCTGCAGTACCCTTTGGGAACACTACAGGCAATTAGGACTACAAGTGTAAGCACAGTTTCACCTTTGGTACGAGCCCATACTACACAGGAAAGTGGTAGTGATGGCTGAGCAGCCAGACTTATCTCAAGAGTTTAAGTGAGCAGTAGAACAAGTTACACTAAGGACCAACCAATACAGTGTTTCAAGTAAACACTTACTCAAGGTTTCTTGGTAAAAGAATATACATTTATTTACTCAGTCAGTTAGAAAACATTACACTAGCATAAGCAGCTCAATATCACACACTAATAGACCACACAAATCCAACCGGTAAGTAAATTAACAAGTTTAGCTCCAAAATGAAGAGGGAGCAAAATGGCACTTCAGATACTTATTAAAGGAGTAAAAAGACAAGGTTATAAGAATAGACAGCCCAAATATATTCAAAGGCAGGGTAAAGGGTTTCAGTTAAATACAACCAGCAATTCTTCTCAATAGGCCTGGGCCAAAGTCAATGGTTCAGAGTCTTTTGTATAGGATAGCATAGTTCTGGTATGTAACGGTTATGTCTTTGCCACAGATTTTTACACGATTTGGCTAGCCGAAAGGTTTGATGAATGTAAAGGGAAGGACAAGACTTCGTAGTTGAGGAAAGTTCCACGCACTTTCGCGATGGCCGAAAAGATTTCCGGATCGTGTTTGCACAGTACCTTTTAAATGAAGAAAGCTGTAGCTGAGGCAGTTGTTCCTTGCAGTACGAGCAGATTTCGCAGTTCCTGAGCTTCAGTCATGGGGACAAGAAGGAGGACTTCGGGAGGTTCCTGCACTGCCCATGGAAGAGGCCAAAAGCTGTAGCAAGATGTCAGTATAAGGTGTGAGTGCCTTAAAGTCCACAAGCTGGTTTCCTTCCCTCTGGCTATCTGGTTTTCAACAGCACTCTGATGAAAATTCGACCAGATGGGGAGGGTGTCCAGGTGGCTTGCGAGTTGGTTGCTCCCACCAAACTCAAAGGAAGAAGCTAACTTTGAAGGGCTTCTCTGTCGTTGAAGTTTCAGGCAATTCGGACTTGCAGCAGGGCTTCACCGGTCATCCGGGAGTTGCAGCAGTCCTCTTCCTTCCTCTTCTCTTCGGTTCTTTCGTTCCAGTGGTCGACTCTGCTTTCCAAGTCCCAGAGACCTGCTTTTAAACAGTTTCCCCATTCATTCCAGCCTAGCTGTCACTCACACAGCAGGGTGGCTGTTCTTGCCGGCCAATCATGTCAGTGTGCATTCAGGTCTCCGAGGAGACTAAGCACATTTGGAGAATTCTCCCTAAAACTCGTCCCCCCAGACTAAAGGACAGGAGGATTTAATCCACTCCTAGATAAATCTCCTTCCTCCAGTTGGTCAAACATCCCGGAGAGACCATCAGCATTTTGGTGGTGGCACTCTGACCTGTGTTCAATGGTAAAATCAAACCCTTGCAGGCTGATTGACCATCTCAGTAGTTTTGGGTTTTCCCCTCAAAATCAACCATCTCAGGGTTGGTGGTCAGTTTGAATCACAAAACTAGATCCATGCAAGTATGGTCTAAGCTTCTTCAATGATCACACAATAGCAAAACACTCACGCTCAATGGTTGCCCACCTTGTTTCTGGTTCCTTCAGCTTCCTGCTGATGAAGTGAATGGGGTGCTCCCTACCTTTTTCATCCAGTTGACTAAGGACGGCACCTATACCTGTATTTGAAGCATCTGTCTGTACATTGAAGGTTTGGTTATAGTCAGGAGCTCTTAGGACTAGAGCTTGACAAAGGGCTTTCTTTAGGCCTTCAAATGTTTGAGTGCACTCCTCATTCCGCTTGACATTTCTAAGGAATTTGGGAGAGGAGATCACATTCAAGGGAGAAGCTATGGTCCCATAGTTCTCTATGAAGTTCCTATATTAACCAGTTAGGCCTAGGAAGGCTCTCACTTGGGGTGAGTAGTAGGGGCGGCCCAGTTTTGTACAGCTTGTACTTTGCTAAGCAATGGCCTGATTTCACCTCCTCCTACGTCATGTCCAAGGTAGACCACTTTACTCTGACTAATTTGACATTTACTAGCCTTTATGGTCAGATGGCCCTGTGCAAGAGCATGCTAAACATATCCTTCAGAACTTGATTAACCATCCTTTGGAATGTAGCAGGTGCATTCTTTCATCTAAAAGTCATTACCTTATACTGGTAAAGGCCTGCTGGGCTTGATAATGCAGTTTTCTCCATGGCATGGTCTGTCAGTGCATAGCCTGAAGTGAGATCAAATGTACTAGGTACCTGGCTGAACCCAGATTATCCACCAGTTCATCTGTCCTTGGTAAAGGATGGGCGTCAGTCTTGGTGACTGCATTAAGAGCTCTATAGTCCACACAGAATCACAACTCCTTGGATCCTGCCTTTCGTACTAAAACAACTGGACTAGACCATGGACTGGTAGAGGGCTCTATTAATCCAAGATCAAGCATCTTGTTGACCTCCTCCTTTTTGTGGGATCTCATGTGCTCTGACATCCTGTAACCTCTGCATTTCACAGGTAGTCACCAGTTTGAATATCATGCAGGCCCCAAGTGGTCAAGCCTGGTGATAGTGAAAACAGGGAGGCAAACTGATTTAACAGAAAACCTGCACTCCTCCAGTTGTTCAGGTGTCAAGTTAGAAGAGAGATTAACTCCTTCTATTTTCTCATCTAAAGCCTGGCCTCTGAGTAGGTCAGGTAGAGGTTGACTCTCCTCCTCCTCTTGGGCTGAAGCCTGAAGCAAAGCTCCCACTTCTGGTCTTGAGACATAAGCTTTTAAACAGTAGGTGTGAAAGACTCTGGGAGCCTCCTTAGGATTGCCGAGGTCCACCAGATGGTTGAACTCTGCAAGCTTACCCACAAACTTGAAGGGCCCTATCCACTTGTCCTGCAAGGCACTCTGCCTTGTAGGTACCATAACTAGAACTAGCTGGTCTTGAGTAAACCCAACCATGTTGGCCTTCTGGCCATGCCAATGTTTGACCAGAGCCTGACCTGCTTTTATGTTATCTGATGCTTCTGCCATCATGTGTGACATTCTCCTCCGGAGACCTATCACACAGTCAGTGACTCTCACGGACTTGGGCTAAGGAGCACTCTCCAACCCCTCTTCATCTAGGACCAAAGGGATTCTAACTGATGGCCATAAAGAAGTTCAAAGGGACTAAATCCAACTCCCTCCTGAGGGACTTCTCTATAAACAAAGAGAAGGCATGGCAGTGGAAGGTCCCACTTTCTTCTAAGGGGTTCCTCTAAAGCACCTATCATGCTCTTCATTGTACGGTTGAACCTCTCTACCAATCCATTTGTCTGAGGAGGCAGTGGAGAACTTGTAAGTTGCTCCACAGTTTTTCCACATGGCTTGCATGTAGTGGGACATAAAAATTGGATCCCCTGTCAGAGATAACTTCCGTAGGAAAACCTACCCTGGTAAAAATACCAAGTAGGGCCTTAGCAACAGCCTGAGTTGTAACAGTCCTCATATGTATAGCTTCAGGATACCTAGTAGTATGGTCTACTACAACCAGGATAAACCTGTTTCCTGAAGATGTGGAAGGGTCTATGGGACCAACATTGTTGACTCCTACCCTCTCAAAAGGAACTCCCACCACTGGGAGAGGCACCAAGGGTGCCACATTTGTGGCTCCATTCATGCCAGAGGTTTGGCAAGTGTGACAGCTCCTACAGAACTTATCTACATGAGACCCCAACTGAAGCCAGTACACATATAGAGAGACTTTCCTTGGTCTTCTTAAAACCTAAGTGACCAGCCAACGGTATCTCATGGGCTAATTCTAGGAACTGGAGTCTGCTTTCAAGCGGCACTACAAGTCTTCTGTAGTCCCCTGGGATAGACTCAGTCAGTTCACTGTAGAAGAGGCCATCTTCCCAGTATAACCTATGTTTCCCTGGCTCTTGCCCATCCAGCTGGGAAGCTGCCTGTTGGCGAAGACCTTCAAGAGTAGGTGGCTCTCTTGGACCTCTGGTGAAGTCTGCCCTACAGGGTCCACATTCTGCCTGTAAAGACTGCAGCTCAGGATGGTCTGCAGGATCCAGATCTCCAACAGGAGCATGGTACTCCTCCAGCTCTGATTCCTCAGCAGCTGATTCAACCACACAAGGTTGTTCCACACATTCAGTCTCTACTGGTGGAGACGTCACAGTGTGACTTTGGACAGTCCCCTAGGGGATGTCCTTGTAGGTAGCACAGGAGCACTGGCTGGTTTCTTCCTGGAGGTTTTAGGTTTCCCTTTTTCCTCCTTCTTCTTAGAAATGGCAGTCAGTCAATCCTGTGGACTAGGAGTTATAGTTTCCTCTATAATCTCCTCTGGAGAGCCCCTTAAGGTACTCTCTCTGGCCTTCCTAGTTTGCTCCTGTTTCCTTTTGCTAGGAGGACTGGGGGTGCTTGATACAACGCCAAGAGTTTTTAAGTCATTCCCCAACAGAACTCTCCCAGGTACTTCACTCTGCACACTTACAGGTATCTTGACAGTCATATCATTACACTGGATGAGAGCTGGTAACTGTGGAAGCATTTGGACAGGGCCTCCAGCAAGCTTAGTTAGGATTTTGGGTGCCTTAGAAACATCCTCAACCTTGAAAAATGATTCATCAACTACAGAACCGCTTGCACCAGTGTCTCGAATGGCTGGGGTCTCCTGACCATTGACAAGAACACTGTCTTTGTAATACTCTTCAGTATTGTCTGGAATAGAGTTGTACACATCTAAATTCTGTTGTTCCCACAGACCCAGGGACACTAAAGAGACACTGGCTGAGACTTTCATGGGTTCCTCAGCCAGTGAGTGAAAGTTTCCACTTGCCATTGGCACTTCATCCATTGGGGAGAAGGCTAAGAAGACAGTGTGGACCCCTGAAGGTTTACCCTTACATCTGGGATCCCCTTTCACATGGCCAGTTGATCCACAAGCATAACATATACCAAATGTCTTTATGAATGGGGGTTTGTTCTGAACTCCTTCTGGTTTGTCCCCAGAAGGTAAACTAGCCTGATTTGGTTTCCCTTGGGGCTTCCCTTGCTTTGTTTTTGGCCCTCTTTTGGAGTGGAAGTATTTGAATTCTCTTTGGTATCTTTCTTGTGCTGCTTCCCTCATCCTTCTTCTGAGTTGCCCCAGAATCCTTGTGAGTAGCTCTGTAGGCAACCCACAAGTCAGCACCTCTTGCTAACTTTTTGGGATCAATTTCCTTCGAGTCAGCCAAGTGCTTTCTCCGCTCAGGAGAGCAGCCATCATAAAAAGATTGCAACATATACAGATATCTCATTCCTTCATAAGTGATCACTCTGTAACCCTTAACCCATCCATCTACGTTTTTCAAACATTCAGTCACCCAGGTCGCCCATGGGGTACCATCATGCTTTTTGAGGGTTATAAACCTCTTAAGATACTGAGAAGGGGTCTTCCCAAATCTAGCTATCAAAGCTAACTTCACCGTTGCATACTCCTTTCTGTCTATATCCCACAACTCCATTACCACATTAGCTGCAACAGGGGGTAGCCTAGAAAAAAGGCAAGGAATCAACTGCTTCCTTGTTATGTCTTGAATCCCATGGTTATATTCAAAAGCAGCCAACCAATCCAAAATATCAAGCTTAACCTCATACATACTTACTGCATATTTGAGCATGTGAGGCCTCTTAGGACTGGAAGACATAGAAGACTCTGGGAGAGAACCAGTTTCAACAGATAACTTTTTCATCTCTAGTGGATGGTTAAATTCCATCTCTCTAACTTTAAGTTCTTAATGTTTGCATTCTGTTTGAGTTTGGATTCTTTTAAACTCTAGCTCAAGTCTCATTCTTTCTAAAGAGACAAATTCAGGACTTAATGCTGGACCTGGTGGGGTCCCTGTGGTCAGAGGTTGAGGCCTTTGAGCAGGTAAAGGTAAAACAGGGCCTACATTTCAAGACTCTTCTTCCTCATCTAACTCATCCATAACATTTGAGTTACTATCAGAAACATTAATATCCTCATCAACATTTTCCACATTTGCTGCAGGTATGAGGTATTCAGACCCACTCCTCAGACATTGGTATTCAAACAACTTTTCTATCAATTCAACCTTTTTGTCTTTTACAGGGAGATTCCTAGCTTTACACATATCTCTCAATTGATCAACTGTCAAAGTGACTAGGGTCTCCTGTCTGTAGATTTTCATTTCATTCATGATAAAACAATTACTTTACTAGTGTTGCTTTGCCTTGGGAGGATTATTTGAACAAAAGTAAAAGTAGAACTCTAAATGTAACAAGTATACTTTATCCTCACCGCTGTACATCAGTGTTAGGCAGAATCACCTGCAGTACCCTTTGGGAACACTACAGGCAATTAGGACTACAAGTGATAGTACAATTTCACCTTTGGTACAAGCCTGCACTACACAGTAAAGTGGTAGCGATGGCTGAGCAGCCAGACTTATCTCAAGTGTTTAGTGAGCAGTAGAACAAGTTACACAAAGGACCAACCAATACAGTGATTCAAGTACACACTTACTCAAGGTTTCTTTGTAAAAGAATATACATTTATTTACTCAGTCAGTTAGAAAACATGTCTCTAGCATAAGCAGCTCAATATCACACACTAATACACCACATAAATCCAACCAGTAAGTAAATTAACAAGTTTGGCTCCAAAATGATGTGGGAGCAAAATAGCACTTCAGATACTTAATAAAGGAAGCAAAAGGCAAGGATAAAAGAATAGACAGCCCAAATGCATTCATAGGAAGTCCAGGGAAGAGGCCAAAATCTGTAGCAAGATGTCGGTTTAAGGAGTGAGTGCCTTAAAGTCCACGAGCTGGTTTCCTTCCCTCTGGCTATCCGGTTTTCAACAGCACTCTGATGAAAATTCGACCAGAATAGGACAGTGTCCAGGTGGCTTCCAAGTTGATTGTTAGCACCAAACTCAAGGGAAGAAGTTATCCTTGAAGGGCTTCTCTGTCGTCGTCGTCGGACTTTCAGGCAATTCAGACCTGCAGCAGGGCTTCACCGGTCTCCAGGAGTTGCAGCAGTCCTCTTCCTTCCTCTCCTCTTCGGTTCTTTCGTTTCAGTGGTCGACTCTGCTTTCCAAGTCCCAGAGACCTGACTTTAAACAGTTTTCCTCCATTCACTCCAGCCTGGCTGTCACTCCCACAGCAGGGTGGCTGTCCTTGCCCGACAGCCAGCTGGCCAATCACATCAGAGTGCATTCAGGTCTCCTAGGAGACTAAGCACAGCGATTTTTGGGCACCTCCCTTACATCCGTCAACCCCAGACACCCTGGAGGAGGGCTTTAGCACTGAAGCACGCCAAAGGCCAACGAACAAAGAGACCAAACCTGGTATGGCACGCACAGTCAAACACAAGAAGGACCATTCCTAAAAGAAATGGTGAAAAAAGATGACCGGAGTCTGTTTTTACGGATCGGTCTGTGGCGCTATATTGAAAAACATGTATGACCCGATATTTTGCTACCGTTAGCGGTCGGGAAAAATCATGGTAGTTTGATCTAAACCACTGCCACCCGCCATTTAAAGTAGGAAAGGGTAACATTTTACTGTTACATGAGTGTTTTGACTCAGGGGAAGCAAGGCAAACCCCCCCAGCACTCTATAGGAAGATAGTGTGTGCTGGGTCAGTACATTTAAAGAGACTAATAAAGTCAATTTAACTTTACATGCTCTGGGAGACGGTAGTCAGCCCCAGAGAAGGTATTTAAAGCTTGAAATCTGAAAGGCACCCATGTGCCACTGCACTGAAGGTGCTGTGTGACACACAGAAAAAGATGATGCCACTGGAGTTGTTTTAAAACTCCATAACCATAGAACACAAAAGTAAAACACACATCAAAATACATGAAAGAGTGGGAAAAAAAGGCTCACACTCTTTCCAGGTAGAAAATCAAATCCTAGAAATCCAGCAACGTTGCCGTGGGTCTCAAAAGGTATGGGGAAATTAGCACATTTGGTGAATTCTCCCTAACAGGGGGACCCTCCCGGGTGGACATTTGTAAGGGTCAGAGAGAGTGCCACTCTCTCAAGGGTCTGAGAAAACGGGCCCTGGCCGAGGTACAAGGTGAGATGCCTCGGTCATTCCGGATTTATTGGGAGGGTGAGCTCCTTGTTAGTGAACCCACTAAGCCTGAACCTGGTGCCCTCAAGAGGTGGTGGTACCTCAGGCTTACAGGCCCTTCCTGTTGTAGTTGGCGCATGAGGTGCCCTTAGCTGGTCATCTTGGTACCATGAAGACTAAGCAGAGGATCTCTGCACATTTCTACTGGCCCCGGATGGGACCGCAAGTAGAATCCCACTTCAAGACCTGCCCAACTTGTCAGTTGTCTGGCAAGTCTGGAGGCAGTGTCAATGCCCCACTGCAGCCATTGCCAGTGGTTGGCACACCATTTGAGAGGGTTGGCATCGACATTGTCGGTCTCCGTGACCCTCCCACTTCAGGTGGTGTTCGGTTCATCCTGGTCTTGGTAGATCATGCCACCAGGTACCCTGAGGTCTATCCCTTCGGACTGTTACTGCCAAGGTGGTTGCCAGGGCTCTCCTGGGCATCTTTACCCATGTTGCATTCCCTAAAGAGGTTGTCTCTGACAGAGGATCCAACTTCATGTCCAGTTACATGAAGGCGATGTGGAAAGAGTCTGGGATAACCTACACGTTCTCTACCTCTTACCATCGTCAGACCAATAGTCTGGTTGAGAGATTTAACAAAACTCTTAAGGGCATGCTAGGTGCTTTGGAAGAGCCCCTAAGGAGGAAATGGGATCTCCTCCTGTCATGCCTGCTGTTCACTTACAGGGAGGTACCTCAAGAGGGTGTTGGTTTTAGCCCCTTTGAGTTACTCTTTGGCCATCCAGTGATGTGGCCCCTTGCCTTGATCAGAAAAGGTTTGGAAGCCCCCCATCCTGGTCCTGCCAAGCAAGTGGGGGACTATGTGTTAGGCCTCAGACGGAGGATGGCACAAATGATGGGTCAGGTGACAGCAAATCTCAAGGCAAGCCATGAATTTAACAAATACTAACATGACCTTAAAGCCTCACAAGTGGATTGGACTTCAGGACAGGAGATCCTTGTGATGGAGCCTACCAAGCCTAGAGCTTTGACAGACAAGTGGACTGGACCCTATAGGATCATCTCCACATTGGGTGAAATCAATTATCTGGTTCACATGGGAGTCCCTGGGGTAGCCCCTCAGGTATTCCACGTCAACAGGCTCAAGCCTTTCCATAGGCAAGCAGAATTCTCATGTCTGTTGCATGCTTCAGAGCAAGTAGAGGGTGAGAGTGAGCCCCTTCCTGATTTGCTTCATAGCATCCCTCAGGATGGCTCAGTGGAGGGAGTGCATCTCTCTCCAGATCTAACAACAGCAGCAGAGGGCCTGCAGGGCTTTGCTCCGGTAGTATGCCTCTTTGTTGTCACTGATGTCAGGCCTTACACTGTGGTGTGGGCACGAAATTGACACTGGTGACAGTATGCCTGTCAAAAGCAGGTGCTACCATATGTCAGATACTGTTAACAACCACATCCAGGCTGAGGTCGCCAAGATGTTGGATCTGGGTGTTATTGAACCCCCAACCAGTCCCTGGTCCAGTTCAGTGGTCCTTGTCCCCAAGGCAAGCTCCCAGGCAGGTACCAGGATTGGTGGTTCTGTGTAGACTACAAAGGGGTCAACACTGTCACCAAAGCGGACACACACACCCATTGCCCCAGGCAGATGAGCTCGTGGACACCATACGTGCAGCCAAATTTGTGAGAACCTTCAATCTTAGGCCAAGCTATTGGCAAATAGCTCTGATGGACCATGCCAAGGAAAAGACGGTGTTCTCAACACCTGAGGGACCCTACCAGTTTAGAGTCATGCCTTTCGGGTTGAAGAATGACCCTGCCACCTTCCAGAGATTGGTCAATCATGCACTCAGTGGGCTGGAGGCCTTTTGTGTGGCCTACTTAGATGACATTGCTGTCTAAAGTTCCACCTGGGAAGAACATTTTCCACATTTGGATAAGGTGTTGCAGGCCTTGAAAAGGGCTAACCTCACTATCAAGGCTACCAAGTGCCAGATAGCTCAGGGGAAAGTCACTTATCTTGGTCATGAGGTAGGAGGGGGTCAAGTCCAACCTCACCCCAGTAAGGTACAGGATGTAAACGATTGGGAGACTCCCACAACTCAAACCCAGGTGAGAGCTTTTTTGGGCCTCACTGGGTATTACTGCAACTTCATGGCGCACTATGGAACCATAGCTGCACCTCTGACCGCTCTGACTTCACCCAAACAATCTAGGAAGGTCAACTGGAATGAAGACTGTCAGAGGGCCTGTGTTGGCTTGAAAGAAAGTCTGTGTAGGGCACTTGTGTTGTGTGTGCCTGACTACAGCAAACCCTTTATCGTCCAGACAGATGCCTGCAACACTGGAATTTGAGCTGTCTTGTCCCAGTTAGGGAGGGAACATCCAATCATATTCATCAGTAGACAACTCAAGGGTAGAGAATTTAGGTGGGCTACTGTTGAAAGGGAATGTTTCAGCATAGTTTGGAGCTTTAGGCGTTTTAGGCTCTACCTTACAGGGTCTACCTTCAAGGTCCAAACAGACCATAAGCCCCTGAAGTGGTTTATGCAGATGAAGGGTGAAAGCCTGAAACTGCTCAGGTGGGCCATTAGCCTGCACAGGCTAGACTTCACCATTGAGCACAGACCAGGGAAGAGTCATGATAATTGCGATGACATTTCCAGAAGGTATGTTGACCGTCTGGATGAGAGCGTCAATCTCGTGAGAGATTAGAATCCCTAACCTCAGTCTGAGTGGGGCGACTGTGATGCTGGAATTGCATCAGAGGGACAGGGTCTCTGTATCCTCGTCCTTTACTGTTTTATCATGTATGTTCTGTTGTGTTTTCTGTGCAGGATTTCATGTGGGACTCCTGGGCGTGCAGCTCCCTCTTTTGGTTTGGTGAACAGACCCTTGGGATATCCTTATGGCACCCATGGGTGGGGGTACATCCTCTTGTATTCCCAAAGTCCTGGGAAGCCCTGACTCTGTCCCTTCCCCTGACTGGCTGTTGGGTGGAAGCTCCATATATGGTATTGCGGGGAAGTCCAGTCCAGACTGGCTGGAGCTTTCCCGGTGACTGTATGTTGTGGATACACTCTTGGGGTGGGACCTGGGTGAATGGAGTGTGTGACCAATATGCACTTCTTGTTGTGGATGTCTAGTTTCTGGTATGTGACACAAAGACTGAAACAGCCCTGAATGCACGGTGCGTCTGATTGGCTGCCTGACTGCCTGAATGCCCTTCTGAGTGATTGGTTGCCTGAGTATGACCCTGCAGAATGAATGAGAGACAGAACAGTATATCTGGGGGCTTCTCACTGCTAGAATTCGTTCAGAAGCTGAACTTGAGACTGACATTGAAACTGATGCTTCTTAAAGCCCTGCTGGAAGAGAAGAATTGTGGTTGCTCTACTTCGCCGCTCTAAAAACTGTTGTGTCTCCAAAAACTGATCCAAGAGAGGACCTGGTAGGGGACCTCTTCCTTAGCTATGAGGGACCATCATGCACTGCTAACTTGACGGTGACCGCCAACGAGAACGAGGAGAAGCACCGGACTGCCTTCCACTGTCGTCGACCATGGTTTGCAGGTTTGCTATAACCGCTGGAGGCCCGTCGAAGCTGTGTTGCCCAGAAGCAGGAACCGATTGACGCTGTGCCACCAACGACCGGAGCCGCAATGCTCCCGTTGGCCAAGACACTATAGATACAAGGAATCTCTCGCCAGCATTGCCGACCGCTTTGTCCCGCCAGAGAAAGTCAAGGCCGCAGACGCGCTGAGGAGAATCTGCTGGTGGGTTTCCCCGCCACCTGAAGACTGCAGAGCTGCCGATGACCCAACGCCCTTGTTGGACCAAAGTTCTTCATAGACTCTTTGCTGTCCTGAACTTTCGATGCCGAGGTGCCCCACATGCCTCTTCTTCTCAGGACGTCTATGACCGATCGTAGATGAGCACCACTAGGAACGAAGCTGCTGCCTCACTGCCGTTGTTCACCCTCTTCTTCGGGGGATCTCAACGATACTTGGCTCCTGCCTTAAAGGCTCAAGAAGGATCCATCGATGACCCGACGTCAAACTCTGCTTTTCCAGGTACATTGGTGTGGTAGAACTATTTAGAAGGAAATAAGACTCATATTGAACAATATACAGACTGGGCTGGTATAATATCTTTATTTACAGGTTGCCCAGGTGGGGGGATCCTCATACAGAACTGTGCCTGGTTATAGGAGCTGGGTATTGCCAATTCTTCTAAACCAACTGCTTTCCTCCTATGTCTATTGTTGGTTCCCTTTATTAATTGATTTGTGTGACATTTGACCACAGTACAGTTGATGCACTTTAATGAAATCTGATAAGTAATTGTGGTACCACATAGAACTGTGTATATATTTGCCATAGTAGATTAACTGAGCACAAAGTGAGTTATTGGGATTGTGTATATAACCTTGAACTTTAATTATATAAAGATTGTGTTTTAACTAATACAGTGTGTGGACATTCCTTTGTGGGTGCTTGGGGACTACACAGTACTTAAGAACCAGCCTGCATCACCTCCTGAGAAGCTAGGCCTTGATTGCTCGCCCATATTTTACCAAATAGAGAATCTTGGCTGGGGTCTTCTGTGCCTCTCCCTGCCATATAGAGAGCAGGAGTACAGATACCCCATTCCAGTCTTTACTAGGCTAAACAACTGGAATCCCAAAGGGTTTTGGGAGAGGACATTTTTAGGATTTTGGTCTTGTGCACAACATACAGATTTGGGCCTGGGGTTTTGCAGCCACCAAGGAAAACAGCAAACGCCATGCTTTCAGAAAAGAAGACACCTGTGCAAATCCAGAGGTCTGACTTGCGTGAATTGCACTAGAATGTATTACCCACAAGGCACGGCAAAGTCCAACATTTAGGGAAAGAAACACAACTTTCAGACATTTACTACCAGGAAACCATTGAAACATGCTGCCAACAACACATGTCCTACCTACCCACGTTCCCACAAGTGGGCTGACAGAAAAAGTACCTCACATGTGTGGGTGCACCTGCCTGGACGCAAAGGGAAAAGGCTAAACCACTGCTATCCCAAAGTGGTTTTGGGAGAGGCCATTTTCAGGATTTTGGTCTTGTGGACAACCTACATATTTGGGCCTGGGGTGTCGCAGCCACCAAGGAAAACAGGAAACCCCATGTTTTTCTAAATAGAAGACGCCCGTGCGGATCCACAGAGGTGAGACTTGCGTGAATCGCACTAGAATGTATTATCCAAAAGTCCCGGCAAAGTCCAAAATTTAAGGGAAAAACACAATTTTCAGACATTTGCTACCAGGAAATCACCAAAACACGCCACTAACAACACATGTCCTACCTTCCCACATTCCCAAAGAAATCCTGACAAAAACGGTACCTTACATGTGTCGTTGCATCTACCTGCGTGCAAAGGGTAAACGCTAAACCACTGGTGCCCCAAAGGGTTTCGGGAGAGGAAATGTTTAGGATTTTGGTCTTGTTGACAACCTACAGATTTGGGCCTGGGGTGTTGCAGCCACCAAGGAAAACAGGGAACCCCATGCATTTCTGAAAAGAAGACACCCATTCAGATCCACAGAGTTATGACTTGAGTGAATCGCACTAGAATGTATTACCCCCAAGGCCCGGCAAAATGTTTGGGTGCACCTACCTGTACGCACAGGGTAAATGCTAAACCACTGGTATCCCAAAGGCGTTCGGCAGAGGAAATATTTTGGATTTTGGTCTTGTGGCCAACCTACAGCCTAGGGTGTCGCAGCCACCGAGGAAAATATGGAACCCCATGATTTTCTAAATAGACGACACACGTGCGGATCCACAGAGGTATGACTTGCGTGAATCGCACTAGAAAGTACTACCCACAAAATCAGAAATGTAGGTAAAAAAACTCAATTTTCAGACATTTGCCACCAGGAAACTACTGAAACACGGCACCAGCAAAGCAACACATGTCTGTAACGCTCACCTGATATCCACGGGGACGCCACTCAGCCTGGCTAGACCACTTCAGATTTCAAACCCCTCCCTTGGATTCTTGTTCAGCCGAGGAAAGGGCCTGAAGCACAGTAATTTCGGGTTTAATCTCCAGGTAGGTACGAACGAGGCGCTGAGAGCTGCTCTTCCTGGCTAACCAACGACCGCTCCATCGTTCGCCCACCACGCCGGAGTTGCCGCACCTGTCGGACGAAAAGAAGAAACATCAGGTTAGCGCAAATTGGGGAAAACATCATTCGAAAACAGTTAACTCAGCGACATACTCACCTGAAGGCCGCTCCTACTAGCGATCCGCTGATCTTCGTCACGCGGTCCTACAGCCCCTGCAAAATAAGAGAGCAGCAGGTCGGTCGCACAGAAGAGTCATAGCACATATACAGACTTATCACAGAACGCTGGTGCAAACTTACCTTTTCTTGGAAAAACAACTTGGCGTTCTACGAACTTTCGCATCAGTAAGAAACCTACGAAGGAAAGACAACAAAGGGAAAACCTGAACAATTGAACTCTTTTGCTAACCGTTTAAATGGTAAAGACTTACTCATTGAGTCCACGATGTCTGAGACTCGACAGGATCAGTGAAGTAACTGGATCCTATAACTCTACGCGCCCCTGCATACAGCTGCAGGACGGAGAGCCTTCAATCCTTAAAGCAAAGGTGAGACTTAGCAGAGGGGCTTTCAGAAGACCACGGGAGCTGGGTGTGGGTCTTCCGCCTCACAGTTGGGTAACGCTTCATTTAACTCTTTAGGCGCACCATCGTGGGGGCACAGATACAGAGAAGGCACGTGAGCCATCTAACAGCAGACCTGCCAGTCCCGTTCGGCGCCCCTGTGGAGACCAGGTGAGCGTACCAGAACGTGAAGCCTTACACAAACTTCCACCTGGGCGCCATGGAAACCTCTGAGATGGATCAACTAACCCAGCTTCTGGGGGAACTCAGAGCAGAGGTGCATTCGGCTCGGAAAGAGACTAATGCTCTAAGAAGGGAACTCATTGTGGCAAAAGAGCGCACCGACGACCTTGCCAGACAACTACTCCAAGCCCAGGCTGGAAATACACAGCTACCCGCGATGGGGGGATCAATCCCTACTCAGTCAAGCAATCCAGTGCAGGTGGTCCTTCCAGGAGCCGTACCCTTAGCTCCACCAGATCGCTTTGCGGGAGACCCCAAGCGGTTTGTGGTTTTTATGAACCAGTGCCGCCTATACTTCTTATGTTGGCCAGGGGCCTTCCCGAATGATCAATGCAAAGTTTCCTTTGTGCTTTCATACCTCAGCGGCATCGCAGCAGACTGGTCAGTACCACTAGTTAATCAGGATGATCCTCTCCTCTGAGACTTTCATGGGTTTCAGCAGAATATGGAAAAGCTGTTTGCTCGGCACTCCCAAGGCCAGGCCTTGGATAACGAATTGCTGTCTCTTTGCCAAGGGAACCAAGACTTGTTAACTTATATTGCAACTTTCAATAGATTAGTGATAGAGACCGGTTGGCCAGAAGACAAAATGCTACCATATTTCATCAGGGGTTGAGAGGCGAACTGAAGGACGTCTTGGCCCAAGTCGTGAATCCTCCCCAAGACTGTTCGGAATACATAGATCTTGTGGTGCAGTTAGACCACAGGTTGCAGAACCGGAAGGCTGACTGAGCTAAATTTGACAATCAAGTGTTTGTGTGTCCAAAAGACAGCCCCCCCAAGAGTTCAGACACTTCTGAACCCATGCAAATCGGAGGGGTTTAAGGATCGTTATCCAAGTCTGAGAGAGAGAAGAGGAGGCAACAACAATTGTGCCTATATTGGGGAATAGCCGGTCACTTCCTTCGAGACTGTCCTGTAAAACCTCCCAAGAAGGCAGTCGGGGATGCCGACAAGGTCGGTGTCGAACCAGAGCCGGAAAACTAGCCCGCCCGGCAAGCATAGAGGTCCGCTTGTCGAACGAGAAGAAATCCCAGACCTCGCATCTAGCCTTACCAATAATCCTTATTAGTCACCAGCACCCGTCTCGTATGCTCGCAGTTAGGGCCTACATCGACAGTGGAGTTATAGGTAACTACATGGATCAAGAATTGGCGTCAAGAATGTGCCTTTCTCTGTCTCAAAAAGCAACAACCGATTTGGTCACCACCATCGACGGAACAGAGATCTCTTCAGGTCCTGTAACTCACTCGACGAAGGAGATGACCCTCTTGTGCCAAGACAGGCATCGAGAAAACATTGTGTTCGACTTAATCAAGGCCCCGCAATTTCAAGTAAATCTGGGAATAATCCATGCATAGACTGGAGTGGCAAGAGGTTAACCTTCTTAGAATTTGCTCATACCTGCTATCCAGAGAAATCATTGCCCAAGGCAATTGCAACAATCACAAGTCCAGCAGCTCAGATACCCCAGGAATACCAGGATTTTCAGGACGTTTTTCAGAAAGACCAAGCCAACACGCTACCACCTCATAGGCCATATGATTGTCAGATCGACCTGATACCTGGCGCTCAGATCCCATGCAGCAGAATTTACGCCCTCACGGAACCCGAAAATCTTCATCTAAAGCAATACTTAGATCAATATCTAGCTAATGACATTATTCGTCCATCCAAATCCCTGGCCACCTCCCCCTTATTCTTCGTCCCAAAAAAGGAGGGGGACCTAAGAACTTGTATCGACTATCGCGCATTAAACCAAGTGACGGTAAAAAATCGGTACCCCCTACCTCTAATCTCGGAACTACTAGACCAAGTAAAGGAGGCTCGAATGTACACTAAACTGGTCCTCAGAGGAGCGTACCATCTCGTACGAGTGAAAAAAGGGGACGAATGGAAAACCGTCTTCCGCACTAAGTATGGACTTTTCGAATATCAAGTGATGCCCTTTGGCCTTTGTAACGCCCCAGCAGCGTTTCAATATTTTATGAACAATGTCCTTCGAGAGCTGATAGACGTTTGTGTAGTTGTATATATTGACAATATCCTTGTGTACTCGGCCTCCGAACAAGAACATGTAAAACACATTTGTGCCGTACTAGAGAAACTTCGGCAACACAAGCTGTATGCTAAATTAGAGAAATGTTATTTCCATGTTACAGAGGTCAAATTTCTTGGGTTCGTCTTAACGCCAGGTGGAGTGCGGATGGATTCGCGGATTGTGGATGCTATCCTCAAATGGCCCTCTCCAACTTCAGTGAAAGGAGTGCAAAGCATGCTTGGATTCGCAAACATCTATCACAGATTCATTCCAGGTTTTTCGCACTTAGTACACCCCATCACATCCTTGTTACGAAAGAACAAATGCTTCCAGTGGTCTGACGAAGCTGAAAAGGCCTTCCAAGACTTGAAAAAGAAATTCACCTCAGCTCCAGTTTTAAAACATCCACGCCCAGACCTCCCCTACGTGGTCGAAACAGATGCGTCCAGCTTGGCAATGGGGGCGGTTCTTTCGCAGAAGGACCCAGAAACAAGTCAACTTCATCCAGGGGCCTTTTGGTCACGAAGGTTCACGGCGCCAGAACTGAACTATGCTATAACCGACAAGGAGCTTCTGGCCATCAAGGCAGCATTCAAGGCGTGGTGACATTATCTCCTTGGAGCCAGGCACACCATCACTGTGATCACTGACCACCGAAATCTACAGTACATCAAGTCAGCAAAGGCCCAGTCCTCCCGCCAGCTCTGATGGGCTTTATTTTTGGCAGAATTTGATTTCGTGATTACGTACTAGCCCGGTTGCCGAAACGGCAAAGGTGATGCACTGTCCCGTATAGGGATGGAAGAGGCATACTCAAGTCCGGACCCCGTGCCCATCATCCCAGACGGGAGAATCCTTGGAATCATCACTTCACCAACTCGGGACGACATCCACAAGGAAATCTCGCACCTCTTTAATTCTGAGGCCTTACAAGAGTGGTCGACCAAAAGCAGCCATCATTCTATTATTGAACACTTACCTTATTACCAAGGACGCCTGTACTTACCTAGTAAGGAACTGCAAAGACAGGTTATCTCAAATTATCACAAGTCATTTATGGAAGGCCACCCTGGAATTGCAAAAACTGAAGCCAAAATCAAGAGACATTTTTGGTGGCCAACATGGCGAAAAGATATCAGACAATTTGTACTATCTTGTGGCATTTGTGCGCAGAACAAGGCCCAAAAGAAGAAACCACCTGGTCTATTACAGCCTTTGGACATATCTCCTGCACCCTGGCATACGTTAGCCCTTGATTTTATCACTGACCTTCCCCCCTGCAACGGCTACAACACCATATTAGTGGTGGTAGACTTATTTTCAAAAATGGCCCATTTCATTCCGTTAAAAGGTTTGCCCTCCGCTTCAATTTTGGCGAAGGAATTCCTAGAACAAATTGTATGGATACACGGATTTCCCTCCATCTTAGTCTCGGATCGGGCGAGTCAGTTTATTTCACAGTTTTGGAGAAAATGTTGTCAGTTGGCCCAAATTGATGTCAGACTTTCAACCAGCCACCATCCCCAAACGGATGGTCAAACCGAGAGAACCAACCAGACTTTAGAGCAATACCTAAGATGCATGTTGCATCAAACTGAAGGCAATTGGAAGGACATTTTATGGATCACCGAGTATGCCTACAATAACTCTTTGCATTCCAGCACGGGGCAAACCCTGTTCTATACAATATATGGAATACATCCACGAACTTCAGAACTCGACCCACCTCAACTTTTAGAAATGCATGCCATAAGCAGTCTACATTCCACCATTACCCAGGCCTTCAAGAAAGCAACAGAACATTTGAAACAAGCTAAAGAAAGATACAAGAAATCTGCAGATCAACATAGGAGTGAAGCTCCTAAATACCAGATTGAAGATAAGGTTTGGTTAGCCTCCCAACATATAAAACTAAAAGGAACCCACACATTCAACCCCAGGTATTTGGGACCGTATACCATCAAGGCCATCATCAATCCAGTAGCAGTTAAACTGGAGTTACCTCCAAACATGAGAGTCCACCCGGTTCTCCAAGTTTCCCTGTTGAAACCTGTACAACCAGGAACTCGGATAACAAAACCACCAAGACCTATTTTGGTAGAGGGTGAACCGGAATTTGAGGTAAAAGACATTGTGGACACAAAGTGGGTCAAATCAAAACTTTTCTATCTAATTGACTGGAAAGGCTACGGTCCCCAAGAAAGGTCATGGGAGCCCAGTGACCACGGTCATGCACCTCAACTAGTAAACCGGTTCCATCGTAATTACCCGACCAAACACGGACCAGCGAAACAAACCACCTTGGAAGGGGCCTTGAGGGGGAGTGCTGTCGTGGTCCATTTCCCCACACATCAGGTGCAGACCAACCTGCCCAGGACCTCGACGTCCACAAGGGCCTTAAAGGCCCCAAAGACTCTCTCAGGGGCCTCCTGGACTTGGTCCTGGCGCCGTTGGCACCAGGCTCATGCTGCCATTACCAACATGGCAAGTTTCAAACAAGGTAAGGCACGTGTGGGCCAATCTGAGGCAGGCTGAAGGGACTATTTGCCTAAGGAACTATTTCCTTGTGTGTGGTTGCTGGGACTACTTTACCTGGGGACTACTTTTCTGAAGCCATATAAACCACGCCTTTAGTACAGAACACGCTTCGCATTATTCTGCACTCCTGCAGCGTAACGCTCACCGTGTCTGTTACCTTCAGCTACAACGCCATTCCAGTTCCTTCTCGAGCAACCTACAAAGGAAGAAAAGGCATCAGGTTAGCCGTGCTGACCAAGGTTCCACACCCCTACCCAGCGCCTCATTCGTACCTACCTGAGAGCTGCTCTTCCCGGCGAACCAACGAACCTCCATCATTCGCCCACCACGCCGGAGTCGCCGTACCTGTCGGACGAAAAGAAGAAACATCAGGTTAGCGCAAATTGGGAAAAACATAATTTGAAAACAGTTAACTCATCGACATACTCACCCGAAGGCCTCTCCTACTCTTCATCACGCGGTCCTACAGCACCTGCAAAATAAGAGAGCAGCAGGTCGGTCTCACAGAAGAGTCATAGCGCATATACATAGTTATCACAGAATGCCGGTGCGAACTTACCTTTTCTTGGAAAAAAAACTTGGCATTCTACGAACTTTCGCATCAGTAAGAAACCTACGAAGGAAAGACAACAAAGGGAAAACCTGAACAATTTGAACTCTTGGGCTAACCATTTAAATGGTAAAGACTTACTCATTGAGTCAACGTTGTCTGAGACTCGACAGGATCAGTGAAGTAACTGGATCCTAGGACTCTACGCACCCCTGCATACAGCTGCAGGACGGAGAGCCTGCCATCCTTAAAGCAAAGGTGAGACATAGCAGAGGGGCTTTAGGAAGACCACGGGAGGCGGGTGTGGGTCTTCCGCCTCACAGTTGGGTAACGCTTCATTTAACTCTTTAGGCGCACCATCATGCGGGCATAGATACAGACAAGACACGTGAGCCATCTAACAGCAGACCTGCCAGTCCCGTTCGGTGACCCGTTCAGTGACCCTGTGGAGACCAGATGAGCGTAACAGTGAATCGCACTAGAATGTACTACCCACAAGACCCAGAAAAGTCCAAAATGTAGAGAAAAAAACACAATTCTCAGACATTTGCCACCAGGAAACCTCAGAAACATGCCTCCAAAAACACATGTCCTACTTTCCCACGTTCCCACAGGTGTCACGACATAAACGGTACCTCATATGTGTGGGTGCACCTGCCTGGGCGTAAAGGGAAAAGGCTAATCCACTGTTATCCCAAAGTACTTTGGGAGAGGCCATTTTCAGGATTTTGGTCTTGTGGACAACCTACAGATTTGGGCCTGGGGTGCCGCAGCCATCAAGGAAAAGAGGGAACCCCATGTTTTTCTAAATAGAAGACACCCGTGTGGATCCACAGAGGTATGACTTGCACGAATTGCCCTAGAACATATTACCCACAAGGCCTAACACATTCCCAAGTTTAGGGAAAAACACAATTTTCAGACATTTGCCACCAAGAAACCACGAAACACGCTGCCAATTACACATGTCCGACCTTCAAACATTCCGCCAGGTGTCCCGACAAAAAAGGTACCTTACGTGTGTGGGTGCACCTGCCTGGTTACAAAGCGAAAAGTCTAACGCACTGCTATATCCAAAGGGTTTTGGGAGAGGAATTTCTTAGGATTTTGGTCTTGTTGACAACCTAAAAATGTGGGCTTTCATGTCACAGCCACCAAGGAAAACAGGTAATCCAAGGCTTTTCTGAAAAAAAGACACCTGTGCAAATCTACAGAGGTCTGACTTGCGCAAACTGACCTCAAATGTATTACCCACAAGGACCAGAAAATTCCAAGATGTAAGGAAAAAAATTAAATTTTCAGACATTTGCTACCAGGAAACCACTGAAGCATGCCACCATCTAAGCAACACATGTCCTACCTTCCCACGCTCCCACAGGTGCCCTGATGTAAACAGTACCTCACATGTGTGGGTGCACCTACTTGCGCGCAAAGGGTAAACGCTAAATCACAGGTATCCCAAAGGCTTTTTGGGAGAGGACATTTTTAGGATTTTGGTCTAGTGGACAACCTACAAATTTGGGCCGGGGTGCCGCAGCCATCAAGGAAAACAGGGAACCCAAGGCATTTCTGAAAAGAAGACAATGTGGGAATCCACTGAGGTCTGATTTGTACGAATCGCCCTACCCACAAGGCCTGACAAAGTCCCAAGTTTAGGGATAAAAACACAATTTTCAGACATTTGCCACCAGGAAACCACTAAACATGCTGCCAATAACACATGTCCTACCTTCCTACGTTCCCACAGGGGGGACAACAACAAAAGGTACCTCACATGTGTGGGTGCACCTACCTGGGTGCAAAGGGAAAAGGCTAACCCACTGCTATCTCCAAAGGGTTTCAGGGGGAGGAAATATTTAGGATTTTGGTATTGTGGTAAACCTACAGATTTGGGCCTCAGGTGTTTTAGCCAACAAGGAAAAAAGGGAACTCCATTCATTTCTGAAAAGTATGTACCCGTGGAAACCCACAGAGGTCTGCCTTGCACGAATTGCCCTAGAATGTTTTACCGCCAAGGCCCGGCAAATTCCAAAATTTAGGTAAAAAAAACACAATTTTCAGACATTTGCCATCAGGAAACTACCGAAATACTGCACCAGCTAAGCAACACATGTCCTACCTTCCTACGTTCCCACAGGTGTCCCAACGAAAACAGTACATCACATGTGTGGGTGCACCTACCTGGGTGGAAAGGGAAAAGGGTAACCCACTGCCATCCCCAAAGGGTGTCGGGAGAGTGAAATTTAAGGATTTTGGTTTTGTGGAAAAACTACAGATTTGGGCGACGGGTGTCGAAGCCACCAAGGAACACAGGGACCCCCCATGCTTTTCTGAAAAAAGACACTCGTGCAAATCCACAGAGGTCTGACTTGTGTGAATCGCACTAGACTGTATTACCCACAAGGCTCTGCAAAGTCCAAAATGTAAGAAACATTTCTTTTTTTTCAGACATTTGCCACCAGGAAACCATCAAAACAAGCAAACAACAACATGTGTCCTACCTTCCCACATTCCCACAGGTGTCACCACAAAAACAGTACCTCACTTGTGTGGATGCACCTACCTGGGACTAAAGGCAAAAGGTTGAAACACTGGTATCCCAAAGAGTTTCGGGAGAGAAGATTTTTAGGATTTTAATCTTGTGGACACCCTATAGATTAAGCCTGGGGTGTCCAATCCACCAAGGAAAATGGGGATCCCCATGAATTTCTGAAAAGTAGACACCCGTGGGAATCCACAGAGGTCTGATTTGCGCGACTTGCCCTAAAATGTATTACCCACAAGGCACAGCAAAGTCCAACATTTAGGGAAAGAAACACAACTTTCAGACATTTGCTACAAGGAACCATTGAAACCAGCTGCCAACAACACATGTCCTACCTTCCCACGTTCCCACAAGTGGGCCGACAAAAAATGTACCTCACATGTGTGGGTGCATCTGCCTGGGCGCAAAGGGAAAAGGCTAAACCACTGCTATCCCAAAGTGGTTTTGGGAGAGGCCATTTTCAGGATTTTGGTCTTGTGGACAACCTACATATTTGGGCCTGGGGTGTCGCAGCCACCAAGGAAAACAGGAAACCCCATGTTTTTCTAAATAGAAGACGCCCGTGCGGATCCACAGAGTTATGACTTGCGTGAATCGCACTGGAATGTATTACCCACAAGGCCTGGTAAAGTCCAGAATTCAGCAGAAAAAAACACAATTTACAGACATTTGCTACCAGGAAACCACCGAAACACACCAGCAACAACACATGTCCTACCTTCCCATGTACCCACAGCTGTCATGACAAAATCGGTACCTAACATGTGTGGGTGTACCTACCTGGGCGCAAAAGGAAAAGGTTAAACCACTGCTATCCCCAAAGGGTTTCGGCCGATGAAATCTTTAGGATTTTGTTTTGTGGACAACCTACAGATTTGGCCCTGGGGTGACACAGCCCACCAAGGAAAACAGGGAACCCCATGCATTTCTGAAAAGAAGACACCCGTTGGAATCTACATAGGTCTGACTTGTGCGAATCGCCTAGAATGTATTAACCACAAGGCATGACAAAATCCCAAATTTAGGGGAAGAAACCACAATTTTCCAACATTTGCCACCAGGAAACTACCAAAACACGCCACCAACAACACATGTCCTACCTTCCCACATTTCCACAGGTGTCTCGATGAAAATGGTACCTCACATGTGTGGGTGCACCTACCTGGGCGCAAAGGGAAAAGGCTAAACCACGGTTATTCCTAAACTTTTTTGGCAGAGGAAATTTTTAAGATTTTAGTCTTTGAGAAGGGATGAGGACCCTGCCGGGTGTCCCTGGAACCACTGCTGGGCCTGGGGATGTTCAACCTTCATGGCAACAGCCGCCCAAGGCCAATGACATGACCCCCCCAATATCCTGGAGCGCTGGCTGGGTTGCGTTACAACTTCTCCCTCTGGGAAAGGCTGGTGACCCTGCAGAGGCCCCCTGGAACTGCAGCTGAGCTTGTGGACGAACAACCCACATGAGTGACAGCCCCCAAAGGCCATGGACATCACCCAGAACCATCCTGGAGTTCTGGCTGATGGGGATCCTGCCAGGTTTCCCTGGGACTGGTGCTGTGCTTAGAGATGGTGGGCCATCATGGTGAGACATACGCCCAAGGCTTTGGGGATCAGTCACCCATGTGGGTGTACCCTCCCCAAGCACAGTGGCAGTTCCAGGGAACCCCAGGAGGGTCCCCATCCATTCCCAGAGGGAAATCCTGTAATGCAGCCCAGCCAGAGCTCCAGAATGATCAGTGTGATGCCCCAGGCCTTGGGCAGCTGTCTACCATGTGGGTTGAACGTCCCCAAGCCCAGCGGCTGTCCCAAGGAGGCTTGGCACATTCCTTGTCCTTTCCTGGAGGGAGACGCTGTAACGCAGGCCAGCCAGAGTTCCAGGATGGTTGGGGGTCATGCCACTGGCCTTGGGCACCCATCTCCCATATGGGTCGACCATCACCAAGTCCAGCCTGGAACTCTGGCTGGGCTGCGTTACAGTTTTTCCCTCCAGGAAAGAATGTGGACTCTTCCAGGGCTCCCTGGAACCGCTGCTGGGCTTGGGGATGATCAACCCAAATGCAAGACAGACACCCAAGGCCAGGGACATCTCCCCCGACAATCCTGGAGCTCTGGCTGGGCTACATTATAGAATTTCTCTCCACGAAGGGACGTGGACACTGCCGGGGCTCCCTTAGGACTGCCGCTGGTCTTGGAGACGGTAGCCCCACATGGGAAATGTGCTGCGTTACATCTCCAACCATCCTGGAATTCTGACTGGTCTGCATTACAGCGTTTCTCTCTGGGAAAGGACAGGGACACTGCCGGCGCTCCCTGGAACCGCTGCTGGGCTTGGGGATGGTCAGAAAAGAAACACACAAATATCTCTTCTCTAAAAACCTCTGCAGGCCCATCCAACGATCCACAAATAAATCTCTCTGGTCCATTTAAATTCAGAAAGACAGCGGGAGTAAATTGTATGCTAATGCAACAATGAATCTTCTCTTTCAGTTGCCACCAATTGTTCACAACATTTACAGTGTCTCAGGTATAAGGCAAGAATTGGACTCCTGTGCAGGAATGGTAATATTTACCATAAACGCACAGGAATATCCATGAGAATTCCTAATGTACTTACTGCAAGTACTGGGAACCAAAAACATCCCTATACATGAAATCTTGCCAGATTTCATACACGTGGAAACATACATGCACTCTCTGCAGCCATGTTTCACAAGACCACTTCCCTAATGAACGATGTATATACGTATCCATACCGAATTCTGAATCCATTCCATTTTATCAGCTTCTGCAGAATGCAGATCATGGCATATTAAACCCTTTTTGCAATTCAGACCATCGTCCACCATACAAATAAACTCACGCAGCCAATATGTCATACTGATGCTTCATGGTACCAGAAATAATTGGAAGCTTACAGGCTGCACACACGGCCAAGTATCTCTTGGAAAGAAAATCTTCACAACAGTAGGTATAGTCTACCACACTGGTGCCATAACCACTTCAGGGCACTACACTGCATATGTCAAAAAAGAAGTGGTGCATTTGAATTTAATGTACCTCTGTTACTCCAAAACGCAGGTTACCAGCACATTTAACAAATGCCTACTTATTATTCCTGCAACCCAAATTTCTGTCAATAAACTATAGCACAATTAACAGTTAGAATACGCCAGCAGGTATCTAACTACATGAAAAAGACAAAGTGAGAAAAGAGAGAGCCAGGATGAGACAGCGCCCAGTTTTTCAAAAAATGGTTTAATATATAGAAATGCCCCTTCAGATGACACGTGGTCCGGTCCCCTTAGAGACCTTCCTCAAATCAGGGCTAATTAAAGTGTTTCACTAAACAATACATTCTATAATACCTATAATCTAAAATAAATAATACCTCTCCATACTATTAGCACGTCATCTATGTACCTCATCCAGTGCACAAGTTAACTATGCAATTTCTTGCATTACAACCATATTCGACACCTGTGGGATATGATTTGGCACCTGGGACCATGTGAGGTCATAAAATAACCTTCATGCTGTATATACTAGGAGAACGTGCCATCTCGCACTCTCTGAACGGAAAATATACACACTTTTGAGTAGGCGGTACAACCCCATGAATATGACTTTAAATTTGTTCTATATCTGCATTATTTTGCTGATTGACAGTATAATTAATCCGCAAACTCCAATAGTATTTAAATATAAGAGAACAGTGATCTGGATATGTTTGGAAGCACACAGTATGCTAAAATCTATCGCCTTAAGATGGCCGCCATATTATACTGGCAAATACTGGCCCTCACCACGGAAAACGGACTTACTATCGGGTCCGTTGCCATGGCGACTGAGCAACAAAATAACTTGGAAGGGGACGCCTACGGACGCCCCCTCAGGACATTTGGCTGCACGTGATTGAACGCGAGACAACTACTCAAGGGTAAGAGACCGTCTCAGAAGTGTGGCGGTTTGACTTTTATTGTAAATACTCTGCCATAAGCTTGTGTGCGAGATAGAAAACAGCTCATGGATTAATTTACTTATGCCCGCGGTGGCAGGTATGCGAGCACAAACCTTTCACATCAGAAGGCTCATGTATAGAACATGTCAATACAGTCATATGTAAACAGTTAGATGTTAACATAGATGTTTGCACATATTTTTGAAATTAGGATTAAGCACTTGACTTTTTAACAATGGACTAAATGAGTAACATGGTCTAAGATGCAAATGTAACAACGCGCATCAAGGACTACCTTAATAGTGTAACTCAAACCATGGACTTTTATTTGATTATAGAATCCGCCTACTCTAATGAATACTAGGCTTACAGTGGAAACAGTGTAAATATTAAAATGATCCATTGACTAGGCTTACATTGGAAACAGTATGAATACTAAATGATTAATTTACTTTCTTGAAGGGATCTAACCCGATATTGGAAGAGCGGATATTTTCTGCTAAACCTAATAAGGGGCATTAGCGAAACCAAGGTAAAACAGAAACATTTGCATTATATTTCGGAAATAAGAATTTGACCCTATATGAAGCACTGAATAATTAAGGTATCTATATTTATGTCTTGACCCTCTTTGCAGTCTCATCCTGGGTCTCTCTTTTCTCACTTTATGTTTATATGTGGTCTTTTCTTGGCTAAACCACAAACCCAGGGAGACGCGACCATAGAGAAAACATCTTTTGAAACTAAGTTGAACCAAAATACACACTTGAATGAACATGTCGCCATGTTAGACCGGACCAACATAGCCAAGAATTGGTGAAACTACATGAAAAACACCCTTCATTCCAAAGCACTTCAAATATGCCATCTCAATTCTTATACGACAAAACATCTTCTAACCTCTAATGTAGTTAGAATACACCAACAGGTATCTAACTACTCCAATCATTCCCTTGATCACTACATACTTCAAACAAACATACTATCACCCTTACACTCACATAACTGTAATCAGTTTTTTTTTATCCTGTACAGATTTTTTTTCCCAATGACCCAATGATTATTTAATGTCAATTCAACAACAGTGTGCCATACAATAATGTTGTACCAACCATAGTACTTAGAATGTACTGTTTATGATGGAAAATGTATATTTATAATTGTATACAACTACAGCTTTTGAACTATCCTGCTTAACCAATTGTACTGTTTTTTTTTACACAGAAAATAAACCTGAGATTGCTGCTTACCACAGCAATTATAATCAAATACATATTCTATGAGCACTAACCTCAATTGTACTACAATCATAAGTACCATATACAGTTCAATCACATCATTCCTCCATATAACAAACACGTTGTACTCCCACTACATTACCTACAATCACTATACACGTATTGCTACTATGTGATTCTGGCCATACTCCTATTACATTACCTACAATTACTATACACATATCACTACTGTGCTGGTTGTGCCCAGATCACATATTCTTGGGGCCATGGCCTGCGGCCATGCCCGCCAGAATCTGGTCATTGACTTCAACCACCACAATACAATTAACTACATAGGGGTACGTACCATACACCGTCAACTAATAAAACACACCCTGACCCCCCCATGCAATCGAAATGATGTCTGCGGGCACCAAAATTGACCACAGACCTGTGGCATTTCCAAACCCTTGTTTCACCTATAAAAACAGCTCCACATTACCTTCGTTCCACTTCCCTACCATTTCTGCACCCTCTTCCAGCCATCAAATAACCCCAAATGTATTTTCCAAGTCGCCCGTCCACAGCGCTGTCCACGAATGACCTCAGTGTCCGCTGACAGCTATGACATCTGCCCTAACTTTTTTAACCTACAAAAATAGCTTCATATAATATTTCTTCCACTCCTCCACCCTTCCCAGCCCTTCTTTCGACCACCAGATGACCCAAAATGTGTTTTGCAGACGTTATTCCCACTGTGATGTCTGCAGTCAGCTGTGCCTGTCCTTGAATCTAACATGGCAGACGTTTCCAAAAATATGACTCACCACACACTTTTCACCATCCAATTAGTGGGTGCGTACATGTACGTGGACCTCACCTCATCCCCTGGGACAATCAGAAGCTCATCTGTGGACCGAACAGGGAAGTTAGTCCACGGACCGAACCCAGATATCACAAAACAATGTGTCCTACTTTTTGGTTATTTCAAAAAGAAATACTGGATGGATGTACACCAAATGTACACAAACTCGCTTTTGGGACCAAACCGCTGCTCCTGCCGCAAATCTGGAGAAAATCCCTCCAGTGGTTTGGGCTGTAGGCATGAGCATCTTTTTTTTGTTCATTGTGTCTATGAGAAACCCACACATTTTGGGACACCCCCTATAACTTTGCCCATTCTTAACAGAACCTCACCAAACTTTGCGGGATCAATCTGATGGCCCATATATCCTTGTATTAAAAAGTGCTCTGAGAATTCGATCAGAGGGGAGGAAGTTATAAGCTGCCCGAAAAGTGCTCATTCTATGTGTTGAGTAACTTAACAAGAACTACAGAGCCCCGCTATATATATACTGGTTTTCTGAAATGCACCAAATGTAAAGCCTGCCAAAACCAGTTATACACATCCGATACTGGGACATGATGTTGAAATTAAACCTAAAATCACATGCAACACCGAATTTGTGGTATATGTTTTAGTATGCTCATGCAATCTTTGGTATGGAGGCAGCACCATTGGCAAGCTGAAATTAAGGATCTTGCAGCACATGCGTGCCATAAAGAACATAGATGCCTCATACCCTATGGCAATACATTTCAGAGATCAACATCAGAGCAAGTTGGACAGTTTCAGATTTTTTGGTGTGCACCACATTAAACTCAATCCACGTGGTGGCAACCGGGAGCTAGCACTGCGACAGATGGAAACACGCTGCATTTTAGACTTTCAAACCAAAAACCAGGAGGACACAGCCTGGATGAAGAACTGTATACCTTCCTTGGGACGTAGTGCACCTTTCCCATTTGAACTCTGACAAGTTTTTTGTAGCTCACCACTAATGGCAATACCTTGCTTAATAATATTTTTGATACCTGAGCTCATTTTAACATTTTCTAATATTTCGTAAATTGTATACATTTTTTGTATGTGTATTGACCTTTTTAGTGAAAACTGCACAGCTTTTTTTTATCCCTTCTCTCTCTATACTTCCCCTTTTGTTTAAAATCCGGCATGTATTTCCCCAAATTCTGGTTTTATTACAACCTATATTGCACACTGATTCACAGTGGCAATGGATGTTTACAGCACTATGCACTTTATTGAGAATATCTTCTGCTTGTACAATTAATGAGTTTATTTACAACTAAGCTATTGCCCGTATATGAGGAATAATGATGGCACTATGCACTTTATAAATTTCTGGTTTTATTTAGAACCAATGTTTACAGCACTATGCACTTTTATTCATCATGTTTCCTCTCTGTTTTCTTATATCTACGGGACAATATGCTTAAAGGAAAAGGAGATCTCTAATTGAATTTGAAACAGCAGTTTATTCATTGTATTGTTCATTAAGATGGGGAAATGTAGTTGGTTTGCCGGTAAGCGAGTTAATAAGGTGTATTGATACCGAATACGCAGTATTTCTTGCTTTGACCACTAGTGTCACAATATTACTGTTAACATCATTAACAAATACTGCTGGCTTACCGAAAACATTGTTATCTGGTATTTACATCCAACATAACGAGAATAACTTGAAATACACTTCAAAATGGCCGATGCAGTTACACAGGAGAGCATCTATATGGATTTGGGAAAAAGTTGAAAGAGAAAAGGGACTAATTGTAGTGGGTAAAAACCATAGAGTTTGAAACTTTCTTCTCTGATTGTATTTAAACGCTGTGCCAATCACTCATTTTATATGTGATCAAGCAACGGGATCGTTGCGAAACGCGTCAGCTCTGTTATGCCCTTAATAAAACTGGATATGGCATAAGTAACCTTGTTGGCGAATGGTGGATTTATTTTGAAGATTTTTTTGACATCCTGACCGCTTTGAGTGCCGTCCTTGTTGGAAAAGTGGAATTATCTTTTCCTTTTGTTTTGAATATATATATATATATATATGTATATATATATATATATATATAGTGAGAGAGAGAGAGAGAGAGAGAGAGGTGTTCTGAAATATTATTTAAACAACATGTATTCAAACCTGTAGTATGTTTTGTTAAATGTAGATATTGTTGAATGTGTAATTTGAAATCTTGGAGAGTTTCACAGTAGTTTTTGATGCAAGTGCCTGTGATTAATAAGAGACATGTAGTTGGAGAGTTCAAGAGTGCAAATGAAGGATGTGTTGATTGGTGGATGGATGTGTGACTGTTCGAAATGAGTGAATGAGGGAGTGTTACAGACATAAAAGTAAAAAGCGTAGAAGGGCTGACCTGTGCGATGGTGTCCACGTGCCTTTTTTAAAGAAACCTGGTGTAAGGAAGGCATGGTATCAAAGCAAGACAGACACAAGTGATCCCTTTCAAGGGTGTTTATTAAACTGTAGAATGAGTGAGATACAGCCTAATCTAAACCTAAATCTAAGATGGAAGCAAGTTACAACCATCAAATAATAAGAATACAGTCCTAGTGGAGACTAGTAAAATAGAAAGGGCCGATACTCAGAAACCTATTGCCAGTCCTTACTGCTATGCTACAAAATAGTGTGGGATAATGTTCACAAGAAAAGAAATAAGTGTTCACAAAATGATAAGTCAGGATGTTATGGCCGTCTTCTCCATTCTCCATATTTTTAGCACGGAACAAGGTGGGACTCTTGAGCACAGCACACTGCTGGGCTTCTCTGGCACAAGCTAACAGTTCCTTTTCTCTATATCAGGGCCTTCTGTACTCAAGTCTCTTCTCATGTAAAGTCTCTTTCTTCAGAGGCCTGATATGTCAAAACACCAAAACAAAAGTTCCATCTAACAACCTTCACATAGGGTGATTACTCTTCACCCTTGGATCCCACTCAGCCGGGCTCTGATCCTTCTTTCAGTGTCCACCTCCCAAAACGCTTTCCAATTTAAACAGAGACTTTCAAAGGGTGATATTGTCTCACTGGGTCACTCTGTTAGCCTATGGCGACTGTAGGCTTTACAAAAACACAGTTCATACAGTGTTCCCCACAGCCGGGAGCAAACGTCTGTTTCACAGTTGTACTATCATCAAAACTTCCACTACATGTCAAGGACTTTCGATTGTGCAAGGGGTTTTGCTTCACCCATTTATGACCACCTTGTCACCTCACATCGGCCTTCCCTAAGGCCCCTTGGTATCTGTAGTCCTTCCTTCCTTTTATTTGACACAGTCTCTTCATTCAAGAGAGGGTTATCAAGATCATTCACAAAAGACCTCTTTCTCCTAGGCTTCCCAATGTTGCCACTGCAACCTCGAATACAACACAGACCGGCCCACCATCAGGTTTAGACGATTCACTGGCTTTGTTGAACTCGTTGGCAACTCTTCTGCCGCTGGAGTCAAGTATGGTACCCCAATGGCAACCGTGTCTTCCCAGACACCACTCGCCAGCTGTGATTCCCGGTCTTTCATTTCTTTCAACGGAGGCTTTGTGGGAATGGGTCAAAAGGGCATGGGCAATTCCCTCCTTGACGTCCTTGATGTCCTTTCAGGTCTCACTGCCTTCTCCTCCATTTGAACTGCCATCCTTGTGCGTTCAGCCTTGTTCAAAGTGTGCTCTTGTGCTCCACCTTTTCTCCCAGTGGGGAAGGGAAAGGGCAGTCATGTGTGTGTAGTTGTCGGCTATTGCCTGACTCTGCCGGACCCTTGTGTTGGGACATGTCTGGTAAACGGCTCTGGTATTAGTCTGTTGTCTGTCACAGTGTGAGAAAGTGTTCATGTTGGAAAACCGGGGGAGTTTTTAAGTATCCCACTGGGCAGGATAGGGAAAAGATGTCATAAGGAAGGGGATACCGCGTCTCACCCTTGGGTGACCCACTTCCACTCCCTGAAGACCCCCATCCAGGTGATCCTCCCACACTGATCCACCCCCAAGAACTGGATCTAATAGCGATGGCTGTGTTCTGACTACCTGGATGACTGATCCCCGCGGACTAGCCAGTGAGACATCTTCAGGTTTCTCACATAGGCATGGAAAGGGGATTGCGAAGACTGTGGACAGTCACAAAGGTTTGTGAATTACAGTTGTTATTAACACCCTGGTAGGGGGGCAATCAGGTGACTAGGACCACAGGCTACATTTGCCACCCCCTCTCCAACCCCACTTACCTGTGTGTTGTAGTGACTCTGCAAGCTGCCATCGCAGGAGCTTTTCAACTTATATGGACACTATCGAAAGGGAAGAGGGGCTCCATATGTAGCCCTGCCTTCCCTTTCCATAGTAGCTATGTTAAGATAATATGATTAGTCATTGAACGGGACGCGTAAGTCATCCTGTTGAATGACTGAAAGTGCTTTTGTTTCAAGCACCCCGTGTTACTGCTTTGGTAATGGCCTTAAGACCCAGTTCCAAGTATTGGAATGGGGGTAACGGCCTGGAGCCCTCATTAAAGGTCCTCGCTTTGCTCAGGCCATCAACTTGTGCTGCTGGGTTGTTAACCCCGCTCCAGATCTTGGAATGGAAACTAAATGCCACATTGTATGCTAGAGAAAAGCATTTTGGAAAAAAAATTGTTTCTCTCATTTTTTCTTTTTCTCTAGAATACAATTATTCAATGCCTCCGTTAGCAAAGTACAAACTGCTCATGGAATTGTTGAAGAATCTTATAGAGTCTAATTACTTTACTGAAAAATGTAAAGCAGATGGATTCTACAAGAATATTTTTTTTCTATTTTTTAATTTTGAAAGGTGGCTCCAAAAGAGACCTTTTATGGGTTGTTTGGGTGTTTTTTTTATTTTAATTTTTGGGTATTTCTTTCTCCGGGAGAGGCAAGGAAGTCAAGTGGCAGCGGGGAGTGAGGGTAGCGGCACTAACAGCAGATACGGACCGGCAGGTGGATAGGGGAAGATGTTGGGCATGCCTTGAATCTAAGGTAGGGGGCAGTGTTTGTCATGCTCCTTGACTGCAGCCTTGAAAACACTTTGAAACTGCAGCCCGCTGCAGAGTACTGTGTTGCAGTGTATACACAGTATTGTTGTCTTGGAAAGATATGGATTAACAGAGTCAGTCATGGTTTGCGAGGCATCTGATGGGATCCTCTGTCCCACAGGAGTTTTGAAAGCCTGTATAGTATTTAGTATTTAGTATTTATTAAATTTTACATAGCGCTTTACGCCAAAGGGCCTTACATGAGAACAAGAGAATATATAACAAGCATTGCAAAACATATGAATCAAGTATCAGAAAACAGAACATGGAACAATTTAAATGAGCAATATGGATGGCGTAGGACCATAGTTGGAGAGGCTGTAAGGAATAAGGATGAGATCTAGGAACATAGTGAGAGAGGCAGCGGGGGTGTTAGGATGGAGAATGGAGGAGGTAAGATTTTAGAGCAGTGCGGAAGGAGGAATAGGAGGTGATGGAGTGGATATAGAGAGGGAGATGGGTCCAGTGGAAAGGGGCTAGAAGTTGGAAGGCACAGAAGCGGGATGGGGCACAGGGCGGAGGAGGAGTGAGTAGGAAAAGATCGGCAGAGCGGAGTGGGCAAAACGTAGTGTAGAAAGTGAGGAGAGAGGAAAGGTATGGAGGAGCAAGACCGTAGAGGGATTTGAAGACGAGGCAGAGGAAATTGAATTTGAGATGGGAGTGGAAGGAAACCAACCTAGAGAGGAGTGAGAAGAGGAGATGGAATCATGAGGAGAGAGAAGGCAGAGCGATCGGATGACCAAGTGGTAGATGGATTTAAGGGTGGATAGGTGCGAGAAGGGGAGACCGAAGAGGCGAGTGGAGCACTAAAAGAGTCTAGATAAGATGAGGGAGGTGATTAGGAGTTTGGTAGCGTGGAAGGTTAGTAAGGGTTGAATTTGGCAGTGAGAGAGATATGGTGGGAGAGGGAGAGGTTAGAGTCAATGTGAAGGCCAAGATTACGGGCGTTGGGAGAAATGTGGAGTTGAGAGGAGGAAAAGAGAATAGAAGGAGGGGGTGAGGAGAGTATTAGCAGGGAAGAAAAGAACTTCAGTTTTGTCAGTATTTAGGGTAAGAAAGTGGGAAGACATCCAGGATTTAATAGCGGAAGAGGAAGAGAGGTTAAGATGGATGTCAGAGGTGAAGGAAGAGAAGGAAAGAAAGAACTGGGTATCATCTTATAGAAATGGTGAGAAATACCAAAGGAGGAGATGATAGGAGCTAGGAAGGAAGTGTAGAGTGAGAAGAGAAAGGGGTCAAGTATGGATCCTTGGGGGACGCCATGGTTGAGAGGATGGATAGGGGAGGGACTACCTCCCCAGGAAACTGTCAAGATGCATTTGGAGAGATAGGAGGGGAACCTGTTGAGGGCTGAATCTTTGAGGCCAAAGGATGAGAGAGTATTAAGGAGTAGAGGATGATCAACAGTATCAAAGGCAGCAGAGAGGTCGAGAAGAATGATATACATATAGATATACATGATGTATATACATGATAATGTAGAGTTGTGGCAGTGGTTGAATAAGATGAGGTAGAGGAAGGCAGCTCACTATTTCCTCAGAAAGGAATAGCCTTTCTCAGAGTATTCAGATGGTTTGAGCGGGTGTGATGACACATGGCGGTCGTACCAAAATAGAAGTGCCCATGTCAGCCGAGACTAAGCATGATTCCACACTTCATACTTAGTGCATTCAACATGGGTCGCCCAAGCCTTTGGTAAGCCTTGTATGGTTTTAAAGAGTTGCCACACCCAGGATTTTCTTTGGATGCTGGAGGTAGGCAATTCCTCTCTCTCATCTTCCAGGTGCTTTTGATCCTCTTCTGCATTATCGCGCCTGTTCTCCTGTGCAGGTCCTCCAGCGCTTGGTGGTGGTGGATTCTGGGGAGGAGGCAGGGACATAACTGATGCCATTTGTGCAGCAAAATAGTATTTGCGCCAATAGTTTCAAAAGTTGTAGAAGGGAAATGTTCAACTCAAAACTTCCACTAGTTTTGAAGTGTCGGCGAAGCACAGACCCATTCGCAAACACGTCATCACAGTGCATGCCCTCGCTGTAATGCGATGTTTGCGCACTCTAGCAAGTGAAAAATGGCATAAAGATGTGTGGAAAGTGTATAAAAGTGCTCCGAAGGAGGCTAGGAGGTGTGGAATGGCAGTTTTTCATTGAATCCCACAAGATGGGCTGAACAAAATGTGGTTGCCAAAAGCTCACGAATCACGGGACATGTTCACAAACACATCTTCACCCTGCAGGTGTACAGTCACATGGGTCTGTCACCGATGATGCAATGATGTTAGCAGACCTTGGCGGCAAGAGGTACAGGGTGCATTCTCAGGGATTTCCGCAGGGCACCGGAAAGGGTTTACACTTGCGCACGTCATAGGTTGCGACACAGGTCTCCGAACACTTCTATAGTTCGCAGACTTCCCATTGGGTTTTTATTTTAGAAAAAATATGAAAGAATGAGATAGGAGATATTTATAGCATAATCAATTATTGTGTTTATTATAAGGGACAGGTATTGCATGGGAAACATTAATGGCAGAATTTGGAATTTTATCAAATTATTGGGGGATAGAGCGAGAGAATGTTTTCAGAATTTAATTGGGGTGATTGTTGGGGAAGGTGGACAGGTACATGTGGGACAGTTGTAATGTACATTTCTAATAATATGATTTTGAACATGGCACTGGTAAAAACTTTTGAAATTCAGTGAAAAAAACTTTTTTAAAGTGACATTATGGTTACGTTGCTATAATAAAAACCTATGAAATTTTTGAAAAACAATGACATTTGTGATGTCATCTTTGATGTCCTGACTGTTAATCTTTAATGGCACTGTGGTGGCACGAGTCATGGTTGCTTAGCTTACCATAATTGGCGAACTATTGTTTTTTTTTTTTTTTTACCTGTATCTATAACGTCCCTTTAAGAACATCTTTTCACTGAATTTCATAGTTTTTTTATAAGTGCAACTTAACCTTGATCTCACTTTAGCAAGGTTTGTTCACTGAATCTATCTACGTATTTGTGAAAGTGTGTTTGTATGTTCGGAGTTCGCTCCAGCTCCGTAGCAGTTTGATCAGCAGGATCTGTGTGAATTTTCTATCACGGAAAAGTCAGCGACGGAAAAGTTTGCATGGGAAATGTACACACCACAAAAGCCTTGTACATTTTATTTTTCGGCAGTTACAGGGGTTTCCCCCGCTACCCCGCTCACTATACTGTATAGCATAGTGAGCGGGGTATTGCGGGGGACACCCCCGCAGCCCCCAGCATTTTTTTTTCCATTTGGCAGAAGACTGGGAGAGTGTCCCCTGCAACACCCACTACGGTGTACTGGTGATAGTGAAATTTGACCAATCCCACTCAGGCACATTGCACAAGGTGGCGTCTAGCCCTGTGCTATCAGTATCAGTGATTCCGGGAGATTGTTGATTTTGCAATTGTTGGCTCCAGCCCCAGGACAGTTGGGCTGAAATTTAGGCAGGAGGTCAGCATACCAGTCTGGGGTGTACTGGTGATTTGTGATATCTGACCAATCCCACTCATACACCCTGCACAGGGATGGAGCAGAGTCTGTCCCTCCGCTATCAGTATAAGCACATTTTGGGATATTGACGATTTTGAAATGTTTCTACAAAAGGATGCTCTGACACAATAAACCATACACAAGGCTATAGCAGACCCCCACCTGCATGTCAGCTACAGACCGGTGCAATGTGGGGTATGATATTGCTTATTGCAACTGTTAGGGAGAATTGTGCTTAGTCACCTTGATTACAGGAATGCACCCAAACGTGATTGGCCTGCTGGCTGTCCTTGGAGGACAGCCACCCTGCTGTGTGAGTGACACCTATGCTGCAAATGAATGGGAATTACTTACATAAAAGGCAAGGTACTTTGCAAGGAAGGCAGTTGACCACTGGACAAAGGAACCGAAGAAATAAACTGGAAGGGAAGCTTGCTGCACCTCCTGGACCGTTGGTTTACCTGGTGAAGCCCTGCTGCAGTCCTGAAGCTCCTATTTCGACATTGATTAGAGAATCCCGTAAAGGACGACTTCTCCCCTTGGATTGGTGGGACCAATCAACCCGAAGACGAACTCGACTGAAACCCTTCTCTCTGCTGGCTGTACTTCCATTGCTGCTGCAACAACTAAGTGCCAGTGGACAGGAACACCAGAATCGAGTGCATCATTTTTAAGCCAGACCCGAGCTCCAGGACTCCCTCGATGCATGGCTGACCAAGCCTGAGCCACCTCAACAGAGTGCTGAACCCCAGAAGCAAGGAAAGTCCACAAGGTGTCCAAGAACTATGGTGATGCTATTTGCGAGTAGCTGAAACTTCGAAGAATCGCTGATCTGAATTGCGCCCATTGCTGCTGCTGACCTTCAAATCGTAGTGCAGGAGTCCCTAGATGTCCCCCCTCTTGTCCCCATGACTGAGGCCCAGGAACAACAGGATTTGCAGGAATAACAACAGGAACAGAAGCCAACTGGAATCATGTATTCAGACATAAGGTAAAGTGAACTAAGAGGTACTTACATCTTGTGTGCGTAGCTTGCTGGCTCTCACTGGAGACTTGCACTGTGAACTAATAGGTACTTACCGCTTGTGTGTGTAGCTTGTTTGCTCCCACTGGAGACTTGCACTGTGAACTAAGAGGTGCTTACCTCTTGTGTGTGTAGCTTGCATGCTCTCACTGGAGACTTGCACTGTGAACTAAGAGGTACTTACCTCTTGTGTGTGCTGCTTGTTTGCTCTCACAGGAGACTTGCATTGTGAACTAAGAGGTACTTAGCTCTTGTGTGAATAGCTTGCTTGCTCTCACTGGAGACTTGCACTGTGAACTAAGAGGTACTTACCTCTTGTGTGTGCTGCTTGCTTGCTCTCACAGGAGACTTGCATTGTGAACTAAGAGGTACCTACCTCTTGTGTGCATAGCTTGCTTGCTCTCACTGGAGACTTCCACTGTGAACTAAGAGGTACTTACCGCTTGTGTGTGATGCTTGCTTGCTCTCACTGGCGACTTGCACTGTAAACTAAGAGGTGCTTACCTCGTGTAAGTGTAGCTTGCTTGCTCTCACTGGAGACTTGCACTGTGAACTAAGAGGTACTTACCTCTTGAGTGTGCTGCTTGCTCTCACTGGAGACGTGCACTGTGAACTAAGAGGTACTTACCTCTTGTGCGTGTAGCTTGCTGGCTCTCACTGGAGACTTGCACTGTGAACTAAGAGGTACTTACCTCTTGTGTGTGCAGCTTGCTTGCTCTCACAGGAGACTTACATTGTGAACTAAGAGGCACTTACCTCTTGTGTGCATAGCTTGCTTGCTCTCACTGGAGACTTGCACTGTGAACTAAGAGGTGCTTACCTCTTGTTTGTGCTGCTTGCTTGCTCTCACTGGAGACTTGCACTGTGAACTAAGAGGTACTTACCTCGTGTGTGTGCTGCTTGCTTGCTGTCACTGGAGACTTGCACTGTGAACTAAGAGGTACTTACCTCTTGAGTGTGAAGCTTGCCAGCTCTCACTGGAGATTTGCACTGCAAACTAAGAGGTACTTACCTCTTGCGTGTGCTGCTTACTTGCTCTCACTGGAGACTTGCACTGTGAACTAAGAGGTTCTTACCTCTTCTGTGTGCTGCTTGCTTGCTCTCACTGGAGACTTGCACTGTGAACTAAGAGGTACTTACCTTTTGTGTGTGTAGCTTGCTTGCTCTCATTGGAGACTTGCACTGTGAACTAAGAGGTACTTACCTCTTGTGTGTGCTGCTTGCTTGCTCTCACTGGAGACTTGCACTGTGAACTAAAAGGTACATGCATACCTTACTTGTATAGCTGGGAAAGGGTTAATTTACATTGCATTGAGGGTACAAAAAGTGCTTACTTGTTTGAGAAACTTGTTAACCATTGTTTCCTTCCCTAACCTTTTCCTTTTTGCCACCACTTCACTATTACCATTTAAGTGTGAAAAGTGATGTATTAATGTCCACAGTGTCCTGGCTATTGAGGTCACCTCAGGGTGTAGGAACATCTGTGTGCCATCCCAAAAGGGTCTCTACTTTATTGAAATTAAGGAGTGTATTTTGAAGTGGATCTTTATTGTTGCCAATTGCTTATTTTAAAACTGACTGTTAAATTAATTCATAATTATTTTATCAAGAAACCTTGAGTATAAGTGTTATTTGAATACTTGTCACTGTGAAACTCTATGTTGCTACCCTACGGCTCACATTGACCCCTCTTGAGATTAGCCTGACTGCTCAGACACTCTACCAACTTGTGTAGTACAGACTTATACAAAAGGTTGGGTTACCTATTGCCCAGAGGACTAGGCTGGTGTAGTCTCCCACAGGGTACTGCATACAATCTTGCCTAGCAGCAACACTAATTCCCTCAGACTTAACATCATGTATGACTTCACTGACAAAATGGCTGATTAGGTTAATTACATTTTCAACTTTGACAACTATGTTCTGTTAGGTAAAATATATGTACATATTTATAAAGTACATTGTATTCTGATTTTATTTCTTTATATCTAGTGAAAAGTCATCCATTTGAAGTACTTGCAAACATGATTGAAATGAAAAATAGCATAGTATCTTATCATGTATTTCCTTTGGAAGGTAACCTGTTAGAATGAATTCAAAACTCATAATTAATTTACAAACAAAATAACTGAAAATAATACAAATCCAATTGCACGTCTAAAATGCAATCTTCTATTTGTAATCTTCATTTATTTTCTATATATGTTAATATGTAGTAAACATATATAATGTTTTAATGTTATATTTTATTTATTTTTTGTATTATATTTTATATTGATTTTCTTCATACAAAGGAGCTCTCATTGTTGCTATGTGTCCCCTTTGCCTTTCTCGTAAGGATCGCCCTAAACAGTACTCTGAGAGTGTGCCCGACTTCCCAACTAGCAATGATCACCTTCAACCAGAAATTCATTTATGTGCCTCTTCTAGGTTTTGTTAAAGTGTTTTGCTCATCAAGACAATTGTAACATTCTTATTATAACTACATCATATACTGGAAGTAGTCATTTTACATGAGCATTGTAATATTTAATAAAGAGACAGGTGTTAGGCAGAAACCTGGGCAGTTCCCTCTGGGACCACTGCAAAAGATTTAAGACTACAGGTGTTTGGCAGTAAACCCACTTGGTAGCAGTCTGTACCACACAGATTCACTTGGTAGCTGTGGCTGAGCAGTCAGACTTCCCTCAAGAAGAGTTAGGCAGTATACAGAGTATTCACAATAGGTCAAGAGCACACAATAGAACAAGTAAACACTGACCAGGGCTTGGTGTAAAAGAGATATAATTATTTATTTAAATCCACATCTAGAAAAACACACAGACACTAATAGTAAGGTCCGTTGATTCGCGGTTCAGTGGTGAGTGGCTATCCGGCTGCCGGGGTGCTTGGCACGGGCAGTTTGACCTCAAACCGGTCTGGGGTGCGAAGAAAGAAGGTAAACTGGTTGTGCCCACCAGTCAGGGGAAGAAGCCTCTCCACCCGGGAGATCTTCTCTGTCTTCGGGAAGTGGTGATTCGGTTCCGCAGGGCTCCACCGGTGGTGTCGTCATGGTAGGTCGGCTCACCTTCTCCCTCGTCAGATTCTCAGTTCCTGTGGCGACTTCTGAAGTTCCAGTCCCCAAAGCCCTGCTTTTATGCAGCATACCCCAATTCACTCAGCCTAGCTGTCAATCAAACATGCTAAGTGGTGAGCCGGCCGGCTCACTACTTGGGCCAATCACACGAGAGTGCGACTTGAGTTACCAAGGTAACTCAGTCCAGGGCGCCTAAACCCCCTCCCACACCCCCTGTGGTACCCAGACAGAGTGGCACCACTTTTGGAGGCTTCTGTGGAGAAGCCCGCCAAAAAGTGGAACAAAGGGCTCGACTTGGGTTGGAGTCACAGAAGAGAACACAAACGCCATTTTAGAATCGAGTCCTGGCAAAAAATACCAACCGGTGAATTAATATTAATTAAATAAACCGGCGGTATGTTCGAGGCTATGAGAATTAAATAATTAAAGTTGGTAGCCCCGAACAATGGGAAAATCCCATAGGGAAATATTCGCGGTCGAATATAAAAAGTAGTTTCCACTGCCACCAGCCAAAACTCGATCATGGGGGACAAAGACGTGCCCCCTCGACTAACAGAGCCCGGGGCAATCGAATTGCCTCGACCAGTACGTCCACAATATGATGGTTTGTACTGCTTTCTGTTAATAATTTGGGACCAGTAAAGCCAATGGTGACTTTACATGCCCTGGGAGACAGTAGTTAGTCCCAGGGTATGGAGTCTATGGTGGGGTGTCACTATGACACCCCTGTGTTACTGCACGGAGGGTGCTGTGTAACACACATCATAAAAACACATGAGACCCTATGGAGTAAAGGACCCCATAGCCCATAAAACACATTAACAGTCAAAGGAACACCATAAATCATGTCCAAGAGTGGGAGAAAAAGAGTCTCACTCTTGGCTGGAGAAAAAAAAAAACTCCAGAATTCCAGCAAAGCTGCTGGTGGACTCACGAGGTTAGGAAATTCAGCCTAAAGAGAGAATTCTCCCTAACAACAGTTTACAATGTAGATTTTCTGGCCAGGAAGACACCATTTTGTCGCTCAAAATGCCCTTCCTTCTTGGAAAGGGTCAGGCTCAGGTTCAAACCAATGATCTGTTTTTTCTATGTTTAATTTTGTGCACTGAGCACTGATTGAGCTCTAATGCTGCTCAACCTACACATTTGTTACAACACAAACACCAAATGTAACACAAAATAACGAACATAATGGTGGCTTGCAAGTTGGTTTTTCCCACCAGCTCAAGGGAAGAAGTTGTCCTTAAAGGGGCTTCTCTGTTGAGCAATTTTCAGACTATTCGGACATGCAGCAGGACTTCAACGGGCAAACCAACAGTCCAGGAGTTGCAGCAGTCATCTTCCTTCAGCTCGTCCTGCTTTTAAACAGTTTTCCCCCATTCATTGCAGCCGGCCAATCTCGAAAGAGTGCATTCAGGTCGCCTAGGAGACTAAGCACAGGGAGTTTCGGGCATCTCCCTCACATCCTGTCCACGCCAAAGGCCAACGAATAAAGGCCCAAACCTAGTTTGGCGCGCAGAGACAAACACTAGAAGGACCTTTCAAAAAGAAATGGTGAAAAAAAAATCAATTGAAACCTGTTTTTACAGAGGGGGCTCAGATGCCATCTTGAAAAACATGGCTCTTGTGGATTTTAGCTACCGGAGCGTTTAAACGGGTCGCGGTCAGGAAAATCATGGTAATGCCACTGCCACCAGCCATTCTGAGCGGAAAGGGTAGCTTTTGAGGGCTACATGAGTTTTCTAGGCATAGGGAATACTGGGCAGGGTGTGCTGGGTCTAGCAATTTAAAAAGACCAGTAAAGTCATTTTAACTTTACATCCACTGGGAGACAGTAGTCAGTCCCAGAGAAGGTATTGAAACCTTGGGAAGTCTGAAAGACATCCCTGTGCCACTGCACTGAGGGTGCTGTGTGACACACAGGAAAACGATGATGCCTATGGAGTTGTCTAAAACTCCATATCCAAAGAACACAAAAGTAAAACACACATCAAAATACATGAAGGAGTGGGAAAAAAGGCTAACACTCTTTCCAGGTAAAAATTAAAGTCCTAAAAATCCAGCAAAGTTGCTGGGGGTCTCAAAAGGTAAGGGAAATTAGCACATTCATGAGAATTCTCCCTAACAGCGCCCACCTGTGGGTACCGCCTCTTGAGTGGCCCCTTAGCACCTCCCACCTGTGGATACCGCCTCTTGAGAGGCCCCTCAGTCCGTCCCACCTGTGGATACCACCTCTTGAGTGGCCCCTCAGCGCCTCCCACCTATGGGTACCTCCACTTGGGTGGCCCCTTCACTGCCTCCCACCTGTGGATACCTCCTCTTGAGTAGCCCCTCAGCACCTCCCACCTGTGGATCCTGCCTCTTGAGTGGTCCCTCAGCACCTCCCACCTGTGGATACCACCTCTTGAGTGGCCCCTCAGTGCCTCCCACCTGTGGATACTGCCTCTTAAGTGGTCCCTCAGCGCCTCCCACCTGTCGATACTGCCTCTTGAGTGGCCCCTCACTGCTTCCCACCTGTGGATACTTGTAGATTTGCATGTGTAGGGCTAAGGCGTAGGACGTCGATGATGAGAAGTCTCCAACTATCCCAATCAGGGGGCTGTCCACCCTGCAACTGTAGTTTGGAACTGGATGGTGTTTCTGTGTGAATATGCTCAGAGTGCCTTGAAGCGCTTTCATGTTACTGGAGCAAGAGTCATACACCTGGTAACCCAGTGTGTGGTTCGGTAAGAGGTCAGGGTTCCTGTTGATCTCATCCACGGCAAAGATAAAGGCCATGAGGTGGCGAAGATATCCAGCGGAAGGCCTGCAAGACATGAAGAAAGAAGTCCACCATCAATGGAGTCAGACAGAGGGTTAGACACAATGAAAGAAGTCCACCATCAATGGAGTCAGACAGAGGGTTAGACACTATGAAAGAAGGCCACCATCAATGGAGTCAGACAGAGGGTTAGACATGATGAAAGACGGCCATCACCAATGGAGTCAGACAGAGGGTTAGACACAATAAAAGAAGGCCACCATCAATGGAGTCAGACAGAGGGTTAGACACGATGAAAGAAGTCCACCATCAATGGAGTCAGACAGAGGGTTAGACACAATGAAAGAAGTCCACCATCAATGGAGTCAGACAGAGGGTTAGACACAATGAAAGAAGTCCACCATCAATGGAGTCAGACAGAGGGTTAGACACGATGAAAGAAGGCCACCATCAATGGAATCAGAGAGTTAGACACGATGAAAGTGTTAGGCAGAATCACGTGCAGTACCCTTTGGGAACACTACACACAATAAAGACTACAAGTCTAAGTACAATTTGACCTTTGGTACAAGCCTGTACTACACAGTAATGTGGTAGCAGTGGCTGAGCAGCCAGACTTATCTCAAGAGTAAAGTGAGCAGTAGAACAGGTTACACAAAGGACCAACAAATACAGTGATTCAAACAAACACTTACTCAAGGTTTCTTGGTAATAAAAGAATATACATTTATTTACACAGTCATTTGGAAAACATTCCACTAGTAAGAGCAGCTCAATATCACAATCTAATACACTACAATACACAACCAATCAGTTTCTGAACAAGTTCAGCTCCCCTGAAGTGGGAGCAAAATGTCACTTCAGTTACTTTAAAAAGGGGTAAAAAGACAAGCTTATAATCAACAGCACTAATACTTTCATAGGCAGGGCAAAGGGTTTCAGTTCACTACAACCAGCAATTCAATTTAATAGGCCTGGGCCAAAGTCAATGGTTCATAGTATTGTATAGGATGGCGCAGTTCTGGTAGTAAACGGTTAAGTCTTTGCCACGGATCTTAGAAGAATTTGGTCAGACGAAAAGTTAGATGTTGCTTTAGGGAAGGACAAACCTTCAAATTCTGGAAAGTTTCACAAACTTTCACTGCGGCCAAACAGAGTTCTGCACCTCACTTGCACAGAACCTTGTAAGTGAAGAAAATCTGTAGCTGAGGCAGATGTTTCTGGCAGTTCCAGCAGATCTCACTGTTCCTGAGCTTCAGTCAAGGGGACAAGAAGGAGGACGTCGGGAGGTACCTGCACTGGCCAGGGAAGAGGCCACAAGCTAGGCAATCCCTCCAGCACTGATAGCGTGAGCTGGGTCTGTACATTTAAAGAGACTAGTAAAGTCAATTTAACTTTACATGCTCTGGGAGACAGAAGTCAGTCCCAGAGAAGGTATTTAAACCTGGGGAGTCTGAAAAACACCCCTGTGTCACTGCACTGAAGGTGCTCTGTGACACACAGAAAAAGATGATGCCTATGTAGTTGTTTTAAAATCCATATCCAAAGAACACAAAAGTAAAACACATGTCAAAATTCATGGAAGAGTGGGAAAAAAGGCTCAAACTCTTCCCAGGTAAAAAATGAAATACCAGAAATCCAGCAAGTTGCTGGGGGTCTCAAAAGGTAAGGGTAATTAGCACATTCTTGAGAATTCTCCCTAACAGAAAGAAAGCCACCATCAATGGAGTTAGACAGAGAGTTAGACACGATGAAAGAAGGCCAAGATTAATGGAGTCAGACAGAGGGTTAGACACGATGAATGAAGGCTACCATCAATGACGTCAGACAGAGGGTTAGACACAATGAAAGAAGGCCACCATCAATGGAGTCAGACAGAGGGTCAGATACGATGAAAGGCCTCCATCAATGGAGTCAGACCGAGGGTTAGACACGATGATAGAAGGCCACCATCAATGGAATCAGACAGAGGGATAGACACAATGAAAGGCCACCAACAATGGAGTCAGACAGAGGGTTAGACATGATGAAAGAGGGCCATCTACAATGGAGTCAGACAGAGGGATAGACACAATGAAAGGCCACCAACAATGGAGTCAGACAGAGGGATAGACATGATGAAAGAAGGCTACGATGAATGGAGTCAGACAGAGGGTTAGACATGATGAAAGAAGACCACCCTGAATGGCGTTAGACAGAGGGTTAGACACAATGTTTATTTTTTGTTTGTTTCTTTATTTGTAGCGCGTGCCAGACCCAAAGGTATCAGGGCGCCAGAGCAGGTATACTTTAGGCTTACAGGTTACAGGTTACACGTTGCAAGTTACACAGTCGTATAAATACACATTAGTACGAATACAGCAGATATTACATATGCATTACAGGTAAGAAGTCACAATAGAAGGTCAGGGTCCAATTTGGTTGCTAGCCAGTTGGTTGGTAAGACTGGACTATATCTCATTTTCTTTGAGCCATTTGATTATGTTTAATCTCAAGTGTGGGTATGATTGATCAGACCTTAAAGTGGGTGGGAGGGAGTTCCACAGTTGGGCAGCTTTGACAGGGAAACTATTCCCTCCGATTGTAGTCATTTTGAAAGGGGGAACTGATAGGCAGTTTGTGTAGGCTGCTCTCATAGGTCTAGATGTAACTCTTCTATTAAACCTCTCTGTCAGGTAGCTTGGTGCTAGGTTGTTGAGGCATTTAAATGTTAGAGATGCATTTTTAAGTTTAATTTTGTCAACTGTGGAGAGCCATTTGGATTGTCTTCTAGTTGTTGATATATTAGGGTTACCTACCAGTCCACAGTGTGCCAGCTGCATGGCATATCACAACCACTCTTTTCAAGCATGCTGACCCAAGTGCTGGATGCCCTCCTGAAGCATGCAAGCATCCATGTATTCCTACCACGGACTGGACAGGAGCTCGCTGAAACTAAAGTTGGCTTCCACGCACTGGCAGGCATGCCCAATTGCGTTGGTGCCCTCGACTGCACCCATGTAGAATTGGTGGCCCCTCATGCCAATGAGGAGGTGTACCGCAATCACAAGCAATACCACTCCATCAATGTGCAGATGGTATGTGACTCCAGCTAGATCATCACACATTGTTGCACCCGATATCCCGGATCTACACATGATGCCATGGTGCTGCGTAACTCCACGCTACCCCACTACATGGAGCGACATGCTGGATGACGTGCCTGGCTGCTCAGTAAGTAGCTTGACTGGGCCATTGCAGTCCATTGGAGTTGTGAGATGGGGGATGCATACTCCACCTGTATGGGATTGCGGGCATGCATACTCCACCTGGGTGGGATTGGGGGGGATGCAAACTCCACCTGGGTGGGATTGGGCGGTGAGTGAACAATGCACCGGGTGAGGATGATGAGGATGATGATGGAGGAGAAGCAGCACTCCTGGCAGTAAGTGATGCACAAGATGGCCGAGCTGTACGTCAATCACTGATTCACGATTACTTCTGAACCACAGGGACGTTGATGGTTATGTGTCAGTACTACACTGAGCACTTGGAGCGTGTGGACATGGACACAGGGTGTGTAGGGAGTTGGGCACTGTGCGCTGTCATGAATAGATTGAACACACGAAATGAACAATGTCCAGGCATGAAATGATTTTGAACACAACGGGTGTATTAAGAAAAATAACAATATAGTGCTTCCTCCTTCAACCACTCACACGCCCTCCCCCATAACCCCCAAACACCCCATACCCCCAAACACCCCATATCCCCCCATACCCCCAAACAACCCATACCCCCCAATAAACAACCCCTTAATCCCTCAACACCACCAACACCACCTCACCCATTGTCATCACACACACGATGTGGTTGGACCGGCTATTTACGGACTTTCTTTGTGTCAGGGGCAGCATTTCTGTGTGCCTTGCACTGTGCCTCGTCATCCACACAGGGCTTGAGGGAGTCAAGCTTTCAGGTGTGGTCTATGGGGTGGAGGTGGATGGATTTTGCACCGCCAGTGCAGGTTGTTCGTGCTGCATGTGTTCCAGCATCCTGTTTAGGACCTGTGTGACCGCCCCCAAACTGTCACGTATGATTATGGCACTCAAATTGATGGTCACAATGGTTCCAGCATTCACCTCCCAGATCTCATGGCGTGTTTGCTCACCCTCGGCCACAAACTGGTGCACCAGTTCGATCATTGAGTCCTGGCGGGCCTCTACCGTCGACAGGCGTGCCTCCATGTCAGTGGGGGCTGTGGAGGTGGAGGGTGCATGGCTGGCCTCTTAGGTGCTTGGCAGATGCGGACTCCGCAGTTGAACCGCTGGTTCCTGCATGGGGCTGGACGGTGTGCCCTGTGTGGAGTGGTGGGGGTGGACAGGGGCTTGGTGTGTGGGGACATTTTACATGGATGGTGCCATCAATGTCCTCGTATTCCTCCATGTTCACATCCACATCGCTGAGGGGGGCTGTGGCTGCTGACTCACCCACTCAGCTGGTGGCAGCGGACTGCGTGCCATCAGCCTCGCCTTCACTTGTTGTTGCCAGCTCAGTATTTGCAGTCTTGTTAGCTGCTATCTCCTCCTCAGCTGGCCTGGCCTCTACAGGTGCCCTGGGTTGCACTCTGGCCCGCGGTGCTGCCCCGGAGGTGGAATGCCCATTGCCATCTGGTCTGGCCCTGGATGTTGATGCCCTTGGTCCAGGGTCCTGCCCTTCACCTTCTGCATCAGTGCCTGAGGGGGAACAAGAGATGCAGGGCATCAGTGATGGTGTCACATGCAAGATGAATGAGTTGGTGCTGTACCGTATTTCATTTCTCATGCATTGCATTCTTATAGGTGTGTCACACAGGGCACTTTCAAGGAGGGGGGCATATTGACATAAGCCTCTCCATTCGGTACTGTTGTGTACCAGGTGGCATACCGTTGTATTGCGGTTTGCGTGATGTGTGACATGCGAATGATCCCTGTGTGTTGGGTGTCTGTTGGTAATGGGATTGGCACGCAGCATGCATTTCATTGTGGCAGGGTTTGGGCCTCCATCTGGACATGGATGTGTATATCTGTGTATGATGGGCCATGCATTGGCTTGGCTCACTTTCACATCTGTTGTACTACGTCATGGTTTGGCCACTGGTGTTTGCGGGGTCACTCACCTCCATCTCTCGATATTGCCGGACCCGTCTCCATTTCACCAAAGCCCTCTATGGACTCCATATGTATGGTGGTGCTGCAGGTCTCTTCCCACTGCATCAATTTTACTGGTGAGTGGGCACCCCCGCCTGTGGCCATGGCCTCTCTACAATTAGAGGCCATGGTGTTACGGACCCGGAGATGTAGGTCATCCCATCGCTTTTTACAGTCTTTGACCGTGCAGGGGGTGGTGCCAACTGCTGTCACCTTACGTGCAACCTCCTCCCATATTTCTTTTTTTCTTAGTTGACTTCCCTTTTGAGGTTGTTTGCGAAAACCTCATCTGCATGGGCTGCAAGGGTATCAGCCAGCATGTTGAGCTCCTCGTCGGAGAATCGCTTCTTGCGGGGTAGTGATGCGGGTAGCCTTGGACATGCTGGTTGGTATGGCCCCGCTCTCTCCTCTGTAGCACTGCTGGATTGAGAGGATTGAAATGTATTGTGTTTTTAAAGATAGCCGCCGGTGCATTTCCCATTCTGACGCAATGACGTTACTTCCAGGTCCGGTATTACGAGCCCGGTATTAGCATGATGTTATTACCGGGTCGTTATTAAGGGGTTGCTCCTTGGCGGAGGCGGGACCAGCGGGTCCCATGATGGCGCTATTGGGGGGGTTGGATGGCCTTTAGCAGCATGGTGGTGCAGCCATTACCAGCATGGGGGTTGGCGCGTGCTTGCGCACTCGTAATCAGCCGCTATTAGCGGCGTCAATGGTGCACAGATGCGCTATTACCACCATGCCGGTAATAACTCAGTTTTTACCTGCATACTCGTAATGAGGCCCACAGTCTTTGCTCAGGATCACACAGTTCAGAGTAGTTTGTGGTTAAGTCTTTGCCAAGAGTTTGGAACGAAGTTGGTTGAAGGAAAACTTATTTAAAAGAGTAGAGAAGGACAAGCCCTCAGATTGGCAAAAGATTTCAAACACTTTTACCGTTGTTGGACGGAACAAACGACCAGATTAGAACAGTACCTTAAATGAAGAAGAAGGCTGTAGCTGAGGCAGAAGTTCCACGGTTCCTGAAGCGACTGTCGGACTGACATGAAGTAGGAAGACTGGAGGGTCCTGCACTGCCCAGGAAAGAAACCAGAAGCAGAGCAAAGCAACGAATAAAAGGTGCACTCCATAAAACCCAAACAGGGTCTGACCCTCCTGGCTATCCGGTTCATTGCAGCGATGCACAGCAAATTCGACCATGGGAAGGAATCCTTGCTTGGTGTTTGGCAAACTCTATGGTCCCACCAGCTCAAGGGAAGAAGATTCCTTGCAGATCTTCTCTGCCGTCGAAGTTTGGAGATTCGGACCCGCAGCGGGGCTTCACCGGTAGGTTCAGTCATGGTAGTGGTCCTCTTCTTTCAGCTTCTCTTTGGTTCTCTCGATCCAGTGGTGACTCTGCCTTCCTAGTCCCAGATACATGCTTTTTATGCAGTTTTCCCCATTCACACAGCCTGGCTGTCAATAACACAGCAAGGTGGCTGTCCTGGCAGGACAGTCACCTAGCCAATCAAACCAGAGGGACACTTGGGTGTTCCAAGGGCACCCTGTGCAGGGCGCCTAAAACCTCCCCCTCACATCCTGTCCCCCCAGACTCTCAGGTGCCAAAGGATGGCTTCTGTGCAGAACCCCGCCAAAGGACGGCGAACAAAGGAACCAAACCTGGTTTGGCGCGCAGAGTAAAACACAAGAAAAACCTTTACAAAAAGAAATGGCGAATAAACCCAGCCAGAACCAAATAAAAGTAAATGGGGTCCAGCGGATTTAAATTCGAGGCTACAAAGATAGCCTAAAACAGTACCAAGGCTATTTACATAGACCACGGTAGGAAAAATATGGTAGATACCACTGCCACCAGCCAAATCTTAAAGAAAGGGGAACAAAATAATGTTCCATGAGAGACAGACAAAAAGGGATAACTATTAACCCTTTCCAGTACTCTATGTAAGATAGGTTGTACTGGGTCTGTGAATTTAAAAAGACTAATAAAGTCAATGGCAACTCTACATGTTCTGGGAGACAGTAGTCAGTCCCAAAAAAATTGAGTTTAAAGTGGGAAGTCTGAAAAAGACAACCCTGTGTCACTGCACTAAAGGTGCTGTGTGGCACACAGTAAAAATATGATGCCTATGGAGTAGGTGAGGCTCCACAGTCTATGAACACACAAATGTCAAACACACACAGCAAAACACATGTAAGAGTGGGAAAAAAGGCTCATACGCTTAACAGGTGAAAGAAAACCAAATCCTAGAAATCCAGCAAAGCTGCTGAGGGACTCAGTAGGTAAGGGAAATGAGCCATTCTGGAGAATTCTCCCTAACAAGCATTTTATGACTGCTAGGGTCAATGGAAGACTTAATGCTTTGATAAGTCTATCTAATAGGACTGCATGTTCCACTGAAGTGCTGTCTGTCGGAAGAAGCCCCACCTTTTCCAGCAGACAGATCTGCGTGCACAGATGATGTCACACAAGCGGAGTCAGAGTACACTGTCACTTCCTCTTCCTCAAAGCTCTGCAGCGCTTCGATGAGCACCACTTATACTGCAGACTGTGCTGAATAATTTGACGACAATCTTGCACGTGTTACTTCCTCAAACTCACCCTCTTTGTTTATCTTACTACCGCCGATCCAGTATGCCTTTCCCCAGTTTTTTTATCAATCCTTGATGACCCATCAATAAAGACAACTTCCCCCCTCCCGAGGGCATTTTCTCTAATTTGCAGAATCTCATTATAATTCTCAACATTCATTATGCACTCATGTACATAGTCATCCTCTCCTACTGATTCTGCTATAAACGTGGTGGGTTTACTGTTTTACATCTAAAAATTGTAATCACCAGGTTTAAAATAATTACCTCGTACCCTTACTTCAACAGCTGCTAAAATTGCTCACAAGGATAATGCTCTTTCATAACTGGATCTAAGATCCCACTGTAATATGCTAATGGCTTGTGCCCATGTCCTAATATTGTTTCTTGAGTGAGAACTACTGTCATAACTTCACCATTTCAATGAGAGAATAAGTACAACTCGTTATGAGAATCTGGAATTCCTAATAATGGGGTCGTGCTGATTGTTTTTTTTAATTCTTCAAATCCTTCAGTCATCTCATCTGTCCATGTTATTGTAATTTTGTCCACCTGGGCTTCTTCAAGTCCTTTTAAAAGTGGTTGAATATATGTACTGTGGTGAAAAACCCAGGCTCTACAATAATTGCATAAGACTAGGGATTGTTGCATTTCCCTCACTGTTTTAGGTGCTGAGGTTTTCATGATCGCTTCTGCTGTCTCAAAGGTCACTTTTCTCCAATTATGGGAGATCAACTGTCCTATAGACAGGATTTCTTCCTAACAATGTTGTAACTTCTCTTTGTCTACATTATTCCCTTTCTCTGAGAGTATTGTCACAAGCTTAACTGAATCTTCTCTGCACCTTTCTTCTGTCTCACTGTGCACCAAAATGTCATCCACATACTGAATTATTGTACTTTCGAGTTGAACATTACCCAAATACATCTGAAGGATTCTGTTGAATATTGAAGGGGACTCACAGTACCCTTTGGGCAAACAAGTATGTTTCAGCGTCCTTGGGCCCTCTTCTTTTGCCTTCCTGTGAGGCTAGAAACTTGAGTGCCATCTTCAATTCCACTCTCTCCTCATCTCCTCACAAAAGGGACCAGGGACTGTATCTCTTCAGCCCTGAAATCTATCCACTGGTTCCCGGTGGCTACAAGGATCAATTTCAAGACCCTCTGGATCACCCACAAGGCTTTCTGGGCCCAGAACCTGTATTACATCCAACTCTCTCTTCTAAAAATACCTTCCTTCTTGAGCCCTTCGCTCAGCCACCTCCAACTCTCTGAGGGTCAGACGCTTCCTCAGGCAGAGAATGGGGGGTAGATCCCTCTCCTCTGCAAGTGCCTGTTAGGCAGAAACCTGTGCAGTTCCCTCTGGGACCACTGCAAAAGATTTAAGACTACAGGTGTTTGGCAGTAAACCCACTTGGTAGCAGTCTGTACCACACAGATTCACTTGGTAGCTGTGGCTGAGCAGTCAGACCTCCCTCAAGAAGAGTTAGGCAGTATACAGAGTATTCACAATAGGTCAAGAGAACACAGTAGAACAAGTAAACACTGACCAGGGCTTGGTGTAAAAGAGATATAATTATTTATTTAAAACCACATCTAGAAAAACACACAGGCACTAATTTTAAGCAGTTTAAAAACATGGTCACTAAAAGATATACACTCCCTTAAATGAATACTAGACAAGTCTTAAGTAAAGTCCCACTTATTTTCAGACAGCGGTGAGCGCTTAACATAGATGGCACTCTAATAGTTTGTTTTAAGAAAAGGGAGAGGAGAGCAGAGAACAGATTGAAACAGATCCCAACACTTTTATCAGAACACAACAAGAGAGGAAGGCAAAGTAAAACCGTGAAGTTAGAGTTCAAGTGGCCGGATTCTCTTCAGGGGATCCAAACGAAATGTGTCCAAGATCACTCGGTTGCAATGCACAAAAGTCTTGTAGCGGTTCAAAAAGGAGTTGGACCAAAGAAAGGGACCTGTTAGAGGGTTAAGGCGGCCAGCCCAGTCCAGAAGGTTAAGGGGTTATTATTACCTTGTAGCAATCTTTAGAAAGGGAGGCCTGGCGGACACGGTACCTTAAAGTGGTGAGAATGCTCCAGCGGGGGCAGTTGTTCCTGGCAGTGGGTGCAAGTCGGTGCTTCGTCCGGGGGAAGAGGAGATCTCGTTGTGGAGGAAGACAGGAGTCCGTTGCACTGCCAGGGAAGAAACCAGCCGCAGAGTTTCTCAGGTGCAAGGAGCGGGCTGGTGATTCGTGGTTCAGTGGTGAGTGGCTATCCGGCCGCCTGGGTGCTTTGCACGGGCAGTTCGACCACAAACTGGGCTGGGGTGCGAAGAGCGAAAGGTAAACTGGTTGTGCCCACCAGACAAGGGAAGAAGCCTCTCCAGCCGGGAGATCTTCTCTATCGTCGGGAAGTGGTGAGTCGGTTCTGCAGGGCTCCACCGGTGGTGTCGTCGTGGTAGGTCGGCTCAGCTTCTCCCTCATCGGATTCTCAGGTCCTGTGGCGACTTCTGAAGTTCCAGTCCCCAAAGCCCTACTTTTATGCAGCATACCCTCAATTCACTCAGCCTAGCTGTCACTCAAACATGCTAAGTGGTGAGCCGGCCGGCTCACCACTTGGGCCAATCACACAAGAGTGCGACCTGAGTTACCAAGGTAACTCGGTCCAGGGTGCCTAAACCCCCTCCCACACCCCCTGTGGTACCCAGACAGAGTGGCACCACTTTTGGAGGCTTCTGTGGAGAAGCCCGCCAAAAAGTGGAACAAAGGGCTCGACTTGGGTTGGAGTCACAGAAGAGAACACAAACGCCATTTTTGAATCGAGTCTTGGCAAAAAATACCAACCGGAGAATTAATATTAATTAAATAAACCGGCGGTATGTTCGAGGCTATGAGAATTAAATAATTAAAGTTGGTAGCCTCGAACAATGGATTAATCCCATAGGAAAATATTCGCGGTCGAATATAAAAAGTAGTTTCCATTGCCACCAGCCAAAACTCGATCAGGGGGGACGGAGACGTGCCCCCTCGACTAACAGACCCCAGGGCAATCGAATTGCCCCAACCAGTACGTCCACAATATGATGGTTTGCACTGGTTTCTGTTAATAATTTGGGACTAGCAAAGCCAATGGTGACTTTACATGCCCTGGGAGAAAGTAGTCAGTCTCAGGGTATGGAGTCTATGGTGGGGTGTCACTATGACACTCCTGTGTTACTGCACAGACGGTGCTGTGTAACACACATAGGGAAACCACATGAGACCCTATGGGGTAAAGGATCCCATAGCCCATAAAACACATTACCAGTCAAAGGAACACCATAAATCATGTCCAAGAGTGGGAGAAAAAGAGTCTCACTCTTGGCAGGAGAAAAAAACAAACTCCAGAAATCCAGCAAAGCTGCTGGGGGACTCACTAGGTTAGGAAATTCAGCCTCAAGAGAGAATTCTCCCTAACACTGCCCCCCCCCCAGACTAAGGGACAGGAGGATTTAATCCACTCCTGGATGAACCTCATACCTCTAGTCGATGACATACATCCTAGAGAGTCCATCAGCATTTTGATGGTGACATCCTGACCTGTGCTCAATGGTGAAATCAAACCCTTGGAGGCAGATTGACCATCTTAATAGTTTTGAATGTTCCCCTTTCATTTGCATTAACCATCTCAAGGGTTGGTTGTCAGTCTGAATGACAAAAGTAGATCCATACAAGTATGGTCTAAACTTCTTCAGTGCCCACACAATAGCAAAGCATTCTCTTTCGATTGTTGCCCACCTTGTCTCAGGATCCTTCAGCTTTCGGCTCATGAAGCAAATGGGGTGCTCCCTACCTTTCCCATCCAGTTGACTGAGGACTGCACCCATTCCTACATTGGAAGCATCTGTTTGCACCATGAAAGGTTGGTGGTAGTCAGGAGCTCCGAGTACTGGGGCTTGGCAAAGAGCCTTTTTCAGGGTTTCAAATGCCTGATTGCATTCCTCATTCCATCTAACCTTTTTAGGAAATTTGGGAGAGGAGATGACATTCAGTGGAGAAGCTATGGACCCATAGCTCTCAATGAAATTCCTGTAATACCCAGTGAGACCTAAGAAGGCTCTCACCTGGGTCTGAGTAGTAGGTGTTGTCCAATTTTGCACAGCTTCAATCTTACTGGGCAAAGGCCTTATTTCTCCACCTCCTACCTCATGTCCAAGGTAGACCACTTTACTCTGTCCAATCTGGCATTTACTTGCCTTTATGGTCAGATTGGCCTTCCCAAGAGCCTGCAAAATATATCTCAGGTGGTCCACATGTTCCTCCCAGGAATTGCTGAACACTGCTATGTCATCCAAGTATGCCATGCAGAAGTCCTCCATCCCATTCAGAACCTGGTTTACCATCCTTTGAAACGTAGCAGGTGCATTTTTTAATCCAAAAGGCATAACCTTAAACTGGTATAAGCCAACTGGGGTCGAAAATGCAGTTTTCTCCTTGGCATGGTCTGTCAGGGCTATTTGCCAATAGCCTGACGTCAAGTCAAATGTGCTGAGGATCTTGGGTGCACCAAGTCTATCCACCAACTCATCTGTCCTTGGCAAAGGGTGGGCATCAGTCTTGGTGACTAAATTAAGAGCTCTGTAGTCCACACAGAATCTAAGTTCTTTAGATCCTGCCTTTGGTACTAACACTACTGGGCTAGACCATGGACTAGTGGAGGGCTCTATCACCCCGAGATCAAGCATCTTGTTGACCTCACCCTTGATGTGGGTTCTTACATTTTCTGACGTTCGATATCCTCTGCTTTTGACTGGCAGACAGTCACCAGTGAGTATGTCATGCTGTCCCCAAGGGGTCAAGCCTGGTGAAAGTGAGAACAGAGAGGCAAACTGATTCAACATAGATTTACACTCTTCCTGCTGCTCAGGTGTCAGATTTGAAGAGAGATTTACTCCTTCAATCTTTTCGTCCAAAGGTAAGCCTCTGAGGAGATCAGGAAGAGCTTCACTCTCTTCTTCTTCCTCTGATGATGCTAGAAGCAAAGCTCCTACATCAGGTCTGGAGACATACGCTTTTTGTCTGCTGGTGTGGAAGACTGTTGGAGCCTCCTTGGGGTTGCCCAAGTCCACCAGATAGTTGACCTCTACAAAATTACCCACAACTTTGAAGGGTCCCATCCATTTGTCTTGCAAGGCCCTCTGCCTTGTTGGAATCATAACAAGAACTATCTGGTCTTGAGTAAACTCAACCATGTTAGCCTTTTGGTCATGCCAGTGCTTGACCAATGCTTGTCCAGCTTTCAAGTTATCACTTGCTTCTGCCATCATTTGTGACATTCTCCTTCGGAGACCTATCATATAGTCAGTCACTCTGACTGGCTTGGGGGAAGGAACACTCTCCAGCCCCTCCTTGATCAGGGCTAATGGACCTCTGACTGGATGGCCATAGAGGAGTTCAAAGGGAGAATAACCTACTCCCTCCTGAGGGACTTCTCTATAAGCAAAGAAAAAGGAATGGCAGTAGAAGGTCCCACTTTCTTTTCAGGGGGTCCTCTAAAGCACCTATCATGCTCTTCATGGTTCTGTTAAACCTTTCTACCAATCCATTTGTTTGGAGGTAGTATGCGGTTGAGAACTTGTAAGTAACTCCACAGGTTTTCCACATGGCTTTCATGTAGTGGGACATACAGTTTGACCCCCTGTCGGATATTACTTCCTTAGGAAACCCAACCCTGGTAACAATACCAAGGAGGGCCTTTGTCACAGCCGGAGCTGTAACAGTCCTCATTGGAATTACCTCAGGGTACCTAGTAGCATGGTCTACTACAACAAGTATAAACTTGTTGCCTGAGGAAGTTGGAGGATCAAGGGGACCAACAATGTGAATCCCTACCCTCTCAAATGGGACTCCCACAACTGGGAGAGGCACTAAAGGTGCCACATTCTTGTAGCCAACCTTGCCCAAAGTCTGGCAGGTGTGGCAGCTCCTGCAGTATTGTTCTACTTCAGCCCCCATTTTTGGCCAGTAGAAGTAGAGTGAGAGCCTTTCCTTAGTCTTCTTGAAACTCAAGTGACCAGCCAAAGGAATCTCATGGGCTAACTGCAAGAACTGTGGTCTGTTCTCTTGGGGTACTACAAGTCGTTTGTTGTCCCCAGGTGCAGACTCAGTTGGTTCACTGTAGAAGAGGCCATCTTCCCAGTGTAACCTATATTTCCCAGGCTCTTGCCCTTCAGCCTGAGCATCTGCCTGGTGGCAAAGACTTTCCACAGTTGGACATTCTCTCTGTCCCTTACTGAAGTCTGCCCTGTTGGGTCCACCGTCTGCCAGTAAAGACTGCAGCTCAGGATGGTCAACAGGATCCAGATCTCCAATGAGTTTATGGCCTTCCACTAGCTCTTCTTTAGAGTCTAGTTTAACCACACAGGGTTGTACCTCCCTCTCAGCCTCAGCTGGAGGGGGAGTTACGGGTGTAATTTTGGACAACCTAGGGGAAGTCCTTGTTGGCTGCACTGGAGTGTTGACTGCTGGTTTCTTGTTAGAAGTCTTAGGTTTCCCCTTTGCTTCTGGTTTCTTAGAGACAGCAGCTGACAACTCCAGTGGAGCAGGAGTGATCTCTTTCTTCATCATCTCCTTGGGAGTACCTCTCATGGTTCTCTCCCTTGCAGGTCTGGTGAGCTCCTGTAACCTTTTACTAGGAGGTCTGGGGGTATGTGACACTACTCCAAGAGTTTTCAAGTCATTACCCAGCAGAACCCTTCCTGGTACCTCACTGTGTATGCTGACAGGTATCTTCACAGTCATGTCATTACACTGGATGAGAACTGGTAATTGGGGAAGCATCTGCACAGGCCCTCCAGCTAACTTGGTGAGGTGTTTGGGTGCCTTAGCAACATCCTCAGCCTGAAACAATGATTTGTCCACCACAGTTATGCTGGCCCCAGTGTCCCTAATGGCAGGAGTCTCCTGGCCATTCACCTGGACACTGTCCTTATAATACTCTTTAGTATTATCTGGGATAGAATTATAGACATCTAAGTTCTGCTGTTCCCACAGACCCAGAGACACTAAAGAAACATTAGCTGAGACTCCAATGGGTTCATCAGCTAGTAATAGAAAGTGTCCACTTGCCATTTGGACTTCCTCCTCTGGAGCGAAGGCTAAGGAGACAAGCTGGACCCCTGAAGGTTTACCCTTACATCTGGGATCTCCTTTCATATGGTCAGTAGAGCCACAAACAAAGCATTTACCAAATGCTTTCTGGAATGGTGGCTTGTTCTGACCTCCTTCTGGTTTGGCACCAGGAGGTACACTAGCCTGATTTGGTTTCCCTGGTGGCTTACCCTTTTGGTTCTGTTTGGGGCCCTCTTTGGAATTGGAATTATTGGAATTCTCTTTGGAGTCCTTTTTTGGCTGTTTTCTCTCATCCATTTTCTGAGTAGCCCCAGAATCCTTGTGAGTGGCCCTGTTGGCAACCCACAAGTCAGCAGCCTTAGCTAACTTCCTGGAATCTAATTCCTTTGAATCAGCCAAGTGCTGTCTGAGCTCAGGAGAGCAGGCATCATAAATTGACTCCAACATTACAAGATTCTTCATTCCTTCAGTTAACTCTGTAACCCTTAATCCATCCCTCTAAGTTTTTCAAACTTTCACTCACCCAGATAGCCCAAGGGGTACCATCATGCTTTTTGAGGGTCCTAAACCTCTTAAGGTACTGGGAAGGGGTCTTCCCAAATCTAGCTATCAAAGCTAGCTTCACACATTCATAATCCTTCTTATCCACCTCCCCCAACTCCATTACCACATCAGTTGCAACAGGGGGAAGCCTAGAGAACAACCAGGGAAGTAACTCATTCCCTGTGATGTCCTGGAGCCCATGATTATACTCAAACATTTTTAACCAATCCAACACATCCAATCTAGGTTCATACATACCCATTAATTCCTTAGGCATCCGGGGTCTTTTGGGACTGGAACTCCTAGAAGAACCAGAGGAGAGAGAAGCACTTTCCACAGACAACTTTTTCATTTCTAATTTATGATTAAGCTCTATTTCTCTGAGTCTTAACTCAGCTTGCTTCTGCCCAGCCTGGGCATTCATTCTTCTGAACTCTAGCTCTTGGTTTCTTTCAGATTGAGCTAAAAAAACGTTTGTACTCTAATTCAAGCTTCATTTTTTCAAGTTCAAAATAAGCAGGGTTACATGTGGTACCTGGTATAGGCCCAGTAGGTACAGTAGGTAAGGCAGACAGAGGCTCAGAGTGACTAACTTCATTAGGTTCACTTTCCTCTTCTGACTCATTCTCAAGACTTTGATTCAGATCAATACCATCACTGTTTTCTACATTTGCTGGGGGGGTAGATTCCTCTGTACCTCCCAGACTTTGGTTTTCTAACAATCTTTCTATAAGTTCCATTTTCTTGCCCTTCTCAGAGAGATTCTTATGTCTACACAATACTTTTAAGATATCAGCAGTTTTGGCAGACAATGATTCTAGGGTATAACTCTCCATATCAGACATAGTTAGAAATCAGCTTCTTAGTGCTAAGCTCTGTGGTTAGTTGTCCTAAAGTGTCCAACAAGCACACTAAAGTGTATACTCAATAACGATCCCACCGCTGTACACCAGTGTTAGGCAGAAACCTGTGCAGTTCCCTCTGGGACCACTGCAAAAGATTTAAGACTACAGGTGTTTGGCAGTAAACCCACTTGGTAGCAGTCTGTACCACACAGATTCACTTGGTAGCTGTGGCTGAGCAGTCAGACCTCCCTCAAGAAGAGTTAGGCAGTATACAGAGTATTCACAATAGGTCAAGAGAACACAGTAGAACAAGTAAACACTGACCAGGGCTTGGTGTAAAAGAGATATAATTATTTATTTAAAACCACATCTAGAAAAACACACAGGCACTAATTTTAAGCAGTTTAAAAAGATATACCGTCCCTTAAACGAATACTAGACAAGTCTTAAGTAAAGTCCCACTTATTTTCAGACAGCGGTGAGCGCTTAACATAGATGGCACTCTAATAGTTTGTTTTAAGAAAAGGGAGAGGAGAGCAGAGAACAGATTGAAACAGATCCCAACACTTTTATCAGAACATAACAAGAGAGCTAGGCAAAGTAAAACCGTGAAGTTAGAGTTCAAGCGGCCGGATCCACTTCAGGGGATCCAAACGAAATGTGTCCAAGATCACACAGTTGCAGTGTACAAAAGTCTTGTAGCGGTTAAAAAAGGAGTTGTACCAAAGAAAGGGACCAGTTAGAGGGTCAAGGCGGCCAGCTCAGTCCAGAAGGTTAAGGGGTTATTATTACCTTGTAGCAATCTTTAGAAAGGGAGGCCTGGCGGACACGGTACCATAAAGTGGTGAGAACACTCCAGCGGGGGCAGTTGTTCCTGGCAGCGGGTGTAAGTTGGTGCTTCGTCCGGGGGAAGAGGAGATCTCGTAGTGGAGGAAGACAGGAGTCCATTGCACTGCCAGGGAAGAAACCAGCCGCAGGGTTTCTCAGGTGCAAGGAGCGGTCCGGTGATTCGCGGTTCAGTGGTGAGTGGCTATCCGGCCGCCGGGGTGCTTTGCACGGGCAGTTTGACCAGAAACCAGGCTGGGGGGCGAAGAACGAAAGGTAAACTGGTTGCGCCCACCAGTCAAGGGAAGAAGCCTCTCCAGCCAGGAGATCTTCTCTGTCGTCGGGAAGTGGTGAGTCGGTTCTGCAGGGCTCCACCAGTGGTGTCGTCGTGGTAGGTCGGCTCAGCTTCTCCCTCATCGGATTCTCAGGTCCTGTGGCGACTTCTGAAGTTCCAGTCCCCAAAGCCCTGCTTTTATGCAGCATACCCCCATTCACTCAGCCTAGCTGTCACTCAAACATGCTAAGTGGTGAGCCGGCCGGCTCACCACTTGGGCCAATCACACAAGAGTGCGACCTGAGTTACCAAGGTAACTCGGTCCAGGGTGCCTAAACCCCCTCCCACACCCCCTGTGGTACCCAGACAGAGTGGCACCACTTTTGGAGGCTTCTGTGGAGAAGCCCGCCAAAAAGTGGAACAAAGGGCTCGACTTGGCTTAGAGTCACAGAAGAGAACACAAACGCCATTCTTGAATCGAGTCTTGGCAAAAAATACCAACCGGAGAATTAATATTAATTAAATAAACCAGCGGTATGTTCGAGGCTATGAGAATTAAATAATTAAAGTTGGTAGCCTCGAACAATGGGAAAATCCCATAGGAAAATATTCGCGGTCGAATATAAAAGTAGTTTCCACTGCCAACAGCCAAAAATCGATCAGGGGGGACGGAGACGTGCCCCCTCAACTAACAGACCCCGGGGCAATCGAATTGCCCCGACCAGTACGTCCACAATATGATGGTTTGTACTGGGTTCTGTTAATAATTTGGGACTAGCAAAGCCAATGGTGACTTTACATGCCCTGGGAGACAGTAGTCAGTCCCAGGGTATGGAGTCTATGGTGGGGTGTCACTAAAACACCCCGGTGTTACTGTACGGAGGGTGCTGTGTAACACACATAGGAAAAACACATGAGACCCTATGGAGTAAAGGACCCCATAGCCCATAAAACACATTAACAGTCAAAGGAACACCATAAATCATGTCCAAGAGTGGGAGAAAAAGAGTCTCACTCTTGGCAGGAGAAAAAAAACAAACTCCAGAAATCCAGCAAAGCTGCTGGTGGACTCACGAGGTTAGGAAATTTAGCCTAAAGACAGAATTCTCCCTAACAGTGCCTCACTCTGGAATTGCCTCCCTGCCCCTCTCAAACTTGACCCAGGCCACCTGAAGTTCTGAAGGCTGCTCAAAACATCCCTTTTCTCCTGTTTTCACTCTCCCCTTCTGACCTACCTGCCTGATGTACCGACTGGTTGCTTGGCTACCCCTAGAGTCTCATGGGTACCAGGCTCTTCCATGATCAATCTCTCTTGCACTGCCTCTGGGCCTACCATGCACTTAGGGGCTGTAACTGTAACCTCTACATCCCCCTGCCTCCTTGCTCTTACCCAGAGCCACACTGGCCTGGCTGAACTCACTCCGAGCATTGCTGCCCTGACTGCATTTACCCATACCTCTCCCTGGCACTTACTGCCTCTCCCTTCCCCCTGCACTTTTGCACTGTCGAATTTGCACAATCAGAATGACACAAGGCCTAGTAAGGCCATCTCTGTCTTCCTGCCCTACCTGTCACAACCCTCGACCAGAACCCCCTCTGGCAAACCCATTGGCCAGGTGGAGTCAGGACTCGGGCCTCTAGAGCCTGGCATCCTCTTCAAAAGCCCTCATGGGGCCAGTCCTGGTGCCTATGGCGCCAGGCTCATACACCATGAAAAACAATGTGCTTGGGAACTACTTTATTGTATTGTCAGCCAACATGGGGGCATCCACATAGCTTGGTTCCTAAGAACCAAGCTATGCAGTCTAGTGTTTTGTGTGTTGTAGCCTAGGGACTACTTTACCCGGACTATTTTGTTGGGGCTATTTAAACAACACCCGAGCAAGACAACATGCTTCGTGTTACTTTGCAGCTTGCACCGTGACGCTCACCGTGTCCAGCTATTCCCTCGAACCTCGGAGAAGCAGAACCTGCAAGGAGACAAAAGGAACATCGTTAGCAGCAGCATCTTTCCTGCAGTCTTCATCTTTAGCAATTCGCAGCTCCTGAGAACAGCTTCCTCAAACCTGCACGCCTCCCGGACAGAACGACCTGAAAGAGGAAGATAGAGGCAACTTTAAAGAAAGCAGTAGAGACATTTACAAATTACGAACTGCTCAAAAGGCTTACCTGGATGGTCGCCTCTCGGCTGGCACCACTCCGGACATTCGACTCGTGCTGAAGAACACTGCGACCTACAAGGAATTAAAACACAGGTTAGCAAAGGCAAGACTTTTCAGTGCTGCACATAGCGCTTACTTACCGTATCATAGCGCTCTTAATGCGCCATCATTTACCAGTGGGGCTCAACCAAGCCAGTTCGCCGCGCTGAAGCTCCGCATATCTAAGGGAGAAAAATAGAGACATTTTAAACAAAGGAAGGCATGCAGGATGTAAGGGAGAATTCTCATTACATGGCTAATTTCCCTTACCTATAGAGTCCCCCAGCAGCTTTGCTGGATTTGAAGGGTTTGTTTCTTTTTAGCTGCTAAAAGTGAGACTCTTTCTCCCATTCTTAGGCATTTTTTGCTATGTGTGTTCTAAGCTATTTTTTGTGTTTAATGCCTATGGGATTTTCTCTCCCCCATAGGAACCATCTTTATGCACATGTGTTACACAGCACCCTCCGTGCAGTACCACAGGGGTGTCGTAGAGACCCCCAACCATGGGATAGACTACTGTCTCCCAGATCATGTAATGTCCCCATTGACTTTACTAGTCAAATCTTAAGAACTTAACCAGTACAACCAATCTTACTATGGAGGTACTGGAAAGCTATAATAGTTTTTCCCTTGGGTTCATTTTCGAGGGGATACCTTAATGTCCCGCTCTCTAAAGATTCTGGCTGGTGGCAGTGGTTACTACCAAAAATATTCAACCACGAATATTTTCCTATGGGATTTTCCCATTGTTCGAGGCTAATACTTTTACTGACAGCCTCTAACATACCGCCGGGTTATTTTATTATTAACTTTACTCCGGTAGGTTTTATTTGGCAGAACTTTAAATATAACTTCTTCCTCAAGTCTTACTCCATTTTCCTAACCCAGGTCGGGGATCCTTTGTTCGCTCTTTTGGCGGGCTTCTGCCAAGAAGCCCTCCTTTCGGTGCCTCTGATTCTGCGGTGGGTCTGTTGTTTGGCAGGGGGAGTAGAACCCCTGGACAGAGTTGCCACAGCAACTCAGGTCGCACAATAACCTGATAGGCTGGAGGGTCTCCCGCCAAGAAGACCACTCCAGTGTGTGAGTGACAGCTAAGCTGTATGAATGGGTCTCTTTCTTCATAAAAGCAGGGACCTGAGGACTGGAAGAGCAAGACGTCGCCACTGGAACTACGGAACCGAAGGGGAGAGAAGCCACAGACATCTTCAGCATCTACACCACCGGTGAAGCCTTGTCGGATCGTCTTACCACTTTTCTTCCACACCACGAGAGGAGATCTTCATCGAAAGAGCCTCCTTCCCTTGAGCTGGTGGGAACAACCAGTTCACCCATCGCTTCTCCGGACCTGCCTTGGACGAATCGACAGTGCACAGCACTTGGAGACTGGATAGCCAGGCAGCTATCGACCCGGACCGCGATTAAAAGGAGCACACTTTTTAAACTTTGTTTGGCAGCACCGCGGCTGGTTTCTCCCTGGGTAGTGCAGTGACTCGAACCTTCCTCCATGACGAGAGCCTCTCTTCCTCTGCTGGACCCCTTGAACTGCAGGAACTACCAGGAACAACCACCACCGATGGAGCCACTTCTTCACGTTTAAGGTACATTGTTCCGCCAGGCCTCCCTTTTCCCGCGGTAGCCCTAAAGGTGTTTTGAAATACTTTATCTATTTGTTGGGTTGGCCGCCCTCTCTCTTAACATTGTCTTTCACCTCCCATCTACCTCTTCAATATTTTCTACTAAAGATTTGACTGCAGCTACAAGAACAGTTTTGCTCCTAAGCTCTTGGTCCTGTACCACTGACTCTGGCTCAGGCCCATTGACTCTGGCTGAATTGTAAGATCTGCTCTCACTAGATTGGTTTTCAATGAGAAATGTGTTGATGCACCTAAATCTTCTAAACACCTCTTCCTTCCAACTGTTTTAACTTGTGGAGTGCCATTTTGCTCAGTTTTCATTTACTTATCTTTCTGCTAAAGTGTCCCTGTGCATTACTTGTTCACAAAACTTCAGGGAAGTGTTGCTAGGGCATGTCTGAAGATATTTCAGTTTAACTTGTGCTTTCCCTCCCCTTCATTAAATTGTTAGAGTGCCTTTTGTAGTTGGTTTTCACTGTGCCATTTTGCTCAGTTTTCACTCTACCGCAAACTTGTCTACAATTGAATAGGGAGTTGTATATACTTTTCCTTGACTAAACTGAACTTACTTTATCAACTGTGATTCATGTGTTGAACTAGATGTGTATAGAATAAATATATTCTCTTTTTGATACAAAGCCTTGGTCAGTGTTTCCTTGTTCCATAGTACTGTGATACTTATTGTGTAAACCCTGAATACTGCTCATCTCTTTCTTGAGATAGGTCTGACTGCTCAGTCACAGCTACCAACTAAATCTTTGTGGTACAGACTGATACCAAAGGGGATTTATTGCTCTCACCTGTAGTCCTAATCTGGTGTAGTGCTCCCTAAGGGAACTGCCCTGGATTCTGCCTAACACAGGATAGCAACAAAACTAAAGAACAGCAATAAGACCTACCTGAACAATATCAAATGGGCCGGCGTCAGTGAAGTAACTGGACCGCACTCGCCCATGAAAGACAACGCGCCCCTGCAAAGAAGGCAGGATGGAGAGCACGCCTAATTCTACCACAAGGCAGAACCTTGCCTGCAGACCACATTAGGGCAAAGCTGAGAAGCATACCAGCGAGTAACCCGGCTGGGTGATGTCCCTGTGGATACCTGGTGAGCGTAACAGAATGCGAAGCCTACCATAACAAATCCACCTGGGCGCCATGGAGACATCAGAAATGGACCAATTGGGCCAATTACTAGGAGAGCTTCGTGCTGAGGTTCATTCTGCCCGACAAGAGACTAATGCCCTCGGAGAGACCTAATAGTGACCAAAGAACGGACTGAAGAGATTAGCAGGCAATACTTGCAATCACAGGCAGGACAGACGCCTCTACCTGGAAGCAATCTAATGATACAAAACCCCACCATACCACCCTCTCCCGTACAGATCACGTTACCTGGAACAGTGCCCCTGGCACCACCAGAAAGGTTCTCAGGCAACCCACGGAAGTATGCAACATTCATCAATCAGTGCCGCCTTCATTTTCTTTGTAGGCCTGGAGCATTTCCAAACGACCAAGCTCGGGTAGCTTTTGTCTCATCATACATTAGTGGTAGTGCAGCAGATTGGTCGGTGCCGTTGGTAACCCATGAAGATCCTCTATTACATGACTTTGGGGGGTTCCAGAGAGAAATGGAAAAACTTTTTGCTCGCCATACCCAGAAACAAGCAGTAGACAATGAACTCTTGTCCCTCCGACAGGGGAATCAGGACTTGTTAACGTACATTGCTACCTTCAACAGACTGGTTGCCGAAGCTAGGTGGCCAGAAAATAAAAGAACCACGTTATTCCATCAAGGCTTACGAGGCGAATTAAAGGACGTCTTAGCCCAGGTGATTGATCCACCCAGAGACTCTGCCGAATTCATAAATCTGGTCGTGCAGTTAGACCACCGGTTGCAGGACCGAAAAGCAGACCGGTCTAAGACGGACCCTCGGACCGTGAATGTTCGACCAAGGGAAAACACACCCCGTGTACCTGAAAATGCTGTAAAGCCCATGCAGATTGGAGGGATACGGCCTCCATTAACAAAACAAGAGCGGGACAAAAGAAGACAACAACAGTTTGTATTGTGGGAAACCGGGACATTTCCTGAAGGACTGTCCAGTAAAACCCCCAAGAAGAACAGTTCGGGCCACAGAGAAGGATGAAGCTAAGGATTCCGAAAACTACCAAGCTCGATAAACGTAGAGGTCAGTTTGTCGAGTGAGAAGAAAGAGTGGCTCTCCTCTCACTTTGCAATACCAGTGATCTTAATTAACCACCAAGAGTCATCAAGAATGCATGCCGTTGAAGCATACATCGATAGCGGAGCAGCTGGAAATTATATTGATCAATAACTGGCAGCAGAGATGGGGCTTCCTTTGTGTTCTAAGCCAACTATGGACAAGCTAACCACTGTGGATGGGACAGAAATCGCTTCCGGGCCAGTAACCCAGTGCACAGCCAGGGTAACCTTGCTGTGCCAGGACGGACATCGGGAGTCTATTTCATTCGATCTCATCAAGGCACCTCAGTTCAGGCTAATACTAGGGATGCCATGGTTGGTTGCTCACAACCCTTTGATAGACTGGCTGGCACAAAAATTAACCTTCCCCGGTGACTGCTCCCCTGCCTGCTATTACCAAGAGGAGAAACCTGACGTCTGTATCCCCATGACTCCCGGAGCGACAGTATCAACCCTGGGAGCAACTAATACCTTGCCAAGTGAATACCATGATTTCCAGGATGTTTTCCGAAAGGACCAATCTAATACATTGCCGCCGCACAGGCCCTATGACTGTCAGATAAACCGTGTTCCTGGTCCACAAATCCCTTTCGGCAGGATCTACGCTCTCACAGAACCAGAAAATCTTCATTTGAAATCCTATTTAGACCAACCTTGCAAACGGATGTATCCGTCCTTCGAAGTCCCCCACAGCCAGTCCTTTGTTCTTCGTACCGAAAAAGGAAGGAGACTTGAGAACCTGTATTGACTACCGTGCATAGAACCAGATCACCGTGAAGAACCGCTACCCCTTGCCACTTATCCCTGAGATGCTAGACCAAGTTAAAGATGCCCAGATTTATATCAAATTGGACCTTCGAGGAGCGTACCACCTTGTCCGAGTCAGAAAAGGAGATGAATGTAAAACCGCCTTCCGTACTAAGAATGGCTTGTTTGAATATCAAGTCATGCCCTTCGGGTTATGCAACGCTCCTGTGGCATTCCAATATTTCATGAATGACGTCTTAAAGGAGTTAATTGATGTGTGTGCCTTAGTGTACATAGATGATATCTTAGTGTACTCAGCCTTGGAACAAGATCATGTCAGGCACGTTCGTTCAGTCCTCACCAAGCTCCGTCAACATCGCTTGTTTGCAAAGCTTGAAAAATACTTTTTTCATATCACCGAAGTAGAATTTCTTGGTTTTATCCTTACTCCAGGAGGCATCAGAATGGACGTGCACAAGGTAAATGCCATTCTGAAATGGCCTTCACCGACATCTCTGAAATATGATTATGTGATCACATTTAGACCAGGAGTCAGAAACGGAAAGGCGGATGCCTTATCTCGCATGGGCATAGATGAAATAGTATATACAAATCCAGACCGAGTACCTATTATACCTGAAGACAAACTCTTGGGTATCACAACTGCCTTAACACAAGCAGAACTACGAAAAGAAATCCAACGTACCATGAATCCTGATGCCTCCCTCGCATGGCAAACTCAAGGAGAACAATATACCATCAAGGACCATCTATCCTTTTTTAGGGATGCCCTATATGTACCCAAGAAGGAATTACAACAGCATATTATTTCAAACTATCACGATTCACTCATCGAAGGGCATCCTGGGATCGCCAAAACCCTAGCTAAGGTGAAAGAGAACTTTGGTGGCCTACCTGGTGTAAGGACATCATTCAGTATATTCAGTCCTGTGGTGTCTGCGCACAAAATAAATCACAGAAACAAAAACCATCTGATCTCCTACAACCATTGGACATTCAACCATTTCCATGGCACACTCTTTCCCTTGACTTCATCACTGATCTACCTCCAAGCCAAGGGTTCAACACCATCCTTGTAATTGTGGACTTATTCTCAAAGATGGCCCATTTTATTCCTCTCAAAGGCCTCCCAGACGCAGCCACTTTATCAAAAGTGTTCCTGGAGGGTGTGGTTAAGCTACATGGCTTCCCTTCGGTTCTGGTGTCTGATCGAGGCAGCCAGTTTGTTTCAAACTTCTGAAAAAAATGTTGTGCAATTGGGTAGATCGACGTTCGGCTATCTACCAGTCACCATCCCCAAACGGACGGCCAAACTGAGAGAACCAATCAGACACTCAAGCAATATTTACGGTGCATGCTGCACCACGAACAAAGGAATTGGAAAGATCTACTATGGATAGCCGAATATGCATATAACAATTATTTGCATTCAAGCACGGGACAAACGCCCTTCTATACCCTTTATGGCAGACATCCACGTACCTCTGAACTAGACCTTCTAGCCAGCTTGGAAAAGCCAGCGGTAAAGACTCTACACCACCCATTACCAACCATTACCATTACTCAGGCTTTCACCGACCAACACCGGAAAAAGGCCCCTGATTATCAAGTAGGAGACAAAGTTTGGTTAGCCGCTAAATTTGTACCCATCAAGGGAACCCGGACCTTTCATCCCAGATTCTTAGGACCCTATACCATTAAGGCAATTATCTATACCATTAAGGCAATTATCAACCCAGCAGTTGTGAAACTGGATTAACCACCTAATCTACACATCCACCCAGTATTCCATGTGTCCCTCCTGAAACCAATGCAACCCGGCACACGGATTGGGACACCAACTAAGCCCATACTTGTTGAAGGAGAACCAGAATTCGAAGTCAAAGATATCTTGGACCAAGCTATATTATCTCGTCGATTGGAAAGGATTTGGACCACAAGATAGATCCTGGGAGCCCAGTGAGAATATCCATGCACCACGTCTAATCATGAAATTTCATCGGAACTTCCCAACCAAACCTGGGCCAGACCTGGGTCAGACAGAAGGAACACCAGGGGATGGGCCTTAGGGGGGAGTGCTGTCATGACCCTCACCCAAAACCCCCTCTGGCAAACCCATTGGCCAGGTGGAGTCAGGACTCGGGCCTCTAGAGCCTGGCATCCTCTTCAAAAGCCCTCATGGGGCCCTTCCTGGCGCCTATGGCGGCAGGCTCATACACCATGAAAACAATGTGCTTGGGAACTACTTTATTGTATTGTCAGCCAACATGGAGGCATCCACAAAGCTTGGTTCCTAAGAACCAAGCTATGTGGTCTAGTGTTTTGGGTGTGGTAGCCTAAGGACTACTTTACCTGGACTATTTTGTTGGGGCTATTTAAACCACACCTGAGCAAGACAACATGCTTCGCGTTACTTTGCAGCTTGCAACGTGATGCTCACCGTGTCTAGCTATTCCCTCGAACCTCGGAGAAGCAGAACCTGCAAGGAGACAAAAGGAACATCATTAGCAGCAGCATCTTACCTGCAGTCTTCATCTTTAAACACTCGCAGCTACTGAGAACAGCTTCCTCGAATCTGCACACCTCCCGGACAGAACGACCTGAAATAGGAAGATAGAGGCAAGAGACATTTATAAATTACGAACTGCTCAAAAGGCTTACCTGGCTGGTCGCCTCTCGGCTGGCACCACTCTGGACATTCCACTCGCGCTGATGAAAACTGCGACCTACAAGAAAGGAAAACACAGGTTAGTAAAGGCAAGACTTTGCAGCACTGCGCATAGCGCTTACTTACCGCATCATAGCGCTCTTAATGCACAATCATTTACCAGCGGGGCTCAACCAAGCCAGTTCGCCACGCTGAAACTCTGCATACCTAAGGGAGAAAAAAGAGACATTTTAAACAAAGAAAGGCATGCAGGATAGCAACAAAACTAAAGAACAGCAATAAGACCTACCTGAACAATATCAAATGGGCTGGCGTCAGTAAAGTAACTGGACCGCACTCGCCCATGAAAGACAACGCGCCCCTGCAAAGAAGGCAGGACGGAGAGCACGCCTAATTCTACAACAAGGCAGAACCTTCCCCGCAGACCACATCAGGCCAAAGCTGAGAAGCATACCAGCGAGTAAACCGGTTGGGTGGCGTCCCTGTGGATACCTGGTGAGCGTAACATTATCTTGTCCCACCACAAAACACTTGTTTATGGGCGCATTATAAATTACATATCATATCATTCTCTCCCATTTTCCTAGTCTTAATCGCAGCCATCTCCAATGTATCAGGATATTGTACTCTGAGTGCCCGTCATAAATCAGCTCTAAAATTATTAAATGGTGCTCCATCATGTGTCGTGTTTTGTGCGGTCTCACTTGGGTATCCTGCTCTCTTCCAAATTTCGTCAGCTCTCTCCACTAGAAGGGCTGCTAGTAAACCTTTTACGTCACCTTTAGCTATCATCATTCCTGATGTTATTTTCTCTAATTCATGAACCCATTTACCCGCACCAGAAGTCAAACTAAGTAATTTAAATCTTAAATTATCCTTATTCATTTGTGCCCATGATTATATAGTGGTCCTCCCCCCCTTTCTCTAATAATGGGAATTGTGAAAATCCTCACCCATAATCATTGCTGCCTACACTTTTGGGTAGGGCTAGTGCCACCAGTTTGTCTTCGTCCTGTTAATGCCCTTAACCTGCTTATTTAAAGTGAGGATACATCCTCTGTACTGCACAATTGTCCTTGTGATCGATCAGCATATAATGCTGATTCTGATGGGTTTTTTGGGGTTGTCTAAATCTGACCATTTTACCCCTGTGTCTATGCTCAATTATTTTGAAAAGCCATTTTCTCCCTCCCTTCTCAGTCTCTCGTTTTTTTCTCTCTCTTCATCTGACATTATTATACCCCAACTTGTATGACTGTCCTTCTCTAAGATCTAATCTATTTAAAGAAAGCATTTCATGCATGTCTGTTATCGTGTCATATAACATTTCTTCAATTTCCCTTGACAGAGATCCGTCTTCATTTTCTTGGGATTCATGCCCACCTTTATTCCTTATTTGTCTATACAAGGTTCCAAGTCTCTGTGCTATGTCTTCTGTATCCTGTCAATCAGCTGATGCTGATTTCAGCATCCTTTGCTGCTCCCTCTGGGGCTATTGTGACCCTCTCTCCTCCTCCAATAGTTCTTGTGCATCGATCAGCACTATGCTCCTAAGGCATACATTTTCTATTTCATCATCTTTTACTCCTCTGCTTCTTTTTGTTTGTCCTTTCCTTTCCCTTATTTCCCTTAGTTCCTCTTCCTCTCACCTTCTTTGCAACCTATGTACTTTCCTTGTTTGTGTTTCTCTCTCCTCTCATTTCTTTTCTTCTAACCTTTTCTTTTCTTTTCTTGTCTCATACTTTCTCTGTTCTTCCCTTTGTTTGCATCTCAGTCTTGGTCTACTTTATATATTCTCTCTTCTTCCTTCTCCTTCTCACACTTCTCTCCTTCCTCTCTTTCTTGAAACGCATTCATGCCATTATTGTCTAACTTGAGTAATATGTATCCTCCCATCCATTCACTCTGTACTGAGGCTATTCCCTTAGCGTTAGTCTTTATTTCTGTCTGGTTCCTTGTTTCTTCCTCTATCTCTATCTGTCTTGTCTGTCCTTTCTCTCATCACGCTGTTTACTTTCATTGCGTGTCGATATATATTTATGGTCTCTACTTTTGCTCTCTTCTGTATTGTCCGTGCTGTTATAAGCAGGTGGCGCATATGCTGGATTAACATACCCACTGCTGCTTTCAATTCCTTTAAAGGATGAATTCCCTTCTCTTCATTGTCAATGCTCTTGTTTTTAGGAGGAGTAAGGGGGTCCAAGGGCATTTTATCCTTCCCTTTATGCTGATTAAGTACCCACTCCTTCTCATCTGGATTTTCTTTCTGACTCTGGTACATTTTCCATAACTCTAAGACCACCAACCTTTTCTGCAACTTTTATCCCTTATACGTGGCATGCAAATATATCGTCATATGCCACAATACTGTTTGACAGCGAACCTTCTTGAGGCCACGGCATAAGTGTCTTATTGGTCGTTCCTCAAATCCATTTTGAATGATATGTCCTTATCTTTGCTGTATATCACAGCAATGTCCTACACAGATGTAAAAGAGGAGCGTCTCCCATGATGGCAAGTCGATCGCGACTGCCAATACTTACCCAATGTTTTATCCAGTTCTTTATTTGATCAAATATACTGTGTTGATCAATTTGAGCAGGCACCATTAATTGCTGCTTGTTTATCCAAAATCAAGAATTGTAATCGCTTTAAAAAAAAAACTCTATCTAACTATATTCCTTTTGTTTATTTATTTATTCTTTCTATCAATTTCTGTTATCTTGTTGTTTTATTATTGATTTTCTAAAAGTCTCTGCTTTATTTATTTATTTAGTTACTATGCTTTTTACCCTTTTGATTGAAGTCTATCTTTTGGTCACAAAATCTACTTTTCACTATCGTTTTATATTTATTAATCTAAACACAACAAATATGATTATATTAACATTTCATAACCCCATACACATGTGCACTTTTAGAATTGTTCTGCATACACCTTTCTTTACTTATCTTTAGTAAATGTATCTTGTCCCTTATTTCTACTTCACTTTACACGCTTCTTATGGGTTTAGCCTCAGGAATCCTTAACACCAGCTATTGGGAGTCTTTCAGTGCACACCTTTCTGCCCCTTTTGGAACTGGGAATCGAGGTATCTACTTCTTTGCTTTATAAGCCCCAACAAATCCTGTTACTTTGAAACATATTTATTCATAACACAATCCCTCCCCTCTATTCTTGCCACTGTCGATGTTCTTCTCGTGTCAGTGGCACAGATCCAGTACTTCAGCATTGACTCTCCCTCAATCGACCAGCTCACCTGTCATCCATGGGGCAGCTGCGGGGACCGGACAGGAATTTTGTGAAAGGGGCACCTGCTGACTATCTCTAACACAGGTTTTCTGTGCTCCAATCTCTGCAGGAAGCTCCGTGATCATCTAGATAATGGCCAGCGTAGCTGATTGTCTGGAGGTCCATATCTGGGCATAGGTCGATTAGACCGTAACCATCCACGCTGCTACCAAAATGTTCTCTAGCACCTTGAAGCATCTCTTGTCCTAAAAGGAATTACAAATAATCATCAAAGACCAAGGAACCAGACAGACTCAAGGAATATGGCAAAACACTACTTTATTTAATAAAGCAGGCAGACCTGAAAAACATCGAGCTGATGCATGTACACTCACAATCAAGTCTGTCTGCTCGGGGGTCTTATACCCTGATGTACGCCATCTATCATGTCATCCTACGTGGCAAAGTGTAAAACCTATTGCAGGAAGGGATTGGTTAAGGGAACATATCTACTTCTAGAACATATAAGGATTACTAGTTGTCCCTTATCTGTAGGGAACGCCTTGAGCTAATTCTAAACGGTTCCATGTGTTAATTCTGCCGCAAAAATAACGTGATGCAAAAATATTGCCATATTTCTGCGGCGAAATTCACACATGGATTCTGCGGGGGATACCGCCGCAACCCCGCATCATTTTTTAATGTGCGGGGGATACCGCCGCAACCCCTGCTCCCACATAATATCCCCCCATAAAAATCGCCTATGGCGAACCAAACAACCATATCTACAGCGATATGTTTGGTGGGGATATTATGTAGGGATACCCTCTAGACATATACAGGACTGATTATAATGTACTTACTATCAGTGGATTGGGCTATACATCATTGTATGTTAGGTTGTCTCCCAAAACCCACTGATTGGTTGGCATACATCCCAACCATGGAGTTTCGACTCTTTAGCAGCACGTAAGCAGAACGAAAATTAGGTATCAGACTACTCCCCGTTCTCCCAATTAAACATCATCTCTCATCGGTAGGTCATAAGCCAAAGTCTTCCATTTGTAGTTGACCTCATAGTCTGTTCACTGTACTGGAACATTCAATGGAGTGTAAGCATGCCACTCTCTTCGTCCGAAGCCCAATGAATAGCCCTAGTTTCTACTTAAAGATCACGTGTTGGGAGACTATGAATTTGTCCAATTCAACCTTCCATTTGCTGCTATTTGATTTAATCATGCTGGGTGCACTTGCTCTTCTTGGCCTCTGGAGACTTGCTCACTCTATATCCTATGAACTTTATACACTTTTAATCGTCCAACAGTTTGGCTCTGGCAGATGGTTTCTCCTTCTTCAATCTAAAAGGAATGTCTCACCTTCAGGGCTTATCCATGTTACTGCCCTTGCACTCTGCTTATTCCTTAGAATAGCATCCTTTGTACTGGGCCAACCTTGACTCATTATCCGTTCTGCAAACAGAGCTCTTCTCCCGTGTAACCTGATCACATGGCCTCAATCTGTTTCTGAGGTAGCTTAGTTGAATTTTAAACTAGTCGGCATCCATTTTCCTAGAATTGCCATCCTAGCCATGTTATATCTACCTCCATAGCAAGCTTCTATATGCTTTCTTTCTACCTTGCGTGGCTGCGTATTTGCAGTTATTGGTCAGTAAGTTACTTCTTTTATAGTCACGATTACTTTAGCTTTAGGTACAGGTTTCTCTGAGTGCTTCAGTTACATTGTTACTCCTTAAGTATGTTCATATCGTTTCAACATAGGTTCCTATATCATCTTTGTGACATCATTCGGCCCTCGTTGGACTTTACTTAATGCTCCATGATGTCCATAGGTGCGTGCTGACGTCCGTCTATGTGGCATCCTTCCACACTTTGAGTGCAAGGGTATATTCTGTAGGGTTGTCTGAGGACATAACGTCTCTCATACACTCAATGCAGTATTAGAACGATGCAGGAGATCCCATTTACTGCTCCTCTCCTGCTATTCCAACATGACGCTGGTGAGGAGGCAGGAACTAGTGAGAAAGCAGCTACCTGCTCCTCTACAATACACTTATTTAAGTGTGTCTACTGTAAGAGTTACTAGAGCCTCTGCTTTAATGTTTTCCATGTCACAGCTGTTTAGTAGGTACAAGTCAGCTAGAACCAGCCTTGTGGATATATCATCTGGACACAGGTACAACCAAGAGTCAATGTAATCCAGCACTACTCAATCCCACCAGCTGTAACATCAGGGGTAAGGGAGTTTCCTTAAAGCACACTATGGGAGGGCTTCATAAAACAATCCATTGGTATACAGGCCCCAACATCTAGTATACGTCTGTGCTACTCAATGGTTTGGTAGTATGGCAGGGCAGCCAGGCTTATCTTAGAAGAGAAATGTGAGATGCAGGTAAGTACACTGAACTCTCTAAAGGAATAGGCCCAAAGAAACTCTTACACTTGCCTGTATTGATAGTAAAATAGATATTTATTTGATATACACTAGATAGAGTTATATTCAGGTACGTAAGTACTATTATAACTAATCAGCACCATTGAAAACATGAGCAATACTTCAGGTGAGTGAAGCAATAACAGGGAAATATAGAGATCATGAACACAGTCCAATGGTAAGTAAAATCACTTGTTATAGCAACTCAGAAAATGTTCTGTTGTAGGAATTAAAAGGGGTACTCCACACCAGCACTAACAGGGCAGTACATTAAGAGACATGTAATACTTTTCAGATGCATTAAGGCTTCAGCCGTCCATCCCTATCTAGGGATGAGTTCTTCATGTAATAGTTTTGAGGGGCCTTAAGGCTTCAGCCGTCCATCCCTATCAAGGAATGAGTTCTTCATGTAATACTTTTCAGAGGCCTTAAGGCTTTAGTCGTCCATCCCTATCAAGGAATGAGTTCTTCATGTAATACTTTTCAGAGGCCTTAAGGCTTTATCCGTCCATCCCTATCAAGGAATTAGTTCTTTGTGTAATTCTATTCATATGCCTTAAGGCTTCAGCCATCCATCCCTATCTAGGGATGAGTTCTTCATGTAATACTTTTCAGGGGCCTTAAGGCTTCAGCCGTCCATCCCTATCAAGGAATGAGTTCTTCATGTAATACTTTTCAGAGGCCTTAAGGCTTTAGCCGTCCATCCCTATCAAGGAATGAGTTCTTCATGTAATACTTTTCAGAGGCCATAAGGCTTTAGCCATCCATTCCTAACAAGGAATGAGTTCTTCATGTAATACTTTTCAGAGGCCTTAGGGATTCAGCTGTCCATCCCTATCAAGATACAAGTTCTTCAAAGTCACAGTGGAGGTTAAGTAGAGAAGGCACAGCAGCAGAAAAGGCAAAGTTCCAGAGGATACTTCTAATAAAAGTTAGTTAAACGCTTTATTGGGTCATAAAATGGTTCAGGGACATTGGGAATGGCATATATAAAAGCAAAATAAATATTGAGGCTGAGTACCACAAAGGAAATACAACAAACACGGGCTATAAAGATTCACAGATCTTTTATTCTGCGCAGTTTACAAAGAAACATAGATACAGATAGCTATTTGGCTCTCAACACCCCGCAATGAGTACCAGCCCATCAAAGAGAGGAGAGAGAGTGCTGGACATCTCAAACATTCGTGCATTTATACAGTTTTCAGACATATTGTCCAGCCCCTCTACATGTTAATAATCTGCGGTCTAGAGTTCGTGCCTAGTTCACATACAGCTTATGCAATAATATGCAGAAGGATTACATGAGTTTGCATTTCCATCAAGTTACAATGGTGATGTATATTCTCGGATCCCGTGGTAAGCCTTAGTCTATATCCCTTCACAATGTAGTTCGGCCTGTGTCCACGCTTGAAATTTACTCTGCATTGTCCCAACGTTTACACAGGGATGACTCTTATGTGCGCAGACAATACTCAGATGGCAGTTCATAGGGAGCGCAAGGTCTCGTTATCTAGTCTAAACTGTCGGCTCTCAGACAGCCTAAACATTAACAGAACTCAAAGGTCGGGAGGCTTGGTTGCAAGTTGAAAACACAGTCCACCATTTCAGAACAGAGAATTATACGAACAGAAATCAAAATGGTGGATGGCTCTAAAATGGCGGCGAAGTCGATCCAAAATCGGAACTTTTCAACACGGTTTTCCCCATAGAGCGACTAGGCGTAGGCCAATATAAATCAAAAGGAGGCACTATATGATTTCCGTTTAACAGGCACCCTATAGGGGCACAACCGTTACCACTGGCTGAACGGTATTGGTGAACACCCAAACACCAGAATCAGCACTGTAGCAGCAAAGGAGAGACACAATGACTTCAGGTACATAATACTAAGAGTCACACAGTACCTGAGGAGTTGTGAAGTTGCGGCTGGATTATCTCACTGTGCAGCAGCGGTGGACCCAGTTTCATGTTCACTGGTTGTGGTGACGAAAGTAGGGACTCTGGAAGGGATGTCACAGCAGCAGTCAAGAGAAAGGACGCCCATCAAAGGATTCTTCATGATCCAATGGCGGTTTACTGCAGTTTTGGTGCCTTTTCATGGACACCAAGAGGAACCATTTGCCACCCGGTTAATCCACCTCGATTTGTTGGTCCTGCACTGTGATGAGGGGACTTTCAGGGGATTCTTGCTTCTGGAGGTGCAACTGGACCGCACCAAAGTTCTGGGATTATTCGTTCATGGAAAGATGATGCAATACAGTATGGTCAGAGGTCAAAGGGTGTTTGCAGTTTGAAGCCCAAGAAGATCACAGCACATCGTGGGATGGCTTGTTTTATAGGTTGTTGTATGTCAAGTTGGTCCCACCAGCAACAGGAAAGGATTCACCCTCCTCAGGGCCTCCCTTTAAATTTGAAAACAGGGTTTGGCAGCAGTGGTCTCTTCATGGTTGCTGGAAAGGGCTGAAGGTGTTTATGGTTGTCTTCTTCAGATCTTCTGTTTTCCAGTGATTAATTTGTTTTTTGCCTTAGGATCCCCACCTTTATGAGAATTTCACACTCATCGTCAGCAAACTCTCCCTACAGTTTACAGAAAGGGTCAGGTGGCTGTATAATCAGGATAGACAGCCCCCAGTGGGAACTGGTTCTTTTCAGGCATTCCAGAAAGCACAGGTTTGGGATCCTCTCATGCTTCCTGTCCTCACAGACACACTGGAACCTTGGCGGGCTACACAAATGGTTCCTGCTGAAGAGAAACTCAAACCAATACCTCCTCCACCCAGGATGACAGAAGGACCAAGAAAGGACAACCATGCAAGAAATGGCGATAAAAGGAAGAAGCCACCAATTTGGAACATGTGTGGCCTTTCAGAATCTGCAAAAGCAGCCAGTGATCAAGAAATGCACACAAGTCAGTAGAACACATCCACTGCCACCAGCCATAACTGTATGCTTGTCACTGTAGCAGAAATGTTACAGGAGCAGTGAGAAAGGGGATACAAGGTAACCCCTCAGCACTCCACATAGGGTGGTGTCTGCTGATCTCTCATAAGGAAAAGCTAAGAAGGATAAAACGCATCTTCCTGACCTTGACAACAGTAGTTCTTAAGGAAAATAAAAGAATATAAAAAAGGAGAGACAGGGATGCTCCCAGCAACACTGCACAAAGGGTGCTGTGTGCTACAAAAGTGAAACACAGATGCCTTAAAGAGTATGGATGCAAGCAAGACTCCAGAAAAAGTAAAAACCTCAAAAGGTTTGCATGGCCAGAGCAGAATGGGTGACGAAGGGAAAACCAGGTAATTTCATCCTTTTTAGCCACTTGACTAATGGTTGCTGATTGAGTTCTAAGCTTGTCATGCGGGGCATGTACTCATTAATCAAGCGGTTCAAGGCAAGAGGGGTACGTGCATTTACAAACCTGTTCCTTGTAGACCAGCTCAAGTGGGGCCATGCCTCCTATTTTGAGTGCATCCAGGCCTGCTTGTACAAGCCACTGTTGTAGGCTGTTAACATAAAGTGAACATAGCAAGAGGGGGGTGCACACTATTGACGGATCCCTTATAGTGTACAATGTTAAATAAACATTATTGCAATTACAGGTACCCTCACTGAGTTCCTTTAAACTACGCTGCGGGACGCCTAAAGTGCCAAGAAAGATCTATACAATGTTAGTAACAAAGGTGCTATGGACTGAACCATGTTACAGCCCATTTGATAGCAGCATGATATGATATGATAAGTAATTTATAACGCACCTGTACACAAGTGTTTCAAGTGTTTCTAGACAAGGAAGGGAGGACAGAAGGAGGACAAAACAACGATTTTACTAGACCTTGTGTCATTCAGATCAAGCAAGTGCCGGGGAGGAAGTGGGAGAAGTGGCAGGAGAAAAGGGGGAGGGGAGAGTGCAAAGTAACTCATAATTGCTGCTGGGAGGTGGTGCATGAGTGCTGAGAGTCAGGGGACTGTAGGGTTGCAGATACAACCTTTAAGAGGTTGTGAGGGGGCAACTGGTCATGAAAGAGCCTAGTCCTGTAAGCTCAGTGGGTGGTCGAATAACCAGTATGCACAGCAGACAAGGACATCGGGAAGGAAGAGGGAGTGAGAAAGCGGAAGCGAAAAGGAAGGTTGAGTTTCTGCCGGAATCTTAGGTGGTTCTGCTCAAGTTTGAGAGATTCAGGGAGGCTGCTCCAGAGGGGGGCCCCAGCCAAGGACAGTGATCTATCCCCCACTCTCTGTCTGGAGAAGAATCTGACCTTCAGAGATTTGGAGGTGGATGAGCGAAGGGCTCGAGAAGGAAGATGCTTAGGAAGAGAATGTTGGATGTAGTGAAGTCCCCGTCCCCAGAAAGCCTTGTGGACGATGCAGAGGGTCTTGAACTTGATCCTCACAGCCACAGGGAGCCAGTGCAGAGATTTCAGGGCTGGATAAATACGATCCCTGGGCTTGAGTCCAAGGTAAAGACTTGCAGGTCTGTTCTGGATAAGTTGTAAAAGGCGAAGAGTAGAGGCAGGCAGATTTAGAAAGAGGCTGTTGCAGTAGTCCAGCCTAGAGAGGACAAGGGTTCTAGAGACAGCAAGCTTCTGAGGGAAAGTGAGAAAAGGAAGAGTACCTCTGAGAAGGTGCAGCTGATAGTGTGACTTCTTAGAGACATCAGAGATGTGAGGAGAGAATGTGAGGGTGGAGCTAAATATGACCCCAATTGTCTTAGCCTCACATGAAAGAACAGGTAGAGGGCCCAGGGTGGGCATCCAGAGTGAGAGAATGTGGGCACAGGTGTCCCAGTGAGGAGAATCTAAATATTACTGGCATTAATGAAGTGATCGTTTAGGCACACCATTCCTGAATTTTGGAAAAACAGTCTGGTATGAGAGAAGGAGAAGAGGCTGAGGGGAGCCTGAGTTCAGCTGGTTGTCATCTGCATAGCACTGAAAGTTAGAGCAGAAGGTAGAGATGTGGTGGGCTAGAGGTGCCAGGTAGTTGTTAAAGAGCCAGCGAAAGAGGATTGACCCCTGGGGAACCCCCAAGTATAGAGAGAGATAAAAGAGAGGAAATGCCCAAGTTGGACCTTAGAGGGTTGATCAATGAGAAAGGAGGTCAACCAGACAAACACCTGGCCAGAGATACCCAAGTTGTCACGGAGATGATTGAGCAGAAAGGCTGGTTAACCATGTCAAAAGCAGAGAATAGATCAAAGAGAATGAGCACAGAAGGAATGTTAGAGTCAAGATTAGGTAGCACTTCTTCATGGCTATTCAGGAAAGCAGTTTCTGTGCTTCTGGCTGCTCTGAAGCCAGACTGGTGGTCATGGAGACAACCAACCCTCATCCTCTTACTCATGGTGTCCCACAAGAATCAGTTCTGGGACCTTTCCTATTTTCTCTCTATACTTCTCCTCTAGCTAAATTGATTTCGTCTTGTGGCCTGTGCCATCACTTCTATCACGACGACACCCAACTCTTTCTTTCTCTTCCTTCTCAACTGACATACATACTCAGCTGTCTTCATGTCTAGTGCCCATCAAATCCTGGATGTCTTCTCACTATCTCACACTTAACACTACAAAAACGGAACTACTCCTTTTCCCTTCTACTACTACCCCATCCCTCCTTCATCCATTTAATTTCCCTTTTCTCAACTCCCCATTTTATCTACTGCCTGTAATCTGGGACTCTACTTTGACTTTGCTCTATCATTTAAACATCACATTATCTCTTTCCATGCCTGTAGAAATCATCTATTCAATATTGGCTAAATTTGCTCTTTCTTGACTTTTCAAGCAACCAATCTACTTAAAGAACATTCATTTTTTCATGTCTCTTCTACTGTTCCACTACACTTTTCGGCATCCCAACCTCTCGACTTGCTCCCTTAAAATGTGTTTTCAATGCCTCTTTCCTGTACTTTTCTGCTTGACTTCATGTGATTCTATTTCCTCTCCTCGTCTCACTCTTGGTTGGCTCCCCTTCTATGCTCTATTCAAATTCAACTTTTTATCTCTTTAAATCACTCTATGGTCTTATCCCGGATTACCTCTCCTCTTGTGTCTCATTCTATACTCCTCCCATTCTCTTCGCTGTAGTTCCCAGTTTCATCTTGTAATACCAGATCCCCCCTGTACCCAGTCATGCTTTTGGACATTCACTCACCTTGCTCCCAAGCACTGTAATGTTCTTCCTCTTTCTCTACGTTCTATCACTGTTTACTTCTTTTTTTCGTAAATTGTTGAGATCTCATCTGTTTCAGCAGGGCTGATCTCAGGCTTCACCTGTCATTTTCCATTGTATATTAGTATACCGTTTTTATATTGTTGCTATGTACAGCGCTTTGGTATAAGGTGCTATATAAGTCCCAAATAAATAAAAATATAAAATACAACAGATTCAGTATGTAGATTAATGTGGGAGATGGCCAACTTTTCCAGGAGTTTGCCCAGGAAAGGAGTGATGTGATCGGCAATAGTTTGCCGGAAAGGAAGGATCGGCAGAGAGCTTCTTGAGAAGGGGGTGCACAAGGGAGTGCTTAAGGGGGAGGGGAAGGTTCCAGTGGCAAAAGAGTGATTGCAGAAATCGGCCAAGGCTTGAACAAGGGTGTCGATGTGGTCCTTAATGGTTCTGGAGGAGCACCTGCTTTGACAAGACTTTCATAGATTGGACTTGTCTAGAAACATTGTCGGGGGTGAACGGGTGATGGAGGAGAAAGGAAGAGGAGAAACGGGTCAGAGAGGGTCCTGGAATGGTAGAGGGAAAGGAAGAGGAGGTAGAAGAAGAGAGAGTAGACTGGAGGTCCTGAGTTTTAGCAGTGAAATGAGATGCCAAGATGCGCACAGGGCCTGGGAGGGTAGAGACTGCAGCTGGATTGGCCAGCTCCTTGCAGATTTTGAAACATTCAACCAAGTTGTTAGAGGCCGCTGAGAAGCGGGGTTGGATGTAGGCTCTCTTCTTAGAGAGGACATAGAGTCTGTGTTGCCTTTCGAGGAGGCAGCAGGCCAGTTTGTCAGAGGATGTGCTTGATGCCCTCCACTTCCACTCAAGGGTGGCGAGGTTAGAATCGTACCAAGAGTTGCATTTAGATGCGGCCTTCAAATGGATCCTCATGACAGGGACAAGGACATCAAGAGTGTTAGAGATAGAGGAATGAAGGTTGGAGAGGGCTGTGTCAGAGTGTGAGTCACACAAAGGTGTAGGAGGAGGAGAGAAAGTAGTGGCGACAGCCTCCACTGACACACGCTTCATGGGCTGGATGACCGAGAAGGCTGGTAGCAGTTCTCGGTCAGCTTAACCAAAGGGGCAGAGAGTGACAGGTAAGAGGAGAGAAGAAAGTGGTCAGTCCAAGAGAAAGGAGTGGTGAGAGGGTGGGAGAGGCAGAGGTCTGACGAGATCAGAACATCCAGGGTGTGCCCCACAGTGAATTGGGCCAGAGGATAGAATAGAGAGAGAGAGTCAAGAGGTTGCAAAAGAGCCTCAAGAAGGGGCTAGTAGCATCCAGGTAGATGTTAAGATCTCAGAGGAGAAGAAGATGAGAGGTAGAGGCTAGGAGGGAGGAGGAGAGGACTGCCCACTCAGAGAGGAAGAGGGGGACCTGATCAGGCGGTCTGTAGATGGTGGCCACAGTGAGAGAGGCCAAGAAAGATATACAGCCTGCAGACCAGGATTTTCAAAGGAGGAGTAGGCTTGTGTAGGAATGACAGAAGTAGGGATCCACTCCTGGAAGATCATGGCTACTCCCCCAACAAGAGGGTTGGTCCTGGGTTCGGGGAGGTTCCTGCTAGCCATCAGGGAGGAGGGTCTCAAAACTTGTGATTGAGCTGGCCGTGGAGACAGCAGATGTCCAAGGAGTGTTTGACAGCAGAGCAAGAGTTAGGAGTAGTGATGTGGAACAGATTGATACCCTTGAAAGACTTCTGTGGAGGGATACAGGCATGAGATATGCCCTGGGCAAGTGTTAGAGGTGCCCCAAATGGGCAGAGGAGGAAGGAGGAGATTGCAAGGTAGTCAGAGAGGAAGAAGAGAGTGTCAGAGAGAGGGAGCAGAAGGGGGAGAAGGCAAAGTGGCCAGGGTAGCAGGAGAGGGTGCCAGAGAGGTGGCAGAGGAAGGAGGCAGCAGAGCGGCCAAAGAAGCAGCAGTGGGTGCCAGAGAGGTGGCAGAGGAAAGAGGAGCCAGAGGAGCCAGAAGTTTATAAGATGCAGGAATCATCTATCGAAAAGAGGAGATTGGCCTAAGAGCCCTTGACCAAGACTGTACCATTTAAGTAGACATTAAGGATGGTCTTAGAAGAGTGGAAGGGGGCCAGAAGGGCCTCCCACCAGGTGCCACCATTAATGGGAGAGGAGGAGAGAGAACCAAGACCATATGGGGGGTCCATAGGCCTGGAGAGGAAACAACGAAGAGGATATCCATGAGGGTCTGTCTGGAGGAAGCACAGGTGTAGTTATCAGTGATAGGGAGGCTTGGATTGGAGACCAGGATGTCCCTTTTGAGCTTCTTCCTATCAGACCTAGTGAGAGGGATAGGATAGTCGATGGAAAAGCAGTTAGAGCAGATAAGGGAGACAGAGAGCACCATACAGGGTGCGGGCAGAGAGTAAGGGGGATCCCAAGCAGGAGGGGGATCACACACTAGGGGCAAACAGGAGAGAGTCACATGGGGGTTCACACAACAAAAGAGGAGTAGAAGGTATGTACACCACAGAACAATAACACTGGAAGCATGCAGGGTCCTAGTGTGAGTGGAGAAAAACAGTGCAAGCAACAAAAGTACACGACAGTGGAACTCAAGGTGTGATAATGCAAGTACGGAACAGAATACAAAGCGGGAAGACAAAGGGGCCCTAGAGAGAACAAAGAGAAAGGCAAGCAATGCAGCACGTATACAATGCAATAGTAACCCAACAAACAAAAATACACAATCAATGGTAGTCCAAGGAGACCTGGAAGTAAGAGGAAATGAAGGAAATGCAGGCAGTGCAGTGGAATGACAATACAGAAGTGAATACTATAGAGTGGAAACAGTACAATGGTCACAGAACGTAAGGGCTTAGGATGCGAGACACAGGCAGGGAACAATTAAATGGACGTGGCTCATGGGAGACTGAAGAGGAAGGGGAGCAGGGTACTAGGTCTGGGTTGCATGGGGTGCAACACTGAGAGGGATGCGCAAGCCCGGTAGAGCATCGACAGTTGCATGGGAGCAGCGCTGAGGAGGATGCACTAGGATGGGTGAGCGGGGACAGGTGTGTAGGAAGCAACGCAGAGAGGGATGTGCAGATCCGGGCAGTGGAGACAGGTGCGTGGTGAGCAACGCAGAGATAGATGCACAAGGCCAGGTGAGCGGGCACAAGTTGCATGGGGAGCAACACCAAGAGGATGTGCTAGGCCAGGTGAGTGGTAACTGTTGCATGGGAGCAGTGCTGAGAAGGATGCGCTATGCTGGTAGAGCTGGGACATGTTGGGTGGGGAGCAAGGCATAGATGGATGTGCTAGGCCAGGGGAGCATGGACATTTACATGGGAGCAGTGCTGAGAAGGATGCGCTAGGTTGGGGGAGTGGGGACAGGTGCATGGGAGTAACACAGAGACGGATGCACAAGGCCGGGGGAGCGGGGACAAGTTGCGTGGGGTGCAATGCAGAGAGGATGCGCTATGCCAGGTGAGCAGGGACAGTTGTGTGGGAGCAGCACTAAGAAAGATGCATTATGCCGGAAGGGCAGGGACAGATAACATGAGAGCAGTTCTGAGATGGATGCACTAGGCTGGGGGAGCGGGACAGGTTACATGGGGACACAGGCACAAAGATGGGGGAGCGGGGCCTAAGTTGCAAAGGGAGCAAGCATGGGAAGGGGTTAAAGGGCAGGTGCACAGGTGGGGAAGCATGGGACAGTTGCAGGGGGAACAATGCATGTGCAAGAGGGAGAATGGGAGAGATGTGCAAGGTCAGGCGGTTGCATGGGGTGTAGAAATGCTACTCTCCCTCCCCACACCTGTCTAACTTGCAGCCACAAACTGGAGGGTGCGGTTGTCCGTGCTCACCATCTGCACTGCTACCCATCGCTGCCAAACACTGGCGTTGCTGAACACTGCAACCTTGTCCTGCAAGGGCTTTGCCGCAGAGGCTCCGAACCTCGGTTCTTAATGGCCTGGAAGCATGGATGTAGCATTGCATGCTCCATATCATCAGGTAGTGTCTCCTGCACACCTGATGTGCTCAACACCGCAGTCTTGTTCTGTGAGGGATTTATAGCAGAGGGTCTGATCATCAGTTCTGAAAGGCTTGGAAGCATGTATGTAGCATTGCAGCGTGCTACATATCATCAGGCAGCGTCTCCTGCACGCCTGCATCGCTCAACACTGCAGGCTTGTCCTGCAAGAGCTTTGTCGCATAAGGTTTGAGCCTCAGTTCTTAAAGGAATGGGTGGATCTTTGCATTCTACATTTCATTGTACGCGGCTTTGTCCTGCAAGGGTTTACAATTAATGCATGTGTGTGTATGTTTCTCATGATTCTTAAATTCATGTTAATGTAATTACATAGTTTTTTACATGAAACCAGTTATTAAGTGTCTTACAAGAAGAGTATGGCACAGAGCAAAACTTGACATAGTTATACAATGTTGAAAGCATTCAATCAACTACATGTGCTATGAGAGAGTGTGGATACCAGGTGACATAATGCAATTCTGATTCTACTATGGATGACATTTAGTTAAAACTGGTCTCAATATGTGCCATATTCTAACAGGTATGCACAAAAAAAAGTGTAGTGAAATGGACCCGTTCTTGCATATAAATAAGTTGAACCTACATGTAGTGAGGGGTTTGGATGATTTCTCAAAATATGCCATGTTATCAAATTTAAGTTTATCAAACGCTTCACTATTCCCACTCTGATGAGGATTTCCCTGCCTCTCAAAACTAAAGGAAAACACTCTAGCACATGATATCTGGCCCTCACACTTACCCAGCAAATACACAAAGAAATGTACGGCAATTCACAGTTAAACCAACAATGGTATTCACAGTATTCCTTGGTAACTGGAGTGAACTCCCCTTTCCCAGGTTTCAAGGCAACTTGAACTCCCATGTTCAACAAAAAAAAGGAGGAAATCCCGGTTTATGATATAGTCTCAATTCAGTTCTTTTCGTCTTCAATACGTCAAAAGAAAGTTTTGTTATCCTCAGTTCAAACAACAGAAAACGCTTCTCTTCTTATTGAAATATAGACGTTCCATGTCAATGTCTTTTCCATCCAAGATGCATTGCCATGACGTCTAGTTGTCCAGGAAGACAATAACACAGTTCTTTGCTAGGTTAAGGAACACATAACCTCTGCTAATATTAATGAAACAAGGTTTGTATCCTTGTGTCTTTAAACAGTGTTTCCGATATGACAAGATTCACTTTATGGCACTTCAGCACCTTCAAGTGAGCAAAGCACTCTTCCTTTGAATATCCCTTATCGAGAGGAACAGCCCCTTTGCCACGTGTGTCTGTCTGCAAAAATGATAACCCTACATTGCTTTAGAACACACTGCTCTCTTCTTCCTATTGGCTTTGACAATGTAGGTTGTATAAACCTCAAAGAACAATTACAAGTAGCAAGTTTCCCTTCCCCAACTAAGTGTGTATCCCACTGTCTTCTGTTAGCAAGATTCATTACCAAAAAGCCCTGTTGCCACTCTCTTGGCTTCAGTTAATGGTTGCATACACTTGGCTTGGGCGATGCTGTTGGCTTTGACAATGTAGGTTGTATAAACCTCAAAGAACAATTACAAGTAGCAAGTTTCCCTTCCCCAACTAAGTGTGTATCCCACTGTCTTCTGTTAGCAAGATTCATTACCAAAAAGCCCTGTTGCCACTCTCTTGGCTTCAGTTAATGGTTGCATACACTTGGCTTGGGCGATGCTGGTGTTCTGTTCGGCTCACAGTAACGTTTACACCAATCTTTGACTCTGGGAAAGTGTAATTGTAATTGGGGAAACACGGCCACGCTTGCTTTGGGCAATGCTTGTTCTTTATAACTTATAATGACATTGTTCACACTTCTGACTTCTGTTGTCATATTTGTTTCACTGCCTAAACAAGGTTTAAAGATTACTCTTCCTTCTGGATTATTAATTAGGCACATGCAACCCCTCCTTTATGTGTTTTCACAAAGGTAAAGTTCAACAATAAAGATTCACTGCATCTTTCCTTACGCAAGTGAAATAGAGACAGTTTGTTCATACGCGAGTGTGACATTTGAAATAATCTATTGTTAAACATGCAGCGATCCGTTCAGCATCCCTTTGCTTGTACACGAGTGATTGTATTACTGGATACTGTTGCCGGAAATGTTCGCGCAAGTAATTAGAATGCTCCGTTAAACACACCGGCTTCTGTATTCCTTCCTCTGCGGGCTGCAGGACTCCTGTGACTTCTTGCTTCAAATTGGCCGTACCCGATTCCACGCTGAAGGATTCTCTGTTCTGGCCATGCAATAAAGGAGCCCTTCTTGCTCCTGAGACTAATGGCTTCACAGCAGCTTATTTATTTATTTATTAGCATTTGTATCGCGCACTTGCAGCCCAGGGACATCGAGGTGCTGTTACATGAATATGTAAGAAGTTTGACGTACAGTTTAAGGCGCCTTTAGGCTTCATGGTTAGTTACAACATAGCATGACAAGTTACATACATGCAGAATGATAAAGGACAATATGTTGGTTCTACCTGAGAAGGGTGGTGCCAGTTTACAACTTTTCAGTTAAAGAGCGTGGTTTTGATGGCTTTCCGGAAAGCTAGGTGGGATTCGATCTGTCGAAGGTGAGGAGGGAGTGCGTTCCAGTGTGTGGCGGCCAGTGTGGGAAAACTGGAGCCTCCTGCTCGGGTTTTACGGAATTTAGGTGTGAGGATAGTGTTGGAATAGCCTTCTCTGAGGGGTCTTGAGGCAGTATGCCTGGTAATTCTTTGTGATAGGTATGGGGGTGCGAGCTCATGGAGGCATTTGTGGGCGATGGTAAGAGTTTTAAAGACAATTCTCTCTTTGACTGGAAGCCAGTGGACCTGTCTTCTCATTTCAGTGATGTGGTCTCGTCTGGATGTTCCAGTGGCTGCCCTGAGTGCGTTATTTTGCACCAGCTGGAGTTTGTTGAGGTTTTTTTGGGATGTCCCAGTGAGGAGAGCATTGCAATAATCAAGCCTAGACCCAATAATTGACCTTGCAATAGTGAGGCAGTTCTCACGGGATAGGAAGGGTCTAGATGCGTTAAGCACTTTGGTGTAGTACGCAGATGATGAGGCAATGGCATTAACCTGCTTGTCCATAGTCAGGTTGGCGTCCAAGTAGACTCCAAGGGTCTTGACATTGTCAGAGACTTTGATGGGAATGCTATCAATGGAGAAGGATGAGTACTGCTCATCGAGGTTGCCCAAGGTAGTGGGTGATCCTATGAGCAGGAGCTCAGTTTTTTCGCTGTTGAGGCAAAGCCAATTGTCCGCCATCCAGGATTGGATGGTGGAGTAGATGGAGGTGAGTGTGGCAAGATCTGCATCATAGTCCCCTGTGAGTGGGATAAGCACCTGCGTATCATCGGCATAGTTAGTGTATGAGATGTGCATTGCGTCGAGGATGCTGCACAAGGGTCTTGTAAAGAGGTTGTAGAGGGTAGTGAAAGGAAGCGCCCCCAATTTCAGCACGATCCTCCCCGCAATGAGAGACAATAAGGGACTCTCCCGTAGTGGGAATAAGACCAAGACAGAGTGCGGGTGAGCGTAAGTGGGAGTTTATCCAAAGAATAGGGCATGCAAAGAACTCTGCAACCTCCGAAAGCGCTCTGTCTGACAATAGCAAAGACAGGCGTATTTCTAATACAAAAAACGTCATCAGAACCTACACACTATAGGGGGCACAAGTTAATTGGGATTGGGTGGCGTCGACTAACTATAGGTGTTGCTGCAGCGTGGTTGGTCTTGGCGTGAGGACGTCACTGGTCAGCCTCGTGGGTTGGGTTGGGCCTGGCAGGCCAGCTTGAGGTCATCCGAGCGGTGTTGGTATGCTGGGGCAGCCTGTGACAAAGATGAATACCTTTCCTGACTCGTTTGCCCTAGGCCATGCACACTGCAGTTATTCAAGAAACGACATCTAAGTTCATCAATAAATCGCTCAGCAGTTTGTCTTATAAAATAAACGCAACACATGAGGAATGCACCTCGTGAGAGGTCCGGTGGTTGTCGGTTGGGGTGAGATTTACCTGTGTCCTATTGACCGGTATTTTAGGTCGAGGGGCTGGGCTCTGGGGCCTGAGCCGAATGATACATGTCTGTCTGCCGCGTTAAAAGTTATTATATAAATGGGTCTCTGTGTCTTGTCCCAGTGATGGGGGTCGTCTTTGCACGGGGTCATGATTCTTGGGGTGGTCTAGGGGGGGTTGTGGGATTTACGAGAGGGTGCTGGTAGATCAGTAGATTCAAACGTGGGTTTATTACCGTGCTGTAAATAACACAGGTGGCGGGCTGTGGCCTTGGGTGCGGTACCGGGGCCTCTGACTCTCTGAAGCGGCTCCAGCTTGGTTGGGGGAGGTGAGGGAGCGCGGCACATGCCTTAGCTTCTTTATCTGGCAGGCTTGGTAGGGTGGGAGGGAGAATGGCCTTGCATATATTCACAAAGGTTTTTTCCTCGTGCGTTGCTAACTTTTGAATGCAGAACTTTTATAATGTTCCGCCTTATTTTGATGTTATTTAAACACACATATATATTTCAATTTCGTTACACATTTCTTTAATACAGTCGGTACGCGTACCTTTTCATTACCTAACATTATATTTACTACATGGTGTGATTATTTTATGTACATTAGACGTTACACGAGGTAGTTCTAGGTTATGGCCTACAGAGATTGATGCTCGCTGCTTTAGGTGATTAAGAAAACATATATGAGTTCAGGTTTCTACATAAAATTGTAAGAACACTTATACAGATAAAGGCTATACATTTGGTCGACATCTTTCTCTGTGGTTATAGCAGCACTAGTCCAGACCTGGGGTGGTATCATGTAACGTTACATCTTTATGGTTTATTCACAGTTTACAGGATCTGTTTAAACAGAGGTAGTTCGTTAATACCAATACTTGAATTATTTTCTACTTTCTTCAGATAGCGATGCTTCAGCTTTTTTCCCGTCACCCCGGCCTCGCGGACCAGGTCGTGCGGGGTGCAATATTACATTGTGAACGATAAAATGTTACAGTGTTAGCATCTCGGGTTAGCTCATACCCGACTTTCTCATGGGAACGCGCTCGCAGCGGATCTACCAGGGCTACTGCGGCGGCAGAGATGCATGAAAGGCCCTCCAAAGGTGGGGGCCTCGTTACAGTGTGCTGAACTCACGCCATGTTTGCTAGACAAGATGGCTTCTAGGCCTAACTGAATTTTGGTATATGCAGGGAACGGATACGTGTGGGCAATGTCGTCGGTGGGTGAACCCTCCTCCACCTGGGCCTGGGTGGCATGAGGGGACGGCCACCGAGTCATGGTCCTCACCTGGGGAGAAGGCTGCAGGTGAGGAGGGCCTCGCGGCCAGTCCTCCCCTACATTTCCAAGCCCTTTCGTTACTAAAGTAACGAATTCTTTAGCTCTTCTAATCTTCTACATTCTTGCTCCTCTATCACTGCGTCATCCCATGCAGGTGTTCCTTTTCTAGGCATCCAGGCTCTGCATACCCCCCTCAAGCTCTCACCTCTTCTAGCATACTCATCTGGTGTACATGTTAAATATATACAGTCACCAGTTTCTTCCAAGTCTACCCAGACCTCCTCATACCATTCCAGTTCCACGTCTCGTGGTTCTTTGATAGTGGTGTGCCATAGTTTATCTACTATGTACTTATCACGGTACATAGGCACTAACTGGTACCTGGGAGTGTTATCTGTTCCTGTCTGTACATGTACTTCTTGTGTCGCCTTAATTGTACCACCAGAGTTGCCCATTGTCACCATCATCATTGCACCGTTAGGGACTGCGTTAGCACAACATCGGAGGCCCACCTGGCACAGGCAGAACACCACGAGGAGGACCACCACAACTGGTATCAAGAACTTCATTGCCATTCCAAGCCATGAGGGAACCCAGGAGAAGATATTGTCGAACCACGAGCTATCTTTAGCCCCACCTTCCATCTTCATCTTCTCTCCCAGGTTATGTACTGCTTCAATGACGTGGGACAGGGACCCATTTTCTGCGTCTTCAGAAGGTACGAACGTGCAGCACGCACTTCCTATTTTTCGGCAAACACCTCCATCGATTGCTGTTAACAGGTCCAGAACATACCTGTTCTGCATGGTCATTAGTCGCAGAGCTCGTAGTTCCACCTTTATTATGTTGAACCCTTCTTCAGTGTCATTGGCCAGCTGAATCAGTTCCCACCGTGTGATCTGGAGCCATTTTGCATTTGCTCTTGCTTGGACACTTGAAACTAGTGAGGCAAAAAATGTTTCCACGGAGCTGAACAGGCGATACCTGTCTGGGATCTGTGCCAATAAATCGGATGATGCTTGTGATATGTAGTTCGATGCTCGCTTGTTCCGTGATAGCTCCTCTTCTTTCCCTCCGGAGGACAGGACATAGAGGTGCGCTTTTGCAGTGGGAGAAGTCACATCCTGGTTCACGTTTCCTTGCGTCCTTTTATTTTCGTCGACGTGACTTTCTGGAATCACCATTAGGGCCGAATGCAAAGTGGCCATTGAGCAGCTGCCACTCCATGCCTGGGGAAGGTGCAAGTAAGCCTGATTCCCGCATACCCAGTATGTGTCCATTAGTGCTGCTGTTCCTTTTTTCATGTCTGGGATGGTGAGAGTTTTGTTACAGTTTTTATTCGTTCCCATTGCCACTTTTCCTTCTCCCTTGAAACATAGTTCGTTTTGTATTTCACTTTGTAGCTTGAAGGGTTTCTCCATCGCTGTTACCCATGTTAGTTTAGAGATGTGTTCTTTCCATATTGGTAAGCACGTTTTTTCCATCCACCGCAGCTTGTCTGGTTGGACACCTTTCAGTGCTTCCGCTTTGCACAGTACTTCTTCATCTTTCCATTTGTTTTCGGAAAACAGCGTCCCTTGTATTGCAAAGAAAGGTTCTTTAAGACAGACCACTCCAGACGCTTTTGAATAGCACGTTTTGTTGTCCTGTATCATTTTGAAAGAGACATCGTGTGCTTGGAAGGTGTTCTTTATTCTACACAGCGTGAGATGAAGGAGACATTGGGCATCCACAATGGGCAATTCTCTTGGCAACAACACTTTGGGTGTGCCTGATGCATGGGGGATGAGCGAACAGACATAACAGCTTTCATTGGTTGTCTGTTTAGCTGTTGTACTCATATCTGCATACCATTTATTTGCTTGGTGGGGGTGTCGTGGGTCTTCCATCTTGTCTAATCCTAACCCATAATACTCATCATACCCCCTCCTACTTGTCTCTCTTCTTCGCCTACTTTTCTCCCCCCTCCTATACCTTTTAGTTTCGATAGGTGAAATAATAGGCCCCCCTTTCTCATTCCCACCCCCCTTTTCCAATTCCTCATATAGGAACTTGTGTTCTGTCATCGTAATTACTTTTCCATTTTCCTCAATAAACAACAAATCGCTGTTTTGTATCGGGGCGGGAAGGGTAGTGGGGCTGTTATATATTTCAGGTAGGGACATTGTGTCATTTTCCATATCTTTATTTCTTGATTGTGACAGGGCAGCAGTGGGTGGTGCAGTATAGTAACCCCATACAAAGTGTGATCCATCCCAGACCAAAAAATCACCTTCTCTAATATTCATACTTGTAATTGAATTCGTGCCAGGGGCAAGGGTGGTGTTACTCCCCCCTCCCCCCTCGTTCATCTCGATAGAGATGAACGCTATGAACCAATATGTCACCAGGCAAAATATTGAGATGAAGAACACAATAACACACATTGATAAACCACATTCGTATGAATATGTCAATCTATCTACTAACATTTCTCTAAATCTAACAAATCTATTAGTTGCAGGCTGCCCATTCGATGCCATAGTAAATCCTGTTTGAAACATAAAAGTGCATTAAGTACAAGCATGTAAACATTTCTAACGTTGTGACATTGTTTCGACAAAGTATGGGAGTGGGTGAGGGAGGGGGTGTGTCCACAGACAAGGTAACTTTACAATCATTACTATCCGTACATTATTTCATATATAAAAAGGAAAGTCGAGAGAAAAAACTTCTCCAAAACCAAAAAAAAAACCCCAAAAACCTTCAAAAGTTGTAAAAAATTATATATATATATATATATATACATATTTATTTCAGTACACTTGTCGTGCGCCAGTCGCGTTCAATGTTCATCACGTAATGCACACAAAATTCCCATCATTCATTCTGCACAACTTCATTGTCCGCAGTTGCCTGTGCCTCGTCCTGCACCTCACCTTCCACGGCGCTATAGGCTCTGCGTACGTCTGTCAAATGCACCCAGTATCGTAGGCCCTTCACCTTTACTGCTGTGGGTGTGCAAAACACTACCTCATAAGGGCCATGGAAACGTGGCGCATTCCACCTTCGCACAAAACTTCTGACATATATAAGGTCACCAGGCATTTGTTGTAATGGTTTTTCAGGCAGTGTCTCTGTTTCTGTTGTGTTCCCCTCCTCTCTTGTAGAGGGGGGGGCTAGTTGCTTCGCAATTACGCGCGCTGCCCGTGTCAGTTTTTTCAAGTACTCTGTGAACTCCTCTCCCAATATCGCTGCACTTCTGTGTGCATCAGAACGTTCACGGAGAGGCGAATGCGCTGTGTGCATTCTCCTTCCCGTGATGATCTCATGCGGGGACAAATGGTGGTCTTTACTTGGCTGATTTCGTAACTCAAACAGGGCCAAAGGCAGGCAGTACATCCAGGTCTTTTTAAGGGAAAAACACAGTTTTGACAATCTGCTTTTTAACAGACCGTTCATCTTTTCCACTACGCCATTACTTTGAGGATGATAAATCGAACATAATTTGTGCTTTATTCCCAATAGCGTAGTCACTTCCTTGAATAGTTCATTAACAAAATGCGTGCCGTTGTCTGAGCGAATAACTTCGCAAATCCCCCAGCGCGGGAATACTTCCCGCACTAGGAACTTCGCGGCGCCCTTCGCATCAGGGCGCGCACAGGGGCCTGCCTCCACCCACCTCGAAAATGGACATACAACCACAATCATGTAGCGAGCCCCGTTACATCTTTCTCCCATGTCTACATAATCAATGTGGAGCTCTCTGAATGGGCCATTTGGTTTTGGTATCGTTCCTCTTAGTGTGCGCAACGTCATACCTGAGTTGTAAATCTGACATGTCGTGCATTCTAAAGCCAGCCTTGTGATGTGTTCATGGAGGCAAGGTGCAAACCAATCTTCTTGTATGTCCGCCATTATGTGTTGCTTTGCGTTATGTGCGGGAAAGTGTAGTTGTTGAAATGCTATTTCTAACAATGTAACTGGCATTACCGCTTTTCCTGAACTTTTTTGTCGCCACAATAAATCAGTCGGCGATTTGCTGCATCCCCTCTTAGTCCACAGCAATTTTTCTTCTGCACTAGCTCCCTCTTGCAGCTCTATTATTTCCTGTGTGGGCATCATGTTGTATCCTGTGGGGACCTCTTGGCTTGCTGTGTGGTGCAACATGTACTCTCCTACTTCACCTTTCTGTAAATACGAAGCTTCTTTGGCAGCGGCGTCTGCTGCCGCGTTCCCCAAAGATATAAAATCTGTATTTGTGGTGTGGGCTTGGCATTTTACGATGGCCACTGCCGTGGGGTCTTGCAGGGCCTCAATCAGTTCTTTCAATAATTCTGCATGCTGAACCGGTGTTCCATCTGCTCGTCGAAACCCTCTCCGCCCCCACCGTGCCAACCCGCCGTGTACTGTTGTTGTCATGTATGCTGAGTCTGTATATATTGTCACTGCGCACCCCTTGGCGGCATGCAATGCTTCTATTAGCGCTATTAGTTCTGCTGCTTGGGCTGAATAGTGTGATGGGAGGCGGTGTTGCACTAGTGTCTCGTATTCATCTTCCTCTAATCGTACAACTGCCATACCCACATGTTTCTCTCCTGTCTCCATGTCTATTGATGCTGACCCGTCCACGAAATACACCTCTCCCTCGTTCAGGGCATTCTCAAAAATCACTTGATCCTGACCTTCGTCACCTGTGTACGTAGCGCAGTTGTGGTTCTGCATGTCCTCTACGGTGCACGCCTCTGTGATGAATGTGGCCGGGTTCACTGTTTTACATCTTACTATATGGATGTTTGCGCTGGACAGTATTATTTCATATGCTGTGGCGCGTTGTGTCGTCAATGTGCTCTTTGATCGCTCTAATATTGCAAAGAGTGAGTGTTCCACAAACAGTGTCACAGGACAGCCCATCACTATCGTGGCACTTTTCTCAATCGCGAACGCGGCTGCAGCTAGGGATTGCTCGCACGCGAAATGACCTTGCATTACTGCGTCTAGGGTACCACTATAGTAAGCCAGTGGTTTGTGCCCTAACGATGTCTTTTGTGTCAGTACTGCTGTCATCAGTGTTCCTTTGCAGTGTGAAAATAAGAAGAATTCGCGCCCATAGTCTGGATTTGCCAGTACTGGAGCGCTTGATATCAGCTCTTTTAGTGAGTTAAATGCTGTGTTCATCTCTTCTGTCCATTCTATGTGTTTGTTTTCCTGCTGTGCTTCTTTTAGTGCCTGTAACAAGGGCCTTGTGTACGCTGCATAATCCAATATCCATGCTCGGCAATAGTTGCACATACCCAGAAATTTCTGCATCTCTTTTACTGTTTTGGGCTCCCCAACTGTTCTAATCGCCTGTGCCCTGTCTGGTATGATCCGCTTGCCATCCTTTGATATCAGCTGTCCCAAGTATAGGACCTCTGTCAGACAGTATTGTAACTTCCCCTTGTCCACCTTGTACCCTTTATTGGCCAATAATGTCAGGAGTGTTATTGAGTCCTTTCTACACTCCTCCTCAGTTTGTGCACAAACCAATAAATCATCAACGTACTGAATCACTGTGCTTTCTACAGACAAATTCCCCAGATCTTCGTGTAGTACCCTGTTGAATATGCTTGGGCTCTCGCAATATCCTTGTGGTAGTCTGCAGTGTTCGAACCTCCTCCCCCCTAGTGTAAACGCTGTTAAGTACCTGCTCTCTTCTGCTAAGGGAATCGAGAAAAATGCATTTTTCAAGTCAATAACTGTGAAGTGGGATGCCGTTTTCGGAATGTTGCACAGTATTGTCGCCGGGTTCGGGACTAAAGGGAACTCCTTCTGAATCACATCATTGAGTGGGCGTAAATCTTGTATCATCCTCCATGAACCTCCCTTCGCCTTTTTAATCGGGTAAATGCATGTGTTGCATGGAGAGTTTGAGGGCACTATTATTCCTTGTGCTAGCAGTGCATCTAGTGTCTCTCTGATCCCTTCTTCTGCTTCGCGTGACAATGGATATTGTTTTACCCGGGGTAAAATTGCTCCCTGTTTCAGTTTTATTACCACAGGCTGAACCCCATGTAATAACCCCACATCATGGGGGCCATTTGTCCATATGTTAGTGGGTACTAACCTCATGTCGTCATCAAAAAATGCATGTGGTGCTCCTACTACTGCCATTAATTCAACTTGAGTTTTTCTGGCTGTAACTACAATGTCGCACGGCATTGCTAGTTCCATCACTATTTCGCCATCTGTCTCAGTGTCAGAAAATAGCTCCTCGTCCGAGAGCTCCCTCAGTGGGATATTTGCATTTGTACACAGTACTGTCCGCCACTCACATCCTTCCATGTCAACGCCAATCACACATATTCTGTTTGCTGACACGTGTACTGCGTGTAAATCCAACGATAGCACTGACCCGGGAGCAGTGTCGGGGCTTGCTATGGGGCGGAAGAGGAATTCTGCTGGAATCCTCCAATCCATCCTTTTTAGTTCTGGTACTATGAGAGCCAATGTTCTCATGCCCTCAACAAACATCTCCTCGTTTCTTGGTAACCCTCTGATCTCTTGCATGATTGTGTGGCCGTGTATTACTGCTAATATGCGGAGGGGGCATATGCCTGGCGTCGAACATACGATACCGCTCCCTGTGAATGATATTGTCATGTTTAGTTTGCTTAAGAGATCTCTCCCCAGCAAATTAATGGGAGAGTGATCATAGTACAGTAAGGGTGCTTTCACTGTTTTACCCCCCACTGTCACATCCAATGCCTCTGTGTAAGGAACTTCAATTACAGCCCCAGAGAACCCCTGCGTCTCTAACGTTCTATTAGATAACGGGAACCGGCCCTCTCTAATGCATGATTTCTCCGCTCCCGAATCCACCATGAATATGAACTGCTTGTCTCCTATCTGCGCTCCTATCAATGGTTCCTCTGATGCATTGTGGGTCGTAGATAGTACTGGACACGCAAGTGCTCTCTGTGGGCTGTCCTATGCGGGGTGTCTCATTGCCCCCCCTTGATCAAAAATGTTCCCCGAAACTACTGACACCCCGCTGTAAGGTGCGGGGGTAGGCGCTCCATTAGCTACTGTGGCGAAAGTGTTACCTGGCGTGTATTGCATATTGTCATTATTCTGTGGGTGGTTTTGTGTTCTGTACTGATGTCCGTGTAGTTGTGCGTTACTTCTTTGTCCTACATTTTCTGGTTGCTGGTATTGTCCCATGGGGAGGCCGTAGGGGCTTCCTGGGTGGGGGTGACCGTACTGCTCTGTCTCCTGGAACCCGTTGTTTTGTCTGCTCCTGCACTCTCTTGAGTAGTGCCCCCATCTCCCACAATTCCAGCAGCTCCCCTGTGGACCTCTGGGACCCTGCCACCCATTTCCTCCCATTCCTCCATACCCTTGTCCTCCTCTTCGGCCCCTGTACCCACCTCTTCCCCCTCTTGGGGCCCACTCTTGCCACGTTGGACCTCCGTTCTGCTCCTGCTCAGTCCACTGTCGTTGTCCTTGTCCTGCCCAATTTGCTGCTATTCTTCCTTGTATTGCTATTTGCCCCTCCTCTCCTTCGTCTCCCTCCCTCATGAGTGGGAGCCCTGCTACCGCTGCTGCAACCTTCACCAGTTTTGATTGTACCAACTTTGCCTCGTCTGCCAACCTTTTCTGTGCTACTTCCCTCTCTCTCTCTTTGATCCTTTTGCAATGGTGCACTATTATACTTTGGATCTCTGGCCACCCCTTTGCCTCAACGTCCGCTATTTTATCGAGTGCCTTCTGCACCTCTTTTGGGAGCCCTCTCTTAATGATAAAATAAAATAGAGATGTGGATTGGTGCCAGGGCGTGCCCGTTTCCGCTCTCCACATCTCCTGCACCCGGAGAATGTAATCCATAGCATCCTCCCCTTCATTCATTGTACATTGCATTACTGATTGTAAATCAGGGGTATCTGGGAATGTCTCCCGCAGTGCGTCCCACACCCTTGCTCGTACTGTATTAAAGGAAGCCCCATCATGGCGATCACAGTCTAACGTCACGGCCGGGAAACCAGCCTTAGCCCATACTCTGTCCGCTTGATCTCCTACTGCGGTTACTAGTAGGCTTTTCACATCGCCTACTGCCAACGGTATGCCGGCGGTATGTTTCTCAAATGCATATATCCACTTGCTCGCCCCTCCTGACAGCTGGGGCAATAATTTCATTAAATTAGCCTTATCCATCTGAGCCCATGGTATATAGTTTGGTCTCCCCCCCCCTCTGTGTATCAATGGAAGTTGTAACTTCCCTTTTGCAGTTGCACCCTCCCTTTCCTTAGTCGCTGCTGACTCCAATGACGCCATCTTCCCCACCCTATTTCTTAGTCGTCCTATCCATTCGTCGTCTATAGTCCCTAGCGAACATGCACCGTCCACCTCCTCGCTTTCCCCTCCTACTGCCATACTCAACCTATCACTCTCATCCAACCCTCCTCTGACATCACATAACAGGTCCTCTCTGATCCCTCTCTCTCGTGATACATCACCAATGCTCCCTTCTACTGCTCCTACCTCTATTATTCGTGTCGGCTCTTCCTCAATTCTGAACAGTATTTCCCCCTTTTTCCATCCTTCCTCAATTTGTCTACTTTCGCTCGACGCTCTAGACGTGCGTCCTGATTGTGTAGGGGCGCACGCTGTGCGCTCACATATGTCTTTTATTCTTGAGAGTTCATCCCTTGCCACAGTAAGCCTCAACTCTAAGTCACTCGTTAGCTTCTCTATATCCACCCTCTGTGTGCTTCCCTGGGCGCGCTCTCTGGTGCTTTCGTATGGCGGGGGGGCTGTTGGTCTTTGTGGTGTACCAGTTGTGGGGGGAGGCACATAAGTAGGGTCGCTATATCCTGCTGCGGGGGCTGGTTTAGGTAATATCGGGTACAAACTAATCACCTCCGCAGGTTGTTCTGTACTTAGCTGTTCCTTTTCCTCTCTTGGAACCATCAGTGGATTATCTGTGGTGGAAGGTAGATCAATATTTGGTGCCGGAGCTTTGGGTGGGGGTACTTCCTCAAACAATCTCCAGAGGTCTAATATCTCCTTCCTATTTTGCCATTGTTTCCCCTTATACTTGAGGCTAATGCATGCTCGTACCATATCAAGAACGCTTTTGTCAAAAGACCCTCCCTCGGGCCAAATCTGGGGCAGACCCTCCCCTTTCAATTCTGTTACCCATTGATCGTGATATTTATTTATTCGTTCAGCGTATCCCGGTAAGCTCTTACAAATATGTGACAAGGGAGTTTCTGCCCCCATACTCTAAATCACTAACACAGCCGTGTCCACCTTCTTTACTTTTAGTTAGGTGTAGATATGTGTATGTATACCTTTATGGCACAGACAAGAGCGGACGTCTCAAAGATTATCACCCAATTTTATTCACTGCGCAAATCCTTTCTCACTCACCATAGCTCATCTCCTTCCCATTCCCATACACTCTCATGTGATTTCACTTGCAACTGATCAATTACTAGTTATGGTCAACACTCTCTGGCACCACCTCGCGGTCAACCGTTCGTCTCCAATACTCACACGGTGCGCGCACCCTTCACAATGCTTTTCCACTCACACCTCGTCTTTTTTCCTCCCTTTCCTCCCTGGCCAGCTGTCCCTGTTTTTCTGCTAAGGTTACTGTGTTCACGTCTGTACGTGCCACTACTTAATCCCCACTCCTACAAATGTGCTCCCTATTTTATAGTTCTTCTACAAGTATATTTATCTTATACCCTTTTCGCTTTCTCCCCCTGCCCCGTGGAATGGAAAAAAGAAATAGAGAGAGTAGCAATCACTAAAAAATATTCCCGGTGTCTCCCTTTGCCAGACACCAATAACTTATTTCTTACTTCTTCATATATTCCCAGTACTAGTTTAGATAGCACTATGCGGCGCCGCCTTCCACCCCCTTTCGGAGCTAGGTTTCCGTCACTTCTACCACTTCACTTATTTCTTACTCCTAATGGCCATATGCAAAGAAAAGATAAAGAAAGTTTCAAGACCCGTCTTTAGTAGACCCCCGTTATTCTTCTCCTCTACCTGTCCCCGTTCTTCTGTTCACAATTTCCCCTCCCTTCCCCTTTACGATCGCTCGCACTCAGTACTCACGTGCCCGTCTTGAACCGATAGTCTCCGAAACTGGGTCCGTCCAGGCAGTGTCACCGGTAACTCAACGGTCAGCCCCTGGCTCCGGCGAGCGGCACTCAAAGGGGATTTTTTTCCAATTGGGATCCCGTACCCTTTCTCATTGAGTGCGCACTTCTTATTGTGCCGGTCGCCGTTGGCGGGCAGCCTCCCGGAGCCGGCTCACCGTGCGTATCCCTTCTCGACCGGAGATTCTCGTGCCACAAGGGGGTCGTTAAAAAGGAGTTAGGAAAAATAATTTGGGGATATCACGCTATCGGGGTCACCACTGAAAGGAAGCGCCCCCAATTTCAGCACGATCCTCCCCGCAATGAGAGACAATAAGGGACTCTCCCGTAGTGGGAATAAGACCAAGACAGAGTGCGGGTGAGCGTAAGTGGGAGTTTATCCAAAGAATAGGGCATGCAAAGAACTCTGCAACCTCCGAGAGCGCTCTGTCTGACAATAGCAAAGACAGGCGTATTTCTAATACAAAAAACGTCATCAGAACCTACACACTATAGGGGGCACAAGTTAATTGGGATTGGGTGGCGTCGACTAACTATAGGTGTTGCTGCAGCGTGGTTGGTCTTGGCGTGAGGACGTCACTGGTCAGCCTCGTGGGTTGGGTTGGGCCTGGCAGGCCAGCTTGAGGTCATCCGAGCGGTGTTGGTATGCTGGGGCAGCCTGTGACAAAGATGAATACCTTTCCTGACTCGTTTGCCCTAGGCCATGCACACTGCAGTTATTCAAGAAACGACATCTAAGTTCATCAATAAATCGCTCAGCAGTTTGTCTTATAAAATAAATGCAACACATGAGGAATGCACCTCGTGAGAGGTCCGGTGGTTGTCGGTTGGGGTGAGATTTACCTGTGTCCTATTGACCGGTATTTTAGGTCGAGGGGCTGGGCTCTGGGGCCTGAGCCGAATGATACATGTCTGTCTGCCGCGTTAAAAGTTATTATATAAATGGGTCTCTGTGTCTTGTCCCAGTGATGGGGGTCGTCTTTGCACGGGGTCATGATTCTTGGGGTGGTCTAGGGGGGGTTGTGGGATTTACGAGAGGGTGCTGGTAGATCAGTAGATTCAAACGTGGGTTTATTACCGTGCTGTAAATAACACAGGTGGCGGGCTGTGGCCTTGGGTGCGGTACCGGGGCCTCTGACTCTCTGAAGCGGCTCCAGCTTGGTTGGGGGAGGTGAGGGAGCGCGGCACATGCCTTAGCTTCTTTATCTGGCAGGCTTGGTAGGGTGGGAGGGAGAATGGCCTTGCATATATTCACAAAGGTTTTTTCCTCGTGCGTTGCTAACTTTTGAATGCAGAACTTTTATAATGTTCCGCCTTATTTTGATGTTATTTAAACACACATATATATTTCAATTTCGTTACACATTTCTTTAATACAGTCGGTCCGCGAATCTTTTCATTACCTAACATTATATTTACTACATGGTGTGATTATTTTATGTACATTAGACGTTACACGAGGTAGTTCTAGGTTATGGCCTACAGAGATTGATGCTCGCTGCTTTAGGTGATTAAGAAAACATATATGAGTTCAGGTTTCTACATAAAATTGTAAGAACACTTATACAGATAAAGGCTATACATTTGGTCGACATCTTTCTCTGTGGTTATAGCAGCACTAGTCCAGACCTGGGGTGGTATCATGTAACGTTACATCTTTATGGTTTATTCACAGTTTACAGGATCTGTTTAAACAGAGGTAGTTCGTTAATACCAATACTTGAATTATTTTCTACTTTCTTCAGATAGCGATGCTTCAGCTTTTTTCCCGTCACCCCGGCCTCGCGGACCAGGTCGTGCGGGGTGCAATATTACATTGTGAACGATAAAATGTTACAGTGTTAGCATCTCGGGTTAGCTCATACCCGACTTTCTCATGGGAACGCGCTCGCAGCGGATCTACCAGGGCTACTGCGGCGGCAGAGATGCATGAAAGGCCCTCCAAAGGTGGGGGCCTCGTTACAGTGTGCTGAACTCACGCCATGTTTGCTAGACAAGATGGCTTCTAGGCCTAACTGAATTTTGGTATATGCAGGGAACAGATACGTGTGGGCAATGTCGTCGGCGGGTGAACCCTCCTCCACCTGGGCCCGGGTGGCATGAGGGGACGGCCACCGAGTCATGGTCCTCACCTGGGGAGAAGGCTGCAGGTGAGGAGGGCCTCGCGGCCAGTCCTCCCCTACAGTAGGTGCAATGCACGAACCCTGTGGGACACCACATGTAATGTGGCTAGGGGTGGCACAGGCAGTGTCAGAAAATACTTTCATGACTCTCTGCTGGAGAAAGTGGGTGATCCATTCACATGCCTTAGGGGAGAAGTTGGCTTCAGTAGCTAGATGGCGACACAGAGTGTTGTGATCAACCAGATCAAAGGCTGCTGACAGGTCAAGGAGCAGGAGGAGCGCATGTTTGCCTCATCTCTGATGTCATCCATTTGGTTCTTTAGGTCTAAGAGGGCCGTCTCAGTGCCATGTCGAGGGCGGAAGCCGGATTGCCGTAGTCCAAGGAGACGGTTCTTTTCCAGAAATTCTTGGACTTGCAGGTAAAATGCTTTGTCAAGAATTTTTAATAGAAATGGGATGGTGGTGATGGGCCTATAGTTCCCTGGAACGGTTGGGTCAAGGGAGGGTTTCTTGAGAAGCGGGCGAACCCATGCTTCCTTAAGACCAGGTGGAACGTGTCCAGACTGGAAGGATGAATTTATGAATGCGGTAAGAAAAGGTGCTAAGATTTGTGCTGAGTCTTTGATGAGTTGGGCGGGACAGGCGTCTCCTTTGCAGTTGGAGGGTTTGATGGCTTTGAGCAGGGTGATAACTTCAAGTTCGGTCATGTCTCTGAAGTGGAAGGTGGAGGGTGGGGGGGAAATAGTCATGGGCGGTTTAGGTGTAGCGTTATGTAGGCTAGCTATGAGGTAATTGAGAGCTTTTTGGTGGCAGCGGATTTTGTTTTGGAGTAGGTTGAGTTTGTCAAGCATGGCAGACTGAATGCTGTTGCACCAGTTCTCATCTTTAAGGAGAGAAGGAGGTGGCGTAGCGGGTTTTTCTAGTACCCTGAAGATAGAGAATAGTTCTTTGGAACCTGATTTGGCGTTGTTGATCCTAGAGTTGAATGCTGAGGATTTGGCTAGGGTGATGTTGGCTTTATAAGAGATGGAAATGGCTTTGAAGGCATTCCTAGTGGCTTCTGAGGGATTAGCTTTCCAGGCGGAGAGTTCAACCCTCTTCAGTGAGCGCTGGTTAAGCAGATCTCTTGAAAACCAAGCATTAGAGTGTTTGATTTTCTTGGCTTTTTTTTAGGGTGAGTGGTGCTATGGAATCAACTGCTAAGGTGACAATTTCTTTGAAGGTGTTGGCTAGAGTTTCTGGAACTTTGGAAAAGGGGGCCTGAAGGCCTGGCACCTGTAGGAAGGGTGCTAAGTTTTGGGCTGTGAGTAGGCGTGAGCTCCGTGCGAGTGCTGCAGGGAGGGGGGTAGTAGGTTCAGGGGAGCCTTTTTTAGTATCGATATTGAATTGAAGAAGGTGGTGATCAGACCAGGGGATAGGGCTGTTGGCGACCATATGGATGGAGCAGTTATGTTGGCTGATACAGTCAAGGGTGCGTCCTTTAACGTGGGTAGGGTCTGTGATAGATTGTGTGAAGCCCAGAGTGGTGAGGGCCTTCTTAAGGGATCTGGCGTGGGAGTCCTTAGGGTCGTTAAGCCCTAGGTTAAGATCACCCAGTAGGATGACCTGAGAGGTCTTTTTAATGTTGTCTGACAATGAGTGGATGAGGGCGTCATGGAAATCAGTGATCGGACCCGGAGGTCTGTAGACAATATGCAGGTTGATATTGCAGTTGTGGGAGAAATAGATTTTTAGCGGGAGGTAGTCTGAGTTGTGGACCAATTTCCCTTCCACTTCTCTGATGGAGAGACTTACCCGGGCAATGAGGGCTACACCCCCTCCTCTCTGAGTGGCCTGATCTTTTCTGAAGATGGTGTACCCATGTGGGATGGCGAGGGATAGTGCTGGGCCTGAGCTCTCAGTGAGCCAGGTTTCAGTGAAAATTAGGATATCAAGGTTGTTTGTTATGATGAGGTCATTGATGTCTAGGGCATGGGCCGGTAATGAGCGGGTGTTAACTAGGGCACACCTGAGGGTTGTGTTGTTTTTGGAGGGTGTGGAGGCATCATGCAGAGAGGGGCAGCGGAAGGCAGGGTAAACATATCAGCATCAATAGTGGGCATTACAACACACTCAGTAGTGGGCAGCACAGCATTAGACACAGGGGCCACAGAGGGCTTAGGCATAGATAACATGGCAGCATCAGTGGTGGGCATTACAACACACTCAGTAGTGGGCAGCACAGCAATAGACACAGGGGCCACAGAGGGCTTAGGCATAGATAACATAGCAGCATCAGTAGTGGGCATTACAACACACTCAGTAGTGGGCAGCACAGCATTAGACACAGGGGCCACGGAGGGCTTAGGCATAGATAACATAGCAGCATCAGTAGTGGGCATTACAACATACTCAGTAGTGGGCAGCGCAGCATTAGACACAGGGGCCACGGAGGGCTTAGGCAAGGATAGTATAGCGGCATCAGTAGTGGGCAACATATTGTGGGGCATAAGGGCCGCAGAGGCCATGGGCGTAAAACGACCAGCCTTCACTGTAGTGAGCATAGTGGCTACAGGGGGCTCAGGTGCAGGACGCGTGGTGGTTCCAATGTTATTGAGCCTTGTAGTCACTGGTGCTTGGGCCTCAAGGATAGGCGGTGTGAGAGTTTCGGGTCTCAGAGCAATATAGGGCGTAGTGTGGGTGCGCTGAAGACAGAGCGCATCTGTAACCTAATCTTAGGTTACATAGGATAATGCTGGGCGTGAGGTGTGACTGCAATAAAGAGCAGGTGCGCGAGCCCAGCCGTGCATTTCTGTGGCAGGCAGAGAGAGGGACTGGATTCCCTCGCAGGGGGCGGATAGCCGTAATGATAGTTTTATGAGGAGTCTTACCTCTAAGCAGAGAGTTTTGCTGCGTCTCCCGCGCCGTCGAGCAGCGGAGAGCTGCAGAGAGGGAGAAAGGCCTTTTCCAACAGCCTTCTCCTTGCGGCTTTGTCTGCCGGTCTCCTCCACCTCCATATAAGCCAGGAGAGGAGGAGCTGGCAGGGTTCAGGGGCCAATGGCGGCGATCCGTCGCTGTAGTGGTTTTCGCTGGCAAGTTCCCACTTTCCTGGTTGTTGTGGCGGGTTGCCATAGCAGCTGGAAGCGTAGATGTGGATTGGGAGGGCGGCGGGTTCCTGGGAGTGCCTCATTATGCCCATGGTGTACAGCACGCTTCCTGCTGAACAATCTCTGAAATTAGGTTCACATGGGGTAATTATGACATTCACATCATGTGTCTGTGCTGCTGGGTGTGAAGTGTCCAAGGCTACCTTTAACCACCCAGGTATTTATTAGAGATCTGCAGGATGGGGCACTGCCTCATAATCACCCGGGTAATTATGACATTCACATCATGTGTCTGTGCTGCTGGGTGTGAAGTGTTCTACGCTACCTTTAACCTGCCAGATATTTATGAGGGTTCTGCAATGGGTAATTATGACATTCACATCATGTGTCTGTGCTGCTGGGTGTGAAGTGTCCTATGCTACCTTTAACCACCCAGGTATTTATGAGGGTTCTGCAGGATTGGGTGTTGCCTCATAATCACCCGGATACTTATGACATTCACATCATGCATCATGCATCTGTGCGGCTGAGTGTGAAGTGTCCTATGCTACCTTTAACCTGCCAGGTATTTATGAGGGTTCTGCAATGGGTAATTATGACATTCACATCATGTGTCTGTGCTCCTGAGTGTTAAGTGTCCTACGCTACCCTTAACCACCCAGGTATTTATGAGGGTGCTGCAGTGTAGAGGAGGAGCCAAGTACCCCTACTCCACAGCCCACCTACACTACCTGAAACATATGAACCACACTATGTGACGTATACTGAACCAATAAACCAGCAAAGAGAAGAGCTAGGACTCATACAAAGCTGAATCAACACCCATATATCAAGATAACTAGACCAGAGAGGCAGATGATTTATAAAGAACAAAGAAGTACCAAGGATAAGTGACATCTTGGGATCTAGATGAAGAGACTTATGCCACAAACCTGATGAAGATACTTAGTTTAAATGTGTATAGATGCAATGAAACGCAAGCAGCAAAGCAATCATGAAGCTAGCCACATGCTTTTTTATAGTTAGATCACAGCAAGCGCCAACATATACATATATACCTCATAGATATATATGGATTAAATAAAGAATGAATGTTTTCACTACGTATAAAGCAGGTCTGAACAATGAGGAAGACCTCATTTCAGTGTTACAGTTACAAAAGCAATTGAATAAAACAGAATATATTTCAGCTAAGGAGTTCACTGAGCCAAGAAGAGCCAAGGTCTTATCAGAACTGGAATTGGCTGATATTGGAAACAATTAACGTGAAAGAACAGAAGCACCTGTTCGGAGAGGTCAAGTAGAGCAATAGATGTCAGAGGACTATTGAAGAATAAAATCAAATACACGAAAAAGGCTCAATTCATGGTGTCCAGTCACGTGATGGAAGAAAGATGGATGAGAAGATCACACCTACCCACGGAAGCAAGATAGTACCCATAATCCTTAAAAAGTCCCAGAGAACAGTACAAACTCAAGGCCAACTTGAAAGCACTAATTGAGACTGGACTGTTGAGGTGATGAAGGATCACATTTTAATTGGTGGGAAGCCGGTGCTAAGACAAGCTCACCAGTACCTAGTTGTTTGGTCTCCGTGCTGCTCACGTAGGTGGAAAATTACTGAAGGGGGTTAGAAGCCAACCAATTGTAGGGGACCATGTAGTTGGGGATCCTATAGTTTGTGTAGCCAATAGGACGTCGCACATTTAGTGACGTTCATAGTGGCCATTTTGAAGGGAGGGCTTAGTTGCGCCACCTGATGTTAAATATCCAATTATCCCTCTCGGTTACTCTATACAGATATAACACCTATGCTTAGTTATTCATTTAGAATCAGTCCCGCTTCCCGATAAGTTTCTGTAGTTTGCCACGTAGGATGACGTTGGTAATGACGCAGGTCAACACGTCAGCTATGACCGATTATGGGTATAAGAACCAAGCTTTATTATGAAATGATTGCGAGTTAGAGCATCGAGCGATTGCTGATGTTTGTTGTGCTCCCCGGTAACAAAGGCAGTGATCCGAGGGTCCGAAGATGAAAAACATGTGAACGGTGAGTGAATAAAAAGTGTGGCAAAAGGATGCATTCGTAGTAAATAACGGAGAGTAATGGAGGGGGGCGGGATAAAATATAATACAAGAGTAAGAGGGTAATATATATATGTATGGGGAATAAAGATATTGACTTGAGTGAGGTCAAGTAATATATGAGGAAAATAGTCGTGAGTCTGGCCACGCTATGAGGATACGCCCTGTCCCTCGACTTTAAAGAGTTCTAGCAGAAGCTTCAATTCAGAGCCCCTTACGTGGGACATATAGGAGACGAGATTGTTTAAAGACTTTCTTAAGGGAATTAGCTTAGGTTCCAATCGGAGAAGATTTTTATAGAGGGTAAGACAAGTCTTACGAGAAGATCGTGAGGAGTAGAGATATGTGACCGGTCAAGTATGTCTGTTTTGTTTTATGTGGTTGTGAGGTGTGATGATGTCAGAGTTGAAAAAATAAATGTTTTAAGTAATAGAAGAAACACGAAGTTAAGAGGCAAAAAGTCATTATTTTAAGATTAAACTTTGATTGTTGTTTTTTTGCAAGATTAAAGTAAAAAATTGTATTGAGACGGGATTGGTGCTTGCGAAGGTTGGTGCTCGATTATAAGTGTATTTTGATTGAGACGTAAATTAAATACTGTAACTAAAGCATAAGGGAGTGCTAGCAAAGAGAAAAGTAAAAGTTAGAAATGGAAGAAGTTACGCCATTAGTGCACCTTTGCAAACAGCTACCAAAGCACTTGCTTAAACTTAAACAATACAGTGCAAAATGGGTTAAAGGAACCGCAAGAAAAAATGTTTATGCCATGGCCACAAGGAGGATCATTATCGAGAGCAGTTCTACAGTATATGATGACATATTTGCTTGCTTTGTATACAGGTAAAAAGTTAGAAAAGCGCCTAGCGAATCTAGAGCTTTGGAAATGTATGAACACGAAAAGGAGGAGGAGCCTCCTTAAGATTGGATACTCAATATATGCAAAGGGGGGTGAAGAGCCTTCTGCTCCACCAGCCCCGTTTGAAATGAAAGATGAGGTTAAGAAAGACGAAGGGTTATACCCCTTAAGGGAACTTAAAGCAGCAACGAGATACAGCAATCCGTCATACGAGTCACCTACGCAAAGTAGGGACGAGGGCCCAGAGAAAGATATCGAGAAAGATATAACCTGCAAAGTCCTGAGGGACAAGGAAAGATGCGACAAGGAGAAAAGTGATCAAGCAAGCACATCTCTAGACATAAGGAGAGAAATAAAAAGATGGAAAGGAGACAAGGATAACATTGATGAGATAGCGCTCGTACAGAACTAAAAGGTTTGGAGATCAGATTTTACTTAAACTTGATGGTAAAGGCATCGAAGTTGTAAGACAAAGGGGAGACTGTTAGATTCCCAGTGGCCTTGCACTCGTAGTGTAGCCGTGGAAATCCTCAAGATAATACAATTCTTGGGCGGTCTAAACCATACACGCCAAGAAGAGTATTAACCAGAAGATGGAGATCAGAAGATGCCGAGGACCGTCAGGATGAATGCAGAGTTCCCCGATGTAGTCAGAAACCAGGCGATGAGTCGTCCTTAGATGATCGTAGAGTACCCCAAAATGGATAATAACTAGACAATTCGAAATGATATCTGATGAGAAAAAACATTTTTTTACCCCTGGGTAACACTATGCAAAGTCAGTCTAAAAAGGCATCAGTGAAACAACCAACTAGATTCACTCAGATCAAAGAAATGACAAACTAAACAAAGGTAATGCATGTTTTGAATCAGAATAGCATATAAGGCGGAAAACCACAAAAGAGAATTCGTGACTTACCAGTGGAAGAATAGTGACACCGAAAACCTCTGGTACCCAAGGGAAAACCTGCCCCGACGAACAAGAATGCCTAATACTGAAGTGGCAAGTCTCTAGTCCCCAAAGGCCACAGGACCTGAGGACGCCTACTTTTGCAGTGACCAGTCTCTAGTCCACAAAAAGACACTGGACACGACGGCACGAGGACGCCTAAGAGGAGAGTGCCCCTGGGACCAGAGGGTAGAAGGAATCCGGATGGGTTGAATTGGCAGAGAAGGATTCTTTATCCGGAAGAGTAGTTTTCCAGGGGTAAGCTGTTTGATCCAGGCGAGTGTAGGACTTCCGAAGGATGGGATCACCCAAAAGAAAGTCAGGAGAGTCTCATGTGAGTAGAAAGAAAAAACAAATAGATACTATGACGGGAAGCCTGGGAGGGTTGAGGGGTAGATGCAGGAGAGGGACAGAGAAGAGGAAAAAAAATGAAAGTAGAATTCCAAAAATGTCAAAACAGACAGGGAAATGGCAAGGGCTAATAAAAGAACAGGCAGAGGTCAGCAACTAGCCGAGCAACAACAGGGATCGTGGATGTAGACAAAAACAAGTCCGGAATACGTAGCCAAGAGTTCTAAATTACAGGAGATCCAAACCAGGAGTAGCAGAGCAACAGCCTTGGGACAAAGCAATGTTCAGGAAATCACAGTAGAAAGCAACACAAATGAAGCGTAACAGAAGCTCAATCAGGAGCACCGCAGCACTGTTTCCGTGGATCTTATGAAGGCTGGATCACATGGCTCTAATGCCGTCGCACGTGACCGGAAGACTGAAAACGCTGTCCTAATCGCCATGGCAACCTGCAGCGCTCCGCGAACCTAGTGCCGTAGAACGCAAAGAAACACCTGGCCAGGATTGGTGAGGAGCGCCGGAAAGCAGATTGTGCTGGATACACCCCATGAGGGCCGGTGAGAGCGCGGTGCGGAAGGTAAGCAAAAGCGCCATGTATTTTCTTAACAGAGACCAAGACGAACAAGATAGAAAAGACAAAGAGAGGGAGGAATGATTGAGAGATGAAGGAGTGAAAAGAAAAGATAGATAAAGACATGAACAATTATATCAAGATGAGCAAGCTAAAGGACAAGAGAGAGCAGAAGAGCAAAGAAAGCGTGGTAATAAAGGAAGAGCAGCTGATGAAAAGGAAAGACTGAGAGAGAAAAGAATAGAAGCCGATGAACAGGAAATGATAAGAGAGAAATTAATACAAAGATGAAGAGATGCAGAAATACGAAGAGCATATGAACGAAGGTATATGAAAAAGAAAGAGGAAAATAGGGTAATAGAAGAGGTTAGAAAGCGCAGAGAAGTCCATGACGACATGGAACACAAAAGGAGACAGAGAGCACGCGATCTTGAGTATTTAGAAAGGGAAGGAAGAAATCCCAATCCATGGTTAGCATGGGAAGACATAGAGGAATTCTTTCCCGAGTCTGAGTTATTATCAGGCACATCTAAAGTAAATCTAGAAGACGGGTTTAACTCGGAAAATATTGGGGAAACAATTGATAAAGTATACCACGTAATGCAAGCCCAGAAAGAAGCACAAGGGAAGGGCAAACATGATCACCCCGAGAGTACTCAGTTGTATGACGCGGAGGAAGCCTCCTGTAGTACGAGACAGAAGGAGCTGTCTTTAGACCAACTAATATTAAATAGAGATGGTGATGAGAGGAGTTGCACGAGTTGGGCACAAGAAGTATCAGACGAATAAAGGGAGGTTAGGAGTGATATATGTGATCCAGAAGAGCATTTGCCTTTGGATGAAGAAGTGAGATGGTCAGATTTAAAAATACCTATGTCTAAGGCATCAGAGCCACTGACACAGTCAGACCGACATAAGGAGCAACCCCATGGTCAGAGGGGGGAGTCCTTCCTTATGCAAGCAGGTTAAGGTCATTGCCATGTAGACGGCAATGTGGGAATATTACTCCAGCGGTAGATAGACAAATGATGAGAGATGAGAATGAGTTTGGAGCATAACAGTTCCCCTTGTTGTAAAAAGGAGGGGCCAGGCCACAGTACATACCATGGCCACAGATGGACACAGAAAACTTAAAATGTAAATTCCCGAATATGACTTCTGGAGCTGGAAAATGGATACGTGAGTTAGAAAAAATGATTGGAGGGAATACATTAGCTATAGGGGATATTAAAGGTCTTCTAATCGCCATACTTGGTGAAAGAGCTGATGGCGTATGTTCAAGGGCAGGTTACCTTGGTGTGACTACAGTCAACACTGCGCATGATGGGAGCACTGTTTAACAATTGTAGAGCAGCAATTTGGAAAGCGCTTTGAGTACTACATCCGGACACTTCCGATATGGGAGCTATAATGACATGAAAAATGAAGGAGCGAGAGGACCCGTTGCTTTATATTCAAAGTTTTCAAGACGCATGGGTGTTTGAAACACGAGAGGCTTGGGCGAATTCTATACCTGTATTTTATCATATATTGTGTCATGGGCTGCCAGACCAAGTACAGAAACAGCTCAAGAAATTTGTGGGGTTAGAAGCAAAACCATGGTCAGAAATCCAATTAACCATTGCACATTATTGCAGACTCCTGCAGGAAAAGAATCGCAAAAAAAGACGATGCACATAAAGGTGAAGAAGCAAAGTTAGTTCAGAAAAAGTTATCCAAGTATGCCATTGAAGGGGCAATGTTAACTAACGTGGGTGGATCAAATTCATAGCAGGCAATAGACATGCTGCAAGTAAATAACCAAAGACAGTTTCATCAGATAAATAATGGATATGCTCCACGAGGAAGGGATATCGAGGGAGAGGTTGGCAAAGTAATCAAGGGTATTGGCAGAATAATCGGGATGGTTTTCAAAATGGGCAGCAATGGTTTAAGAATACGCAAAATGGTAATCAGAACATGCAATATGGGCAGATGGGAAGACAACCTCTTGAATGTTCGACATGTGGAATGACAGGACACATAGCTTGTATCTGTAGAAGCCAAGGGATGGTGCAGAATGCTCAGTTTTCAAGACAGGGAAAGCCAGATCCACCTGCATATTCGCAGCAGAGCGGAAATGGATTTGCGCAAGATCAAACAATGCAGCAGCAAGTGGTGAGAGTGCAGCAAGGCTCACAACCACAGCAAGTGACAGGTAATCAACCGAAAGGACAATCGCAGCAATCTCCTATGCAACTTCAGCAAAACACGAACACAGAACAACAGATGACGCATAGAATAGGAGTTGTCACTGTTGATGGAGGAAATCCATTCACGAGTGATGGAGTGAGACTGTACCCGAAATAGGACAGCTCACTGGGAGACCTGATGTGTTCAGTCCTATATATTATGCCAAATCCTCATGAGGAACCTTGGACAGACGTAATTATAGGCGACAAAGCTTTTTCGTTCTTAATGGACACGGGTTGAACACTTTTGTGTGTACGTGAGGGCAAATTTTCAATATCTGGTGATGTGATGAATACTCAGGGCTTTACAGGAGCAACGAGTCAAGTACCTTTTACAGAGAATTACCAGCCTCTATAGGAGAATGTGATATGAAGGTGCCATTGCTTTATTCGAGGCAAACACCTGTCAACATATTAGGACGAGATTTAATTAAAATGAATATGACCATTTCATTTACAGACAAAGGCATAGTGTGCTTGACACCGAGAATACATTACTTAAATGTATGTGAAATGATCAGGGCATTCTCAGGGTAAGTAGCGCCGAGAGCGATCCCGCTTGCACCCAAGGTGTTCCATTATGGAATACGCATCCTGTTAAGATGTCTGCCAGGCCTAGTAGGCAGAAACATTAGAATACCAGATGAGTTTCTATTCAGGCCACAGATACCTATGGATGAGGAAGAGGGGCTCATTTTTCCTTCAAACATAGAAGCAACTATAGTCCGAGGAAATATGGCTTTACTTGATGCAACTGATGATAAAAATAGATGATGGAGCACAATAATTGTCATTGAGGAAGGCTGCAGATTGACTGACATCACTGATGAGGATTTTTCTGGAGAAGACACATCTGATGATTTTGTAATATTTGAAATGTGTATTACTTATTGGGTAAAGGCGATTAAGAGAGAAGTTCCGCAGAGAATGATGTTAGCAAAGAAGCGTCTTGAATATTTCGATGAAGATATGGCAAAAGTGCCAATTTCATTATGGACCACTGGCCTCTATGACGTAGGCTTAATGAAAGGAGTTGGGGAAGTGAAGATTAAATTGAAACCTGGCACAATTTTACCTCAAGCATGGTAGTATCTCGTGTGTCGAGAGGCAGATGAAGGCATTTTTAAAACAATTTCCGCCATGATGGACCAAGGTATCTTAGTGACGTCAGAGTCACAATGTAATACTTTGATGTACCCAGTGGAAAAGGGGAAAGGGGTTCTTGGAGGCTAATACAAGACCGTTGCCCAATAAACAAGATTGTAGAGACCCAGTTCCCTCTAGACCCGAACCCATCTACGATTCTCTGAAATATTCCTGTAGATGTGCGATATTTCAAGGTGATTGACTTGAAAAATGCGTTTTTCTCAATCTCATTGCACAAAGACTCACAAGATTTGACATCATTTACTTTTAGACAAACACAATTAAAAAGCATGAGGCTTCCCCAGGGGTACTGTGAGTCCCATTCAATTTTCAACAGAGTCCTCCAGATGGAAATATCGCATTAGAGAGCATTGTGTTGCAATACGTAAATGACATTTTAGTTTGCAGCACCACAGAGGAAGAGTGCAGACACGATTCTGTTCAGCTGATGACTATACTTGCTGACAAAGGATTTAAGGTTGACAAGGAAAAGTTACGATATTGTCAACAAGAAGTGTTGTACATAGGCCAATTGATTTCACATGAGGGAAAAAAGGTCACCCCAGAAAGAGCTGTGGCCATTTTAAAAACAGCTAAGCCACACACGATAAAACAGATGAAGAGTTTTCCAGGATTATGTAATTATGTCAGAGCATGGGTCTTTGACTACAGCTCGTATACCAGGCTTCTCTTACAGGCCTTAAGTAAAGCACAGGCAAAGCAAGAAAAAATAGTGTGGACTGAGGCAATGGAAGAAGGGTTTGATGAATTGAAAAAAGCAATATGCATGGCCCCAGTTCTAGGGATCCCCAATTATGCAGAGGAATTCTTTTTATTCTCGTACACAGATGGTACTTTTAGGACAGCAGTACTCACACATAGAACTACACTGGGGTACAAACCCCTGGCATATTACAGTGGAATTTTGGACCCTGTAATGAGAGGTCACTTTCCCTGCGAACAAAGTTTGGCAGCCACCGCGTTCGCCATAGAAAAGGCTACAAATATAGTGATGGGATGCTCCATGACGTTATTTGTTGAACATGCATTATTTGTAATTTTAGAAAAACCAAAAGGCACATTAACCACTCAAAGGGATTCTGCCTATGAGGTAATCATATCAATTGCAGCAATTAAAATAGTTTGATGTAAAATAGTGAAACCAGCTTTGTTTATAGCTGAGCCACCAAAGAAGAGCCTATACATGATTGTACGAACTATGAAGAGTTCTGTGATGAGCTCCCTAGAGTAAAGGAAAATGTGTTGATACAGGGAGAGATTGTCTTCATTGATGGATCTTCAAGAATCAATCAAAATGATGGCTAAACACAAACAGGTGCTGCGGTAGTGAAACATCTGGCAAAGGGAATATTTTGAGTGCTTGTTAGTACTCGATTGCCATCACATTATTCAGCGCAAGCTGCAGAATTATTGGCGTTAATACACGCTATCGAGAATCACGCACACCAGGAAGAAACAATGTACAGCGACTCCGCCTATGTGACGTTGACAGTGCACACAGGATTAGCACTGGAAAAGGAGGGACTACCTCCAAGCGGATGGCACACCAGTGCAGCACGCAGCATTATTGGACAGGCTCATTAAGGCACTACAACTCCCAGTGGGCATAGCAGTTTTTCAATGCGCATCTCACATGAAAGGGAACGATTTTTATCTTGTGCGGAAATCAAGCAGCAGACGCTGAAGCCAAGCGCATAGTGAATACAGATATAGGGATGATGAATATTCAAACCATTGAGGTGAATCAAAGAATGATTGTGATGACAATCGTGGATGAGGGATAGAATCATATGCCTAAAACACAAATAGTGGAGTTTCAAATAGAGGCACCGCAAGAGGAAATTAATTTGTGGAAGCAAAGAGGATGATCTTTAAAACCCTCTGAAACATTGTGGTGACAAGACAGAACTGGTGAACCAGTAATGCCTGTAGCCTTATTAAAGGGAGTGCTGGAACAGCTACACTACCCTGCGCATACAACTAGGGAGAATCTTGTTGTAACCATTGCTGAGGATTGGTTCGTACCAAACCTAATGGAGCATGTTGCATATTTTATGGTAAAGTGTATTATTTGCCAACAATTCATGGCTGGACATACGCTGCGCATAGTGAAGTGGGTCATCCCAAGACCCAATGGCCCTATTCAGCACTTGCATATCAACTATGTCGATATGATACAAGTTTGTAATAGATATAGATACCTATTTATTGTAGTATGTCCTTTCTCGAGATGGATAGAGGTGGGTCCAGAAGGAAAAGGTAAGTGTGGCAACTACAAGGCAGCCTAGGCCATACATAGTAATTCCTGTCCCTAGAAAAATAGACAGATACCTGAGCTTTTAATGGATGTCATTATTAATACATCACACACAGCACTTGCTCCAAACACTGTTGATGAACGCCGGAGACAGGGTCGGCAGAACAAGCAAAATAAAGGGGTGATAAAGGTTGAATTTACACAAGTAATGAGTACCCACACACCTGGTCTAGTGTCAGTAAATCCAGAACCAACTTCTAGGAGAAGAGAGAAATTTGAACAAATAATGATGAACGGTTTCATGCCTAAGGGGGCTGCTAAGCAAATGAGAAAAGCTGAACTTTCAAAGACACAATAAGCACCTGCAAGCACATCCCACCCACCAATGGATGTTCCTGCAAACAAACCAGCCAGATAAATCTATACCAACGCTTTCAAAGATGCAATAATAAAAAAGTACATGAAGAGTTTCAGAATCAAAAGAAGCACCCACGAAGACAATTGTGAACTGAATGATTATCTAGACAGCACAGCACACTTGGGAAACAACATATGGGACCAACACATGAAAGAAGTTTGAAGAAGGACGTCAGATGAAGAATGCTTCGTATGTGCACTCCTGCCATACAGCATGGGGAAGTAGAAAATATTCATAGCAATTGAAATTGATGTCCAGGCAGCTCATTGCCTGTCGTCATAGCACTTTGCAAAACCAGAAGTCAGTTTATAAGTCAAGATGCTTCCCTTAAATGGGCAACTTAAAAGACAGATCCAGATGAAGATGACTATGTTCAAGATATAAAGACAAGAAACAGAGCCCATACTAAGAAATATGTGATCAGATATGAGAAACCTGGAGTAAATGCAGCTGGCATACAATGAGAAGTGAACAAAAACTTGATATCAGAGGAAAATCTGCACAAGACGCTTGAAGGTGGAAGAACAGAGAACAAATGCAAACTTGGGGACAGTACTGTTATCAGACGGATGGGAAAAAGGAGTGGTGATCTGCAGAGACTGGGTAATAATGGGTCCCTACCAACCAACAAACGAGAATGTACAAATGTTGTGCAAGCCATTATGGCCACAACTCACTAAACTACTGACATGGGTCTAAGACAGAGGAGGACACCTACAGATAGTGCCTTTGGAAAGTTCTAAATTAAGCTTCAGGAACAATGGTACAAGATAAATGGGAGAGAATCAGAACTGTGGGCAAATGTTCTATGCACCAGGAATGACGATAGGAACAGCAGTGATTATGGACCATTATTGGGCCTGTGGCTCCAAGGCCTACATCAGACTGCCTAAAGATTGTGGAGAAATGTGCACATTGGTGAATGTCCATGTTCCTGCATTGGTGATTCCTAAATGTGACCTGAACATTCATAGTTTCCCGAAAGCAGAGGGGGGAGTGTAGAGGAGGAGCCAGGTACCCCCACTCCACCGGCCCCGCCTACATTACCTGAAACGTAAGAACCAAAGTATGTGACGTATACTGAACCAATAAACCAGCAAAGAGAAGAGCTAGTGCAGCACCCATAAAAGTACCTATACCTAAGAGAATATGGGAGGTAAAGTACCCATTAAGGAAACCATACCTACATACAAAACAATACGATGGTCATTTGAATGAGATTCCTGATGAAGCAAAGAAACTAAAAGACAAGGATGAATGGTAAAGTCATACAAAGCTGAATCGACAACATATAAATGATAACCATACCAGAAAGGCAGACGATTTATAAAGAACAAAGAAGTACCAAGGATAAGTGACATCTTGGGATCAAGATGAAGAGACTTATTCCACAAACCTGATGAAGATACTTAGTTTAAACATGTACAGATGCAATGAAATGCAAGCAGCAAAGCAATCGCGAAGCAAGCCACATGCTTTTTTATAGTTAGATCGAGGCAAGCGCCAACATATACATATATACCTCATAGATACATATGGATTAAATAAAGAATTAATGTTTTCACTACGTATAAAGCAGTTCTGAACAACAAAGAAGGCCTCATTTCAGTGTCACAGATACAAAAGCAATTGAATAAAACAGATTAGTACCCGGTGAGAGTCAAACAGAATGCAACACGCATTCTGATTGGCTCTCGCCGGGTCCTTACCCGGCCGAGAATCCTTTGATTCTCGTCTGGGTTTCCAGCCGCCTTGTCCTCGGCAGGGAGCGTGGCAGCCCCTCAGCCAATGAGGAGGCTGAAAGCGGGGCCATCCCCGCTCTGAGCCTCCCCACATCTGAGAGGCTGCCTTCGCCCCCCGCTGGGGACTCGGGTAAGTTTTCTTTTTTTGAATTCCCTTTCCTCACTCCTCCACCCCACCCTCACTTATCTTCTTGTTCCTGCGTCCCCGGCGGGGGACGAGGGAAGCCTCTAGCCGTGTGGAGACTCGGAGCGGGGCCCTCGCTCCGCGCCTCCACACGGCTGGAGGCTTCCCTCGTCCCTCGCCGGGAATTACAGGTACGGTTTTTTTTAACTTTTTTTTTAAGTACCTTCCCACTACCGCCCTCCCAACCCCACTTACCTTCTTTTTGAGCCTTTTTTGGGAGCGGACGCGCTGGCAACATTTGTGTTCCCAGCGCGTCCGCTCCTCATGGCCGCCAAGGAAAGGGAAAACGGACTTCGTTTTCCCTTTCCCGGTGGCCATTTTCTTGGTCGTTTCAATTATTATTTTTTTCTGTCCCAAAACGCTGCAGCGTTTTGGGACAAAAAAAATGCTTTTAGTGCCCCGGTCACGCACATAATGCGGGCCGGGGTACTAATAGCAATATGACCTGAGCGGCGTGGGCATTAACGACTCAGGTAATGCCCCGGAGCCTTCGTTAAGGCCCTCGCTTCGCTCGGGCCTATAACTATGGGCCCCTGGGCATTACCTGAATCGGTAATGCCCCCGCCGCTGGGTTCATATTGCTTAAATATATTTCAGCTAAGGAGTTAGCTGAGCCAAGAAGAGCCATGGTCTTATCAGAACTGGAATTGGCTGATATTGGATACAATTAACGTGAAAGAACAGAAGCTCCGGATCGGAGAGGACAAGTAGAGCAATAGATGTCAGAGGACTATTGAAGAATAAAATCAAATACACAAAAAAGGCTCAATTCATGGTGTCCAGTCACGTGATGGAAGAAAGTTGGAGGGATGAGATCACACCTACGCACGTAAGCAAGATAGTACCCATACTCCATTAAAAGTCCCAGAGAACAATACAGACTCAAGGCCAACTTCAAAGCACTAATTGACACTGGACTGTTGAGGTGATGATGGATCACATTTTAATTGGTGGGAAGCCGGTGCTAAAACAAGCTCACCCACACCTGGTTGTTCGGTCTCCGTGCTGCTCACTTAGGTGGAAAATTACTGAAGGGGGTTAGAAGCCAACCAATTGTAGAGGACCACGTAGTTGGGGGTCCTATAGTTTGTGTAGCCAATGGGATGTCACACATTTAGTGACGTTCATAGTGGCCATTTTGAAGGGAGGGCTTAGTTGCCCCGCCTGATGTTAATATCCAATTATCCCTCTCGGTTACTCTATACATATATATAACAACTATGCTTAGTTATTGACTTAGAACCAATCCAGCTTCCTGAAAAGTTTCTGTAGTTTGCCACGTAGGATGACGTTGCTAATGACGCAGGTAAAAATGTCAGCTATGACCAATTCTGGCTATAAGAACCCAGATTTTTTATGAAATGATAGAGTATCGAGCGATTGCTGATGTTCGTTGTGCTACCCGTTTCATAGACTTGTTAATAAAACGGACTCACTTTTGACAAACTATTTGTGTCGTCTTGATTATTGATGCATGATTAAAATCTGCATCCCCATCCATCTCCAGGGTACTGCTACTCATCTTAAAGGGCCAGAAGCCTCCTGTTCAGCAGCATCCGGCGCTGCCGCATAATCACCCTGGTAATTATTACATTCACATCATGTGTCTGTGCTGCTGGGTGTGAAGTGTCCTACGCTACCTTTAACAACCCAGGTATTTATGAGAGTTCTGCAGGATTGGGCGCTGCCTCATAATCACCTGGTAATTATGACATTCACATCATGTGTCTGTGCTGCTGGGTATGAAGTGTCCTATGCTACCTTTAACCACCCAGGTATTTATGAGAGTTCTGCAGGATTGGGTGCTGCCTCATAATCACCGGGTAATTATGACATTCACATCATGTGTCTGTGCTGCTGGGTGTGAAGTGTCCTACGCTACCTTTAACCACCCAGGTATTTATGAGAGTTCTGCAGGATTGGGCGCTGCCTCATAATCACCGGGTAATTATGACATTCACATCATGTGTCTGTGCTGCTGGGTGTGAAGTGTCCTATGCTACCTTTAACCACCCAGGAATTTATGAGAGTTCTGCAGGATTGGGCGCTGCCTCATAATCACCGGGTAATTATGACATTTACATCAAGTGTCTGTGCTGCTGGGTGTAAAGTGTCTTACGCTACCTTTAACCATCCAGGTAATAATCACCTGGGTACTTATGACATTCAAATCATGTGTCTGTGCTGCTGGGTGTGAAGTGCTCTAGGCTACCTTTAACCACCCAGGTATTTATGAGGGTTCTGCAGGATTGGCCGCTGCTGCATAATCACCCGGGTACTTATGACATTCATATCATGCGTCTGTGCTGCTGGGTATGAAGTGCTCTACGCTACCTTTAACCACCCAGGTATTTAAGAGAGTTCTGCAGGATTGGGCACTACCTCATACTCACCCGGGTACTTATGACATTCACATCATGTGTTTGTGCTGCTGGTTGTGAAGTGCCCTATGCTACCTTTAACCACCGAGATATTTATGAGGGTTCTGCAGGATTGGGCGCTGCCTCATAATCACCCGGGTACTTATGTAATTCACATCATGTGTTTGTGCTGCTGGTTGTGAAGTGCCCTATGCTACCTTTAACTACCCAGGTATTTATGAGGGTTCTGCAGGATTGGGCGCTGCCTCATAATCACCCGGGTACTTATGTAATTCACATCATGTGTTTGTGCTGCTGGTTGTGAAGTGCCCTATGCTACCTTTAACTACCCAGGTATTTATGAGGGTTCTGCAGGATTGGGCGCTGCCTCATAATCACTCAGGTACTTAGGACATTCATAATATGTTACTGTGCTGTTGGTTGTGAAGTGCTCTATGCTACCTTTATCCACCCATGTATTTATGACGGTTCTGCAGCATCCAGCGCTGCCTCATAATCACCTGGGTACTTATACATTTCACATCATGCATCTGTGCTGCTGGGTGTGAAGTGCCCTTTGCTACCTTTAACCACCCAGGTATGTATGAGGGTTCTGCAGGATTTGGCGCTCCCTCATAATCACCCGGGTACTTACGTAATTCACATCATGTGTTTGTGCTGCTGGTTGTGAAGTGCCCTATGCTACCTTTATCCACCCAGGTATTTATGAGGGTTCTGCAGCATCCAGCGCTGCCTCATAATCACCTGGGTACTTATAAATTTCACATCATGCATCTGTGCTGCTGGGTGTGAAGTGCCCTTTGCTACCTTTAACCACCCAGGTATGTATGAGGGTTCTGCAGGATTGGCTGCTGCCTCATAATCACCCAGGTATTTAGGACATTCATATCATGTTACTGTGCCTCTGGTTGTACTGTTGTCTGAACTGCTTTCAAACCTCCTTGATAAACGCTCTCAGTTTTTCTTCCATGTGGCAGCCCCATCCAGATTGAGGAGGCACACTGGGTACCTCGACCCCCGCACTGACTGCCTGTGCAGTATGGGGGGGCATCCCAGGACCTAACACATCACGGGCACTTAAAGGTATAAACACCGCCTTCTGGGCGGCTGTAAACAACCCTCATACTTTGCACACACATTAGAAGAGCGCGACAGAGCAATGCTTTTAGGAACTGATTTTAAGGTTAAAGTACTTACACTTGACAGACCCATTGTTCACCGATCTCTTTGAAGCCGTAGTGGTATGGTCCACTTTCTTTAAACACTTGCACAATTCCTCCGATCATGAAGTCCCCCTCCTTGTAGAAGCCCAGTGCTTTGCTGCTTTTCAGGACACAGCTGGGCTCACAGGTAACTTCGTCCAGAAGCATAAAATGAAAGAGCAGAAGGGGGAGTCCCAGACACGGCCGCCCCATTACGATGAAGCCAGTAATTGCTCCGCCTTCAGCGTTCTGTGGGATATTCTGAGGGGTTCCACTGCAGCCCTTATTACAGCAGGGTGGGGTTCCACACAAGCCCTTATTACAGCAGCATGGCGGTCCACTGATGCCCTTATTACAGCAGGATGGGGGTCCACTGATTCCCTCAGTAGGATGGGGTTCCACTGATTCCCTCAGTATTATGGGGTTCCACTGATTCTCTCAGTAGGATGGGCTTCCACTGATGCCCTTATAACAGCAGGATGGGGTTCCACTGATTCCCTCAGTAGGATGGGGTTCCACTGATTCCCTCAGTAGGATGGGGTTCCACTGATGCCCTTATTACAGCAGGATGGGGTTCCACAGATGCCCTTATTACAGCAGGATGGGGTTCCACTGATGCCCTTATTACAGCAGGATGGGGTTCCACAGAAGCCCTTATTACATCAGGATGGGGTTCCACAGAAGCCCCTATTACAGCAAGATGGGGTTCCACAGTTGCCCCTATTACAGCAGGATGGGGTTCCACTGATGCACTTATTGCAGCAGGATGGGGTTCCACAGAAGCGCCTATTACAGCAGGATGGGGTTCCACTGATGCCCTTATTACAGCAGGGTGGGGTTCCACAGAAGCCCTTATTACAGCGGGATGGGGTTCCACTGATGCCCTTATTACAGCAGGATGGGGTTCCACTGATGCCCTTATTGCAGCAGGATGGGGTTCCACAGAAGCGCCTATTACAGCAGGATTGGGTTCCACTGATGCCCTTATTACAGCAGGATGGGGTTCCACTGATGCCCTTATTACAGCAGGATGGGGTTCCACTGATGCTATTATTGCAACAGGATGGGGTTCCACTGATGCCCTTATTACAGCAGGATGGGGTTCCACAGAAGCCCTTATTACAGCAGGATGGGGTTCCAATGATGCCCTTATTACAGCAGGATGGGGGTCCACTGATGCCCTTATTGCAGCAGGATGGGGGTCCACTGATGCCCTTATTGCAGCAGGATGGAGTTCCACAGAAGCCCTTATTACGGCAGGATGGGGTTCCACTGATGCCCTTATTACAGCAGGATGGGGTTCCACAGAAGCCCTTATTACAGCAGGATGGGGTTCCACAGAAGCCCTTAATAAAGCAGGATGGGGCTCACTCGAATATGCACGCAGCCAGCTCTGGAACCACCTGGGTTTCTCTTGACTCTGACTGACACCCTCCAAGCTGCCAAAATAAAGATGCACATGTCAACGAGTCATGGATGTACCTGGACATGAATGTGTAAAGCTTGCAGTGCCCACACTCCCTCTCATCCCATCTGTATTCCACCCTGGACTACTGTCTAAGAGCAGTGAGATCCTGGACAAAGGGACACAAGACAGAGCAGGGACCCCTCTGCTGGGCACCTGGCCAGTGTCCCAGCTGTGCACATCTGCAGATGGGCTTCTTAATCCCATCGCAAGGCTGGGCACTAGTTAAACAAGGCAGAGTAGGGACCCCTCTGCTGGGTGCCTGGCCAGTGTCTCAGCTGTGCACATCTGCAGATGGGCTTCTTAGTCCCAGCTCAAGGCTGGGCACTAGATAAACAAGGCAGAGTAGGGATCCCTCTGCTGGGCGCCTGGCCAGTGTCCCAGCTGTGCACATCTGCAGATGGGCTTCTTAATCCTAGCTCAGGGCTGGGCAGTAGATAAACAAGGCAGAGTAGGGACCCCTCTGCTGGGTGCCTTGCCAATGTCCCAGCTGTGCACATCTGCAGATTGGCTTCTTAGTCCCAGCTCAAGGCTGGGCATTAGATAAACAAGGCAGAGTAGGGACCCCTCTGCTGGGTGCCTGGCCAGTGTCCCAGCTGTGCACATCTAGAGATGGGTTTCTTAATTCCAGCTCAAGGCTGGGCACTAGATAAACAAGGCAGAGTAGGGACCCCTCTGCTGGGTGCCTTGCCAGTTTCCCAGCTGTGCACATCTGTAGATTGGCATCTTAGTCCCAGCTCAAGGCTGGGCACTAGATAAACAAGGTAGAGTAGGGAACCTTCTTCTGGGCACCTGGCCAGTGTCCCAGCTGTGCACATCTGCAGATGGGCTTCTTAATCCTAGCTCAAGGCTGGGCACTAGATAAACAAGGCAGAGTAGGGATCCCTCTGCTGGGTGTCTGGCCAGTGTCCCAGCTGTACACATCTGCAGATGGGCTTCTTAATACCAGCTCAAAGGCACCTGGCCAGTGTCTCAGCAGTGCACATATGCAGATGGGCTTCTTAATCCCAGCTCAAGGCTGAGCACTAGATAAAAAAGGCAGAGTAGGGACCCCTCTGCTGGGCGCCTTGCCAGTGTCCCAGCTGTGCACATCTGCAGATGGGCCTCTTAATCCCAGCTCAAGGCTGGGCACTAGATAAACAAGGCAGAGTAAGGACCCATCTGCTGGGCGCCTGGCCAGTGTCCCAGCTGTGCACATCTGCAGATGGGCTTCGTAATCCCAGCTCAAGGCTGGGCACTAGATAAACAAGGCAGAGTAGGGACCCCTCTGCTGGGTGCCTGGCCAGTGTTCCAGCTCTACACATCTGCAGATGGGCTTCTTAATACCAGCTCAAGGGAGCCTGGCCAGAGTTTCAGATGTGCACATCTGCAGATGGGCTTCTTAATCCCAGCTCAAGGCTGAGAACTAGATAAATGAGACAGAGTAGGGACCCCTCTTCTGGGCGCCTGGCCAGTGTCCCAGCTGTGCACATCTGCAGATGGGCTTCTTAATCTCAGCTCAAGGCTGGGCACTAGATAAACAAGGCAGAGTAGGGACCCCTCTGCTGGGTGCCTTGCCAGTGTCCCAGCTGTGCACATCTGCAGATGGGCTTCTTTGTCCCAGCTCAAGGCTGGGCACTAGATAAACAAGGCAGAGTAGGGACCCCTCTGCTGCGCGCCTGGCCAGTGTCCCAGCTGTGCACATCTGCAGATTGGCTTCTTAGTCCCAGCTCAAGGCTGGGCACTAGATAAACAAGGCAGAGTAGGGACCCCTCTGCTGGGCGCCTGGCCAGTGTCCCAGCTGTGCACATGTGCAGATGGGCCTCTTAATCCCAGCTCAAGGGTGGGCACTAGATAAACAAGGCAGAGTAGGGACCCCTCTGCTGGCTGCCTGGCCAGTGTTCCAGCTGTACACATCTGCAGATGGGCTTCTTAATACCAGCTCAAGGGAGCCTGGCCAGTGTCTCAGCTGTGCACATCTGCAGATGGGCTTCTTAATCCCAGCTCAAGGCTGAGAACTAGATAAACAATGCAAAGTAGGGACCCCTCTGCTGGGCGCCTTGCCAGTGTCCCAGCTGTGTACAACTGCTGATGGGCTTCTTAGTCCCAGCTCAAGGCTGGGCACTAGATAAACAAGGCAGAGTAGGGACCGCTCTGCTGGGTGCCTGGCCAGTGTCCTAGCTGTGCACATCTGCAGATGGGTTTCTCAATTCCAGCTCAGGGCTGGGCACTAGATAAACAAGGCAGAGTAGGGACCACTCTGCTGGGTGCCTTGCCAGTTTCCCAGCTGTACACATCTGCAGATGGGCTTCTTAATACCAGCTCAAAGGGCCTGGCCAGTGTCTCAGCAGTGCACATCTGCTAATGGGCTTCTTAATCCCAGCTCAAGGCTGAGCACTAGATAAACAAGGCAGAGTAGGGACCCCTCTGCTGGGCGCCTTGCCAGTGTCCCAGCTGTGCACATCTGCAGATGGACCTCGTAATCCCAGCTCAAAGCTGGCCACTAGATAAACAAGGCAGAGTAAGGACCTCTCTGCAGGGCACCTGGCCAGTGTCCCAGCTGTGCACATCTGCAGATGGGCTTCGTAATCCCTGCTCAAGGCTGGGCACTAGATAAACAAGGCAGAGTAGGGACCCCTCTGCTGGGTGCCTGGCCAGTGTTCCAGCTGTACACATCTGCAGATGGGCTTCTTAATACCAGCTCAAGGGAGCCTGGCCAGTGTCTCAGCTGTGCACATCTGCAGATGGGCTTCTTAATCCCAGCTCAGGGCTGGGTACTAGATAAACAAGGCAGAGTAGTGACCCCTCTGCTGGGTGCCTTGCCAGTGTCCCAGCTGTGCACATCTGCAGATTGGCTTCTTAGTCCCAGCTCAAGGCTGGGCACTAGATAAACAAGGCAGAGTAGAGACCCCTCTGCTGGGTGCCTGGCCAGTGTCTCAGCTGTGCACATCTGCAGATGGGCTTCTTAATCCCAGCTCAGGGCTGGGTACTAGATAAACAAGGCAGAGTAGTGACCCCTCTGCTGTGTGCCTTGCCAGTGTCCCAGCTGTGCACATCTGCAGATTGACTTCTTAGTCCCAGCTCAAGGCTGGGCACTAGATAAACAAGGCAGAGTAGGGAACCCTCTGCTGGGTGCCTTGCCAGTTTCCCAGCTGTACACATCTGCAGATGGGCTTCTTAATACCAGCTCAAAGGCGCCTGGCCAATGTCTCAGCAGTGCACATCTTCAGATGGGCTTCTTAATCCCAGCTCAAGGCTGAGCACTAGATAAACAAGGCAGAGTAGGGACCCCTCTGCTGGGCGCCTGGCCAGTGTCCCAGCTGTGCACATCTGCAGATGGGCTTCGTAATCCCAGCTCAAGGCTGGGCACTATATAAACAAGGCAGAGTAGGGACCACACTGCTGGGTGCCTGGCCAGTGTTCCAGCTGTACACATCTGCAGATGGGCTTCTTAATACCAGCTCAAAGGCGCCTGGCCAGTGTCTCAGCAGTGCACATCTGCAGATGGGCTTCTTAATCCCAGCTCAAGGCTGAGCACCAGATAAACAAGGCAGAGTAGGGACCCCTCTGCTGGGCGCCTTGCCAGTGTCCCAGCTGTGCACATCTGCAGATGGGCCTCTTAATCCCAGCTCAAGGGTGGGCACTAGATAAACAAGGCAGAGTAAGGACCACTCTGCTGGGCGCCTGGCCAGTGTCCCAGCTGTGCAAATCTGCAGATGGGCTTTGTAATCCCAGCTCAAGGCTGGGCGTTACTCACCGGACGGGAAGTAAACCAATCGGTGGCCGGAAGACACAGGACTGTACTATTGATTGAAGAGCTAGGTCGGGGCCTCCAACCTAGCCTCGTCTCTGTGAGGGCACAAGACCTTTTTAACGATATGACCCTCTGCTGGGTAGGACCAGGCAGATGGACTGATCGCTCAAAAGGGCGGGTAGGACACGCCGCCAAGAACCCAGCTGTAAAGGAAAAAACAAGAGGTGAGCAATTGGAACTTTAAGAAGAATCCTTTCCCTTGATACTTCTTTCTAGTAGTACCTGAGCTATGCCTTCCCCTTGTTTAAGGCAACCGGAACCACCTATAAGTAAGAAAGGAGAATGTAACCTATACTAATGATAGTTGTCGCTAGGCTACGAGGTATAGAATCATAAATTAGAGAACCCTTACCACGGATGTTGTTGTTGAGTCTGAGTTATCCCAAAGGAGTCCAAAAAACGGAAGTGCAAAATAATAAACGGGGAAGGTTAGTTAGGGAACTAAACCCGGGCGGAACGAGGGCCGCGCTAGAGTCGAGTGGGTGCACTCTCTGCAAGGCGTCCCTGTGCACTATTGGAGGATGTCCAATGGAAGTCTGATTGTGGAGATGATGGGAACAACAACCATAAGAATTGTAGGTGATGGTTTTGGTGACAGGCAAAGGCAGTCCGTGAGGGAGAAAAAGAGGTCTGGTACACGGGTCAGTAGTTTTCCAAAATCAGCAGGCAGAGGCAGACCGTGAAGGAGGAAATAGGTCTGGTACACGGGTCAGTAGTTTTCCAAAATCGGCAGGCAGAGGCAGTCCGTGAAGGAGGAATTAGGTCTGGTACACGGGTAGATATAGTAGGAACGAAGACGGAACTTCTAAACACCGGGATGCAACTTTAATCAGAAGCAGCGTCTTTCCCGGTTGTGCGGTTTAAATCGGGAAGGGAAAGGCGGAACCGGACGAAACCGAGGTTCACGCATCATCGCCCATCTGCTGAGGGCGGGAGGCGGAATGCTGGGAATCGTAGTTCAACTCGCCGCAGGGCGCCGCGGAGTGAGCCAAGGCCACTATTTTCCAGGGCAGTTGCCAGTGGGCGTAGAATGGATTTGCAATGTGACGCACGCCCTTCCGAAGGGCTATAATCCTCCTCCGTGCCTGCCGAGGCGTAACAGCATCCACCCCCAAAGGTGGCACCACCCCCCTACGGGCATGAAAGCGGCGAAGCAAGGCCGGAGCATGTATGTTAGATAAAGGCTCCCAAGATCTATCCTCAGGGCCAAAACCTTTCCAGTCAACCAGGTAAAAAGGACGACCCCTCCGAAGTCGGAAATCCAGGATACCTGCCACTTCGTACTCATCATTACCATCCACCCACACCGGGGCCGGGCGTATTGGCAATCGCATGTTGGCCGGACAAGGCTTCAGCAAGCTGACATGAAACACAGGATGCTGTTTCCAGGACGAGGGCAATGAAAGACGTACAGCAACTGGATTCAAAACCTTAGTGACAGAGAAAGGTCCCACGAATTTGGGTAAGAGCATCCGTTTTCCAGGCATTCTCAGGTTGCGTGATGACAGCCAAACCTTCATACCTACACGGTAGTCGGGTGCCGGTGCCCGATGTTTGTCAGCGAATTTCTTAGCTTTGGCCTGAGCATGAAGCAGGTGTTGACGAACGACCTCATGAATGGACTTGAGGTCCCGAACACACGCATGAGCCGCTGGATTGTCAATTGGAAGATCGGGATCCAGGGGTAAGGACCGTGGATGGTGTCCGTATAGTGCATAAAAGGGTGATACACCAGAAGCGGCATGCAGAGAATTGTTATAAGCAAATTCAGCAGGTGGTAACAACACCAACCAAGATGACTGGAAACGAAGTGTGAGGCAGCGCAGATATTGCTCGAGAGTGGCGTTGAGCCGTTCAGTCTGCCCATCAGTTTGTGGATGGAAGGCCGAGCTGAACCTGTCATCAATGCCCAAGGATGCCGTCAGAGCCCTCCAGAAACGTGATGTAAACTGCGGTCCGCGATCTGAAACCACAATAGAGGGCAGACCAAAGAAACGAAATACGTTCCTAAGGAACAACGAGGCCAGAGTTGGAGCAGAGGGCAAACCCACACAAGGAACGAAGAGTGCCATTTTTGTGAAATAATCAATTACCACCCAGATGGTATCAAAACCGTCCATAGGCGGCAGGTCCACGATGAAATCCATAGAGACCATGTACCATGGTTTGTGAGGAACCGGGAGTGACTGTAACAAACCCATAGGTTTAGATCGGGAGACCTTACATTGAGCACACACAGAACAGGAGGCCAGATAACGAACCACGTCCTGTGACATAGACGGCCACCAGGCCCAACGCCGAAGCAAGTCCAGAGTCTTCTTTTGACCTGGATGAGCTGCTATCAAAGAGTCATGGGATAAAGCAAGGGCTTGGAGACGTGCTTTCCCCGGAGGCACAAACAGGCGGCCCTGAATGTAAGGAAGTCCTTGTACCACATCAAGGTTTAGGACTACACATTCTTCTTTATGAGTATTCACCCAATCCGAGATTAAAGAACGGAGCAAAGGGCGTGGAGTACATGCACATACGACCCTAGAAGGCAGCAGAAGAGGGCATTCGGGTTTGCTATGCTCCGAGGGAGAGGGTAGACGAGACAAGGCGTCGGCACAAACGTTGAGACGGGCTGGCCTATATGTGATGGTGAAATTAAACTGGGAAAAGAAGAGGTGCCAACGGGCCTGTCGGGCAGTGAGACACTTCATTGATTTGAATGCCAATAGACTCCGGTGGTCAGAGAAGACAGTAACCGGATGGCGGGCCCCCAATAGATGATGTCGCCATTTGGCGAAAGCGTCCTTGACTGCCAGCAATTCTCTTTCCGTGATAGGATAGTTGCGCTCGTAAGGTGTCAGTTTCCTTGAAAAGAACGCCACCGGATGGATCTCACCCGAATCCTGACAGGGTTGCGACAGAATAGCCCCGATGGCCATCCCAGAAGCATCAGCTTCCACAAAAAATGGCAGGAGCAGATCAGGATGTTGCAGCACTGGCGCTGAAGAAAAGGCCGCTTTTAAGGTCTCGAAGGCAGATTGCGCTTCTGGTGTCCATCGGTATGGCTTTTGTGAGCTAGTTAAAGCCGTCAAAGGAGCTGAGATGGTAGAAAATGAAAAGATAAAGCGCCTATAAAAGTTTGCGAACCCCAGGAATGACTGTAGGGCTTTGATTGTAGTAGGGACAGGCCATTCCAAAACGGCCTTAACCTTAGACTGGCTCATCCGGATACCCCGGTTGGTAAGGTCATAACCTAGAAACTCAACCTCCGATGAATTGAAGATACACTTCTCGGCTTTGACGAAGAGATGGTTCTCTCTCAGCCTTTGTAAGACGGATCGCACATGTCGGGTGTGTTCACTCTTGGATGAGGAGTAAATCAGTATATCGTCTAGATAGACCACAACAAACCGGTCCAGACAATCGTGAAATACATCATTCATGAAGGCTTGAAAGGTGGCCGGGGCGTTGCACAACCCGAAGGGCATCACTAGGTATTCGAATAACCCATACCGGGTCTTGAAGGCGGTTTTCCACTCGTCCCCTTCTCTTATGCGGACTAGGTTGTAAGCACCCCGCAGATCAAGTTTGGTAAAGATCACGGAGGAACCCAGTTGATCCAAGAGTACTGAGATCAGGGGAAGAGGGTACTGGTTCTTGACTGTGATGGCGTTTAATGCCCTATAATCAATACAAGGGCGAAGGTCACCCTCTTTTTTAGGAACAAAAAACAGTGGAGACGCTGCCGGTGATCTCGATGGTCTGATGAACCCCGGAGCCAATGCCTTGTCAATATACTCTTTTAGCACTTTGTCTTCTGGCAGTGTGAGCGAATAAACCCTGCCGGCAGGTATTTTAGCCCCCGGTACCAGGTCGATAGGACAATCATACGGCCTATGTGGGGGCAACTGTTCTGCTCCACCTTTATCGAAGACGTCCCGAAAAGAAGCGTATTCCACAGGGATGCTAGGTTCAAGGGCATTGGTAATGGCACCAATCAAGGCCATTGAGGCCACCAGGGCTTGACAGGAAGTGCCGGAAATGCTACTAGTCTGAAAACAGCTTTCGTTACAGACAGAGGAAGGAAACTGTACCACCTTCCTGGCCCAGTCAATGTCAGGATTGTGATGTTGTAACCACGGAATGCCCAAAATTACACGAAGCTGGGGGGCCTTAATTAGGTCGAATGTGAGTGTTTCAGTATGTCCATCGTTCGTCTGCATACGGACGAGGGACGTACTTTGAGTAACCAGACCCGAGACCAGAGAAGAGCCGTCTTCCACATGTACGGCTTCAGGTTGTGGTTTAGAAACCACAGGAACGTTATTGCTCAGGGCATAATCATAATCCATATAATTCCCAGTAGCACCGGAATCAATTATAGCCTGAGAAGAGAAAGAACAGTCAGTTGAAGTGGTAAATACCACTGGCAGACTGACAGGCACGGTAACTGCCATATTCGAGTCCAAAGATAATACCCCCGGCATAGGGACTCCTGCTATCGCCGGGTTCTGGCGTTTCCCGCCTTCTTAACGGGTCTTTTTGGACAATCCTTGAGGTGGTGCTCCGACGAACCACAGTACATGCATAAATTGTTGGATCGACGGTGTTCACGTTGTGCAGGAGACAATGGACCACGTACCGCCCCAATCTGCATAGGCTCAGAAAAAGCAGAGGAAGGAGGGTTAACAGAATCAAGGGGAAGGGGAACTGGAGTCATATTTTTCCGTTCTCCCTTCCGTTCAGATCTTCTAGCATCTATTTGTAGTACTAAATCAAGTAACTCCCCGAATGTAGTAGGAATCACCGGCACAGTAGCAAGGATGTATTTTAGCTCCTCAGACAATCCTTTGTAAAATACCGCAGATTTCTTTTCTTCCGGCCAATCCGTCTCGGCTGCCAGCTGATTGAACCTAGTGAGGTATGTAAACAGGGAAGACGTACCCTGGCGTAAATTCAAGAATTCTAGATCCGTGGCTTGTGACTTGTACTGGGTATCGAATACCCTATTCATGGCTGTAATAAGAGCATCACAGTCATACAAAACATAGCTATTGGATTCAAGCAAGGGATTAGCCCAAGCTGCCGCCGTCCCTCCGAGGTGCGAAAGGATAAAGGCCGCCTTTGTGGTGGGATTGGGAAAGGCCGAGGGGCGGCAAAGAAAATGCAATTTGCATTGGTTGATAAATGTCCGGTACTGCTTTGGGTCACCCGTAAAGCGTTCCGGAGGAGCCAACGGGAATTGGGTGGCCATCAGAACAGGGCCCGAGGAAAACCCAGAGGCGGAGGCCGAATGGGTTCCGGAACCTGAGGCAGTAGCACCGGACGGATCAATTCCCAGTGTCTGGGGTGCAGGAAAGGGCCTCATGTTGTCAATCCGTTGGTGTAAGGCATCATGTGCGGCAGACATGTCTGCCCGTAGTTCGGATACCAAATGAACTAAAGTGGCCAACGGATCCGCTTCTTCCATGGCTTCTGATTTTGTTACTCACCGGACGGGAAGTAAACCAATCGGTGGCCGGAAGACACAGGACTGTACTATTGATTGAAGAGCTAGGTCGGGGCCTCCAACCTAGCCTCCTCTCTGTGAGGGCACAAGACCTTTTTAACGATATGACCCTCTGCTGGGTAGGACCAGGCAGATGGACTGATCGCTCAAAAGGGCGGGGAGGACACGCCGCCAAGAACCCAGCTGTAAAGGAAAAAACAAGAGGTGAGCAATTGGAACTTTAAGAAGAATCCTTTCCCTTGATACTTCTTTCTAGTAGTACCTGAGCTATGCCTTCCCCTTGTTTAAGGCAACTGGAACCACCTATAAGTAAGAAAGGAGAATGTAACCTATACTAATGATAGTTGTCGCTAGGCTACGAGGTATAGAATCATAAATTAGAGAACCCTTACCACGGATGTTGTTGTTGAGTCTGAGTTATCCCAAAGGAGTCCAAAAAACGGAAGTGCAAAATAATAAACGGGGAAGGTTAGTTAGGGAACTAAACCCGGGCGGAACGAGGGCCGCGCTAGAGTCGAGTGGGTGCACTCTCTGCAAGGCGTCCCTGTGCACTATTGGAGGATGTCCAATGGAAGTCTGATTGTGGAGATGATGGGAACAACAACCATAAGAATTGTAGGTGATGATTTCGGTGACAGGCAAAGGCAGTCCGTGAGGGAGAAAAAGAGGTCTGGTACACGGGTCAGTAGTTTTCCAAAATCAGCAGGCAGAGGCAGACCGTGAAGGAGGAAATAGGTCTGGTACACGGGTCAGTAGTTTTCCAAAATCGGCAGGCAGAGGCAGTCCGTGAAGGAGGAATTAGGTCTGGTACACGGGTAGATATAGTAGGAACGAAGACGGAACTTCTAAACACCGGGATGCAACTTTAATCAGAAGCAGCGTCTTTCCCGGTTGTGCGGTTTAAATCGGGAAGGGGAAAGGCGGAACCAGACGAAACCGAGGTTCACGCATCATCGCCCATCTGCTGAGAGCGGGAGGCGGAATGCTGGGAATCGTAGTTCAACTCGCCGCAGGGCGCCGCGGAGTGAGCCGAGGCCACTATTTTCCAGGGCAGTTGCCAGTGGGCGTAGAATGGATTTGCAATGTGACGCATGCCCTTCCGAAGGGCTATAATCCTCCTCCGTGCCTGCCGAGGCGTAACATGGGCACTAGATAAACAAGGCAGAGTAGGGACCCCTCTGCTGGCTGCCTGGCCAGTGTTCCAGCTGTACACATCTGCAGATGGGCTTCTTAATACCAGCTCAAGGGAGCCTGGCCAGTGTCTCAGCTGTGCACATCTGCAGATGGGCTTCTTAGTCCCAGCTCAAGGCTGGGCACTAGATAAACAAGGCAGAGTAGGGACCCCTCTGCTGGGTGCCTGGCCAGTGTCCTACCTGTGCACATCTGCAGATGGGTTTCTTAATTCCAGCTCAAGGCTGGGCACTAGATAAACAAGTCAGAATAGGGACCTCTCTGCTGGGTGCCTTGCTAGTTTCCCAGCTGTACATATCTGCAGATGGACTTCTTAATACCAGCTCAAAGGCGCCTGGCCAGTGTCTCAGCAGTGCACATCTGCAGATGGGCTTCTTAATCCCAGCTCAAGGCTGAGCACTAGATAAACAAGGCAGAGTAGGGACCCCTCTGCAGGGCTCCTGGCCAGTGTCCCAACTGTGCACATCTGCAGATGGGCTTCGTAATCCCAGCTCAAGGCTGGGCACTAGATAAACAAGGCAGAGTAGGGACCCCTCTGCTGGGTGCCTGGCCAGTGTTCCAGCTGTACACATCTGCAGATGGGCTTCGTAATCCCAGCTCAAGGCTGAGAACTAAATAAACAAGGCAGAGTAGGGACCCCTCTGCTGGGCGCCGTGCCAGTGTCCCAGCTGTGCACATCTGCATATGGGCCTCTTAATCCCAGCTCATGGAAGGCAACTAGATAAACAAGGCAGAGTAAGGACCTCTCTGCTGGGTGCCTGGCCAGTGTCCCAGCTGTGCACATCTGCAGATGGGCTTCGTAATCCCAGCTCAAGGCTGGGCACTAGATACACAAGGCAAAGTAGGGTCCCCTCTGCTGGGTGCCTGGCCAGTGTTCCAGCTGTACACATCTGCAGATGGGCTTCTTAATACCAGCTCAAGGGAGCCTGGCCAGTGTCTCAGCTGTGCACATCTGCAGATGGTCTTCTTAATCCCAGCTCAGGGCTGGGTACTAGATAAACAAGGCAGAGTAGTGACCCCTCTGCTGGGTGCCTTGCCAGTGTCCCAGCTGTGCACATCTGCAGATTGGCTTCTTAGTCCCAGCTCAAGGCTGGGCACTAGATAAACAAGGCAGAGTAGGGACCCCTCTGCTGGGTGCCTGGCCAGTGTCTCAGCTGTGCACATCTGCAGATGGGCTTCTTAATCCCAGCTCAGGGCTGGGTACTAGATAAACAAGGCAGAGTAGTGACCCCTCTGCTGGGTGCCTTGCCAGTGTCCCAGCTGTGCACATCTGCAGATTGGCTTCTTAATACCAGCTCAAAACGCCTGGCCAGTGTCTCAGCAGTGCACATCTGCAGATGGGCTTCTTAATCCCACTCAAGGCTGAGCACTAGATAAACAAGGCAGAGTAGGGAGCCCTCTGCTGGGCGCCTGGCCAGTGTCCCAGCTGTGCACATCTGCAGATGGGCTTCCTAATCCCAGCTCAAGGCTGGGCACTAGATAAACAAGGCAGAGTAGGGACCCCACTGCTGGGTGCCTGGCCAGTTTTCCAGCTGTACACATCTGCAGATGGGCTTCTTAATACCAGCTCAAGGGAGCCTGGCCAGTGTCTCAGCTGTGCACATCTGCAGATGGGCTTCTTAATCCCAGCTCAAGGCTGAGAACTAGATGAACAAGGCAGAGTAGGGACCCCTCTGCTGGGCGCCTTGCCAGTGTCCCAGCTGTGTACATCTGCAGATGGGCTTCTTAATCCCAGCTCAAGGCTGGGTACTAGATAAACAAGGCAGGGTAGGGACCACTCTGCTGGGTGCCTTGCCAGTGTCCCAGCTGTGCACATCTGCAGATTGGCTTCTTAGTCCCAGCTAAAGGCTGGGCACTAGATAAACAAGGCAGAGTAGGGACCCCTCTGCTGGGCGCCTGGCCAGTGTGCTAGCTGTGCACATCTGCAGATGGGTTTCATAATTCCAGCTCAAGGCTGGGCACTAGATAAACAAGGCAGAGTAGGGACCCCTCTGCTGGGTGCCTTGCCAGTTTCCCAGCTGTGCACATCTGCAGATGGGCTTTTTAATCCTAGCTCAAGGCTGGGCACTAGATAAACAAGGCAGAGTAGGGATCCCTCTGCTGGGCGTCCGGCCAGTGTCCCAGCTGCACACATCTGCAGATGCGCTTCTTAATACCAGCTCAAAGGCGCCTGGCCAGTGTCTCAGCAGTGCACATCTGCAGATGGGCTTCTTAATCCCAGCTCAAGGCTGAGCAATAGATAAACAAGGCAGTGTAGGGACCCCTCTGCTGGGCGCCTTGCCAGTGTCCCAGCTGTGCACATCTGCAGATGGGCTTCTTAATCCCAGCTCAAGGCTGGGCACTAGATAAACAAGGCAGAGTAAGGACCCCTCTGCTGGGCGCCTGGCCAGTGTCCCAGCTGTGCAAATCTGCAGATGGGCTTCGTAATCCCAGCTCAAGGCTGGGCACTAGATAACCAAGGCAGAGTAGGGACCCCTCTGCTGGGTGCCTTGCCAGTTTCCCAGCTGTGCACATCTGCAGATGGGCTTTTTAATCCTAGCTCAAGGCTGGGCACTAGATAAACAAGGCAGAGTAGGGATCCCTCTGCTGGGCGTCCGGCCAGTGTCCCAGCTGCACACATCTGCAGATGGGCTTCTTAATACCAGCTCAAAGGCGCCTGGCCAGTGTCTAGGCAGTGCACATCTGCAGATGGGCTTCTTAATCCCAGCTCAAGGCTGAGCACTAGATAAACAAGGCAGTGTAGGGACCCCTCTGCTGGGCGCCTTGCCAGTGTCCCAGCTGTGCACATCTGCAGATGGTCTTCTTAATCCCAGCTCAAGGCTGGGCACTAGATAAACAAGGCAGAGTAAGGATCCCTCTGCTGGGCGCCTGGCCAGTGTCCCAGCTGTGCACATCTGCAGATGGGTTTCGTAATCCCAGCTCAAGGCTGGGTACTAGATAACCAAGGCAGAGTAGGGACCCCTCTGCTGGGCGCCTTGCCAGTGTCCCAGCTGTGCACATCTGCAGATGGGCCTCTTAATCCCAGCTCAAGGCAGGGCACTAGATAAACAAGGCAGAGTAAGGACCTCTCTGCTGGGCACCTGGCCAGTGTCCCAGCTGTGCACATCTGCAGATGGGCTTCGTAATCCCAGCTCAAGGCTGGGCACTAGATAAACAAGTCAGAGTAGGGACCCCTCTGCTGGGTGCCTGGCCAGTGTTCCAGCTGTACACATCTGCAGATGGGCTTCTTAATACCAGCTCAAGGGAGCCTGGCCAGTGTCTCAGCTGTGCACATCTGCAGATGGGCTTCTTAATCCCAGCTCAGGGCTGGGTACTAGATAAACAAGGCAGAGTAGTGACCCCTCTGCTGGGTGCCTTGCCAGTGTCCCAGCTGTGCACATCTGCAGATTGGCTTCTTAGTCCCAGCTCAAGGCTGGGCACTAGATAAACAAGGCAGAGTAGGGACCCCTCTGCTGGGTGCCTGGCCAGTGTCTCAGCTGTGCACATCTGCAGATGGGCTTCTTAATCCCAGCTCATGGCTGGGTACTAGATAAACAAGGCAGAGTAGTGACCCCTCTGCTGGGTGCCTTGCCAGTGTCCCAGCTGTGCACATCTGCAGATTGGCTTCTTAGTCCCAGCTCAAGGCTGGGCACTAGATAAACAAGGCAGAGTAGGGAACCCTCTGCTGGGTGCCTTGCCAGTTTCCCAGCTGTACACATCTGCAGATGGGCTTCTTAATACCAGCTCAAAGGCGCCTGGCCAATGTCTCAGCAGTGCACATCTTCAGATGGGCTTCTTAATCCCAGCTCAAGGCTGAGCACTAGATAAACAAGGCAGAGTAGGGACCCCTCTGCTGGGCGCCTGGCCAGTGTCCCAGCTGTGCACATCTGCAGATGGGCTTCGTAATCCCAGCTCAAGGCTGGGCACTAGATAAACAAGGCAGAGTAGGGACCTCACTGCTGGGTGCCTGGCCAGTGTACCAGCTGTACACATCTGCAGATGGGCTTCTTAATACCAGCTCAAAGGCGCCTGGCCAGTGTCTCAGCAGTGCACATCTGCAGATGGGCTTCTTAATCCCAGCTCAAGGCTGAGCACCAGATAAACAAGGCAGAGTAGGGACCCCTCTGCTGGGTGCCTTGCCAGTGTCCCAGCTGTGCACATCTGCAGATGGGCCTCTTAATCACAGCTCAAGGGTGGGCACTAGATAAACAAGGCAGAGTAAGGACCACTCTGCTGGGCGCCTGGCCAGTGTCCCAGCTGTGCACATCTGCAGATGGGCTTCGTAATCCCAGCTCAAGGCTGGGCACTAGATAAACAAGGCAGAGTAGGGACCCCTCTGCTGCCTGCCTGGCCAGTGTTCCAGCTGTACACATCTGCAGATGGGCTTCTTAATACCAGCTCAAGGGAGCCTGGCCAGTGTCTCCGCTGTGCACATCTGCAGATGGGCTTCTTAATCCCAGCTCAAGGCTGAGAACTATATAAAAAAGGCAAAGTAGGGACCCCTGTGCTGGGCGCCTTCCCAGTGTCCCAGCTGTGTAAATCTGCTGATGGGCTTCTTAGTCCCAGCTGAAGGCTGGGCACTAGATAAACAAGGCAGAGTAGGGACCCCTCTGCTGGGTGCCTGGCCAGTGTCCTAGCTGTGCACAACTGCAGATGGGTTTCTTAATTCCAGCTCAAGGCTGGGCACTAGATAAACAAGGCAGAGTAGGGACCACTCTGCTGGGTGCCTTGCCAGTTTCCCAGCTGTACACATCTGCAGATGGACTTCTTAATACCAGCTCAAAGGCGCCTGGCCAGTGTCTCAGCAGTGCACATCTGCAGATGGGCTTCTTAATCCCAGCTCAAGGCTGAGCACTAGATAAACAAGGCAGAGTAGGGACCCCTCTGCTGGGCGCCTTGCCAGTGTCCCAGCTGTGCACATCTGCAGATGGACCTCGTAATCCCAGCTCAAGGCTGGCCACGAGTTAAACAAGGCAGAGTAAGGACCTCTCTGCAGGGCGCCTGGCCAGTGTCCCAGCTGTGCACATCTGCAGATGGACCTCGTAATCCCAGCTCAAGGCTGGCCACGAGTTAAACAAGGCAGAGTAGGGACCCCTCTGCTGGGTGCCTGGCCAGTGTTCCAGCTGTACACATCTGCAGATGGGCTTCGTAATCCCAGCTCAAGGCTGAGAACTAAATGAACAAGGCAGAGTAGGGACCCCTCTGCTGGGCGCCGTGCCAGTGTCCCAGCTGTGCACATCTGCATATGGGCCTCTTAATCCCAGCTCAAGGCAGGGCACTAGATAAACAAGGCAGAGTAAGGACCTCTCTGCTGGGCACCTGGCCAATGTCCCAGCTGTGCACATCTGCAGATGGGCTTCGTAATCCCAGCTCAAGGCTGGGCACTAGATAAACAAGGCAAAGTAGGGACCCCTCTGCTGGGTGCCTGGCCAGTGTTCCAGCTGTACACATCTGCAGATGGGCTTCTTAATACCAGCTCAAGGGAGCCTGGCCAGTGTCTCAGCTGTGCACATCTGCAGATTGGCTTCTTAATCCCAGCTCAGGGCTGGGCACTAGATAAACAAGGCAGAGTAGGGACCACACTGCTGGGTGCCTTGCCAGTGTTCCAGCTGTACACATCTGCAGATGGGCTTCTTAATACCAGCTCAAAGGCGCCTGGCCAGTGTCTCAGCAGTGCACATCTGCAGATGGGCTTCGTAATCCCAGCTCAAGGCTGGGCACTAGATTAACAAGGCAGAGTAGGGACCACACTGCTGGGTGCCTGGCCAGTGTTCCAGCTGTACAAATCTGCAGATGGGCTTCGTAATCCCAGCTCAAGGCTGGGCACTAGATAAACAAAGCAGAGTAGGGACCACACTGCTGGGTGCCTGGCCAGTGTTCCAGCTGTACAAATCTGCAGATGGGCTTCGTAATCCCAGCTCAAGGCTGGGCACTAGATAAACAAGGCAGAGTAGGGACCTCACTGCTGGGTGCCTGGCCAATGTACCAGCTGTACACATCTGCAGATGGGCTTCTTAATACCAGCTCAAAGGCGCCTGGCCAGTGTCTCAGCAGTGCACATCTGCAGATGGGCTTCTTAATCCCAGCTCAAGGCTGAGCACCAGATAAACAAGGCATAGTAGGGACCCCTCTGCTGGGTGCCTTGCCAGTGTCCCAGCTGTGCACATCTGCAGATGGGCCTCTTAATCACAGCTCAAGGGTGGGCACTAGATAAACAAGGCAGAGTAAGGACCACTCTGCTGGGCGCCTGGCCAGTGTCCCAGCTGTGCACATCTGCAGATGGGCTTCGTAATCCCAGCTCAAGGCTGGGCACTAGATAAACAAGGCAGAGTAGGGACCCCTCTGCTGCCTGCCTGGCCAGTGTTCCAGCTGTACACATCTGCAGATGGGCTTCTTAATACCAGCTCAAGGGAGCCTGGCCAGTGTCTCCGCTGTGCACATCTGCAGATGGGCTTCTTAATCCCAGCTCAAGGCTGAGAACTATATAAAAAAGGCAAAGTAGTGACCCCTGTGCTGGGCGCCTTCCCAGTGTCCCAGCTGTGTAAATCTGCTGATGGGCTTCTTAGTCCCAGCTGAAGGCTGGGCACTAGATAAACAAGGCAGAGTAGGGACCCCTCTGCTGGGTGCCTGGCCAGTGTCCTAGCTGTGCACATCTGCAGATGGGTTTCTTAATTCCAGCTCAAGGCTGGGCACTAGATAAACAAGGCAGAGTAGGGACCACTCTGCTGGGTGCCTTGCCAGTTTCCCAGCTGTACACATCTGCAGATGGACTTCTTAATACCAGCTCAAAGGCGCCTGGCCAGTGTCTCAGCAGTGCACATCTGCAGATGGGCTTCTTAATCCCAGCTCAAGGCTGAGCACTAGATAAACAAGGCAGAGTAGGGACCCCTCTGCTGGGCGCCTTGCCAGTGTCCCAGCTGTGCACATCTGCAGATGGACCTCGTAATCCCAGCTCAAGGCTGGCCACGAGTTAAACAAGGCAGAGTAAGGACCTCTCTGCAGGGCGCCTGGCCAGTGTCCCAGCTGTGCACATCTGCAGATGGACCTCGTAATCCCAGCTCAAGGCTGGCCACGAGTTAAACAAGGCAGAGTAGGGACCCCTCTGCTGGGCGCCGTGCCAGTGTCCCAGCTGTGCACATCTGCATATGGGCCTCGTAATCCCAGCTCAAGGCAGGGCACTAGATAAACAAGGCAGAGTAAGGACCTCTCTGCTGGGCACCTGGCCAATGTCCCAGCTGTGCACATCTGCAGATGGGCTTCGTAATCCCAGCTCAAGGCTGGGCACTAGATAAACAAGGCAAAGTAGGGACCCCTCTGCTGGGTGCCTGGCCAGTGTTCCAGCTGTACACATCTGCAGATGGGCTTCTTAATACCAGCTAAAGGGAGCCTGGCCAGTGTCTCAGCTGTGCACATCTGCAGATTGGCTTCTTAATCCCAGCTCAGGGCTGGGCACTAGATAAACAAGGCAGAGTAGGGACCACACTGCTGGGTGCCTTGCCAGTGTTCCAGCTGTACACATCTGCAGATGGGCTTCTTAATACCAGCTCAAAGGTGCCTGGCCAGTGTCTCAGCAGTGCACATCTGCAGATGGGCTTCGTAATCCCAGCTCAAGGCTGGGCACTAGATAAACAAGGCAGAGTAGGGACCACACTGCTGGGTGCCTGGCCAGTGTTCCAGCTGTACAAATCTGCAGATGGGCTTCGTAATCCCAGCTCAAGGCTGGGCACTAGATAAACAAAGCAGAGTAGGGACCACACTGCTGGGTGCCTGGCCAGTGTTCCAGCTGTACAAATCTGCAGATGGGCTTCGTAATCCCAGCTCAAGGCTGGGCACTAGATAAACAAGGCAGAGTAGGGACCACACTGCTGGGTGCCTGGCCAGTGTTCCAGATGTACACATCTGCAGATGGGCTTCTTAATACCAGCTCAAAGGCGCCTTGCCAGTGTCTCAGCAGTGCACATCTGCAGATGGGCTTCGTAATCCCAGCTCAAGGCTGGGCACTAGATAACCAAGGCAGAGTAGGGACCCCTCTGCTGGGCGCCTTGCCAGTTTCCCAGCTGTGCACATCTGCAGATGGGCCTCTTAATCCCAGCTCAAGGCAGGGCACTAGATAAACAAGGCAGAGTAAGGACCTCTCTGCTGGGCACCTGGCCAGTGTCCCAGCTGTGCACATCTGCAGATGGGCTTCGTAATCCCAGCTCAAGGCTGGGCACTAGATAAACAAGTCAGAGTAGGGACCCCTCTGCTGGGTGCCTGGCCAGTGTTCAAGCTGTACACATCTGCAGATGGGCTTCTTAATACCAGCTCAAGGGAGCCTGGCCAGTGTCTCAGCTGTGCACATCTGCAGATGGGTTTCTTAATCCCAGCTCAGGGCTGGGTACTAGATAAACAAGGCAGAGTAGTGACCCCTCTGCTGGGTGCCTTGCCAGTGTCCCAGCAGTGCACATCTGCAGATTGGCTTCTTAGTCCCAGCAAAAGGCTGGGCACTAGATAAACAAGGCAGAGTAGGGACCCCTCTGCTGGGTGCCTGGCCAGTGTCTCAGCTGTGCACATCTGCAGATGGGCTTCTTAATCCCAGCTCAGGGCTGGGTACTAGATAAACAAGGCAGAGTAGTGACCCCTCTGCTGGGTGCCTTGCCAGTGTCCCAGCAGTGCACATCTGCAGATTGGCTTCTTAGTCCCAGCTCAAGGCTGGGCACTAGATAAACAAGGCAGAGTAGGGAACCCTCTGCTGGGTGCCTTGCCAGTTTCCCAGATGTACACATCTGCAGATGGGCTTCTTAATACCAGCTCAAAGGCGCCTGGCCAGTGTCTCAGCAGTGCACATCTGCAGATGGGCTTCTTAATCCCACTCAAGGCTGAGCACTACATAAACAAGGCAGAGTAGGGACCCCTCTGCTGGGCGCGTGGCCAGTGTCCCAGCTGTGCACATCTGCAGATGGTCTTCGTAATCCCAGCTCAAGGCTGGGCACTAGATAAACAAGGCAGAGTAGGGACCCCACTGCTGGGTGCCTGGCCAGTTTTCCAGCTGTACACATCTGCAGATGGGCTTCTTCATACCAGCTCAAGGGAGCCTTGCCAGTGTCCCAGCTGTGCACATCTGCAGATGGGCTTCGTAATCCCAGCTCAAGGCTGGGCACTAGATAAACAAGGCAGAGTAGGGACCCCACTGCTGGGTGCCTGGCCAGTGTTCCAGCTGTACACATCTGCAGATGGGCTTCTTAATACCAGCTCAAGGGAGCCTGGCCAGTGTCTCAGCTGTGCACATCTGCAGATGGGCTTGTTAATCCCAGCTCAAGTCTGAGAACTAGATTAACAAGGCAGAGTAGGGACCCCTCTGCTGGGCGCCTTGCCAGTGTCCCAGCTGTGTACATCTGCAGATGGGCTTCTTAATCCCAGCTCAAGGCTGGGTACTAGATAAACAAGGCAGAGTAGGGACCACTCTGCTGGGTGCCTTGCCAGTGTCCCAGCTGTGCACATCTGCAGATTGGCTTGTTAGTCGTCCCAGCTAAAGGCAGGGCACTAGATAAACAAGGCAGAGTAGGGACCCCTCTGCTGGGCGCCTGGCCAGTGTCCTAGCTGTGCACATCTGCAGATGGGTTTCTTAATTCCAGCTCAAGTCTGGGCACTAGATAACCAAGGCAGAGTAGGGACCCCTCTGCTGGGTGCCTTGCCAGTTTCCCGGCTGTGCACATCTGCAGATGGGCTTTTTAATCCTAGCTCAAGGCTGGGCACTAGATAAACAAGGCAGAGTAGGGATCCCTCTGCTGGGCGTCTGGCCAGTGTCCCAACTGCACACATCTGCAGATGGGCTTCTTAATACCAGCTCAAATGCGCCTGGCCAGTGTCTCAGCAGTGCACATCTGCAGATGGGCTTCTTAATCCCAGCTCAAGGCTGAGCACTAGATAAACAAGGCAGAGTAGGGACCCCTCTGCTGGGCGCCTTGCCAGTGTCCCAGCTGTGCACATCTGCAGATGGGCTTCTTAATCCCAGCTCAAGGCTGGGCACTAGATAAACAAGGCAGAGTAAGGACCCCTCTGCTGGGCACCTGGCCAGTGTCCCAGCTGTGCACATCTGCAGATGGGCTTCGTAATCCCAGCTCAAGGCTGGGCACTAGATAAACAAGGCAGAGTAGGGACCCCTCTGCTGGGCGCCTTGCCAGTGTCCCAGCTGTGCACATCTGCAGATGGGCCTCTTAATCCCAGCTCAAGGCAGGGCACTAGATAAACAAGGCAGCGTAGGGACCCCTCTGCTGGGTGCCTGGCCAGTGTTCCAGCTGTACACATCTGCAGATGGGCTTCTTAATACCAGCTCAAGGGAGCCTGGCCAGTGTCTCAGCTGTGCACATCTGCAGATGGGCCTCTTAATCCCAGCTCAAGGCTGAGCACTAGATAAACAAGGCAGAGTAGGGACCCCTCTGCTGGGCGCATTGCCAGTGTCCCAGCTGTACACATCTGCAGATGGGCTTCTTAATCCCAGTTCAAGGCTGGGCACTAGATAAACAAGGCAGAGTAAGGACCCCTCTGCTGGGCGCCTGGCCAGTGTCCCAGCTGTGCACTTCTGCAGATATGCTTCGTAATCCCAGCTCAATGCTGGGCACTAGATAAACAAGGCAGAGTAGGGACCCCTCTGCTGGGTGACTGGCCATTGTTCCAGCTGTACACATCTGCAGATGGGCTTCTTAATACCAGCTCAAGTGAGCCTGGCCAGTGTCTCAGCTGTGCACATCTGCAGATGGGCTTCTTAATCCCAGCTCAAGGCTGAGAACTTGATAAACAAGGCTGAGTAGGGACCCCTCTGCTGGGTGCCTTGCCAGTGTCCCAGCTGTGTACATCTAGAGTTGGGATTCTTAATCCCAGCTCAAGGCTGGGCACTAGATAAACAAGGCAGGGTAGGGACCCCTCTGCTGGTCGCCTGGCCAGTGTCCAAGCTGTGCACATCTGCAGATGGGCTTTTTAATCCCAGCTCAAGGCTGGGCACTAGATACACAAGGCATAGTAGGGACCCCTCTGCTGGGCGCCTGGCCAGTGTCCAAGCTGTGCACATCTGCAGATGGGCTTCTTCATCCCAGCTCAAGGCTGGGCACTAGATGAACAAGGCAGAGTAGGGACCCCTCTGCTGGGCGCCGTGCCAGTGTCCCAGCTGTGCACATCTGCAGATGGGCCTCTTATTCCCAGCTCAAGGCTGGGAACTAGATAAACAATACAGAGTAGGGACCCCTCTGCTGGGTGCCTGGCCAGTGTCCCAGCAGTGCACATCCGCAGATGGGCTTCTTTATCCCAGCCCAAGGCTGGGCACTAGATAAACAAGGCAGAGAAGGGACACCCCTGCTGGGCACCTGGCCAGTGTCCCAGCTGTGCACATCTGCAGATGGGCTTCTTAATACCAGCACAAAGGCGCCTGGCCAGTGTCTCAGCAGTGCACATCTGCAGATGGGCTTCTTAATCCCAGCTCAAGGCTGAGCACTAGATAAACAAGGCAGAGTAGGGACCCCTCTGCTGGGCGCCTGGCCAGTGTCCCAGCTGTGTACATCTGCAGATGGGCTTCTTAATCCCAGCTCAAGGCTGGGTACTAGATAAACAAGGCAGAGTAGGGACCACTCTGCTAGGTGCCTTGCCAGTGTCCCAGCTGTGCACATCTGCAGATTGGCTTCTTAGTCGTCCCAGCTAAAGGCTGGGCACTAGATAAACAAGGCAGAGTAGGGACCCCTCTGCTGGGCGCCTGGCCAGTGTCCTAGCTGTGCACATCTGCAGATGGGTTTCTTAATTTCAGCTCAAGTCTGGGCACTAGATAAACAAGGCAGAGTAGGGACCCCTCTGCTGGGTGCCTTGCCAGTTTCCCAGCTGTGCACATCTGCAGATGGGCTTTTTAATCCTAGCTCAAGGCTGGGCACTAGATAAACGAGGCAGAGTAGGGATCCCTCTGCTGGGCGTCTGGCCAGTGTCCCAACTGCACACATCTGCAGATGGGCTTCTTAATACCAGCTCAAATGCGCCTGGCCAGTGTCTCAGCAGTGCACATCTGCAGATGGGCTTCTTAATCCCAGCTCAAGGCTGAGCACTAGATAAACAAGGCAGAGTAGGGACCCCTCTGCTGGGTGCCTTGCCAGTGTCCCAGCTGTGCACATCTGCAGATGGGCTTCTTAATCCCAGCTCAAGGCTGGGCACTAGATAAACAAGGCAGAGTAAGGACCCCTCTGCTGGGCACCTGGCCAGTGTCCCAGCTGTGCACATCTGCAGATGGGCTTCGTAATCCCAGCTCAAGGCTGGGCACTAGATAAACAAGGCAGAGTAGGGACCCCTCTGCTGGGCGCCTTGCCAGTGTCCCAGCTGTGCACATCTGCAGATGGGCCTCTTAATCCCAGCTCAAGGCAGGGCACTAGATAAACAAGGCAGAGTAATGACCTATCTGCTGGGCACCTGGCTAGTGTCCCAGCTGTGCACATCTGCAGATGGGCTTCGTAATCCCAGCTCAAGGCTGGGCACTAGATAAACAAGGCAGCGTAGGGACCCCTCTGCTGGGTGCCTGGCCAGTGTTCCAGCTGTACACATCTGCAGATGGGCTTCTTAATACCAGCTCAAGGGAGCCTGGCCAGTGTCCAGATGTGCACATCTGCAGATGGGCTTCTTAATCCCAGCTCAAGGCTGAGCACTAGATAAACAAGGCAGAGTAGGGACCCCTCTGCTGGGCGCCTTGCCAGTGTCCCAGCTGTACACATCTGCAGATGGGCTTCTTAATCCCAGCTCAAGGCTGGGCACTAGATAAACAAGGCAGAGTAAGGACCCCTCTGCTGGGCGCCTGGCCAGTGTCCCAGCTGTGCACTTCTGCAGATATGCTTCGTAATCCCAGCTCAATGCTGGGCACTAGATAAACAAGGCAGAGTAGGGACCCCTCTGCTGGGTGACTGGCCATTGTTCCAGCTGTACACATCTGCAGATGGGCTTCTTAATACCAGCTCAAGGGAGCCTGGCCAGTGTCTCAGCTGTGCACATCTGCAGATGGGCCTCTTATTCCCAGCTCAAGGCTGGGAACTAGATAAACAATACAGAGTAGGGACCCCTCTGCTGGGTGCCTGGCCAGTGTCCCAGCTGTGCACATCTGCAGATGGGCCTCTTATTCCCAGCTCAAGGCTGGGAACTAGATAAACAATACAGAGTAGGGACCCCTCTGCTGGGTGCCTGGCCAGTGTCCCAGCTGTGCACATCCGCAGATGGGCTTCTTTATCCCAGCCCAAGGCTGGGCACTAGATAAACAAGGCAGAGAAGGGACACCCCTGCTGGGCACCTGGCCAGTGTCCCAGCTGTGCACATCTGCAGATGGGCTTCTTAGACCCAGCTCAAGGCTGGGCACTAGATAAACAAGGCAGAGTAGGGACCCCTCTGCCGGTTGCCTGGCCAGTTTCCCAGCTGTGCACATCTGCAGATTGGCTTCTTAGTATAAGCTCAAGGCTGGGCACTAGATAAACAAGGCAGAGTAGGGACCCCACTGCTGGGCACCTGGCCAGTGTCCCAGCTGTGCACATCCGCAGATGGGCTTCTTTGTCCCAGCTCAAGGCTGGACACTAGATACACAAGGCAGAGTAGGGACAGCCCTGCTGGGCACCCGGCCAGTGTCCCAGCTGTGCAGATCTGACGATGGGCTTCTTAATCCCAGCTCAAGGCTGGACACTAGATAAACAAGGCAGAGTAGGGACCCCTCTGCTGGGTGCCTGGCAGAGTCCGAGCTGTGCACATCTGCAGAATGGCTTCTTAGTCGCAGCTCAAGGCTGGGCACTAGATACACAAGGCAGAGTAGGGCCCCCTCTGCTGGGCGCCTGGCCAGGGTCCCAGCTGTGCACACCTGCAGATGGGCTTCTTAATCCCAGCTCAATGCTGGGCACTAGATACACAAGGCAAAGTATGGACGCCTCCGCTGGGCTCCTGGCCAGTGTCCCATCTGTGCACATCTGCAGATGGGCTTCTTAATCCCAGCTCAAGGCTGGGCACTAGATAAGCAAGGCAGAGTAGGGACCCCTCTGCTGGGCGCCTGGCCAGTGTCCCAGCTGTGCACATCTGCAAATGGATCCCAGCTCAAGGCTGGGCACTAGATAAACAAGACGGAGTAGGAACCCCTCTGCTGGGCGCCTGGCCAGTGTCCTAGCTGTGCACATCTGCCGATGGGCTTCTTAATCCGAGCTCAAGGCTGGGCACTAGATCAACAAGGCAGAGCAGGGACCCCACTGCTGGGTTCCTGGCCAGTGTCCCATATGTGCACATCTGCAGATGGGCTTCTTAATCCCAGTTCAAGGCTGGGCACTAGATAAACAAGGCAGAGTAGGGCACCTCTGCTGGGCGCCTGGCCAGTTTCCCAGCTGTGCACATCTGCAGATGGGCTTCTTAGTCCCAGCTCAAGGCTGGGCACTAGATAAACAAGGCAGAGTAGGGATCCCTCTGCTGGGCGTCTGTCCAGTGTCCCAGCTGTACACATCTGCAGATGGGCTTCTTAATACCAGCTCAAAGGCGCCTGGCCAGTGTCTCAGCAGTGCACATCTGCAGATGGGCTTCTTAATCCCAGCTCAAGGCTGAGCACTAGATAAACAAGGCAGAGTAGTGACCCCTCTGCTGGGCGCCTTGCCAGTGCCCCAGCTGTGCACATCTGCAGATTGGCTTCTTAATCCCAGCTCAAGGCTGGGCACTAGATAAACAAAGCAGAGTAAGGACCCCTCTGCTGGGCGCCTGGCCAGTGTCCCAGCTGTGCACATCTGCAGATTTGCTTTGTAATCCCAGCTCAAGGCTGGGCACTAGATAAACAAGGCAGAGTAGGGACCCCTCTGCTGGGTGACTGGCCAGTGTTCCAGCTGTACACATCTGCAGATGGGCTTCTTAATACCAGCTCAAGGGAGCCTGGCCAGTGTCTCAGCTGTGCACATCTGCAGATGGGCTTCTTAATCCCAGCTCAAGGCTGAGAACTAGATAAACAAGGCAGAGTAGGGACCCTCTGCTGGTCGCCTGGCCAATGTCCAAGCTGTGCACATCTGCAGATGGGCTTCTTAATCCCAGCTCAAGGCTGGGCACTAGATACACAAGGCATAGTAGGGACCCCTCTGCTGGGTGACTTGCCAGTGTCCCAGCTGTGTACATCGGCAGATGGGCTTCTTATCCCAGCTCAAGGCTGGGCACTAGATAAACAAGGCAGAGTAGGGACCCTCTGCTGGTCGCCTGGCCAATGTCCAAGCTGTGCACATCTGCAGATGGGCTTCTTAATCCCAGCTCAAGGCTGGGCACTAGATACACAAGGCATAGTAGGGACCCCTCTGCTGGGCGCCTGGCCAGTGTCCCAGCTGTGCACATCTGCAGATGGGCTTCTTAATCCCAGCTCAAGGCTGGGCAATAGATAAACAAGGCAGAATAGGGACCCCTCTGCTGGGCGCCTGGTGTTAGGAAAGATTTCGTAATTGAAGGTAATTTTCCATCCATGTGGCAACCCCCAAACTTTTTGCTGCTGTTTTACACCCTGATCTAGACTTTGCCAGAGAAGCGCAGCCCTCAGCCGCACTCCTCTGGGCTTTTTGCTCACTTCTGTCTGGGAAACGTCGTTTTCCGAAGTTCTTTTTCTCATGTTGCAGCTTTCGCGCAACATTACACAAGATGGCACTGTAAGCTAAGTTACTGCTCTCTAGGGTCTCTAGTCATTCTACAGGCCCTAGCAACTCTCAATGGATTGCTAACGAACAGTGCAAGTGTTTCACGGACGGGACTGGTGGCAGCGATCGTTTCTTTGTGTTTTGAAATCCTTTTTTCCATGTTAAGCCTGCTGACCGTCTTGCTCCCTTCTCCTTCTCCGGGTCAAGCCGACCCCGGGGCCATCCTTATTTGGACATGTACTTTCCCGCAAAACACCAATGCTTTTGTGGGCTTCTACAGGCCTGGTGTGAGCCTCCAGGATGTGGGCTGGGATGTCTGTTCCCAATACACATCCTGGGTGCCAGTCTAGTGTGTCTTGAATACCTGGGACCACTGTGGTCCATGATAGGTCCACGTCTGGTGTGCTTGTTTTAAGAGCAGATCTCCTATAGGGTCCCCTCCGCTTTGGCGCGAAGGGAACTCTGGATAAGAGGATGCTGAAAACCCCACTACCAGGTCGATCTCCTAAATTCTCACGAACGAAGGATAAGGAGCCAAGTATCCTGCAACTAAGAGGCTAAGTCGAGGAATCGCTGGTGACCCGCTGGTGACCCGCTGAAGGTTTGCTCCTCTGCACAACTGTCGTCCTGTGAGACCACTCTGCCTCTGATCGTACAAGAAGGCCTGTACTGGTGCTTCGACCCTTTAGAATGGTGGGAACAACTATTCTTGACATTTTCATCAGCTCCTGCGCGTAAGCCTTCGGAAGCGTCCCTGGGTCACCCAGCGGACTGACCAGCCTACACAGAAGTCTTGCTCTGTCACCGCCATCGGGCTGGTGCTGGATTCCGAGTCCGTGACACTCTCACACGATACGTACACTTGCGACTCCCAAGTGTGATGTGAGAAGTGTACATTAGGACTGGAATACACGCAGTGCCGAGTTGCCCAGCTGTGGTAACAACCTGTGCATTTTTGCTGTGTTTGAGACATCCTCGACTCTAAACTTCTGCTGCTGCGGAATCTACACAGCGCCGAGACCTCCCTTGATCATTTCTGAACCTGCCAGCAATGGAAACTGAAGCGGAGAAGCCTGGGTCTGCCTGCATCGGGAACCGGTGAGTAGTCAATACGGTGAACCGGTCACCCTCCCGCAGGAGCCTGTAGCTTTCCCTCGCTGTGTTAAATAGCACACTTTTTTCCCACTCTCGCCCTGCTTCTGCCCACAAGTGGAGGCTGCGCTTGAGTACCGGGGATATGTTTGTCCTCATTTGTTCACCTCTCTGAACTGCCTGATTTCCCTCGAGAGACTCTCCTTGGCCCGTTGGCACCCACGTGTGCAGGTACTTTTGAGTACAAAGGCTCCATTCTTCGTAGGGTTCGGACTTCCTTCTAGTTAGGTGGCCTCTGATGGCGAACTGGGTCTAACGATTACTTGCACTGCCTGTTTTCCTCCCCATCTAAGTGGTCTGCATATTTCATGCTTTTAACTCTTTAGACCCCTCGGTCTTGTATATATATTGTATTGATTGTGATGTGTTGGTTTACTTGAGTTTTACCGTGATTCTTTACTATGGTCGATGTTACAGAGGCCTTGTAATAAATGTGTCTATATTTTTAATATAACACGTGCCTGGAGTAATTTGTAAGTGTCCTTGTTGTGTGTGCTCATTGCGGGCTTTCAGTCACCCTCACCCCTCTTGAGACTTAGGGCCTCATTATGAGTCAGGCGTTAAGGGGTTAACGTCGCCGTAAACGGCGCCGACCCTTAACGCCTGATTCCGAGGTCCCTTTGCGCCATGGTGAGTTTAACGCCTGCTTTTTGCAGGCGTTAAAATCCATGGCGCTAAGGGACCATGGTGCTAATTACGCCACCGTAATTTACGGTGGCGTAATTAGCGCCTTCCCCACTCCCATTATGCCCTATGGGGCAAAAATGGGAATTGGGAAGGGTAAATGGGAAATGGGGATTTACCGCCCCACTCACCTTGGAATGGGGCTGTAAATCCGCCATCCACCATGCTGTAAACATAGTTTACACCATGGTGGTAAGGGTACGACCCAGGCGGTAACTTACCACCTGGGTCGTAATGAGGGCCTTAGTCTTGACCGCCACCATCGCTACCCTGATTGGTCTGGCTTGTCCAGAGGTTACCCTGTTCCAAGAAACTAGGCTGGCCTTCTGACCCTCTGCCCCTCCCGGACAGAGTTCAGAAATCCGTCTTAACAAATTGGTGGCAGGGTGGGATAGGACTGAGGGTACCCAGTGTTGCGCACGAGCAAGGGCATTTCAAGTTATTCCTACGTTGTCATAGTATAACTTTTTAAAGGCCATAGTCCTATCAAACAGTATGAAAACAAGTACCTTGTTAACTTTAAATGCTTCTAAATCTGAAACATTGAAAAAGATGTGTGCTGAGAGAGGCGTCTCCTCTCAAGGCACTAAAATGGAAATAATCCAAAGAATCATGTTGTGGCAAGGAGCTCAGCTTAGCGCTATAACTTCAGAGGACATTGCGGAAGGAGGTGGGGCTGCTCTCACTGGCAGAACTGACAGTTCTGCCGCCGCACTTGTCTCCAGCGACCATGAGGACAGGGAGGATGAAATGTCCAATGTTTCCTCTGCCAGTGCTGATGGGGAGACCATATTTGAATTCAAGAAGCAAGAACTGCTGTTTAGGCAGAAGGAGCTTGAGTTCAATATGGCCAAACTAAAAATCGAACAGGCAGAAAAACAGAAAGACTTGGATCACCAGTTGGAACTGGCCAAGCTTTAAGTTGCAAATGTATCCAAGGGTCCTGGACATGGGTCTGGGGCCTCCTCTCATCCAAGGTTTCCAAAAGACCTGCTCAGTGTATATGAGGAAAAGAATGACATTATGGACTGGCTGAATACATTTGAGTATGCATGTGAAGTTCAACAAGTTGACAATGCTGATAAAATTGCTTGATTACTTAGCAGACTGCCTCATTCTGGCTGCAGTGCCATTATGGAGATGTCAAAGGCTGAGAGAGCTGATTTTGCAAAGTTGAAGCAAACTCTCATTTTAAAGTTTGGAAAGACTCCTGCCCAATATTTAAAACAATTCTGAGAGTATAAGAAAAAAGAAGGTGGTACTTGGGTATCTTATGTAACCGAATTCTTAAAAATCTTGACTGGCTGGGTCGAAGGTTATAAGGTTTCTACCTTTCTATCTTTGAGGTATGATAAGTCTTGTCATGCTGGAACATATTTTTGCATCTTCTTCCCCAGAACTTAAGCAGCATTTGGCGGATTCTAAGGAGATAGATCCAAAGAAACTCGCCATTGCAGCAGATTTATGGGTATCACTTTGAGTGTCCCATAAGGACAAAACTCCTCCTGGTAAGCAGGAGGAAGGGAAAAAGTCCAAAGATAAGGAGGGTGGAGAATCTGATAAATCTTCTTCTCACAAGGGCCACAAAAAGGAAAATAAGGGTAAGACACAAGAGAACTCACAGGGTAGTGGAGGTCATCCTCCGAAACAGAACTCTGGTTATGGTAAGCCTCCCTTTGTAAACAGACACGTTGGATCGTGTTTTGCTTGCGGAGCAACTGACTACGTGAAGGGGGATCCCCGGTGTAAGGTTAAACCTTTAGGGGTCCACTCTGCTAATCTGGCCTTCTCCTCCTACGAGGAAGAAGAGATTACAGGAGCATCCTTCTCCTCAGACTCCTTCCCCAGTGGGATAGAAGCTGAGGTAGTTTTAGTTTCCCTGGGTTCCTGGGCGCCTAAAGTCACTGAGGCTTATGCTAGGATTCCAGATAATACCAAGCACTACTTTAAAGACAGTGTGCTGATCAATGGAGTTGATACTCCAGCTCTTAGGGATAGTGGCTGCAGTCGAACTGTAGTGGATTCTACCTTGGTAGACTCAAAGGAAGTTGCCAGAGCTACTCTGATGCCCACTAAGTTGGCGGACGGCCCACCTCGCCTGTTTCCAGTAATACCTGTAAATCTTACTATCAATGGTACAGCAGTCAGGATTCCAGTGAGCATACAAAGGAACGTCCCAGGAAAGGTCTTGTTGGGCAATGATCTCAGAGCTTTAGGGCTCGTAGGAGACACTGCTGACAGACCCTGTACAAGGTCTCAGACAAGGGCAGCATTGGCCAAGACCAATGCGCTGCCCCAGCCAAAGGGGAAACCCAAGGCTAAAGGAGTACGAAAACCAAAACGAGGGAAAGAAAATATTCCCCCAAACTCACCTACCACTGCGGTGGAGGAAGTTGGTCAATCGCCGGGACCTGACAAGGAGGTGGCGATGCCTGAAGTACTTGACCCCAATGACCATCCTGAACTAAACGACTTGTTAGTAGAAGGTGGTCCTGACGGGGAAGAATTCAGTAAAGCCCAACGTGAGTGACCATCTCTGGAAGGCCTGAGGAGACAGGCCTGCGCCCAGCTTGAGGGTGAACCTCCTGGGAAGCATTGGATTTATTGGGAAGGTGGACTCCTGTATAGTGAGCCCACAGAGTCTACTGAAGGAGACCATAGGAGGTTGGTGGTTCCCCTTGCTGTAAGACCCTTCCTCCTGCAGCTGGCGCATGAAGTGCCCCTTGCTGGACACCTTGGTGTTAAGAGGACCAAGCAAAGGTTATCCATACACTTCTACTGGCCCAAGATGGGGGTTCAAGTAGAAAGTCACTGCAGGAGTTGTGTCTCCTGCCAGTTATCTGGTAAGAGTGGCTCAACAATCCAAGCTCCATTGGTACCACTCCCTGTTGTGGGAATACCTTTTGAAAGGGTAGTGATCGACATCGTTGGTCCCCTTGACCCACAAACATCCTCAGGCAATAGGTTTATCCTGCTACTGGTCGACTATGCCACCAGGTATCCTGAGGCCATCCCATTGAAAACTGTAACTGCCAAGTCAGTTGCAAAAGCGTTACTTGGCATCTTTACCAGGGTTGGCTTCCCTAAAGAAGTTGTGTCTGACAGAGGCAGCAACTTTATGTCAAAGTACATGCAGGCTATGTGGAAAGAATGTGGGGTCACCTACAAGTTTTCTTCTGCATATCACCCCGAGACCAATGGTCTGGTGGAACGGTTCAACAGAATGTTAAAAAGCATGATTGGGGCTCTGAAAGAACCTCAGAGAAGAAAATGGGATCTTCTTTTACCATGCTTACTGTTTGCCTACCGAGAGGTACCACAGGAGGGTGTTGGCTTCAGCCCCTTCAAACTTCTGTTTGGTCACCCTGTACGGGGCCCTTAGCCATAGTCAAGGAGGGATGGGAGATGCCCACACCCCCTATTACTACCAGCGTAGTAGATTATGTGTTAGGGCTCAGAAAACGGATGGTACTTCTGATGGGTCTGGCTAGTGACAAGTTGAAGGCAGGACAAGCCCTGGTGAAACATTGGTACGACCAGAAAGCTTCCCTCATCAACTTTACACCTGGTCAGCAAGTCCTGATCATGAATCCCATAAGGCCTTGAGCTTTACCGGATACGTGGTCTGGCCCTTACACAGTGTTGGAGCCCCTGGGTGAGGTTAACTATTTAGTGGAACTTGGAAGGCCTGGACAGGCTCCAAAAGTGTTCCACGTGAATAGGCTGAAGGCTTTCATCCCAAGAGTTGAAATCGCAGCACTGCTATTGGCTTCAGATGTCGAGGAAGAGGAGTCTGAACCACTCCCTGACCTGTTCCAAAGCGGTCCTTCAGATAGCTCCTTTGAGGGTGTCCGAGTGGCCCCTCATCTGACTTCTGATCAGCAGGCGGAGGTGAAAAATTTGTTTAGGCAATTTTCCCCCCTGTTTTCGCAGTCGCCTGCTTTGACACCTTGGTGCAAACATGACATAAACACAGTAGACAGTGTACCTACCAAAAGTAGGGGATACCGGATATCAGACAAAGTACGGTCTTACATTAAAACCGAGGTCAACAAAATGTTAGACCTTGGGGTAATTGAACCTAGTAGTCCTTGGTCCAGCCCTGTGGTTTTGGTTCCAAAAGAAGGCACTTCTGAATTGAGGTTCTGCATGGACTACAGGACTCTGAATGCTGTCACCAAGACAGATGCACACCCCTTGCCTCGAACAGATAAGCTGGTGGATACCTTGGGTGCCTCCAAGTACCTCAGCATGTTTGACCTCACTGCGGGCTATTGGCAAATAGCCTTAGCAGAACATGCCAAGGAGAAGACAGCGTTTTCCACTCCAGACGGTCTTTACCAATTCAGGGCAATGCCGTTCGGTTTGAAGAATGCACCTGCCACTTTTCAGAGGCTTGTGAATCATGTGTTGAATGGGTTGGATGAATTCTGTCTCCCATATCTAGACAATATCGCCGTTTTCATCGCCACCTGGGAAGACCATTTGAAACACCTCGGGATTGTGCTACAGGCTCGTCAGAAAGCCCACTTGACCATAAAGGCCAGTAAATGCCAGATTGGACAAGGCTCCGTGGTTTACCTTGGCCATGAAGTAGGTGGAGGGAGGATACAGCCTCTACCCAGTAAAGTACAAGCAGTACAAGACTGGCCTACCCCCACTACACAGACCCAAGTGAGGGCCTTCTTAGGACTCACAGGGTATTATTGCAATTTCATGGCAGAATATGGTACCATAGCTGCCCCTCTGACTGCCCTCACCACTCTGAAGAAACCCAAGAAGGTAACTTGGACCGACGAGTGTGAGAAGGTCTTCAACGGCTTAAAAGACTCCTTGTGCCAGGCCCCTGTCCTCAGGGTCCCTGATTATCAAAGACCTTTTATTGTGCAGACAGACGCCCCTGACACTGGGATAGGAGCTGTACTATCGCAAGTAGATGAGAAGGGTAAGGAACACCCAATTGGTTTCATTAGTCGCCATCTTAAGGACAGAGAGCTCAGATGGTCCATCGGGGAGAAAGAATGCTTCTCTGTTGTGTGGGCCCTACGGAAGCTGAGGACCTACCTCTATGGGACCCACTTCACTGTGCAAACTGACCATAAGCCCTTAAAGTGGCTGATGAACATGAAGGGAGAGAATCCGAAGTTGCTTAGGTGGTCTATAAGTCTACAAGGATTTGACTTCACTATTGAGCATAGGCCAGGTGTCCAACATAGCAATGCTGATGGGTTGTCCAGAATGTTTAACCAACCTGAACAAGAGACTCATCCAGGGGTGGATTAGTTCCCTCTGTCCATAGTATGGGAGGGGCGAGTGTTAGGAAAGATTCCGTAATTGTAGGTAATTTTCGTTCCATGTGGCATCCCCCAAACTTTATGCTGTTGTTTTACACCCTGATCTAGACTTTGCCAGATAAGCGCAGCCCTCAGCCGCACTCCTCTGGGCTCCTCCGGGAAACGTCGTTTTCCATAGTTCTTTTTCTCATGTTGCAGATTTCTCGCAAAATGACACATGAGGGCACTGTAAGCTAAGTTACTGCTCTCTTGGGTCTCTCATCATTCTACAGGCCCTAGCAATTCTCAATGGATTGATAACGAACGATGCAAGTGTATCACGGACGGGACTGGTGGCAGTGATCGTTTATTTGTGTTTTGAACTCCTTTTTGCCATGTTAAGCGCGCTTCTCGCGTTTAGCCCAAAAGGGTGGCCTGGCTTCCAAAATGGCCAGACACAAGGTTCTTTGTCCTGCCCGCTGACCGTCTTGCCCCGTTCGCCTTTCCCGGGGCGAGCCGACCCAGGGCCATCCTTATTTGGGAATGTACATTCCCGAGAATCACCAATGAATTTGCGGGCTTCTACAGGCCTGGTGTGAGCCTCCAGGATGTGGGCTGGGATGTCTGTTCCCAATACACATCCTGGGTGCCAGAGAGTCTATTGTGTCTTGAATGCCTGGGACCACTGTGGTCCGTGATAGGTCCACATCTGGTGTGTGTGTTTTAACAACAGATCTCCTATAGGGTACCCTCCATTTTGGCGCGAAGGGAACTCTGGATAAGAGGATGCTGAAAACCCCACTACCAGGTTGATCTCCTAAGTTCTCACGAATGGAGGATAAGGATCCAAGTATCCTGCAACTAAGAGGGTGAGTCGAGGAATCGCTGGTGACCCACTGAAGGTTTGCTCCTCTGCACTACTGTTGTCCTGTGAGACCACTCTGCCTCTGATCGTACAAGAATCTACCGCAGAATCTACACGGTGCTGAGACGTCCCCTGATCGTATCTGAACCTGCCAGCACTGAAACTGAAGCGGAGAAGCCTGGGTCTACCTGCATATGCCCACAAGTGGAGGCCACACTTGAGTAGCGGGGATCTGTTTGTCCTTGTTTGTTCACCTCTCTGAACTGCCTGATTTCCCTTGAGAGACTCTCCTTGGCCTGTTTGCACCCACGTGTGCAGGTACTTTTGAGCACAAAGGTTCCACTCTTCGTAGGGCTCGGGCTTCCTTCAGTTAGGTGGCCTCTGATGGCGAACTGGGTCTAACGATGACTTGCACGGCCTGTTTTCCTCCCCATCTGGGTGGTCTGCATATTTCGTGCTTCTAACTCTTTAGACTCCTCGGTCTTGTATATATATTGTATTGATTGTGATGTGTTGGTTTACTTGAGTTTCACCATGATTCTTTACTATGATCGATGTTACAGAGGCCTTGTAATAAATGTGTCTATATTTTTAATATAACACCTGCCTGGAGTAATTTTTAAGTGTCATTGTTGTGTGTGCTCATTGCGGGCTTTTAATCACCCTCACCGCTCTTGAGACTTAGTCTTGACCGCCGCCATCGCTATACTGATTGGTCTGGCTTGTTCAGAAGTTACCCTGTTCCAAGAAACTAGGCTGGCCTTCTGAACCTCTGCCCCTCCCGGACAGAGTTCAGAAATCCATCTTAACACCTGGCCAGTGTCCCAGCTGTGCCCATCTGCAGATGGGCTTCTTAGTCCCAGTTCAAGGCTGGGCACTAGATAAACAAGGCAGAGTAGGGACCCCTCTGCTGGGCGACTGGTCAGTGTCACAGCTGTGCACATCTGCAGATGGGCTTCTTAGTCCCAACTCAAGGCTGGGCACTAGATAAACAAGGCAGAGTAGGGACCCCTCTGCTGGGTGCCTGGCCAGTGTCCCAGCTCTGCACATCTGCAGATGGGCTTCTTGGTCCCAGCTCAAGGCTGGGCACTAGATAAACAAGGCAGAGTAGGCACCCCTCTGCTGTGCGCCTGGCCCGTGTCCTAGCTGTGCACATCTGCAGATGGGCTTCTTAGTCCCAGCTCAAGGCTGGGCACTAGATAAACAAGGCAGAGCAGGGACCCCTCTGCTGGGCGCCTGGAGAGTGTCCCAGCTGTGCACATCTGCAGATGGGCTTCTTAATCCCAGCTCAAAGCTGGGCACTAGAGACACAAGGTAGAGTAGGGTCTCCTCTGCTGGGCGACTGGCCAGTGTCACAGCTGTGCACATCTGCAGATGGGTTTCTTAGTCCCAGCTCAAGGCTGGGCACTACATAAACAAGGCAGAGTAGGGACCCCTCTGCTGGGCGCCTGGCCCGTGTCCCAGCTGTGCACATCTGCAGATGGGTTTCTTAATCCCAGCTCAAGGCAGGGCACAAGATACACAAGGCAGAGTAGGGACCCCTCTGGTAGGCGCCTGGCCAGTGTCCCAGCTGTGCACATCTGCAGATAAGATTCTTAATCCCAGCTGAAGGATGGGAACTAGATAAACAAGGCAGAGTAGGAACCCCTCTGCTGGGCGCCTGGCCAGTGTCACAGCTGTGCACATCTGCAGATGGGCTTCTTAGTCCTAGCTCAAGGCTGGGCACTAGATAAACAAGGCAGAGTAGGGGCCCCTCTGCTGGGCGCCTGGCCAGTGTCACAGCTGTGCACATCTGCAGATGGGCTTCTTAGTCCCAGCTCAAGGCTGGGCACTAGAAAAACAAGGCAGAGTAGGGACCCCTCTGCTGGGCGCCTGGGCAGTGCCCCAGCTGTGCACATCTGCAGATGGGTTTCTTAATCCCAGCTCAAGGCTGGGCACTAGAGACACAAGGCAGAGTAGGGTCTCCTCTGCTGGGCACCTGGGCAGTGTCCCAGCTGTGCACATATGCAGATGGGCTTCTTAATCCCAGTTCAAGGCTGGGCACTAAATAAACAAGGCAGAGTAGGGCACCTCTGCTGGGCGCCTGGACAGTGTCCCAGCTGTGCACATATGCAGATGGGCTTCTTAGTCCCAGCTCAAGGCTGGGCACTAGATAAACAAGGCAGAGTAGGGACCCCTCTGCTGGGCGCCTGGCCCGTGTCCCAGCTGTGCACATCTGCAGATGGGCCTCTTAATCCCAGTTCAAGGCTGGGGTCTAGATAAACAAGGCAGAGTAGGGACCACTCTGCTGGGCGCCTGGCCCGTGTACCAGCTGTGCACATCTGCAGATGGGTTTCTTAAACCCAGCTCAAGGCAGGGCACAAGATACACAAGTCAGAGTAGGGACCCCTCTGCTGGGCGCCTGGCCAGTGTCCAGCTGTGCACATCTGCAGATGAACTTCTTCATCCCAGCTCAAGGCTGGGCACTAGATAAACAAGGCAGAGTAGGGACCCCTCTGCTGGGCGACTGGCCAGTGTCACAGCTGTGCACATCTGCAGATGGGCTTCTTAGTCCCAGCTCAAGGCTGGGCACTAGATACACAAGGCAGAGTAGGGACCCCTCTGCTGGGCGCCTGGACAGTGTCCCAGCTGTGCACATCTGCAGATGGGCTTCTTAGTCCCAACTCAAGGCTGGGCACTAGATAAACAAGGCAGAGTAGGGACCCCTCTGCTTGGTGCCTGGCCAGTGTCCCAGCTCTGCACATCTGCAGATGGGCTTCTTGGTCCCAGCTCAAGGCTGGGCACTAGATAAACAAGGCAGAGTAGGCACCCCTCTGCTGTGCGCCTGGCCCGTGTCCTAGCTGTGCACATCTGCAGATGGGCTTCTTAGTCCCAGCTCAAGACTGGGCACGAGATACACAAGGCAGAGTAGGGACCCCTCTGCTGGGCGACTGGCCAGTGTCCCAGCTGTGCCCATCTGCAGATGGGCTTCTTAGTCCCAGTTCAAGGCTGGGCACTAGATAAAAAAGGCAGAGTAGGGACCCCTCTGCTGGGCGACTGGTCAGTGTCACAGCTGTGCACATCTGCAGATGGGCTTCTTAGTCCCAACTCAAGGCTGGGCACTAGATAAACAAGGCAGAGTAGGGACCCCTCTGCTTGGTGCCTGGCCAGTGTCCCAGCTCTGCACATCTGCAGATGGGCTTCTTGGTCCCAGCTCAAGGCTGGGCACTAGATAAACAAGGCAGAGTAGGCACCCCTCTGCTGTGCGCCTGGCCCATGTCCTAGCTGTGCACATCTGCAGATGGGCTTCTTAGTCCCAGCTCAAGGCTGGGCACTAGATAAACAAGGCAGAGAAGGGCACCTCTGCTGGGCGACTGGCCAGTGTCACAGCTGTGCACATCTGCAGATGGGTTTCTTAGTCCCAGCTCAAGGCTGGGCACTATATAAACAAGGCAGAGTAGGGACCCCTCTGCTGGGCGCCTGGCCCGTGTCCCAGCTGTGCACATCTGCAGATGGGCTTCTTAATCCCAGCTCAAGGCTGGGCTCTAGATAAACAAGGCAGAGTAGGGACCACTCTGCTGGGCGCCTGGCCCGTGTACCAGCTGTGCACATCTGCAGATGGGTTTCTTAATCCCAGCTCAAGGCAGGGCCCAAGATACACAAGGCAGAGTAGGGACCCCTCTGGTAGGCACCTGGCCAGTGTCCCAGCTGTGCACATCTGCAGATAAGATTCTTAATTCCAGCTGAAGGATGGGAACTAGATAAACAAGGCAGAGTAGGAACCCCTCTGCTGGGGGCCTGGCCAGTGTCACAGCTGTGCACATCTGCAGATGGGCTTCTTAGTCCTAGCTCAAGGCTGGGCACTAGATAAACAAGGCAGAGTAGGGACCCCTCTGCTGGGCGCCTGGCCAGTGTCACAGCTGTGCACATCTGCAGATGGGCTTCTTAGTCCCAGCTCAAGGCTGGGCACTAGAAAAACAAGGCAGAGTAGGGACCCCTCTGCTGGGCGCCTGGGCTGTGCCCCAGCTGTGCACATCTGCAGATGGGTTTCTTAATCCCAGCTCAAGGCTGGGAACTAGAGAAACAAGGCAGAGTAGGGTCTCCTCTGCTGGGCACCTGGGCAGTGTCCCAGCTGTGCACATCTGCAGATGGGCTTCTTAATCCCAGTTCAACGCTGGGCACTAGATAAACAAGGCAGAGTAGGGCACCTCTGCTGGGCGCCTGGACAGTGCCCCAGCTGTGCAGATATGCAGATGGGCTTCTTAGTCCCAGCTCAAGGCTGGGCACTAGATAAACAAGGCAGAGTAGGGACCCCTCTGCTGGGCGCCTGGCCCGTGTCCCAGCTGTGCACATCTGCAGATGGGCTTCTTAATCCCAGTTCAAGGCTGCGGTCTAGATAAACAAGGCAGAGTAGGGACCACTCTGCTAGGCGCCTGGCCCGTGTACCAGCTGTGCACATCTGCAGATGGGTTTCTTAAACCCAGCTCAAGGCAGGGCACAAGATACACAAGGCAGAGTAGGGACCCCTCTGCTGGGCGCCTGGCCAGTGTCCCAGCTGTGCACATCTGCAGATGAGCTTCTTCATCCCAGCTCAAGGCTGGGTACTAGATAAACAAGGCAGAGTAGGGACCCCTCTGCTGGGCGACTGGCCAGTGTCACAGCTGTGCACATCTGCAGATGGGCTTCTTAGTCCCAGCTCAAGGCTGGGCACTAGATACACAAGGCAGAGTAGGGACCCCTCTGCTGGGCGCCTGGACAGTGTCCCAGCTGTGCACATCTGCAGATGGGCTTCTTAATCCCAGCTCAAGACTGGGCACGAGATACACAAGGCAGAGTAGGGACCCCTCTGCTGGGCGACTGGCCAGTGTCACAGCTGTGCACATCTGCAGATGGGCTTCTTAGTCCCAACTCAAGGCTGGGCACTAGATAAACAAGGCAGAGTAGGGACCCCTCTGCTGGGCGCCTGGCCCATGTCCCAGCTGTGCACATCTGCAGATGGGCTTCTTAATCCCAGCTCAAGGCTGGGCTCTAGATAAACAAGGCAGAGTAGGGACCACTCTGCTGGGCGCCTGGCCCGTGTACCAGCTGTGCACATCTGCAGATGGGTTTCTTAATCCCAGCTCAAGGCAGGGCACAAAATACACAAGGCAGATTAGGGACCCCTCTGCTGGGCACCTGGCCAGTGTCCCAGCTGTGCACATCTGCAGATGAGCTTCTCAATCCCAGCTCAAGGCTGGGCAATAGATAAACAAGGCAGAGTAGGGACCCCTCTGCTTGGCGCCTGGCCAGTGTCCCAGCTGTGCACATCTGCAGATGAGCTTCTTAGTCCCAGCTCAAGGCTGGGCACTAGATAAACAAGGCAGAGTAGGGACTCCTCTGCTGGTCGCCTGGCCTGTGTCCCAGCTGTGCACATCTGCAAATGGGCTTCTTAATCCCAGCTCAAGGCTGGGCTCTAGATAAACAAGGCAGAGTAGGGACCACTCTGCTGGGCGCCTGGCCCGTGTACCAGCTGTGCACATTTGCAGATGGGCTTCTTAGTCCCAGCTCAAGGCTGGGCATTAGATACACAAGGCAGAGTAGGGACCCCTCTGCTGGGCGCCTGGCCAGTGTCCCAGCTCTGCACATCTGCAGATGGGCTTCTTAGTCCCAGCTCAAGGCTGGGCACTAGATAAACAAGGCAGAGTAGAGACCCCTCTGCTGGGCATCTTGCCCGTGTCCCAGCTGTGCACATCTGCAGATGTTCTTCTTAATCCCAGCTCAAGGCTGGGCACTAGATACAAATAGCAGAGTAGGGACCCCTCTGCTGGGCGACTGGCCAGTGTCACAGCTGTGCACATCTGCAGATGGGCTTCTTAATCCCAGCTCAAGGCTGGGCACTAGAGTCACAAGGCAGAGTAGGGTCTCCTCTGCTGGGCACCTGGCCAGTGTCCCAACTGTGCACATCTGCAGATGGGCTTCTTAATCCCAGCTCAAGGCTGGGCACTAGATAAACAAGGCAGAGTAGGGCACCTCGCTGGGCGACTGGCCAGTGTCACAGCTGTGCACATCTGCAGATGGGTTTCTTAGTCCCAGCTCAAGGCTGGGCACTAGATAAACAAGGCAGAGTAGGGACCCCTCTGCTGGGCGCCTGGGCAGTGCCCCAGCTGTGCACATCTGCAGATGGGTTTCTTAATCCCAGCTCAAGGCTGGGCACTAGAGACACAAGGCAGAGTAGGGTCTCCTCTGCTGGGCACCTGGGCAGTGTCCCAGCTGTGCACATCTGCAGATGGGCTTCTTAATCCCAGTTCAAGGCTGGGCACTAGATAAACAAGGCAGAATAGGGCACCTCTGCTGGGCGCCTGGACAGTGTCCCAGCTGTGCACATATGCAGATGGGCTTCTTAGTCCCAGCTCAAGGCTGGGCACTAGATAAACAAGGCAGAGTAGGGACCCCTCTGCTGGGCGCCTGGCCCGTGTTCCAGCTGTGCACATCTGCAGATGGGCTTCTTAATCCCAGTTCAAGGCTGGGGTCTAGATAAACAAGGCAGAGTAGGGACCCCTCTGCTGGGCGCCTGGCCAGTGTCCCAGCTGTGCACATCTGCAGATGAGCTTCTTCATCCCAGCTCAAGGCTGGGCACTAGATAAACAAGGCAGAGTAGGGACCCCTCTGCTGGGTGACTGGCCAGTGTCACAGCTGTGCACATCTGCAGATGGGCTTCTTAGTCCCAGCTCAAGGCTGGGCACTAGATACACAAGGCAGAGTAGGGACCCCTCTGCTGGGCGCCTGGACAGTGTCCCAGCTGTGCACATCTGCAGATGGGCTTCTTAATCCCAGCTCAAGACTGGGCACGAGATACACAAGGCAGAGTAGGGACCCCTCTGCTGGGCGACTGGCCAGTGTCACAGCTGTGAACATCTGCAGATGGGCTTCTTAGTCCCAACTCAAGGCTGGGCACTAGATAAACAAGGCAGAGTAGGGACCCCTCTGCTGGGCGCCTGGCCCATGTCCCAGCTGTGCACATCTGCAGATGGGCTTCTTAATCCCAGCTCAAGGCTGGGCTCTAGATAAACAAGGCAGAGTAGGGACCACTCTGCTGGGTGCCTGGCCCGTGTACCAGCTGTGCACGGGTTTCTTAATCCCAGCTCAAGGCAGGGCACAAGATACACAAGGCAGAGTAGGGACCCCTCTGCTGGGCACCTGGCCAGTGTCCCAGCTGTGCACATCTGCAGATGAGCTTCTTAATCCCAGCTCAAGGCTGGGCAATAGATAAACAAGGCAGAGTAGGGACCCCTCTGCTGGGCGCCTGGCCAGTGTCCCAGCTGTGCACATCTGCCGATGAGCTTCTTAATCCCAGCTCAAGGCTGGGCAATAGATAAACAAGGTAGAGTAGGGACCCCTCTGCTTGGCGCCTGGCCAGTGTCCCAGCTGTGCACATCTGCAGATGAGCTTCTTAGTCCCAGCTCAAGGCTGGGCACTAGATAAACAAGGCAGAGTAGGGACTCCTCTGCTGGTCGCCTGGCCTGTGTCCCAGCTGTGCACATCTGCAGATGGGCTTCTTAATCCCAGCTCAAGGCTGGGCTCTAGATAAACAAGGCAGAGTAGAGACCACTCTGCTGGGTTCCTGGCCCGTGTACCAGCTGTGCACATTTGCAGATGGGCTTCTTAGTCCCAGCTCAAGGCTGGGCATTAGATACACAAGGCAGAGTAGGGACCCCTCTGCTGGGCGCCTGGCCAGTGTCCCAGCTCTGCACATCTGCAGATGGGCTTCTTAGTCCCAGCTCAAGGCTGGGCACTAGATAAACAAGGCAGAGTAGAGACCCCTCTCCTGGGCATCTTGCCCGTGTCCCAGCTGTGCACATCTGCAGATGTTCTTCTTAATCCCAGCTCAAGGCTGGGCACTAGATACAAATAGCAGAGTAGGGACCCCTCTGCTGGGCGACTGGCCAGTGTCACAGCTGTGCACATCTGCAGATGGGCTTCTTAATCCCAGCTCAAGGCTGGGCACTAGAGTCACAAGGCAGAGTAGGGTCTCCTCTGCTGGGCACCTGGCCAGTGTCCCAGCTGTGCACATCTGCAGATGGGCGTCTTAATCCCAGCTCAAGGCTGGGCACTAGATAAACAAGGCAGAGTAGGGCACCTCGCTGGGCGACTGGCCAGTTTCACAGCTGTGCACATCTGCAGATGGGTTTCTTAGTCCCAGCTCAAGGCTGGGCACTAGATAAACAAGGGAGAGTAGGGACCCCTCTGCTGGGCGCCTGGCCCGTGTCCCAGCTGTGCACATCTGCAGATGGGTTTCTTAATCCCAGCTCAAGGCTGGGCTCTAGATAAACAAGGCAGAGTAGGGACCACTCTGCTGGGCGCCTGGCCCGTGTACCAGCTGTACACATCTACAGATGAGTTTCTTAATCCCAGCTCAAGGCTGAGAACTAGATAAACAAGACAGAGTAGGGACCCCTCTGCTGGGTGCCTGGCCAGTGTCCCAGCTGTGCACATCTGCAGATGAGCTTCTTAATCCCAGCTCAAGGCTGGGCACTAGATAAACAAGGCCGAGTAGGTACCCCTCTGCTGGGTGCCTGGCCAGTGTCCCAGCTGTGCACATCTGCAGATGGGCTTCTTAGTCCCAGCTCAAGGCTGGGCATTAGATACACAAGGCAGAGTAGGGACCCCTCTGCTGGGCGCCTGGACAGTGTCCCAGCTGTGCACATCTGTAGATGGGCTTCTTAATCCCAGCTCAAGGCTGGGCACTAGATATACAAGGCAGAGTAGGGTCCCCTCTGCTGGGGGTCTGGACAGTGTCCCATCTTTGCACATCTGTAGAGGGCTTCTTAATTCCAGCTCAAGGCTGGGCATGGGCACCTGGCTAGTGTCCCAGCTGTGCACATCTGCAGATGGGCTTCTTAATCCCAGCTCAAGGCAGGGCACAAGATACACAAGGCAGAGTAGGGACCCCTCTGCTGGGCTCCTGGCCAGTGTCCCAGCTGTGCACATCTGCAGATGAGCTTCTTAATCCCAGCTCAAGGCTGGGCACTAGATAAACAAGGCAGAGCAGGGACCCATCTGCTGGGCCCTGGCCAGTGTCCCATCTATGCACATCTGTAGATGAGCTTCTTAATCCCAGCTCAAGGCTCGGCGCTAGATACACAAGGCAGAGTAGGGACCCCACTGCTGGGCGCCTGGCCCGTGTCCCAGCTGTGCACATCTGCAGATGGGCTTCTTAATCCCAGCTAGACACTAGGGCAGATCCAGGATGGGGACAGTCCTGGGATAGGGATAATCCTGGTCCCAATCGAGCCCTAGGCGTGGCTGGTAGCAGAGATAGACACCTGCTCATCCTCCTCCCTCTGCATTAAGACAGCCACTTATTCACATAACTCCCTCTAACAGTTATTAATGCCCAGACCACTTACTGGGAAGTCTCATTGCGCCCCATCCCTGTGTTTACAAGGTTCGGTGTACCTCACCTCTCAGACATGAACCCATGCTGCTATTAATGCTCATCACCCCTTTTCAGGACCAGTCCCACCCACACTTCAAGAAGTGGTATAAAGGGGATCTATTACCCAGAAACCTTTGGGTTTTAGCCAAGCCTCCCTGTTCTGGAACAAAAGTGCAGAGTATGAGGTGGGGGAGGGTAGGGGTGTAAGGACTGTGTCGATGGAGAGGACCAGCAGAGTACTCAGGTGTGTCCATTGTAGACAGCTCTGCAGATGGGGCACCCCGCAGCTAAAAAGCAGGGGCCAGTAACCTGTGGGGCAAGTTGGACAGGAAGGGAGAGCGGCAGGACACTGGCTGGCAGAGCACCAGCCAGTTGTTAGGGAATGAAGCACAACACCTCTCCCTCTCACAGCCCTCTTACTGCTGGAGCCTGGCAGGATGACGGTCCAGGCGGGAACACCTCTCCCTCTCACCACCCTCAGACTCCTGGAGCCAGGCAGGATGACAGGCCAGGCGGGAACACCTCTCCCTCTCACCGCCCTCATGTTCCTGGAGCCAGGCAGGATGAGGGAATAAAGCACAACACCTCTCTCTCTCACCGCCCTCATACTCCTGGACCCATACAGGATTATGGGCCAGGCGGAAACACTACAGCACAATGAGAACAATAAGGGGGTGCAAAGCACCAAGGTCAGGGGAAGCAGGAACACCCAGGTAGGGACAAAGGGCACCCCGGGTGCAAAACGCCATCAGCACCAGCCAGCCAGGGACTCTACAAGCCCCCACACAGGCAGACAGTGCCCAGGGCTTGTCCCTGGGGAATATAAGGAGCTGCACGAGCAGCTAGAGAGTACAATCAGATTGGTACTCTGCACGGAGCACCAAACAAGTAGTCTGCGTATGCAGAATGCTTTTTCTTTTCCCAAGGAACCTCCAACCCAAGAAAAAGAGAGAGAAGGAAGGAAAAGAGATACAAGGCAACGTACAGGACCCACATTGTCGTGGGAAGAAGAAGGCGGCATGGGCGAGAGGGCGTAACCCTTGGACCTTGTGCCCAAAAGTACACATTATGTATTATTCTGATGATTATGATGTTTGTGTATTATTACGTCATGTGCAATAAGACCCACGGCCTTTTATTGCCAACACTAACACAATGTTTCTTGTGGTACATGGGTGGAAAGTGGGGGACAGTCACCAACCTCTTGGGTCCATAGGTTATAATCTAGACATAGTCTCACACCACCAAACATGAGCTCATTATGAAAACATGACCATCCCAGAATCTCTAATGAGGCAACTGGCATGAAAGACCTCAATCAAGTTAAAGTACAGAATCCCTCAGACCTGCAGCCCAAGCTGCTGCCCTTACACACTGATCGGCATTGCCATGCGGGTGAACGTGGGGCCTGGAAGTTACCAGGCCCAGTACAATAACACACACACACACTTCAATGGTGCCAGGGATGTGACGTCCCGTTGGCAGGGTTTTGCCCATATTTATTAATACGCTACCGTCATGCCATCAGCCAGGGTCACATGACAATGCCACAGTCATGTCACGAACAAAGGAGACCCGTGATCTAACGCATGTGCGGATGGGGTTTACTGAAGGCTCTTAGCCACTAGCGAGCCTCTGGCACAGCTTCAGCGCTTTGTAATGGTACAATGAAGAGGAGCGGAGGCTAGCAAGCCATACCTGAAACCTAAAATGCCTTTCTATAAAGAAACCCTACATGTTTCTCGGCTGGCTAGCAAGCCATACTTGAAAAAATGCCTTCCTACAAATAAATCCTACATGTATCTGGGCTGGCTAGTAAGCCATACCTGAAACCTAAAATGCCTTCCTACAAAGAAACCCTACATGTATCTGGGCTGGCTAGCAAGCCATACCTGAAACCTAAAATGCCTTCCTACAAAGAAACCCTACATGTATCTGGGCTGGCTAGCAAGCCATACCTGAAACCTAAAATGCCTTCCTATAAAGAAACCCTACATGTTTCTCGGCTGGCTAGCAAGCCATACCTGAAACCTAAAATGCCTTCCTATAAAGAAACCCTACATGTTTCTCGGCTGGCTATCAAGCCATACTTGAAAAAGTGCCTTCCTACAAAGAAACCCTACATGTATCTGGGCTGGCTAGCAAGCCATACCTGAAACCAAAAATGCCTTCCTACAAAGAAACCCTACATGTATCTGGGCTGGCTAGCAAGCCATACCTGAAACCTAAAATGCCTTCCTACAAAGAAACCCTACATGTATCTGGGATGGCGAGCAAGCCATACCTGAAACCAAAAATGCCTTCCTACAAAGAAACCCTACATGTATCTGGGCTGGCTAGCAAGCCATACCTGAAACCTAAAATGCCTTCCTACAAAGAAACCCTACATGTATCTGGGCTGGCTAGCAAGCCATACCTGAAACCAAAAATGCCTTCCTACAAAGAAACCCTACATGTATCTGGGCTGGCTAGCAAGCCATACCTGAAACCTAAAATGCCTTCCTACAAAGAAACCCTACATGTATCTGGGCTGGCTAGCAAGCCATACCTGAAACCAAAAATGCCTTCCTACAAAGAAACCCTACATGTATCTGGGCTGGCTAGCAAGCCATACCTGAAACCTAAAATGCCTTCCTACAAAGAAACCCTACATGTATCTGGGATGGCGAGCAAGCCATACCTGAAACCAAAAATGCCTTCCTACAAAGAAACCCTACATGTATCTGGGCTGGCTAGCAAGCCATACCTGAAACCTAAAATGCCTTCCTACAAAGAAACCCTACATGTATCTGGGCTGTCTGGCAAGAATTCTCAAACAGAAACAGCACTTGAGAATACCAGACTCTCAAAACACATATGAACATACATTTGGACAAAGCTGCATGTGGTAGCCTTTTTGAAAGACAAGGAGACACATACCAGTGAAGTGATACATGTTGTCTCACAATACAGTGACAGCTGTGCATCAGTGACACTCTGAGACCAAACTATGGGCAGTGTGTTTCAATAAGACATCCATTTCAGTGACAAAAAAGAAAAATATTTCCAAAGACTCTTTAAAGAACAGTAGTGCTTGAAAGCACTGGAGCAGAAAAGGCAGCTGTGTGATGCAGTGAGTCCTCATGCACTTATTCAGACTGGGTGTTAAGCTGTGGATATGTCAGTGTGTTGCAGTGAGTCTTCATGCACTTCTTTCGACTGGGTGTTAAGCTGTGGATGTGGCAGTGTGATGCAGTGAGTCCTCATGCACTTCTTCAGGTAGGGTGTGGATGCGGTATTGTGATGCAGTGAGTTCTCATGCATTTCTTCACACTGTGTGTTAAACTGTGGATGTGGCAGTGTGATGCAGTGAGTTCTCATGCATTTCTTCGCACTGTGTGTTAAGCTCTGGATGTGGTAGTGTGATGCAGTGAGTTCTCATGCATTTCTTCAGACTGGGTGTTAAACTGTTGATGTGGCAGTGTGATACAATGAGTCCTCATGCATTTCTTCAGATGGGTGTTAAGCTGTCAATGTGGCAGTGTGATGCAGTGAGTTCTCGTGCATTTCTTCACACTGGGTGTTAAGTTGTGGATGTGGCAGTGTGATGCAGTCAGTCCTCATGCATATCTTCAGACTGGGTGTTAAGATGTCAATGTGACAGTGTGATGCAGTGAGTCCTCATGCATTTCTATAAACTGGGTATTAAGCTGTCGATGTGGCAGTGTAATGCAGTGAGTCCTGTGATGCAGTGAGTCTTTATGAATTTCCTTAGACTGGGTGTTAATCTGACAATGTGGCAGTGTGATGCAGTGAGTCCTCATGCATTTCTACAGACTGGGTGGTAAGCTGTCGATGTGGCAGTGTGATGCAGCGAGTCCTCATGCATTTCTACAGACTGGGTGATAAGTTGTCAATGTGGCAGTGTGATGCAGTGAGTCCTCATGCTTTCCTTCAGATTGGTTGTTAAGCTGTCAATGTGGCCGTGTGTTGCAGTGAGTCCTCATGCCTGTCTTCAGACTGGGTGTTAAGCTGTCAATGTGGCTTCTTTTTTCATGTCAATATTTTCCGGCAGCGAAGGTTCAGCGCTGCTAAAGTCAAGAGCACGGTGGAGGGAGGAGTGCGGGATATGCCTGTGGACTGAGCTCAAAGGCAAATTTAAACAAAGACAACACCCCTCATAGTCCTGAGGGGTTGTTGCAAACTGTCTATGACCTGTTCCCTCCACCACCCCACATTAAGGCTGAGGTGATAAGGGGGTACGAGGCCTTCCCTCATTGAAGTGTGCAGCACTTGCTAATTTTGCAAGATGAATGCTAGCACTTCACCAAGTCTGAGCCCAGAAGAATGGAGCCAGCAGCCCTGCCACCCACACTGATCAAGTCTGAGCCCAGCAGGAAAGGAGCCAATAGCTCTGCCACCCACAGTGATCAGGTTTGAGCCCAGCAGGAAAGGGGAAAGCAGCCTTGCCTCCCACAGTGGTCAAGTCTGAGCCCAGCAGGAAAGGAGCCAGCTGCCATGCCACCCACAGTGATCAAGTCTGAGCAATCAGAAAAGGAGACAGCAGCTCTGCCACCTACAGTGATCAAGTCTGAGCAAAGCAGGAAAGGAGCCAGCAGCCCTGCCACCCACAGTGATCAAGTCAGAGCCCATCAGGAAAGGAGCCAGCAGTCCTGCCACCCACAGTGATTTAGGAGAGCCCAGAAGGAAAGGGGCAAGCAGCCCTGCCACCCACAGTGATCAAGTATGAGCCCAGCAGTAAAGGAGACAGCAGCCCTGCCACCCACGGTGATCAAGTCTGAGCCCAGAAGGAAAAGGGAAATCAGCCCTCCCACCCACAGTGGTCAAGTCTGAGCCCAACAGGAAAGGAGCCAGCAGCCTTGCAACCCACAGTGATCAAGTCTGAGCCCAGCAGGAAAGGACCCAGCAGCCCTGCCACCCACAGTGATTTAGGAGAGCCTAGAAAGAAAGGGGCAAGCAGCCATGCCACCCACAGTGATCAAGTCTGAGCCCAGCAGGAAAGGAGCCTGCAGCCCTGCCACCCACAGTGATCAAGTCTAAGCAAAGCAGGAAATGAGCCAGCAACCATGCCACCCACAGTGATCATGTCTGAGCCCAGCAGGATAGGAGTGCGCAGCCCTGCCACCCACAGTGATTTAGGAGAGCCCAGAAGGAAAGGGGCCAGCAGCCCTGCCACCCACAGTGATAAAGGAGAGCCCAGAAGGAAAGGGGCCACCAGCCCTGCCACCCACAGTGATCAGGTCTGAGCCCAGTAGGAAAGGAGCCAGCAGCCTTGCCACCCACAGTGATCAGGTCTGAGCAAAGCAGGAAAGGAGCCAGCAGCCCTGACACCGACAGTGATCAAGTCTGAGCCAAGCAGGAAAGGAGCCAGCAGCCCTGCCACCGACAGTGATCAAGTCTGAGCAAATCAAGAAAGGAGCCAGCAGCCCTGCCACCCACAGTGATCAAGTCTGAGCAAAGCAGGAAAGGAGCAAGCAGCCCTGCCACCCACAGTGATAAAGTCTGAGCCCAGAAGGAAAAGGGTAAGCCCTGAGGTAGGAGGGCTGGAGTTAAGCTATTGAGCTGTGGCGGCGCCGTGAACTGTTGTTTTTTTTATTCCTGGAGAGAGAGTTGAAAGCCTTGATCTGCTGGAGGGCTGTGGTCTGAGAAAACAAAAGGAGCATAACTCAGCACCACTTGCCGCTCCCCTGCAGCTGCCTGCACTATTATCATTAAAGGCAATCAAGGCAGAAAGGTGAAAAGGACGTCTTTGCCTTGGAAAGTACGAACCGTATCCCGTGTGAAGCACGAGCCACGTGACTTCCAGCTGGGCTCATTAACACGCCTGGAGCGCCCTTGCGGCGTAAGCCCTGAGGTAGAAGGGCTGGAGTTAAGCTGTTGGGCTGTTTGGCGGCTTTGAGGCGTGGAGAGTGGCGTGCACCGACTCTGTGTCCGGTGTTTGCAGCTTTCACAGCCTCTTAATTTCAAGTACGTACTGCTATTTTGGCTGCTCTTCGGTCCCCAACACTGTTTTTGTACCTGTTTCTTTAAGTATCAAATCATGCAGTGTGTGTTAATGTCCCTAAAATCAGGTATGCCAAACATGGGGCCATTAACAAGAAGCACTAATGAGCACAGGCCACAGGCTTATGCCTTGAAAAGCTTGCCTAGAAACTGCACGAGCACCTCAACCCCGCTTGCACATAATTCTCACATGTTACGAAAGCGGAGTTTGAAACCCGTTGGAAATGCTGATATCTGTCTGTTTTGCAAGGATCCATCTGAGATGATGCAAAACTCCATTAACAGCAGGGCGGTAGGAATCCTTCCTCTGCTCATCTCAGATTCAATATCTCCGACTCTCACAAATGTGAATATTAGTTCTGTTGGTGCTCCAAATGGGTCTGCCAACACAAATGAAAATATCGCCCCTGCCGCAACAATTGCTATTACTGATAGGTCACTCACTGATAGTGTCATATTGGGCAACATATTTACAGCTCCTGCCCAAGAAACCATTGCAGATATACATGACACAATCAGTGATCTGGCAGCCCGACCACAAGAGAATGTCACTCCTTCTCACCTATCCCATTCATCTATACAAAATCTTTCTGCCTCACCTGACTTATTCACAAACAATACTCATTCACGTTCTGCCTCTGAAACCTCATACATGGCTCCAACGCCGCGTAATCCGCGTACTATTGGCTCTAATACCCCCAAAAGGATGATGCCATACTAAGGCCCAATTTACTAGAAATCACTTTAAATTCCGTAAATGTGGCCATCCAATCTATAGCCAAACTGTTTGAGACCCTTGATTCGAAACTGTCAAAACAAAATTTGCAAATCGAAAAAGTGTTAGCGTCGCAATCCGCCTTCATGCAAACTACGACGTCAAAAAAACAGGTTGTTTCGAGTGGTGCCAAATGTAAATTAAACAATGTTAACGTGGCCACACAAACTGTCTGCTGGCCCATTCTTGCCACTGGTCCTTCTATCACTCTTCCGGTAGCTCTGCAGAACAAGCACTTTTCAGAACCTATTCGAGACAATCCTCAAATGGCTCCTTCCTCTGATATGGGAGCCCCATCCACATTCACACAGCCCCTTACAGACATGGTTAATCTGATAGACGCGAGTCGGGACAGACAATCTGTGAGTCCTCATAGCATTGTTGAGGTGCTGCAGGTTAATCCCCAGACCAGTTCAGAGCTTCCAGTTCAGACACCAGTATACACACTTTTTGAATCAAAGCGGTCTGACAAACAGAAGACTGTCAGATTTTTGGATGTGAAGAAAACAAAAAACATGCCAACTCAAAAGAACAATGGTACTTCAAAAACTAAACAGTTTATAAAAGCAGTTACAAATATACAGAAAGGAAAAATGTTAGCTTCTACTGCCATTGCAAAAAAATATCAACAGCAAGCACAAGTTCGGAAAGATAGTGCGGGAGTTAGGCCACCAAAAAAGGTTAAATCTTACGCTCCTCTCAACGTTCTGTTAGCGGTGGCGGCCGACATGCATGGAGCTGAAAGCTCACAGATCACAACTGTCCCCTCAGTTGGTAAGACAGGTCCTCTAGACCAGTCTGATGAACATACACAAGGGGCACTTGATCTCAGAAGGCAGGAAATTAGACATGCTGTTGATGAATATATGAGTAAACAGCCGTTCCAGAAAGCTTTAAATTGCTGTAAATCTAAAGGTACAACAGACATCATAAAAACAGCGCTCCCTCATGCAATTCCAACAAAATCATCTTTAGCGGCTAGCATTTCCTTAAAGCATGCAAACACTGAACATAATTCTCCATCTAGTGCTATTGGCACTAATGTGCCTACTTCGAAACCAACGTTACCTTAACGGGCTGACACTTGTCATGCTCATTGCTCTTGTTTAACCCAACAACAGAAAAAACAAACAACTTGGAGTCCATCCTCCAATCCACACCTCCAGAACAGTCTACCATCTCATGTTCCCTGTCTATCAAAAACTGTTGAGGAACTGGATACGAGGATTGGACATGAAGGTGGTACGGTTTCTCTACCACCCCAATTTCTTCAAATACTTCAATTGGCGCTGCAGAAAGCCAATGAAGTTTCGAATCAGGTAGCCCCACCTCTTGTTGATGCACCACCTCATCCAAACACTGCGAAAAAACAATTGCAATCAAACATTAAAAGACCCGCTTTATACTCTTTAACCATAGACTGCAGGCCTTCTCTGAGTATTCAATATGATCTGAACCGCAGGTCAATACTAACAATCTTCGCAGAAATCCCTGCACTAGAAGATATTAATTTGGTTGATTTACAACTAGTTGAATTTGATAATGAGCATTCACTCTCTTCAGTGAAACTATGGATCAATTCACGAGTTGTTTTAAATACAATCTGGCTTGCCAAAAGACAACTCTATGATTTAGGTTTTATCATTGAAGTAAACTCATCGATCATACCTTTACCAGAAGTTGTACCACAATCAGCTACAGCTGAGATTAAGTGTGGCACATCAAAAAACTCTGAATCAAATATAAAGGACTCAACCAAACCGAACTGTACATGTAATAGAGAGTCTCACATGCATTAACTATGCCAATCCAAATCAAAAACATTATTGGTCACCTTAGGCAGTTGGAACACGAGAGGACATCGTCATCTCATTAACAATCCCAATTTAGCCATTGCGAATGCCGACCTAATTATGATGCAGGAAACATGGCTTGTGGATCTCCCAATTTGGGATAACTACGATCTATATCTTAATCCCGCTCTTAAGAAAAAATTGGGAAGACTAACCTCAGGCCTGCTTATCGCCATTAAACAACTTCCCTCATTTTCATCTGAACATTGGCTCTCGCCCAGCCGTTTTCTACAAGCCGTGAAGCTCAAAGCTGGTGGCTCCAGCTATGTTCTAATTAACATGTAATGGAACCCGATAGGAATATCCGATCATGCTTTCATGAAAGATTCAAACCATTTACTGGATTTAATCTGTGTTGATAATCCGGTGCCACATGTTATCCTGGCTGGTGACCTTAATTTACATTGTTTAGAACCTTTCTACGACAAATCTAGATCGGATCTATTGTTGCATTTTGTTGATTCTCGAAGTCTGCAAATGTTAAATGGTACTTTTGCTGATGACATTCCCCCTCACCCCACATGGCATAGAGGTACATCCACGGCAGTAATTGATTATATATATGTCAACAAGAACCTAATTAATAATGTGACCAAATTTAAAGTTATACACACTAACTTAAGCGATCAAAATATTCTATTTGTTAATTGGACCATATCAGACATCTTGGAAAGTCCATATTCGCAATGCGCAGCTGGCCTTCTTTCCATCAACCCAGGCTGCAATAGATTAAGATGGTCTGCAACATCCTTACAACGGTTTCATCAATTTTATGCTATGGAACTACTCGAATCCAGTGGGGTGAAAACAAAACATGTTGACTATCATAACTTGATGCAATTGTTTCAATGCAAAGCATCACATGAGGCAAAGCCAAAATCAGTACATTTGCATGTGTTCAACAAAGAAATTCAATCTGCAAAAAAGTTATACAGATCCTGCAAAAGGCAAATTCTTAAAACAGCATCAGAACAAAAGAATGGCCTATTGCTAAAGTTAAACACTAAACATAGGAATTGGATGCGAAGCATGAAAGCCACTCTATATCAAAATGATAGTGCTTGTATGCTAAGGAATCTTGCTGGGAAAAACACTGCCCAAATATGGGCGACTATTAATCAGAGTTCAACAGGACACCAAATTGCATTACAATGTAATAATGTCCCACATCAAGCTTGGGTTACACATTTTACGCAATTGTACGAGCTCGCGCAAATTTCATCTAATGATTTAGCATCTGCGGAAAAAAATACATTTGTTTTGAAGTTTGATAAAGAGGACATCTCATACTTCATAAAGAAAGCTACCACCCCTAGGGCTCCAGGACCCAATGGCTTGTCCAACTTTGCTTTGAAACAACACCCAGATATTTGGACTGACATTTTGTGGAACATGTTGAACAATATTATTCAGTCTCAAACAATGCCAGAAACCTGGACCCACTCCATAATCTTACCAGTTTTCAAGAAAGGTGACAGAACTCACCCCGCTAGTTATAGGCCCACAGCACTGCTGGATGCACCCAGTAAAATTTTCAACCGCATCGTACTTAGAGACCTTAATGCCTGGGCCACCAATCACCAAAGAAGGGATCCTTTCCAGGCAGGATTTGTTTCTGGTTTGGGTACTACCCCAAACATAGTCGCCTTGAAGATGATAAGATCGCACTGCCTTACACAAAATCAACCCTTATATCTGGCATTCATAGACTTTCGGGTTGCATTCGACTCTATTGACCGCAATCTTTTGTATAAAAAACTACTGCGATATGAATGTCCACCTTCACTTCTTGCAATAATTAAACTTCTTCATACTAACACCACCCTACAAGTTAGATTGACAACAGAAGGGTTGCTATCTGTGCCTATTCATACAGCGCGAGGCCTTAAACAGGGTTGCATCCTGGCCTCGTTTCTTTTCAACCAGTTTATTTTAGATCTTGGCGAGTCCTTTTCTGCCATACTAACTGATGCACCAAAACTGGGACAACAACTCATCCCATGGATGCTATATGCAGATGATTTTGTTCTTTTATCAACAACTCCACGAGGCTTGCAAAATCTACTTGATACCCTATCCACCTATTCTTTAAATAACAATCTTACCATGAATTTGGAAAAAACACAAGTAGTGACCTGTTTGACAAATGCAAAAGCAGCTGGTAAATGAACATATAAGTGGCATTTGCAAAACGTTGTATTGCAGAATGTTTCTGAATATAAGTATTTGGGCATTTCAATCTATAACAAAATCTCAGAAAAATCATATATAGATTCTTTGTCATACAAGCTTCAAACATTAAACTTGGTTTAATGAACTTGGTTTGATTACACTTCATGTACAATTAATATGGAAAATGTGTTTATTCCTACGCAAATGTCTTTTAGGTCTTGAACATTGTAATATCTTGAGTCCTGTTGCATACTACCTTGTGAATTCTAACCATCTTTTTCCACGCACTTGGAGAAACTGCGTCTTGAATGCTCCATCTGATGCTTCTATACCTTTACGTGTCCTTTTGACAAATCCAAACCGAGCTAAACTAAAATTGTATCAAAAAGATTGGATATGCACCAGTGCTAAATGTTGCACTTACAAGGACTTTGACACTCAGCTATTTGGTCACAAAAGATTCTGGGTAATGTCTGATTACTTACTGAAATTTCCATCACCTTATATTATCCGACAATGGAAATCATGGCCAGGAGGGGCTTGGTCACTGATGATTTAAATCATTGTCGCTTCTGCCATGACAAAATGTGCCGTGAGACATTGAAACATTTAATAGTGGTTTGCCCAGCTTTAGATGTGACAAGAAAGAAACTTTTCAGTAAGCAACTGCGAACATATGTACCTTTGACTGTTGATGAAATCTGGCACAGAATCTTTTCAAGCAACAAGCTGGGACTTAGAATTGCAATTGTACAATTTTTGGATATAGTGTTGTCGGAGGACACTGAAATTTATTATAAACTTACTTAAATGAGGTTTGAATACAGAACCCCGTGAATTGTTACGAATATTGAAATATGCAACTGTTCAAAAGCTGTGGAAAAAAAAAAGTTTTTTTAAATGTTTCATTTGCAATTTTATTTGCACTATGTATATTGTGCATTGCAAATTGTTCTCAATTGTTCTTAAATAATCGTTATATTGTTATATTTGACCAACCAAATAAAGAAAAAAAAAAAAAGAAAAAAGTCTGAGCCCAGCAGGAAATAAGCCAACTGCCCTGCCACCCACAGTGATCAAGTCTGAGCAAAGCAGGAAAGGAGCCAGTAGCCCTGCCACCCACAGTGATCAAGTCTGAGCCCAGCAGGAGAGGAGCCAGCAGCCCCGCCACCCACAGTGATCAAGTCTGATACCAGCAGGAATGGAGCAAGAAGCCCTGACACGCACAGTGATCAAGTCTGAGCGCAGCAGGAAAGGAGCCAACAGCCCTGCCTCCCACAGTGATTTAGGAGAGCCAAGAAGGAAAGGGTCAAGCAGCCCTGCCACCCACAGTGATCAAGTCTGAGTGCAGGAGGAAAGGAGCCAGCAGCCCTGCCACCCAGAGTGATCCAGTCTGAGCGTAGCAGGAAAGGGGCCAGCAGCCCTGCCACCCACCGTGATTTAGGAGAGCCAAGAAGGAAAGGGGCAAGCAGCCCTGCCACCCACAGTGATCAAGTCTGAGCCCAGCAGGAATGGAGCCAGCAGCCCTGCTACGAACAGTGAATTAGGAGAGCCCAGAAGGAAAGGGGCCAGCAGCCCTGCCACCCAAAGTGATCAAGTCTGAACCCAGCAGGAAAGGGGCCAGCAGCCCTGTCACCCACAGTGATCAAGTCCGAGCCCAGCAGTAATGGAGCCAGCAGCCCTGCCACCCACAGTGATTTAGGAGAGCCCAGAAGGAAAGGGGCAAGCAGCCCTGCTACCCACAGTGATCAAGTCTGAGCCCAGAAGGAATGGAGCCAGCAGCCCTGCCACCCACAGTGATCAAGTCTGTGCAAAGCAGGAAAGGAGCAAGCAGCCCTGACACCCACAGTGATCAAGTCTGAGCAAAGCAGGAAAGGAGCCAGCAGCCATGCCACCCACAGTGATCATGTATGAGCCCAGCAGGATAGGAGCTCGCAGCCCTGCCACCCATAGTGATTTAGGAGAGCCCAGAAGGAAAGGGGCCAGCAGCCCTGCCACCCACAGTGATAAAGGAGAGCCCAGGAGGAAAGGAGCCACCAGCCCTGCCACCCACAGTGATCAGGTCTGAGCCCAGCAGGAAAGGAGCCAGCAGCCTTGCCACCCACAGTGATCAAGTCTGAGCAAAGAAGGAAAGGAGCCAGCAGCCCTGCCACCTACAGTGATCAAGACTGTGCAAAGCAGGAAAGGAGCCAGCAGCCCTGTCACCCACAGTGATCAAGTATGAGCCCAGCAGGAAAGGAGCCAGCAGCCCTGCCACCCACAGTGATCAAGTCTGAGCAAAGCAGGAAGGAAGCCAGCAGCCCTGCCACCCATACTGATTTAGGAGAGCCCAGAAGGAAAGGGGCCAGCAGCCCTGCCACCCAAAGTGATCAAGTCTGAGCCCAGCACGAAAGGAGCCAGCAGCTCTGCCACCCACAGTGATCAAGTCTGAGCAAAGCAGGAAAGGAGCCAGCAGCCCTGCCACCCACAGTGATCAAGTCTGAGCCCAGCAGGAAAGGAGCCAGCAGCCCTGCCACCGATAGTGATCAAGTCTGAGCAAAGCAGGAAAGGAGCCAGCAGCCCTGCCACCCACAGTGATCAAGTCTGAGCAATGCAGGAAAGGAGCAAGCAGCCCTGCCACCGACAGTGATCAAGTCTGAGCAAAGCAGGAAAGGAGCCAGCAGCCCTGCCACCCACAGTGATAAAGTCTGAGCCCAGCAGGAAAGGAGCCAGTAGCCCTGCCACACACAGTGATCAAGTCTGAGCAAAGCAGGAAAGGAGCCTGCAGCCCTGCCACCCACAGTGATTTAGGAGAGCCAGGAAGGAAAGGGGCAAGCAGCCCTGTCACCCACAGTGATCAAGTCTGATCGCAGCAGGAATGGAGCAAGCAGCCCTGACACTCACAGTGATCAAGTCTGAGCGCAGCAGGAAAGGAGCCAGCAGCCCTGCCTCCCACAGTGATTTAGGAGAACCAAGAAGGAAAGGGGCAAGCAGCCCTGCCACCTACAGTGATCAAGTTTGAGCGCAGGAGGAAAGGAGCCAGCAGATCTGCCACCCAGAGTGATCCAGTCTGAGCGCAGCAGGAAAGGAGCCAGCAGCCCTGCCACCCACAGTGATTTAGGAGAGCCCAGAAGGAAAGGGGCAAGCAGCCCTGCCACCCACAGTGATCAAGTCTGAGCCCAGCAGGAATAGAGCCAGCAGCCCTGCCACCCACAGTGATCAAGTCTGTGCAAAGCAGGAAAGGAGCAAGCAGCCCTGACACCCACAGTGATCAAGTCTGAGCAAAGCAGGAAAGGAGCCAGCAGCCATGCCACCCACAGTGATCATGTCTGAGCCCAGCAGGATAGGAGCTCGCAGCCCTGCCACCCACAGTGATTTAGGAGAGCCCAGAAGGAAAGAGGCAAGCAGCCCTGCCACCCACAGTGATAAAGGAGAGCCCAGAAGGAAAGGGGCCACCAGCCCTGCCACCCACAGTGATCAAGTCTGAGCAAAGAAGGAAAGGAGCCAGCAGCCCTGCCACCTAGTGGAGGATGAGACAGAGAGTGAGAGAAGGATTGGTAGAGATAGACGGTGCGGCTGGGGCAGAGATTGACAGAAGGATTGGTAATGATAGAACATGGAGGATGAGTCAAGGAGTAAGAGAAGGATTGGTAATGTTAGAAGATGAGAGAGAGAGGATGAGCAGGATTCAGAGTGATATAGGGTGAAGTATGAGACAAAGAATGAGAGCAGGATTGGTAATGATAACATTTTGAAGATGGGACAGAGTCAGGTAAGGATTGGTAATGATAGAAGTTGGGGCTGGGGAAGAGAGTAAGAGAAGGATTGGTAGTGATAGAATGTGGGGCTGAGGCAGAGAGTGAGAGAACGATTGGTAATGATAGAAGGTGGGGGATGAGACAGAGAGTGAGAGCAGGATTCATAGTGATAGAAGGTGGTGGATGTGACAGAGGGTGAAAGCAGGATTCGTAGTGATAGAAAGTGGAGGGTGAGACAGAGAATGAGAGAATGATTTGTAGTGATGGAAAGTAGGGCTGAAACAGAGAGTCAGAGAAGGATTGTAATGATAGAAGGTGGAGGATGAGACAAATAGTGAGAGAAGGATTGGTAATGTTAGAAGGTGGAAGATGAGAGAGAGAGGAAGAGCAGGGTTCATAGTGATAGATGGTGAAAGAAGAGACAGGGAGTTAGAGCAGGATTGGTAATGATAGAATTTGGAGGATGGGACAGAGAGTCAGATAAGGTATTGGTAAAGATAGAAGGTGGGGCGGAGGCATAGAGTGAGAGAAGGATTCTTAGTGACAGAAGGTGGAGGATGAGACAGAGAGTGAGAGCAGGATTGGTAGTAATAGACTGTGGGGCTGAGGAAGATAGTGAGAGAAGGATTGTAATGATAGAAGGTGGAGGATGAAACAGAGAGTGAGAGAAGGATTGGTAATGTTAGAAGGTGGAAGATGAGACACAGAGTGAAAGCAGGATTCATCATGATAGAAGTGGGGCTGAGGCAGAGAGTGAGAGAAAGATTGGTAATGCTAGAAGGCAATTGGCCAGAGATTGAGAGAAGGATTGGTAATGATAGAAGTTGGAGGATAAGACGGACTCTGAGAGAAGAATTGGTAATGATAGAAGGTTGAGGATGAAACAGAGAAAGAGAGCAGGATTCATAGTGTTAGTATGAGACAGCGAGTGAGACCAGGATTGGTAGTAATAGAAAGTGGGAGTGAGGCAGAGAGTGAGAGAAGGATTGGTAATGATAGAAGGTAGAGGATGAGACAGATTGAGAGCATGACTCAGAATGATAGAAGACGGAGGATGAGACAGAGAGTGAGAGCAGGATTGGCAGTGATAGAAGGTGGAGGATGAGACAGAGCATGAGAGCAGGCTTCGTAGTGATAGAAGGTGGGGCTGAGCCAGAGAGTGAGAGAAGGATTGGTAATGATAGAAGGTAGATGATTAGACAGATATGGAGAGAAGTATTGGTGATAGTAAAAGGTGGAGGATAAGACAGAGAGGGAGAGCAGGATTTGGAGTGATTAGATGGGACAGAGAGTGAGAGCAGGGATTGCCAGTGATTGAAAGTAGGGCTGATGCAGAGAGTGAGAGAAGGATTGGTAATGATAGAAGGTGGAGGATGAGAAAGAGTGAGATCAGGATTCATAGTGATAGAAGGTGGAGGATGAGAAAGACAGTGAGAGCAGGATTGGTAGTGATAGAAGGTGGGCCTGAGGCAGAGAGTGGGAGGCAGATTGGTAATGATAGACTGTGGAGGAAGAGACAAAGAGTGAGAGCAGGAATCGTTGTGATAAAAAGTGAAGAGTGAGACAGAGAGTGAGAGAAGCATTGGTAGTGACAGAAAGTGAAAAGTGAGACAGAGAGCGAGAGAAGGATTGGTAGTCATAGACGATGGGGCTGAAGCAGAGATTGAGAGAAGGATTGATAATGATAGAATATGGAGGATGAGTTAGAGAGTGAGAGCGGGATTGGTAGTGATAGAAGGTGGAGGATGAGTTAGAGAGTGAGAGCAGGCTTCATAGTGATAGAAGGTGGGGCTGAGCCATAGAGTGAGAGAATGATTGGTAATGATAGAAGGTATATGATTAGATAGATACAGAGAGATGGATTGGCAATGATAGAAGGTGGAGGATAAGAGAGAGAGGGAGAATGGGTTCATAGTGATTAGATGAGCCAGAGAGTGAGAGCAGGATTGCCTGTGACTGAAAGTGGGGCTGAGGTACAGAGTGAGAGCAGGATTGGTAGTGGCAGAAGATGAAGGATGAGACAGAGTGAGAGCAGGATTCGTAGTGATATAAGGTGGATGAGCCTGAGAGTTTGAGCAGGATTGGTAGTGATAGAAGGTGGGGCTGAGGCAGGGAGTGGGAGATGGATTGGTAATGATAGAATGGCAGGATGAGTCAAAGAGTGAGAGAAGGATTGGTAATGTTAGAAGGAAGATGAGAGAGAGAGGAAGAGCAGGATTCAGAGTGATAGATGGTGAAGGATGAGACAAAGAATGAGAGCAGGATTGGTAATGATAACATTTTGAAGATGGGACAGAGAGTCAGATAAGGATTGGTAATGATAGAAGGTGGGGCTGGGGAAGAGAGTGAGAGAAGGATTGGCAGTGATAGAAGGTGGGGGGATGAGACAGAGAGTGAGAGCAGGATTCATAGTGATAGTAGGTGGAGGATGGGACAGAGAGTGAAAGCAGGATTCGTAGTGATAGAAAGTGGAGGGTGAGCCAGAGAATGAGAGAAGGATTTGTAGTGATAGAAATTGAAGAGTGAGACAGAGAGTGAGAGAAGGATTGGTAGTGATAGACGGTGGGGCTGAGGCAGAGATTGAGAGAAGGATTGGTAATGATAGAACATGGAGGATGAGTCAAAGAGTGAGAGAAGGATTGGTAATGTTAGAAGGAAGATGAGAGAGAGAGGACGAGCAGGATTGAGAGTGATATATGGTGAAGGATGAGACAAAGAATGAGAGAAGGATTGGTAATGATAACATTTTGAAGATGGGACAGAGAGTCAGATAACGATTGGTAATGATAGAAGGTGGGGCTGGGGAAGAGAGAAAGAGAAGGATTGGTAGTGATATAATATGGGGCTGAGGAAGAGAGGGAGAGAAGGATTGGCAATGATAGAAGGTGGGGGGATGAGACAGAGAGTGAGAGCAGGATTCATAGTGATAGTAGGTGGAGGATGGGACAGAGAGTGAAAGCAGGATTCGTAGTGAAAGAAGGTGGAGGGTGAGACAAAGAATGAGATAAGGATATGTAGTGATAGAACATGGAAAATGAGTTAGAGATTGAGAGCAGGATTCAAAGTGATAGAAAGTAGCGCTGACGCAGAGAGTCAGAGAAGGATTGTAATGATAGAAGGTGGAGGATAAGAGAGAGAGGAAGAGCAGTGTTCATAGTGATAGATGGTGAAAGAAGAGACAGTGAGTTAGAGCAGGATTGGTAATGATAGAATTTGGAGGATGGGACAGAGAGTCAGATAAGGTATTGGTAATGATAGAAGGTGGGGCGGAGGCATAGAGTGAGAGAAGTATTCTTAGTGACAGAAGGTGGGGCTGAGGCAGAGAGTGATTGATGGATTGGTAGTGAAAGAAGGCGGAGGATGAGACAGAGAGTGAGAGCAGGATTCATAGTGATAGAAAGTGGAGGGTGAGACAGAGAATTTGAGAAGTATTGGTAGTGATAGAAGGTGGGGCTGAGACAGAGATTGAGAGAAGTATTTGTAGTGATAGCAGGTGGGGCTGAGGCAGAGAGTGAGAGAAGGATTGGTAATGATAGAACATGGAGGATGAGGCAGAGAGTGAGAGAAGGATTTATAGTGACGGAGGGTGGGGGTTGAGACAGGGAGGAATCAGGATTGGTTGTGATAGAGTGAGGATGGTAAGATAAAGAATGAGAGCAGGGTGCATGGTGATAGAGGTACTGGGATGAGGTAGGGTGAGACCAGAGCAAGTCTGATGGGGCTCATGCAGAGAATGAGAGAAGGATTGGTAGTGACAGAAGGTGGGGCTGAGGCAGAGAGTGAGAGAAGGATTGGTAATGATAGAAGGTGGAGGATAAGTCAGAGAGTGAGAGCAGGATTGGTAATGATAGAAGGTGGAGGATGAGACAGAGAGTGAGAGCAGGATTCAAAGTGATAGAAAGTAGCGCTGACGCAGAGAGTCAGAGAAGGATTGTAATGATAGAAGGTGGAGGATAAGAGAGAGAGGAAGAGCAGTGTTCATAGTGATAGATGGTGAAAGAAGAGACAGTGAGGTAGAGCAGGATTGGTAATGATAGAATTTAGAGGATGGGACAGAGAGTCCGATAAGGTATTGGTAATGATAGAAGGTGGGGTGGAGGCATAGAGTGAGAGAAGGATTCTTAGTGACAGAAGGTGGGGCTGAGGCAGAGAGTGATTGATGGATTGGTAGTGAAAAAAGGAGGAGGATGAGGCAGAGAGTGAGAGCAGGATTGATAGTAATAGATGGTGGGGCTGAGGAAGAGAGTGAGAGAAGGATTGTAATGATAGAAGGTGGAGGATGAGACAGAGAGTGAGAGAAGGATTTGTAATCTTAGAAGGTGGAAGATGAGACAGAGATGAAGAGCAGGATTCATCATGATAGAAGTGGGGTTGAGGCAGAGAGTGAGAGAAGGATTGGTAATGATAGAAGTGGGGCTGAGGCAGAGATTGAGAGAAAGATTGGTAATGCTAGAAGGCGATGAGCCAGAGAGTGAGAAGGATTGGAAATGATAGAAGGTGGAGGATAAGACGGGTACTGAGTGAAGAATTGGTAATGATAGAAGGTTGAGGATGAAACAGAGAAAGAGAGCAGGATTCGTAGTGCTAGAATGAGACAGCGAGTGAGAGCAGGATTGGTAATAATAGAAAGTGAGGCAGAGAGTGAGAGCAGGATTCATAGTGATAGAAAGTGAAGAGTGAGACAGGGAGTGAGAGAAGGATTGGTAGTGATAGAATGTGAAGAGTGAGACAGAGAGTGAGAGAAGGATTGGTAGTCATAGACGGTGGGGCTGAGGCAGAGATTGAGAGAAGGATTGGTAATGATAGAACATGGAGGATGAGACAAAGAGTGAGAGAAGGATTGGTAATGTTAGAAGGAATATGAGAAGAGAGGACAAGCAGGATTCAGAGTGATAGATGGTGAAGGATGAGACAAAGAGTGAGAGCAGGATTGGTAATGATAACATTTTGTGGATGGGACAGAGAGTCAGATAAGGATTGGTAATGATAGAAGGTGGGGCTGAGGAAGAGAGAAAGAGAATGATTGGTAGTGATAGAATGTGGGGCTGAGGCAGAGAGTGAGCGAAGGATTGGTAATGATAGAAGGGGGATGAGATAGAGAGTGAGAGCAGGATTCGTCATTAAAGTAGGTGGGGGATGGGACAGAGAGTGAGAGCAGGATTCATAGTGATAGAAAGTGGAGGGTGAGACAGAGAATTTGAGAAGTATTGGTAGTGATAGAAGGTGGGGCTGAGACAGAGATTAAAAGAAGTATTTGTAGTGATAGCAGGTGGGGCTGAGGCAGAGAGTGAGAGAAGGATTGGTAATGATAGAACATGGAGGATGAGGCAGAGAGTGAGAGAAGCTTTTATAGTGACGGAGGGTGGGGGTTGAGACGGAGGAATCAGGATTGGTTGTGATAGAGTGAGGATGGTAAGATAAAGAATGAGAACAGGGTGCATGGTGACAGAGGTACTGGGATGAGGTAGGGCGAGACCAGAGCAAGTCTGATGGGGCTCATGCAGAGAATGAGAGAAGGATTGGTAGTGACAGAAGGTGGGGCTGAGGCAGAGAGTGAGAGAAGGATTGGTAATGATAGAAGGTAGAGGATAAGTCAGAGAGTGAGAGCAGGATTGGTAATGATAGAAGGTGGAGGATGAGACAGAGAGTGAGAGCAGGATCAGTAGTCATAGAAGGTGGGGCTGAGACAAAGAGTGAGAGAAGAAATGGTAATGATAGAAGGTGGAGGATGAGACGGAGAGTGAGAGCAGGAATTGTAGTGATAGAAGGTGGGGCTGAGGCAGAGAGTGAGAGGATTGGTAATGATAGAAGGTGGGGATGAGACAGAGTGAGAGAAGCATTGGTAATGATAGAAGGTGGAGGATGAGACAGAGTGAGAGCATGATTCATAGTGATAGAAGTTGGAGGATGAGACAGAGAATGAGAGCAGGCTTCATAGTGTTAGAAGGTGGGGCTGAGCAATATAGTGAGAGGCGGATTGGTAATGATAGAAGGTACAGGATTAGATAGATACATAGAGATGGATTGGTGATGATAGAAGGTGGAGGATAAGAGAGAGAGTGAGAATGGGTTTATAGTGATTAGATGAGGCAGAGAGTGAGAAAAGGATCGGTAATGATAGAAGGTGGAGGATGAGAAAGAGTGAGAGCAGAATTCATAGTGAAAAAGACGGAGGAAGAGATAGAGAGTGAGAGCGGATTGGTAGTGGTACAAGGTGAAGGGTGAGATAGAGTGAGAGCAGGATTCGTAGTGATATGAGGTGAATGAGCATGAGAGTGTGAGCAGGATTGGTAGTGATAGAAGGTGGGGCTGAGGCAGGGAGTGCGAGATGGATTGGTAATGATAGAATGTGCAGGATGAGACAGAGAGAGTGAGCAGGATTCATAGTGATAGAAGATGGGGGGATGAGGCAGATAGTGACAGCAGAATTCATAGTGATAGCAGGTGGAGGATGGGACAGAGAGTGAAAGCAGGATTCGTAGTGATAGAAATTGGAGGATGAGACAGAGAGTGAGAGAAGGATTGGTAGTGATAGATGGTGGGGCTGAGGCAGAGATTGAGAGAAGGATTGGTAATGATATAACCTGGAGGATGAGTCAAAGAGTGAGAGAAGGATTGGTAATGATAGAAGGGGGGATGAGATAGAGAGTGAGAGCAGGATTTGTCATTATAGTAGGTGGAGGATGGGACAGAGAGTGAGAGCAGGATTCATAGTGATAGAAAGTGGAGGGTGAGACAGAGAGTGAGAGAAGGATTGGTAGTGATAGACGGTGGGGCTGAGGCAGAGATTGAGAGAAGGATTGGTAATGATATAACATGGAGGATGAGTCAAAGAGTGAGAGAAGGATTGGTAATGTTAGAAGGAAGATGAGAGAGAGAGGACGAGCAGGATTCAGAGTGAGATATGGTGAAGTATGAGACAAAGAATGAGAGCAGGATTGGTAATGATAACATTTTGAAGATGGGACATAGTCAGGTAAGGATTTGTAATGATAGAAGGTGGGGCTGGGGAAGAGAGTAAGAGAATGATTGGTAGTGATAGAATATGGGGCTGAGGCAGAGAGTGAGAGAAGGATTGGTAATAATAGAAGGTGGGGGATAGGACAGAGAGTGAGAGCAGGATTCATAGTGATAGTAGGTGGAGGATGGGACAGAGAGTAAAAGCAGGATTCATAGTGATAGAAAGTGGAGGGTGAGACAGAGAATGAGAGAAGGATTTGTAGTGATAGAATCTGGGGCTGAGACAGAGATGGAGAGAAGGATTGGTAATGATAGAACATGGAGGATGAGTTAGAGAGTGAGAGCAGGATTCAAAGGGATCGAAAGTAGGGCTGAAGCAGAGAGTCAGAGAAGGATTGTAATGATAGAAGGTGGAGGATGAGACAAAGAGTGAGAGCAGGATTGGTAATGTTAGAAGGTGGAAGATGAGAGAGAGAGGAAGAACAGGGTTCATAGTGATAGATGGTGAAAGAAGAGACAGTGAGTTAGAGCAGGATTGGTAATGATAGAATTTGGAGGATGGGACAGAGAGTCAGATAAGGTATTGGTAATGATAGAAGGTGGGGGTGAGGCACAGAGTGAGGGATGGATTCTTAGTGACAGAAGGTGGGGCTGAGGCAGAGAGTGAGAGATGGATCGGTAGCGAAAGAAAGCGGAGGATGAGACAGAGAGTGAGAGCAGGATTGGTAATGTTAACATTTTGTGGATGGGACAGAAAAGGATTGGTAATGATAGAAGGTGGGGTTGAGGAAGAGAGAAAGAGAAGGATTGGTAGTGATAGAATGTGGGGCTGAGGCAGAGAGTGAGCGAAGGATTGGTAATGATAGAAGGAGGGGATGAGATAGAGAGTGAGAGCCGGATTGGTAGTGGTAGAAATTGAAGGATGAGACAGAGTGAGAGCAGGATTCATAGTGATATAAGTTGGATGAGCCTGAGAGTGTGAGCAGGATTAGTATTGATAGAAGGTTGGGCTGAGGCAGAGAGTGGGAGATGGATTGGTAATGATAGAATGTGCAGGATGAGACAGAGAGAGTGAGCAGGATTCATAGTGATAGAAGGTGGAGGATGAGACAGAGAGTGATAGCAGGATTCATAGTGATAGAAAGTGAAGATTGAGACAGAGAGTGAGAGAAGGATTGGTAGTGATAGACAGTGGGGCTGAGGCAGAGATTGAGAGAAGTATTGGTAATGATAGAACATGGAGGATGAGTCAAAGAGTGAGAGAAGGATTGGTAATGTTAGAAGGAAGATGAGAGAGAGAGGACGAGCAGGATTCAGAGTGATATATGGTGAAGTATGAGACAAAGAATGAGAGCAGGATTGGTAATGATAACATTTTGAAGATGGGACATAGTCAGGTAAGGATTGGTAATGATAGAAGGTGGGGCTGGGGAAGAGAGTAAGAGAAGGATTGGTAGTGATAGAATGTGGGGCTGAGGCAGAGAGTGAGAGAAGGATTGGTAATAATAGAAGGTGGAGGATGGGACAGAGAGTGAAATCAGGATTCGTAGTGATAGAAACTGGAGCGTGAGACAGAGAATGGGAGAAGGATTTGTAGTGATAGACGTTGGGGCTGAGACAGAGATGGAGAGAAGGATTGGTAATGATAGAACATGGAGGATGAGTTAGACAGTGAGAGCAGGATTCAAAGTGATAGAAAGTAGGGCTGAAGCAGAGAGTCAGAGAAGGATTGTAATGATAGAAGATGGAGGATGAGACAAAGAGTGAGAGAAGGATTGTTAATGTTAGAAGGTGGAAGATGAGAGAGAGAGGAAGAGCTGAATTCATAGTGATAGATGGTGAAAGAAGAGACAGGGAGTTAGAGCAGGATTGGTAATGATAGAATTTGGAGGATGGGACAGAGAGTCAGATAAGGTATTGGTAATGATAGAAGGTGGGGGTGAGGCATAGAGTGAGAGAAAGATTCTTAGTGACAGAATGTGGAGGATGAGACAGAGAGTGAGAGCAGGATTGGTAGTAATAGACGGTGGGGCTGAGGAAGAGAGTGAGAGAAGGATTGTAATGATAGAAAGTGGAGGATGAGACACAGAGTGAGAGAAGGATTGGTAATCTTAGAAGGTGGAAGATGAGACAGAGATGAAGAGCAGGATTCATCATGATAGAAGTGGGGCTGAGGCAGAGAGTGAGAGAAGGATTGGTAATGATAGAAGTGGGGCTGAAACAGAGATTGAGAGAAAGATTGGTAATGCTAGAAGGCAATTAGCCAGAGAGTGAGAGAAGGATTGGTAATGATAGAAGGTGGAGGATAAGATGGACTCTGAGAGAAGAATTGGTAATGATAGAAGGTTGAGGATGACACAGAGAAAGAGAGCGGGATTCATACTGATAGGATGAGACAGCAAGTGAGAGAAGGATTGGTAGTAATAGAAAGTGGGACTGAAGCAGAGAGTGAGAGAAGGATTGGTAGTGAGAGAAGGTGGAGAATGAGACAGAGCATGAGAGCAGGCTTCGTAGTGATAGAAGGTGGGGCTGAGCCAGAGAGTGAGAGAAGGATTCATAGTGATAGTAGGTGGATGATGGGACAGAGAGTGAAAGCAAGATTCTTAGTGATAGAAAGTGGAGGGTGAGACAGAGAATGAGAGAAGGATTTGTCGTGATAGAAGTTGAGACAGAGATTGAGAGAAGGATTGGTAATGATAGAAAATGGAGGATGAGTTAGAGAGTGAGAGCAGGATTCAAAGTGATAGAAAGTAGGGCTGAGGCACAGAGTGAGAGAAGGATTCTTAGTGACAGAAGGTGGGGCTGAGGCAGAGAGTGAGAGATGGATCAGTAGTAATATACGGTGGGGCTAACGAAGAGAGTGAGAGAAGGATTGTAATGATAGAAGGTGGAGGATGATACACAGAGTGAGAGAAGGATTGGTAATGTTAGAAGGTGGAAGATGAGACAGAGATGAAGAGCAGGATTCATCATGATAGAAGCGGGGCTGAGGCAGAGAGTGAGAGAAAGATTGGTAATGCTAGAAGGCAATGAGCCAGAGAGTGAGAGAAGGATTGGTAATGATAGAAGGTGGAGGATAAGATGGACTCTGAGAGAAGAATTGGTAATGATATAAGGTTGAAGATGAAACAGAGAAAGAGAGCAGGATTCGTAGTGATAGGATGAGACAGCGAGTGAGAGCAGGATTGGTAGTAATGGAAAGTGGGAGTGAGGCAGAGGGTGAGAGAAGGATTGGTAATGATCGAAGGTAGAGAATGAGACATAGTGAGAGCAGGACTCAGAGTGATTGAAGATGGAGGATGAGACGGAGAGTGAGAGCAGGATTGGTAGTGATAGAAGGTGGAGGATGAGACGGAGCATGATAGCAGGCTTCGTAGTGATAGAAGGTGGGGCTGAGCCAGAGAGTGAGAGAAGGATTGGTAATGATAGAAGGTGGAGGATTAGACAGATATGGAGAGAAGGATTGGTGATAATAAAAGGTGGAGGATAAGACAGAGAGGGAGAACAGGATTTGTAGTGATAAAATGGGACAGAGAGTGAGATTGCCAGTGATTGAAAGTAGGGCTGATGCAGAGAGTGAGAGAAGGATTGATAATGATAGAAGGTGGAGGATAAGAAAGAGTGAGAGAAGGATTCATATTGATAGAAGGTGGAGGATGAGAAAGAGAGTGAGAGCAGGATTGGTAGTGATAGAAGGGGGAGCTGAGGCAGAGAGTGGGAGGCAGATTGGTAATGATAGAATGTGGAGGAAGAGACAAAGAGTGAGAGCAGGATTCGTTGTGATAAAAAGTGAAGAGTGAGACAGAGAGTGAGAGAAGTATTGGTAGTGATAGAAAGTGAAGAGTGAGACAGAGAGTGAGAGAAGGATTGGTAGTCATAGACGATGAGGCTGAAGCAGAGATTGAGAGAAGGATTGGTAATGATAGAACATGGAGGATGAGTTAGAGAGTGAGAGCGGGATTGGTAGTGATAGAAGGTGGAGGATGAGACAGAGAGTGAGAGCAGGCTTCATAGTGATAGAAGGTGGGGCTGAGCCATAGAGTGAGAGAAGGATTGGTAATGATAGAAGGTGTAGGATTAGATAGATACAGAGAGAAGGATTGGCAATGATAGAAGGTGGAAGATAAGAGAGAGAGGGAGAATGGGTTCATAGTGATTAGATGAGACAGAGAGTGAGAGCAGGATTGCCTGTGACTGAAAGTGGGGCTGAGGCACAGAGTGAGAGCAGGATTGGTAGTGGTAGACGATGAAGGATGAGACAGAGTGAGAGCAGGATTCGTAGTGATATAAGGTGGATGAGCCTGAGAGTTTGAGCAGGATTGGTAGTGATAGAAGGTGGGGCTGAGGCAGGGAGTGAGAGATGGATTGATAATGATAGAATGTACAGGATGAGTCAAAGAGTGAGATAAGGATTGGTAATGTTAGAAGGAAGATGAGAGAGAGAGGAAGAGCAGGATTCAGAGTGATAGATGGTGAAGGATGAGAAAAAGAATGAGAGCAGGATTGGTAATGATAACGTTTTGAAGATGGGACAGAGAGTCAGATAAGGATTGGTAATGATAGAAGGTGGGGATGGGGAAGAGAGTGAGAGAAGGATTGGCAGTGATAGAAGGTGGGGGGATGAGACAGAGAGTGAGAGCAGGATTCATAGTGATAGTAGGTGGAGGATGGGACAGAGAGTGAAAGCAGGATTCTGGAAAGTGGAGGGTGAGACAGAGAATGAGAGAAGGATTTGTAGTGATAGAAATTGAAGAGTGAGACAGAGAGTGAGGGAAGGATTGGTTGTGATAGTCAGTGGGGCTGAGGCAGAGATTGAGAGAAGGATTGGTAATGATAGAAAATGGAGGATGAGTCAAAAAGTGAGAGAAGGATTGGTAATGTTAGCAGGAAGATGAGAGAGAGAGGACGAGCAGGATTGAGAGTGATATATGGTGAAGGATGAGACAAAGAATGAGAGAAGGATTGGTAATGATAACATTTTGAAGATGGGACAGAGACTCAGATAAGGATTGGTAATGATAAAAGGTGGGGCTGGTTAAGAGAGAAAGAGAAGGATTGGTAGTGATAGAATATGGGGCTGAGGAAGAGAGTGAGAGAAGGATTGGCAATGATAGAAGGTGAGGTGATGAGACAGAGAGTGTGAGCAGGATTCATAGTGATAGTAGGTGGAGCATGGGACAGAGAGTGAAAGCAGGATTCGTAGTTATAGAAAGTGGAGGGTGAGACAGAGAATGAGAGAAGGATTTGTAGTGATAGTAGTTGGGGCTGAGACAGAGAATGAGAGAAGGATTTGTAGTGATAGAACATAGAGAATGAGTTAGAGAGTGAGAGCAGGATTCAAAGTGATAGAAAGTAGCGCTGACGCAGAGAGTCAGAGAAGGATTGTAATGATAGAAGGTGGAGGATGAGAGAGAGAGAGGAAGAGCAGGGTTCATAGTGATAGATGGTGAAAGAGGAGACAGTGAGTTAGAGCAGGATTGGTAATGATAGAATTTGGAGGATGGGACAGAGAGTCAGATATGGTATTGGTAATGATAGAAGGTGGGGCTGAAGCATAGAGTGAGAGAAGGATTCTTAGTGACAGAAGGTGGGGCTGAGGCAGAGAGTGAGAGATGGTTCGGTAGTGAACGAAAGCCGAGGATGAGACAGAGAGTGAGAGCAGGATTGGTAGTAATATATGGTGGGGCTGAGGAAGAGAGTGAGAGAAGGATTGTAATGATAGAAGGTGGAGGATGAGACACAGAGTGAGAGAAGGATTGGTAATGTTAGAAGGTGGAAGATGAGACAGAGATGAAGAGCAGGATTCATCATGATAGAAGTGGGGCTGAGGCAGAGAGTGAGAGAAAGATTGGTAATGCTAGAAGGCAATGAGCCAGAGAGTGAGAGAAGGATTGGTAATGATAGAAGGTGGAGGATAAGATGGACTCTGAGAGAAGAATTGGTAATGATATAAGGTTGAAGATGAAACAGAGAAAGAGAGCAGGATTCGTAGTGATAGGATGAGACAGCGAGTGAGAGCAGGATTGGTAGTAATGGAAAGTGGGAGTGAGGCAGAGGGTGAGAGAAGGATTGGTAATGATCGAAGGTAGAGAATGAGACATAGTGAGAGCAGGACTCAGAGTGATTGAACATGGAGGATGAGTTAGAGAGTGAGAGTGGGATTGGTAGTGATAGAAGGTGGATGGTGAGCCATAGAGTGAGAGAAGGATTGGTAATGATAGAAGGTGTAGGATTAGATAGATACAGAGAGAAGGATTGGCAATGATAGAAGGTGGAAGATAAGAGAGAGAGGGAGAATGGGTTCATAGTGATTAGATGAGCCAGAGAGTGAGATCAGGATTGCCTGTGACTGAAAGTGGGGTTGAAGCACAGAGTGAGAGCAGGATTGGTAGTGGTAGAAGATGAAGTATGAGACAGAGTGAGAGCAGGATTCGTGGTGATATAAGGTGGATGAGTCTGAGAGTTTGAGCAGGATTGGTAGTGATAGAAGGAGTGGCTGAGGCAGGGAGTGGGAGATGGATTGGTAATGATATAATGTGCAGGATGAGTCAAAGAGTGGGAGAAGGATTGGTAATATTAGAAGGAAGATGAGAGAGAGAGGAAGAGCAGGATTCAGAGTGATAGATGGTGAAGGATGAGACAAAGAATGAGAGCTGGTAATGATAACATTTTGAAGATGGGTCAGAGAGTCAGATAAGGATTGGTAATGATAGAAGGTGGCGCTGGGGAAGAGAGTGAGAGAAGGATTGGCAATGATAGAAGGTGGGGGGATGAGACGAGAGTGAGAGCAGGATTCATAGTGATAGTAGGTGGAGGATGGGACAGAGAGTGAAAGCAGGATTCGTAGTGATAGAAAGTGGAGGGTGAGACAGAGAATGAGAGAAGGATTCGTAGTGATAGAAATTGAAGAGTGAGACAGAGAGGGAGAGAAGGATTGGTATTCATAGACAGTGGGGCTGAGGCAGAGATTGAGAGAAGGATTGGTAATGATAGAACATGGAGGATGAGACAAAGAGTGAGAGAAGGATTGGTAATGCTAGAAGGAAGATGAGAAAGAGAGGACAAGCAGGATTCAGAGTGATAGAGGGTGAAGGATGAGACAAAGAGTGAGAGCAGGATTGGTAATGATAACATTTTCTGGATGGGACAGAGAGTCAGATAAGGATTGGTAATGAAAGAAGGTGGGGCTGAGGAAGAGAGAAAGAGAATGATTGGTAGTGATAGAATGTGAGAATGAGGCAGAGAGTGAGCGAAGGATTGGTAATGATAGAAGGGGGGATGAGATAGAGAGTGAGAGCAGGATTTATCATTATAGTAGGTGGAGGATGGGACAGAGAGTGAGAGCAGGATTCATAGTGATAGAAAGTGGAGGGTGAGACAGAGAGTGAGAGAAGGATTGGTAGTGATAGACGGTGGGGCTGAGGCAGAGATTGAGAGAAAGATTGGTAATGATATAACATGGAGGATGAGTCAAAGAGTGAGAGAAGGATTGGTAATGTTAGAAGGAAGATGAGAGAGAGAGGACGAGCAGGATTCAGAGTGATATATGGTGAAGTATGAGACAAAGAATGAGAGCAGGATTGGTAATGATAACATTTTGAAGATGGGACATAGTCAGGTAAGGATTGGTAATGATAGAAGGTGGGGCTGGGGAAGAGAGTAAGAGAAGGATTGGTAGTGATAGAATGTGGGGCTGAGGCAGAGAGTGAGAGAAGGATTGGTAATAATAGAAGGTGGAGGATGGGACAGAGAGTGAAATCAGGATTCGTAGTGATAGAAACTGGAGCGTGAGACAGAGAATGGGAGAAGGATTTGTAGTGATAGACGTTGGGGCTGAGACAGAGATGAAGAGAAGGATTGGTAATGATAGAACATGGAGGATGAGTTAGACATTGAGAGCAGGATTCAAAGTGATAGAAAGTAGGGCTGAAGCAGAGAGTCAGAGAAGGATTGTAATGATGGAAGATGGAGGATGAGACAAAGAGTGAGAGAAGGATTGTTAATGTTAGAAGGTGGAAGATGAGAGAGAGAGGAAGAGCTGAATTCATAGTGATAGATGGTGAAAGAAGAGACAGGGAGTTAGAGCAGGATTGGTAATGATAGAATTTGGAGGATGGGACAGAGAGTCAGATAAGGTATTGGTAATGATAGAAGGTGGGGGTGAGGCATAGAGTGAGAGAAAGATTCTTAGTGACAGAATGTGGAGGATGAGACAGAGAGTGAGAGCAGGATTGGTAGTAATAGACAGTGGGGCTGAGGAAGAGAGTGAGAGAATGATTGTAATGATAGAAAGTGGAGGATGAGACACAGAGTGAGAGAAGGATTGGTAATCTTAGAAGGTGGAAGATGAGACAGAGATGAAGAGCAGGATTCATCATGATAGAAGTTGGGCTGAGGCAGAGAGTGAGAGAAGGATTGGTAATGATAGAAGTGGGGCTGAGACAGAGATTGAGAGAAAGATTGGTAATGCTAGAAGGCAATTAGCCAGAGAGTGAGAGAAGGATTGGTAATGATAGAAGGTGGAGGATAAGATGGACTCTGAGAGAAGAATTGGTAATGATAGAAGGTTGAGGATGACACAGAGAAAGAGAGCGGGATTCATACTGATAGGATGAGACAGCGAGTGAGAGAAGGATTGGTAGTAATAGAAAGTGGGACTGAAGCAGAGAGTGAGAGAAGGATTGGTAGTGAGAGAAGGTGGAGAATGAGACAGAGCATGAGAGCAGGCTTCGTAGTGATAGAAGGTGGGGCTGAGCCAGAGAGTGAGAGAAGGATTCATAGTGATAGTAGGTGGACGATGGGACAGAGAGTGAAAGCAAGATTCTTAGTGATAGAAAGTGGAGGGTGAGACAGAGAATGAGAGAAGGATTTGTTGTGATAGAAGTTGAGACAGAGATTGAGAGAAGGATTGGTAATGATAGAACATGAAGGATGAGTTAAAGAGTGAGAGCAGGATTCAAAGTGATAGAAAGTAGGGCTGAGGCACAGAGTGAGAGAAGGATTCTTAGTGACAGAAGGTGGGGCTGAGGTAGAGAGTGAGAGATGGATCATTAGTAATATACGGTGGGGCTGAGGAAGAGAGTGAGAGAAGGATTGTAATGATAGAAGGTGGAGGATGAGACACAGAGTGAGAGAAGGATTGGTAATGTTAGAAGGTGGAAGATGAGACAGAGATGAAGAGCAGGATTCATCATGATAGAAGTGGGGCTGAGGCAGAGAGTGAGAGAAAGATTGGTAATGCTAGAAGGCAATGAGCCAGAGAGTGAGAGAAGGATTGGTAATGATAGAAGGTGGAGGATAAGATGGACTCTGAGAGAAGAATTGGTAATGATATAAGGTTGAAGATGAAACAGAGAAAGAGAGCAGGATTCGTAGTGATAGGATGAGACAGCGAGTGAGAGCAGGATTGGTAGTAATGGAAAGTGGGAGTGAGGCAGAGGGTGAGAGAAGGATTGGTAATGATCGAAGGTAGAGAATGAGACATAGTGAGAGCAGGACTCAGAGTGATTGAAGATGGAGGATGAGACGGAGAGTGAGAGCAGGATTGGTAGTGATAGAAGGTGGAGGATGAGACGGAGCATGAGAGCAGGCTTCGTAGTGATAGAAGGTGGGGCTGAGCCAGAGAGTGAGAGAAGGATTGGTAATGATAGAAGGTGGAGGATTAGACAGATATGGAGAGAAGGATTGGTGATAATAAAAGGTGGAGGATAAGACAGAGAGGGAGAACAGGATTTGTAGTGATAAAATGGGACAGAGAGTGAGAGCAGGGATTGCCAGTGATTGAAAGTAGGGCTGATGCAGAGAGTGAGAGAAGGATTGATAATGATAGAAGGTGGAGGATAAGAAAGAGTGAGAGAAGGATTCATAGTGATAGAAGGTGGAGGATGAGAAAGACAGTGAGAGCAGGATTGGTAGTGATAGAAGGGGGAGCTGAGGCAGAGAGTGGGAGGCAGATTGGTAATGATAGAATGTGGAGGAAGAGACAAAGAGTGAGAGCAGGATTCGTTGTGATAAAAAGTGAAGAGTGAGACAGAGAGTGAGAGAAGTATTGGTAGTGATAGAAAGTGAAGAGTGAGACAGAGAGTGAGAGAAGGATTGGTAGTCATAGACGATGGGGCTGAAGCAGAGATTGAGAGAAGGATTGGTAATGATAGAACATGGAGGATGAGTTAGAGAGTGAGAGCGGGATTGGTAGTGATAGAAGGTTGAGGATGAGACAGAGAGTGAGAGCAGGCTTCATAGTGATAGAAGGTGGGGCTGAGCCATAGAGTGAGAGAAGGATTGGTAATGATAGAAGGTGTAGGATTAGATAGATACAGAGAGAAGGATTGGCAATGATAGAAGGTGGAAGATAAGAGAGAGAGGGAGAATGGGTTCATAGTGATTAGATGAGACAGAGAGTGAGATCAGGATTGCCTGTGACTGAAAGTGGGGCTGAGGCACAGAGTGAGAGCAGGATTGGTAGTGGTAGAAGATGAAGGATGAGACAGAGTGAGAGCAGGATTCGTAGTGATATAAGGTGGATGAGCCTGAGAGTTTGAGCAGGATTGGTAGTGATAGAAGGTGGGGCTGAGGCAGGGAGTGAGAGATGGATTGATAATGATAGAATGTGCAGGATGAGTCAAAGAGTGAGATAAGGATTGGTAATGTTAGAAGGAAGATGAGAGAGAGAGGAAGAGCAGGATTCAGAGTGATAGATGGTGAAGGATGAGAAAAAGAATGAGAGCAGGATTGGTAATGATAACGTTTTGAAGATGGGACAGAGAGTCAGATAAGGATTGGTAATGATAGAAGGTGGGGCTGGGGAAGAGAGTGAGAGAAGGATTGGCAGTGATAGAAGGTGGGGGGATGAGACAGAGAGTGAGAGCAGGATTCATAGTGATAGTAGGTGGAGGATGGGACAGAGAGTGAAAGCAGGATTCGTAGTGATGGAAAGTGGAGGGTAAGACAGAGAATGAGAGAAGGATTTGTAGTGATAGAAATTGAAGAGTGAGACAGAGAGTGAGAGAAGGATTGGTTGTGATAGTCAGTGGGGCTGAGGCAGAGATTGAGAGAAGGATTGGTAATGATAGAACATGGAGGATGAGTCAAAGAGTGAGAGAAGGATTGGTAATGTTAGCAGGAAGATGAGAGAGAGAGGACAAGCAGGATTGAGAGTGATATATGGTGAAGGATGAGACAAAGAATGAGAGAAGGATTGGTAATGATAACATTTTGAAGATGGGACAGAGACTCAGATAAGGATTGGTAATGATAAAAGGTGGGGCTGGGGAAGAGAGAAAGAGAAGGATTGGTAGTGATAGAATATGGGGCTGAGGAAGAGAGTGAGAGAGGATTGGCAATAATAGAAGGTGAGGTGATGAGACAGAGAGTGTGAGCAGGATTCATAGTGATAGTAGGTGGAGCATGGGACAGAGAGTGAAAGCAGGATTCGTAGTTATAGAAAGTGGAGGGTGAGACAGAGAATGAGAGAAGGATTTGTAGTGATAGTAGTTGGGGCTGAGACAGAGAATGAGAGAAGGATTTGTAGTGATAGAACATAGAGAATGAGTTAGAGAGTGAGAGCAGGATTCAAAGTGATAGAAAGTAGCGCTGACGCAGAGAGTCAGAGAAGGATTGTAATGATAGAAGGTGGAGGATGAGAGAGAGAGAGGAAGAGCAGTGTTCATAGTGATAGATGGTGAAAGAAGAGACAGTGAGTTAGAGCAGGATTGGTAATGATAGAATTTGGAGGATGGGACAGAGAGTCAGATAAGGTATTGGTAATGACAGAAGGTGGGGCTGAGGCAGAGAGTGATTGATGGATTGGTAATGATAGAAGTGGGGCTGAGGCAGACATTGAGAGAAAGATTGGTAATGCTAGAAGGCGATGAGCCAGAGAGTGAGAAGGATTGGCAATGATAGAAGGTGGAGGATAAGACGGGTACTGAGTGAAGAATTTGTAATGATAGAAGGTTGAGGATGAAACAGAGAAAGAGAGCAGGATTCGTAGTGATAGGATGAGACAGCGAGTGAGAGCAGGATTGGTAGTAATAGAAAGTGAGGCAGAGAGTGAGAGCAGGATTCATAGTGATAGAAAGTGAAGAGTGAGACAGAGAGTGAGAGAAGGATTGGTAGTGATAGAAAGTGAAGAGTGAGACAGAGAGTGAGAGAAGGATTGGTAGTCATAGATGGTGGGGCTGAGGAAGAGATTGAGAGAAGGATTGGTAATGATAGAACATGGAGGATGAGACAAAAAGTGAGAGAAGGATTGGTAATGTTAGAAGGAAGATGAGAGAGAGAGGACAAGCAGGATTCAGAGTGATAGATGGTGAAGTATGAGACAAAGAGTGAGAGCAGGATTGGAGGTAATGATAACATTTTGTGGATGGGACAGAGAGTCAGATAAGGATTGGTAATGATAGAAGGTGGGGCTGAGGAAGAGAGAAATAGAATGATTGGTAGTGATAGAATGGGGGGGCTGAGGCAGAAAGTGAGCGAAGGATTGGTAATGATAGAAGGGGGGATGTGATAGAGAGTGAGAGCAGGATTCGTCATTAAAGTAGGTGGAGGATGGGACAGAGAGTGAGAGTGTTAGGGAGAATTCTCTCTTTAGGCTGAATTTCCTAACCTAGTGAGTCCCCCAGCAGCTTTGCTGGATTTCTGGAGTTTGTTTTTTCCTCCTGCCAAGAGTGAGACTCTTTTCCTCCCACTGTTGGACATGATTTATGGTATTCCTTTGACTGGTAATGTGTTTTTTGGGCTATGGGGTCCTTTACTCCATAGGGTCACATGTGTTTTTCCTATGTGTGTTACACAGCACCTTCCATGCAGTAACACAGGGGCGTCATAGTGACACCCACCATAGACTCCATACCCTGGGACTGACTACTGTCTCCCATGGCATGTAAAGTCACCATTGGCTTTATTAGTCCCACATTATTAACAGAAACCAGTACAAACCATCATATTGTGGATGTACTGGTCGGGGCAATTCGATTGCCCCAGGGTCTGTTAGTCGAGGGGACACGTCTCCGTCCCCCTGATCGAGTTTTGACTGGTGGCAGTTGAAACTACTTTTTATATTCGACCGCAAATATTTTCCTATGGGATTTTCCCATTGTTCGAGGCTACCAACTTTAATTATTTAATTCTCATACCCTCGAACATACCGCCGGTTTATTTCATTAATATTAATTCTCCGGTTGGTATTTTTTGCCAAGACTCGATTCTAAAATGGCATTTGTGTTCTCTTCTGTGACTCCAACCCAAGTCGAGCCCTTTGTTCTAGTTTTTTGGTGGGCTTCTCCACAGAAGCCTCCAAAAGTGGTGCCACTCTGTCTGGGTACCACAGGGGGTGTGTGTGGGAGGGGGTTTAGGCACCCTGGACCAGGTTACCTTGGTAACTCAGGGCGCACTCTTGTGTGATTGGCCCAAGTGGTGAGCCGGCCAGCTCACCACTTAGCATGTTTGATTGACAGCTAGGCTGAGTGAATGGGGGTTTTCTGCATAAAAGCAGGGCTATGGGGACTGGAACTTCAGAAGTCGCTACAGGACCTGAGAATCCGACGAGGGAGAAGCTGCGCCGACCTACCACGACGACACCACCGGTGGAGCCCTGCAGAACCGACTCACCACTTCCCGACGACAGAGAAGATCTCCCAGCTGGAGAGGCTTCTTCCCCTGACTGGTGGGCACAACCAGTTTTCCTTTCTTTCTTCGCACCCTAGCCTGGTTTGTGGTTGAACTGCCCGTGCCAAGCACCCCGGCGGCCGGATACCCACTCACCACTGAACCGCAAATCACCGGACCGCTCCTTGTACCTGAGAAACTCTGCGGCTGGTTTCTTCCCTCGCAGTGCAACAGACTTCTGTCTTCCTTCACGACGAGATCCTCTCTTCCCCCGGACGAAGCGACTTGCACCCGCTGCCAGGAACAACTGCCCCCGCTGGAGTGTTCTCACCACTTAAGATAACATGTCCGCGAGGCCTCCCTTTCTAAAGATTGCTATAAGGTAATAATAACTCCTTAACCTTCTGGACTGGGCTGGCCGCCTTGACCCTCTAACTGGTCCCTTTCTGTGGTCCAACTCCTTTTTGAACCTTTACAAGACTTTTGTGCACTGCAACCGTGTGACCTTGGACACATTTTGTTTGGATCCTCTGAAAGTGGATTCGGCCTCTTGAACTCTAACTTCACGGTTTTACTTTGCCTTCCCCCCTTGTTGTGTTCTTGAAAAAGTGTGGGGATCTGTTTCAATTTGTTCTCTGCTTTTCTCTCCCTTTTTAAATCAAACTATTAGAGTGCCATCTAAGTTAAGCGCTCACCGCTGTCTGAAAATAAGTGGGGCTTTACTTAAGACTTGTCTAATATTCTTTTAAGGGAGTGTATATCTTTTAGTGACCGTGTTTTTGAATTGCTTACTATTAGTGTCTGTGTGTTTTTCTAGATGTGGATTTAAATAAATAATTATATCTCTTTTACACCAAGCCCTGGTCAGTGTTTACTTGTTCTATTGTGTGCTCTTGACCTATTGTGAATACTCTGTATACTGCCTAACTCTTCTTGAGGGAAGTCTGACTGCTCAGCCACAGCTACCGAGTGAATCTGTGTGGTACAGACTGCTACCAAGTGGGTTTACTGCCAAACACTTGTAGTCCTAAATCTTTTGCAGTGGTCCCAGAGGGAACTGCACAGGTTTCTGCCTAACACTGGTGTACAGCGGTGGGATTTGTATTGAGTATACACTTTAGTGTGCTTGTTGAACACTTTAGGACAACTAACCACAGAGCTTAGCACTAAAAAGCTTATTTTCTAACTATGCCTGCTATGGAGAGTTATACCCTAGAATCATTGTCTGCCAAAACTGCTGATTGCTTAAAAGTATTGTGTAGACATAAGAATCTCTCTGAGAAGTGCAAGAAAATGGAACTTATAGAAAGATTGTTTGCAACTCATCCAGAACAGGACTGCAAGACTTGTCCTTGGCCTCAAGCCCAGGGACCGTATCTCTCCAGGACTGAAATCACTACACTGGCTCCCAGTGACTGCGAGGATCAAGTTCAAAACCCTCTGCATTGTCCACAAGGCCGTCTGGGGCCTTGGGCCAAAATACCTTCAACTCTGTCTTCCTAAATATCTTCCTTCTCGAGCTCTTCGCTCATCCACCTCCAACTCCCTCAGGGTCAGCCGCTTCTCCAAACAATTATGAATGTGTGAAGCTAGCTTTGATAGCTAGATTTGGGAAGACCCCTTCCCAGTACCTTAAAAGGTTTAGGACTCTCAAAAAGCATGATGGTACCCCTTGGGCTACCTGGGTGAGTGAAAGTTTGAAAAACTTAGAGGGATGGATTAAGGGTTACAGAGTTAACACTTATGAAGGAATGAAGAATCTTGCAACGTTGGAGTCAATGTATGATGCCTGCTCTCCTGAGCTCAAACAGCACTTGGCTGATTCAAAGGAATTAGATTCCAGGAAGTTAGCTAAGGCTGCTGACTTGTGGGTTGCCAACAGGGCCACTCACAAGGATTCTGGGGCCACTCAGAAAAAGGATGAGGGAAAACAGCCAAAAAAGGACTCCAAAGAGAATTCCAATAATTCCAATTCCAAAGAGGGCCCCAAACAGAACCAAAAGGGTAAGCCACCAGGGAAACCAAATCAGGCTAGTGTACCTCCTGGTACCAAACCAGAAGGAGGTCAGAACAAGCCACCATTCCAGAAAGCATTTGGTAAATGCTTTGTTTGTGGCACTACTGACCATGTGAAAGGAGATCCCAGATGTAAGGGTAAACCTTTAAGGGTCCAGCTTGTCTCCTTAGCCTTCGCTCCAGAGGAGGAAGTACAAATGGCAAGTGGAAACTTTCTATTACTGGCTGATGAACCCATTGGAGTCTCAGCTAGTGTTTCTTTAGTGTCTCTGAGTCTGTGGGAACAACAGAACTTAGATGTCTATAATTCTATCCCAGATAATACTAAAGAGTATTATAAGGACAGTGTCCAGGTGAATGGTCAGGAGACTCCTGCCATTAGGGACACTGGGGCCAGCATAACTGTGGTGGACAAATCGTTTTTTCAGGCTGAGGATGTTGCTAGGGCACCCACACACCTCACCAAGTTAGCTGGAGGGCCTGTGCAGATGCTTCCGCAATTAGCAGTTCTCATCCAGTGTAATGACATGACTGTGAAGATACCTGTCAGCATACAAAGTGAGGTGCCAGGAAGGGTTCTGCTGGGTAATGACTTGAAAACTCTTGGAGTAGTGTCACATACCCCCAGACCTCCTAGTAAAAGGTTACAGGAGCTCACCAGACCTGCAAGGGAGAGAACCATGAGAGGTACTCCCAAGGAGATGATGAAGAAAGAGATCACTCCTGCTCCACTGGAGATGTCAGCTGCTGTCTCTAAGAAAATAGAAGAAAAAGGGAAACCTAAAACTTCAAAAAAGAACCTCACAGCCAGCACTCCAGTGCAGCCAACAAGGACGTCCCCTATGTTATCCAAAGTTACACCCGTAACTCTGCCTCCAGCTGAGGCTGAGAGGGAGGTACAACCCTGTGTGGTTGAACTAGACTCTGAAGAAGAGCTAGTGGAAGGCCAGGAAATCATTGGAGATCTGGATCCTATTGACCATCCTGAGCTGCAGTCTTTACTGGCAGAAGGTGGACCCAACAGGGCAGACTTCAGTAAGGGACAGAGAGAATGTCCAACTCTGGAAGGTCTTCGCCACCAGGCAGATGCTCAGGCTGAAGGGCAAGAGCTTGGGAAATATAGGTTACACTGGGAAGATGGCCTCTTCTACAGTGAACCAACTGAGTCTGCACCTGGGGACAACAAACGACTTGTAGTACCCCAAGAGAACAGACCACAGTTCTTGTAGTTAGCCCATGAGATTCCTTTGGCTGGTCACTTGAGTTTCAAGAAGACTAAGGAAAGGCTCTCACTCTACTTCTATTGGCCAAAGATGGGGGCTGAAGTAGATAAATACTACTGGAGCTGCCACACCTGCCAGACTTCTGGTAAGGTTGGCTCCAAGAACGTGGCACCTTTAGTGCCTCTCCCAGTTGTGGGAGTCCCATTTGAGAGGGTAGGGATTGACATTGTTGGTCCCCTTGATCCTCCAACTTCCTCAGGCAACAGGTTTATACTTGTTGTAGTAGACCATGCTACTAGGTACCCTGAGGCAATTCCAATGAGGACTGTTACAGCTCCGGCTGTGGCTTAGGCCCTCCTTGGTATTTTTACCAGGGTTGGGTTTCCTAAGGAAGTAATCTCTGACAGGGGGTCACATTTTATGTCGCACTACATGAAAGCCATGTGGAAAACCTGCAGAGTTACTTACAAGTTCTCAACCGCATACCACCCTCAGACAAAATGGACTGGTTGAAAGGTTCAACAGAACCATGAAGAGCATGATAGGTACTTTAGAGGAACCCCTAAAAAGAAAGTGGGACCTTCTACTGCCGTGACTTCTCTTTGCTTATAGAGAAGTCCCTCAGGAGGGAGTAGGTTATTCTCCCTTTGAACTTCTCTATGGTCATCGGGTCAGAGGTCCATTGGCCCTGATCAAGGAGGGGCTGGAGAGTGCTCCTTCCCCCAAGCCAGCCAGAGTGACTGACTATGTGATAGGTCTCCGCAGGAGAATGTCACACATGATGGCAGAAGCAAGTGATAACTTGAAAGCTGGACAAGCATTGGTTAAGCACTGGCATGACCAAAAGGTTAACATGGTTGAGTTTACTCAAGACCAGCTAGTTTTCGTTATGATTCCAACAAGGCAGAAGGCCTTGCAAGACAAATGGATGGGACCCTTCAAAGCTGTGGGTAAACTTGGAGAGGTCAACTATCTGGTGGACTTGGGCAACCCCAAGGAGGCTCCAACAGTCTTCCACACCAACCGACTAAAAGCGTATGTCTCCAGACCTGATGTAGGAGCTTTGCTTCTAGCATCATCAGAGGAAGAAGAAGAGAGTGAAGCTCTTCCTGATCTCCTCAGAGGCTTACCTTTGGATGGAAAGATTGAACAGGAAGAGTGCAAATCTATGTTGAATCAGTTTGCCTCTCTGTTCTCACTTTCACCAGGCTTGGCCACTTGGGGACAGCATGACATACTCACTGGTGACTGTCTGCCAGTCAAAAGCAGAGGATATCGAATGTCAGAAAATGAAAGAACCCACATCAAAGGAGAGGTCAACAAGATGCTTGATCTCGGGGTAATAGAGCCCTCTACTAGTCCATGGTCTAGCCCAGTTGTGTTAGTACCAAAGGCAGGATCTAAAGAACTTAGATTCTGTGTGGACTACAGAGCCCTTAATGCAGTCACTAAGACTGATGCCCACCCTTTGCCAAGGACAGATGAGTTGGTGGATAGACTTGGTGCAGCCAGGTTCCTCAGCACATTTGACTTGATGTCAGGCTATTGGCAAATAGCCCTGACAGACCATGCCAAGGAGAAAACTGCATTGTCTACCCCAGTTGGCTTATACCAGTTTAAGGTTATGCATTTTGGATTGATAAATGCACCTGCTACGTTTCAAAGGATGATAAACCAGGTTCTGTATGGGATGGAGGACTTCTGCATGGCATACTTGGATGACATAGCAGTGTTCAGCAATTCCTGGGAAGAACATGTAACCCACCTGAGAGATGTTTTACAGGCTCTTGGACAGGCCAATCTGACCATAAAGGCAAGTAAATGCCAGATTGGACAGAGTAAAGTGGTCTACCTTGGACATGAGGTAGGAGGTGGAGAAATAAGGCCTTTGCCCAGTAAGATTGAAGCTGTGCAAAATTGGACAACACCCACTACTCAGACCCAGGTGAGAGCCTTCTTAGGTCTCACTGGGTATTACAGGAATTTCATTGAGAACTATGGGTCCATAGCTTCTCCACTGAATGTCATCTCCTCTCCTAAGTTCCCTAAAAAGGTTAGATGGAATGAGGAATGCAATCAGGCCTTTGAAACCCTGAAAAAGGCTCTTTGCCAAGCCCCAGTACTCAGAGCTCCTGACTACCACCAAACTTTCATTGTGCAAACAGATGCTTCCAATGTAGGAATAGGTGCAGTCCTCAGTCAACTGGATGGGAAAGGTAGGGAGCACCCCATTTGCTTCATCAGCCGAAAGCTGAAGGATCCTGAGACAAGGTGGGCAACAATCGAAAGAGAACACTTTGCTATTGTGTGGGCACTGAAGAAGTTTAGACCATACTTGAATGGATCTACTTTTGTCATTCAGAATGACCACCAACCCTTGAGATGGTTAATGCAAATGAAAGGGGAAAATCCAAAACTATTGAGATGGTCAATCTGCCTCCAAGGGTTTGATTTCACCATTGAGCACATGTCAGGGTGTCACCATCAAAATGCTGATGGACTCTCTAGGATGTATGTCATCGACTAGATGTATGAGGTTCATCCAGGAGTGGATTAAATCCTCCTGTCCCTTAGTCTGGGGGGGGGGGCGAGTGTTAGGGAGAATTCTCTCTTTAGGCTGAATTTCCTAACCTAGTGAGTCCCCCAGCAGCTTTGCTGGATTTCTGGAGTTTGTTTTTTTTCCTCCCTCCAAGAGTGAGATACTTTTCCTCCCACTCTTGGACATGATTTATGGTATTCCTTTGACTGGTAATGTGTTTTTTGGGCTATGGGGTCCTTTACTCCATAGGGTCTCATGTGTTTTTCCTATGTGTGTTACACAGCACCTTCCGTGCACTAACACAGGGGTGTCATAGTGACACCCCACCATAGACTCCATGCCCTGGGACTGACTACTGTCTCCCAGGGCATGTAAAGTCACCATTGGCTTACTAGTCCCAAATTATTAACAGAAACCAGTACAAACCATCATCTTGTGGACGTACTGGTCGGGGCAATTCGATTGCCCCCGGGTCTGTTAGTTGAGGGGGCACGTCTCCGTCCCCCCTGATCGAGTTTTGGCTGGTGGCAGTGGAAACTACTTTTTATATTCGACCGCAAATATTTTCCTATGGGATTTTCCCATTGTTCGAGGCTACCAACTTTAATTATTTAATTCTCATAGCCTCGAACATACCGCCGGTTTATTTAATTAATATTAATTCTCCGGTTGGTATTTTTTGCCAAGACTCGATTCTAAAATGGCATTTGTGTTCTCTTCTGTGACTCCAACCCAAGTCGAGCCCTTTGTTCCACTTTTTTGATGGGCTTCTCCACAGAAGCCTCCAAAAGTGGCGCCACTCTGTCTGGGTTCCACAGGGGGTGTGGGTGGGGATTTAGGCACCCTGGACCGAGTTACCTTGGTAACACAGGTCGCACTCTTGTGTGATTGGCCCAAGTGGTGAGCCGGCCTGCTCACCACTTAGCATGTTTGAGTGACAGCTAGGCTGAGTGAATGGGGGTTTTCTGCATAAAAGCAGGGCTTTGGGCACTGGAACTTCAGAAGTCGGCACAGGACCTGAGAATCCGACGAGGGAGAAGCTGAGTCGACCTACCACGACGACACCACCGGTGGAGCCCTGCAGAACCGACTGACCACTTCCCGACGACAGAGAAGATCTCCCGACTGGAGAGGCTTCTTCCCCTGACTGGTGGGCACAACCAATTTTCCTATCTTTCTTCGCACCCCAGCCTGGTTTGTGGTCGAACTGCCCATGCCAAGCACCCCGGCGGCCGGATACCCACTCACCACTGAACCGCGAATCACCGGACCGCTCCTTGTACCTGAGAAACTCTGCGGCTGGTTTCTTCCCTGGCAGTGCAACGAACTCCTGTCTTCCTCCACGACGAGATCCTCTCGTCCCCCGGACGAAGCACCGACTTGCACCCGCTGCCAGGAACAACTGCCCCCGCTGGAGTGTTCTCACCACTTTAGGTACTGTGTCAGCCAGGCCTCCCTTTCTAAAGATTACCACAAGGTAATAATAACTCTGTAACCTTCTGGACTGGGCTGGCCGCCTTGACCCTCTAACTGGTCACTTTCTGTGGTCCAACTCTTTTTTGAACCTTTACAAGACTTTTATGCACTGCAACCGTGTGACCTTGGACACATTTTGTTTGGATCCTCTGAAAGTGGATCCAGCCTCTTGACCTCTAACTTCACGGTTTTACTTTGCCTTCCCCCCTTGTTGTGTTCTTGAAAAAGTGTGGGGATCTGTTTCAATTTGTTCTCTGCTCTTCTCTCCCTTTTTAAAACGAACTATTAGAGTGCCATCTACGTTAAGCGCTCACCGCTGTCTGAAAATAAGTGGGGCTTTACTTAAGACTTTTCTAATATTCTTTTAAGGGAGTGTATATCTTTTAGTGACCGTGTTTTTGAATTGCTTACTATTAGTGCCTGTGTGTTTTTCTAGATGTGGATTTAAATAATTATATCTCTTTTACACCAAGCCCTGGTCAGTGTTTACTTGTTCTATTGTGTGCTCTTGACCTATTGTGAATACTCTGTATACTGCCTAACTCTTCTTGAGGGAAGTCTGACTGCTCAGCCACAGCTACCAAGTGAATCTGTGAATCTGTGTGGTACAGACTGCTACCAAGTGGGTTTACTGCCAAACACCTGTAGTCCTAAATCGTTTGCCGTGGTCCCAGAGGGAACTGCACAGGTTTCTGCCTAACAGAGAGCAGGATTCGTAGTGATAGAAAATGGAGGGTGAGACAGGGAATTAGAGAAGGATTGGTAGTGATAGAAGGTGGGGTTGAGGCAGAGATTGAGAGAAGTATTTGTAGTGATAGCAGTTGGGGCTGAGGTAGAGATATAGAGAGAAGGATTGGTGATGATAGAAGGTGGAGGATAGAAGAGAGAGGGAGAAGGGGTTGATAGTGATTAGATGAGACAGAGAGTGAGAGCAGGATTGCCTGTGATTGAAAGTGGGGCTGAGGCAGAGAGTGAGAAAAGAATTGGTAATGATAGAAGGTGGAGGATGAGAAAGAGTGAGAGCAGAATTCATAGTGAAAAAGACAGAGGAAGAGATAGAGAGTGAGAGCAGGATTCATAGTGATAGAAGGTGGGGGGATGAGACAGATAGTGACAGCAGGATTCATAGTGATAGCAGGTGGAGGATGGGACAGAGAGTGAAAGCAGGATTCGTAGTGATAGAAAGTGGAGGATGAGACAGAGTGTGAGAGCAGGATTCGTAGTGATAGAAAGTGAAGAGTGAGACAGAGAGTGAGAGAAGGATTGGTAGTTATAGACAGTGCGGCTGAGGCAGAGATTGAGAGAAGGATTGGTAATGATATAACATGGAGGATGAGTCAAAGAGTGAGAGAAGGATTGGTAATGTTAGGAGGAAGATGAGAGAGAGAGGACCAGCAGGATTCAGAGTGATATATGGTGAAGTATGAGACAAAGAATGAGAGCAGGATTGGTAATGATAACATTTTGAAGATGGGACAGAGTCAGGTAAGGAATGGTAATGATCGAAGGTGGGGCTGGGGAAGAGAGTAAGAGAAGGATTGGTAGTGATAGAATGTGGGGCTGAAGCAGAGAGTGAGAGAAGGATTGGTAATAATAGAAGGTGGGGGATGAGACAGAGAGTGAAATCAGGATTCGTAGTGATAGAAAGTGGAGCGTGAGACAGAGAATGAGAGAAGGATTTGTAGTGATAGAAGTTGGGGCTGAGACAGAGATTGAGAGAAGGATTGCTAATGATAGAACATGGAGGATGAGTTAGAGAGTGAGAGCAGGATTCAAAGTGATAGCAAGTAGGGCTGAAGCAGAGAGTCAGAGAAGGATTGTAATGATAGAAGGTGGAGGATGAGACAAAGAGTGAGAGAAGGATTGGAAATGTTAGAAGGTGGAAGATGAGAGAGAGAGGAAGATCAGGGTTCATAGTGATAGATGGTGAAAGAAGAGACAGGGAGTTAGAGCAGGATTGGTAATGATAGAATTTGGAGGATGGGACAGAGAGTCAGATAAGGTATTGGTAATGATAGAAGGTGGGGGTGAGGCATAGAGTGAGAGAAGGATTCTTAGTGACAGAAGGTGGAGGATGAGACAGAGAGTGAGAGCAGGATTGGTAGTAATAGACGGTGGGGCTGAGGAAGAGAGTGAGAGAAGGATTGTAATAATAGAAGGTGGAGGATGAGACAAAGAGTAAGACAAGGATTGGTAATGTTAGAAGGTGGAAGATGAGACAGAGATGAAGAGCAGGATTCATCATGATAGAAGTGGGGCTGAGGCAGAGAGTGAGAGAAGGATTGGTAATGATAGAAGTGGGGCTGAGACAGAGATTGAGAGAAAGATTGGTAATGCTAGAAGGCAATTAGCCAGAGATTGAGAGAAGGATTGGTAATGATAGAAGATGGAGGATAAGACAGACTCAGAGCAGAAGAATTGGTAATGATAGAAGGTTGAGGATGACACAGAGAAAGAGAGCAGGATTCATAGTGATAGGATGAGACAGCGAGTGAGAGCATGATTGGTAGTAATAGAAAGTGGGACTGAAGCAGAGAGTGAGAGAAGGATTGGTAATGATAGAAGGTAGCGAATGAGACAGAGGGAGAGCAGGACTCCTAGTGATAGAAGATGGAGGATGAGACAGAGAGTGAGAGCAGGATTGGCAGTGAGAGAAGGTGGAGGATGAGACAGAGCATGAGAGCAGGCTTCGTAGTGATAGAAGGTGGGGCTGAGCCAGAGAGTGAGAGAAGGATTGGTAATGTTAGGAGGAAGATGAGAGAGAGAGGACCAGCAGGATTCAGAGTGATATATGGTGAAGTATGAGACAAAGAATGAGAGCAGGATTGGTAATGATAACATTTTGAAGATGGGACAGAGTCAGGTAAGGATTGGTAATGATCGAAGGTGGGGCTGGGGAAGAGAGTAAGAGAAGGATTGGTAGTGATAGAATGTGGGGCTGAAGCAGAGAGTGAGAGAAGGATTGGTAATAATAGAAGGTGGGGGATGAGACAGAGAGTGAAATCAGGATTCGTAGTGATAGAAAGTGGAGCGTGAGACAGAGAATGAGAGAAGGATTTGTAGTGATAGAAGTTGGGGCTGAGACAGAGATTGAGAGAAGGATTGCTAATGATAGAACATGGAGGATGAGTTAGAGAGTGAGAGCAGGATTCAAAGTGATAGCAAGTAGGGCTGAAGCAGAGAGTCAGAGAAGGATTGTAATGATAGAAGGTGGAGGATGAGACAAAGAGTGAGAGAAGGATTGGAAATGTTAGAAGGTGGAAGATGAGAGAGAGAGGAAGATCAGGGTTCATAGTGATAGATGGTGAAAGAAGAGACAGGGAGTTAGAGCAGGATTGGTAATGATAGAATTTGGAGGATGGGACAGAGAGTCAGATAAGGTATTGGTAATGATAGAAGGTGGGGGTGAGGCATAGAGTGAGAGAAGGATTCTTAGTGACAGAAGGTGGAGGATGAGACAGAGAGTGAGAGCAGGATTGGTAGTAATAGACGGTGGGGCTGAGGAAGAGAGTGAGAGAAGGATTGTAATAATAGAAGGTGGAGGATGAGACAAAGAGCAAGACAAGGATTGGTAATGTTAGAAGGTGGAAGATGAGACAGAGATGAAGAGCAGGATTCATCATGATAGAAGTGGGGCTGAGGCAGAGAGTGAGAGAAGGATTGGTAATGATAGAAGTGGGGCTGAGACAGAGATTGAGAGAAAGATTGGTAATGCTAGAAGGCAATTAGCCAGAGATTGAGGGAAGGATTGGTAATGATAGAAGATGGAGGATAAGACAGACTCAGAGCAGAAGAATTGGTAATGATAGAAGGTTGAGGATGACACAGAGAAAGAGAGCAGGATTCATAGTGATAGGATGAGACAGCGAGTGAGAGCATGATTGGTAGTAATAGAAAGTGGGACTGAAGCAGAGAGTGAGAGAAGGATTGGTAATGATAGAAGGTAGCGAATGAGACAGAGGGAGAGCAGGACTCCTAGTGATAGAAGATGGAGGATGAGACAGAGAGTGAGAGCAGGATTGGCAGTGAGAGAAGGTGGAGGATGAGACAGAGCATGAGAGCAGGCTTCGTAGTGATAGAAGGTGGGGCTGAGCCAGAGAGTGAGAGAAGGATTGGTAATGATAGAAGGTTGAGGATGACACAGAGAAAGAGAGCAGGATTCATAGTGATAGGATGAGACAGCGAGTGAGAGCATGATTGGTAGTAATAGAAAGTGGGACTGAAGCAGAGAGTGAGAGAAGGATTGGTAATGATAGAAGGTAGCGAATGAGACAGAGGGAGAGCAGGACTCCTAGTGATAGAAGATGGAGGATGAGACAGAGAGTGAGAGCAGGATTGGCAGTGAGAGAAGGTGGAGGATGAGACAGAGCATGAGAGCAGGCTTCGTAGTGATAGAAGGTGGGGCTGAGCCAGAGAGTGAGAGAAGGATTGGTATTGATAGAAGGTGGAGGATTAGACAGATATGGAGAGAAGGATTGGTGATAATAGAAGGTGGAGGATAAGACAGAGAGGGAGAACAGGATTTGTAGTGATTAGATGGGACAGAGAGTGAGAGCAGGATTGCCAGTGATTGAAAGTAGGGCTGATGCAGAGAGTGAGAGAAGGATTGGTAATGATAGAAGGTGGAGAATGAGAAAGAGTGAGAGCAGAATTCATAGTGATAGAAGGTGGAGGATGACAAAGACAGTGAGAGCAGGATTGGTAGTGATAGAAGGTGGGGCTGAGGCAGAGAGTGGGAGACAGATTGGTAATGATAGAATGTGGAGGAAGAGACAGAGAGTGAGAGCAGGATTCGTAGTGATAGAAAGTGAAGAGTGAGACAGAGAGTGAGAGAAGGATTGGTAGTGATAGAAAGTGAAGAGTGAGACAGAGAGGGAGAGAAGGATTGGTATTCATAGACGGTGGGGCTGAAGCAGAAATTGAGAGAAGAATTTGTAATGATAGAACATGGAGGATGTGACAAAGCGGGAGAGAAGGATTGGTAATGATAGAAGGTTGAGGATGAAACGGAGAAAGAGAGCAGGATTCGTATTGATAGGATGAGACAGTGAGTGAGAGCGGGATTGGTAGTAATAGAAAGTGGGGCTGAGGCAGAGAGTGAGAGAAGGATTGGTAATGATAGAAGGTAGAGAATGAGACAGAGTGAGAGCAGGACTCATAGTGATAGAAGATAGAGGATGAGACAGAGAGTGAGAGCAGGATTGGTAGTGATAGAAGGTGGAGGATGAGACAGAGCATGAGAGCAGGCTTTGTAGTGATAGAAGGTGGGGCTGAGCCAGAGAGTGAGAGAAGGATTGATAATGATAGAAAGTGGAGGATTAGACAGATATGGAGAGAAGGATTGGTGATAATAGAAGGTGGAGGATAAGACAGAGAGGGAGAACAGGATTTGTAGTGATTAGATGGGACAGAGAGTGAGAACAGGATTGCCAGTGATTGAAAGTAGGGCTGATGCAGAGAGTGAGAGAAGGATTGGTAATGATAGAAGGTGGAGGATGAGAAAGAGTGAGAGCAGGATTCATAGTGCTAGAAGGTGGAGGATGACAAAGACAGTGAGAGCAGGATTGGTAGTGATAGAAGGTGGGGCTGAGGCAGAGAGTGGGAGACAGATTGGTAATGATAGAATGTGGAGTAAGAGACAGAGAGTGAGACCAGGATTCGTAGTGATAGAAAGTGAAGAGTGAGACAGAGAGTGAGAGAAGGATTGGTAGTGATAGAAAGTGAAGAGTGAGGAGGAGATTGAGAGAAGGATTGGTAATGATAGAACATGGACGATGAGACAAAGCGAGAGAGAGGGATTGGTAATGTTAGAAGGAAGATGAGAGAGATGAGCAGTATTCAGAGTGATAGATGGTGAAGCATGAGACAAAGAGTGAGAGCAGGATTGGTAATGATAGAAATAGGGCTGAGACTGAGAGTGAGAGAAGTATTGGTAATTATAGAAGGTGGAGGATAAGACGGATACTGAGTGAAGGATTCGTAATGATAGAAGGTTGAGGATGAGACACAGAGAGAGAGCAGGATTCGTAGTGAAAGGATGAAACAGCAAGTGAGAGCATGATTGGTAGTGATAGAAAGGGGGGGCTGAGGCAGAGAGTGAGAGAAGGATTGGTAATGATAGAAGGTGGAGGATGAGACAAAGTTAGAGCAGGATTGGTAATGACATAAAGTGGACTGAGGCAGAGAGTGAGAGAAGCAATGAAAGTGACAGAGGGTGGGTAAGTGAGACAGCCAGGGACTCAGAATTGGTTGTGATAGAGTGAGGACGGTCAGATAAAGAATGAGAGTAGGATCCATGGTGATAGAGGTAGTAGGACGAGGTAGGGCGAGACCAGAGCAAGACTGGTAGTGAAAGAAGTTGAAGGATGAGACAGAGAGTGAGAGCAGGAGTGGAAATGATGAAAGGTGGGGTATGGGACAGAGAGTCAGAGAAGGATTGGTAGTGATAGAGGGTGGGGCAGAGGCAGAGAGTGAGAGAAGGATTGGTAATGATGGAACATGGAGGATAAGACAGAGAATGAGAGCATGATATGTAGTGATAGAATGTGGGGCTGAGGCAGAGAGTCAGAGAAGGATTGGTAATGCTAGAAGATGGTGAGACCGAAAGTAATAGAAGGATTGGTAATGATAGAAGGTAACGAGACAGAAAGTGAGAGAAGGATTGGTTATGATAGAAGGTGGAGGATGAGACAGAGAGTGAGAGAAGGATAGGGAATGTTTGAAGGTGCAGGATGAAACAGAGAGTGAGAGCAGGATTCCTAGTGATAGAAGGTGGGGCTGAGGCAGAGATTCAGAGAAGGATTGGCAATGAAAGAAGGTGAAGGATGAGACAGAGAGTGAGAGAAGCATTGGTAGAGATAGAAGGTGGGGCTGAGGTAGAGAGTGAGAGAAGGATTGGTAATGATAGAAGGTGGAGGACAAGGCTGAGAGTGAGATCAGGGTTGGTAATGGTAGAGGTCGGCTGAGGCAGAGAGTGAGAGAAGTATTGGTAATGATAGAAGATGAAGAGACAGAGCGAGAGAAGGATTGGTAATAATAGAAGGTGGAGGATGGGACAGAGAGTGAGAGCAGGATTCATATTGATAGAAGGTGGGGCTGAGGCAGAGATTCAGAGAAGGATTGGCAATGAAAGAAGGTGAAGGATGAGACAGAGAGTGAGAGAAGCATTAGTAGAGATAGAAGGTGGGGCTGAGGTAGAGAGTGAGAGAAGGATTGGTAATGATAGAAGGTGGAGGACAGGGCTGAGAGTGAGATCAGGGTTGGTAGTGGTAGAGGTCGGCTGAGGCAGAGAGTGAGAGAAGTATTGGTAATGATAGAAGATGAAGAGACAGAGCGAGAGAAGGATTGGTAATAATAGAAGGTGGAGGATGGGACAGAGAGTGAGAGCAGGATTCATATTGATAGAAGGTGGTCCTGGGGCAGAGAGTGCGAGAAGGATTGGTAAAGTGAAAAGGTGGCGCTGAGGTAAAGAGTAAGAGAAGGAATGGTAAAGATAGAAGGTGATGAGACAGAGAGTGAAAGTAGGATTGGTAATGAAAGAAATTGGAGGATGAGGCAGTGAGAGCAGGATTGTAAGTGATAGAAGGAGGGCCTGGGACAGGGAGTGGGAGAAGGATTGCTAAATATATAATGTGGAGGATGAGACAGATAGTGAGAGCAGGATTGGTAGTGATAGAATGTGGGGCTGAGGCAGAGAGTGGGAGACAGATTGGTAATGATGGAACATGGAGGATAAGACAGAGAATGAGAGCATGATATGTAGTGATAGAATGTGGGGCTGAGGCAGAGAGTCAGAGAAGGATTGGTAATGCTAGAAGATGGTGAGACCAAAAGTAAGAGAAGGATTGGTAATGATAGAAGGTAACGAGACAGAAAGTGAGAGAAGGATTGGTTATGATAGAAGGTGCAGGATGAAACAGAGAGTGAGAGCAGGATTGGTAGTAATAGACGGTGGGGCTGAGGAAGAGAGTGATCGAAGGATTGTAATGATAGAAGGTGGAGGATGAGACAAAGAGTGAGAGAAGGATTGGTAATGTAAGAAGGTGGAAGATGAGACAGAGATGAAGAGCAGGATTCATCATGATAGAAGTGGGGCTGAGGCAGAGAGTGAGAGAAGGATTGGTAATGCTAGAAGTGGGGCTGAGACAGAGATTGAGAGAAAGATTGGTAATGCTAGAAGGCAATTAGCCAGAGATTGAGAGAAGGATTGGTAATGATAGAAGGTGGAGGATAAGACGGACTCTGAGAGAAGAATTGGTAATGATAAAAGGTTGAGGATGAGACAGAGAGTGAGAGCAGGATTGGTAGTAATAGGCGGTGGGGCTGAGGAAGAGAGTGATCGAAGGATTGTAATGATAGAAGGTGGAGGATGAGACAAAGAGTGAGAGAAGGATTGGTAATGTAAGAAGGTGGAAGATGAGACAGAGATGAAGAGCAGGATTCATCATGATAGAAGTGGGGCTGAGGCAGAGAGTGAGAGAAGGATTGGTAATGCTAGAAGTGGGGCTGAGACAGAGATTGAGAGAAAGATTGGTAATGCTAGAAGGCAATTAGCCAGAGATTGAGAGAAGGATTGGTAATGATAGAAGGTGGAGGATAAGACGGACTCTGAGAGAAGAATTGGTAATGATAGAAGGTTGAGGATGACACAGAGAAAGAGAGCAGGATTCATAGTGATAGGATGAGACAGCGAGTGAGAGCGGGATTGGTAGTAATAGAAAGTGGGACTGAAGCAGAGAGTGAGAAAAGGATTGGTAATGATAAAAGGTAGAGAATGAGACAGAGCGAGAGCAGGACTCATAGTGATAGAAGATGGAGGATGAGACAGAGAGTGAGAGCAGGATTGGTAGTGATAGAAGGTGGAGGATGAGACAGAGCATGAGAGCAGACTTCATAGTGATAGAAGGTGGAGCTGAGCCCGAGAGTGAGAGAAGGATTGGTAATGATAGAAGGTGGAGGATTAGACAGATATGGAGAGAAGGATTGGTGATAATAGAAGGTGGAGGATAAGACAGAGACAGAGAACAGGATTTGTAGTGATTAGATGGGAAAGACAGTGAGAGCAGGATTGCCAGTGATTGAAAGTAGGGCTGATGCAGAGAGTGAGAGAAGGATTGGTAATGATAGAAGGTGGAGGATGAGAAAGAGTGATAGCAGGATTCATAGTGATAGAAGGTGGAGGATGACAAAGACAGTGAGAGCAGGATTGGTAGTGATAGAAGGCGGGGCTGAGGCAGAGAGTGGGAGACAGATTGGTAATGATAGAATGTGGAGGAAGAGACAGAGAGTGAGAGCAGGATTCGTAGTGATAGAAAGTGATGAGTGAGACAGAGAGTGAGAGAAGGATTGGTAATGATGAAGTCGGGCTGAGGCAGAGATTGAGAGAAAGATTGGTAATGCTAGAAGGCGATGAGCCAGAGAGTGAGAGAAGGTTTGGGAATGATAGAAGGTGGAGAATAAGACGGATACTGAGAGATGGATTGGTGATAATAGAAGGTGGACGATAAGACAGAGACAGAGAACAGGATTTGTAGTGATTAGATGGGACAGAGAGTGAGAGCAGGATTGCCAGTGATTGAAAGTAGGGCTGATGCAGAGAGTGAGAGAAGGATTGGTAATGATAGAAGGTGGAGGATGAGAAAGAGTGAGAGCAGGATTCATAGTGATAGAAGGTGGAGGATGACGAAGACAGTGAGAGCAGGATTGGTAGTGATAGAAGGCAGGGCTGAAGTAGAGAGTGGGAGACAGATTGGTAATGATAGAATGTGGAGGAAAAGACAGAGAGTGAGAGCAGGATTCGTAGTGATAGAAAGTGATGAGTGAGAGAGAGAGTGAGAGAAGGATTGGTAATGATGAAGTCGGGCTGAGGCAGAGATTGAGAGAAAGATTGGTAATGCTAGAAGGCGATGAGCCAGAGAGTGAGAGAAGGTTTGGGAATGATAGAAGGTGGAGAATAAGATGGATACGGAGAGAATGATTGGTAATGATAGAAGGTGGAGGATAAGACATAGAGGGAGAACAGGATTGGTAGTGATAGAAGGTGTGGCTGTGGCAGAGAGTGCGAGACAGATTGGTAATGATAGAGTGTGGGGGATGAGACAGAGTGAGAGAAGGATTGGTAACGTTAGAAGGAAGATGAGAGAGAGAGAGGACGAGCAGGGTTATAATGATAGACGGTGGAGGATGAGACAAAGAGTGAGAGAAGGATTGGTAATGTTAGAAGGTGGAAGATGAGAGAGAGAGAAAGAGCACGATTCATAGTGATAGAGGTTGAAGGAAGACACAGAGAGTGAGAGCAGGATTGGTAATGATAGAATTTGGAGGATGGTACAGAGAGTCAGATAAAGATTGATAATGAAAAAAGGTGGGGCTGAGGAAGAGAGTGAGAGAAGGATTCTTAGTGGATTGGTAGTGATAGAAGTTGGAGGATGGGACAGTTTGAGAGCATGATAAGTAGTGATAGAAGGTAGGGCAGAGGCAGAGAGTAAGAGCATGATTGGTAGTGAAAGAAGTCAGAGGATGAGACAGAGAGTGAGAGCAGGATTGGTAGTGATAGAAGGTGGGGCTGAGGCAGAGAGTGAGAGAAGGATTGTAATGATAGAAGGTGGAGGATGAGACAGAGAGGAAGAGCAGGATTCATTGTGGTAAAATTGGGGCTGAGGCAGAGAGTGAGAGAAGGATTGGTAATGATGAAGTGGGGCTGAGGCAGAGATTGAGAGAAAGATTGGTAATGCTAGAAGGCGATGAGCCAGAGAGTGAGAGAAGGATTGGGAATGATAGAAGGTTGAGAAAAAGATGGATACTGAGAGATCGATTGGTGATGATAGAAGGTGGAGGATAAGACAGAGAGGGAGAACAGGATTCTTAGTGATCAGATAAGACAGAGAGTGAGAGCAGGATTGCCAGTAATTGAAAGTGGGGCTGAGGCAGAGAGTGAGAGAAGGATTGGTAATGATAGAAGGTGGAGAATGAGAAAGAGTGAGAGCAGGATTCATAGTGATAGAAGGTGGAGGATGAGAAAGAGAGTCAGAGCAGGATTGGTAGTGACAGAAAGTGAAGAGTGAGATAGACGGTGGGGCTGAGGCAGAGATTGAGAGAAGGATTGGTAATGATAGAACAGGGAGGATGAGACAAAGCGAGAGAGAAGGATTGGTAATGTTAGAAGGAAGATGAGAGAGATGAGCAGGATTCAGAGTGATAGATGGTGAAGCATGAGACAAAGAGTGAGAGCAGGATTGGTAATGATAGAAATGGGGCTGAGACTGAGAGTGAGAGAAGTATTGGTAATGATAGAAGGTGGAGGATAAGATGGATACTGAGTGAAGGATTGGTAATGATAGAAGGTTGAGGATGAGACACAGAGAGAGAGCAGGATTCGTAGTGAAAGGATGAAACAGCGAGTGAGAGCATGATTGGTAGTGATAGAAAGGGGGGCTGAGGCAGAGAGTGAGAGAAGGATTGGTAATGATAGAAGGTGGAGGATGAGACAGAGTGAGAGCAGGATTGGTAATGACATAAAGTGGACTGAAGCAGAGAGTGAGAGAAGCAATGAAAGTGACATGGGGTGGGGAAGTGAGACAGCCAGAGACTCAGGATTGGTTGTGATAGAGTGAGGATGGTCAGATAAAGAATGAGAGTAGGATCCATGGTGATAGAGGTAATAGGATGAGGTAGGGCGAGACCAGAGCAAGACTGGTAGTGAAAGAAGTTGAAGGATGAGACAGAGAGTGAGAGCAGGAGTGGAAATGATGAAAGATGGGGTATGGCACAGAGAGTCAGAGAAGGATTGGTAGTGATAGAAGGTGGGGAAGAGGCAGAGAGTGAGAGAAGGATTGGTAATGATGGAACATGGAAGATAAGACAGAGAATGAGAGCATGATATGAAGTGATAGAATTTGGGGCTGAGGCAGAGAGTCAGAGAAGGATTGGTAATGCTAGAAGATGGTGAAACCGAAAGTAAGAGAAGGATTGGTAATGATTGAAGGTAACGAGACAGAAAGTGAGAGAAGGATTGGTTATGATAGAAGGTGGACGATGAGACAGAGAGTGAGAGAAGGATATGGAATGTTTGAAGGTGCAGGATAAAACAGAGAGTGAGAGCAGAATTCCTAGTGATAGAAGGTGGGGCTGAGGCAGAGATCCAGAGAAGGATTGGCAATGAAAGAAGGTGAAGGAGAGACAGAGAGTGAGAGAAGCATTGGTAGAGATAGAAGGTGGGGCTGAGGTAGAGAGTGAGAGAAGGATTGGTAATGATAGAAGGTGGAGGACAAGCATGAGAGTGAGATCAGGGTTGGTAGTGGTAGAGGTCGGCTGAGGCAGAGAGTGAGATAAGTATTGGTAATGATAGAAGATGAAGAGACAGAGCGAGAGAAGGATTGGTAATAATAGAAGGTGGAGGATGGGACAGAGAGTGAGAGCAGGATTCATATTGATAGAAGGTGGTCCTGGGGCAGAGAGTGCGAGAAGGATTGGTAAAGTGAAAAGGTGGCGCTGAGGTAAAGAGTAAGAGAAGGAATGGTATTGATAGAAGGTGATGAGACAGAGAGTGAAAGAAGGATTGGTATTGAAAGAAGGTGGAGGATGAGGCAGTGAGAGCAGGATTGTAAGTGATAGAAGGAGGGCCTGGGACAGGGAGTGGGAGAAGGATTGCTGAATATATAATGTGGAGGATGAGACCGATAGTGAGAGCAGGATTGGTAATGATAGAAGCTGGGGCTCAGGCAGAGAGTGAGAAAAGGATTGGTATTGATAGAAGGCGATGAGCCAGAGAGTGTGAGAAGGATTGGTAATGATGGAAGGTGGAGGATGAGACAGAGAGTGAGGGAATGTTTGGTAATGATAGAAGGTGGAAGATGAGACAGAGAGGAAGAGCAGGATTCATTGTGATAGAAGTTGGGCTGAGGCCGAGAGTGAGAGAAGGATTGGTAATGAAAAAAGGTGGAGGATGAGAAAGAGAGGGAGAACAGGATTTGTAGTGATTAGATGGGACAGAGTGAGAACAGGATTGCCAGTGATTGAAAGTAGGGCTGATGCAGAGAGTGAGAGAAGGATTGGTAATGATAAAAGGTGGAGGATGAGACAGACAGTGAGAGCAGGATTGGTAGTGATAGAAGGTGGGGCTGAGGCAGAGAGTGGGAGACAGATTGGTAATGATAGAATGTGGAGTAAGAGACAGAGAGTGAGACCAGGATTCATAGTGATAGAAAGTGAAGAATGAGACAGAGAGTGAGAGAAGGATTGGTAGTGATAGAAAGTGAAGAGTGAGACAGAGAGTGAGAGAAGGATTGGTAGTCATAGACGGTGGGGCTGAAGCAGAGATTGAGAGAAGGATTGGTAATGATAGAACATGGACGATGAGACAAAGCGAGAGAGAAGGATTGGTAATGTTAGAAGGAAGATTAGAGAGATGAGCAGGATTCAGAGTGATAGATGGTGAAGCATGAGACAAAGAGTGAGAGCAGGATTGGTAATGATAGAAATGGGGCTGAGACTGAGAGTGAGAGAAGTATTGGTAATGATAGAAGGTGGAGGATAAGATGGATACTGAGTGAAGATTTGGTAATGATAGAAGGTTGAGGATGAGACACAGAGAGAGAGCAGGATTCGTAGTGAAAGGATGAAACAGCGAGTGAGAGCATGATTGGTAGTGGTAGAAAGGGGGCAGAGGCAGAGAGTGAGAGAAGGATTGGTAATGATAGAAGTTGGAGGATGAGACAGAGTGAGAGCAGGATTGGTAATGACATAAAGTGGACTGAGGCAGAGAGTGAGAGAAGCAATGAAAGTGACATGGGGTGGGGAAGTGAGACAGCCAGGGACTCAGGATTGGTTGTGATAGAGTGAGGACGGTCAGATAAAGAATGAGAGTAGGATCCATGGTGATAGAGGTAATAGGATGAGGTAGGGTGCGACCAGAGCAAGGCTTGTAGTGAAAGAAGTTGAAGGATGAGACAGAGAGTGAGAGCAGGAGTGGAAATGATGAAAGGTGGGGTATGGGACAGAGAGTCAGAGAAGGATTGGTAGTGATAGAAGGTGGGGCAGAGGCAGAGAGTGAGAGAAGGATTGGTAATGATGGAACATGGAGGATAAGACAGAGAATGAGAGCATGATATGTAGTGATAGAATGTGGGGCTGAGGCAGAGAGTCAGAGAAGGATTGGTAATGCTAGAAGATGGTGAGACCGAAAGTAAGAGAAGGATTGGTAATGATAGAAGGTAACGAGACAGAAAGTGAGAGAAGGATTGGTTATGATAGAAGGTGGAGGATGAGACAGAGAGTGAGAGAAGGATAGGGAATGTTTGAAGGTGCAGGATGAAACAGAGAGTGAGAGCAGGATTCCTAGTGATAGAAGGTGGGGCTGAGGCAGAGATTCAGAGAAGGATTGGCAATGAAAGAAGGTGAAGGATGAGACAGAGAGTGAGAGAAGCATTGGTAGAGATAGAAGGTGGGGCTGAGGTAGAGAGTGAGAGAAGGATTGGTAATGATAGAAGGTGGAGGACAAGGCTGAGAGTGAGATCAGGGTTGGTAATGGTAGAGGTCGGCTGAGGCAGAGAGTGAGAGAAGTATTGGTAATGATAGAAGATGAAGAGACAGAGCGAGAGAAGGATTGGTAATAATAGAAGGTGGAGGATGGGACAGAGAGTGAGAGCAGGATTCATATTGATAGAAGGTGGTCCTGGGGCAGAGAGTGCGAGAAGGATTGGTAAAGTGAAAAGGTGGCGCTGAGGTAAAGAGTAAGAGAAGGAATGGTAATGATAGAAGGGGATGAGACAGAGAGTGAAAGAAGGATTGGTAATGAAAGAAGATGGAGGATGAGGCAGTGAGAGTAGGATTGTAAGTGATAGAAGGAGGGCCTGGGACAGGGAGTGGGAGAAGGATTGCTAAATATATAATGTGGAGGATGAGACAGATAGTGAGAGCAGGATTGGTAGTGATAGAATGTGGGGCTGAGGCAGAGATTTAGAGAAGGATTAGTAATGATAGAAGATCTAGGATGAGACAGAGTGAGAGCAGAATTTGTAGTGATGGAAGGTGGATGAGCCAGAGAGTGAGAGCTGGATTGGTAGTGATAGAAGGTGGGGCTGAGGCAGAGAGTGGGAGAAGGATTGGTAATGATCAAAGGTGGAGGACAAGGTAGAGAGTGAAAGTAGGATTGGTATTGATACAAGGTGGGGCTGAGACAAGGAGTGAGAGGAGGATTGGTATTGATAGAAGGCGATGAGCCAGAGAGTGTGAGAAGGATTGGTAATGATCGAAGGTGGAGGATGAGACAGAGAATGAGGGAATGTTAGGTAATTATAGAAGGTGAAAGATGAGACAGAGAGGAAGAGCATGATTCATTGTGATAGAAGTTGGGCTGAGGCAGAGAGTGAGAGAAGGATTGGTAATGATAGAAAGTGGAGGATTAGGCAGATATGGAGAGAAGGATTGGTGATAATAGAAGGTGGAGGATAAGACAGAGAGGGAGAACAGGATTTGTAGTGATTAGATGGGACAGAGAGTGAGAACAGGATTGCCAGTGATTGAAAGTAGGGCTGATGCAGAGAGTGAGAGAAGGATTGATAATGATAAAAGGTGGAGGATGAGAAAGAGTGAGAGCAGGATTCATAGTGATAGAAGGTGGAGGATGAGAAAGACAGTGAGAGCAGGATTGGTAGTGATAGAAGGTGGGGCTGAGGCAGAGAGTGGGAGACAGATTGGTAATGATAGAATGTGGAGTAAGAGACAGAGAGTGAGACCAGGCTTCGTAGTGATAGAAAGTGAAGAGTGAGACAGAGAGTGAGAGAAGGATTGGCAGTGATAGAAAGTGAAGAGTGAGACAGAGAGTGAGAGAAGGATTGGTTGTCATAGACAGTGGGGCTGAAGCAGAGATTGAGAGAAGGATTGGTAATGATAGAACATGGACGATGAGACAAAGCGAGAGAGAAGGATTGGTAATGTTAGAAGGAAGATGAGAGAGATGAGCAGGATTCAGAGTGATAGATGGTGAAGCATGAGACAAAGAGTGAGAGAAGGATTGGTAATGATAGAAATGGGGCTGAGACAGAGAGTGAGAGAAGTATTGGTAATGATAGAAGGTGGAGGATAAAACGGATACTGAGTGAAGGATTGGTAATGATAGAAGGTTGAGGATGAGACACAGATCGAGAGCAGGATTCGTAGTGAAAGGATGAAACAGCGAGTGAGAGCATGATTGGTAGTGATAGAAAGGGGGGCTGAGGCAGAGAGTGAGAGAAGGATTGGTATTGATAGAAGGTGGAGGATGAGACAGAGTGAGAGCAGGATTGGTAATGACATAAAGTGGACTGAGGCAGAGAGTGAGAGAAGCAATGAAAGTGACATGGGGTAGGAAAGTGAGACAGCCAGGGACTCAGGATTGGTTGTGATAGAGTGAGGACGGTCAGATAAAGAATGAGAGTAGTATCCATGGTGATAGAGGTAATAGGATGAGGTAGGGTGAGACCAGAGCAAGACTGGTAGTGAAAGAAGTTGAAGGATGAGACAGAGAGTGAGAGCAGGAGTGGAAATGATGAAAGGTGGGGTATGGGACATAGAGTCAGAGAAGGATTGGTAGTGATAGAAAGTGGGGCAGAGGCAGAGAGTGAGAGAAGGATTGGTAATGATGGAACATGGAGGATAAGACAGAGAATGAGAGCATGATATGCAGTGATAGAATGTGGGGCTGAGGCAGAGAGTCAGAGAAGGTTTGGTAATGCTAGAAGATGGTGAAACCGAAATTAAGAGAAGGATTGGTAATGATAGAAGGTAACGAGACAGAAAGTGAGAGAAGGATTGGTTATGATAGAAGGTGGAGAATGAGACAGAGAGTGGGAGAAGGATAGGGAATGTTTTAAGGTGCAGGATGAAACAGAGAGTGAGAGCAGGATTCCTAGTGATAGAAGGTGGGGCTGAGGCAGAGATTCAGAGAAGGATTGGCAATGAAAGAAGGTGAAGGATGAGACAGAGAGTGAGAGAAGCATTAGTAGAGATAGAAGGTGGGGCTGAGGTAGAGAGTGAGAGAAGGATTGGTAATGATAGAAGGTGGAGGACAGGGCTGAGAGTGAGATCAGGGTTGGTAGTGGTAGAGGTCGGCTGAGGCAGAGAGTGAGAGAAGTATTGGTAATGATAGAAGATGAAGAGACAGAGCGAGAGAAGGATTGGTAATAATAGAAGGTGGAGGATGGGACAGAGAGTGAGAGCAGGATTCATATTGATAGAAGGTGGTCCTGGGGCAGAGAGTGCGAGAAGGATTGGTAAAGTGAAAAGGTGGCGCTGAGGTAAAGAGTAAGAGAAGGAATGGTAATGATAGAAGGTGATGAGACAGAGAGTGAAAGAAGGATTGGTAATGAAAGAAGGTGGAGGATGAGGCAGTGAGAGCAGGATTGTAAGTGATTGAAGGAGGGCCTGGGACAGGGAGTGGGAGAAGGATTGCTAAATATATAATGTGGAGGATGAGACAGATAGTGAGAGCAGGATTGGTAGTGATAGAATGTGGGGCTGAGGCAGAGAGTGGGAGACAGATTGGTAATGATGGAACATGGAGGATAAGACAGAGAATGAGAGCATGATATGTAGTGATAGAATGTGGGGCTGAGGCAGAGAGTCAGAGAAGGATTGGTAATGCTAGAAGATGGTGAGACCGAAAGTAAGAGAAGGATTGGTAATGATAGAAGGTAACGAGACAGAAAGTGAGAGAAGGATTGGTTATGATAGAAGGTGCAGGATGAAACAGAGAGTGAGAGCAGGATTGGTAGTAATAGACGGTGGGGATGAGGAAGAGAGTGATCGAAGGATTGTAATGATAGAAGGTGGAGGATGAGACAAAGAGTGAGAGAAGGATTGGTAATGTAAGAAGGTGGAAGATGAGACAGAGATGAAGAGCAGGATTCATCATGATAGAAGTGGGGCTGAGGCAGAGAGTGAGAGAAGGATTGGTAATGCTAGAAGTGGGGCTGAGACAGAGATTGAGAGAAAGATTGGTAATGCTAGAAGGCAATTAGCCAGAGATTGAGAGAAGGATTGGTAATGATAGAAGGTGGAGGATAAGACGGACTCTGAGAGAAGAATTGGTAATGATTGAAGGTTGAGGATGAGACAGAGAGTGAGAGCAGGATTGGTAGTAATAGACGGTGGGGCTGAGGAAGAGAGTGATCGAAGGATTGTAATGATAGAAGGTGGAGGATGAGACAAAGAGTGAGAGAAGGATTGGTAATGTAAGAAGGTGGAAGATGAGACAGAGATGAAGAGCAGGATTCATCATGATAGAAGTGGGGCTGAGGCAGAGAGTGTGAGAAGGATTGGTAATGCTAGAAGTGGGGCTGAGACAGAGATTGAGAGAAAGATTGGTAATGCTAGAAGGCAATTAGCCAGAGATTGAGAGAAGGATTGGTAATGATAGAAGGTGGAGGATAAGACGGACTCTGAGAGAAGAATTGGTAATGATAGAAGGTTGAGGATGACACAGAGAAAGAGAGCAGGATTCATAGTTATGGGATGAGACAGCGAGTGAGAGCGGGATTGGTAGTAATAGAAAGTGGGACTGAAGCAGAGAGTGAGAGAAGGATTGGTAATGATAAAAGGTAGAGAATGAGACAGAGGGAGAGCAGGACTCATAGTGATAGAAGATGGAGGATGAGACAGAGAGTGAGAGCAGGATTGGTAGTGATAGAAGGTGGAGGATGAGACAGAGCATGAGAGCAGACTTCGTAGTGATAGAAGGTGGAGCTAAGCCCGAGAGTGAGAGAAGGATTGGTAATGATAGAAGGTGGAGGATTAGACAGATATGGAGAGAAGGATTGGTGATAATAGAAGGTGGAGGATAAGACAGAGACAGAGAACAGGATTTGTAGTGATTAGATGGGAAAGAGAGTGAGAGCAGGATTGCCAGTGATTGAAAGTAGGGCTGATGCAGAGAGTGAGAGAAGGATTGGTAATGATAGAAGGTGGAGGATGAGAAAGAGTGATAGCAGGATTCATAGTGATAGAAGGTGGAGGATGACAAAGACAGTGAGAGCAGGATTGGTAGTGATAGAAGGCGGGGCTGAGGCAGAGAGTGGGAGACAGATTGGTAATGATAGAATGTGGAGGAAGAGACAGAGAGTGAGAGCAGGATTCGTAGTGATAGAAAGTGATGAGTGAGACAGAGAGTGAGAGAAGGATTGGTAATGATGAAGTCGGGCTGAGGCAGAGATTGAGAGAAAGATTGGTAATGCTAGAAGGCGATGAGCCAGAGAGTGAGAGAAGGTTTGGGAATGATAGAAGATGGAGAATAAGACGGATACTGAGAGATGGATTGGTGATAATAGAAGGTGGAGGATAAGACAGAGACAGAGAACAGGATTTGTAGTGATTAGATGGGACAGAGAGTGAGAGCAGGATTGCCAGTGATTGAAAGTAGGGCTGATGCAGACAGTGAGAGAAGGATTGGTAATGATAGAAGGTGGAGGATGAGAAAGAGTGAGAGCAGGATTCATAGTGATAGAAGGTGGAGGATGACAAAGACAGTGAGAGCAGGATTGGTAGTGATAGAAGGCGGGGCTGAGGTAGAGAGTGGGAGACAGATTGGTAATGATAGAATGTGGAGGAAAAGACAGAGAGTGAGAGCAGGATTCGTAGTGATAGAAAGTGATGAGTGAGACAGAGAGTGAGAGAAGGATTGGTAATGCTAGAAGGCGATGAGCCAGAGAGTGAGAGAAGGTTTGGGAATGATAGAAGGTGGAGAATAAGACGGATACGGAGAGAATGATTGGTGATGATAGAAGGTGGAGGATAAGACATAGAGGGAGAACAGGATTGGTAGTGATAGAAGGTGTGGCTGTGGCAGAGAGTGGGAGACAGATTGGTAATGATAGAATGTGGGGGATGAGACAGAGTGAGAGAAGGATTGGTAACGTTAGAAGGAAGATGAGAGAGAGAGAGGACGAGCAGGATTATAATGATAGAAGGTGGAGGATGAGACAAAGAGTGAGAGAAGGATTGGTAATGTTAGAAGGTGGAAGATGAGAGAGAGAGAAAGAGCACGATTCATAGTGATAGAGGTTGAAGGAAGACACAGAGAGTGAGAGCAGGATTGGTAGTGATAGAATGTGGGGCTGAGGCAGAGAGTGGGAGACAGGTTGGTAATGATGGAACATGGAGGATAAGACAGAGAATGAGAGCATGATATGTAGTGATAGAATGTGGGGCTGAGGCAGAGAGTCAGAGAAGGATTGGTAATGCTAGAAGATGGTGAGACCGAAAGTAAGAGAAGGATTGGTAATGATAGAAGGTAACGAGACAGAAAGTGAGAGAAGGATTGGTTATGATAGAAGGTGCAGGATGAAACAGAGAGTGAGAGCAGGATTGGTAGTAATAGACGGTGGGGCTGAGGAAGAGAGTGATCGAAGGATTGTAATGATAGAAGGTGGAGGATGAGACAAAGAGTGAGAGAAGGATTGGTAATGTAAGAAGGTGGAAGATGAGACAGAGATGAAGAGCAGGATTCATCATGATAGAAGTGGGGCTGAGGCAGAGAGTGAGAGAAGGATTGGTAATGCTAGAAGGCAATTAGCCAGAGATTGAGAGAAGGATTGGTAATGATAGAAGGTGGAGGATAAGACGGACTCTGAGAGAAGAATTGGTAATGATAGAAGGTTGAGGATGACACAGAGAAAGAGAGCAGGATTCATAGTTATGGGATGAGACAGCGAGTGAGAGCGGGATTGGTAGTAATAGAAAGTGGGACTGAAGCAGAGAGTGAGAGAAGGATTGGTAATGATAAAAGGTAGAGAATGAGACAGAGGGAGAGCAGGACTCATAGTGATAGAAGATGGAGGATGAGACAGAGAGTGAGAGCAGGATTGGTAGTGATAGAAGGTGGAGGATGAGACAGAGCATGAGAGCAGACTTCGTAGTGATAGAAGGTGGAGCTAAGCCCGAGAGTGAGAGAAGGATTGGTAATGATAGAAGGTGGAGGATTAGACAGATATGGAGAGAAGGATTGGTGATAATAGAAGGTGGAGGATAAGACAGAGACAGAGAACAGGATTTGTAGTGATTAGATGGGAAAGAGAGTGAGAGCAGGATTGCCAGTGATTGAAAGTAGGGCTGATGCAGAGAGTGAGAGAAGGATTGGTAATGATAGAAGGTGGAGGATGAGAAAGAGTGATAGCAGGATTCATAGTGATAGAAGGTGGAGGATGACAAAGACAGTGAGAGCAGGATTGGTAGTGATAGAAGGCGGGGCTGAGGCAGAGAGTGGGAGACAGATTGGTAATGATAGAATGTGGAGGAAGAGACAGAGAGTGAGAGCAGGATTTGTAGTGATAGAAAGTGATGAGTGAGACAGAGAGTGAGAGAAGGATTGGTAATGATGAAGTCGGGCTGAGGAAGAGATTGAGAGAAAGATTGGTAATGCTAGAAGGCGATGAGCCAGAGAGTGAGAGAAGGTTTGGAATTGATAGAAGGTGGAGAATAAGACGGATACTGAGAGATGGATTGGTGATAATAGAAGGTGGAGGATAAGACAGAGACAGAGAACAGGATTTGTAGTGATTAGATGGGACAGAGAGTGAGAGCAGGATTGCCAGTGATTGAAAGTAGGGCTGATGCAGAGAGTGAGAGAAGGATTGGTAATGATAGAAGGTGGAGGATGAGAAAGAGTGAGAGCAGGATTCATAGTGATAGAAGGTGGAGGATGACAAAGACAGTGAGAGCAGGATTGGTAGTGATAGAAGGCGGGGCTGAGGTAGAGAGTGGGAGACAGATTGGTAATGATAGAATTTGGAGGAAAAGACAGAGAGTGAGAGCAGGATTCGTAGTGATAGAAAGTGATGAGTGAGACAGAGAGTGAGAGAAGGATTGGTAATGCTAGAAGGCGATGAGCCAGAGAGTGAGAGAAGGTTTGGGAATGATAGAAGGTGGAGAATAAGACGGATACGGAGAGAATGATTGGTGATGATAGAAGGTGGAGGATAAGACATAGAGGGAGAACAGGATTGGTAGTGATAGAAGGTGTGGCTGTGGCAGAGAGTGGGAGACAGATTGGTAATGATAGAATGTGGGGGATGAGACAGAGTGAGAGAAGGATTGGTAACGTTAGAAGGAAGATGAGAGAGAGAGAGGACGAGCAGGATTATAATGATAGAAGGTGGAGGATGAGACAAAGAGTGAGAGAAGGATTGGTAATGTTAGAAGGTGGAAGATGAGAGAGAGAGAAAGAGCACGATTCATAGTGATAGAGGTTGAAGGAAGACACAGAGAGTGAGAGCAGGATTGGTAGTGATAGAATGTGGGGCTGAGGCAGAGAGTGGGAGACAGGTTGGTAATGATGGAACATGGAGGATAAGACAGAGAATGAGAGCATGATATGTAGTGATAGAATGTGGGGCTGAGGCAGAGAGTCAGAGAAGGATTGGTAATGCTAGAAGATGGTGAGACCGAAAGTAAGAGAAGGATTGGTAATGATAGAAGGTAACGAGACAGAAAGTGAGAGAAGGATTGGTTATGATAGAAGGTGCAGGATGAAACAGAGAGTGAGAGCAGGATTGGTAGTAATAGACGGTGGGGCTGAGGAAGAGAGTGATCGAAGGATTGTAATGATAGAAGGTGGAGGATGAGACAAAGAGTGAGAGAAGGATTGGTAATGTAAGAAGGTGGAAGATGAGACAGAGATGAAGAGCAGGATTCATCATGATAGAAGTGGGGCTGAGGCAGAGAGTGAGAGAAGGATTGGTAATGCTAGAAGTGGGGCTGAGACAGAGATTGAGAGAAAGATTGGTAATGCTAGAAGGCAATTAGCCAGAGATTGAGAGAAGGATTGGTAATGATAGAAGGTGGAGGATAAGACGGACTCTGAGAGAAGAATTGGTAATGATAGAAGGTTGAGGATGAGACAGAGAGTGAGAGCAGGATTGGTAGTAATAGACGGTGGGGCTGAGGAAGAGAGTGATCGAAGGATTGTAATGATAGAAGGTGGAGGATGAGACAAAGAGTGAGAGAAGGATTGGTAATGTAAGAAGGTGGAAGATGAGACAGAGATGAAGAGCAGGATTCATCATGATAGAAGTGGGGCTGAGGCAGAGAGTGAGAGAAGGATTGGTAATGCTAGAAGTGGGGCTGAGACAGAGATTGAGAGAAAGATTGGTAATGCTAGAAGGCAATTAGCCAGAGATTGAGAGAAGGATTGGTAATGATAGAAGGTGGAGGATAAGACGGACTCTGAGAGAAGAATTGGTAATGATAGAAGGTTGAGGATGACACAGAGAAAGAGAGCAGGATTCATAGTTATGGGATGAGACAGCGAGTGAGAGCGGGATTGGTAGTAATAGAAAGTGGGACTGAAGCAGAGAGTGAGAGAAGGATTGGTAATGATAAAAGGTAGAGAATGAGACAGAGGGAGAGCAGGACTCATAGTGATAGAAGATGGAGGATGAGACAGAGAGTGAGAGCAGGATTGGTAGTGATAGAAGGTGGAGGATGAGACAGAGCATGAGAGCAGACTTCGTAGTGATAGAAGGTGGAGCTAAGCCCGAGAGTGAGAGAAGGATTGGTAATGATAGAAGGTGGAGGATTAGACAGATATGGAGAGAAGGATTGGTGATAATAGAAGGTGGAGGATAAGACAGAGACAGAGAACAGGATTTGTAGTGATTAGATGGGAAAGAGAGTGAGAGCAGGATTGCCAGTGATTGAAAGTAGGGCTGATGCAGAGAGTGAGAGAAGGATTGGTAATGATAGAAGGTGGAGGATGAGAAAGAGTGATAGCAGGATTCATAGTGATAGAAGGTGGAGGATGACAAAGACAGTGAGAGCAGGATTGGTAGTGATAAAAGGCGGGGCTGAGGCAGAGAGTGGGAGACAGATTGGTAATGATAGAATGTGGAGGAAGAGACAGAGAGTGAGAGCAGGATTCGTAGTGATAGAAAGTGATGAGTGAGACAGAGAGTGAGAGAAGGATTGGTAATGATGAAGTCGGGCTGAGGCAGAGATTGAGAGAAAGATTGGTAATGCTAGAAGGCGATGAGCCAGAGAGTGAGAGAAGGTTTGGGAATGATAGAAGGTGGAGAATAAGACGGATACTGAGAGATGGATTGGTGATAATAGAAGGTGGAGGATAAGACAGAGACAGAGAACAGGATTTGTAGTGATTAGATGGGACAGAGAGTGAGAGCAGGATTGCCAGTGATTGAAAGTAGGGCTGATGCAGAGAGTGAGAGAAGGATTGGTAATGATAGAAGGTGAAGGATGAGAAAGAGTGAGAGCAGGATTCATAGTGATAGAAGGCGGAGGATGACAAAGACAGTGAGAGCAGGATTGGTAGTGATAGAAGGCGGGGCTGAGGTAGAGAGTGGGAGACAGATTGGTAATGATAGAATGTGGAGGAAAAGACAGAGAGTGAGAGCAGGATTCGTAGTGATAGAAAGTGATGAGTGAGACAGAGACTGAGAGAAGGATTGGTAATGATGAAGTCGGGCTGAGGCAGAGATTGAGAGAAAGATTGGCAATGCTAGAAGGTGATGAGCCAGAGAGTGAGAGAAGGTTTGGGAATGATAGAAGGTGGAGAATAAGACGGATACTGAGAGAATGATTGGTGATGATAGAAGGTGGAGGATAAGACATAGAGGGAGAACAGGATTGGTAGTGATAGAAGGTGTGGCTGTGGCAGAGAGTGGCAGACAGATTGGTAATGATAGAATGTGGGGGATGTGACAGAGTGAGAGAAGGATTGGTAACGTTAGAAGGAAGATGAGAGAAAGAGAGGATGAGCAGGATTATAATGATAGAAGGTGGAGGATAAGACATAGAGGGAGAACAGGATTGGTAGTGATAGAAGGTGTGGCTGTGGCAGAGAGTGGCAGACAGATTGGTAATGATAGAATGTGGGGGATGAGACAGAGTGAGAGAAGGATTGGTAACGTTAGAAGGAAGATGAGAGAGAGAGAGGACGAGCAGGATTATAATGATAGAAGGTGGGGCTGAGGTAGAGAGTGAGAGAAGGATTGGTAATGATAGAAGGTGGAGGATGAGAAAGAGTGATAGCAGGATTCATAGTGATAGAAGGTGGAGGATGACAAAGACAGTGAGAGCAGGATTGGTAGTGATAGAAGGCGGGGCTGAGGCAGAGAGTGGGAGACAGATTGGTAATGATAGAATGTGGAGGAAGAGACAGAGAGTGAGAGCAGGATTCGTAGTGATAGAAAGTGATGAGTGAGACAGAGAGTGAGAGAAGGATTGGTAATGATGAAGTCGGGCTGAGGCAGAGATTGAGAGAAAGATTGGTAATGCTAGAAGGCGATGAGCCAGAGAGTGAGAGAAGGTTTGGGAATGATAGAAGGTGGAGAATAAGACGGATACTGAGAGATGGATTGGTGATAATAGAAGGTGGAGGATAAGACAGAGACAGAGAACAGGATTTGTAGTGATTAGATGGGACAGAGAGTGAGAGCAGGATTGCCAGTGATTGAAAGTAGGGCTGATGCAGAGAGTGAGAGAAGGATTGGTAATGATAGAAGGTGGAGGATGAGAAAGAGTGAGAGCAGGATTCATAGTGATAGAAGGTGGAGGATGACAAAGACAGTGAGAGCAGGATTGGTAGTGATAGAAGGCGGGGCTGAGGTAGAGAGTGGGAGACAGATTGGTAATGATAGAATGTGGAGGAAAAGACAGAGAGTGAGAGCAGGATTCATAGTGATAGAAAGTGATGAGTGAGACAGAGACTGAGAGAAGGATTGGTAATGATGAAGTCGGGCTGAGGCAGAGATTGAGAGAAAGATTGGCAATGCTAGAAGGTGATGAGCCAGAGAGTGAGAGAAGGTATGGGAATGATAGAAGGTGGAGAATAAGACGGATACGGAGAGAATGATTGGTGATGATAGAAGGTGGAGGATAAGACATAGAGAGAGAACAGGATTGGTAGTGATAGAAGGTGTGGCTGTGGCAGAGAGTGGCAGACAGATTGGTAATGATAGAATGTGGGGGATGAGACAGAGTGAGAGAAGGATTGGTAACGTTAGAAGGAAGATGAGAGAGAGAGAGGACGAGCAGGATTATAATGATAGAAGGTGGAGGATGAGACAAAGAGTGAGAGAAGGATTGGTAATGTTAGAAGGTGGAAGATGAGAGAGAAAGAGCACGATTCATAGTGATAGAGGTTGAAGGAAGACACAGAGAGTGAGAGCAGGATTGGTAATGATAGAATTTGGAGGATGGTACAGAGAGTCAGATAAAGATTGATAATGAAAAAAGGTGGGGCTGAGGAAGAGAGTGAGAGAAGGATTCTTAGTGGATTGGTAGTGATAGAAGTTGGAGGATGGGACAGTTTGAGAGCATGATAAGTAGTGATAGAAGGTAGGGCAGGAGGCAGAGAGTAAGAGCATGATTGGTAGTGAAAGAAGTCAGAGGATGAGACAGAGAGTGAGAGCAGGATTGGTAGTGATAGAAGGTGGGGCTGAGGCAGAGAGTGAGAGAAGGATTGTAATGATAGAAGGTGGAGGATGAGACAGAGAGGAAGAGCAGGATTCATTGTGGTAAAATTGGGGCTGAGGCAGAGAGTGAGAGAAGGATTGGTAATGATGAAGTGGGGCTGAGGCAGAGATTGAGAGAAAGATTGGTAATGCTAGAAGGCGATGAGCCAGAGAGTGAGAGAAGGATTGGGAATGATAGAAGGTTGAGAATAAGATGGATACTGAGAGATGGATTGGTGATGATAGAAGGTGGAGGATAAGACAGAGAGGGAGAACAGGATTCTTAGTGATCAGATAAGACAGAGAGTGAGAGCAGGATGGCCAGTAATTGAAAGTGGGGCTGAGGCAGAGAGTGAGAGAAGGATTGGTAATGATAGAATGTGGAGAATGAGAAAGAGTGAGAGCAGGATTCATAGTGATAGAAGGTGGAGGATGAGAAAGAGAGTCAGAGCAGGATTGGTAGTGACAGAAAGTGAAGAGTGAGATAGACGGTGGGGCTGAGGCAGAGATTGAGAGAAGGATTGGTAATGATAGAACAGGGAGGATGAGACAAAGCGAGAGAGAAGGATTGGTAATGTTAGAAGGAAGATGAGAGAGATGAGCAGGATTCAGAGTGATAGATGGTGAAGCATGAGACAAAGAGTGAGAGCAGGATTGGTAATGATAGAAATGGGGCTGAGACTGAGAGTGAGAGAAGTATTGGTAATGATAGAAGGTGGAGGATAAGATGGATACTGAGTGAAGGATTGGTAATGATAGAAGGTTGAGGATGAGACACAGAGAGAGAGCAGGATTCGTAGTGAAAGGATGAAACAGCGAGTGAGAGCATGATTGGTAGTGATAGAAAGGGGGGCTGAGGCAGAGAGTGAGAGAAGGATTGGTAATGATAGAAGGTGGAGGATGAGACAGAGTGAGAGCAGGATTGGTAATGACATAAAGTGGACTGAAGCAGAGAGTGAGAGAAGCAATGAAAGTGACATGGGGTGGGGAAGTGAGACAGCCAGAGACTCAGGATTGGTTGTGATAGAGTGAGGATGGTCAGATAAAGAATGAGAGTAGGATTCATGGTGATAGAGGTAATAGGATGAGGTAGGGCGAGACCAGAGCAAGACTGGTAGTGAAAGAAGTTGAAGGATGAGACAGAGAGTGAGAGCAGGAGTGGAAATGATGAAAGATGGGGTATGGCACAGAGAGTCAGAGAAGGATTGGTAGTGATAGAAGGTGGGGAAGAGGCAGAGAGTGAGAGAAGGATTGGTAATGATGGAACATGGAAGATAAGACAGAGAATGAGAGCATGATATGAAGTGATAGAATTTGGGGCTGAGGCAGAGAGTCAGAGAATGATTGGTAATGCTAGAAGATGGTGAAACCGAAAGTAAGAGAAGGATTGGTAATGATTGAAGGTAACGAGACAGAAAGTGAGAGAAGGATTGGTTATGATAGAAGGTGGACGATGAGACAGAGAGTGAGAGAAGGATATGGAATGTTTGAAGGTGCAGGATGAAACAGAGAGTGAGAGCAGGATTCCTAGTGATAGAAGGTGGGGCTGAGGCAGAGATCCAGAGAAGGATTGGCAATGAAAGAAGGTGAAGTAGAGACAGAGAGTGAGAGAAGCATTGGTAGAGATAGAAGGTGAGGCTGAGGTAGAGAGTGAGAGAAGGATTGGTAATGATAGAAGGTGGAGGACAAGCATGAGAGTGAGATCAGGGTTGGTAGTGGTAGAGGTCGGCTGAGGCAGAGAGTGAGATAAGTATTGGTAATGATAGAAGATGAAGAGACAGAGCGAGAGAAGGATTGGTAATAATAGAAGGTGGAGGATGGGACAGAGAGTGAGAGCAGGATTCATATTGATAGATGGTGGTCCTGGGGCAGAGAGTGCGAGAAGGATTGGTAAAGTGAAAAGGTGGCGCTGAGGTAAAGAGTAAGAGAAGGAATGGTATTGATAGAAGGTGATGAGACAGAGAGTGAAAGAAGGATTGGTATTGAAAGAAGGTGGAGGATGAGGCAGTGAGAGCAGGATTGTAAGTGATAGAAGGAGGGCCTGGGACAGGGAGTGGGAGAAGGATTGCTGAATATATAATGTGGAGGATGAGACCGATAGTGAGAGCAGGATTGGTAATGATAGAAGCTGGGGCTCAGGCAGAGAGTGAGAAAAGGATTGGTATTGATAGAAGGCGATGAGCCAGAGAGTGTGAGAAGGATTGGTAATGATGGAAGGTGGAGGATGAGACAGAGAGTGAGGGAATGTTTGGTAATGATAGAAGGTGGAAGATGAGACAGAGAGGAAGAGCAGGATTCATTGTGATAGAAGTTGGGCTGAGGCCAAGAGTGAGAGAAGGATTGGTAATGATAAAAGGTGGAGGATGAGAAAGAGAGGGAGAACAGGATTTGTAGTGATTAGATGGGACAGAGAGTGAGAACAGGATTGCCAGTGATTGAAAGTAGGGCTGATGCAGAGAGTGAGAGAAGGATTGGTAATGATAAAAGGTGGAGGATGAGAAAGAGTGAGAGCAGGATTCATAGTGATAGAAGGTGGGGGATGAGACAGACAGTGAGAGCAGGATTGGTAGTGATAGAAGGTGGGGCTGAGGCAGAGAGTGGGAGACAGATTGGTAATGATAGAATGTGGAGTAAGAGACAGAGAGTGAGACCAGGATTCATAGTGATAGAAAGTAATGAGTGAGACAGAGAGTGAGAGAAGGATTGGTAATGATGAAGTCGGGCTGAGGCAGAGATTGAGAGAAAGATTGGTAATGATAGAAGGTGGAGAATAAGACGGATACGGAGAGAATGATTGGTGATGATAGAAGGTGGAGGATAAGACATAGAGGGAGAACAGGATTGGTAGTGATAGAAGGTGTGGCTGTGGCAGAGAGTGGGAGACAGATTGGTAATGATAGAATGTGGGGGATGAGACAGAGTGAGAGAAGGATTGGTAACGTTAGAAGGAAGATGAGAGAGAGAGAGGACGAGCAGGATTATAATGATAGAAGGTGGAGGATGAGACAAAGAGTGAGAGAAGGATTGGGAATGTTAGAAGGTGGAAGATGAGAGAGAGAGAAAGAGCACGATTCATAGTGATAGCGGTTGAAGGAAGACACAGAGGGTGAGAGCAGGATTGGTAATGATAGAATTTGGAGGATGGTACAGAGAGTCAGATAAAGATTGGTAATGAAAAAAGGTGGGGCTGAGGAAGAGAGCGAGAGAAGGATTCTTAGTGGATTGGTAGTGATAGAAGTTGGAGGATGGGACAGTTTGAGAGCATGATAAGTAGTGATAGAAGGTAGGGCAGAGGCAGAGAGTAAGAGCATGATTGGTAGTGAAAGAAGTCAGAGGATGAGACAGAGAGTGAGAGCAGGATTGGTAGTGATTGAAGGTGGGGCTGAGGCAAAGAGTGAAAGTAGCATTGGTAATGATAGAAGGTGGAGGATGAGACAGAGAGGAAGAGCAGGATTCATTGTGGTAAAATTGGGGCTGAGGCAGAGAGTGAGAGAAGGATTGGTAATGATGAAGTGGGGCTGAGGCAGAGATTGAGAGAAAGATTGGTAATGCTAGAAGGCGATGAGCCAGAGAGTGAGAGAAGGATTGGGAATGATAGAAGGTTGAGAATAAGATGGATACTGAGAGATGGACTGGTGATGATAGAAGGTGGAGGATAAGACAGAGAGGGAGAACAGGATTCTTAGTGATCAGATAAGACAGAGAGTGAGAGCAGGATTGCCAGTAATTGAAAGTGGGGCTGAGGCAGAGAGTGAGAGAAGGATTGGTAATGATAGAAGGTGGAGAATGAGAAAGAGTGAGAGCAGGATTCATAGTGATAGAAGGTGGAGGATGAGAAAGAGAGTCAGAGCAGGATTGGTAGTGACAGAAAGTGAAGAGTGAGATAGACGGTGGGGCTGAGGCAGAGATTGAGAGAAGGATTGGTAATGATAGAACAGGGAGGATGAGACAAAGCGAGAGAGAAGGATTGGTAATGTTAGAAGGAAGATGAGAGAGATGAGCAGGATTCAGAGTGATAGATGGTGAAGCATGAGACAAAGAGTGAGAGCAGGATTGGTAATGATAGAAATGGGGCTGAGACTGAGAGTGAGAGAAGTATTGGTAATGATAGAAGGTGGAGGATAAGATGGATACTGAGTGAAGGATTGGTAATGATAGAAGGTTGAGGATGAGACACAGAGAGAGAGCAGGATTCGTAGTGAAAGGATGAAACAGCGAGTGAGAGCATGATTGGTAGTGATAGAAAGGGGGGCTGAGGCAGAGAGTGAGAGAAGGATTGGTAATGATAGAAGGTGGAGGATGAGACAGAGTGAGAGCAGGATTGGTAATGACATAAAGTGGACTGAAGCAGAGAGTGAGAGAAGCAATGAAAGTGACATGGGGTGGGGAAGTGAGACAGCCAGAGACTCAGGATTGGTTGTGATAGAGTGAGGATGGTCAGATAAAGAATGAGAGTAGGATCCATGGTGATAGAGGTAATAGGATGAGGTAGGGCGAGACCAGAGCAAGACTGGTAGTGAAAGAAGTTGAAGGATGAGACAGAGAGTGAGAGCAGGAGTGGAAATGATGAAAGATGGGGTATGGCACAGAGAGTCAGAGAAGGATTGGTAGTGATAGAAGGTGGGGAAGAGGCAGAGAGTGAGAGAAGGATTGGTAATGATGGAACATGGAAGATAAGACAGAGAATGAGAGCATGATATGAAGTGATAGAATTTGGGGCTGAGGCAGAGAGTCAGAGAAGGATTGGTAATGCTAGAAGATGGTGAAACCGAAAGTAAGAGAAGGATTGGTAATGATTGAAGGTAACGAGACAGAAAGTGAGAGAAGGATTGGTTATGATAGAAGGTGGACGATGAGACAGAGAGTGAGAGAAGGATATTGAATGTTTGAAGGTGCAGGATGAAACAGAGAGTGAGAGCAGGATTCCTAGTGATAGAAGGTGGGGCTGAGGCAGAGATCCAGAGAAGGATTGGCAATGAAAGAAGGTGAAGGAGAGACAGAGAGTGAGAGAAGCATTGGTAGAGATAGAAGGTGGGGCTGAGGTAGAGAGTGAGAGAAGGATTGGTAATGATAGAAGGTGGAGGACAAGCATGAGAGTGAGATCAGGGTTGGTAGTGGTAGAGGTCGGCTGAGGCAGAGAGTGAGATAAGTATTGGTAATGATAGAAGATGAAGAGACAGAGCGAGAGAAGGATTGGTAATAATAGAAGGTGGAGGATGGGACAGAGAGTGAGAGCAGGATTCATATTGATAGAAGGTGGTCCTGGGGCAGAGAGTGCGAGAAGGATTGGTAAAGTGAAAAGGTGGCGCTGAGGTAAAGAGTAAGAGAAGGAATGGTATTGATAGAAGGTGATGAGACAGAGAGTGAAAGAAGGATTGGTATTGAAAGAAGGTGGAGGATGAGGCAGTGAGAGCAGGATTGTAAGTGATAGAAGGAGGGCCTGGGACAGGGAGTGGGAGAAGGATTGCTGAATATATAATGTGGAGGATGAGACCGATAGTGAGAGCAGGATTGGTAATGATAGAAGCTGGGGCTCAGGCAGAGAGTGAGAAAAGGATTGGTATTGATAGAAGGCGATGAGCCAGAGAGTGTGAGAAGGATTGGTAATGATGGAAGGTGGAGGATGAGACAGAGAGTGAGGGAATGTTTGGTAATGATAGAAGGTGGAGGATGAGACAGAGAGGAAGAGCAGGATTCATTGTGATAGAAGTTGGGCTGAGGCCGAGAGTGAGAGAAGGATTGGTAATGATAAAAGGTGGAGGATGAGAAAGAGAGGGAGAACAGGATTTGTAGTGATTAGATGGGACAGAGAGTGAGAACAGGATTGCCAGTGATTGAAAGTAGGGCTGATGCAGAGAGTGAGAGAAGGATTGGTAATGATAAAAGGTGGAGGATGAGAAAGAGTGAGAGCAGGATTCATAGTGATAGAAGGTGGGGGATGAGACAGACAGTGAGAGCAGGATTGGTAGTGATAGAAGGTGGGGCTGAGGCAGAGAGTGGGAGACAGATTGGTAATGATAGAATGTGGAGTAAGAGACAGAGAGTGAGACCAGGATTCATAGTGATAGAAAGTGAAGAGTGAGACAGAGAGTGAGAGAAGGATTGGTAGTTATAGAAAGTGAAGAGTGAGACAGAGAGTGAGAGAAGGATTGGTAGTCATAGACGGTGGGGCTGAAGCAGAGATTGAGAGAAGGATTGGTAATGATAGAACATGGACGATGAGACAAAGCGAGAGAGAAGGATTGGTAATGTTAGAAGGAAGATTAGAGAGATGAGCAGGATTCAGAGTGATAGATGGTGAAGCATGAGACAAAGAGTGAGAGCAGGATTGGTAATGATAGAAATGGGGCTGAGACTGAGAGTGAGAGAAGTATTGGTAATGATAGAAGGTGGAGGATAAGATGGATACTGAGTGAAGGATTGTTAATGATAGAAGGTTGAGGATGAGACTCAGAGAGAGAGCAGGATTCGTAGTGAAAGGATGAAACAGCGAGTGAGAGCATGATTGGTAGTGGTAGAAAGGGGGCAGAGGCAGAGAGTGAGAGAAGGATTGGTAATGATAGAAGTTGGAGGATGAGACAGAGTGAGAGCAGGATTGGTAATGACATAAAGTGGACTGAGGTAGAGAGTGAGAGAAGCAATGAAAGTGACATGGGGTGGGGAAGTGAGACAGCCAGGGACTCAGGATTGGTTGTGATAGAGTGAGGACGGTCAGATAAAGAATGAGAGTAGGATCCATGGTGATAGAGGTAATAGGATGAGGTAGGGTGAGACCAGAGCAAGACTTGTAGTGAAAGAAGTTGAAGGATGAGACAGAGAGTGAGAGCAGGAGTGGAAATGATGAAAGGTGGGGTATGGGACAGAGAGTCAGAGAAGGATTGGTTGTGATAGAAGGTGGGGCAGAGGCAGAGAGTGAGAGAAGGATTGGTAATGATGGAACATGGAGGATAAGACAGAGAATGAGAGCATGATATGTAGTGATAGAATGTGGGGCTGAGGCAGAGAGTCAGAGAAGGATTGGTAATGCTAGAAGATGGTGAGACCGTAAGTAAGAGAAGGATTGGTAATGATAGAAGGTAACGAGACAGAAAGTGAGAGAAGAATTGGTTATGATAGAAGGTGGAGGATGAGACAGAGAGTGAGAGAAGGATAGGGAATGTTTGAAGGTGCAGGATGAAACAGTGAGTGAGAGCAGGATTCCTAATGATAGAAGGTGGGCTGAGGCAGAGATTCAGAGAAGGATTGGCAATGAAAGAAGGTGAAGGATGAGACAGAGAGTGAGAGAAGCATTGGTAGAGATAGAAGGTGGGGCTGAGGTAGAGAGTGAGAGAAGGATTGGTAATGATAGAAGGTGGAGGACAAGGCTGAGAGTGAGATCAGGGTTGGTAGTGGTAGAGGTCGGCTGAGGCAGAGAGTGAGAGAAATATTGGTAATGATAGAAGATGAAGAGACAGAGCGAGATAAGGATTGGTAATAATAGAAGGTGTAGGATGGGACAGAGAGTGAGAGCAGGATTCACATTGATAGAAGGTGGTCCTGGGGCAGAGAGTGCGAGAAGGATTGGTAAAGTGAAAAGGTGGCGCTGAGGTAAAGAGTAAGAGAAGGAATGGTAATGATAGAAGGTGATGAGACAGAGAGTGAAAGAAGGATTGGTAATGAAAGAAGGTGGAGTATGAGGCAGTGAGAGCAGGATTGTAAGTGATAGAAGCTGGGCCTGGGACAGGGAGTGGGAGAAGGATTGCTAAATATATAATGTGGAGGATGAGACAGATAGTGAGAGCAGGATTGGTAGTGATAGAATGTGGGGCTGAGGCAGAGATTGAGAGAAGGATTAGTAATGATAGAAGGTGTAGGATGAGACAGAGTGAGAGCAGGATTTGTGGTGATAGAAGGTGGATGAGCCAGAGAGTGAGAACTGGATTGGTAGTGATAGAAGGTGGGGCTGAGGCAGAGAGTGGGAGAAGGATTGGTAATGATCAAAGGTGGAGGACACGGTAGAGAGTGAAAGTAGGATTGGTAGTGATACAAGGTGGGGCTGAGACACAGAGTGAGAGGAGGATTGGTAATGATAGAAGCTGGGGCTCAGGCAGAGAGTGAGAAAAGGATTGGTATTGATAGAAGGCGATGAGCCAGAGAGTGTGAGAAGGATTGGTAATGATGGAAGGTGGAGGATGAGACAGAGAGTGAGGGAATGTTTGGTAATGATAGAAGGTGAAAGATGAGACATAGATGAAGAGCAGGATTCATCATGATAGAAGTTGGGCTGAGGCAGAGAGTGAGAGAAGGATTGGTAATGATAGAAGTGGGGCTGAGGCAGAGATTGAGAGCAAGATTGGTTATGCTATAAGGCGATGAGCCAGAGAGTGAGAGAAAGATTGGTAATGATAGAAGGTGGAGGATAAGACGGATACTGAGCGAAGGATTAGTAATGATAGAAGGTTGAGGATGAGTCAGAGAGAGAGCAGGATTCTGAGTGAAGGCATGAGACAGCGAGTGAGAGCAGGCTTCATAGTGTTAGAAGGTGGGGCTGAGCCATATAATGAGAGGCGGATTGGTAATAATAGAAGGTGGAGGATTAGATAGATACAGAGAGAAGGATTGGTAATGATAGAAGGTGGAGGATAAGAGAGAGAGGGAGAATGAGTTCATAGTGATTAGATGAGACAGAGAGTGAGAGCAGGATTGCCTGTGATTGAAAGTGGGGCTGAGGCAGAGAGTGAGAGAAGGATTGGTAATGGTAGAAGTTGGAGAAAGAGAAAGAGTGAGAGCAGGATTCATAGTGATAAAAGATGGAGGAAGAGATAGAGAGTGAGAGCAGGATTGGCAGTGGTAGAAGGTGAAGGATGAGACAGAGTGAGAGCAGGATTCGTAATTATATAAAGTGTATGAGCCTGAGAGTGTGAGCAGGATTGGTAGTGATAGAAGATGGGGCTGAAGCAGAGAGTGGGAGATGGATTGGTAATGATAGAATGTGCAGGATGAGACAGAGAGAGTGAGCAGGGTCCATAGTGATAGAAGGTGGAGGATGAGACAGAGAGTGAGAGCAGGATTCGTAGTGATAGAAAGTGAAGAGTGAGACAGAGAGTGAGAGAAGGATTGGTAGTGATAGACGGTGGGGCTGAGGCAGAGATTGAGAGAAGGATTAATAATGACAGACCATGGAGGATGAGTCAAAGAGTGAGAGAAGGATTGGTACTGTTAGAAGGAAGATGAGAGAGAGAGAACGAGCAGGATTCAGAGTGATATATGGTGAAGAATGAGACAAAGCATGAGAGCAGGTTTGGTAATAATAACATTTTGAAGATGGGACAGAGTCAGGTAAAGATTGGTAATGATAGAAGGTGGGGCTAGGGAAGAGAGTAAGAGAAGGATTGGTAGTGATAGAATGTGGGGCTGAGGCAGAGAGTGAGAGAAGGATTGGTAATGATAGAAGGTGGGGGATGAGACAGAGAGTGAGAGAAGGATTCATAGTGATAGTAGGTGGAGGATGGGACAAAGAGTGAAAGCAGGATTCGTAGTGATAGAAAGTGGTGGGTCAGACAGAGAATGAGAGAAGGATTTGTAGTGATAGTAGTTGGGGCTGAGACAGAGATTGAGAGAAGGATTGGTAATGATAGAACATGGAGGATGAGTTAGAGAGTGAGAGCAGGATTCAAAGTGATAGAAAGTAGCGCTGACGCAGAGAGTCAGAGAAGGATTGTAATGATAGAAGGTGGAGGATGAGACAAAGAGTGAGAGAAGGATTGGTAATGTTAGAAGGTGGAAGATGAGAGAGAGAGGAAGAGCAGAGTTCATAGTGATAGATGGTGAAAGAAGAGACAGGGAGTTAGAGCAGGATTGGTAATGATAGAATTTTGAGGATGGGACAGAGAGTCAGATAAGGTATTGGTAATGATAGAAGGTGGGGGTGAGGCATAGAGTGAGAGAAGGATTCTTAGTGACAGGAGGTGGAGGATGAGACAGAGAGTGAGAGCAGGATTGGTAGTAATAGACGGTGGGGCTGAGGAAGAGAGTGATCGAAGGATTGTAATGATAGAAGGTGGAGGATGAGACAAAGAGTGAGAGAAGGATTGGTAATGTAAGAAGGTGGAAGATGAGACAGAGATGAAGAGCAGGATTCATCATGATAGAAGTGGGGCTGAGGCAGAGAGTGAGAGAAGGATTGGTAATGATAGAGGTGGGTCTGAGACAGAGATTGAGAGAAAGATTGGTAATGCTAGAAGGCAATTAGCCAGAGATTGAGAGAAGGATTGGTAATGATAGAAGGTGGAGGATAAGGCGGACTCTGAGAGAAGAATTTGTAATGATAGAAGGTTGAGGATGACACAGAGAAAGAGAGCATGATTCATAGTGATAGGATGAGACAGCGAGTGAGAGAAGGATTGGTAGTAATAGAAAGTGGGACTGAAGCAGAGAGTGAGAGAAGGATTGGTAATGATAAAAGGTAGAGAATGAGACAGATGGAGAGCAGGACTCATAGTGATAGAAGATGGAGGATGAGACAGAGAGTGAGAGCAGGATTGGTAGTGATAGAAGGTGGAGGATGAGACAGCGCATGAGAGCAGGCTTCGTAGTGATAGAAGGTGGGGCTGAGCCCGAGAGTGAGAGAAGGATTGGTAATGATAGAAGGTGGAGGATTAGACAGATATGGAGAGAAGGATTGGTGATAATAGAAGGTGGAGGATAAGACAGAGACAGAGAACAGGATTTGTAGTGATTAGATGGGACAGAGAGTGAGAGCAGGATTGCCAGTGATTGAAAGTAGGGCTGATGCAGAGAGTGAGAGAAGGATTGGTAATGATAGAAGGTGGAGGATGAGAAAGAGTGAGAGCAGGATTCATAGTGATAGAAGGTGGAGGATGACAAAGACAGTGAGAGCAGGATTGGTAGTGATAGAAGGCGGGGCTGAGGCAGAGAGTGGGAGACAGATTGGTAATGATAGAATGTGGAGGAAGAGACAGAGAGTGAGAGCAGGATTCGTAGTGATAGAAAGTGATGAGTGAGACAGAGAGTGAGAGAAGGTTTGGTAATGATGAAGTCGGGCTGAGGCAGAGATTGAGAGAAAGATTGATAATGCTAGAAGGCGATGAGCCAGAGAGTGAGAGAAGGTTTGGGAATGATAGAAGGTGGAGAATAAGACCGATACAGAGAGATGGATTGGTCATAATAGAAGGTGGAGGATTAGACAGATACGGAGAGAATGATTGGTGATGATAGAAGGTGGAGGATAAGACATAGAGGGAGAACAGGATTGGTAGTGATAGAAGGTGGGGCTGTGGCAGAGATTGGGGGACAGATTGGTAATAATATAATGTGGGGGATGAGACAGAGAGTGAGAGAAGGATTGGTAATGTTAGAAGGAAGATGAGAGAGAGAGAGGACGAGCAGGATTATAATGATAGAAGGTGGAGGATGAGACAAAGAGTGAGAGAAGGATTGGTAATGTTAGAAGGTGGAAGATAAGAGAGAGAGAAAGAGCATGATTCATAGTGATAGAGGGTGAAGGAAGACACAGAGAGTGAGAGCAGGATTGGTAATGATAGAATTTGGAGGATGGGACAGAGAGTCAGATAAAGATTGGTAATGAAACGAGGTGGGGCTGAGGAAGAGAGTGAGAGAAGGATTCTTAGTGGATTGGTAGTGATAGAAGTTGGAGGATGGGACAGTTTGAGAGCATGATAAGTAGTGATAGACGGTAGGGCAGAGGCAGAGAGTAAGAGCATGATTGGTAGTGAAAGAAGTCAGAGGATGAGACAGAGAGTGAGAGCAGGATTGGTAGTGATAGAAGGTGGGGCTGAGGGAGAGAGTGAGAGAAGGATTGTAATGATAGAAGGTGGAGGATGAGACAGAGAGGAAGAGCAGGATTCATTGTGGTAAAATTGGGGCTGAGGCAGAGACTGAGAGAAGGATTGGTAATGATGAAATGGGGCTGAGGCAGAGATTGAGAGAAAGATTGGTAATGCTAGAAGGCGATGAGCCAGAGAGTGAGAGAAGGATTGGAAATGATAGAAGGTTGCGAATAAGATGGATACTGAGAGATGGATTGGTAATAATAGAAGGTGGAGGATTAGACAGATACAGACAGAGAGGGAGAACAGGATTCTTAGTGATCAGATAAGACAGAGAGCCAGAGCAGGATTGCCAGTGATTGAAAGTGGGGCTGAGGCAGAGAGTGAGAGAAGGATTGGTAATGATAGAAGGTGGAGAATGAGAAAGAGTGAGAGCAGGATTCATAGTGATAGAAGGTGGAGGATGAGAAAGAGAGTCAGAGCAGGATTGGTAGTGACAGAAAGTGAAGAGTGAGATAGACGGTGGGGCTGAGGCAGAGATTGAGAGAAGGATTGGTAATGATAGAACACGGAGGATGAGACAAAGGGCCTCTTTACGAGTTGCCGGGCAAAACCGGATTCATTACCGGCATGCCGGAATGAGCGGGTCTGTGCTCGTATGAACCCGCTAGTAGCGGGTGATTACTAGTGCGCGAGCACGTGCGTCCCCCCATGCCGGTAGTGGCAATACCGCCATGCCGCTAAAGAGCCTCCAGCTCCCCTATACTGGCATCGCGGGACCCGTCCATACTGGTACCGCCTCATTCCAACCCCTAAATACTAGCATGGTAATACCGGCATGGTAATACCGTGTTTGCAAAAAACGGACCCAGAAATTACGTCATCACGCAGAAACGGAAAATGGGCCGGCGGCCATCTTTAAAAACACAATCCATTGCCATCCTCCATAACCACAAGTCGATACTCGGAGAGCACAGTGGAAATCCATAGAGGATGTCAAAGGCTACCAGGAAGACCACAGCGTTACTCAGACGCAGAGCTCACCATATTATCGGACACTCTAGCTGCACATGCAGACAAAATACAATCCCACGACAAGAAGCGGGAGGTGCAGCAACAAAAGACGCAAATCTGGCAAGAGGTAGAATGCAAGGTATCAGCCGTAGGTCCCACCCTGCGCAGTGTGAGGGACTGCAGGAAGCAGTGGGATGAGCTCCGGTTGAGGGTACGCAATATCATGGCCACCAATCGGAGGGAGGCCATGGCCACAGGTGCGGATGCCCACCCCCCTGCCAAATTCATGCCCTGGGAGGAGACGGCCAGCAGATTCATCAGTCCTGAGTCTATCGAGGGATTATGCGAGATGGAGACGGGTGCGGCATCAACCGCGGAAGGAGGTGAGTGACCCTGCAGATCCCTGTAGGGGAGACCATGAAGTAGCACAAGTGAAGTGGTAGAGAGTCTAGGCAAGCCAATGTATGTCCCAACACCCACATGACCATACCCAAATACGGATGGCGGGCCAAACGCTGCCACACTGAAATGCTTGCTGAGTGCCTATCCCTTAACCAACACACAGCCAACACACCTGGAGCTTGCCCATGTGATACTTCAATCAACGGCATGCCACCTGCCATGCAGTGAATGCTTACATGTCCCCTCTGAATACCCTGCGTGACACACCTGTAAGACATGAAAGCATGATCAAATGAATAATGAACAGCACCGCCACTGCCATGTCACACCATCACTGATGCCCTGCATCTCTTCTACCCCCCCAGACACTGATGAGGAAGAAGCAACCCAGGGGACAACTGCGAGGGCATCAACCTCACACCGTAAGAAGAGGGCAACCACCACCACCACCTCCACTGGAGACAAGCAGGCCACACCCACACCTGTCCAAGGGGAGTCCCTGGAAGTACCCACCTCCACTGGGGAAGAACTTGATGCCAGTGTGGAGCCTGTGGGAGACACCGAGGTGACATGCCTGGCCACCCCGAGCCCTGTGCCCACCCCCTCGCCCCAACACCTGCAGTCTCCCACCTGTAGTGAAGTTGATCCCTGCCTCCGTGACTGTGACCTACCCACCTCTGAGGAGTCCAGTCCCGAAAATGCCATCCACGTGACTGCACAACCCACCACTCCAGCCCCCTCCAGAACCCTGGAGACACGATTGTCGATGGTGGAGGCCCAGCAGGAGGCCATGTTAGACCTACTCCGCCAGTACATAGCGGACAGGGAGGAAACCAGGCGGGGTATTGCCACAGCAATTGCAGAGACCACAGCGGCCATCAAAGCAAACACAGCCGCTGTCAATGCATCTGCTCGGCTAATGAGGGACTGCCTGGGGGCGGTGACACAGGTGCTGACCTCAATGCTGCTTCATATGCAGCCGCCACGGCTTGCAGGAGATTTGGAACCTGCCAGCGAATCACCTACTACCTCCACACCAGCTTCCTCTGTCCCCACCAGCCCAGTGCACCACACACGTAGGAGTGCAAGGCACTCTGAAATGCCGCCCCTGAACAGGAAGAAGTCCCAGAAGTAGTGTGGGGGGACAATGGTAGTGGGACACAAGGTTGGGGTGAAGGGGTGCATCTTGTGGAGTCTATTGGGGGTGTTGGTGTTTGTTGGGAGGGTCAGGGAGTTTGTTGGGGGGGTCAGGGAGTTTGTTGTGGGAGTCTGGGAGGGGGGAGTAGGCACATTTTTGATGTTGTACATAATACACACGTTGTGATAAGAAAAATCCATGGCTGGACATTGTTATTTTTGTGTGCATCCATTTAATGTGGTACGGTGTTCAGTGCCCAACTCCCAACATTCCCTGTGTGCACTTCCACATTGGCCCAGTGTCTGACTGACACAAGTCTTTTATAGCCCTAGCGTTTCAGAAGTATTGGTGAATTAGTGCTTGGCGTACAGCATGGCCATCTGTGCATCACGTACTGGCAGGGGGGCTACTTCACCTCTGTCTCCATCCTCATCATCCTCACCCGGCCCATGCATGTCAGTGTCAGGTGGCAGTGGTACATTTCTCCGGACGCACATGTTGTGCAGCATGACACAGGCCATGGTGATCTTTGCCACCTTCTCAGGCCTATATAGGAGTGCCCGACCAGACCTGCTGAGTCAGCGGAACCGCCCCTTCAACAGGCCAACGGTCTGCTTAATCACAACAAGGGTACGGGTGTGCACACGATTGTACTCCTCCTCATGGATGTTCTGAGGGTTACGCACAGGGGTGAGCAGCCACGGCCTCAAGGGATATCCTCCATCACCTGCAAGCAGATTCAAATAGGTGTGTGTCACTCTAAACTGCCACATTCAGGAAGCACAGTCATGGCGGCAGCTATTTGGTGTGGCCATGCACATGTCCCTGTAAGCATGAAAGTTTTTTTATCTAGGTGCAATCTATACTGTCATGAGGTGTGGTAGTCTGGTTGGCGTTCAATAGATGATGAAGGGTGTAATCATGCATGCTGAGGCAGATGTGCTGTGGTAGTGCAACAATGTTTTGACTCCAATTCATGCTGTTCATTATTTACTATGCATGGTCACACTGCCCACATTGCCACACTTGCCATCCTGTTCATTCATTTCATGCATTGCTTGCCATCACCAGGGTGGCCTGGTTGTGCCTCTTACTTGTTCTCATCGATATGCATTATTTGTGATATGTGGCCCAGTGAAGTGTCATGTACCGTTTGACTGGTTCAGGTCAGGAGTGTTTGGCTCTGCATGCATTCTCCAATCACCGGCTATTCCCACCCAGGTGCAGTATTCCCCCCCTTTGCCACCCAGGTGCAGTAGGCCCTCCCCCCTTCTGCATCCGCACACATCAGTACCCCACAGCATGGCCATGGCCCTGTTGTGCAACTCACCGAGCAGCCAGGCACGTGGTCCAGCATGTCGCGCCATGTGACGGGGTAGCGTGGAGTTGAGCAGTACCATGGCATCATGTGTGGATCCAGGACATCGGGTGCAGCAATGTGTGATGATCTTGCTGGAGTCACATACCATTTGCACATTGATGGAGTGGTATTGCTTGCGATTGCGGTACACCGCTTCTATGGCATGGGGGACTACCAATTCCACATGGGTGCAGTCGATGGCACCAACACAATTGGGCATGCCTGCCAGTGCATGGAAGCCTACTTTGGTTTTGGGTATCTCCTGGGCAGTCCTTAGTAGGGATATGTGGGTGCTTGTGTGCTTCAGGAGGGCATCCAGCACTTGGTTCAGCATGTGTGAGAATAGTGGTTGTGAAATGCCATGCAGCTGGCCCACTGTGTGTTGGTAGGTGCCTGTGGCCAGGAAGTATAGCACAGAAACCACCTTCAGTAGTGGGGGGATGGCAGTGCGTATTTCTATGTGGCTGGCAATGTTGTTCTGTATCATGTCCACTATGGTGGTGATGGTGTCACGGTCCAACCGGTACAGGGGATCTGCTCAGGGGTTAGTTTGAATGGGCTGAGTCTGGTGCGAGGGATTGGTGGCTGCCTACGAGGCACTGGTGGCTGCGCTGGTGGTAATTGCTGGGCCTGTCTCACCCTCCTTCTCCTCCTGCGTCTCCTCTGTGCAGCCTGCTCTTGATGCTGTAGTTGTTGCTGTTGTTGCTGTTGTTGCTGTAGTTGTAGCAGTATAGGCATGTCCTCCAGTGCCATGATTGCAACTGCTAGTGGTAGCATTTTGGTGTAGGAAGGGGTGTGGTGTTTAAGTGTGCTCCTTTTGTACTGGGCCACTCTACATTGCCTACACCTGTCAGGGGGGGTTGTGGTGTGTGGGTGTGCTCAGTTTATACTGGCACTGCCTCCATTGACTCCACCTTTCGGGATTGTGTGCACCTGTGGCAGCTGCCTTGTATCCTGCTTGCTGTTTGCGGGTGGTCCGCAATGCCTGTGTGGCCGGCATCGTGCAGGCCGTGATTACCGGTTCACAATGCCGGTATTTGCATGTATGAGTGGGTTGGAATTACCCCCTATTACCGGTATGCCGGTATTTGCTCCCTGAAGGGGCTTGTGTACGAGCCTATGATGCTATTAGCGGCGCCGTTGTTTAGCGTGCCGCTAATACCGGGTTTGCGGGTCGGAATGCAACGGGACGGTAAACGATGCCGGTATTACCACACCGGCATCGTTTTTGCCTTACCGGCATACCTCGTAATGAGGCCCAAAGAGTGAGAGAAAGATTGGTAATGTTGGAAGGAAGATGAGAGAGAGAGGACGAGCAGGATTCAGAGTGATAGATGGTGAAGGATGAGACAAAGAATGAGAGTAGGATTGGTAATGATAACATTTTGAGGATGGGACAGAGAGTCAGATAAGGATTGGTAATGATAGAAGGTGGGGCTGAGGAAGAGAGTAAGATAAGGATTGGTAGTGATAGAATGTAGGGCTGAGGCAGAGAGTGAGAGAAGTATTGGTAATGATAGAAGGTGGGGGATGAGACAGAGAGTGAGAGCAGGATTCGTAGTGATAGTAGGTGGAGGATGGGACAGAGAGTGAGAGAAGGATTCGTAGTGATAGAAAGTGGATTGTGAGACAGAGAATGAGAGAAGGATTGGTAGTGATAGAAGGTGGGGCTGAGACAGAGATTGAGAGAAGGATTGGTAATAATAGAACATGGAGGATGAGTTAGAGAGTGAGAGCAGGATTGGAAGTGATAGAAAGTGTGACTGAAGCAGAGAGTCAGAGAAGGATTGTAATGATAGAAGGTGTAGGATGAGACAAAGAGTGAGAGAAGGATTGGTAATGTTAGAAGGCAGAAGACGAGAGAGAGAGGAAGAGCAGGAATCATAGTGATAGATGCTGAAGGAAGAGACAGAGAGTGAGAGCAGGATTGGTAATGATAGAATGTGGAGGAAGGGACAGAGAGTCAGATACGGATTGGTAATGATAGAAGGTGGGGCTGATGCAGAGAGTGAGAGAAGGATTCTTAGTGATAGAAGGTGGGGCTGAGGCAGAGAGTGAGAAATGAATTGGTAGTGATAGAAGGTGGAGGATGGGACAGATTGAGAGCATGATAAGTAGTGATAGAAGGTAGGGCAGAGGCAGAGAGTGAGAGCATGATTGGTAGTGAAAGAAGGCGGAGGATAAGACAGAGAGTGAGAGCAGGATTGGTAGTGATTGAAGGTGGGGCTGAGGCAAAGAGTGAAAGTAGCATTGGTAATGATAGAAGGTGGAGGATGAGACAGAGAGTGAGAACAGGATTTGTAGTGATAGAAGGTGGGGCTGAGGCAGAGAGTCAGAGAAGGATTGGTAATGATAGAAGGTGGGAGAGGGCAGAGAGTGAGAAATGAATTGGTAGCCATAGAAGGTGGAGGATGGGACAGATTGAGAGCATGATAAGTAGTGATAGAAGGTAGGGCAGAGGCAGAGAGTGAGATCATGATTGTTAGTGAAAGAAAAAGGAGGGTGAGACAGAGAGTGAGAGCAGGATAGGTAGTGATTGAAGATGGGGCTGAGACAGAGAGTGAAAGTAGGATTGGTAATGATAGAACGTGGAGGATGAGACAGAGAGTCAGAACAGGATTTGTAGTGATAGAAGGTTGGGCTGAGGCAGAGAGTCAGAGACGGATTGGTAATGATAGAAGGTGGATGATGAGACAGAGAGTGAGAGCAGGATTTGTGGTGATAGAAGGTGGGGTTGAGGCAGATAGTGAGAGAAGTATTGGTAATGATAGAAGATGATGAGACAGAGTGTGAGAAGGATTAGTAATGATAGAAAGTGAAAGATAGGACCGAGAGTGAGAGCAGGATTCATATTGATAGAAGGTGGGCCTGAGGCAGAGAGTGCGTGAAGGATTGGTGAAGTTAAAAGGTGGGGTTGAGGAAAAGAGTGAGAGAAGGATTGGTAATGATATAAGGTGATGAGACAAAGAGTGAAAGAAGGATTGGTAATGATAGAGGTTGGAGGATGAGGCAGAGAGTGAGAGCAGGATTATAAGTGATAGAAGGTGGGACTGAGACAGGGAGTGGGAGAAGGATTGGTAAAGGATTAAGGCTGAAGATGAGACAGAGAGTGAGATCAGGATTGGTAATGATAGAAGGTGATGCTGAGAGAGAGAGAGTGAGAGCAGGATTGGTAGTGACAGAAGGTGGAAGATGAAGCAGAAAGTGAGAGCAGCCTTGGTAGAGATTGAAGGTGGGGCTGAGGCAGAGAGCGCAAGTAGGATTGATAATGATAGAACATGGAGGATGAGACAGAGAGTGAGAACAGGATTGTAGTGATAAAAGGTGGGGCTGAGGCAGAGAGTGAGAGAAGGATTGGTAATGATAGAAGGTGATGAGACAGAGAGTGAGAGAAGGATTGGTAATTGTAGAAGGTGGAGGATGAGACAGAGAGTGAGAGCAGAATTCATAGTGATAGAGTGTGGGGTTGAGGCAGAGAGTGAGAGAACGATTGGTTATGATGGAAGCTGTATGAGGAGGCAGAGAGTGAGATCAGGATTGGAAGTGATAGTGGTGGGGCTGATGCAGAGAGTGTGAGAAGTATTGGTAATGATAGAAGATGATGAGACAGAGCGAGAGAAGGATTGGTAATGATAGAAGTGGATGATGGGACAGAGAGTGAGAGCAGGATTCATGTTGATGGAAGGTGGGCCTGAGGCAGAGAGTGCGAGAAGGATTGTAAGTGATGGAAGTTGGGGCTGAGGCAGGGAGTGGGAACAGGATTGGTAAAGATATAAGGCTGAAGATGAGACAGAGAGTGGGAGCAGGATTGGTAATGATAGAATGTGGGGCTGAGCCAGAGAGTTAGAGAAGGATTGCTAGTGACAAAAGGTGGAGGATGAGACAGAGAGTGAGAGCAGGATTGGTAGTGACAGAAGGTGGTGGATGAAACAGAAAGTGAGACAAGGATTGGTAATGATAGAAGGTGGGGGATCAGACAGCGAGTGAAAGCAGGATTGGTAGTGATAGAAGGTGGAGGGTGAGAGAGTAAGAGAAGGATTTGTAGTGCTAGAAGGTGAAGGATGAGAGAGAGAGTGAGAGAATGATTAGTCGTGATAGAAAGTGGGGCTGAGGCAGAGAGTGAGAGAAGGATTGGTAATGATAGAAGGTGGAGGATGAGACAGAGTGATAGAAGGTGGGCCTGAGGCAGAGTGCGAGAAGGATTGGTAAAGTTAAAAGGTGGGGTTGAGGTAAAGAGTGAGAGAAGGCTTGGTAATGATAGAAGGTGATGAGACAGAGTGAAAGAAGGATTGGTAATGATAGAAGATGGAGGATGAGGCAGAGAGTGAGAGAATGATTGGTGATGATAGAAGCTGTATGAGGAGGCAGAGATTGAGATCAGGATTGGTAGTGGTAGTGGTGGGGCTGATGCAGAGAGTGAGAGAGGGATTGGTAATGATAGAAAGTGGAGGATGGGACAGAGAGTGAGAGCAGGATTCATATTGATAGAAGGTGGGCCTGAGGCAGAGAGTGTGAGAGTGATTGATAACGTTAAAAGGTGGGGTTGAGGTAAATAGTGAGAGAAGGATTGGTAATGATAGAAGGTGATGAGACAGAGAGTGAAAAAAGGATTGATAATGATAGAACATGGAGGATGAGACAGAGAGTGAGAACAGGATTTGTAGTGATAAAAGGTGGGGCTGAGGCAGAGAGTGAGGGAAGGATTGGTAATGATAGAAGGTGATGAGACAGAGAGTGAGAGAAGGATTGGTAATTGTAGAAGGTGGAGGATGAGACAGAGAGTGAGAGCAGAATTCATAGTGATAGAGTTTGGGGTTGAGGCAGAGAGTGAGAGAACGATTGGTGATGATGGAAGCTGTATGAGGAGGCAGAGAGTGAGATCAGGATTGGTAGTGGTAGTGGTGGGGCTGATGCAGAGAGTGTGAGAAGTATTGGTAATGATAGAAGATGATGAGACAGAGCGAGAGAAGGATTGGTAATGATAGAAGTGGATGATGGGACAGAGAGTGAGAGCAGGATTCATGTTGATAGAAGGTGGGCCTGAGGCAGAGAGTGCGAGAAGGATTGTAAGTGATGGAAGTTGGGGCTGAGGCAGGGAGTGGGAACAGGATTGGTAAAGATATAAGGCTGAAGATGAGACAGAGAGTGGGAGCAGGATTGGTAATGATAGAATGTGGGGCTGAGCCAGAGAGTTAGAGAAGGATTGCTAGTGACAAAAGGTGGAGGATGAGACAGAGAGTAAGAGCAGGATTGGTAGTGACAGAAGGTGGTGGATGAAACAGAAAGTGAGACAAGGATTGGTAATGATAGAAGGTGGGGGATCAGACAGCGAGTGAAAGCAAGATTGGTAGTGATAGAAGGTGGAGGGTGAGAGAGAGAGTAAGAGAAGGATTTGTAGTGCTAGAAGGTGAAGGATGAGACAGAGAGTGAGAGAATGATTAGTAGTGATAGAAAGTGGGGCTGAGGCAGAGAGTGAGAGAAGGATTGGTAATGATAGAAGGTGGAGGATGAGACAGAGTGATAGAAGGTGGGCCTGAGGCAGAGTGCGAGAAGGATTGGTAAAGTTAAAAGGTGGGGTTGAGGTAAAGAGTGAGAGAAGGTTTGGTAATGATAGAAGGTGATGAGACAGAGTGAAAGAAGGATTGGTAATGATAGAAGATGGAGGATGAGGCAGAGAGTGAGAGAATGATTGGTGATGATAGAAGCTGTATGAGGAGGCAGAGATTGAGATCAGGATTGGTAGTGGTAGTGGTGGGGCTGATGCAGAGAGTGAGAGAGGGATTGGTAATGATAGAAAGTGGAGGATGGGACAGAGAGTGAGAGCAGGATTCATATTGATAGAAGGTGGGCCTGAGGCAGAGAGTGTGAGAGTTATTGATAAAGTTAAAAGGTGGGGTTGAGGTAAATAGTGAGAGAAGGATTGGTAATGATAGAAGGTGATGAGACAGAGAGTGAAAAAAGGATTGGTAATGATAGAAGTTGGAGGATGAGGCAGAGAGTGAGAGCAAGATTGTAAGTGATAGAAGGTGGGGCTGAGGCAGGGAGTGGGAGAAGGATTGGTAAAGATATAAGGCTGAAGATGAGACAGAGAGTGAGAGAAGGATTGGTAGTGACAAAGGTGGAGTATGAGACAGAGAGTGAGAACAGGATTGGTAGTGACAGAATGTGGAGGATGAAACAGAAAGTGACACAAGGATTGGTGATGATAGAAGGTGGGGGATCAGACAGCGAGTGACAGCAGGATTCGCAGTGATAGAAGGTGAAGGATGAGACAGAGAGTGAGAGAATGATTGGTAATGATAGAAGGTGGAGAATGAGACAGAGTGAGAGAAGGATTCATAGTGATAGAAGGGGGAGGATGAGACAGAGAGTGAGAGCAGGATTGGTAGTGATAGAAGGCGGAGGATGAGACAGAGAGTGAGATAAGGATTGGTAATGATAGAAGGTAGAGGATGAGACAATGAATGAGAGAAGGATTGTTATTGATAGAAGGTGGTGCTGAGGCAGATAGTGATATCAGGATTGGTGGTGATAGAACATGGAGGATGGGACAGGGAGTGGGAGCAGGATTGGTCGTGATAGAGGAGGCACAGCTTCTGTCAAAGTTTACTTATTTATTCTGGCATTTCTATAGCACACTGAACCTGGAGGTATCTGGGCGTTTTTACTTATAAAAAGTGGTGACAGGAGTTGCTTAGTTACGGTTGGGATGAAGTACAGTCCAGAAAGCCGTGTCTCAGGAATGCAGAGGGGCTGCGTCAAACATATGGGTGTGTGTATTGAAAATAAACAGTATAATTGTCAGTGATGTAGGCAGGGTGTGCATGCAGCAGGCAATAGAGACACAGCCAGGATGGTTGCCATGTCTGCTGGGTAGGGGCAGCTGCCAGGATCAGACACAGACAGGATTGTCACCATGTCGGTCACTGCTGAAGGGTCATTCTGGGTGGGGCAGCTGCCAGGATCAGACACAGACTGGATGGTTGTCATGTCTGCTGGGTAGGGGCAGCTGCCAGGATCAGACACAGACTGGATGGTTGTCATGTCTGCTGGGTAGGGGCAGCTGCCAGGATCAGACACAGGCAGGATGGTCACCATGCCTGCTAGGTAGGGACAGCTGCCAGGATCACACACAGACAGGATGGTCGCCATGTCTGCTGGGTAGGGGCAGCTGCCAGGATCAGAGCGCAGTGCACACATATGTTAAAGGTAAGCTGTAAGCATAGCAAATGGGCATATTAGGCATGGTAAGGTGTCACGCATTATAAGGTAGGTAACTTTAGATGGGAGCAAATAGGTATATTCGGTGCAACACAGCGCTAGGAGTAATAATAAAAATAATAATTTCGCATTTATATAGCGCTACGAACCCTCAGGTATCTGAGCGCTGCGTGTGGGGTGCTCATTTATCGACCTCAGAAAGATGAAGAGGTGAGTTTGGCCCCGCCGGAATTCGAACCTGCATCAGCAGGCTCTATACAGATGTCAAAGCGAGCGCTTTACTCGCTGTGCCACTTGACCGGAGTGGATTGATGGATGGGTTGCGGTGGGTAGAGTGGAAGCAGCGGGGGGGGGCGAGGTTACTCAAATGATAGGGAAAGGGGTCTGCTAGGTCATTATGGTGAATGGAGAATAGTGGAAGCACTTGCCACATAGGGAGGGGGTGTTGAGAAAGTTACCGACAATGGATGTATAAAATAGAACAAATACACCAAAATGTATACGGCTGTTCCTGGAGGTCTCCTATCTGCCCTCTCCCTCAGTGCACCCTCAGTGCCCCCTTAATGGCCCCACGGTTCAGATCCCGGCTTGTCCTCTGGCACCTTGTGTCTGTGCCTGTAAGCACAGCCACAAACAGTGCACTACACAGAGAGGTGTGTGGACCTCACTCTCTGACTGCCCCTTCTGCACAGCCCCGAAGAGTGCACCACACAGAGAGGTGTGTGGACATCATTCTCTGACTGCCCCTTCTGCACAGCCCCGAAGAGTGCAGCACACAGAGAGGCATGTGGACATCACTCTCTGCCTGCCCCTACTGCACAGCCCCGAAGAGTGCAGCACACAGAGAGGTGTGTGGACATCACTCTCTGCCTGCCCCTACTGCACAGCCCTGAAGAGTGCAGCACACAGAGAGGTGTGTGGACCTCACTCTCTGACTGCCCCTTCTGCACAGCCCCGAAGAGTGCAGCAGACAAAGAGGCGTGTGGACATCACTCTCTGCATGCCCCTGCTGCACAGCCCTGAAGAGTGCACCACACAGAGAGGTGTGTGGACATCACCCTATGCCTGCCCCTCCTGCATAGCCCCAAAGAGTGCAGCACACAAAGAGGCGTGTGGACATCACTCTCTGACTGCCCCTTCTGCACAGCCCCGAAGAGTGCAGCACACAGAGAGGCATGTGGACATCACTCTCTGCCTGCCCCTACTGCACAGCCCCAAAGAGTGCAGCACACAGAGAGGTGTGTGGACCTCACTCTCTGACTGCCCCTTCTGCACAGCCCCGAAGAGTGCAGCACACAGAGAGGCGTGTGGACATCACTCTCTGCCTGCCCCTACTGCACAGCCCCGAAGAGTGCAGCACACAGAGAGGCGTGTGGACATCACTCTCTGCCTGCCCCTGCTGCACAGCCCTGAAGAGTGCACCACACAGAGAGGTGTGTGGACATCACCCTATGCCTGCCCCTCCTGCATAGCCCCAAAGAGTGCAGCACACAAAGAGGCGTGTGGACATCACTCTCTGACGGCCCCTGCTGCACAGCCCTGAAGAGTGCACCACACAGAGAGGTGTGTGGACATCGCCCTATGCCTGCCCCTCCTGCATAGCCCCAAAGAGTGCAGCACACAGAGAGGTGTGTGGCCATCACTCTCTGCCTGCCCCTGCTGCACAGCCCCGAAGAGTGCACCACACAGAGAGGCAAGTAGGCATCACTCTGCCTGCCCCTGCTGCACAGCCCCGAAGAGTGCAGCACACAAAGAGGCGTGTGGACATCACCCTCTGCATGCCCCTGCTGCACAGCCCTGAAGAGTGCACCACACAGAGAGGTGTGTGGACATCACCCTGTGCCTGTCCCTCCTGCACAGCCCCGAAGAGTGCAGCACACAGAGAGGCGTGTGGACATCACTCTCTGCCTGTCCCTGATGCACAGCCCCGAAGAGTGCAGCACACAGAGAGGTGTGTGGCCATCACCCTGTGCCTCCTGCCCCACTATAACACAAACTACAAAAGAAGTGTCAAACATGAACCGTGCACGTCCTTACCATGAACAGCACAATCCTCTTCCTATCTGTTAAAGGTGCTCAGAAGAGCCTTTGATTCAACAGTTTGTTTATTTTCAAAAACTTAATGGAAGACACTCCTTAAATATGAGATTTGGTTCCAGTAAAGGACATCCTGCACAGCCTTGTGTCTCCTCTGGGTCCTCCTACATCGTGTCTTCTGCCCTCAGAGACTGGAGCCTCTCTCCATCCATCAGAGGGCGAGTGTCTGGGAGCCAGAGGGTGGGGGGAGAAGTGTGCGAGTGGCTGCCTGTGCCCAGTACTTATAGAGGAACCCTTTGGATGTTCGCCTATGGAGCCTTCTATTTATAGATGTGTCATTTGTCATATTTCTGCATTTTAGGTAGTAATCAAACTTTTTATTTTGATGGAAATTCAAAACGCTTATAATTTATTTTAGAGCTACAAAACATTCAATAAACATGTTTACCTGTTAGGAAATGCAGAAGTGCGCAGGTGTGAGAACACCAGATCTGGCACTGGCCTCTCAGAGCAATTCTATTCTAATTTTCTAGAATGGTGATCCCTACAGGTGTGAGAACACCAGACATGGCACTGCCCTCTCAGTGCACATCTATCCTGATTGCCTAGAATGGTGATCCCTACATGTGTGAGAACACCAGACCTGGCACTGCCCCCTCAGTGCACTTCTGTCCTGACTGCCTAGAATGGTGATCCCCGCAGGTGTGAGAACACCAGACCTGGCACTGCCTTCCTAGTGCACTTCTGACCTGATTGCCTAGAATGGTGATCCCTGCAGTTGGGAGAACACCAAAGCGGGCACTGCCCTCTCAGTGAACCTCTATTCTGATTGACTAGGATGGTGATCCCTGCATGTGTGAGAACACCAGAGCGGGCACTGCCCTCTCAGTGCACTTCTATCCAGATTGCCTAGGATGGTGATCCATGCAAGTGTGAGAAAACTAGAGCGGGCACCGTCCTCTCAGAGCACTTCTATCCGGATTGCCTAGGATGGTGATCCATGCAAGTGTGAGAAAACCAGAGCGGGCACCGTCCTCTCAGAGCACTTCTATCCGGATTGCCTAGAATGGTGATCCCTGCAAGTGTAAGAACAATGAATGAGGTGTTCTTTTACATGCTACAGAGAAAAAGGGGGCATGAGCCCGCCTGCCATTACTGCATGCATAATGGCAAAATCAAGAGATTCATATGCAATTATTTCTCATTCATTCTTCTTCTGTATTGGACTGTTCCTGCCCCCTGCGCCTCAACACACTGCCCAGGCACTCCTCACAGGATGGCGCCTCATGACACTGTCCAGGCACTCCACACATGATGGCACCTCATCACACTATCAAGGAACTCCTCACAACGGCGACTCCTTACATGATGGCACCTCATCACACTGTCCAGGCACTCCTCACATGATGGCACCTCATCACACTGTCCAGGAACTCCTTACATGATGGTGTCTCAACACACTGCCCAGGAACTCCTAACAGAATGGTGCCTCATAACACTGTCCAGGCACTCCAGACATGATGGCACCTCATCACACTATCCAGGCACTCTTCACATGATGGCACCTCATCACACTGTCCTGTCACGCCTCACATGATCGTGCCTCATCACACTGTCCAGGCACTACTCACATGATGGTGCCACATCACATTGTCCAGGCACCCCTCACATTTTGGCACCTCATCACACTATCCAGGCCCTCCTCACATGATGGTGCCTCATCACACTGTCCAGGCACTTCTCACATGATGGTGCCGCTAGTCCTGTGTCCAGGCACTCCTCACATGATGGTGCCTCAGCACACTGTCCAGGATCCTCACATAATGGTGCCTCATCACACTGTCCAGTGCCCTCCTCTCATGATGGTGCCTCATTGCACTGTCCAGGCACTCCTCACATTATGGCACCTCTAGTCATGTCCAGGCACTCCTCACATGATGGTGCCTCATCACACTGCCCAGGAACTTCTCACATGATGGCGCCTCATAATACGGTGCAGGGACTCCTCACATGATGGTACCTCATCACACTGTCCAGGCACTCTTCACATGATGGCACCTCATCACACTCTCCAGGAACTCCTCACATGATGGCACGTCTTCACACTGTCCAGACACTCCTCACATGATGGTGCCTCATCACACTGTCTAGGTACACCTCACATGATGGCACCTCATCACACTGTCCAGTCACCCCTCACAATATAGTGTCTCATCACAATGTCCAGGCACTCCTCACATGATGGCACCTCTAGTCATGTCCAGGCAATCATCACATGATGGTGCCTCATCACACTGCCCAGGAACTCCTCACATGATGGCGCCTCATAATACTGTCCAGGGACTCCTCACATGATGGTACCTCTTCACACTGTCCAGGCACTCTTCACATGATGATGCCTCATCACACTTTCCAGTCTCTCATCACATGATGGCACCTCATCACACTGTCCGGGCACTCCTCACATGATGGCACCTCATCACACTTTCCAGGCACCCCTCACATGATAGCGTCTCATCACACTGTCCAGGCACTCCTCACATGATGGCGTCTCATCACACTGTCCAGGCACTCCTCACATGATGGCACGTCTAGTCCTGTTCAGGCACTCCTCACATGATGGCACCTCATCACACTGACCAGGCACTCCTCACACAATGGTGCCTCATCACACTGACCAGGCACTCCTCACACAATGGTGCCTCATCACACTGCCCAGCCACTCCACACATGATGGTGCCTCATCAGAACGTCCAGGTACTCCTCATAGGATGACACTTCTAGTCCTGTCTAGGCACTCCTCAAATGATGGTGCCTCATCACACTGCCCTGGCACTCCTCATATGATGGTGCCTCATCACAGTGTCCTGGCACTCCTCACATGATGGCACCTCATCACACTGTCCAGGCACACCTCACATGATGGTCCATCATCACACTGTCCAGGCACTCCTCACATGATGGTGCCTCATCACATTGTCCAGGATTGCCTCACATGATGGCGCCTCATCGCACTATCCAGGCACTCCTTACATGATGGTGCCTCATAACACTGTCTAGGATCCTCACATGATGGCACCTCATCACACTGTCCAGGCACACCTCACATGATGGTCCATCATCACACTGTCCAGGCACTCCTCACATGATGGTGCCTCACCGTACTGTCCAGGTACTCCTCAGATTATGGTGCCTCTAGTCATGTCCAGGCACTCCTCATGTGATGGTGCCTCAACACACTGTCCAGACACCCCTCACATGATGGTGCCTCATCACACTGTCCAGGCACTACTCACATGATGGCACCTCATCACACTTTCCAGGCACTCCTCACATGATGGTGCCTCATTACACTGTCCAGGCACTCCTCACATAATGGCACTTCATCACGGTGTCCAGGCACTCCTCACATGCTGGCACCTCATCACTCTGTCCAGGATCCTCACATGATGGGGCCTCATCACACTGCCCAGGCACTCCACTCATGATGGTGCCTCACCACACTGTCCAGGATCCTCACATGATTGTGCCTCATCACACTGTCCAGGAACTGCTCACTTGATGGTGCCTCATCACACTGTCCTATATCCTCACATGATGGCACCTCATCACACTGTTCAGGCACTCCTCACATGATGGCACCTCATCACACTGTCCTGGCATTCCTAACATGATGGCGCCTCATCACACTGTCCAGGCACTACTCACATGATGGTGCCTCATCACACTGGCCAGGCACTCCTCACTTTATGGTGCCTCTAGTCATGTCTAGGCACTCCTCACATGATGGCGCCTAATCAGACTGTCCACTAACTCCTCACATGATGGCACCTCATCATACTGTCCATGAACTCCTCACATGATGATGCCTCATCACACTGTCCATGCACTCCTCACATGATGGTGCCTCATCATACTGCTGGGCACTCCTCACATGATGGCACCTCATCACACTGTCCAGGCACTCCTCACATCATGGCACCTCATCACACTGTCCAGGCACTCCTCACATCATGGAAAATCCTCACATGATGGCACCTTATCACACTGTCCAGGCACTCCTCACATGATGGCACGTCATCACACTGTCCAGGCACTCGTTACATGATGGTGCCTCAACACACTGCCCAGGCACTCCTCACAGGATGGCGCCTCATCACACTGTCCAGGCAATCTTCACATGATGGCACCTCATCACACTGTCAATGAACTCCTCACAACGGTGACTCCTTACATGATGGCACCTCATCACACTGTCCAGGCACTCCTCACATGATGGCACCTCATCACACTGTCCAGGCACTCCTTACATGATGGTGTCTCAACACACTGCCCAGGCACTCCTCACAGAATGGTGCCTCATAACACTGTCCAGGCACTCTACACATGATGGCACCTCATCACACTATCCAGGCACTCTTCACATGACGGCACCTCATCACACTGTCCTGTCACTCCTCACATGATCGTGCCTCCTCACACTGTCCAGGCACTTCTCACATAATGGTGCCGCTAGTCCTGTCCAGGCACTCCTCACGTGATGGCTCCTCATCACACTGTCCAAGCACTCCTCACATGATGGTGCCTTTAGTCCTGTCCAGAAACTACTCACATGATAGCACCTCATCACATGTCCCAGGAACTCCTCACATGATGGTGCCTCATCACACTGTCCAGGCACTCCTCACGTGATGGTGCCTCATTACACTGTCCAGGCACGCCTCACGTGTTGGTCCCTCATAGCACTGTCCAGGCATTACTCACTTGATGGCACCTCATTCCACGCATTCCTCACATGATGGCACCGCATCACACTGCCAAGGCAAGCCTCACATGATGGCAGCTCATCACATTGCAAAGGCACTCCTCACATGATGGAGCCTCATCACACTGCCCAGGCACTCCTCACATGATGGAGCCTCATCACACTGTCCAAGGACTCCTCACATGATAGTACATCTAGTCCTGTCCAGGCACTCTTCACATGATGGTGCCTCATCACACTGCCCAGGCACTCCTCAAGTGATGGTGCCTCATCACACTGCACAAGCATGCCTCAAGTAATGGTGCCTCATCACACTTTCCAGGCACGTCTCATGTGATGGTGCCTTATCAAACTGCCCAGGCCCTCCTCACAGGATGGTGCCTCATCACACTATCCAGAACTCCTCACATGATGGCCCCTCATCACACTGCCCAGGCCCTCCTCACAGGATGGTGCCTCATCACACTATCCAGAACTCCTCACATGATGGCCCCTCATCACACTGTCCAAGCACTCCTCACATGATGGCGCCTCATTACACTCCCCAGGCAAGCCTCAGATGATGGTGTCTCATAACACTGCAAAATCACTCTGCACATGATGGAGGCTCATCACACAGCCCAGGCACTCCTCATGTGATGGAGCCTCATCACGCTGTCCGAGCTCTCCGCACATGATGGTGCCTCTAGTCCTCTCCAGGCACTCCTGACATGATGGTGCATCAACACACTTTCCAGGCACTCCTCACGTGATTGTCAGGGCTGGGGCTGGTCTGGGGGTAAATGCCCTTATGGTGAACCTGGGGGGGGCGGGCAAGCAACCAGAAAGCACCCCACCAAGGACTCCAGGCGTGTTCTCCACCCTTTCTGTAGGACCGTGGTCCAGGGATGGAGAACAGCCCGAGAACTTCATTTCCCAGCAGGCCGCTCGCCACTTGGGCCTGCTCGGAGGAAGACTGCCACGCCCCTGACTGTGCCCGCATCAGCGCGCATGCGCGAGCCGCGCCCGTGGGGAGCCGCTCGCAATACTGACCGGCGTCTTGGAAAGACGTGTTCTCAGGAGCTCCGGAGGCAAGCTTACGCGGGGCGATTCCGCCCGACGCCTGCAAACCCCAGGCCCCGCGTACAAGGCAGAGATAAGTACAAAGCCTTATCTTGCATTTCATACCCGAGGGGGGTCGCGCAGTAGAAGCGGCGCAGAGGCCCACCAGCCCACCGCGAGCCGGAGCGCAAAACTCCTGCAGGGAACGCCAGAAGTTAAAACGTCCCTAATCACGCATGAGACTCCAACTAACAACGCCCGCATGTTTGTTTTGATTAACAGTAAAGTTGCATGACTCCGGACCGGCGCTTCTCGCCATGCAGGGTATTCTGAACCCACTAACCAATCACGCGCACAGCGCGCACAGATATTGACTCTAGTTTTGCTCTTGCAGAGTGAGAGGAAATCGGGGAGAAGTTCGTGGCCAATCAACACGAAAAGGCCAGAAAACTCATGCTGAGATCGAAGCTAAGTACCTTATTGCTTTGGGCAAGACCTATTTGGTACTGCATGAAGTGAATGGAGGTTTGGGAGGGCAGTTGGGTAATTGCTACAGGTGCTGCATGAAGTAATGCAGTTCTGGAATTCTGCATGCTGTAATGTGGGGTAGTCTGTAGTCAATGCGTTACTTGTGATGTCCTGGTTAGGGGCTCCAGTACAAAAGCCCGAGGTGAACTCAAGCATTCAGTAAAAGAGTGAGAGGTGAGAGCAGGAGTGCATGGGTGGAGTTTCATGGAACAGGAGCCGAGGAGCATGTAACCCTGACATCCCCCTTCCCATCCAGAACCTCTACCTAAACCTTTTTCCGGTGTTCCTAACTTCCTTACCTATCCAACCAACGGACCCTAACCCTCTTTCCCTGAAGGGTCAAGGTTTCCTGTGCTGTCTATCTCCAGGTACTGCGACCTAACGGGGAGGGAGGCGTTTTAGCTGCGTTTGTGCTGCCTCTACGCCTGGAAGGAGCAAGGTCTGACAGTGATGATGCCTCATCTCACTGCACAAGCCCACCTCATGTAATGGTACCTCATAACACTTTCCAGGCACACCTCATGTGATGGAGCCTCATCACACTGCCCAGGCACTCCTCACAGGATGGTGCCTGTTAGGAAGAATTCTCTGTTTAGGCTGAATTTCCTAACCTAGTGAGTCCCCCAGCAGCTTTGCTGGATTTCGGGAGTTTGTTTTTTTCCATCCTGCCAAGAGTGAGACTCTTTTCCTCTCACTCTTGGACATGTCTGTGTGTAATTCCTTTGAAGGTCAATGTGTTCTATGGGCTATGGGGTCTTTTACTCCCTAGGGTCTCATATGTTTTTCTATGTGTGTTACACCGCACCCTATGTGCCGTAGCACTGGGGCGTCCTAGCGGACCCCCACCATAGACTCCATACCCGGGGACTGACTACTGTCTCCCCGGGCATGTAAAGTCACCATTGGCTTTACTAGACCTAAATTTACTAACAGGACTAGTACAAACCATCTTATTGTGGACGTACTAGTAGGGGTAATTCGATTACTCTTGGATCTGTTACTCGAGGGGGCACTGTCCCGTCCCCCCTCGTCGAGTTTTGGCTGGTGGCAGTGGAAACTACTTGTTATGTTCGACCCCGAACCTAACCCTATGGGATTCGTCCCATTGTTGGAGATTGATACTTTTTCTCGTTAATCTCTAACTTACAACCGATCTGCTTATCTTAAATAGGTTTATCGGATGGTATTTTCTGCCAGAACTCGGTTTGTAAAATGGCGTCTGTGTTTGTCTCTGTGACTCCTAAACCAAAGTTTGAGCCCTTTGTTCCACTTTTGGCGGGCTCTGTACAGAGACCCTCCAAAGTGGTGCCATTCTGTCTGGGTTACCACAGGGGTGTGGGAGGGGGTTTAGGCACCCTGGACCGAGTTGCCTTGCCAACTCAAGTCGCACTCTGGAGTGATTGGCCCAAGTGGTGAGCCTTCCCGCTCACCACTTAGCATGTGTTGATTGACAGCTAGGCTGAATGAATGGGGGTTTTCTGCATAAAAGCAGGGCTTTTGGGACTGGATCTTCAGAAGTCGCCACAGGACCTAAGAATCCGATGAGGGTAACGCTGAGCCGACCTGCAATGACGACACCTCCGGTGGAGCCCTGCTGAGCCGACTCACCACTTCCCGACGACAGAGGAGATCTCCCTGCCGGAGAGTCTCTTCCCCTGACTGGTGGGAACAACCAGTCCCCTTTGCTTTTTATTCGCCCCAGGACGCAGTAGTCAAATTGCCAGTGCAGCGCACCTCGGCAACTGGATAGCCACTACCCCTGTACCGCGACCAAAAGGTGGTGCCTTGTGACGGAGCACTCCGCGGCTGGCCTCTTCCCTGGTGGTGCACTGGACTTCACTTTTCTTCAACGACGAGAACCTCTCTACTCTTGGCAAAGACCCGAGGTGCATCCACCACCAGGAACAACTGCCCCCGCCGGAGCTGCTCTCCACAACAAGGTACCGTGTCCGCCTGGCTTCCCTTTCGATCGGTTCAAGTGAGGTGTCTTAATCCTCTCCTTTCCGTTGGGTCGCCTCCAAGCTTTTCTCATTTATTGTTCTGAACTGGTTCAATCTGCCGATAACAATTTGCTACAAAGACTTGAATGCATCTCCACTAGAGACTTTTTCGGGACATAGCGCCTTGCCTCTCTCCGAGTGAGCCTGGCCTCTGAACTTTATGATCTATTGTGGTCCTTGCCTTCTTACCGTACATTTTTGCCCGTGAAGTATTGAACTGTGTTGATTTCGTAACCTGCCTATCTTTTTCTCTCCCGTCCTAACTAATATTCGAGTGCCATCTAGGTTGAGGTATACACCTCTGTCTGTAAATAAGTGGTGCCGGTAGAACCTAGACTTGTCGAGATATTGCTAGGGGGATTGATCGTTCTTCTTCGTAGAGTAATTGTGTTTGATTTGTTTGCCGTGAAAGTGCCTTAGTGTTTTTTATAGATGTTTTGTTATAAATAAATACCTTAATATCTTTACACTAAGCCTCGTTGCGTGTTTGCTTGTCTTGCTGGGAAGAATTGCCCTATCTTGTATACTCCACATACTGCTCAACTCTTCTTGAGGGAAGTCTGACTGCTCAGCCACAGCTACCAAGTGAATCTGTGTGGTACAGACTGCTACCAAGTGGGTTCACCGCCAAATGCCTGTAGTCCTAAATCTTTTGCAGTGGTCCCAGAGTGAACTGCACAGGTTTCCGCCTAACAGTGCCTCATAACACTGTCCATGCACTCTTCACATGGTGATGCCTCATCACACTGTCCATGCACTCCTCACATGATGGTGCTTCATCATACTGCTGGGCACTCCTCACATGATGGCACCTTATCACACTGTCCAGGCACTCCTCAGATGATGGCACCTCATCACACTGTCCAGGCACTCGTTACATGATGGCACCTCATCACACTGTCCAGGCACTCGTTACATGATGGTGCCTCAACACACTGCCCAGGCACTCCTCACAGGATGGCGCCTCATCACACTGTCCAGGCAATCTTCACATGATGGCACCTCATCACACTGTCAAGGAACTCCTCACATGATGGCGACTCCTTACATGATGGCACCTCATCACACTGTCCAGGCACTCCTCACATGATGGCACCTCATCACACTGTCCAGGCACTCCTCACATGATGGCACCTCATCACACTGTCCAGGCACTCCTTACATGATGGTGTCTCAACACACTGCCCAGGCACTCCTCACAGAATGGTGCCTCATAACACTGTCCAGGCACTCCACACATGATGGCACCTCATCACACTATCCAGGCACTCTTCACATGATGGCACCTCATCACACTGTCCAGGCACTCGTTACATGATGGTGCCTCAACACACTGCCCAGGCACTCCTCACAGGATGGTGCCTCATCACACTGTCCAGGCACTCCTCACATGATGGCACCTCATCACACTGTTCAGGCACTCGTTACATGATGGTGCCTCAACACACTGCCCAGGCACTCCTCACAGGATGGCGCCTCATCACACTGTCCAGGCAATCTTCACATGATGGCACCTCATCACACTGTCAAGGAACTCCTCACAACGGCGACTCCTTACATGATGGCACCTCATCACACTGTCCAGGCACTCCTCACATGATGGCACCTCATCACACTGGCCAGGCACTCCTTACATGATGGTGTCTCAACACACTGCCCAGGAACTCCTCACAGAATGGTGCCTCATAATACTGTCCAGGCACTCCACACATGATGGCACCTCATCACACTATCCAGGCACTCTTCACATGATGGCACCTCATCACACTGTCCTGTCACTCCTCACATGATCGTGCCTCATCACACTGTCCAGGCACTACTCACATGATGGTGCCACATCACATTGTCCAGGCACCCCTCACATTTTGGCACCTCATCACACTATCCAGGCACTCCTCACATGATGGTGCCTCATCACACTGTCCAGGCACTTCTCACATGATGGTGCCGCTAGTCCTGTCCAGGCACTCCTCACATGATGGTGCCACATCACACTGTCCAGGCACTCCTCACGTGATGGCTCCTCATCACACTATCCAAGCACTCCTCACATGATGGTGCCTTTAGTCCTGTCCAGAAACTACTCACATGATAGCACCTCATCACATGTCCCAGGCACTCCTCACATGATGATGCCTCATCACACTGTCCAGGCACTCCTCACGTAATGGTGCCTCATCACACTGTCCAGGCATGCCTCACGTGTTGGTGCCTCATAGCACTGTCCAGGCATTACTCACTTGATGGCACCTCATTCCACGCATTCCTCACATGATGGCACCGCATCACACTGCCAAGGCAAGCCTCACATGATGGCAGCTCATCACATTGCAAAGGCACTCCTCACATGATGGAGCCTCATCACACTGCCCAGGCACTCCTCACATGATGGAGCCTCATCACACTGTCCAAGGACTCCTCACATGATAGTACATCTAGTCCTGTCCAGGCACTCTTCACATGATGGTGCCTCATCACACTGCCCAGGCACTCCTCAAGTGATGGTGCCTCATCACACTGCACAAGCATGCCTCAAGTAATGGTGCCTCATCACACTTTCCAGGCACGTCTCATGTGATGGTGCCTAATCACACTGCCCAGGAACTCCTCACATGATGGTGCCTCATCACACTGTCCATGCACTTCGACATGATGGTGCATCATCACATTGCCCAACTACTCCTCACATGATGGTGCCTCATCATACTGCCCAGGAACTCCTCCCATGATGGTGCCTCATCACACTGTCCAAGCACTCCTCACCTGATGGTGCCTCATCCCACTATCCAGGCACTCTTTACATGATGCTGCATTATCAAACTGCCCAGGCCCTCCTCACAGGATGGTGCCTCATCACACTATCCAGAACTCCTCACATGATGGCACCTCATCACACTGTCCAAGCACTCCTCACATGATGGCGCCTCATTACACTCCCCAGGCAAGCCTCAGATGATGGTGTCTCATAACACTGCAAAATCACTCTGCACATGATGGAGGCTCATCAAACAGCCCAGGCACTCCTCATGTGATGGAGCCTCATCACACTGTCCGAGCTCTCCGCACATGATGGTGCCTCTAGTCCTCTCCAAGCACTCCTCACCTGATGGTGCCTCATCCCACTATCCAGGCACTCTTTACATGATGCTGCATTATCAAACTGCCCAGGCCCTCCTCACAGGATGGTGCCTCATCACACTATCCAGAACTCCTCACATGATGGCACCTCATCACACTGTCCAAGCACTCCTCACATGATGGCGCCTCATTACACTCCCCAGGCAAGCCTCAGATGATGGTGTCTCATAACACTGCAAAATCACTCTGCACATGATGGAGGCTCATCACACAGCCCAGGCACTCCTCATGTGATGGAGCCTCATCACACTGTCCGAGCTCTCCGCACATGATGGTGCCTCTAGTCCTCTCCAGGCACTCCTCACATGATGGTGTCTCATCACACTGTCCAGGCACTTCTCACGTGATGATGCCTCATCTCACTGCACAAGCACACCTCACGTAATGGTACCTCATAACACTTTCCAGGCACACCTCATGTGATGGAGCCTCATCACACTGCCCAGGCACTCCTCACAGGATGGTGCCTGTTAGGGACAATTCTCTGTTTAAGCTGAATTTCCTAACCTAGTGAGTCCCCCAGCAGCTTTGCTGGATTTCGGGAGTTTGTTTTTTTCCATCCTGCCAAGAGTGAGACTCTTTTCCTCCCACTCTTGGACATGTCTGTGTGTAATTCCTTTGAAGGTCAATGTGTTCTATGGGCTATGGGGTCTTTTACTCCCTAGGGTCTCATATGTTTTTCTATGTGTGTTACACCGCACCCTATGTGCCGTAGCACTGGGGCATCCTAGCGGACCCCCACCATAGACTCCATACCCGGGGACTGACTACTGTCTCCCCGGGCATGTAAAGTCACCATTGGCTTTACTAGACCTAAATTTACTAACAGGACTAGTACAAACCATCTTATTGTGGACGTACTAGTAGGGGTAATTCGATTACTCTTGGATCTGTTACTCGAGGGGGCACTGACCCGTCCCACCTCGTCGAGTTTTGGCTGGTGGCAGTGGAAACTACTTGTTATGTTCGACCCCGAACCTAACCCTATGGGATTCGTCCCATTGTTGGAGATTGATACTTTTTCTCGTTAATCTCTAACTTACCACCAATCTACTTATCTTAAATAGGTTTATCGGATGGTATTTTCTGCCAGAACTCGGTTTGTAAAATGGCGTCTGTGTTCGTCTCTGTGACTCCTAAACCAAAGGTTGAGCCCTTTGTTCCACTTTTGGCGGGCTCTGTACAGAGACCCTCCAAAGTTGTGCCATTCTGTCTGGGTTACCACAGGGGTGTGGGAGGGGGTTTAGGCACCCTGGACCGAGTTGCCTTGCCAACTCCGGTCGCACTCTGGAGTGATTGGCCCAAGTGGTGAGCCTTCCCGCTCACCACTTAGCATGTGTTGATTGACAGCTAGGCTGAATGAATGGGGGTTTTCTGCATAAAAGCAGGGCTTTTGGGACTGGATCTTCAGAAGTCGCCACAGGACCTAAGAATCCGATGAGGGTAACGCTGAGCCAACCTGCAACGACGACACCTCCGGTGGAGCCCTGCTGAGCCGACTCACCACTTCCCGACGACAGAGGAGATCTCCCTGCCGGAGAGTCTCTTCCCCTGACTGGTGGGAACAACCAGTCCCCTTTGCTTTTTATTCGCCCCAGGACGCAGTGGTCAAATTGCCCGTGCAGCGCACCTCAGCAACTGGATAGCCACTACCCCTGTACCGCGACCAAAAGGTGGTGCCTTGTGACGGAGCACTCCGCGGCTGGCCTCTTCCCTGGTGGTGCACCGGACTTCACTTTTCTTCGACGACGAGAACCTCTCTACTCTTGGCAAAGACCCGAGGTGCATCCACCACCAGGAACAACTGCCCACGCCGGAGCTGCTCTCCACAACAAGGTACCGTGTCCGCCTGGCTTCCCTTTCGATCGGTTCGAGTGAGGTGTCTTAATCCTCTCCTTTCCGTTGGGTCGCCTCCAAGCTTTTCTCATTTATTGTTCTGAACTGGTTCAATCTGCCGATAACAATTTGCTACAAAGACTTGAATGCATCTCCACTTTTTTTTTTCGGGACATAGCGCCTTGCCTCTCTCCGAGTGGGCCTGGCCTCTGAACTTTATGATCTATTGTGGTCCTTGCCTTCTTACCGTACATTTTTGCCTGTGAAGTATTGAACTGTGTTGATTTCGTAACCTGCCTATCTTTTTCTCTCCCGTCCTAACTAATATTCGTGTGCCATCTAGGTTGAGGTATACACCTCTGTCTGTAAATAAGTGGTGCCGGTAGAACCTAGACTTGTCGAGATATTGCTAGGGGGATTGATCGTTCTTCTTCGTAGAGTAATTGTGTTTGATTTGTTTGCCGTGAAAGTGCCTTAGTGTTTTTTATAGATGTTTTGTTATAAATAAATACCTTAATATCTTTACACTAAGCCTCGTTGCGTGTTTGCTTGTCTTGCTGGGAAGAATTGCCCTATCTTGTATACTCCACATACTGCTCAACTCTTCTTGAGGGAAGTCTGACTGCTCAGCCAAAGCTACCAAGTGAATCTGTGTGGTACAGACTGCTACCAAGTGGGTTCACCGCCATATGCCTGTAGTCCTAAATCTTTTGCAGTGGTCCCAGAGTGAACTGCACAGGTTTCCGCCTAACAGTGCCTCATAACACTGTCCATGCACTCTTCACATGGTGATGCCTCATCACACTGTCCATGCACTCCTCACATGATGGTGCTTCATCATACTGCTGGGCACTCCTCACATGATGGCACCTTATCACACTGTCCAGGCACTCCTCAGATGATGGCACCTCATCACACTGTCCAGGCACTCGTTACATGATGGTGCCTCAACACACTGCCCAGGCACTCCTCACAGGATGGCGCCTCATCACACTGTCCAGGCAATCTTCACATGATGGCACCTCATCACACTGTCCAGGCACTCCTCACATGATGGCACCTCATCACACTGTCCAGGCACTCCTCGCATCATGGTGAATCCTCACATCATGGGACCTTATCACACTGTCCAGGCACTCCTCACATGATGGCACCTCATCACACTGTCCAGGCACTCGTTACATGATGGTGCCTCAACACACTGCCCAGGCACTCCTCACAGGATGGTGCCTCATCACACTGTCCAGGCAATCTTCACATGATGGCACCTCATCACACTGTCAAGGCACTCCTTACATGATGGTGTCTCAACACACTGCCCAGACACTCCTCACAGAATGGTGCCTCATAACACTGTCCAGGCACTCCACACCTGATGGCACCTCATCACACTATCCAGGCACTCTTCACATGATGACACCTCATCACACTGTCCTGTCACTCCTCACATGATCGTGCCTCATCACACTGCCCAGGCACTACTCACATGATGGTGCCACATCACATTGTCCAGGCACCCCTCACATTTTGGCACCTCATCACACTATCCAGGCACTCCTCACATGATGGTGCCTCTAGTCCTGTCCAGGCACTCCTCACATGATGGTGCCTCATCACACTGTCCAGGCACTCCACACTTGATGGCGCCTCTAGTCCTGTCCAGACACTCCTCGCATGATGGTGCGTCATCACACTGTCCAGGATCCTCACATGATGGCACCTCATCACACTGTCCAGGCACTCCTCACATGATGGATCCCCTTCACACTGTCCAGGCACTCCTCACCTGATGGCGCCTCATCACACTGCCCTGGCAATCCTCACATGATGATGGCTCATCACTGTGTCCAGGCATGCCTCACATGATGGCGCATCATCACAGTGTCCAGGCACTCCTCACATGATGGCGCCTTATCAGACTTTCCAGGCACTCCACACATGATGGCACCTCATCACACTGTCCAGGCACTCCTCACATGATGGCACCTCATCACACTGTCCAGGCACTCGTTACATGATGGTGCCTCAACACACTGCCCACGCACTCCTCACAGGATGGTGCCTCATCACACTGTCCAGGCAATCTTCACATGATGGCACCTCATCACACTGTCAAGGAACTCCTCACATGATGGCGACTCCTTACATGATGGCACCTCAGCACACTGTCCAGGATCCTCACATGATGGTGCCTCATCACACTGTCCAGCACCCTCCTCTCATGATGGTACCTCATTGCACTGTCCAGGCACTCCTCACATTATGGCACCTCTAGTCATGTCCAGGCACTCCTCACATGATGGTGCCTCATCACACTGCCCAGGAACTTCTCACATGATGGCACCTCATAATACTGTCCAGGGACTCCTCACATGATGGTACCTCATCACACTGTCAAGGCACTCTTCACATGATGATGCCTCATCACACTTTCCAGTCTCTCATCACATGATGGCACCTCATCACACTTGTTAGGGAGAATTCTCTGTTTAGGCTGAATTTCCTAACCTATTGAGTCCCCCAGCAGCTTTGCTGGATTTCTGGAGTTTGTTTTTTTCATCCTGCCAAGAGTGAGACTCTTTTCCTCCCACGATTGGAGATGACTGTTGTTGATGTCTTTGAATGTCAATGTGTTCTATGGGCTATGGGGTCTTTTACTCCATAGGGCCTCATGTGTTTTGCTATGTGTGTTACACTGCACCCTCTGTGCCGTAACACTGGAGTGTCCTAGAGGATCCCCACCATAGACTGACTACTGTCTCCCAGGGCATGTAAAGTCACCATAGGCTTTACTAGACCTAAATTTACTAACAGAACTAGTACAAACCATCCTATTGTGGACGTACTGGTAGGGGTAATTCGATTACCCCTGGGTCTGTTGTTCGAGGAGGGCACTGTCCCGTCCCCCCTCATCGAGTTTTGGCTGTTGGCTGTGGATACTACTTCTTATATTCGACCGCGAATATATCCCTATGGGATTCTTCCCATTGTTCGAGGCTAATACTTTTTCACATTAGTCTCTAACATACCGCCGGTTTATTTGTCTTAATTAAATCCACCGGTTGGTATTTTCTGCCAGAACTCGTTTTTTAAAATGACGTATGTGTTTGCCTCTGTAACTCCGAACCAAAGGTTGAGCTCTTTGTTCCACTTTTGGCGGGCTTCTGCACAGAACCCCTCCAGAGTGGTGCCATTCTGTCTGGGTACCACAGGGGGTGTGGGAGGGGGTTTAGGCACCCTGGACTGAGTTGCCTTGCCAACTCAAGTCGCACTCTGGTTTGATTGGCCCGAGTGGTGAGCCGCCCCGCTCAACACTTTGCATGTTTGATTGACAGCTAGGCTGAATGAATGGGGGTTTACTGCCTAAAAGCAGGGCTTTTAGGACTGGAACTTCAGAAGTCGCCACAGGACCTAAGAATCTGACGAGGGTAAAGCTGAGCCGACCTGCAACGACGATACCTCCGGTGGAGCCCTGCTGAACCGACTCACCACTTCCCAACGACAGAGGAGATCTCCCTGCTGGAGAGTCTTCTTCCCCTGACTGGTGGGAACAACCAGTCCCTTGCTTTTTCTTCGCTTCCAGGACGTCCAGTGGTCGAATTGCCCTTGCTGAGCACCCCGGCAACTGGATAGCCACTGACCACTGTACCGCGACCAAAAGGTGGTGCCTTGTGACTGAGCACTCCGCAGCTGGTCCCTTCCCTGGTGGTGCAACGATCCTCAACTTTCCTCAACGACGAGATCATCTCATCTTCTGGCAAAGCCCCGACTTGCATCCACCACCAGGAACAACTGCCCCCGCCGGAGCTGTCTCTTCACTCTCAAGGTACTGTGCCCGCCTGGATTCCCTTGAAACGGTTAGCATGAGGTGTCTTAAATCCTTACCTTTCCATTGGGTCGCCTCCAGACCTTCTTACACTTTTGTTCTAAACTGGTCCAACCGTTCTGTGACATTTTGCTACAAAGACTTGAAGTGCATTTCCACTGTAGTACTTTTGGGACATACCGCCTTGCCTCTCTCCGAGTGGGCCTGGCCTCTGAACTTTGTGATTTACAGTAGACCCTGCCTTGCTTGCCTTGCATTTGTTTCATAAAAGTGTTGGTACTGAGTTGGTTTCATACCCTGCCTTTTTCTCTCCCTTTCTAACGAATACTAGAGTGCCATCTAGGTTAAAGCATTCACCTCTGTCTGCAAATAAGTGGTGCCGTTGAACCTAGACTTGTCGAAATATTGTTATGGAATGGATATATGCTTATAGTAACTGTGATTGAAGTTGTTTGCCATATTAGTGCCAGTGTGTTTTTCATAGATGTGTTTTTAAATAAATAATTATATATCTTTACACCCAAGCTCTGATCAGTGTCTGCTTGTTCTACTGTGTAAATTGCCCGATCTTGTATACTCCAAATACGGCCTAACTCGTCTTGAGAGAAGTCTGACTGCTCAGCCACAGCTACCAGGTAAATCTGGGTGGTGCAGACTGCTACCAATTAGGTTTACTGCTAACTCCTGTAGACTTAAACTTTTTGCAGTGGTCCCATGGGGAACTGCACAGGTTTCTGCCTAACACTGGTGTACAGCGGTGGGATTTGTATCGAGTATACAGTTTAGAGTGCTTTTCAACACTTTAGGATAACTAACTACAAAGCAAACATGTCTACTAAGGAAGTTTACAGTCAAGAGTCCTTGTCAGGTGAAAATACTGTGAGTTTGAGAGCTCTCTGTAGACAAGAGAATCTTTCTGTAAGAGGCACGAAAATAGAACTAATAGCAAGATTGCTGGAAAACCAAAGTATGGGTATTGGTTCAGAGGAACCAACTTCTCCAGCAAATGTAGATAACAGTAATGGTGTTGATCTAAATCAAAGTTCCGATGATAGTGATGAAGAGGCTGAAGAGGAGGGAAAGGCTAATCAAACTGTCTCCCCTGCTCCTCTGTCTTCCTTGCCAGTTGTACCTACTGGGCCTATAGCAGGTCCCACACTAAGTCCTCAAGTCCTTGAACTAGAAAAAATAAAAATAGACTTGGAATTCAGAAGGATTACTGCTCAAACTGAACAGAAACACCAAGAAATGCAACAAATACTTAGGCTCAGAGAAATGGAGCTCAAGCATGAGTTAGAAATGAAAAAGTTGTCTGTCGAAACTGCTTCTGTCTCTGGCTACTCTAGAAGTTCCAGTCCCAAAAGTCCCCGGATGCCTAAGGAATTAATTGGTATGTATGAACCAAAGTTGGATGTGTTGGATTGGCTGCGTTTGTTTGAGTACAATCATGGGCTCCAGAACATCACAGGCAATGAGCTACTTACCTGGTTGTTCTCTAGGCTCCCCCCTGTTGCAACTGATGTGGTAATGGAGTTGGGGGAGGAGGAAAGGAAAGAGTATGAAAGTGTGAAACTAGCTTTGATAGCTAGATTTGGGAAGACCCCTTCCCAGTATCTTAAGAGGTTTAGATTCCTCAAAAAGCATGATGGTACCCCTTGGGCTACCTGGGTGAGTGAAGGGTTGAAAAACTTAGAGGGATGGATTAAGGGTTACAAGGTGAACACTTATGAGGGTATGAAGAATCTTTTTATGTTGGAGTCTATTTATGTTGCCTGTTCTCCTGAGCTCAGACAACCCTTGGCTGATTCAAAGGAATTGGATTCCAGGAAGCTAGCTAAGGCTGCTGACTTGTGGGTTGCCAATAGGGCTACTCATAAGGATTCTGGGGCAACTCAGAAAAGGATGAGGGAAAACAGCCTAAAAAAGACTCAAAAGAGAATTCTAATAACTCAAATTCCAAAGAGGGCCCCAAACAAAACCATAAGGGTAAGCCACAAGGAAAACCACAGCAGAATAGCGTACCTTCTGGTGCCAAACCAGAGGGAGGCCAGAACAAGCCACCATTCCAGAAAGCATTTGGAAAATGCTTTGTTTGTGGCTCTACTGACCATGTGAAAGGAGATCCCAGATGCAAGGGTAAACCTTCAGGGGTCCAGCTTGTCTCCTTAGCCTTCGCTCCAGAGGATGAAGTCCAAATGGCAAGTGGAAACTTTCTACTGCTGGCTGATGAACCCATTGGAGTCTTAGCCAGTGTTTCTTTAGTGTCTCTGGGTTTGTGGGAACAACAGAATTTAGATGTCTATAATTCTATCCCAGATTATACTAAAGAGTATTATAAAGAGAGTGTCCAGGTGAATGGCCAGGAGACTCCTGCCATTAGGGACACTGGGGCCAGCATAACTGTGGTGGATAAATCTTTTTTTCAGGCTGAGGATATTGCTAAGGCACCCAAACGCCTCACCAAGTTAGATGGAGGGCCTGTGCAGATGCTTCCCCAATTACCAGTTCTCATCCAGTGTAATGACATGACTGTGAAGATACCTGTCAGCATACAAAGTGAGGTACCAGGACGAGTTCTGATGGGTAACGATTTAAAAACTCTCAGAGTTGTGTCTCAAACCCCCAGACCTCCTAGTACACGGTTACAGGAGCTAACCAGACCTGCAAGGGAGAGAACCATGAGAGGTACTCCCCAGGAGATGATGAAGAAGGATATCACTCCTGCTCCACTGGATTTGTCAGCTGCTGTCTCAAAGAAATCAGAAGCGAAAGGGAAACCTAAAACTTCTATACCGAAACCAGCAGCCAGCACTTCAGTGCAGCAAACAAAGACTTCCACTCGGTTGTCCACAGTTACACCCATAGCTCCCCCTCCAGCTCAGGCTGAGAGGGTGGTACAACCCTGTGTGGTAGAATTAGACTCTGATGAAGAGCTAATGGAAGGCCAGGAACTCATTGGAGATCTGGATCCTGTTGACCATCCTGAGCTGCAGTCTTTACTGGCAGACGGTGGACCCAACAGGGCAGACTTCAGTAAAGGACAGAGGGAATGTCCAACTCTGGAAGGTCTTCGCCACCAGGCAGAATCTCAGGCTGAAGGGCAAGAGCCTGGGAAATACATGTTGCACTGGGAAGATGGCCTCTTCTACAGTGAACCGACCGAGTCTGAACCTGGAGACTACAAACGACTTGTAGTACCCCAAGAGAACAGACAACAGTTCTTGCAGTTAGCCCACGAGATTCCTTTGGCTGGTCACATGAGTTTCAAGAAGACTAAGGAAAGGCTCTCTCTCTACTTTTATTGGCCAAAGATGGGGGCCGAAGTAGAAAAACACTGCAGGAGCTGCCACACCTGCCAGACCTCTGGTAAGGTTGGCTCCAAGAATGTGGCACCTTTAGTACCTCTCCCAGTTGTGGGAGTTCCATTTGAGAGAGTAGGGATTGACATTATTGGTCCCCTTGATCCTCCAACCTCCTCAGGCAACAGGTTTATACTTGTTGTAGTAGACCATGCTACTAGGCATCCTGAGGCAATTCCTATCAGGACTGTTACAGCTCCGGCTGTGGCTAAGGCCCTCCTTGATATTTTTACCAGGTTCAGGTTTCCTAAGGAAGTAATCTCTGACAGGAGGTCAAACTTTATGTCCCACTACATGAAAGCCATGTGGAAAACCTGTGGAGTTACTTACAAGTTCTCAACAGCTTACCACCCACAAACCAATGGGTTGGTAGAACGGTTCAACCGAACCATGAAGAGCATGATAGGTGCTTTAGAGGAACCCCTTAAACGGAAGTGGGACCTTCTACTGCCATGCCTTCTCTTTGCTTATAGAGACGTCCCTCAGGAGGGAGTAGGTTATTCTCCCTTTGAGCTTCTCTGTGGTCACCCCGTCAGAGGTCCATTGGCCCTGATTAAGGAGGGGTTGGAGAGTGCTCCTTCCCCCAAGCCAGTCAGAGTGACTGATTACGTGATAGGTCTCCGGAGGAGAATGTCACACATGATGGCGGAAGCAAGTGATAACTTGAAAGCTGGACAAGCATTGGTCAAGCACTGGCATGATCAAAAGGCTAACATGGTTGAGTTCACTCAAGACCAGCTAGTTCTCGTTATGACCCCAACAAGGCATAGGGCCTTGCAAGACAAATGGATGGGACCCTTCAGATTTGTGGGTAAACTTGGAGAGGTCAACTATCTGGTGGACTTGGGCAATCCCAAGGAGGCTCCAACAGTCTTCCACACCAACAGACTCAAAGCGTATGTCTCGAGACCTGATGTAGGGGCGTTGCTTCTAGCATCATCAGAGGAAGAAGAAGAGAGTGAAGCTCTTCCGGATCTCCTCAGAGGCTTACCTTTAGACGAAAAGATTGAAGGAGTAAATCTCTCTTCAAATCTGACACCTGAACAACAAGAAGAGTGCAAATCTATGTTGAATCAGTTTGCCTCTCTGTTCTCACTTTCACCAGGCTTGACCCCTTGGAGCCAGCATGACATACTCACTGGTGACTGTCTGCCAGTCAAAAGCAGAGGATACAGAATGTCAGAAAGTGTAAGAACCCACATCAAAGGTGCGGTCAGCAAGATGCTTGATCTCTGGGTAATAGAGCCCTCTACTAGTCCATGGTCTAGCCCAATTGTGTTAGTACCAAAGGCAGGATCTAAAGAACTTAGATTCTGTGTGTACTATAGAGCTCTTAATGCAGTCACCAAGACTGATGCCCACCCTTTGCCAAGAACAGATGAGCTGGTGGATAGACTTGGTTCAGCCAAGTTCCTCAGCACATTTGACTTGACGTCAGGCTATTGGCAAATAGCCCTGACAGACCATGCCAAGGAGAAAACTGCATTTTCTACCCCAGTTGGCTTATGCCAGTTTAGGGTAATGCCTTTTGGATTGAAAAATGCAACTGCTACATTTCAACGGATAGTAAACCAGGTTCTGAATGGGATGGAGGACTTCTGCATGGCATACTTGGATGACATAGCCGTGTTCAGCAATTCCTGGGAAGAACATGTAACCCACCTAAGAGATGTTTTGCAGGCTCTTGGACAAGCCAATCTGACCATAAAGGCGAGTAAACGCCAAATTGGACAGAGTAAGGTAGTCTATCTTGGACATGTGGTAGGAGGTGGAGAAATAAGGCCTTTGCTCAGTAAGATTGAAGCTGTGCAAAATTGGACAACACCTACTACTCAGACCCAGGTGAGAGCCTTCTTAGGTCTCACTGGGTATTACAGGAATTTCATTGAGAACTATGGGACCATAGCTTCTCCTCTGAATGTCATCTCCTATTCAAAATTCCCTAAGAAGGTTAGATGGAACGAGGAGTGCAATCAGGCCTTTGAAAACCTGAAAAAGTCTCTGTGCCAAGCCCCAGTACTCAAAGCTCCTGATTACCACCAAACTTTCATTGTGCAGACAGATGCTTCAAATGTAGGAATAGGTGCAGTACTCAGTCAACTGGATGGGAAGGGTAGGGAGCACCCCGTTTGCTTTATCAGCTGCAAGCTGTAGGATCCTGAAACAAGGTGGGCAACAATCGAAAGAGAGTGCTTTGCTATCGTGTGGGCTCTGAAGAAGTTTAGGCCATACTTGTATTGTTCTACTTTTGTCATTCAGACTGACCACCAACCCTTGAGATGGTTAATGCAAATGAAAGGGGAAAACCCAAAACTACTGAGATGGTCAATCTGCCTGCAAGGGTTTGATTTCACCATTGAGCACAGGTCAGGGTGTCACCACCAAAATGCTGATGGACTCTCTAGGATGTATGTCATCGACTAGAGGTATGAGATTCATCCAGGAGTGGATTAAATCCTCCTGTCCCTTAGTCTGGGGGGGGCTAGTGTAAGGGAGAATTCTCTGTTTAGGCTGAATTTCCTAACCTAGTGAGTCCCCCAGCAGCTTTGCTGGATTTCTGGAGTTTGTTTTTTTCATCCTGCCAAGAGTGAGACTCTTTTCCTCCCACTCTTGGACATGGTTGTGGTTGATGTCTTTGAATGTCAATGTGTTCTATGGACTATGGGGTCTTTTACTCCATAGGGCCTCATGTGTTTTGCTATGTGTGTTACACCGCACCCTCTGTGCCGTAACACTGGGATGCGCTAGAGGATCCCCACCATAGACTCCATACCCTGGGACTGACTACTGTATCCCAGGGCATGTAAAGTCACCATTGAATTTACTAGACCTAAATTTACTAACAGAACTAGTACAAACCATCCTATTGTGGACGTACTGGTAGGGGTAATTCGATTACCCCTGGGTCTGTTGTTCGAGGAGGGCACTGTCCCGTCCCCCCTCGTCGAGTTTTGGCTGGTTGCAGTGGATACTACTTCTTATATTCGACTGCGAATATATCCCTATGGGATTCTTCCCATTGTTCGAGGCTAATACTTTTTCACATTAGTCTCTAACATACCGCCGGTTTATTTGTCTTAAATAAATCCACCGGTTGGTATTTTCTGCCAGAACTCAGTTTTTTTAAATGGCGTATGTGTTCGCCTCTGTAACTCAGAACCAAAGGTTGAGCCCTTTCTTCCACTTTTGGCGGGCTTCTGCACAGAAGCCCTCCAGAGTGGTGCCATTCTGTCTGGGTACCACAGGGGGTGTGGGTTTAGGCACCCTGGACTGAGTTGCCTTGCCAACTCAAGTCGCACTCTGGTGTGATTGGCCCGAGTGGTGAGCCGCCCCGCTCACCACTTAGCATGTTTGATTGACAGCTAGGCTGAATGAATGGGGGTTTTCTGCATAAAAGCAGGGCTTTTGGGACTGGAACTTCAGAAGTCGGCACAGGACCTAAGAATCCGACGAGGGTAAAGCTGAGCCGACCTGCAACGACGACACCTCCGGTGGAGCCCTGCTGAACCGACTCACCACTTCCCAACGACAGAGGAGATCTCCCTGCTGGAGAGTCTTCTTCCCCTGACTGGTGGGAACAACCAGTCCCTTGCTTTTTCTTCGCTTCCAGGACATCCAGTGGTCGAATTGCCCGTGCTGAGCACCCCTGCAACCGGATAGCCACTAACCACTGTACCGTGACCAAAAGGTGGTGCCTTGTGACTGAGCACTTTGCGGCTGGTCTCTTCCCTGGTGGTGCAACGATCCTCAACTTTCCTCGACAACAAGATCATCTCATCTTCTGGCAAAGCCCTGACTTGCATCCACCACCAGGAACAACTGCTCCCGCCAGAGCTGTCTCTTCACTCAAGAGGTACTGTGTCCGCCTGGCTTCCCTTGAAACGGTTAGTGTAAGGTATCTTAAATCCTTACCTTTCCATTGGGTCGCCTTCAGACCTTCTTAAACTTTTGTTCTAAACTGGTCCAGCCTTTCTGTGACATTTTGCTACAAAGACTTGAAGTGCATTTCCACTGTAGTACTTTTGGGACATACCTCCTTGCCTCTCTCCGAGTGGGCCTGGCCTCTGAACTTTGTGATTTACAGTAGACCCTGCCTTGCTTGCCTTGCATTTGTTTCATAAAAGTGTTGGTACTGAGTTGGTTTCATACCTTGCCTTTTTCTCTCCCTTTCTAACGAATACTAGAGTGCCATCTAGGTTAAAGCATTCACCTCTGTCTGCAAATAAGTGGTGCCGTTGCACCTAGACTTGTCAAAATATTGTTATGGGATGGATATATACTTACAGTAACTGTGATTGAAGTTGTTTGCCATATTAGTGCCAGTGTGTTTTTCATAGATGTGTTTTTAAATAAATAATTATATATCTTTACACCCAAGCTCTGATCAGTGTCTGCTTGTTCTACTGTGTAAATTGCCCTATCTTGTATACTCCAAATACGGCCTAACTTGTCTTGAGAGAAGTCTGACTGCTCAGCCACAGCTACCAGGTAAATCTGGGTGGTGCAGACTGCTACCAATTGGGTTTACTGCTAACTCCTGCAGACTAAACCTTTTTGCAGTGGTCCCAGAGGGAACTGCACAGGTTTCTGCCTAACAACACTCTCCAGGAACTCCTCACATGATGGCACTTCTTCACACTGTCCAGACACTCCTCACATGATGGTACCTCATCACACTGTCTAGGCACACCTCACATTATGGCACCTCATCACACTGTCCAGGCACCTCTCACAATATAGTGTCTCATTACACTGTCCAGGCACTCCTCACATGGTGGTGCCTAATCACACTGCCCAGGAACTCCTAACATGATGGCGCCTCATAATACTGTCCAGGGACTCCTCACATGATGATACCTCATCACACTGTCCAGGCACTCTTCTCATGATGATGCCTCATCACACTTTCCAGTCTCTCATCAGATGATGGCACCTCATCACACTGTCCGGGCACTCCTCACATGATGGCACCTCATCACACTGTCCAGGCACCCCTCACATAATAGAGTCTCATCACACTGTCCATGCATTACTCACATGATGGCACCGCATCACACTGTCCAGGCACTCCTCACATGATGTCATATCCTTAAACTGCTCAGGCACACCTCACATGTTGGTGCCTCATCACACTGTCCAGGCACTCCTCACATGATGGTGTCTCATCACACTGTCCAGGCACTCCTCACATGATGGCGCCTCATCGCACTATCCGGGCACTCCTTACATGATGGTGCCTCATCACACTGTCCAGGATCCTCACATGATGGCGCCTCATCACACTGTCCAGGCACACCTCACATGATGGTCCATCATCACACTGTCCAGGCACTTCTCACATGATGGTGCCTCATCACATTGTCCAGGCACTCCTCACATGATGGCACCTCATCACACTTTCCAGACACTCCTCACATGATGGTGCCACATCACACAGTCAGGAACTCCTCACATGATGGTGCCTCACCGTACTGTCCAGACACCCCTCACATGATGGCGCCTCATCACACTGTCCAGGCACTACTCACATGATGGCACCTCATCACACTTTCCAGGCACTCCTCACATGATGGTGCCTCATCACACTGTCCAGGCACTCCTCAAATAATGGCACTTCATCACGGTGTCCAGGCACTCCTCACATGCTGGCACCTCATCACTCTGTCCAGGATCCTCACATGATGGTGTTTCATCATACTGTCCAGGTACTCCTCACATGATGGGGCCTCATCACACTGCCCAGGCACTCCTCACATGATGGTGCCTCACCATCATGCCCAGGATCCTCACATGATGGTGCCTCATCACACTGTCCTGTATCCTCACATGATGGCACCTCATCAAACTGTTCAGGCACTCCTCACATGATGGCACCTCATCACACTGTCCTGGCACTCCTAACATGCTGGCGCCTCATCACACTGTCCTGGCACTCCTCACATGATGGCGCCTCATCACACTGGTCAGGCACGCCTCACTTTTTGGTGCCTCTAGTCATGTCTAGGCACTCCTCACATGATGGCACCTCATCATACTGTCCAGGCACTCCTCACATGATGGTGCCTCATAACACTGTCCATGCATTCCTCACATGATGATGCCTCATCACACTGTCCATGCACTCCTCACATGATGGTGCCTCATCATACTGCTGGGCACTCCTCACATGATGGCACCTCATCACACTGCCAGGCACTCCTCACATCATGGCACCTCATCACACTGTCCAGGCACCCCTCACATCATGGCAAATCCTCACATGATGGCAACTTATCACACTGTCCAGGCACTCCTCACATGATGGCTCCTCATCACACTGTCCAGGCACTCGTTACATGATGGTGCCTCAACACACTGCCCAGGCACTCCTCATAGGATGGCGCCTCATCACACTGTCCAGGCAATCTTCACATGATGGCACCTCATCACACTGTCCAGGCACTCCTCACATGATGGCACCTCATCACACTGTCCAGGCACTCCTCACATGATGGTGTCTCAACACACTGCCCAGGCACTCCTCACAGAATGGTGCCTCATAACACTGTCCAGGCACTCCACACATGATGGCACCTCATCACACTATCCAGGCACTCTTAACATGATGGCACCTCATCACACTGTCCTGTCACTCCTCACATGATCGTGCCTCATCACACTGTCCAGGCACTACTCACATGATGGTGCCACATCACATTGTCCAGGCACCCCTCACATTTTGGGACCTCATCACACTATCCAGGCACTCCTCACATGATGGTGCCTCATCACACTGTCCAGGCACTACTCACATGATGGCGCCTCTAGTCCTGTCCAGGCACTCCTCACATGATGGTACCTCACCACACTGTCCAGACACTCCTCGCATGATGGCACCTCATCACACTGTCCAGGCACTCCTCACATGATGGTGCATCTAGTCCTCTCCAGGCACTCCTCACATGATGGTTCCTCACAACACTGTCCAGACACTCCTCGCCTGATGGCGCCTCATCACACTGCCCTGGCAATCCTCAAATGATGATGGCTCATCACTGTGTCCAGGCATGCCTCACATGATGGCGCATCATCACAGTGTCCGGGCACTCCTCACATGATGGAGCCTCATCAGACTTTCCAGGCACTCCACACATGATGGCACCTCATCACACTGTCCAGGCACTCCTCACATGATGGCACCTCAGCACACTATCCAGGATCCTCACATGATGGTGCCTCATCACACTGTCCAGCACTCTCCTCTCATGATGGTGCCTCATTGCACTGTCCAAGCACTCCTCACATTATGGCACCTCTAGTCATGTCCAGGCACTCCTCACATGATGGTGCCTCATCACACTGCCCAGGAACTCCTCACATGATGGCGCCTCATAATACTGTCCAGGGACTCCTCACATGATGGTACCTCATCACACTGTCCAGGCACTCTTCACATGATGATGCCTCATCACACTTTCCAGTCTCTCATCACATGATGGCACCTCATCACACTCTCCAGGAACTCCTCACATGATGGCACTTCTTCACACTGTCCAGACACTCCTCACATGATGGTGCCTCATCACACTATCTAGGCACACCTCACATGATGGCACCTCATCACACTGTCCAGGCACCCCTCACATGATAGTCTCTCATCACACTGTCCAGGCACTCCTCACATGATGGCACCTCATCACACTGTCCGGGCACTCCTCACATGATGGCACCTCATCACACTGTCCAGGCACCCCTCACATGATAGCGTCTCATCACACTGTCCAGGCACTCCTCACATGATGTCACATCCTTAAACTGCCCAGGCACACCTCACATGTTGGTGCCTCATCACACTGTCCAGGCACTCCTCACATGATGGCGTCTCATCACACTGTCCAGGCACTCCTCACATGATGGCATGTCTAGTCCTGTCCAGGCACTCCTCACATGATGTCACATCCTTAAACTGCCCAGGCACACCTCACATGATGGCACCTCATCACACTGACCAGGCACTACTCACATAATGGTGCCTCATCACACTGCCCAGCCACTCCTCACATGATGGTGCCTCACCACACTGTCCAGGATCCTCACATGATGGTGCCTCATCACACAGTCCAGGAACTGCTCACTTGATGGTGCCTCATCACACTGTCCTGTATCCTCACATGATGGCACCTCATCACACTGTTCAAGCACTCCTCACATGATGGCACCTCATCACACTGTCCTGGCACTCCTAACATGATGGCGCCTCATCACACTGTCCAGGCACTCCTCACATGATGGCTCCTCATCACGCTGGCCAGGCACTCCTCACTTTATGGTGCCTCTAGTTATGTCTAGGCACTCCTCACATGATGGCGCCTCATCAGACCGTCCAGTTACTCCTCACATGATGGCACCTCATCATACTGTCCAGGCACTCTTCACATGATGATGCCTCATCACACTTTCCAGTCACTCATCACATGACGGTGTCTCATCACACTGTCCAGGCACTCCTCACATGATGGCACCTCATCACACTTTCCAGGCACTCCTCACATGATGGCACCTCATCACACTGTCTGGTCACTTCTCACATGATGGCACTTCATCACACTGTCCAGGCACTCCTCACATGATGGCGCATCATCACACTGTCCAGGCACTCCTCATATGATGGGACTTCTAGTCCTGACCAGGACCTCCCGACATGATGGCACCTCATCACACTGTCCAGACCCTCCTCTCATGATGGAGCCACTTTGCACTGTCCAGGCACTCCTCACATGATGGGACCTCATCACACTGTGCAGGATCCTCACATGATGGCACCTCATCACACTGCCCAGGCACTCCTCACATGATGGCGCCTCAGCCACTGTCCAGTCACTCCGCACTTTATGGCACCTCTAGTCATTTTCAGGCCCTCCTCACATGATGGCACCTCATCAGACTGTCCAGTAACTCCTTACATGATGGCGCCTCATCATACTGTCCAGGCACTCCTCACATGATGGTGCCTCATCACACTGTCCATGCACTCTTCACATGATGATGCCTCATCACACTTTCCAGTCACTCATCACATGATGGTGCCTCATCACACTGTCCAGGCACTCTTCACATGATGGTGCCTCATCACACTTTCCAGGCACTCCTCACATGATGGCACCTCATCACACTGTCCGGTCACTTCTCACATGATGGCACCTCATCACATTGTCTAGGCACTCCTCACATGATGGCACCTCATCACACTGTCCGGTCACTTCTCACATGATGGCACCTCATCACACTGTCCAGGCACACCTCACATGATGGCACCTCTAGTCCTGTCCAGGCACTTCTCACATGATGGTGCCTCATCACACTGTCCAGGCACTCCTCACATGATGGCGCCTCATCACACTGTCCAGGCACTCCTCATATGATGGGACTTCTAGTCCTGACCAGGCCCTCCCGACAAGATGGCACCTCATCACACTGTCCAGGAACTCCTCTCATGGTGGAGCCACTTCAAACTGTCCAGGCACTCCTCACATGATGGGACCTCATCACACTGTGCAGGATCCTCACATGATGGCACCTCATCACACTGCCCAGGCACTCCTCACATGATGGCGCCTCAGCACACTGTCCAGGCACTCCACACTCCGCACTTTATGGCACCTCTAGTCATGTTCAGGCCCTCTCCACATGATGATGCCTCATCACACTTTCCAGTCACTCATCACATGATGGTGCCTCATCACACTGTCCAGGCACTCCTCACATGATGGTGCTCATCACACTGTCCAGGCACCCCTCACATGATGGCACCTCATCACACTTTCCAGGCTCTCCTCACATGGTGGCACCTCATCACACTGTTCAAGCACCCCATACATGATGGCACATTCTTAAAATGCCCAGGCATTCGGATTGCAGAAAGGTTTCATACCTTTCCACAGCGGCTGGACGAAACGAACAACTGGATGTTGAACAGTACCTTAAACGGAGAGGAAGCTGTAGCTGCGGCGGACGTTCCTGTTAGTTCCAGCAGGGGCACCATTCCTGAAGAGACTGTTGGACTGACACGAAGTATGAAGACTGGAGGGTCCTGCACCACCCAGGGAAGAAACCAGCAGCAGAGCAAAGCAACAAATAAAAGGTGCCCTCCTTAAAACCCAAGCAGGGTCCGCCCTTCCTGGCTATCCGGCCCACTGTAGCTCTGTTCAGCAAACTCGACCAGAAGAGGGGGTCCTGGCTTGCAGTTTGGGCGAACTGGTTGGTCCCACCAGCTCACGGGAAGAAGTTTCTTGGAAGACCCTCTCTGTCATTGGAGTCTGAAGATTCGGACCTGCAGCAGGGCTTCACCAGGTGGTTCAGTCATTGTAGGGGTCCTGTTCTGTCAGCTCCTCTTCAGTTCTCTCGTTCCAGTGGCGACTCTGCCTTTCCAGCCCCAGAGACCTGCTTTTTATGCAGTTTTCCCTCATTCACACAGCCTGGCTGTCAATCACACAGCAGCGTGGCTGTCCTGGCGGGAGGTCACCCAGCCAATCAAACAGGAGTATGAACTGGGTTACCAAGGGAACCCATGGCGGTGTCCTAAAACCCCTCCCTCACATCCTGCCTACGCAGAGTTTCAGGTGCCTAAAGGTGGTCTTCTGTGCAGAAGCCCGTGAAAGACACTGAACAAAGGAACCAAAGCTGGTTTGGCGCGTAGAGACGAACACGAGAACGACTTTTCCGAAAAGAAATGGTGACTAGACCCAGCTGGAACAATATTAAAAACAATATGGCCAAGCGGGTTTAAGTTTGAGGCTACCAATACAGCCTAAAACTATACCATGTTTATTTAAGATAACTGTGGTCAGAAAATTAGGGTAGTTACCACTGCCACCATCCAAGTCTTAATGGAAAGGAAGCAAAACAATGCTCCAAGAGAGACAGACAAAAAGGTATAAGCATTAACCCTTTCCAGTACTTCATATAAATGGTTTGTACTGGGTCTGTGGATTTTAAAAGACTAGTAAAGTTAATGGCAACTTTACATCTCCTGGGAGACAGTAGTCAGTCCCAGAATATTGGAGTCTGAGTTGGGAAGTCTAAAAGACAACCTTGTGTCACTGCACTGAAGGTCCTGTGTAAAACACAGTAAACAGATGATGCCTGTGGAGTAGGTGAGGCTCCACAGTCTATGAACACAAAAATGTTAAACACACACAGCAAAACACATGTAAGAGTGGGAAAAAACGCTCACACTCTTACCAGGTGAAAAAAATAAATCCTAGAAATCCAGCAAAGCTGCTGGGGGACTCACTAGGTAAGGGAAATTAGCCATACTTGAGAATTCTCCCTAACACCTGGCACTCCTCACATGATGATGCCTATTCACACTGTCCAGGCACTCTTCACATGATGATGCCTCATCACACTTTCCAGTCACTCATCACATGATGGTATCTCATCACACTTTCCAGGAACTCCTCATATGATGGCACCTCATCACACTTTCCAGGCACTCCTCACATGATGGCACCTCATCACACTGTCCGTTCACTTCTCACATGATGGCACCTCATCACACTGTCCAGGAACTCCTCACATGATGGCGCCTCATCATAGTGTCCAGGCGCTCCTCGCATAATGGTGTCTCATCACACTGTCCAGGATCATCACATGATGGCGCCTCATCACACTGTCCAGGCACTCCTCACATGATGGCGCCTCATCGCATTGTCCAGGCACTCCTCACATGATGGCGCCTCATCACACTGTCCAGGAACTCCTCACATGATGGCGCTTCATCACAGTGTCCAGGCGCTCCTCACATAATGGTGTCTCATCACACTATCCAGGATCATCACATGATGGTACCTCATCACACCGTCCAGACACACTCCTCACATGTTGGTGCCTCATCACACTGTCCAGGATCCTCACATGATGGCGCCTCTTGTCCTGTCAATCTCAGCCCTGACCTGCCTGGAATCAAACTGAATGTTTTATTGTGTTAGTCCTTAGACCCCATTGCATGTAATCTGTAGCCTCAGAAGATGGATCGGCGCTTGCCAATGACGTCACACAGGAAATGTAAGGACAATGATTGTGCTCGTGGAGGAGTTGCATACTTTAGGAAAATACTGGTGCTTGAGGAAAGAAGCTTCCCATTCCATCATGGACCAGAATCTTGTTAGGGAGAATTCTCAAGAATGTGCTAATTTCCCTTACCTTTTGAGACCCCCAGAAACTTAGATGGATTCTAGGATTTAAATTTTTACCTGGGAAGAGTGTGAGCCTTTTTCCCACTCTTCATGTATTTTGATGTGTGTTTTAGTTTTGTGTTCTTTGGATATGGAGTTTAAAGACAACTCCCTAGGTATCATCTTTTTCCTGTGTGTCACACAGCACCCTCAGTGCAGTTGCACAGGGGTGTCTATCAGACTCCCGAAGGTTTAAATACGTTCTCTGGGACTGACTATTGTCTCCCAGAGCATGTAAAGTTATATTGACTTTACCAGTCTTTCAAATTTACAGGCCCAGCACACACTATCTTCCTATAGAGTGCTGGAGCGATTGCCTACCATCCCCTGAGTCTAAACACTCATGTAACAGTCAAATGTTACCCTTTCCCACTTGAAATGGCTGGTGGCAGTGGTTTTAAGCAATGTACCATGATTTTTCCCACCCGTAAAAACACAGGTACCTAAAAATCGGGTCATCCATGTTTTCCAATATGGCGCCCAAGACCTATCTGTAAAAACAGACTCCAGTCAACTTTTTTCACCATTTCTTTTTGCAAAGGTCCTTCTTGTATCTGTCTCTGCGTGCCAAAACAGGTTTGGTTCCTTTGTTCGTTGACCTTTGGCAAGCTTCAGGGCTGAAGACCTCCTCTGGCGCCTGAGTATTTGGGGTGGATAGGATGTGAGGGAGATGCCCGAAACTCCCTGTGCTTAGTCTCCTAGGAGACCTGAATTCATTCTGGCATGATGCTGTGTGAGTGACAGCCAGGCTGGAATGAATGGGGGGAAACTATTTAAAAGCAGGTTTCTGGGACTTGGAAAGCAGAGTCGACCACTGGAACGAAAAAACCGAAGACGAGCTGAAGGAAGACGACTGCGGCAACTCCTGGCCCACCGGTGAAGCCCTGCTACAGGTCCGAATTGCCTGAAACTCCATCGCCAGAGAAGCCCTTCAAGGTTAATCTCTTCCCTTGAGTTTGGTGGGAACAACCAACTCGCAAGCCACCTGGACACCGTCCCCATCCTGGTCGAATTTTCTTCAAAGTGCTGTTGAAAACTGGATAGCCATGGGGAAGGAAACCAGTTTTTGGACTTTATGGCACTCACACCTTAAACCAACATTTTGCCAAGCTTGTTGCCTCTTCCCTGGGCAGTGCAGGAACCTTTCGACATCCTCCTTCTTGTCTCCACAACTGAAGCTCAGGAACAGCCAGATCTGCAGGAACTGCCAGGAACAACTGCCTCAGCTACAGCTTTTCTTCACGTAAAAGGTACTGTGCAAGTGCGGGGCAGAACTCTGTTCGGCCGCGGTGAAAGTTTGTGAATCATTCCTGGCTTTGAAGGCTTGTCCTTTCCTAAACCAACACCTAACTGTTTGTCTGATCAAATTCTTCTAAGAACCGTGGCAAAGACTTAACTGTTTACTACCAGAACTATCCTTTCCTATACAAGACTGTGAACCACTGACTTTGGCCCAGGCCTATTGAATTGAATTGCTGGTTGTAGTGAACTGAATCCCCTTGCCCTGCCTATGAAAGTATTTGTGCCTTGATTTCTTTTAACCTTGTCTTTTTACCCTCTTTTAAAGTAGCTGAAGTGCCATTTTGCTCCCACTTCAGGGGAGCTGAACTTGTTCAGAAACTGATTGGTTGTGTATTGTAGTATATTAGATGGTGATATTGAGCTGCTCTTAATATTGGAATGGTTTCCAAATGACTGTATAAATAAATGTTTATTATTTTACCAAGAAACCTTGAGTACGTGTTTGTTTGAATCCCTGTGATTGCTTGTCCTTTGCGTAACCTATTGTACTGCTCACTTGAACATTCTTGTAAATTGCCTTCTCATATGATGAAACAGTCAATAATTCATCTACCCATTCATCGATGTTAAGGGAGCTGCTTGATCTCCATAGTCTCAATGCCATCCTCTTGGCGATTATACTGGCGGGGAGAATCCAAGTCGCCTGTCCAAAGGAGATATCATCAACCTTTGAAATATCCCCAAGAATCAGCAAGGAAGCAGAGAGGGGAACCGTGCAACTCAAAACCAGGCCCAACCTCTCACATATGCACTCCCAGAATTTCTTTGTCTTATGATGACTTACGGAACCCCAAGCAGCAGCCTTACACTTCCAGCAGAGTTCATTGTCCATGAGATGCCTCTTAAACAACCGAACTGGTGTCCAATAGGACCTAACGAGCAGAAACGGATTGGTTGTGTATTGTAGCATATTAGATTGTGATATTGAGCTGCTCTTACTAGTGGAATGTTTTCCAAATGACTGTGTAAATAAATGTATATTCTTTTACCAAGAAACCTTGGATAAGTGTTTGTTTGAACCACTGTGATTGCTAGTCCTTTGTGTAAACTCCTGTACTGCTCACTTTAATCTTGAGATAAGTCTGGCAGCTCAGCCATCGCTACCACTTTATTGTGTAGTACAGGCTTGTACCAAAGGTGAAATTGTACTTACACTTGTAGTCTTAATTGTGTGCAGTGTTCCCAAAGTGTACTGCATATGATTCTGCCTAACAAACCGGCATGTATCCTGAGGCGTTCCTGCACACAAGCAGTGGCAAGGCTGGTGGGTTGGAATGTATTATATATTTACAGGCATACATGTGCGCTGGTTTTATAAATAAAAGGAAGAGCTCAAAGAGCTTGCAAGCTCCACATTACTTTTATTATGTGAGCTGTTAGCATTTGCTGGACGATTGCATACCTCTTCTAACATTTTAAATCATCAGCAGAGGCTCAAATCATGCAGCTTGCACAGCCTTCTAAAGAGGCCTATTAAATGAGTGAAATCTCTGTACCATCTGACTTGGCATTATTGATGCACACACTGTCTATGCCCAGTTACCCAGGGCCATACACCCTCCCACACATTCAGCTTTCACAGCCTTCTAAACAGGTCAATGACATGAGTGAAATCTCTGTACCATCTGGCCTGGCATTATTGATGAACACACCCTCAATGCCAGGTTACCCAGGGCCATATACCCTGCCCACACATTCAGCTTGCACAGCCTTCTAAAGAGGCCAATGACATGAGTGAAATCTCTGTACCATCTTGCCTGGCACCATTGATGAACACACTGTCAATGCCCAATTACCCAGGGCATACATTCTGTCCACACATTCAGCTTCAACAGCCTTCTGAAGAGACCAATGACATGAGTGAAATCTCTGTACCATCTGGCCTGGCATCATTGATGCACACACCGGCAATGCCCAGTTACCCAGGGCATACACCCTGCCCACACATTAAGCTTGCACAGCCTTCTAAAGATGCCAATGACATGAGTGAAATCTCCATCCAATCTGGCCTGGCATCATTGATGAACACACCATCAATGCCCAGTTACCCAGGGCATAAACCCTGTCCATCAGAATAGTGTAACTCATAACCATCTGTTTAGTAGAGGGTAAGAAAGTAGAACTGTGCCTCTGTGAACTAGAACACTGATGTGCATTAGTGTCTGAAGAGGAGACAATTGCCCTGTACCACCACCCAGCACCAGTTTGCCAGTCATGCCCGTTCTATGAGGGCATCAACATTCATTCATTCATTCATTCATTCATTCATTCATCTATTCATTCATTCATTCATGCATGCATTCATTCATTCATGCATTCATTTGTATGCCTGGTGTAAGGGAGATTAAAAGAAGGAATACCATGTGCCCATTCTTGGCTGAGAAACATTTGAGCAGCCTTCATGCCTTACAATGTACTTCCAAGACAACTGAAGCAGCTGCTCTGCTCAGAACCTGCCTGCAAATGGCCCCCATGAATAACAGAGCTTGCATTCCATGCACCCCTCAAACTCTCTGACTAAATGAGGCCCCAGTCTTCAAGTGCAGAAATATCACACAACGATTCCTGGAGCACTGCTTGGCTGTTTGGTGGAGTGGGCTGTGAGTGCACTGTTTGGTGGAGTGGGCTGTGAGTGCACTGTTTTGCTGTGTGGTGGAGTGGCCTGTGATTGCACTGCTTGGCAGAGTAAGCTGTGAATGCACTTTTTGGCTGTTTGGTGGAGTGGGCTGTGAGTGCACTGTTCGGTTTTTTGGCAGAGTGGGCTGTGAGTGCACTGTTTGGTGGAGTGGGCTCTGAGTGCACTGTTTGTCTGTTTGGTGAAGTGGGCTGTGAGTACACTGTTTGGCTGTTTCGTGGAGTCGGCTGTGAGTGCACTGTTTGGCTGTTTGGCGGAGTGGGCTGTGAGTGCACTGCTTGGCTGTTTGGCAGAGTCGGCTGTGAGTGCACTGTTTGGCTGTTTGGAAGAGTGGGCTGTGAGTACACTGTTTGGCAGAGTGGGCTGTGAGTGCACTGTTTGGCTGTTTGGCAGAGTGGGCTGTGAGTGCACTGTTTGGCGGAGTGGGCTCTGAGTGAACTGTATGGCTGTTTGGTGGAGAGGGCTGTGAGTGCACTGTTTGGCTGTTTGGTGGAGTGGGTTGTGAGTGCACTGTTTGGCTGATTGGCAGAGTGGGCTGTGAGTGCACTGTTTGGCAGAGTGGACTGGAAGTGTACTGTTTGGCTGTTTGGTGGAGTCGGCTGTGAGTGCACTGTTTGGCAGAGTGGGTTGTGAGTGCACTGTTTGGCTGTTTGGCAGAGTGGCTGTGAGTGCACTGTTTGGTGGAGTGGGCTTTGAGTGAACTGTTTGGCTGTTTGGTGGAGAGGGCTGTGAGTGCACTGTTTGGCTGTTTGGTGGAGTGGGCTGTGAGTGCACTGTTTGGCTGTTTGGCAGAGTGGGCTGTGATTGCACTGTTTGGCAGAGTGGGCTGTGAGTGCACTGTTTGGCTGTTTGGCAGAGTGGGCTGTGAGTGCACTGTTTGGCTGTTTGGTGGAGTGGGCTGTGAGTGCACTGTTTGGCTGGTTGGTGGAGTGGGCTGTGAGTGCACTGTTTGGGCATTTGGCAGAGTAGGCTGTAAGTGAACTGTTTGGCTATGTGGCTGAGGAGGCTGTGAGTGCACTGCTTGGCTGTTTGGCAGAGTGAGCTGTGAGTGCACTGTTTGGCTGTTTGGCAGAGTGGGCTGTGAATGCACTGCTTGGCTGTTTGGCAGAGTGGGCTGTGAGTTCACTGTTTGGCTGTTTGGCAGAGTGGGCTGTGAGTGCACTGTTTGGCTGTTTGGCGGAGAGGGTTTTAAGTGAACTGTTTGGCGGTTTGGCAGAGTGGGCTGTGAGTGCACCGTTTGGCAGAGTGGGCTGAGAGTGGACTGTTTGGCTGTTTGGAAGAGTGGGCTGTGAGTGCACTGTTTGGCAGTTTGGCAGAGTAGGCTGTGAGTGAACTGTTTGGCAGAGTGGGCTGTGAGTGCACTGTTTGGCTGTTTGGCGGAGTGGGCTGTGAGTGCACTGTTTGGGCATTTGGCAGAGTAGGCTGTGAGTGAACTGTTTGGCTATGTGGCTGAGTAGGCTGTGAGTGCACCGCTTGGCTGTTTGGCAGAGTGAGCTGTGAGTGCACTGTTTGGCTGTTTGGCAGAGTGGGCTGTGAATGCACTGCTTGGCTGTTTGGCAGAGTGGGCTGTGAGTGCACTGTTTGGCTGTTTGGCAGAGTGGGCTGTGAGTGCACTGTTTGGCTGTTTGGCGGAGAGGGTTTTAAGTAAACTGTTTGGCGGTTTGGCAGAGTGGGCTGTGAGTGCACTGTTTGGCAGAGTGGGCTGAGAGTGCACTGTTTGGCTGTTTGGCAGAGTGGGCTGTGAGTGCACTGTTTGGCAGTTTGGCAGAGTAGGCTGTGAGTCCACTGTTTGGTAGAGTGGGCTGTGAGTGCACTGTTTGGATGTTTGGCGGAGTGGGCTGTGAGTGCACTGTTTGGCTGTTTGGTAGAGTGGGCTGTGAGTGCACTGTTTGGCTGGTTGGTGGAGTGGGCTGTGAGTGCACTGTTTGGCAGAGTGGGCTCTGAGTGCACTGTTTGGCTGTTTGGTGGAGGTGGCTGTGAGTGCACTGTTTGTATGTTTGGTGGAGTGGGTTGTGAGTGCGCTGTTTGATGGAGTGGGCTGTGAGTGCACTGTTTGGCTGTTTGGCAGAAAGGGCTGTGAGTGCACTGTTTGGCAGAGTGGGCTCTGAGTGCACTGTTTGGCTGTTTGGTGGCATGGGCTGTGAGTGCATTGTTCGGCTGTTTGGCAAAGTGGGCTGTGAGTGCACTGCTTGGCTGTTTGGCAGAGAGGGCTGTGAGTGCACTGTTTGGCTGAGTGGCAGAGTGGGTTGTGAGTGCACTGCTTGGTGGAGAGGGCTGTGAGTGCACTGTTTGGCAGTTTGGCAGAGTAGGCTGTGAGTGCACTGTTTGGCAGAGTGGGCTGTGAGTGCACTGTTTGGCTGTTTGGCGGAGTGGGCAGTGAGTGCACTGTTTGGTGGAGTGGGCGGTGAGTGCACTGTTTGGCTGTTGGTGGAGTGGGCTGTGAGTGCACTGTTTGGCAGAGTGGGCTGTGAGTGCACTGTTTGGCTGTTTGGCAGAGTGGGTTGTGAGTGCACTGCTTGGTGGAGAGGGCTGTGAGTGCACTGTTTGGCAGCTTGGCAGAGTAGGCTGTGAGTGCACTGTTTGGCAGAGTGGGCTGTGAGTGCACTGTTTGGCTGTTTGGCAGAGTGGGCAGTGAGTGCACTGGTTGGCTGTTTGGTGGAGTAGGCTGTGAGTGCACTGTTTGGCTGGTTGGTGGAGTGGGCTGTGAGTGCACTGTTTGGCCGTTTGGCAGAGTAGGCTGTGAGTAAACTGTTTGGCTGTTTGGCAGAGTGGGCTGTTTGGCAGAGAGGGATTTAAGTGCACTGTTTGGCTGTTTGGCAGAGTGGGCTGTGAGTGCACTGTTTGGCTGTTTGGCAGAGTGGGCTGTGAGTGCACTGTTTGGCAGTTTGGCAGAGTAGGCTGTGAGTGCACTGTTTGGCTGGTTGGTGGAGTGGGCTGTGATTGCACTGTTTGGCAGAGTGGGCTCTGAGTGCACTGTTTGGCTTTTTGGTGGAATGGGCTGTGAGTGCACTGTTTGGCGGAGTGGGCTGTGAGTGCACTGTTTGGCTGTTTGGTGGAGGTGGCTGTGAGTGCACTGTTTGTATGTTTGGTGGAGTGGGCTGTGAGTGCACTGTTTGATGGAGTGGGCTGTGAGTGTACTGTTTGGCTGTTTGGCAGAGAGAGCTGTGAGTGCACTGTTTGGCAGAGTGGGCTCTGAGTGCACTGTTTGGCTGTTTGGTGGCATGGTCTGTGAGTGCATTGTTCGGCTCTTTGGCGAAGTGGGCTGTGAGTGCACTGCTTGGCTGTTTGGCAGAGAGGGCTGTGAGTGCACTGTTTGGCTGTTTGGCAGAGTGGGCTGTGAGTGCACTGTTTGGCAGAGTGGGCTGTGAGTGCACTGTTTGGCTGTTTGGCGGAGTGGGCTGTGAGTGCACTGTTTGGCTGTTTGGTGGAGGTGGCTGTGAGTGCACTGTTTGTATGTTTGGTGGAGTGGGCTGTGAGTGCACTGTTTGATGGAGTGGGCTGTGAGTGCACTGTTTGGCTGTTTGGCAGAGAGGGCTGTGAGTGCACTGTTTGGCAGAGTGGGCTGTGAGTGCACTGTTTGGCTGGTTGGTGGAGTGGGCTGTGAGTGCAGTGTTTGGCAGAGTGGGCTGTGAGTGCACTGTTTGGCCGTTTGGCAGAGTAGGCTGTAATTGCACTGTTTGGCTATGTGGCTGAGTAGGCTGTGAGTGCACTGCTTGGCTGTTTGGCAGAGTGGGCTGTGAGTGCACTGTTTGGCTGTGTGGGGAATGGGCTGTGAGTGCACTGCTTCGCTGTTTGGCAGAGTTGGCTGTGAGTGCACTATTTGGCTGTTTGGCGGAGTGGGCTGTGAATGCACTGCTTGGCTGTTTGGCAGTGTGGGATGTGAGTGCAATGTTTGGCTGTTTGGCAGAGTGGGCAGTGAGTGCACTGGTTGGCTGTTTGGTGGAGTAGCTGTGAGTGCACTGTTTGGCTGGTTGGTGGAGTGGGCTGTGAGTGCACTGTTTGGCCGTTTGGCAGAGTAGGCTGTGAGTAAACTGTTTGGCTATGTGGCTGAGGAGGCTGTGAGTGCACTGCTTGGCTGTTTGGCAGAGTGGGCTGTGAGTGCACTGTTTGGCTGTTTGGCAGAGTGGGCTGTGAATGCACTGCTTGGCTGTTTGGCAGAGTGGGCTGTGAGTGCACTGTTTGGCTATTTGGCAGAGTGGGCTGTTGGTGCACTGTTTGGCTGTTTGACAGAGAGGGTTTTAAGTGCACTGTTTGGCTGTTTGGCAGAGTGGGCTGTGAGTGCACTGTTTGGCAGTGTGGGCTGTGAGTGCACTGTTTGGCTGTTTGGCAGAGTGGGCTGTGAGTGCACTGTTTGACAGTTTGGCAGAGTAGGCTGTGAGTGCACTGTTTGGCAGAGTGGGCTGTGAGTGCTCTGATTGGCTGTTTGGCAGAGTGGGCTGTGAGTGCACTGTTTGGCTGTTTGGTGGAGTGGGCTGTGTGTGCACTGTTTGGCCCATTGGTGGAGTGGGCTGTGAGTGCACTGTTTGGCCGTTTGGCAGAGTAGGCTGTGAGTAAACTGTTTGGCTATGTGGCTGAGGAGGCTGTGAGTGCACTGCTTGGCTGTTTGGCAGAGTGGGCTGTGAGTGCACTGTTTGGCTGTATGGCAGAGTGGGCTGTGAGTGCACTGTTTGGCTGTTTGGCAGAGTGGGCTGTGAATGCACTGCTTGGCTGTTTGGCAGAGTGGGCTGTGAGTGCACTGTTTGGCTCTTTGGCAGAGTGGGCTGTGGGTGCACTGTTTGGCTGTTTGGCAGAGAGGGTTTTAAGTGCACTGTTTGGCTGTTTGGCAGAGTGGGCTGTGAGTGCACTGTTTGGCAGAATGGGCTGTGAGTGCACTGTTTGGCTGTTTGGCAGAGTGGGCTGTGAGTGCACTGTTTGGCAGTTTGGCAGAGTAGGCTGTGAGTGCACTGTTTGGCAGAGTGGGCTGTGAGTGCACTGTTTGGCTGTTTGGCGGAGTGGGCTGTGAGTGCACTGTTTGGCTGTTTGGTGGAGTGGGCTGTGAGTGCACTGTTTGGCTGGTTGGTGGAGTGGGCTGTGATTGCACTGTTTGGCAGAGTGGGCTCTGAGTGCACTGTTTGGCTTTTTGGTGGAGTGGGCTGTGAGTGCACTGTTTGGCTGTTTGGTGGAGGTGGCTGTGAGTGCACTGTTTGTATGTTTGGTGGAGTGGGCTGTGAGTGCACTGTTTCATGGAGTGGGCTATGAGTGTACTGTTTGGCTGTTTGGCAGAGAGGGCTGTGAGTGCACTGTTTGGCAGAGTGGGCTCTGAGTGCACTGTTTGGCTGTTTGGTGGCCTGGTCTTGAGTGCATTGTTCGGCTGTTTGGCGAAGTGGGCTGTGAGTGCACTGCTTGGCTGTTTGGCAGAGAGGGCTGTGAGTGCACTGTTTGACTGTTTGGCAGAGTGGGCTGTGAGTGCACTGTTTGGCAGTTTGGCAGAGTAGGCTGTGAGTGCACTGTTTGGCAGAGTGGGCTGTGAGTGCACTGTTTGGCTGTTTGGTGGAGTGGGCTGTGAGTGCACTGTTTGGCTGTTTGGTGAAGGTGGCTGTGAGTGCACTGTTTGTATGTTTGGTGGAGTGGGCTGTGAGTGCACTGTTTGATGGAGTGGGCTGTGAGTGTACTGTTTGGCTGTTTGGCAGAGAGGGCTGTGAGTGCACTGTTTGGCAGAGTGGGCTCTGAGTGCACTGTTTCGCTGTTTGGTGGCATGGTCTTTGAGTGTATTGTTTGCTTGTTTGGCGAAGTGGGCTGTGAGTGCGCTGCTTGGCTGTATGGGAGAGTGGGCTGTGAGTGCACTGTTTGGCTGAGTGGCAGAGTGGGTTGTGAGTGTACTGCTTGGTGCAGAGGGCGGTGAGTGCACTGTTTGGCAGTTTGGCAGAGTAGGCTGTGAGTGCACTGTTTGGCAGAGTGGGCTGTGAGTGCACTGTTTGGCTGTTTGGCGGAGTGGGCAGTGAGTGCACTGTTTGGCAGAGTGGGCTGTGAATGCACTGCTTGGCTGTTTCGCAGAGTGGGCTGTGAGTGCACTGTTTGGCTGTTTGGCAGAGTGGGCTGTGAGTGCACTGTTTGGCTGTTTGGCGGAGTGAGCTGTGAGTGCACTGTTTGGCGGAGTGGGCTGTGAGTGCACTTTTTGGTGGAGTGGGCTGTGAGTGCACTGTTTGGCTGGTTGGTGGAGTGGGCCGTGAGTGCACTGTTTGGCAGAGTGGGTTGTGAGTGCACTGTTTGGCAGAGTAGGCTGTAATTGCACTGTTTGGCTATGTGGCTGAGTAGGCTGTGAGTGCACTGCTTGGCTGTTTGGCAGAGTGAGCTGTGAGTGCGCTGTTTGGCTGTGTGGGGAATGGGCTGTGAGTGCACTGCTTCGCTGTTTGGCAGAGTTGGCTTTGAGTGCACTGTTTGGCTGTTTGGCGGAGTGGGCTGTGAATGCACTGCTTGGCTGTTTGGCAGAGTGGGATGTGAGTGCACTGTTTGGCTGTAAGGCAGAGTGAGCTGTGAGTGCACAGTTTGGCTGTTTAGCGGCGTGGGCTGTGAGTGCACTGTTTGGCTGTTTGACAGAGGGGGCTGTGAGTGCACTGTTTGGCTGTTTGCCAGAGTGGGCTGTGAGTATATTGTTTGGCTGTGTGGCGGAGTGGGCTATGAGTGCACTGCTTGGCTGTTTGGGAGAGTTGGCTGTGAGTGCACTGTTTGGCTGTTTGGTGGAGTGGGCTGTGAGAGCACTGTTTGTTTGTTTGACGGAGTGGGCTGTGAGTGCACTGTTTGGCAGAGTGGGGTGCGAGTGAACTGTTTGGCTATTTGGTTGAGTTGGCTGTGAGTGCACTGTTTGGCTGTTTGGTGGAGTTGGCTGTGAGTGAACTATTTGGCTGTTTGGCAGAGTGGGCTGTGAGTGCACTGTTTGGCTGTTTGGTGGAGTTGGCTGTTGGTGCACTGTTTAGCTGTTTGGCAGAGTGGGCTGTGAGTACACTGTTTGGCTATTTGGCAGAGTGGGCTGTGAGTGCACTGTTTGTCTGTTTGGCAGAGTGGGCTGTGAGTGCACTGTTTGGCTGTTTGGTGGAGTGGGCTGTTGGTGCACTGTTTAGCTGTTTGGCAGAGTGGTCTGTGAGTACACTGTTTGGCTATTTGGCAGAGTGGGCTGTGAGTGCACTGCTTGGTTGTTTGGCAGAGTTGGCTTTGAGTGCACTGTTTGTCTGTTTGGCAGAGTGGGCTGTGAGTGCCCTGTTTGGCAAAGTGGCGGGCGAGGGCTGTATACATCAGTTGTTGTGGACGGTCTGCACGAATGATTCAATCAACTGCCTAGAGGTAAGTCTGATTACTAGATGGTCAATTAGCTAAAAGCAGACAAGTCCTATTCATTCACGCTTAAAACGACAATTCCGGGCTTGAACGATCAAGGGAATTGTCCCTCAAACTATCATGACCTGCACTTAATTCGAGAATCGGACAATTACTGCAGCCTACATGAGCAGCTGTTGCAGTTGCCACACCACGGCATTTACAAAATATTTGGAGCTATCTACAAAAAAGGGGTGGGATAAACGTACAGTCCTCAGATACTGTACACCCCCCCCACACCCTGCTTTTATCGAATGCGCTGTGGAGCAGTAAATATAGTTTTCGGACATTTCGAAGACTGTTTTGATGCTTGGGGCTCAATAAACTGAAGTAATGGAAAGACTTGACTGTAAAGCCCTGATCGACCTCCGAGATCACCAGCAAGAATTATACAAGGAAAAGAGAATGCCCAGCTAAAGGAATTTCAGAATATAGAGACTGCTCCGATAATGTCGATGGCACAGGTCCACTTGCCCAAGAATAATATCACACTTCAGTCGCCTGGGAGTAATTGAATGGAGGCCTGCCCAGCGAGAGTAACCTTGATCAGCAGACAGGGGAGATCCCCCTCATGCATACCAGATTCACTAGACTTGGGGAGCAAGAAGGAATCTGATGATAGACTACAGGGGAGATAGGGGTGAGAGGAGGGATTTATTCCACTGAAAAAGACAATTATCAGCGTCCCTGGATTGTTCTTCGAACTCCAGAGTCTCATCCCTCCATCATCTCCCAAGAAGGTCTTTCGGGATGACAAACCCTGTGGCCGCTACAGAAGAATGAATGCTGTCTGCGATGAATACGACATTCACAGTCTTGTCAAAATTATATGGCTCATTAAATGAGAAGAGGTCAGCCCAGATGGGGCTACTCCATACATGAATTGCACAGGTCTCTGGTTGGAGGAGAAATTAAATAATAAAAAGATCTTTGGTGCAACACAATAATTCCTGTCTCTAGAGATCCATGTTCAGTTCAGAAGATCCCACTATCAGTGAGTTTGTCATCAGGGAGAGGGCTGATAACAGAGATGGAAGGGATTACCCCCTCCTTACCACTCGAGAGGACTATCTAGATATACCCCCTCAGAAGAGGCAAGAAGGTAGTACCACTGAACCTGAGGAGGAGGTAGATTCTAATGTCATGGCCTCAGAAGGTCAGTCAAAAGGCCAGAGTCCTCCCCAACCCATCTTGAAATATTTGCTAAGAAGATTCCGCTTAAATCCATAAAAGAGACAAAAAAATCTAAAAATCAAAACCTTCTGTGTTGAGCCAATTTGGAAGGGTCTAGAAAGGGTCCTAAGAACCCTGACAGTCCAGGCTAGAGGGAGCCAGATTGGCAGGGTCTAGGAAGTGCCTAAGAACCCTAACCGTCCAGGCGAGAGGTCAGGTGATGACACCTTTATTGAGGAAGAAACAGATGGATAGACAAAGAAAAAATAGTATCGAAACTGATGATGACCATCAACACCGACCATGCAAAAATGAGAGAAGATGCTTCCATTCAAGAGGTAGAATCCTCAAGCTCCCATCTGGCCATGAACATGTTATGTCGAAATACTCATTTGCCATATCGACAGTCACTATTGCACCTAATCCTGCCATGTACATATGGGAAGCCGCTAGAGAGCAGTATAGCTTCTCTAATGGTGGACAGAAGGGAACTACATCAATCCCTGATAGCAGGGGCTCAACCTATAGCCTTCTGGACATGACAACACATATTTTTGGAATCCTTGCCACATTGTACAATCCCATTGGTATTGAATAGATCAAACATCTTAGGTCTATTTGACATGAGCCCTCAACTACGGCCTGTTCAATCAAGAGGTGTAGACCAGGTGGAGTTTGTATTTGGATATATTCCATCCAGGCTGATAAGGGATATAATTATGGAAGTCCGTGCACAATTCCATCCTCTGGGCTGTTTTATATTATGGGAAAAACAGCAGATGAGTCGCCATCCGCCTACTACCTCAATTAAAGTTAGCCCACAGTTTGTTCATTCAATGGAGGAGACACAGGGGGGCAATGATTTGTCCTGGCTCCCAGTGGTTTTAGCAGGTAACCCGGTACTAATTAGCTACAAAAAAGGGAACATGTATTACATATACAGCGCGCAGTGGTGGAAGTGCAGTGCTGAGGTGTAGTGCTGTCTCGCTGTCCTCTGCTGCTCCCTGCTTCTTTTGTGCCGCAGCCTACGGATACAGACCCTGAACGCCGATATTGTAACTTCACATTAGAAGTCTGTACTGTGCTAGTGGCACGTTCTCATTGGCTGTGCCATATTGGTACGGACACGTTTGCTGACATCATATGAGAAACAATCTTCTAAGGGGCGTATGCCACCTCTTGTCAGGTACTATGTTGCTACGATTTAGCGAGTGAACCTGATCTTATTTTTCTTTTTTCCTTCCTGTTTCCTTTCTTTCTGTCTTTCCCAGAGGCTTGAGCCCACCCTTCTTTCCCAGCATCCAATATTACAATCAAGCAAGCGCATTGGGGCGCGCGCAGTGGTCGAAGTGCAGGGCTGAAGTGTAGGTCTGTCATGCTGTTTAGCTGGTGAGCGGGCGGCAGGGGCAGCACAGTTTAGCGTTCTTTACTACACTGGTCCCATCTTCATTTAGCTACTCGTACTCATTTCTTTCTTTCTATCTTTTTTCTTTCTTTTACTGTGCTTGAGTCGTCTTGATGGTGACTCAAAGATTTACACTGAAAACGGGCATGCCAATCGTGATTCCTGTGCAGCCATTATCAATAGCCCAACTCAAGATGGGAGCGTCCAAGGCCGCAACCAAAGTATCTGGTCTCATGAGCAGAAGCGCCTTGACCGGTGCCGGTCCTCTGATTTCCAAACTCACTCGATCAGTTTCTGCCGCTTCAGACATTCGTACCTTCTATTCCAAAGAGTCCTTCGGTAAGAATCAAGTTCAAACAGAAGAGCCTCCAGGCGATCGTCCAAACCACTACCCCATCCAAGCAGCGGATTCGAGTGGTCATCCTACTAACCCCATAAATCCAAAGGCGTCAGCTGGCACGCTGCCTACTTTACCGAACCCTAACAGCGATGTTATACAAGTAAGTTGCCATATTAATTTGATACCTAATTTCTCAGGGGGAGAAGTAATGGACACTACCCTCGAGTCCACTTGTTTGGCTGGGGAAATGCAGTTCACCAGTGTGCCGCACAGATCAACGCTTCCTAGTCCATGCAAACTCATGGAACCTGTTCGATGTTCAGTAGCTGCACAGCAGAGACTTCGTAAAGCCCATGCGTTGCTTACCATAGCAGGGGAAATTGATGAGGATGAAATGGATTTTATGGATACATCCAGTAAATCCAGTTCACCTTGTCAGGAAATCCTGCACATCTGTTCAAATTCTGGCGATTTAATTCAATTGCATGAAGATCACATATCCACTAACGTTTTGGCACAATCTGAGCATGTGTTAATAAAACATACATCCCATCTTAGAAAGAATCCTGATGCTCTTACATCACCAGTGTTACAAGATAAGACCTACATTCACTTAGTGGACGAATCACTGTTATTTATAGCCCCCACACCAAGACGCTCTCGCTTCCAGGAAGCAGCCCAAGAATCAGAATTGTTTATTCACAAGAACCACTCCAAACGCTTTTCCTTCCCAGAAGCTCTTGCACTCAATAACACATTGAGTGCCATGAATACTGCCCTTTTGGCTGTGGCCAATCTCTATGAGATACTAGTCAGTAAAATGAATCAACAAACTTTACTTCTGGAACATCTTGTCGGACATGTGAACTCTTCGGGGCCCTCTAATGATACTAATAAAAACATTGAAATGTCTCCCCAACAGCCAGTAGAGGCACAAGATTTACCAAGCAATGCACCAATGTTATTTGGTGATCATAGTCTCCCTTTGGGAAATGGTACAGTTAAATCTGCAGCCGATGCAACAACTATACAACCCATCATATCTTCCCATAATTCCCCGATGTGATGGAGTCGAGTGCATCAGCGGGTCAGTATTTGCCATACGATACTCCTTCAGAACCTGATCTGGCTGACACAGTAACGATTGTGAAAACTAACGTCTTTGCTCTCTTTGTGCCAGTACCTAACAAGACATCAGGCCAAAGGGAAACACAATCTACACTGCACTCAGATTTGAAACAATCTCACAAGGCGTCTAGAAAAAATCAGCGCCAACCACCTAAAAGAAAAGAGAGAAACTATATACAGATTTGCAGCAAATTGGGCAAACATCAGGAAATCTGCTGTATAAAATCGAGTTGCTTAGCATCAAAGGCTCATAAGCCACTGGATGATCTAGTAGCCTTATCCCTCAATGTTGCGCCCCCATCTGATTCACAACACACTTCCAAAAGTACTAAAGAAATGATATCGACAACCCCCCTACCCATTGTCTCCAATATTGGCGACAATGCATCCATGTCCGTTGCCCCAGTCATTGGAACTGCAGCACCCATGATTCAGCTAACCATTGCTGAACTCAGAGAAGAAATAAGAGCCTCTATTGAATTATATATAAAGCAAAATACACTAACAATGTGGACAGCAGATTCTGCCCAAGAAGTGATTACTGGCTCATCTAATAATGCTGTGACATTGACCTCATGGCCTAGTAACATGACACAGGCAGCAGTCACCAAACTGAATCCCCAAGTCATTCATCCGACGGCTCCAATCACTAACCCATTGCCACAAGATAGTAGTCGGCTGACTACGCCAAATACATGCCCATCATTGCAAAGCCAGATCGCCACCGATCACACATTAAATCCACTATTGCCGGTGATATCCACTAATTATTCTGCTTCAGGAAACTTGGCTTATGGAAGTGCCTGTATGGTCTACTCATACGATCATCTCGACACCAGCCACCAAGAAAGCGATGGGACGCCCAATGGGTGGTCTGCTGCTGGCAGTCAGAAAAATCATTGGCTTTGCCAGTGTGCAATTTCCATCCCCTTCTTCATGTTTTCAAGTGGTAAAACCAACCAAAGGCTTATTAACCATTGTTATCATTAACATTTACTGGAGCAGACTTACTTTGGAAACTGATACATTTTTTAAACAATTGTTATTGATTCTCGACACCCAGCTCCTGGACTGAGAGATAACCCATACCATCATAGTGGGTGATTTAAACTTACATCTACTCCCTAATTATGGTCTAGAACTTGCACAGGATGAATTAACATGGTCCTCCATAATGAAAGAAAGAGGTTTCATAATGTTAAATGGTGTGGTGACTGGGGATGTCCCCCCGCAATCCACATGGACCAGAGGGCAGCAACGTGCCACCCTGGACTACATACATGTGTCTTCTAACTTTTATAAACAGGTTCTGTCTTTAAAGGTGATTCCATCTAGTTTAAGTGATCATAAAGTCTTGCACCTATGTTGTAAAATACCAACAGAATCACATTCAATACAGATAAATCACCATGTGGTACATGTAAATATATGGTGGAAGTTGATTATACTGGACCCCATTCACGTTACAACAATTCAGCACTCGTCTTGACACGATCTCTAATTTGCCACATGTGGATGAATCTGATTGCTATGTTCAATTGATGCAAATATTTAAGTGTTCCATCATGCCAGATACCACTATTAAACACCGTCATGTATTTGACTTAGAGATCCACCACACAAAAGCCCTCTTAAGACAGAACATTCGCCATTTGAAATATCATCCCATTGCAGAAAGAATTGCAACAAAGAAACAATTGAACCTAGCAACAAGACATGGTTTAAGGAGCATAAATCTCTTCAATATCAAAAAGATGGTGAACATATGTTGAAGCAAATCCTACGCAAATCAACAAGCAGCATTTGGACCTGTCTCAACACGGCTACCTATAGGACTCAGGGAGCAGTACAAATTAGCCCCATATCAAACGAGGTGTGGCAAAACTATTTCCAAGATTTGTATTGTACTCCCTTCCCTGGCTTACATGGGGAAGTCAACATGCAAAATATCCCTCACTCGTTTCCTTTAGAAATTGCTGACATCTTACTTTGCATTAATAACTTAAGTCGTTCCAGAGCTACAGGGCCTGATGGGCTGCATAATGGTATGCTAAAAAACCATCCACAAGAACGGGCGCAAATTCTTTTTCAGATCTTTAAGCATATATTTACAATAGGCAAGATTGCCACATCTTGGAAGCAGTCTATAGTACTTCCCATCTTCAAAAGAGGTAATAGGGACAAACCTAAATCGTATCATCCCATTGCATTGTTAGATTGCCCAGGGAAAATGTTCGCGCGGTTAGTCCTGAGTCAATTCAACTCGTGGCTGGCCTCTAAAAAGCTCTATGATCCATTCCAAATGGGTTTTATGCCAGGTCTTGGTACAGCTATCAAGATCATCTCCCTCAATAGTATTATACAGCAAGCACGACAGCACTATCAGGCCCTATATATTGCGTTCATTGACTTTTGCATGGCATTTGAGGCTGTGCCTCGTGAGTTGCCCATGGTTCATTCTGAAATGGATCATTGATTTCCACACTGGAACTACAATTCAAGTCAGGTTGAGCAGTGATGGATTACTTACGAATCCCATCCACACTGCCCGCGGCTTAAAACAAGGCTGCCTATTGGCATCTGCCATGTTTAATTATTTAATTTCTGACATTGGTAGTCACTTTGAGAAACTTGTAACTGATTCCCCTAAAGTTAATGGCACACAAATTAAATACTTACTATATGACTAGATGATATGGTTCTGTTTACCAAGACCCCCAAAGGACTACAAGCCTTATTAGGTGCCCTTGAACTCTATACTCACAAAAATTGCATATCAATGAATATTTCAAAAGCTAAAGTCATGCAGTTTGGGAAGTCAAAACAATGCGCCAGCGCTTATAAGTGGCCACTACAAGGATCTTCATGTATGGCAGTCACATCATATACCTACTTAGGCACCCTTGTAACCAACCAATTGGGTAACAGTTGTAAAGACCTTCATATTAAACAGAAATTACTCACAACCATATCACAGTCACGTATAATCAAAGCCAAATTCTGTAAATCTTTTATTATTCCCATTCTGGTCTATTATAAGCAAACATTTAATCCAGTAATTCTGTATGGTACAGAAGCACCATCAGGTAAACCATACGAGTACTGGTCGCGACTAGAAGCGAGTTATTGGAAACAAGAGTTGAATTTACCAGCATCAGAACCTATATGTTTATTGAAACACGAATTAGGTTTCTTATCATTGTATGCCATCTTTAAGTGGAAATTGTGCTTGCTCTACCGTAAATGTATACTGGCAACTGGCACAACTGGATTATTATGTCTTATCTCAAATTATCTCTTCAATGTATTGGATTCCTTTGCTGTGATATGGAGAGAGAAAGCGCAGAGAGTCATTAATAACTTGGGAATCTCATTGAAACTTTTATTGGAAAATCCTGATAAAGCTAAAAAGCGGTTATGGAACTATGACTGGATCAAAACAAGGTCTGCACGTTATAAATACTGTAACTTTGTGCATTACCTTTTCGCATTAAAACAACATGGCCTGACTGAAAGCTATTTATACCTGTTTCCCAATCCACGCCAACGTGACGATTATCTGCGCTTTCGTTTAAATCTATGGCCCACCAAGAAAGTCCTATATAATCGCAGGCAAATAACATTTGAGGACTCACACTGTCGATTCTGCAAATTAGCTCCAGAAACAATTAAACATCTATGTGTTGAAAGTCCCAAGATTTATAACAAAGAATCAACTGTGTCAAGCCTTTATTTTAGGGCCATTGCCTTTTAACCATTGAGAAACTCTGGGAGTTGTTATATCATACCACTGTGAAAGCAGTAAGGTATGCCATTCTGAATTTTTTATACAGCATACGTTTACCAAAAAAAGGCCGCAGTTGTAAGCAAACTAAAACTGCTGTACCCAGTGATTTGTTATCAAAGCCATGATGTAATAGTGTGATGTGTTATATTTTAGACATCTCGATAGCCAAACAAGAATTCATAACAACAATGATATGTATTGTTTTATATTTTCGTACGTTGCATTCCATGTAGAATTTTATGAAATGTTGATGTTTTTTATCTTTTTTTTTAATATGGTTTGTAAATTGAAAAAAATCAAGCTTAATCTCTTGATTAAAACAACAATAAAGAAAATACATATATACAGCTGGGTAGTTGTAATACCAGAGGATAGAAACATATTTTACAGAACGAGGATATCGCCATGGGTCTCCCAGATGTCTTTCTTTACAAGAGACATGGCTAATGGATGATCTAGTTCTGGACGGATATTCACTCCCCCTGGTTAATGGCATCAAAGGCTCACTCAGCGGACCTTCATCAGGCTTGCTGATGGTTATATCAAAGCTTGTCCCGTAATGGTTATTATCATCAGTAGACCTGCATCAGGCTTGCTGACGGTTATATCCAAGGTTGTCCCCTAATGGTTATAGACCTGCATCAGGCTTGCTGATGGATATACACAAGGTTGTCCCCTAATGGTTATGCTCATCAGCAGACCTGCATCAGGCTTGCTGGTGGTTATATCCAAGGTTGTCCCCTAATGGTTATTCACATCAGCAGACCTGCATCAGGCTTGCTGGTGGTTATATCCAAGGTTGTCCCCTAATGGTTATTCTCATCAGCAGACCTGCATCAGGCTTGCTGATGGATATATACAAGGGTGTCCCCTAATGGTTATTCTCATCAGCACACCTGCATCAGGCTTTCTGGTGGTTATATACAAGAGTGTCCCCTAATGGTTTTTCTCATGACCAGACCTGCATCAGGCTTGCTGGTGGTCATATCCAAGGTTGTCCCCTAATGATTATTCTCATCAGCAGTCCTGCATCAAGATTTCTGACAGTTATATCCAAGGTTGTCCCCTAATGGTTATTCTCATCAGCAGACCTGCATCAGGCTTGCTGGTGGTTATATCTAAGGTTGTCCCCTAATGGTTATTCTCATCAGCAGAAATGCATCAGGCTTGCTCATGGTCATATCCAAGGCTGTCCTCTAATGGTTATTCTCATCAGCAGACCTGCATCAGGCTTACCGATGCTTATGTCCAAGGTTTTCCCCTAATGGTTATTCACATCAGCAGACCTGAATCAGGCTTGCTCGTGGTTATATTCAAGGTTGTTTGCTAATGGTAATTTTCATCAGCAGACCGGCATCAGGCTTGCTGGTGGTCATATCCAAGGTTGTCCCCTAATGGTAATTCTCATCAGCAGACCTGCATCAGGCTTACCGATGGTTATGTCCAAGGTTTTCCCCTAATGGTTATTCACATCAGCAGACCTGAATCAGGCTTGCTCGTGGTCATATCCAAGGTTGTCCCCTAATGGTTATTCTCATCAGCAGACCTGCATCAGGCTTACCGATGGTTATGTCCAAAGTTTTCCCCTAATGGTTATTCATATCAGCAGACCTGAATCAGGCTTGCCGATGGTTAAATCCAAGGCTGTCTCCTAATGGTTATTCTCATCAGCAGACCTGCATCAGGCTTGCTGGTGGTTATATCCAAGGTTATCCCCTAATGGTTATTCTCATCAGCACACCTGCATCAGGCTTTCTGGTGGTTATATCCAAGGTTGTCCCCCAATGGTTATTCTCATCAACAGTCCCTGCATCAATCTTGCTGGTGGTCACATCCAAGGTTGTCCTCTAATGGTTGTTCTTATCAGCAGACCTGTATCAGGCTTACTGGTGGTTATATCCAAGTTTGTCGTCTAATGGTTATTCTCATCTGCAGTCCTGCATCAAGCTTCTTGTGGTTATATCTAAGGTTGTCCTCTAATTGTTATTCTCATCAGCAGACCTGCATCAGGCTTGCTGGTGGTTATATCCAAGGTTATTCCCTAATGGTTATTCTCATCAGCAGACCTGCATCAGGCTTGCTGGTGGTTATATCCAAGGTTGTTCCCTAATGGTCATTCTCAACAGCAGACCTGCATCAGGTTTGCTGGTGGTAATATCCAAGGTTATCCTCTAATGGTTATTCTCATCAGCAGACCTGCATCAGGCTTGCTGGTGGTTATATCCTAGGTTGTCCCCTAATGGTTATTCTCATCAGCAGACCTGCATCAGGCTTGCCCATGGTCATATCCAAGGTTGTCCCCTAATGGTTAGTCTCATCAGCAGACCTGCATCAGGCTTGCTGGTGGTCATATCCAAGGTTGTCCCCTAATGGTTAGTCTCATCAGCAGACCTGCATCAGGCTTGCTGGTGGTCATATCCAAGGTTGTCCCCTAATGGTTAGTCTCATCAGCAGATCTGCATCAATCTTGCTGATGGTCATATCTGTAGGATTTTTTGTGTAGATTTGGGATCTGGCAGTATTTTCTTACTGCCAAAGAAGAGTGGTAATTTCGTGATGACTTATCCTTGCATTTAGATTGGGTTTGGCCTTACCTCCTTTCAGTGACCATGTCTTATTACACTATATGGGATAATTTAGTAGTATACACTATTGGTGGTATTTTTTGGTGGTAAATTAGTTAGTAGTGAGCATGATTTTCCTTCCGTGCATTATGCCCCATCATACACAAAACCTTCCTTATTCTTATAATGGTCTTGTGATCTAGAGAGCCTTGGACCTACATTCAGAATCACCACAATTTCACATAGAGAATTATCAATAACCTGTGGCGTTATCACTGATATATCTACATCAGTGAACTATGCTTCTATAGGCCTCATTACTGACTCATTACTGGGTCATGGACCCCCAGGAATCTATATTTTGTACTAGATTTCACCCAGACACCATGCACTGGGTGAACACACGCATACAACTATTTATCACTGCAAATTCTATCTATTCCATCTGCATGGGAAACATGACACATGTATTACCTAAAAACATCTTCCCCGTTTCATAAAATATTATTCCAAAGGCAGCAAGAAAAGAGAAAAACAAAACTCTATACACGTTCTGTTTTTATATTGTGTGTATTAGAAACAATTGCAATTCAAAATAAACATCTTACCATTTGCATTACCGCATTGTCTGTAACAAAAAGAAGAGAGAAAAAATACAGGGACAGAACAAAATTCACTTTGTAACATTATAACATGGCAATTAAATGCAGGGGATTCCCTTTGTCTACTCTGCCTGCCTGATATTTTTAGAAAGTCATTCATACAACAGCACACAATAACCTCAATTCAACTTTGGATATTTACCAAAGATTTGTAGTTCTCTCCCACACACGACCTCACTCCAAAGAACGGGCCCAGCCAGCAGGGGTTGCCTTTGTAATTTTGACGGTTTGAAATGCACAGCGAGAACATAGAGTTCTCAATCCAGTGCTAAGTGAGACTAGGCACGTCTTTCTCACAGCCCAGTCATCCAGATCATCCGTCTCTGGAGCCCAGCAAAAGCGATCTGTACTTTTTCTGTCAGACATTCCCCAGCAGAACTCTGCTACCTACGTGGCAGACCTGCAGATATACTTCCTTACAATCATATTAGCAGAAAATGTATTATGTTAACACCCTCATGTCACAAAACAATGGTAGCTTCAGATTATAATAACTGTTTGGTTTTCGACTTCCTGCTGCCTTCCTGCCTTCCGCATTCAGCACAGCAAGAGAAAATAAGAGAGAAAAATGCACAGTTAAAAATGAATTTCAAAACATGTACTTCCACATCACTTTGTACATGGGACTACATTATAATGTTAATGAGTTAGCACTGGCAATTAGTACTTGTTAATTAAGTCAGTCAGTTGGATAAATAATGTAGTCTCCTGTGTATGAGGCATTTCAAGGAAGAGAAAAAATAAAAAAAATAAAAATCTGGTGCACTTTTAACCCTGCAGCCTGTACTCCTCTGCATACTTATACATTATGCTAGCAACATAGGACTGGCTAAATGTGTAAGTCACACTATTGCTGTCAATAGAATGCTATCACATTCAGTGAGGCGTTATAATCTTCAAGGCACTTTACTTCAAAGCACTATAAATTATACTACATTATGTGCTATAAACTTCAAGGCGCTATACTTCAAAGCACTGTAAATTATTCTACATTATCCCTCCTTTTCTGAAAATTTGGCAGTGGTCCAAGCCACAATTGAAGAAAACCCAATTTGCACTCCTTTTTCTTTTTCTCATCATAGCAATTCAACAAAATGAATATTCACACTTTTCACAATAAATTGCTGTTTAACCACCATAAAATCAAAATTCATCTCAAATGAGTCCATCATTTCTTATAAAAATATTTTACATACTTTTTCCCAACTGAAGTGTCCATAGTCCAGTGTTTTATACTTGAAGTCAATCATAAAACAATAAAATAAAATAAATAGTTAAAATAAATAATTAACATAACTAACTAAAATAATTAATTAAAATAATAAAGGTGTGGAACTCCATACTTCCAGGTTACATCCGAATTAATGCATTCACAATGCTGCAGGTTTATTGTTCTTCTAATGTTGTCCGCCTCTGAGACGTCCCAACCAGCAACATCACATCATCTGGTTCATTTGGGGCATTCTTTCATCCTGGCACTCTTGGATGTTTTTCCATAGGAGTCATTTCTTTGGGCATCCCAGTTACTTTGTCTTCACCTCCACCCAGCGGCAGGTATCACTTGGTCTTCATCCCGTGGACTCCAGGACTCCATCCTCTCCCGTCTTCCAAGATTTGTATTGTACTCCTTTCCCTGGCTTACATGGGGAAGTCAACATGCAAAATATCCCTCATTCATTTCCTTTAGAAAATGCTGACATCTAACTTTGCATTAATAACTTAAGTTGTTCCAGAGCTACAGGGCCTGATGTGCTGCATAATGGTATGCTAAAAAACCATCCACAAGAATGGGCACAAATTCTTTTTCAGATCTTTAAGCATATATTTACAATAGGCAAGATTTCCACGTCTTGGAAGCAGTCTATAGTACTTCCCATCTTCAAAAGAGGTAATAGGGACAAACCTAAATCGTATCATCCCATTGCATTGTTAGATTGCCCAGGGAAAATGTTTGCGCGGTTAGTCCTGAGTCAATTCAACTCGTGGCTGGCCTCTAAAATGCTCTATGATCCATTCCAAATGGGTTTTATGCCAGGTATTGGTACAGCTATCAAGATCATCTCCCTCAATAGTATTATACAGCAAGCACGACAGCACTATCAGGCCCTATATATTGCGTTCATTGACTTTTGCATGGCATTTGAGGCTGTGCCTCGTGAGTTGCTCTTTAAGAAATCGATGGATAAAAGATGCCCATGGTTCATTCTGAAATGGATCATTGATTTGCACACTGGAACTACAATTCAAGTCAGGTTGAGCAGTGATGGATTACTTACGAATCCCATCCACACTGCCCGCGGCTTAAAACAAGGCTGCCTATTGGCATCTGCCATGTTTAATTATTTAATTTCTGACATTGGTAGTCACTCTGAGAAACTTGTAACTGATTCCCCTAAAGTTAATGGCACACAAATTAAATACTTACTATATGACTAGATGATATGGTTCTGTTTTCCAAGACCCACAAAGGACTACAAGCCTTATTAGGTGCCCTTGAACTCTATACTCACAAAAATTGCATATCAATGAATATTTCAAAAGCTAAAGTCATGCAGTTTGGGAATTCAAAACAATGCGCCAGCGCTTATAAGTGGCCACTACAAGGATCTTCATGTATGGCAGTCACATCATATACCTACCTAGGCACCCTTGTAACCAACCAATTGGGTAACAGTTGTAAAGACCTTCATATTAAACAGAAATTACTCACAACCATATCACAGTCACGTATAATCAAAGCCAAATTCTGTAAATCTTTTATTATTCCCATTCAGGTCTATTATAAGCAAACATTTAATCCAGTAATTCTGTATGGTACAGAAGCACCATCAGGTAAACCATATGAGTACTGGTCGCGACTCGAAGCGAGTTATTGGAAACAAGAGTTGAATTTACCAGCATCAGAACCTATATGTTTATTGAGACATGAATTAGGGTTGTTATCATTGTATGCCATCTTTAAGTGGAAATTGTGCTTGCTCTACCGTAAATGTATACTGGCAACTGGCACAACTGGATTATTATGTCTTATCTCAAATTATCTCTTCAATTTATTGGATTCCTTTGCTGTGACATGGAGAGAGAAAGCGCAGAGAGTCATTAATAACTTGGGAATCTCATTGAAACTTTTATTGGAAAATCCTGATAAAGCTAAAAAGCAGTTATGGAACTATGACTGGATCAAAACAAGGTCTGCACGTTATAAATACTGTAACTTTGTGCATTACCTTTTCGCATTAAAACGACATGGCCTGACTGAAAGCTATTTATACCTGTTTCCCAATCCACGCCAACGTGACGATTATCTGTGCTTTCGTTTAAATCTATGGCCCACCAAGAAAGTCCTATATAATCGCAGGCAAATAACATTTGAAGACTCACACTGTCGATTCTGCAAATTAGCTCCAGAAACAATTAAACATCTGTGTTTAAAGTCCCAAGATTTATAACAAAGAATCAACTGTGTCAAGCCTTTATTTTAGGGCCATTGCCTTTTAACCATTGAGAAACTCTGGGAGTTGTTATATCATACCACTGTGAAAGCAGTAAGGTATGCCATTCTGAATTTTTTATACAGCATACGTTTACCAAAAAAAGGCCGCAGTTGTAAGCAAACTAAAACTGCTGTACCCAGTGATTTGTTATCAAAGCCATGATGTAATAGTGTGATGTGTTATATTTTAGACATCTCGATAGCCAAACAAGAATTCATAACAACAATGATATGTATTGTTTTATATTTTCGTACGTTGCATTCCATGTAGAATTTTATGAAATGTTGATGTTTTTTATCTTTTTTTTTAATATGGTTTGTAAGTTGAAAAAAATCAAGCTTAATCTCTTGATTAAAACAACAATAAAGAAAATATATATATACAGCTGGGTAGTTGTAATACCAGAGGATAGAAACATATTTTACAGAACGAGGATATCGCCATGGGTCTCCCAGATGTCTTTCTTTACAAGAGACATGGCTAATGGATGATCTAGTTCTGGACGGATATTCACTCCCCCTGGTTAATGGCATCAAAGGCTCACTCAGCGGACCTTCATCAGGCTTGCTGATGGTTATATCAAAGCTTGTCCCGTAATGGTTATTATCATCAGTAGACCTGCATCAGGCTTGCTGACGGTTATATCCAAGGTTGTCCCTTAATGGTTATTCTCATCAGCAGACCTGCATCAGGCTTCCTGACGGTTATATCTGAGGTTGACCCCTAATGGTTATAGACCTTCATCAGGCTTGCTGGTGGTCAGATCCAAGGTTGTCCCCTAATTGTTATTCTCATCAGCAGACCTGCATCAAGCCTGCTGGTGGTTATATCCAAGGTTGTCCCCTAATGGTTATTCACATCAGCAGACCTGCATCAGGCTTGCTGGTGGTTATATACAAGGCTGTCCCCTAATGGTTATTCTCATCAGCACACCTGCATCAGGCTTGCTGGTGGTTATATACAAGAGTGTCCCCTAATGGTTTTTCTCATGACCAGACCTGCATCAGGCTTGCTGGTGGTCATATCCAAGGTTGTCCCCTAATGATTATTCTCATCAGCAGTCCTGCATCAAGATTTCTGACAGTTATATCCAAGGTTGTCCCCTAATGGTTATTCTCATCAACCGACCTGAATCAGGCTTGCTGGTGGTTATATCTAAGGTTGTCCCCTAATGGTTATTCTCATCAGCAGAAATGCATCAGGCTTGCTCATGGTCATATCCAAGGCTGTCCTCTAATGGTTATTCGCATCAGCAGACCTGCATCAGGCTTACCGATGGTTATGTCCAAGGTTTTCCCCTAATGGTTATTCACATCAGCACACCTGCATCAGGCTTGCTGGTGGTTATATACAAGAGTGTCCCCTAATGGTTTTTCTCATGACCAGACCTGCATCAGGCTTGCTGGTGGTCATATCCAAGGTTGTCCCCTAATGATTATTCTCATCAGCAGTCCTGCATCAAGATTTCTGACAGTTATATCCAAGGTTGTCCCCTAATGGTTATTCTCATCAACCGACCTGAATCAGGCTTGCTGGTGGTTATATCTAAGGTTGTCCCCTAATGGTTATTCTCATCAGCAGACCGGCATCAGGCTTGCTGGTGGTCATATCCAAGGTTGTCCCCTAATGGTAATTCTCATCAGCAGACCTGCATCAGGCTTACCAATGGTTATGTCCAATGTTTTCCCCTAATGGTTATTCACATCAGCAGACCTGAATCAGGCTTGCTCGTAGTCATATCCAAGGTTGTCCCCTAATGGTTATTCTCATCAGCAGACCTGCATCAGGCTTACCGATGGTTATGTCCAAGGTTTTCCCCTAATGGTTATTCACATCAGCAGACCTGAATCAGGCTTGCCGATGGTTAAATCCAAGGCTGTCTCCTAATGGTTATTCTCATCAGCAGACCTGCATCAGGCTTGCTGGTGGTTATATCCAAGGTTGTCCCCTAATGGTTATTCTCATCAGCACACCTGCATCAGGCTTGCTGGTGGTTATATCCAAGGTTGTCCCCCAATGGTTATTCTCATCAGCAGTCCCTGCATCAGGTTTGCTGGTGGTTATATCCAAGGTTGTCATCTAATGGTTGTTCTTATCAGCAGACCTGTATCAGGCTTACTGGTGGTTATATCCAAGTTTGTCATCTAATGGTTATTCTCATCTGCAGTCCTGCATCAGGCTTGCTGGTGGTTATATCCAAGGTTATTCCCTAATGGTTATTCTCATCAGCAGACCTGCATCAGGCTTGCTGGTGGTTATATCCAAGGTTGTTCCCTAATGGTCATTCTCAACAGCAGACCTGCATCAGGCTTGCTGGTGGTTATATCCAAGGTTATTCCCTAATGGTTATTCTCATCAGCAGACCTGCATCAGGCTTGCTGGTGGTTATATCCAAGGTTATTCCCTAATGGTTATTCTCATCAGCAGACCTGCATCAGGCTTGCTGGTGGTTATATCCAAGGTTGTTCCCTAATGGTCATTCTCAACAGCAGACCCGCATCAGGTTTGCTGGTGGTAATATCCAAGGTTGTCCTCTAATGGTTATTCTCATCAGCAGACCTGCATCAGGCTTGCTGGTGGTTATATCCTAGGTTGTCCCCTAATGGTTATTCTCATCAGCAGACCTGCATCAGGCTTGCCCATGGTCATATCCAAGGTTGTCCCCTAATGGTTAGTCTCATCAGCAGACCTGCATCAGGCTTGCTGGTGGTCATATCCAAGGTTGTACCCTAATGGTTATTCTCACCATCAGACCTGCATCAATCTTGCTGATGGTCATATCTGTAGGATTTATTGTGTAGATTTGGGATCTGGCAGTATTTTCTTACTGCCAAAGAAGAGTGGTAATTTCGTGATGACTTATCCTTGCATTTAGATTGGGTTTGGCCTTACCTCCTTTCAGTGACCATGTCTTATTACACTATATGGGATAATTTAGTAGTATACACTATTGGTGATATTTTCTGGTGGTAAATTAGTTAGTAGTGAGCATGATTTTCCTTCCGTGCATTATGCCCCATCATACACAAAACCTTCCTTATTCTTATAATGGTCTTGTGATCTAGAGATCCTTGGACCTACATTCAGAAACACCACAATTTCACATAGAGCATTATCAATAACCTGTGGCGTTATCACTGATATATCTACATCAGTGAACTATGCTTCTATAGGCCTCATTACTGATTCATTACTGGTTCATGGACCCCCAGGAATCTATATTTTGTACTAGATTTCACCCGGACACCATGCACTGGGTGAACACACGCATACAACTATTTATCACTGCAAATTCTATCTATTCCATCTGCATGGGAAACATGACACATGTACTACCTAAAAACATCTTCCCCGTTTCATAAAATATTATTCCAAAGGCAGCAAGAAAAGAGAAAAACAAAACTCTAACACGTTCTGTTTTTATATTGTGTGTATTAGAAACAATTGCAATTCAAAATAAACATCTTACCATTTGCATTACCGCATTGTCTGTAACAAAAAGAAGAGAGAAAAAATACAGGGACAGAACAAAATTCACTTTGTAACATTATTTGTAACATTATAACATGGCAATTAAATGCAGGGGATTCCCTTTGGCTGCTCTGCCTGCCTGATATTTTTAGAAAGTCATTCATACAACAGCACACAATAACCTCAATTCAACTTTGGATATTTACCAAAGATGTGTAGCTCTCTCCCACACACGACCTCACTCCAAAGAACGGGCCCAGCCAGCAGGGGTTGCCTTTGTAATTTTGACGGTTTGAAATGCACAGCGAGAACATAGAGTTCTCAAGCCAGTGCTAAGTGAGACTAGGCATGTCTTTCTCACAGCCCAGACATCCAGATCATCCATCTCTGGAGCCCAGCAAAAGCGATCTGTACTTTTTCTGTCAGACCTTCCCCTGCAGAACTCTGCTACCTACGTGGCATATCTGCAGATTTACTTCCTTACAATCATATTAGCAGAAAATGTATTATGTTAATGCCCTCATGTCACAAAACAATGGTAGCTTCAGATTATAATAACTGTTTGGTTTTCGACTTCCTGCTGCCTTCCTGCCTTCCGCATTCAGCACAGCAAGAGAAAATAGGAGAGAAAAATGCACATTTAAAAATGAATTTCAAAACACGTACTTCCACCTTACTTTGTACATGGGACTACATTATAATGTTAATGAGTTAGCACTAGCGATTAGTACTTGATAATTAAGTCAGTCAGTTGGATAAATAATGTAGTCTCCTGTGTATGAGGCATTTCAAGGAAGAGAAAAAATAAAAAAATAAATAAAATCTGGTGCACTTTTAACCCTGCAGCCTGTACTCCTCTGCATACTTATACATTATGCTAGCAACATAGGACTGGCTAAATGTGTGTGTCACACTATTGCTGTCAATAGAATGCTATCACATTCAGTGAGGCGTTATAAACTTCAAGGCACTTTACTTCAAAGCACTATAAATTATACTACATTATGTGGTATAAACTTCAAGGCGCTATACTTCAAAGCACTGTAAATTATTCTACATTATCCCTCCTTTTCTGAAAATTTGGCAGTGGTCCAAGCCACAATTGGAGAAAACCCAATTTGCACTCATTTTTCTTTTTCTCATCATAGCAATTCAACAAAATGAATATTCACACTTTTCACAATAAATTGCTGTTTAACCACCATAAAATCAAAATTCATCTCAAATGAGTCCATCATTTATTATAAAAATATTTTACATACTTTTTCCCAACTGAAGTGTCCATAGTCCAGTGTTTTATACTTGAAGTCAATCATAAAACAATAAAATAAAATAAATAGTTAAAATAAATAATTAACATAACTAACTAAAATAATTAATTAAAATAATAAAGGTGTGGAACTCCATACTTCCAGGTTACATCCGAATTAATGCATTCACAATGCTGCAAGTTTATTGTTATTCTAATGTTGTCCGCCTCTGAGACGTCCCGACCAGCAACATCACATCATCTGGTTCATTTGGGGCATTCTTTCATCCTGGCACTCTTGGATGTTTTTCCATAGGAGTCATTTCTTTGGGCATCCCGGTTACTTTGTCTTCACCTCCACCCAGCGGCAGGTATCACTTGGTCTTCATCCCGTGGACTCCAGGACTCCATCGCCTCCCGTCTTCCGGTCATGTGTTTCTGTGACCTCCGACCTCAAAAGATAGGTTAATGTTCTAAATCAAATAGAAAAGAAACAGATTAAGTACTTAGCACAATACTAATTTCATCCGTTTGCCAAAAATAAAATATCTATATATTCAAAAATATTTCAATCTCTTTCTTTCGCTTTCTGAAATTAAGCATATGTTAGAGAGAAAATAAACACACATAAAGCATCATTGATCATTTAACATATTTCAACTTTGTAAAAATAATTTCATTATTTTCAGCCCTCTTTTAATGGTCATCACATATAGTCTTTTTATTCACATCTTTCCCATTACATCAACCACTTCTATTTTTATTTCTGTTATTCAGCCTTATAAATAGATTCATGTGTCTTCCTTCATATATTTAAGGCACCTGATCTGTTTCTACACGCTCCAGCCTCTTTACTTCATGCTTGGGGTGCCAGGACTTAATTTGGTTAACATGAACAAATTGTTCTGTTACCGTTTCACCTTCAGTTCTCAACATTTTGTAGGCCACTGGGGATACTTTATCTATAATTTGAAATGGCCTCTGCCAGGCTGCCACACATTTAGAATTCTTCTGTTTACCTTTTCCAAAATGAAATGTATACACCTGATCCCCCACACTATACTCTTTCACCGATGTCTTTTTATCATAATATGATTATGCACTGTCAGCAACCCTTTCCTGCTCATGTGTCCTGTATAGCAGGTGTTGCGGCAACACCATTTTCCTACCTGTCAATACTTCATGAGGGCTGATACCTGTTGCTTTGGCAGGAGTTGATCTGATTGCCATCAAAACCAGAGGTAAACGTAAATCCCAGCTGGAACCTGCCTCTGCTACAAACTTCTTTAATATATCCACAACAGACCTATTACAGCGTTCAACTTCACCAGAAGAGGCAGGTCTATATGCAATATGTAGTTTTCTTTTCACTCCCAGTATTTGCGATACCTCACTCATTAAAACGCTTGTGAAATGACTTCCGCAATCTGATTCTATTCTTTGTGGCAGCCCAAATCTCGTAAATATATGATTTACCAGTAACGTAGCTGCTGTTTGCGCACTACAACCTGGTGCAGGAATACACTCTATCCATTTTGACATTAAACAAACCACACTCAAAATATAACGGTTCCCCCTGCTCGACCTTTTTACAGGCCATACATAATTTACTTGCAAATCTGACCATGGAAGAGTTAAGCCTCTTTTCATCAATGGGGTTCTATGCATTGGTGAAGCGGGTTTAAATTGGGCACATACTAGACATCCCCTCGTATATAATTCTACATCTTGGGACATATGTGGCCAGTAAGCATAATCTTTCAGTATCTCTAATGTTTTTTTGTGAACCTCTATGGCCTGCAGTTATGGCATCATGTGCATGGTGTAGCATTAGGCCTCTGAATGAAAGGGGTCCCACCCCCTGTATTTGTCCTGTTATGGACTCTCCAATCATGAGTCCATCCTGTAGTCTAATTTGTTTCTTATTTTTTAATAGCCCCCTCAACTCTTCTTTTCCCACACAATCATGTTCTGTTAAAGGGTTTTGTTCATGGTCTATCAAATGATTATAATAAATTCCCAAAATTGGATCATCTTTTTGTGCCTTAATCAGATCCTGATCTGGTGTACCATATAACTCCAATGTACCACTGTTTGTTCTACCTCCTTTGGCGCTTTAGAGCGTGTCACTGCATCAATTTGTATTTCACCAAGTAAATGTTCAATAGGTAGCAACACTCCCATCACAGCCCCAATTTTAGCTAAATGATCTAAATGATCTGCCTTATCATTCCCCTCCTTATCCTCTCCTGGAGTTTTTAAATGTCCACACATTTTTCTCCAGTATATTGTCAAATCATTCTCTGACACCAATTTGTCTATGGCTTGTATCATTTTTCCATGTTAGTTGCTTTTTGTTGTATGTAATCATGCCTCTCGCTTTCCAGCCAGGCAAATATTCCACAAAGCTATTTCGTGCATAATCAGAATCAGTCACCAGGACAATTTCACTAAATTTATTATCAATTGCAGTATTAATTGCTTTATAAATGGCTGCCAATTCCGCTACTTGACTGTTCCTACCCCCAATTCTCATCCCTATACTGGGAATGCCTTCACATTTCAACCAGACATTTCCTATTCCTGACACCAATTATTTACTACTGTCATTTTCAATGTGAAAAGCACAACCATCAACATATACAGTTGGCAAATCCTTGCATGTCTTTTCATCAAAAGCTTTGTGTGGTGATTGCCCAAATTCCCTTAAACTAGATTCCACTTCTACTGTGTTTGATACATGTACAGCTGCACAGTCATGTAGATCTGGAACAACTGGGCTCTTTTTATTTTGGCCACATCTCACTTCTACAGGAAAGCCTTGTAATGCCAGCGTCCATGAAGTGATTCTGGACTGTGCTAGGTTACCTGACCTATTATTTTACTCTCTAAAAACTGCAAAGGTTGATGATTTGTCTCAATTATTACCTTTTCTCCCTGTACAATGGGGTGGAAATGCTGTAGCGCCCACACAGTGGTGAAAAGGGCATTTTCACATTCGCTGAATTTAATTTCAACTTGTAAAAATGCCTTACTTGCATAAGCAATGGTTTTGTGGCTCAAATCATGTTTTTGTGATAAGACTGCTGACATACAATGTTCAGAGAAACCTATTTCTATAAAGGAATCCCTACCCTTTATGGGGTATGCTAAACATGGTGCCTTTACAAGACATTCCTTTAATTTAGCCACTGCCTCAGATGGCTCTTTTTCCCATTTCCAGGGTGTATTCCACTTTAATAGTTTAGTCAATGGTTGAGTAATTTCAGCATAATTTTCAATAAACATTCTGTTATACCCCGTCATTCCTAATAAACTGTTCAAACCTTTCACACTTCTAGGGTCTTTTAGTTTTTGTATGGCCTCTACTTTCTTCTTTTGTAGGTTTAGTGCATGTTCAGTCACTTCATGGCCTAGAAAACTCACTTTTTTCTTGCACCATTGCAAGGAGTAGCGGCAGAGTTGCAGTCTCAGGCAGCGACTGCAGCTACTCTTTCTTCCTGAAACAGACCTTAGTCTGTCTTCAGTGTTTTTCCAGTGTGACCAGGGTGAGAGCATTCAAAAGCTCCTTTCCACTGTGTAGCGGCAGAGTAGCAGTCTCAGGCAGTCTATGGCAGCCATGGACGCCATGGACTCCGAGGACGCTACCCTGCTTAACCCCCCAGCCCGACAGAGGAGATCGTGTTCACGTTCGCGAGCTGAAACATCCAAGAAACAGCTTGCAGAGAATCAAAACCTGGATCTTGCCCGCTCAGCAGTGGACGACACCCCTGATTGTGATGTCAGGGAAGCAGGGTCAGCACTCTACAAGGACTTGCCAGTCACAGTGGGGGAGCTCGCAAAAACTCCAACAAAACTCAGGGACTGGCAGTATCAAACGTTCGTAACACCGGCACATAAACCCTCCACCCCATGCTCACGCTGCCGACCTGTGACCAAACGGGTGAGCGGCCTGCTGTGGGTTCCCCCACTCGGCAAGCTTGCCCAAACAAAACGTCAACGTATCCTGACTCACCTGGACTTGATCGGGATCCTCCTGGTCCGTCAGCGCTGCCCAGCAACCTCTCCTTCCAGTCCGGCTCCCCCCCGCGCCCCGGCCTCTGCTCAGCCTGTCGGAGGATAGACGACATGGACTCTCTTGGTGAGCGGTGGGGCTGGCTCAAAGGAGCAAGAGGCGGAGCTGGGGACAGCGGTGGAACGCCTGGCGGCTGGTGCCGCAGTGCTCCCCTTGGAGGGGCCTTACAGCCTGATGACAGAGCGAAATGAGAAGGCGCCAGACAACTCAACACTGGGCATCTTGGTGGGTGTTCCGATGGTCAATCAGCTTGACAAACACCACAAAAGTGATTACTCTGCCGGTTTCTCCAGAGGAAAATCGGTTAGGGTGGACGTTGTAATCCACCCACTACCCACTCAAGAATGCGAGATGTTTCCACACATGGTCCAACATAAAAACAACAAGCTAGTCATGAATACTGACCGGGACCAACCTAGAGAAGGGGAGGATCCTGCGACACAAAATCACAGCCGAGAAACAGACACGGTTCCTAAGAATAGAGAAGGCCCATGTTCAAACAAATTGAAAGTAATTCCAAAAAACAAAATATCGCGCCCATCGAAGTCTGATGAGCAATCTGATGAACAACTTGTCAAGTTCAACGGGACGCCAAGAAAAAATGGTGACGAAACTTGCGATGGTACCAACACAAAAAAAACAGCTGGCCAAATGGACTACCAGACGTATAATAAAATCAAAAGAAATCACAAGACAAGCGGAAAACAACACTCCACCCACACAAACTTTGAAAGACTTTTTTGGGAAACGCCGTAAAAGAAAATACAAAAACATCTGTGAAATCAGTGATAGCGAGATGCTAGAAGTAATGATCTGTTCGGAGGTTTCATCGGGGCACACAAACAACGAACCTATGGTCCCTTTTGCCTCTGACCCTTGCTGTCAAAAGGACTCAAATCAGCCTGAGGTCGCTTCCTCACCTGAAGAGACGGATAGTCCCTTGTCCAGGCCACGCAATTACAATGAAGATGCCTTAGCCGAAAGTTCGACCTTACCCCCAGTCGATGATAACAGCTCGGCTGGTCTGGAAAACACGCACCCCGACATGGCCAACACCCATGAGGAGCTACATGTGGAACATGGCACCCGCAAGGACCAAAAGGATCCAGGAAAAGACGCAACCATGCCTAGTATGCCGGCACGGCCAAAATCCAACAAAAAAGACTCTCGCCCTTCGATGGCATCAACTCCTTTTAAGGACAGAAGGCATAGTGAACTGCTAGAAGCCACTTCTGCCGAATCACCTAAATAAAATTTGGACATTATGACAATTATGTCAGCAGTGACTGTGGCTCTCGCATCTTTTGGAAAAGTGTATGAGGCCATCAATGATACTTTAAAAGACCATAGTTGTCTCTCAGCAATGATGCACTCCAAATTGCTATACTTGGAGGGCTACATTGCTGGCTCAGAAAAAGACAAAGTCAGAGAACAAAACACACCAAACTGCCAGGGGGTGTAGGGAGGAAATTGTACCCAAAACCGTGGCAGCTAATACAGACGCAGCGTGTCAAACCCAGACCATGGAGCCCACATCTGATCAGTAACCCTCCAGATCACCCGACGGTCAAGAGAAGCTGGTAGATAAATCAAGCTCCTCCTCGAAACCCGCCGCGCCACCTCCCAAGATAAGCAGTGACACAAACAACAATAACAAGGCAAGTGCCCAAATTGTTGTTTCATTGTCTAACCCAAGCAGTGGCAACATAAATCATAAAATGTCCTGCGCCTCTCCACATGATGCGGTTGCAACCCATAAATTAAACAACAGGCCCCCTGGTATAAAACAAGTGAGGGGCAGCGGCTCCCACTTGAGGGGGGGAAGAAGCTCCACAACTGTGTATGCGGAGACCATGACCAAATACTCTCGATTGAGCTGGAAAAACCGCAGAAGAAGGGAACGGATTCTGCGACAAGCAAATACTTCTCCATATTTGCTGACCGAAAACCAACTAGCATTTCAACAGCCAGCAGAACAAAGCAACTAGTCTTCTGCCTTCCAGTCACAGACAAGGACTTGGCACCTCAAGTAGGCAGAAAGGAGGAGCGGAACGGCGCATTAAGGACAACTGTAAGCCCAAACAGTAAAACCCCTAAAGAAATGGAGAAAGGCTCAACAACAATCTACATCGATCTAGAGGCATCATGCTCTTCAAACATTTCTAAATCCACTGAGGACCTTTTGATGGAGGAAGCTCTACAAAATCTGAGCCAACATGGCGAAAACAGAGACGAAATCCACGTTGACGCCATACAACCAAGAACAACCCAGAATGGCCATTTGGTTGAACCCCAACCAAACACTGAGACAATCGAATTAGACGACTACCCAGCATTTCTTTCATTGGAGGACTGCTGTAAGAAGGTTTCTCGAATTGAAAAATGGAGTACAGACCAGAGGTATTTGAAGATAAACATCAAACTTAGCGAAGAAGACCAAAGGTACCACTTATCTAGAACAACTTACTTCCCAAATAACAGAGGAAGGAAGAATCCAAGCAGCCCAACAGAAATAAGGAAATGCTAATTGGAGAGGAGAGGAAAGAGAATTTACAAGATCGATTGGGTCCGGCAAGGAAATACGAGGTGTTTACGTCTCCAAATCTAGAACTCACTCACTGAAGCAGAAGACTCCTGCATTTAAACTCAAACAAATACACTCCAGCCGAGAACAGATTGTCCTAAACAAAAGAACTGCGATGTAACTGTTACACAGTATCCCGAAACTTCGATCAATCGATTCAAGTGACCTGCAAATAGTAGAACCTTTCCACAGAGGTCGTCAGGCAAACACCTACCTATACATCACTTCCCAGTCTGTTAAACAGAAGATAGGAGATGCCTTGAAACACTTGCTAAAGTTAGGATACGACCTAAAAGAAATTGAAGCTGACGAGTATGAGAAATCCGAGGAATCCCCGAAAAAATGCAGAACATACTTAAGTTCAGAGAAAATGAATGAAAATTCCATACATCTAAGATTTTCAGAGGCCGAAACACAGAACTTTCCTACTGGATGGCGTCAAAATGGTCCTGCTACCGAAAATCATCAGAGAGACAAAGCAGACACGACACGGAGAAAACTGAGGCTCCCATTATTACAAAAACTGTAAGAGCCTCTACTATTGCAGGCAACCATGAAGACTGCCAAGAAGAGGAGGTAACGAAATATGAAAGACACCCCAGCGGCCCACTAACTTCACTTAAAAGAACCTGCACACAGCATAGCGAAAGATCAGAAACAGCTCACGGATAGGGAAAAACTTAATCCCCTTCAAAACTTGTGGGCTTGGCTCCCAAAATCCCTGGCTCTCCAAAGAAAGTAGCAATCCAAGCACATCCAGAACTGATCCAAAGACCTGACACGTCCTACATCAGACTCTATTGTGATGTTGGGCTTGTGGAACACTCAAGGATCCGCTCATCTGACTGTACCAAGCCATGTCGGCCTGGCTCTCTATGACATTCTGTGTCTCCGGGAGACATGGTTAACTACCAAGCCTGTTCTGGATGGGTACAAACTTGTCCTGGCCCCGGCAAAAAAAGGACCAAAAGGTAGACCAGCCTTGGGACTACTAATAGCAATCCGAATTGGAAAGGGGTTTAAATTGTCAAAAATCTTAACTACATCGTTATTCATGTTAACAGTCCAGGTTAAAGGGACCTACTGGAATGAGGCACTGAAGAAATCAGTGACAACTTCAGCTATTATCATCAACGTCTACTGGAACCCAGATACCATCTCAGATCAAGACTGTCTGGACTCGCTAGAGAAGGAAATCGACAGAGCTTACATTGTCCACTCTGAAACCTGCCTATACATTTGTGGTGACCTAAATGCAGTTTGCACTACGAAGGCCTGCAATTCAGTAAAATCCAAGGCGGAATTGCGGGGTCGAAAAATGGTCTACCTTGATGCACTCGAAATAACTCGCCAATCTGGACACCATCTTTCCGAGCCCAACCCGTACTTGGGAAGGCCATACCTCATCAGCAACAATAGATTACATCTTTGTATCATCGGTCCTGCTGACGATGATTACATCCTTTACAGTCATCAAAACCATAGAAAGTGACCATAATCTACTGTGCACATCATGGCCAATCACCCACACCAAAAAGGCAACGTTCAAATCAAATGTGGAAGTAAATCTGAAAAGCAATCGTCTGTCCTTGACTCTAGAAAATGTCAACACCCTAACAAGCAAATACATTCAGCTTGAGAATCAAGGAGACGATTGCAACCTACCGGACTACGACGCCCTGCTCAACATCTTAAAAAAACACGGTCAGAAGTGTGTAACATCTACTGAAAAACCGGTCCACAACTACGACCTGGTCTTGGTAGCTAGAAGAGGCACTCTAAGGAAACTTCAAAGAGCATTCAAAAAGGACAGCTCTGAGGTAAACAAACTAGCATGGCTCCGCGAAAAGAAGAACTACAAATCATGGATAGAAAACTATCGCCTCTCCTTGTACCAAAGTGACTCGGAGGAGATGTTGAGGCTTGTGTGTGGCAAAAACTCCCGCAAATTCTGGACACTGATCAATTCAACAGAAAGAACTACCACAGACTCATTAATTAACGGTATTGGAGAAGATACTTGGAAAACCCATTTCAAAAAGCTTTTTTATGATCCAACCGTACCATCTACTTCCATACAGGACCATAGTGCCCAGCCCTGGATTGAGCTTCACGATAAGGAAGACATCACGGACATCCTGAAAAAACTACAAAAATCAAGGGCCCCGGGACCCGACGGCCTGACAAATATGCACCTAAAACAGCATCCTGAAGCTTGCTGAGCTTTATTAGTGAAGTCTTTCGAAGAGCAACAGCAGCAAAGGCACCACCCACATCTTGGACCACCGCGGCAGTAGTGCCGATCTACAAGAGAGGAAAGAGAGATGACCCTGCTAACTTTAGACCAATCGCTCTTTTAAATGTGATAGGGAAAGTTTATGGATCTCTCCTTCTCTGTCATTTTCAAAGTTGGGCGAATGAGGCACCCTGCAATGACCCGTTCCAATCAGGCTTAAAAAAAAAAGTGAGGACCAATATCAACATCTTAACATTGAGTGTCCTAAAAAGCAAGTCATTAGCAGGGGGGCCTAGAACATACATGGCCTTTATCGACTTAAGTCAAGCATTTGACCAAGTAGACAGGCAAAGACTTTGTAACACGCTGAGAAAGTGGAATTGCCCAGCAGCCTTACTACAGCCACTCATCGCTCTCCATATGAACACCAGAATACAAGTGAGGCTTGACCAGCAAGGAACCCTATATGAAGAGATTACGACGAACCGCGGGGTCAAGCAAGGATGTCCATTGGCCCCGGCGCTCTTTCTGAGCTTTATAGGAGACTATAAGGACACAGAGCATTTGGTTAGAGACTTTCCACCACATCTGGGAAACACAAAAATGTTTAGAATTTTGTATGCAGATGACGTAATCCTTGTCGACCAAACAGCAATAGGGCTACAGCTCCAGCTTAACAACTGTGCGAAATTCATCTCTGAAAACTGCCTGGAAATCAACAAGGCCAAAACAAAAATCCTGTTCTTTGGAAAAGGGAGAGAAAAAAGCGATAACTATGCCTGGAACCTTGGAGGTGCACGTATTGAGAAGGTCGCCGAGTTAAAATACCTAAGCATAATGATTGACAATACTAAACATGAAGATGCTATGCAAAAACAGCTGTTGCTCAAAGTAAAGAGCGAAATCTCGCATGCTAAAGGGATAGATAGGAAGTTCGGTCTTTTTCTCTAACTCCCATTGTGGACTTCTTTAAAGCCAAAGTCGTTCCTTCGCTGGTTTATGGTGCTGAAGCCATGCTAGGGATACCAAAAAAACCTGGTTTAAGTTGGAAAGTCACTACTGGAGAGAAGTGCTGAATCTTCCCAGTTTGACGCCAATTGTCCTTATTAGACGCAAGATGAGCCAACTCTCACTATTAGCAATAGTGGAGAGAAACACAATGATGCTGTTTAGAAAAATTCTGTTAGAAACCCACCCAAAGCTTCTTGAAGCGGTAAACAATGAATTCAAGGGTGGCTGATGTCTTGCCCTAAATCAGTGGTTTGAGGAATAAGAACTAAAACTGAAACTGATCATGTGCTCCAAAAAAGAGCTAATGGAGAATCCAACAAAAATCCACAAAAAGCTAAATTATCTGGACTGGGCCACCACCTGAGATAAAGCTGCATCATATAAATTGGCTGCGCACCTGCCGCCTATGCACTATAAACTCCATGTTCTACAACCGTTTGTCGAAAAATACCCAAACCGGAAGATGAGGAATACTTTTCTAAGAGCTCACCTAACGTTGCTACATACGAACAAAATCATGAAGATTTGTGGCTTGGCGTCCTCAAACGAATGCAGATTCTGTAAAGATCCAGCTACAATCGAATCAGTGAGACACCTCCTCCTATCATGTTCGGGAGTCGAGTCCATCAGAAAACCATACTTGAACCCAGTCTTGGATACAGCCTACTTCTTTGACGAAGACGTCTGGTGGTCAAGATTAATTGGGGGGGCGAACCACCTGGATAACTGCTAAAGTGAAAATTCTGGACTTGATTCTGGTAAACACAAACAAAGAGAAAACTGTTTAGGATCAATGGACATGACAGACAATGAAATACAAAACGTTTAAAAACCTTTGAGTTAAACAAAGTATAATTTAAAAAAATGTGGTTTAGTAAAGATACTTTGGCACCTGGCTTTTCCAATTGGCCAAGAACATGTCTTATTTCATCAAAATGGCTTTTCAAGCTTTTATTTTTTATCAGGACATCATCCTTGTAAACTATGGTTCCTCTTTCCGCTGCATCAGGCATAGCCTTTCTCAAAAATATTCCAAATTCACTCCCATTATTAATGTACCCGAATGGAACTCTAACCCATGCGTATTGGGTCTTATCAAATGAAAATGAAAATACATTCTGAATCTCCTCTGCCAATGGCACGCACCAATATCCAGATGTGAGATCTAATGTAGTAAACACTTTTGAGCCATGCACCTGAGCCGGGCCTTGATCAATGAATGGCAGTGGCCATCTGGACACTGGCACTCTTTTATTTAATTCTCTCAAATCTGCACATAGACGCCATTGACCATTTGGCTTTAACACACCTAAAATAGGTATGTGGATGTGCGATTAATAGGCCTGATAATTCCCAGAGACTTCACATTTTTAATTATTTCTGCTAATGACTCTAAACATGCCAGTGGTAATCTATACTGGCGTACAAATACTGGGCTTCTACTACACCCTTCCGGTAGTGTGGCAACATGTAAATTAGTTAGGCCGCAATCATATGCATCTTTAGCAAAGACATCTTTAAACTCCATAAATATTTTTCTCAATTCATTTTTATCTTCATCGCTATCGCATGCATCTGCTGATATAATCTGCTCCTCTACCATTTTTGTAAATTCTGGGAAATCTTCCAGTGGAGGAATCTCTGTGCTTTCTTCTAACTGTGTGGCTGTGTCTCTCTGTAAAGCTGCCACTTTTAAATATTTTGGTATATCAACTTCCACTTCAATGGGCTGATTTTCTGTATCATTTTCATTTAAGTCCAATGTTATATAATCCTCTTGATGACAGCACACTGTCTCATTTGAATCATAAGGGTACACAGAACGAATTTTAAAGATCCCTTTGGGCTGAGAATCCAGGTATTCTGGCAACACGCCCCCTGCATCTACATACCTTTCAGGGATATTTCCAATCACCATGTTATTGAAATCTGCAGTATAATGCGATTTTTGTATGGCCATTCCAAATGAAGAATTTTCCTCTAAATGAATATCTTGACATCCTTTATTATTCACCAAAATTTTTACAGACCCTTCACCAACATCTATCAATGAATGTAGTCATAATCCCGGCCTTGCTGTTTTATGGATTCATTCAAGCACATAAATGCATCAGAATCCTTAATCTGCTGTCCATTTTTGCACTTCAGCGTTATTGCAAACTGCTTGGTGAATGCAGGGATAATAGTATCCTTCCTCAGCTGTAATTCAATTGCATATGGGACCAGTTGTGCGCAATGATAAGCCCTTCTTTTGTCTTCAAATTCAGGTGCCGGCCCACCTAGACGTGACCATATTTTTTATTAAAGAAATCTAAAACCATACACATTCTGTGCATGATATCATTGCCCATGTAAAAGTCATTTTGTGTCCCACTCAATATCCACACATTATGGTGTATTGTTTTCTGTCTAATACTTATCTTCAGCATGCATCTGCCCACAATTCGGTTTTCAAAGTCTGGACAGTCCAAACCAGAGGCATATTGGTTTTTAATTCTAAATTTTGGTATCTCCGCCCTCTCCATTATTTTTTGCAGCAATTTCTCATTAATAAAGCTCCTTTCCTGTTCAAGCGCGAAAGTGGCTTTAATTATTTTAGAATAGTCTTTTATACCAACATGAACCCATGGTTGCTCATCTTCCATGTGTATTTCAGCAAGAGTGGTGATGTGTTTTTCTGTGTCTGTTTTAGGAGTAGTATTCTGTTTGCATGTCTTCTCTTTTAAATAAAAACGTAATGTTTGCTCATCTATTGCAGTTTGCCATTTTTTCCTAGGGTCTAAATATATTTGTACAGATTGTTTCTCATTTTCACTCTGCATTTTATCTTGACACATCAAGATAACAGTGACGCTAGGTATGCAGCTATTCTGGAGATATACCTCTACTGCATCATTTGTTTTGGCAACGGTGTGACATTCATTTATATTGCTGTTTTGTGATTTTAGTTTCTTAGGTCTCAATGGTCTCAATGTTTTTTTGGTTAATGACCATAGTACTCCATTCACCCCATCTATGAAAGGAGAGAGGAGACAATCTTTTCAGGAAATCTGCCTGTGTTTGGTTATTGTTTTGATTGCCCAGGGAAGGAGTTATAGCATCCCCACTTACTCTGTGTTCACTGGTATTCCCCATACATGAGTCATTTTTCTTAAATCTGTCTCTTTGTTCTTTTGGAATTTTAGGTTTTCCTGTTTCATTTGTACAAATCTCCTCTGTTTGCTTTAGCTCTAGGTTAACCCAAACTTCTTGGATAAAGGTATTTGCACTTTCTGTCACATGTTCATTTACCAGTATCTTTATTTTTTAATCTTTAAACAACTCAGAGTCATTATGAAAAATCATATCAGAGCAATCTGTTTTCTTAGCATTGCAGTTATCATTCCTACTTAGTCACTTACTATCAGAAACCACCAAGTCATTGCTATGGCCTCCTGTCCCCTCCTTTGATGACTGTTTTGTGCTGTACAGAGCTTTCCTATTCGCTCAGCCAACATTTTCACTTGGGCCTCGAGACACTGGAATCTTTCCATTTCTGTAGAATACTCTCTCTGTGGCCTAGATCGATATTGGTTGCTCTTCCCCTGATTGGATATATTCTGATACCTCTCAGGAGAATGATTTCTATTGGGATTGCTTCTGAACTCTTGATTCATATGTGGAGGGGAGCAAGGTGCACCCATCCTTTGGTTGTAGTCCCCTGGTGGTGAATCATTGTATTGACATGGTGTGTAATTCATATTCTGCCTCATGTTCTGTCTCTCATGTTGTGGGTACTGACCCCTATGTTGTTCCCATTATCAGTAAATTGATCAACATATCAGGGTCTATCCTGATTACCATATATCATGGTGTTGGGATAAAATCTGCTCTGTGTCCCTAATGTCTAGTAGGGACCATTATTTCTTTGATCCTGACTTTGTCTCTGATTATTATTCATACCTGACATATCAGGCTGATAGCCTGCCCGGGGCCTATCTCCTAAGTACCTAGGGCTGATGTAGCTCTCACTATTACTAGGATCATGTGATTGAAGCATTGGTGCAGGAAGTGATGACCTTTGTTGATTACCCCTTTGTTCAGGTGTCAGGGACATTTTGGCTGACCTGATTTCCATCACTGTTGCTGAGGGTTCTTTAGATGTTGGTCTAGTGTCTTTCATTTTATCATTTTCTCTACCCTGACAATAGAGTACTTCATATAGTTTTGTGCTTTGGTGCACAATCCATTCAAGTGATTTGTCACGGTCAAATTCACGGACCAACTGTGATATGATGTATTTCTGTAGCCCATAAAAGTAGGCAGTTTTAAACTCATTAGAATTGGGGTCAAAAGATACATCAAAGCGAGAAAAAACTCTTTTTAAGTCTTGTAAAAATTGGTGAGGTGATGTATTAGGCCCAGCAGTGATCATGTAAGCAACTTTCTTTGCCTCCTGTAATGACTGGAAAGGAGAAAAATGATGTCTAATCTCTTTTTCAAACTCAGCCCATGTCATACTCTGCTGTTTATTTAATCCCCTTATGATACTGGCTGTGGGAGCATCTAGAGTTAAATGAAAATACTGTCTGTATTGTTCCTTAGGTATCTGGAGGGCTTTAAATATGTCATGCTCTGCTTCTAAGTGATCCTCTATGCAGCATTCCCCTCCTTTTTTAAATGGTTTGATCAGAGCTTTAATGGATTTCATTATCTTTATGGGGCTGCTTGTTGCAATGCACGGAATTGCACTACTTGGTGACTCAACCCTGGTTCCAGGTGTATGGGATTGGTGGCGGCCCCCAATGGGTGTATCATATCCCCCAAGGGCGCTGCAAATAAGTTCAGTCACCGGCCCCATCACTGGGGCACTAGCTCTTTTGGAAGAAATAGGATTTGCCTCAACTCCATTGAATGTGGTGCCCTGCCGTCTATTATGGGACCTGGAAATGCACATTTTCTGTTCCAAATCCTTACACTTCTTAAGGAGCCTGTCTGCCTTTTTTTGCAAATTGTTTTTTTCATCACTAATTTTATTAATTGCCTCCTGCATATCTCACATTTGCATTTGGCATTCATTGAATTGTATGTTTCTCTTATCTCTTTTTCGAAACATATTAAACATTTCCTGTTCAACATTTTGAAGATCACTTTCTTTTTCATAATGTTCTTTTTGTAAAATCTGCATTTCCAAAACAACCTCATCTTTGTCTTGTCTAATATGGTCTACCAACACTTTTAAATGTATCAATTCTTGTTCACTGTCCTCAAACTGTTTCTTGCTTTTGGACAATTGAGTATTAAGATCCCTACATTGTAATTGCATGTCTTTTTGACATACCTCCAATTCTGCTCTTAACATTTCCTCCTTTACTTGCCCCATCCAGGTCAACTTTTAACCTGTTAATCAGCTTGGTATCATGTTCTTGCATTTGCAGGGACCTATTCAAAATAAACCATGTCTTGGCGCATAGCCGTATCAGACAATCTTTCTCTGCTGGTTCATCAGCTGCATTTCATAATCTCAGAAGGCAGACCTGAATTATGCTGCCTTCTGTAAAAATGCTGTCTAGTGGTTCTTTCTGTACTTCACCATAAATGCGGTCATGCCATTCTGTGGCATTATTTGATGGCCACGTCCCATGTGCATATAACTTTGCCTCCAGATATCGCACTAGTTCTGAGAATGTGGCTTCTATTTGAGACATTCTGAAATTCACTTTTAGTGACATGCTGCTATTACGAAATGGGTTCCCTCTAATGCGCGGATGGTAGTGTGATACACACTTGCCACGCCCAGTAGGTGCTCTATGATCACTTTCCCGGCCTGCAACGCACCATTAATATGTAGGATATTTTGTGTAGATTTGGGAACTGGCTGTATTTTCTTACTGCCAAAGAAGAGTGGTCATTTGGTGATGACTTATCCTTGCATTTAGATTGGGTTTGGCCTTACCTCCTTTCAGTGACCATGGGCCTCATTACACGGTAGGCGGAGGACCAAGGTGCAATTATCACCTTGGTCCATGCCGGTAAAATACCGGCACCGCCTTGGAGGAAAGGGGAATTGCCGCCCTATTCCAAGGTTGGCGGGGCGGTAATTCCCCCTTCCCCCATTGCCCTTCCCCATTCACATTTTTGCCAATAGGGCTCTATGGGAATGGGGAAGGCGCTAATTATGGTGCCGCAAATTGCGGAACCGTAATTAGCACCCTGGTCCCTTTGCGGGTTGGTTTTTAACACCTGCTAAACAGCAGGCGTTAAAGTACCAACCCGCAAAGGGACCTCGTAGTAAGGCGGTAAGGGTTTCCATGAGGCCCCATGTCTTATTACACTATATGGGATAATTTAGTAGTATACACTTTTGGTGGTATTTTCTGGTGGTAAATTACTTAGTGGTGAGCATGATTTTCCTTCCCTACATTATGGCCCCATCATACACAAAACCTTCCTTATTCTTATAATGTTCTTGTGATCTATAGAGAGCCTTGGACCTACATTCAGAAACACCACAATTTCACATAGAGCATTATCAATAACCTGTGGCGTTATCACTGATTTATCTACTTCAGTGAATTAGGCTTCCATAGGCCTCATTACTGATTCATTACTGGGTCATGGACCCCCAGGAATCTATATTTTGTACTAGATTTCACCCAGACACCATGCACTGGGTGAACACACGCATACAACTATTTATCACTGCAAATTCTATCTATTTCATCTGCATGGGAAACATGACACATGTACTACCTAACAAAATCTTCCCCGTTTCATAAATTATTATTCCAAAGGCAGCAAGAAAAGAGAAAAACAAAACTCTATACACGTTCTGTTTTTATATTGTGTGTATTAGAAACAATTGCAATTCAAAATAAACATCTTACCATTTGCATTACCGCATTGTCTGTCACAAAAAGAAGAGAGAAAAAATACAGAGACAGAACAAAATTCCCTTTCTAACATTATAACATGGCAATTAAATGCAGGGATTCCCTTTGGCTACTCTGCCTGCCTGATATTGTTAGAAAGTCATTCATACAACAGCACACACCTCAATTCAACTTTGAATATTTAACAAAGATTTGTAGTTCTCTCCCACACACAACCTCAATTCGCTCGCCTCCGAAGAACAGGCCCATCCAGCAGGGGTTGCCTTTGTAATTTTGAATGTTTGAAATGCACAGCGAGAACATAGAGTTCTCAAGCCAGTGCTAAGTGAGACTAGGCACGTCTGTCTCACAGCCCAGTCATCCAGGTCATCCGTCTCTGGAGCCCAGCAAAAGCGATCTGAACTTTTTCTGTCAGACCTTCCCCAGCAGAACTATGCTGCTTACGTTGCATATCTCCAGTTATACGTCCTTGCAATCATATTAGCAGAAAATGTATTATGTTAACACCCTCATGTCACAAAACATTGGTAGCTTCAGATTATAATAACTGTTTCTTTTTCGATTTCCTGCTGCCTTCCTGCCTTCTGCATTGAGCACAGCAAGAGAAAATAAGAGAGAAAAATGCATGGTTAAAAATGAATTTCAAAACACGTACTTCCACCTCACTTTGTACATGGGACTACATTATAATGTTGATGAGTTAGCACTAGTGATTAGTACTTGATAATTACGTCAGTCAGTTGGATAAATAATGTAGTCTCCTGTGTATGAGGCATTTCAAGGAAGAGAAAAAAGAAAAAAATCTGGGGCACTTTTAAACCTGCAGCCTGTACTCCTCTGCATACTCATACATTATGCTAGCAACATTGGACTGGCTAAATGTGTATGTCACATTATTGCTGTCAATAGAATGCTATCACATTCAGTGAGGCGCTATAAACTCCAAGGCGCTATACTTCAAAGCACTATAAATTATACTACATATACAAGGTTGTCTTCTAATGGTTATTCTCATCAGCAGACCTGCACCAGGCTTGCTGGTAGTTATATCCAAGGTTGGCCTCTAATGGTTATTATCATCAGCAGACCTGTATCAGGCTTGCTGGTAGTTATATCCAAGGTTGGCCTCTAATGGTTATTCTCATCAGCACACCTGCATCAGTCTTGCTGACGGTTATATCCAAGGTTGGCCTCTAATGGTTATTCTCATCAGCAGACCTGCATTAGGCTTGCTGGTGGTTATAGCCAAGGTTGTCCTCTAATTCCTATTTATTTATTTATTTTTATTCTACTTACTTGTACTGCACTTCCCCCTCCCCTTCCCCTTGCACTTTTTCCCTTCCCCTACCCCTGCACTTGCACGGTCTGAATGATACCTGGCCTAGTAGGATCGTTGTCTGTCTTCCCCTTGTTTCCCCCCCGCCTTGTCGCGCCTTGAAACACTTGTGTATAGGCGCGTTACAAATGCCATATCATATCATATCAATGGTGATTCTCATCAGCAGACCTGCTTCAGGCTTGCTGACGGTTATATCCAAGGCTGTCCCCTAATGGTTATTCAAATCAACAGACCTGCATCAGGCTTGCTGGTGGTTATATCCAAGGTTGTCCCCCAATGGTTATTCTCATCAGCAGTCCCTGCATCAGGCTTGCTGGTGGTTATATCCAAGGTTGTCCCCTAATAGTTATTCTCATCTGCAGACCTGCATCAGGCTTGCTTATGGTCATATCCAAGGCTGTCCTCTAATGGTTATTCTCATCAGCACACCTACATCAGGCTTGCCGGTGGTTATATACAAGGTTGTCCCCTAATGGTTATTCTCATCTGCAGACCTGCATCAGGCTTGCTTATGGTCATATCCAAGGCTGTCCTCTAATGGTTATTCTCATCAGCAGACTTGCATCAGGCTTGCCTATGGTTATATTCAAGGTTGTTCCCTAATGGTTATTCTCAATAACAGACCAGCATCAGGCTTGCTGGTGGTTATATCCAAGGTTGTCCTCTAATGGTTATTTTCATCAGCAGACCTGCATCAGGCTTGCTGATGGTTATATCTAAGGTTGTCCTCTAATGGTTATTCTCATCAGCAGACCTGCATTAGGCTTGCTCGTGGTTATATCCAAGGTTGTCCCCTAATGCTTATTCTCATCAGCAGACCTGCATCAGGTTTGCTGATGGTTATATCCAAGGTTATCCCCTAATGGTTATTCCCATCAGCACACCTGCATCAGGCTTGCTGGTGTTTATATCCAAGGTTGTCCCCCAATGGTTATTCTCATCAGCAGACCTGCATCAGGTTTGCTGATGGTTATAGCCAAGGTTGTCCCCTAATGGTTATTCTCATCAGCACACCTGCATCAGGCTTGCTGGTGTTTATATCCAAGGTTGTCCCCCAATGGTTATTCTCATCAGCAGACCTGCATCAGGTTTTCTGATGGTTATAGCCAAGGTTGTCCCCTAATGGTTATTCTCATCAGCACACCTGCATCAGGCTTGCTGGTGTTTATATCCAAGGTTGTCCCCCAATGGTTATTCTCATCAGCACACCTGCATCGGGCTTGCTGGTGGTCATAGTCAAGGTTGTCCCCCAATGGTTATTCCCATCAGCAGTCCCTGCATCAGGCTTGCTGGTGGTTATATCCAAGGTTGTCCCTTAATGGTTATTCTCATCAGCAGTCCCTGCATCAGGCTTGCTGGTGGTTATATCCAAGGTTGTCCCCTAATGGTTATTCTCATCAGCAGACCTGCATCAGGTTTGCTGATGGTTATAGCCAAGGTTGTCCCCCAATGGTTATTCTCATCAGCAGACCTGCCCAAGGCTTGCTGGTGGTTATATCCAAGGTTGTCCTCTAATGATTATTCTCATCAGCAGACCTGCATCAGGCTTGCTGGTGGTAATATCCAAGGTTGTCCCCTAATGGTTATTCTCATCAGCACACCTGCATCAGACTTGCTGGTGATTATATCCAAGGTTGTCCCCCAATGGTTATTCTCATCAGCAGTCCCTGCATCAGGCTTGCTGGTGGTTATATCCAAGGTTGTCCCCTAATGGTTATTCTCATCAGCAGACCTGCATCAGGTTTGCTGATGGTTATAGCCAAGGTTGTCCCCTAATGGTTATTCTCATCAGCACACCTGCATCGGGCTTGCTGGTGTTTATGTCCAAGGTTGTCCCCCAATGGTTATTCTCATCAGCACACCTGCATCGGGATTGCTGGTGGTCATATTCAAGGTTGTCCCCCAATGGTTATTCCCATCAGCAGTCCCTGCATCAGGCTTGGTGGTGGTTATATCCAAGGTTGTCCTCTAATGGTTATTCTCATCAGCAAACTTGCATCAGGCTTGCTGACGGCTATATCCAAGGTTGTCCCCTAATGGTTATTCTCATCAGCAGACCTGCATCAGGCTTGCTGGTGGTTATATCCAAGGTTGTCCCCTAATGGTTATTCTCATCAGCACACCTGCATCAGGCTTGCTGGTGGTTATATCCAAGGTTGTCCCCCAATGGTTATTCTCATCAGCAGTCCCTGCATCAGGCTTGCCGGTGGTAATATCCAAGGTTGTCCTCTAATGGTTATTCTCATCAGCAGACCTGCATCGGGTTTGCTGATGGTTATAGCCAAGGTTGTCCCCTAATGGTTATTCTCATCAGCACACCTGCATCGAGCTTGCTGGTGTTTATATCCAAGGTTGTCCCCTAATGGTTATTCTCATCAGCACACCTGCAGCGGGCTTGCTGGGGTTTATATCCAAGGTTGTCCCCCAATGGTTATTCTCATCAGCACACCTGCATCGGGCTTGCTGGTGGTCATATTCAAGGTTGTCCCCCAACGGTTATTCCCATCAGCAGTCCCTGCATCAGGCTTGCTTGTGGTTATATCCAAGGTTGTCCTCTAATGGTTATTCTCATCAGCAGACTTGCATCAGGCTTGCTGACGGCTATATCCAAGGTTGTCCCCTAATGGTTATTCACATCAGCAGACCTGCATCAGGCTTGCTGGTGGTTATATCCAAGGTTGTCCCCTAATGGTTATTCTCATCAGCACACCTGCATCAGGCTTGCTGGTGGTTATATCCAAGGTTGTCCCCCAATGGTTATTCTCATCATCAGTCCCTGCATCAGGCTTGCTGATGGTTATATCTAAGGTTGTCCTCTAATGGTTGTTCTCATCAGCAGACCTGCACCAGGCTTGCTGGTGGTTATATCCAAGGTTGTCCTCTAATGGTTATTCTCATCAGCAGACCTGCATTAGGCTTGCTGGTGGTTATATCCAAGGTTGTCCCCTAATGGTAATTCTCATCAGCAAACCTGCATAAGGCTTACTGGTGGTCATATTCAAGGTTGTCCCCCAATGGATATTCTCATCAGCAGTCCCTGCATCAGGCTTGCTGGTGGTTATATCCAAGGTTGTCCTCTAATGGTTATTCTCATCAGCAGACCTGCATCAGGCTTGCTGATGGTTATATCTAAGGTTGTCCTCTAATGGTTATTCTCATCAGCAGACCTGCACCAGGCTTGCTGGTGGTTATATCCAAAGATGTCCTCTAATGGTTATTCTCATCAGCAGACCTGCATTAGGCTTGCTGGTGGTTATATCCAAGGTTGTCCCCCAATGGTTATTCTCATCAGCACACCTGCATCGGGCTTACTGGTGGTCATATTCAAGGTTGTCCCCCAATGGTTATTCTCATCTGCAGTCCCTGCATCAGGCTTGCTGGTGGTTATATCCAAGGTTGCCCCCTAATGGTTATTCACATCAGCAGACCTGCATCAGGCTTGCTGGTGGTTATATCCAAGGTTGTCCCTTAATGGTTATGCTCATGAGCAGACTTGCATCTGGCTTGCTGACGGCTATATCCAAGGTTGCCCCCTAATGGTTATTCCCATCAGCAGTCCCTGCATCAGGCTTGCTTGTGGTTATATCCAAGGTTGTCCTCTAATGGTTATTCTCATCAGCAGACTTGCATCAGGCTTGCTGACGGCTATATCCAAGGTTGTCCCCTAATGGTTATTCACATCAGCAGACCTGCATCAGGCTTGCTGGTGGTTATATCCAAGGTTGTCCCCTAATGGTTATTCTCATCAGCACACCTGCATCAGGCTTGCTGGTGGTTATATCCAAGGTTGTCCCCCAATGGTTATTCTCATCAGTCCCTGCATCAGGCTTGCTGATGGTTATATCTAAGGTTGTCCTCTAATGGTTGTTCTCATCAGCAGACCTGCACCAGGCTTGCTGGTGGTTATATCCAAGGTTGTCCTCTAATGGTTATTCTCATCAGCAGACCTGCATTAGGCTTGCTGGTGGTTATATCCAAGGTTGTCCCCTAATGGTTATTCTCATCAGCAAACCTGCATAAGGCTTACTGGTGGTCATATTCAAGGTTGTCCCCCAATGGATATTCTCATCAGCAGTCCCTGCATCAGGCTTGCTGGTGGTTATATCCAAGGTTGTCCTCTAATGGTTATTCTCATCAGCAGACCTGCATCAGGCTTGCTGATGGTTATATCTAAGGTTGTCCTCTAATGGTTATTCTCATCAGCAGACCTGCACCAGGCTTGCTGGTGGTTATATCCAAAGATGTCCTCTAATGGTTATTCTCATCAGCAGACCTGCATTAGGCTTGCTGGTGGTTATATCCAAGGTTGTCCCCTAATGGTTATTCTCATCAGCACACCTGCATAAGGCTTGCTGGTGTTTATATCCAAGGTTGTCCCCCAATGGTTATTCTCATCAGCACACCTGCATTGGGCTTACTGGTGGTCATATTCAAGGTTGTCCCCCAATGGTTATTCTCATCTGCAGTCCCTGCATCAGGCTTGCTGGTGGTTATATCCAAGGTTGCCCCCTAATGGTTATTCACATCAGCAGACCTGCATCAGGCTTGCTGGTGGTTATATCCAAGGTTGTCCCTTAATGGTTATTCTCATCAGCAGACTTGCATCAGGCTTGCTGACGGCTATATCCAAGGTTGCCCCCTAATTGTTATTCACATCAGCAGACCTGCATCAGGCTTGCTGGTGGTTATATCCAAGGTTGTCCCTTAATGGTTATTCTCATCAGCACACCTGCATCAGGCTTGCTGGTGGTTATATCCAAGGTTGTACCCCAATGGTTACTCTCATCAGCTGTCCCTGCATCAGGCTTGCTGGTATTTATATCCAAGGTTGTCCTCTAATGGTTATTCTCATCAGCAGACCTGCACCAGGCTTGCTGATGGTTATATCTAAGGTTGTCCTCTAATGGTTATTCTCATCAGCAGACCTGCACCAGGCTTGCTGGTGGTTATATCCAAGGTTGTCCTCTAATGGTTATTCTCATCGGCAGACCTGCATCAGGCTTGCTGACGGTTATATCCAAGGTTGTCCCCTAATGGTTATTCACATCGGCAGACCTGCATCAGGCTTGCTGGTGGTTATATCCACGGTTGTCCCCTAATGGTTATTCTCATCAGCAGACCTGCATCAGGCTTGCTCATGGTTATATCTAAGGTTGTCCACTAATGGTTATTCTCATCAGCAGACCTGCATCAGACTTGCTGGTGGTTATATCCAAGGTTGTCCCCTAATGGTTATTCTCATCAGAACACCTGCATCAGGCTTGCTGGTGGTTATATCCAATGTTGTCCCCCAATGGTTATTCTCATGAGCAGATCCTGCATCAGGCTTGCTGGTGGTTATATCCAAGGTTGTCCTCTAATGGTTATTCTCATTAGCAGACCTGCATCAGGCTTGCAGATAGTTATATCCAAGGTTTTCCTCTAATGGTTATTCTCATCAACAGACCTGCATCAGGCTTGCTGATGGTTATGTCCAAGGTTGTCCCCTAATGGTTATTCTCATCAGCAGTCCCTGCATCAGGCTTGTGGTGGTTATATCTAAGGTTATCCCCCAATGGTTATTCTCATCAGCAGACCTGCATCAGGCTTGCTGACGGTTATATCCAAATTTGTCCCCTAATGGTTATTCTCATCAGCAGACCTGCATCAGGCTTGCTGACGGTTATATCCAAGGTTGTCCTCTAATGTTTATTCTCATCAGCACACCTACATCAGGCTTGCTGGTGTTTATATCCAAGGTTGTCCCCCAATGGTTATACTCATCAGAACACCTGCATCGGGCTTGCTGGTGGTCATATTCAAGGTTGTCCCCCAATGGTTATTCTCATCAGCAGTCCCTGCATCAGGCTTGCTGGTGGTTATATCCAAGGTTGTCCTCTAATGGTTATTCTCATCAGCAGACCTGCATTAGGCTTGCTGGTGGTTATATCCAAGGTTGTCCCCTAATGGTTATTCTCATCAGCAAACCTGCATAAGGCTTACTGGTGGTCATATTCAAGGTTGTCCCCCAATGGATATTCTCATCAGCAGTCCCTGCATCAGGCTTGCTGGTGGTTATATCCAAGGTTGTCCTCTAATGGTTATTCTCATCAGCAGACCTGCATCAGGCTTGCTGATGGTTATATCTAAGGTTGTCCTCTAATGGTTATTCTCATCAGCAGACCTGCACCAGGCTTGCTGGTGGTTATATCCAAAGATGTCCTCTAATGGTTATTCTCATCAGCAGACCTGCATTAGGCTTGCTGGTGGTTATATCCAAGGTTGTCCCCTAATGGTTATTCTCATCAGCACACCTGCATAAGGCTTGCTGGTGTTTATATCCAAGGTTGTCCCCCAATGGTTATTCTCATCAGCACACCTGCATTGGGCTTACTGGTGGTCATATTCAAGGTTGTCCCCCAATGGTTATTCTCATCTGCAGTCCCTGCATCAGGCTTGCTGGTGGTTATATCCAAGGTTGCCCCCTAATGGTTATTCACATCAGCAGACCTGCATCAGGCTTGCTGGTGGTTATATCCAAGGTTGTCCCTTAATGGTTATTCTCATCAGCAGACTTGCATCAGGCTTGCTGACGGCTATATCCAAGGTTGCCCCCTAATTGTTATTCACATCAGCAGACCTGCATCAGGCTTGCTGGTGGTTATATCCAAGGTTGTCCCTTAATGGTTATTCTCATCAGCACACCTGCATCAGGCTTGCTGGTGGTTATATCCAAGGTTGTCCCCCAATGGTTACTCTCATCAGCTGTCCCTGCATCAGGCTTGCTGGTATTTATATCCAAGGTTGTCCTCTAAGGGTTATTCTCATCAGCAGACCTGCACCAGGCTTGCTGATGGTTATATCTAAGGTTGTCCTCTAATGGTTATTCTCATCAGCAGACCTGCACCAGGCTTGCTGGTGGTTATATCCAAGGTTGTCCTCTAATGGTTATTCTCATCGGCAGACCTGCATCAGGCTTGCTGACGGTTATATCCAAGGTTGTCCCCTAATGGTTATTCACATCGGCAGACCTGCATCAGGCTTGCTGGTGGTTATATCCACGGTTGTCCCCTAATGGTTATTCTCATCAGCAGACCTGCATCAGGCTTGCTGATGGTTATATCTAAGGTTGTCCACTAATGGTTATTCTCATCAGCAGACCTGCATCAGGCTTGCTGGTGGTTATATCCAAGGTTGTCCCCTAATGGTTATTCTCATCAGAACACCTGCATCAGGCTTGCTGGTGGTTATATCCAAGGTTGTCCCCCAATGGTTATTCTCATGAGCAGATCCTGCATCAGGCTTGCTGGTGGTTATATCCAAGGTTGTCCTCTAATGGTTATTCTCATTAGCAGACCTGCATCAGGCTTGCAGATAGTTATATCCAAGGTTTTCCTCTAATGGTTATTCTCATCAACAGACCTGCATCAGGCTTGCTGATGGTTATGTCCAAGGTTGTCCCCTAATGGTTATTCTCATCAGCAGTCCCTGCATCAGGCTTGTGGTGGTTATATCTAAGGTTATCCCCCAATGGTTATTCTCATCAGCAGACCTGCATCAGGCTTGCTGACGGTTATATCCAAATTTGTCCCCTAATGGTTATTCTCATCAGCAGACCTGCATCAGGCTTGCTGACGGTTATATCCAAGGTTGTCCTCTAATGTTTATTCTCATCAGCACACCTACATCAGGCTTGCTGGTGTTTATATCCAAGGTTGTCCCCCAATGGTTATACTCATCAGAACACCTGCATCGGGCTTGCTGGTGGTCATATTCAAGGTTGTCCCCCAATGGTTATTCTCATCAGCAGTCCCTGCATCAGGCTTGCAGGTGGTTATATCCAAGGTTGTCCTCTAATGGTTATTCTCATCAGCAGACTTGCATCAGGCTTGCTGACAGCTATATCCAAGGTTGTCCCCTAACGGTTATTCACATCAGCAGACCTGCATCATGCTTTCTGGTGGTTATATCCAAGGTTGTCCCCTAATGGTTATTCTCATCAGCACAGCTGCATCAGGCTTGCTGACGGTTATATCCAAGGTTGTCCCCTAATGGTTATTCTCATCAGCAGACCTGCATCAGGCTTGTGGTGGTTATATCTAAGGTTATCCCCCAATGGTTATTCTCATCAGCAGACCTGCATCAAGCTTGCTGACGGTTATATCCAAGGTTGTCCTCTAATGTTTATTCTCATCAGCAGACCTGCATCAGGCTTGCTGGTAGTTATATCCAAGGTTGTCTCCTAAAGGTTATTCTCATCAGCACACCTACATCAGGCTTGCTGGTGTTTATATCCAAGGTTGTCCCCCAATGGTTATACTCATCAGAACACCTGCATCGGGCTTGCTGGTGGTCATATTCAAGGTTGTCCCCCAATGGTTATTCTCATCAGAAGTCCCTGCATCAGGCTTGCTGGTGGTTATATCCAAGGTTGTCCTCTAATGGTTATTCTCATCAGCAGACTTGCATCAGGCTTGCTGGTGTTTATATCCAAGGTTGTCCCCCAATGGTTATACTCATCAGAACACCTGCATGGGGCTTGCTGGTGGTCATATTCAAGGTTGTCCCCCAATGGTTATTCTCATCAGCAGTCCCTGCATCAGGCTTGCTGGTGGTTATATCCAAGGTTGTCCTCTAATGGTTATTCTCATCAGCAGACTTGCATCAGGCTTGCTGAAAGCTATATCCAAGGTTGTCCCCTAACGGCTATTCACATCAGCAGACCTGCATCATGCTTGCTGGTGGTTATATCCAAGGTTGTCCCCTAATGGTTATTCTCATCAGCACAGCTGCATCAGGCTTGCTGGTGGTTATATCCAAGGTTGTCCCCCAATGGCTATTCTCATCAGCAGTCCCTGCATCAGGCTTGCTGATGGTTATATCTAAGGTTGTCCTCTAATGGTTATTCTCATCAGCAGAACTGCACCAGGCTTGCTGGTGGTTATATCCAAGGTTGTCCTCTAATGGTTATTCTCATCAGCAGACCTGCATCAGGCTTGCTGATGGTTATATCCAAGGTTGTCCCCTAATGGTTATTTACATCAGCAGACCTGCATCAGGCTTGCTGGTGGTTATATCCAAGGTTGTCCCCTAATGGTTATTCTCATCAGCACACCTTCATCAGGCTTGCTGGTGGTTATATCCAAGGTTGTCCCCCAATGGTTATTCTCATCAGCAGTCCCTGCATCACGCTTGCTGGTGGTTATATCCAAGGTTGTCCTATAATGGTTATTCTCATTAGCAGACCTGCATCAGGCTTGCAGATGGTTATATCCAAGGTTGTCTTCTAATGGTTATTCTCATCAGCCGACCTGCATCAGGCTTGCTGATGGTTATGTCCAAGGTTGTCCCCTAATGGTTATTCTCATTAGCAGTCCCTGCATCAGGCTTGTGGTGGTTATATCCAAGTTTATCCCCCAATGGTTATTCTCATCAGCAGTCCCTGCATCAGGCTTGTTGGTTGTTATATCCAAAGTTGTCCTCTAATAGTTATTCTCATCAGCAGACCTGCATCAGGCTTGCTGGTGGTTATATCCAAGGTTGTCCCCTAATGGTTATTCTCATCAGAACACCTGCATCAGGCTTGCTGGTGGTTATATCCAATGTTGTCCCCCAATGGTTATTCTCATGAGCAGATCCTGCATCAGGCTTGCTGGTGGTTATATCCAAGGTTGTCCTCTAATGGTTATTCTCATTAGCAGACCTGCATCAGGCTTGCAGATAGTTATATCCAAGGTTTTCCTCTAATGGTTATTCTCATCAACAGACCTGCATCAGGCTTGCTGATGGTTATGTCCAAGGTTGTCCCCTAATGGTTATTCTCATCAGCAGTCCCTGCATCAGGCTTGTGGTGGTTATATCTAAGGTTATCCCCCAATGGTTATTCTCATCAGCAGACCTGCATCAGGCTTGCTGACGGTTATATCCAAATTTGTCCCCTAATGGTTATTCTCATCAGCAGACCTGCATCAGGCTTGCTGACGGTTATATCCAAGGTTGTCCTCTAATGTTTATTCTCATCAGCACACCTACATCAGGCTTGCTGGTGTTTATATCCAAGGTTGTCCCCCAATGGTTATACTCATCAGAACACCTGCATCGGGCTTGCTGGTGGTCATATTCAAGGTTGTCCCCCAATGGTTATTCTCATCAGCAGTCCCTGCATCAGGCTTGCTGGTGGTTATATCCAAGGTTGTCCTCTAATGGTTATTCTCATCAGCAGACCTGCATTAGGCTTGCTGGTGGTTATATCCAAGGTTGTCCCCTAATGGTTATTCTCATCAGCAAACCTGCATAAGGCTTACTGGTGGTCATATTCAAGGTTGTCCCCCAATGGATATTCTCATCAGCAGTCCCTGCATCAGGCTTGCTGGTGGTTATATCCAAGGTTGTCCTCTAATGGTTATTCTCATCAGCAGACCTGCATCAGGCTTGCTGATGGTTATATCTAAGGTTGTCCTCTAATGGTTATTCTCATCAGCAGACCTGCACCAGGCTTGCTGGTGGTTATATCCAAAGATGTCCTCTAATGGTTATTCTCATCAGCAGACCTGCATTAGGCTTGCTGGTGGTTATATCCAAGGTTGTCCCCTAATGGTTATTCTCATCAGCACACCTGCATAAGGCTTGCTGGTGTTTATATCCAAGGTTGTCCCCCAATGGTTATTCTCATCAGCACACCTGCATTGGGCTTACTGGTGGTCATATTCAAGGTTGTCCCCCAATGGTTATTCTCATCTGCAGTCCCTGCATCAGGCTTGCTGGTGGTTATATCCAAGGTTGCCCCCTAATGGTTATTCACATCAGCAGACCTGCATCAGGCTTGCTGGTGGTTATATCCAAGGTTGTCCCTTAATGGTTATTCTCATCAGCAGACTTGCATCAGGCTTGCTGACGGCTATATCCAAGGTTGCCCCCTAATTGTTATTCACATCAGCAGACCTGCATCAGGCTTGCTGGTGGTTATATCCAAGGTTGTCCCTTAATGGTTATTCTCATCAGCACACCTGCATCAGGCTTGCTGGTGGTTATATCCAAGGTTGTCCCCCAATGGTTACTCTCATCAGCTGTCCCTGCATCAGGCTTGCTGGTATTTATATCCAAGGTTGTCCTCTAAGGGTTATTCTCATCAGCAGACCTGCACCAGGCTTGCTGATGGTTATATCTAAGGTTGTCCTCTAATGGTTATTCTCATCAGCAGACCTGCACCAGGCTTGCTGGTGGTTATATCCAAGGTTGTCCTCTAATGGTTATTCTCATCGGCAGACCTGCATCAGGCTTGCTGACGGTTATATCCAAGGTTGTCCCCTAATGGTTATTCACATCGGCAGACCTGCATCAGGCTTGCTGGTGGTTATATCCACGGTTGTCCCCTAATGGTTATTCTCATCAGCAGACCTGCATCAGGCTTGCTGATGGTTATATCTAAGGTTGTCCACTAATGGTTATTCTCATCAGCAGACCTGCATCAGGCTTGCTGGTGGTTATATCCAAGGTTGTCCCCTAATGGTTATTCTCATCAGAACACCTGCATCAGGCTTGCTGGTGGTTATATCCAAGGTTGTCCCCCAATGGTTATTCTCATGAGCAGATCCTGCATCAGGCTTGCTGGTGGTTATATCCAAGGTTGTCCTCTAATGGTTATTCTCATTAGCAGACCTGCATCAGGCTTGCAGATAGTTATATCCAAGGTTTTCCTCTAATGGTTATTCTCATCAACAGACCTGCATCAGGCTTGCTGATGGTTATGTCCAAGGTTGTCCCCTAATGGTTATTCTCATCAGCAGTCCCTGCATCAGGCTTGTGGTGGTTATATCTAAGGTTATCCCCCAATGGTTATTCTCATCAGCAGACCTGCATCAGGCTTGCTGACGGTTATATCCAAATTTGTCCCCTAATGGTTATTCTCATCAGCAGACCTGCATCAGGCTTGCTGACGGTTATATCCAAGGTTGTCCTCTAATGTTTATTCTCATCAGCACACCTACATCAGGCTTGCTGGTGTTTATATCCAAGGTTGTCCCCCAATGGTTATACTCATCAGAACACCTGCATCGGGCTTGCTGGTGGTCATATTCAAGGTTGTCCCCCAATGGTTATTCTCATCAGCAGTCCCTGCATCAGGCTTGCAGGTGGTTATATCCAAGGTTGTCCTCTAATGGTTATTCTCATCAGCAGACTTGCATCAGGCTTGCTGACAGCTATATCCAAGGTTGTCCCCTAACGGTTATTCACATCAGCAGACCTGCATCATGCTTTCTGGTGGTTATATCCAAGGTTGTCCCCTAATGGTTATTCTCATCAGCACAGCTGCATCAGGCTTGCTGACGGTTATATCCAAGGTTGTCCCCTAATGGTTATTCTCATCAGCAGACCTGCATCAGGCTTGTGGTGGTTATATCTAAGGTTATCCCCCAATGGTTATTCTCATCAGCAGACCTGCATCAAGCTTGCTGACGGTTATATCCAAGGTTGTCCTCTAATGTTTATTCTCATCAGCAGACCTGCATCAGGCTTGCTGGTAGTTATATCCAAGGTTGTCTCCTAAAGGTTATTCTCATCAGCACACCTACATCAGGCTTGCTGGTGTTTATATCCAAGGTTGTCCCCCAATGGTTATACTCATCAGAACACCTGCATCGGGCTTGCTGGTGGTCATATTCAAGGTTGTCCCCCAATGGTTATTCTCATCAGAAGTCCCTGCATCAGGCTTGCTGGTGGTTATATCCAAGGTTGTCCTCTAATGGTTATTCTCATCAGCAGACTTGCATCAGGCTTGCTGGTGTTTATATCCAAGGTTGTCCCCCAATGGTTATACTCATCAGAACACCTGCATGGGGCTTGCTGGTGGTCATATTCAAGGTTGTCCCCCAATGGTTATTCTCATCAGCAGTCCCTGCATCAGGCTTGCTGGTGGTTATATCCAAGGTTGTCCTCTAATGGTTATTCTCATCAGCAGACTTGCATCAGGCTTGCTGAAAGCTATATCCAAGGTTGTCCCCTAACGGCTATTCACATCAGCAGACCTGCATCATGCTTGCTGGTGGTTATATCCAAGGTTGTCCCCTAATGGTTATTCTCATCAGCACAGCTGCATCAGGCTTGCTGGTGGTTATATCCAAGGTTGTCCCCCAATGGCTATTCTCATCAGCAGTCCCTGCATCAGGCTTGCTGATGGTTATATCTAAGGTTGTCCTCTAATGGTTATTCTCATCAGCAGAACTGCACCAGGCTTGCTGGTGGTTATATCCAAGGTTGTCCTCTAATGGTTATTCTCATCAGCAGACCTGCATCAGGCTTGCTGATGGTTATATCCAAGGTTGTCCCCTAATGGTTATTTACATCAGCAGACCTGCATCAGGCTTGCTGGTGGTTATATCCAAGGTTGTCCCCTAATGGTTATTCTCATCAGCACACCTTCATCAGGCTTGCTGGTGGTTATATCCAAGGTTGTCCCCCAATGGTTATTCTCATCAGCAGTCCCTGCATCACGCTTGCTGGTGGTTATATCCAAGGTTGTCCTATAATGGTTATTCTCATTAGCAGACCTGCATCAGGCTTGCAGATGGTTATATCCAAGGTTGTCTTCTAATGGTTATTCTCATCAGCCGACCTGCATCAGGCTTGCTGATGGTTATGTCCAAGGTTGTCCCCTAATGGTTATTCTCATTAGCAGTCCCTGCATCAGGCTTGTGGTGGTTATATCCAAGTTTATCCCCCAATGGTTATTCTCATCAGCAGTCCCTGCATCAGGCTTGTTGGTTGTTATATCCAAAGTTGTCCTCTAATAGTTATTCTCATCAGCAGACCTGCATCAGGCTTGCTGGTGGTTATATCCAAGGTTGTCCCCTAATGGTTATTCTCATCAGCACACCTGCATCAGGCTTGCTGGTGGTTATATCCAAGGTTGTCCCCCAATGGTTATTCTCATCAGCAGTCCCTGCATCAGGCTTGCTGGTGGTTATATCCAAGGTTGTCCTCTAATGGTTATTCTCATCAGCAGACCTGCACCAGGCTTGCTGGTGATTATATCCAAGGTTGTCCCCTAATGGTTATTTACATCAGCAGACCTGCATCAGGCTTTTTGGTGGTTATATCCAAGGTTGTCCCCTAATGGTTATTCTCATCAGCACACCTGCATCAGGCTTGCTGGTGGTTATATCCAAGGTTGTCCCCCAATGGTTATTCTCATTAGCAGACCTGCATCAGGCTTGCAGATGGTTATATCCAAGGTTTTCCTCTAATGGTTATTCTCATCAGCAGACCTGCATCAGGCTTGCTGGTGGTTATATCCAAGGTTGCCCTCTAATGGTTATTCTCATTAGCAGACCTGCATCAGGCTTGCAGATGGTTATATCCAAGGTTTTCCTCTAATGGTTATTCTCATGAGCAGATCCTGCATCAGGCTTGCTGGTGGTTATATCCAAGGTTGCCCTCTAATGGTTATTCTCATTAGCAGACCTGCATCAGGCTTGCAGATGGTTATATCCAAGGTTTTCCTCTAATGGTTATTCTCATCAGCAGACCTGCATCAGGCTTGCTGATGGTTATGTCCAAGGTTGTCCCCTAATGGTTATTCTCATCAGCAGTCCCTGCATCAGGCTTGTGGTGGTTATATCTAAGGTTATCCCCCAATGGTTATTCTCATCAGCAGACCTGCATCAGGCTTGCTGACGGTTATATCCAAGGTTGTCCTCTAATGTTTATTCTCATCAGCAGACCTGCATCAGGCTTGCTGGTAGTTATATCCAAGGTTGTCTCCTAAAGGTTATTCTCATCAGCACACCTGCATCAGGTTTGCTGGTGGTTATATCCAAGGTTGTCCTCTAATGGTTATTCTCATCAGCAGACTTTCATCAGGCTTGCTGACGGGTATATCCAAGGTTGTCCCCTAATGGTTATTCACATCAGCAGACCTGCATCAGGCTTGCTGGTGGTTATATCCAAGGTTGTCCCCTAATGGTTATTCACATCAGCACACCTGCATCAGGCTTGCTTGTGGTTGTATCCAAGGCTGTCCCCCAATGGTTATTCTCATCAGCAGTCCCTGCATCAGGCTTGCTGGTGGTTATATCCAAGGCTGTCCTCTAATGGTTATTCTCATTAGCAGACCTGCATCAGGCTTGCAGATGGTTATATCCAAGGTTGTCCTCTAATGGTTATTCTCATCAGCCGACCTGCATCAGGCTTGCTGATGGTTATGTCCAAGGTTGTCCCCTAATGGTTATTCTCATTAGCAGTCCCTGAATCAGGCTTGTGGTGGTTATATCCAAGGTTGTCCCCCAATGGCTATTCTCATCAGCAGTCCCTGCATCAGGCTTGTTGGTTGTTATATTCAAAGGTGTCCTCTAATAGTTATTCTCATCAGCAGACCTGCATCAGGCTTGCTGGTGGTTATATCCAAGGTTGTCCCCTAATGGTTATTCTCATCAGCACACCTGCATCAGGCTTGCTGGTGATTATATCCAAGGTTGTCCCCCAATGGTTATTCTCATCAGCAGTCCCTGCATCAGGCTTGCTGGTGGTTATATCCACGGTTGTCCCCTAATGGTTATTCTCATCAGCAGACCTGCATCAGGCTTGCTGGTGGTTATATCCAAGGTTGTCCTCTAATGGTTATTCTCATCAGCAGACTTGCATCAGGCTTGCTGACGGTTATATCCAAGGTTGTCCCCTAATGGTTATTCTCATCAGCACACCTACATCAGGCTTGCTGGTGTTTATATCCAAGGTTGTCCCCCAATGGTTATACTCATCAGAACACCTGCATCAGGCTTGCTGGTGGTCATATTCAAGGTTGTCCCCCAATGGTTATTCTCATCAGCAGTCCATGCATCAGGCTTGCTGGTGGTTATATCCAAGGTTGTCCTCTAATGGTTATTCTCATCAGCAGACTTGCATCAGGCTTGCTGACAGCTATATCCAAGGTTGTCCCCTAACGGTTATTCACATCAGCAGACCTGCATCATGCTTGCTGGTGGATATATCCAAGGTTGTCCCCTAATGGTTATTCTCATCAGCACAGCTGCATCAGGCTTGCTGGTGGTTATATCCAAGGTTGTCCCCCAATGGCTATTCTCATCAGCAGTCCCTGCATCAGGCTTGCTGGTGTTTATATCCAAGGTTGTCCTCTAATGGTTATTCTCATCAGCAGACCTGCATCAGGCTTGCTGGTGGTTATATCTAAGGTTGTCCTCTAATGGTTATTCTCATCAGCAGACCTGCACCAGGCTTGCTGGTGGTTATATCCAAGGTTGTCCTCTAATGGTTATTCTCATCAGCAGACCTGCATCAGGCTTGCTGATGGTTATATCCAAGGTTGTCCCCTAATGGTTATTCACATCAGCAGACCTGCATCAGGCTTGCTGGTGGTTATATCCAAGGTTGTCCCCTAATGGTTATTCTCATCAGCACACCTTCATCAGGCTTGCTGGTGGTTATATCCAAGGTTGTCCCCCAATGGTTATTCTCATCAGCAGTCCCTGCATCAGGCTTGCTGGTGGTTATATAAAAGGTTGTCCTCTAATGGTTATTCTCATTAGCAGACCTGCATCAGGCTTGCAGATGGTTTTATCCAAGGTTGTCCTCTAATGGTTATTCTCATCAGCCGACCTGCATCAGGCTTGCTGATGGTTATGTCCAAGGTTGTCCCCTAATGGTTATTCTCATTAGCAGTCCCTGCATCAGGCTTGTGGTGGTTATATCCAAGGTTGTCCCCCAATGGTTATTCTCATCAGCAGTCCTTGCATCAGGCTTGTTGGTTGTTATGTCCAAAGTTGTCCTCTAATAGTTATTCTCATCAGCAGACCTGCATCAGGCTTGCTGGTGGTTATATCCAAGGTTGTCCCCTAATGGTTATTCTCATCAGCACACCTGCATCAGGCTTGCTGGTGGTTATATCCAAGGTTGTCCCCCAATGGTTATTCTCATCAGCAGACCCTGCATCAGGCTTGCTGGTGGTTATATCCAAGGTTGTCCTCTAATGGTTTTTCTCATCAGCAGACCTGCACCAGGCTTGCTGGTGATTATATCCAAGGTTGTCCCCTAATGGTTATTTACATCAGCAGACCTGCATCAGGCTTGTTGGTGGTTATATCCAAGGTTGTCCCCTAATGGTTATTCTCATCAGCACACCTGCATCAGGCTTGCTGGTGGTTATATCCAAGGTTGTCCCCTAATGGTTATTCTCATCAGCACACCTGCATCAGGCTTGCTGGTGGTTGTATCCAAGGTTGTCCCCTAATGGTTATTCACATCAGCACACCTGCATCAGGCTTGCTTGTGGTTGTATCAAAGGTTGCCCCCCAATGGTTATTCTCATCAGCAGTCCCTGCATCAGGCTTGCTGGTGGTTATATCCAAGGTTGTCCTCTAATGGTTATTCTCATTAGCAGACCTGCATCAGGCTTGCAGATGGTTATATCCAAGGTTTTCCTCTAATGGTTATTCTCATCAGCAGACCTGCATCAGGCTTGCTGATGGTTATGTCCAAGGTTGTCCCCTAATGGTTATTCTCATCAGCAGTCCCTGCATCAGGCTTGTGGTGGTTATATCCAAGGTTGTCCCCCAATGGTTATTCTCATCAGCAGTCCTTGCATCAGGCTTGTTGGTTGTTATGTCCAAAGTTGTCCTCTAATAGTTATTCTCATCAGCAGACCTGCATCAGGCTTGCTGGTGGTTATATCCAAGGTTGTCCCCTAATGGTTATTCTCATCAGCACACCTGCATCAGGCTTGCTGGTGGTTATATCCAAGGTTGTCCCCCAATGGTTATTCTCATCAGCAGACCCTGCATCAGGCTTGCTGGTGGTTATATCCAAGGTTGTCCTCTAATGGTTTTTCTCATCAGCAGACCTGCACCAGGCTTGCTGGTGATTATATCCAAGGTTGTCCCCTAATGGTTATTTACATCAGCAGACCTGCATCAGGCTTGTTGGTGGTTATATCCAAGGTTGTCCCCTAATGGTTATTCTCATCAGCACACCTGCATCAGGCTTGCTGGTGGTTATATCCAAGGTTGTCCCCTAATGGTTATTCTCATCAGCACACCTGCATCAGGCTTGCTGGTGGTTGTATCCAAGGTTGTCCCCTAATGGTTATTCACATCAGCACACCTGCATCAGGCTTGCTTGTGGTTGTATCAAAGGTTGCCCCCCAATGGTTATTCTCATCAGCAGTCCCTGCATCAGGCTTGCTGGTGGTTATATCCAAGGTTGTCCTCTAATGGTTATTCTCATTAGCAGACCTGCATCAGGCTTGCAGATGGTTATATCCAAGGTTTTCCTCTAATGGTTATTCTCATCAGCAGACCTGCATCAGGCTTGCTGATGGTTATGTCCAAGGTTGTCCCCTAATGGTTATTCTCATCAGCAGTCCCTGCATCAGGCTTGTGGTGGTTATATCTAAGGTTATCCCCCAATGGTTATTCTCATCAGCAGACCTGCATCAGGCTTGCTGACGGTAATATCCAAGTTTGTCCCCTAATGGTTATTCTCATCAGCAGACCTGCATCAGGCTTGCTGACGGTTATATCCAAGGTTGTCCTCTAATGTTTATTCTCATCAGCAGACCTGCATCAGGCTTGCTGGTAGTTATATCCAAGGTTGTCTCCTAAAGGTTATTCTCATCAGCACACCTGCATCAGGTTTGCTGGTGGTTATATCCAAGGTTGTCCTCTAATGGTTATTCTCATCAGCAGACTTGCATCAGGCTTGCTGACTGGTATATCCAAGGTTGTCCCCTAATGGTTATTCACATCAGCAGACCTGCATCAGGCTTGCTGGTGGTTATATCCAAGGTTGTCCCCTAATGGTTATTCACATCAGCACACCTGCATCAGGCTTGCTTGTGGTTGTATCCAAGGTTGTCCCCCAATGGTTATTCTCATCAGCAGTCCCTGCATCAGGCTTGCTGGTGGTTATATCCAAGGTTGTCCTCTAATGGTTATTCTCATTAGCAGACCTGCATCAGGCTTGCAGATGGTTATATCCAAGGTTGTCCTCTAATGGTTATTCTCATCAGCCGACCTGCATCAGGCTTGCTGATGGTTATGTCCAAGGTTGTCCCCTAATGGTTATTCTCATTAGCAGTCCCTGAATCAGGCTTGTGGTGGTTATATCCAAGGTTGTCCCCCAATGGCTATTCTCATCAGCAGTCCCTGCATCAGGCTTGTTGGTTGTTATATTCAAAGGTGTCCTCTAATAGTTATTCTCATCAGCAGACCTGCATCAGGCTTGCTGGTGGTTATATCCAAGGTTGTCCCCTAATGGTTATTCTCATCAGCACACCTGCATCAGGCTTGCTGGTGATTATATCCAAGGTTGTCCCCCAATGGTTATTCTCATCAGCAGTCCCTGCATCAGGCTTGCCGGTGGTTATATCCACGGTTGTCCCCTAATGGTTATTCTCATCAGCAGACCTGCATCAGGCTTGCTGATGGTTATATCTAAGGTTGTCCACTAATGGTTATTCTCATCAGCAGACCTGCATTAAGCTTGCTGGTGGTTATATCCAAGGTTGTCCCCTAATGGTCATTCTCATTAGCAGACCTGCATCAGGTTTGCTGACGGTTATATCCAAGGTTGTCCCCTAATGGTTATTCTCATCAGCACACCTACATCAGGCTTGCTGGTGTTTATATCCAAGGTTGTCCCCCAATGGTTATACTCATCAGAACACCTGCATCAGGCTTGCTGGTGGTCATATTCAAGGTTGTCCCCCAATGGTTATTCTCATCAGCAGTCCCTGCATCAGGCTTGCTGGTGGTTATATCCAAGGTTGTCCTCTAATGGTTATTCTCATCAGCAGACTTGCATCAGGCTTGCTGACAGCTATATCCAAGGTTGTCCCCTAACGGTTATTCACATCAGCAGACCTGCATCATGCTTGCTGGTGGATATATCCAGGGTTGTCCCCTAATGGTTATTCTCATCAGCACAGCTGCATCAGGCTTGCTGGTGGTTATATCCAAGGTTGTCCCCCAATGGCTATTCTCATCAGCAGTCCCTGCATCAGGCTTGCTGGTGTTTATATCCAAGGTTGTCCTCTAATGGTTATTCTCATCAGCAGACCTGCATCAGGCTTGCTGGTGGTTATATCTAAGGTTGTCCTCTAATGGTTATTCTCATCAGCAGACCTGCACCAGGCTTGCTGGTGGTTATATCCAAGGTTGTCCTCTAATGGTTATTCTCATCAGCAGACCTGCATCAGGCTTGCTGATGGTTATATCCAAGGTTGTCCCCTAATGGTTATTCACATCAGCAGACCTGCATCAGGCTTGCTGGTGGTTATATCCAAGGTTGTCCCCTAATGGTTATTCTCATCAGCACACCTTCATCAGGCTTGCTGGTGGTTATGTCCAAGGTTGTCCCCTAATGGTTATTCTCATTAGCAGTCCCTGCATCAGGCTTGTGGTGGTTATATCCAAGGTTGTCCCCCAATGGTTATTCTCATCAGCAGTCCTTGCATCAGGCTTGTTGGTTGTTATGTCCAAAGTTGTCCTCTAATAGTTATTCTCATCAGCAGACCTGCATCAGGCTTGCTGGTGGTTATATCCAAGGTTGTCCCCTAATGGTTATTCTCATCAGCACACCTGCATCAGGCTTGCTGGTGGTTATATCCAAGGTTGTCCCCCAATGGTTATTCTCATCAGCAGACCCTGCATCAGGCTTGCTGGTGGTTATATCCAAGGTTGTCCTCTAATGGTTTTTCTCATCAGCAGACCTGCACCAGGCTTGCTGGTGATTATATCCAAGGTTGTCCCCTAATGGTTATTTACATCAGCAGACCTGCATCAGGCTTGTTGGTGGTTATATCCAAGGCTGTCCCCTAATGGTTATTCTCATCAGCACACCTGCATCAGGCTTGCTGGTGGTTATATCCAAGGTTGTCCCCTAATGGTTATTCTCATCAGCACACCTGCATCAGGCTTGCTGGTGGTTGTATCCAAGGTTGTCCCCTAATGGTTATTCACATCAGCACACCTGCATCAGGCTTGCTTGTGGTTGTATCAAAGGTTGCCCCCCAATGGTTATTCTCATCAGCAGTCCCTGCATCAGGCTTGCTGGTGGTTATATCCAAGGTTGTCCTCTAATGGTTATTCTCATTAGCAGACCTGCATCAGGCTTGCAGATCGTTATATCCAAGGTTTTCCTCTAATGGTTATTCTCATCAGCAGACCTGCATCAGGCTTGCTGATGGTTATGTCCAAGGTTGTTCCCTAATGGTTATTCTCATCAGCAGTCCCTGCATCAGGCTTGTGGTGGTTATATCTAAGGTTATCCCCCAATGGTTATTCTCATCTGCAGACCTGCATCAGGCTTGCTGATGGTTATATCCAAGTTTGTCCCCTAATGGTTATTCTCATCAGCAGACCTGCATCAGGCTTGCTGACGGTTATATCCAAGGTTGTCCCCTAAAGCTTCTTCTCATCAGTAGACCTGCATCAGGCTTGGTGGTGGTTATATCCAAGGTTGTCCTCTAATGGTTTTTCTCATCAGCAGACCTGCATCAGGCTTGCTGGTATATATCTAAGGTTGTCCTCTAATGTTTATTCTCATCAGCAGACCTGCATCAGGCTTGCTGGTAGTTATATCCAAGGTTGTCCCCTAATGGTTATTCTCATCAGCACACCTGCATCAGGCTTGCTGGTGGTTATATCCAAGGTTGTCCTCTAATGGTTATTCTCATCAGCAGACTTGCATCAGGCTTGCTGACGGCTATATCCAAGGTTGTCCCCTAATGGTTATTCACATCAGCAGACCTGCATCAGGCTTGCTGGTGGTTATATCCAAGGTTGTCCCCTAATGGTTATTCACATCAGCACACCTGCATCAGGCTTGCTTGTGGTTGTATCCAAGGTTGTCCCCCAATGGTTATTCTCATCGGCAGTCCCTGCATCAGGCTTGCTGGTGGTTATATCCAAGGTTGTCCTCTAATGGTTATTCTCATTAGCAGAACTACATCAGGCTTGCAGATGGTTATATCCAAGGTTGTCCTCTAATGGTTATTCTCATCAGCCGACCTGCATCAGGCTTGCTGATGGTTATGTCCAAGGTTGTCCCCTAATGGTTATTCTCATTAGCAGTCCCTGAATCAGGCTTGTGGTGGTTATATCCAAGGTTGTCCCCCAATGGTTATTCTCATCAGCAGTCCCTGCATCAGGCTTGTTGGTTGTTATATCCAAAGTTGTCCTCTAATAGTTATTCTCATCAGCAGACCTACATCAAGCTTGCTGGTGGTTATATCCAAGGTTGTCCCCTAATGGTTATTCTTATCAGCACACCTGCATCAGGCTTGCTGGTGGTTATATCCAAGGTTGCCCCCCAATGGTTATTCTCATCAGAAGTCCCTGCATCAGGCTTGCTGGTGGTTATATCCAAGGTTGTCCTCTAATGGTTATTCTCATCAGCAGATCTGCACCAGGCTTGCTGGTGATTATCTCCAAGGTTGTCCCCTAATGGTTATTTACATCAGCAGACCTGCATCAGGCTTGTTGGTGGTTATATCCAAGGTTGTCCCCTAATGGTTATTCTCATCAGCACACCTGCATCAGGCTTGCTGGTGGTTATATCCAAGGTTGTCCCCCAATGTTTATTCTCATGAGCAGTCCCTGCATCAGGCTTGCTGGTGGTTATATTCAAGGTTGTCCTCTAATGGTTATTCTCATTAGCAGACCTGCATCAGGCTTGCAGATGGTTATATCCAAGGTTTTCCTCTAATGGTTATTCTCATCAGCAGACCTGCATCAGGCTTGCTGATGGTTATGCCCAAGGTTGTCCCCTAATGGTTATTCTCATCAGCAGTCCCTGCATCAGGCTTGTGGTGGTTATATCTAAGGTTATCCCCCAATGGTTATTCTCATCAGCAGACCTGCATCAGGCTTGCTGACGGTTATATCCAAGTTTGTCCCCTAATGGTTATTCTCATCAGCAGACCTGCATCAGGCTTGCTGACGGTTATATCCAAGGTTGTCCCCTAAAGGTTCTTCTCATCAGCAGACCTGCATCAGGCTTGGTGGTGGTTATATCCAAGGTTGTCCTCTAATGGTTTTTCTCATCAGCAGACCTGCATCAGGCTTGCTGGTATATATCTAAGGTTGTCCTCTAATGTTTATTCTCATCAGCAGACCTGCACTAGGCTTGCTGGTGGTTATATCCAAGGTTGTCCCCTAATGGTTATTCTCATCAGCACACCTGCATCAGGCTTGCTGGTGGTTATATCCAAGGTTGTCCCCCAATGGTTATTCTCATCAGCAGTCCCTGCATCAGGCTTGCCGGTGGTTATATCCAAGGTTGTCCTCTAATGGTTCTTCTCATCAGCAGACCTGCATCGGGTTTGCCGATGGTTATAGCCAAGGTTGTCCCCTAATGGTTATTCTCATCAGCACACCTGCATCGGGCTTGCTGGTGTTTATATCCAAGGTTGTCCCCTAATGGTTATTCTCATCAGCACACCTGCATCGGGCTTGCTGGGGTTTATATCCAAGGTTGTCCCCCAATGGTTATTCTCATCAGCACACCTGCATCGGGCTTGCTGGTGGTCATATTCGAGGTTGTCCCCCAATGGTTATTCCCATCACCAGTCCCTGCATCAGGCTTGCTGGTGGTTATATCCAAGGTTGTCCTCTAATGGTTATTCTCATCAGCACACCTGCATCAGGCTTGCTGGTGGTTATATCCAAGGTTGTCCTCTAATGGTTATTCTCATCAGCAGACCTGCATTAGGCTTGCTGGTGGTTATATCCAAGGTTGTCCCCTAATGGTTATTCTCATCAGCACACCTGCATAAGGCTTACTGGTGGTCATATTCAAGGTTGTCCCCCAATGGATATTCTCATCAGCAGTCCCTGCATCAGGCTTGCTGGTGGTTATATCCAAGGTTGTCCTCTAATGGTTATTCTCATTAGCAGACCTGCATCAGGCTTGCTGATGGTTATATCTAAGGTTGTCCTCTAATGGTTATTCTCATCAGCAGACCTGCACCAGGCTTGCTGGTGGTTATATCCAAAGTTGTCCTCCAATGGTTATTCTCATCAGCAGACCTGCATTAGGCTTGCTGGTGGTTATATCCAAGGTTGTCCCCTAATGGTTATTCTCATAAGCACACCTGCATAAGGCTTGCTGGTGTTTATATCCAAGGTTGTCCCCCAATGGTTATTCTCATCAGCACACCTGCATCGGGCTTACTGGTGGTCATATTCAAGGTTGTACCGCAATGGTTATTCTCATCTGCAGTCCCTGCATCAGGCTTGCTGGTGGTTATATCCAAGGTTGCCCCCTAATGGTTATTCACATCAGCAGACCTGCATCAGGCTTGCTGGTGGTTATATCCAAGGTTGTCCCTTAATGGTTATTCTCATCAGCAGACTTGCATCAGGCTTGCTGACGGCTATATCCAAGGTTGCCCCCTAATGGTTATTCACATCAGCAGACCTGCATCAGGCTTGCTGGTGGTTATATCCAAGGTTGTCCCTTAATGGTTATTCTCATCAGCACACCTGCATCAGGCTTGCTGGTGGTTATATCCAAGGTTGTCCCCCAATGGTTATTCTCATCAGCAGACCTGCATCAGGCTTGCTGACGGTTATATCCAAGGTTGTCCCCTAATGGTTATTCACATCGGCAGACCTGCATCAGGCTTGCTGGTGGTTATATCCACGGTTGTCCCCTAATGGTTATTCTCATCAGCAGACCTGCATCAGGCTTGCTGATGGTTATATCTAAGGTTGTCCACTAATGGTTATTCTCATCAGCAGACCTGCATTAGGCTAGCTGGTGGTTATATCCAAGGTTGTCCCCTAATGGTTATTCTCATTAGCAGACCTGCATCAGGTTTGCTGACGGTTATATCCAAGGTTATCCCCTAATGGTTATTCTCATCAGCACACCTACATCAGGCTTGCTGGTGTTTATATCCAAGGTTGTCCCCCAATGGTTATACTCATCAGAACACCTGCATCAGGCTTGCTGGTGGTCATATTCAAGGTTGTCCCCCAATGGTTATTCTCATCAGCAGTCCCTGCATCAGGCATGCTGGTGGTTATATCCAAGGTTGTCCTCTAATGGTTATTCTCATCAGCAGACTTGCATCAGGCTTGCTGACAGCTATATCCAAGGTTGTCCCCTAACAGTTATTCACATCAGCAGACCTGCATCATGCTTGCTGGTGGTTATATCCAAGGTTGTCCCCTAATGGTTATTCTCATCAGCACAGCTGCATCAGGCTTGCTGGTGGTTATATCCAAGGTTGTCCCCCAATGGCTATTCTCATCAGCAGTCCCTGCATCAGGCTTGCTGGTGGTTATATCCAAGGTTGTCCTCTAATGGTTATTCTCATCAGCAGACCTGCATCAGGCTTGCTGATGGTTATATCTAAGGTTGTCCTCTAATGGTTATTCTCATCAGCAGACCTGCACCAGGCTTGCTGGTGGTTATATCCAAGGTTGTCCTCTAATGGTTATTCTCATCAGCAGACCTGCATCAGGCTTGCTGATGGTTATATCCAAGGTTGTCCCCTAATGGTTATTCACATCAGCAGACCTGCATCAGGCTTGCTGGTGGTTATATCCAAGGTTGTCCCCTTATGGTTATTCTCATCAGCACACCTTCATCAGGCTTGCTGGTGGTTATATCCAAGGTTGTCCCCCAATGGTTATTCTCATCAGCAGTCCCTGCATCAGGCTTGCTGGTGGTTATATCCAAGGTTGTCCTCTAATGGTTATTCTCATTAGCAGACCTGCATCAGGCTTGCAGATGGTTTTATCCAAGGTTGTCCTCTAATGGTTATTCTCATCAGCCGACCTGCATCAGGCTTGCTGATGGTTATGTCCAAGGTTGTCCCCTAATGGTTATTCTCATTAGCAGTCCCTGCATCAGGCTTGCTGGTGGTTATATCCAAGGTTGTCCTCTAATGGTTTTCTCATCAGCAGACCTGCCCCAGGCTTGCTGGTGATTATATCCAAGGTTGTACCCTAATGGTTATTTACATCAGCAGACCTGCATCAGGCTTGTTGGTGGTTATATCCAAGGTTGTCCCCTAATGGTTATTCTCATCAGCACACCTGCATCAGGCTTGCTGGTGGTTATATCCAAGGTTGTCCCCTAATGGTTATTCTCATCAGCACACCTGCATCAGGCTTGCTGGTGGTTGTATCCAAGGTTGTCCCCTAATGGTTATTCACATCAGCACACCTGCATCAGGCTTGCTTGTGGTTGTATCCAAGGTTGCCCCCCAATGGTTATTCTCATCAGCAGTCCCTGCATCAGGCTTGCTGGTGGTTATATCCAAGGTTGTCCTCTAATGGTTATTCTCATTAGCAGACCTGCATCAGGCTTGCAGATGGTTATATCCAAGGTTTTCCTCTAATGGTTATTCTCATCAGCAGACCTGCATCAGGCTTGCTGATGGTTATGTCCAAGGTTGTCCCCTAATGGTTATTCTCATCAGCAGTCCCTGCATCAGGCTTGTGGTGGTTATATCTAAGGTTATCCCCCAATGGTTATTCTCATCTGCAGACCTGCATCAGGCTTGCTGATGGTTATATCCAAGTTTGTCCCCTAATGGTTATTCTCATCAGCAGACCTGCATCAGGCTTGCTGACGGTTATATCCAAGGTTGTCCCGTAAAGCTTCTTCTCATCAGTAGACCTGCATCAGGCTTGGTGGTGGTTATATCCAAGGTTGTCCTCTAATGGTTTTTCTCATCAGCAGACCTGCATCAGGCTTGCTGGTATATATCTAAGGTTGTCCTCTAATGTTTATTCTCATCAGCAGACCTGCATCAGGCTTGCTGGTAGTTATATCCAAGGTTGTCCCCTAATGGTTATTCTCATCAGCACACCTGCATCAGGCTTGCTGGTGGTTATATCCAAGGTTGTCCTCTAATGGTTATTCTCATCAGCAGACTTGCATCAGGCTTGCTGACGGCTATATCCAAGGTTGTCCCCTAATGGTTATTCACATCAGCAGACCTGCATCAGGCTTGCCGGTGGTTATATCCAAGGTTGTCCCCTAATGGTTATTCACATCAGCACACCTGCATCAGGCTTGCTTGTGGTTGTATCCAAGGTTGTCCCCCAATGGTTATTCTCATCAGCAGTCCCTACATCAGGCTTGCTGGTGGTTATATCCAAGGTTGTCCTCTAATGGTTATTCTCATTAGCAGAACTACATCAGGCTTGCAGATGGTTATATCCAAGGTTGTCCTCTAATGGTTATGCTCATCAGCCGACCTGCATCAGGCTTGCTGATGGTTATGTCCAAGGTTGTCCCCTAATGGTTATTCTCATTAGCAGTCCCTGAATCAGGCTTGTGGTGGTTATATCCAAGGTTGTCCCCCAATGGTTATTCTCATCAGCAGTCCCTGCATCAGGCTTGTTGGTTGTTATATCCAAAGTTGTCCTCTAATAGTTATTCTCATCAGCAGACCTACATCAAGCTTGCTGGTGGTTATATCCAAGGTTGTCCCCTAATGGTTATTCTTATCAGCACACCTGCATCAGGCTTGCTGGTGGTTATATCCAAGGTTGTCCCCCAATGGTTATTCTCATCAGAAGTCCCTGCATCAGGCTTGCTGTTGGTTATATCCAAGGTTGTCCTCTAATGGTTATTCTCATTAGCAGTCCCTGAATCAGGCTTGTGGTGGTTATATCCAAGGTTGTCCCCCAATGGTTATTCTCATCAGCAGTCCCTGCATCAGGCTTGTTGGTTGTTATATCCAAAGTTGTCCTCTAATAGTTATTCTCATCAGCAGACCACCATCAAGCTTGCTGGTGGTTATATCCAAGGTTGTCCCCTAATGGTTATTCTTATCAGCACACCTGCATCAGGCTTGCTGGTGGTTATATCCAAGGTTGTCCCCCAATGTTTATTCTCATCAGAAGTCCCTGCATCAGGCTTGCTGGTGGTTATATCCAAGGTTGTCCTCTAATGGTTATTCTCATCAGCAGATCTGCACCAGGCTTGCTGGTGATTATCTCCAAGGTTGTCCCCTAATGGTTATTTACATCAGCAGACCTGCATCAGGCTTGTTGGTGGTTATATCCAAGGTTGTCCCCTAATGGTTATTCTCATCAGCACACCTGCATCAGGCTTGCTGGTGGTTATATCCAAGGTTGTCCCCCAATGTTTATTCTCATGAGCAGTCCCTGCATCAGGCTTGCTGGTGGTTATATTCAAGGTTGTCCTCTAATGGTTATTCTCATTAGCAGACCTGCATCAGGCTTGCAGATGGTTATATCCAAGGTTTTCCTCTAATGGTTATTCTCATCAGCAGACCTGCATCGGGTTTGCCGATGGTTATAGCCAAGGTTGTCCCCTAATGGTTATTCTCATCAGCACACCTGCATCGGGCTTGCTGGTGTTTATATCCAAGGTTTTCCTCTAATGGTTATTCTCATCAGCAGACCTGCATCAGGCTTGCTGATGGTTATGCCCAAGGTTGTCCCCTAATGGTTATTCTCATCAGCAGTCCCTGCATCAGGCTTGTGGTGGTTATATCTAAGGTTATCCCCCAATGGTTATTCTCATCAGCAGACCTGCATCAGGCTTGCTGACGGTTATATCCAAGTTTGTCCCCTAATGGTTATTCTCATCAGCAGACCTGCATCAGGCTTGCTGACGGTTATATCCAAGGTTGTCCCCTAAAGGTTCTTCTCATCAGCAGACCTGCATCAGGCTTGGTGGTGGTTATATCCAAGGTTGTCCTCTAATGGTTTTTCTCATCAGCAGACCTGCATCAGGCTTGCTGGTATATATCTAAGGTTGTCCTCTAATGTTTATTCTCATCAGCAGACCTGCACTAGGCTTGCTGGTGGTTATATCCAAGGTTGTCCCCTAATGGTTATTCTCATCAGCACACCTGCATCAGGCTTGCTGGTGGTTATATCCAAGGTTGTCCCCCAATGGTTATTCTCATCAGCAGTCCCTGCATCAGGCTTGCCGGTGGTTATATCCAAGGTTGTCCTCTAATGGTTCTTCTCATCAGCAGACCTGCATCGGGTTTGCCGATGGTTATAGCCAAGGTTGTCCCCTAATGGTTATTCTCATCAGCACACCTGCATCGGGCTTGCTGGTGTTTATATCCAAGGTTGTCCCCTAATGGTTATTCTCATCAGCACACCTGCATCGGGCTTGCTGGGGTTTATATCCAAGGTTGTCCCCCAATGGTTATTCTCATCAGCACACCTGCATCGGGCTTGCTGGTGGTCATATTCGAGGTTGTCCCCCAATGGTTATTCCCATCACCAGTCCCTGCATCAGGCTTGCTGGTGGTTATATCCAAGGTTGTCCTCTAATGGTTATTCTCATCAGCACACCTGCATCAGGCTTGCTGGTGGTTATATCCAAGGTTGTCCTCTAATGGTTATTCTCATCAGCAGACCTGCATTAGGCTTGCTGGTGGTTATATCCAAGGTTGTCCCCTAATGGTTATTCTCATCAGCACACCTGCATAAGGCTTACTGGTGGTCATATTCAAGGTTGTCCCCCAATGGATATTCTCATCAGCAGTCCCTGCATCAGGCTTGCTGGTGGTTATATCCAAGGTTGTCCTCTAATGGTTATTCTCATTAGCAGACCTGCATCAGGCTTGCTGATGGTTATATCTAAGGTTGTCCTCTAATGGTTATTCTCATCAGCAGACCTGCACCAGGCTTGCTGGTGGTTATATCCAAAGTTGTCCTCCAATGGTTATTCTCATCAGCAGACCTGCATTAGGCTTGCTGGTGGTTATATCCAAGGTTGTCCCCTAATGGTTATTCTCATAAGCACACCTGCATAAGGCTTGCTGGTGTTTATATCCAAGGTTGTCCCCCAATGGTTATTCTCATCAGCACACCTGCATCGGGCTTACTGGTGGTCATATTCAAGGTTGTACCGCAATGGTTATTCTCATCTGCAGTCCCTGCATCAGGCTTGCTGGTGGTTATATCCAAGGTTGCCCCCTAATGGTTATTCACATCAGCAGACCTGCATCAGGCTTGCTGGTGGTTATATCCAAGGTTGTCCCTTAATGGTTATTCTCATCAGCAGACTTGCATCAGGCTTGCTGACGGCTATATCCAAGGTTGCCCCCTAATGGTTATTCACATCAGCAGACCTGCATCAGGCTTGCTGGTGGTTATATCCAAGGTTGTCCCTTAATGGTTATTCTCATCAGCACACCTGCATCAGGCTTGCTGGTGGTTATATCCAAGGTTGTCCCCCAATGGTTATTCTCATCAGCAGACCTGCATCAGGCTTGCTGACGGTTATATCCAAGGTTGTCCCCTAATGGTTATTCACATCGGCAGACCTGCATCAGGCTTGCTGGTGGTTATAGCCACGGTTGTCCCCTAATGGTTATTCTCATCAGCAGACCTGCATCAGGCTTGCTGATGGTTATATCTAAGGTTGTCCACTAATGGTTATTCTCATCAGCAGACCTGCATTAGGCTAGCTGGTGGTTATATCCAAGGTTGTCCCCTAATGGTTATTCTCATTAGCAGACCTGCATCAGGTTTGCTGACGGTTATATCCAAGGTTATCCCCTAATGGTTATTCTCATCAGCACACCTACATCAGGCTTGCTGGTGTTTATATCCAAGGTTGTCCCCCAATGGTTATACTCATCAGAACACCTGCATCAGGCTTGCTGGTGGTCATATTCAAGGTTGTCCCCCAATGGTTATTCTCATCAGCAGTCCCTGCATCAGGCATGCTGGTGGTTATATCCAAGGTTGTCCTCTAATGGTTATTCTCATCAGCAGACTTGCATCAGGCTTGCTGACAGCTATATCCAAGGTTGTCCCCTAACAGTTATTCACATCAGCAGACCTGCATCATGCTTGCTGGTGGTTATATCCAAGGTTGTCCCCTAATGGTTATTCTCATCAGCACAGCTGCATCAGGCTTGCTGGTGGTTATATCCAAGGTTGTCCCCCAATGGCTATTCTCATCAGCAGTCCCTGCATCAGGCTTGCTGGTGGTTATATCCAAGGTTGTCCTCTAATGGTTATTCTCATCAGCAGACCTGCATCAGGCTTGCTGATGGTTATATCTAAGGTTGTCCTCTAATGGTTATTCTCATCAGCAGACCTGCACCAGGCTTGCTGGTGGTTATATCCAAGGTTGTCCTCTAATGGTTATTCTCATCAGCAGACCTGCATCAGGCTTGCTGATGGTTATATCCAAGGTTGTCCCCTAATGGTTATTCACATCAGCAGACCTGCATCAGGCTTGCTGGTGGTTATATCCAAGGTTGTCCCCTTATGGTTATTCTCATCAGCACACCTTCATCAGGCTTGCTGGTGGTTATATCCAAGGTTGTCCCCCAATGGTTATTCTCATCAGCAGTCCCTGCATCAGGCTTGCTGGTGGTTATATCCAAGGTTGTCCTCTAATGGTTATTCTCATTAGCAGACCTGCATCAGGCTTGCAGATGGTTTTATCCAAGGTTGTCCTCTAATGGTTATTCTCATCAGCCGACCTGCATCAGGCTTGCTGATGGTTATGTCCAAGGTTGTCCCCTAATGGTTATTCTCATTAGCAGTCCCTGCATCAGGCTTGCTGGTGGTTATATCCAAGGTTGTCCTCTAATGGTTTTTCTCATCAGCAGACCTGCCCCAGGCTTGCTGGTGGTTATATCCAAGGTTGTCCCCTAATGGTTATTCTCATCAGCACACCTGCATCAGGCTTGCTGGTGGTTGTATCCAAGGTTGTCCCCTAATGGTTATTCACATCAGCACACCTGCATCAGGCTTGCTTGTGGTTGTATCCAAGGTTGCCCCCCAATGGTTATTCTCATCAGCAGTCCCTGCATCAGGCTTGCTGGTGGTTATATCCAAGGTTGTCCTCTAATGGTTATTCTCATTAGCAGACCTGCATCAGGCTTGCAGATGGTTATATCCAAGGTTTTCCTCTAATGGTTATTCTCATCAGCAGACCTGCATCAGGCTTGCTGATGGTTATGTCCAAGGTTGTCCCCTAATGGTTATTCTCATCAGCAGTCCCTGCATCAGGCTTGTGGTGGTTATATCTAAGGTTATCCCCCAATGGTTATTCTCATCTGCAGACCTGCATCAGGCTTGCTGATGGTTATATCCAAGTTTGTCCCCTAATGGTTATTCTCATCAGCAGACCTGCATCAGGCTTGCTGACGGTTATATCCAAGGTTGTCCCGTAAAGCTTCTTCTCATCAGTAGACCTGCATCAGGCTTGGTGGTGGTTATATCCAAGGTTGTCCTCTAATGGTTTTTCTCATCAGCAGACCTGCATCAGGCTTGCTGGTATATATCTAAGGTTGTCCTCTAATGTTTATTCTCATCAGCAGACCTGCATCAGGCTTGCTGGTAGTTATATCCAAGGTTGTCCCCTAATGGTTATTCTCATCAGCACACCTGCATCAGGCTTGCTGGTGGTTATATCCAAGGTTGTCCTCTAATGGTTATTCTCATCAGCAGACTTGCATCAGGCTTGCTGACGGCTATATCCAAGGTTGTCCCCTAATGGTTATTCACATCAGCAGACCTGCATCAGGCTTGCCGGTGGTTATATCCAAGGTTGTCCCCTAATGGTTATTCACATCAGCACACCTGCATCAGGCTTGCTTGTGGTTGTATCCAAGGTTGTCCCCCAATGGTTATTCTCATCAGCAGTCCCTACATCAGGCTTGCTGGTGGTTATATCCAAGGTTGTCCTCTAATGGTTATTCTCATTAGCAGAACTACATCAGGCTTGCAGATGGTTATATCCAAGGTTGTCCTCTAATGGTTATGCTCATCAGCCGACCTGCATCAGGCTTGCTGATGGTTATGTCCAAGGTTGTCCCCTAATGGTTATTCTCATTAGCAGTCCCTGAATCAGGCTTGTGGTGGTTATATCCAAGGTTGTCCCCCAATGGTTATTCTCATCAGCAGTCCCTGCATCAGGCTTGTTGGTTGTTATATCCAAAGTTGTCCTCTAATAGTTATTCTCATCAGCAGACCTACATCAAGCTTGCTGGTGGTTATATCCAAGGTTGTCCCCTAATGGTTATTCTTATCAGCACACCTGCATCAGGCTTGCTGGTGGTTATATCCAAGGTTGTCCCCCAATGGTTATTCTCATCAGAAGTCCCTGCATCAGGCTTGCTGTTGGTTATATCCAAGGTTGTCCTCTAATGGTTATTCTCATTAGCAGTCCCTGAATCAGGCTTGTGGTGGTTATATCCAAGGTTGTCCCCCAATGGTTATTCTCATCAGCAGTCCCTGCATCAGGCTTGTTGGTTGTTATATCCAAAGTTGTCCTCTAATAGTTATTCTCATCAGCAGACCACCATCAAGCTTGCTGGTGGTTATATCCAAGGTTGTCCCCTAATGGTTATTCTTATCAGCACACCTGCATCAGGCTTGCTGGTGGTTATATCCAAGGTTGTCCCCCAATGTTTATTCTCATCAGAAGTCCCTGCATCAGGCTTGCTGGTGGTTATATCCAAGGTTGTCCTCTAATGGTTATTCTCATCAGCAGATCTGCACCAGGCTTGCTGGTGATTATCTCCAAGGTTGTCCCCTAATGGTTATTTACATCAGCAGACCTGCATCAGGCTTGTTGGTGGTTATATCCAAGGTTGTCCCCTAATGGTTATTCTCATCAGCACACCTGCATCAGGCTTGCTGGTGGTTATATCCAAGGTTGTCCCCCAATGTTTATTCTCATGAGCAGTCCCTGCATCAGGCTTGCTGGTGGTTATATTCAAGGTTGTCCTCTAATGGTTATTCTCATTAGCAGACCTGCATCAGGCTTGCAGATGGTTATATCCAAGGTTTTCCTCTAATGGTTATTCTCATCAGCAGACCTGCATCAGGCTTGCGGATGGTTATGTCCAAGGTTGTCCCCTAATGGTTATTCTCATCAGCAGTCCCTGCATCAGGCTTGTGGTGGTTATATCTAAGGTTATCCCCCAATGGTTATTCTCATCAGCAGACCTGCATCAGGCTTGCTGACGGTTATATCCAAGTTTGTCCCCTAATGGTTATTCTCATCAGCAGACCTGCATCAGGCTTGCTGACGGTTATATCCAAGGTTGTCCCCTAAAGGTTCTTCTCATCAGCAGACCTGCATCAGGCTTGGTGGTGGTTATATCCAAGGTTGTCCTCTAATGGTTTTTCTCATCAGCAGACCTGCATCAGGCTTGCTGGTATATATCTAAGGTTGTCCTCTAATGTTTATTCTCATCAGCAGACCTGCACTAGGCTTGCTGGTGGTTATATCCAAGGTTGTCCCCTAATGGTTATTCTCATCAGCACACCTGCATCAGGCTTGCTGGTGGTTATATCCAAGGTTGTCCCCCAATGGTTATTCTCATCAGCAGTCCCTGCATCAGGCTTGCCGGTGGTTATATCCAAGGTTGTCCTCTAATGGTTATTCTCATCAGCAGACCTGCATCGGGTTTGCCGATGGTTATAGCCAAGGTTGTCCCCTAATGGTTATTCTCATCAGCACACCTGCATCGGGCTTGCTGGTGTTTATATCCAAGGTTGTCCCCTAATGGTTATTCTCATCAGCACACCTGCATCGGGCTTGCTGGGGTTTATATCCAAGGTTGTCCCCCAATGGTTATTCTCATCAGCACACCTGCATCGGGCTTGCTGGTGGTCATATTCAAGGTTGTCCCCCAATGGTTATTCCCATCACCAGTCCCTGCATCAGGCTTGCTGGTGGTTATATCCAAGGTTGTCCTCTAATGGTTATTCTCATCAGCACACCTGCATCAGGCTTGCTGGTGGTTATATCCAAGGTTGTCCCCCAATGGTTATTCTCATCATCAGTCCCTGCATCAGGCTTGCTGATGGTTATATCTAAGGTTGTCCTATAATGGTTATTCTCATCAGCAGACCTGCACCAGGCTTGCTGGTGGTTATATCCAAGGTTGTCCTCTAATGGTTATTCTTATCAGCAGACCTGCATTAGGCTTGCTGGTGGTTATATCCAAGGTTGTCCCCTAATGGTTATTCTCATCAGCACACCTGCATAAGGCTTACTGGTGGTCATATTCAAGGTTGTCCCCCAATGGATATTCTCATCAGCAGTCCCTGCATCAGGCTTGCTGGTGGTTATATCCAAGGTTGTCCTCTAATGGTTATTCTCATCAGCAGACCTGCATCAGGCTTGCTGATGGTTATATCTAAGGTTGTCCTCTAATGGTTATTCTCATCAGCAGACCTGCACCAGGCTTGCTGGTGGTTATATCCAAAGTTGTCCTCCAATGGTTATTCTCATCAGCAGACCTGCATTAGGCTTGCTGGTGGTTATATCCAAGGTTGTCCCCTAATGGTTATTCTCATGAGCACACCTGCATAAGGCTTGCTGGTGTTTATATCCAAGGTTGCCCCCAATGGTTATTCTCATCAGCACACCTGCATCGGGCTTACTGGTGGTCATATTCAAGGTTGTACCCCAATGGTTATTCTCATCTGCAGTCCCTGCATCAGGCTTGCTGGTGGTTATATCCAAGGTTGCCCCCTAATGGTTATTCACATCAGCAGACCTGCATCAGGCTTGCTGGTGGTTATATCCAAGGTTGTCCCTTAATGGTTATTCTCATCAGCAGACTTGCATCAGGCTTGCTGACGGCTATATCCAAGGTTGCCCCCTAATGGTTATTCACATCAGCAGACCTGCATCAGGCTTGCTGGTGGTTATATCCAAGGTTGTCCCTTAATGGTTATTCTCATCAGCACACCTGCATCAGGCTTGCTGGTGGTTATATCAAAGGTTGTCCCCCAATGGTTATTCTCATCAGCAGACCTGCATCAGGCTTGCTGACGATTATATCCAAGGTTGTCCCCTAATGGTTATTCACATCGGCAGACCTGCATCAGGCTTGCTGGTGGTTATATCTACGGTTGTCCCCTAATGGTTATTCTCATCAGCAGACCTGCATCAGGCTTGCTGATGGTTATATCTAAGGTTGTCCACTAATGGTTATTCTCATCAGCAGACCTGCATTAGGCTAGCTGGTGGTTATATCCAAGGTTGTCCCCTAATGGTTATTCTCATTAGCAGACCTGCATCAGGTTTGCTGACGGTTATATCCAAGGTTATCCCCTAATGGTTATTCTCATCAGCACACCTACATCAGGCTTGCTGGTGTTTATATCCAAGGTTGTCCCCCAATGGTTATACTCATCAGAACACCTGCATCAGGCTTGCTGGTGGTCATATTCAAGGTTGTCCCCCAATGGTTATTCTCATCAGCAGTCCCTGCATCAGGCTTGCTGGTGGTTATATCCAAGGTTGTCCTCTAATGGTCATTCTCATCAGCAGACTTGCATCAGGCTTGCTGACAGCTATATCCAAGGTTGTCCCCTAACGGTTATTCACATCAGCAGACCTGCATCATGCTTGCTGGTGGTTATATCCAAGGTTGTCCCCTAATGGTTATTCTCATCAGCACAGCTGCATCAGGCAGGCTGGTGGTTATATCCAAGGTTGTCCCCCAATGGCTATTCTCATCAGCAGTCCCTGCATCAGGCTTGCTGGTGGTTATATCCAAGGTTGTCCTCTAATGGTTATTCTCATCAGCAGACCTGCATCAGGCTTGCTGATGGTTATATCTAAGGTTGTCCTCTAATGGTTATTCTCATCAGCAGACCTGCACCAGGCTTGTTGGTGGTTATATCCAAGGTTGTCCTCTAATGGTTATTCTCATCAGCAGACCTGCATCAGGCTTGCTGATGGTTATATCCAAGGTTATCCCCTAATGGTTATTTACATCAGCAGACCTGCATCAGGCTTGCTGGTGGTTATATCCAAGGTTGTCCCCTAATGGTTATTCTCATCAGCACACCTTCATCAGGCTTGCTGGTGGTTATATCCAAGGTTGTCCCCTAATGGTTATTCACATCAGCACACCTGCATCAGGCTTGCTTGTGGTTGTATCCAAGGTTGTCCCCCAATGGTTATTCTCATCAGCAGTCCCTGCATCAGGCTTGCTGGTGGATATATCCAAGGTTGTCCTCTAATGGTTATTCTCATTAGCAGACCTGTATCAGGCTTGCAGATGGTTATATCCAAGGTTGTCCTCTAATGGTTATTCTCATCAGCCGACCTGCATCAGGCTTGCTGATGGTTATGTCCAAGGTTGTCCCCTAATGGTTATTCTCATTAGCAATCCCTGAATCAGGCTTGTGGTGGTTATATCCAAGGTTGTCCCCCAATGGTTATTCTCATCAGCAGTCCCTGCATCAGGCTTGTTGGTTGTTATATCCAAAGTTGTCCTCTAATAGTTATTCTCATCAGCAGACCTGCATCAGGCTTGCTGGTGGTTATATCCAAGGTTGTCCCCTAATGGTTATTCTCATCAGCACACCTGCATCAGGCTTGCTGGTGGTTATATCCAAGGTTGTCGCCCAATGGTTATTCTCATGAGCAGTCCCTGCATCAGGCTTGCTGGTGGTTATATCCAAGGTTGTCCTCTAATGGTTATTCTGATTAGCAGACCTGCATCAGTCTTGCAGATGGTTATATCCAAGGTTTTCCTCTAATGGTTATTCTCATCAGCAGACCTGCATCAGGCTTGCTGATGGTTATGTCCAAGGTTGTCCCCTAATGGTTATTCTCATCAGCAGTCCCTGCATCAGGCTTGTGGTGGTTATATCTAAGGTTATCCCCCAATGGTTATTCTCATCAGCAGACCTGCATCAGGCTTGCTGACGGTTATATCCAAGTTTGTCCCCTAATGGTTATTCTCATCAGCAGACCTGCATCAGGCTTGCTGACGGTTATATCCAAGGTTGTCCCCTAAAGGTTCTTCTCATCAGCAGACCTGCATCAGGCTTGGTGGTGGTTATATCCAAGGTTGTCCTCTAATGGTTTTTCTCATCAGCACACCTGCATCAGGCTTGCTGGTATATATCTAAGGCTGTCCTCTAATGTTTATTCTCATCAGCAGACCTGCATCAGGCTTGCTGGTAGTTATATCCAAGGTTGTCCCCTAATGGTTATTCTCATCAGCACACCTGCATCAGGCTTGCTGGTGGTTATATCCAAGGTTGTCCTCTAATGGTTATTCTCATCAGCAGACTTGCATCAGGCTTGCTGACGGCTATATCCAAGGTTGTCCCCTAATGGTTATTCACATCAGCAGACCTGCATCTGGCTTGCTGGTGGTTATATCCAAGGTTGTCCCCTAATGGTTATTCACATCAGCACACCTGCATCAGGCTTGCTTGTGGTTGTATACAAGGTTGTCCCCAATGGTTATTCTCATCAGCAGTCCCTGCATCAGGCTAGCTGGTGGTTATATCCAAGGTTGTCCTCTAATGGTTATTCTCATCAGCAGACCTGCATCAGGCTTGCTGATGGTTATATCCAAGGTTGTCCTCTAATGGTTATTCTCATCAGCAGACCTGCACCAGGTTTGCTGGTGGTTATATCCAAGGTTGTCCTCTAATGGTTATACTCATCAGCAGACCTGCATCAGGCTTGCTGGTGGTTATATCCAAGTTTGTCCCCCAATGGTTATTCTCATCAGCAGTCCCTGCATCAGGCTTGCCGGTGGTTATATCCAAGGTTGTCCTCTAATGGTTATTCTCATCAGCAGACCTGCATCAGGTTTGCTGATGGTTATAGCCAAGGTTGTCCCCTAATGGTTATTCTCATCAGCAGTCCCTGCATCAGGCTTGCTGGTGTTTATATCCAAGGTTGTCCCCCAATGGTTATTCTCATCAGCACACCTGCATCGGGCTTGCTGACGGCTATATCCAAGGTTGTCCCCTAATGGTTATTCACATCAGCAGACCTGCATCAGGCTTGCTGGTGGTTATATCCAAGGTTGTCCCCCAATGGTTATTCTCATCAGCAGTCCCTGCATCAGGCTTGCTGGTGGTTATATCCAAGGTTGTCCTCTAATGGTTATTCTCATCAGCAGACCTGCATCAGGCTTGCTGATGGTTATATCTAAGGTTGTCCTCTAATGGTTATTCTCATCAGCAGACCTGCATCAGACTTGCTGATGGTTATGTCCAAGGTTGTCCCCTAATGGTTATTCTCATTAGCAGTCCCTGCATCAGGCTTGTGGTGGTTATATCCAAGGTTGCCCCCCAATGGTTATTCTAATCAGCAGTCCCTGCATCAGGCTTGATGGTTGTTATATCCAAGGTTGTCCTCTAATGGTTATTCTCATCAGCAGACCTGCATCAGGCTTGCTGGTGGTTATATCCAAGGTTGTCCCCTAATGGTTATTCTCATCAGCACACCTGCATCAGGCTTGCTGATGGTTATGTCCAAGGTTGTCCCCTAATGGTTATTCTCATTAGCAGTCCCTGCATCAGGCTTGTGGTGGTTATATCCAAGGTTGTCCCCCAATGGTTATTCTCATCAGCAGTCCCTGCATCAGGCTTGCTGGTGGTTATATCCAAGGTTGTTCTCTAATGGTTATTCTCATCAGCAGACCTGCACCAGGCTTGCTGGTGATTATATCCAAGGTTGTCCCCTAATGGTTATTCTCATCAGCAGTCCCTGCATCAGGCTTGCTGGTGGTTATATCCAAGGTTGTCCCCCAATGGTTATTCTCATGAGCAGTCCCTGCATCAGGCTTGCTGGTGGTTATATCCAAGGTTGTCCTCTAATGGTTATTCTAATCAGCACACCGGCATCAGGCTTGCTGATGGTTATGTCCAAGGTTGTCCCCCAATGGTTATTCTCATCAGCAGTCCCTGCATCAGGCTTGCTGGTGGTTATATCCAAGGTTGTCCTCTAATGGTTATTCTCATCAACAGACTTGCATCAGGCTTGCTGACAGCTATATCCAAGGTTGTCCCCTAACGGTTATTCACATCAGCAGACCTGTCACATGCTTGCTGGTGGTTATATCCAAGGTTGTCCACTAATGGTTATTCTCATCAGCACACCTGCATCAGGCTTGCTGGTGGTTATATCCAAGGTTGTCCTCTAATGGTTATTCTCATCAGCAGACCTGCATCAGGCTTGCTGATGGTTATATCTAAGGTTGTCCTCTAATGGTTATTCTCATCAGCAGACCTGCACCAGGCTTGCTGGTGGTTATATCCAAGGTTGTCCTCTAATGGTTATTCTCATCAGCAGTCCCTGCATCAGGCTTGCTGGTGGTTATATCCAAGGTTGTCCTCTAATGGTTATTCTCATCAGCAGACCTGCATCAGGCTTGCTGATGGTTATATCTAAGGTTGTCCTCTAATGGTTATTCTCATCAGCAGACCTGCATCAGGCTTGCTGGTGGTTATATCCAAGGTTGTCCTCTAATGGTTATTCTCATCAGCAGACCTGCATCAGGCTTGCTGATGGTTATATCCAAGGTTGTCCCCTAATGGTTATTTACATCAGCAGACCTGCATCAGGCTTGCTGACGGTTATATCCAAGGTTGTCCCCTAATGGTTATTCACATCAGCAGACATGCATCAGGATTGCAGGTGGTTATATCCAAGGTTGTCCTCTAATGGTTATTATCATCAGCACACCTGCATCAGGCTTGCTGACGGTTATATCCAAGGTTGTCCCCTAATGGTTATTCACATCAGCAGACCTGCATCAGGCTTGCTGGTATATATCTAAGGTTGTCCTCTAATGTTTATTCTCATAAGCAGACCTGCATTAGGCTTGCTGGTAGTTATATCCAAGGTTGTTCCCTAATGGTTATTTGCATCAGCAGACCTGCATCAGGCTTGCCTGTGGTTATATCCAAGGTTGTTCCCTAATGGTAATTCTCATCAGCAGACCTGCATCAGGCTGGCTAGTGGTTATATCCAAGGTTGTCCTCTAATGGTTATTCTCATTAGCAGACATGCATCAGGCTTGCTGATGGTCATATCCAAGGCTGTCCTCTAATGGTTATTCTCATCAGCAGACCTGCATCATGCTTGCTGATGGTTATATCCAAGGTTGTCCCCTAACGGTTATTCTCATCAGCAGACCTGCATCATGCTTGCTGATGGTTATATCCAAGGTTGTCCCCTAACGGTTATTCTCATCAGCAGACCTGCATCAGGCTTGCTGATGGTTATATCCAAGGTTGTCCCCTAACGGTTATTCTCATCAGCAGACCTGCATCAGGCTTGCTGATGGTTATATCTAAGGTTGTCCTCTAACGGTTATTCTCATCAGCAGACCTGCATCAGGCTTGCAGATGGTTATATACAAGGTTGTCCCCTAATGGTTATTCTCATCAGCACACCTGCATCAGGCTTGCCGATGGATTTATCCAAGGTTGTCCCCTAATGGTTATTCTCATCAGCAGACCTGCATCAGGCTTGCTGGTGGTTATATCCAGGGTTGTTCCCTAATGGTTATTCTCATCAGCAGACCTGCATCAGGCTTGCTGATGGTTATATCTAAGGTTGTCCTCTAATGTTTATTCTCATCAGCAGTCCCTGCATCAGGCTTGCTGATGGTTATATCTAAGGTTGTCCACTAATGGTTATTCTCATCAGCAGACCTACATCAGGCTTGCCTGTGGTTATATCCAAGGTTGTTCCCTAATGGTAATTCTCATCAGCAGACCTGCATCAGGCTGGCTAGTGGTTATATCCAAGGTTGTCCTCTAATGGTTATTCTCATTAGCAGACCTGCATCAGGCTTGCTGGTGGTTATATCCAAGGTTGGCCTCTAATGGTTATTCTCATCAGAACACCTGCATCAGTCTTGCTGATGGTTATATCCAAGGTTGTTCCCTAAAGGTTATTCTCATCAGCAGACCTGCATCAGGCTTGCTGATATATATCTAAGGTTGTCCTCTAATGTTTATTCTCATCAGAAGACCTGCATTAGGCTTGCTGGTGGTTATATCCAAGGTTGTTCCCTAATGGTTATTTACATCAGCAGACCTGCATCAGGCTTGCTGACGGTTATATCCAAGGTTGTCCCCTAATGGTTATTCACATCAGCAGACATGCATCAGGATTGCAGGTGGTTATATCCAAGGTTGTCCTCTAATGGTTATTATCATCAGCACACCTGCATCAGGCTTGCTGACGGTTATATCCAAGGTTGTCCCCTAATGGTTATTCACATCAGCAGACATGCATCAGGCTTGCTGGTATATATCTAAGGTTGTCCTCTAATGTTTATTCTCATCAGCAGACCTGCATTAGGCTTGCTGGTGGTTATATCCAAGGTTGTTCCCTAATGGTAATTCTCATCAGCAGACCTGCATCAGGCTGGCTAGTGGTTATATACAAGGTTGTCCTCTAATGGTTATTCTCATTAGCAGACATGCATCAGGCTTGCTGATGGTCATATCCAAGGCTGTCCTCTAATGGTTATTCTCATCAGCAGACCTGCATCATGCTTGCTGATGGTTATATCCAAGGTTGTCCCCTAACGGTTATTCTCATCAGCAGACCTGCATCATGCTTGCTGATGGTTATATCCAAGGTTGTCCCCTAACGGTTATTCTCATCAGCAGACCTGCATCAGGCTTGCTGATGGTTATATCCTAGATTGTCCCCTAACGGTTATTCTCATCAGCAGACCTGCATCAGGCTTGCTGATGGTTATATCTAAGGTTGTCCTCTAACGGTTATTCTCATCAGCAGACCTGCATCAGGCTTGCTGATGGTTATATACAAGGTTGTCCCCTAATGGTTATTCTCATTAGCACACCTGCATCAGGCTTGCCGATGGATTTATCCAAGGTTGTCCTCTAATGGTTATTATCATCAGCACACCTGCATCAGGCTTGCTGACAGTTATATCCAAGGTTGTCCCCTAATGGTTATTCTCATCAGCAGACCTGCATTAGGCTTGCTGATGGTTACATCCAAGGTTATTCCCTAATGGTTATTCTCATCAGCAGACCTGCATCAGGCTTGCTGGTGGTTATATCCAAGGTTGTTCCCTAATGGTTATTCTCATCAGCAGACCTGCATCAGGCTTGCTGATGGTTATATCTAAGGTTGTCCTCTAATGTTTATTCTCATCAGCAGTCCCTGCATCAGGCTTGCTGATGGTTATATCTAAGGTTGTCCACTAATGGTTATTCTCATCAGCAGACCTACATCAGGCTTGCCTGTGGTTATATCCAAGGTTGTTCCCTAATGGTAATTCTCATCAGCAGACCTGCATCAGGCTGGCTAGTGGTTATATCCAAGGTTGTCCTCTAATGGTTATTCTCATTAGCAGACCTGCATCAGGCTTGCAGATGGTCATATCCAAGGCTGTCCTCTAATGGTTATTCTCTTAAGCAGACCTGCATCAGGCTTGCAATGGTCATTTCCAAGGTTATCCCCTAATGGTTATTCTCATCAGCAGACCTGAATCATGCTTTCTAGTCTTTATATCCAAGGTTATTCCCTAATGGGTATTATCATCACCAGACCTGCATCAGGCTTGCTGATGGATATATCCAAGTTTGTCCCCTAATGGTTATTCTCATCAGCAGACCTGCATCAGGCTTGCTGGTGGTTATATCCAAGGTTGGCCTCTAATGGTTATTCTCATCAGAACACCTGCATCAGTTTTGCTGATGGTTATATCCAAGGTTGTTCCCTAAAGGTTATTCTCATCAGCAGACCTGCATCAGGCTTGCTGATATATATCTAAGGTTGTCCTTTAATGTTTATTCTCATCAGCAGACCTGCATTAGGCTTGCTGGTGGTTATATCCAAGGTTGTTCCCTAATGGTTATTCTCATCAGCAGACCTGCATCAGGCTTGCTGGTGGTAATATCCAAGGTTGTCCTCTAATGGTTATTCTCATCAGCAGACATTCATCAGGCCTACTGGTGATTATATCCTAGGTTGTCAACTAATGGTTATTCTCATCAGCAGACCTACATCAGGCTTGCCTATGGTTATATCCAAGGTTGTTCCCTAATGGTAATTCTCATCAGCAGACCTGCATCAGGCTGGCTAGTGGTTATATCCAAGGTTGTCCTCTAATGGTTATTCTCATTAGCAACCTGCATCAGGCATGCTGATGGTCATATCCAAGGCTGTCCTATAATGGTTATTCTCTTAAGCAGGCCTGCATCAGGCTTTTGATGGTCATTTCCAAGGTTGGCCCCTAATGGTTATTCTCATCAGCAGACCTGAATCAGGCTTTCTAGTGGTTATATCCAAGGTTATTCCCTAATGGGTATTATCATCACCAGACCTGCATCAGGCTTGCTGACGGTTATATCCAGGTTTGTCCCCTAATGGTTATTCTCATCATCAGACCTGCATCAGGCTTGCTGGTGGTTATATCCACGGTTGGCCTCTAATGGTTATTCTCATCAGAACACCTGCATCAGTCTTGCTGATGGTTATATCCAAGGTTGTTCCCTAAAGGTTATTCTCATCAGCAGACCTGCATCAGGCTTGCTGGTATATATCTAAGGTTGTCCTCTAATGTTTATTCTCATCAGCAGACCTGCATTAGGCTTGCTGGTGGTTATATCCAAGGTTGTTCCCTAATGGTTATTCTCATCAGCAGACCTGCATCAGGCTTGCTGATGGTTATATCCTAGATTGTCCCCTAACGGTTATTCTCATCAGCAGACCTGCATCATGCTTGCTGATGGTTATATCCAAGGTTGTCCCCTAACGGTTATTCTCATCAGCAGACCTGCATCAGGCTTGCTGATGGTTATATCCTAGATTGTCCCCTAACGGTTATTCTCATCAGCAGACCTGCATCAGGCTTGCTGATGGTTATATCTAAGGTTGTCCTCTAACGGTTATTCTCATCAGCAGACCTGCATCAGGCTTGCTGATGGTTATATACAAGGTTGTCCCCTAACGGTTATTCTCATTAGCACACCTGCATCAGGCTTGCCGATGGATTTATCCAAGGTTGTCCTCTAATGGTTATTATCATCAGCAGACCTGCATCAGGCTTGCTGACAGTTATATCCAAGGTTGTCCCCTAATGGTTATTCTCATCAGCAGACCTGCATTAGGCTTGCTGATGGTTACATCCAAGGTTATTCCCTAATGGTTATTCTCATCAGCAGACCTGCATCAGGCTTGCTGATGGTTATATCTAAGGTTGTCCTCTAATGTTTATTCTCATCAGCAGTCCCTGCATCAGGCTTGCTGATGGTTATATCCAAGGTTGTCCCCTAACGGTTATTCTCATCAGCAGACCTGCATCAGGCTTGCTGATGGTTATATCCTAGATTGTCCCCTAACGGTTATTCTCATCAGCAGACCTGCATCAGGCTTGCTGATGGTTATATCTAAGGTTGTCCTCTAACGGTTATTCTCATCAGCAGACCTGCATCAGGCTTGCTGATGGTTATATCTAAGGTTGTCCTCTAACGGTTATTCTCATCAGCAGACCTGCATCAGGCTTGCTGATGGTTATATACAAGGTTGTCCCCTAACGGTTATTCTCATTAGCACACCTGCATCAGGCTTGCCGATGGATTTATCCAAGGTTGTCCTCTAATGGTTATTATCATCAGCACACCTGCATCAGGCTTGCTGACAGTTATATCCAAGGTTGTCCCCTAATGGTTATTCTCATCAGCAGACCTGCATCAGGCTTGCTGATGGTTACATCCAAGGTTATTCCCTAATGGTTATTCTCATCAGCAGACCTGCATCAGGCTTGCTGGTGGTTATATCCAAGGTTGTCCCCTAATGGTTATTCTCATCAGCAGACCTGCATTAGGCTTGCTGGTGATTATATCCAAGGTTGTCCCCCAATGTTTATTCTCATCAGAAGTCCCTGCATCAGGCTTGCTGGTGGTTATATCCAAGGTTGTTCCCTAATGGTTATTCTCATCAGCAGACCTGCATCAGGCTTGCTGATGGTTATATCTAAGGTTGTCCTCTAATGTTTATTCTCATCAGCAGTCCCTGCATCAGGCTTGCTGATGGTTATATCTAAGGTTGTCCACTAATGGTTATTCTCATCAGCAGACCTACATCAGGCTTGCCTGTGGTTATATCCAAGGTTGTTCCCTAATGGTAATTCTCATCAGCAGACCTGCATCAGGCTGGCTAGTGGTTATATCCAAGGTTGTCCTCTAATGGTTATTCTCATTAGCAGACCTGCATCAGGCTTGCAGATGGTCATATCCAAGGCTGTCCTCTAATGGTTATTCTCTTAAGCAGACCTGCATCAGGCTTGCAATGGTCATTTCCAAGGTTATCCCCTAATGGTTATTCTCATCAGCAGACCTGTATCATGCTTTCTAGTCTTTATATCCAAGGTTATTCCCTAATGGGTATTATCATCACCAGACCTGCATCAGGCTTGCTGACGGATATATCCAAGTTTGTCCCCTAATGGTTATTCTCATCAGCAGACCTGCATCAGGCTTGCTGGTGGTTATATCCAAGGTTGGCCTCTAATGGTTATTCTCATCAGAACACCTGCATCAGTTTTGCTGATGGTTATATCCAAGGTTGTTCCCTAAAGGTTATTCTCATCAGCAGACCTGCATCAGGCTTGCTGATATATATCTAAGGTTGTCCTTTAATGTTTATTCTCATCAGCAGACCTGCATTAGGCTTGCTGGTGGTTATATCCAAGGTTGTTCCCTAATGGTTATTCTCATCAGCAGACCTGCATCAGGCTTGCTGGTGGTAATATCCAAGGTTGTCCTCTAATGGTTATTCTCATCAGCAGACATTCATCAGGCCTGCTGGTGATTATATCCTAGGTTGTCAACTAATGGTTATTCTCATCAGCAGACCTACATCAGGCTTGCCTATGGTTATATCCAAGGTTGTTCCCTAATGGTAATTCTCATCAGCAGACCTGCATCAGGCTGGCTAGTGGTTATATCCAAGGTTGTCCTCTAATGGTTATTCTCATTAGCAGACCTGCATCAGGCATGCTGATGGTCATATCCAAGGCTGTCCTATAATGGTTATTCTCTTAAGCAGGCCTGCATCAGGCTTTTGATGGTCATTTCCAAGGTTGGCCCCTAATGGTTATTCTCATCAGCAGACCTGAATCAGGCTTTCTAGTGGTTATATCCAAGGTTATTCCCTAATGGGTATTATCATCACCAGACCTGCATCAGGCTTGCTGACGGTTATATCCAGGTTTGTCCCCTAATGGTTATTCTCATCATCAGACCTGCATCAGGCTTGCTGGTGGTTATATCCACGGTTGGCCTCTAATGGTTATTCTCATCAGAACACCTGCATCAGTCTTGCTGATGGTTATATCCAAGGTTGTTCCCTAAAGGTTATTCTCATCAGCAGACCTGCATCAGGCTTGCTGGTATATATCTAAGGTTGTCCTCTAATGTTTATTCTCATCAGCAGACCTGCATTAGGCTTGCTGGTGGTTATATCCAAGGTTGTTCCCTAATGGTTATTCTCATCAGCAGACCTGCATCAGGCTTGCTGGTGGTAATATCCAAGGTTGTCCTCTAATGGTTATTCTCATCAGCAGACATTCATCAGGCCTGCTGGTGATTATATCCTAGGTTGTCCCCTAATGGTTATTCTCATCAGCAGACCTACATCAGGCTTGCCTATGGTTATATCCAAGGTTGTTCCCTAATGGTAATTCTCATCAGCAGACCTGCATCAGGCTGGCTAGTGGTTATATCCAAGGTTGTCCTCTAATGGTTATTCTCATTAGCAGACCTGCATCAGGCTTGCTGATGGTCATATCCAAGTCTGTCCTCTAATGGTTATTCTCTTAAGCAGGCCTGCATCAGGCTTTCGATGGTCATTTCCAAGGTTGGCCCCTAATGGTTATTCTCATCAGCAGACCTGAATCAGGCTTTCTAGTGGTTATATCCAAGGTTATTCCCTAATGGGTATTATCATCAGCAGACATGCATCAGGATTGCAGGTGGTTATATCCAAGGTTGTCCTCTAATGGTTATTATCATCAGCACACCTGCATCAGGCTTGCTGACGGTTATATCCAAAGTTGTCCCCTAATGGTTATTCTCATCAGCAGACCTGAATCAGGCTTGCTGGTGGTTATATCCATGGCTGTCCTCTAATGGTTATTCTCATCAGCAGACCTTCATCATTCTTGCTGATGATTATAGCCAAGGTTGTCCTCTAATGGTTATTCTCATCAGCAGATCTGTATCAGGCTTGCTGGTGGTTATATCCAAATCCAAGGTTGTCTCCTAATGGTTATTCTCATCAGCAGACCTGCATCAGGCTTGCTGATGGTTATATCCAAGGTTGTCTTCTAATGGTTATAGACCTGCATCAGGCTTGCTGATGGATATATACAAGGTTGTCCCCTAATGGTTATTCTCACCAGCAGACCTGCATCAGGCTTGCTTATGGTCATTTCCAAGGCTGTGCTCTAATGGTTATTCTCATCAGTAGACCTGCATCAGGCTTGATGATGGTTATATCCAAGGTTGTCCTCTAATGGTTATAGACCTGCATCAGGCTTGCTGATGGATATATACAAGGTTGTCCCCTAATGGTTATTCTCATCTGCAGACCTGCATCAGGCTTGCTTATGGTCATATCCAAGGCTGTCCTCTAATGGTTATTCTCATCAGCAGACTTGCATCAGGCTTGCCTATGGTTATATCCAAGGTTGTTCCCTAATGGTTATTCTCAATAACAGACCAACATCAGGCTTGCTGGTGGTTATATCCAAGGTTGTCCTCTAATGTTTATTCTCATCAGCAGACCTGCATCAGGCTTGCTGATGGTTATATCTAAGGTTGTCCTCTAATGGTTATTCTCATCAGCAGACCTGCATTAGGCTTGCTGGTGGTTATATCCAAGGTTGTCCCCTAATGGTTATTCTTATTAGCAGAACTGCATCAGGTTTGCTGACAGTTATATCCAAGGTTGTCCCCTAATGGTTATTCTCATCAGCACACCTGCATCAGGCTTGCTGGTGTTTATATCCAAGGTTGTCCCCCAATGGTTATTCTCATCAGCACACCTGAATCAGGCTTGCTGGTGTTTATATCCAAGGTTGTCCCACAATGGTTATTCTCATCAGCAGTCCCTGCATCAGGCTTGCTGGTGGTTATATCCAAGGTTGTCCTCTAATGGTTATTCTCATCAGCACACCTGCATCAGGCTTGCTGGTGTTTATATCCAAGGTTGTCCCACAATGGTTATTCTCATCAGCAGTCCCTGCATCAGGCTTGCTGGTGGTTATATCCAAGGTTGTCCTCTAATGGTTATTCTCATCCGCAAACTTGCATCAGGCTTGCTGACGGCTATATCCAAGGTTGTCCCCCAATGGTTATTCTCATCAGCACACCTGCATCAGGCTTGCTGGTGGTTATATCCAAGGTTGTCCCCCAATGGTTATTCTCATCAGCAGACCTGCATCAGGCTTGCCTGTGGTTATATCCAAGGTTGTTCCCTAATGGTAATTCTCATCAGCAGACCTGCATCATGCTTGCTGATGGTTATATCCAAGGTTGTCCCCTAACGGTTATTCTCATCAGCAGACCTGCATCATGCTTGCTGATGGTTATATCCAAGGTTGTCCCCTAATGGTTATTTACATCAGCAGACCTGCATCAGGCTTGCTGACGGTTATATCCAAGGTTGTCCCCTAATGGTTATTCACATCAGCAGACATGCATCAGGATTGCATGTGGTTATATCCAAGGTTGTCCTCTAATGGTTATTATCATCAGCACACCTGCATCAGGCTTGCTGACGGTTATATCCAAGGTTGTCCCCTAATGGTTATTCACATCAGCAGACCTGCATCAGGCTTGCTGGTATATATCTAAGGTTGTCCTCTAATGTTTATTCTCATCAGCAGACCTGCATTAGGCTTGCTGGTGGTTATATCCAAGGTTGTTCCCTAATGGTTATTCTCATCAGCAGACCTGCATCAGGCTTGCCTGTGGTTATATCCAAGGTTGTTCCCTAATGGTAATTCTCATCAGCAGACCTGCATCAGGCTGGCTAGTGGTTATATCCAAGGTTGTCCTCTAATGGTTATTCTCATTAGCAGACATGCATCAGGCTTGCTGATGGTCATATCCAAGGCTGTCCTCTAATGGTTATTCTCATCAGCAGACCTGCATCATGCTTGCTGATGGTTATATCCAAGGTTGTCCCCTAACGGTTATTCTCATCAGCAGACCTGCATCATGCTTGCTGATGGTTATATCCAAGCTTGTCCCCTAACGGTTATTCTCATCAGCAGACCTGCATCAGGCTTGCTGATGGTTATATCCAAGGTTGTCCCCTAACGGTTATTCTCATCAGCAGACCTGCATCAGGCTTGCTGATGGTTATATCTAAGGTTGTCCTCTAACGGTTATTCTCATCAGCAGACCTGCATCAGGCTTGCTGATGGTTATATACAAGGTTGTCCCCTAATGGTTATTCTCATCAGCACACCTGCATCAGGCTTGCCGATGGATTTATCCAAGGTTGTCCTCTAATGGTTATTATCATCAGCACACCTGCATCAGGCTTGCTGATGGTTACATCCAAGGTTATTCCCTAATGGTTATTCTCATCAGCAGACCTGCATCAGGCTTGCTGGTGGTTATATCCAGGGTTGTTCCCTAATGGTTATTCTCATCAGCAGACCTGCATCAGGCTTGCTGATGGTTATATCTAAGGTTGTCCTCTAATGTTTATTCTCATCAGCAGTCCCTGCATCAGGCTTGCTGATGGTTATATCTAAGGTTGTCCACTAATGGTTATTCTCATCAGCAGACCTACATCAGGCTTGCCTGTGGTTATATCCAAGGTTGTTCCCTAATGGTAATTCTCATCAGCAGACCTGCATCAGGCTGGCTAGTGGTTATATCCAAGGTTGTCCTCTAATGGTTATTCTCATTAGCAGACCTGGTTCAGGCTTGCAGATGGTCATATCCAAGGCTGTCCTCTAATGGTTATTCTCTTAAGCAGACCTGCATCAGGCTTGCAATGGTCATTTCCAAGGTTGTCCCCTAATGGTTATTCTCATCAGCAGACCTGAATCATGCTTTCTAGTGGTTATATCCAAGGTTATTCCCTAATGGGTATTATCATCACCAGACCTGCATCAGGCTTGCTGACGGTTATATCCAAGTTTGTCCCCTAATGGTTATTCTCATCAGCAGACCTGCATCAGGCTTGCTGGTGGTTATATCCAAGGTTGGCCTCTAATGGTTATTCTCATCAGAACACCTGCATCAGTCTTGCTGATGGTTATATCCAAGGTTGTTCCCTAAAGGTTATTCTCATCAGCAGACCTGCATCAGGCTTGCTGATATATATCTAAGGTTGTCCTCTAATGTTTATTCTCATCAGAAGACCTGCATTAGGCTTGCTGGTGGTTATATCCAAGGTTGTTCCCTAATGGTTATTTACATCAGCAGACCTGCATCAGGCTTGCTGACGGTTATATCCAAGGTTGTCCTCTAATGGTTATTCACATCAGCAGACATGCATCAGGATTGCAGGTGGTTATATCCAAGGTTGTCCTCTAATGGTTATTATCATCAGCACACCTACATCAGGCTTGCTGACGGTTATATCCAAGGTTGTCCCCTAATGGTTATTCACATCAGCAGACCTGCATCAGGCTTGCTGGTATATATCTAAGGCTGTCCTCTAATGTTTATTCTCATCAGCAGACCTGCATTAGGCTTGCTGGTGGTTATATCCAAGGTTGTTCCCTAATGGTTATTCTCATCAGCAGACCTGCATCAGGCTTGCCTGTGGTTATATCCAAGGTTGTTCCCTAATGGTAATTCTCATCAGCAGACCTGCATCAGGCTGGCTAGTGGTTAAATACAAGGTTGTCCTCTAATGGTTATTCTCATTAGCAGACATGCATCAGGCTTGCTGATGGTCATATCCAAGGCTGTCCTCTAATGGTTATTCTCATCAGCAGACCTGCATCATGCTTGCTGATGGTTATATCCAAGGTTGTCCCCTAACGGTTATTCTCATCAGCAGACCTGCATCAGGCTTGCTGATGGTTATATCTAAGGTTGTCCTCTAACGGTTATTCTCATCAGCAGACCTGCATCAGGCTTGCTGATGGTTATATACAAGGTTGTCCCCTAATGGTTATTCTCATTAGCACACCTGCATCAGGCTTGCCGATGGATTTATCCAAGGTTGTCCTCTAATGGTTATTATCATCAGCACACCTGCATCAGGCTTGCTGACGGTTATATCCAAGGTTGTCCCCTAATGGTTATTCTCATCAGCAGACCTGCATTAGGCTTGCTGATGGTTACATCCAAGGTTATTCCCTAATGGTTATTCTCATCAGCAGACCTGCATCAGGCTTGCTGGTGGTTATATCCAAGGTTGTTCCCTAATGGTTATTCTCATCAGCAGACCTGCATCAGGCTTGCTGATGGTTATATCTAAGGTTGTCCTCTAATGTTTATTCTCATCAGCAGTCCCTGCATCAGGCTTGCTGATGGTTATATCTAAGGTTGTCCACTAATGGTTATTCTCATCAGCAGACCTACATCAGGCTTGCCTGTGGTTATATCCAAGGTTGTTCCCTAATGGTAATTCTCATCAGCAGACCTGCATCAGGCTGGCTAGTGGTTATATCCAAGGTTGTCCTCTAATGGTTATTCTCATTAGCAGACCTGCATCAGGCTTGCAGATGGTCATATCCAAGGCTGTCCTCTAATGGTTATTCTCTTAAGCAGACCTGCATCAGGCTTGCAATGGTCATTTCCAAGGTTATCCCCTAATGGTTATTCTCATCAGCAGACCTGAATCATGCTTTCTAGTGGTTATATCCAAGGTTATTCCCTAATGGGTATTTTCATCACCAGACCTGCATCAGGCTTGCTGACGGTTATATCCAAGTTTGTCCCCTAATGGTTATTCTCATCAGCAGACCTGCATCAGGCTTGCTGGTGGTTATATCCAACGTTGGCCTCTAATGGTTATTCTCATCAGAACACCTGCATCAGTTTTGCTGATGGTTATATCCAAGGTTGTTCCCTAAAGGTTATTCTCATCAGCAGACCTGCATCAGGCTTGCTGATATATATCTAAGGTTGTCCTTTAATGTTTATTCTCATCAGCAGACCTGCATTAGGCTTGCTGGTGGTTATATCCAAGGTTGTTCCCTAATGGTTATTCTCATCAGCAGACCTGCATCAGGCTTGCTGGTGGTAATATCCAAGGTTGTCCTCTAATGGTTATTCTCATCAGCAGACATTCATCAGGCCTGCTGGTGATTATATCCTAGGTTGTCCACTAATGGTTATTCTCATCAGCAGACCTACATCAGGCTTGCCTATGGTTATATCCAAGGTTGTTCCCTAATGGTAATTCTCATCAGCAGACCTGCATCAGGCTGGCTAGTGGTTATATCCAAGGTTGTCCTCTAATGGTTATTTTCATTAGCAGACCTGCATCAGGCTTGCTGATGGTCATATCCAAGGCTGTCCTCTAATGGTTATTCTCTTAAGCAGGCCTGCATCAGGCTTTTGATGGTCATTTCCAAGGTTGGCCCCTAATGGTTATTCTCATCAGCAGACCTGAATCAGGCTTTCTAGTGGTTATATCCAAGGTTATTCCCTAATGGGTATTATCATCACCAGACCTGCATCAGGCTTGCTGACGGTTATATCCAGGTTTGTCCCCTAACGGTTATTCTCATCAGCAGACCTGCATCAGGCTTGCTTATGGTCATTTCCAAGGCTGTGCTCTAATGGGTATTCTCATCAGTAGACCTGCATCAGGCTTGATGATGGTTATATCCAAGGTTGTCCTCTAATGGTTATAGACCTGCATCAGGCTTGCTGATGGATATATACAAGGTTGTCCCCTAATGGTTATTCTCATCTGCAGACCTGCATCAGGCTTGCTTATGGTCATATCCAAGGCTGTCCTCTAATGGTTATTCTCATCAGCAGACTTGCATCAGGCTTGCCTATGGTTATATCCAAGGTTGTTCCCTAATGGTTATTCTCAATAACAGACCAACATCAGGCTTGCTGGTGGTTATATCCAAGGTTGTCCTCTAATGTTTATTCTCATCAGCAGACCTGCATCAGGCTTGCTGATGGTTATATCTAAGGTTGTCCTCTAATGGTTATTCTCATCAGCAGACCTGCATTAGGCTTGCTGGTGGTTATATCCAAGGTTGTCCCCTAATGGTTATTCTTATTAGCAGAACTGCATCAGGTTTGCTGACAGTTATATCCAAGGTTGTCCCCTAATGGTTATTCTCATCAGCACACCTGCATCAGGCTTGCTGGTGTTTATATCCAAGGTTGTCCCCCAATGGTTATTCTCATCAGCACACCTGAATCAGGCTTGCTGGTGTTTATATCCAAGGTTGTCCCACAATGGTTATTCTCATCAGCAGTCCCTGCATCAGGCTTGCTGGTGGTTATATCCAAGGTTGTCCTCTAATGGTTATTCTCATCAGCACACCTGCATCAGGCTTGCTGGTGTTTATATCCAAGGTTGTCCCACAATGGTTATTCTCATCAGCAGTCCCTGCATCAGGCTTGCTGGTGGTTATATCCAAGGTTGTCCTCTAATGGTTATTCTCATCCGCAAACTTGCATCAGGCTTGCTGACGGCTATATCCAAGGTTGTCCCCCAATGGTTATTCTCATCAGCACACCTGCATCAGGCTTGCTGGTGGTTATATCCAAGGTTGTCCCCCAATGGTTATTCTCATCAGCAGACCTGCATCAGGCTTGCCTGTGGTTATATCCAAGGTTGTTCCCTAATGGTAATTCTCATCAGCAGACCTGCATCATGCTTGCTGATGGTTATATCCAAGGTTGTCCCCTAACGGTTATTCTCATCAGCAGACCTGCATCATGCTTGCTGATGGTTATATCCAAGGTTGTCCCCTAATGGTTATTTACATCAGCAGACCTGCATCAGGCTTGCTGACGGTTATATCCAAGGTTGTCCCCTAATGGTTATTCACATCAGCAGACATGCATCAGGATTGCATGTGGTTATATCCAAGGTTGTCCTCTAATGGTTATTATCATCAGCACACCTGCATCAGGCTTGCTGACGGTTATATCCAAGGTTGTCCCCTAATGGTTATTCACATCAGCAGACCTGCATCAGGCTTGCTGGTATATATCTAAGGTTGTCCTCTAATGTTTATTCTCATCAGCAGACCTGCATTAGGCTTGCTGGTGGTTATATCCAAGGTTGTTCCCTAATGGTTATTCTCATCAGCAGACCTGCATCAGGCTTGCCTGTGGTTATATCCAAGGTTGTTCCCTAATGGTAATTCTCATCAGCAGACCTGCATCAGGCTGGCTAGTGGTTATATCCAAGGTTGTCCTCTAATGGTTATTCTCATTAGCAGACATGCATCAGGCTTGCTGATGGTCATATCCAAGGCTGTCCTCTAATGGTTATTCTCATCAGCAGACCTGCATCATGCTTGCTGATGGTTATATCCAAGGTTGTCCCCTAACGGTTATTCTCATCAGCAGACCTGCATCATGCTTGCTGATGGTTATATCCAAGCTTGTCCCCTAACGGTTATTCTCATCAGCAGACCTGCATCAGGCTTGCTGATGGTTATATCCAAGGTTGTCCCCTAACGGTTATTCTCATCAGCAGACCTGCATCAGGCTTGCTGATGGTTATATCTAAGGTTGTCCTCTAACGGTTATTCTCATCAGCAGACCTGCATCAGGCTTGCTGATGGTTATATACAAGGTTGTCCCCTAATGGTTATTCTCATCAGCACACCTGCATCAGGCTTGCCGATGGATTTATCCAAGGTTGTCCTCTAATGGTTATTATCATCAGCACACCTGCATCAGGCTTGCTGATGGTTACATCCAAGGTTATTCCCTAATGGTTATTCTCATCAGCAGACCTGCATCAGGCTTGCTGGTGGTTATATCCAGGGTTGTTCCCTAATGGTTATTCTCATCAGCAGACCTGCATCAGGCTTGCTGATGGTTATATCTAAGGTTGTCCTCTAATGTTTATTCTCATCAGCAGTCCCTGCATCAGGCTTGCTGATGGTTATATCTAAGGTTGTCCACTAATGGTTATTCTCATCAGCAGACCTACATCAGGCTTGCCTGTGGTTATATCCAAGGTTGTTCCCTAATGGTAATTCTCATCAGCAGACCTGCATCAGGCTGGCTAGTGGTTATATCCAAGGTTGTCCTCTAATGGTTATTCTCATTAGCAGACCTGGTTCAGGCTTGCAGATGGTCATATCCAAGGCTGTCCTCTAATGGTTATTCTCTTAAGCAGACCTGCATCAGGCTTGCAATGGTCATTTCCAAGGTTGTCCCCTAATGGTTATTCTCATCAGCAGACCTGAATCATGCTTTCTAGTGGTTATATCCAAGGTTATTCCCTAATGGGTATTATCATCACCAGACCTGCATCAGGCTTGCTGACGGTTATATCCAAGTTTGTCCCCTAATGGTTATTCTCATCAGCAGACCTGCATCAGGCTTGCTGGTGGTTATATCCAAGGTTGGCCTCTAATGGTTATTCTCATCAGAACACCTGCATCAGTCTTGCTGATGGTTATATCCAAGGTTGTTCCCTAAAGGTTATTCTCATCAGCAGACCTGCATCAGGCTTGCTGATATATATCTAAGGTTGTCCTCTAATGTTTATTCTCATCAGAAGACCTGCATTAGGCTTGCTGGTGGTTATATCCAAGGTTGTTCCCTAATGGTTATTTACATCAGCAGACCTGCATCAGGCTTGCTGACGGTTATATCCAAGGTTGTCCTCTAATGGTTATTCACATCAGCAGACATGCATCAGGATTGCAGGTGGTTATATCCAAGGTTGTCCTCTAATGGTTATTATCATCAGCACACCTACATCAGGCTTGCTGACGGTTATATCCAAGGTTGTCCCCTAATGGTTATTCACATCAGCAGACCTGCATCAGGCTTGCTGGTATATATCTAAGGCTGTCCTCTAATGTTTATTCTCATCAGCAGACCTGCATTAGGCTTGCTGGTGGTTATATCCAAGGTTGTTCCCTAATGGTTATTCTCATCAGCAGACCTGCATCAGGCTTGCCTGTGGTTATATCCAAGGTTGTTCCCTAATGGTAATTCTCATCAGCAGACCTGCATCAGGCTGGCTAGTGGTTATATACAAGGTTGTCCTCTAATGGTTATTCTCATTAGCAGACATGCATCAGGCTTGCTGATGGTCATATCCAAGGCTGTCCTCTAATGGTTATTCTCATCAGCAGACCTGCATCATGCTTGCTGATGGTTATATCCAAGGTTGTCCCCTAACGGTTATTCTCATCAGCAGACCTGCATCAGGCTTGCTGATGGTTATATCTAAGGTTGTCCTCTAACGGTTATTCTCATCAGCAGACCTGCATCAGGCTTGCTGATGGTTATATACAAGGTTGTCCCCTAATGGTTATTCTCATTAGCACACCTGCATCAGGCTTGCCGATGGATTTATCCAAGGTTGTCCTCTAATGGTTATTATCATCAGCACACCTGCATCAGGCTTGCTGACGGTTATATCCAAGGTTGTCCCCTAATGGTTATTCTCATCAGCAGACCTGCATTAGGCTTGCTGATGGTTACATCCAAGGTTATTCCCTAATGGTTATTCTCATCAGCAGACCTGCATCAGGCTTGCTGGTGGTTATATCCAAGGTTGTTCCCTAATGGTTATTCTCATCAGCAGACCTGCATCAGGCTTGCTGATGGTTATATCTAAGGTTGTCCTCTAATGTTTATTCTCATCAGCAGTCCCTGCATCAGGCTTGCTGATGGTTATATCTAAGGTTGTCCACTAATGGTTATTCTCATCAGCAGACCTACATCAGGCTTGCCTGTGGTTATATCCAAGGTTGTTCCCTAATGGTAATTCTCATCAGCAGACCTGCATCAGGCTGGCTAGTGGTTATATCCAAGGTTGTCCTCTAATGGTTATTCTCATTAGCAGACCTGCATCAGGCTTGCAGATGGTCATATCCAAGGCTGTCCTCTAATGGTTATTCTCTTAAGCAGACCTGCATCAGGCTTGCAATGGTCATTTCCAAGGTTATCCCCTAATGGTTATTCTCATCAGCAGACCTGAATCATGCTTTCTAGTGGTTATATCCAAGGTTATTCCCTAATGGGTATTTTCATCACCAGACCTGCATCAGGCTTGCTGACGGTTATATCCAAGTTTGTCCCCTAATGGTTATTCTCATCAGCAGACCTGCATCAGGCTTGCTGGTGGTTATATCCAACGTTGGCCTCTAATGGTTATTCTCATCAGAACACCTGCATCAGTTTTGCTGATGGTTATATCCAAGGTTGTTCCCTAAAGGTTATTCTCATCAGCAGACCTGCATCAGGCTTGCTGATATATATCTAAGGTTGTCCTTTAATGTTTATTCTCATCAGCAGACCTGCATTAGGCTTGCTGGTGGTTATATCCAAGGTTGTTCCCTAATGGTTATTCTCATCAGCAGACCTGCATCAGGCTTGCTGGTGGTAATATCCAAGGTTGTCCTCTAATGGTTATTCTCATCAGCAGACATTCATCAGGCCTGCTGGTGATTATATCCTAGGTTGTCCACTAATGGTTATTCTCATCAGCAGACCTACATCAGGCTTGCCTATGGTTATATCCAAGGTTGTTCCCTAATGGTAATTCTCATCAGCAGACCTGCATCAGGCTGGCTAGTGGTTATATCCAAGGTTGTCCTCTAATGGTTATTTTCATTAGCAGACCTGCATCAGGCTTGCTGATGGTCATATCCAAGGCTGTCCTCTAATGGTTATTCTCTTAAGCAGGCCTGCATCAGGCTTTTGATGGTCATTTCCAAGGTTGGCCCCTAATGGTTATTCTCATCAGCAGACCTGAATCAGGCTTTCTAGTGGTTATATCCAAGGTTATTCCCTAATGGGTATTATCATCACCAGACCTGCATCAGGCTTGCTGACGGTTATATCCAGGTTTGTCCCCTAACGGTTATTCTCATCAGCAGACCTGCATCAGGCTTGCTTATGGTCATTTCCAAGGCTGTGCTCTAATGGGTATTCTCATCAGTAGACCTGCATCAGGCTTGATGATGGTTATATCCAAGGTTGTCCTCTAATGGTTATAGACCTGCATCAGGCTTGCTGATGGATATATACAAGGTTGTCCCCTAATGGTTATTCTCATCTGCAGACCTGCATCAGGCTTGCTTATGGTCATATCCAAGGCTGTCCTCTAATGGTTATTCTCATCAGCAGACTTGCATCAGGCTTGCCTATGGTTATATCCAAGGTTGTTCCCTAATGGTTATTCTCAATAACAGACCAACATCAGGCTTGCTGGTGGTTATATCCAAGGTTGTCCTCTAATGTTTATTCTCATCAGCAGACCTGCATCAGGCTTGCTGATGGTTATATTTAAGGTTGTCCTCTAATGGTTATTCTCATCAGCAGACCTGCATTAGGCTTGCTGGTGGTTATATCCAAGGTTGTCCCCTAATGGTTATTCTTATTAGCAGAACTGCATCAGGTTTGCTGACAGTTATATCCAAGGTTGTCCCCTAATGGTTATTCTCATCAGCACACCTGCATCAGGCTTGCTGGTGTTTATATCCAAGGTTGTCCCCCAATGGTTATTCTCATCAGCACACCTGAATCAGGCTTGCTGGTGTTTATATCCAAGGTTGTCCCACAATGGTTATTCTCATCAGCAGTCCCTGCATCAGGCTTGCTGGTGGTTATATCCAAGGTTGTCCTCTAATGGTTATTCTCATCAGCACACCTGCATCAGGCTTGCTGGTGTTTATATCCAAGGTTGTCCCACAATGGTTATTCTCATCAGCAGTCCCTGCATCAGGCTTGCTGGTGGTTATATCCAAGGTTGTCCTCTAATGGTTATTCTCATCCGCAAACTTGCATCAGGCTTGCTGACGGCTATATCCAAGGTTGTCCCCCAATGGTTATTCTCATCAGCACACCTGCATCAGGCTTGCTGGTGGTTATATCCAAGGTTGTCCCCCAATGGTTATTCACATCAGCAGACCTGCATCAGGCTTGCCTGTGGTTATATCCAAGGTTGTTCCCTAATGGTAATTCTCATCAGCAGACCTGCATCATGCTTGCTGATGGTTATATCCAAGGTTGTCCCCTAACGGTTATTCTCATCAGCAGACCTGCATCATGCTTGCTGATGGTTATATCCAAGGTTGTCCCCCAATGGTTATTCTCATCAGCACACCTGAATCAGGCTTGCTGGTGTTTATATCCAAGGTTGTCCCACAATGGTTATTCTCATCAGCAGTCCCTGCATCAGGCTTGCTGGTGGTTATATCCAAGGTTGTCCTCTAATGGTTATTCTCATCAGCACACCTGCATCAGGCTTGCTGGTGTTTATATCCAAGGTTGTCCCACAATGGTTATTCTCATCAGCAGTCCCTGCATCAGGCTTGCTGGTGGTTATATCCAAGGTTGTCCTCTAATGGTTATTCTCATCCGCAAACTTGCATCAGGCTTGCTGACGGCTATATCCAAGGTTGTCCCCCAATGGTTATTCTCATCAGCACACCTGCATCAGGCTTGCTGGTGGTTATATCCAAGGTTGTCCCCCAATGGTTATTCTCATCAGCAGACCTGCATCAGGCTTGCCTGTGGTTATATCCAAGGTTGTTCCCTAATGGTAATTCTCATCAGCAGACCTGCATCATGCTTGCTGATGGTTATATCCAAGGTTGTCCCCTAACGGTTATTCTCATCAGCAGACCTGCATCATGCTTGCTGATGGTTATATCCAAGGTTGTCCCCTAATGGTTATTTACATCAGCAGACCTGCATCAGGCTTGCTGACGGTTATATCCAAGGTTGTCCCCTAATGGTTATTCACATCAGCAGACATGCATCAGGATTGCATGTGGTTATATCCAAGGTTGTCCTCTAATGGTTATTATCATCAGCACACCTGCATCAGGCTTGCTGACGGTTATATCCAAGGTTGTCCCCTAATGGTTATTCACATCAGCAGACCTGCATCAGGCTTGCTGGTATATATCTAAGGTTGTCCTCTAATGTTTATTCTCATCAGCAGACCTGCATTAGGCTTGCTGGTGGTTATATCCAAGGTTGTTCCCTAATGGTTATTCTCATCAGCAGACCTGCATCAGGCTTGCCTGTGGTTATATCCAAGGTTGTTCCCTAATGGTAATTCTCATCAGCAGACCTGCATCAGGCTGGCTAGTGGTTATATCCAAGGTTGTCCTCTAATGGTTATTCTCATTAGCAGACATGCATCAGGCTTGCTGATGGTCATATCCAAGGCTGTCCTCTAATGGTTATTCTCATCAGCAGACCTGCATCATGCTTGCTGATGGTTATATCCAAGGTTGTCCCCTAACGGTTATTCTCATCAGCAGACCTGCATCATGCTTGCTGATGGTTATATCCAAGCTTGTCCCCTAACGGTTATTCTCATCAGCAGACCTGCATCAGGCTTGCTGATGGTTATATCCAAGGTTGTCCCCTAACGGTTATTCTCATCAGCAGACCTGCATCAGGCTTGCTGATGGTTATATCTAAGGTTGTCCTCTAACGGTTATTCTCATCAGCAGACCTGCATCAGGCTTGCTGATGGTTATATACAAGGTTGTCCCCTAATGGTTATTCTCATCAGCACACCTGCATCAGGCTTGCCGATGGATTTATCCAAGGTTGTCCTCTAATGGTTATTATCATCAGCACACCTGCATCAGGCTTGCTGATGGTTACATCCAAGGTTATTCCCTAATGGTTATTCTCATCAGCAGACCTGCATCAGGCTTGCTGGTGGTTATATCCAGGGTTGTTCCCTAATGGTTATTCTCATCAGCAGACCTGCATCAGGCTTGCTGATGGTTATATCTAAGGTTGTCCTCTAATGTTTATTCTCATCAGCAGTCCCTGCATCAGGCTTGCTGATGGTTATATCTAAGGTTGTCCACTAATGGTTATTCTCATCAGCAGACCTACATCAGGCTTGCCTGTGGTTATATCCAAGGTTGTTCCCTAATGGTAATTCTCATCAGCAGACCTGCATCAGGCTGGCTAGTGGTTATATCCAAGGTTGTCCTCTAATGGTTATTCTCATTAGCAGACCTGGTTCAGGCTTGCAGATGGTCATATCCAAGGCTGTCCTCTAATGGTTATTCTCTTAAGCAGACCTGCATCAGGCTTGCAATGGTCATTTCCAAGGTTGTCCCCTAATGGTTATTCTCATCAGCAGACCTGAATCATGCTTTCTAGTGGTTATATCCAAGGTTATTCCCTAATGGGTATTATCATCACCAGACCTGCATCAGGCTTGCTGACGGTTATATCCAAGTTTGTCCCCTAATGGTTATTCTCATCAGCAGACCTGCATCAGGCTTGCTGGTGGTTATATCCAAGGTTGGCCTCTAATGGTTATTCTCATCAGAACACCTGCATCAGTCTTGCTGATGGTTATATCCAAGGTTGTTCCCTAAAGGTTATTCTCATCAGCAGACCTGCATCAGGCTTGCTGATATATATCTAAGGTTGTCCTCTAATGTTTATTCTCATCAGAAGACCTGCATTAGGCTTGCTGGTGGTTATATCCAAGGTTGTTCCCTAATGGTTATTTACATCAGCAGACCTGCATCAGGCTTGCTGACGGTTATATCCAAGGTTGTCCTCTAATGGTTATTCACATCAGCAGACATGCATCAGGATTGCAGGTGGTTATATCCAAGGTTGTCCTCTAATGGTTATTATCATCAGCACACCTACATCAGGCTTGCTGACGGTTATATCCAAGGTTGTCCCCTAATGGTTATTCACATCAGCAGACCTGCATCAGGCTTGCTGGTATATATCTAAGGCTGTCCTCTAATGTTTATTCTCATCAGCAGACCTGCATTAGGCTTGCTGGTGGTTATATCCAAGGTTGTTCCCTAATGGTTATTCTCATCAGCAGACCTGCATCAGGCTTGCCTGTGGTTATATCCAAGGTTGTTCCCTAATGGTAATTCTCATCAGCAGACCTGCATCAGGCTGGCTAGTGGTTAAATACAAGGTTGTCCTCTAATGGTTATTCTCATTAGCAGACATGCATCAGGCTTGCTGATGGTCATATCCAAGGCTGTCCTCTAATGGTTATTCTCATCAGCAGACCTGCATCATGCTTGCTGATGGTTATATCCAAGGTTGTCCCCTAACGGTTATTCTCATCAGCAGACCTGCATCAGGCTTGCTGATGGTTATATCTAAGGTTGTCCTCTAACGGTTATTCTCATCAGCAGACCTGCATCAGGCTTGCTGATGGTTATATACAAGGTTGTCCCCTAATGGTTATTCTCATTAGCACACCTGCATCAGGCTTGCCGATGGATTTATCCAAGGTTGTCCTCTAATGGTTATTATCATCAGCACACCTGCATCAGGCTTGCTGACGGTTATATCCAAGGTTGTCCCCTAATGGTTATTCTCATCAGCAGACCTGCATTAGGCTTGCTGATGGTTACATCCAAGGTTATTCCCTAATGGTTATTCTCATCAGCAGACCTGCATCAGGCTTGCTGGTGGTTATATCCAAGGTTGTTCCCTAATGGTTATTCTCATCAGCAGACCTGCATCAGGCTTGCTGATGGTTATATCTAAGGTTGTCCTCTAATGTTTATTCTCATCAGCAGTCCCTGCATCAGGCTTGCTGATGGTTATATCTAAGGTTGTCCACTAATGGTTATTCTCATCAGCAGACCTACATCAGGCTTGCCTGTGGTTATATCCAAGGTTGTTCCCTAATGGTAATTCTCATCAGCAGACCTGCATCAGGCTGGCTAGTGGTTATATCCAAGGTTGTCCTCTAATGGTTATTCTCATTAGCAGACCTGCATCAGGCTTGCAGATGGTCATATCCAAGGCTGTCCTCTAATGGTTATTCTCTTAAGCAGACCTGCATCAGGCTTGCAATGGTCATTTCCAAGGTTATCCCCTAATGGTTATTCTCATCAGCAGACCTGAATCATGCTTTCTAGTGGTTATATCCAAGGTTATTCCCTAATGGGTATTTTCATCACCAGACCTGCATCAGGCTTGCTGACGGTTATATCCAAGTTTGTCCCCTAATGGTTATTCTCATCAGCAGACCTGCATCAGGCTTGCTGGTGGTTATATCCAACGTTGGCCTCTAATGGTTATTCTCATCAGAACACCTGCATCAGTTTTGCTGATGGTTATATCCAAGGTTGTTCCCTAAAGGTTATTCTCATCAGCAGACCTGCATCAGGCTTGCTGATATATATCTAAGGTTGTCCTTTAATGTTTATTCTCATCAGCAGACCTGCATTAGGCTTGCTGGTGGTTATATCCAAGGTTGTTCCCTAATGGTTATTCTCATCAGCAGACCTGCATCAGGCTTGCTGGTGGTAATATCCAAGGTTGTCCTCTAATGGTTATTCTCATCAGCAGACATTCATCAGGCCTGCTGGTGATTATATCCTAGGTTGTCCACTAATGGTTATTCTCATCAGCAGACCTACATCAGGCTTGCCTATGGTTATATCCAAGGTTGTTCCCTAATGGTAATTCTCATCAGCAGACCTGCATCAGGCTGGCTAGTGGTTATATCCAAGGTTGTCCTCTAATGGTTATTTTCATTAGCAGACCTGCATCAGGCTTGCTGATGGTCATATCCAAGGCTGTCCTCTAATGGTTATTCTCTTAAGCAGGCCTGCATCAGGCTTTTGATGGTCATTTCCAAGGTTGGCCCCTAATGGTTATTCTCATCAGCAGACCTGAATCAGGCTTTCTAGTGGTTATATCCAAGGTTATTCCCTAATGGGTATTATCATCACCAGACCTGCATCAGGCTTGCTGACGGTTATATCCAGGTTTGTCCCCTAACGGTTATTCTCATCAGCAGACCTGCATCAGGCTTGCTTATGGTCATTTCCAAGGCTGTGCTCTAATGGGTATTCTCATCAGTAGACCTGCATCAGGCTTGATGATGGTTATATCCAAGGTTGTCCTCTAATGGTTATAGACCTGCATCAGGCTTGCTGATGGATATATACAAGGTTGTCCCCTAATGGTTATTCTCATCTGCAGACCTGCATCAGGCTTGCTTATGGTCATATCCAAGGCTGTCCTCTAATGGTTATTCTCATCAGCAGACTTGCATCAGGCTTGCCTATGGTTATATCCAAGGTTGTTCCCTAATGGTTATTCTCAATAACAGACCAACATCAGGCTTGCTGGTGGTTATATCCAAGGTTGTCCTCTAATGTTTATTCTCATCAGCAGACCTGCATCAGGCTTGCTGATGGTTATATCTAAGGTTGTCCTCTAATGGTTATTCTCATCAGCAGACCTGCATTAGGCTTGCTGGTGGTTATATCCAAGGTTGTCCCCTAATGGTTATTCTTATTAGCAGAACTGCATCAGGTTTGCTGACAGTTATATCCAAGGTTGTCCCCTAATGGTTATTCTCATCAGCACACCTGCATCAGGCTTGCTGGTGTTTATATCCAAGGTTGTCCCCCAATGGTTATTCTCATCAGCACACCTGAATCAGGCTTGCTGGTGTTTATATCCAAGGTTGTCCCACAATGGTTATTCTCATCAGCAGTCCCTGCATCAGGCTTGCTGGTGGTTATATCCAAGGTTGTCCTCTAATGGTTATTCTCATCAGCACACCTGCATCAGGCTTGCTGGTGTTTATATCCAAGGTTGTCCCACAATGGTTATTCTCATCAGCAGTCCCTGCATCAGGCTTGCTGGTGGTTATATCCAAGGTTGTCCTCTAATGGTTATTCTCATCCGCAAACTTGCATCAGGCTTGCTGACGGCTATATCCAAGGTTGTCCCCCAATGGTTATTCTCATCAGCACACCTGCATCAGGCTTGCTGGTGGTTATATCCAAGGTTGTCCCCCAATGGTTATTCTCATCAGCAGACCTGCATCAGGCTTGCCTGTGGTTATATCCAAGGTTGTTCCCTAATGGTAATTCTCATCAGCAGACCTGCATCATGCTTGCTGATGGTTATATCCAAGGTTGTCCCCTAACGGTTATTCTCATCAGCAGACCTGCATCATGCTTGCTGATGGTTATATCCAAGGTTGTCCCCTAATGGTTATTTACATCAGCAGACCTGCATCAGGCTTGCTGACGGTTATATCCAAGGTTGTCCCCTAATGGTTATTCACATCAGCAGACATGCATCAGGATTGCATGTGGTTATATCCAAGGTTGTCCTCTAATGGTTATTATCATCAGCACACCTGCATCAGGCTTGCTGACGGTTATATCCAAGGTTGTCCCCTAATGGTTATTCACATCAGCAGACCTGCATCAGGCTTGCTGGTATATATCTAAGGTTGTCCTCTAATGTTTATTCTCATCAGCAGACCTGCATTAGGCTTGCTGGTGGTTATATCCAAGGTTGTTCCCTAATGGTTATTCTCATCAGCAGACCTGCATCAGGCTTGCCTGTGGTTATATCCAAGGTTGTTCCCTAATGGTAATTCTCATCAGCAGACCTGCATCAGGCTGGCTAGTGGTTATATCCAAGGTTGTCCTCTAATGGTTATTCTCATTAGCAGACATGCATCAGGCTTGCTGATGGTCATATCCAAGGCTGTCCTCTAATGGTTATTCTCATCAGCAGACCTGCATCATGCTTGCTGATGGTTATATCCAAGGTTGTCCCCTAACGGTTATTCTCATCAGCAGACCTGCATCATGCTTGCTGATGGTTATATCCAAGCTTGTCCCCTAACGGTTATTCTCATCAGCAGACCTGCATCAGGCTTGCTGATGGTTATATCCAAGGTTGTCCCCTAACGGTTATTCTCATCAGCAGACCTGCATCAGGCTTGCTGATGGTTATATCTAAGGTTGTCCTCTAACGGTTATTCTCATCAGCAGACCTGCATCAGGCTTGCTGATGGTTATATACAAGGTTGTCCCCTAATGGTTATTCTCATCAGCACACCTGCATCAGGCTTGCCGATGGATTTATCCAAGGTTGTCCTCTAATGGTTATTATCATCAGCACACCTGCATCAGGCTTGCTGATGGTTACATCCAAGGTTATTCCCTAATGGTTATTCTCATCAGCAGACCTGCATCAGGCTTGCTGGTGGTTATATCCAGGGTTGTTCCCTAATGGTTATTCTCATCAGCAGACCTGCATCAGGCTTGCTGATGGTTATATCTAAGGTTGTCCTCTAATGTTTATTCTCATCAGCAGTCCCTGCATCAGGCTTGCTGATGGTTATATCTAAGGTTGTCCACTAATGGTTATTCTCATCAGCAGACCTACATCAGGCTTGCCTGTGGTTATATCCAAGGTTGTTCCCTAATGGTAATTCTCATCAGCAGACCTGCATCAGGCTGGCTAGTGGTTATATCCAAGGTTGTCCTCTAATGGTTATTCTCATTAGCAGACCTGGTTCAGGCTTGCAGATGGTCATATCCAAGGCTGTCCTCTAATGGTTATTCTCTTAAGCAGACCTGCATCAGGCTTGCAATGGTCATTTCCAAGGTTGTCCCCTAATGGTTATTCTCATCAGCAGACCTGAATCATGCTTTCTAGTGGTTATATCCAAGGTTATTCCCTAATGGGTATTATCATCACCAGACCTGCATCAGGCTTGCTGACGGTTATATCCAAGTTTGTCCCCTAATGGTTATTCTCATCAGCAGACCTGCATCAGGCTTGCTGGTGGTTATATCCAAGGTTGGCCTCTAATGGTTATTCTCATCAGAACACCTGCATCAGTCTTGCTGATGGTTATATCCAAGGTTGTTCCCTAAAGGTTATTCTCATCAGCAGACCTGCATCAGGCTTGCTGATATATATCTAAGGTTGTCCTCTAATGTTTATTCTCATCAGAAGACCTGCATTAGGCTTGCTGGTGGTTATATCCAAGGTTGTTCCCTAATGGTTATTTACATCAGCAGACCTGCATCAGGCTTGCTGACGGTTATATCCAAGGTTGTCCTCTAATGGTTATTCACATCAGCAGACATGCATCAGGATTGCAGGTGGTTATATCCAAGGTTGTCCTCTAATGGTTATTATCATCAGCACACCTACATCAGGCTTGCTGACGGTTATATCCAAGGTTGTCCCCTAATGGTTATTCACATCAGCAGACCTGCATCAGGCTTGCTGGTATATATCTAAGGCTGTCCTCTAATGTTTATTCTCATCAGCAGACCTGCATTAGGCTTGCTGGTGGTTATATCCAAGGTTGTTCCCTAATGGTTATTCTCATCAGCAGACCTGCATCAGGCTTGCCTGTGGTTATATCCAAGGTTGTTCCCTAATGGTAATTCTCATCAGCAGACCTGCATCAGGCTGGCTAGTGGTTATATACAAGGTTGTCCTCTAATGGTTATTCTCATTAGCAGACATGCATCAGGCTTGCTGATGGTCATATCCAAGGCTGTCCTCTAATGGTTATTCTCATCAGCAGACCTGCATCATGCTTGCTGATGGTTATATCCAAGGTTGTCCCCTAACGGTTATTCTCATCAGCAGACCTGCATCAGGCTTGCTGATGGTTATATCTAAGGTTGTCCTCTAACGGTTATTCTCATCAGCAGACCTGCATCAGGCTTGCTGATGGTTATATACAAGGTTGTCCCCTAATGGTTATTCTCATTAGCACACCTGCATCAGGCTTGCCGATGGATTTATCCAAGGTTGTCCTCTAATGGTTATTATCATCAGCACACCTGCATCAGGCTTGCTGACGGTTATATCCAAGGTTGTCCCCTAATGGTTATTCTCATCAGCAGACCTGCATTAGGCTTGCTGATGGTTACATCCAAGGTTATTCCCTAATGGTTATTCTCATCAGCAGACCTGCATCAGGCTTGCTGGTGGTTATATCCAAGGTTGTTCCCTAATGGTTATTCTCATCAGCAGACCTGCATCAGGCTTGCTGATGGTTATATCTAAGGTTGTCCTCTAATGTTTATTCTCATCAGCAGTCCCTGCATCAGGCTTGCTGATGGTTATATCTAAGGTTGTCCACTAATGGTTATTCTCATCAGCAGACCTACATCAGGCTTGCCTGTGGTTATATCCAAGGTTGTTCCCTAATGGTAATTCTCATCAGCAGACCTGCATCAGGCTGGCTAGTGGTTATATCCAAGGTTGTCCTCTAATGGTTATTCTCATTAGCAGACCTGCATCAGGCTTGCAGATGGTCATATCCAAGGCTGTCCTCTAATGGTTATTCTCTTAAGCAGACCTGCATCAGGCTTGCAATGGTCATTTCCAAGGTTATCCCCTAATGGTTATTCTCATCAGCAGACCTGAATCATGCTTTCTAGTGGTTATATCCAAGGTTATTCCCTAATGGGTATTTTCATCACCAGACCTGCATCAGGCTTGCTGACGGTTATATCCAAGTTTGTCCCCTAATGGTTATTCTCATCAGCAGACCTGCATCAGGCTTGCTGGTGGTTATATCCAACGTTGGCCTCTAATGGTTATTCTCATCAGAACACCTGCATCAGTTTTGCTGATGGTTATATCCAAGGTTGTTCCCTAAAGGTTATTCTCATCAGCAGACCTGCATCAGGCTTGCTGATATATATCTAAGGTTGTCCTTTAATGTTTATTCTCATCAGCAGACCTGCATTAGGCTTGCTGGTGGTTATATCCAAGGTTGTTCCCTAATGGTTATTCTCATCAGCAGACCTGCATCAGGCTTGCTGGTGGTAATATCCAAGGTTGTCCTCTAATGGTTATTCTCATCAGCAGACATTCATCAGGCCTGCTGGTGATTATATCCTAGGTTGTCCACTAATGGTTATTCTCATCAGCAGACCTACATCAGGCTTGCCTATGGTTATATCCAAGGTTGTTCCCTAATGGTAATTCTCATCAGCAGACCTGCATCAGGCTGGCTAGTGGTTATATCCAAGGTTGTCCTCTAATGGTTATTTTCATTAGCAGACCTGCATCAGGCTTGCTGATGGTCATATCCAAGGCTGTCCTCTAATGGTTATTCTCTTAAGCAGGCCTGCATCAGGCTTTTGATGGTCATTTCCAAGGTTGGCCCCTAATGGTTATTCTCATCAGCAGACCTGAATCAGGCTTTCTAGTGGTTATATCCAAGGTTATTCCCTAATGGGTATTATCATCACCAGACCTGCATCAGGCTTGCTGACGGTTATATCCAGGTTTGTCCCCTAACGGTTATTCTCATCAGCAGACCTGCATCAGGCTTGCTTATGGTCATTTCCAAGGCTGTGCTCTAATGGGTATTCTCATCAGTAGACCTGCATCAGGCTTGATGATGGTTATATCCAAGGTTGTCCTCTAATGGTTATAGACCTGCATCAGGCTTGCTGATGGATATATACAAGGTTGTCCCCTAATGGTTATTCTCATCTGCAGACCTGCATCAGGCTTGCTTATGGTCATATCCAAGGCTGTCCTCTAATGGTTATTCTCATCAGCAGACTTGCATCAGGCTTGCCTATGGTTATATCCAAGGTTGTTCCCTAATGGTTATTCTCAATAACAGACCAACATCAGGCTTGCTGGTGGTTATATCCAAGGTTGTCCTCTAATGTTTATTCTCATCAGCAGACCTGCATCAGGCTTGCTGATGGTTATATTTAAGGTTGTCCTCTAATGGTTATTCTCATCAGCAGACCTGCATTAGGCTTGCTGGTGGTTATATCCAAGGTTGTCCCCTAATGGTTATTCTTATTAGCAGAACTGCATCAGGTTTGCTGACAGTTATATCCAAGGTTGTCCCCTAATGGTTATTCTCATCAGCACACCTGCATCAGGCTTGCTGGTGTTTATATCCAAGGTTGTCCCCCAATGGTTATTCTCATCAGCACACCTGAATCAGGCTTGCTGGTGTTTATATCCAAGGTTGTCCCACAATGGTTATTCTCATCAGCAGTCCCTGCATCAGGCTTGCTGGTGGTTATATCCAAGGTTGTCCTCTAATGGTTATTCTCATCAGCACACCTGCATCAGGCTTGCTGGTGTTTATATCCAAGGTTGTCCCACAATGGTTATTCTCATCAGCAGTCCCTGCATCAGGCTTGCTGGTGGTTATATCCAAGGTTGTCCTCTAATGGTTATTCTCATCCGCAAACTTGCATCAGGCTTGCTGACGGCTATATCCAAGGTTGTCCCCCAATGGTTATTCTCATCAGCACACCTGCATCAGGCTTGCTGGTGGTTATATCCAAGGTTGTCCCCCAATGGTTATTCACATCAGCAGACCTGCATCAGGCTTGCCTGTGGTTATATCCAAGGTTGTTCCCTAATGGTAATTCTCATCAGCAGACCTGCATCATGCTTGCTGATGGTTATATCCAAGGTTGTCCCCTAACGGTTATTCTCATCAGCAGACCTGCATCATGCTTGCTGATGGTTATATCCAAGGTTGTCCCCTAATGGTTATTTACATCAGCAGACCTGCATCAGGCTTGCTGACGGTTATATCCAAGGTTGTCCCCTAATGGTTATTCACATCAGCAGACATGCATCAGGATTGCATGTGGTTATATCCAAGGTTGTCCTCTAATGGTTATTATCATCAGCACACCTGCATCAGGCTTGCTGACGGTTATATCCAAGGTTGTCCCCTAATGGTTATTCACATCAGCAGACCTGCATCAGGCTTGCTGGTATATATCTAAGGTTGTCCTCTAATGTTTATTCTCATCAGCAGACCTGCATTAGGCTTACTGGTGGTTATATCCAAGGTTGTTCCCTAATGGTAATTCTCATCAGCAGACCTGCATCAGGCTGGCTAGTGGTTATATCCAAGGTTGTCCTCTAATGGTTATTCTCATTAGCAGACATGCATCAGGCTTGCTGATGGTCATATCCAAGGCTGTCCTCTAATGGTTATTCTCATCAGCAGACCTGCATCATGCTTGCTGATGGTTATATCCAAGGTTGTCCCCTAACGGTTATTCTCATCAGCAGACCTGCATCATGCTTGCTGATGGTTATATCCAAGCTTGTCCCCTAACGGTTATTCTCATCAGCAGACCTGCATCAGGCTTGCTGATGGTTATATCCAAGGTTGTCCCCTAACGGTTATTCTCATCAGCAGACCTGCATCAGGCTTGCTGATGGTTATATCTAAGGTTGTCCTCTAACGGTTATTCTCATCAGCAGACCTGCATCAGGCTTGCTGACGGTTATATCCAAGGTTGTCCCCTAATGGTTATTCTCATCAACAGACCTGCATTAGGCTTGCTGATGGTTACATCCAAGGTTATTCCCTAATGGTTATTCTCATCAGCAGACCTGCATCAGGCTTGCTGGTGGTTATATCCAGGGTTGTTCCCTAATGGTTATTCTCATCAGCAGACCTGCATCAGGCTTGCTGATGGTTATATCTAAGGTTGTCCTCTAATGTTTATTCTCATCAGCAGTCCCTGCATCAGGCTTGCTGATGGTTATATCTAAGGTTGTCCACTAATGGTTATTCTCATCAGCAGACCTACATCAGGCTTGCCTGTGGTTATATCCAAGGTTGTTCCCTAATGGTAATTCTCATCAGCAGACCTGCATCAGGCTGGCTAGTGGTTATATCCAAGGTTGTCCTCTAATGGTTATTCTCATTAGCAGACCTGGTTCAGGCTTGCAGATGGTCATATCCAAGGCTGTCCTCTAATGGTTATTCTCTTAAGCAGACCTGCATCAGGCTTGCAATGGTCATTTCCAAGGTTGTCCCCTAATGGTTATTCTCATCAGCAGACCTGAATCATGCTTTCTAGTGGTTATATCCAAGGTTATTCCCTAATGGGTATTATCATCACCAGACCTGCATCAGGCTTGCTGACGGTTATATCCAAGTTTGTCCCCTAATGGTTATTCTCATCAGCAGACCTGCATCAGGCTTGCTGGTGCTTATATCCAAGGTTGGCCTCTAATGGTTATTCTCATCAGAACACCTGCATCAGTCTTGCTGATGGTTATATCCAAGGTTGTTCCCTAAAGGTTATTCTCATCAGCAGACCTGCATCAGGCTTGCTGATATATATCTAAGGTTGTCCTCTAATGTTTATTCTCATCAGAAGACCTGCATTAGGCTTGCTGGTGGTTATATCCAAGGTTGTTCCCTAATGGTTATTTACATCAGCAGACCTGCATCAGGCTTGCTGACGGTTATATCCAAGGTTGTCCTCTAATGGTTATTCACATCAGCAGACATGCATCAGGATTGCAGGTGGTTATATCCAAGGTTGTCCTCTAATGGTTATTATCATCAGCACACCTACATCAGGCTTGCTGACGGTTATATCCAAGGTTGTCCCCTAATGGTTATTCACATCAGCAGACCTGCATCAGGCTTGCTGGTATATATCTAAGGTTGTCCTCTAATGTTTATTCTCATCAGCAGACCTGCATTAGGCTTGCTGGTGGTTATATCCAAGGTTGTTCCCTAATGGTTATTCTCATCAGCAGACCTGCATCAGGCTTGCCTGTGGTTATATCCAAGGTTGTTCCCTAATGGTAATTCTCATCAGCAGACCTGCATCAGGCTGGCTAGTGGTTATATACAAGGTTGTCCTCTAATGGTTATTCTCATTAGCAGACATGCATCAGGCTTGCTGATGGTCATATCCAAGGCTGTCCTCTAATGGTTATTCTCATCAGCAGACCTGCATCATGCTTGCTGATGGTTATATCCAAGGTTGTCCCCTAACGGTTATTCTCATCAGCAGACCTGCATCAGGCTTGCTGATGGTTATATCCAAGGTTGTCCCCTAACGGTTATTCTCATCAGCAGACCTGCATCAGGCTTGCTGATGGTTATATCCAAGGTTGTCCCCTAACGGTTATTCTCATCAGCAGACCTGCATCAGGCTTGCTGATGGTTATATCTAAGGTTGTCCTCTAACGGTTATTCTCATCAGCAGACCTGCATCAGGCTTGCTGATGGTTATATACAAGGTTGTCCCCTAATGGTTATTCTCATTAGCACACCTGCATCAGGCTTGCCGATGGATTTATCCAAGGTTGTCCTCTAATGGTTATTATCATCAGCACACCTGCATCAGGCTTGCTGACGGTTATATCCAAGGTTGTCCCCTAATGGTTATTCTCATCAGCAGTCCTGCATTAGGCTTGCTGATGGTTACATCCAAGGTTGTCCCCCAATGGATATTCTCATCAGCAGTCCCTGCATCAGGCTTGCTGGTGGTTATATCCAAGGTTGTTCCCTAATGGTTATTCTCATCAGCAGACCTGCATCAGGCTTGCTGATGGTTATATCTAAGGTTGTCCTCTAATGTTTATTCTCATCAGCAGTCCCTGCATCAGGCTTGCTGATGGTTATATCTAAGGTTGTCCACTAATGGTTATTCTCATCAGCAGACCTACATCAGGCTTGCCTGTGGTTATATCCAAGGTTGTTCCCTAATGGTAATTCTCATCAGCAGACCTGCATCAGGCTGGCTAGTGGTTATATCCAAGGTTGTCCTCTAATGGTTATTCTCATTAGCAGACCTGCATCAGGCTTGCAGATGGTCATATCCAAGGCTGTCCTCTAATGGTTATTCTCTTAAGCAGACCTGCATCAGGCTTGCAATGGTCATTTCCAAGGTTATCCCCTAATGGTTATTCTCATCAGCAGACCTGAATCATGCTTTTTAGTGGTTATATCCAAGGTTATTCCCTAATGGGTATTATCATCACCAGACCTGCATCAGGCTTGCTGACGGTTATATCCAAGTTTGTCCCCTAATGGTTATTCTCATCAGCAGACCTGCATCAGGCTTGCTGGTGGTTATATCCAACGTTGGCCTCTAATGGTTATTCTCATCAGAACACCTGCATCAGTTTTGCTGATGGTTATATCCAAGGTTGTTCCCTAAAGGTTATTCTCATCAGCAGACCTGCATCAGGCTTGCTGATATATATCTAAGGTTGTCCTTTAATGTTTATTCTCATCAGCAGACCTGCATTAGGCTTGCTGGTGGTTATATCCAAGGTTGTTCCCTAATGGTTATTCTCATCAGCAGACCTGCATCAGGCTTGCTGGTGGTAATATCCAAGGTTGTCCTCTAATGGTTATTCTCATCAGCAGACATTCATCAGGCCTGCTGGTGATTATATCCTAGGTTGTCCACTAATGGTTATTCTCATCAGCAGACCTACATCAGGCTTGCCTATGGTTATATCCAAGGTTGTTCCCTAATGGTAATTCTCATCAGCAGACCTGCATCAGGCTGGCTAGTGGTTATATCCAAGGTTGTCCTCTAATGGTTATTCTCATTAGCAGACCTGCATCAGGCTTGCTGATGGTCATATCCAAGGCTGTCCTCTAATGGTTATTCTCTTAAGCAGGCCTGCATCAGGCTTTTGATGGTCATTTCCAAGGTTGGCCCCTAATGGTTATTCTCATCAGCAGACCTGAATCAGGCTTTCTAGTGGTTATATCCAAGGTTATTCCCTAATGGGTATTATCATCACCAGACCTGCATCAGGCTTGCTGACGGTTATATCCAGGTTTGTCCCCTAACGGTTATTCTCATCAGCAGACCTGCATCAGGCTTGCTGATGGTTATATCCAAGGTTGTCCCCTAACGGTTATTCTCATCAGCAGACCTGCATCAGGCTTGCTGATGGTTATATCTAAGGTTGTCCTCTAACGGTTATTCTCATCAGCAGACCTGCATCAGGCTTGCTGATGGTTATATACAAGGTTGTCCCCTAATGGTTATTCTCATCAGCACACCTGCATCAGGCTTGCCGATGGATTTATCCAAGGTTGTCCTCTAATGGTTATTATCATCAGCACACCTGCATCAGGCTTGCTGACGGTTATATCCAAGGTTGTCCCCTAATGGTTATTCTCATCAACAGACCTGCATTAGGCTTGCTGATGGTTACATCCAAGGTTATTCCCTAATGGTTATTCTCATCAGCAGACCTGCATCAGGCTTGCTGGTGGTTATATCCAGGGTTGTTCCCTAATGGTTATTCTCATCAGCAGACCTGCATCAGGCTTGCTGATGGTTATATCTAAGGTTGTCCTCTAATGTTTATTCTCATCAGCAGTCCCTGCATCAGGCTTGCTGATGGTTATATCTAAGGTTGTCCACTAATGGTTATTCTCATCAGCAGACCTACATCAGGCTTGCCTGTGGTTATATCCAAGGTTGTTCCCTAATGGTAATTCTCATCAGCAGACCTGCATCAGGCTGGCTAGTGGTTATATCCAAGGTTGTCCTCTAATGGTTATTCTCATTAGCAGACCTGGTTCAGGCTTGCAGATGGTCATATCCAAGGCTGTCCTCTAATGGTTATTCTCTTAAGCAGACCTGCATCAGGCTTGCAATGGTCATTTCCAAGGTTGTCCCCTAATGGTTATTCTCATCAGCAGACCTGAATCATGCTTTCTAGTGGTTATATCCAAGGTTATTCCCTAATGGGTATTATCATCACCAGACCTGCATCAGGCTTGCTGACGGTTATATCCAAGTTTGTCCCCTAATGGTAATTCTCATCAGCAGACCTGCATCAGGCTTGCTGGTGGTTATATCCAAGGTTGGCCTCTAATGGTTATTCTCATCAGAACACCTGCATCAGTCTTGCTGATGGTTATATCCAAGGTTGTTCCCTAAAGGTTATTCTCATCAGCAGACCTGCATCAGGCTTGCTGATATATATCTAAGGTTGTCCTCTAATGTTTATTCTCATCAGAAGACCTGCATTAGGCTTGCTGGTGGTTATATCCAAGGTTGTTCCCTAATGGTTATTTACATCAGCAGACCTGCATCAGGCTTGCTGACGGTTATATCCAAGGTTGTCCTCTAATGGTTATTCACATCAGCAGACATGCATCAGGATTGCAGGTGGTTATATCCAAGGTTGTCCTCTAATGGTTATTATCATCAGCACACCTACATCAGGCTTGCTGACGGTTATATCCAAGGTTGTCCCCTAATGGTTATTCACATCAGCAGACCTGCATCAGGCTTGCTGGTATATATCTAAGGTTGTCCTCTAATGTTTATTCTCATCAGCAGACCTGCATTAGGCTTGCTGGTGGTTATATCCAAGGTTGTTCCCTAATGGTTATTCTCATCAGCAGACCTGCATCAGGCTTGCCTGTGGTTATATCCAAGGTTGTTCCCTAATGGTAATTCTCATCAGCAGACCTGCATCAGGCTGGCTAGTGGTTATATACAAGATTGTCCTCTAATGGTTATTCTCATTAGCAGACATGCATCAGGCTTGCTGATGGTCATATCCAAGGCTGTCCTCTAATGGTTATTCTCATCAGCAGACCTGCATCAGGCTTGCTGGTGGTTATATCCAAGGTTGTCCCCTAACGGTTATTCTCATCAGCAGACCTGCATCAGGCTTGCTGATGGTTATATCCAAGGTTGTCCCCTAACGGTTATTCTCATCAGCAGACCTGCATCAGGCTTGCTGATGGTTATATCTAAGGTTGTCCTCTAACGGTTATTCTCATCAGCAGACCTGCATCAGGCTTGCTGATGGTTATATACAAGGTTGTCCCCTAATGGTTTTTCTCATTAGCACACCTGCATCAGGCTTGCCGATGGATTTATCCAAGGTTGTCCTCTAATGGTTATTATCATCAGCACACCTGCATCAGGCTTGCTGACGGTTATATCCAAGGTTGTCCCCTAATGGTTATTCTCATCAGCAGACCTGCATTAGGCTTGCTGATGGTTACATCCAAGGTTGTTCCCTAATGGTTATTCTCATCAGCAGACCTGCATCAGGCTTGCTGATGGTTATATCTAAGGTTGTCCTCTAATGTTTATTCTCATCAGCAGTCCCTGCATCAGGCTTGCTGATGGTTATATCTAAGGTTGTCCACTAATGGTTATTCTCATCAGCAGACCTACATCAGGCTTGCCTGTGGTTATATCCAAGGTTGTTCCCTAATGGTAATTCTCATCAGCAGACCTGCATCAGGCTGGCTAGTGGTTATATCCAAGGTTGTCCTCTAATGGTTATTCTCATTAGCAGACCTGCATCAGGCTTGCAGATGGTCATATCCAAGGCTGTCCTCTAATGGTTATTCTCTTAAGCAGACCTGCATCAGGCTTGCAATGGTCATTTCCAAGGTTATCCCCTAATGGTTATTCTCATCAGCAGACCTGAATCATGCTTTCTAGTGGTTATATCCAAGGTTATTCCCTAATGGGTATTATCATCACCAGACCTGCATCAGGCTTGCTGACGGTTATATCCAAGTTTGTCCCCTAATGGTTATTCTCATCAGCAGACCTGCATCAGGCTTGCTGGTGGTTATATCCAACGTTGGCCTCTAATGGTTATTCTCATCAGAACACCTGCATCAGTTTTGCTGATGGTTATATCCAAGGTTGTTCCCTAAAGGTTATTCTCATCAGCAGACCTGCATCAGGCTTGCTGATATATATCTAAGGTTGTCCTTTAATGTTTATTCTCATCAGCAGACCTGCATTAGGCTTGCTGGTGGTTATATCCAAGGTTGTTCCCTAATGGTTATTCTCATCAGCAGACCTGCATCAGGCTTGCTGGTGGTAATATCCAAGGTTGTCCTCTAATGGTTATTCTCATCAGCAGACATTCATCAGGCCTGCTGGTGATTATATCCTAGGTTGTCCACTAATGGTTATTCTCATCAGCAGACCTACATCAGGCTTGCCTATGGTTATATCCAAGGTTGTTCCCTAATGGTAATTCTCATCAGCAGACCTGCATCAGGCTGGCTAGTGGTTATATCCAAGGTTGTCCTCTAATGGTTATTCTCATTAGCAGACCTGCATCAGGCTTGCTGATGGTCATATCCAAGGCTGTCCTCTAATGGTTATTCTCTTAAGCAGGCCTGCATCAGGCTTTTGATGGTCATTTCCAAGGTTGGCCCCTAATGGTTATTCTCATCTGCAGACCTGAATCAGGCTTTCTAGTGGTTATATCCAAGGTTATTCCCTAAAGGGTATTATCATCACCAGACCTGCATCAGGCTTGCTGACGGTTATATCCAGGTTTGTCCCCTAATGGTTATTCTCATCATCAGACCTGCATCAGGCTTGCTGGTGGTTATATCCAAGGTTGGCTTCTAATGGTTATTCTCATCAGAACACCTGCATCAGTCTTGCTAATGGTTATATCCAAGGTTGTTCCCTAAAGGTTATTCTCATCAGCAGACCTGCATCAGGCTTGCTGGTATATATCTAAGGTTGTCCTCTAATGTTTATTCTCATCAGCAGACCTGCATTAGGCTTGCTGGTGGTTATATCCAAGGTTGTTCCCTAATGGTTATTCTCATCAGCAGACCTGCATGAGGCTTGCTGGTGGTAATATCCAAGGTTGTCCTCTAATGGTTATTCTCATCAGCAGACATTCATCAGGCCTGCTGGTGATTATATCCTAGGTTGTCCTCTAATTGTTATTCTCATCAGCAGACCTACATCAGGCTTGCCTATGGTTATATCCAAGGTTGTTCCCTAATGGTAATTCTCATCAGCACACCTGCATCAGGCTTGCTGGTGATTATATCCAAGGTTGTCCTCTAATGGTTATTCTCATTAGCAGACCTGCATCAGGCTTGCTGATGGTCATATCCAAGGCTGTCCTCTGATGGTTATTCTCTTAAGCAGGCCTGCATCAGGCTTTCGATGGTCATTTCCAAGGTTGGCACCTAATGGTTATTCTCATCAGCAGACCTGAATCAGGCTTTCTAGTGGTTATATCCAAGGTTATTCCCTAATGGGTATTATCATCAGCAGACATGCATCAGGATTGCAGGTGGTTATATCCAAGGTTGTCCTCTAATGGTTATTATCATCAGCAGACATGCATCAGGATTGCAGGTGGTTATATCCAAGGTTGTCCTCTAATGGGTATTATCATCAGCAGACATGCATCAGGCTTGCTGACGGTTATATCCAAAGTTGTCCCCTAATGGTTATTCTCATCAGCAGACCTGAATCAGGCTTGCTGGTGGTTATATCCATGGCTGTCCTTTAATGGTTATTCTCATCAGCAGACCTTCATCATTCTTGCTGATGATTATAGCCAAGGTTGTCCTCTCATGGTTATTCTCATCAACAGATCTGCATCAGGCTTGCTGGTGGTTATATCCAAATCCAAGGTTGTCTCCTAATGGTTATTCTCATCAGCAGACCTGCATCAGGCTTGCTGATGGTTATATCCAAGGTTGTCTTCTAATGGTTATAGACCTGCATCAGGCTTGCTGATGGATATATACAAGGTTGTCCCCTAATGGTTATTCTCACCAGCAGACCTGCATCAGGCTTGCTTATGGTCATTTCCAAGGCTGTGCTCTAATGGTTATTCTCATCAGTAGACCTGCATCAGGCTTGATGATGGTTATATCCAAGGTTGTCCTCTAATGGTTATAGACCTGCATCAGGCTTGCTGATGGATATATACAAGGTTGTCCCCTAATGGTTATTCTCATCAGCAGACTTGCATCAGGCTTGCCTATGGTTATATCCAAGGTTGTTCCCTAATGGTTATTCTCAATAACAGACCAGCATCAGGCTTGCTGGTGGTTATATCCAAGGTTGTCCTCTAATGTTTATTCTCATCAGCAGACCTGCATCAGGCTTGCTGATGGTTATATCTAAGGTTGTCCTCTAATGGTTATTCTCATCAGCAGACCTGCATTAGGCTTGCTGGTGGTTATATCCAAGGTTGTCCCCTAATGGTTATTCTCATTAGCAGAACTGCATCAGGTTTGCTGACAGTTATATCCAAGGTTGTCCCCAAATGGTTATTCTCATCAGCACACCTGCATCAGGCTTGCTGGTGTTTATATCCAAGGTTGTCCCCCAATGGTTATTCTCATCAGCAAACCTGCATCAGGCTTGCAGGTGGTCATATTCAAGGTTGTCCCACAATGGTTATTCTCATCAGCAGTCCCTGCATCAGGCTTGCTGGTGGTTATATCCAAGGTTGTCCTTTAATGGTTATTCTCATCCGCAAACTTGCATCAGGCTTGCTGACGGCTATATCCAAGGTTGTCCCCCAATGGTTATTCTCATCAGCACACCTGCATCAGGCTTGCTGGTGGTTATATCCAAGGTTGTCCCCCAATGGTTATTCTCATCAGCAGACCTGCATCAGGCTTGCCTGTGGTTATATCCAAGGTTGTTCCCTAATGGTAATTCTCATCAGCAGACCTGCATCAGGCTTGCTAGCGGTTATATCCAAGGTTGTCCCCTAACGGTTATTCTCATCAGCAGACCTGCATCATGCTTGCTGATGGTTATATCCAAGGTTGTCCCCTAACGGTTATTCTCATCAGCAGACCTGCATCATGCTTGCTGATGGTTATATCCAAGGTTGTCCCCTAACGGTTATTCTCATCAGCAGACCTGCATCATGCTTGCTGATGGTTATATCCAAGGTTGTCCCCTAACGGTTATTCTCATCAGCAGACCTGCATCATGCTTGCTGATGGTTATATCCAAGGTTGTCCCCTAACGGTTATTCTCATCAGCAGACCTGCATCAGGCTTGCTGATGGTTATATCCAAGGTTGTCCCCTAACGGTTATTCTCATCAGCAGACCTGCATCAGGCTTGCTGATGGTTATATCTAAGGTTGTCCTCTAACGGTTATTCTCATCAGCAGACCTGCATCAGCCTTGCTGATGGTTATATACAAGGTTGTCCCCTAACGGTTATTCTCATCAGCACACCTGCATCAGGCTTGCCGATGGATTTATCCAAGGTTGTCCTCTAATGGTTATTATCATCAGCACACCTGCATCAGGCTTGCTGACGGTTATATCCAAGGTTGTCCCCTAATGGTTATTCTCATCAGCAGACCTGCATTAGGCTTGCTGATGGTTATATCTAAGGTTCTCCTCTAATGTTTATTCTCATCAGCAGTCCCTGCATCAGGCTTGCTGATGGTTATATCTAAGGTTGTCCACTAATGGTTATTCTCATCAGCAGACCTACATCAGGCTTGCCTGTGGTTATATCCAAGGTTGTTCCCTAATGGTAATTCTCATCAGCAGACCTGCATCAGGCTTGCAGATGGTCATATCCAAGGCTGTCCTCTTATGGTTATTCTCTTAAGCAGACCTGCATCAGGCTTGCGATGGTCATTTCCAAGGTTGTCCCCTAATGGTTATTCTCATCAGCAGACCTGCATCAGGCTTGCTGGTGGTAATATCCAAGGTTGTCCTCTAATGGTTATTCTCATCAGCAGACATTCATCAGGCCTGCTGGTGATTATATCCTAGGTTGTCCACTAATGGTTATTCTCATCAGCAGACCTGCATCAGGCTGGCTAGTGGTTATATCCAAGGTTGTCCTCTAATGGTTATTCTCATTAGCAGACCTGCATCAGGCTTGCTGATGGTCATATCCAAGGCTGTCCTCTAATGGTTATTCTCTTAAGCAGGCCTGCATCAGGCTTTCTATGGTCATTTCGAAGGTTGGCCCCTAATGGTTATTCTCATCAGCAGACCTGCATCAGGCTGGCTAGTGGTTATATCCAAGGCTGTCCTCTAATGGTTATTCTCTTAAGCAGGCCTGCATCAGGCTTTCGATGGTCATTTCCAAGGTTATTCCCTAATGGGTATTATCATCAGCAGACCTGCATCAGGCTTGCTGACGGTTATATCCAAGGTTGTCCCCTAATGGTTATTCACATCAACAGACATGCATCAGGATTGCAGGTGGTTATATCCAAGGTTGTCCTCTAATGGTTATTATCATCAGCACACCTGCATCTGGCTTGCTGATGGTTATATCCAAGGTTGTCCCCTAATGGTTATTCACATCAGAAGACATGCATCAGGATTGCAGGTGGTTATATCCAAGGTTGTCCTCTAATGGTTATTATCATCAGCACACCTGCATCAGGCTTGCTGACGGTTATATCCAAAGTTGTCCCCTAATGGTTATTCTCATCAGCAGACCTGAATCAGGCTTGCTGGTGGTTATATCCATGGCTGTCCTCTAATGGTTATTCTCATCAGCAGACCTTCATCATTCTTGCTGATGATTATAGCCAAGGTTGTCCCCTAATGGTTATTCACATCAGCAGACATGCATCAGGATTGCAGGTGGTTATATCCAAGGTTGTCCTCTAATGGTTATTCTCATCAGAAGATCTGCATCAGGCTTGCTGGTGGTTATATCCAAGGTTGTCCCCTAATGGTTATTCACATCAGCAGACATGCATCAGGATTGCAGGTGGTTATATCCAAGGTTGTCCTCTAATGGTTATTCTCATCAGCAGATCTGCATCAGGCTTGCTGGTGGTTATATCCAAGTTTGTCCCCTAATGGTTATTCTCATCAGCAGACCTGCATCAGGCTTGCTGGTGGTTATATCCAAGGTTGGCCTCTAATGGTTATTCTCATCAGAACACCTGCATCAGTCTTGCTGGTGGTTATATCCAAGGTTGTTCCCTAATGGTTATTCTCATCAGCAGACCTGCATCAGGCTTGCTGGTGGTAATATCCAAGGTTGTCCTCTAATGGTTATTCTCATCAGCAGACATTCATCAGGCCTGCTGGTGATTATATCCTAGGTTGTCCACTAATGGTTATTCTCATCAGCAGACCTACATGAGGCTTGCCTATGGTTATATCCAAGGTTGTTCCCTAATCGTAATTCTCATCAGCAGACCTGCATCAGGCTGGCTAGTGGTTATATCCAAGGTTGTCCTCTAATGGTTATTCTCATTAGCAGACCTGCATCAGGCTTGCTGATGGTCATATCCAAGGCTGTCCTCTAATGGTTATTCTCTTAAGCAGGCCTGCATCAGGCTTTCTATGGTCATTTCGAAGGTTGGCCCCTAATGGTTATTCTCATCAGCAGACCTGCATCAGGCTGGCTAGTGGTTATATCCAAGGTTGGCCTCTAATGGTTATTCTCATTAGCAGACCTGCATCAGGCTTGCTGATGGTCATATCCAAGGCTGTCCTCTAATGGTTATTCTCTTAAGCAGGCCTGCATCAGGCTTTCGATGGTCATTTCCAAGGTTATTCCCTAATGGGTATTATCATCAGCAGACCTGCATCAGGCTTGCTGACGGTTATATCCAAGGTTGTCCCCTAATGGTTATTCACATCAACAGACATGCATCAGGATTGCAGGTGGTTATATCCAAGGTTGTCCTCTAATGGTTATTATCATCAGCACACCTGCATCTGGCTTGCTGATGGTTATATCCAAGGTTGTCCCCTAATGGTTATTATCATCAGCAGACCTGCATCAGGCTTGCTGACGGTTATATCCAAAGTTGTCCCCTAATGGTTATTCTCATCAGCAGACCTGAATCAGGTTTGCTGGTGGTTATATCCATGGCTGTCCTCTAATGGTTATTCTCATCAGCAGACCTTCATCATTCTTGCTGATGATTATAGCCAAGGTTGTCCCCTAATGGTTATTCACATCAGCAGACATGCATCAGGATTGCAGGTGGTTATATCCAAGGTTGTCCTCTAATGGTTATTCTCATCAGCAGATCTGCATCAGGCTTGCTGGTGGTTATATCCAAGGTTGTCCCCTAATGGTTATTCACATCAGCAGACATGCATCAGGATTGCAGGTGGTTATATCCAAGGTTGTCCTCTAATGGTTATTCTCATCAGCAGATCTGCATCAGGCTTGTTGGTGGTTATATCCAAGGTTGTCTTCTAATGGTTATAGACCTGCATCAGGCTTGCTGATGGATATATACAAGGTTGTCCCCTAATGGTTATTCTCACCAGCAGACCTGCATCAGGCTTGCTTATGGTCATTTCCAAGGCTGTGCTCTAATGGTTATTCTCATCAGTAGACCTGCATCAGGCTTGATGATGGTTATATCCAAGGTTGTCCTTTAATGGTTATAGACCTGCATCAGGCTTGCTGATGGATATATACAAGGTTGTCCCCTAATGGTTATTCTCATCTGCAGACCTGCATCAGGCTTGCTTATGGTCATATCCAAGGCTGTCCTCTAATGGTTATTCTCATCAGCGGACTTGCATCAGGCTTGCCTATGGTTATATCCAAGGTTGTTCCCTAATGGTTATTCTCAATAACAGACCAGCATCAGGCTTGCTGGTGGTTATATCCAAGGTTGTCCTCTAATGTTTATTCTCATCAGCAGACCTGCATCAGGCTTGCTGATGGTTATATCTAAGGTTGTCCTCTAATGGTTATTCTCATCAGCAGACTTGCATTAGGCTTGCTGGTGGTTATATCCAAGGTTGTCCCCTAATGGTTATTCTCATTAGCAGACCTGCATCAGAGTTGCTGACAGTTATATCCAAGGTTGTCCCCTAATGGTTATTCTCATCAGCACACCTGCATCAGGCTTGCTGGTGTTTATATCCAAGGTTGTCCCCCAATGGTTATTCTCATCAGCACACCTGCATCGGGCTTGCAGGTGGTCATATTCAAGGTTGTCGCACAATGGTTATTCTCATCAGCACACCTGCATCGGGCTTGCAGGTGGTCATATTCAAGGTTGTCCCACAATGGTTATTCTCATCAGCAGTCCCTGCATCAGGCTTGCTGGTGGTTATATCCAAGGTTGTCCTCTAATGGTTATTCTCATCAGCAGACTTGCATCAGGCTTGCTGACGGCTATATCCAAGGTTGTCCCCCAATGGTTATTCTCATCAGCACACCTGCATCAGGCTTGCTGGTGGTTATATCCAAGGTTGTCCCCCAATGGTTATTCTCATCGGCAGTCCCTGCATCAGGCTTGCTGGTGGTTATATCCAAGGTTGTCCTCTAATGGTTATTCTCATCAGCAGACCTGCATCAGGCTTGCTGATGGTTATATCTAAGGTTGTCCTCTAATGGCTATTCTCATCAGCAGACCTGCACCAGGTTTGCTGGTGGTTATATCCAAGGTTGTCCTCTAATGGTTATTCTCATCAGCAGACCTGCATCAGGCTTGCTTACGGTTATATCCAAGGTTGTCCGCTAATGGTTATTCACATCAGCAGACCTGCATCAGGCTTGCCGGTGATTATATCCAAGGTTGTCCTCTAATGGTTATTCTCATCAGCAGACCTGCATAAGGCTTGCTTACGGTTATATCCAAGGTTGTCCGCTAATGGTTATTCACATCAGCAGACCTGCATCAGGCTTAGTGGTGGTTATATCCAAGGTTGTCCTCTAATGGTTATTCTCATCAGCACACCTGCATCAGGCTTGCTGATGGTTATATCCAAGGTTTGCCCCCAATGGATATTCTCATCAGCAGTCTCTGCATCAGGCTTGCTGGTGGTTATGTCCAAGGGTGACCTCTAAAGGTTATTCTCATCAGCAAACCTGCATCAGGCTTGGTGGTGGTTATATCCAAGGTTGTCCTCTGATGGTTTTTCTCATCAGCAGACCTGCATCAGGCTTGCTGGTATATATCTAAGGTTGTCCTCTAATGTTTATTCTCATCAGCAGACCTGCATCAGGCTTGCTGGTGGTTATATCCAATGTTGTCCCCTAATGGTTATTCATATCAGCAGTCCCTGCATCAGGCTTGATGGTGATTATATCCAAGGTTGTCCCCCAATGGTTATTCTCATCAGCAGTCCCTGCATCAGGCTTCCTGGTGGTTATATCCAAGGTTGTCCCCTAATGGTTATTCTCATCAGCAGACATGCATCAGGATTGCAGGTGGTTATATCCAAGATTGTCCTCTAATGGTTATTCTCATCAGCAGACCTTCATCAGGCTTGCCGATGATTATATCCAAGGTTGTCCTCTAATGGGTATTCACATCAGCAGACCATCATCAGGCTTGCCGATGATTATATCCAAGGTTGTCCTCTAATGGTTATTCTCATCAGCAGACCTGCATCAGGCTTGCTGGCATATATCTAAGGTTGTCCTCTAATGTTTATTCTCATCAGCAGACCTGCATTAGGCTTGCCGGTGGTTATATCCCAGGTTGTCCCCTAATGGTTATTCTCATCAGCACACCTGCATCAGGTTTGCTGGTGGTTATATCCAAGGTTTTCCTCTAATGTTTATTCTCATCAGCAGACCTGCATTAGGCTTGTTGGTTGTTATATCCAAGGTTGTCCTCTAATGGTTATTCTCATCAGCACACCTGCATCAGGCTTGCTGGTGGTTATATCCAAGGTTGTCCCCCAATGGTTATTCTCATCAGCAGTCCCTGCATCAGGCTTGCTGGTGGTTATATCCAAGGTTGTCCCCCAATGGTTATTCTCATCAGCAGTCCCTGCATCAGGCTTGCTGGTGGTTATATCCAAGGTTGTCCTCTAATGGTTATTCTCATCAGCACACCTGCATCAGGCTTGCTGGTGGTTATATCCAAGGTTGTCCCCCAATGGTTATTCTCATCAGCAGTCCCTGCATCAGGCTTGCTGGTGGTTATATCCAAGGTTGTCCCCTAATGGTTATTCTCATCAGCAAACATGCATCAGGATTGCTGGTGGTTATATCCAAGGTTCTCCTCTCTAATGGTTATTCTCATCAGCAGACCTTCATCAGGCTTGCCGATGATTATATCCAAGGTTGTCCTCTAATGGGTATTCACATCAGCAGACCTTCATCAGGCTTGCCGATGATTATATCCAAGGTTGTTCCCTAAAGGTTATTCTCATCAGCAGACCTGAATCAGGCTTGCTGGTATATATCTAAGGTTGTCCTCTAATGTTTATTCTCATCAGCAGACCTTCATCATTCTTGCCGATGATTATATCCAAGGTTGTCCTCTAATGAGTATTCACATCAGCAGACCTGCATCAGGCTTGCTGGTGGTTATATCCAAATCCAAGGTTGTCCCCTAATGGTTATTCTCATCAGCAGACCTTCATCATTCTTGCTGATGATTATAGCCAAGGTTGTCCTCTAATGGTTATTCTCATCAGCAGATCTGCATCAGGCTTGCTGGTGGTTATATCCAAATCCGAGGTTGTCTCCTAATGGTTATTCTCATCAGCAGACCTGCATCAGGCTTGCTGATGGTTATATCCAAGGTTGTCTTCTAATGGTTATAGACCTGCATCAGGCTTGCTGATGGATATATACAAGGTTGTCCCCTATTGGTTATTCTCACCAGCAGACCTGCATCAGGCTTGCTTATGGTCATTTCCAAGGCTGTGCTCTAATGGTTATTCTCATCAGTAGACCTGCATCAGGCTTGATGATGGTTATATCCAAGGTTGTCCTCTAATGGTTATAGACCTGCATCAGGCTTGCTGATGGATATATACAAGGTTGTCCCCTACTGGTTATTCTCATCTGCAGACCTGCATCCGGCTTGCTTATGGTCATATCCAAGGCTGTCCTCTAATGGTTATTCTCATCAGCAGACTTGCATCAGGCTTGCCTATGGTTATATCCAAGGTTGTTCCCTAATGGTTATTCTCAATAACAGACCAGCATCAGGCTTGCTGGTGGTTATATCCAAGGTTGTCCTCTAATGTTTATTCTCATCAGCAGACCTGCATCAGGCTTGCTGATGGTTATATCTAAGGTTGTCCTCTAATGGTTTTTCTCATCAGCAGACCTGCATTAGGCTTGCTGGTGGCTATATCCAAGGTTGTCCCCTAATGGTTATTCTCATTAGCAGACCTGCATCAGGTTTGCTGACAGTTATATCCAAGGTTGTCCCCTAATGGTTATTCTCATCAGCACACCTGCATCAGGCTTGCTGGTGTTTATATCCAAGGTTGTCCCCCAATGGTTATTCTCATCAGCACACCTGCATCGGGCTTGCAGGTGGTCATATTCAAGGTTGTCCCACAATGGTTATTCTCATCAGCAGTCCCTGCATCAGGCTTACTGGTGGTTGTATCCAAGGTTGTCCTCTAATGGTTATTCTCATCAGCAGACTTGCATCAGGCTTGCTGACGGCTATATCCAAGGTTGTCCCCTAATGGTTATTCTCATCAGCACACCTGCATCAGGCTTGCTGGTGGTTATATCCAAGGTTGTCCCCCAATGGTTATTCTCATCAGCAGTCCCTGCAACAGGCTTGCTGGTGGTTATAGCCAAGGTTGTCCTCTAATGGTTATTCTCATCAGCAGACCTGCATCAGGCTTGCTGATGGTTATATCTAAGGTTGTCCTCTAATGGCTATTCTCATCAGCAGACCTGCAGCAGGTTTGCTGGTGGTTATATCGAAAGGTTGTCCTCTATTGGTTATTCTCATCAGCAGACCTGCATCAGGCTTGCTTACGGTTATATCCAAGGTTGTCCGCTAATGGTTATTCTCATCAGCACACCTGCATCAGGCTTGCTGATGGTTATATCCAAGGTTTGCCCCCAATGGATATTCTCATCAGCAGTCTCTGCATCAGGCTTGCTGGTGGTTATATCCAAGGTTGACCTCTAATGGTTATTCTCTTAAGCAGACCTGCATCAGGCTTGCGATGGTCATTTCCAAGGTTGTCCCCCAATGGTTATTCTCATCAGCAGACCTGAATCAGGATTTCTAGTGATTATATCCAAGGTTGTTCCCTAATGAGTATTATCATCAGCAGACCTGCATCAGGCTTGCTGGCGGTTATATCCAAGTTTGTCCCCTAATGGTTATTCTCATCAGCAGACCTGCATCAGGCTTGCTGACGGTTATATCCAAGGTTGTCCCCTAAAGGTTATTCTCATCAGCAAACCTGCATCAGGCTTGGTGGTGGTTATATCCAACGTTGTCCTCTAATGGTTTTTCTCATCAGCAGACCTGCATCAGGCTTGCTGGTATATATCTAAGGTTGTCCTCTAATGTTTATTCTCATCAGCAGACCTGCATCAGGCTTGCTGGTGGTTATATCCAAGGTTGTCCCCTAATGGTTATTCTCATCAGCAGTCCCTGCATCAGGCTTGCTGGTGTTTATATCCAAGGTTGTCCCCCAATGGTTATTCTCATCAGCAGTCCCTGCATCAGGCTTCCTGGTGGTTATATCCAAGGTTGTCCCCTAATGGTTATTCTCATCAGCAGACATGCATCAGGCTTGCAGATGGTCATATCCAAGGCTGTCCTCTAATGGTTATTCTCTTAAGCAGACCTGCATCAGGCTTGCGATGGTCATTTCCAAGGTTGTCCCCTAATGGTTATTCTCATCAGCAGACCTGCATCAGGCTTGCTGGTGGTAATATCCAAGGTTGTCCTCTAATGGTTATTCTCATCAGCAGACATTCATCAGGCCTGCTGGTGATTATATCCTAGGTTGTCCACTAATGGTTATTCTCATCAGCAGACCTGCATCAGGCTGGCTAGTGGTTATATCCAAGGTTGTCCTCTAATGGTTATTCTCATTAGCAGACCTGCATCAGGCTTGCTGATGGTCATATCCAAGGCTGTCCTCTAATGGTTATTCTCTTAAGCAGGCCTGCATCAGGCTTTCTATGGTCATTTCGAAGGTTGGCCCCTAATGGTTATTCTCATCAGCAGACCTGCATCAGGCTGGCTAGTGGTTATATCCAAGGTTGGCCTCTAATGGTTATTCTCATTAGCAGACCTGCATCAGGCTTGCTGATGGTCATATCCAAGGCTGTCCTCTAATGGTTATTCTCTTAAGCAGGCCTGCATCAGGCTTTCGATGGTCATTTCCAAGGTTATTCCCTAATGGGTATTATCATCAGCAGACCTGCATCAGGCTTGCTGACGGTTATATCCAAGGTTGTCCCCTAATGGTTATTCACATCAACAGACATGCATCAGGATTGCAGGTGGTTATATCCAAGGTTGTCCTCTAATGGTTATTATCATCAGCACACCTGCATCTGGCTTGCTGATGGTTATATCCAAGGTTGTCCCCTAATGGTTATTCACATCAGCAGACATGCATCAGGATTGCAGGTGGTTATATCCAAGGTTGTCCTCTAATGGTTATTATCATCAGCACACCTGCATCAGGCTTGCTGACGGTTATATCCAAAGTTGTCCCCTAATGGTTATTCTCATCAGCAGACCTGAATCAGGCTTGCTGGTGGTTATATCCATGGCTGTCCTCTAATGGTTATTCTCATCAGCAGACCTTCATCATTCTTGCTGATGATTATAGCCAAGGTTGTCCCCTAATGGTTATTCACATCAGCAGACATGCATCAGGATTGCAGGTGGTTATATCCAAGGTTGTCCTCTAATGGTTATTCTCATCAGAAGATCTGCATCAGGCTTGCTGGTGGTTATATCCAAGGTTGTCCCCTAATGGTTATTCACATCAGCAGACATGCATCAGGATTGCAGGTGGTTATATCCAAGGTTGTCCTCTAATGGTTATTCTCATCAGCAGATCTGCATCAGGCTTGCTGGTGGTTATATCCAAGTTTGTCCCCTAATGGTTATTCTCATCAGCAGACCTGCATCAGGCTTGCTGGTGGTTATATCCAAGGTTGGCCTCTAATGGTTATTCTCATCAGAACACCTGCATCAGTCTTGCTGGTGGTTATATCCAAGGTTGTTCCCTAATGGTTATTCTCATCAGCAGACCTGCATCAGGCTTGCTGGTGGTAATATCCAAGGTTGTCCTCTAATGGTTATTCTCATCAGCAGACATTCATCAGGCCTGCTGGTGATTATATCCTAGGTTGTCCACTAATGGTTATTCTCATCAGCAGACCTACATGAGGCTTGCCTATGGTTATATCCAAGGTTGTTCCCTAATCGTAATTCTCATCAGCAGACCTGCATCAGGCTGGCTAGTGGTTATATCCAAGGTTGTCCTCTAATGGTTATTCTCATTAGCAGACCTGCATCAGGCTTGCTGATGGTCATATCCAAGGCTGTCCTCTAATGGTTATTCTCTTAAGCAGGCCTGCATCAGGCTTTCTATGGTCATTTCGAAGGTTGGCCCCTAATGGTTATTCTCATCAGCAGACCTGCATCAGGCTGGCTAGTGGTTATATCCAAGGTTGGCCTCTAATGGTTATTCTCATTAGCAGACCTGCATCAGGCTTGCTGATGGTCATATCCAAGGCTGTCCTCTAATGGTTATTCTCTTAAGCAGGCCTGCATCAGGCTTTCGTTGGTCATTTCCAAGGTTATTCCCTAATGGGTATTATCATCAGCAGACCTGCATCAGGCTTGCTGACGGTTATATCCAAGGTTGTCCCCTAATGGTTATTCACATCAACAGACATGCATCAGGATTGCAGGTGGTTATATCCAAGGTTGTCCTCTAATGGTTATTATCATCAGCACACCTGCATCTGGCTTGCTGATGGTTATATCCAAGGTTGTCCCCTAATGGTTATTCACATCAGCAGACATGCATCAGGATTGCAGGTGGTTATATCCAAGGTTGTCCTCTAATGGTTATTATCATCAGCACACCTGCATCAGGCTTGCTGACGGTTATATCCAAAGTTGTCCCCTAATGGTTATTCTCATCAGCAGACCTGAATCAGGCTTGCTGGTGGTTATATCCATGGCTGTCCTCTAATGGTTATTCTCATCAGCAGACCTTCATCATTCTTGCTGATGATTATAGCCAAGGTTGTCCCCTAATGGTTATTCACATCAGCAGACATGCATCAGGATTGCAGGTGGTTATATCCAAGGTTGTCCTCTAATGGTTATTCTCATCAGCAGATCTGCATCAGGCTTGCTGGTGGTTATATCCAAGGTTGTCCCCTAATGGTTATTCACATCAGCAGACATGCATCAGGATTGCAGGTGGTTATATCCAAGGTTGTCCTCTAATGGTTATTCTCATCAGCAGATCTGCATCAGGCTTGCTGGTGGTTATATCCAAGGTTGTCTTCTAATGGTTATAGACCTGCATCAGGCTTGCTGATGGATATATACAAGGTTGTCCCCTAATGGTTATTCTCACCAGCAGACCTGCATCAGGCTTGCTTATGGTCATTTCCAAGGCTGTGCTCTAATGGTTATTCTCATCAGTAGACCTGCATCAGGCTTGATGATGGTTATATCCAAGGTTGTCCTTTAATGGTTATAGACCTGCATCAGGCTTGCTGATGGATATATACAAGGTTGTCCCCTAATGGTTATTCTCATCTGCAGACCTGCATCAGGCTTGCTTATGGTCATATCCAAGGCTGTCCTCTAATGGTTATTCTCATCAGCTGACTTGCATCAGGCTTGCCTATGGTTATATCCAAGGTTGTTCCCTAATGGTTATTCTCAATAACAGACCAGCATCAGGCTTGCTGGTGGTTATATCCAAGGTTGTCCTCTAATGTTTATTCTCATCAGCAGACCTGCATCAGGCTTGCTGATGGTTATATCTAAGGTTGTCCTCTAATGGTTATTCTCATCAGCAGACTTGCATTAGGCTTGCTGGTGGTTATATCCAAGGTTGTCCCCTAATGGTTATTCTCATTAGCAGACCTGCATCAGGGTTGCTGACAGTTATATCCAAGGTTGTCCCCTAATGGTTATTCTCATCAGCACACCTGCATCAGGCTTGCTGGTGTTTATATCCAAGGTTGTCCCCCAATGGTTATTCTCATCAGCACACCTGCATCGGGCTTGCAGGTGGTCATATTCAAGGTTGTCGCACAATGGTTATTCTCATCAGCACACCTGCATCGGGCTTGCAGGTGGTCATATTCAAGGTTGTCCCACAATGGTTATTCTCATCAGCAGTCCCTGCATCAGGCTTGCTGGTGGTTATATCCAAGGTTGTCCTCTAATGGTTATTCTCATCAGCAGACTTGCATCAGGCTTGCTGACGGCTATATCCAAGGTTGTCCCCCAATGGTTATTCTCATCAGCACACCTGCATCAGGCTTGCTGGTGGTTATATCCAAGGTTGTCCCCCAATGGTTATTCTCATCGGCAGTCCCTGCATCAGGCTTGCTGGTGGTTATATCCAAGGTTGTCCTCTAATGGTTATTCTCATCAGCAGACCTGCATCAGGCTTGCTGATGGTTATATCTAAGGTTGTCCTCTAATGGCTATTCTCATCAGCAGACCTGCACCAGGTTTGCTGGTGGTTATATCCAAGGTTGTCCTCTAATGGTTATTCTCATCAGCAGACCTGCATCAGGCTTGCTTACGGTTATATCCAAGGTTGTCCGCTAATGGTTATTCACATCAGCAGACCTGCATCAGGCTTGCCGATGATTATATCCAAGGTTGTCCTCTAATGGTTATTCTCATCAGCAGACCTGCATAAGGCTTGCTTACGGTTATATCCAAGGTTGTCCGCTAATGGTTATTCACATCAGCAGACCTGCATCAGGCTTGGTGGTGGTTATATCCAAGGTTGTCCTCTAATGGTTATTCTCATCAGCACACCTGCATCAGGCTTGCTGATGGTTATATCCAAGGTTTGCCCCCAATGGATATTCTCATCAGCAGTCTCTGCATCAGGCTTGCTGGTGGTTATGTCCAAGGGTGACCTCTAAAGGTTATTCTCATCAGCAAACCTGCATCAGGCTTGGTGGTGGTTATATCCAAGGTTGTCCTCTGATGGTTTTTCTCATCAGCAGACCTGCATCAGGCTTGCTGGTATATATCTAAGGTTGTCCTCTAATGTTTATTCTCATCAGCAGACCTGCATCAGGCTTGCTGGTGGTTATATCCAATGTTGTCCCCTAATGGTTATTCATATCAGCAGTCCCTGCATCAGGCTTGATGGTGATTATATCCAAGGTTGTCCCCCAATGGTTATTCTCATCAGCAGTCCCTGCATCAGGCTTCCTGGTGGTTATATCCAAGGTTGTCCCCTAATGGTTATTCTCATCAGCAGACATGCATCAGGATTGCAGGTGGTTATATCCAAGATTGTCCTCTAATGGTTATTCTCATCAGCAGACCTTCATCAGGCTTGCCGATGATTATATCCAAGGTTGTCCTCTAATGGGTATTCACATCAGCAGACCATCATCAGGCTTGCCGATGATTATATCCAAGGTTGTCCTCTAATGGTTATTCTCATCAGCAGACCTGCATCAGGCTTGCTGGCATATATCTAAGGTTGTCCTCTAATGTTTATTCTCATCAGCAGACCTGCATTAGGCTTGCCGGTGGTTATATCCCAGGTTGTCCCCTAATGGTTATTCTCATCAGCACACCTGCATCAGGTTTGCTGGTGGTTATATCCAAGGTTTTCCTCTAATGTTTATTCTCATCAGCAGACCTGCATTAGGCTTGTTGGTTGTTATATCCAAGGTTGTCCTCTAATGGTTATTCTCATCAGCACACCTGCATCAGGCTTGCTGGTGGTTATATCCAAGGTTGTCCCCCAATGGTTATTCTCATCAGCAGTCCCTGCATCAGGCTTGCTGGTGGTTATATCCAAGGTTGTCCCCCAATGGTTATTCTCATCAGCAGTCCCTGCATCAGGCTTGCTGGTGGTTATATCCAAGGTTGTCCTCTAATGGTTATTCTCATCAGCACACCTGCATCAGGCTTGCTGGTGGTTATATCCAAGGTTGTCCCCCAATGGTTATTCTCATCAGCAGTCCCTGCATCAGGCTTGCTGGTGGTTATATCCAAGGTTGTCCCCTAATGGTTATTCTCATCAGCAAACATGCATCAGGATTGCTGGTGGTTATATCCAAGGTTCTCCTCTCTAATGGTTATTCTCATCAGCAGACCTTCATCAGGCTTGCCGATGATTATATCCAAGGTTGTCCTCTAATGGGTATTCACATCAGCAGACCTTCATCAGGCTTGCCGATGATTATATCCAAGGTTGTTCCCTAAAGGTTATTCTCATCAGCAGACCTGCATCAGGCTTGCTGGTATATATCTAAGGTTGTCCTCTAATGTTTATTCTCATCAGCAGACCTTCATCATTCTTGCCGATGATTATATCCAAGGTTGTCCTCTAATGAGTATTCACATCAGCAGACCTGCATCAGGCTTGCTGGTGGTTATATCCAAATCCAAGGTTGTCCCCTAATGGTTATTCTCATCAGCAGACCTTCATCATTCTTGCTGATGATTATAGCCAAGGTTGTCCTCTAATGGTTATTCTCATCAGCAGATCTGCATCAGGCTTGCTGGTGGTTATATCCAAATCCGAGGTTGTCTCCTAATGGTTATTCTCATCAGCAGACCTGCATCAGGCTTGCTGATGGTTATATCCAAGGTTGTCTTCTAATGGTTATAGACCTGCATCAGGCTTGCTGATGGATATATACAAGGTTGTCCCCTATTGGTTATTCTCACCAGCAGACCTGCATCAGGCTTGCTTATGGTCATTTCCAAGGCTGTGCTCTAATGGTTATTCTCATCAGTAGACCTGCATCAGGCTTGATGATGGTTATATCCAAGGTTGTCCTCTAATGGTTATAGACCTGCATCAGGCTTGCTGATGGATATATACAAGGTTGTCCCCTACTGGTTATTCTCATCTGCAGACCTGCATCCGGCTTGCTTATGGTCATATCCAAGGCTGTCCTCTAATGGTTATTCTCATCAGCAGACTTGCATCAGGCTTGCCTATGGTTATATCCAAGGTTGTTCCCTAATGGTTATTCTCAATAACAGACCAGCATCAGGCTTGCTGGTGGTTATATCCAAGGTTGTCCTCTAATGTTTATTCTCATCAGCAGACCTGCATCAGGCTTGCTGATGGTTATATCTAAGGTTGTCCTCTAATGGTTTTTCTCATCAGCAGACCTGCATTAGGCTTGCTGGTGGCTATATCCAAGGTTGTCCCCTAATGGTTATTCTCATTAGCAGACCTGCATCAGGTTTGCTGACAGTTATATCCAAGGTTGTCCCCTAATGGTTATTCTCATCAGCACACCTGCATCAGGCTTGCTGGTGTTTATATCCAAGGTTGTCCCCCAATGGTTATTCTCATCAGCACACCTGCATCGGGCTTGCAGGTGGTCATATTCAAGGTTGTCCCACAATGGTTATTCTCATCAGCAGTCCCTGCATCAGGCTTACTGGTGGTTGTATCCAAGGTTGTCCTCTAATGGTTATTCTCATCAGCAGACTTGCATCAGGCTTGCTGACGGCTATATCCAAGGTTGTCCCCTAATGGTTATTCTCATCAGCACACCTGCATCAGGCTTGCTGGTGGTTATATCCAAGGTTGTCCCCCAATGGTTATTCTCATCAGCAGTCCCTGCAACAGGCTTGCTGGTGGTTATAGCCAAGGTTGTCCTCTAATGGTTATTCTCATCAGCAGACCTGCATCAGGCTTGCTGATGGTTATATCTAAGGTTGTCCTCTAATGGCTATTCTCATCAGCAGACCTGCAGCAGGTTTGCTGGTGGTTATATCGAAAGGTTGTCCTCTATTGGTTATTCTCATCAGCAGACCTGCATCAGGCTTGCTTACGGTTATATCCAAGGTTGTCCGCTAATGGTTATTCTCATCAGCACACCTGCATCAGGCTTGCTGATGGTTATATCCAAGGTTTGCCCCCAATGGATATTCTCATCAGCAGTCTCTGCATCAGGCTTGCTGGTGGTTATATCCAAGGTTGACCTCTAATGGTTATTCTCTTAAGCAGACCTGCATCAGGCTTGCGATGGTCATTTCCAAGGTTGTCCCCTAATGGTTATTCTCATCAGCAGACCTGAATCAGGATTTCTAGTGATTATATCCAAGGTTGTTCCCTAATGAGTATTATCATCAGCAGACCTGCATCAGGCTTGCTGGCGGTTATATCCAAGTTTGTCCCCTAATGGTTATTCTCATCAGCAGACCTGCATCAGGCTTGCTGACGGTTATATCCAAGGTTGTCCCCTAAAGGTTATTCTCATCAGCAAACCTGCATCAGGCTTGGTGGTGGTTATATCCAACGTTGTCCTCTAATGGTTTTTCTCATCAGCAGACCTGCATCAGGCTTGCTGGTATATATCTAAGGTTGTCCTCTAATGTTTATTCTCATCAGCAGACCTGCATCAGGCTTGCTGGTGGTTATATCCAAGGTTGTCCCCTAATGGTTATTCTCATCAGCAGTCCCTGCATCAGGCTTGCTGGTGTTTATATCCAAGGTTGTCCCCCAATGGTTATTCTCATCAGCAGTCCCTGCATCAGGCTTCCTGGTGGTTATATCCAAGGTTGTCCCCTAATGGTTATTCTCATCAGCAGACATGCATCAGGCTTGCAGATGGTCATATCCAAGGCTGTCCTCTAATGGTTATTCTCTTAAGCAGACCTGCATCAGGCTTGCGATGGTCATTTCCAAGGTTGTCCCCTAATGGTTATTCTCATCAGCAGACCTGCATCAGGCTTGCTGGTGGTAATATCCAAGGTTGTCCTCTAATGGTTATTCTCATCAGCAGACATTCATCAGGCCTGCTGGTGATTATATCCTAGGTTGTCCACTAATGGTTATTCTCATCAGCAGACCTGCATCAGGCTGGCTAGTGGTTATATCCAAGGTTGTCCTCTAATGGTTATTCTCATTAGCAGACCTGCATCAGGCTTGCTGATGGTCATATCCAAGGCTGTCCTCTAATGGTTATTCTCTTAAGCAGGCCTGCATCAGGCTTTCTATGGTCATTTCGAAGGTTGGCCCCTAATGGTTATTCTCATCAGCAGACCTGCATCAGGCTGGCTAGTGGTTATATCCAAGGTTGGCCTCTAATGGTTATTCTCATTAGCAGACCTGCATCAGGCTTGCTGATGGTCATATCCAAGGCTGTCCTCTAATGGTTATTCTCTTAAGCAGGCCTGCATCAGGCTTTCGATGGTCATTTCCAAGGTTATTCCCTAATGGGTATTATCATCAGCAGACCTGCATCAGGCTTGCTGACGGTTATATCCAAGGTTGTCCCCTAATGGTTATTCACATCAACAGACATGCATCAGGATTGCAGGTGGTTATATCCAAGGTTGTCCTCTAATGGTTATTATCATCAGCACACCTGCATCTGGCTTGCTGATGGTTATATCCAAGGTTGTCCCCTAATGGTTATTCACATCAGCAGACATGCATCAGGATTGCAGGTGGTTATATCCAAGGTTGTCCTCTAATGGTTATTATCATCAGCACACCTGCATCAGGCTTGCTGACGGTTATATCCAAAGTTGTCCCCTAATGGTTATTCTCATCAGCAGACCTGAATCAGGCTTGCTGGTGGTTATATCCATGGCTGTCCTCTAATGGTTATTCTCATCAGCAGACCTTCATCATTCTTGCTGATGATTATAGCCAAGGTTGTCCCCTAATGGTTATTCACATCAGCAGACATGCATCAGGATTGCAGGTGGTTATATCCAAGGTTGTCCTCTAATGGTTATTCTCATCAGAAGATCTGCATCAGGCTTGCTGGTGGTTATATCCAAGGTTGTCCCCTAATGGTTATTCACATCAGCAGACATGCATCAGGATTGCAGGTGGTTATATCCAAGGTTGTCCTCTAATGGTTATTCTCATCAGCAGATCTGCATCAGGCTTGCTGGTGGTTATATCCAAGTTTGTCCCCTAATGGTTATTCTCATCAGCAGACCTGCATCAGGCTTGCTGGTGGTTATATCCAAGGTTGGCCTCTAATGGTTATTCTCATCAGAACACCTGCATCAGTCTTGCTGGTGGTTATATCCAAGGTTGTTCCCTAATGGTTATTCTCATCAGCAGACCTGCATCAGGCTTGCTGGTGGTAATATCCAAGGTTGTCCTCTAATGGTTATTCTCATCAGCAGACATTCATCAGGCCTGCTGGTGATTATATCCTAGGTTGTCCACTAATGGTTATTCTCATCAGCAGACCTACATGAGGCTTGCCTATGGTTATATCCAAGGTTGTTCCCTAATCGTAATTCTCATCAGCAGACCTGCATCAGGCTGGCTAGTGGTTATATCCAAGGTTGTCCTCTAATGGTTATTCTCATTAGCAGACCTGCATCAGGCTTGCTGATGGTCATATCCAAGGCTGTCCTCTAATGGTTATTCTCTTAAGCAGGCCTGCATCAGGCTTTCTATGGTCATTTCGAAGGTTGGCCCCTAATGGTTATTCTCATCAGCAGACCTGCATCAGGCTGGCTAGTGGTTATATCCAAGGTTGGCCTCTAATGGTTATTCTCATTAGCAGACCTGCATCAGGCTTGCTGATGGTCATATCCAAGGCTGTCCTCTAATGGTTATTCTCTTAAGCAGGCCTGCATCAGGCTTTCGTTGGTCATTTCCAAGGTTATTCCCTAATGGGTATTATCATCAGCAGACCTGCATCAGGCTTGCTGACGGTTATATCCAAGGTTGTCCCCTAATGGTTATTCACATCAACAGACATGCATCAGGATTGCAGGTGGTTATATCCAAGGTTGTCCTCTAATGGTTATTATCATCAGCACACCTGCATCTGGCTTGCTGATGGTTATATCCAAGGTTGTCCCCTAATGGTTATTCACATCAGCAGACATGCATCAGGATTGCAGGTGGTTATATCCAAGGTTGTCCTCTAATGGTTATTATCATCAGCACACCTGCATCAGGCTTGCTGACGGTTATATCCAAAGTTGTCCCCTAATGGTTATTCTCATCAGCAGACCTGAATCAGGCTTGCTGGTGGTTATATCCATGGCTGTCCTCTAATGGTTATTCTCATCAGCAGACCTTCATCATTCTTGCTGATGATTATAGCCAAGGTTGTCCCCTAATGGTTATTCACATCAGCAGACATGCATCAGGATTGCAGGTGGTTATATCCAAGGTTGTCCTCTAATGGTTATTCTCATCAGCAGATCTGCATCAGGCTTGCTGGTGGTTATATCCAAGGTTGTCCCCTAATGGTTATTCACATCAGCAGACATGCATCAGGATTGCAGGTGGTTATATCCAAGGTTGTCCTCTAATGGTTATTCTCATCAGCAGATCTGCATCAGGCTTGCTGGTGGTTATATCCAAGGTTGTCTTCTAATGGTTATAGACCTGCATCAGGCTTGCTGATGGATATATACAAGGTTGTCCCCTAATGGTTATTCTCACCAGCAGACCTGCATCAGGCTTGCTTATGGTCATTTCCAAGGCTGTGCTCTAATGGTTATTCTCATCAGTAGACCTGCATCAGGCTTGATGATGGTTATATCCAAGGTTGTCCTTTAATGGTTATAGACCTGCATCAGGCTTGCTGATGGATATATACAAGGTTGTCCCCTAATGGTTATTCTCATCTGCAGACCTGCATCAGGCTTGCTTATGGTCATATCCAAGGCTGTCCTCTAATGGTTATTCTCATCAGCTGACTTGCATCAGGCTTGCCTATGGTTATATCCAAGGTTGTTCCCTAATGGTTATTCTCAATAACAGACCAGCATCAGGCTTGCTGGTGGTTATATCCAAGGTTGTCCTCTAATGTTTATTCTCATCAGCAGACCTGCATCAGGCTTGCTGATGGTTATATCTAAGGTTGTCCTCTAATGGTTATTCTCATCAGCAGACTTGCATTAGGCTTGCTGGTGGTTATATCCAAGGTTGTCCCCTAATGGTTATTCTCATTAGCAGACCTGCATCAGGGTTGCTGACAGTTATATCCAAGGTTGTCCCCTAATGGTTATTCTCATCAGCACACCTGCATCAGGCTTGCTGGTGTTTATATCCAAGGTTGTCCCCCAATGGTTATTCTCATCAGCACACCTGCATCGGGCTTGCAGGTGGTCATATTCAAGGTTGTCGCACAATGGTTATTCTCATCAGCACACCTGCATCGGGCTTGCAGGTGGTCATATTCAAGGTTGTCCCACAATGGTTATTCTCATCAGCAGTCCCTGCATCAGGCTTGCTGGTGGTTATATCCAAGGTTGTCCTCTAATGGTTATTCTCATCAGCAGACTTGCATCAGGCTTGCTGACGGCTATATCCAAGGTTGTCCCCCAATGGTTATTCTCATCAGCACACCTGCATCAGGCTTGCTGGTGGTTATATCCAAGGTTGTCCCCCAATGGTTATTCTCATCGGCAGTCCCTGCATCAGGCTTGCTGGTGGTTATATCCAAGGTTGTCCTCTAATGGTTATTCTCATCAGCAGACCTGCATCAGGCTTACTGATGGTTATATCTAAGGTTGTCCTCTAATGGCTATTCTCATCAGCAGACCTGCACCAGGTTTGCTGGTGGTTATATCCAAGGTTGTCCTCTAATGGTTATTCTCATCAGCAGACCTGCATCAGGCTTGCTTACGGTTATATCCAAGGTTGTCCGCTAATGGTTATTCACATCAGCAGACCTGCATCAGGCTTGCCGATGATTATATCCAAGGTTGTCCTCTAATGGTTATTCTCATCAGCAGACCTGCATAAGGCTTGCTTACGGTTATATCCAAGGTTGTCCGCTAATGGTTATTCACATCAGCAGACCTGCATCAGGCTTGGTGGTGGTTATATCCAAGGTTGTCCTCTAATGGTTATTCTCATCAGCACACCTGCATCAGGCTTGCTGATGGTTATATCCAAGGTTTGCCCCCAATGGATATTCTCATCAGCAGTCTCTGCATCAGGCTTGCTGGTGGTTATGTCCAAGGGTGACCTCTAAAGGTTATTCTCATCAGCAAACCTGCATCAGGCTTGGTGGTGGTTATATCCAAGGTTGTCCTCTGATGGTTTTTCTCATCAGCAGACCTGCATCAGGCTTGCTGGTATATATCTAAGGTTGTCCTCTAATGTTTATTCTCATCAGCAGACCTGCATCAGGCTTGCTGGTGGTTATATCCAATGTTGTCCCCTAATGGTTATTCATATCAGCAGTCCCTGCATCAGGCTTGATGGTGATTATATCCAAGGTTGTCCCCCAATGGTTATTCTCATCAGCAGTCCCTGCATCAGGCTTCCTGGTGGTTATATCCAAGGTTGTCCCCTAATGGTTATTCTCATCAGCAGACATGCATCAGGATTGCAGGTGGTTATATCCAAGATTGTCCTCTAATGGTTATTCTCATCAGCAGACCTTCATCAGGCTTGCCGATGATTATATCCAAGGTTGTCCTCTAATGGGTATTCACATCAGCAGACCATCATCAGGCTTGCCGATGATTATATCCAAGGTTGTCCTCTAATGGTTATTCTCATCAGCAGACCTGCATCAGGCTTGCTGGCATATATCTAAGGTTGTCCTCTAATGTTTATTCTCATCAGCAGACCTGCATTAGGCTTGCCGGTGGTTATATCCCAGGTTGTCCCCTAATGGTTATTCTCATCAGCACACCTGCATCAGGTTTGCTGGTGGTTATATCCAAGGTTTTCCTCTAATGTTTATTCTCATCAGCAGACCTGCATTAGGCTTGTTGGTTGTTATATCCAAGGTTGTCCTCTAATGGTTATTCTCATCAGCACACCTGCATCAGGCTTGCTGGTGGTTATATCCAAGGTTGTCCCCCAATGGTTATTCTCATCAGCAGTCCCTGCATCAGGCTTGCTGGTGGTTATATCCAAGGTTGTCCCCCAATGGTTATTCTCATCAGCAGTCCCTGCATCAGGCTTGCTGGTGGTTATATCCAAGGTTGTCCTCTAATGGTTATTCTCATCAGCACACCTGCATCAGGCTTGCTGGTGGTTATATCCAAGGTTGTCCCCCAATGGTTATTCTCATCAGCAGTCCCTGCATCAGGCTTGCTGGTGGTTATATCCAAGGTTGTCCCCTAATGGTTATTCTCATCAGCAAACATGCATCAGGATTGCTGGTGGTTATATCCAAGGTTCTCCTCTCTAATGGTTATTCTCATCAGCAGACCTTCATCAGGCTTGCCGATGATTATATCCAAGGTTGTCCTCTAATGGGTATTCACATCAGCAGACCTTCATCAGGCTTGCCGATGATTATATCCAAGGTTGTTCCCTAAAGGTTATTCTCATCAGCAGACCTGCATCAGGCTTGCTGGTATATATCTAAGGTTGTCCTCTAATGTTTATTCTCATCAGCAGACCTTCATCATTCTTGCCGATGATTATATCCAAGGTTGTCCTCTAATGAGTATTCACATCAGCAGACCTGCATCAGGCTTGCTGGTGGTTATATCCAAATCCAAGGTTGTCCCCTAATGGTTATTCTCATCAGCAGACCTTCATCATTCTTGCTGATGATTATAGCCAAGGTTGTCCTCTAATGGTTATTCTCATCAGCAGATCTGCATCAGGCTTGCTGGTGGTTATATCCAAATCCGAGGTTGTCTCCTAATGGTTATTCTCATCAGCAGACCTGCATCAGGCTTGCTGATGGTTATATCCAAGGTTGTCTTCTAATGGTTATAGACCTGCATCAGGCTTGCTGATGGATATATACAAGGTTGTCCCCTATTGGTTATTCTCACCAGCAGACCTGCATCAGGCTTGCTTATGGTCATTTCCAAGGCTGTGCTCTAATGGTTATTCTCATCAGTAGACCTGCATCAGGCTTGATGATGGTTATATCCAAGGTTGTCCTCTAATGGTTATAGACCTGCATCAGGCTTGCTGATGGATATATACAAGGTTGTCCCCTACTGGTTATTCTCATCTGCAGACCTGCATCCGGCTTGCTTATGGTCATATCCAAGGCTGTCCTCTAATGGTTATTCTCATCAGCAGACTTGCATCAGGCTTGCCTATGGTTATATCCAAGGTTGTTCCCTAATGGTTATTCTCAATAACAGACCAGCATCAGGCTTGCTGTGGTTATATCCAAGGTTGTCCTCTAATGTTTATTCTCATCAGCAGACCTGCATCAGGCTTGCTGATGGTTATATCTAAGGTTGTCCTCTAATGGTTTTTCTCATCAGCAGACCTGCATTAGGCTTGCTGGTGGCTATATCCAAGGTTGTCCCCTAATGGTTATTCTCATTAGCAGACCTGCATCAGGTTTGCTGACAGTTATATCCAAGGTTGTCCCCTAATGGTTATTCTCATCAGCACACCTGCATCAGGCTTGCTGGTGTTTATATCCAAGGTTGTCCCCCAATGGTTATTCTCATCAGCACACCTGCATCGGGCTTGCAGGTGGTCATATTCAAGGTTGTCCCACAATGGTTATTCTCATCAGCAGTCCCTGCATCAGGCTTACTGGTGGTTGTATCCAAGGTTGTCCTCTAATGGTTATTCTCATCAGCAGACTTGCATCAGGCTTGCTGACGGCTATATCCAAGGTTGTCCCCTAATGGTTATTCTCATCAGCACACCTGCATCAGGCTTGCTGGTGGTTATATCCAAGGTTGTCCCCCAATGGTTATTCTCATCAGCAGTCCCTGCAACAGGCTTGCTGGTGGTTATAGCCAAGGTTGTCCTCTAATGGTTATTCTCATCAGCAGACCTGCATCAGGCTTGCTGATGGTTATATCTAAGGTTGTCCTCTAATGGCTATTCTCATCAGCAGACCTGCAGCAGGTTTGCTGGTGGTTATATCGAAAGGTTGTCCTCTATTGGTTATTCTCATCAGCAGACCTGCATCAGGCTTGCTTACGGTTATATCCAAGGTTGTCCGCTAATGGTTATTCTCATCAGCACACCTGCATCAGGCTTGCTGATGGTTATATCCAAGGTTTGCCCCCAATGGATATTCTCATCAGCAGTCTCTGCATCAGGCTTGCTGGTGGTTATATCCAAGGTTGACCTCTAATGGTTATTCTCTTAAGCAGACCTGCATCAGGCTTGCGATGGTCATTTCCAAGGTTGTCCCCTAATGGTTATTCTCATCAGCAGACCTGAATCAGGATTTCTAGTGATTATATCCAAGGTTGTTCCCTAATGAGTATTATCATCAGCAGACCTGCATCAGGCTTGCTGGCGGTTATATCCAAGTTTGTCCCCTAATGGTTATTCTCATCAGCAGACCTGCATCAGGCTTGCTGACGGTTATATCCAAGGTTGTCCCCTAAAGGTTATTCTCATCAGCAAACCTGCATCAGGCTTGGTGGTGGTTATATCCAACGTTGTCCTCTAATGGTTTTTCTCATCAGCAGACCTGCATCAGGCTTGCTGGTATATATCTAAGGTTGTCCTCTAATGTTTATTCTCATCAGCAGACCTGCATCAGGCTTGCTGGTGGTTATATCCAAGGTTGTCCCCTAATGGTTATTCTCATCAGCAGTCCCTGCATCAGGCTTGCTGGTGTTTATATCCAAGGTTGTCACCCAATGGTTATTCTCATCAGCAGTCCCTGCATCAGGCTTCCTGGTGGTTATATCCAAGGTTGTCCCCTAATGGTTATTCTCATCAGCAGACATGCATCAGGATTGCAGGTGGTTATATCCAAGGTTGTCCTCTAATGGTTATTCTCATCAGCAGACCTTCATCAGGCTTGCCGATGATTATATCCAAGGTTGTCCTCTAATGGGTATTCACATCAGCAGACCATCATCAGGCTTGCCGATGATTATATCCAAGGTTGTCCTCTAATGGTTATTCTCATCAGCAGACCTGCATCAGGCTTGCTGTCATATATCTAAGGTTGTCCTCTAATGTTTATTCTCATCAGCAGACCTGCATTAGGCTTGCCGGTGGTTATATCCAAGGTTGTCCCCTAATGGTTATTCTCATCAGCACACCTGCATCAGGCTTGCTGGTGGTTATATCCAAGGTTTTCCTCTAATGTTTATTCTCATCAGCAGACCTGCATTAGGCTTGTTGGTTGTTATATCCAAGGTTGTCCTCTAATGGTTATTCTCATCAGCACACCTGCATCAGGCTTGCTGGTGGTTATATCCAAGGTTGTCCCCCAATGGTTATTCTCATCAGCAGTCCCTGCATCAGGCTTGCTGGCGGTTATATCCAAGGTTGTCCTCTAATGGTTATTCTCATCAGCAGACTTGCATCAGGCTTGCTGACGGCTATATCCAAGGTTGTCCCCCAATGGTTATTCTCATCAGCACACCTGCATCAGGCTTGCTGGTGGTTATATCCAAGGTTGTCCCCCAATGGTTATTCTCATCGGCAGTCCCTGCATCAGGCTTGTTGGTGGTTATATCCAAGGTTGTCCTCTAATGGTTATTCTCATCAGCAGACCTGCATCAGGCTTGCTGATGGTTATATCTAAGGTTGTCCTCTAATGGCTATTCTCATCAGCAGACCTGCACCAGGTTTGCGGGTGGTTATATCCAAGGTTGTCCTCTAATGGTTATTCTCATCAGCAGACCTGCATCAGGCTTGCTTACGGTTATATCCAAGGTTGTCCGCTAATGGTTATTCACATCAGCAGACCTGCATCAGGCTTGGTGGTGGTTATATCCAAGGTTGTCCTCTAATGGTTATTCTCATCAGCACACCTGCATCAGGCTTGCTGATGGTTATATCCAAGGTTTGCCCCCAATGGATATTCTCATCAGCAGTCTCTGCATCAGGCTTGCTGGTGGTTAAATCCAAGGTTGACCTCTAATGGTTATTCTCTTAAGCAGACCTGCATCAGGCTTGCGATGGTCATTTCCAAGGTTGTCCCCTAATGGTTATTCTTATCAGCAGACCTGCATCAGGCTTGCTGACGGTTATATCCAAGGTTGTCCCCTAAAGGTTATTCTCATCAGCAAACCTGCATCAGGCTTGGTGGTGGTTATATCCAAGGTTGTCCTCTGATGGTTTTTCTCATCAGCAGACCTGCATCAGGCTTGCTGGTATATATCTAAGGTTGTCCTCTAATGTTTATTCTCATCAGCAGACCTGCATCAGGCTTGCTGGTGGTTATATCCAAGGTTGTCCCCTAATGGTTATTCTCATCAGCAGTCCCTGCATCAGGCTTGCTGGTGTTTATATCCAAGGTTGTCCCCCAATGGTTATTCTCATCAGCAGTCCCTGCATCAGGCTTCCTGGTGGTTATATCCAAGGTTGTCCCCTAATGGTTATTCTCATCAGCAGACATGCATCAGGATTGCAGGTGGTTATATCCAAGATTGTCCTCTAATGGTTATTCTCATCAGCAGACCTTCATCAGGCTTGCCGATGATTATATCCAAGGCTGTCCTCTAATGGGTATTCACATCAGCAGACCATCATCAGGCTTGCCGATGATTATATCCAAGGTTGTCCTCTAATGGTTATTCTCATCAGCAGACCTGCATCAGGCTTGCTGGCATATATCTAAGGTTGTCCTCTAATGTTTATTCTCATCAGCAGACCTGCATTAGGCTTGCCGGTGGTTATATCCAAGGTTGTCCCCTAATGGTTATTCTCATCAGCACACCTGCATCAGGCTTGCTGGTGGTTATATCCAAGGTTTTCCTCTAATGTTTATTCTCATCAGCAGACCTGCATTAGGCTTGTTGGTTGTTATATCCAAGGTTGTCCTCTAATGGTTATTCTCATCAGCACACCTGCATCAGGCTTGCTGGTGGTTATATCCAAGGTTGTCCCCCAATGGTTATTCTCATCAGCACTCCCTGCATCAGGCTTGCTGGTGGTTATATCCAAGGTTGTCCCCCAAAGGTTATTCTCATCAGCAGTCCCTGCATCAGGCTTGCTGGTGGTTATATCCAAGGTTGTCCTCTAATGGTTATTCTCATCAGCACACCTGCATCAGGCTTGCTGGTGGTTATATCCAAGGTTGTCCCCCAATGGTTATTCTCATCAGCAGTCCCTGCATCAGGCTTGCTGGTGGTTATATCCAAGGTTCTCCTCTAATGGTTATTCTCATCAGCAGACCTTCATCAGGCTTGCCGATGATTATATCCAAGGTTGTCCTCTAATGGGTATTCACATCAGCAGACCATCATCAGGCTTGCCGATGATTATATCCAAGGTTGTCCTCTAATGGTTATTCACATCAGCAGACCTGCATCAGGCTTGCTGGCATATATCTAAGGTTGTCCCCAAATGGATATTATCATCAGCAGTCCCTGCATCAGGCTTGCTGGTGGTAATATCCAAGGTTGTCCCCTAATGGTTATTCTCATCAGCAGACCTGCATCAGGCTTGCTGGTATATATCTAAGGTTGTCCTCTAATGTTTATTCTCATCAGCAGACCTGCATCAGGCTTGCTGGTGGTTATATCCAAGGTTGTCCTCTAATGGTTATTCTCATCAGCAGACCTGCACCAGGCTTGCTGGTGGTTATATCCAAGGTTGTCCCCTAATGGTTATTCTCATCAGCAGTCCCTGCATCAGGCTTGCTGGTGTTTATATCCAAGGTTGTCCCCCAATGGTTATTCTCATCAACAGTCCCTGCATCAGGCTTCCTGGTGGTTATATCCAAGGTTGTCCCCTAATGGTTATTCTCATCAGCAGACATGCATCAGGATTGCAGGTGGTTATATCCAAGGTTGTCCTCTAATGGTTATTCTCATCAGCAGACCTTCATCAGGCTTGCCGATGATTATATCCAAGGTTGTCCTCTAATGGGTATTCACATCAGCAGACCATCATCAGGCTTGCCGATGATTATATCCAAGTTTGTCCTCTAATGGTTATTCTCATCAGCAGACCTGCATCAGGCTTGCTGGCATATATCTAAGGTTGTCCTCTAATGTTTATTCTCATCAGCAGACCTGCATTAGGCTTGCCGGTGGTTATATCCAAGGTTGTCCCCTAATGGTTATTCTCATCAGCACACCTGCATCAGGCTTGCTGGTGGTTATATCCAAGGTTTTCCTCTAATGTTTATTCTCATCAGCAGACCTGCATTAGGCTTGTTGGTTGTTATATCCAAGGTTGTCCTCTAATGGTTATTCTCATCAGCACACCTGCATCAGGCTTGCTGGTGGTTATATCCAAGGTTGTCCCCCAATGGTTATTCTCATCAGCAGTCCCTGCATCAGGCTTGCTGGTGGTTATATCCAAGGTTGTCCCCCAATGGTTATTCTCATCAGCAGTCCCTGCATCAGGCTTGCTGGTGGTTATATCCAAGGTTGTCCTCTAATGGTTATTCTCATCAGCACACCTGTATCAGGCTTGCTGGTGGTTATATCCAAGGTTGTCCCCCAATGGTTATTCTCATCAGCAGTCCCTGCATCAGGCTTGCAGGTGGTTATATCCAAGGTTGTCCCCTAATTGTTATTCTCATCAGCACACCTGCATCAGGCTTGCTGGCATATATCTAAGGTTGTCCTCTAATGTTTACTCTCATCAGCAGACCTGCATTAGGCTTGTTGGTTGTTATATCCAAGGTTGTCCTCTAATGGTTATTCTCATCAGCACACCTGCATCAGACTTGCTGGTGGTTATATCCAAGGTTGTCCCCCAATGGTTATTCTCATCAGCAGTACCTGCATCAGGCTTGCTGGTGGTTATATCTAAGGTTGTCCCCTAATGGTTATTTTCATCAGCAAACATGCATCAGGATTGCAGGTGGTTATATCCAAGGTTCTCCTCTAATGGTGATTCTCATCAGCAGACCTGCATCAGGCTTGCCGATGATTATATCCAAGGTTGTCCTCTAATGGGTATTCACATCAGCAGACCTTCATCAGGCTTGCCGATGATTATATCCAAGGTTGTTTCCTAGAGGTTATTCTCATCAGCAGACCTGCATCAGGCTTGCTGGTGGTTATATCCAAGGTTTTCCCCCAATGGATATTCTCATCAGCAGTCTCTGCATCAGGCTTGCTGGTGGTTATATCCAAGGTTGACCTCTAATGGTTATTCTCTTAAGCAGACCTGCATCAGGCTTGCGATGGTCATTTCCAAGGTTGTCCCCTAATGGTTATTCTCATCAGCAGACCTGAATCAGGCTTTCTAGTGATTATATCCAAGGTTGTTCCCTAATGTGTATTATCATCAGTACACCTGCATCAGGCTTGCTGACGGTTATATCCAAGTTTGTCCCCTAATGGTTATTCTTATCAGCAGACCTGCATCAGGCTTGCTGACGGTTATATCCAAGGTTGTCCCCTAAAGGTTATTCTCATCAGCAAACCTGCATCAGGCTTGGTGGTGGTTATATCCAAGGTTGTCCTCAGATGGTTTTTCTCATCAGCAGACCTGCATCAGGCTTGCTGGTATATATCTAAGGTTGTCCTCTAATGTTTATTCTCATCAGCAGACCTGCATCAGGCTTGCTGGTGGTTATATCCAAGGTTGTCCCCTAATGGTTATTCTCATCAGCAGTCCCTGCATCAGGCTTGCTGATGTTTATATCCAAGGTTGTCCCCCAATGGTTATTCTCATCAGCAGTCCCTGCATCAGGCTTCCTGGTGGTTATATCCAAGGTTGTCCCCTAATGGTTATTCACATCAGCAGACCTGCATCAGGCTTGGTGGTGGTTATATCCAAGGTTGTCCTCTAATGGTTATTCTCATCAGCACACCTGCATCAGGCTTGCTGATGGTTATATCCAAGGTTTGCCCCCAATGGATATTCTCATCAGCAGTCCCTGCATCAGGCTTGCTGGTGGTTATATCCAAGGTTGACCTCTAATGGTTATTCTCTTAAGCAGACCTGCATCAGGCTTGCGATGATCATTTCCAAGGTTGTCCCCTAATGGTTATTCTCATCAGCAGACCTGCATCAGGCTTGCTGACGGTTATATCCAAGTTTGTCCCCTAATGGTTATTCTTATCAGCAGACCTGCATCAGGCTTGCTGACGGTTATATCCAAGGTTGTCCCCTAAAGGTTATTCTCATCAGCAAACCTGCATCAGGCTTGGTGGTGGTTATATCCAAGGTTGTCCTCTGATGGTTTTTCTCATCAGCAGACCTGCATCAGGCTTGCTGGTATATATCTAAGGTTGTCCTCTAATGTTTATTCTCATCAGCAGACCTGCATCAGGCTTGCTGGTGGTTATATCCAAGGTTGTCCCCTAATGGTTATTCTCATCAGCAGTCCCTGCATCAGGCTTGCTGGTGTTTATATCCAAGGTTGTCCCCCAATGGTTATTCTCATCAGCAGTCCCTGCATCAGGCTTCCTGGTGGTTATATCCAAGGTTGTCCCCTAATGGTTATTCTCATCAGCAGACATGCATCAGGATTGCAGGTGGTTATATCCAAGATTGTCCTCTAATGGTTATTCTCATCAGCAGACCTTCATCAGGCTTGCCGATGATTATATCCAAGGTTGTCCTCTAATGGGTATTCACATCAGCAGAGCATCATCAGGCTTGCCGATGATTATATCCAAGGTTGTCCTCTAATGGTTATTCTCATCAGCAGACCTGCATCAGGCTTGCTGGCATATATCTAAGGTTGTCCTCTAATGTTTATTCTCATCAGCAGACCTGCATTAGGCTTGCCGGTGGTTATATCCAAGGTTGTCCCCTAATGGTTATTCTCATCAGCACACCTGCATCAGGCTTGCTGGTGGTTATATCCAAGGTTTTCCTCTAATGTTTATTCTCATCAGCACACCTGCATTAGGCTTGTTGGTTGTTATATCCAAGGTTGTCCTCTAATGGTTATTCTCATCAGCACACCTGCATCAGGCTTGCTGGTGGTTATATCCAAGGTTGTCCCCCAATGGTTATTCTCATCAGCAGTCCCTGCATCAGGCTTGCTGGTGGTTATATCCAAGGTTGTCCCCCAATGGTTATTCTCATCAGCAGTCCCTGCATCAGTCTTGCTGGTGGTTATATCCAAGGTTGTCCTCTAATGGTTATTCTCATCAGCACACCTGCATCAGGCTTGCTGGTGGTTATATCCAAGGTTGTCCCCCAATGGTTATTCTCATCAGCAGTCCCTGCATCAGGCTTGCTGGTGGTTATATCCAAGGTTCTCCTCTAATGGTTATTCTCATCAGCAGACCTTCATCAGGCTTGCCGATGATTATATCCAAGGTTGTCCTCTAATGGGTATTCACATCAGCAGACCATCATCAGGCTTGCCGATGATTATATCCAAGGTTGTCCTCTAATGGTTATTCTCATCAGCAGACCTGCATCAGGCTTGCTGGCATATATCTAAGGTTGTCCCCTAATGGTTATTATCATCAGCAGTCCCTGCATCAGGCCTGCTGGTGGTAATATCCAAGGTTGTCCCCTAATGGTTATTCTCATCAGCAGACCTGCATCAGGCTTGCTGGTATATATCTAAGGTTGTCCTCTAATGTTTATTCTCATCAGCAGACCTGCATCAGGCTTGCTGGTGTTTATATCCAAGGTTGTCCCCCAATGGTTATTCTCATCAGCAGACATGCATCAGGCTTGCCGATGATTATATCCAAGGTTGTCCTCTAATGGGTATTCACATCAGCAGACAATCATCAGGCTTGCCGATGATTATATCCAAGGTTGTCCTCTAATGGTTATTCTCATCAGCAGACCTGCATCAGGCTTGCTGGCATATATCTAAGGTTGTCCTCTAATGTTTATTCTCATCAGCAGACCTGCATTAGGCTTGCCGGTGGTTATATCCAAGGTTGTCCCCTAATGGTTATTCTCATCAGCACACCTGCATCGGGCTTGCTGGTGGTTATATCCAAGGTTTTCCTCTAATGTTTATTCTCATCAGCAGACCTGCATTAGGCTTGTTTGTTGTTATATCCAAGGTTGTCCTCTAATGGTTATTCTCATCAGCACACCTGCATCAGGCTTGCTGGTGGTTATATCCAAGGTTGTCCCCCAATGGTTATTCTCATCAGCAGTCCCTGCATCAGGCTTGCTGGTGGTTATATCCAAGGTTGTCCCCCAATGGTTATTCTCATCAGCAGTCCCTGCATCAGGCTTGCTGGTGGTTATATCCAAGGTTGTCCTCTAATGGTTATTCTCATCAGCACACATGTATCAGGCTTGCTGGTGGTTATATCCAAGGTTGTCCCCCAATGGTTATTCTCATCAGCAGTCCCTGCATCAGGCTTGCAGGTGGTTATATCCAAGGTTGTCCCCTAATTGTTATTCTCATCAGCACACCTGCATCAGGCTTGCTGGCATATATCTAAGGTTGTCCTCTAATGTTTACTCTCATCAGCAGACCTGCATTAGGCTTGTTGGTTGTTATATCCAAGGTTGTCCTCTAATGGTTATTCTCATCAGCACACCTGCATCAGACTTGCTGGTGGTTATATCCAAGGTTGTCCCCCAATGGTTATTCTCATCAGCAGTACCTGCATCAGGCTTGCTGGTGGTTATATCTAAGGTTGTCCCCTAATGGTTATTTTCATCAGCAAACATGCATCAGGATTGCAGGTGGTTATATCCAAGGTTCTCCTCTAATGGTTATTCTCATCAGCAGACCTGCATCAGGCTTGCCGATGATTATATCCAAGGTTGTCCTCTAATGGGTATTCACATCAGCAGACCTTCATCAGGCTTGCCGATGATTATATCCAAGGTTGTTTCCTAGAGGTTATTCTCATCAGCAGACCTGCATCAGGCTTGCTGGTATATATCTAAGGTTGTCCTCTAATGTTTATTCTCATCAGCAGACTGTGATGCTGGAAATGCATCTGAGGGACAGGGCCTCTGAATCCTTGTCCTTTTACTGCTTTTTACCGTGTGTTCTGTTATGTTTTCTGCCCCGGAGTCCATGTGGGACTCCTGGCAGTGCAGCTCTCTCTTTTGGTTTGGTGAACAGACCCATGGGATACCCTTATGGCACCCATGGGTAGGGGTACAACCCTGTGCCCCTAGTGTATGTTTTTGGGCACCTGTGGGTGGCCCCAGAGCAGGGTATGGGCTGGTGGCAGCTCCATGCTGAAATTGACAGGTGCTCCGGGTGTCCTCCATTTTGGGATACCCAGGCCCTGCCATTGGGATCTGTTGATTCCTGATAGGAAACAAGGTGGCCCCTGTGGCCTCTTGCTTTCTATTGCCTGTTATCTTGTTTTCCCAAAGTCCTGGGAAGCCCTGTCTCTGTCCCTTCCCCCTGACTGGCTGTTGGGTGGAAGTTCCATATATGGTGTTGTTGTGAAGGCCCAGCTAGACTGACTGGAGCCTTCCCAGTGACTGTATGTTGTGGGTACCTCCTGTGGGTGGGACCTGGGTGAATGGAGTGTGTGACCAATATACACTCCTTGTTGTGGTTGTCTGGTTTCTGGCATGAGAGACAAAGACTGAGACAGCCCTGCCCGAAACTGGCCTGAATGCAGTGTGTAGTGTTGAATGGCTGGGTACTTGTCCCAATCCACATTCCCTGTTGTGAGTGTCTGGAAGGGAGGAGTGTGGCCTGAATGCACTTTGTGCCTGATTGGCTGACTGACTGCATGAATGCCCTTCTGTATGATTGGCTGCTGAGTGTGTACCCGCAGTGTGGATGAGAGGCAGGATAGTATATCTGGGGACCTCTCACCACTGGTAATGAGTTCAGAAGCAGCCAGGTGTTCAGGAACGTTCAGGAACGTTCAAAAGCATCCTGGAGTGGAGTCTCCACTCTAAGAGTAACTGGAACTGCTGATCCTCGATGTCCAGCTGGAAGAAGAAGACTTGCTGTGGCATTTGCTTCGACCGATCCGAAGGCTGACGAAATCGTCGAAGACTGACCCGAGAGAGGACCTGGTAAGGCGCCCTCTTCCCGTGCTCCGAGGGACCATCGAGCACCGCTCCATCTTCGCCGAAGCGCCCTGGAAGACAGACCCTCGAAAGGCTGTCGACCCGAGACGGGACCGCCGAGGAGATCGAAGTGAAGCACCCGGACATCGACGCCGTCGAAGTCCATTGCCGTCGACCAGGGTTCGCAGGTTTGTGTAACCGCTGGAGGCCCGTCGAAGTTGTGTTGCCCAGCCGTGGGAACCACTTGATGCCGTGCCGCCTACGACCGGAGCCGTCCGCTCCTTTGCCTAAGAACATTCAATCGAAGGACTCTCTCGACCGCATCGTCGACCGCTTATCCTACCGGAGAAAGTCGAGGACGACCAACGCGCCGAGGAGAAACCTGCCGGTGGGTTTCCCGCCACCTGAAGACCCCAAAGACTCGAACGACTCGACGCCCTTGCTGGGCCTCCGTCTCCACAATCTTTGCGGTCCAGAACTATTGTCACCGAGGTGCCCCGCACGCCTCTGCCTTGCAGGACGCCGACGCTCCGACGCCGACGAGCACCGCTCGTTCGAAGCTGCCGCCTCATCGACACCGTTCTACCTCGTTTGCCGACGGACGTTCGACGCCCCGTGCCTCCCGCTTGAAAGGGAAGGCATTCAAGAAGGGCCGTCGATTCCCCGTCGCCGAACAGCGAGTTCCTCGACGTTTGTCGACGCCTCTTCAAGGAACTCGACTCCACCAGGTACATTGGGGGGTGAAAAAATTATAGGAGGGAATAAGACTTGCAGAGCAATATATGGACTGGGCGTGCGCTATATCTTGTTTTTCAGGTTGCCCAGGTGGGGGGATCTCCACACCGAACTGTGCCTAGTGGTAGGGGCCAGTATTCTGCCTATTGCTCAACCATCTTATTTTCTCTCCTCTCTCTATTGCTGGTTTCACTCTATTGGTCTGTGTGACATTGTTACAGTATTGTTCATGCACTTTAATGTGATCTAATACAAAGGGTGGTACCACTTTAGAATTGTATATATTTGCCATTGTTGATTTTTCCGGCGTACAAAGTGAGTTATTATGATAAGTGTACATAACCTTGAATATTGATTATATAAAGACTGTGTTCTAACCAATACAGAGTGTGGATATTCCTTTGTGGGGGCTTGGGGACTACACTGTACTTAAGAACCAGCCTGCATCACCTCCTGAGAAGCTAGGCCTTGATTGCTCGTCCATTGCTACCGTAATAGAGAATCTTGGCTGGGGTCTTCTGTGCCTCTCCTCTACCATATAGGGAGCAGAAGTACAGACACCCCCCACCGGTCGTTGAGGCCCCTCTCTCACACTGGTGGCAGCGGTGGGATGCTTATGGTTTTAAGAATCAGTGTATAACCGTGCCACTTACAAAGGATATTTGCCCTTTATTAAATTAAGGTTTAGTCGTGTACAAGATAACTGCATTACAAACAATGGAGTCTATTGCAAATGGCAAATTAACTCGGATGAGCTTGGAGGCTCTCCAGAGTGCTTGTGAAGCCAGGGAGTTAGACTTTGTGGATAAGTCTAGGGCTGAGCTGATAGCTGCCCTGGTGGACTACCAGACTGATAGTGAAACTCTTGATGAGGGGGGGAATGCAACCAATGAGGACTCTGCCCCTGGGGTTTCTGCTGAATCTGTTTCTGGGAATGCCGCCATTCCTGCTGCCTCTGTTCCAAACCCCAGCAATTCCTTGGAGCTTGAGTTATTAAGGATGAAATTGGCCTTTGAATACCGCAAGTTGGAAACAGATGCTGAACTTAAGAAAGAGGAGTTGGCTCAACAAGTGGAGCTCAAAAATAAGGACCTTGAACTCAAGAGCCAGGACACTGAATGTCAGAGAATCCAGCTAGAGAAAGCTAGAGTGGAGACTTCAGCTAAAACCAGTGAGAGTGTCAGGTCCCCAGCCACCAAGTTTATGAAAGATTTGGTTGGTGTATTTGTGGAGGGTTCAGATATCCTCCAATGGATCGAAGCGTTTGAAATGGCTTGTGCGATTCATGATGTTGATAAAAGAGATTGGGCTAAGTGTTTGTTAAGCAGAGTGCCTCAAACCGGATATGACTGTATTCTGAAGCTGAGCGTGGAAGAAAGGGGTCAGTATGAGTGTATGAAGTCTGCTTTGATTGCCAAGTTTGGCAAGACACCTACCCAATACCTTAAAAGGTTCAGGGATTTTAAGAAAAGAGAGAATGTGTCTTGGGTTGACTGGGTGAGTGCTGCGCACATGAACATGATGGGGTGGATCGATGGATACAAGGTTAAGACTTTTGTTGAATTGTCCCACCTCTTGTTTTTTGAGCATTTCTCTGAAGCCTGTTCACCAGAGCTGCGTCAGTATGTGGCTGACCAGAACATTTTGGACCCCTTTAAGCTGGCTAGGTTGGCTGACAAGTGGGTGTAAAGACCGGTAGGGGGTGTCTGTACCTCTGCTCCCTATATGGTAGAAGAGAGGCACAGAAGACCCCAGCCAAGATTCTCTATTACGGTAGCAATGGACGAGCAATCAAGGCCTAGCTTCTCAGGAGGTGATGCAGGCTGGTTCTTAAGTACAGTGTATTCCCCAAGCCCCCACAAAGGAATGTCCACACACTGTATTACTGAAAACACAATCTTTATATAATTAATTCAAAGGTTATGTACACTTATCACAATAACGCACCTTGTGCTCAGGAAAATCAATAATGGTAAATATCTACAATTCTAAAGTGGTACCACTAATATTAGACCTCATTAAAGTGCATCCACAAAAATGTCACACAGATCAATAAGTGAAACCAGCAATAGAGAGAAGAGAGAAAATAAGGTGGTTGAACAATAGGCAAAATACTGGCCCCTAACACTAGACACAGTTCTGTGTGGAGATCCCCCCACCTGGGCAACCTGTAAAAGAAAGAGATCTAACACAAGCCCAGTCCCTATGTTGTTCGATAGTCTTATTCTCTCCTACAATGTTTTTACCCCCCCAATGTACCTGGTGGAGTCGAGTCCTTCGAAGAGGCGTCGACGGATCCTTCTTGAGCGACCCCCTTTCAAGCGGGAGTCACGGATCGTCGAGAGGCGTCGAGAAACGTCGAAGACCTCGGGGTTCGGCGACGGGGAATCGACGGCCCTTCTTGAATGCCTTCCCTTTCAAGCGGGAGGCACGGGGCGTCGAACGTCCGTCGACAAACGAGGTAGAACGATGTCAAAGAGGCGGCAGCTTCGTCCGAGCGGTGCTCGTCGGCGTCGGGGCGTCGGCGTCCTGCAAGGCGGAGGTGTGCGGGGCACCTCGATGACAATAGTTCTGGACCGCAAAGATTGTAGAGACGGAAGCCCAGCAAGGGCGTCGGGTCGTCCGAGTCTTTGAGGTCGTTGGGTGGCGGGAAACCCACCGGCAGGTTTCTCCTCGGCGCGTTGGTCGTCCTCGACTTTCTCCGGCAGGATAAGCGGTCGACGATGCGGTCGAGGGAGTCCTTCGATTGAAATGTTCTTAGGCAAGGAGCGGACGGCTCCGGTCGTCGGCGGCACGGCGTCAAGTGGTTCCCACGGCTGGGCAACACAACTTCGACGGGCCTCCAGCGGTTACACAGACCTGCGAACCCTGGTCGACGGCAATGGACTTCGACAGCGTCGATGTCCGGGTGCTTCACTTCGATCTCCTCGGCGGTCCCGTCTCGGGTCGGCAGCCTTTCGAGGGTCTGACTTCCAGGGCGCTTCGGCGAAGATTCAGCGGTGCTCGATGGTCCCTCGGAGCACGGGAAGAGGGCGCCTAGCCAGGTCCTCTCTCGGGTCAGTCCTCGACGATTTCGACAACCTTCAGTTTCTGTCGAAGCAAATGCCACAGCAAGTCTTCTTCTTCCAGCTGGACGTCGAGGATCAGCAAATCCAGTTACTCTTGAGTGGAGACTCAGCTTCTGAATGCTTCTGAACAATTTCCAGTGGTGAGAGGTCCCCAGATATACTATTCTGTCTCTCATCCACACTGCTGGCACACACACAGCAGCCAATCACACAGAAGGGCATTCATGCAGTCAGTCAGCCAATCAGGCACACAGTGCATTCAGGCCACACTCCTCCCTTTCAGACACTCACAACAAGGAATGTGGATTGGGACAAGTACCCAGCCATTCAACACTACACACTGCATTCAGGCCAGTTTCGGGCAGGGCTGTCTCAGTCTTTGTCTCACATGCCAGAAACCAGACAACCACAACAAGAAGTGTATATTGGTCACACACTCCATTCACCCAGGTCCCACCCACAGGAGGTACCCACAACATACAGTCAAAGGGAAGGCTCCAGTCAGTCTAGCTGGGCCTTCACAACAACACCATATATGGAACTTCCACCCAACAGCCAGTCAGGGGGAAGGTACAGAGTCAGGGCTTCCCAGGACTTTGGGAAAAACAAGACAACAGGCCATAGAAAGCAAGAGGCCACAGGGGCCATCTTGTTTTCTATCAGGAATCAACTGATCCCAATGGCAGGGCCTGGGTATCCCAAAATGGAGGACACCCAGAGCACCTGTCCAATTCAGCATGGAGCTGCCACCAGCCCATACCCTGCTCTGTGGGCCACCCACAGGTGCCCAAAAACATACACTAGGGGCACAGGGTTGTACCCCTACCCAGGGGTGCCATAAGGGTATCCCATGGGTCTGTTCACCAAACCAAAAGAGAGAGCTGCACTGCCAGGAGTCCCAAATGGACTCCTGGGCAGAAAACATAACAGAACACACGATAAAAGGCAGAAAAGGACAAGGATTCAGAGGCCCTGTCCCTCTGATGCATTTCCAGCATCACAGTCGCCCCCCCCAGACTGAGGTGGAGGGTGTCTAATCTCCCACGGGATAGACACCCTCATCCAGACGGTCAGCATACCTTCTGGAAAGGCCATCTGCATTATCGTGACTCTTCCCTGGTCTGTGCTCTATGGTGAAGTCTAGCCCTTGCAGGCTAATGGACCACCTGAGCAATTTCGGATTCTCACCCTTCATCTGCATAAGCCACTTCAGGGGCTTATGATCTGTTTGGACCTTGAAGGTAGACCCCGTAAGGTAGGGCCTAAAACGCCTAAGGCTCCAAACTATGCTAAAACACTCCTTTTCAACAGTAGCCCACCTAAGTTCTCTACCCTTGAGTTGTCTACTGATGAATATGATAGGATGTTCTCTCCCTTTGTCATCTAACTGGGACAAGACAGCTCCAATTCCGGTGTCGCAGGCATCCATCTGGACGATAAAGGGTCGGCTGTAGTCAGGCGCACACAACACAGGTGCCCTACACAGACTTTCTTTCAAGCCATCAAAGGCCCTCTGACAGTCTTCGGTCCAATTAACCTTCCTAGGCTGTTTGGGTGAAGTTAGAGCTGTCAGGGGTGCAGCTATGGTTCCATAGTCTGCCATGAAATTGCGATAGTACCCAGTGAGGCCCAAAAAGGCTCTCACCTGGGTTTGAGTAGTGGGAGTCTCCCAGTTCTGTACATCCTGTACTTTACTGGAGAGAGGTTGGATTTGACCCCCTCCTACCTCATGACCAAGATAGGTAACTTTCCCCTGAGCTATCTGGCACTTGGTGGCCTTGATAGTGAGGTTAGCCCTTTTCAAGGCCTGCAACACCTTATCCAGATGTGTCAAATGCTCTTCCCAGGTGGAACTGTAGACGGCAATGTCGTCTAAGTAAGCCACACAAAAGGCTTCCAGCCCACTGAGCGCATGGTTGACCAATCTCTGGAAGGTGGCAGGGGCATTCTTCAACCCAAAAGGCATGACCCTAAACTGGTAGAGTCCCTCAGGTGTTGAGAAAGCCGTCTTTTCCTTGGCATGGCCCGTCAGAGCTATTTGCCAATAGCCTGAGGTAAGGTCAAAGGTGCTCACAAACTTGGCAGCACCTATGGTGTCCACGAGCTCATCAGCCCTGGGCAATGGGTGCGCGTCAGTTTTGGTGACGGCATTGACTCCTCGGTAGTCCACACAGAACCTCCAATCTTTGGTACCCGCCGGGGAACTTGCCTTGGGGACAAGGACCACTGGACTGGACCAGGGACTGGTTGAGGGTTCAATAACACCCAGATCCAACATCTTGGCGACCTCAGCCTGGATGTGGTTCTTGACGGTATCTGACATACGGTAGCACCTGCTTTTGACAGGCACACTGTCACCAGTGTCAAATTCGTGCTTACACCACGGTGTAAGGCCCGGTGTCAGTGAAAACAGAGAGGCATACTGCTGGAGCAAAGCCCTGCAGGCCCTCTGCTGCTCTGTTGTCAAATCTGGAGAGAAATGTACTCCCTCCACTGAGCCATCCTGAGGGTTGCTATGCAGCAAATCAGGAAGGGGCTCACTCTCATCCTCTTCTTGCCCTGAAGCTAGCAAGAGACATGAGACCTCTGCTCGCCTGTGGAAAGGCTTGAGCCTGTTGACATGGAATACCTGGGGGGCTACCCCAGAGGCTCCCATGTCAACCAGATAATTGACTTCGCCCATCTTGGAGATGATCCTGAAGGGTCCAGTCCACTTGTCTGCCAAAGCTCTAGGCTTGGTAGGCTCCATCACAAGGATTTCCTGTCCCGGAGTCCAATCCACTTGCGAAGCTTTAAGGTCATGCCAGTACTTGTTCAATTCCTGGCTGGCCTTGAGATTTGCTGTTGCCTGACCCATCATTTGTGTCATCCTCCGCCTGAGGCCTAACACATAGTCCCCCACTTGCTTGGCGGGACCTGGAGGGGTGGCTTCCAAGCCTTCTCGGATCAAGGCGAGGGGCCCCCTCACGGGATGTCCAAAGAGTAACTCAAAGGGGCTGAAACCAACACCCTCTTGAGGTACCTCTCTGTAAGCAAACAGCAGGCATGGCAGGAGGAGATCCCATTTCCTCCTTAGGGGCTCTTCCAAAGCACCTAGCATGCCCTTGAGAGTTTTATTAAATCTCTCAACCAGACCATTGGTCTGGGGGTGGTAAGAGGTGGAGAACTTGTAGGTTACCCCGCACTCTTTCCACATGGTTTTCATGTAACTAGACATGAAGTTGGATCCTCTGTCAGAGACAACCTCCTTGGGGAATCCAACACGGGTGAAAATGCCCAGGAGAGCCCTGGCAACCACCTTGGCAGTAACAGTCCGAAGGGGTATTGCCTCAGGGTACCTGGTGGCATGATCTACCAAGACCAGGATGAACCGATGTCCACCTGAAGTGGGAGGGTCAAGGGGACCGACGATGTCGATGCCCACCCTCTCAAATGGTGTGCCAACCACTGGTAATGGCTGCAGTGGGGCAATGATCCTGCCTCCAGTCTTGCCAGACAACTGACAAGTGGGGCAGGTCCTGCAGTGGGACTCCACCTCTACCCCCATCCTTGGCCAGTAGAAATGGGCAGAGAGCCTCTGCTTAGTCTTCTTAGTCCCAAGATGACCAGCCAAGGGCACCTCATGCGCCAACTGCAGTAGGAAGGGCCTGTAAACCTGGGGTACCACCAACCTCTTGCGGGCGCCAGGTTCAGGCTTAGTGGGCTCACTAACAAGGAGCTCACCCTCCCAATAAATCTTGAATGTCCTAGGCACTTCACCTTGTGCCTGGGACAGGGCCTGTTTCCTCAGACCCTCGAGAGAGTGGCACTCTCTCTGTCCTTTACAGAAGTCTGCCCGGGAGGGTCCCCCTTCAGCTAACAAGCATTGAAGGTCGGGGTGCTCCTCCGGGTTAAGAAGCTCTCCCACAGGAGAGTCTTCTGCCTCTTCTCCCACAGGAGTTGAGTTTGGGTTTTCCACTGGACCCAGCCCGTCCGGAGCATGGATCCCAATGGGTGCTGTCGGAACAGCAGGAAGAGAAGGTGTTCCCTCCACAGAGGTGGCCTTCTTGGTCTTCCTTCTTCTTGCCTTAGGCCTCGCCTTTGGCTCGGGTACCTGACTCACAGCCAGACCCGGTGTCACCTGTGACCTAGTGACCGCAGCAGCAGTCAGGGGAAGACCATCCGAGATCAACCCCAACTCCACTAGATCATTACCTAACAGAATGTTAGCAGGGACATTGTCCTGAACCAGGACAGGAAGCTTTGCTGTCTTGTCTCCAATCATGAGGGTGACTAAGGCTACAGGTGATAATTTGGGAGGCCCACCAGCTAATCTGGTGGTTTGCAGAGGAGCACCTTCATAGTCCTCTGGCTTGAGCAGGGTCCTGTCCACCACTGTCATGCTTGCCCCAGTGTCTCTCAAACCAGTAGAAGGCTGGCCATTCAAGAGGACACTTCTCAAAAACCTACGGGTGTTCTGTGGGATAGTCGCCAGTACTTCTGCGTACTGGTCCCAGGCCCCAAGGGACACTAAGGAAATCTCTACCGGAGCACCAAAGGTGATTCCGGTAGAGGAGGGGAGGACAGTGGCCTCCACCTCAGACACGGGGTAAGGGTAGGTCAGGCTGACAGCCTGTACTCCAAGTGCCTTACCTTTACACTTGGGGTCACCCCTTTTGTGATCCAGAGCCCCACAATCCCAACAAGTGCCAGGAGTGCGGGGTACGGTACTGGAACCACTGGGAGCCTGCTTTGCAGCAGGTGGACCACTACTCTTATTCCCACCCCCATATGACTTATCCCCACTAGATTTTTGGGTCTTAGGAGAGGAAGGTTTTGGTTTACCCGACTGTGACTGCTTGGGGGACTCCTCAGCTTTCTGAGAGGCCCCCTTCTCTTTATCCTTGTCCTTCCCACTGGAGTCCTTAGGGGACACCCGGTGGGAGACCCACTTGTCAGCCAACCTAGCCAGCTTAAAGGGGTCCAAAATGTTCTGGTCAGCCACATACTGACGCAGCTCTGGTGAACAGGCTTCAGAAAAATGCTCAAAAAACAAGAGGTGGGACAACTCAACAAAAGTTTTCACCTTGTATCCATCAATCCACCCCATCATGTTCATGTGCGCAGTACTCACCCAGTCAACCCAAGACACATTCTCTCTTTTCTTAAATTCCCTGAACCTTTTAAGGTATTGGGTAGGTGTCTTGCCAAACTTGGCAATCAAAGCAGACTTCATACACTCATACTGACCCCTTTCTTCCACACCCAGCTTCAGAATACAGTCATATCCAGTTTGAGGCACTCTGCTTAACAAACACTTAGCCCAATCTCTTTTATCTACATCATGAATTGCACAAGCCATTTCAAACGCTTCAATCCATTGGAGGATATCTGAACCCTCCACAAACACACCAACCAAATCTTTCATAAACTTGGTGGCTGGGGACCTGACACTCTCACTGGATCTAGCTGAAGTCTCCACTCTAGCTTTCTCTAGCTGGATTCTCTGACATTCAGTGTCCTGGCTTTTGAGTTCAAGGTCCTTATTTCTGAGTTCCACTTGCTGTGCCAGCTCCTCTTTCTTAAGCTCAGCTTCTATTTCCAACTTGCGATATTCAAAGGCTAACTTCATCCTTAATAACTCAAGTTCCATGGAATTGCTGGGGTTTGGAACAGAGGCAGCAGGAACGGTGGCATTCCCAGAAACAGATTCAGCGACAACCCCAGGGGCAGAGTCCTCACTGGTTGCATCCCCCCTTCCTCAAGAGTTTCACCATCGGTCTGGTAGTCCACCAGGGCAGCTATCAGCTCAGCCCTAGACTTATCCACAAAGTCTAACTCCCTGGCTTCACAAGCACTCTGGAGAGCCTCTAAGCTCATCCGAGTCAATTTACCATTTGCAATGGACTCCATTGCTTGTAATGCAGTTATTTGGAACACACCCGAACCTTAATCTAACAAAAGTGCGGATATTTTGTAAGTGGCACGGTTATACACTGAGTCTTAAAACCATAAGCATCCCACCGCTGCCACCAGCTGTAAAGACCGGTAGGGGGTGTCTGTACCTCTGCTCCCTATATGGTAGAAGAGAGGCACAGAAGACCCCAGCCAAGATTCTCTATTACGGTAGCAATGGACGAGCAATCAAGGCCTAGCTTCTCAGGAGGTGATGCAGGCTGGTTCTTAAGTACAGTGTATTCCCCAAGCCCCCACAAAGGAATGTCCACACACTGTATTACTGAAAACACAGTCTTTATATAATTAATTCAAAGGTTATGTACACTTATCACAATAACGCACCTTGTGCTCAGGAAAATCAATAATGGTAAATATCTACAATTCTAAAGTGGTACCACTAATATTAGACCTCATTAAAGTGCATCCACAAAAATGTCACACAGATCAATAAGTGAAACCAGCAATAGAGAGAAGAGAGAAAATAAGGTGGTTGAACAATAGGCAAAATACTGGCCCCTAACACTAGACACAGTTCTGTGTGGAGATCCCCCCACCTGGGCAACCTGTAAAAGAAAGAGATCTAACACAAGCCCAGTCCCTATGTTGTTCGATAGTCTTATTCTCTCCTACAATGTTTTTACCCCCCCAATGTACCTGGTGGAGTCGAGTCCTTCGAAGAGGCGTCGACGGATCCTTCTTGAGCGACCCCCTTTCAAGCGGGAGTCACGGATCGTCGAGAGGCGTCGAGAAACGTCGAAGACCTCGGGGTTCGGCGACGGGGAATCGACGGCCCTTCTTGAATGCCTTCCCTTTCAAGCGGGAGGCACGGGGCGTCGAACGTCCGTCGACAAACGAGGTAGAACGATGTCAAAGAGGCGGCAGCTTTGTCCGAGCGGTGCTCGTCGGCGTCGGGGCGTCGGCGTCCTGCAAGGCGGAGGTGTGCGGGGCACCTCGATGACAATAGTTCTGGACCGCAAAGATTGTAGAGACGGAAGCCCAGCAAGGGCGTCGGGTCGTCCGAGTCTTTGAGGTCGTTGGGTGGCGGGAAACCCACCGGCAGGTTTCTCCTCGGCGCGTTGGTCGTCCTCGACTTTCTCCGGCAGGATAAGCGGTCGACGATGTGGTCGAGGGAGTCCTTCGATTGAAATGTTCTTAGGCAAGGAGCGGACGGCTCCGGTCGTCAGCGGCACGGCGTCAAGTGGTTCCCACGGCTGGGCAACACAACTTCGACGGGCCTCCAGCGGTTACACAGACCTGCGAACCCTGGTCGACGGCAATGGACTTTGACAGCGTCGATGTCCGGGTGCTTCACTTCGATCTCCTCGGCGGTCCCGTCTCGGGTCGGCAGCCTTTCGAGGGTCTGACTTCCAGGGCGCTTCGGCGAAGATTCAGCGGTGCTCGATGGTCCCTCGGAGCACGGGAAGAGGGCGCCTAGCCAGGTCCTCTCTCGGGTCAGTCCTCGACGATTTCGACAACCTTCAGTTTCTGTCGAAGCAAATGCCACAGCAAGTCTTCTTCTTCCAGCTGGACGTCGAGGTTCAGCAAATCCAGTTACTCTTGAGTGGAGACTCAGCTTCTGAATGCTTCTGAACAATTTCCAGTGGTGAGAGGTCCCCAGATATACTATTCTGTCTCTCATCCACACTGCTGGCACACACACAGCAGCCAATCACACAGAAGGGCATTCATGCAGTCAGTCAGCCAATCAGGCACACAGTGCATTCAGGCCACACTCCTCCCTTTCAGACACTCACAACAAGGAATGTGGATTGGGACAAGTACCCAGCCATTCAACACTACACACTGCATTCAGGCCAGTTTCGGGCAGGGCTGTCTCAGTCTTTGTCTCACATGCCAGAAACCAGACAACCACAACAAGAAGTGTATATTGGTCACACACTCCATTCACCCAGGTCCCACCCACAGGAGGTACCCACAACATACAGTCAAAGGGAAGGCTCCAGTCAGTCTAGCTGGGCCTTCACAACAACACCATATATGGAACTTCCACCCAACAGCCAGTCAGGGGGAAGGTACAGAGTCAGGGCTTCCCAGGACTTTGGGAAAAACAAGACAACAGGCCATAGAAAGCAAGAGGCCACAGGGGCCATCTTGTTTTCTATCAGGAATCAACTGATCCCAATGGCAGGGCCTGGGTATCCCAAAATGGAGGACACCCAGAGCACCTGTCCAATTCAGCATGGAGCTGCCACCAGCCCATACCCTGCTCTGTGGGCCACCCACAGGTGCCCAAAAACATACACTAGGGGCACAGGGTTGTACCCCTACCCAGGGGTGCCATAAGGGTATCCCATGGGTCTGTTCACCAAACCAAAAGAGAGAGCTGCACTGCCAGGAGTCCCAAATGGACTCCTGGGCAGAAAACATAACAGAACACACGATAAAAGGCAGAAAAGGACAAGGATTCAGAGGCCCTGTCCCTCTGATGCATTTCCAGCATCACAGTGGGTCTCCCACCGGGTGTCCCCTAAGGACTCCAGTGGGAAGGACAAGGACAAAGAGAAGGGGGCCTCTCAGAAAGCTGAGGAGTCCCCCAAGCAGTCACAGTCGGGTAAACCAAAACCTTCCTCTCCTAAAACCCAAAGATCTAGTGGGGATAAGTCATCTGGGGGTGGGAATAAGAGTAGTGGTCCACCTGCTGCAAAGCAGGCTCCCAGTGGTTCCAGTACCGCACCCCGCACTCCTGGCGCTTGTTGGGACTGTGGGGCTCTGGATCACAAAAGGGGTGACCCCAAGTGTAAAGGTAAGGCACTTGGAGTACAGGCTGTCAGCCTGACCTACCCTTACCCCGTGTCTGAGGTGGAGGCCACTGTCCTCCCCTCCTCTGCCGGGATCACATTTGGTGCTCCAGTGGAGATTTCCTTAGTGTCCCTTGGGGCCTGGGACCAGTATGCAGAAGTACTGGCGACTATCCCACAGAACACCCGTAGGTTTTTGAGAAGTGTCCTCTTAAATGGCGAGCCTTCTACTGGTTTGAGAGACACTGGGGCAAGCATGACAGTGGTGGACAGGACCCTGCTCAAGCCAGAGGACTATGAAGGTGCTCCTCTGCAAACCACCAGGTTAGCTGGTGGGCCTCCCAAATTATCACCTGTAGCCTTAGTCACACTCATGATTGGAGACAAGACAGCAAAGCTTCCTGTCCTGGTTCAGGACAATGTCCCTGCTAACATTTTGTTAGGAAACGATCTAGTAGAGTTGGGGTTGATCTCGGATGGTCTTCCCATGACTGCTGCTGCAGTCACTAGGTCACAGGTGACACCGGGTCTGGCTGTGGGTCAAATACCCGAGCCAAAGGCGAGGCCTAAGGCAAGAAGAAGGAAGACCAAGAAGGCCACCTCTGTGGAGGGGGCACCTTCTCTTCCTGCTGTTCCGACAGCACCCATTGGGATCCATGCTCCGGACGGGCTGGGTCCAGTAGAAAACCCAAACTCAACTCCTGTGGGAGAAGAGACAGAAGACTCTCCTGTGGGAGAGGTTCTCAACCCGGAGGATCATCCTGACCTTCAATGCTTGTTAGCTGAAGGGGGACCCTCCCGGGCAGACTTCTGTAAGGGACAGAGAGAGTGCCACTCTCTCGAGGGACTGAGGAAACAGGCCCTGGCCCAGGCACAAGGAGAAGTGCCTAGGACATTCCGGATTTATTGGGAGGGTGAGCACCTCTTTAGTGAGCCCACTAAGCCTGAACCTGGTGCCCGCAAGAGGTTGGTGGTACCCCAGGTTTACAGGCCCTTCCTACTGCAGTTGGCGCATGAGGTGCCCTTGGCTGGTCATCTTGGGACCAAGAAGACTAAGCAGAGGCTCTCTGCCCATTTCTACTGGCCACGGATGGGAGTAGAGGTGGAATCCCACTGCAGGACCTGCCCAACTTGTCAGTTGTCTGGCAAGACTGGAGGCAGTGTCATTGCCCCACTGCAGCCATTGCCAGTGGTTGGCACACCATTTGAGAGGGTGGGCATCGACATCGTCGGTCCCCTTGACCCTCCCACTTCAGGTGGACATCGGTTCATCCTGGTCTTGGTAGATCATGCCACCAGGTACCCTGAGGCGATACCCCTTCGGACTGTTACTGCCAAGGTGGTTGCCAGGGCTCTCCTGGGCATTTTCACCCGTGTTGGATTCCCCAAAGAGGTTGTCTCTGACAGAGGATCCAACTTCATGTCTAGTTACATGAAAACCATGTGGAAAGAGTGCGGGGTAACCTACAAGTTCTCCACCTCTTACCACCCCCAGACCAATGGTCTGGTTGAGAGATTTAATAAAACTCTCAAGGGCATGCTAGGGGCTTTGGAAGAACCCCTAAGGAGGAAATGGGATCTCCTCCTGCCATGCCTGCTGTTTGCTTACAGGGAGGTACCTCAAGAGGGTGTTGGTTTCAGCCCCTTTGAGTTACTCTTTGGACATCCCGTGAGGGGGCCCCTCGCCTTGATCAGAGAAGGCTTGGAAGCCACCCCTCCGGGTCCCGCCAAGCAAGTGGGGGACTATGTGTTAGGCCTCAGACGGAGGATGACACAGATGATGGGTCAGGCAACAGCAAATCTCAAGGCCAGCCAGGAATTGAATAAGTACTGGCATGACCTTAAAGCCTCTCAAGTGGATTGGACTCCGGGACAGGAAATCCTTGTGATGGAGCCTACTAAGCCTAGAGCTTTGGCAGACAAGTGGACTGGACCCTTCAGGATCATCTCCAAGATGGGCGAAGTCAATTATCTGGTTGACATGGGAGCCTCTGGGGTAGCCCCTCAGATATTCCATGTCAACAGGCTCAAGCCTTTCCACCGGCGAGCAGAAGTCTCATGTCTCTTGCTAGCTTCCGGGCAAGAAGAGGATGAGAGTGAGCCCCTTCCTGATTTGCTGCATAGCAACCCTCAGGATGGCTCAGTGGAGGGAGTACATCTCTCTCCAGATTTGACAACAGAGCAACAGAGGGCCTGCAGGACTTTGCTCCAACAGTATGCCTCTCTGTTTTCACTGAAGCTAGGCCTTACACCGTGGTGTAAGCATAAAATTGACACTGGTGACAGTGTGCCTGTCAAAAGCAGGTGCTACCGTATGTCAGATACCGTCAAGAACCACATCCAGGCTGAGGTCGCCAAGATGTTGGATCTGGGTGTTATTGAAACCTCAACCAGTCCCTGGTCCAGTCCAGTGGTCCTTGTCCCCAAGGCAAGTTCCCAGGCGGGTACCAAGGATTGGAGGTTCTGTGTGGACTACCGAGGAGTCAATGCCGTCACCAAAACTGACGCGCACCCATTGCCCAGGGCTGATGAGCTCGTGGACACCATAGATGCTGCCAAGTTTGTGAGCACCTTTGACCTTACCTCAGGCTATTGGCAAATAGCTCTGACGGACCATGCCAAGGAAAAGACGGCCTTCTCAACACCTGAGGGACTCTACCAGTTTAGGGTCATGCCCTTTGGGTTGAAGAATGCCCCTGCCACCTTCCAGAGATTGGTCAACCATGCGCTCAGTGGACTGGAAGCCTTTTGTGTGGCTTACTTAGACGACATTGCCATCTACAGTTCCACCTGGGAAGAGCATTTGACACATCTGGATAAGGTGTTGCAGGCCTTGAAAAGGGCTAACCTCACTATCAAGGCCACTAAGTGCCAGATAGCTCAGGGGAAAGTTACCTATCTTGGTCATGAGGTAGGAGGGGGTCAAATCCAACCTCTCTCCAGTAAAGTATAGGATGTACAGAACTGGGAGACTCCCACTACTCAAACCCAGGTGAGGGCCTTTTTGGGCCTGACTGGGTACTATCGCAATTTCATGGCAGACTATGGGACCATAGCTGCACCCCTGACAGCTCTAACCTCACCCAAGCAGCCTAGGAAGGTTAATTGGACCGAAGACTGTCAGAGGGCCTTTGATGGCTTGAAAAAAAGTCTGTGTAGGGCACCTGTGTTGAGTGCGCCTGACTACAGCCGACCCTTTATCGTCCAGACGGATGCCTGCGACACCGGAATTGGAGCTGTCTTGTCCCAGTTAGATGACAAAGGGAGAGAACACCCTATCATATTCATCAGTAGACAACTCAAGGGTAGAGAACTTAGGTGGGCTACTGTTGAAAAGGAGTGTTTTAGCATAGTTTGGAGCCTTAGGCGTTTTAGGCCCTACCTTACGGGGTCTACCTTCAAGGTCCAAACAGATCATAAGCCCCTGAAGTGGCTTATGCAGATGAAGGGTGAGAATCCGAAATTGCTCAGGTGGTCCATTAGCCTGCAAGGGCTAGACTTCACCATAGAGCACAGACCAGGGAAGAGTCACGATAATGCAGATGGCCTTTCCAGAAGGTATGTTGACCGTCTGGATGAGGGTGTCTATCCCGTGGGAGATTAGACACCCTCCACCTCAGTCTGGGGGGGGCGACTGTGATGCTGGAAATGCATCTGAGGGACAGGGCCTCTGAATCCTTGTCCTTTTACTGCTTTTTACCGTGTGTTCTGTTATGTTTTCTGCCCCGGAGTCCATGTGGGACTCCTGGCAGTGCAGCTCTCTCTTTTGGTTTGGTGAACAGACCCATGGGATACCCTTATGGCACCCATGGGTAGGGGTACAACCCTGTGCCCCTAGTGTATGTTTTTGGGCACCTGTGGGTGGCCCCAGAGCAGGGTATGGGCTGGTGGCAGCTCCATGCTGAAATTGACAGGTGCTCCGGGTGTCCTCCATTTTGGGATACCCAGGCCCTGCCATTGGGATCTGTTGATTCCTGATAGGAAACAAGATGGCCCCTGTGGCCTCTTGCTTTCTATTGCCTGTTATCTTGTTTTCCCAAAGTCCTGGGAAGCCCTGTCTCTGTCCCTTCCCCCTGACTGGCTGTTGGGTGGAAGTTCCATATATGGTGTTGTTGTGAAGGCACAGCTAGACTGACTGGAGCCTTCCCAGTGACTGTATGTTGTGGGTACCTCCTGTGGGTGGGACCTGGGTGAATGGAGTGTGTGACCAATATACACTCCTTGTTGTGGTTGTCTGGTTTCTGGCATGAGAGACAAAGACTGAGACAGCCCTGCCCGAAACTGGCCTGAATGCAGTGTGTAGTGTTGAATGGCTGGGTACTTGTCCCAATCCACATTCCCTGTTGTGAGTGTCTGGAAGGGAGGAGTGTGGCCTGAATGCACTGTGTGCCTGATTGGCTGACTGACTGCATGAATGCCCTTCTGTATGATTGGCTGCTGAGTGTGTACCCGCAGTGTGGATGAGAGGCAGGATAGTATATCTGGGGACCTCTCACCACTGGTAATGAGTTCAGAAGCAGCCAGGTGTTCAGGAACGTTCAGGAACGTTCAGAAGCATCCTGGGGTGGAGTCTCCACTCTAAGAGTAACTGGAACTGCTGATCCTCGACGTCCAGCTGGAAGAAGAAGACTTGCTGTGGCATTTGCTTCGACCGATCCGAAGGCTGACGAAATCGTCGAAGACTGACCCGAGAGAGGACCTGGTAAGGCGCCCTCTTCCCGTGCTCCGAGGGACCATCAAGCACCGCTCCATCTTCGCCGAAGCGCCCTGGAAGACAGACCCTCGAAAGGCTGTCGACCCGAGACGGGACCGCCGAGGAGATCGAAGTGAAGCACCCGGACATCGACGCCGTCTAAGTCCATTGCCGTCGACCAGGGTTCGCAGGTTTGTGTAACCGCTGGAGGCCCGTCGAAGTTGTGTTGCCCAGCCGTGGGAACCACTTGACTCCGTGCCGCCGACGACCGGAGCCGTCCGCTCCTTTGCCTAAGAACATTCAATCGAAGGACTCTCTCGACCGCATCGTCGACCGCTTATCCTGCCGGAGAAAGTCGAGGACGACCAACGCGCCGAGGAGAAACCTGCCGGTGGGTTTCCCGCCACCTGAAGACCCCAAAGACTCGAACGACTCGACGCCCTTGCTGGGCCTCCGTCTCCACAATCTTTGCGGTCCAGAACTATTGTCACCGAGGTGCCCCGCACGCCTCTGCCTTGCAGGACGCCGACGCTCCGACGCCGACGAGCACCGATCGGTCGAAGCTGCCGCCTCATTGACGCCGTTCTACCTTGTTTGTCGACGGACGTTCGACGCCCCGTGCCTCCCGCTTGAAAGGGAAGGCATTCAAGAAGGGCCGTTGATTCCCCGTCGCCGAACAGCGAGTTCCTCGACGTTTGTCGACGCCTCTTCAAGGAACTCGACTCCACCAGGTACATTGGGGGGGTGAAAACATTATAGGAGGGAATAAGACTTGCAGAGCAATATATGGACTGGGCGTGCGCTATATCTTGTTTTTCAGGTTGCCCAGGTGGGGGGATCTCCACACCGAACTGTGCCTAGTGGTAGAGGCCAGTATTCTGCCTATTGCTCAACCATCTTATTTTCTCTCCTCTCTCTATTGCTGGTTTCACTCTATTGGTCTGTGTGACATTGTTACAGTATTGTTCATGCACTTTAATGAGATCTAATACAAAGGGTGTTACCACTTTAGAATTGTATATATTTGCCATTGTTGATTTTTCCGGAGTACAAAGTGAGTTATTATGATAAGTGTACATAACCTTGAATATTGATTATATAAAGACTGTGTTCTAACCAATACAGAGTGTGGATATTCCTTTGTGGGGGCTTGGGGACTACACTGTACTTAAGAACCAGCCTGCATCACCTCCTGAGAAGCTAGGCCTTGATTGCTCGACCATTTCTACCTTATAGAGAATCTTGGCTGGGGTCTTCTGTGCCTCTCCTCTACCATATAGGGAGCAGAAGTACAGACACCCCCAACCGGTCGTTGAGGCCCCTCTCTCACACAGACCTGCATTAGGCTTGCCGGTGGTTATATCCAAGGTTGTCCCCTAATGGTTATTCTCATCAGCAGTCCCTGCATCAGGCTTGCTGGTGGTAATATCCAAGGTTGTCCCCTAATGGTTATTCTCATCAGAAGACCTGCATCATTCTTGCCGATGATTATATCCAAGGTTGTCCTCTAATGAGTACTCACATCAGCAGACCTGCATCAGGCTTGCTGGTGGTTATATCCAAATCCAAGGTTGTCCCCTAATGGTTATTCTCATCAGCAGACCCACATCAGGCTTGCTGATGGTTATAGCCAAGGTTCTCTTCTAATGGTTATAGACCTGCATCAGGCTTGCTGATGGATATATACAAGGTTGGCCCCTAATGGTTATTCTCACCAGCAGACCTGCATCAGGCTTGCTTATGGTCATATCCAAGGCTGTGCTCTAATGGTTATTCTCATCAGTAGACCTGCATCAGGCTTGCTGACGGTTATATCCAAGGTTGTCCTCTAATGGTTATAAACCTGCATCAGGCTTGCTGATGGATATATACAAGGTTGTTCCCTAATGGTTATTCTCAATAACAGACCAGCATCAGGCTTGCTGGTGGTTATATCCAAGGTTGTCATCTAATGGTTATTCTCATCAGCAGACCTATATCAGAAGCGCTGATGGTCCTATACAAGGTTGTCTTCTAATGGTTATTCTCATCAGCAGACCTGCTGGTGGTAATATCCAGCTGTTCCGGCCTCTGTGTCTACATTAATACCTCATGATAAGCAGTTGGATTCTTCTGCACGGAATGTGTCTTAGACTGTTAAACCCTCAAACTCAGAGGCCAGCTGTTCCGGCCTCTGTTTCTACATTAATACCTCATGAGAAGCAGTTGGATTCTTCTGCTCGGAATGTGTCTTAGACTGTTAACCCCCTACTCTCAGAGACCAGCGATTCCAGCCTCCCTTGGGCAGGACCTCTCATCCATTCCACCACCGAGCGATCACTGCTGCATAATCCTTCTGAATCAATGGAGGCCCTTGGAAATAAAAACCTAAATAATGATGGTGTGGTGATGGGTCCCTTATCAAATGGTCCTGTAACATCAAAATTTCAAACAGGATTGCTGAATCTTGTTCTGAACAATCTGGTATCTAACCATCTGTTGACCACCAGGTGCAAATAGCGTTACCGCCCGGTCCTGCAGCCGTATCTGCGCTGCATCAATATATGGCGTGCAAGTGACCCTGACTGCGGCGCTTATGCTATGAGCACCCAGGGGTAATTTTGCCAAAGCAAGGGCTACTGCTTTAAAAACAGCCTAATAAAGATACCGCCCGAGCGTGCAGTGTTATTAGCGCTGAGGGAAATTGTCTCACCTCTGGAAATGGAAGAATTGCAGCGGCCATTTTGGAAAAGACAATGCATTTAACATCTCCTCTTTCTGCAGCTATCCAGCACTGCAAACCACAGATAATGACACAGGAGAGGCCGAGAGGCAAGGGGGCTGAACATCGACAAAGAGCTAATGCTACTGGCAGAGGGCACAGTAATGAGCTGTACGGACCATGGCAGAGGAAGACCAGTGGGCAATGGCACACAGCCTTATGGGCCAACATTGCTGCAAATTTATTGTGAAGAGGGGCTTGCCGAAGGAAGTGCAGAAGGCGTTGGATAAGATCCTGGGTATTGAGGCTAAGGGGTGGCCAGAAATACAGAATTTAATAGTGCATCATTGTAAAAGAATTATGGAGAAAAAGTTGGCAAAGGTTGCTGGTGGAAGGAACAGAGAGTACCCAACAAATAGTGAGTGCCACTATGGCGGTGCTCTGAGATGAAGGAGGACAAGGACATTGCGGCAGGGGCAATAGAATCCCAGCACACAGTGGCAACTAGGAGGGCCGCTGAGAGGAAGAGATGGATTTCAAGGAGCAAGAGGAGGAGGATTTGGACCCAGGGGGGTGGGTGTGGCCTTCACAATGTTGGAATTGTTTAAGATTTGGGCAATTCACAAGGGAATGCAGGAGAAGGTCTGCAGTGGGGTATCATTATGGTCCGCAGCCACAGGACTAAAGGCCCCAAGGACTAGGGTATCCACAGCAGGGTCAAGAATATCAGAACCAAGGGTATTCCCAGAGGCAACACCAAACATATAATCAACAGCCTCAAGCATCAGCTATGCAAGTGCGGCATCCGCCACAGCAGCAGCAAGTTGGTGCAGTCCTGGTGAATAGGGTACCAAGTGGGGCTAGCGCTCACTTTGGATGAGCAGCAGTGATAGGAGATAATCCATACTCGTTTCCTGGAACGAACACACACCCTGATTAGGACAGCCCACAGAGCGCACTCGCATGTCCTTCTTGTCGATTACCATCCACTCTAAAGAGGAACCTTTGGTGGGGCCAGAAGTAGGAAACAAGCAGTTCATATTCATGGTCGACTCAAGTGCAACTAAATCATGTATCATGGAAGGAAACTTTCCCTATCAGGAAAATATCCTGATGCACAGGGATTCTCTGGGGCTATTTCCAAGGTTCCAAAAATTGAGGAGTTGGACGTAAAGGTGTGAGGGAAGGTAGTACGGGCACCCTTACTGCATTATCAAAGTTCTCTGTTAATTTGCTGGGCCAGGATCTGCTCAGCATGTCAAACATGACTATATCCTTTATAGACCATGGTATAGTATGTTCTACGCCTGGGATGTGCGCTGGAAGGGCGATTGTTAAGGAGAATTCTCAAGAATGTGCTAATTTCCCTTACCTTTTGAGACCCCCAGCTGGATTTCTAGGATTTTATTTTTTACCTGGGAAGAGTGTGAGCCTTTTTTCCACTCTTCCATGTCTTTTGATGTGTGTTTTACTTTTGTGTTCTTTGGTTATGGAGTTTAAAAACGACTCCAAAGGCATAATCTTTTTCTGTGTGTCACACAGCACCTTCAGTGCAGTGGCACGGGGATGTCTTTCAGACTTCCCAAGGTTTAAATCCCTTCTCTGGGACTGACTACTGTCTCCCAGACCATGTAAAGTTAAATTGACTTTATTAGTCTCTTTAAATTTACAGACCCAGAAAACCCTATCTTCCTATAGAATGCTGGAGGGGTGCCTAGCATCCTGTGAGTCAAAACACTCATGAAACAGTCAAATGTTACCCTTTCCTACTTTAAATGGCTGGTGGCGTAGATCAAACTACCATGATTTTTCCCGAACCCGAACAACGGTAGCTAAAAATCTTGTCAGTCATGTTTTTCAATATGGCGCCCAAGACCTATCTGTAAAAACAGACTGCGGTCGACTTTTTTTGCCATTTCTTTTAGGAAAGGTCCTTCTTGTGTTTGTCTCTGCACGCCAAACCAGGTTTGGTCCCTTTGTTCGTTGGTCTTTGGCAGGCTTCAGTGCTGAAGCCCTACTCTGGCGCCAGGGTGTCTGGGGTGGACAGATGTGAGGGAGGTGCCCGAAACTCCTAGGAGACCTGAATGCACTCTGGTGTGATTGGCCAGCTGGCTGTCCGGCATGGAGAGCCACCCTGCTGTGTGGGTGACAGCCAGACTGGAATGAATGGGGGAAAACTGTTAAAAAGCAGGTCTCTAGAAGTCGCCCACTGGAATGAAAGAACCAAAGACGAGCTGAAGAAAGAGGACAGCTGCAACTCGTGGATGACCGGTGAAGCTCTGCTGCAGGTCTGCATTGCCTGAAACTCCATAAACAGAGAAGCCCTTCAAGGTTAACTTCTTCCTTTGAGTTTGGTGGGAACAACCAACTCGTAAGCCACCTGGACACAGTAACCTCCTGGTCGAATTTTCTGCAGAGTGCTGTGCAAAACTGCACAGCCAGTGGGAAGGATACCAGTTTGTGGTCTTTAAGCGCACTTACGCCTTAAACCAACATTTTGCCAAGCTTGTTGCCTCATCCCTGGCCGTGCAGGACCCTCCCGACGTCCTCCTTCTTGTCCTCATGACAGAAGCTCAGGAACAGCGAGATCTGCTTGAACTGCCAGGAACTACTGCCTCAGCTACTGCTCTTCTTCACTTTAAAGGTACTGTGTAAACGTGGTCCCGATCTTTTCGGCCACGGTGAAAGATTGTGAAACTTTACCGACTTCGAAGGCTTGTCCTTCCCTAACTTTTCACATAGCCAAATCCTTCTGAAATCCTGGCAAAGACTTAACTGTTTACTATCAGAACTGTGCTATCCTATACTAAAACTCTGAACCATTGACTTTGGCCCAGGCCTATTGAATTGAATTGCTGGTTGTAGTCTACTGAAACCCTTTGCCCTGCCTATGAAAGTAAATGGGTTGTTGATTCTTATACCCCTGTCTTTTTATCCCTTTTTAAAGTATCTGAAGTGCCATTTTGGTCCCACTTTAGGGGAGCTGAACTTGTTCAGTAACATATTGGTTGTGTATTTGTAGTATATTAGTGTGTGATATTGAGCTGCTCTTGCTAGTGTCATGTTTTCAAACTAACTGTGTAAATAAATGTATATTCTTTTAAAAAGAAAACTTGAATAAGTGTTTGTTTGAACAACTGTATTTGTCGGTCCTTTGAGTAACTTGTTCTACTGCTCACTCAACACTTGAGATAAGTCTGGCTGCTCAGCCACTGCTAACTGTGTAGTACAGGCGTGTACCAAAGGTGAAATTGTTATGACACTTAGGGCCTCATTACGAGAATGGAGGTAGCCATGGAGCTATTAGCTCCATGGCTGCCTCCATTCCGGGCTCCATTACCGGGTTTCTGCAATGGGGAATTTCCGGGTTACGTCGACATAGGAGGACCCGGTAATTCCTCCTTGCAGGAACCCATTCCCATATGAGTCCCCATAGGGCTCAATGGGAATGGGGAAGGAGGTAATAACGGGCAGATTACATCTGGCCAGTTATTGCATCCCTCTTCCCCTCGCGGGACCTGGAAAGCACGCCTGGCTTTACCAGGCATGCGATCCGAGTCCCGCGATGGGAAGCTCGTAATCGGCACTCCCGGAATGAAGGGGGCCGGTCCCGTACCGGCCCCCTTCATTCTGGGAGTAAAAGCCTTACAATGAAGCACTTATAGTCTTAATAGCATTTAATGTTCCCAAAGGGTACTGCATGTGATTCTGCCTAACACTGGTGTACAGTGATGAGGATAAAGTATACTTGTGACATTTAGAGTACTGCTCTTACCCTTGTTCAAATAACCCTCACAAGGCTAAACCACACTAGAGAAGCAATTGTTTTATCATGACTGATATGGAAAGCTACAGACAGGAGAATCTAGTCACTTTAACAGTTGATAAAATGAGAGATATGTGTAAAGCTAGGAATTTCACTGTAAAAGGGAAAAAGGTTGAAATGATAGAAAAGTTGTTAGAATACCAAAGTCTGAGGAGTGGGTCTGAAACCCCCACCCCTGCAGCAAATGTGGACCATGTTGATGAGGATGGTAATATGTCAGAGTCCAGCTCGAATGTTATGGATGAGTTAGATGAGGCATAAGAGTCTCACAATGTAGGCCCTGCTCATGGGCCTCAACCTTTGACCACCACTGGGACCCCACCAGGTCCAACCCTATGTCCTGAATTTGTCTCTTTGGAAAAAATGAGACTGGAGTTAGAATTTAAAAGAATCCAAGCTCAAACTGAAAGCAAACATCAAGAACTTAGACTCAGAGAAATGGAGTTGAATCATGCACTTGACCCAAAGATGCAGTAAGTATGTATGAGGTTAAGCTTGATATTTTGGATTGGTTGGCTGCTTTTGAATATAACCATGGGATTCAATACATTACAGGGAATCAGCTGATTCCTTGGATTATTTCTAGGCTACCCCCTGTTGCAGCTAATGTGGTAATGGGGTTGGGGATATAGAAAGAAAGGAGTATGAAACTGTGAAGCTAGCTTTCATAGCTAGGTTTGGGAAGACCCCTTCTCAGTATCCTAAGATGTTTAGAACACTCAAGAAGCATGATGGTACCCCTTTGGTTACCTGGGTGACTGAATGTTTGAAATACTTAGATGGATGGGTTAAGGGTTACAGAGTTAACACTTATGAAGGTATGAGAAATCTGTTTATGTTGGAATTTATTTATGATGCCTGCTCTCCTGAGCCCAGACAGCATTTGGCTGACTCTAAGGAAATGTATCCAAAGAAGTTAGCAAGGGCTGCTGACTTGTGGGTTGCCAACAGGGCTACTCACAATGATTCTGGGGTAACTCAGAAGAAGGATAAGGGGAAGCAGCACAAGAAAGATACCAAAGAGAATCCCATTACCTCCACTCTATAAGAGGGCCCCAAATATAACAAGGGTAAGCCGCAAGGGAAACCGAATCAGGCTAGTGTACCTCCAGGTGCCAAACCAGATGGAGGTCAGAACAAGCCCCCATTCATCAAAATATTTGGGAAATGTTATGTTTGTGGGTCAACTGACCATGTGAAAGGGGATCCCAGATGTAAGGGTAAACCTTCAGGGGACCAAACTGTTTTCTTAGCCTTCTCTCCAGAGGATGAAGAACCTATGACAAGTGGAAACTTTCACCTACTGGCTGATGAGCCCATGAGAGTCTCAGCTAGTGTTTTTTAGTGTTCCTGGGCTTGTGGGAACAACAGAATTCAGATGTCTATAATTCCATCCCAGATAATAATAAAGAGTATTATAAAGATAGTGTTCTTGTGAATGGCCACTAGACTCCTGCCATCAGAGACTCTGGAGCCTGCATAACTGTGGTTGATGAAACATGTTTCAAGGTGGAGGATGTTGCTAAGGCACCCAAACACATAACCAAGTTCGCTAGAGGCCCTGTGCAAATTCTTCCCCAGTTACTAGCTCTCATCCAGTGTAGTGATAGGACTGTCAAAAAATACCTGTTAGTGTGCAGAGTGAAGTGCCTGGGAGAGTCCTGTTGGGTAATCACCTGAAAACTCTTGGAGTTGTGTCTAGTACCCCGAGACCTCCTAGTAAAAGGAAACAGGAGCTCACTAGGCCTGCAAGGGAGAGGACCTTGAGGGGCTCTCCAGAGGAGTTAATAGAGGAAACTATCACTCCCAGTCCACAGGAGTTTCTCACTGCTATTTCTGGAAAGAAAGAGGCAAAGGGGAAACCCAAGACCTCCAAGAAATAGACAGATAGCACCCCTGTGCTACCAACAAGGACATAAACAAGATTGTCCAAAGTCACACCTGTGACTCCTCCATCTGCTGAGGCAGAGTGTGGGTTACAACCCTGTGTGGTTGATCCAGTTTCTGAAGAGTCAGATCTGGAAGAAGACATTGTTTTAGTTGGAGATCTGGACCCTGTTGACCATCCTGAGCTGCAGTCTTTACTGGCAGAAGGTGTACCCAACAGGGCAGACTTCAGCAGAGGACAGAGTGTCCTACTCTTGAAGGTCTTCACCTACAGGAAGTTTCTCAGCTCGATGGGAAAGAGACTGGGAAGCATCGGGTGCACTGGGAAGATGGCCTCATCTACAGTGAATCAACTGAGCCTATCCCTGGGGACTGCAATAAACTTGTAGTGCCCCTAGCCAACAGACGCCAGTTCCTACAGTTGGCCATGAGGTACCTTTGGCTGATCATTTGAGTTTCAAAAAGACCAAGGAAAGGCTCTCACTATACTTAGGAGCTGTCACACTTGCCAAACCTCTGTCAAGAGTGGAGCCAAGAATGTGGCACCCCTGGTGCCTCTCCCAGTGTTGGGAGTTCCTTTTGAGAGGGTGGGCATCAACATTGTTGGTCTCCTTTACCCTCCCACATCTTCAGAAAACAGGTTTATCCTGGTTGTAGTAGACCATGCTACAAGATACCCAGAAGCAATAACTATGAGGACTGTTATGGCTCAGGCTATGGCTAAGGCTCTATTTGGTATTTTTACCAGAGTAGGGTTTCCTAAGGAAGTGATATCTGACAGGGGATCCAATTTCATGTCCCACTACATGCAAGCCATGTGGAAAAACTGTGGTGCCACTTACGCGTTCTCTAGAGACTACCATCCACAGACAAATGGACTGGTAGAGAGGTTTAATCGTACTATGAAGAGCATGATAGGTGCTTTAGAGGAACCCCTTAAAAGAAAGTGGGACCTTCTGCTGTCATTCCTTCTCTTTGCTTATAGAGAAGTCCCTCAGGAGGGAATTGGTTACAGTCCCTTTGAAATGTTCTATGGCCATCCAGTCACAGGTCCATTGGCCCTGATGAAGGAGGGATTGGGGAGTGCTCCTTCCTTCCCCCAAGCCAGTCAGTGTGACTGACTATGTGATAGGTCTCCGGAGGAGAATGTCACACATGAATGCAGAAGCTAGTGATAACTTAAAAGCAGGTCAGGCTCTGGTCAAACATTGGCATGACCAGAAGGCCAGCATGTTTGAGTTTACTCAAGACCAGCTTGGATTAGTTATGGTGCCAACAAGGCAGAGCAGGACAAATGGATAGGACCCTTCAAGGTTGTGGGCAAACATAGAGAGGTGAACTATCTGGTGGACCTAGGCAGACCTAAGGAGGCTCCCAGAGTCTTTCACACCAACCGTTTCAAGGCAAATGTCTCGAGAACAGAAGTAGGAGCTTTGCTTCTGGCTTCAGCTCAAGAGGAGGAGGAGAGTGAACCTCTACCTGACCTCTTCAGAGGCTAACCTTTAGATGAGAATATAGAAGGAGTCAATCTCTCTTCTAATATGACATCTGAACAGCAGGAGGAGTGCAAGGTTCTGTTAAATCAGTTTGCCTCCCTGTTTTCACTTTCACCAGGCTTGACCCCCTTGGGGCCAGCATGATATTCTCACTGGTGACTGTTTACCTGTGAAAAGCAGAGGTTACAGAATGTCAAAACATGTGTGATCCTACATCAAAAGAGAGGTCAACAAGATGCTTTATCTTGGGGTTATAGAGCCCTCTACAAGTCCATGGTCTAGTCCAGTTGTTCTAGTACCAAAGGCAGGATCCAAGGAATTGGGATTCTGTATGGACTATAGAGCTCTAAATGCAATCACTAAGACTGATGCCCATCCTTTTCACAGGATAGATGAAATCGTGGATTAACTTGGTGCAGTCAAGTACCTCAGTACATTCGATCTGACTCCAGGCTATTGGCAAATAGCCCTGACAGACCATGCCAAGGAGAAAACTGCATTATCAACCCCAGCAGGCCTCTACCAGTTTAAGGCCATGCCTTTTTGGATTAAGGAATACACCTGATACATTCCAAAGGATAGTCAATCAAGTTCTGAATGGGATGGAGGACTTCTGCATGGCATACTTGGATGACATTGCAGTGTTCAGCCCTACTTGGAAAGAACATGTTGATCACTTAGGATATGTTTTGCAGGCTCTTGATCAGGCCCATCTGAGCATAAAGGCAAGCAAATGTCAAATTGCTCTGAGCAAAGTGGTCTACCTTGGTCATGAGGTAAGAGGAGGTGAAATAAGGCCATTGCCTAGCACAGTACAAGCTGTACAAAACTGGGCCACCCCTAATACTCAAACCCAAGTGAGAGCCTTTCTAGGTGTCACTGGGTGCTACAGGAATTTCATTGAGAACTATGGGTCCATAGCTTTTCCTTTGAATGTAATTTCCTCTCCAAAATCCCCTAAAAAGGTTAGATGTAATGGGGAGTGCACTCAAACCTTTGAAAACCTGAAGAAAGCCCTTTGTCAAGCTCCAGTCCTAAGAGCTCATGACTATTACCAACCCTTCATTGTGCAGACAGATGCATTCGATACAGGTATAGGTGCAGTCCTTAGTCAACTGGATGAGAATGGTAGGGAGCACCCCATTTGCTTCATCAATACGAAACTGAAGGAACCAGAAACAAGGTGTGCAACCATAGAGCGTGAGTGTTTTACCATTGTGTGGTCTCTGAAGAAGTTTATACCATACTTGTATGGATCTACTTTTGTGATTCAGAAAGACCACCAACCCTTGAGATGGTTAATGCAAATGAAAGGGGAGAAACCAAAACTTCTAACATGGTCAATCTGCCTGCAAAAGTATGATTTCACCATTGAGCACAGCTCAGGATGTCACCGCCATTTGACATTGTCAACCAAACGTCCTCTGCCACTACCTCTACTCCACACCCAAATGTTCCCCTGATGCCACGGCCTGGATTACCTCCTTCCTGGAAGGCAGGACCATGCAAGTGTTTCTGACTCAGCCTCCGCCTCACCCACTACCATGCTATGTGGAGTGCCTCAAGGATTTTGCCTCTCTCCTACTCTTTACAACATCTTTACACGCCCTCTCTTCCTCATCCTCAAAGCGCTGGGTATCTCCTACACCAACTACGCCGATGATACCCTAATCCTTCTCACCCTCACAGGGAACTATAACACAGACTCCACAACACTCAACAACATCAACAACACCATCCAGACATGGACTATGGACTATGCATTAACTCTGACAAGACAGAACTCCTCCTGGTAGGATCCTCTGGCAAACTCTAAATCCTTGACACTCAGTTTAGTCATTTCACCATCGACTGTATCAAAATTCCAGTATCTGACACAGTGAAAACCCTCGGAGTCTATCTGGACTCCAACCTTTCCATGAATAGACAAGTCAACGCAATCGCCTCTTCAGCTGCGTACCATGCTAAACTGATTAACGCAGCTAGGCCTTTCCTCGCCAAGGAGAACTGCACTAACATAGCCAGAGCCATCAAAGGCTCTAGGCTAGACTATTGCAATGTACTCTTCCTGGTGACTTCCACCAAAAACCTGGAAAGACTGCAAGTCATCCAGAACAATGCGCTCTGTGCAGCTCAACGCATCTCCAAAAGAGAGCACATCACGGATGCCAGAAAATCAGCCCACTGACTCCCAATAAAAGAGAGAATAATATTCAAAGCGCTGACACTGACCCATAAGTGCATTCACCTATCTGCACCTGACTACCTATCGCAAAGGATCCACCCCTCCATCGCTACAAGGCCCACCAGGACACCGTACGCCAACATGCTGAGCGTGCCCCAGGTGAAAAGAGCTAGAGCAGGTGGCGCCAGCTTCTCCTACCTTGCACCTTCACACTGGAATGCCCTACCTCCTACTCTGCGAAGCGAGGTATCTCTCATGGCTTTCCGCAAAGCCATGAAAAAAGCACTTTTCACCTGATGGGCACCTCACTCGTCACCCATATTTGCGGACGCATCTCTTGGTAACTGTTAGGCAGAAACCTGTGCAGTTCCCTTGGGGACCACTGCAAAAAGTTTAGGACCACAGGAGTTAGCAGTAAACCCAATTGGTAGCAGTCTGCACCACCCAGATTTACCTGGCAGCTGTGGCTGAGCAGTCAGACTTCTCTCAAGAAGAGTTAGGCAGTATACAGAGCATACACAATAGGGCAGGTAAATACAGTAGAACAAGCAAACACTGACCAGAGCTTTGGTGTAAAAGATATATAATTATTTATTTAAGAACACATCTATAAAAACACACTGGCACTAATATCAAGCAATTTCAAAAACACAGTTACTAAAGTATATACACTCCCTTTGCAGAATATTACACAAGTCTTAAGTAAAGCACCACTTATTTTCAGACAGCGGTGAGTGCTTAACGCAGATGGCACTCTAATAATTCGGTTTAAAGGGAGAGAAAGGCAGAGCATAAATGGAAACAGATCCCAACACTTTCAAAAGAACACAGCAAGAGAGGAAGGCAGAATAAAACCGTGAAGTTAGAGTTCAGAAAGCCGGACCCACTTTAAGAGGATCAGAACGAAATGTGTCCAAGGTCACACGGTTGCAAAGTGCACAAAAGTCTCGAAAAGGTTCAGAAAGGAGTTGAACCAAAAGAAAGGGACCAGTTAGATGGTCAAGAGACCAGCCCAGTATAGAAGGTTAAGGATCTACTGTCACCTTGTAGCAATCTATAGAAAGGGAGGCCAGGCGGACACAGTACCTTGAAATGGTGAGAACACTCCAGCGGGGGCAGTTGTTCCTGGCAGTGGTTGCGAGTTGGTGCTTCGTCCGGCAGAAGAGAAGATCTCATGGGGGAGGAAAACAGGAGGTCGTTGTGCTGCCAGGGAAGAAACCAGCCGCAGAGTTTCTCGATTCAAAGGAGCGGTCCTTTCTTTCGCGGTTCAGTGGTAAGTGGCTATCCGGTTGCCGGACTGCTTGGCACGGGCAATTCGACCACTAGACATCCTGGTAGGCGAAAAGGAAAGCGAACTGGTTGTTCCCACTAGCTCAAGGGGAAGAGACTCTCCGGCAAGAAGATCTCCTCTGTCGTCGGTAAGTGGTGAGACGGTTCAGCAGGGCTACACCGGTGGTGTCGTCGTTGCAGGTCGGCTCAGCTTCTCCCTCTTCGGATCTTTCAGGTCCTGTGGCGACTTCTGAAGTTCCAGTCCCAAAAGCCCTGCTTTTATGCAAGAAACCCCCATTCATTCAGCCTAGCTGTCAATCAAACATGCTAAGTGGTGAGCCGGCCGGCTCACCACTTGGGCCAATCACACAAGAGTGTGACTTGAGTTGCCAAGGCAACTCAGTCCAGGGTGCCTAAACCCCCTCCCACGCCCCCTGTGGTACCCAGACAGAGTGGCACCACTTTTGGAGGCTTCTGTGGAGAAGCCCGCCAAAAAGTGGAACAAAGGGCTCAATTTGGGTTGGAGTCACAGAAGAGAACACAAATGCCATTTTAGAATCGAGTTCTGGCAAGAAAATACCAACCAGTGAATTAATATTAAATAAATAACCCGGCGGTATGTTCAAGGCTATAGGAATTAAATAATTAAAGTTGGTAGCCTCGAACAATGGGAAAATCCCATAGAGATATATTCGCGGTCGAATATAAAAAGTAGTATCCACTGCCACCAGCCAAAATTCGATCAGGGGGGACGGAGACGTGCCCCCTCGAATAACAGACCCCGGGGCAATCGAATTGCCCCCACCAGTACGTCCACAATAGTGGTTTCTGTTCATAATTTGGGACTAGTAAAGCCAATGGTGACTTTACATGCCCTGGGAGACAGTAGTCAGTCCCAGGGTATGGAGTATATGGTGGGGTGTCACTATGACACCCCTATATCACTGCACTGAGGGTGCTGTGTAACACACATAGTAAAAACACATGAGACCCTATGGAGTAAAAGACCCCGTAGCCCATATTAACAGTCAAAGGAACCCCTCAAATCATGTCCAAGAGTGTGAGGAAAAGAGTCTCACTCTTGGCAGGAGAAAAAAACAAACTCCAGAAATCTAGCAAAGCTGCTGGGGGACTCACTAGGTTAGGAAATTCAGCCTAAACAGAGAATTCTCCCTAACACTCGCCCCCCCAGACTAAGGGACAGGAGGATTTAATCCACTCCTGGATGAATCTCATACCTCTAGACGATGACATACATCCTAGAGAGACCATCAGCATTTTGGTGGTGACACCCTAACTTATGTTCAGTGGTAGAGTCAAAGGTTTTCCTTTGTAAGCTATATGAACTACAAACCATTTGAGGAACATCAGTCTTTTTAAAGTTATAGGGGATCTGGTTGACCAGTCCTCAGAAGTTGTTACAACTTCTGAACCTGTGTTAGGCTTTTTCAAGGGGTCTTTATAAAGGATTCCTTTAGATCTATAGGGGCCTCCAGAGGTCCTCACCACCTCTCTGTTGGGAGCAAGTTGGGTTTTAGGCCTCTTGGTTGGAGGGGATGGAGATAAGCAAGGTACCTGCTTCTCCTTCCTCTTAGATCTACCTTTACCTACTTTAGGAGTTTCCCCCTTGAAACTAGGAACTGGGTTGGAGTCTTCTGTGGAAGGGCCAACAGTCTGAAGGTTTTTGGCCTTAGACTTTTCTTTTCTGGTTTTCCACCAGCACTGAGAATTACCAGTTCTCCTAGGCCTAGTTAGGGTTCTCAGAAGCAGGGGGAGTCACAGACTCTATAACTGGGGGAACAATGATGGAGCTTGGTTGGGGCTCCCATTTCCCTAACATTTTAGCCTGAAATTTGCCTGGGTCAGAGGTCAACTTACCAACACCAGGGCTTGTAGTGGGGGGTCTCAGTAGAGGTTCCCACAGGCTTAGAGTGGTTCCTTAAGGTGGCCTCTCTAGCCAATTTGGTTTGGTTCTGGGTCTCCATACTGGGAGGCCTGGGGGTACTGGATACTACTCCTAGAGTTCTTAGATCATTCCCCAACAGGACTCTCCCAGGCACCTCAGTCTGAACACTGACAGGAATCAACACTGTCATGTCATTACACTGAATGAGGGCTGGTAGAATTGGAACCATTTGGACAGGGCCTCCAGATATCTTAGTGGGACCTTTGGGTGCCTTAGCAACATCCTCAGGCCTGAAAAAGCTTTCATCCACTACTGTTCTGCTGGCCCCAGAGTCTCACCTGGCAGGAGTATCCTGACCATTGACAAGAACACTGTCCATATAATAAACTTTAGAGTTTTCTGGTATGGGGTTGTGCACACTCCTATTCTGATCACTAAACAGACCCATGGACTCCACTGTTACACTTGCTTGGAAACCCAAAGGTTCTTCAGCAAAGACTTCAAAGTGAGCACTAGCCATTTGGACTTCCGCCTCAGGAGTGAAGGCTAAAGAGACTGTGCTGATCCCTGTAGGTTTAACCTTACATCTGGGATCTCCTTTGATGTGGTCAGTTGCTCCCCAGAGATAGCATGTTCCAATTGCTCTCTGACAGGGTGGCTTGGCCTGACCTCCTTCTGGTTTGTGACCAGAAGGTACACTAGCCTGTTGTGGTTTACCCTGGGACTTACCTTGGTTATTTTGTTGTTTGGGGCCCTTTTTGGTTTGGGAGGTATTAGAAATCTCTTGGTTCCCTTTTGGTGGCTGCTTTCCCTCATCCTTTTTCTGAGTGACCCCTGAATCCTTGTGAGTAGCCCTGTTGGCAACCCACAAGTCAGCAGCCTTAGCTAGCTTTCTAGAATCTAATTCCTTTGAATCAGCCAAGTGCTGACTGAGCTCAGGAGAGCAGGCATCATAAATTGACTCTAACATTACAAGATTTCTCATGCCCTCATAAGTGTTCACCTGGTAACCCTTAATCCATCCCTCTAAGTTTTTCAAACACTCACTCACCCAGGTAGCCCAAGGGGTACCATCATGCTTTTTGAGGGTCCTAAACTTCTTAAGGTACTGGGAAGGGGTCTTCCCAAATCTAGCTATTAAAGCTAGCTTCACACACTCATGATCCTTCTTATCCACCTCCCCCAACTCCATTACCACATCAGTTGCAACCGGGGGAAGCCTAGAGAACAACCAAGGAAGTAGCTCATTCCCTGTGATGTCCTGGAGCCCATGATTATATTCAAACATTTTCAACCAGTCCAACACATCCAACTTAGAATCATACATACCTACTAATTCCTTAGGCATCCAGGGTCTTTTGGGACTGGAACTCCTAGATGAACCAGAAGAGAGAGAAGCAGTTTCCACAGACAACTTTTTCATTTCTAGTTCATGATTAAGCTCTATTTATCTGAGCTTCAACTCAGCTCGCTTCTGCTCAGCTTGGGCATTGATTCTCCTGAACTCTAACTCTTGGTTTCGTTCAGATTGAGCAATAAAACGTTTGTATTCTAATGCAAGCTTCATTTTTTCAAGTTCAAAATATTCAGGATTACATGAGGTCCAGTAGGTACAGTTGGTAAGGCAGACAGAGGTTTAGGGTGGCTAACTGCATTAGGCTCACTTTCCTCTTAAAACCCATTATCAAGAATATCCATACTTTGATTCAGATCAATACCATCAAAGTTATCTACGTTTGCTGGGGGGGTAGATTCCTCTGTACCACCCAGACTTTGATTTTCTAACAATCTTTCTATAAGTTCAATTTTCTTGCCCTTCCCAGAGAGGTTCTGATGTCTACACAATACTTTCAAGCAATCAGCAGTTTTGGCAGACAATGATTCTAGGGTATAACTTTCCATAGTAGACAGGTTTAGAAAATCAGCTTTTTTTAGTGCTAAGCTTTGTGGTTAGTTGTCCTAAAGTATCTAACAGCACACTAAAGTATATACTCAATACAAATCCCACCACTGTACACCACTGTTAGGCGGAAACCTGTGCAGTTCCCTTGGGGACCACTGCAAAAAGTTTAGGACCACAGGAGTTAGCAGTAAACCCAATTGGTAGCAGTCTGCACCACCCAGATTTACCTGGCAGCTGTGGCTGAGCAGTCAGACTTCTCTCAAGAAGAGTTAGGCAGTATACAGAGCATACACAATAGGGCAGGTAAATACAGTAGAACAAGCAAACATTGACCAGAGCTTTGGTGTAAAAGATATATAATTATTTATTTAAGAACACATCTATAAAAACACACTGGCACTAATATCAAGCAATTTCAAATACACAGTTACTAAAGTATATACACTCCCTTTGCAGAATATTAGACAAGTCTTAAGTAAAGCACCACTTATTTTCAGACAGCGGGGAGCGCTTAACGCAGATGGCACTCTAATAATTCAGTTTAAAGGGAGAGAAAGGCAGAGCATAAATGGAAACAGATCCCAACACTTTCAAAAGAACACAGCAAGAGAGGAAGGCAGAATAAAACCGTGAAGTTAGAGCTCAGAAAGCCAGACCCAGTTTAAGAGGATCAGAATGAAATGTGTCCAAGATCACACGGTTGCAAAGTGCACAAAAGTCTCAAAAAGAAAGGGACCAGTTAGATGGTCAAGAGACCAGCCCAGTCTAGAAGGTTAAGGATTTACTGTCACCTTGTAGCAATCTATAGAAAGCGAGGCCAGGCGGACACAGTACCTTGAAATGGTGAGAACACTCCAGTGGGGGCAGTTGTTCCTGGCAGCGGTTGCGAGTTGGTGCTTCATCCGGCAGAAGAGAAGATCTCATCGGGGAGGAAAACAGGAGGTTGTTGTGCTGCCAGGGAAGAAACCAGCTGAGGAGTTTCTCGATTCAAAGGAGCGGTCCTTTCTTTCACGGTTCAGTGGTAAGTGGCTATCCGGTTGCCGGAGTGCTTGGCACGGGCAATTCGACCACTAGACGTCCTGGTAGGCGAAAAGGAAAGCAAACTGGTTGTCCCCACCAGCTCAAGGGGAAGAGACTCTCCGGCAAGAATATCTCCTCTGTCGTCGGGAAGTGGTGAGACGGTTCAGCAGGGCTCCACTGGTGGTGTCAGAGTTGCAGGTCGGCTCAGCTTCTCCCTCTTCGGATCTTTCAGGTCCTGTGGCGACTTCTGAAGTTCCCTGCTTTTATGCAAGAAACCCCCATTCATTCAGCCTAGCTGTCAATCAAACATGCTAAGTGGTGAGCCGTCCGGCTCACCACTTGGGCCAATCACACAAGAGTGCGACTTGAGTTGCCAAGGCAACTCAGTGCAGGGTGCCTAAACCCCCTCCCACACCCCCTCTGGTACCCAGACAGAGTGGCACCACTTTTGGAGGCTTCTGTGGATAAGCCCGCCAAAAAGTGGAACAAAGGGCTCGACTTGGATTGGAGTCACAGAAGAGAACACAAACGCCATTTTAGAATCGAGTTCTGGCAAGAAAATACCAACCGGTGAATTAATGTTAAATAAATAACCCGGCGGTATGTTCGGGGCTATAGGAATTAAATAATTAAAGTTGGTAGCCTCGAACAATGGGAAAATCCCATAGAGATATATTCGTGGTCGAATATAAAAAGTAGTATCCACTGCCACCAGCCAAAACTCGATCAGGGGGGACGGAGATGTGCCCCCTCGATTAACAGACCCCGGGGCAATCGAATTGCCCCCACCAGTACGTCCACAATAGTGGTTTCTGTTCATAATTTGGGACTAGTAAAGCCAATGGTGACTTTACATGCCCTGGGAGACAGTAGTCAGTCCCAGGGTATGGAGTCTATGGTGGGGTGTCACTATGACATCCCTGTGTCACTGCACTGAGGGTGCTGTGTGACACACATAGTAAAAACACATGAGACCCTATGGAGTAAAAGACCCTATAGCCCTTAAACACATTAACAGTCAAAGGAACCCCTCAAATCATGTCCAAGAGTGTGAGGAAAAGAGTCTCACTCTTGGCAGGAGAAAAAAACAAACTCCAGAAATCCAGCAAAGCTGCTGGGGGACTCACTAGGTTAGGAAATTCAGCCTAAACAGAGAATTCTCCCTAACAGTAACCTGCAAAATCTTTTATAAGAAGCACCCTACTGTATTATTGTATAACATGTAAATGCATTAGCTAGCCGTATCTGTACCCCCTGTAACTAAGGTCCCTGCAAGTACCAGCGCCTCAATGCACAAGGGATGTTTGTGCGCTATACAAATGTAAAAAGTAAATACTGGAAATTGTTAATAGTCATCCCTTTTGTCTGTCTCTCATTGAACATTGTTTCGTTCCCCTTTCTTTAAGATGTGACTGGTGGCAGTGGTATCTACCTTATTTTTCCTACCACGGTTATTTGAAATAGTCTTGGTATTGTTTTAAGCTATTTTAGTAGCTTCAAACTAAATCTGCTGGGCCCCATTTACTTTTATTTGGTTCCCACTGGGTTTATTTGCCATTTCTTTTTGTAAAGGTCTTTCTCGTGTTTTACTCTGCTCGCCAAACCAGTTTTGGTTCCTTTGTTCGCCGTCCTTTGGCGGGCGTCTGCACAGAAGCCCTCCTTAGGCGCCTGAATGTCTGGGTAGGCAGGATGTGAGGGAGGGGTTTTAGGACACCTGCCCTGGGTTCCCTTGGTAACTGAAGTCACACTCCTGTTTGATTGGCTAGGTGACTGTCCTACCAGGACAGTCACCCTGCTGTGTGATTGACAGCCAGGCTGTGTGAATGGTGCGCTCCAAGATGTTTGACCGACTGGAGTAAGGAGATTCATCCAGGAGTGGATTAAATCCTCCTGTCCCTTAGTCTGAGGGGGACGAGTGTTAGGGACAATTCTCAAGAATGTACTAATTTCCATTACCTTTTGAGACCCCCAGCAACTTTGCTGGATTTCTAGGATTTGATTTTTTACCTGGGAAGAGTGTGAGCCTTTTTTCCACTCTTCCATGTATTTTGATGTGTATTTTACCTTTGTGTTCTTTGGTTATGGAGTTTTAAAACAACTCCATAGGCATCATCTTTTTTCTGTGTGTCACACAGCACCTTCATTGCAGAGGCACAGGGATGTCTTTCAGACTTCCCAAGGTTTAAATACCTTCTCTGGGACTGACTACTGTCTCCCACATCATGTAAAGTTAAATTGACTTTACTAGTGTCTTTAAATTTACAGACCCAGCACACACTATCTTCCTATAGAGTGCTGGAGGGGTTGTCTAGCTTCCCCTGAGTCTAGACACTCATGTAACAGTCAAATGTAATGTTACCCTTTCCCACTTGAAATGGCTGGTGGCAGTGGTTTAGATCAAACTACTATAAATCGGGCCAGCCATATTTTTCAATATGGCGCCCAAGATCTATCTGTCCAAACAGACTCCGGTTGACATTTTTCACCATTTCTTTCTAGGAAAGGTCCTTCTTGTGTTTGTCTCTGCATGCCAAACCAGGTTTGGGCCCTTTGTTTGTTGGCTTTTGGTGGGCTTCAGTGCTGAAGCCCTCCTCTGGCGCCAGGGTGTCTGGGGTGGACAAGATGTGAGGGAGGTGCCCGAAACTCCCTGTGTTTAGTCTCCTAGGAGACCTGAATGCACTCTGGCGTGATTGGCCGGCTGGCTGTCCGGCAAGGATAGCCACCCTGCAGTATGAGTGACAGCCAGGCTGGAATGAATGGGGGAAACTGTTTAAAAGCAGGTATCTGGGACTTGGAAAGCAGAGTCGATCACTGGAACGAAAGATCCAAAAATGAGCTGAAGGAAGAGGACTGCTGCAACTCCTGGATGACCGGTGAAGCCCTGCTGTAGGTCCGAATTGCCTGAAACTCCATCAACAGAGAAGCCCTTCAAGATTAACATCTTCCCTTGAGTTTGGTGGGAAAAACCAACTCGTAAGCCGCCTGGACACCGTCCCCTCCTGGTCGATTTTTCTGCAGAGTGCTGTGGAAAACCGGATAGCCAGTGGGAAGGATACCAGTTCCTGGTCTTTAAGGCACTCACCCCTTAAACCTATGTTTTGCCAAGCTTGTGGACTCATCCCTGGGCAGTGCAGGAACCTCCTGACGTCCTCCTTCTAATCACCATGACTGAAGCTCGGGAACAGCGAGATCTGCTCAAACTGCCAGGAACAACTGCCTCAGCTACTGCTCTTCACTTTAAAGGTACTGTGAAAATGCGATGCGGAATTCTTTTCGGCCACAGTGAAACTTTCCCGACTTCGAAGGCTTGTCATTCCCTAAACTTTTGTCTAACTTTTCGCCTAGCCAAATCCTTCTGAAATCTGTGGCAAAGACTTAACCGTTTACTATCAGAACTGTGCCACCCTATACAAAGACTCTGAACTATTGACTTTGATCCAGGCCTTTTGAATTGAATTGCTGGTTGTAGTCTACTAAAACCCTTTGCCCTGCCTATGAAAGTAATTGGGCTGTTGATTCTTATACCCCTGTCTTTTTACCCCTTTTTAAAGTATCTGAAGTGCCATTTTGGTCCCACTTCAGGGGAGCTGAACCTGTTCAGTAACGTATTGGTTGTGTATTTGTAGTATATTAGTGTGTGATATTGGGCTGCTCTTGCTAGTGTAATGTTTTCAAACTGACTGTGTAAATAAATGTATATTCTTTTATCAAAAAACCATGAGTAAGTGTTTGTTTGAACCACTCTATTTGTTGGTCCTTTGTGTAACTTGTTCTACTGCTCACTCAACTCTTGAGATAAGTCTGGCTACTTAGCCACTGCTACCACATAACTGTGTAGTACAGTCTTGTACCAAAGGTGAAATTGTACTGACACTTGTAGTCTTAATTGCATGTAGTGTTCCCAAAGGGTACTGAATGTGATTCTGCCTAACAGCGATGTTGATAATACATTCAACGAGAAGGGAGGTGGTGGTCTGTGGGATTCCCATATATCCAGACATGTTTATGTATGGTATTACAGTGCTTGGGAAGGCAGTGCCCCAGATTACCAAACAGTTTTGGCGAGTGCCCACAGATTTTATCATTCGTCCAGCAGTGTCTCCTGAAGTGGTGGCGGGGATGATACTGTCACTAGATCTGCAGGGGTTGTTGGTTTCAGAAAAGAGGGTTGTCCTGTTGGGAATAGGCAGGCACAGGTGTGAGTGACACACAGTGCTCAGTGTATAGCCACCGATACAGCTAAAGGAAATGACGGATGATGAATTTTTTGGAGATAACAACAAAGATGGGGAACTAATCTTAGAGATCTGCATCCCCAGTGACATCATCATACAGTACCGAACAGTGCAGTGTCCTTTGGTGGCAGTATTACCTCCACCTCTATTTTTTTACAAGTACTTACAACACGTGCCTTCGCAGTTGTGGACTAAAAATACACATGATATGGGGTTACTGAAAGATATGGCCCCTGTGCACATAACACTGAAGGCAATTGCAGTGCTACCCAGGGTGAGACAATATCCATTATTAAAGAAAGCTGAGGAGTGTATTAGAAAGGCAATACAGGCCCTACTAGACCAGTAGATCAGCGTAACATCTACGTCTCCTTTTTAAATTGTGATATACCCTGTCAGAAAATCAACAGGGGGCAATTGAAGAATGATTTAGGACTTGCACCCCCTAAATGACATAGCACAGAAAGAATTTCCGGTTGTTCCGAATACTGTATACTGTATTCATGGGCCCAATTCATGGAATCCAGCACAGAAGTATTGCAAGCACCTCGCACAGAGCAGGAGCATGCGGCACACGTGCGGCAGCCGCGGCACAAGCCAGCATTTACACGCACTGTGTATTCATGGATTTCCCGAGCCATCAGCAGCCGTGGTGCAGCGAACGTCCAGCAGCACCAGTTACGCCCCTAAAACTACCCCTTGCGCTGGAAAAAGCCATTGAAATCCCCAATACAGCGCAAAGACCTGCGCTATCCGTGGTCCAGCAGATAGTCCCCTACATTGTAAGCACTTGAAAATCAGCAAGTACCCCGCTCGCGCCATCCAAATCATTTGAACAGGGCCTTTGCTTAACACCCAAAATCGTGCACCCAACTTGCGCCAGCCAATTATGTATACCCCACTCGTGCCAGCCAAATCACGTGAAAAGGGCCTACCGTAATCTCCTGAATACACGTACCCCGTTTGCACAATCCAAATCGCGTGAAAATGGCCTTGTGTACCCCCGTAAATACGCATACCCCGCTTGCGCCAGCCAAATCACGTGAAACGGGCCTACCGTTACCCAGTGAATACGCTTACCCCGCTCGCACCAGCCAAACAACGTGAAAAGGGCCTAGCGTACCACAGTGAATATGCGCACCCCACTCGCGCCAGCCAAATCACGTGAAAAAGTCCTACCGTAACGCTGTGAATACACGTACCCCGCTTGCGCCATCCAATTCGCGTGAAAAGGGCCTAGCGTAGCCTCCGAAATCGTGCATCCCGCTCGCACCAGCCAAATCACTTGAAAATGGACTTGCGTACCATTGTGAATATGTGTATCCCGCACGCACCTGCCAAATCAGCATCAGCCGCAAACACACCCCGCAGGCAGCACACACCACAAGGGACCCCCCATCACCCGAGACCATGCCAGCAGGCAGCCCACACCACAAGTGAGCCCCCCCATCACCCATGACCATGCCGGCAGGCAGTCCACAACACAAGGGACCCTCCATCACCTGTGACCATGCCAACAGGCAGCCCACACCACAAGGGACCCCCATCACTCGTGACCATGCCAGCAGGCAGCCCGCACCACAAGGGACTGCCCTTTCACCCGTGACCATGCCGGCAGGCAGTCCACACCACAAGGGACTCCCCCGTCACCTGTGACCATGCTGGCAGGCAGTCTGTTAGGGAACATTCTATGTTAAGGCTAATTTCCCAAACCTAGTGAGTCCCCCAGCAGCTTTGCTGGATTTGTGGTTTTTATTTTTTTCTCCTGCTAAGAGTGAGACTCTTTTTCTCCCACTCTTAGGCATGATTTGAGTATGTCCTTTGAATGTGTATGTGTTTTATGGGCTATGGGGTCTTTTACTCCGTAGGGCTTCATGTGTTTTTGGTATGTGTGTTACACAGCACCCTCAGTGCAGTAACACAGGGGTGTCATAGTGACCCCCAAACATAGACTCCATACCCTGGGACTGACTACTGTCTCCCAGGGCATGTAAAGTCACCATTGGCTTTACTAGTCTCAAATTGTGAACAGAACCAGTACAAACCATCATATTGTGGAAGTACTGGTAGGGGTAATTCGATTGCCCCTCGGTCTGTTTTCCAAGGGGGCACTGTCCAGTCCCCCCTTGTCGAGTTCTGGCTGGTGGCAGTGGATACCACGCAAAATATTCCAGCAGAATATTTCCTATCAGATTTTCCCATTGATTTTAAACGCACCACTTTTTGGTGCAACGTTAAAGATACCGCCGGGTTATTTATTTAATATTTATTCCCCGGTTGGGTCTTTTTGCCAGGACTGGGTTTTAAAATGACGTTTGTGTTCGCCTCTGAAACTCTAACCCAAGACGAGCCCTTTGTTCCACTTTTTGGCGGGCTTCTCCACAGAAGCCCTCCAAATGGTGCCACTCTGTCTGGGGTCTACAGGATGTGTGGGAGGGGAATTAGGCACCCTGGACTGAGTTGCCTTGGCAACTCAAGTCGCACTCTTGTGTGATTGGCCCAGTGGTGAGCCGCCCAGCTCACCACTTAGCATGATTGAGTGACAGCTAGGCTGTTGAATGGGTTTTTTTCTGCATAAAAGCAAAGCTTTGGGGACTGGAACTTCAGAAGTCGCCACAGGACCTCAAGAATCCGAAGAGGGGAGAAGCTGAGCCATCTACAATGACGACACCACCAGTGGAGCCCTGCTGTACGAACTCACCACTTCCCCGACGACATAGGAGATCTTCTTCCAGGAGAGTCTTCTTCCCTTTGAGCTGGTGGGACCAACCAGTTTGCCTTTTTCACCTTCCTGGATGTCTCGTGGTCGAATCGCTCGTGCCAAGCACCCCGGCGGCCTGATAGCTATGCTTCACCACTACCGCGAATAAAATTGCCGTACCTTTTAATCGGGAACTCCACGGCTCGTTTCTTCCCTGGCAGTGCAACAACCTCCAACGTCGAGATCATCTCTTCCTCTGGTCGAAGCCACGACTTGCATCCGCTGCTAGGAACAACTGCCACCACTGGAGCTTTCTCACCATTTCAGGTACTGTGTCCCGCCTGGTCTCCCTTGCAACAGATTGTCCAAGGTGTCCGTAAATCCTTGACTTTCTAACTGGGTAGACCTCAGACCTGCTAACTTTGCCTTTCTGAACTGATCCAACCTCTTTTTGACTTTTCTGCAAAGACTTTGAGTGTATTTCCACTGTGTGATCTTGGGCACATTCCGCCTTTCTCTCTCCAAGAGTGGGCCTGGCCTATGAACTTTTGGCTCTACAGTAGACCCTGCCTTTCTTGACTTGCTGTGGTTTGTTAAAAGTGTTGGTACTGTCTTATTTTTCTACTCTGCCTTTTCTCTCCCTTTTTACATGAATTATTGGAGTGCCATCTAGATTACGCGCTCACTTCTGTTTTGCTAAATAACTGGTGTCTTAACCTAGACTTGTTGAATAATTAACTAGGGAGGAGACTGTGTTTGAACTTGCTTGATATATTAGTGCAAGTGTATTTTCATAAGTGTGTTTTTAAATAAATAATTATATACTTTTATACCAAAGCTCTGGTCAGTGTTTGCTTGTTCTACTGTATTTTTAGCCCTATTGTGTATACTCTATATACTGCCTAACTCTTCTTGAGAGAAGTCTGACTGCTCAGCCACAGCTACCAGGTAAATCTGGGTGGTGCTACCTGCTACCAATTGGGTTTACTGCTTACCCCTGTGGTCTTACACTTTTTGCAGTGGTCCCTAAGGGAACTGCACAGGTTTCTGCCTAACACAGTCCACACCACAAGGGACCTGCCATCACCCGAGACCATACCGGCAGGCAGCCCACACCACAAGGGACCCCCATCACCCGTGACCATGCCAGCAGGCAGCCCACATGGCACCATATGCCGCAGGCAGGTCTGAATCATGTCCCCCCACCAGTGACGGTAACCTGCAGGCAGGCCCCGACTCATGTCCCCCTGCCATTGACGGCAACCTGCAGGCAGGCCCAACTCATGTCCCCCCACCCCCGCCATTGGCGGCAACTTGCAGGCAGGCCCTGACTCATGACCCCCACCATCACCAGTGACAGCAACTTGCAGGCAGGCCCCGACTCATGTCCCCCCACCCACACCAGTGACGCCAACCTGTAGGCAGGCCCCGACTCGTGTCCAACCACCCCCACCAGTGACGGCAACCTGCAGCCAGGCCCCAACTCATGTCCCCCCACTCCCACCAGTGACAGCAAGCTGCAGGCAGTCCCCGACTCTTGTCCCCCCACCCTGACCAGTGCCGGTAACCTGCAGACAGTCCCTGTTCGGCAGAATGATATTCATTACCCTTTGGGAATATCACACACAATTAAGACTACAAGTGACAGTACAAATTCACCTTTGGTACAAGCCTGTACTACACAGTAAAGTGATAGCGATGGCTGAGCAGCTAGACTTATCTCAAGAGTAAGTGAGCAGTATCAATAGTTACAAAAATGACAACAATTACTATGATTCAAACAAACACTGACTCAAGGTTTCTGAGTAAAAGAATATACATTTATTTACACATCAGTTGTATAACATTTCACTAAAGTAAAGCAGTTGAAAAATCACACTCTTAATACACCACACCACACCCAATAGATTCTGGACAAGTTAGGCTCAATATGAAGTGTGAGCAAAATGGCACTCCAGCAATTTAAAATGGAGGGAAAGACAAAGTTAGGCAGAAATTAATTGAGTAACACCAACAAGTAAGTAAGCAGGGCAATCTAGAAAAAGGAACAACAGTGAGGAAATCAGATTAAAACAGGGCCGGGCCCAAAGTCAATGGGTCAAAGTCTTTTGCTCAAGATCACACAGTTCAGGGTATTTCGCGGTTCGGTCTTTGCCAAGAGTTCCGGACGAAGTTGGTCGGCAGAAAAGTTAGTTTAAAGAATGGAGAAGGACAAGCCCTCAGATTGGCAAAAGGTTTCACGCACTTTTACCGTGGCTGGATGAAACGAACAATGAAGCAAGATGTGTACCTTTACTGTGTTCTAGTAACCACTAGATATTTGAAAAAAATGTTAATTTAAATTATGAAGGCAGAAAATGTGTTGCCTAATCTTTGGCAATCACAGAATAAATCTGCGTGTGGGTATAAATTAATACAATCTCTAAAGCACAAAATTGAAGATACAAACGATACATTAAAGGTGTTTTACTATTTTCTAAAGTGCATATCAAGACAAAGTAAATGCAGAGAGAAAAACACAGTAACATATAACTGTTCTGGATAATTATTTGGTCGTTATCCAGAGACAATAGACAAGTTTAGGAATACAGTTTTAGAGCAATCCCTATGTACAAAACATTAAGGCAATTGAAAATATATACATTCAGGTAAGTATAGAATATTTCAAGTCTAATATTTCTAGACGGGAGAAATTATAAATGTTCAAGGGTCTTTTCATGTTAGATATCTGGTCGTTAGCCAACGTGATCCCAAGTTGGTTGGTAGCAAAAGTTGGTTTCAACTTGGTTTAAAACAGGTGTGTTGTTGATTCCTGTATTTGTCACGTTTCGGCGGTAAAGGTTTGAGGTTCGATCTGCCTTCATCAGGGCTGAGAATCAGAGACCCTGTGGGGGGGTGACAGAGGTAGTGATGAGATTGGTTGTGATACCCTAAGGGTCCCTATTAATGGGACCGGGGTTGCATTAAAATTTAATCTCATGGCGACCGGATTCCAAACTTACATGCCGGTACGCCTTGTTCAAGCGTTTGGTGTAATCACGTGTTGTGGATAGGACAGGACCGTCTAGTCCTGGGACCCGAAGTAGAGTTGCCTGGCTCAGGTTTGCGGGTGTCCCAGTGTGTCAAAGTTTTCATAGACGGTCTTCAAGCTGTTAGATATGAATGGAAATTTCCATCAGGTTATGTTCGATCCTAAGTACTCAGTAGAACATATGCAGCCGAGCCGCGAGTGTCAGATAGTTAAGAAGCCTCTGTCTCACCTCATTAGTCGCTTTATTGGCGCTAGGTCATGCTTTCTTGAAGCCTTCGTCTGCCGTGAGTTGGGTCGGCAGGGGAAGTATTCGCTGGATGCGGAGTGAAGCTGGCACTCGCTGAGTGAACGAACGCGTAGCTATGGACGCCTACGCATGCGCAATGGGGATGTTTATTCTAAGTGGCAGAGTAAGCATTTTCAGGGTGCGCATGCTCCCTTGCTGCCAGGAAGGACTACAAGCTGGTAGTTCATTATGATACCGGTAGCTTGAGCTCACATTAGTTAGACAAGCGCTCGCTGCCATATATATTTAGGCATGGTGTAAATTTGCTTTTATGTGTTAGGCGTATCTCGCAGTAGGATTGTGGTATTGCGGGAAGGGGGTGGTGGAAGGATTGGCTCAATGATCTTCCTGCCCAGGATCACGTAAACCATATTTGGAGAATGCATGTGCACAGCGGCACTTTATGAAAGAGCATGCGGTCAGCATCATTTATTATTAGGTGATAGGTTGAAAGATTTCATTGAGGCCATGGTGATAAGTATCCAGCCTATGAATCCATAAGGCTTCCTTTTTGTTGAGGCTGTGATTGATGTCTGGTCCGCCTTTTACTTTTTCAATTACCCACCACAGGATGTCATTGGGGGTGTGATTGAAGTTCAAAAAGTGTTCAACCAATGGTGCAGTAATGGTTTTGCATCTAATTTTGGATCTGTGTTCAGATATTCTTGTGTTGACAGCTCGTGAGGTTTGGCCTATATAACGTAGGCCGCATGGGCACTCAATGCAGTAGACTACACTCTGGCTTTTGCAGTTTGTCAAGTCCCGGAGCGTCCAAGTTCGGCGTCCAATTTGAAAAGAACTCATTTTTTTGGTGAGTTTGCAAGCTACACAGTTACCACACGGGTGGTGTCCTTGCAGCGGTCGAAGGGTGCGAGTGGCTTGTGATACAGGTTGAAAAAGTGAGTGCACGAGGTGCTCCTGCAGGTTTTTTCCTCGTTTGTATGCAAATCTTGGGGCACGGTCCTCAGGCATATTCAAGCGTGCAATATGCCAATATTTATTGATTATCTGTTTGATTTTTGAGGTGTGTGCTCCAAATGTGACGACACACGTTAGTTGTTTCTCCTGGGGGGCTGTGTTGTCTTGTTGTTTTTGAAGTAGGTTCTCGCGATTGCTGTTTCGAGCTCTCCTATTTGCTAAATTGAGTTGTTTCTTGGGGTATCCCCTGGTTAGCAGCCGTGTGGTAAGGCTCTGTGCATGAACCTTATAGTCATCTATGGAGGAGCAATTGCGGCGTATTCGAAGGTACTGACCATAGGGTACGTTGTCTTTGATATGTGCCGGGTGGTTGCTAGTGAAGTGAAGAAGAGTATTTCGGGCCGTTGTTTTTCTGTAGAGGTCACAAAGTAACTTTCCATTCAAGGCGCGGATTGTGAGATCCAGAAATTTAATCTCCTGGTTGCTTTGTTCGATCGTGAATTGAATATGTGTGTTGCACGAATTGAGCCAGTTCCAAAATACGGTAAGTTCATTTGCAGTACCTGTCCAAATGAAAATAACATCGTCGATGTAACGGTACCAATTGCTAATATTAAGTTGCCAGTTATTTTTATAGGAGAACACAAATTCTTTCTCAAATTTCGCCATGAACAGGATGGCAAGGCTGGGTGCGAACGCTGCCCCCATAGCCGTACCCTTAGTTTGTAAGTAAATGGTGTTGTTGAAGGTGAAGAAATTGCGTTGTAATGCAATTGTCATAATTTCAACGATGAAGTTCACCGGAGTACTGGTGTTGGGGGGATTGGAGGTAAGCCATTCCCTAATGGTTTCAATTGCATCATCCTGGGGTATACTGGTATAAAGAGATTTAATGTCCATAGTTACCAGTATTTGTTCCCGGGGGTTGAAGTCCAAAGCATCAAAGATATTTATTGTGTGGGTAGTGTCTCGAAGGTAGGTAGGGGTTTGAATACTGATTGGTTGCAGAAAAGTGTCCACAAATTTGCATAAAGGCTCTATGATTGAACCACATCCTGAGACTATCGGACGTCCTGGTGGGTTTGTAGAGTCTTTGTGGATTTTAGGTAATGAGTAGAAGCAGGGGGTCCTGCCGACTGGTTTAATAAGGTATTCTGCTTCTTTTTCTGAGATCCATTCACGTTGTAGTGCGAAATTGACAGCTTCCGAGATTTCTTGTGATATTTCACGGGTAGGGTCTTTTCTTAGTATTGAGTAACTTTCTCGGTCATCTAGTAATGCTAAGACCATGTTTTTGTATTGGTCTATAGTCATAATCACCAAGCCTCCTCCTTTGTCCGCTGGCTTGATGATAATATTTTTGTTTGTCTGTAGTGATATTAGTGCTTGTTTTTCAGCTCGTGACATGTTGTGTTTGATTTTAGTGGTTTTCTTCCGTAAGAGGTCCAGATCTTCAAGCACACATCTTTCGAAAGTTAAGAGCTCTGATGGTATTTGCCCATCGGTAGGTGTAAATGTCGATGGGTTATGTAGTCCAGTGTCTTCATCCGTTTCGTCACGTTCCAGATTGTGATTCTGGAAGAAGGTTCGTAATCTGACTTTTCTTAGAAAGGTTCGAACTTCCATCTCAGAGTTATACCAATCCGTTTGTGCTGTAGGCACAAAGGAGAGGCCCTTCGTAAGGACTGAGGACTCAGCGGGTGATAATGGGATATTTGCTAGGTTGAAAACTGGAATTGCCTCATGGTCTTCAACAGTGCCTAATATCGTTGTCTGCGGCGTCTGGGACGCTGGTTTATTCTTCCGCCGCGTGGTTGGAATCCCCATTGTGGCGGTCCCCATTGGGGGTTGCCAAACCCCCCACCCCCTAAAAAAGGAAAGAATGGGGATGGAGTAGGGTATCCAAAGTTAGCTGGTGTTTGGCCTTGTGACCGGGGTTGTGATCGTGATTGGTCGTCCGAGGATGATCCACTACTCGAACTCGAAAAAGCTACCCCTCTTCTACGGTTTCTTTGATTTCCTTGATGAGTGCCTTGGTTTAGGCTATTTATGTAGTTATCAGAAATGTAAGGATAGATTACTTCCAAGTTGAAGTCTTTAATATCTTTCTGCAGTTTTTTAGTTTTGCGGTTGAGGGTAGCGCTCTTGAAGTCTTCAAACTGTTTGTTTATGTCTGTTAACAAGTTCTTAGCATTAGCAATTGTTGCATTAGTCGAAAAAGTTGTTTCTTCAAGATCTAGATCTTTCTGAATCTTAGAAGCAGTTCGTATTGCAGTGTTAATGGTCAGTACCATAAGATCGCGGCTGCATTTAGTAGCCACGTAACTGAAGTTGGTCACATACTCCTTATCATCTAAAAATAAACAAGGGGTATTGCGAACGACTAGACCACTAGGGATGATGCTGGCACGCAAGTATTCTCTCAAAAAGTGCGCATGGAGTTCAGTGCGGAAACATTTTTTCTTCAGTCTCAAGATGTTGTCTCCTGAATTGGTACTCCCTTGAGGTGGAGCAGAGTTTTCCCCAGTCGGGGTGAAAAGTGAGGGGCCGCTAATTGTGTCCAAAATTTCCTGTTCTGTGAAGCTTAAGGTTGTGCCTTCCGCCATCCCCTGTTTTTTAGGGGGAGGAGGTTGGCGTATTGAGTAGATGATAAAATGACGTGGATATTTTAACGAGTAACGTGTGTCCTATCCAGTTCCGTGGGGACACCAAGCAATTTATTCAACTTGAGAGAGAACTGAAATAGTGGATTTTGAAAGAGGTGGGCCTATAAGTGAGACGATTTGGTGCAAGCCCTATCTGTACAGAGTACGGAGCCCTAAGCAACGCGGTTGCCCGTAAATGGTAGCAAGATTAAGGGGATGGCCATTAAAGAAAAGGTACGTGGCCAAATATAAACTATGAAGCAAGATGTGTACCTTTACTGTGTTCTAGTAACCACTAGATATTTGAAAAAAATGTTAATTTAAATTATGAAGGCAGAAAATGTGTTGCCTAATCTTTGGCAATCACAGAATAAATCTGCGTGTGGGTATAAATTAATACAATCTCTAAAGCACAAAATTGAAGATACAAACGATACATTAAAGGTGTTTTACTATTTTCTAAAGTGCATATCAAGACAAAGTAAATGCAGAGAGAAAAACACAGTAACATATAACTGTTCTGGATAATTATTTGGTCGTTATCCAGAGACAATAGACAAGTTTAGGAATACAGTTTTAGAGCAATCCCTATGTACAAAACATTAAGGCAATTGAAAATATATACATTCAGGTAAGTATAGAATATTTCAAGTCTAATATTTCTAGACGGGAGAAATTATAAATGTTCAAGGGTCTTTTCATGTTAGATATCTGGTCGTTAGCCAACGTGATCCCAAGTTGGTTGGTAGCAAAAGTTGGTTTCAACTTGGTTTAAAACAGGTGTGTTGTTGATTCCTGTATTTGTCACGTTTCGGCGGTAAAGGTTTGAGGTTCGATCCGCCTTCATCAGGGCTGAGAATCAGAGACCCTGTGGGGGGGTGACAGAGGTAGTGATGAGATTGGTTGTGATACCCTAAGGGTCCCTATTAATGGGACCGGGGTTGCATTAAAATTTAATCTCATGGCGACCGGATTCCAAACTTACATGCCGGTACGCCTTGTTCAAGCGTTTGGTGTAATCACGTGTTGTGGATAGGACAGGACCGTTTAGTCCTGGGACCCGAAGTAGAGTTGCCTGGCTCAGGTTTGCGGGTGTCCCAGTGTGTCAAAGTTTTCATAGACGGTCTTCAAGCTGTTAGATATGAATGGAAATTTCCATCAGGTTATGTTCGATCCTAAGTACTCAGTAGAACATATGCAGCCGAGCCGCGAGTGTCAGATAGTTAAGAAGCCTCTGTCTCACCTCATTAGTCGCTTTATTGGCGCTAGGTCATGCTTTCTTGAAGCCTTCATCTGCCGTGAGTTGGGTCGGCAGGGGAAGTATTCGCTGGAGTGCGGAGTGAAGCTGGCACTCGCTGAGTGAACGAACGCGTAGCTATGGACGCCTACGCATGCGCAATGGGGATGTTTATTCTAAGTGGCAGAGTAAGCATTTTCAGGGTGCGCATGCTCCCTTGCTGCCAGGAAGGACTACAAGCTGGTAGTTCATTATGATACCGGTAGCTTGAGCTCACATTAGTTAGACAAGCGCTCGCTGCCATATATATTTAGGCATGGTGTAAATTTGCTTTTATGTGTTAGGCGTATCTCGCAGTAGGATTGTGGTATTGCGGGAAGGGGGTGGTGGAAGGATTGGCTCAATGATCTTCCTGCCCAGGATCACGTAAACCATATTTGGAGAATGCATGTGCACAGCGGCACTTTATGAAAGAGCATGCGGTCAGCATCATTTATTATTAGGTGATAGGTTGAAAGATTTCATTGAGGCCATGGTGATAAGTATCCAGCCTATGAATCCATAAGGCTTCCTTTTTGTTGAGGCTGTGATTGATGTCTGGTCCGCCTTTTACTTTTTCAATTACCCACCACAGGATGTCATTGGGGGTGTGATTGAAGTTCAAAAAGTGTTCAACCAATGGTGCAGTAATGGTTTTGCATCTAATTTTGGATCTGTGTTCAGATATTCTTGTGTTGACAGCTCGTGAGGTTTGGCCTATATAACGTAGGCCGCATGGGCACTCAATGCAGTAGACTACACTCTGGCTTTTGCAGTTTGTCAAGTCCCGGAGCGTCCAAGTTCGGCGTCCAATTTGAAAAGAACTCATTTTTTTGGTGAGTTTGCAAGCTACACAGTTACCACACGGGTGGTGTCCTTGCAGCGGTCGAAGGGTGCGAGTGGCTTGTGATACAGGTTGAAAAAGTGAGTGCACGAGGTGCTCCTGCAGGTTTTTTCCTCGTTTGTATGCAAATCTTGGGGCACGGTCCTCAGGCATATTCAAGCGTGCAATATGCCAATATTTATTGATTATCTGTTTGATTTTTGAGGTGTGTGCTCCAAATGTGACGACACACGTTAGTTGTTTCTCCTGGGGGGCTGTGTTGTCTTGTTGTTTTTGAAGTAGGTTCTCGCGATTGCTGTTTCGAGCTCTCCTATTTGCTAAATTGAGTTGTTTCTTGGGGTATCCCCTGGTTAGCAGCCGTGTGGTAAGGCTCTGTGCATGAACCCTATAGTCATCTATGGAGGAGCAATTGCGGCGTATTCGAAGGTACTGACCATAGGGTACGTTGTTTCTGATATGTGCCGGGTGGTTGCTAGTGAAGTGAAGAAGAGTATTTCGGGCCGTTGTTTTTCTGTAGAGGTCACAAAGTAACTTTCCATTCAAGGCGCGGATTGTGAGATCCAGAAATTTAATCTCCTGGTTGCTTTGTTCGATCGTGAATTGAATATGTGTGTTGCACGAATTGAGCCAGTTCCAAAATACGGTAAGTTCATTTGCAGTACCTGTCCAAATGAAAATAACATCGTCGATGTAACGGTACCAATTGCTAATATTAAGTTGCCAGTTATTTTTATAGGAGAACACAAATTCTTTCTCAAATTTCGCCATGAACAGGATGGCAAGGCTGGGTGCGAACGCTGCCCCCATAGCCGTACCCTTAGTTTGTAAGTAAATGGTGTTGTTGAAGGTGAAGAAATTGCGTTGTAATGCAATTGTCATAATTTCAACGATGAAGTTCACCGGAGTACTGGTGTTGGGGGGATTGGAGGTAAGCCATTCCCTAATGGTTTCAATTGCATCATCCTGGGGTATACTGGTATAAAGAGATTTAATGTCCATAGTTACCAGTATTTGTTCCCGGGGGTTGAAGTCCAAAGCATCAAAGATATTTATTGTGTGGGTAGTGTCTCGAAGGTAGGTAGGGGTTTGAATACTGATTGGTTGCAGAAAAGTGTCCACAAATTTGCATAAAGGCTCTATGATTGAACCACATCCTGAGACTATCGGACGTCCTGGTGGGTTTGTAGAGTCTTTGTGGATTTTAGGTAATGAGTAGAAGCAGGGGGTCCTGCCGACTGGTTTAATAAGGTATTCTGCTTCTTTTTCTGAGATCCATTCACGTTGTAGTGCGAAATTGACAGCTTCCGAGATTTCTTGTGATATTTCACGGGTAGGGTCTTTTCTTAGTATTGAGTAACTTTCTCGGTCATCTAGTAATGCTAAGACCATGTTTTTGTATTGGTCTATAGTCATAATCACCAAGCCTCCTCCTTTGTCCGCTGGCTTGATGATAATATTTTTGTTTGTCTGTAGTGATATTAGTGCTTGTTTTTCAGCTCGTGACATGTTGTGTTTGATTTTAGTGGTTTTCTTCCGTAAGCGGTCCAGATCTTCAAGCACACATCTTTCGAAAGTTAAGAGCTCTGATGGTATTTGCCCATCGGTAGGTGTAAATGTCGATGGGTTATGTAGTCCAGTGTCTTCATCCGTTTCGTCACGTTCCAGATTGTGATTCTGGAAGAAGGTTCGTAATCTGACTTTTCTTAGAAAGGTTCGAACTTCCATCTCAGAGTTATACCAATCCGTTTGTGCTGTAGGCACAAAGGAGAGGCCCTTCGTAAGGACTGAGGACTCAGCGGGTGATAATGGGATATTTGCTAGGTTGAAAACTGGAATTGCCTCATGGTCTTCAACAGTGCCTAATATCGTTGTCTGCGGCGTCTGGGACGCTGGTTTATTCTTCCGCCGCGTGGTTGGAATCCCCATTGTGGCGGTCCCCATTGGGGGTTGCCAAACCCCCCACCCCCTAAAAAAGGAAAGAATGGGGATGGAGTAGGGTATCCAAAGTTAGCTGGTGTTTGGCCTTGTGACCGGGGTTGTGATCGTGATTGGTCGTCCGAGGATGATCCACTACTCGAACTCGAAAAAGCTACCCCTCTTCTACGGTTTCTTTGATTTCCTTGATGAGTGCCTTGGTTTAGGCTATTTATGTAGTTATCAGAAATGTAAGGATAGATTACTTCCAAGTTGAAGTCTTTAATATCTTTCTGCAGTTTTTTAGTTTTGCGGTTGAGGGTAGCGCTCTTGAAGTCTTCAAACTGTTTGTTTATGTCTGTTAACAAGTTCTTAGCATTAGCAATTGTTGCATTAGTCGAAAAAGTTGTTTCTTCAAGATCTAGATCTTTCTGAATCTTAGAAGCAGTTCGTATTGCAGTGTTAATGGTCAGTACCATAAGATCGCGGCTGCATTTAGTAGCCACGTAACTGAAGTTGGTCACATACTCCTTATCATCTAAAAATAAACAAGGGGTATTGCGAACGACTAGACCACTAGGGATGATGCTGGCACGCAAGTATTCTCTCAAAAAGTGCGCATGGAGTTCAGTGCGGAAACATTTTTTCTTCAGTCTCAAGATGTTGTCTCCTGAATTGGTACTCCCTTGAGGTGGAGCAGAGTTTTCCCCAGTCGGGGTGAAAAGTGAGGGGCCGCTAATTGTGTCCAAAATTTCCTGTTCTGTGAAGCTTAAGGTTGTGCCTTCCGCCATCCCCTGTTTTTTAGGGGGGGGGGTTGGCGTATTGAGTAGATGATAAAATGACGTGGATATTTTAACGAGTAACGTGTGTCCTATCCAGTTCCGTGGGGACACCAAGCAATTTATTCAACTTGAGAGAGAACTGAAATAGTGGATTTTGAAAGAGGTGGGCCTATAAGTGAGACGATTTGGTGCAAGCCCTATCTGTACAGAGTACGGAGCCCTAAGCAACGCGGTTGCCCGTAAATGGTAGCAAGATTAAGGGGATGGCCATTAAAGAAAAGGTACGTGGCCAAATATAAACTATGAAGCAAGATGTGTACCTTTACTGTGTTCTAGTAACCACTAGATATTTGAAAAAAATGTTAATTTAAATTATGAAGGCAGAAAATGTGTTGCCTAATCTTTGGCAATCACAGAATAAATCTGCGTGTGGGTATAAATTAATACAATCTCTAAAGCACAAAATTGAAGATACAAACGATACATTAAAGGTGTTTTACTATTTTCTAAAGTGCATATCAAGACAAAGTAAATGCAGAGAGAAAAACACAGTAACATATAACTGTTCTGGATAATTATTTGGTCGTTATCCAGAGACAATAGACAAGTTTAGGAATACAGTTTTAGAGCAATCCCTATGTACAAAACATTAAGGCAATTGAAAATATATACATTCAGGTAAGTATAGAATATTTCAAGTCTAATATTTCTAGACGGGAGAAATTATAAATGTTCAAGGGTCTTTTCATGTTAGATATCTGGTCGTTAGCCAACGTGATCCCAAGTTGGTTGGTAGCAAAAGTTGGTTTCAACTTGGTTTAAAACAGGTGTGTTGTTGATTCCTGTATTTGTCACGTTTCGGCGGTAAAGGTTTGAGGTTCGATCCGCCTTCATCAGGGCTGAGAATCAGAGACCCTGTGGGGGGGTGACAGAGGTAGTGATGAGATTGGTTGTGATACCCTAAGGGTCCCTATTAATGGGACCGGGGTTGCATTAAAATTTAATCTCATGGCGACCGGATTCCAAACTTACATGCCGGTACGCCTTGTTCAAGCGTTTGGTGTAATCACGTGTTGTGGATAGGACAGGACCGTTTAGTCCTGGGACCCGAAGTAGAGTTGCCTGGCTCAGGTTTGCGGGTGTCCCAGTGTGTCAAAGTTTTCATAGACGGTCTTCAAGCTGTTAGATATGAATGGAAATTTCCATCAGGTTATGTTCGATCCTAAGTACTCAGTAGAACATATGCAGCCGAGCCGCGAGTGTCAGATAGTTAAGAAGCCTCTGTCTCACCTCATTAGTCGCTTTATTGGCGCTAGGTCATGCTTTCTTGAAGCCTTCATCTGCCGTGAGTTGGGTCGGCAGGGGAAGTATTCGCTGGAGTGCGGAGTGAAGCTGGCACTCGCTGAGTGAACGAACGCGTAGCTATGGACGCCTACGCATGCGCAATGGGGATGTTTATTCTAAGTGGCAGAGTAAGCATTTTCAGGGTGCGCATGCTCCCTTGCTGCCAGGAAGGACTACAAGCTGGTAGTTCATTATGATACCGGTAGCTTGAGCTCACATTAGTTAGACAAGCGCTCGCTGCCATATATATTTAGGCATGGTGTAAATTTGCTTTTATGTGTTAGGCGTATCTCGCAGTAGGATTGTGGTATTGCGGGAAGGGGGTGGTGGAAGGATTGGCTCAATGATCTTCCTGCCCAGGATCACGTAAACCATATTTGGAGAATGCATGTGCACAGCGGCACTTTATGAAAGAGCATGCGGTCAGCATCATTTATTATTAGGTGATAGGTTGAAAGATTTCATTGAGGCCATGGTGATAAGTATCCAGCCTATGAATCCATAAGGCTTCCTTTTTGTTGAGGCTGTGATTGATGTCTGGTCCGCCTTTTACTTTTTCAATTACCCACCACAGGATGTCATTGGGGGTGTGATTGAAGTTCAAAAAGTGTTCAACCAATGGTGCAGTAATGGTTTTGCATCTAATTTTGGATCTGTGTTCAGATATTCTTGTGTTGACAGCTCGTGAGGTTTGGCCTATATAACGTAGGCCGCATGGGCACTCAATGCAGTAGACTACACTCTGGCTTTTGCAGTTTGTCAAGTCCCGGAGCGTCCAAGTTCGGCGTCCAATTTGAAAAGAACTCATTTTTTTGGTGAGTTTGCAAGCTACACAGTTACCACACGGGTGGTGTCCTTGCAGCGGTCGAAGGGTGCGAGTGGCTTGTGATACAGGTTGAAAAAGTGAGTGCACGAGGTGCTCCTGCAGGTTTTTTCCTCGTTTGTATGCAAATCTTGGGGCACGGTCCTCAGGCATATTCAAGCGTGCAATATGCCAATATTTATTGATTATCTGTTTGATTTTTGAGGTGTGTGCTCCAAATGTGACGACACACGTTAGTTGTTTCTCCTGGGGGGCTGTGTTGTCTTGTTGTTTTTGAAGTAGGTTCTCGCGATTGCTGTTTCGAGCTCTCCTATTTGCTAAATTGAGTTGTTTCTTGGGGTATCCCCTGGTTAGCAGCCGTGTGGTAAGGCTCTGTGCATGAACCTTATAGTCATCTATGGAGGAGCAATTGCGGCGTATTCGAAGGTACTGACCATAGGGTACGTTGTTTCTGATATGTGCCGGGTGGTTGCTAGTGAAGTGAAGAAGAGTATTTCGGGCCGTTGTTTTTCTGTAGAGGTCACAAAGTAACTTTCCATTCAAGGCGCGGATTGTGAGATCCAGAAATTTAATCTCCTGGTTGCTTTGTTCGATCGTGAATTGAATATGTGTGTTGCACGAATTGAGCCAGTTCCAAAATACGGTAAGTTCATTTGCAGTACCTGTCCAAATGAAAATAACATCGTCGATGTAACGGTACCAATTGCTAATATTAAGTTGCCAGTTATTTTTATAGGAGAACACAAATTCTTTCTCAAATTTCGCCATGAACAGGATGGCAAGGCTGGGTGCGAACGCTGCCCCCATAGCCGTACCCTTAGTTTGTAAGTAAATGGTGTTGTTGAAGGTAAAGAAATTGCGTTGTAATGCAATTGTCATAATTTCAACGATGAAGTTCACCGGAGTACTGGTGTTGGGGGGATTGGAGGTAAGCCATTCCCTAATGGTTTCAATTGCATCATCCTGGGGTATACTGGTATAAAGAGATTTAATGTCCATAGTTACCAGTATTTGTTCCCGGGGGTTGAAGTCCAAAGCATCAAAGATATTTATTGTGTGGGTAGTGTCTCGAAGGTAGGTAGGGGTTTGAATACTGATTGGTTGCAGAAAAGTGTCCACAAATTTGCATAAAGGCTCTATGATTGAACCACATCCTGAGACTATCGGACGTCCTGGTGGGTTTGTAGAGTCTTTGTGGATTTTAGGTAATGAGTAGAAGCAGGGGGTCCTGCCGACTGGTTTAATAAGGTATTCTGCTTCTTTTTCTGAGATCCATTCACGTTGTAGTGCGAAATTGACAGCTTCCGAGATTTCTTGTGATATTTCACGGGTAGGGTCTTTTCTTAGTATTGAGTAACTTTCTCGGTCATCTAGTAATGCTAAGACCATGTTTTTGTATTGGTCTATAGTCATAATCACCAAGCCTCCTCCTTTGTCCGCTGGCTTGATGATAATATTTTTGTTTGTCTGTAGTGATATTAGTGCTTGTTTTTCAGCTCGTGACATGTTGTGTTTGATTTTAGTGGTTTTCTTCCGTAAGCGGTCCAGATCTTCAAGCACACATCTTTCGAAAGTTAAGAGCTCTGATGGTATTTGCCCATCGGTAGGTGTAAATGTCGATGGGTTATGTAGTCCAGTGTCTTCATCCGTTTCGTCACGTTCCAGATTGTGATTCTGGAAGAAGGTTCGTAATCTGACTTTTCTTAGAAAGGTTCGAACTTCCATCTCAGAGTTATACCAATCCGTTTGTGCTGTAGGCACAAAGGAGAGGCCCTTCGTAAGGACTGAGGACTCAGCGGGTGATAATGGGATATTTGCTAGGTTGAAAACTGGAATTGCCTCATGGTCTTCAACAGTGCCTAATATCGTTGTCTGCGGCGTCTGGGACGCTGGTTTATTCTTCCGCCGCGTGGTTGGAATCCCCATTGTGGCGGTCCCCATTGGGGGTTGCCAAACCCCCCACCCCCTAAAAAAGGAAAGAATGGGGATGGAGTAGGGTATCCAAAGTTAGCTGGTGTTTGGCCTTGTGACCGGGGTTGTGATCGTGATTGGTCGTCCGAGGATGATCCACTACTCGAACTCGAAAAAGCTACCCCTCTTCTACGGTTTCTTTGATTTCCTTGATGAGTGCCTTGGTTTAGGCTATTTATGTAGTTATCAGAAATGTAAGGATAGATTACTTCCAAGTTGAAGTCTTTAATATCTTTCTGCAGTTTTTTAGTTTTGCGGTTGAGGGTAGCGCTCTTGAAGTCTTCAAACTGTTTGTTTATGTCTGTTAACAAGTTCTTAGCATTAGCAATTGTTGCATTAGTCGAAAAAGTTGTTTCTTCAAGATCTAGATCTTTCTGAATCTTAGAAGCAGTTCGTATTGCAGTGTTAATGGTCAGTACCATAAGATCGCGGCTGCATTTAGTAGCCACGTAACTGAAGTTGGTCACATACTCCTTATCATCTAAAAATAAACAAGGGGTATTGCGAACGACTAGACCACTAGGGATGATGCTGGCACGCAAGTATTCTCTCAAAAAGTGCGCATGGAGTTCAGTGCGGAAACATTTTTTCTTCAGTCTCAAGATGTTGTCTCCTGAATTGGTACTCCCTTGAGGTGGAGCAGAGTTTTCCCCAGTCGGGGTGAAAAGTGAGGGGCCGCTAATTGTGTCCAAAATTTCCTGTTCTGTGAAGCTTAAGGTTGTGCCTTCCGCCATCCCCTGTTTTTTAGGGGGGGGGGTTGGCGTATTGAGTAGATGATAAAATGATGTGGATATTTTAACAAGTAACGTGTGTCCTATCCAGTTCCGTGGGGACACCAAGCAATTTATTCAACTTGAGAGAGAACTGAAATAGTGGATTTTGAAAGAGGTGGGCCTATAAGTGAGACGATTTGGTGCAAGCCCTATCTGTACAGAGTACGGAGCCCTAAGCAACGCGGTTGCCCGTAAATGGTAGCAAGATTAAGGGGATGGCCATTAAAGAAAAGGTACGTGGCCAAATATAAACTATGAAGCAAGATGTGTACCTTTACTGTGTTCTAGTAACCACTAGATATTTGAAAAAAATGTTAATTTAAATTATGAAGGCAGAAAATGTGTTGCCTAATCTTTGGCAATCACAGAATAAATCTGCGTGTGGGTATAAATTAATACAATCTCTAAAGCACAAAATTGAAGATACAAACGATACATTAAAGGTGTTTTACTATTTTCTAAAGTGCATATCAAGACAAAGTAAATGCAGAGAGAAAAACACAGTAACATATAACTGTTCTGGATAATTATTTGGTCGTTATCCAGAGACAATAGACAAGTTTAGGAATACAGTTTTAGAGCAATCCCTATGTACAAAACATTAAGGCAATTGAAAATATATACATTCAGGTAAGTATAGAATATTTCAAGTCTAATATTTCTAGACGGGAGAAATTATAAATGTTCAAGGGTCTTTTCATGTTAGATATCTGGTCGTTAGCCAACGTGATCCCAAGTTGGTTGGTAGCAAAAGTTTTTTTCAACTTGGTTTAAAACAGGTGTGTTGTTGATTCCTGTATTTGTCACGTTTCGGCGGTAAAGGTTTGAGGTTCGATCCTCCTTCATCAGGGCTGAGAATCAGAGACCCTGTGGGGGGGTGACAGAGGTAGTGATGAGATTGGTTGTGATACCCTAAGGGTCCCTATTAATGGGACCGGGGTTGCATTAAAATTTAATCTCATGGCGACCGGATTCCAAACTTACATGCCGGTACGCCTTGTTCAAGCGTTTGGTGTAATCACGTGTTGTGGATAGGACAGGACCGTCTAGTCCTGGGACCCGAAGTAGAGTTGCCTGGCTCAGGTTTGCGGGTGTCCCAGTGTGTCAAAGTTTTCATAGACGGTCTTCAAGCTGTTAGATATGAATGGAAATTTCCATCAGGTTATGTTCGATCCTAAGTACTCAGTAGAACATATGCAGCCGAGCCGCGAGTGTCAGATAGTTAAGAAGCCTCTGTCTCACCTCATTAGTCGCTTTATTGGCGCTAGGTCATGCTTTCTTGAAGCCTTCATCTGCCGTGAGTTGGGTCGGCAGGGGAAGTATTCGCTGGAGTGCGGAGTGAAGCTGGCACTCGCTGAGTGAACGAACGCGTAGCTATGGACGCCTACGCATGCGCAATGGGGATGTTTATTCTAAGTGGCAGAGTAAGCATTTTCAGGGTGCGCATGCTCCCTTGCTGCCAGGAAGGACTACAAGCTGGTAGTTCATTATGATACCGGTAGCTTGAGCTCACATTAGTTAGACAAGCGCTCGCTGCCATATATATTTAGGCATGGTGTAAATTTGCTTTTATGTGTTAGGCGTATCTCGCAGTAGGATTGTGGTATTGCGGGAAGGGGGTGGTGGAAGGATTGGCTCAATGATCTTCCTGCCCAGGATCACGTAAACCATATTTGGAGAATGCATGTGCACAGCGGCACTTTATGAAAGAGCATGCGGTCAGCATCATTTATTATTAGGTGATAGGTTGAAAGATTTCATTGAGGCCATGGTGATAAGTATCCAGCCTATGAATCCATAAGGCTTCCTTTTTGTTGAGGCTGTGATTGATGTCTGGTCCGCCTTTTACTTTTTCAATTACCCACCACAGGATGTCATTGGGGGTGTGATTGAAGTTCAAAAAGTGTTCAACCAATGGTGCAGTAATGGTTTTGCATCTAATTTTGGATCTGTGTTCAGATATTCTTGTGTTGACAGCTCGTGAGGTTTGGCCTATATAACGTAGGCCGCATGGGCACTCAATGCAGTAGACTACACTCTGGCTTTTGCAGTTTGTCAAGTCCCGGAGCGTCCAAGTTCGGCGTCCAATTTGAAAAGAACTCATTTTTTTGGTGAGTTTGCAAGCTACACAGTTACCACACGGGTGGTGTCCTTGCAGCGGTCGAAGGGTGCGAGTGGCTTGTGATACAGGTTGAAAAAGTGAGTGCACGAGGTGCTCCTGCAGGTTTTTTCCTCGTTTGTATGCAAATCTTGGGGCACGGTCCTCAGGCATATTCAAGCGTGCAATATGCCAATATTTATTGATTATCTGTTTGATTTTTGAGGTGTGTGCTCCAAATGTGACGACACACGTTAGTTGTTTCTCCTGGGGGGCTGTGTTGTCTTGTTGTTTTTGAAGTAGGTTCTCGCGATTGCTGTTTCGAGCTCTCCTATTTGCTAAATTGAGTTGTTTCTTGGGGTATCCCCTGGTTAGCAGCCGTGTGGTAAGGCTCTGTGCATGAACCTTATAGTCATCTATGGAGGAGCAATTGCGGCGTATTCGAAGGTACTGACCATAGGGTACGTTGTTTCTGATATGTGCCGGGTGGTTGCTAGTGAAGTGAAGAAGAGTATTTCGGGCCGTTGTTTTTCTGTAGAGGTCACAAAGTAACTTTCCATTCAAGGCGCGGATTTTGAGATCCAGAAATTTAATCTCCTGGTTGCTTTGTTCGATCGTGAATTGAATATGTGTGTTGCACGAATTGAGCCAGTTCCAAAATACGGTAAGTTCATTTGCAGTACCTGTCCAAATGAAAATAACATCGTCGATGTAACGGTACCAATTGCTAATATTAAGTTGCCAGTTATTTTTATAGGAGAACACAAATTCTTTCTCAAATTTCGCCATGAACAGGATGGCAAGGCTGGGTGCGAACGCTGCCCCCATAGCCGTACCCTTAGTTTGTAAGTAAATGGTGTTGTTGAAGGTGAAGAAATTGCGTTGTAATGCAATTGTCATAATTTCAACGATGAAGTTCACCGGAGTACTGGTGTTGGGGGGATTGGAGGTAAGCCATTCCCTAATGGTTTCAATTGCATCATCCTGGGGTATACTGGTATAAAGAGATTTAATGTCCATAGTTACCAGTATTTGTTCCCGGGGGTTGAAGTCCAAAGCATCAAAGATATTTATTGTGTGGGTAGTGTCTCGAAGGTAGGTAGGGGTTTGAATACTGATTGGTTGCAGAAAAGTGTCCACAAATTTGCATAAAGGCTCTATGATTGAACCACATCCTGAGACTATCGGACGTCCTGGTGGGTTTGTAGAGTCTTTGTGGATTTTAGGTAATGAGTAGAAGCAGGGGGTCCTGCCGACTGGTTTAATAAGGTATTCTGCTTCTTTTTCTGAGATCCATTCACGTTGTAGTGCGAAATTGACAGCTTCCGAGATTTCTTGTGATATTTCACGGGTAGGGTCTTTTCTTAGTATTGAGTAACTTTCTCGGTCATCTAGTAATGCTAAGACCATGTTTTTGTATTGGTCTATAGTCATAATCACCAAGCCTCCTCCTTTGTCCGCTGGCTTGATGATAATATTTTTGTTTGTCTGTAGTGATATTAGTGCTTGTTTTTCAGCTCGTGACATGTTGTGTTTGATTTTAGTGGTTTTCTTCCGTAAGCGGTCCAGATCTTCAAGCACACATCTTTCGAAAGTTAAGAGCTCTGATGGTATTTGCCCATCGGTAGGTGTAAATGTCGATGGGTTATGTAGTCCAGTGTCTTCATCCGTTTCGTCACGTTCCAGATTGTGATTCTGGAAGAAGGTTCGTAATCTGACTTTTCTTAGAAAGGTTCGAACTTCCATCTCAGAGTTATACCAATCCGTTTGTGCTGTAGGCACAAAGGAGAGGCCCTTCGTAAGGACTGAGGACTCAGCGGGTGATAATGGGATATTTGCTAGGTTGAAAACTGGAATTGCCTCATGGTCTTCAACAGTGCCTAATATCGTTGTCTGCGGCGTCTGGGACGCTGGTTTATTCTTCCGCCGCGTGGTTGGAATCCCCATTGTGGCGGTCCCCATTGGGGGTTGCCAAACCCCCCACCCCCTAAAAAAGGAAAGAATGGGGATGGAGTAGGGTATCCAAAGTTAGCTGGTGTTTGGCCTTGTGACCGGGGTTGTGATCGTGATTGGTCGTCCGAGGATGATCCACTACTCGAACTCGAAAAAGCTACCCCTCTTCTACGGTTTCTTTGATTTCCTTGATGAGTGCCTTGGTTTAGGCTATTTATGTAGTTATCAGAAATGTAAGGATAGATTACTTCCAAGTTGAAGTCTTTAATATCTTTCTGCAGTTTTTTAGTTTTGCGGTTGAGGGTAGCGCTCTTGAAGTCTTCAAACTGTTTGTTTATGTCTGTTAACAAGTTCTTAGCATTAGCAATTGTTGCATTAGTCGAAAAAGTTGTTTCTTCAAGATCTAGATCTTTCTGAATCTTAGAAGCAGTTCGTATTGCAGTGTTAATGGTCAGTACCATAAGATCGCGGCTGCATTTAGTAGCCACGTAACTGAAGTTGGTCACATACTCCTTATCATCTAAAAATAAACAAGGGGTATTGCGAACGACTAGACCACTAGGGATGATGCTGGCACGCAAGTATTCTCTCAAAAAGTGCGCATGGAGTTCAGTGCGGAAACATTTTTTCTTCAGTCTCAAGATGTTGTCTCCTGAATTGGTACTCCCTTGAGGTGGAGCAGAGTTTTCCCCAGTCGGGGTGAAAAGTGAGGGGCCGCTAATTGTGTCCAAAATTTCCTGTTCTGTGAAGCTTAAGGTTGTGCCTTCCGCCATCCCCTGTTTTTTAGGGGGGGGGGGTTGGCGTATTGAGTAGATGATAAAATGATGTGGATATTTTAACGAGTAACGTGTGTCCTATCCAGTTCCGTGGGGACACCAAGCAATTTATTCAACTTGAGAGAGAACTGAAATAGTGGATTTTGAAAGAGGTGGGCCTATAAGTGAGACGATTTGGTGCAAGCCCTATCTGTACAGAGTACGGAGCCCTAAGCAACGCGGTTGCCCGTAAATGGTAGCAAGATTAAGGGGATGGCCATTAAAGAAAAGGTACGTGGCCAAATATAAACTATGAAGCAAAATGTGTACCTTTACTGTGTTCTAGTAACCACTAGATATTTGAAAAAAATGTTAATTTAAATTATGAAGGCAGAAAATGTGTTGCCTAATCTTTGGCAATCACAGAATAAATCTGCGTGTGGGTATAAATTAATACAATCTCTAAAGCACAAAATTGAAGATACAAACGATACATTAAAGGTGTTTTACTATTTTCTAAAGTGCATATCAAGACAAAGTAAATGCAGAGAGAAAAACACAGTAACATATAACTGTTCTGGATAATTATTTGGTCGTTATCCAGAGACAATAGACAAGTTTAGGAATACAGTTTTAGAGCAATCCCTATGTACAAAACATTAAGGCAATTGAAAATATATACATTCAGGTAAGTATAGAATATTTCAAGTCTAATATTTCTAGACGGGAGAAATTATAAATGTTCAAGGGTCTTTTCATGTTAGATATCTGGTCGTTAGCCAACGTGATCCCAAGTTGGTTGGTAGCAAAAGTTGGTTTCAACTTGGTTTAAAACAGGTGTGTTGTTGATTCCTGTATTTGTCACGTTTCGGCGGTAAAGGTTTGAGGTTCGATCCGCCTTCATCAGGGCTGAGAATCAGAGACCCTGTGGGGGGGTGACAGAGGTAGTGATGAGATTGGTTGTGATACCCTAAGGGTCCCTATTAATGGGACCGGGGTTGCATTAAAATTTAATCTCATGGCGACCGGATTCCAAACTTACATGCCGGTACGCCTTGTTCAAGCGTTTGGTGTAATCACGTGTTGTGGATAGGACAGGACCGTCTAGTCCTGGGACCCGAAGTAGAGTTGCCTGGCTCAGGTTTGCGGGTGTCCCAGTGTGTCAAAGTTTTCATAGACGGTCTTCAAGCTGTTAGATATGAATGGAAATTTCCATCAGGTTATGTTCGATCCTAAGTACTCAGTAGAACATATGCAGCCGAGCCGCGAGTGTCAGATAGTTAAGAAGCCTCTGTCTCACCTCATTAGTCGCTTTATTGGCGCTAGGTCATGCTTTCTTGAAGCCTTCATCTGCCGTGAGTTGGGTCGGCAGGGGAAGTATTCGCTGGAGTGCGGAGTGAAGCTGGCACTCGCTGAGTGAACGAACGCGTAGCTATGGACGCCTACGCATGCGCAATGGGGATGTTTATTCTAAGTGGCAGAGTAAGCATTTTCAGGGTGCGCATGCTCCCTTGCTGCCAGGAAGGACTACAAGCTGGTAGTTCATTATGATACCGGTAGCTTGAGCTCACATTAGTTAGACAAGCGCTCGCTGCCATATATATTTAGGCATGGTGTAAATTTGCTTTTATGTGTTAGGCGTATCTCGCAGTAGGATTGTGGTATTGCGGGAAGGGGGTGGTGGAAGGATTGGCTCAATGATCTTCCTGCCCAGGATCACGTAAACCATATTTGGAGAATGCATGTGCACAGCGGCACTTTATGAAAGAGCATGCGGTCAGCATCATTTATTATTAGGTGATAGGTTGAAAGATTTCATTGAGGCCATGGTGATAAGTATCCAGCCTATGAATCCATAAGGCTTCCTTTTTGTTGAGGCTGTGATTGATGTCTGGTCCGCCTTTTACTTTTTCAATTACCCACCACAGGATGTCATTGGGGGTGTGATTGAAGTTCAAAAAGTGTTCAACCAATGGTGCAGTAATGGTTTTGCATCTAATTTTGGATCTGTGTTCAGATATTCTTGTGTTGACAGCTCGTGAGGTTTGGCCTATATAACGTAGGCCGCATGGGCACTCAATGCAGTAGACTACACTCTGGCTTTTGCAGTTTGTCAAGTCCCGGAGTGTCCAAGTTCGGCGTCCAATTTGAAAAGAACTCATTTTTTTGGTGAGTTTGCAAGCTACACAGTTACCACACGGGTGGTGTCCTTGCAGCGGTCGAAGGGTGCGAGTGGCTTGTGATACAGGTTGAAAAAGTGAGTGCACGAGGTGCTCCTGCAGGTTTTTTCCTCGTTTGTATGCAAATCTTGGGGCACGGTCCTCAGGCATATTCAAGCGTGCAATATGCCAATATTTATTGATTATCTGTTTGATTTTTGAGGTGTGTGCTCCAAATGTGACGACACACGTTAGTTGTTTCTCCTGGGGGGCTGTGTTGTCTTGTTGTTTTTGAAGTAGGTTCTCGCGATTGCTGTTTCGAGCTCTCCTATTTGCTAAATTGAGTTGTTTCTTGGGGTATCCCCTGGTTAGCAGCCGTGTGGTAAGGCTCTGTGCATGAACCTTATAGTCATCTATGGAGGAGCAATTGCGGCGTATTCGAAGGTACTGACCATAGGGTACGTTGTTTCTGATATGTGCCGGGTGGTTGCTAGTGAAGTGAAGAAGAGTATTTCGGGCCGTTGTTTTTCTGTAGAGGTCACAAAGTAACTTTCCATTCAAGGCGCGGATTGTGAGATCCAGAAATTTAATCTCCTGGTTGCTTTGTTCGATCGTGAATTGAATATGTGTGTTGCACGAATTGAGCCAGTTCCAAAATACGGTAAGTTCATTTGCAGTACCTGTCCAAATGAAAATAACATCGTCGATGTAACGGTACCAATTGCTAATATTAAGTTGCCAGTTATTTTTATAGGAGGACACAAATTCTTTCTCAAATTTCGCCATGAACAGGATGGCAAGGCTGGGTGCGAACGCTGCCCCCATAGCCGTACCCTTAGTTTGTAAGTAAATGGTGTTGTTGAAGGTGAAGAAATTGCGTTGTAATGCAATTGTCATAATTTCAACGATGAAGTTCACCGGAGTACTGGTGTTGGGGGGATTGGAGGTAAGCCATTCCCTAATGGTTTCAATTGCATCATCCTGGGGTATACTGGTATAAAGAGATTTAATGTCCATAGTTACCAGTATTTGTTCCCGGGGGTTGAAGTCCAAAGCATCAAAGATATTTATTGTGTGGGTAGTGTCTCGAAGGTAGGTAGGGGTTTGAATACTGATTGGTTGCAGAAAAGTGTCCACAAATTTGCATAAAGGCTCTATGATTGAACCACATCCTGAGACTATCGGACGTCCTGGTGGGTTTGTAGAGTCTTTGTGGATTTTAGGTAATGAGTAGAAGCAGGGGGTCCTGCCGACTGGTTTAATAAGGTATTCTGCTTCTTTTTCTGAGATCCATTCACGTTGTAGTGCAAAATTGACAGCTTCCGAGATTTCTTGTGATATTTCACGGGTAGGGTCTTTTCTTAGTATTGAGTAACTTTCTCGGTCATCTAGTAATGCTAAGACCATGTTTTTGTATTGGTCTATAGTCATAATCACCAAGCCTCCTCCTTTGTCCGCTGGCTTGATGATAATATTTTTGTTTGTCTGTAGTGATATTAGTGCTTGTTTTTCAGCTCGTGACATGTTGTGTTTGATTTTAGTGGTTTTCTTCCGTAAGCGGTCCAGATCTTCAAGCACACATCTTTCGAAAGTTAAGAGCTCTGATGGTATTTGCCCATCGGTAGGTGTAAATGTCGATGGGTTATGTAGTCCAGTGTCTTCATCCGTTTCGTCACGTTCCAGATTGTGATTCTGGAAGAAGGTTCGTAATCTGACTTTTCTTAGAAAGGTTCGAACTTCCATCTCAGAGTTATACCAATCCGTTTGTGCTGTAGGCACAAAGGAGAGGCCCTTCGTAAGGACTGAGGACTCAGCGGGTGATAATGGGATATTTGCTAGGTTGAAAACTGGAATTGCCTCATGGTCTTCAACAGTGCCTAATATCGTTGTCTGCGGCGTCTGGGACGCTGGTTTATTCTTCCGCCGCGTGGTTGGAATCCCCATTGTGGCGGTCCCCATTGGGGGTTGCCAAACCCCCCACCCCCTAAAAAAGGAAAGAATGGGGATGGAGTAGGGTATCCAAAGTTAGCTGGTGTTTGGCCTTGTGACCGGGGTTGTGATCGTGATTGGTCGTCCGAGGATGATCCACTACTCGAACTCGAAAAAGCTACCCCTCTTCTACGGTTTCTTTGATTTCCTTGATGAGTGCCTTGGTTTAGGCTATTTATGTAGTTATCAGAAATGTAAGGATAGATTACTTCCAAGTTGAAGTCTTTAATATCTTTCTGCAGTTTTTTAGTTTTGCGGTTGAGGGTAGCGCTCTTGAAGTCTTCAAACTGTTTGTTTATGTCTGTTAACAAGTTCTTAGCATTAGCAATTGTTGCATTAGTCAAAAAAGTTGTTTCTTCAAGATCTAGATCTTTCTGAATCTTAGAAGCAGTTCGTATTGCAGTGTTAATGGTCAGTACCATAAGATCGCGGCTGCATTTAGTAGCCACGTAACTGAAGTCGGTCACATACTCCTTATCATCTAAAAATAAACAAGGGGTATTGCGAACGACTAGACCACTAGGGATGATGCTGGCACGCAAGTATTCTCTCAAAAAGTGCGCATGGAGTTCAGTGCGGAAACATTTTTTCTTCAGTCTCAAGATGTTGTCTCCTGAATTGGTACTCCCTTGAGGTGGAGCAGAGTTTTCCCCAGTCGGGGTGAAAAGTGAGGGGCCGCTAATTGTGTCCAAAATTTCCTGTTCTGTGAAGCTTAAGGTTGTGCCTTCCGCCATCCCCTGTTTTTTAGGGGGGGGGGGTTGGCGTATTGAGTAGATGATAAAATGACGTGGATATTTTAACGAGTAACGTGTGTCCTATCCAGTTCCGTGGGGACACCAAGCAATTTATTCAACTTGAGAGAGAACTGAAATAGTGGATTTTGAAAGAGGTGGGCCTATAAGTGAGACGATTTGGTGCAAGCCCTATCTGTACAGAGTACGGAGCCCTAAGCAACGCGGTTGCCCGTAAATGGTAGCAAGATTAAGGGGATGGCCATTAAAGAAAAGGTACGTGGCCAAATATAAACTATGAAGCAAGATGTGTACCTTTACTGTGTTCTAGTAACCACTAGATATTTGAAAAAAATGTTAATTTAAATTATGAAGGCAGAAAATGTGTTGCCTAATCTTTGGCAATCACAGAATAAATCTGCGTGTGGGTATAAATTAATACAATCTCTAAAGCACAAAATTGAAGATACAAACGATACATTAAAGGTGTTTTACTATTTTCTAAAGTGCATATCAAGACAAAGTAAATGCAGAGAGAAAAACACAGTAACATATAACTGTTCTGGATAATTATTTGGTCGTTATCCAGAGACAATAGACAAGTTTAGGAATACAGTTTTAGAGCAATCCCTATGTACAAAACATTAAGGCAATTGAAAATATATACATTCAGGTAAGTATAGAATATTTCAAGTCTAATATTTCTAGACGGGAGAAATTATAAATGTTCAAGGGTCTTTTCATGTTAGATATCTGGTCGTTAGCCAACGTGATCCCAAGTTGGTTGGTAGCAAAAGTTGGTTTCAACTTGGTTTAAAACAGGTGTGTTGTTGATTCCTGTATTTGTCACGTTTCGGCGGTAAAGGTTAGAGGTTCGATCCGCCTTCATCAGGGCTGAGAATCAGAGACCCTGTGGGGGGGTGACAGAGGTAGTGATGAGATTGGTTGTGATACCCTAAGGGTCCCTATTAATGGGACCGGGGTTGCATTAAAATTTAATCTCATGGCGACCGGATTCCAAACTTACATGCCGGTACGCCTTGTTCAAGCGTTTGGTGTAATCACGTGTTGTGGATAGGACAGGACCGTCTAGTCCTGGGACCCGAAGTAGAGTTGCCTGGCTCAGGTTTGCGGGTGTCCCAGTGTGTCAAAGTTTTCATAGACGGTCTTCAAGCTGTTAGATATGAATGGAAATTTCCATCAGGTTATGTTCGATCCTAAGTACTCAGTAGAACATATGCAGCCGAGCCGCGAGTGTCAGATAGTTAAGAAGCCTCTGTCTCACCTCATTAGTCGCTTTATTGGCGCTAGGTCATGCTTTCTTGAAGCCTTCGTCTGCCGTGAGTTGGGTCGGCAGGGGAAGTATTCGCTGGAGTGCGGAGTGAAGCTGGCACTCGCTGAGTGAACGAACGCGTAGCTATGGACGCCTACGCATGCGCAATGGGGATGTTTATTCTAAGTGGCAGAGTAAGCATTTTCAGGGTGCGCATGCTCCCTTGCTGCCAGGAAGGACTACAAGCTGGTAGTTCATTATGATACCGGTAGCTTGAGCTCACATTAGTTAGACAAGCGCTCGCTGCCATATATATTTAGGCATGGTGTAAATTTGCTTTTATGTGTTAGGCGTATCTCGCAGTAGGATTGTGGTATTGCGGGAAGGGGGTGGTGGAAGGATTGGCTCAATGATCTTCCTGCCCAGGATCACGTAAACCATATTTGGAGAATGCATGTGCACAGCGGCACTTTATGAAAGAGCATGCGGTCAGCATCATTTATTATTAGGTGATAGGTTGAAAGATTTCATTGAGGCCATGGTGATAAGTATCCAGCCTATGAATCCATAAGGCTTCCTTTTTGTTGAGGCTGTGATTGATGTCTGGTCCGCCTTTTACTTTTTCAATTACCCACCACAGGATGTCATTGGGGGTGTGATTGAAGTTCAAAAAGTGTTCAACCAATGGTGCAGTAATGGTTTTGCATCTAATTTTGGATCTGTGTTCAGATATTCTTGTGTTGACAGCTCGTGAGGTTTGGCCTATATAACGTAGGCCGCATGGGCACTCAATGCAGTAGACTACACTCTGGCTTTTGCAGTTTGTCAAGTCCCGGAGCGTCCAAGTTCGGCGTCCAATTTGAAAAGAACTCATTTTTTTGGTGAGTTTGCAAGCTACACAGTTACCACACGGGTGGTGTCCTTGCAGCGGTCGAAGGGTGCGAGTGGCTTGTGATACAGGTTGAAAAAGTGAGTGCACGAGGTGCTCCTGCAGGTTTTTTCCTCGTTTGTATGCAAATCTTGGGGCACGGTCCTCAGGCATATTCAAGCGTGCAATATGCCAATATTTATTGATTATCTGTTTGATTTTTGAGGTGTGTGCTCCAAATGTGACGACACACGTTAGTTGTTTCTCCTGGGGGGCTGTGTTGTCTTGTTGTTTTTGAAGTAGGTTCTCGCGATTGCTGTTTCGAGCTCTCCTATTTGCTAAATTGAGTTGTTTCTTGGGGTATCCCCTGGTTAGCAGCCGTGTGGTAAGGCTCTGTGCATGAACCTTATAGTCATCTATGGAGGAGCAATTGCGGCGTATTCGAAGGTACTGACCATAGGGTACGTTGTTTCTGATATGTGCCGGGTGGTTGCTAGTGAAGTGAAGAAGAGTATTTCGGGCCGTTGTTTTTCTGTAGAGGTCACAAAGTAACTTTCCATTCAAGGCGCGGATTGTGAGATCCAGAAATTTAATCTCCTGGTTGCTTTGTTCGATCGTGAATTGAATATGTGTGTTGCACGAATTGAGCCAGTTCCAAAATACGGTAAGTTCATTTGCAGTACCTGTCCAAATGAAAATAACATCGTCGATGTAACGGTACCAATTGCTAATATTAAGTTGCCAGTTATTTTTATAGGAGAACACAAATTCTTTCTCAAATTTCGCCATGAACAGGATGGCAAGGCTGGGTGCGAACGCTGCCCCCATAGCCGTACCCTTAGTTTGTAAGTAAATGGTGTTGTTGAAGGTGAAGAAATTGCGTTGTAATGCAATTGTCATAATTTCAACGATGAAGTTCACCGGAGTACTGGTGTTGGGGGGATTGGAGGTAAGCCATTCCCTAATGGTTTCAATTGCATCATCCTGGGGTATACTGGTATAAAGAGATTTAATGTCCATAGTTACCAGTATTTGTTCCCGGGGGTTGAAGTCCAAAGCATCAAAGATATTTATTGTGTGGGTAGTGTCTCGAAGGTAGGTAGGGGTTTGAATACTGATTGGTTGCAGAAAAGTGTCCACAAATTTGCATAAAGGCTCTATGATTGAACCACATCCTGAGACTATCGGACGTCCTGGTGGGTTTGTAGAGTCTTTGTGGATTTTAGGTAATGAGTAGAAGCAGGGGGTCCTGCCGACTGGTTTAATAAGGTATTCTGCTTCTTTTTCTGAGATCCATTCACGTTGTAGTGCGAAATTGACAGCTTCCGAGATTTCTTGTGATATTTCACGGGTAGGGTCTTTTCTTAGTATTGAGTAACTTTCTCGGTCATCTAGTAATGCTAAGACCATGTTTTTGTATTGGTCTATAGTCATAATCACCAAGCCTCCTCCTTTGTCCGCTGGCTTGATGATAATATTTTTGTTTGTCTGTAGTGATATTAGTGCTTGTTTTTCAGCTCGTGACATGTTGTGTTTGATTTTAGTGGTTTTCTTCCGTAAGCGGTCCAGATCTTCAAGCACACATCTTTCGAAAGTTAAGAGCTCTGATGGTATTTGCCCATCGGTAGGTGTAAATGTCGATGGGTTATGTAGTCCAGTGTCTTCATCCGTTTCGTCACGTTCCAGATTGTGATTCTGGAAGAAGGTTCGTAATCTGACTTTTCTTAGAAAGGTTCGAACTTCCATCTCAGAGTTATACCAATCCGTTTGTGCTGTAGGCACAAAGGAGAGGCCCTTCGTAAGGACTGAGGACTCAGCGGGTGATAATGGGATATTTGCTAGGTTGAAAACTGGAATTGCCTCATGGTCTTCAACAGTGCCTAATATCGTTGTCTGCGGCGTCTGGGACGCTGGTTTATTCTTCCGCCGCGTGGTTGGAATCCCCATTGTGGCGGTCCCCATTGGGGGTTGCCAAACCCCCCACCCCCTAAAAAAGGAAAGAATGGGGATGGAGTAGGGTATCCAAAGTTAGCTGGTGTTTGGCCTTGTGACCGGGGTTGTGATCGTGATTGGTCGTCCGAGGATGATCCACTACTCGAACTCGAAAAAGCTACCCCTCTTCTACGGTTTCTTTGATTTCCTTGATGAGTGCCTTGGTTTAGGCTATTTATGTAGTTATCAGAAATGTAAGGATAGATTACTTCCAAGTTGAAGTCTTTAATATCTTTCTGCAGTTTTTTAGTTTTGCGGTTGAGGGTAGCGCTCTTGAAGTCTTCAAACTGTTTGTTTATGTCTGTTAACAAGTTCTTAGCATTAGCAATTGTTGCATTAGTCGAAAAAGTTGTTTCTTCAAGATCTAGATCTTTCTGAATCTTAGAAGCAGTTCGTATTGCAGTGTTAATGGTCAGTACCATAAGATCGCGGCTGCATTTAGTAGCCACGTAACTGAAGTTGGTCACATACTCCTTATCATCTAAAAATAAACAAGGGGTATTGCGAACGACTAGACCACTAGGGATGATGCTGGCACGCAAGTATTCTCTCAAAAAGTGCGCATGGAGTTCAGTGCGGAAACATTTTTTCTTCAGTCTCAAGATGTTGTCTCCTGAATTGGTACTCCCTTGAGGTGGAGCAGAGTTTTCCCCAGTCGGGGTGAAAAGTGAGGGGCCGCTAATTGTGTCCAAAATTTCCTGTTCTGTGAAGCTTAAGGTTGTGCCTTCCGCCATCCCCTGTTTTTTAGGGGGGGGGGGTTGGCGTATTGAGTAGATGATAAAATGACGTGGATATTTTAACGAGTAACGTGTGTCCTATCCAGTTCCGTGGGGACACCAAGCAATTTATTCAACTTGAGAGAGAACTGAAATAGTGGATTTTGAAAGAGGTGGGCCTATAAGTGAGACGATTTGGTGCAAGCCCTATCTGTACAGAGTACGGAGCCCTAAGCAACGCGGTTGCCCGTAAATGGTAGCAAGATTAAGGGGATGGCCATTAAAGAAAAGGTACGTGGCCAAATATAAACTATGAAGCAAGATGTGTACCTTTACTGTGTTCTAGTAACCACTAGATATTTGAAAAAAATGTTAATTTAAATTATGAAGGCAGAAAATGTGTTGCCTAATCTTTGGCAATCACAGAATAAATCTGCGTGTGGGTATAAATTAATACAATCTCTAAAGCACAAAATTGAAGATACAAACGATACATTAAAGGTGTTTTACTATTTTCTAAAGTGCATATCAAGACAAAGTAAATGCAGAGAGAAAAACACAGTAACATATAACTGTTCTGGATAATTATTTGGTTGTTATCCAGAGACAATAGACAAGTTTAGGAATACAGTTTTAGAGCAATCCCTATGTACAAAACATTAAGGCAATTGAAAATATATACATTCAGGTAAGTATAGAATATTTCAAGTCTAATATTTCTAGACGGGAGAAATTATAAATGTTCAAGGGTCTTTTCATGTTAGATATCTGGTCGTTAGCCAACGTGATCCCAAGTTGGTTGGTAGCAAAAGTTGGTTTCAACTTGGTTTAAAACAGGTGTGTTGTTGATTCCTGTATTTGTCACGTTTCGGCGGTAAAGGTTAGAGGTTCGATCCGCCTTCATCAGGGCTGAGAATCAGAGACCCTGTGGGGGGGTGACAGAGGTAGTGATGAGATTGGTTGTGATACCCTAAGGGTCCCTATTAATGGGACCGGGGTTGCATTAAAATTTAATCTCATGGCGACCGGATTCCAAACTTACATGCCGGTACGCCTTGTTCAAGCGTTTGGTGTAATCACGTGTTGTGGATAGGACAGGACCGTCTAGTCCTGGGACCCGAAGTAGAGTTGCCTGGCTCAGGTTTGCGGGTGTCCCAGTGTGTCAAAGTTTTCATAGACGGTCTTCAAGCTGTTAGATATGAATGGAAATTTCCATCAGGTTATGTTCGATCCTAAGTACTCAGTAGAACATATGCAGCCGAGCCGCGAGTGTCAGATAGTTAAGAAGCCTCTGTCTCACCTCATTAGTCGCTTTATTGGCGCTAGGTCATGCTTTCTTGAAGCCTTCGTCTGCCGTGAGTTGGGTCGGCAGGGGAAGTATTCGCTGGAGTGCGGAGTGAAGCTGGCACTCGCTGAGTGAACGAACGCGTAGCTATGGACGCCTACGCATGCGCAATGGGGATGTTTATTCTAAGTGGCAGAGTAAGCATTTTCAGGGTGCGCATGCTCCCTTGCTGCCAGGAAGGACTACAAGCTGGTAGTTCATTATGATACCGGTAGCTTGAGCTCACATTAGTTAGACAAGCGCTCGCTGCCATATATATTTAGGCATGGTGTAAATTTGCTTTTATGTGTTAGGCGTATCTCGCAGTAGGATTGTGGTATTGCGGGAAGGGGGTGGTGGAAGGATTGGCTCAATGATCTTCCTGCCCAGGATCACGTAAACCATATTTGGAGAATGCATGTGCACAGCGGCACTTTATGAAAGAGCATGCGGTCAGCATCATTTATTATTAGGTGATAGGTTGAAAGATTTCATTGAGGCCATGGTGATAAGTATCCAGCCTATGAATCCATAAGGCTTCCTTTTTGTTGAGGCTGTGATTGATGTCTGGTCCGCCTTTTACTTTTTCAATTACCCACCACAGGATGTCATTGGGGGTGTGATTGAAGTTCAAAAAGTGTTCAACCAATGGTGCAGTAATGGTTTTGCATCTAATTTTGGATCTGTGTTCAGATATTCTTGTGTTGACAGCTCGTGAGGTTTGGCCTATATAACGTAGGCCGCATGGGCACTCAATGCAGTAGACTACACTCTGGCTTTTGCAGTTTGTCAAGTCCCGGAGCGTCCAAGTTCGGCGTCCAATTTGAAAAGAACTCATTTTTTTGGTGAGTTTGCAAGCTACACAGTTACCACACGGGTGGTGTCCTTGCAGCGGTCGAAGGGTGCGAGTGGCTTGTGATACAGGTTGAAAAAGTGAGTGCACGAGGTGCTCCTGCAGGTTTTTTCCTCGTTTGTATGCAAATCTTGGGGCACGGTCCTCAGGCATATTCAAGCGTGCAATATGCCAATATTTATTGATTATCTGTTTGATTTTTGAGGTGTGTGCTCCAAATGTGACGACACACGTTAGTTGTTTCTCCTGGGGGGCTGTGTTGTCTTGTTGTTTTTGAAGTAGGTTCTCGCGATTGCTGTTTTGAGCTCTCCTATTTGCTAAATTGAGTTGTTTCTTGGGGTATCCCCTGGTTAGCAGCCGTGTGGTAAGGCTCTGTGCATGAACCTTATAGTCATCTATGGAGGAGCAATTGCGGCGTATTCGAAGGTACTGACCATAGGGTACGTTGTTTCTGATATGTGCCGGGTGGTTGCTAGTGAAGTGAAGAAGAGTATTTCGGGCCGTTGTTTTTCTGTAGAGGTCACAAAGTAACTTTCCATTCAAGGCGCGGATTGTGAGATCCAGAAATTTAATCTCCTGGTTGCTTTGTTCGATCGTGAATTGAATATGTGTGTTGCACGAATTGAGCCAGTTCCAAAATACGGTAAGTTCATTTGCAGTACCTGTCCAAATGAAAATAACATCGTCGATGTAACGGTACCAATTGCTAATATTAAGTTGCCAGTTATTTTTATAGGAGAACACAAATTCTTTCTCAAATTTCGCCATGAACAGGATGGCAAGGCTGGGTGCGAACGCTGCCCCCATAGCCGTACCCTTAGTTTGTAAGTAAATGGTGTTGTTGAAGGTGAAGAAATTGCGTTGTAATGCAATTGTCATAATTTCAACGATGAAGTTCACCGGAGTACTGGTGTTGGGGGGATTGGAGGTAAGCCATTCCCTAATGGTTTCAATTGCATCATCCTGGGGTATACTGGTATAAAGAGATTTAATGTCCATAGTTACCAGTATTTGTTCCCGGGGGTTGAAGTCCAAAGCATCAAAGATATTTATTGTGTGGGTAGTGTCTCGAAGGTAGGTAGGGGTTTGAATACTGATTGGTTGCAGAAAAGTGTCCACAAATTTGCATAAAGGCTCTATGATTGAACCACATCCTGAGACTATCGGACGTCCTGGTGGGTTTGTAGAGTCTTTGTGGATTTTAGGTAATGAGTAGAAGCAGGGGGTCCTGCCGACTGGTTTAATAAGGTATTCTGCTTCTTTTTCTGAGATCCATTCACGTTGTAGTGCGAAATTGACAGCTTCCGAGATTTCTTGTGATATTTCACGGGTAGGGTCTTTTCTTAGTATTGAGTAACTTTCTCGGTCATCTAGTAATGCTAAGACCATGTTTTTGTATTGGTCTATAGTCATAATCACCAAGCCTCCTCCTTTGTCCGCTGGCTTGATGATAATATTTTTGTTTGTCTGTAGTGATATTAGTGCTTGTTTTTCAGCTCGTGACATGTTGTGTTTGATTTTAGTGGTTTTCTTCCGTAAGCGGTCCAGATCTTCAAGCACACATCTTTCGAAAGTTAAGAGCTCTGATGGTATTTGCCCATCGGTAGGTGTAAATGTCGATGGGTTATGTAGTCCAGTGTCTTCATCCGTTTCGTCACGTTCCAGATTGTGATTCTGGAAGAAGGTTCGTAATCTGACTTTTCTTAGAAAGGTTCGAACTTCCATCTCAGAGTTATACCAATCCGTTTGTGCTGTAGGCACAAAGGAGAGGCCCTTCGTAAGGACTGAGGACTCAGCGGGTGATAATGGGATATTTGCTAGGTTGAAAACTGGAATTGCCTCATGGTCTTCAACAGTGCCTAATATCGTTGTCTGCGGCGTCTGGGACGCTGGTTTATTCTTCCGCCGCGTGGTTGGAATCCCCATTGTGGCGGTCCCCATTGGGGGTTGCCAAACCCCCCACCCCCTAAAAAAGGAAAGAATGGGGATGGAGTAGGGTATCCAAAGTTAGCTGGTGTTTGGCCTTGTGACCGGGGTTGTGATCGTGATTGGTCGTCCGAGGATGATCCACTACTCGAACTCGAAAAAGCTACCCCTCTTCTACGGTTTCTTTGATTTCCTTGATGAGTGCCTTGGTTTAGGCTATTTATGTAGTTATCAGAAATGTAAGGATAGATTACTTCCAAGTTGAAGTCTTTAATATCTTTCTGCAGTTTTTTAGTTTTGCGGTTGAGGGTAGCGCTCTTGAAGTCTTCAAACTGTTTGTTTATGTCTGTTAACAAGTTCTTAGCATTAGCAATTGTTGCATTAGTCGAAAAAGTTGTTTCTTCAAGATCTAGATCTTTCTGAATCTTAGAAGCAGTTCGTATTGCAGTGTTAATGGTCAGTACCATAAGATCGCGGCTGCATTTAGTAGCCACGTAACTGAAGTTGGTCACATACTCCTTATCATCTAAAAATAAACAAGGGGTATTGCGAACGACTAGACCACTAGGGATGATGCTGGCACGCAAGTATTCTCTCAAAAAGTGCGCATGGAGTTCAGTGCGGAAACATTTTTTCTTCAGTCTCAAGATGTTGTCTCCTGAATTGGTACTCCCTTGAGGTGGAGCAGAGTTTTCCCCAGTCGGGGTGAAAAGTGAGGGGCCGCTAATTGTGTCCAAAATTTCCTGTTCTGTGAAGCTTAAGGTTGTGCCTTCCGCCATCCCCTGTTTTTTAGGGGGGGGGGTTGGCGTATTGAGTAGATGATAAAATGACGTGGATATTTTAACGAGTAACGTGTGTCCTATCCAGTTCCGTGGGGACACCAAGCAATTTATTCAACTTGAGAGAGAACTGAAATAGTGGATTTTGAAAGAGGTGGGCCTATAAGTGAGACGATTTGGTGCAAGCCCTATCTGTACAGAGTACGGAGCCATAAGCAACGCGGTTGCCCGTAAATGGTAGCAAGATTAAGGGGATGGCCATTAAAGAAAAGGTACGTGGCCAAATATAAACTATGAAGCAAGATGTGTACCTTTACTGTGTTCTAGTAACCACTAGATATTTGAAAAAAATGTTAATTTAAATTATGAAGGCAGAAAATGTGTTGCCTAATCTTTGGCAATCACAGAATAAATCTGCGTGTGGGTATAAATTAATACAATCTCTAAAGCACAAAATTGAAGATACAAACGATACATTAAAGGTGTTTTACTATTTTCTAAAGTGCATATCAAGACAAAGTAAATGCAGAGAGAAAAACACAGTAACATATAACTGTTCTGGATAATTATTTGGTCGTTATCCAGAGACAATAGACAAGTTTAGGAATACAGTTTTAGAGCAATCCCTATGTACAAAACATTAAGGCAATTGAAAATATATACATTCAGGTAAGTATAGAATATTTCAAGTCTAATATTTCTAGACGGGAGAAATTATAAATGTTCAAGGGTCTTTTCATGTTAGATATCTGGTCGTTAGCCAACGTGATCCCAAGTTGGTTGGTAGCAAAAGTTGGTTTCAACTTGGTTTAAAACAGGTGTGTTGTTGATTCCTGTATTTGTCACGTTTCGGCGGTAAAGGTTTGAGGTTCGATCCGCCTTCATCAGGGCTGAGAATCAGAGACCCTGTGGGGGGGTGACAGAGGTAGTGATGAGATTGGTTGTGATACCCTAAGGGTCCCTATTAATGGGACCGGGGTTGCATTAAAATTTAATCTCATGGCGACCGGATTCCAAACTTACATGCCGGTACGCCTTGTTCAAGCGTTTGGTGTAATCACGTGTTGTGGATAGGACAGGACCGTCTAGTCCTGGGACCCGAAGTAGAGTTGCCTGGCTCAGGTTTGCGGGTGTCCCAGTGTGTCAAAGTTTTCATAGACGGTCTTCAAGCTGTTAGATATGAATGGAAATTTCCATCAGGTTATGTTCGATCCTAAGTACTCAGTAGAACATATGCAGCCGAGCCGCGAGTGTCAGATAGTTAAGAAGCCTCTGTCTCACCTCATTAGTCGCTTTATTGGCGCTAGGTCATGCTTTCTTGAAGCCTTCGTCTGCCGTGAGTTGGGTCGGCAGGGGAAGTATTCGCTGGAGTGCGGAGTGAAGCTGGCACTCGCTGAGTGAACGAACGCGTAGCTATGGACGCCTACGCATGCGCAATGGGGATGTTTATTCTAAGTGGCAGAGTAAGCATTTTCAGGGTACGCATGCTCCCTTGCTGCCAGGAAGGACTACAAGCTGGTAGTTCATTATGATACCGGTAGCTTGAGCTCACATTAGTTAGACAAGCGCTCGCTGCCATATATATTTAGGCATGGTGTAAATTTGCTTTTATGTGTTAGGCGTATCTCGCAGTAGGATTGTGGTATTGCGGGAAGGGGGTGGTGGAAGGATTGGCTCAATGATCTTCCTGCCCAGGATCACGTAAACCATATTTGGAGAATGCATGTGCACAGCGGCACTTTATGAAAGAGCATGCGGTCAGCATCATTTATTATTAGGTGATAGGTTGAAAGATTTCATTGAGGCCATGGTGATAAGTATCCAGCCTATGAATCCATAAGGCTTCCTTTTTGTTGAGGCTGTGATTGATGTCTGGTCCGCCTTTTACTTTTTCAATTACCCACCACAGGATGTCATTGGGGGTGTGATTGAAGTTCAAAAAGTGTTCAACCAATGGTGCAGTAATGGTTTTGCATCTAATTTTGGATCTGTGTTCAGATATTCTTGTGTTGACAGCTCGTGAGGTTTGGCCTATATAACGTAGGCCGCATGGGCACTCAATGCAGTAGACTACACTCTGGCTTTTGCAGTTTGTCAAGTCCCGGAGCGTCCAAGTTCGGCGTCCAATTTGAAAAGAACTCATTTTTTTGGTGAGTTTGCAAGCTACACAGTTACCACACGGGTGGTGTCCTTGCAGCGGTCGAAGGGTGCGAGTGGCTTGTGATACAGGTTGAAAAAGTGAGTGCACGAGGTGCTCCTGCAGGTTTTTTCCTCGTTTGTATGCAAATCTTGGGGCACGGTCCTCAGGCATATTCAAGCGTGCAATATGCCAATATTTATTGATTATCTGTTTGATTTTTGAGGTGTGTGCTCCAAATGTGACGACACACGTTAGTTGTTTCTCCTGGGGGGCTGTGTTGTCTTGTTGTTTTTGAAGTAGGTTCTCGCGATTGCTGTTTCGAGCTCTCCTATTTGCTAAATTGAGTTGTTTCTTGGGGTATCCCCTGGTTAGCAGCCGTGTGGTAAGGCTCTGTGCATGAACCTTATAGTCATCTATGGAGGAGCAATTGCGGCGTATTCGAAGGTACTGACCATAGGGTACGTTGTTTCTGATATGTGCCGGGTGGTTGCTAGTGAAGTGAAGAAGAGTATTTCGGGCCGTTGTTTTTCTGTAGAGGTCACAAAGTAACTTTCCATTCAAGGCGCGGATTGTGAGATCCAGAAATTTAATCTCCTGGTTGCTTTGTTCGATCGTGAATTGAATATGTGTGTTGCACGAATTGAGCCAGTTCCAAAATACGGTAAGTTCATTTGCAGTACCTGTCCAAATGAAAATAACATCGTCGATGTAACGGTACCAATTGCTAATATTAAGTTGCCAGTTATTTTTATAGGAGAACACAAATTCTTTCTCAAATTTCGCCATGAACAGGATGGCAAGGCTGGGTGCGAACGCTGCCCCCATAGCCGTACCCTTAGTTTGTAAGTAAATGGTGTTGTTGAAGGTGAAGAAATTGCGTTGTAATGCAATTGTCATAATTTCAACGATGAAGTTCACCGGAGTACTGGTGTTGGGGGGATTGGAGGTAAGCCAGATTTGAACAGTACCTTAAATGAGAAGAAGGTTGTAGCTGAGGCGGATGTTCCTGGCAGGTCCTGCAGGCTCACGGTTCCTGAAGCCACTGTCGGACTGACATGAAGAAGGAAAACTGGAGTGTCCTGCACTGCCCAGGGAAGAATCCAGCAGCAGAGCAAAGCAACAAATAAAAGGAGCGCTCCTTAAAACGCAAGCAGGGTCTGTTTCTCCTGGCTATCCGGTTCACTGTAACTCTGTACATAGAATTCGGCCAGAGAAGAGAGCCTTGCTTGGAGTTTGGGTGAACTGGTTGGTCCCACCAGCTCAAGGGGAGAAGATTCTTTGCAGATCTTCCCCGTCATTGGAGTATGAAGATTCTGACCTGCAGCAGGGCTTCACCGGGCTTTTCAGTCATTGTAGGGGTCCGCTTCTGGCAGCTCCTCTTCAGTTCCCTCATTCCAGTGGCTACTCTGCCTTTCCAAACTCAGAGACCTGCTTTTTATGCAGTTTTCCCCAATTCACATAGCCTGGCTGTCAATCTCACAGCAGGGTGGCTGTCCCGCCGGGAAAGTCACCACAGCCAATCAGATCAGAGTGCGACATGGGTTTCCAAGGAGACCCAGTGCAGGGAGTACTAACCCCCCCCCCTCATATCCTGTCCCCCCAGACATACAGGCACCTAAGTAGGGCTTCTGTGCAAAAGCCCGCAAAAGGACGGCGAACAAAGGAACCAAACCTGGTTTAGCGCGCAGAGTAAAATACGAAAAAGACTTTTACAAAACAAAATGGTGACTTTACCCAGCCGGAACCGTATAAAAACGTATATGGTCTAGCGGGTTTAAGTTCGAGGCTACCAAGATAGCCTAAAACAATACCAGGGCTTTTTAAGATAACCTCGGTAGGAAAAATTGGGTAGCTACCACTGCCACCAGCAAAGTCTTAATGAAAAGGGAGCGAAACAATGCTCCAAGAGAAACAGACAAAAAGGGATAAGAATTAACCCTTTCCAGAACCTGTTTAATCTGTTTAAGATTGTTTGTACAGGGTCTGTGAGTTTTGAAAGAGACTAAAGAAAATGGAGTCAGAGTTGGTAAGTCAAAAAGAAAACCCTTTGTCACTGCACTGAAGGTGCTGTGTAACACACAGTAAAAAGATGATGCCTATGGAGTAGGTGAAGCTCCACAGTCTATGAACACAAGAAAATGTTAAACACACACAGCAAAACACATGTAAGAGTGGGAAAAAATGCTCACACTCTTACCAGGTGAAAAAAATAAACCCCAGAAATCCAGCAAAGCCGTCCCCGACACAAGTCACTCACCAAACACATTGACCCAACATGCAATCATGTATGAAATGTCCACAAAAATAACACCACACGCTACCCCCCCACAGTGCAACTCAACACCCATACATTGGTCATACTCCCCAGTACATGACCCATGACATGTGAATCACAATCCATCACATGCATTTTTGCCCACACATCACCAACATTGATGAACAGCAGGGACACGTAACATAGCAAGTGAAGAGTGACACATGCACCAAACCATTGAGAGCAGACACCACTTTGTTAAGAAGTAATAAAAAAAGTATTAAGATGTTAAAATCCACACGAACTGAAAGACAACCATGAAAAAGAAAATATGAATGTAATGCAAACGAAACTGAAATTCAAAAAGAAATATGTGAGAATGATAAATGCAAAAATGAAACAAGTGGTCCATGTCCGTTGAATGTCCTCAAAACCTTTTTTAAACAAACATTACTCCATGGCGAAATAAATAAAAAAAATATAGCAAAGGAGTCCAACTTTGTCCAACATCCAAAGGTTCACGATCCCAAAAAGCAGAAACGAACCCTAAAAAATACCTAAAACTAACTATGCACAAAATGTCGAGCAAAGTCCATGGACTCCAAATAATAAAAAAACAAAGTAAACCTAACACTACATAACTATATACAAGGGCAGCAGGCTAGTCCCACGACTCACCAATGTTACCAAGTGTCTGGGCCAGGGCATCATCAAACGCAGCATCAATATCCCAGAGGCGGGACTCTGCTCTATCCTCAAGGGATTGGAGGGACTCCGTCATGCTCCTCACAAACTCCCTGCGAGTCTCCTCGAGGAACTCCACCCGCCTCTTTGACTGACTCATGGATATCGCCACCCTGGCCATGGTGAGTCGTGCCCCCCGTTCCACCGACGCTCTGCATCGATCTGCTAGCCCATCTGCTGCCACACAGAAGACATCCTTGTCTCTATGTCCTCCTGCCCGATGGCCGAAACCTGCCCCGTGATGTTGTTGGCCCCGAGTCATGACGCCTCCTACGTTGAGCCTCCTGCTGCCTTGAAGCCCTGTGCCTGCACCACCAGGACTGCCTCTGGGATGATGACAACCCCCGGGGCAGTCATGCACGTGCCCTGCTGCAAGGTGCCTGCACAGCCTCCATTGCCAGTGGTCCTGTTGCTGGGGTGACCACCTCTGCTGAACCTCCGACTCCCGACTGTGGCAGGGATGTGATCTCCACCAGACTGGCCGCGGTGGATGGGACAGGTCCACAGGGGGCCCTGGTGGCATCTGGGCCAGAAGACGGCAGGGAGGATGACTGGCGTATAGTGGAGGAAGAGGAGAGTCGGTCGCAGCAGTGCCCAGCACATGTAGCAAATCCACGACAATGAGCTGTGCTAGCGAGTTCAGTATGGCACAGACCTCTTCGTGATGACGTGCGTGCGCCCGCTAGGAACCCCACACATCAGCATGAATGACGGCTGTGCACATCGCGATACCAACTAGCACAGGCTCAACCCTGTCATGGATTATGTGGTCTGCAGGTAGAGGAAGGTCAGTTGACGTGGACTCATCCTCTACCTGCGGAACGGCCTGGACTGAGGCATGCCTGCAGGTGCACTCTGATGCAGTCGCAGGATCAGGGACAGGATTAGGCACAGGCCCCTCTGCGGTGACCTGCACTACCTCGTGCCCCTGTCCTTGGACTGCACCAATTGCAACTGTGGCATCACCGCCTCCAGGCCCCATATGCTGTTCTGATGCAGCCTCCTCCTCCCCCTCGCCCACCACCAACCTGGAAGACTCTGAGCTGTGTTCCACATTGGATTGCCCCTGTGGGGGCTCACCTTTCCCTTCCGCTGCCGAGGAGCCCATGACCAACTTCACCCTCTTGGGCCTCCCCACAGCAGCTGCGGCCGTAGTTGCGGACGCGCCACCAGTCTCCTCCTCCCCGGAAGATGTAAAAACCATGGAGGATGACTGGGCCTTGCGTCTCTGCCTGGTGGAGGTATCCCTGCTGTGTTGCTCCACAGTGCCGTCTCCAACCTCTTCCTCCATCACCGCTGTAGATAGGGAGACATCGAACACAAGCATCAGTGCACTGAACAAATGTTTGCTAGACACAAAGCAAATGCATATGAGTGGCACTGTCAAACGTCATAACCATCATCACCCTCCACAACACACAGGTCAGTGCAAGCAACACACATCCACAAACAGGCATGGCATGTGCAACAAACATTTGCATCCATGTCCTTGCCACTGCGGGAACATCAGGAGAAGGGCTGAACCGCACATGCATCATGGGACATGCACAACACATGCACACACAGCACCGAACAGTCATGCATCAGGCCATGTCTACCTCCCATCACAGTGCACTCGTGGAAAACTGGGCCGCATAAGTAAATCATGCATCGTGATGCTCATGTGTCATGCATCCATGGTGTTTTCCAGTCCCACACTCACTACTCAGACACACGCACATGTACACCATACATGTCCATGAAGGTGACATAAGCATCCATTTCTCACACCCCTCTCATGGCCAAGTCCAGACACAGGCATGCAAACATGTGTGCATCGTCACATGCTGGTGCACATCATACATTGCAACACAGACACCATTGATGTGGAACACGCTTGACTGGTCTCACATGCAGCACTGTCATGGATGCACACAGACATCCGTACATGTGGCATGCCAGACATAAGGCCAAGGTACACACTCCAGCCACACCTCAACATGCACTACGCTGGACAAGAACACATGGACACTTACCCCTCGACTCCGGACAGAGCTCCAACCGTACAACCTCAGTGTGAAGCGCTCCAGGACCTTCACCTCATTGTTGGTTAACCGGTCCCGGCCCCCCACACCATCACCAGCCGCGACAAGGCGCTGGACCTTGCTGAGGGTCCTGGACCTGAAGTCCTCCCAGCATTTCAGGACGTGTTTGTAGTCATGGGGTGCCACCCCTCCATGTTGATGGCACCCACAATGTCCACCGAGATCTTCCTCGTCCTTCCTTGTCGAGGTGCGATGTTGCAGTGAAGAGGGCATCAAAATGCCCCAGAACTTGCCCCACCAGGATGCCAACTTCATTGGGAGAGAAGCTGGCGGCCCTCTGCCTCTCTGCCGTGGGGTTGCCACTGGCCCCAGATGGTGTTTGGTCCAACATGGTAACCCCACAGGCAGGTGTGGATGGGCAACTGGTTCCTGGGACTGGGCTGTGGAGTATTGGAACAACAATCGGGAGTCTTCTGTGTCAGCAGAGGTGGTCTCAGCAACAGGATCTCCGGCAATGGCTGATGTGCAGGCACCAAATTGCAGGGCACGTAGGCATCAGGCACACAGAGTGGTCTGGCATACGCAGATGGCTCGTAGGAGGCAGCTTGGGGCATTGGGGGCAGGTAAATGGCCTTGTGGGCCGGAGTGTGTGTTTTCACGTGGCCAGCCAGATGCAGAGTGACTCTGAACGTGGGGAAACAGCGCTTTAGTGTGGAATCAGAGGAAAGGCCCTGAGTTATGTGATGCACGCGGCGGTTGCCGTTCAGTATGGGTTAAAGGTCTGCGTAGGACACCAGTTTGCTGTATGTGCTTTTCGTGGGGACCGACACGTGAGATTATTCTTCTTGTGGTTTCGCACACGATACCTTCACTACAGTTTCAGTGTGTACTTCTTGTTTTGGCGGGGGTGTTGCCTACGAGCACACGTGCATGTGTTTTTCTTCATATTTCAAGGCAGACAGTGAGTTGCACATGCATTTTTCCCACTGTGGTTGCCCCAGTGTGTGCGTAACCCATTTTCAGGTTCAGAGTAGCCTTCGTGTTCCTCGCATATGCATTTTTTGTGTTCCTGCAACGTACTTCTGGATGTTAATTCCAAGCACATGGGCTACTGAGGGGTCGCATGCATTTTTGTTTTGTTTTTGGGGTGCCTGAGCATTGAGTGGCCTGTCATTTTCTCCCAGGGGTCACAGACAGTCTTGCAGGAGCACAGGGGTACGTTTACCATCACGTACCCTGCCCCTTCACCCCAATTGCCCAGGGCAATTGTTTTGTGCACCTCCCATTCACACTAGTCCATCAGTGCCATGGCTGGGAGGCCACCAAGTGGTAAGGGGGGGCAAAGCTGGGCGACCTCCAAGAGGTGTTCATGGTGGGGCACATGGCCAGGGTGGCAAGGGTGGCCAGGGAGGCCAAGGTGGCTGCGGTGGGGCATGTGGCCAGGGTGGTCCATGAAGGCATGATGTCCAGGCAAATGCTGGGCCAGCTATCCCCCCCAGCTGGTCAGGGAGATGCAGCTGCTGCTGACATCCCCAGCTCCCGTCAACCCTGTTAGGGAGAATTCTCATTTATGGATAATTTCCCTTACCTAGTGAGTCCCTCAGCAGCTTTGCTGGATTTCTGGGGTTTATTTTTTCCACCTGGTAAGAGTGTGAGCCTTTTTCCCACTCTTACAGTGTATTTTTTGTGTGTGTTGTACTTTCTGTGCTCATGGGCTATGGAGTGTCACCGACTCCCTATGCATCATCTTTTTACTTGTGTGTCACACAGCACCTTTAGTGCAGTGACACAGGGATGTCTTTTAGACTTCCCTTGTGAACTCCATTTCTGGGGATGACTACTGTCCCCCAGAAACATATAAAGTCACCATTGGCTTTACTAGTCCTTTTAAATACAGATCCAGTACCAACCATTTTACAATGGAGTACTGGAGGGGAAGATCTTTCCCCTGTCTTTCTGTACCTCAAGGGGCACTTTGTGTCCACCTTCCTGACTCGACATGGCTGGTGGCAGTGGTAACTATCCTTGTTACATGGATTCCCGTGTTAGTGTTCTGGCTGTGGTGGCAGATGTGAACATAAAACCCGCTGGTTTCCTCGTTCTCCGTCCTTTGGCAGGCTTCTGAGAAGAAGCCCTCCTTTGGCATCTGGGTGTCTAGGTGGGCTGAATGTGAGGGAGGGGTTTAGTTACCCCATGCACAGGGTCTCCTTGGAGACCCAAGTCGCCCTTTGTGTCGATTGGCTGGGGTGGTTGTCCGGGCTGGACAACCCCTGCTGTGTGATTGACAGTCAGGCTGTGTGAATGGGGGATTTTGGCATAAAAGGCAGGAATCTTGGGCTGGAAGTCAAAGTCGCCACTGGAACTACAAGAACCAAAGCGAAGTGGAGAAGAAGACGGCTGCTGCAACTCCTGGATCCCGGTGAAGCCCTGATGTAGTCCTGAGCTATCTACCCTTCAATGACAGAAAAGATCCAGTCCGGAGTCTTCTTCCCTTGAGCCTGGTGCGATCAACCTGCTCACCTTCTACAGCCAGAGAATCCTCTTCTGGGTCAAAATCACTGCACTGAGCTGTAGTGGTCTGGATATCCATCAGAAGAGCCCTCTCCTTTTTTGAAGGGTGTACCATTTATTCATCGTTGCTTTGCTGCTGCTGGCCTCATCCCTGGGTAGTGCAGATCGCTCCAGACGTCCTCCTTCTTGTCCCCACGACTGAAGCTTCAGGAACTGTGAGTCTGCAGGAACTACCAGGAACAACTGCCGTAGCACCAGCTTTCTTCATCCGAATAAGGTACTGTGTCCATTTGGTCGTTCTCTCCGTCCGACCTTGAGGAATCGGGGTGAACCCTTTTCCTTGCCGAAGGCTTGTCCTTTCTTCCTTCCCTCTCATAACTTTTGCTTCCCTTTGACAATATCCAGTACTCCTGGCAACGTTAATCTTGAACTGTTCTCACAGTGTGAATCCCGACAACAGAGCCCCTGCTCCATTTGACACTGGCGCAGGCCTATTGACTTTTATCTGCCTCTTAGAACACATCCTCTGATCCTATTGCCTTGACAAAAGTATTGCCTATGATTTTTATCTACTATTCCCTTATTTTATTCTATGTGCTAAGTGTATTTTACTACGTTTACATTTCTTCCCGCGGGTACGCTTTTCTTTCGTATGACCGAACTGTCAGTACTGTCAAAAAGTGATTGCATATTAAACCACAGTAACGTCTTTGTTTTGAAACACTGGTCTGTCAAATCCTAATGTACTTATCTTGTATTGACTGAAACAAGAGGAATTGGTTGTGTGTAGTATATTTAGAGTGTGGTTTTATCTAATAGAAGTGAAGTGTTTTGTGAACAGATGGTTTAAAAATAAATGTACATAAATGTTTTTATGAGTCGCACTAATTGCTGTCCTTTGTCTAACTTCTGATAGTGCTCATTTGCTCTTGAGATAGGTCTTGCTGCTCAGCCATCGCTACCACTTTACTGTGAAGCACTGGCTTGTACCAAAGGTGAAATTGTACTATCACCTGTAGTCTTAATTGTCTGTAGTGTTCCCTAAGGGTACTGCAGATGATTCTGCCTAACAGACCTGACAGGCAGTGTCATCTGCTGTAACGAGCACCCAGGTTGTGGAACATGCAGGGGCGGCTACCACCACCTAGACTCAGTGTCTGCCACCGGAGGCTGGATTGGCACAGGCAGAGGATGACTCCCAGGCAGAGTTATGTGTCGGGAAGTCCAAGGCACGTGTGGATAAGGTTTCTGTGACCAAGTCACATGTATCTGGGGCAGTAGTGTCATCTGCTTCCCCGAGCACCCAGGCTGTGGAAATTAACAAGGGGGTCCTGGGAGTCCCTCTGCCAGACATTAGTCCTGGTTACGAGAGACTTACCCAGAGTCTTTAGCTCACTATCTTTCACAGAGAAGAAATATCCCAAACATATCAGTCTTTGTCCTGCCCTGCGGCAGTCCAGCACCGAAATGCTAGGCAATTCTCCTCTGAACAAGAGTACCAACAGAAACCCCAGACACGTGTTTAGGTCTGGTTGGACCTCATCAGTAGGGTGGATCTGTGCCTCTCTAAGAATAGTGAGCAAGGGGTCCACGTCTCGATTCCCCTAGTAACTTAGGGTGAGACCCAAAGTTACTTGAATATGCAAATTAACAAGGGGGGGTCCTGGGTAAGAGAGACTTACCCTGAGTCTTTAGCTCACTATCTTTCACAGAGAAGAAATATCCCAAACATATCCGTTTTTGTCCTGCCCTGGGGCAGTCCAGCACCGAAATGCTAGGCAATTCTCCTCTGAACAAGAGTACCAACAGAAACCCCAGACACGTGTTTCGGTCTGGTTGGACCTCAGCAGTAGGGTGGATCTGTGCCTCTCTAAGAATAGTGAGCAAGGGGTCCACGTCTGGATTCCCCTAGTAACTTAGGGTGAGACCCAAAGTTACTTGTATATGCAAATTAACAAGGGGGGTCCTGGGAGTCCCTCTGCCAGACATTAGTCCTGGTTACGAGAGACTTACCCAGAGTCTTTAGCTCACTATCTTTCACAGAGAAGAAATATCCCAAACATATCAGTTTTTGTCCTGCCCTGGGGCAGTCCAGCACCGAAATGCTAGGCAATTCTCCTCTGAACAAGAGTACCAACAGAAACCCCATACACGTGTTTTGGTCTGGTTGGACCTCATCAGTAGGGTGGATCTGTGCCTCTCTAAGAATAGTGAGCAAGGGGTCCACGTCTGGATTCCCCTAGTAACTTAGGGTGAGAGCCAAAGTTACTTGAATATGCAAATTAACAAGGGGGGTCCTGGGAGTCCCTCTGCCAGACATTAGTCCTGGGTACGAGAGACTTACCTAGAGTCTTTAGCTCACTATCTTTCACAGAGAAGAAATATCCCGAACATATCAGTTTTTGTCCTGCCCTGGGGCAGTCCAGCACCAAAATGCTAGGCAATTCTCCTCTGAACAAGAGTACCAACAGAAACCCCAGACACGTGTTTCGGTCTGGTTGGACCTCATCAGTAGGGTGGATCTGTGCCTCTCTAAGAATAGTGAGCAAGGGGTCCACGTCTGGATTCCCCTATTAACTTAGGGTGAGACCCAAAGTTACTTGAATATGCAAATTAACAAGGGGGTTCCTGGGAGTCCCTCTGCCAGACATTAGTCCTGGTTACGAGAGACTTACCCAGAGTCTTTAGCTCACTATCTTTCACAGAGAAAAAATATCCCAAACATATCAGTTTTTGTCCTGCCCTGGGGCAGTCCAGCACCGAAATGCTGGTCAATTCTCCTCTGAACAAGAGTACCAACAGAAACCCCAGACACGTGTTTCGGTCTGGTTGGACCTCATCAGTAGGGTGGATCTGTGCCTCTCTAAGAATAGTGAGCAAGGGGTCCACGTCTGGATTCCCCTAGTAACTTAGGGTGAGACCCAAAGTTACTTGAATATGCAAATTAACAAGGGGGGAGAGACTTACCTAGGGTCTTTAGCTCACTATCTTTCACAGAGAAGAAATATCCCAAACATATCAGTTTTTGTCCTGCCCTGGGGCAGTCCAGCACCGAAATGCTAGGCAATTCTCCTCTGAACAAGAGTACCAACAGAAACCCCAGACACGTGTTTCGGTCTGGTTGGATCTCATCAGTAGGGTGGATCTGTGCCTCTCTAAGAATAATGAGCAAGGGGTCCACATCTGGATTCCCCTAGTAACTTAGGTTGAGACCCAAAGTTACTTGAATATGCAAATTAACAAGGGGGGTCCTGGGAGTCCCTCTGCCAGACATTAGTCCTGGGTACGAGAGACTTACCCAGAGTCTTTAGCTCACTATCTTTCACAGAGAAGAAATATCCCAAACATATCAGTTTTTGTCCTGCCCTGGTGCAGTCCAGCACCGAAATGATAGGCAATTCTCCTCTGAACAAGAGTACCAACAGAAATCTCAGACACGTGTTTCGGTCTGGTTGGACCTCATCAGTAGGGTGGATCTGTGCCTCTCTAAGAATAGTGAAGGGATGTGACCTAGCAGTTCAGGCTGGACTTCCCCTTTTGGGGTGGGGCCAAGCCTGATTTGCATATGGTCTTTCCCCTTCTGTAATGGCTTGGCAGGTGAAGAACGATGGTCTGGAGGGTTGCCCCGAGCAATGCCAGTGGTTAAGATTCAGTCTAAACCTTCCAGCCATCACCTCTTTGTTTTTGCTTTGTCACCCCGAGTGGGACGGGTATGCCCAGACGTGGGCCCCGTGCCTGCTGGGCCTAGAGACCCAAGCTACTCCTCACTGATGAGCCCCAACAAGGGTGAAACATGTTTGGGGATGCTTGTGGTCTCGTGCAGAAGGGATGTGACCTAGCAGTTCAGGCTGGACTTCCCCTTTTGGGGTGGGGCCAAGCCTGATTTGCATATGGTCTTTCCCCTTCTGTGATGGCTTGGCAGGCGAAGAACAATGGTCTGGAGGGTTGCCCCGAGCAATTCCAGTGGTTAAGATTCAGACTAAACCTTCCAGCCATCACCTCTTTGTTTTTGCTTTGTCACCCCGAGTGGGACGGGTATGCCCAGACGTGGGTCCCGTGCCTGCTGGGCCTAGAGACCCAAGCTACTCCTCACTGATGAGCCCCAACAAGGGTGAAACATTTTTGGGGATGCTTGTGGTCTCGTGCAGAAGGGATGTGACCTAGCAGTTCAGGCTGGACTTCCCCTTTTTGGGTGGGGCCAAGCCTGATTTGCTTCTGTAATGGCTTGGCAGGCGAAGAACGATGGTCTGGAGGGTTGCCCCGAGCAATGCCAGTGGTTAAGATTCAGTCTAAACCTTCCAGCCATCACCTCTTTGTTTTGCTGTGGAAGCTGTGGGGCAGATGCAGCTGCCACAACCCCGGCTGTGAGTCACCCAGCCAGGACTGTGTTGGTCCAGGCACTTGGCACCAAGGGAGTTGTGGCGCTGGGCCCTGGTGACAGCACCCAGCAACTAATGGCTCCAGTCAGACATTCGGTCCTCATGCCAGTACCTGCTCCCATTGCCCAGTCCACCTAGGCTCCTGCCCCTACAGACCTGAACGGCAGAAGTCACTCAGGGTCTGCACCACCTCCCAAGAGGAGGAATCCTGTTCCAGCGCAAGAGACTGGGACCCCAGACACGGCTCAGGCCTCCGACACGTCAAGGAAGAAGAGTTTCAATGAAGTGGAACTGGATGCAGTTGTGGGCTACATGTCGGGACACGACCGCGAAATGCTGGTGACAGCAGGGTGCAAACCTGCGCCTGCCCAGCGTAGGGCCCACTGGCAGTGCATCGTGGAACGTGTCAGTGCCATGGGATTTGAGAAGAGCAGAGCTTATGATTGCTACAAGCATTGTACTGACCTCGGACACCAAGCAAAAAACAAGCAAGCTTCTGGTGAGTGGTGGCGGGCCAGCACCAGAGGACGATGAACTCACTCTACATGAGGAGATCGCTGTAGGGTTCATCGATGACGGTCAGATCCAAGGCATGGGAGACATGTTGGATTATGATGCAATGTCTGGTGAGTGTTCATGCGTGTGTGTCCAAGCCATGTGTATTTTGCTTGGGTGATGTGTTGTGATTGACTGCCAGTTCAGGCTATGTAGTCATGACTGCCATCTGTGGCCCATGCGATGCTTGACTGGTACATGCTTGTTGTGATGCAATCTGCAAACAGGACATGTGCTGCACATGGAGGCAATCCACATCACCACACCTGCACCCTCCGTCCATGCCATTCACTCAGCAGCCACTATTGTGCATAATCTTGCTCACAGACATGTTTCGTCTTCCACTCAACACTCGCCCTCTGTCATCACATGACTGGCATCTCTGTGAGGTCACCCTGCAAGCTGGTCCTCCTCAGGGGCATCCTTCCTTGCCTGTCTATCCCCCAGCAGGTCACTGTCTCCATGGTACTGGTGATTCCCATGTTGCACTACTGCAACGGCCTGTTCCCAATTTTCTGAGGATATACACTCTTCCCTCTGCAACTCTGCCAGACCTGGACCGTGTGGTACATCCTTTGTCCTTGATGCAGAGTGTCTCACTTGGACTGTGCAGATGGCACAGGCTCACAGTGGCCATGAGTGTTCTTTCATGGACCATTTGCATTCCCAGCAAGCCCCTATGGGTCCGTGGCAAGCTACTCATTCTACACTATCTCCATTATTTCCTACCTCTAATGATCATCACTTTCATGCTCACTCATGGTCAGTTCATCATCACGCCCATTTTTTGGTTGTCCTTGTCTGTGTCGAGCGGAAGTCTTCCTCTGGTACAGCCTCCCTTCCTCTATGCAACTGCTATTGAAGCTTCTCCGTGTCTGGATGAACTTGTGATGCTTACTCATGTCTTGTGCTTTCTGCCATCCTCTCATCTGTTGTAGTCTCAGATGACTGAGATGATGCAATTGACACCTGGCAACACTGTACTCTGATCCACCATCTTGAGCCATGCACTGCCTCCCAGCCATTACCCGCACTTGTGTGGTGAGGGGGGTTACTGTATCCCTACAACCCACTGCCAACACTTTTCACATGATGACTGCACTTGCCCTTACACTGCCATCATGACACGACATTGACATTGCTGTGTTTGTGTTTCTAGAGATAGTTGAGGCCGTACACAGGTACTGGACTGCACCCACACACTTCTGAGCCCTGTTTCACCCTTCAACATGCCTATTCACTTGTGTGATGTCAAAGTGACCTAGCATTAATGTATTGATGTCCCTTCCTTCACTATATTGCAACACACTATCATGGTTGCATTCTTTGACACATGGGTCCTTTTATTCGTAGTAATTTATATGTACTGTATGATGTCGTGCATTTTACATGGGTCACGGACAGTACTATTTAAATTCCATCAGGGCCTGGTTGACAGTGCGACCATGGCTGGGCTATGTACCATCTGTTTGTTGGCATCTGACATTTTTGTGTATGGTCTATGCCAGGCAGGAGCTTGTGTGATGCAGGTGCTATGCAGCATGCAGTACATGTGTTGTCTTCACATTTGACACGCGTCCATGTCTCCTTTCAGGGTCCCCTTCCATTTCATTGCCACTGAGTGCATGCCTGAGTTTGTGTCATGTGTGACATGGCTGCTTCATGTGTTGGCTGTCAACATTGTGATGCCTATGTGTGGGGTATGTGCTGTTGACATGCGTGCTCATGTGTTTTTTTGTTTTTTACAGGTGATGAGGTACCGGGAGCAGAGGAGGAGGAGGAGGAGATGGTGGAGGGGTGGGTTGTTCCAAGCCCTGACCAGGCACCAGTGGAGGGCGTGGTATGGTGGCCCATGAGCATCCATTGGTGCTCCAGGCCATCGTGTCCAAGGGTGGCTCTGGGGACACCTCTGAGGATCTCTATGCCTCTGATGCTGAATTGGATATTGAAGATAACACCTCCCTCAGAACTACTCTGGCTACACTTTTGCTTTGCCAAAGTAGATGGGCGGAACAGCAGATGGAGCAGCTGACACACAACATCTCTGCTGAACTCCATGCAAACCTTGAGGTCATCCGTGTGTCATGTGAGGCCTTGCAGGAGGAACTCCATGCCACACGTGAGGCCTTGCAGGCAGAACTCCATGCTACATGTGTGGTGCTGCATGGGGCCCTCCAGACCATCATCCTGCAGAACCAGAACTTTCAGGCCTGCATGCTTGCTGCCATGGAGGAGCATGCCAGGGCTATGCGTGGCCAAGCACCCTTACCAAGCACACCTTCTGATATTCAACCAGAGGGTGACAACAGCGATGACGATACTCCCACTCTAGGCATGCTGTGCGGGTCATGAGCCCATGGAGGTTTTCTTATTCTCAACATCCCCTCCTGGGTGAAGGTCCACCCTGGGCATTTTGTTTTAATTTTTTTTTCTATTGTGCATTCATGTAACAGTGTGTTGCTTTGTGTGGCATCCGAAAGCAAACTGTGTGTTCCGGCTGGGCCCATACAGGCTTGCCTCATGTTGGTGTTTGTGGCTTGTGGCTTTGGGTCTGCGGTCTGGACACATATGCCACTCCTGCTTCCCCTTTCCATGGGCTTGCAAGGATGGCACCATGTGACAGTAACTTACACAGAGGCATTGGGCTTACATCATATCTGTGGCCAGTCTGATGTGCAACCTGTGTATACACCCCCAGTGGGGATTTATGATGGTTTCTCCAGTGCATGGTTGGCCAGCATTTTGGTTTGTATATTGTTAAATGTGCATATTTTCATGTTGCTTATTCATCTATTGCCTTGACTGTCTCCATTGTTGATGCACTTCATGCTGTATGTGGGACCCTGCCCCCTTTAGCTGGCAAAGACACACTCAAGATGGAAGGGGGCCATGTGGTGGCAATGCCACGTTCAGACACTTGTACTATAGTGATTGGTCACTTTCTGACATTGTCACTGTTGGGTCCTGTGTTCATGATATGTTATGCTGGTAAGTAGATGTTCCTGTGTTGGGTTTGCTTTTGATGTGTCAGAGGGAATTGTATCTGGCCTGTTTCCATTTGTCACAGTGCACTTTGTGACAGTTGTGTCATATTTGGTGCGTTTATTCTTGAGTTTTCACATTGCATGCCATGGCATGGTGTGTCGGGCGGGTGACATGGGGTTTGGGAGGGTTTAGGTGACATGCCAGGATTTGGATGTGCTGTTTTGTATGGGGGTTTTGGAATATGCACCTTGCATGTGTGACTTTTGGTCACACGGGATTGGTTTTGTTTAAGTAGCCAGGGATGCACACAATGTAGAACTTCCAAGGGCACATTCTCAGGGTGGGAAGGTTGTGACAGTTCATGTCCCTTTGTCATCATCGAGTGTCACTTGAAATGTGCCAGGCCTGTGTGCACTCCGCAAGGATTGGGATTTTAGGTGAAAAATGTAGCCACAAGCTGGGAACGGGCTTCCTCACCATGTGCCCTTTCCCCTCCCATGTGCAGCGGGCGTGCATGTGGTTGGGGATGTGGGGGCACCACCTTGTCCACCGGTACGCCCCACTGTGTTGCAACGTTGTGCAGGACACATGCTGCCACAATGATCCTGCACACTACTGGAGGTGCATATAGTAGCTGCCCGCCAGAGCGGTCAAGGGAGCGGAAGCGTGACTTGAGCACTCCGAATGTGCTCTCCACTATGGCCCTGGTTGCAATATGGGCTGCGTTGTATCTTTCCTGTGGGGTTCCCTATTGCCGTCATCATGTAGGTGCTCAGAGGGTAGGTACTGTCGCCTGGGGAGGTGATAATAGTTGTCATTAGTTGGGTGTGTCTATTTGTCTGTGTGTGACATGCATGCATGTGCACAGGCATTTCTAATCACCATTGAGCCATGTCTAGCGATGCCTCCCAGCTTCCAGGTCCCAGTTTAGGGCTGATATTCTGAATATGAAACTGTCATGGGTAGGCCCAGGATAGTTTGCATAGACAGAGGTGATGATTCCCTTGGCATCGCATACAAATGGAATGCCAGTGCTTGCGGTTGCGATAGATGTGCTCAATGGCCCTAGGTGGACGTAGAACCACATGGGTGCAATCAATGGCACCAAGCACTTTGGGGAAGTGTGCCACCCTGTAAAGGTCCTAGACCACGGCCTGCCATTCTACGGGTGTTCTTGGCATGTATATGTGCCTGCCGACTGAGGGGCGTGTAGTGATGATTGCCAACACCTGGTGTAGGCAGCATGACTGTGTGGCCTGTGAGATGCCCCCTAGTATGGCAGTTGTCCAATGAAATGACCCAGTGGCCAAAAAATGCAGGACATTGAGCAGCTTTTCCAAGGGGCTGAGTGCTTGGGAGCACAAGGTGGGTGATGTGAGGTCATCCTCCCACTAAGTGACGAGGTCTAGGATGATATGAGGAGGAAACCTATACCTGCCATAGACCTGGTCATCAGGCATCCATCCCAAAAGGCTGGTCCTGGTCAAAGAAATGCAGGGCCTGGCTATCCCACTCCTCCTGTGGTGTCCCATGATCACTGCTGCGAGAAATAAGACATTCATCGTAGCTGTATATGCTTGTTTGTTGTTTGCACAGACTTTAATGCTGTGCAGGGGCGCTTACGCCAGCTTTTGCGTGGCATGGCATATGGGTTCCCAGGCTTGCGGGTCTTTTGCTACACGCCGGTCCACCCTGTTTGATTCCATGTTTACATGTTGTTAGCGTGCGTGTGGGATTTGGGAGGATTTTACTGCAGGACTTCCCCTGTTCCGCCCACATTTTCGCGTGTTGTTCCCCATGCCACGTGCTCCGCCCCTTTTTAGGTGTGTGCACTGGACGGTGTGTGCCTTCTATGGGCACCTCATGCACAGCGTTCCTGATGTCGCAATGACATGTGAGAAACGTGTAGATTCGGCAGAGACCCCAGTTCAGCCACACACAGTGTCTACCATGAATCAGGAAACGGGCGTTTGCACGTGTTTTTCAGGCGTACACTGTGTTTTTCATGCTTCCACATCTGTTTTCAGCGCACACTCCAACACCAATCAATAAGGACAACTCAATGGTTTGGCAAAGGGAGTCCGTTTAATGACAAGTACAAAAAATGGGGAATCATGGAAATCAGCAGTGATGCGATAGTCTGTCTCGCTTCAACTCCAACGAACTTCATACAAGCAGTGACATTTATACTCAAAACACGTCATAATTGATGTGTAACACTCAAAGTTAACATTCAATTCTATTGGTTAGGAAAAGGTAACTTTAATATAGGTGCTATATCTGATATGGTAATGGAGTGAGGCGATTGGGTAAACACTGTCAGGTGGGCGTCTAAGCCCTTCCTTCAAATAAGACTACTGTAGACATCACTAAAAGTACAACGTCCCATTGGTTCTACTAACTATACGACCATAGATTATTTGGTCCATTATGATTGGGTTGGCGCCAACCCCATGCATACATTTCCACTTTGCTTAGCAGCATGCAGACCGGTCAGCCAGGTACAGGGTGCCCCCTAGTTACCCGGCCTTCCTCCAATTAAGGTTACAATCAATTATCGCTTCAGCAACTATGTGTCAATTATTTTACTGTGGTTGGTTGGTCTCGAAACTGCATCTTCTGTCTGGAAAGGTTCTGATATCTCTGCCTGGGCGGATGCCAAGCGTAAGTGTGAACACGTGCTGCTTCTCGCTCGGCTGGTCACGTGCTACCCACACCGTGAATTTGTCCAGTTTCTCTCAATATGTGCATTTAATTCTTATTCGGCTTGCCACCTGCCTACGCCTCCTTATCTCAACCCTTCGAAGACAGGATATTCTGTTTTTAAGTTTCAATTATATGTAGCTACTGTTCGTTCCTTCTATTGGTATGACCTTGGCTCTCCTAGCACGAGTTGCATCTGCTGAGTTTCGATTCAGCCATCTCTTCTTGTTTTGCTTAGAATATGAATCTTGTCTTGTTTGGCCTCTAGTAACCTGAGTTGATTCTGCTTTTTGTGCAAAGTGGAATAGCACTTACAACATTGTGCTTCGTTATGAGGTAGATTATGTATAATGGTGCTTGCCGCGATACTCTTCTACTTAGCATAGCAAGCCGCACTGTTTTCTTAGCTTTCTTGCAGTTCCAAGCATATTTACAGGTGTTAGCTGGTTGAGTATCTCCATCCTGCTCACAGCTCAAGCTTCTTTGTATTTCAACATCGTTCGCTCCTTTTTGGTTCACAATATCTTTATTCATGGCATTTCATCTCTGTGTGTCATTTTTTGGTTGTCATTTCCCCCATCTGTGAGTCTGTCCGGGCCCTCTTGATGTCACCATTCGTCTTCCATTAAGGCTTTTTTGGTTTCTTCCGGGACAGTACTTAAGCAATCTTCATTTTGTCTCATATGCTGGTAGGGTTTTCTTAATGGATAACTTACTGTTCATGGTTTTCTGGGTACTGGGACTTCAATAGGTGTTGCTCTTCTGATGGGTACTGGGCAGAGCTCTACCGTGGCTTTCTGTTGGTTTATTTGCTCATCATACAGCACATATCTCGGTGTGAACGTTCCTGGTACTTCAAAATGGACGACTGAGTGCAAGCTTTATTCGGGACATCCTCAACACTCCCGTCTCTGGGCGATTCATCGACCACTTTCACCTCCATCTTCGAATTCAACTTACTCGATTCTTCTGTGTTTATTTTTACTCCATCGCCTGGGTTCATTCCTTCTTCATCTTCTGGATCTATACATGATGGTTTGAAGAAGTGTCTCTTTGGAGTCCATATCTGTATTACTCCTTTCAGGCTTCCTGCCGTTCTTACATGTTTGTCTTTATTCCATGTCATTAATTGACATTGTCCATTTGGGCTACAGTAAACCCATTTTCCCACATAATTTCTGTGCTTCCTGGGATAGAGAAACTGTGTTACTCTGGTGCGTGAATGCTGGCCTTCACAAAGTCTCTTATTTCTTCATCGGTCAGGTCTTTGGGCTTCCATCCTGGCTTGACATCAATCATGATCTTCATCCCTATGGCTTTCTTTGCAGTTTTCTGGCATTGCGAGATTATTATCCTGATAACACAAAATCCTAGTAATATCATTACCAGCAGGGCACCCAACAATTTGAATGCATCTGCCATCCATTGTGGAACCCATGAAAACAGTGATCCAAACAAGCTTTCATCATCAACTTCGTTGGTTTCATTTATTATCTGGTTCTGCAGGTTTGTCAGCATACCTATATCTTCTGTTAAAGTTCCATTTTCGTCATCGTGAGAAGGTATAAATGTGCAACATGATTCTCCAATGTTTGCACAAACTCCTCCATCCATAGCTGTGATCATGTCAAGGACATATCTGTTCTGGAGAGTCATCAGTCGGATGGCTCTTAACACTTCCTTAATCCCATTGAAGCCTTTTATGGTTGTGTTGATCGTCGGCAGTAACATCTGGTTATCTGCAACCATTTAGTATTTACTCCAACTTGGATTCTTGGCAGAAAAATCATTGTGCACACTGATGAGGTGAGGCCTGTGTTCATATGGGATTGCATGAAATGCTTCTTCTAATTAAGCAGAGAAATAATTTTCTCTCTTCATTTGCATCAGTAGTTCCACAGATCTTTTCTTCATCAGGTGAGCACCTGCTTTTGGGAAACTGTCAATATTCAGGTAACATTTTGAGATCACCAATGCTGGAACGTGAACGTTCACTATCGTGCATATGCCTCCCCAGTCTCCTGGCAGTCTGATGTATGCCTTGGCTCCGCATCCCAATAATGATCCATAATTACTGCAGTTCCATGCACCATCCCTGGAACATCAAAGACTCGTCCACAGTTCTGATTCTCTCCCATCTTTCTTGTGCTGTTATTTCTGAAACAGAACTTTGGGCTTTCCAGTGGGACTATCTGCAAGGGTCCTCCTCTGTCCTCGACCCATGTTAGTAGTTTTGCAAGTTTTGGCCATAATGGCTTGCAGACATTCTACACAATATCAACAGTTTCTTTGTAGAGTCCAGTGATCACCCATGCTCTGCAAATCACCACTCCTTTTTCCCATCCATCTGGTGAAAGCACTGTTCCCCAAATTTGCATTTTGGCTTTGTTCTTCCACTTTCGAGCTTCCTCTGGAGTTTTTCCTTGGACATTTAGTCTCAGGTTCACTTCCCATCTTATTCCTGCTCCTTTAACTCCAGGCTTCTCATACCTGATCACATGATTCCTAGTATGAGCTCTGTTTCTTGTCTTAATGTCTTGAACATAATCATCTTCGTCGGGATAGGCTGTTTCAGTTTCCCATATTAGATAAGTGTCACTTCCCATGAACTGGCCTCTAGTTTTGGACATGGCTACGTGTGAAAGACAGTGTGCTGTCAGGACATTAATTTCTACAGCTACAAAGATCTTGGATTTCCCCATGCTTTATGGTAGAAGTGCACAAACAAAGCATTCCCCTTCTTAATTCCTTCTTCCAACTTCATTCATGTGCTGGTACCAAATGTTGTTTCTCAGATGTTCTGTGCTGTCCAGGTAGTCGTTCAGTTTATTGTCATCTCCATGCATGCTTCTCTTTATTCTTAGTGTTTTCCTGTAGTTGGCTATAACTACATCTCTGAATACGTCTGTATGGCTCTTTCTTGCTGGAGGATTTTCAGGTATCCCGGTCCATGGTGCAGGCCTCCTCAACTGCGCCATTTGAGTTGACCAAATTCTGGCAGCTCTCTCTTGTTCCTCATGTAGTTCCTTCTTTCTGGCTAGGAATGGTCGTATCCATATTGGCATTGGTCTAGTATATGATTGTAATGTGGATGTCAGGATTAGGGGCTGTTCGGGACTGAAGAGATGCCAGAAACTGAACAAATAGGTCAAATACTACAAATCCCATGAGCACTTGCTGAAACTGGTAGTTCACCGCTGCGCGTGCGTGTAGCCAGCTGAGTTTGATTAGGAACGGTTTATTAAGGCCACACGGTGCACGTCAGGTGTGGCTTATTGTGGGTGTGTGCGAAGCTCCATATCGGAGTGAATTTCCATGGAGACGGCGGCGGGCGGTGACCAGGCGGTTCGAGTTGCAAGCAAGGCTGCCGAGCCTCCCGGACTTCAGATAAGTGCCTCATGAGTATTTTTCCACGTTTTTGAGTTCTTTGTACCACAGACATTTGGTTATTGAAAGGCTGTGGTGCGGAGGGGAGCGGCAATGTACTCCACTGGTCCGGTACTGAGTCTGAATTACGGCTGCATTGTATACGAACATTGTTAGGGACTACGCCCTGGTATACAAGGCCTTCTCCAGGACATTCAGACACCAATCCTTATTCAATAGGGTTACTTTTCTGATAAGAGGAATTACCGTACAAATTGTGTCTGGCATAAGGAACTGAGTACCCGAAGTCAGTACTCCTGTGTACATGTGTTTTCATGTCTTGGTGATCACCATTGCTATGTGCTAGCCCAAAAACGGGCCATGTGTTATGTCCTTCATGAGGAGAGTACGTTTCTCCATTGTATGTTCCATCCAGCTTGCTTTATGTAGTGTTTTATGTCAATGTGCATTGTGGTACATGTATTAATATGTGCTGTGGTGTTCTCAAGGAAGTTACAAGTATGTCATGTTCAGGAACCATGCAGGGTTAGTAGTGTAGGGTTTTTTCCTGTTGCTTCCCTCGGCCTATCCACACTAGGGTTTCCTTCAACCTTTTCCCGATTTCCCTATAATCCCCCACCCTGTCCACAACCTCTTCCTAACCCTCTTCCCCCCACTGGCTGCCACGTGGTGTCCTGTTCACTATACCAGGCACCTGTGCCAACCACGGTGGGAGGGTCGACTTCATTTGGCTTCTGTGGTTCGGGGGAGAGTGTTGACCCCTCTTCCCTATTTGGTTGTTTATCTTGATAGTGGAACTGGTACTTGTCCCTTGTTTTGGAATATATATTCTTGGCAATACAGTCTCTGCGATTTTGTTCTTTAGTTCTTCTTGTATTTTCCTTGCTCTGGCTATGAACGGAAATAATGAGTCTACTATCAGTTGTGTCCGTGCAGAGAGTTTCTCTGAGTTGGTTCTTAATTTCTTGAGGGTTTCAGGTACACCTGCTTCTGTTGGCTTTCGTTTGAACTCTTCTTGTTTTCTCACAACATCTGCTGTGGAGTTTCTTATGACAGGCAGTCTCTTCTTTTCTACTGTTTTGGTTTGTGGTTCTGCAGTCATTGACACAAGGCCTGTTTCGTGTGCATTCAGTGTTTGCGTGCGTGTGGTTGTTAAAATCTTTATCCATTCACTCCAACCCGACCCTGTCTAAGGCTTTTCTTTTTGTTTGTTACCACAAGTGTGTGTGTTTCATTGCTAATCACATCCATTTCAAGTTCATTCATTCCTCCATCAGATCTTCTAGGGACTGGAATGACTATATAAGGTCTGGGTACTTTTGTGGGTTTCATGCGTGCATCATTCGGTGGGTGCACTGGAATTGGAACGCTTTGTGCACCAATGAAAAATGCAGTTCTGATCGTTAATGACAGTAAAACAATAATGAATATGATACACAGATACATTATTCCCCTGTATGTCAGGCAGCAGCATTTACTTCCAGAGAAGCGTGGTCGCCTCTCCTCCTGCGGAAGGACTAGATTGCTGCTCTGCACCCCCATCTCGATCATTCGCCAAATGTCAAATTGATTGTATTCCATTAACCAATATCGTCTTTCGAGTTCTGTGTTTAAGATTGTTAGGTGCTCGACAAGTTCCCCCCTCTTGCAGGTGATGGATTGTCTCTTATTTCAGGATACAGTTCCTTTGCTAGACTCTGGAAAAAATCTAATTAAATAACACTTCCGTAAGTCCTTTTACTGTGCATGTTCAAAGTAAGTAAGCTCCCAATGCACTCCTCAGATTTGCTTCAGCCCTGAGGACATATTATGTGCTGATCAGTATGAATAAATAAGGACAAAATAATAACAAATGTAATAAGTGAAATTCTTGACACTGCTTCCTCGATCCATCCCTCGGCAGAAGTTTTTTAGAATCACCTCAGATAGCTCTGTTGATGGTTCGAGTGCTCTATCTGTAACGTGATTCCATGCAGGAGCATGCCCATCTGTACAACATTAGCTGGATCTCTGATGAATGTGAGGACGTCAACATTGATTGATCTCCACACTAGCTCTGGAAAGTCAGTAACTAGACCAAAAAGGACATTGTGAGCCAATCTGCTGTCTTCTAGTGACAGGGTCATCCGTCCTGTCTTACTGAGGTTCTGGATTGTATGCTTTCTCTTTAATGGAAACAATGTCTGCACTGTCCCGTCGCGTGGAGTGCGCCTAGGATCATTTATTTTATTTAAAAGTTGGCTTAAATGTTCTGTATTTGCTGGGTCTCGAAGACAAGTGAGTGTATCTCTTGTTCTTCTGATAAGAGTTGGACAATCTTCGATTATACGAAAGAACAATGTGTTGATAAGCTCATTGATTTCTGACTGTGTTTGAGACATTTGGTTTCTCCTCACTATACTCAGGAAGTAGGAGAAATTGCTCGGCAATGACAGTGAGCAGTTGTCTTATTGTCTTTTCGTTTTCAGAATCTTGGAGAAAGTCAGTGACATTGGTGAGCCTCCCTACCAATCACAGGTATGATCTTAGCACAAGATCAAAATAGGTGACCACATCATTGATGATGTCGCTACTGCGGGACACCATAAATGATTCCGAATAGCGTCTCGCTATGGAATGAGTCAGGATATTGTATTTGCTTCCAATGTAAGTGTCCTTGGTCAAAATTTGGCATATTCGTTTCTCATCAAGGCTTAAGTGGGCCTCAGTTAAAAGTTCAGCAGTCACCAGACTGTGTTGTGGCTTATATGTTCAATTTTTCTTCTTCACCCTGCAACTATGATGCACAGAGTGTCAGTTTTTTATGTCCTTATCCCCTTTTTTGCTTAGAAGACGTGTCCAATTTAAGCCATAACTTGCAAAAAGTTATTTGTCTTTGTCTGGCTGGTCATGCGTCCTTCTTCCTCATCATGGATCTCGTCTGCACATGCTGTGGTTCTTCCCTGTTGCTCATCGATTCCTCTCATTGGGGTGCAGGCATGGGGCCTTCTCCGATGTAGGGTTGATATCGCCGAGAAAAATCCACACTCTCCTGCCTTGTAGTTCCACTGCGGGTGGAGTGCACTCCTTCACTGTGAAAAGACTGTTGAATCTTGGCTCATCCCACTTTTTCCTTGTATGATTCCTCACAAGGACATCGGGCCTCATTACACGGATGGCGGTAAGGATTTACCGGTACCGGTAAAATACCGGTACCGGTAAATCCTTACCGGCTTACTACGAGGTCCCTTTGCGGGATGGGGGATTTAACGCCTGCTTTTTGCAGGCGTTAAAAACCAACCCGCAAAGGGACCCAGGGAGCTAAGTACGGTACCGCAATTTGTGGTACCGTTATTAGCGCCTTCCCCATTCCCATTGAGCCCTATGGGGCAAAAATGGGAATGGGGAAGGGCAATGGTGGAAGGGGGAATTACCGCCCCGCCAACCTTGGAATGGGGCGGTAATTCCCCTTTCCGCCAAGGCGGTGCCGGTATTTTACCGGCATGAACCATGGCGCTAATAGCGCCATGGTTCTCCGCCATCCGTGTAATGAGGCCCATCATCTCCAGGGAAGACGTATGGAACACATAAACCTTGAACTTGGTCTGTTGTAGTATCTCCTTCTGTGTTCTGTGCTGCCCTGCACCCTTTTCGTTGTCGCTGCAGGTGGTCTGAAATTACAGTAAGGTAAGATGTCCTGCAGCTCAGATAGTTTTGCATTTCGGACCCTAACCCTAAAATTTCCCCTGTTGACTGGGCATCACATCTAGCCCTATCGCAGGGTGTCAAAGGAGTTCTCATTCTTCTTCCTGTGGCTTTCTCGTGTGGCGTAAAATGATGGCTGGAACCGGGTTGGTTCTGAAGTGTATACAGTGCCAAAGGAAGGCAGTGCAACTATCCCTTTTTTAGAGTAAGCTTCAACTTGGCTATCCTTTCCTTTAACAAGCCATTGTGCTTCTCACAGATTCTGTTACCTTGTGGATGATACGCCAACGAGAACTTGTGCTTTATACCAAGCAGCAAGCTAATCTGTTCAAATATCGTATTAGCAAAGTGAGGGCCATTATCTGATCTCATGACCTCGCACAACCCCACCCTTCCCTCACTAAAAATGTGGCCGCACAGGTAGAGTCTGGGTGTGTACATGGACCTGCCTCAATCCATCTAGAGAATGGGCACACCACAACAATTAAGTATCTGTACCCGTTACATACTTGTATCATATCGACAAAGTCGACATGCAAGTGCTGAAAAGGCCCATTTGGCCTTGGGATGACTCCTCTCATTACTTTTAATGTGTGCCCAGTCGTGAATTGCTGGCAAATTATACAGTTCACTATAAAGAATGCAACGTGCTCAGCTAAATTCGGTATGAACCAGTCTTCAGTGAGCGTTACTGCTAGATTCTCTTTTGTCATGTGCGCCGGGTAATGTAACTGCTCCAGCGCAATCTTTATTAGGCTACAGGCATCACTGGTTTACCAGTGCTGTCTTGTCACCACAAGCTGTCCGAGGGGTTTAAAGAACACCCTCGCCGTCTCCAAATATTATTTTCTTCCTGTGTTGCATCCCCTTGGAGTTCCATTAGCTGTGTTTGCCCCAAATTACTGTAATTTTCAGGTGCAGTTCGTGTAACCATCAGTCGCTCGTTAGCATGGATAACTTTCACTGCCATGATCGTCTCACTTTTGGATGCCATACGCTTGGCTTCCGTGTCTGCTGCTTGATTTCCGCATGAGATAAAATCTGTCCCTTTCATGGGGGTGATGCATTTCAAGACCGCTCGGCCCACTGGGAGCTGTAGTGCCTTTATCAGCCTATCCAATAAGGCTGCGTGCTGCACTGGCGTGCCGTCCGCTCTGAGTTAGCCCCTCCTTTTCCAGCGCACTAGGCCTGCTTGCACTGTTGACGTCACATAGGCGGAGTCACTGTACACCATTACTTCCTGGTCTGAGTGATTCTCAATGGCAAGTATCAATGCCAATAATTCTGCAGCCTGTGCCGAATAATGAGATGGTATTCGTGCACTAAGAAGCATTTGAAATTCTCCATTTGCGGTGTGTTTCATCACAGCAACGCCAGTATATCTTTGTCCATCACCTTGATCAATTCTTGAAGACCCGTCAATGAAGATGATCTCTCCTTCTGCCAAGGCATTTGCTTTCACCCTGGGAATTTCATCATAGAATTCTTCATAATTTGCACAGTCATGTATCGGCTCTCCTTCAGTGACTGGCTCTGCTATAAAGATGGCTGGGTTCACTATCTTACATCGGACTATTTTAATCAATGTATCTGGTATGATCACTTCATAAGCAGAAGCTCTCTGAGATGTCAGTGTGCCCTTTGGTTTCTCTAGAATGGCAAATAGTGAGTGCTCGACGTACAACGTCATTGAGCATCCCATCACAATGGTTGTAGCCTTCTCTATGGCGAACGCTGCGGCAGCTAAACTTTGTTCGCTAGGAAAATGACCCCTCATTACTGGGTCCAAATTCCCACTGTAGTATGCCAGGGTCTTGTATCCCAACGTGGTTTTCTGTGTGAGTACTGCTGTCATAACGCTGCCATTTGTGTGCGGAAACAGGTAAAATTCCTCAGCATAATTAGGGATCCTTGGATCTGGTGCTGTGCAAATGGCTTTTTTGAGTTTAGCAAATCCTTTTTCCATGGTCTCAGACCATTCAATCTTTTCTTTCGTCACTTGGGCCTTTTTTTAGGGCCTGAATTAAAGGCTTAGTGTAAGAGCTATAGTCGAAGACCCATGCCCTAACAACGTTGCATAGGCCTAGAAAGCTCTGCATCTGTTTTATCGTGTGTGGCTTAGCCGTGTTCAGTATGGCTTCAGCACTTTCTGGGGTCACTCTCTTTCCCCCATGTGATATCAGCTGGCCTATGTACAGCACTTCATGTTGACAGTATTGTACCTTTTCCTTGTCAACTTGATATCCTTTCTCAGCCAGTATAGTCAATAGCTAAACAGAATTGTGCCTGCATTGCTCTTCTATGGTGCTGCAAATTAAGATGTCATCCACATATTGCAGGACGACACTTTCTAATGCAATATTGCTCAAGTCCATCCGCAAGACTCGGTTGAAAATAGAAGGAGACTCACAGTATCACTGTGGCAGCCTCATGCTTTTCAGATGCATATGTCTAAACGTGAATGACGGCAGATCCTGTAAGTCACGGTGCAACAGGATTGAGAAAAAAACATTTTTCGGGTCAATCACTGTAAAATATTTTGCCTCAACGGGTATGTTACATAGAATTGTAGACGGGTTAGGGACTAGGGGGAACTCAGCCTCAACCATATCGTTTATTGGGTGTAAATCCTGAATTAGCCTCCAAGACCCCCCTTTACTTTTTTTCACAGGGTAAACTGACAAATTGCATGACGACTCTGACGTCACTAAGATGTCATGCTCTATCATAGCCGAAATTGTTCCAAAAATCCTTTCATCTGCCTCTCTGGACATAGAATATTGCTGTGCTCTTGGGAGGATTGCTCCTGGTTTCAGTTTAATCTTCACTTCTCCAACTCCCTTCAAGAGGCCTACGTCATAGGGTCCTGTAGTCCATATTGAGACAGGCACTTGGGCCATGTCATCATCAAAATATTCAGGATGGTTTTGTGCCAACATCATTCTCTGAGGTACTTCTCTTTTAATCATTTTTACCGAAAAGGTGAGACTCACTTCCACGATTGTCTCTGCCATATTTGTTTGTTCTTCAAACAGATCGTCATCGGTGACGTCAGTCACTCGATATCCTTCTTCAATTGCAATTATTGTGCACCATTGTGGGCCCTCGTCATCATAACCTTCAATCAAAGCCACTCTCCCTCGCAATGTAGCTGTGTGTATCATCTAGGGAAATAATTGTCCCTCTTCTCGTGCATCAGTATTCTTGGTCTTAACAAGAACTCATCAGGGCTTCTCATGATTCTGTCTGCAAGGCCTGGCAATCCTGCCGTAAGCACACGCATACCATATGTGAATATTTCTGACTCTAATGGTATAGCCCTCATAGCTGTGTGTCCTGCGTATGCACCGATAATTTTGCACACATTTGAATAGTGCATTCCTTGAGTTGAACATATTATGCCCTGCTCCGTAAATGAGATTGTCATGTTTAACTTTCTCATTAAATCTCGACCCAAAATGTTTACTGGAGTCTGACGTGAATTTAGTAAAGGTACATTCATTTCACATTCTCCTATGGAGACTGGAAGTGCATTTGTGAAGGGAACACGACTGGTAGCTCCTGTAAAACTCTGAATATCTATGGCCTCGCCAGACAAGGAAAACTTACCTTCACGTATGCACAAGCGTGTTGCACCCGTGTCAACTAGGAAGGAATATTCTTTATCCCCTATAACGACATCCACCCTAGGTTCCCTCTCAGGGTCTGGTGTCACTAATAGGATAGAACACATCAGGGTTCCCAGTGAGCTGTCCTAGTCCATATACAATCTTGGCCCACTGTGCACTGATGGATTTCCCCCATTCCCATTGTTACCTCCCATTCCAAGGTTCGGGGACTGCCCTGTGCTCATCTTCTGCGATAATTGCAACGGTGCCTGTTGGGATTGTCCTTGTGTAAAATGTCCCATGCTCTGAGGTTGCATGCCTTGTTGCACTCCTGGCGCTTGTTGTTGCACTGTGTGATTCTGCACAACACCCTGTTGTAAAATTGCAGGTGGATTCGCCATGCCTGCTCCTGTCCCTTGGCCGTTCTGCATCATACCTTGGTTTCTGCATGTGCGAGCTAAGTGCCCTGTCATTCCATACAACCATCATACTGGCAGTGGTCGGATCATTTGCCCGTTTGACATATCTTGATGACCATTTTGCATCTTTTGAAAACCTCCTTGATTACTCTGGAAACCTCTCTGATTACTCTGCCATCCTCTTCGCCTAAATCTTCTTCCCCTGGGATAAAACCCAGTACTGTTCTTATTATTCTGCGGTGGATTAGTCACCTGCTGCATGCTCGATTCAGCTGCACTCGTTATAATGGCTCCATCAAGAGCATATGTTGACAATTTCTTTTCCACTAATTTCGCTTCCAAACCTTTACGTGCATCTTCTTTTTTGCGATTCTTTTCTTGCAGCAGTCTGCAATAATGTGCGATGGTCAACTGTATTTCAGCCAAAGCTTGCCCTCAATTTCCACCAACTTCCTGAGTTGTTTCTGCACCGGCTCTGACAACCCTTGGCACAATATATGGTAAAGCATAGGTATAGATTAATCCAAGATTCATGAGTCTCGAGCACCCAAGCGTCTTTGAAATTCTGTATATAAATTAACGGATCCACAGACTCATTCATTTTCCGTGTCATTATAGCTCCCATATCAGAAATATCTGGTTATAGCACTCGTAGCGCTTTCCATACTGCGGCTCTACATTTGTTAAATGGAGTTCCGTTATGCAAGATATTAATTGTGGTTACACTAGGGTAGCCTGCTCGTGACCACACATCATCTGCTCTCTCACTAAGTATGGCGATTAGGAGACCTTTGATGTCCCTTATAGCTAACGTGTTCCCTCCTGTCATTTTTTCCAACTCATATATCCACTTTCTGGCTCCCAATGTCAGCATTGGAAGCTTGTTTTTCAAATTTTCTCGATCCATGTGTGGCCATGGAATATATTGCGGTCTCACTCCCCCTTTCTCGAGCAATGGAAATTGGGATGCATAGCCCTCTCTTTCTTCTCACATTGTTCTCCTGTCTATTGCAGGGGTAATATCCCTGCATCGCCGTCTTTCTGGCAATGTCCTGAGCCTGTCTACATAGGGCGATGAAGACACCCCCCTCTGACCATGAGATTCTTCTTCATGTCGGTCAAACTGCATGGCTGACTCTGATGCCCTCAGTGCAGACTCGCTAGTGTCTGACCATCTTATTCCTTTTTCTCTGGGGAGTCGTCTTTCACTCCATCTCTCTTCCTCATTTTCCTCACGCTCCTCCCTTTCCAAGTCAGACATAGTCTGTCCCCAACTAGTGCCACTTCTTGTGTCCTCCTTACTCCTATTTATATCTTGTCTATCCAGGGATAGGTCTCTATTCCCAATACTTCGGGAGACATCCTCAGTGTTGTAGAGCTGAGTGCTCTCCAGGCACTCGTCTTCCCCCTCCCCTTGGGGTGTTTGTTCTAACCCCATTTCATCATATATTCTATCGATCATTTCTCCGATGCTTCTGGTGTCGAAGTCATCTTCCATATTTGCCCTAGCATGCCTGGTACTGAATAGTACACAGGAAAGAATTCTTCTATATCTTCCCAATCGACTGCTGGAGCGGGTTGTCTAACCTCTCTCTCCAGATATTCAAGATCGCATGCTCTCTGTCTCCACTTACTTTCTATGTCGTCATCAAATTCTCTGTGTTTCCTTGCCTCTTCTCTTACTCTTTCTTCTTCCTTTTTCTTTTCATTTATACGTTCATCTGCCCTTCAAATTACCTAATTTCTTCGTCTCTTTATTCTTTTCTCATGCATCCTTTGCTCTTCCTCTAACCTTTGTTGTTCCTGCCCATCTTGAGTATTGGCTGCTCTGGGTTTGCGATCGAGCTGTCTCTCTTGTTCTTCGCGATATTGCTGTTCTCACCTTTGTCTGTCTTTTTTTCTTACTCTTATCCCTTTCCCTGTACATCCTCTTTCCTTTCCTTTTGTTTCACGTCATCAATGCCTTTGCAATCAAGTTTTAATAAAATGTATCCTCCCATCCATTTGTTTTTTGCGAATGCTATTTTATCAGTTCTGTCTTTGTTTCCCTTCCAACTCTTCCCCTTTCTCTCCTTGTCGAGAGATGCACTTGTCTGTGCCTGATCTCTTCTTTCATCATCACATCTCCCCTTGTCCCGTGGGACTGTGAAGGTAATATTCTTATCCTTATCTTTCCCTTGATTTTCGTCACTACTTTGCGTAGGTGACTCATATGCCGGGTTGCTGTACCCCGTGGCTGCTTTAAGCTCTCTCAGCGGGTATAATCCCTCGTCCTTACTTTCTTCAACTTTCGTTTCGGATGGGGCAGGTGGCGCGGTAGGCGTCTCACCCCATCTCTGCATATATTAATTATCCAATCTACTGGCGGCTCCTCTTCCTTTCCCTGTTCATACATTTTCCAAAGCTCCAGAAAAGCGAGGCATTTGTCTAACTTTTTTCCTGTGTATGTGGAGTGCAAATATGTCGTCATGTGTTGCAAGACGGCTTCACATAAGGACCCACCTTGTGCCAATGGCATAAACATTTCGTGGGCGGTTCCCTTAACCCATTCTGTGCTGTATTTCTTCAGTTTGGGTGCGTGTTTTGGCAACTGCTTGCATAAGTGTGTCAATGGAGTTATGTCCTCAATACTCAAATCTGTTCCCTTTCCTCTTATATAATACTGGTCAATACTTTCGTGTGACTTAAACAGTTCCAACAATATGAGCGAGCACCAAACACTGCAAGCTCCAATCCAAATTTTTCACAAAATTTTATACCTTCTAATATACCGCAAAAACTTCAATTCGTATGCGATTTTGGGTCTGATTCATGGAATTTGTGCGCCGAAAAACAGGGATGTGTGCGCACTTCTGCCCACAAATCCCCATTTGTTAAACAGGGATTTGCGGGCAGAATGGCGCACAAATCCCCATTTTTTGGCGCACAAATTCCATGAATCAGCCCCATGCTCTCAGCTGTTAAATAGCTTAAAATTTAAATCAGTTTTCTCAAAGAAAATTTTCGATATATGATGTCACAACAAAAAACATATAAGACAGACGCTTAACAGACTAGACGAACACCAGCTGGTCAAAGTTATCTCTAACTCTAATCATTACCCCTCCATGGAGTCTAAACATACGCCTTTCACAATGTTTTTAACCGTTGTGGTAGTCTAATCGTTCCCCCTTTAGCTGGGACTCTGGGTAGATGTTTCTTCTAGCCGCTTGTATTAAAAGCGTAGGAATAAGGAAAATCATCTCACTTCTCGGGTGTCTTACCTGGTAACCTCTCACTTCTCGGGTGTCCTCCCCGTTAAGCTTTATTTACTTAAATATTCTCGAGTTATTATTCCCTTATATATATACATTCTTCTCTACTTCTAACTATATTTAGTTTTCCCATTTCCCTCTGTTACCTTTTCCCTTTACGTGTTCTAAAGCATGCTCTTTTGCCAGAACATATAGTCTTTTTCACTCACCGTTCTCATGGTTCCTCTCTGGACCCTCGGGATCACCGCCTTCGTTACCGCCTTCTTCGGCTTTTCACCCACTCAGCTGCCCGTAGGAATGGGAAGGGATAGCGTAGGGAACACGGGTCCCTTTAGGCTCTGTCTGCAGTCTTTCTTATACTACCACTGTCTACGGGGAGCTTCACGGTCTACTCAGCCGAATGGCAAAGGACTTGTGATACTGCCAAAGACCTAGAGTTACTTTATGTCAAAGGTCAATAGGTGTCTTGTTCTAATCAATAATCGATAATCGATAACCATCAAATCTCTGCTACCAAGTGTACTCCAGAGAACCCCCCGGCCGGCCCATAGAGCTGAGGTTTGCTTCGAAGTACTTTAAGACAAGATAGCTGCACCTTTGAGATGGATGGGGGTGCAGATTTATTACTCCAACATCAATTAATAAGGACAACTCAATGGTTTGGCAAAGGGAGTCCGTTTAATGACAAGTACAAAAAACAGGGAGTCATGGAAATCAGCAGTGATGCGATAGTCCGCCTCCCTTCAACGCCAACGAACTTCATACAAGCAGTGACATTTATACTCAAACCTCATCATAATTGACGTGTAACACTCAAAGTTAACATGCAATTCTATTGGTTAGGAAAAGGTAACTTTAATATAGGTACTATATCTGTATATGGTAATGGGGTGAGGGGATTGGGTAAACACTGTCAGGTGGGGCTCTAAGCCGTTCCTTCAAATAATACTACTGTAGACATCACTAAAAGTACAACGTCCCATTGGTTCTAATAATTATAGGACCCTAGATTATTTGGTCCATTATGATTGGGTTGGCACCAACCCCATGTATAAATTTCCACTTTGCTTAGCAGCACGCAGAACGGTCAGCCAGGTGCAGGGTGCCCCCTAGTTACCCGGCCTTCCTCCAATTAAGGTTACAATCAATTATCGCTTCAGCAACTATGTGTCAATTATTTTACTGTGGTTGGTTGGCCTCGAAACTGCATCTTCTGTCTGGAAAAGTTCTGATATCTCTGCCTGGGCGGATGCCAAGCATAGGTGTGAACACATGCTGCTTCTCGCTCGGCTGGTCATGTGCTACCCACACTGTGAATTTGGTTAGTTTCTCTAAATTTGTGCATTTAATTCTTATTCAGGTTGCCACCTGCCTACGCCTCCTTATCTCGACCCTTCGAAGACAGGATATTCTGTTCTTAAGTTTCAATTATATGTAGCTACTGTTCGTTCCTTCTATTGGTATGACCTTGGCTCTTCTGCCATGAGTTGCATCTGCTGAGTTTCGATTCAGCCGTCTCTTCTCGTTTTGCTTAGAATATGAATCTTGTCTTGTTTGGCCTCTAGTAACCTCAGTTGATTCTGCTTTTCGTGCAAAGTCGTATAGCACTTATAACATTGTGCTTCGTTATGAGGTAGATTATGTATAATGGTGCTTGCCGCACTATTCTTCTACATAGCATTGCAAGCTGCACTGTTTTCTTAGATTTCTTGCGGTTACAAGCATATTTACAGGTGTTAGCTGGTTGAATATCTCCATCCTGCTCATAGTTTGAGCTTCTTTGTATTTCAACATCGTTCTCTCCTTTTGGGTTCACAATATCTTTATTCAAGGCGTTTTGTCTCTGTGTGTCATTTTTTGGTTGTCATTTCTTCCATCTGTGAGTCTGTCTGGGCCCTCGTGAAGTCACCATTTGTCTTGCATTAACAAGAAGTTCCTCACCTATTTTCAATGCACATGAAGCTATTGGTCATATGTCCAAGCCGCATACTGTTGAACGAATCTTGTCTTCTTTGCATGATATGTTGATTTAGTCATTTGATGTAATACAAGGCACACACCCCAAAAATGTTCACTGGGTTTTCAAATATACGTGTTTTCACAAAAATGATCAACTTGCATACTGGTCCAAATGTATATAATGTAAGACAGTAAAGTTACAAGACTGTTGTTGATAGAATTTACTTTGTAACATGGTACTCATGATAAATGTAAATGTGTAACCTATATAATGTTCATAAGCTCACATATTGTTCTATGTACCTGTAACTACACTGGCTTAATCCTACCCCACATTCTAAATGATGTGAATGTACCCTGTAAAGTAGACGAGCTGGAAGCAACAGGGCCCTCTCTCCATTCTCCTGCAATGCCGCGCAAAAATGTCCTCCTCCCTCTCATATGTGGCACAGTTGTGCCCATCAAGCCCTCTGTAGTAGGCATGTCCATTAAAAAGGTTGCAGGGTTCAGTGTTTTACACCTAACCACATGAATATGCAGCCCCCACCTTCCTCCTGCCTAAGGTCGGGCTGACAACTAAAGGTCCTTATTTCATTGACCATGTGATGCCGTAATTGTAACCTCTCACCCCTCCACTAAGCCTGCACCAGGCATCCGCCCTCCACTAAGCCCCTAGACCAACAATAACACCATAAAACTTGTTTCACATCCTGAGACCTTGGTTAAAAGAAATATAGGCAACACGCCTCTCATCCCACTGCCTTTTTGATGTACCAGCTATGTGCCCTCTGACCAGACAGTACCCAAACACACCCCAACCGACCATGGTGGCAGCATATTTGCTCTTGTACTAACATACTATAAAGATGTCCCCCACTAGATCTAATAAAGCAGAATGATAGAGGTATCCCTGACATGTGCCCCCTAATAGGGTACCTGAACCCATGAAACAGCCCCTTTTTGTGTAATGTTTTTATGATGATGAGACAAGAGCACCCAGAGTTATGTGCTATTTCTCTTGTGATGTTAGATAAACAACTTGTAGGATTTACAGCCATACGCAGTATATACTGCCTTTCCCCCTTCTGCCCAATCTCATGGATTCACGTAATCCCTAGCTCCCACGTCATGGGTGACCTCCAAGCATCGCTGTGACACCGCGTGGAGCCTCACCAATCCTGGAGCTTCAACCATACGGAGTATATACTGATTTTCCCCCTTCTGCCCAATCTCATGGATTCACGTAATCCCTAGCTCCGACGTCAAAGGTGATGTGCTTTTGTAACAAAAGGTGGATGTTTTCTGATGTTTGGCAGAGCGCTCTCGGAGTTTGCAGAGTTCTCTGCTTGCCATATTTTGTATTTTGGATAAACTCACCTTTTACCTTCACCCGCACTTGGTCTTGGTCTCATTCCCTCCTGGGGTGTGTCCATTATTGACTCTCATTGCGGAGTGTTTTCTTGCATTTTTGGGGACTCTCATTTTCAAGTGGTGACCCCGGGATGTGATTTGTCCCTTCGTTCCTTTTGGCACGAAACGAGCCCGAACACAGTGGAGACCCTGGGTGCACCCCCTCAAGAGAGCTCACCGCCTACGGCAACTGGTACACTTGCGCACGCAGTAGGGCAATAGGGTATGGGTCCCACTTGGCAAAACCCATCGTACTACTTGCCGGAGTCGGGGGCGGCCATTGAGTGTGGGGCAGCATCTGGACAGACGGGGTCCGGAGGGTCTCGGATCAAGATGGACACGTGAGTATCAAGTGCGAGTGACGTTAAAGGGAGAAAGAAGAGGGATATAGGGGTAGTATACAGAGGCAGATGAAGGGAAGAGGAGATAAAAAAGAGTAAAGGGAAAATATTTAAAGGCAGTCTTGTAGGTCTAATATATTCTTTCTATTTCTTTCTGCATATGGCCATTAGGACAAGTTGAGGAGATTACGAGGTGAAAGAGGAATACAGGAACCTAGCTCCGCAAGGGGCTGGAAGGCGGCGCTGCATAGTGCTATCTTGACTAGCACTGGGAGTAAAAAGAGAAAACAAGTGTAATCACTTGGAGTAAAAAGAGAAAACAAGTGTAATCAGTAGGAGTCTCATATAAACGGAGGCTCAGAGTAGTAAAATTTAGAAACGCTTCTTTTTCTTCTTTCTTTCTTGAGTGGAGGGGAAATATAAAGGGGACGGACACGGGAGAAAACGTAGAGAACCAAGGGGTGAATATCAGGGGTCAGAGTGGATAGGTAGGAAGATATGTGTTAAATGTTATGTGTAATATGTCTTTTGGTTAATGTTATGTGAATGTCTTATTGTGGTTGTTGCAACTAGTGGCCACGGACAAGCCATGGCAGAGTAGGAGTTGTGTTTTTGGTTTATTCATTTTATGTAGAGTAAGTGTGACAACTTGAAAATAGACTTGGAATATTTTGATGCAGAATTGATATACAAAGACACGAAAACACTAGATTATTTTGAAAATTGCATTACTGTAACATAAGTATTACCAGGTAAAGGTAAGAGTTTGGGAAAGAAAATGGGTGCAGAAACACCATTGGATCACATTTATCAGAGATTTCCATGTTATGCCAACAAGATTGTAAAATATCATGATCAGTGGATCACAGAATTAAAGGGGGAAGGGCTACCTCAGGTATGGCCCAAGGGAGGATCGCTCGACAAGAATGTCCTGGATATGGTAGCAACGTGCCTGTTTGTTAAGTACAAAGGCAATCAGTTATAAAATAGGAGAGAGATATTAGATCTATGGAGGTTGTTTGAAGAAGTGCCTCCAATCAAAAGAAAAGAACAGATAAAAGAACAGGTTCCATCTCCCCTGGTAATAGAGAATAGAGGGAAGGAAGGGAAGAGAAGGAGGGTCAAATAGAGGTTGCACGATTGTATCCCCTCCTGCCAAAACCAGTACCAGCCGAAGGTTACAGGGACCAGTATATGTGTCAAAACCCACGCCCCAACCACACCTAAACCCATAGCACCTCCCACATATGAATGCCTGAGATCGAGTGGACAGGTGAGTAGGCCGGCAATAGATATTGAGAAATTCACACAAGACTTAGGGGCCAATTCATAGAATTCGGCGCACAAGTGGCGCACGCGGCTGGCGCACAGTGTGCGCGTGCGGTAGGCTGCGCCAGCCGCGTGCGCCGAAACACATTCAGGCGCACAGCGTATTCATGGATTCCAACATCCACAACCAGCCGTGGCGCAGAGTGGCGCAGCGACCCTGCAGCAGCGTCAGTTACGCCCCCAAGAACGCCCCTTGCGCAGGAAAAAGCCATCAAAATCCCCAATCCAGCGCAAAGGGCAGCAGCAAACGCAGTGCGGGGAGCGTGTATTTCAGGGGTGTGCGGGAGTCCCCACACGCGATAGGCCTGGGTACGTGTATTACAGGGGTGCGCGAGAAAATCTACACGCGATTGGCCTGGGTACGTGGATTTCAGGGGTGCGCGAGAAATTCTACACGCGATTAGCCTGGGTACGTGTATTACAGGGGTGCGCGAGAAAATCTACACGCGATTGGCCTGGGTACGTGGATTTCAGGGGTGCGCGAGAAAATCTACACGCGATTGGCCTGGGTACGTGGATTTCAGGGGTGCGCGAGAAATTCTACACGCGATTGGCCTGGGTACGTGGATTTCAGGGGTGCGCGAGAAATTCTACACGCGATTAGCCTGGGTACGTGTATTACAGGGGTGCGCGAGAAAATCTACACGCGATTGGCCTGGGTACGTGGATTTCAGGGGTGCGCGAGAAATTCTACACGCGATTAGCCTGGGTACGTGTATTACAGGGGTGCGCGAGAAAATCTACACGCGATTGGCCTGGGTACGTGGATTTCAGGGGTGCGCGAGAAATTCTACACGCGATTGGCCTGGGTACGTGTATTACAGGGGTGCGCGAGAAATTCTACACGCGATTAGCCTGGGTACGTGTATTACAGGGGTGCGCGAGAAAATCTACACGCGATTGGCCTGGGTACGTGGATTTCAGGGGTGCGCGAGAAATTCTACACGCGATTAGCCTGGGTACGTGTATTACAGGGGTGCGCGAGAAAATCTACACGCGATTGGCCTGGGTACGTGGATTTCAGGGGTGCGCGAGAAAATCTACACGCGATTGGCCTGGGTACGTGTATTACAGGGGTGCGCGAGAAATTCTACACGCGATTAGCCTGGGTACGTGTATTACAGGGGTGCGCGAGAAAATCTACACGCGATTGGCCTGGGTACGTGGATTTCAGGGGTGCGCGAGAAATTCTACACGCGATTAGCCTGGGTACGTGTATTACAGGGGTGCGCGAGAAAATCTACACGCGATTGGCCTGGGTACGTGGATTTCAGGGGTGCGCGAGAAAATCTACACGCGATTGGCCTGGGTACGTGGATTTCAGGGGTGCGCGAGAAATTCTACACGCGATTGGCCTGGGTACGTGGATTTCATGGGTGCGCGAGAAATTCTACACGCGATTAGCCTGGGTACGTGTATTACAGGGGTGCGCGAGAAAATCTACACGCGATTGGCCTGGGTACGTGGATTTCAGGGGTGCGCGAGAAATTCTACACGCGATTAGCCTGGGTACGTGTATTACAGGGGTGCGCGAGAAAATCTACACGCGATTGGCCTGGGTACGTGGATTTCAGGGGTGCGCGAGAAATTCTACACGCGATTGGCCTGGGTACGTGTATTACAGGGGTGCGCGAGAAATTCTACACGCGATTAGCCTGGGTACGTGTATTACAGGGGTGCGCGAGAAAATCTACACGCGATTAGCCTGGGTACGTGGATTTCAGGGGTGCGCGAGAAAATCTACACGCGATTGGCCTGGGTACGTGGATTTCAGGGGTGCGCGAGAAATTCTACACGCGATTGGCCTGGGTACGTGGATTTCAGGGGTGCGCGGGTATTTCCACACGCGATTGGCCTGGGTACGTGTTTCGGGGTGCGCGGGAAGTTCCACACGCGATTGGCCGGGGTACGTGTTTCGGGGTGCGCGGGAAGTTCCACACGCGATTGGCCGGGGTACGTGTGTTTCGGGGTCCCGTGAACTTTCACACGCGATTGGTTGGGATCCACGTGTGTACTGTCATCACGTGCAATGAGGGATACTCCCTCGCACGTCACGTCACAGACGCGCTCACGCGCTGAGGGCCTTTGGTCCAATGAAAATGCGTATGCGTGCAGACGCGCTTACGCGCTAAGGGCCTTTCCTCGAATTACACGCTGACGTGCAGAATTTTCACGTGCCTAATCACTCCGTATCAAGCTGGCCACGCGTAAGCACACGGAAGACCACGCTCCTGCCCAGAAGGCCGAACTACTGCCCCCCAGAGCCCCGAGCACGCTCCCACCTGCCATCTGCTGCTGCCTGACTGCCTGCTGCCCACGTGCCCTGCCATTTGCTGCCTGCACATCAGCCAGGGGTGCTGTTGGTGTGACCACCCCTGCTGGAACCAAAGACTCCCGACTGGGATTCCATCGCTCCACAGCCCAGCCCCAGGACCCAGTTGCCCACCCACTCCTGCCTCTGGGGTTGTCATGTCGGGGCCAACTCCATCTGTGACCACTGACAACCCCCGGCCAGAGAGGCAGAGGGGCACCAGCTTCAGTGCCACCGAAGTTGGTGTCCTGGTGGAGCAAGTCCTGGGCCAGTATGATGCCCTCTTCGGAAGTTGCCGCGCCGACAAGGAAGGACGGACTCGGATCTGGACTGACATCGTGACTGCCATCAACGCGGAGGGGGTGGCAGTCCGCGACTTCCAACATGTCAAGAAGCGCTGGGAGGACTTCAGGTCCAGGACCCTGACCAAGGCCCGGCGCCTCTTGAAGGCAGCGGATGCCAAGGGGCGCCGGGGCCACTTGTCGGAAGAACAGATGAGGGTCCTGGAACACATATCCCCAGCGCTCCACGTCCAGGTCCTTGAGAGGCAGACCCGTCTGGAGTCGAGCGGTGAGTGTACATGCATCCTGATTGTGAGCAGTGCGTGTGGTGATTGTTCAGTAGTGTGCAGGTTGCACATCTGTTTGTATGGGGTCGAATATGGGTGCGGGTGTACAGGGCCGTGGGGCTGACACATGCGAGGGCTGTAATGTGTGAGACATGGATGGTGCCTGTGTGTGTGGGCTTGCATGCCAAATGCAGTTGTGTGGGCACACAAGTCTGTATGAATGTGTATGTGAGTAGACATGTCCGTGATGTCACGCATGTATGTTGTTTTCAGCTGATTGTATCAGCGCTGTGTACATGTGCATGTGTGTGTATTTGACAAGGGTGCAACAGTGATGCAACATGGATGCATGTGACAGCGGTATGTGGAAGCCTGATTGGCAGATGTGACATGGATGCCCGTCTGAACACTGCGACACTTAGCAGAGGTGTACACATGCATGCAAGTGTGGTGGTGTGTGTACATGTGTGGTGCACTTCCTGTGTTGCATGTGATGTCTGGCTCACCTTTGCCTGCTGATGCTGTTGTATGTGTATGGATGGTGTTGGCAGTTGCAACATGGCTGTGGTATGGCTCGTGTGTGCAAGTTGTAATGACATGTGTGTTGGGGATTGTGATGACATGTCAGAGGTTTGCCAATGCCACTCATGTACAACTGTCATGTGTGTATGTGTACATTGTACAGTGCCCTGATGCCTGTGTTTTGTTTCTCCCTGTCTGCAGCGTCAACTGATGAAGAGGGCGGAGAAGGTGCTGTGGAGCACAGCGGCGGGGATCCGACCGCCAGCCGGAGACGCAAGGCCCGGCTCCCCTCCCAGGTTGTCATCTCGTCGGGGAGTGAGGAGTCCGGTGCCGCGTCCCAGGCCGCAGCTGCCGGGGGGAGGTCCAAGAGGCGGAGGTTGCAGTTGGACTCCTCGGCAGCAGAAGGGGCAGCTGGGACCCCACAGGGCCCAACGGGGGAAGATGGCACAGAGTCATCCAGGTTGGTGGGGGGTTTGGTGGAGGAGGAGGCCGTGCAAGCACCGGAGACGGGGTCTGGGGGTGGGGATCCCACTGGTGCTAGTGGTGCAGTGCAGGACCAGGGACAGGAGGCAGCACAGGCCGCCGCGGAGGTGCCTGTGTGCAATCCTGTCTCTGATCCTGTCCCTGCATCATCTTGCACCAGCAGGGATGCCCATGTCCAGACCAGTTTTCAGGCAGGGGATGAGCTGACGTCAACTGGCCTTCCCCTGCCTGCGGACGTGGCTATCCAGGCCCGGGTTGAGCCTGTCCTGGCTGGAGTGGCGTTGCGTCAACGGGCCATGCGAGGCGACCTGCAGTCTTTTCATGAAGAGACTGCAGGTCATCTCGAATGGCTCGTTGACCACGTCAGCCTGCTGGGACAGGTCACCCAGGCCGGATTCCTCCGTCTGATGGGGCTTGCCACGACCCCCTCCTCAGCTGGACCCCCTACGCGCCAGTCGTCCTCTGTGCCATCTTCCCACCCATCAGTCACCTGGGTGCCCTGTGGAGCTGCCTCTGACGGTGCGGCCAGGCTGGTGGAGGAGGCATCCCTGCCACAGTCGGGAGTCGGACGTCCAGCAGGGGTGGCCACGTCAACGACTGCACCCCAGCCGGCGGAGGATGTGCAGGCAGCAGGAGGCAGTGCAGGGGCAGAGGCACAGCAGCAGCAGCTCCATGGTGGGAGCCATGAAGGCTCGGGGCCTTCGACATCGGAGGGGCAGGCATCGGCCGGAGGGCAGGAGGACCCAGGACAAAAAGTGTCTTCCGTGTGGCAGCGGTTGGGCCACGCCATAGATGCGGAGCGGCAGCGGGCGGAAGAGGCACGGCTCTCAATGGTCAGGGCGGAGAACTCCATGCAGAGGGCCCTGAGGCGGGTCGAGTGCCTCGAGGCAATCCGCAGGGCTTTGGAGGTGGACACGTCGACGGCCCTGCGGACCCTCGGGGCCATGGAGGTGGACCGCCTCCGGGACATAGAGGAGGAGTTCGATGATGCCCTGGCCCGGCACATCCAGAAGTGAGCCGTGGAACTAGCCCGCTGCCCTTGTACATAGTTATGTAGGTAGTGTTAAGTTTCATTTTTGTTTTTATTTCATTTGGACCTTTTGGACATTGGCCACATTTTTGTATATAGTTTTTTTTATTAGTTAGTGTAGTTAGTTAGGTTTCCTTTATTTTGTTGGGATGATGGACCCTGGCTTCTTGCTTTGTACATAGTTGTGGACTTGTACATATTTTTTTTTTTGAATTATCCATGGATCAATGGCTTATGTTTTTTTTTCACATTGGATTTTGTTTGGTGGACATTGACTTTGTAGTACATTACTTTGGATTTCTATATTCTTTGATTTTTTCTTTTTTTTGGACGGACATGCTTCTTTTCATTTTTTTCCATTCACATTTCAGTTTCTTCATTTTTGTTTCTATTCATCTTTCCTTTAATACATTATTTATTTGTTGCACTTCAATGTGTGGTGTCTCATTGTTTTCATGCATTTCATGTTATGTGTTTTGAGATTCACTGACACCCATTGGGTGTATGTGAGGGACATGTGTTTGTTTTGGAACTTGCAATTGGTGTTCTGTGGTGTAATTGCAGATTATGAGTGGGTGGATGCAATACTCGGGTGGGTGTTTTGCATTTGGGGGCTGACCATAGAGACCAGGGATCTGGACTGTGATGACATGTTGGGTGGGGAACATGAGTTGGACATGGGTGGGGGCCTGCTGGCAGGTGCCCCACAGTGCTGGGGGGTGGGAGACATGAGTGGGGGCCTGGTGGAGGGTGCCCCTGGATGCTAGGGGGTGGGGGTGCAGGGGGACATGAGTGGGGGCCTGTTTGAGGCTGCCCCTGCACTGCTGGGGGGTGGGGGTGGGGGGAGACATGAGTGGGGGCCTGGTGGAGGGTGCCCCTGGATGCTAGGGGGTGGGGGTGGGGGGAGACATGAGTGGGGGCCTGGTGGAGGGTGCCCCTGGATGCTAGGGGGTGGGGGTGCTGGGAGACATGTGTGGGGGCCTGGTGGAGGGTGCCCCTGGATGCTGGGGGGGTGGGGGTGGTGGGAGACATGAGTGGGGGCCTGGTGGAGGGTGCCCCTGCACTGCTGGGGGGTGGGGGGTGGGGGGAGACATGGGTGGGGGCCTGCTGGAGGCTGCCCCTGGTGGCTGGGGGTGCAGGGGGACATGCGTTGGTGGGCAGTAGTGCTAGTTGATATGTGGGTTGGCTGGTGGGCATGGCCATGGTGGATGGGGTGCCTGCAGGACATGTGCTGGGTAGGCCCCTGTGGTGTGAGCCACCTGCAGGGGCCGTGGAGGGTGTAGAGGGTACACTGTAGAGGGTGTGCTGCTCCCCGCGCACCCCCGAAATCCACGTACCCGGCCAAATCGCGTGTGGAACTTCCCGCGCACCCTGATATCCACGTACCCGGCCAAATCGCGTGTGGAACTTCCCGCGCACCCCCGAAATACACGTACCCCGCTCAATCGCGTGTGGAACTTCCCGCGCACCCCTGATATCCACGTACCCGGCCAAATCGCGTGTGGAACTTCCCGCGCACCCCCGAAATACACGTACCCCGCTCAATCGCGTGTGGAACTTCCCGCGCACCCCTGAAATCCACGTACCCGGCCAAATCGCGTGTGGAACTTCCCGCGCACCCCTGATATCCACGTACCCGGCCAAATCGCGTGTGGAACTTCCCGCGCACCCCTGAAATCCACGTACCCGGCCAAATCGCGTGTGGAACTTCCCGCGCACCCCCGAAATACACGTACCCCGCTCAATCGCGTGTGGAACTTCCTGCGCACCCATGAAATCCACGTACCCGGCCAAATCGCGTGTGGTACTTCCCGCGCACCCCTGATATCCACGTACCCGGCCAAATCGCGTGTGGAACTTCCCGCGCACCCCCGAAATACACGTACCCGGCCAAATCGCGTGTGGAACTTCCCGCGCACCCCCGGAATACACGTACCCGGCCAAATCGCGTGTGGAACTTCCCGCGCACCCCTGATATCCACGTACCCGGCCAAATCGCGTGTGGAACTTCCCGCACACCCCCGAAATACACGTACCCCGCTCAATCGCGTGTGTCACTTCCCGCGCACCCCCGAAATACACGTACCCCGCTCAATCGCGTGTGGAACTTCCCGCGCACCCCTGATATCCACGTACCCGGCCAAATCGCGTGTGGAACTTCCCGCGCACCCCCGAAATACACGTACCCCGCTCAATCGCGTGTGGAACTTCCCGCGCACCCCCGGAATACACGTACCCGGCCAAATCGCGTGTGGAACTTCCCGCGCACCCCTGATATCCACGTACCCGGCCAAATCGCGTGTGGAACTTCCCGCGCACCCCTGAAATCCACGTACCCGGCCAAATCGCGTGTGGAACTTCCCGCGCACCCCCGAAATACACGTACCCCGCTCAATCGCGTGTGGAACTTCCTGCGCACCCATGAAATCCACGTACCCGGCCAAATCGCGTGTGGTACTTCCCGCGCACCCCTGATATCCACGTACCCGGCCAAATCGCGTGTGGAACTTCCCGCGCACCCCCGAAATACACGTACCCGGCCAAATCGCGTGTGGAACTTCCCGCGCACCCCCGAAATCCACGTACCCGGCCAAATCGCGTGTGGAACTTCCCGCGCACCCCTGATATCCACGTACCCGGCCAAATCGCGTGTGGAACTTCCCGCGCACCCCCGAAATACACGTACCCGGCCAAATCGCGTGTGGAACTTCCCGCGCACCCCCGAAATCCACGTACCCGGCCAAATCGCGTGTGGAACTTCCCGCGCACCCCTGATATCCACGTACCCGGCCAAATCGCGTGTGGAACTTCCCGCACACCCCCGAAATACACGTACCCCGCTCAATCGCGTGTGTCACTTCCCGCGCACCCCCGGAATACACGTAGCCCGCTCATTCGCGTGTGTAACTTCCCGCGCACCCCCGGAATACACGTACCCCGCTCAATCGCGTATTTTACTTCCCGCGGCGCCACTTTTTTGATGCGCTGGGACTCTACCGCCTGCCTTCGTGTGGCGGACGTGTTTCAGCTTGTGCGCGGCTTTGGCTGTGCGTGGGTTTGCCCTATTCCATTCCATGAATACGTGTGGTTCGTGTGCGTGTGGGCGTTACCTCTGCTTCCGTGCAGTGCATCCCCAGTTACGCCCTTATTTTCGCGTGTTGTTCCCCATTCCGCGCGTTACGCCCCATGTCCCGCCCACTTTCTGCTGTGTGCGCTGAGGTTGTGCGCTTTCACTGTGCGCGTCGCGCACCATCGCGCACGCCTTTCGCGATGTTGCAGTGACTTGTGCGCCATGCACGGGTTTGGCGCACATCGCGCGGTGAACACGCGCAGGGACTTCCATGAATCGCGCGCGTGCGCGTGCGCCTGTTTTTTTCCGCTTGCGCCTGCTTGCGCCTGCTTGCGCCTACTTGCGCGTAGATTTTCGGCGCACGTTTGTTCCATGAATCGGCCCCTTAGACTCAAGGTCAACAATGGCCTGGAGTGAATTATCCCGGCTGAGAGATATATGCGAGCAAGGAAGATCAAGCACCCCCAGAGTAGAACAGACGCCAATGTCCCAGTCACTTGACCGTCAACGGAAGAAGGATGGAAGAAGGGGGAGATACTGTTCCGGATAAATGACATACCTACAAGAATAATCACGGAAGGTCAGGAAGTAAACGAAGGGGAGGCGGAAAAGCAAGAACAAGAACAAGAGGAGAGGAGACTGGGAATCGCAGCAGGTGAGACATCAGTGGGAATAGGAAAGACACCATTGGGAAGGGCAATGGAAGAAGAGTGGAAGGGGATATTGAGGAACATAATGTGGCGATTGCCAATGTTGGGTAAAAAGGGAATTAAGGTAAGTTCAGGGAAAACAATAAAAGGTAAGTTACAATTGCCAATGATACACAGGGGGGATGGAAGACCTAATTACATCCCCTGACCCAAATGGACAAGGCAAATTTACTGAAATGAATGCCCCCACTTTCAGGAGGGGCAAGTAAATGGATATTTGCATTTGATAAAAATACTGCGGGGTTCCCCTGGATATAAGGCAACGTCAAAGGTTAACTGGTATCCGCAGTGGGTGATCAAGCAGACAGGGTTTGGGGGAAAGCAGGTTTCCCCGGAATAACATTAGATTGTGACCACCATGATGGGGCATCCTTCAACACGGTAAGAGCAAGAATATGGGACGCATTAAGAGAGATGTTTCCCGATACACCAGATTTGCAGTCTGTAATGCAATGCACAGTGGGTGAGGAGGAAGATGCAATGGCCTTCATTCTCCAGGTGCAGGAGATGTGGAGAGCACGGCGTGGGACCAATCTACCTCCCTATTTTATTTCATAATAAAACAAGGCCTCCCCAAAAAAGTTCAGAAGGCGCTTGATAAAATAGCTGGGATAGAAACCATAGGCTGACCAGAAATACAGAGAATTATAGCACATCATTGCAAATGAATCAAAGAAAGAGAAAGAGAGATAATACAGAAGAGACTTGCGGACGAGGCTAAATTAATTCAGATGAAACTAGTGAAGGTCACAGCAGCAGTTGCTGCCCTCCCCACAGATAGAGAACGAGAGGAGGAAGGGTCACTAGCAATGCAAGCAATGATGGCAGCAAACTGGGCAGGGAATGGACAAGGACAGTGGAATGGTGAAGAGCAATACGGAGGGCTACAATGGCAGGCAAGGAGCGCCCGTGAAGGAAGAGGTGGGTACAGAGGATTTAGAGGAGGTGCATATGGATACGGAGGGTATGGGGGACAGGGACCTAGAAGGGGACCCACGAATTGCTGGAACTGTTGGAGGTGGAGCCATTTTTCAAGGGAGTGTCGCAGCCGACCAATGAGCAATTATCAAAAAGAACAGCAGTATGGTCACCCCCACCTAGGAAGCCCACATGGGCTGCAAATGGGCGGTTGGAGAAGGGAAGAGCAACAGGATCAGAGGTACACAGATGATCATGATCACTCCCACAGAATGTACAACAACACCGACAGTCGCGAGAACAAATGGCCCCTGTCCGAGGTAACCCCTTCGCCACAACGGCAAATGGTGCCTCGACACCCTTTGGAGGAGTGGCGGTAGTGGCAGGAAATGTTTTTGATAATGATGGAAACACATGATATTCAGCATAGGAGAGCCCACAGAGAGCACTTGCGTGTCCCGTACTGTCAACGATCCTCAATGCAGCAGAGGAACCACTGGTGGGGGCGGAGATAGGAAACAAACAGTTCATTTTCATGGTAGATTCAGGAGCAGAAAAATGCTCCCTACGAGAAGGCAGGTTTTGGTTACCTAATCTCAAACTCGAGATGCAAGGATTCTCTGGGGCAGTAGTCAAGGTTCCATATACAGAAGAATTAGAGGTAACAGTGGGAGGTAAAACAGTGAGAGAACCTCTATTGTATTATGAAGAATCGCCAATAAATTTGCTGTGGAGGGACCTTCTTAGTAAGCTCAATATGACCATTTCTTTCACAGAAAGGGGGAAAGTATGTTCTACCTCTGGGATTTGCCCAATGCGGGCCATGCTAGTAAAACACACACGAGCCACGGCACCAGAAGTGCCTGGGATACAGGTCGACCCAGACATGTTCATTCAAGGGCTAAAGACACTAGCATGGGTGGTACCTGAACTAAAACACCAAGAATGGAGAGTGCCAACAGAATTTCGCCCCGTGGCACGCCTCAAGATAATGGCAGGGACAGTGATATCCCTGGACTTGCAGGGAGTGCAGGTGTCAGCACAAAAAGAGCAGTAATTGGAGGAGACATACATGGATGTGAATGGCGAACAGTGTTGTTCATCAATGCCAACACGCCCCTGAGAGATTTATCTGATGAGGAACTGTTTACTGACTCAGACAGTGACAGAGAAATATTAATGGAGATAGCCATTCCCTGTGACATAGTGATGCAGACAAGATAAGTGCCCGTACGTACAACTGATGGCGGTGGTGGGCGCACCACCTATATTTTTCAATGATGACATGCAACTTGCGCCAAAGGAAGTGTGGACTACAGGCCCACATGACGTAGAACTGTTGTGTGAAGTTACCCCAGTGAAAATAAAACTCAAACTCATTGCTGCCCCGGGTGAAACAGTACCACCTATCAAGGGAAGCAGAAGAAGGGATAAAAGAAACATTAGCTGCTTTATTACAAAAAGGAATTATAGTACCCTCAAATTCACCCTGCAACACACGTATTTACCCTATCAAAAAAGAAAAGAGAGGGGCATGGAGGATGATACAGTACCAAAACCCACTAAATGACGTCATACAGAAGGAATTTCCACTTGTCCCAAATCCGGCATCAATTCTGTGTAGTATACCAAAAGATGCTTCCTGTTTTACAGTGCTGGACCTAAAGAATGCATTTTTCTCAGTGCCACTCGACCCCGAATCACAATATTTGACAGCATTTACGCTAGGGGGAAAAGATATAAACATTGCAGGCTACCCCAGGGGTACTGCGAGAGCCCCAGCATATTCAACAGAATTTTACCTGAAGATCTTGGAAACATATACACAAAGAGCACAATCATTCAGTCCGTGGATGATCATTTGATATGTGGGAAGAATGAGGGCAAATGCAGGCAAGAATCTGTGACATTGAATGAACCTAAGACAGTGAAGGACATGCAGAAGTATCTCGGCATGTGTAATTACTGCAGTGTATGGATTTCAGAATATGCAGGGTACACGAAGCCGCTCCTACAGAGCCTCAAAGAAGCACAGAGAGAGAGCGGAGCAATACAATGGACACCAGAAATGCACACTGCCTTCAGTACACTGAAAGAACTTATATCAACAGCACCCGTCCTAGCAAACCCAGATTGTAACCGCAAATTTTTTTTTTTTCGTACTTTGATGAGACACTAATGACAGCAGTATTGACACAAAAAACATTGTAGGGCCTTAAGCCTTTGGCATACTACAGTGGTACACTAGACGCAGTGATGCAAGGACACTTCGCCTGCGAACAAGCTCTCACAACCACAGCGTTCGCCATTGAGAAGAGTGCAACAATCGTCATGGGATGCTCCATGACATTGTATGTGGAGCATTCACTTTTTGACATATTAGAAAAGTCTAAGAGCACACTGACTACACAGAGAGCCACAGCATATGAGATTATACTCTCAAGCGCAAATATACACATAGTGAGATGTAAAACAGTAATCCCAGCCACTTTCCTCACAGAAGCTTGCACAGTGAAAGACATGCAAACACACGATTGTGATACATACAGAGGAGAAGATGATGGTACGCCCAGAGCCAGGGTGGATGCACTGACTGAAGGGGAAGTTTACTTTATAGATGGCTCAGCTTCAATTAATGGTGAAACAGGAGAAAAACACGTGGGGATAGCTGTTGGACGCCTAAAAGAAGGTGAATATGAAGTAATAGTACAAAAAAGGCTGCCCACCCATTTCTCAGCACAGGCAGAAGAATTGGTAGCACTAATTGAAGCATTACACACGGCAAAGGGATGTGCTGTAACAATATATACTGAGTCAGCATACATGACAACAACAGTGCATGGGGGATTGGTACGGTCAGGAAGGAGGGGATTTCGAAGAACAGATGGATCCCCAGTGCAGTACGTTGAATTGTTAATGGAGTTGATTGAAGCACTAAAAGAACCAACGGTTGTGGCATTGGTGAAATGCCAGGCCCATAAAAACAATAATGATGTCATCTCCTCAGGGAATGCTGCAGCAGATGCTGCTGCAAAAGAAGCATCATATCTAGTGAAAGCAACTGCAGGTTAGTACAGCTCACAAAAAGATGTAGAAGAAGAGCAGAGGGAGGGATACAACTCCATGCCGATCTCACAAATATTGAAGTTGCAACAAGAAGCGCCAGCCGAGGAAAAGGAGTTGTGGGAAAAAAGAGGGTGTAGCCAGTCATCGACAGATCTTCTCTGGTGACAAAACAACACAGGTAAAGTAGTAATGCCTCAAAAATTATTAGCAATAGCTTTCCAACAACTGCATTTCCCAGCTCACAATGCAAAGTAACATATAGCAGCAGAAATTCAGGAAGATTGTTTTGTTCCAGGATTACAAGAAAAAATATCAAAGCTGGCAATGGAATGTACAACATGCCAAATATACAACTCAGGGATGACACTGAGAACGTTATGACGAATATTACCCAAGCAAATAGGACCATTTAGAGAACTACACATAGATTATGCTGATATGGGCGAAAGATGCAATGGGTCCCGATACATGATAGTGGTAGTGTGTCCTTTTTCAAGGGTGGAGGCAGGCCCCTGTGCCCATCCAGATGGCAAGTGCGCAGAAACATTTTGGTGCGGGAAGTGTTTCCTCGCTGGAGAATATGCGACGTTGTATGCTCAGACAACGGGACGCACTTCGTCAATGATCTATTCAAAGAAGTGACAGCAATGTTAGGAATAACACGCAAATTGTGCACGATTTATCACCCGCAATCAAATGGTGTTGTTGGGAAGATAAACGGACTCCTGAAAAGCAGAATCTCAAAACTATGCTACACAATGAAAAACAATTGTTTACCCCTAGCCTTATTTGAGCTGAAAAATCAGCCCAGTAAGGACCACCATTTGTCCCCCCACTAGAAAGTGACAGGAAGACACATGCACACAGCACACTCCCCACTGCAAAAGCAGTCAGATGCACACAGGAGCGCAACAATACTAGGGGAAGAATGTGATGAATATTTGACATAACTTACAAAAGCAGCACGTATGATCGCAAAACAGCTTGCACCACCATTCACACATGAAGCAGCAAATGGCAGTGTAACACCAGCCACTGACAGCCCTGCAGGTTAGCTTGAGCCAGGGGAGATGGCGTATGTGAGAAGTTTTGTACATCCGTGGAATACTCCAAGATTTCATGGCCCATATGAAGTGTTGTATTGCACACCAACCGCTATAAAGGTAAAGCGGCTGAGGTACTGGATACATTTGTCCGACATGGGAAAAGCTCATGACAATGTGATACCAGAAGTGGAAACAGGCAGGACAGAAGAGGTGACACAGACTTAAGAAAGACATCCAAGAAAAGAAATGCATGATGCAATGTAAAAGAGAAAATAATAATGCAAATGACGACAGTAACGAAATTGAAATGGAAAAGAGCTGACAATCTCTCTCTCTCTCTCTTTCTCTCTCTCTCTCTCTCTCTCTCTTTCTATTTCTAATTGGACAAAAGATACAATTATAAAATTAATGTAAATGATATTCAAATTGAACAAGAAATAAGATAATGAGACAGATATTGTTTATGAAAAATGTTTTAAGAATATGTATATATGTATGAATGCTTAATACGCTTTATGTATCATTATGCAGGAACAACCATGGCAAAGGAGGGGGCAACCGATGTCAACAATGTTAGAGTAGATAGTAATGGAAATATACATTTTAACCTTAGAAAATATAGTTATGAGTGTGGTCTGTTTGTCTGTGCAGTAATATTCTTTTCAATGTTGTTTGGATTGATGGTGTATTGGACAGTTGCATTTATATCAATAGATATAAATGAGGGGGGAAACGGAACAAACATGGTACAGAAGGGGACCCATTTGATCTGGGATGGGTGAAACTGATCTGGGAACAAGGGAGGAAGAAGAATGATTTACATCATGCAAATAATACAGCCGGCACTAGTATAACAGTGCTGTCCACTGCCCCATATAATCACTCTGAGTTCAATATACTTGCGATGAATGACCCAGACCCCTCTGAACTTCGCTGGTTAAATGATTTTCCTGTCACAACTGTATCACTTGAACCTGACACAGCAGAGTATGACACAACTGAGCCATATGAGATGCCCAAATGCATAGTGAATGATGATGAAAAAACTGCTGAAAGAATCATGGCACTGTATAATGAGTTGGAAAGGGAGGGGGCAGGCGGGGTACCCTTAATGCAGCAAGTTGAAAAGAAAACTGGGGGGCACACGGGAGAAAATAAGAGATGGAAAAGGGGGGCAAGACGGAGAAACTATGATGAATACCACGGGTTGGGATTAAATACAATAGAGGACCCACAACACCCACACCAATCCAATAAATGGTACGCAGACACGAGTAACATTGCAAAACAAACAACAAACAAGAGCTGTTATGTGTGCTCTCTGATAACCTGTGCCTCTGTGTAACGGTCAGGAACATGACCTGGAAGGTCAAACATCTCTTAGAGTGGAGGAGGAGAATGTGGTACCCAGCGACCCAGAGCAACCCGAACAACACCTGCTTGGGGAGTGGTAGGGCCAGGATACGGGAAAAGAAAATACACCGTGTACAGGGGCAGGCATGGAACGAACTGAGTGTAGAGACGCAGTAGGGGAAAACCCACCCAAAGTGCTGCTCTGCAAGGAAAGATCTGTGCATGGTTGTAGGGAGGAACCCACGGCTGATACCTGCCTGTCGCCCGTGACCAGAGGGGAAGGTCTGCCGCTGGCCAGGGACTCTAATGGGAATACGGACATGTGAGATGGGTATGAGAGGGCCAGAACACCGCGTTGCTGCGAAGCAGCAGCCACACGGGCGTTCGACTGCAGTGATTAGGACACAGGCCGCAGGACCGCGACCCACGAAATGCTGCGTTGCTGCGAGGCAGCAGTTCCACTAACGTTCGGAGGTCCCTATGCTCAGCGAAACCAAACAGAAACTCCTGAAACCCCAACCAAAGACAAGAAAAATCACATATACACCGATACCCTTACCTGTTCAACGGGGTCCCAAACAGGGCGGTGATGGCAGTGGAGGCTGGGGAGGGATGCAGGACGCCATGCTCCCAGGAAAAAGGGGGAGGGGCCTGGGAGAGCTTTTGTAGCATGGGGAAGGAAGTGGGTCCTGATTGGCCAATTAACCTCTGTATATATAAACCCACAGCCATGAGGAGAAGGGGTGTTCACTCTTGGTTTTGTTGCAGAACCAACCAGACGTGGAGGCAGGAGCTGCGCGAAGCTTGTGGGCGTATGAAGACTAGAAGGAGAAGACTTGCCAGAGGTCCTTACTGCATTCCCTGCAAAGAACCAGAAAAGAACACTGCATAAAAACAGAAGAAGAAAAGGAATACTTTCTGTGAAGCACTCTGCTTTAATTTTTGAGTTTTTTTTTCTGACCACAGTTGTAAGTCTGAATAAAGGCCAGCTTTACTTTCTTCAAAACACTGCCTGACTGTCTAATTGTCACAAATCTTGGTGGCAGCGGTGGGATTCTGAAACGCATCATGGAGACAATCATTAAGGCATTGGCAGACGGACAGCAGCAGCTCCAGCAATTGGTGCAGGTTTATAGTCACCAAGCACAAGCAGATCGGCAAGCGCTATAACAAGCTCTACAATTGCAAGCTGACACACAGGACGCTCTTAAGAAAGTAACAGAAGCCATGGTGGCATTTAGAGGAACAACACCTGCCCCTTCAAACATTTTGCAGAAGTTCCAACAGGGAGATGATCCAGGATATTTCTTTATGAACTTCGAAAGGGTTGCTAGGAACTCCCAGTGGCCTGTGGAAAAATGGGGTCACTTTATAGCACCTTTAATAACAGGCTCTATTCAAGGTGCCTACCAGGTGGCAAACCCCAATGGAGAAACAGCCTACGCCGACATCAAAAGAACTATTCTGGAAAGGATGGGTGTAGATGAGGAGGCATACCGTCAGAAGCTCAGAGAAACCAGACTTCGCAATGGGGAGACTCCAAGGCAGCTGTACTATCGAGTACATGATTTAACTGAAAAATGGTTAAAACCAGCCAGCCGCACTATTCCGGAAATCCTGGAAAAGGTGAAGTTAAAACAGTTTGTAGAAGCACTACCCAGCGCTATGCAAAGATGGGTCTGCCAACACCATAGACTTACACTTAACGAAGCAATAGACATCGCTACAGTGTTCCAAAAGGCGGATGGAGCTAGGATAAATCCTGTGGAAGTAAACAAAATCGTACCTCCCAGACCAACTACTTCTGGTGAATCCAAGCCAATCCGAGTGGAACCTAAGGGAGTAACATGTCCCACCACCAACAGACAACCCCAGTGTTTTGATTGCAGGGAATGTGGCCATATTGCACGATTTTGCCCAAGAAAGAATAAAATGGAACCAATGGAAATCGGTTGTATCCAGAATCGTGAGTTCCGAGGAAGATGGGAGCCTTACGTGGTGGAGGTCCGAGTCGACGGCATACTCCGACAAGGCTTGATCGACAGTGGAAGCGAACAAACAGCCATCAGACCAGACGTAAGTGTCTCTGGGAGAAGGGGGGAACAAGAAATACCTGTAAAATGTGTACATGGGGACATCAAAACGTACCCTTCTGAACAGGTCACCATAGAAGTAAACGGGTTTAGCACACCAATGGAGGTAGCCATCATGCCTCATATACCAACTCCGGTACTAATAGGGACTAACCTACCCACCTTTGAAGACTGTGTCAGAGAGACTGAGTGGTTAAGAAAGGCTCCTTTTTCCCATACGGACATTATAGGAAGTAGTGGGAGGTTATCAAGGAAATCCAGGAGAGAAGTTCAGGAAGAGAAAAGAAAGTGGGTGGAAAAGCTCAGCGGACTTGTAGACTGGATTCCGGAATCAAAAAGGGTCTCTTTTAGAAGCAAAACCCTAACAGACCCGACCTTAAAGAATGTCCTCGAACAAGCAATGAAGGACCCTGATAGTCAAACTACTTATCCCAAGTTCAAAGTACTGAGAGGACTTCTATACAGGGTTACCAAGAATCAGAATGAACAGGAGGTAGAACAACTACTAGTACCTGCCAGTTTTAGACCATCCATAGTGGGATTGGCCCAGGATAACCAGACAGGAGGACATATGGCTCAAGAAAAAACCCTAGAGAAAATCTTGAAGAGCTTTATTGGCCCGGGGTATACCGAGAAGTGGCCAAGTATTGTGATGAATGCTCGACATGCCAGAAGTCAAACCCTACTAAACCCCGGCATGCACCTTTAATACCCATGCCATTGATAAAGGAGCCGTTTTTCCGGATTGGTATGGATGTGGTGGGGCCACTGGAGCCCAGTAGTCACGGATACCAGTATCTATTAGTAGTAGTAGATTATGCTACGAGGTATCCAGAAGCCTTCCCCAATGCGAGGAATCAGTACAGTACAAGTATGTAACCAGTTGGTCCCATTCTTTGCAAGGGTGGGAATACCATCAGAAATAGTAACGGATCAGGCTCGGAATTTTGTATCAAGAGTAATGCGGAGAGTATGTCAACAGTTGCAAATCAAACAAATACGCACGTCCATTTATCATCCCAAACAGCCGGGTTGGTAAAGCAATATAAAAAGACCATCAAACTAATACTCAAGAAGATAACGGCCCCTACAGGGAAAAACTGGGACAGAGCGGTACCATGGGTACTCATGGTACTAAGGGATACCCCGCAATCTTCAAAGTGGTTCTCACCATTTGAGTTGTTATTTGGTCATCAACTGAAAACAGTACTGGACATTGCTAAGAATGAATGGGAAGAGCACGAAGAAACCACCACCCTAACAGATTACTTGACCAAACTAAGAGATAATCTGACTTAATTAAGAGAGTTGGCCAGAATAAATCTAGGAAGATCTCAGTTGGCACAAGAAAAATACTACAAAAGGAAAACCAGAGCATGCCACTTCAAAATCGGAGACCAGGTACTGGTATTGCTACCCACTAGCCAGAATAAGATGTTGGCACAGTGGAGGGGGCCATACAAAATAACGGCTGTATTAGGACCAGTAAACTACAAGGTGGAACAGCCAGACCGAAAAGAGAAATACCAGAACTACCACATAAACCCACTAAAAGAATGGAAGACACCTGACAGGGATACAGTAATTGTCCGGGAGGCTACACGAGAGAAAACGGAACCAGCTTTCAATACTGTTCAGTGGGGCGTACAACTCACCTTAGAAGAGAGGAAGGAAATGGAAGAACATCTCAGACCTCTAAAGCATGTGTTCTCCTTCTACCCAGGAAGAACCAACTTGGCAGAACATAAAATCGAAACAGACCAGGACAAACAGTAAGAATTCATCCTTACCGCCTTCCTGAGTCAAAAAGGACAGCCGTACAGACAGAAGTCGAGAAAATGCTGAGGCTGGGAGTGATAGTACCATCCTGCAGCCATTGGTCCTCTCCTATTGTTCTGGTCCCAAAGCCAGACGGCAGTATTCGCTTCTGCATGGATTATAGGCAACTAAATTCCATTTCAACATACCAAGCTTACCCCATGCCCCAGATCGATGAACTTATCGAACAATTAGGTACCGCAAGGTACATTAGTACCATTGACCTGACAAAGGGGTATTGGCAGATTCCCCTAAGATGAGAAGATAAAATAAAAATGGCTTTTTCTACCCCTTCAGGGCTGTATCAATTTAAAGTCCTGCCATTTGGGTTGCATGGGGCTCCAGCAACATTTCAATCACTGATGAATCAAGTACTAGCACCCCACCCTCAATACAGTTCTGCCTACCTGGATGTCATAGTTGTGTATAGCAAAACCTGGAAAGAACACCTAGAACATCTCACAGCAGTAATAACATCTCTACAATCAGCAGGATTTATCAACCCGAAGAAGACTCTACTGGCAGCCAATCAGACCAGATACCTAGGCTATCTGTTGGGAATGGGGTTATTAGACCCCAATTGGACAAAATTGAAGCAATTCGGAAATTACCCAGCAACAAGAAACAAGTTAGAGCGTTTTTGGCCTTCATAGGCTATTACCGCAGGTTTATCCCTCCCTTTTCTTCCATTGCCAGCCCTTTGACAGAAGCTCTCAAATCCTCATATACCGGAAACTTACAAAAAGATGAAAAGCATGTAAAGCCTTTCTTGAACTTAAAAACATCATATCAGCACACCCGGTTTTACGATGTCCAAACTTCCAAGAATGGTTTTATTTACAACGGATGCATCAGGTCTAGGATTGGGAGCTGTAATCTCACAAGGTAGTGAGACAGAGTTACACCCTGTCGCTTTTATCAGTTGTAAACTGTTGCCTCATGAGGTTGGATACTGTACCATTGAAAAAGAGTGTTTAGCAATCAAATGGGTGATTGAAACCCTCGGGTATTACTTGGCTGGATGAAAGTTTACCGTGTTCACGGATCATGCCACCCACAAGGATTCCAACCAACGAGTGTTGAGATGGTTCCTCATATTACAGGAATTCTGTTTTGAAACCATTCACAAACCAGCAGCATTTCAGTTAATCCCTGATTACCTATCCAGGAACCTAGATCAGCCCAATTGGCTGGATGCTTCGGGGGTTATGTAACGTTCAGGAACATGACCTGGAATGTCAAACATCTCTTAGAGTGGCACAGGAGAATACGGTACCCAGCGACCCAGAGCAACCCGAACAACACTTGATTTTTTTTCCGACCACAGTTGTAAGTCTGAATAAAGACCAGCTTTACTTTCTTCAAAACACTGCCTGACTGTCTCATTGTCACGCTCTGGTACTCCTAAAGTACTGTTACCACAAGAGTTGTCTATTGCAGATGCACAGTGTCTCCTTCATCTTGCACTAGGCAGAATTAAAAACACTTTTCAAGCGCACACCATCACTTTTGAAATGCTGTAAAATGAAAAGACTTGTTATTCGAAACCCAAAGGAGTGATATGTCTGAAAGAACCCTTTTTAGTGATAAAAGGAACATTATATGTGGACAATAAATGACAAAATGAACAGATAACATGCAGAGCAGAGGCACTACGAGGGCTGGCAGAAGAGAAGTAACAATGGATCCAACAAACATGTGCCCCAATATGGAATGAACACATCTCAAAACTAACGTTGGTAACCGCCCTTGAAAAACCATTCAAGCTGCAGAAAGAGATAAATTATGAACTTCGTTTTCTTGGGGAGGGAAAAGTAAACATGGGCACAAACAAGAACTGTAACAAAACACTCATCATCCCAGACATGAAAAAAGGAACTGCTGCCTTAATGGACACATACTGGGTTTGCGGTAAACAGACGTACCTGCACCTTCCCCAGTCATGGAGGGGCACGTGCTCCCTGGCAACGCTGCATTCCGCTCTAATGGTGATACCCAAGAGCCATATCCAAGGAGAAAAACAACTGTCGCCCACCAACAATCGAGAACCTGTGCAGCCAACAAAAGAAGCTCCCACGTATGCCATATCCGACGAAAGCATGCAGAGTACAGTCTCACGAAAAAAGAGATCCTCAAACTACATCTCCAAGGCATCTTCCAAACCCTTGGCGCAGATTCCAGATCGATTCCAGCTGTTTTATTCCACTGAGCCATTTTTGTGTCTGTCATTCCCAGCATCCAAGCGCGGGCCAATGCAGAATGGCTCCAAATCGCTCACTGGGAGCTGATCCAGCTGGCAAACGACAAAGAAGAAGGATTTAATGTAATCAAGGTGGAGCTAAGGGCCTTGCAGTTGATGACAATGCAGAACAGGTATGTCCTAGACCTGTTGACAGCCATCGATGGAGGTGTTTGCCGAAAAATCGGAAGCGCATGTTGCACTTTCGTACTTTCTGTGGACGCGGACAATGGAACTCTGTCCCATGTAATAGCAGCCGTGCATAACCTTGGTGAGTGGATGAAAGAGGAAGGAGGGGTACAGCCAAGCACCTGGTTCGACAACATGTTTTCATGGGTACCGTCGTGGCTGGGAATGACCATCAATCTGATGACACCTGCATTGTTTTTCTTCTTTTAATTTTTTATGTGTGCCAATTAGGACTTTGGTGTTGCACAAACGCAGTACCTAACGCAATGATGATGGTGACAATAGGCAATGCAAAAGGAGTGATGCAGATGTCACAAGAGGCTCAAGTACAAACAGGGGATGACTCAGGACCAACATATAGAATGACAGCCATATACAACGATGGGTACATTATAGACAGGTTATATCATACCACAATAAAGAAACCCCATGAGCTAACATGGTATGACGAGGTATGGGTGGACTTCGATGGAGATGGGGGATGTATCTATATGACTTGCACACCAGATGAGTATGCCAGGGCAGGGGAGAGCCTCAGAGCAGTGTGCAGGGCATGGATCCCCCAGAAAGGAACACCCGCATGGGATGAGGCAGTGGCTGAGGAAGAGGCGCGTAATAGGCTGGGGGAGTTGCAGGATTCGGTAGTTAAGTAACAAAAGGGGGGAATGTATGGGAGGCAAGGTCCTTTGAGACACCCTCCCCTCCATTCTAACCCCACGTGTGGATTGTGATTTGTCCACCAGCCACTCATGAGCCTGTGGCCAGGGTGGCGGGATGGCTGTGGGACGACCCATATGCATGCACACAGTGACCAAAAAGCTGATCCCAGACTCCATTTTGTGCTACAACCAGGGTCCATTTTGTACATAGTACCACAGGCCTCATGGACAATGGGTGCCGGCATAGCTGCAGCTCTCCCCTCGAGAATCACGCACAGTGAGCCTGTCATTTCCCACCCCCTCCTCCTCTCTGCATCCCTGCAGAAAGCCTGTTCCTGCAGGAGACTACCCTGGTTCACCCATACTGATAAACCCTCTGTGAAGGTTATAAATCCTCTCATGTAAATGTGTATTGAAGGGCTAAATCCAGAAAACGAAACACGAAGATCCTCTCCTATGTTCAATGCACATGAAGCTATTGGTCATATGTCCAAGCCCCATACTGTTGAAAGAATCTTGTCTTCTGTGCATGATATAGGTGTTTGATGTAATACAAGGCACACACCCCAAAAATGTTCACTGGTTTTTCAAATATATGTGTATTCACAAAAATGATCAACTTGCATACTGGTCCAAATGTATATAATGTAAGACAGTAAAGTTACAAGACTGTTGTTGATAGAATTTACTTTGCAACATGGTACTCATGATAAATGTAAACGTGTTTATAATGTTCTTAAGCTCAAATATTGTTCGATGTACCTGTAACTACATTAGCTTAATCCTACACCACATTCTAAATGATGTGAATGTACCCTGTAAAGTAGACAAGCTAGAAGCAACAGGGCCCTCTCTCCATTCTCCTGCAGCGCCGAGCAAGCAGCCCCCACCTTCCACCTACCTCAGGTCAGGCTGACAACTAAAGGCCCTTATTTCATTGACCATGTGATGCCTTAATTGTAACCTCTCACCCCTCCACTAAGCCTGCACCAGGCATCCACCCTCCCCTAATCACCAACAATAACACCATAAAACTTGTTTCACATCCCGAGACCTTGGTTAAAAGAAATATAGGCAACAAGCCTCTCATCCCACTGCCTTTTTGATGTACCAGCTATGTGCCCTCTGACCAGATAGTACCCAAACTCACCCCAACCTCGAGTGACCTTGGTGGCAGTATATTTGCTCTTGTACTAACATACTATAAAGATGTCCCCCACTAGATCTAACAAAGCAGAATGAAAGTGGCATCCCTGACATGTGCCCCCTGATAGGGTACCTGAACCCTTGAAGCAGCCCCTTTTTGTATAATGTTTTTATGATGATGAGATAAGAGCACCCAGAGTTATGTGCTATTTCTCTTGTGATGTTAGATTAACAACTTGTAGGATTTACAGGGCATTATGAATTATAATGGACACTGAATGAGTATGTGTGGCCTCAAGGGCAAATGTCAATGCAGCCGAGATGCATCAATTCAAACATCTCCTCATCCGACACTCCACCCCGATGAGCCCAGCTGACCTCCAAGCATCGCTGTGACACCGCGTGGAGCCTCACCAATCCTGGAGCTTCAACCATACGGAGTATATACTGCTTTTCCCCTTCTGCCCAATCTCATGGATTCATGTAATCCCTAGCTCCCACCTCATGGGTGACCTCCAAGCATCGCTGTGACACCGCATGGAGCCTCACCAATCCTGGAGATTCAGCCATACGCAGTATATACTGCTTTTCCCCCTTCTGCCCAATCTCATTGATTCATGTAATCCCTAGCTCCCACCTCATGGGTGACCTCCAAGCATCGCTGTGACACCGCGTGGAGCCTGACCAATCCTGGAGATTCAGCCATACGGAGTATATACTGCTTTTCCCCCTTCTGCCCAATCTCATTGATTCATGTAATCCCTAGCTCCCACCTCATGGGTGACCTCCAAGCATCCGTGTGACACCGCGTGGAGCTTCACCAATCCTGGAGCTTCAACCATACGCAGTATATACTGCTTTTCCCCCTTCTGCCCAATCTCATTGATTCATGTAATCCCTAGCTCCCACGTCATGGGTGACCTCCAAGCATCGCTGTGACACCGCGTGGAACCTCACCAATCCTGGAGATTCAGCCATACGCAGTATATACTGCCTTTCCCCCTTCTGCCCAAGCTCATGGATTCATGTAATCCCTAGCTCCCACGTCATGGGTGACCTCCAAGCATCGCTGTGACACCGCGTGGAGCCTGACCAATCCTGGAGATTCAGCCATACGCAGTATATACTGCTTTTCCCCATCTGCCCAATCTCATTGATTCATGTAATCCCTAGTTCCCACCTCATGGGTGACCTCCAAGCATCGCTGTGACACCGCGTGGAGCCTCACCAATCCTGGAGATTCAACCATACGCAGTATATACTGCTTTTCCCCCTTCTGCCCAATCTCATGGATTCATGTAATCCCTAGCCCCCACCTCATGGGTGACCTCCAAGCATCGCTGTGACACCGCGTGGAGCCTCACCATACCTGGAGCTTCAACCATAAGCAGTATATACTGCTCTTCCCCCTTCTGCCCAATCTCATGGATTCATGTAATCCCTAGCTCCCACCTCATGGGTGACCTCCAAGCATCGCTGTGACACCGCGTGGAGCCTCACCAATCCTGGAGATTCAGCCATACGCAGTATATACTGCTTTTCCCCCTTCTGCCCAATCTCATTGATTCATGTAATCCCTTGCTCCCACGTCATGGGTGACCTCCAAGCATCACTGTGACACCACGTGGAGCCTCACCAATCCTGGAGATTCAGCCATACGCAGTATATACTGCTTTTCCCCCTTCTGCCCAATCTCATTGATTCATGTAATCCCTAGCTCACACCTCATGGGTGACCTCCAAGCATCGCTGTGACACCGCGTAGAGCCTCACTAATCCTGGAGATTCAGCCATACGCAGTATATACTGCTTTTCCCCCTTCTGCCCAATCTCATTGATTCATGTAATCCCTAGCTCCCACCTCATGGGTGACCTCCAAGTATCGCTGTGACATCGCGTGGAGCCTCACTAATCCTGGAGATTCAGCCATACGCAGTATATACTGCTTTTCCCCCTTCTGCCCAATCTCATCAATTCATGTAATCCCTAGCTCCCACCTCATGGGTGACCTCCAAGCATCGCTGTGACATCGCGTGGAGCCTCACCAATCCTGGAGATTCAGCCATACGCAGTATATACTGCTTTTCCCCCTTCTGCCCAATCTCATTGATTCATGTAATCCCTAGCTCCCACCTCATGGGTGACCTCCAAGCATCGCAGTGACACCGCGTGGAGCCTCACCAATCCTGGAGATTCAGCCATACGGAGTATATACTGCTTTTGCCCCTTCTGCCCAATCTCATTGATTCATGTAATCCCTAGCTCCCACCTGATGGGTGACCTCCAAGCATCGATGTGACACCGCGTGGAGCCTCACCAATCCTGGATCTTCAACCATAAGCAGTATATACTGCTCTTCACCCTTCTGCCCAATCTCATGGATTCATGTAATCTCTAGCTCCCACCTCATGGGTGACCTCCAAGCATCGCTGTGACACCGCGTGGAGCCTCACCAATCCTGGAGATTCAGCCATACGGAGTATATACTGCTTTTCCCCCTTCTGCCCAATCTCATTGATTCATGTAATCCCTTGCTCCCACGTCATGGGTGACCTCCAAGCATCGCTGTGACACCACGTGGAGCCTCACCAATCCTGGAGATTCAGCCATACGCAGTATATACTGCTTTTCCCCCTTCTGCCCAATCTCATTGATTCATGTAATCCCTAGCTTCCACCTCATGGGTGACCTCCAAGCATCGCTGTGACACCGCGTGGAGCCTGACCAATCCTGGAGCTTCAACCATACGCAGTATATACTGCTTTTCCCCCTTCTGCCCAATCTCATTGATTCATGTAATCCCTAGCTCCCACGTCATGGGTGACCTCCAAGCATCGCTGTTACACCGCGTGGAGCCTCACCAATCCTGGAGCTTCAACCGTATGCAGTATATACTGCTTTTCCCCCTTCTGCCCAATCTCATGGATTCATGTAATCCCTAGCTCCCACCTCATGGGTGACGTGCTTTTGTAACAAAAGGTGGATGTTTTCAGATGTTTGGCAGAGCGCTCTCTGCATTTGCAGAGTTCTCTGCTTAGAAACAGTAATTGTTCCACCGAGTAGATGCGCTGCTAGCACCACAAGAGTTCAAAACCTTGAATAATACAGTTCAATGTTGCCAATGAAACAAGTCCTCAAGGATGCTACTCATAGAAATCTCAAAATTGTATTTCAATGTTTAATTTTGTCCATATTCAGGAGTCCTTCTTTGCATCTTTACTCTTGCCGGGAGTACAGGCCGCAGCAAATGCCAAAAGGTTTCAGAGCTTTGAGCAAAGGTGTTGGCAGGTGAGGCAGGAGGTGCTGCTACATTGTATCCTGCTTTACGGTGAAGATTTCAGTCTTTCTATGCTTTTTTGGCTGGAGGTGGAGATTCTACAAAACACAGCCCGCAACATGGAGTGTTCGCGGAGTTGTGAGCAGAGTTATTGGCAGTCAAGGCAGGAGGTGCTGCTACTTTGTATCCTGCTTTACGGTGAAGATTGCAGCCTTTCTACATTTTTTTTGGCTGGAGGCAGAGATCCTACAAAACACAGCACGCAACGAGAAGCACGCGCAGAGCTGTGAGCAGAGGTGCTGGCAGTCGAGGCAGGAGGGGCTGCTACATTGTTTCCTGCTTTACGGTGAAGATTGCAGTCTTTCTATGCCTTTTTTCGCTGGAGGTGGAGATTCTACAAAACACAGACCGCAACGCGGAGCATTTGCAGAGCTGTGAGCAGAGGTGTTGGCAGTCGAGGCAGGAGGTGCAGCTACATTGTATCCTTCTTTACGGTGAACATTGCAGTCTTTCTACACTTTTTTTGTCTGGAGGCAGAGATTCTACAAAACACAGTCTGCAGCGTGGAGCGTTTGCAGAGCTGTGAGCAGAGGTGTTGGCAGTCGAGGCAGTCTGGGCTGAGTCTGAGTGGAGACTGCAGTTTGCAATTAACTTGACCCTTGATGAGTGCCATGATGGAAATCGAACTGGAATCGAATGCTGTGCACGGTGCGCATGAACCAACTGCTGTGTCGGATACAACACACTGTGAGTATGTAAAAGACACGCTGGCCGCAGTGTAAAGGACACTCATGTCGGTCACCTTAATGGATGAAGAGGATGTAGTTACAACTCAGAAAGATAATAATAATGTGGACTTTCTATTCAGCGAGATACAGAGTCACGGAAATGTCTGTCCCTTTAACGTCCATATGTCAGTTACTGCAAGCACGGCATTATATCTAGACAATGCGACGTCTGAAGAGCCGAAAACCCTCTAATCTGACCAGCTGCAATTGAATCTTTTGATTCAATTCAAATAAACAAACTGGTGCCAAAAGGGATTCCAGAGAGCTAAGGGAACTTACAACGCAATCAGACTGATGACAAATTAGCTGCTGACTTGGTAGAAACAAGCATGCAACATCCTGCTAGTTTGAACAAACTACCATACTTAAGACACATGCAGATACCCGCAGAAGAAACGCAGTGGAGGAACATGAGGCTAACCTAATGCAAATAAAGATGCTAATAACTTTCCAGAGCTTTCGACAACCCAAGAGGAGCTTGATGTTGTGATCGTTGCTGAGACTGGCGAAGGAGGGAGCAACTATTCCCTATCAAAAATCCATTCACGTATGGTTTAAATCCAAGTAATATCATGGATAGCGATACCAACAAATGCCTACTGGAAGGGGATACCAGAGAAGGACAAATGCAGACAACCACTCATGAAGAGAGCTGCTCCAGGAGCAACCCCTATGACATCAACTTCCTAGGGAAAACAACGACAAAGCCACTGAGAAAAAAATCAAAATATGTGGCCTACTAAAGAAAAAAATATTTGGAAGCCAGGTGGCCTAACATCATTCAGCCAATCTGGCTGCCGTTTCTTCTATCAAGATCCTAGTCCTCCAATGCAGAGAATACAATCTCTGAGTCAGCTATCAGCAGCGGCTAAGCACCACTCTCATGAAGAGATCCCGGACCAATTACCCTTGTAGAGCTCTATGGTGACCGAGGGTACATGCTTGCCCCTCTAAGAAACAACCTCAGGTGGACCATACTACTTAATGCGGCACCAAACAACAAAGAAGCAATATCAGCATACACAATGCTGCCACCAGCTACAAGAAAAACTCCTTGGTGGCCGTGGCACTGGATACCTCGAGAAAATCTGATATGGAGGCAAACCATCTTAAACATAATTTACCAAATAGGTAACCTAAATGGGGTTGCTAAACGAGGAATATCGGACTTGATTGAAGACATCAGACACAAAGGAAAAATGGTAAAATGTTGTGTGTCAACTACAACACAGACGGATGCCTGCAGTAAAGATCAAATGGGAAGCCCCCATGAGAAGTCTAGAGAAATTAACTTCCTGACAATTACAACACTAGCAGCTACAATGGTCCAGTTTTTGAAGCTTTATGAAAATTTTGGGGACCATTTAAAGGATCAGATAACAATGCTAGCCATACTGCATTCCAAGATGGTGTTTGTCGAGGGGTTTATAACAGGTGTCCAGAACCAGTTGGGTAATAGTGGAGTAAAGGTTTGATCCTGACCCTGTTATCAAAGATGAGAAGAGCAGAAGTGCCTCGAGACCATTTGACCTGGCAGACACCCTACCGCCTAACAGGCTGGTTAAAAATCCAATGGCAAGCAGATCCACCAAAATAGATTTGTAGGACGTAATAGACCATCTGGAATGGAATCAATGGAAGGTGTTGAAAGAGTGCACCCGCCAAAACCCATAAACCAACAACAGGCAGCATTATCAAAAACAGGAACCTCACAGGCAACTGTAAAAAAGAAAGAGATGATGATGCAAACCAAACATTGAGATCAAGTCACCAAGAACAGGAATTGGATGCAGATAAAAAGGATAGAGCGGGGGGGGCAGAATTCGTCCGCAGAAAATCTGTGAAATTTTCAACAAGCAACGACCAGACAAAAAAGAAAGAACAAACCAACCGACGATGAAAGGAGAGAAAAAAGTCTCAAATGGCATTAAAGAACTCAAGGAGAAAATAAAGGAGTCAAATGGTACAAACAAAGCAAGAGAGAAAACTAACCCGGCAAACAAATCTAAAAATCAATCGCCCTTAGTGAAGAAGAAATCAAATGGAAGCCGAGCTTTCATTAGAAAGATAAATATCCCGAAAATAAAACATTTAAAGGAATCCTCTAGTGCAAATGAAACAAGCTCTTGTGAGAATGATAACATACCAGAAAGAGTACAGCTGATAAATGAATGAGATATAGTAGATCTAGAGAAAGAGCCCTAGGACATCAACATGCTGGATCTTTTACATGTATAAGCATATACAAGTCAGAACCTGATATACAGTGGGATATGAAGAGTTATGAGAGTGAGGATTCTGAAAATGATACAGAAACTCGAGACACTGATAATGACGAAACTGAAAAAGGCAACATAGAATGGAAGAGAAGACCTGTTGGGCCTAAAACATTACAAGCTTTAAGCAACCAAGAATAAAGACCTATACAAAGAATGATACAGAAATAGGGTGACATGAGCACACCCTGTGTGAGCTGGCAAGAAGATGAATTCCAACAGAAAAAAACCTATTATCATTAAGAAAGTGACAAACGTAGACTCTATCACCAATATCAGGATGTTAACTGACATACAAGAAACAAACGAGGAAGGGTGGAATCCTCATCACAACTCTAACATACGGAATAGAATAACTCCAGACAACGACGACGATTATTAGACATCTCTTTGCAACCAGTTAAACAACAAAGAGGAGGGATGAATGAAAGGGCTGACAAATAGAGAGGGAGAAACTCATATTGTGAGAGTAACGGACAAACAAATCTTAAAAGAAAAGCAAACCTAAAATTAAAACAAGGCTTGATATTGGAAAGGATGATCTCCCTAAAGGATGGTCTAATCTTGAATAGGTCCAATGTAATCCAGCTAATTCATCATGTCCCCACTCTACCACTCCTAACATCAGATGATAGATTTTCCTGAATAAGAAATGACAGATAGGGAGATCCTATATTGGGTGTCACCTTTGATTAAGCAACTACTACTTGATGAGGTCCTTCTTTTGAGACCAGTGGCTCACCGCCTACCGTGTAATGAGGCCCTATATGTTTTTTTAGTTCCTTTTTTAACTAAAGGAACATTTCTTTTGTTGTTTTTTGATGGAGAGCTTAGAAGGAAAGATGGGGAAGGAAATGAGGGAAGAGGCACCAAGCACTATTATGGAGGGGCAGGTGGACTGGGGAAGATTTTGCGCGTGTGTTACTTCTAAGGTAGGGGGCAGTGTTTCTCATGCTCCTTGGTTACAGCTTTAAAAGCACTTCAAAATTGCTTCCCTCTGCAGAATGTTGTGTTGTAGTATATACTGAGGACTTCAGAAAATATGGATCAACAGCCTCTTGTATTGCTTGCAAGGAAGCTGGTGGGTTTTTGTGTCCCACAGAAGTAGGCTGTGTGGTTACAGTATTGGTGGAGGAAGATGAGGTGGAGGAAGACAGCCTCCGACTTGCTAAGAAAGGAACAACATTTTTGACAGCATTGCGATCGTTGGATTTGGTGTGGCAGCACATGAAGATGGTCCCGTAGGAGTACTGTCCAGGTAGTCTGCGACTGAGTAAAAGTTGCACTCAGTGGTTTTCACTTTGGGAGCTTTAGCCTTTGGTACATTCCCAACAGTGGTAAAGAACTGCCACACCCATGATTTTCTCTGGGTGCTAGGGGTAGGCACTTCCTCTACCTCATCTTCTTGGTCTTCTTCATTGTCTTTGGAAGTACTGCACTTTTTCTGTTGTGATGGTCCTCCAGCTGGTGGTGATGGCTCTTGTGGAAGAGGGATGGCAATAACTGATGCCATTTTTAAGATAAAGAGCAGTTTTGCTAAATATTCTTCCAAGTATGTACTGTTAACTAGATTGTTAATGGATAATGAGTAAGAATAGGTGTAGGAACTGTGCAAGGGAAATTTCGAAGTTGAAAGTTCGTAGATCAGTAGAAAATGCAATTCTGAACTGTCTCCGAAGCACGGATCCGATCGCGAAGTGTGGACGTGTTCGCGAACATATCATCATGCTGTGCGCGAGAATATGGTCATGTGGCATGTCCGGAAGGTCCACGATGAAGTCAGACACTCCCGGATATCTACGGATGCAAAATCTGTTGAAAAAGCTGTAAAAAGTTTATAGAAGTGTTATAAATGATGCTGGAAGGTGGGAAATGGCAGAGTTTTAAGGTGAAACTTTGTAAATTGGACACAAATGTTACTATATTGGGTAAGTATGGACAAGTTTTAGGAAAATAGCATGCACTGGTAAAAACCCATGAAATTCACTGAAAAAACTTTGTTAATGTGATGTCATCAATGACATTTGTGATGTCTTCTTTGATGTCCTGGGTTTTAGTCTTAGCAGTGCATGGTGGTGGCGTGAGTTATGGTTGCCTAGCTAACCATAACTGGCAATTTTTTTTTTTTTTCATTGAATAAGAACTAATTGGTGACCACAACAGCCTCAGGAAATGTAATAGCGAATGACAGTGATTGACAATGGTAATCAAATCTGGAACATGCACATCAGGTGAAGTATCTATTATAAATAGGAGGGGATGTTGTATTAGGAGAATAGTTGTGTGGTGCAATTAACAGTGTTCAGCTATGATAATCTAATTATTCATATGCGGGAAGAAAGCCGTAACAATAGGAACTGTTATGATCTGTGATGTGCCTAGTGAACGCTTATATACTTTAATGTGGTTCCACACTGTTAATATTAGGCTGTGATAAGCCATTTTGGGCCATAATCATTTGTATTAATAAAAGGCATTGACAAAGCTTTTCAAACCCAGCTCTCAGGATGCTTCCTTTTCAACCCTCTGCAATACTAATGCTGTGTTGTAAATGTGCACGTCAACTTGAACACAACACAGTACACCAGCACGCACTGGGTGGTGTCTTGGTGCTCAGTCCCTGCTCCTCAAGATGCTTCCTTTTCAACCCTCCGCAATACCAATGTTGTGCTATACAAGTGCACATCAGCTTGACCACAACACAGTACACCAGCACGCACTGGTTGGTGTCTTGGTGCTCAGTCCCTGCTCCTCAGGATGCTTCCTTTTCAACCCTCTGCAATACCAATGTTGTGCTATACAAGTGCACGTCAGCTTTAATACAACACAGTACACCAGCATGCACTGAGTGGTGTCTCAGTATTTAATCCCTGCTATTCAGGACAGTGGGTGATGTGACATGTTGGGTATCACCAAATCCTTGTGTATGTGTAATGCGTAAGTACTTTGTACTGCCACACTGTACAGAATGGGAGATGTGCACGTGGCTTCACTATATACCTATCAGTGATGGAAAAACACACATAAATGTGTCAGATGCTGCACACTGTGGCAAAGTGTGGCATATAGTGAAAAGAGTGTGCATTGCGTAGGCCAAAATTATAAATGTTGATGACAAGGACTGTATTTTGCAACGAAGGGATGAGAGCATCTGTGTGCATCACCCCATTAATACCCCAATAATTCAGCAAGACTGTGCATCGAACAGTGCAGAAGAGGCAGGAAATAATCAGGATTCAATCAATATGAGAAGTCAACAAAGATGGAATCACATCAACACTCTGTACAGTGCCATGAAGATGAGGATTAAGCACAGAAAACAGAAAGCATGAACGCTGCACATGGGAGAGTCACAAGACTCAAGGGGTCTAAGAGAAGAGGCCGGCGCATGGCTGAAGATCCAGGTGCACCTCAACACCTGCCATCCTGCTGACAACCTGTACTTACGAAAGATCGTAAGTATCGCCCTTGCAGGCTCTGTGACAGGTCAACACAAGCAGAAAACTGAGCCTGCATGAAAATAGCATCATGGAAAACAAGGGCGAGTGACCTCCTCTAAGGACGAATCCCTTGACAGAGGCTTCGCTGCAGAGAGGTGAGAATATGAAATTGAATACAGAGTGTGTTATGGTCACCCAGCTGCTGTGGACACAAGTTATCTTCCATAGATCAAGGCACAGTGGAACGAAAAGCAATATCAAAGCATTTGCCACTGTACAAGCCACTACAAGCAAAAGTCATCCTCCATCAATAACACACAGTGGAAGGAAAAGTAATATCAATGCATGTATCACTGCACAAGTCACTGCAGGAACACGTCATCCTCCATCAATAAGACGCAGTGGAATGAAAAGCAATATCAATGCAAGTGTCACTGCATAAGCCACGGCGGGCACAAATCATTCTCCATCAATAAGACACAGGAGAATGAAAATCAATATCAATGCATGTGTCACTGCATAAGCCACAGCGGGCACAAGTCATTTTCCATCAATAAGACACAGGAGAATGAAAAGCAATATCAATGCATGTGCCACTGCACAAAGCACTGCAGGCACAAGTCTTCTTCCATCAATAAAACACAGTGGAATGAAAAGTAATATCAATGCATGTATCACTGCACAGGCCACTGCAGGAAGAAGTAATCCTCCATCAATAAGACGCAGTGGAATGAAAAGCAATATCAATGCATGTGTCACTGCATAAGCCACGGCGGGCACAAGTCATTCTCCATCAATAACACACAGTGGAAAAAACAGCAATATCTATGCACATGTCATTGCACAAACCACTGTGGGCACAAGTCATCTTCCATCAATAACACACAGTGGAACGAAAAGCAATATCTATGCCCATGTCATTGCACAAACCACTGTGGGCACAAGTCATCTTCCATCAATAACACACAGTGGAACGAAAAGCAATATCTATGCACATGTCATTGCACAAACCACTGTGGGCACAAGTCATCTTCCATCAATAACACACAGTGGAACGAAAAGCAATATCTATGCACATGTCACTGCACAAACCGCTGCAGGCCCAAGTCATCTTCCATCAATAACACAGAGTGGAACGAAAAGCAATATCTATGCACATGTCACTGCACAAACCGCTGCGCGCACAAGTCATCTTCCATCAATAACACACAGTGGAACGAAAAAGCAATATCTATGCACATGTCACTGCACAAACCGCTGCGGGCACAAGTCATCTTCCATCAATAACACACAGTGGAACGAAAAGCAATATCTATGCACATGTCACTGCACAAACCGCTGCAGGCACAAGTCATCTTCCATCAATAACACACAGTGGAACGAAAAGCAATATCTATGCACATGTCACTGCACAAACCACTGCGGGCACAAGTCATCTTCCATCAATAACACACAGTGGAACGAAAAGCAATATCTATGCACATGTCACTGCCCAAACCACTGCGGGCACAAGTCATCTTCCATCAATAACACACAGTGGAACGAAAAGCAATATCTATGCACATGTCACTGCACAAACCACTGCGGGCACAAGTCATCTTCCATCAATAACACACAGTGGAACAAAAAGCAATATTTATGCACATGTCACTGCACAAACCACTGCGGGCACAAGTCATCTTCCATCAATAACACGCAGTGGAACGAAAAGCAATATCTATGCACATGTCATTGCACAAACCGCTGCAGGCACAAGTCATCTTCCATCAATAACACACAGTGGAACGAAAAGCAATATCTATGCACATGTCACTGCACAAACCACTGCAGGCACAAGACATCTTCCATCAATAACACACAGTGGAACGAAAAGCAATATCTATGCACATGTCACTGCACAAACCACTGCGGGCACAAGACATCTTCCATCAATAACACACAATGGAACGAAAAGCAATATCTATGCACATGTCATTGCACAAACCGCTGCAGGCACAAGTCATCTTCCATCAATAATACACAGTGGAACGAAAAGCAATATCTATGCACATGTCACTGCACAAACCACTGCGGGCACAAGTCATCCTCCATCAATAAAACACAGTGGAACAAAAATCAATATTGATGAACACATCACTGCACAAGCCTATTTTTAGGACTGACATTCTAAACTCTTGGCCTGGTGGACAGATGTATAGAAGGCCAACCTATATTGTGACAGGAACAACTCTGGGATGCTGTACCCAAACCAGTTTACGTAGCATTGACAGGCGGTCTAGGCTAAGTTCTTCAGAGGGGTGAGAGTGTAAAGGGTTCACAATGAGGTCACACAATGGGAATCCCAGATTACACTAAGACAGGATGTATAGAAATACATTTAAGTATGGCCAAAACACACTATAGAAAAATGACTACAAGTAGGTAGATGTACACACAGCACTTTCAATCTAAATACATACATACATGCACTTGGGTATAAGGCATAATACAAATCAGAAACATCTGCAAAGAAAAGGTTAGACAAGTATTATGCACAAAAAGGTCCACAGAGGTGATCCCTATCTAAAATTGACCAGCCCTAAAATGCCTGGGGCCTTGTGCCCAATAGATCAGGATACAGTTCCACAGAAATTAGGATGGAGGAAATAATGCAGGTAGGGTATCTGGGGTCCAGTGAAGGGTTCTTAGGGTTAGTGGTCAAGTTAGACTAATGTCCAAAAGTAGCCCCAAATGGTCAGATGTCTTGCACAAGCAAGCAATGGATCCAAAAGTGTTAGAAAAAATGTTTATCATAAACCCATTGACTTATAATGGGAGTATAGGGGTAGATTAGAAACTCCATAACTTATCCCCCATACTCCGATTCTTCCCCAGACTTGGAAGAACAAAGGAAGATTGTCCGATGTTGCTTTTCCCACCAAAAGCCAGAGTCCTTGATCCATTTCGTAGGAGGTACTCTCGAAGGGCCAGCTGAGGCTCACCAAGGTTTCAGACTGAAACTCGGTACGGTGATGCCAGCAGCACTGTAGCCCAAAAATGAAACTGGTCAGCAACAGGACGGTTCGAGGGCACGTCCAAAGGCTTCCTTTGGCAGGGAACTGAGCAGACATCGGGAATGGATGGTCCCTCCACTCCAAGTGTCATAGATCCTTTGCAGGACTACTAAAGATCAAACGCAAGACAGGGCTCCTCCGGGGCAGCAGCAGAAGTTGGTTGCCAGGCCTCCTTAAGTCGGGTCTCAGGTCTCTTTGTGGGTCTCGCAGCTGGACAGGATACTTGGCTCCTTCAGCTTTCTACAGGATCCCTGAAGAATGGGTGCAGGGGTCCTCTTCTCATCCTAAAAGCCAGGTAATAGCTGAAACTCCCACTAGCCAATAGCGGGACCAGCCCACACACACACACAGCAGCAGTGATCCAATCAGAACCACTGGTGGAAACATTCATGCATACCACTCAGACACACTGAAACCAGGATGTGGATTAGGGTCAGACTGACCCAGCCCACATCCTGCCTGCAAACACACAGAGCCCTCCAGTAGTCGCCAAAAGCTCCTGATTTCCTGGGTACTGGAAGTCCCTATAAGGATTGTCCTGACCTCTGAGGCCAGGAAGAAGGCAAAAGAACAAGATGGCAAAAGAGCAGGTGAAATATTTTGTGGCAAGGCCATGTTTGACTAGTAGCCACAGTTAGTAGCCAAACACTGTAAACGTGGTAAAGCTGAAAAGAAAATCCCCAAACAGTGGGGAAAAGTCACTGATGCCATCAGCCTATCCTTTTAGCACACCTAGAGTAACCGAAAATCCTCTGAGTGTTAGTCTAGGGCAGAACTAAAATGTACCCCATTGTACTGCAATGTATGCTGCTGTGCACAATGATAAAAAAGTGATCACAAGTGATACAAAAGTAACCAAAAGTGGTAACAATCAGAAACCAGCTGCAGAGGAGACTCCAACGACACAATCTCTTCAGATGTATGAAAGGAGCATATAGAAAGAAAGTCCAACTTCCTTATGGTTTTAAAGAGATCTGTTATCTGAAACCATTGAAGTCAGAGATGCTACATTTCAATTGGACTACGCAGGATATTGAGTGGGCAATTTGAAAGCTAAACCCTTCTAGAGCAGCTGGCTCGGGCGGCATCCTGCCATGTATTTATACAGTGGACCCGCATTGGTGGGCTTCTATGTTGAAGCCTAAATTTGAATTTATCTCAGCCACTTTGACCCTTCCTGAGACTTGGATGATTTTGATTATTGTAATGATCTTTAAAAAGGGTGATCACACTTCCCAGATAACTATCTACCCATTGCTCTCACTGATGCTGCTGCTAGAATCTTCTCTATTCTCATTCTACACAAGTTGGAAAAACATATCTCCTCACACGACATCTACTCAAATATCAGAATGGTTTCCGTAGAGGAATGAGCACGGTACTAAATGCCACTGTAATCTCACATATCCTGTCTCATGCTAAGATCAAGGGCTCTTTTCCGGTGTACATGGCTTTAGTAGACATGTCAGCCGCATTTAATACCGTAATTAGGAATCTCCTATGGAATAAAATGACTGCCATAGGGATTCTTACTGCTCTGATATACTGGATTCCGATGCTCCATACCAATACCTCCTATAAAGTTAGAATCAATCGGGAGGTGCGATGACGCAATCTATTCCGACTTATTTAGGATTAAAAAAGGGGTGTAATTTAGCGCCACACTGTTTAATGTGATCTGAATGAGCATTGGATTGACACAAACATATTTGCTGTTAAATTGTGGTCCACTCATCTGCATTGGATCGCCTTTGCAGATGACATCATTTTGTTAGATCCTACCCCTTTTGGACTCCAAAAGAAATTACTAATTTTTGAAACTTTTGCACACACTCACAATCTTAGACCCAACTCCTCTAAAACCAAGATGATGGTATTTTCTGCAGGTAGAAATCTGAAGCCCTATAGATGGGTGATTGATGGTGCTTTTATCGAACAACCTTCCAAAATGATTTACCTTGGAAATTACCTGAGTAATGTCTTGTCCGTTAAGTTGTGGACAGACAATTTTAATGAGAAATCCAGACCATTGCTATCCCAAATGAACGTTATTTTTGCTAAATATTGCAAATACTAAATTGTACCATTGATTGAATTCTTTACCCTGAAAGTGGAATGTGTACTTTTATATAGTCTAGATATGTGCCTGTTCAATATTAAACCACTCCCTAATACCTTACAGAGCCATTTATTGAAGTCTGCGTTACATCTTGCACTATCTATTCCGAATTCAGTAATTCGTCATCAATTCAGTCTAATCTCGTTGGCATGCTGATTTGAATGGAGGTCTCTATGCAATTTTGCTAAAATACTTGATTCTCCGAGGAATTCGTTGTACCAGGATTTTCATGACATGTTGTCCGACAATGGCCTTAGGTCTTTTATCTTGTATTGTCGAAGGATGCAATTGTTACTAGATGACCTTGGGGTTACACACAATGATTTATGTATTTCTCCAGCCTTTGTCAAAAGGAAACTTGGTGAATGTGACTGGATTGATACCATAGAGAGATTGAATAAAGATAGCACATATAAGGAGTATGCAAAATGTTTTAGGAAAAGAGAACTGTGATGCTCTTATTTAATATCCTTCCTGTTTAGCTCTACTTGTGCACTATTCATGCGTTTTAGACTCAATCAAATCCATTTTCGTGAGAGGGTCAGCCAATAGTGATGTGAAAAAGGTATTAAATCTGACGTACACTGTAGATTCCCAAACTGTAAAGAAACTAAGGTGTCACTGAAACATTTGGTACTTGAATGTCCACACTTCTAAATTGTAAAAACGAACCTATTAATTATATTTATAAATGCAGAATCTGAGGATACATATAACTTTCTTTGGGCAAGAATGATGTGGGGGGGAGCATTGACCTCTCATTTTTGCCATAGTACAATTATTGAGAATAATTGACTCTGAACTGTTGACTATGAAATGAAATGTTGTTTAAAGCTTGACCTGTTTTTCTATTGTTTATTAGACTAGCTCAAGGTGGAATGGATATGAGAATGTGAATTATTACTTGAGCTGTATTTGCACACTTGCGCGACCTGCATTAATAATTTGTTTTATATCAATTCAAATTTTAATATTTTTGATTTTGTACCTTAAATCTTAGGACACAGTGTAGTCTTATGTTCATTTTAAGAGGGTAATTCATAGAAACCCGCACAAAAGTGGCACACGCGGCTGGCGCAGTGTCCCCATGCGATACACTGCGCCAGCCGCGTGCGAAAAAATCCTTTTCATCGCACAGCGTATTCATGGATTTTAGCCTCCGAAACCAGCCGTGGCGCAGAGTGGCGCAGAAACTCTGCAGCAGCGCCAGTTACGCCCCCAAGAACGTCCTTGCGCAAGGAAAAGCCTTCAAAATTCCCAAATCATCGCAAAGGGCTGCGCTAATCCTGGACCAGTTCACAGGGCTGCCAAACAGCAAACGCCAAGCGGGGAACGTGTATTTCAGTGGCAAACGCCAAGCGGGGAACGTGTATTTCAGTGGTTCTCGGGAAGTTTCACACGCGATTGTCCTGAGTACGTGTACATCAGGGGTGCGTGGGAAGTAACACGCGCGATTCCATCAGGGCACGTGCATTTCAGGGGTGCGCGGGAAGTATCACACGCGATTCCATCAGGGTACGTGTATTCCAGGGGTGCGCGGGAAGTATCACACGCAAAAACAGCAGGGTACGTGCATTTCAGGGGTGCGCGGGAAGTATCACACGCAAAAGCAGCAGGGTACATGTACATCAGGGGTGCGCGGGAAATAACACACGTGATTCCATCAGGGCACGTGTATTCCAGAGGTGCGCGGGAAGTATCACACGCAAAAACAGCAGGGTACGTGCATTTCAGGGGTGCGCGGGAAGTATCACACGCGATTCGATCAGGGTATGTGTATTCCAGGGGTGCGCGGGAAGTATCACATGCAAAATCAGCAGGGTACGTGTATTCCAGGGGTGCGCGGGAAGTATCACACGCGATTCCATCAGTGTACGTGTATTCCAGGGGTGCGCGGGGAGCACCACACGTGAATTGCACGTGTGGGTCCTCCCAAGTGTTCCCTCTACAACCTCCACGGCCCCTGCAGGTGGCCCACACCACAGGGGACTACTCTGCACATGTCCCGCAGGCAGCCCATCCACCATGCCCATGCCCCCCAGCCAACCCACATGTCACCTTGCACTACTGCCCACCAACGCATGTCCCCCTGCACCCCCAGCCCCCAGCATCCAGGGGCACCCTCCACCAGGTCCCCACTCATGTCCAACTCATGTCTCCCAGCACCCCTTCCCCCCAACAGTGCAGGGCACCCTCCATCAGGCCCCCACTCATGTCCCGCTGCACCCGCACCCCCCAGCATCCTGGGGCACCCTCCACCAGTCCCCCACTCATGTCCCCCAGCCAACACGTCATCACAATCCAGATCCCAGGCTCCTATGCCCACCCAAGTCCCACCCCACGACACCCCAGTCCAAACACCCAACCAAGCTTTACATCCATTCAAAATGGAAATACCCATTACATGATAGATAACAAATAAGCAGTATGCGCATGAGTACAAGTCCGTCAGACCCACACAATGGCAACACATGACTGTGAAAACACACATTGTGGCAGGCATGAAACCAATGAGAGAAGTCCACACATTGAAGTAAGAAACAAAAATGTATTACAGTGTAAATGAAGTGAATGAAATCAAAAGAAACAATAATGGGAACAAAAATCAAAATGCAGCATGTGCACAAAAATAATAAATAATGAAAATGGGAATCCAAAATAACCGTAATTAAATTGTGTCCAAAGTCACCGTCCAACAAAGCAAATCCAAAGGGAAAGTAAAGTGAAAATCCATTGCTCCTTGGTGAAAAAATAATAAAAGATGAAGGCCACAAATCCACTGTCAAACTATGTACAAAGAGCAAATCCAGGGTCCATGATCCCAACTATGTAAATGAAACCTACAATAAAACCCACCTAACTAATAACTATATACAAAAAAGTGGGGCGTAGTCCAAGCGCCCCAAATTAAAACAATAAAAATAAAACCTAACACTAATTAACTGTATACAATGGCAGCGGGCTAGTCCAACGGCTCACTTCTGGATGTTGCGGGCCAGGGCATCATCGAACTCCTGCTCAATGTCCCGGAGGCGGTCCTCTTCCATGGCCCCGAGGGTCCGCAGGGACGACGACATGTTCTCCTCCAACTCCCTGCGGATTGCCTCGAGGCACTCGGCCCGCCTCAGGGCCCTCCGCATGGAGTTCTCCGCCCTGACCATCGTGAGCCGTGCCTGTTCTGCCCGCTGCCGCTCCGCATCTATGGCGTGGCCCAACTGCTGCAACACGGAAGACACTTCCCATCCTGGGTCCTCCTGCCCTCCGGCCGATGCCTGCCCCTCCGATGTGGAAGGCCCCGAGTCATCGTGGCTCCCACCTACAGCCTCCTGCTGCTGCTGCTGCTGTCCATGTGCCCTGTCCGATGGTGCCTGCACATCCTCCTCCAGCTGGGGTGCAGTTGTTGATGTGGCCACCCCTGCTGGACGTCCACCAGCCTGGCCGCACGGTCAGAGGGAGCTCCACAGGGCACCCAGGTGATACATGGGTGGGAAGATGGCATGGAGGATGACTGGGGCATAGGGGGTTCCGTTGAGGAGGGGGTCGGAACAAGGTCCAGGAAACAGAGGAATCCGGCCATGGTGAGCTGTCCCAGTGGGTCAACGAGGTCAACGAGCCATGTGAGAAGACGTGCAGTCTCGTCATGGAAAGACTGCAGGTCAGCTTGCATGGCCCGTTGACGCAACGCAACCCCACCCTGGACAGGCTCAACCTGTTGCAGGATAGCCACATCCGCAGGGAGAGGAAGGCCAGTTGGTGTAAGCCAATCCCCTCCCTGAGAACGGGTCTGGAGGTAGGCATCCCCGCTGGTGCAAGATGATGCAGTGACAGGAGCAGGGACAGGATTGCACACAGGCACTTCCACGGTGGCCTGTGCTGCCACCTGTCCCTGGTCCTGCACTGCACCACTAGCACCAGTGGAATCCCCACCTCCAGACCCCGCCTCTGTTGCTTGCACGGCCTCCTCCTCCACCAAAACCCCCACCAACCTGGATGACTCCGTGCCATCTTCCTCCGTTGGGCCCTGTGGGGTCCCAGCTGCCTCTTCTGCTGCCGAGGAGTCCAACTCCAACCTCCGCCTCCTGGACCTCCCCTCGGCAGCTGCGGCCTCAGACGCAGCACCGGACTCCTCACTCCCCGACGAGATCACAACCTGGGAGGGGAGCTGGGCCTTGCGTCTCCGGCTGGTGGTGCGACCCCTGCCGCTGTGCTCCACAGCACCTTCTCCGCCCTCTTCATCAGTTGACGCTGCAGACAGGGAGAAATAAAACACAGGCATCAGGGCACTGTACAATGGACACATACACACATGACAGTTGTACATGAGTGGCATTGGCAAACCTCAGACATGCCATCACAATCCCCAACACACATGTAATTTCAACTTGCACACATGAGCTATACCACAGCCATATCGCAACAGCCAGCACCATCCATACACATACAACAGCATGAGCAGGCAAAGGTGAGCCAGACATCACATGTGACACAGGGAGTGCACTACACATGCACACACACCACCACACTTGCATCCATGTGTACACCTCCGCCAACTGTCGCAGTGTTCAGATCAGCATCCATGTCACACCTGCCAATCATTCTTCCACATCCTTTGCCATGCAAGCCTACACACACAAGCACCATCCATGTGTCACACATGAGAGCCCTCCATGTGTCAGCCTCACGGCCCTGTACCCCCCATACTTGGCCACATAAAACCACATGTGCAACCTGCACACTCCTGCCACACCACCACATGCACAGCTTACAATCAGTATGCATGTAGACTTACCGCTCGACTCCAGACGGGTCTGCCTCTCAAGGACCTGGACGTGGAGCGCTGGGGATATGCGTTCCAGGACCCTCATGTGATCTTCCAACAAGTGGCCCTGGCGCCCCTTAGCATCCGCTGCTTTCAGGAGGCGCCGGGCCTTCTTGAGGGTCCTGGACCTGAAGTCCTCCCAGCGCTTCTTCACATGATGGAATAGTCGGACTGCCACCCCCTCCGCATTGATGGCAGTCACGATGTCCGTCCAGATCCGAGTCCGTCCTTCCTTGTCAGCGCGCAACCTTCCAAAGAGGGCATCATACTGCCCCAGGACATGCTCCACCAGGACACCAACTTTGGTGGCAGTGAAGCTGGTGCCCCTCTGCCTCTCTGGCCGGGGGTTGCTACTGGTGCCAGATGTTGCAGTGCCCGACATGGCAACCCCAGAGGCAGGAGTGGGTGGGCAACTGGGTCCTGGGGCTGGGCTGTGGAGCGATGTTATCCCAGTCGGGAGTCTTCGGTTCCAGCAGGGGTGGTCACAGCAACAGCACCCCTGGCTGATATGTAGGCAGCAAATGGCAGGACACGTGGGCAGCAGGCAGTCAGGCAGCAGCAGATGGCAGGTGGGAGCGTGCTCGGGGCTCTGGGGGGCAGTAATTCGGCCTTCTGGGCAGGAGCGTGGTCTTCCGTGTGCTTACGCGTGGCCAGCTTGATACGGAGTGATTTGGCATGTGAAAATCCAGCACGTCTGCGTGTAATTTGAGGAAAGGCCCTTAGCGCGTAAGCGCGTCAGCACACGTACGTTAATTCATTGGCCCAAAGGCCCCCAGGCGCATCTATGATGTCACGCGCATGGCCGTAGAGAATGGCACGTGTAAAAAAAAATATACACGTCTGTGAGGATGTGAGGCTGGAGCGGGACACACGGACAGGGAAGCCCGCTATGCCGCGGGTAGACACGAAGCTGGGGGCGGGCGCCGGGAAGGTCTCCCTGTTGACGGGAGAGCCGCGGGCGGACACGACGCTGGGGGCGGGCGCCGGGAAGGTCTCCCTGTTGACGGGAGAGCCTTCGCAACGCCCCGCGACAGTGTCGGCATTTCGGCCGCGGCGCCGCGGGTGCTCACAGCTGCAGCGCCGCGTGTACCCGCGAAGACCGGGTTCGCTGTCGCTGCGGCTGGGAGACCCGCGAACGGAGGACACTTCGGCGACCTCCGGCGGCGAGCGGGGGCGAGGCTCGGGAACAAGAGGGCCCGGCTTGTGCCGACCGCTCGGCGTCGGAGGTGCGCCAGACAGATGGGTAAGAACCCATAAAGGGGAAACAACCAGAACCCCCTCCTCACCTGATGCAGCACAAACAGCGAACAGCAGCATGGGGCCTCAGTCAGGACGGGCCTCCAGGAGGCAATCCTCGAGGCGGACACCCTATTGGGGGGGCGGGGCCAACAAAGAGGGAGTGGCTGAAGGCAGGGAGGGGAAGCCAGAACTAGGCAGCCAGACCAAAGGAGGAGGTGGGGAGGAGGCAGCACTTTTTATAGAGGGTGGGTGTCTAGAGTCCCCACCAATCAAACAAGGGGGGAGGGAAGTTAGTCCCTATTGGTCCTTTTTCCCTCCAAACACTAGGTATAAAAGGGACTGGCCTAATGGTGTTTTTGTTGCTTTTTGCAGGGAGAAGGAGAGGAGAGTGAGAGCAACTGGTGGGCCTATCCGGGTCCGTGAGAGTAGGAGAAACTTAAAGACAAGAGGAATTACTGGGGCCTTTCCCTCACTGTGAAGTAACTGTGGGGTCAACCTGGAGTCCAACTACCATAAGACATTGTGTAATAAAGGTCTACCAATCTCCACTTGGGCTACTGTCCTGATTTCCACAAGTGGCGTAGTCGGCAGGATAAAGAGAACGCGATGGAGAAAATAATACAGACACTATCAGAAGGGCAACAACAGTTACAACAGCTCTTCCAATTGCAGGCCCAGCAGGCGGCCGCTGATCGCCAAGCCTTTCAGCAGGCAATACAATTGCAAGGTACCCTGCAGTCCACTTCTCAGGACAACCACCAAGAGACGATAAAACACCTGACGGATGCTGTCACCGGCACCCGAAACCAACCCATGGTCCCTTCCGCAGTGTTGCAAAAGTTCAAGGAAGGCGAAGACCCGGCTTTCTTTTTCACCACCTTCGAAAGAATCGCCCGAAACGCTCAGTGGCCGGTGGACCGCTGGGGCCAGTATGTTGCTCCCCTTTTGTCCGGCATCATGCAAGGTGCCTACCAGGCCGTTAACCCAAACGGAACCACGCCTTACGCTGAAATCAAAAAGGCAGTATTGGACCGGTTGGGACTTGACGAAGAGGCCTACAGAATGAGGCTGCGTGACGCTAAACTCAAGCCGGGTGAGAACCCCCGACAACTCTTCTACCGGGTTAAAGATCTCACCGAGAAATGGTTACAAGTACCGGGAACAGGCCTCCAAGATGTCTTAGATAAAGTCACCCTGGAGCAGTTCATTGAGGCCCTACCCCTGCCGATGCAAAGATGGGTCCGACAGCATCACAGACCCACCTTGTCTGAGGCGGTGGACATAGCATCGGCCTACCAAAAGGCAGGGGGAGCGGGTAGATCCCTTGGAGTCGGATCTCCCATTCGCCATCCGATGCCACCGTTGGAACCCTTCCAAACCAAGAGCCTGCGAGGAGGGCTTCCCAGATGGAGAGCAACGGAAGGACGCCCTTCTGGATCCGAGGAGAAAAGGAACGGTCCCGACCCACGATCTATCCAGTTGTCCACGGGATATCGACAGCCGCAATGTTATGACTGTGGCGAGTGGGGCCATATAGCCCGGTTTTGTCCCCGGAAGAGAGGCACCGAGCCGATGGAGATCGGATACATGAGGACCGAGCAACGACCAAGATGCCAAGGTCTCTACGAGATGGACGTCCGGGTAGACGGGAACCAAGCCAGGGCCCTACTCGACAGTGGAAGTCGACAGACGGCGGTACTACCAACCGTAAGTGATTCTCCTTACCTCGCCAATGTTAGTATCCCCATTCGATGCATACATGGGGATGTGAGGACCTACCCCATGAAATCCATAACAGTAGAAGTGGGCCCTAATATTACAGAGATGAAAGCTGCCGTCCTCCCCTCCTTACCCGCCCCAGTGGGGATTGGAACCGATCTACCCCAGTTCCACCAGACTATCAAAGCCCTAGACCAGGGATGGTGGGAAGAAGCACCCTTTGCCAGGGAGCCCATCCCCCCGAACACCCAGGGACGAGAGAGACCCACTATGAAAAGAAGGGAAGCTCGCCTTGCTCAGTGCGCATCCATGTATGCCACCCAACGGATAGCCTGGAACCCGGAGGACCATGAGGATTCCATCCGGGGAGAAACCCTGACGGACCCTACCTTAACATTGGCCCGCGAAAGGGCCGTCACTAATGGGTACCCAGACCTGACCAAGGGAGCCGGTTTTACATCTAGACAAGGCCTACTCTATCGGGTTTACCAGGAAGAGGGAGGTGCACGGAGGGAACAACTACTCCTACCCAAAACACACAGAGGCATTGTCCTCCAGTTGGCACATAATCACCCTTGTGGTGGCCACATGGCCTCCCTAAAGACCCAGCAAAACATTCTAAAACGTTTCTACTGGCCGGGGGTCTATGGGGAGGTGGCTAAATTCTGTAAAGAATGCAAAGTCTGCCAGTTGACGAGTGGGGAAAAGCCAGCCAAGGCGCCTCTGCAGCGGATGCCTTTGATCACCATACCCTTTCAAAGAATAGGCATAGATCTGGTAGGCCCGCTAGAGCCAGTCAGTCGTGGATATCGATACCTGCTGGTCATTGTGGACTATGCCACCCGGTACCCCGAGGCCTTCCCCCTAAAGGGGACGTCGGCTAATCAGATATGTGACCAGCTCATCCCCTACTTCGCACGTGTGGGCCTACCCACCGAAATCCTCACCGATCAGGGTACGAACTTCATGTCAGCTGTCATGCGACAAGTCTGTGAAAGACTACAGATCAGAAGGCTGCGTACCTCAGTCTACCACCCCAAACGGATGGGTTAGTGGAGAGGTACAACCAAACAATAAAGAAAATGATGAAGAGGGTAACAGGCCCAGAGGGAAAAGACTGGGATAGAGTCATACCCCTGATCATAATGGTATTAAGGGACACCCCCCAGTCCTCAACAGGATTCTCCCCATTTGAACTGCTGTTTGGACGACAGCCCAGAACAATCCTAGATCTGGTTAAGGAGGATTGGGAAAACACTAAGGAAACATCCCTCACCGAGTACGCTGAGGACCTTAAGAACCACCTATCTACTTTAAGGGGACTAGCGGACTCCCATCTGAGTATAGCCCAAGACCGGCAGGAGAAGACATACAACAAGGGCTGTCGCCTAAGAAAGCTAGAACCAGGGGATAAGGTACTGGTATTACTACCCACCAGTACGAACAAAATGTTGGCTCAATGGAGAGGTCCCTATGTAGTGAAGGACGTGGTGGGACCAGTGAATTACCGGATACACCAACCTGACCGAAGCCCATCATATAAGGTTTACCATATAAACCTACTCAAGAAATGGACCGAGCCTACACCGGTCAATATTCTGGCCACCCAAGATACGGGGTTGTTACACACAACCAGCCAATTGGATGAGGTGCAATGGGGTGAAGCACCCACTGAACACATGAAGAACGTGATACGGGAGACACTCAACCCATACCGCAACATCTTTTCCCATTTACCTGGAAGGACCGACCTAATGGAGCATCGTATCGAAACCCTAAACGGACAGACAGTGCGGCTAAGACCCTACAGGATCCCGGAGGCCCGAAGGATGATCATTAAGAAAGAAATCGAAGAGATGATTAGGTTGGATATCATTGAACCCTCAACCAGTGCGTGGTGTTCTCCAATCGTACTCGTACCCAAGCCGGACGGGGCCGTACGATTTTGTATGGATTTTAGACAACTCAACCAGATATCCCAATACGAAGCCTATCCCATGGCCAGGATGGATGAACTGCTGGAAAGGCTGGGTGCTGCCCGTTACCTCAGTACCTTAGACCTCACCAAGGGATACTGGCAGATCCCACTACGGGAATCTGACAAAGAAAAAACCGCATTTGCTACACCCCAGGGGCTTTTTCAGTATAAAGTGCTACCGTTCGGGTTGCATGGTGCTCCGGCCACCTTTCAGAGGCTGATGGACGTCCTCTTACAGCCCCACGACCGATACGCTGCGGCCTACCTGGACGACATTGTGATATACAGCGCTTCATGGAAGGACCATCTAATCCATCTATGCAAGGTGGTCGGAACCCTGGCCCAGGCCGGACTCCACGTCAACCCAGTGAAATCGGTACTAGGGACCCAGGAAACCAAGTACCTCGGCCATATAGTCGGTGGCGGCGTGATTCGACCACAGATGTCCAAGATCGAGGCTATTCAAGGGATCCCTGTACCAACTAACAGAAAACAAATTAGGGCCTTCTTGGGGTTTATAGGGTACTATAGACGTTTGATTCCCGGTTTTTCTTCCCTGGCTGCGCCACTGACCGAGGCGTTGAAAAACGGGGGTTCCCCAGACCTATCAACCAATCACGCAGCCATACTGGCCGTTGAGGGGCTGAAGCACTGTATATCTTCCCACCCGGTGTTGGTATGCCCGGACTTCCGGAAGCATTTTTTCCTGCAGACGGATGCCTCTGGCATGGGGTTGGGGGCCGTCCTGACGCAGGAAGTGGATGGGTTCCTGCGACCGATATGTTTTATCAGTCGGAAACTCCTTCCGCATGAGTTGGCATATTCCACTATCGAAAAGGAGTGTCTCGCCATTAAATGGGCGGTGGATTCATTGCGATACTACCTACTGGGGAGGAAGTTTACGTTATATACCGATCATGCACCGCTACAGTGGTTGGCGAGACACAAGGACACCAACCACCGAGTTCTACGATGGTTCCTGTCCCTCCAGCCCTTCGACTTCGTTACCTTGCATAGACCGGCCAGCTTTCAGCTGGTGGCGGATTACTTGTCCAGAAGTCCGATCCGGCCCGACCGGCCTGGATCTGTGGTGGGGGTATGTGAGGATGTGAGGCTGGAGCGGGACACACGGACAGGGAAGCCCGCTATGCCGCGGGTAGACACGAAGCTGGGGGCGGGCGCCGGGAAGGTCTCCCTGTTGACGGGAGAGCCGCGGGCGGACACGACGCTGGGGGCGGGCGCCGGGAAGGTCTCCCTGTTGACGGGAGAGCCTTCGCAACGCCCCGCGACAGTGTCGGCATTTCGGCCGCGGCGCCGCGGGTGCTCACAGCTGCAGCGCCGCGTGTACCCGCGAAGACCGGGTTCGCTGTCGCTGCGGCTGGGAGACCCGCGAACGGAGGACACTTCGGCGACCTCCGGCGGCGAGCGGGGGCGAGGCTCGGGAACAAGAGGGCCCGGCTTGTGCCGACCGCTCGGCGTCGGAGGTGCGCCAGACAGATGGGTAAGAACCCATAAAGGGGAAACAACCAGAACCCCCTCCTCACCTGATGCAGCACAAACAGCGAACAGCAGCATGGGGCCTCAGTCAGGACGGGCCTCCAGGAGGCAATCCTCGAGGCGGACACCCTATTGGGGGGGCGGGGCCAACAAAGAGGGAGTGGCTGAAGGCAGGGAGGGGAAGCCAGAACTAGGCAGCCAGACCAAAGGAGGAGGTGGGGAGGAGGCAGCACTTTTTATAGAGGGTGGGTGTCTAGAGTCCCCACCAATCAAACAAGGGGGGAGGGAAGTTAGTCCCTATTGGTCCTTTTTCCCTCCAAACACTAGGTATAAAAGGGACTGGCCTAATGGTGTTTTTGTTGCTTTTTGCAGGGAGAAGGAGAGGAGAGTGAGAGCAACTGGTGGGCCTATCCGGGTCCGTGAGAGTAGGAGAAACTTAAAGACAAGAGGAATTACTGGGGCCTTTCCCTCACTGTGAAGTAACTGTGGGGTCAACCTGGAGTCCAACTACCATAAGACATTGTGTAATAAAGGTCTACCAATCTCCACTTGGGCTACTGTCCTGATTTCCACAACGTCCGAGTGTCAAAGCGTGTAATTGGTGGAAATGGCCTCATCGCGTATGCGCGTCTGTGACGTGTGTATAAAAGGTACGTGTAGAACGCCATTTCCTTGTACGTGCTTTTCGTGGAGAGCGAGTGGGTGAAATCTGTACTTCTTGTCGGTTCACACGCGATTTACTTCACAGCGTTTCAAGTTCGTACTCCCTGTTAGCTCTGACAGCTTTTTCTCTTTTCCTCTATTTCCTGGGCCTGTTTCTTCAAACAGCGTTCCCTTCTACTGTTGTCCTGTCTCCTCAGACAGCGTACAATTCTTCTTTTGGCGGGGGTTTTGCCAACGCGCACACGCGCTATTTTTCACGCTTTTGTTCCTGGCAGACGGTGAGTCGTGCACGTATTTAACATCTGTGCTTGCCCCGTGTGTCACATACCCCTACAGAGGTCATTCTAGGCTGCGTGTGACACGCATACGTTCATTCTTGTGTTTCTGGGTGCCACAGCGTAGTGCAGGTTTATTTTTTCACACACCTGGTCTAGGAGGGGTTGCGTGCACCTAACTTCCCTTTTTTGGGGTGCCTGTGCATTGCGTGACCCGTCATCTTTCCCCAGGGTTGACATACAGCCTTGCTAGAGCACTAGGGTACGATTACCATCTGGTACCCAACCCCTTTAACCCCCAATTACCCAGGACAATAGTTCACAGCGACTCCCATACGCACAATAACATCAGTGCCATGGCTGGGAGGCGAACAAGCCGTAAGGGTGGCAAAGGTGGCCGATCCCCAAGTGGTGGCCGTGGTGGATCTGGTAGGGGACGTGGCCATGACTTGCAGGGTGCCCCTAGCCCCCCATGTGTAGAGGACCAGTCAGGGACACCCATGCCCCCCCGGTTGAGGGTAACGTGGCTGACACCATCCATGCTCAGCCCTTGTTGGAGCAGCCCACTGTGGAATCAGACTTGGCACAGGGTGACTCCATGGCTGACTTCCAGGTCAGCAGGTCTAGGCCACGTTCGCCGGTGCACGTTGGTGTCATCAGGCCACGTGGATCAGGGGCAGCTAGGTCATCTGCTGCCCCGCGTAGGCAGGCTGGGGAGGCTGCAGGGGCAGCTGCGGCTCCATCCACCCCACCTCTCACACACCCAGCCAGGACAGTGTCGGTCCAAGTCCACCCTGCTGACAATCCCCCTGACACCATCACACTTGAGCTAATGCCTGCACCAACTCCCATGCTGAGTGTGCAATCCCACACTCCTAGTACAGAGTCCACCAGGGCTCCTGCCCCTAGTGTCCAGAGCGGTGTAGGACACTCAGGATCCCCACCACCTTCCAAGCGTAGAGGAAGAGTGCTTGTCCAGTAGAGGCTGATGCCCCAGACATGGCTACACAGTCCGGCCCGTCAAGGAAGCCCAGCTTCAATGAGGCCGAACTGAATGCACTTGTACGGTATGTGTCCGCACATGACCGTGAAATGGTGATTGTTGCAGGATCCAAAATCACACCTGCACAACGTCTGGCACACTGGCAGACCATCGCGGACATCATGAGTGCCCTTGAAATTGTGAGGCGCACAGCTACTGAATGCTACAAGCGCTGGAATGACCTGAAGCGCAGGGCAAAGAATAAGCTGGCCTCAAGTCATGCCGCTACTCTAGTGACTGGAGGTGGGTCTCCAGCAGAGGACATAGAACTCACTCCACATGAGCATGTTGCTGGGACCTACGTCACGGAGGAACAGATCCAAGGCGTGGGAGAACTGGCAGATTACGAGGCATTGTCCGGTGAGTGCACATGCATGTGTGTGTCATCCATGAGCATGGTGTGTGTGTGAGGGCTTCTGTTTGGGTGCCAGGTGAGGGTGTGTGTGCCTGAGTGGTTTGGGTCACCCATGTGCCTCATCCAATACATTCTGCGCACCAGCATTTGGGTATAGCAGTATCCCTTCTGCCAACATTAGACATCTAGCCCAACACCACGCCAGTTGCCCTTGAAGTGGCATCTTGCCACAACATTGTTGCTTATTTTTCTCTGTTTATTCAGGCAGATTGTTTGCATACCACCACTTTTACTAGGCATTTCTCAGTCCTATTGTCACATGTCTGACATGGCTATGGTACAGTGGACTGACTTTGATTCCTGGATATGATTTGTTTAGACATGTCCCTGTGCTATAGGACCATTTTGGACTGGCAGCTCCAGGTTAAACATTAGAACCATTTCAGTGAAAAAATCAATTTCATGAGCAAACTAGACTGAATGAACAATTGGTGCCCTCCTCTCCCTCTTCACTTTATGGCTAGGGTACATGCCATCTGTGTGATGGCATGTGTATTTGACCTGCCAATCACAGGCCAATGTGTGATGCCACTGCTAGGCAGCATGCAGCAAATGTGTTATCTTCCATCTTGGTGTCATCAATGTGTGCCATCTGCCTCCCCTTCACACGCAGTGACGGTGCATGCATGGGAGGGTTTTAGTCATGTGGGACATGTGTCAATCAAGTACTGTTTCTGTAGCTTCTCAGCCCTAATTGTGTGCCATAGTGCTAATGCCTGTTTCCATTTCTTTTCTTTTATGTCTTTTCAGGGGATGACGCACTTGATACTGCTGGGGTTGTGGAGATGGTGCAGACCCAGGAGGGGTCTCAGTGCCGACCGACCACCAGTGAGGGACGTGGTGTGGTGGTGGGTGAGAACCCACATCTGCTGCTGGTCGTGCTCTCAAGGGGTGTCTCTGGCTGCACCTCCCCCGAGCTGTATTCAGGTGTCGATTCGGATGATGAGACCTATGTGCCGTCGCAGGTGAGTGTTCCTGGGAGGGATTCTGTTCTGTCCGACCCACCTGCACCAGGGTTAGAACCCTCAATGGTGATGTCAGTGTTGGCAGGTACGCCTTTGGTGGTTACTGATGCAGGGTCATACTCTGCAACATCTGATACTGTTCCTGGGCCAGCAGATCAGAGGAGGAATGCAGTCCTGCAGCCTCAGGCAGTGCCGGCACAGCAAGGCGCAGTTCGCCTTGCCCCAGACAGGTGTGGTGCCCGCCGACGTGGTGGCTGTACGCCACCTGGCAATACCACATGGGAGCAATCCATATACGGTATGGCAACCCAACAGGCAGCATCATCAGAGATGATGGCTCAGGCCATGGATCGGGTGGCCACTTCCATTGTCCCCGTTGAAAGGCTGATGGAGCGACTACAGCAGGCAACAGACTCCATCGGCCAGTCACACAGGGAGGACATGTTGGCGTCCGACAGGGACAGGTGGGCGGCACTGGCGACTCTGCAGGAAGCCATTTCCATAGAGTCCCAGGGCCACAGGGAAGCCCTGGGGGTGGAACTCCGTCACCTCAGGATGACTCTTGTTGAGCTTGAGGCTTCAACAAACACAAGGACAGAACAGCAGCTGGAGCGTCTCACACGTACGCTCTCAGCTGAGATACAGACAACTAGGGCGGAGGTCTGGGCATCCGGTGAGTTGTTGCATGGGGACCTACGCACAATTATCCTCCAGAACGAGACCTTCCACACCCGCATGCTTGCTGCCATGGAGGACCAGACTAGGGCTTTGCGTGGGCTGCCTCCCATAGTGCCACCACCTCCTGAGGCAGCTGCAGAGGGTGAGGAGAGTGACAGCAGCGATTCTCCCACAATAGGGTAGCCGTGCAGGCCATGAGCCCATGGAGGTGTTTTTTTTTTCGCAAGATCCACACAGGTGGGTTTTGGTGTGCACCTTGTCCTCGGACCTCCTGGGTGGCCTCCCCCACCCCCCGGGCCCATTAATGCCCATTTTTGATTTTTTTTTAAATTTATGTTTTTTTTTCTAACTTTTGATTTTTTGGACAGTGTGTTGCCTTGAGTGGCTTCCGTGGGCATACGCTGTATTGTGGCTGGGCACATGCAGGCTTGTCATGAATTTGGATCAGATGCTTGGGTTTGTGTGACACACACCCCTCCTGCTTCCCGTTTCCATGGGTTTGCAAAGGGTGTGCCCAAGTGACATTGACGTACAACAGTGACGTTGGACTCCCATTTGATGTGTGGGCAGTCTGTAGTCAATACTGTGTATACATTCCTAGTGCATATTGTTGTTGTATTGTACACTGCATGCTGTATTGATATGTGCCTCTGCATACATCTCATCCTCCTAATTTGCAGGTCCATTTCTGATGTCTTCACAAGGCGGTCTACTTTGGAACTGGAGACCATGTTGTAAGCAGTGCACCTACACTTTTGCGTGGCGCTAACACTGTATACTTGGAAGTGTTCGAAGTGCTGGCATTATCAGGTAGTGAGGCGACCAATTTCTTAAGTCTGTACTGTCATGTTTAAGGTAGGTTGGAGGTTGTGTAGGTGATTGGTAATCTTGGTAAGTATTTGGTAATGTGTGTTGTAGGTCCTGCATTACTGTGAACATTTCATGTGTGGCAGTTTCCATTAGGGACACTGTAGTTGGTGAAACTTTGGGCATGTTGTGGGGATTAATTTGTTTGCTCTCACATTGCATGACATGCCATGGTGTGTTGTGTGGCCGTGCCGGGGAGGGGTTGGGTGACATGGCACTGTTCTCCTGTAGTATTTTGCAAGTGGGTATTCATTTCTGCTGCATGGAAGTGTGTCTTTTGATGACACTGCATTGGTGGTGTTTGTGTAGGAAGGGATGCACACATTGTGACACTTCCACATGAACAATCTCAGGCTGCTATGGTTCTGACAGTTGACTGTCCCATCGTTCGTCATAATTGTCAGGTCGAGTCATCATTGATTATCAGATGGTATGTGCCAGGGCTGTGTGCACTCCACAGGGGTGTGATTTCTATGTGAAGTAATTAGCCACCAGCTGTGTATGTGCTGCCTCACCCCGTGGCCTTTCCCCTCCCATGCGCAGCGGGCGTGCATGTGGTTGGGGATGTGGGGGCACCACCATGTCCACAGCCAGGCCCCGGTGTGTTGCAACATTGTGCAGGACACATACTGCCACTATGATCCTGCACACTACTGGGGGCGCATATAACAGCTGCCCGCCAGAACGGTCAAGGGAGCGAAAGCGTGACTTGAGCACTCCGAATGTGCGCTCCACTATGCCCCGGGTTGCAATATGGGCTGTGTTGAATCTTACCTCGGGAGGCGTGATGGGGTTCCGAATTGACGTAATCATGTGGGTGCTCAGAGGGTAGGCACTGTCCCCTGGTGAGGAGGTGATGGGTATCATTAGTGGGGTAGTGACATTACTCTGCATCTGACATGCATGCATGTGCAGTGTGTTAGGCAGAAACCTGTGCAGTTCCCTTGGGGAACACTGCAAAAGATTTAAGACTACAGGTAGAGCAGTAAACCCCTTTGGTAGCAGTCTGTACCACCCAGATTTACCTGGTAGCTGTGGCTGAGCAGTCAGACTTCTCTCAAGAAGAGTTAGGCAGTATGTAAAGTATACACAATATGTACCAAAACACAATAGCACAAGCAAACACTGACCAGAGCTTGGTTTCAAAAGTATATAGTTATTTATTTAAAATACACATAAGTTAAAAACACTCTAGCAAAAATGTAGTAAAAGTACTTCAACACAGTTATAATGAAAGTAGATTCAATCCTTTCTCCTATCTAGACAACTCTAGGTAAAACACCACTTAATTAAAACAGAGGTGAGTGCTTAACGTTAGATGACACTCTAGTAGTTTCCAAGAAAGGGAGAGAAAAAGCAGAAATGGGTTAGACACACCACTCTAAGGTCCAGAGCACTTGCAATAGGCTTACAGAAGAATAAAGTCACAGGTGAGCAAAAGTCACTAGGCAGGGCCCACTCTTAGAGTAGCCGGAGCGAAAATGTGCCCAAGATCACACTGTTAGTTAGAGATTCAAAGTCTTGCAAAGAGTCAAAAAGAGGTTAGAGTGGCTCAGAAAGTTTAGCCAAAGTGTCCCAGGCACTCCCAGGTTCGAAAGCCGGGGACTAAATCTACCCCGTACAGTCGGTAGCAAGGGAAGCCAGGCAGAACACAGTACCTTAAGCGGAAAGGATCCTCCAGCGGTGGCAGTTGTTCCAGGCAGTGGCAGCAGGGCTCGACGTCGGTCAGGGGAGAAGAAGTTCTCGCTGAAGAGCAGAAGAAGAGGGTCGTTGCACTGCCCGGGAAGAAACCAGCCGCGGAGTCCTCCGGTTAAAGGGTTGGTGCCGACTTTCGCGGTATGGGGGTAAAGTGTGGTATTCCGGTTGCCGGGGTGCTTGGCACAGGCAAGGCGGCCACGAGATACCTCAAAGAACGGAAAGAAGGCGAAAACTGGTTGTCCCCACCAGTCAAGGGAAGGAGCCACTCCGTTAAGAGTTCTCCTCGGTCGTCGGGAAAAAGTGGTGAGACGGTTCAGCAGGGCTCCACCGGGTGGTGTCGTCGAAGCAGGTCGGCTCAGCTCTTCCCTCGTCGGATTCTTGGTCCTGTGGCGACTTCTGAAGTCCCAGTCCCCAAAGCCCTGCTTTTATGCAGCAAACCCCCATTCACCCAGCCTAGCTGTCACTCAACCATGCTAAGTGGTGAGCCGGGCGGCTCACCACTTGGGCCAATCAGGACGGAGTGCGACTTGAGTTACCAAGGTAACTCAGTCCAGGGTGCCTAAATCCCCCTCCACCCCTCCTAAGTACCCCAGACAGAGTGGCACCACTTTGGAGGGCTTCTGTGGAGAAGCCCGCCAAAAGTGGAACAAAGGGCTCCACTTTGGGTCAGAGTTACAGAGGCGAACACCAACGCCATTTTAGAATCAAGTTTTGGCAAAAAGTCCCAACCGGAGTTATAAAAATAAATATATAAACCGGTGGTATGTTTAAGGCTACCGTAAATAAATAATTAAATGTGTTAGCCTAAAACAATGGGAAATCCCATAGGGAAATATTCGCGGTCGAATATAAAAAGTAGTTTCCACTGCCACCAGCCAAAACTCGATCAGGGGGGACGGAGACGTGCCCCCTCGACTAACAGACCCTGGGGCAATCGAATTGCCCCAGCCAGTACGTCCACAATATGATGGTTTGTACTGGTTCTGTTCAGGATTCAAGACTAGCAAAGTCTTTGGTGACTTTACATGCCCTGGGAGACAGTAGTCAGTCCCAGGGTATGGAGTCTATGTTGGGGAGTCCCTAGGACACCCCTGGGTCACGGCACAGAGGGTGCTGTGTGACCCACATCACAAAAATACATGAGGCCCTATGGAGTAAAAGACCCCATAGCCCATTCAACACAAGGTTTAACCAAGAAAACACACTTCAACATGTCCAAGAGTGAGGGTAAAAGAGTCTCACTCTTGGCAGGAGAAAAAAATTAAACCCCAGAAATCCAGCAAAGCTGCTGGGGGACTCACTAGGTAGGGAAATTCAGCCTAAACAGAGAATTCTCCCTAACACTCGCCCCCCCCAGACTAAGGGACAGGAGGATTTAATCCACTCCTGGATGAACCTCATACCTCTAGTCGATGATATACATCCTAGAGAGTCCATCAGCATTTTGATGGTGACACCCTGACCTGTGCTCAATGGTGAAATCAAACCCTTGCAGGCAGATTGACCATCTCAATAGTTTTGGATTTTCCCCTTTCATTTGCATTAACCATCTCAAGGGTTGGTGGTCAGTCTGAATAACAAAAGTAGAACCATACAAGTATGGCCTAAACTTCTTCAGTGCCCACACAATAGCAAAGCATTCTCTTTCGATAGTTGCCCACCTTGTCTCAGGATCCTTCAGTTTCCTACTGATGAAGCAAATGGGGTGCTCCCTACCCTTCTCATCCAGTTGGCTTAGAACTGCACCTATACCTACATTGGAAGCATCAGTTTGTACAATGAAAGGTTGGTGGTAGTCAGGAGCTCTCAATACTGGAGCCTGGCAAAGAGCTCTCTTCAGTTTTTCAAAGGCCTGATTGCACTCCTCATTCCATTTCACCTTTTTAGGGAATTTGGGAGAGGAGATTACATTCAGTGGAGAAGCTATGGTCCCATAGTTCTCAATGAAATTCCTGTAATACCCAGTGAGGCCTAGAAAAGCTCTCACTTGGGTTTGAGTAGTTGGTGTTGTCCAATTTTGCACAGCTTCAATCTTGCTGGGCAAAGGCCTTATTTCTCCACCTCCTACCTCATGTCCAAGGTAGACCACTTTACTTTGACCAATCTGGCACTTACTGGCTTTGATTGTCAAATGGGCCTGTTTCAGAGCCTGCAACACATGGCCTAGGTGGTTCACATGTTCTTCCCAGGAGTGGCTGAAGACTGCAATGTCATCCAAGTATGCCATGCAGAAATCTTCCATCCCAGCCAGAACTTGGTTCACCATCCTTTGGAATGTGGCAGGTGCGTTTTTCAGTCCAAAAGGCATGACCTTAAACTGGTACAAGCCAACTGGGGTTGAAAATGCAGTTTTCTCCTTGGCATGGTCTGTCAGGGCTATTTGCCAATAGCCTGACGTCAGGTCAAATGTGCTGAGGTACTTGGCTGCACCAAGTTTATCCACCAACTCATCTGTCCTGGGCAAAGGGTGGGCATCAGTCTTGGTGACTGCATTTAGAGCTCTATAGTCCACACAGAATCTCAAGTCTTTGGATCCTGCCTTTGGTACTAACACAACTGGGCTAGACCATGGACTAGTAGAGGGTTCTATTACCCCGAGATCAAGCATCTTCTTGACCTCTCCTTTGATGTGGGCTCTGATATGTTCTGACATTCTGTATCCTCTGCTTTTGACTGGCAGACAGTCACCAGTGAGTATCTCATGCTGGCCCCAAGGGGTCAAGCCTGGTGACAGTGAGAACAGGGAGGCAAACTGATTTAACATAGATTGGCACTCCTCTTGTTGCTCAGGTGTCAGGTCTGAAGAGAGATTGACTCCTTCAACTTTTTCATCTAAAGGTACACCTCTGAGGAGATCAGGGAGAGATTCACTCTCTTCCTCCTCTGCAGCTGAAGCTAGGAGCAAGGCTCCTACATCAGGTCTGGAGATGTAGGCTTTTAGTCGGTTGGTGTGGAAGACTCTAGGAGCTTCCCTGGGTCTGCCCAGATCCACCAGATAGTTGACCTCTCCAAGTTTTCCCACAACCTTGAAGGGTCCCATCCATTTGTCTTGCAAGGCCCTCTGCCTTGTTGGGAGCATAACTAGAACAAGCTGGTCTTGAGTAAACTCAACCATGTTAGCCTTCTGGTCGTGCCAATGTTTGACCAGGGCTTGACCAGCTTTCAAGTTGTCACTTGCTTCTGCCATCATGTGTGACATTCTCCTCCGGAGACCTATCACATAGTCAGTCACTCTGACTGGCTTGAGGGGAGGAGCACCTTCCAACCCCTCCTTAATCAGGGCCAATGGACCTCTGACTGGATGGCCATAGAGAAGCTCAAAGGGAGAATAACCTACTCCCTCCTGAGGGACTTCTCTATAAGCAAAGAGAAGGCATGGCAGTAGAAGGTCCCACTTTTTCTTAAGGGGTTCTTCCAAAGCACCTATCATGCTCTTCATGGTTCTGTTAAACCTTTCAACCAACCCGTTTGTCTGAGGGTGGTAGGCGGTTGAGAACTTGTAGGTAACTCCACAGGTTTTCCACATGGCCTTCATGTAGTGGGACATAAAGTTTGACCCCCTGTCAGAGATTACCTCCTTAGGAAACCCAACCCTGGTAAAAATACCAAGGAGGGCCTTAGCCACAGCCGGAGCTGTAACAGTCCTCATAGGAATGGCCTCCGGGTACCTAGTAGCATGGTCTACTACAACAAGGATAAACCTGTTGCCTGAGGAGGTTGGAGGATCAAGGGGACCAACAATGTCAATCCCTACCCTCTCAAATGGGACTCCCACAACTGGGAGAGGCACTAAAGGTGCCACATTCTTGGAACCGACCTTACCAGAAGTCTGGCAGGTATGGCAGCTCTTACAATATCTATCTACTTCGGCCCCCATCTTTGGCCAATAAAAGTAGAGTGAGAGCCTTTCCTTGGTCTTCTTGAAACTCAAGTGGCCAGCCAAAGGTATCTCATGGGCTAGTTGTAAGAACTGTTGTCTGTTTTCCTGTGGGACTACAAGGCGTTTGTAGTCTCCAGGTTCAGACTCAGTGGGTTCACTGTAGAAGAGGCCATCTTCCCAGTGCAACCTATACTTCCCAGGCTCTTGCCCATCAGCTTGAGAAGCTGCTTGGTGGCGGAGACCCTCCAGAGTTGGACATTCTCTTTGCCCCTTACGAAAAGCTGCCCTGCTAGGCCCACCTTCTGCCAGTAAAGACTGCAGCTCAGGATGGTCCTCAGGGTCCAAATCTCCAATAAGGTTGGGGCCTCCTTCTAGCTCTTCCTCAGAGTCTAGCTCAACCACACAGGGTTGTACCTCCCTCTCAGCCTCAGCTGGAGGTGGAGTTACAGGTGTAACTTTGGACAACCTAGGGGAAGTCCTTGTTGGAAGCACTGGAGTGCTTGCTGCTGGCTTTTTCCTAGGAGTCTTGGGTTGCCCCTTTGCTCCTGATCTGGTAGTTACTGCAGTAAGTTGCTCCAGTGGTAGAGGAGTGATTTCTGTCATCGTCTCCTGAGATAACCCTCTCAGGGTTTTCTCCCTTGCAGGTTTTGTGAGTTCCTGAAACCTTTTGCTAGGAGGTCTGGGGGTATGAGATACAACTCCAAGAGCTTTGAGGTCATTACCCAACAGAACCCTACCTGGCACTTCACATTGTACACTGACAGGTATTTTTACAGCCATATCATTACATTGGATGAGAACTGGTAACTGGGGACACATCTGCACAGGCCCACCAGCTAACTTGGTGAGGCATTTGGGTGCCTTAGCAACATCCTCTGCCTTGAAAAATGATTCATCCACCACAGTTATGCTGGCTCCAGTGTCCCTAATGGCAGGAGTCTCCTGACCATTCACCTGGACACTGTCCTTATAATACTCTTTAGTATTATCTGGGATAGAGTTATAGACATCTAAATTCTGTTGCTCCCACAACCCCAGAGAGACTAAAGAAACACTAGCTGAGACTCCAGTGGGTTCATCAGCTAGTAATAGAAAGTTTCCACTTGCCATGGGTACTTCCTCTTCGGGAGCGAAGGCTAAGGAGGCAAGCTGGACCCCTGAAGGTTTACCCTTACATCTGGGATCTCCTTTCACATGGTCAGTAGCCTTACAAACAAAGCATGAGCCAAAGGCTCGCTGGAATGGAGGCTTGTTCTGACCCCCTTCTGGTCTGGGACCAGAAGGTACACTAGCCTGATTTGGTTTCCCTTGTGGCTTACCCTTATAGTTTTGTTTGGGGCCCTCTTTGGAATTTGTAGTATTAGAATTCTCTTTGGAGTCCTTCTTAGACTGTTTTTCCCCATCCTTCTTCTGAGTTACCCCAGAATCCTTGTGAGTGGCCCTGTTGGCAACCCACAAGTCAGCAGCCTTAGCTAGCTTCCGGGAATCTAATTCCCTGGAATCAGCCAAGTGTTGTCTGAGCTCAGGAGAGCAGGCATCATAAATAGTCTCCAACATAAACAAATTCTTCATACCTTCATAAGTGTTCACCTTGTAACCCTTAATCCATCCCTCTAAGTTTTTCAAACATTCATTCACCCAGGTAGCCCAAGGGGTACCATCATGCTTTTTGAGGCTCCTAAACCTCTTAAGATACTGGGAAGGGGTCTTCCCAAACCTAGCTATCAAAGCTAGTTTCACACATTCATAGTCCTTCCTATCCTCCTCCCCCATCTCCATTACCACATCAGTTGCAACAGGGGGAAGCCTAGAGAACAACCAGGTGAGTAAGTCATTTCCTGTGATGTTCTGGAGCCCATGATTATATTCAAACAGAGACAACCAATCCAACACATCCAACTTAGGCTCATACATACCAACCAATTCTTTAGGCATCCGGGGTCTTTTAGGACTGGAACTTCTAGAGGAGCCAGAGAGAGAAACATTCTCAACAGATAATTTCTTCATTTCTAAGTCATACTTGAGCTCCATTTCCCTTAGCCTTAGTTCTTTGTCAGTTTGAGCATTAAGTTTCTTATACTCCAATTCTAGCTTCATTTTCTCCAGTTCAAAGTACTGAGGACTAAATGTGGGACCTGGTAAAGGTCCAGTAGGTACAGCAGGTAGAGCAGGCAGAGGCCTAGGGGGGACAGTTACAACAGCCTCACCCTCCTCTTCTGACTCTTCCTCAGAAACATCAACATTTTGCTCCATGTTAACTTCAACACTGTCATCTACAGTCGCTGGAGTGGTAGGTTCCTCTGAACCATCACCCAGACTTTGGTTAGCTAACAATCTTTCAATCAGCTCCATTTTCTTGCCCTTAGTCAGGAGATCCTTATGTTTACAGAGCACTCTTAAACAATCAGCAGTTTTGGCTGCAAGGGACTCTTGACTATAGCTTTCTATAACTGACATGTTAGAGGTTTTACTTTTTCAGTGCTAAGCTTTGTGGTTAGTTGCACTAAGGTATCTAAAGCACAATAAAATGTATACTCAATACAAATCCCACCGCTGTACACCAGTGTTAGGCAGAAACCTGTGCAGTTCCCTTGGGGAACACTGCAAAAGATTTAAGACTACAGGTAGAGCAGTAAACCCCTTTGGTAGCAGTCTGTACCACCCAGATTTACCTGGTAGCTGTGGCTGAGCAGTCAGACTTCTCTCAAGAAGAGTTAGGCAGTATGTAAAGTATACACAATATGTACCAAAACACAATAGCACAAGCAAACACTGACCAGAGCTTGGTTTCAAAAGTATATAGTTATTTATTTAAAATACACATAAGTTAAAAACACTCTAGCAAAAATGTAGTAAAAGTACTTCAACACAGTTATAATGAAAGTAGATTCAATCCTTTCTCCTATCTAGACAACTCTAGGTAAAACACCACTTAATTAAAACAGAGGTGAGTGCTTAACGTTAGATGACACTCTAGTAGTTTCCAAGAAAGGGAGAGAAAAAGCAGAAATGGGTTAGACACACCACTCTAAGGTCCAGAGCACTTGCAATAGGCTTACAGAAGAATAAAGTCACAGGTGAGCAAAAGTCACTAGGCAGGGCCCACTCTTAGAGTAGCCGGAGCGAAAATGTGCCCAAGATCACACTGTTAGTTAGAGATTCAAAGTCTTGCAAAGAGTCAAAAAGAGGTTAGAGTGGCTCAGAAAGTTTAGCCAAAGTGTCCCAGGCACTCCCAGGTTCGAAAGCCGGGGACTAAATCTACCCCGTACAGTCGGTAGCAAGGGAAGCCAGGCAGAACACAGTACCTTAAGCGGAAAGGATCCTCCAGCGGTGGCAGTTGTTCCAGGCAGTGGCAGCAGGGCTCGACGTCGGTCAGGGGAGAAGAAGTTCTCGCTGAAGAGCAGAAGAAGAGGGTCGTTGCACTGCCCGGGAAGAAACCAGCCGCGGAGTCCTCCGGTTAAAGGGTTGGTGCCGACTTTCGCGGTATGGGGGTAAAGTGTGGTATTCCGGTTGCCGGGGTGCTTGGCACAGGCAAGGCGGCCACGAGATACCTCAAAGAACGGAAAGAAGGCGAAAACTGGTTGTCCCCACCAGTCAAGGGAAGGAGCCACTCCGTTAAGAGTTCTCCTCGGTCGTCGGGAAAAAAGTGGTGAGACGGTTCAGCAGGGCTCCACCGGGTGGTGTCGTCGAAGCAGGTCGGCTCAGCTCTTCCCTCGTCGGATTCTTGGTCCTGTGGCGACTTCTGAAGTCCCAGTCCCCAAAGCCCTGCTTTTATGCAGCAAACCCCCATTCACCCAGCCTAGCTGTCACTCAACCATGCTAAGTGGTGAGCCGGGCGGCTCACCACTTGGGCCAATCAGGACGGAGTGCGACTTGAGTTACCAAGGTAACTCAGTCCAGGGTGCCTAAATCCCCCTCCACCCCTCCTAAGTACCCCAGACAGAGTGGCACCACTTTGGAGGGCTTCTGTGGAGAAGCCCGCCAAAAGTGGAACAAAGGGCTCCACTTTGGGTCAGAGTTACAGAGGCGAACACCAACGCCATTTTAGAATCAAGTTTTGGCAAAAAGTCCCAACCGGAGTTATAAAAATAAATATATAAACCGGTGGTATGTTTAAGGCTACCGTAAATAAATAATTAAATGTGTTAGCCTAAAACAATGGGAAATCCCATAGGGAAATATTCGCGGTCGAATATAAAAAGTAGTTTCCACTGCCACCAGCCAAAACTCGATCAGGGGGGACGGAGACGTGCCCCCTCGACTAACAGACCCTGGGGCAATCGAATTGCCCCAGCCAGTACGTCCACAATATGATGGTTTGTACTGGTTCTGTTCAGGATTCAAGACTAGCAAAGTCTTTGGTGACTTTACATGCCCTGGGAGACAGTAGTCAGTCCCAGGGTATGGAGTCTATGTTGGGGAGTCCCTAGGACACCCCTGGGTCACGGCACAGAGGGTGCTGTGTGACCCACATCACAAAAATACATGAGGCCCTATGGAGTAAAAGACCCCATAGCCCATTCAACACAAGGTTTAACCAAGAAAACACACTTCAACATGTCCAAGAGTGAGGGTAAAAGAGTCTCACTCTTGGCAGGAGAAAAAAATTAAACCCCAGAAATCCAGCAAAGCTGCTGGGGGACTCACTAGGTAGGGAAATTCAGCCTAAACAGAGAATTCTCCCTAACACAGTGGCATTCATACTCACCAAGCAGCCATGTATCGCCATGCCGCCCAGCTTCTAGGTCCCGGCTTAGGGTAGACATTCGGTAAATGAAGCTGTCGTGGGTGGACCCTGGATAGTTGGCATATACTGAGGTGATGATTCCTTTGGCATTACATACTACCTGCACGTTGATGGAATGCCAGTGCTTGCGGTTCCTATAGATGTGCTCAGATGCCCTGGGGGGACGTAGTGCCACATGGGTGCAGTCAATGGCACCTAGCACTTTGGGGAATTGTGCCACATCGTAGAAATCCAGGGCAGCAGCCTGCCTTTCTGCAGGTGTCCTGGGAAGGTATATGTGCCTGCGGACTGATGGGCGTGCAGTGATGATGTTCAAGACCTGGTGTAGGCAGCGTGACTGCGTGGCCTGTGACACCCCACCCACTACGGCACTTGTCTGCTGAAATGATCCAGTGGCCAAAAAGTGCAGTACATTAAGGACCGTCTCCAGGGGGCTGAGTGCTTGGGATCACAGGGTGGGTGATGTGAGGTCATCCTCCCACTCACTCACCAGGTCCAGTATTATGTGAGGTGGAAACCTGTACCTCCCATACACCTGGTCATCAGGCATCCCAAAAAGGCTGGTTCTGGGTGTGAAAGTTCGGGCCCTCACTATCCTCCTCCTCCTCCTTTGGTAACCCACGGCCACTGCTGCTAGGAATGGTATATTCATCCTGGCGTCTGAGCTTGTTTGTTGTTTGTGCCCACTTTTATGCTGCGCGGGTCGACGTACGCCTGCTTCCTGCTGGCGTACGTGTTTCCGGATTAGCACGTTTTTTTGTGCGCATGCCTTAGCCCCGTTCAATTCCATGGATACGTGTTGTTGGCGAGCGTGTAAAACTTCCCGCACACCCCTGTAATACACGTACCCAAGCAAATCGCGTGTGAGAATTCACGTGCACCCCTGTAATACACGTACCCCAGCAAATCACGTGTGAGAATTCCCGCCCACCCCTGTAATACACGTACCCAAGCAAATCACGTGTGAGAATTCCCGCCCACCCCTATAATACACGTACCCAAGCAAATCGCGTGTGAGAATTCCCACGCACCCCTGTAATACACGTACCCAAGCAAATCGCGTGTGAGAATTCCCGCGCACCCCTGTAATACACGTACCCAAGCAAATCGCGTGTGAGAATTCCCGCAGACCCCTGTAATACACGTACCCAAGCAAATCGCGTGTGAGAATTCCCGCGCACCCCGGGTAATACACGTACCCAAGCAAATCGTGTGTGAGAATTCCCGCGCACCCCTGTAATACACGTACCCAAGCAAATCGCGTGTGAGAATTCCCGCGCACCCCTGTAATACACATACCCAAGCAAATCGCGTGTGAGAATTCCCGCACACCCCTGTAATACACGTACCCAGTCCAATTGCGTGTACGCGCAGTTTCATCCAATTACACGCAATGATACTCTGACGTGCAGTGTTTCCACATGTGCTCTGTCATCATGTGCTATGAGGGAAACACCCGCATGCGTCACGTCACAGACGCGCTTACGCGCTGAGGGCCATTGGTCCAATGGAATCGCGTATGCGTGCTGACGCGCTTACGCGCTAAGGCCCTTTCCTCGAATTTCACGTTGACGTGCAGGATTTTCACGTGCCAATTCACTCCGTATCAAGCTGGCCACGCGTAAGCACACGGAAGACCACGCTCCTGCCCAGAAGGCCGAATTATTGCCCCCCAGAGCCCCGAGCAGCCTCCCACGAGCCATCTGCTTCTGCCTGCCTGCCTGCTGCCACCGTGCCCTGCCATTTTGTGCCTGCACATCTGCCATCTGCAGGGGTCCAGTTGCTGTGTCCACCCCTGCTGGAACAGAAGACTCCCGACTGCTATACCATCGCTCCACAGCCCAGCCCCAGGACCCAGTTGCCCACCCACTCCTGCCTCTGGGGTTGCCATGTCGGGCACTGCAACATCTGGCACCAGTGGCAACCCCCGGCCAGAGAGGCAGAGGGGCACCAGCTTCACTGCCACCGAAGTTGGTGTCCTGGTGGAGCAAGTCCTGGGGCAGTATGATGCTCTCTTCGGATCGTCACGCGCCAACAAGGAAGGACGGAACAGGATCTGGGACGACTTGGTGGTTGCCATCAACGCGGAGGGGGTGGCAACCCGCAACATCCAGAAAGTCAAGAAGCGCTGGGAGGACTTGAGGTCCTGGACCCTCTTGAAGGCCAGGCGCCTCGTGGAGGGGGGCCTGGGCCGCATGAGTACCATCCAGGTGAGGGTCCTGGAATGTGTAGACCCAGCGCTCCACGCCCAGATCCTTGCAAGGCAGACCCGTCTGGAGTTGAGCGGTAAGTGGGCAAGCATTGCTGTGTGAGACAGGGCATGTTGCAGTGTGCTGGTTGTCTGATGCTTGCCTGTATGTGTAACATAGGCCATGTACGCATGTATGTGTGCAGGGACATCATGGTCATGCATGTGAGACCAGTAATGTGTGAACCACACAGTTGGTGCATGTGTTTAAATGCATCATGGGGAGCCCTATGCGGATTGGACACATGAGAGCATGCCAGTCTCTGTTCCTGGACATGGGTGGGGGTGAGGGATGGGTGCTGATGCCATGTACATGTATGTTATCCATGTCTCTGTGTCTGACCTGCGTGTCTGTGACTTGTGAATGCCATGGATGCATGACACATGTCTGTGACAATGTAAAGATTCACAGATGCTGCCTAGTTATCCTTGTATCCACTGTGTCTGGGTTGTACAAGGCCAGATGGATGAAATTACGTTGATGTGTGTGCATGTGATAGGCATGACCCATGATGCATGTGAGTTCCATAACAACATTGTATGTTTGGAGAGTCCCTTGGACATGTATGCAAATGTCCATAGCATGTGCCATGCCTGTTACTGCGTATGTTTTGCCTGCTGTTGTGGAGGGACATGATGGAAGTGATCTTTGACAGTGCCACTCATCTGCTATTGCTTCCTGTCTAGGGGACCATTGTACAGTACCCTGATGCTTGTGTTCTATGTCTCCCTCTACACAGCGGCAAGTGAAGAAGAGGGCGGAGACGGCGCTGTGGAGCAAAGCGGCGGGCATGCCCCCACGGCTGCAGCGGAAGGGGTGGGTGAGCCCCCACAGGGGCTTGCAATGGCGGAAGACGGTGTGGAGCCATCCAGGTTGGTGGTTTCCACAGAGGAGGAGGAGGCCACTACTGAGGCGCACATGGGGCCTGGTGGGGGCATCCCTGCTGGTGCAAGTGTTGCAGACCAGGGGCAGGGGCAGGAGGCATCACAGGTCACTGTGGAGGGGCCTGTGCATGTCACTGTCCCTGACACTGTGACTGCACCACCATACACCAGCAGGGATGCCCCATCCCAGGCCCGTCCACAGGTAGGGGGGATGTCCATGTCATCTGACTCCCCTCCACCTGCGGACGAGGGGACCTGTGGCCGTATGGAGAAGGTCCTGATTGGTGTCGTGTTGCGCACGGGTGTCATTCGTGATGACGTGCATGCTTCCCGGGAGGAGCTTGCACGTCATCACGAAGAGCACCGTGCCAACGTGACCCAGTTGGGATTGGCCGTGGTCGGGGGTTTCATACATGTGTCGACCAATCTGGTGGCCCTCTCCTCCTCTGTGGAGACTATACGCCAGTCGTTCTCCATGCCGTCTTCCGGCCCAGATGCCACCAGGGCCCCCTGTGGACCTGCCTGACCAACGCAGCCGGCTTGGTGGGGATCCCATCCCTGCCACAGTCGGGAGTCGGAGGTCCAGCAGGGGTGGACACCACAGCAACTGGACTCCAGCAGATGGAGGATGTGCCGGCATCATTGGGCATGGCACGTGCACGACGGCGTCGGTGGATTCCATTAGCCTGGATGGCATTATGCTGGCAGAGGCAGTTGCGTCAGAGGCAGCAGCGGAGTCAACGTGGGAGGCATCATGGCTCGGGGCTATCTACATCGGAGGGGCAGGCATCGGCCGGAGGGCAGGAGGACCCAGGATGGGAAGTGTCTTCCGTGTGGCAGCGGTTGGGCCAGCAGATAGGTGTGGAGCGGCGGCGGGCGAAAGAGGCGCGGCTCATGATGGTCAGGGCGGAGAACTCCGTGCGGAGGGCCCTGAGGCAGGGCGAGTGCCTCGAGGCAATCCGCAGGGAGTTGGAGGAGAACATGTCGTCGTCCCTGCGGACCCTCGGGGCCATGGAACAGGACCGCCTCCGGGACATCGAACAGGAGTTCGATGATGACCTGGCTCGGAACACCACGGAGTGAGCCGCTGGACTAGCCCGCCACCATTGTATATAGTTAATTAGTGTTAGGTTTTATTTCTTTTTTTTAATTTGGGGCACTTGGACTATGCCCCACTTTTTTGTATATAGTTATTAGTTAGGTAGGTTTTATTGTAGGTTTCATTTACATCGTTGGGATCATGGACCCTGGATTTGCTCTTTGTACATCGTTTGACAGTGGATTTGTGGCCTTCATCTTTTATTATTTTTTTCACCATGGAGCAATGGATTTTCACGTTACTTTCCCTTTGGATTTGCTTTGTTGGACAGTGACTTTGGACACAATTTCTTTGCGGTTATTTTGGAGTCCCATTTTCATTATTTATTATTTTTGTGGACATGCTGCTTTTTGATTTTTGTTGCCATTATTGTTTGTTTATATTTCATTCACTTCATTTACATTGTAATACATTTTTTTTCTTACTTCAATGTGTGGACTTCTCTCATTGGTTTCATGCCTGTCGGAATGTGTGTTTTCACAGTCATGTTTTGCCATTGTGTGGGTCTGACGGAGTTGTACTCATGTGCATACTGCCTATTTGTTATCTATCCTGTAATGGGTATTTCCATTTTGAATGGATGTGAAGCTTGGTTGGGTGTTTGGACTGGGGTGGCGTGGGGTGGGATTTGGGTGGACATAGGAGCCTGGGATCTGGATTGTGATGACGTGTTGGCTGGGGGACATGAGTGGGGGCATGGTGGAGGGTGCCCCTGACTGCTGGGGGGTGGGGGTGGCGGGAGACATGTGTGGGGGCCTGGTGGAGGGTGCCTCTGACTGCTGGGGGGTGGGGGTGGTGGGAGACATGTGTGGGGGCCTGGTGGAGGGTGCCCCTGACTGCTGGGGGGTGGGGGTGGTGGGAGACATATGTGGGGGCCTGGTGGAGGGTGCCCCTGGATGCTGGGGGGTGGGGGTGGCAGGAGACATGTGTGGGGGCCTGGTGGAAGGTGCCCCTGGATGCTGGGGGGTGGGGGTGGTGGGAGACATGTGTGGGGGCCTGGTGGAGGGTGCCCCTGACTGCTGGGGGTGGGGGTGGTGGGAGACATGTGTGGGGGCCTGGTGGAGGGTGCACCTGACTGCTGGGGGTGGGGGTGCAGGGGGACATGAGTTGAACATGAGTGGGGGCCTGGTGGAGGGTGCCCCTGGATGCTGGGGGGTGAGGGTGGTGGGAGACATGTGTGGGGGCCTGGTAGAGGGTGCCCCTGGATGCTGGTGGGTGGGCGTGCAGGGGGACATGAGTGGGGGCCTGGTGGAGGGTGCCCGTGGCTGCTGGGGGGTGGGGGTGCAGGGGGACATGCGTTAGTGATCAGTAGTGCAAGGTGACATGTGGGTTGGCTGGGGGGCATGGCCATGGTGGATGGGCTGCCTGCGGGACATGTGCAGGGGTGCAGGGTAGTCCCCTGTGGTGTGGGCTGCCTGCAGGGGCCGTGGAGGGTGTAGAGGGAACACCTGGGAGGACCCACACGGTCAATTCACGTGTAGTGCTACCCGGCACCCCCGAAATACACGTACCCTGCTGAAATCGCATGTGTAACTTCCCGCGCACCCCGGAATACGTACCCTGCAGGATTAGCGTGTGGAACTTCCTGCGCACCCCGGAATACACGTACCCTGCAGAATTAGCGTGTGGAACTTCACACGCACCCTGGAATACACGTACCCTGCAGAATTAGCGTGTGGAACTTCCCGCGCACCCCGGAATACACGTACCCAGGCCAATCGCGTGTGGGACTTCCCACGCACCCCGGAATACATGGACCCAGCCATTTCGCGTGTTGGACTTCCCGCGCACCCCGGAATACACGGACCCAGGCAATTCGCGTGTGGGACTTTCCGCGCAGCACAGAATGCACGCACACGCTATTTTTCACACAGCGGGTGTCCGTGTTCGTCGCGTACCCCTTTGCACGTCATTTGTCCTAGAGGGCCACAGTATGTGACATTCATCATGGCTGTATATAGGTGCTTTTTGTTGGCGCACATTTTGGCGCACATTTATTTCAGGGGCAGGGACACTACCGCCTGCTTTCTTGTGGCGGACGTGTTTGGGCCTGTGCGCTGGTTTGACCGTGCGCTGGTTTGCCCTATTGGATTCCATGAATACGTGTTGTAGCCGAGCGTGTGGGCGTTCCGCGCACTTGCCTCCTGTACTTCCCCCGTGACGCCCACATTTTGACGAGTTGTTCCCCATTCTGAGTGTTACGCCCCGTGTTCTGCCTACTTTTGTTGTGTGCGCCGCGCTATGTGCGATTTCGCTGTGGCCGTGGCGCACACCGTTAGATATCCTGTGCGCCGGCGTGTGCTGCACACTTTTTCAGCACACGTCCAATATTTTTCTCACGCACGGCCTTCCATGAATCGATGTGCGCTGGTTTCCCTGCGATTTTTGCACTTGCACTGCGATTTTTGCACTTTTACTGCGAATCGCACGTTTTGGCACCTCTGCGCAGGAATTTTCAGTGCACATTAATTCCATGAATCAACACCTATGTCTTTTAATATCCTTAAATCCCTGAGCTCATTGTAACTTTGCATATTTGCATGATTTGCACAAAATGTACTATTTAGGATTTTGGCACATCTGCGTGATTTGCTCACAATCTGTTCTGAAATGTACTTGCATTGTCTTTGAGGATATTGCACATTTGCCTGATTTGCACAACATTACCTTTGTGTCCTTTGCACATCTGCGTGACTTGCACAAAATCTGCTCTGAAAAGTACTAGAATTTTCTTTTGGAATAGTGTTAAATGTTTGCTGATTCTATCAATTAGCACTTCACGATGGAAGTCCAGTTAAATTCTGAACCACATGTGAATTGACCGTTGGATATTGTTGCACAGTTGCCTTATTTGCACAAAATCTACTTTTGCGTCCTTTGCACATCTGCGTGACTTACACAAAATCTGCTCTGAAAAGTACTAGAATTGTCTTTTAGGATATTGTTAAATGTTTGCTGATTCTATCAATTAACACTTCATGATGGAAGTCCAGTTAAATTCTGAACCACATGAGAATTGATAGCTGGATATTGTTTAATGATTGCTGAGTCAATTGGTACTTCATGATTGAAATTCAGATATATCTATTTTATCCAGTTGTTTTATATTGTGAATCTAGGATTTTACTTATATATATTTAGATATTTTTATATGTATACAAATAATGTATTGTAAAGGTTTTTTTTCAAAACCACAAAGAAATAAAACAAATAAGCAAATTCAAAGTGGTGATCTCGACTAAGGGAAACAATGTTTCCCAGTACTGACAGCCAGAAGAACATATCAGTTTCTGCATAGCTCATGAGCAAATGCCAGTGTAGTGATGCTTAAGGCTTCACTGTACTGCAGAAAGTACGGGTCAGATTAAAAAATAAAAAGCAAAAAGTTTAGGGCTTCCATGAAGATGGAAGGAAAGGTGCAGTAAAGAGAAATCTTTCCAAACACCTATGTATGCAAAAGTCATCCTCCATCAATAACACACAATGGCATTTAAAGCAATATCAATGCAAGTGTCACCACCCAAGCCAGGGAAGGCACAAGTCATCCTCCATCAATAACACACAATGGCATGTAAAGCAATATCCATGCATGTGTCACCACCCAAGCCAGGGAAGGCACAAGTCATCCTCCATCAATAACACACAATGGCATGTAAAGCAATATCAATGCATGTGTCACCACCCAAGCCAGGGAAGGCACAAGTCATCCTCCATCAATAACACACAATGGCATGTAAAGCAATATCAATGCATGTGTCACCACCCAAGCCAGGGAAGGCACAAGTCATCCTCCATCAATAACACACAATGGCATGTAAAGCAATATCAATGCATGTGTCACCACCCAAGCCAGGGAAGGCACAAGTCATCCTCCATCAATAACACACAATGGCATGTAAAGCACTATCAATGCATGTGTCACCACCCAAGCCAGGGAAGGCACAAGTCATCCTCCATCAATAACACACAATGGCATGTAAAGCAATATCAATGCATGTGTCACCACCCAAGCCAGGGAAGGCACAAGTCATCCTCCATCAATAACACACAATGGCATGTAAAGCAATATCAATGCATGTGTCACCACCCAAGCCAGGGAAGGCACAAGTCATCCTCCATCAATAACACACAATGGCATGTAAAGCAATATCAATGCATGTGTCGCCACCCAAGCCAGGGAAGGCACAAGTCATCCTCCATCAATAACACACAATGGCATGTAAAGCAATATCAATGCATGTGTCACCACCCAAGCCAGGGAAGGCACAAGTCATCCTCCACCAATAACACACAATGGCATGTAAAGCACTATCAATGCATGTGTCACCACCCAAACCAGGGAAGGCACAAGTCATCCTCCATCAATAACACACAATGGCATGTAAAGCAATATCAATGCATGTGTCACCACCCGAGCCAGGGAAGGCACAAGTCATCCTCCATCAATAACACACAATGGCATGTAAAGCACTATCAATGCATGTGTCACCACCCAAGCCAGGGAAGGCACAAGTCATCCTCCATCAATAACACACAATGGCATGTAAAGCAATATCAATGCATGTGTCGCCACCCAAGCCAGGGAAGGCACAAGTCATCCTCCATCAATAACACACAATGGCATTTAAAGCAATATCAATAGATGTGTCACCACCCAAGCCAGGGAAGGCACAAGTCATCCTCCATCAATAACACACAATGGCATGTAAAGCAATATCAATGCATGTGTCACCACCCAAGCCAGGGAAGGCACAAGTCATCCTCCATCAATAACACACAATGGCATGTAAAGCAATATCAATGCATGTGTCACCACCCAAGCCAGGGAAGGCACAAGTCATCCTCCATCAATAACACACAATGGCATGTAAAGCAATATCAATGCATGTCTCACCACCCAAGCCAGGGAAGGCACAAGTCATCCTCCATCAATAACACACAATGGCATGTAAAGCACTATCAATGCATGTGTCACCACCCAAGCCAGGGAAGGCACAAGTCATCCTCCATCAATAACACACAATGGCATGTAAAGCACTATCAATAGATGTGTCACTACCCAAGCCAGGGAAGGCACAAGTCATCCTCCATCAATAACACACAATGGCATGTAAAGCACTATCAGTAGATGTGCCACTACCCAAGCCAGGGAAGGCACAGGTCATCCTCCATCAATAACACACAATGGCATGTAAAGCACTATCAATGCATGTGTCACCACCCAAGCCAGGGAAGGCACAAGTCATCCTCCATCAATAACACACAATGGCATTTAAAGCAATATCAATGCATGTGTCACCACCCAAGCCAGGGAAGGCACAAGTCATCCTCCATCAATAACACACAATGGCATGTAAAGCAATAACAATGCATGTGTCACCACCCAAGCCAGGGAAGGCACAAGTCATCCTCCATCAATAACACACAATGGCATGTAAAGCAATATCAATAGATGTGTCACTACCCAAGCCAGGGAGGCACAAGTCATCCTCCATCAATAACACACAATGGCATGTAAAGCAATATCAATGCATGTGTCACCACCCAAGCCAGGGAAGGCACAAGTCATCCTCCATCAATAACACACAATGGCATGTAAAGCAATATCAATGCATGTGTCACCACCCAAGCCAGGGAAGGCACAAGTCATCCTCCATCAATAACACACAATGGCATGTAAAGCAATATCAATAGATGTGTCACCACCCAAGCCAGGGAAGGCACAAGTCATCCTCCATCAATAACACACAATGGCATGTAAAGCAATATCAATAGGTGTGTCACCACCCAAGCCAGGGAAGGCACAAGTCATCCTCCATCAATAACACACAATGGCATGTAAAGCACTATCAATGCATGTGTCACCACCCAAGCCAGGGAAGGCACAAGTCATCCTCCATCAATAACACACAATGGCATGTAAAGCAATATCAATGCATGTGTCACCACCCAAGCCAGGGAAGGCACAAGTCATCCTCCATCAATAACACACAATGGCATGTAAAGCAATATCAATAGATGTGTCACCACCCAAGCCAGGGAAGGCGCAAGTCATCCTCCATCAGTAACACACAATGGCATGTAAAGCAATATCAATGCATGTGTCACCACCCAAGCCAGGGAAGGCACAAGTCATCCTCCATCAATAACACACAATGGCATTTAAAGCAATATCAATAGATGTGTCACCACCCAAGCCAGGGAAGGCACAAGTCATCCTCCATCAATAACACACAATGGCATGTAAAGCAATATCAATGCATGTGTCACCACCCAAGCCAGGGAAGGCACAAGTCATCCTCCATCAATAACACACAATGGCATTTAAAGCAATATCAATGCATGTGTCACCACCCAAGCCAGGGAAGGCACAAGTCATCCTCCATCAATAACACACAATGGCATTTAAAGCAATATCAATGCATGTGTCACCACCCAAGCCAGGGAAGGCACAAGTCATCCTCCATCAATAACACACAATGGCATGTAAAGCAATATCAATAGATGTGTCACCACCCAAGCCAGGGAAGGCACAAGTCATCCTCCATCAATAACACACAATGGCATGTAAAGCAATATCAATGCATGTGTCACCACCCAAGCCAGGGAAGGCACAAGTCATCCTCCATCAATAACACACAATGGCATGTAAAGCCCTATCAATAGATGTGTCACCACCCAAGCCAGGGAAGGCACAAGTCATCCTCCATCAATAACACACAATGGCATGTAAAGCAATATCAATGCATGTGTCACCACCCAAGCCAGGGAAGGCACAAGTCATCCTCCATCAATAACACACAATGGCATGTAAAGCAATATCAATGCATGTGTCACCACCCAAGCCAGGGAAGGCACAAGTCATCCTCCATCAATAACACACAATGGCATGTAAAGCAATATCAATAGATGTGTCACCACCCAAGCCAGGGAAGGCACAAGTCATCCTCCATCAATAACACATAATGGCATGTAAAGCAATATCAATGCATGTGTCACCACCCAAGCCAGGGAAGGCACAAGTCATCCTCCATCAATAACACACAATGGCATGTAAAGCACTATGAATGCATGTGTCACCACCCAAGCCAGGAAAGGCACAAGTCATCCTCCATCAATAACACACAATGGCATGTAAAGCAATATCAATGCATGTGTCACCACCCAAGCCAGGGAAGGCACAAGTCATCCTCCATCAATAACACACAATGGCATGTAAAGCACTATCAATGCATGTGTCACCACCCAAGCCAGGGAAGGCACAAGTCATCCTCCATCAATAACACAAAATAGCATGTAAAGCAATATCAATGCATGTGTCACCACCCGAGCCAGGGAAGGCACAAGTCATCCTCCATCAATAACACACAATGGCATGTAAAGCACTATCAATGCATGTGTCACCACCCAAGCCAGGGAAGGCACAAGTCATCCTCCATCAATAACACACAATGGCATGTAAAGCAATATCAATGCATGTGTCGCCACCCAAGCCAGGGAAGGCACAAGTCATCCTCCATCAATAACACACAATGGCATTTAAAGCAATATCAATAGATGTGTCACCACCCAAGCCAGGGAAGGCACAAGTCATCCTCCATCAATAACACACAATGGCATGTAAAGCAATATCAATGCATGTGTCACCACCCAAGCCAGGGAAGGCACAAGTCATCCTCCATCAATAACACACAATGGCATGTAAAGCACTATCAATAGATGTGTCACTACCCAAGCCAGGGAAGGCACAAGTCATCCTCATCAATAACACACAATGGCATGTAAAGCAATATCAATGCATGTGTCACCACCCAAGCCAGGGAAGGCACAAGTCATCCTCCATCAATAACACACAATGGCATGTAAAGCACTATCAATGCATGTGTCACCACCCAAGCCAGGGAAGGCACAAGTCATCCTCCATCAATAACACACAATGGCATTTAAAGCAATATCAATAGATGTGTCACCACCCAAGCCAGGGAAGGCACAAGTCATCCTCCATCAATAACACACAATGGCATGTAAAGCAATATCAATGCATGTGTCACCACCCAAGCCAGGGAAGGCACAAGTCATCCTCCATCAATAACACACAATGGCATTTAAAGCAATATCAATAGATGTGTCACCACCCAAGCCAGGGAAGGCACAAGTCATCCTCCATCAATAACACACAATGGCATGTAAAGCAATATCAATGCATGTGTCACCACCCAAGCCAGGGAAGGCACAAGTCATCCTCCATCAATAACACACAATGGCATTTAAAGCAATATCAATGCATGTGTCACCACCCAAGCCAGGGAAGGCACAAGTCATCCTCCATCAATAACACACAATGGCATTTAGAGCAATATCAATGCATGTGTCACCACCCAAGCCAGGGAAGGCACAAGTCATCCTCCATCAATAACACACAATGGCATTTAAAGCAATATCAATGCATGTGTCACCACCCAAGCCAGGGAAGGCACAAGTCATCCTCCATCAATAACACACAATGGCATGTAAAGCAATATCAATAGATGTGCCACCACCCGAGCCAGGGAAGGCACAAGTCATCCTCCATCAATAACACACAATGGCATTTAAAGCACTATCAATGCATGTGTCACCACCCAAGCCAGGGAAGGCACAAGTCATCCTCCATCAATAACACACAATGGCATGTAAAGCAATATCAATGCATGTGTCACCACCCGAGCCAGGGAAGGCACAGGTCATCCTCCATCAATAACACATAATGGCATTTAAAGCAATATCAATGCATGTGTCACCACCCAAGCCAGGGAAGGCACAAGTCATCCTCCATCAATAACACACAATGGCATTTAAAGCAATATCAATAGATGTGTCACCACCCAAGCCAGGGAAGGCACAGGTCATCCTCCATCAATAACACACAATGGCATTTAAAGCAATATCAATGCATGTGTCACCACCCAAGCCAGGGAAGGCACAAGTCATCCTCCATCAATAACACACAATGGCATGTAAAGCAATATCAATAGATGTGTCACCACCCAAGCCAGGGAAGGCACAAGTCATCCTCCATCAATAACACACAATGGCATTTAAAGCAATATCAATGCATGTGTCACCACCCAAGCCAGGGAAGGCACAAGTCATCCTCCATCAGTAACACACAATGGCATGTAAAGCAATATCAATGCATGTGTCACCACCCAAGCCAGGGAGGCAGAGGAGAAATTAAGACTGCAGTAGGATTGGCAAGTTCCTTGAAGAAGTTGAAAAGTTCAGCCACGTTGTTAGTGGCCCCAGAGATGCATACTTGGATATAGGCCCTCTTCTTTGAGCAGATGGAAAGTCTGTATTACCTTTGGAGCAGGCGGCAAGCCAGTCTGTCAGAGGATGTGCTCGAAGCCTGCCACTTCCGCTCAGCAGCTCTGCACTTGCGTTTCAGAGGCCAGGTCAGAGTCATACCAGGTGTTGCACTTGGAAGCAGGCTTCATGCGGACCCACATGACAGTGGCAAGGATGCCCAGAGTGTTGGAGATGGAGAGTTGAAGGTTAGTAAGGGCTGTATCAGAGTGAGAGTCATTGGCAGGAGTGGCAGTGGGCATGAAGGTAGTGGCAAAAGCAGCAACTGACATTTGCTTCATAGGTCGAATGACGGAGAAGGAGACTGGCAGTGCGGTTGGTGGCTTAGCCGGGGGACCAAGGAGGTCCAGGTCAGAGGTCAGGAGAGCATGATCAGACCAGGAGAGAGGAGCAGTGAGAGGGTTGGAGATGGGGATTCCTGCTGAGATGAGAACATCCAAGGTGTGTTCAGATGAGTACATCAGACCGGAGGCAAGAAGAGAGGGAAAGAGAGTCACAGAGGTTGCGAAGAGTCCAGAGGCCTCACTAGGGGAGTCAAGGTGAATATTTAAATCTCTGATGAGGAGAAGATTGGATGTGGAGGCCAGGAGAGAAGACGTTATGACAGACCACTCTAAGAGGAAGAGGGAGACTGGGCCAGGGGGCCTGTAGATGGTGGTCAAGGTCAATGAGAGGATCGGAGAGACACCAAGCCTACAGACGAGGCATCTAAAGGAAGAGTAGGACTGAGTGGGTATGATAGTAGCAGGGACCCATTCAGGGAAGATCAGAGCACCTCCACCTGTGGACTCGTTCGGCCTTGGCTTAGAGAAGATCTTGTATCCCGCTGGTAAGAGAATGTCAAAACTTGTGACAGAGCTGGCCATGAGCCATGTCTCTGTGAGCTTGAGGACGCTGAGGTCTTCAAGGAGGTGGCAGATATCAGAGGTGTGTTTAAGGGCAGAGCGAGAGTTAAGGGTGGCTATGTGGAGATGGCTGCCACTTTTGAGGGTCTTCCAGGGAGGGATACAGGAATGTTGTACACCCATCAGTAGTGGCAGAGGGTGTTAGGGAGAATTCTCCAGATTGGCTAATTTCGCTTACCTACTGAGTCACTCAGCAGCTTTGCTGGATTTCTCAGATTTATTTTTTTCACCTGGTAAGAGTGTGAGCCTTTTTTCCCACTCTTACATGTGTTTTGCTGTGTGTGTTTAACATTTTTGTGTTCATAGACTGTGGAGCCTCACCGACTCCATGGGTATCATCTTTTCACTGTGTGTTACACAGCACCTTCAGTGCAGTGACACAGGGTTGTCTTTTTCAGACTTCCCAACTTCGACTCCATTTTCTGGGACTGACTACTGTCTCCCAGAAACATGTAAAGTTGCCATTGACTTTATTAGTCTTTTTAGAATCTCACAGACCCAGTACAAACTATCTTACATAGAGTTCTGGAAAGGGTTCATAGTTATCCCTTTTTGACTGTTTCTCATGGAACATTGTTTCATTCCCTTTTCATTAAGACTTGCCTGGTGGCAGTATTAACTACCCTATATTTCCTACCGCAGTTATCTTAAATAGCCCTGGTAGTGTTTTAGGCTATCTTAGTTGACTCGAACTTAAACCCGCTGGTCCATATGGATTTTTGTACGGTTCCTGCTGGGTTTAGTTGCCATTTCTTTTTGTAAAACTCTTTCTCGTGTCTTTCTCTGTGCACCAAACCGGGGTGGATTCTGTTGTTTGCTGTCCTTTCATGGGCTTCTGCACAGAAGCCCTTCTTAGGCACCTGAATGTCTTAGGGGGACAGGATGTGAGGGAGTGGTTTGAGACTCCCTGCACAGGGTCTCCTTGGAGACCCATGTCGCACTCTAGCATGACTGGCTGAGGTGACTATCCCGGCAGGACAGCCACCCTGCTGTATGATTGAAAGCCAGGTTGTGTGAATGGTGTCAAATGGTATAAAAAGCAGGTCTCTTGGGTTTGGAAGTCAGAGTCGCCACTGGAACAAGAGAACCAAAGAGGAACTGACAGATGAGGTCCCCTACAATGACTGAACCGCCATTGAAGTCCTGCTGCAGGTCTGAATCTTCATACTCCAATGACAGGGAAGATCTGCAAGGAATCTTCTCCCCTTGAGCTGGTGGGAACAACCAGTTTGCAAAACTGCTCACCAGGCCTCCCTCTTCCGGGCGAATTTGCTCTACAGAGCTACAGTGAACCGGATAACCAGGAGGAACGGATTCTGCTTGCGTTTTAAGGAGCGCACCTTTTATTTGTTGCTTTGCTCTGCTGCTGGTTTCTTCCCTGAGCAGTGTAGGACCCTCCAGTCTTCTTACTTAGTGTCAGTCCGACAGTTGCTTCAGGAACCGTGAGCCTGTAGGATCTGCCAGGAACGTCTGCCTCAGCCACAGCCTTCTTCTCCAGTTAAGGTACTGTTCAAATCCGGTTGTTCATTTCGTCCAGCCGCAGTGAATGCATGTGAAACCTTTCGCCAATCCGAGGGCTTGTCCTTCTCCATTTTTTAAACACTTTTCGTCTGACCAACTTTGTTCTGAACTCTTGGCAAAGACGTAACCGCAAACTACCCTGAACTGTGTGATCTTGAGCAAAGTCTCTTTTCCATTGGTGTTGGGCCAGGTCCCTTGAATTTGATTTCCTCACTGTAGTTCCTTTTTCTAGATTGCCCTGCTTAAATAACGTGTTGGTGCTGCTCAATTTCTGCCAAACCTATGTCTTACCCTCTCTTTTAAATTGCTGGAGTTCCATTTTGCTCACACTTCATTTTGAGCCTAACTTGTCCAGAATCTATTGGGTCTGGTGTAGTGTATTAGTAACGTGATTTTTCTACTGTTTGATAATAGTGAAATGTTTAATAGCTGATGTGTAAATAAATGTATATTCTTTTACTCAGAAACCTTGAGTCAGTGTTTGTTTGAATCATAGTAATTGCTTTCCTTTTTGTAACTATTGATACTGCTCACTTTACTCTTCAGATAAGTCTGGCTGCTCAGCCATCGCTACCACTTTACTGTGTAGTACAGGCTTGTACTAAAGGTGAAATTGTACTGTCACTTGTCTTAATTGTGTGTGGTGTTCCCAAAGGGTACTGCATATAATTCTGCCAAACACGCTGTGCATATGGTCATGTGAAATGTCTGCATAATTTATGGCCCGATTAATGGAAATGTGTGCAGAAATCCCACAAGGCCCGCACACCAAGAAGGACACTGCGCGAGCCTGCGCAAATAAGTAAATATGCGTGCTCCGTGGATCCATGAATACAAATGCGCATTTCATGCCGACATGCAAAGGGAATGGAGCTACGTGATGAACGCCCACAACATGCCCCATACAAACCAAAAACCAAGCCATACCCCAACCTAAGCGCAAACCTCTGCGTCCACCCCTGATCCACCATCCAGCACCACTGAGAAAATGAGCTGGCCCCCTCATAAGCAGGTGGCACCCTGTTGAAAATGAAAGCATGTGGGCTCTCTCATAAGCTATGGTGGCACCCCTGTGAAAATGTGAGAGCTTCCTCGTACGTCGAGCTGCACCCCCAATGAAAGCATGTGGGCTCCCTCATAAGCTAAAGTGGCCCCCCTGCAAAGATGCAAGAGCTTCCTTGTAAGTCAAGGCTGCACCCCCAATGACAATGCATGTGCTGCTTCGTAACCTAAGGTGGCACCCCTGCGAAAACTCGAGAGCTTCCTCAAAAGTTGAGGCTGCACCCCCAACAAAAACTCACAGGATCCCTTGTAAACTAAGGCAGCACCCCTGTGAAAACACGAGAGCCTCCTCGTAAATCAAGGCTGCACCCCCAACAAAAATGCACAGACTCCATCGTATGTTAAGGCGGCACCCCTGTGAAAACGCAAGAGCTTCCAGGAAAGTCGAGGCTGCACCCCCAACAAAAACTCACAGGATCCCTTGTAAGCTAAGGCTGCACCCCTGTGAAAACACGAGAGCCTCCTCGTAAGTCATGGATGCACCCCCAACAAAAATACACAGACTCCATCTTTTGCTAAGGCGGCACCCCTGTAAAAACGCAAGAGCTTCCTCGTAAGCTGAGGCTGTACCCCCAACGAAAATGCATGGGCTCCCTCGTGAGCTAAAACGGCACCACTGCGAAACTGCTAGTCCACCCCCTACACCCTATGCACCCAATCTGCTGAGAAAGACACCCCTAATGCACATTACCCCCTCAAGTCCAGACACCACCCACCAGCCCCCCTCACCTCCGACACTACCCCAGGCAGCCCCTTCAAGTTCAGACACCACCCACCAGCCCCCCTCACCTCCAACACTATCTCAGGCAGCCCCCAGAAGTCCAGACAACACCCACCAGCCCTCCTCACCTCTGACATTACCCCAGATAGCCCCCTCAAGTCCAGATACTACCCACCAGCCCCATCACCTCCAACGCTACCCCATCCAGCCCCCTTCCAGTCTCCCACACATGCAGTTCAATGTATGGCTGCAACTCACCTTAACCTCTGTGGTCTGCCTCCACCATGAAGCACACACCCAGCATGTCCACTGCCAACACTATCAATAGGGAGTACTGAAGACCAATCCTGGACTGGAGCATTTGCTGTCAATCCCTGGCAGACCAGAATCTGCAGCAACCCAGCCAGACAGCACTAAATTGCAAAAACAACACCATGGCCACCCCATCAACATGGGACAGGTAAATGCAATGCAAAGTGGCATGTGCATGCTGGACATGGGTCATTGCAAAGGCATCAAAGCACACCAACTGAATGTGTGCAGAGGATAGAAGTACACCTATTCATACATCGGCCATATCCACAAATAATGACCAAGCGCATCACAGCCTGAGCAGAAGTGACCTGGGTGGAAGTGGTGGCAAATTCCCTGTCAAGAACCACAACATGACAGGCACATGCATGGGTGATAGGAGGGAAGTCAGAGAGTGCATGATTCACTTAGACAGGAAATGTGTGCTGCCACACAGGAAGAGCAAACATATGTCACAAATGCATTCCAGTTGCAGAGGTGGAGCAAGACATGAGAGCAGGTAGTGTGTGACTGCACATGCTGGTGGGCATGTGCACATGACATGGGTTTGACACATCAATGACAAGCAAATGTGCAGGTAATGTGGCCAGAGCACCCCTCCACATGGGCCCACCTCTAACTGCAGCAACCACAATGCAAAATGCACAATACAGTGAATACAGTGTGAACACATGCACAATCCCAAGAATGTGCAAAGGAGCACAAGAACAACATTGGACCTGTAATGTAAACAATGTGAAACTGTGTAAACACACAGGAACCGGTGACATCACATCCACAATCTGAGTAAACCCATTAAAAATAAACACATCACTGCAGCCATACCCAGATGTGCATCATCTCACACACACCACAACCCTCCACCTGAACCACACTGATGCCAAATACAAAGTGATGCTGCACATGTAAATGCAAATGAAAACATACAGTGCAGCCCCAGTTGTCTGATGGATCCACTCCCATATTTCAGGCACATGTGCAGCCCCCACCCGCAACCATAGCAGCAACAACAAACATACACACACACACACACAGGCACGCCACAAGACACACGACTTGCAATGGTGAGGTGCAGTAGCTGAAATGTGAACTATCAAAGTTGCAGAAACACAAATGAACTGCATGAAGTGTGGAACGGAACCATATAAAAGATGTATTAAACAATTCTTCTTACAAAAGACACTTGGAAGGTCCACGCAGTCTGGGGTAAAAGATGACAATTTAAAACAACCCTACACCTAAATAACTATAAACAGGAAAAACAGGGACGGAAAGTCTTCAAAGTCTGGGGCAAAAAAAATAAATAAAAACAAATGTAACATACACCTAAATAACTATACAAAGGCAGTGGGCTAGTCCTCCTCGCCAATCTCACCCAAGCTGTCTAACAGGACTGAGTCACATGCCACATCCTCCTCCATCAGGTGGGCCTCCGTTGATTACTGGAGGACTTGCAGGGTGGACAGCATCTGTCCTTTTGTGTCCTACGCTGCCCTGCAAGTGGTCTCCATGATGGCAGCCCGCCTCCTCCTCCGACGCAGCACAACCGCAGCCCTGGCCACCATCACCCTTGCTTCCCGTGCCGGCCCCCCCACTCCTCGGGGTGTGCACATATAATGAAATGCGGCAGGAAACGGAGACGGATGCCCCCTAGCACCGAACCATTGATAGAAATGTCACCATCACCAATAACAGAGCACACCATTATTTATTTGGTTTTCAAGCATCTATCGAGGTCCTGACAAAATTATACATCGTGTCTTACAGGATCCCATAGATGCATCACTCCAGCGGCGTGCCTGGCTGACAGCATCTGTACAACAACAGCTGCAATAAGGTAATAACCTGCACCGGGTGTCCTGATGAATCTCTAGTTGTCAAAATGAAAAGAATGTCCACTTTTTAATTACATTTTTTAATGTCAATGGTATTTAATCCACCTAGAATGGAAAATAAATCATGCCCACTAATGTGAATGAAAAAAATGACTATTTCTGACCTCCTGAGATTTTTCAAAAAAACCCACCCGGGTTTTTCTCTCCTTAGGCAGATGGGATGATGGCTTCCCAGATCCCTCTTCACTCCTGATCTCCTCGAGACAGGTCCAAATAACGGTCCTGAAGAAGATGATGAATCAAAATCATCGAAACCGGTCGACCTCTTTATAAACAAGGATATTCCAAGAAACCACCTAGGGATACCCTCGGAATAAGACAAAGACAACAATCTGTTGTGGAAAAACGGCTTTCCCCATTAAACCGTTGTATCATGGACTCCCACACAAGAATCGAACTGGAGTGGTAAAATGTAAACTATAACATACCACAAATGCAATACTGGATAATGAATTCAAAAGAAGCAAAATCCAAACAAATAAAATCACCAGAAGGGAGAAAACAATAACGGAAGGTTTTGCATGAATTCCTTTTTTAACAATTACTAGGTGATCCATGACTTGGGGACCATACACTTCTGATGAAGGTGAATAAAAGAAACAAAGGTCCTATGACCTATGAAAACAGTTCCTCTCTGAACTGTGGCCCCAAGTGCCTCTGAGACACTAATCCCCAACCCCATCCCCCAACGGGTAGAATATCCGCACATCCCACACCTAAGAACAGAAGCCCACTCATGGTTTGAGGGCTCCATCGTAAGAAATGGTCTCTGCGGCCATACATTAAATGGCATCCAAAAAATAAACAGCACCCACGCTGAAAAAGTGGACTCCATGAAGTGTTCATGTGTGTTAAAACATTTCATAAATAACACTTCAGGTTTGACTATGAAGTAACAATTCATTTGCTCCCTGAGCGTTTTTCGGGACTTGCAGGGTGGACAGCATCTGTCCTTTTGTGTCCCACGCTGCCCTACAAGTGGTCTCCATGATGGCAGCCCGCCTCCTCGTCCAACGCAGCACAGCCTCAGCCCTGTCCACCATCACCCTTGCTTCCCGTGCCCGCTGCCTCTCTGCCACCAGCTGCCTTGCATAGTTCCTGAACACAGAAGACATTGGCCCTCATTACGACCCTGGCGGAGAACCATGGTGCAATTTGCACCATGGTCCATGGCGCTAAGCTGCCAACTCCGCCATGGTGGTTGGCGGACTTACCGCCCCATTCCAACCTTGGCGGGGCGGTAAGTCCCCAATCCCCATTTACCCTTCCCCATTCCCATTTTTGCCCCATAGGGTGTAATGGGAGTGGGGAAGGCGTTAATTACGCCACCGTAAATTACGGTGGCGTAATTAACAACAAGTCCCGTAGCGCCATGGATTTTTCCGCCTGCAAAAAGCAGGCGTAAAAATCACCATGGCGCTACGGGAACTCGTACTCAGGCGGAAAGGGGCGCCATGGTTTACGCCAGCGTAAACCCCTTTCCGCCAGGGTCGTAATGGGGGCCATTGTGTGTAGCACTCCCACATGACCCTCCTGCCTCAAACTTTCCACCTGCCTCCTTGGGGTGGTCTGCCCTGCTACATACCACCTACTTCTCATTTCCACCTGCTGCTGCTGTGCCCAGTACACGCTCCCTTGGCACGCCCTCTGACCAGATGGTGATCATCAGGGCGTACAGCGCCTGCACTGCTCCACGGTGCCTGCTGTCCCTCCATTACCTGTGCCCCTGTCGGTACTTGGGCACATTCACCACCTAAGCTGCCGTACCTGTGACTCCCACCTCAGAAGGAGATGTAAGCTCCACCAGAAGGGCTGATAATGGTGGGTCTAGTGCACAGGGGGGCCTGCTGGTATGTGGGCTGGAAGGCACCCCAGAGAATGACTGCTGCACATAGGAAGAAGCCAAGGAGGTGGTCACAGCAGTAAACAGCCCACGGAGTCCAGCAGGGAACCGGCCTGCTGCAAGCAAGGACACAACGTGGTACAGCTCATTGTGATGATGGGCAATCAGTCTATGATAGTTTGCCCATCATCAGGAATGACTGCAGTCCGCCTCATAAACCCAGCCAACAGGGGCAGCACCTGATCCCAGATGGACACATCAGCCGGAAATGGGCTACTGGTTTGGGTGGAGGCATTCCGGCAGGTGCACAGTACTGCATCTGATGGCCCAGGGAAAGGATTTGGCACAGGCACCTCCACGGTCACCTGCACAGCCTCATACACCAGGGACAGGATTGCAGAACGAATGCACTCCCACCTCTTCACCCCACATGACCCCATGTACTGGGCTGCAATGGCCACCTCCTCTGCCTCCCCCTCAGGCAACCTGGATAGCTCCTGTGTGGTATCACCCTGTCCCACCGCTTCTGAGGAGTCTCATGCCACCTCTACCTCCTTGGACTTACCCCCAGCAGCCACGCTGATGGTATGGGCGCTACCTCCGCCACATCGCTCCACGAAGATGAGCTGCCACTGGGGAGTGGCTGGGGCCTACGCCTATGTCCGGTGGAGTGATCGCCTCATCCATGCTTCACAGCACCGCTTCTGCCCTCTTCATCAGCTGCAGCAACTGTGGTAAAGGAGACACACAGCAGCAACATCAGTGTATGGCAACTAAGCCGGTGTGGCATCAACAACATTTGCAGGAACATGACATGTCCATGGAACAATCAGCAACATCCACAGCTACACACATGGACATGCAATCCACATCCAAACAGACGCAACAACCCAGGCACGATGTAAAACACATTCATGACACATCCACATGTAAACGCAACACAATGTGCACAGACACATACCAAGATGAATCACATTACCCTAGGGGAAGGTCAACGTGACCCAACTGCATCCTGATGCACATCCATGGGAGACGTGCCACATGGACACAGGGGTGGGCAGGGATAAAACTGGTATGATGTACAACCACGTAAAGCATGTGAACACAGATGTAGTGGCCCAATTCCGTGGACATATTGTGGGCAAGACACACAGTGGAATCATGACCACCAGTGGCCAACCATGATTGCGCCACTCACAGCATGGCCATACCGGCACCTGCCTGGGCACCTATCCACACCATCACATCAAACAACATACCTCCACCACAACCCATTGTGTGTGCATGCAACACATACATCCATCAATTGCACAGGCACACGTGGCATGCCATGGCCCCAAACACATCCACATGGAATGCACACACATCACTCCGAGTGCATAAGCAGCATCATGACCAATCACATCGCAGTCCCGGAAACTCCAATGCCCAAATGTGATTAAGCCAAACATCCAAATGCATGTGTGACCTCCAGATGAGAGTGATGCATAGTCACACATTGCTATTGTTGCCACAACCACATGAGCAGCAGGCATGCACATGACATGATCAACACTCCCTCAACTCTCACACTTGCCATCCATGCACGTCTCAGACACAAGAAACATTGCATGTGCACAGTTTGCAAAAATGAACTACAACACACAATGCAATTTACAGTGCATTTCCAATCTGCACATGTCTGATTTCCCACATAGAGAGCATTGTCTGGGGCATGCATGCAGATGTTGGTCACTGAAACATACATGCTGCAATAGTAAGGGGTCACTGCAAACATTCAAGCACATTGCAACAGATATGCACCGCAGAGCAGTACAACACATGCCTAGTCACCATTTGACTTCAGATGTCATTGCAAGCCACAGACCTGGGCATGCAGCTACAGGTAGAACCTCTCCAGGATGTGCATGTTGTTGTTGGACAACCTGCACCTGTGTGCACAGTGCACCTCTGCGGTTGCACATGCCTTCAGGAAGCACCAGGCCTTGATGTCGGTCCTGGATTTGAGATCCTCCCAGCACTTATGGATGCTCTTGTAGCAGCTTACTGCCACCCTCTCCCCAAAGATGGCAGCCATTATGTCCTCCGAGATCTGGAGACCTCGTTCCTTGGCACTTTGCATCACTGGGTCAAAGAGGGCATCATGATTCTCTAGGACCTCATCCACCAGGATGTCAACTTCTTTTGCACTGAAGTTGACAGTCCTCTGCCATGCTGCCATGGGTTGGCACTCTGGTCAGAGGTAGATGGTATGGACATGGCAACCCCCAAGGCAGGTGTGGGTGGGTAGGCTGGGTCTGGAGATGGGCTGTGGAGCACTGGTGGTGGTATGTCATGCTGGGAGTCCAACACACAGCTGAGGTGGTCGCAGGGCTGGAGACAGGAGCATAGGCAATGGCTAGAAAGCAGGCACCCCAACGCAGTGCAGGCGGGCAGCAGGAACTCACAATGGACAGGCAGCAGTAGATGGCAATGTTGGAGGCAGTACAGGGCAGGAGGAGGCAGGTAACATGGCATGGAGTCAGTAGAGTGGGTCTTCTGTGTGTAGCTTGAAAGGCAGCCGAAAACAGAGTAAAGGCCCTTAGCGCATAACTTACAGGACACACCCTGCATGCAGAGTGCCGACGTGATTGAAAAAAAGTTTGCAACCAAAAAAAGCTTGTCCCTGGCAACAGCTTTCTATGAAGTATTGGTTTCTGTATACTTGAATGTTGTTTGCATGAGTAATTCTAAAATCCTTGTGTGGCTGCACACAGAAACGATTAGAAAAATGAATTGATATGAGAAATAAAGTTTTACTCAAATGCGCCAACCTTTAGGGTTAAATTTGTTTCGGTGAGTCTTCAAATTATAGATCCAATTAACAAATTTAGGAGAAAGAAAGAATCTTCGATGCATTTGTTTCTGTTCTATAGTACTTTTAATTTTTTCAGTCCAAGCGTTTACTTCATACTTGAATATTCAATAAACAAAAGATTCTCAAAGAATAATATCAATTTTCTCATTCAATTATTTTTGTTCGCACTCCTTTTCAGTCCAAGTGTTTACTTCACACTTAAATATTCAATAAACGAAAAATTCTCAAAGAATAGTGTCAATTTTCTCACTCAATTATTTTTGTTCCCAGTCGACACGTGTTTCTCCATTGTTAGTTAAAATGGTTCATCAGGAGAGCAAATCCTAGTCAAATTAACATTATTGTGAGAAAAAAGAAGAAAAGAAAAGAAAAAAAAGACCATTGTCACAATTGTTATTTAAATACAAACTTTTTGGTGATATAAATTAATGTGTTATTTCTTGACTCACCCTATTTAGTTCCTTCATACACATATTGTGTTGTGCGTTCACTTTGTCCAAGTTAGTTTAACTTATGGTTGAAAAAAATGCAATTCCTGAATATTTATGTTTTCAGCTCTCTGCTGGTGATTCTTACTGAAATCTGTTAATAGAGAAGGCTTACTTAGAAAATGGAAGGTCTTTCCAGATTGCAAATGTTTAGTTTAGAGATGGCTTGGAAATATGTTAGCTTTCCAACACAGAAATGCCTGCTGATAAAGATCTAAGTAATCTTATCTTGGTTTTCTGTTAATTTTAGTCTTCAAATAAACGTCCTTCCTGGTCCAATTACTTTGCAGAGTGCTGCGGATGCTTTTGCGGCATCTCTGCTTTGAAACGCTTTATTTATGCCTCGCGCGAGGTGCGATGACGTCACCATGCCACGCGCCACGTCGTTATGCACCACGTGATGATGTCATCGCGTTACCTAACATTACGGTGGCCATTTTGATTGTCATTACGTTGTGGAGTGATCTTTTCTATGGTTTTCCTAATTAAGTTTTATGATGTTTCTAAATTTTCACTTTTGATGGTCTTCATATTTTAATGCCAGATAGCCCTACTTACATTTTGGAATGTGACAATTATGTTAAATGTATTTCTATAGAAGTGTTTTCACTTAAGAGAAATACTTTCAATCTTCATTATTGCAGATATATATATCATTTTTTTCTGATTACTGAAATACAAATAAAGAGGATCTTGAAGCCAATTGATGCATTATTTTCTATTAATGACAAATTGAACTTTTTTATCATTATTTAAACATTAGCAAATCATATATACAACTTGGTTTAGTCATACATGTTCATAGTTAACATAACAAATTGCTAAATCATAGCCAATTGGACGTCTCTGTGTCGCAATTCAACCCAGTTGAGCATGTGTCCATAATGCATATCCATTTGCTTTCCTGCTTTCTCAAAATGTCTTCCTTATTTCCTCCTCTGGGTGGTAAAGAGATTTTTTCCAAGCCAAAGATCTTTAAATTAGATGTGTCCAACGTTGGGTGATTTTCCATTATGTGGGCTGATATGGGTGATTTTAGGTCTTTATTGTGAATAGCTCTGACATGTTCAAAAATTCTTACCTTAAGTTTTCTTATTGTACTACCAATGTACAGTTTTTTGCAAACACATTCTAGCCCATAGATTACAAATGTTGAGTTGCAATTAATAAGTTGGTTGATTTGTTTTGTTTTTCCATTTGGTAATAAAATCTCCTTTTTCCCAGTGCTTAACAGAGGGCATAGTTTACAATGTCTGCATTTGTGAGTGCCCTTTGTGAGTGATTGAAAAAATATTTTCCTTGTATCTGGTTGTGGTTTGAGGAATCTGGGACTGATGAGATTTTTTATGGTTGGGGCTTTCCGAAAGCATATACTTACTGTTTCATCCAAATGTGTTCTTAAGCTTGGGTCTGTAAGAAGCATGTTCCAATATTCTGATAGTATCTTTTTGATTTTTTTGGATTCTGTACTATAGGTTGTGATGAATTGGGTCTTGCGTCTGGTGTTTGCAATTTTTGGTTTGTCAATGAGTAGAGATTATCTGGAAATATTTTCTGCCTTTTTTATGGCAGTTTTAATATTGTTAATGCCATAGCCTCTTTGTCTAAATTTGGAAAATAAATGTTGTCTTCAAATTGTCTTGAAAGGTGGGAGTTGTGCTGCAATTTCATTTTCATATTGCTCTGCGGTGCATATCTGTTGATATGAAATATCGTATTCTAAGAATCTACCCTTATGGTATATTTTGAACTGTATGTCTTGGATGATATGATGTTGCATAAAGGAGACTGTTTCCTGCTGATGGTTTCGTAAACAGTTTAGTTTGAATCTGTGAATTTTCTACGAAGAGTTCCAAATCTAAAAATTCTATCTTGGTAGGGCTAACCGATTTCGTGAAGGAGAGATTGTAGTTGTTATCATTAAGATGAGTTACGTAGGTATCCAACTGTGCAGTGTTGCCTTTCCAAAAAAGCAGAATATCATCTATAAAGCATCCCCAGGATTTCACATTGTTGGTGAAAAGTGGATGTTTTCATGCATGCTGGAGTTCAAAAAAACCCATGAAAAGGTTTGCATATGAGGGGGCAAAGTTACATGACACACGCTGCATGCAGAGTGCCGACGTGGCTCACGACATTGACGGGGATAAATAAGGATGAGTAAATGTATCACTGGCTGTGCTCGTGAAGGAATGAAGATGGAGTATTGTTGTTTTCATGTATTTTGGGGGGCCACACAATGTGTTCCCTTCAGGTAGTATACTGTTTTTTGGGGGGGGGCTGTGCCTCTGTGCATACACACATTTTTGTCCTAGGAAACCCTGTATGCCTAAAGAAATTGTGGGTATGTATGAGGTTAAGCTTGATATTTTGGATTGGTTGGCAATTTTTGAATATAACCATGGTATTCAAGGTCTTACAGGGAATCAGTTGCTTCCCTGGCTCTTCTCTAGGCTACCCACTGTTGCATCTGATGTTGTAATGGAGTTGGGGGAGGTGGATAGGATGGATTATCAGTTTGTGAAGCTAGCTTTAAGTATTAGATTTGGGAAGACCCCTTACCAGTACCTTAAGAGGTTTAGGACCCTCAAAAAGTATGATGGTACCCCTTGGGCTACCTGGGTATGTGAATGTCTGAAAAACTTAGATGGTTGGGTTAAGGGTTACAGAGTAAACACTTATGAAGGTATGAGGAATCTTGTTATGTTGGAGTCAATTTATAATGCCTGCTCTCCTGAGCTCAGACAGCACTTGGCTGATTCTAAGGAGATAGATCCAAAGAGGTTAGCTAAGGCTGCTGACTTGTGGGTTGCCAAAAGGGCTACTCAAAAGGATTCTGGGGCAACTCAGAAGAGGGAAAGCAGCCAAAGAAAGATAACAAGGAGAATTCTCATACCTCCAATCCAAAAGAGGGCCACAAACAGCAACATAAGGGTAAACCACAGGGAAAACCGAATCAGGCTAGTGCACCATCTGAACCCAAACCAGATGGAGGTCAGAACAAACCCCCATTCATCAAGACATTTTGGAAATGTTATGTTTGTGGGTCCACTGATCATGTGAAAGGGAATCCCAGATGTAAGGGTAAACCTTCAGGGGTCCACATGGTCTCCTTAGCCTTCTCCCAAGAAGAGGAAGTACCTATGGCAAGTGGAAACTTTCACCTACTGGTTGATGAACCCATGAGAGTCTCAGCTAGTGTTTCTTTAGTGTCCCTGGGTTTTTGGGAACAACAGAATTTAGATGTCTATAATTCCAGCCCAGATAATACTAAAGAGTATTATAAAGATAGTGTTCTTGTGAATGGCCAGGAGACCCCTGCCATCGGAGACACTGGAGCCAGCATATCTGTGGTTGATGAATTATTTTTCAAGGTGGAGGATGTTGCTAAGGCACCCAAACACCTCATCAAGGTATCTGGAGGCCCTGTGCAAATGCTTCCCCAGTTACCAGCTCTCATCCAGTGCAATGACATGACTGTCAAGATACCTGTTAGTGTGCAGAGTGAAGTGCCTGGGAGAGACATGTTGGATACTGACCTGAAAACTCTTGGAGTTGTGTCTAGTACCCCCAGGCCTCCCAGTAAAAGGAGACATGAGCTCACTAGGCCTGCAAGGGAGAGGACCTTGTGAGGCTCTCCCGGGGAATTGATAGAGGAAACTATCACCCCCAGTCCACAGGACTTACTAACTGCTATTTCCAAAAAGAAAGAGACAAAGGGGAAACCTAAGACCTCCAAGAAGAAAGCAGATAGCACCCCCGTGCTACCAACAAGGACATCCCCAAGATTGTCCTAAATCACACCTGTGACTCCTCCACCAGCTGAGGCTGAGTGTGAGGTACAACCCTGCGTGGTTGATCCAGCTTCTGAAGAGACAGATCTGGAAGAGGACCTTACTCTAGTTGGAGATCTGGATCCTATTGACCATCCTGAGCTGCAGCCTTTACTGGCAGAAGGTGGACCCAACAGGGCAGACTTTAGCAGAGGACAAATAGAGTGTCCTACTCTTGAAGGTCTTCGCCTACAGGCAGCTTCTCAGCTCGATAGGCAAGAGCCTGGGAAGCACAGGTTGCATTGGGAAGATGGTCTCTTCTACAGTGAACCGACTGAGTCTATTCCTGGTGACTGCAAAATACTTGTAGTACCCCTGGAAAACGGACTCCAATTCCTACAGTTGGCCCATGAGATACCTTTAGCTGGTTATTTGAGCTTCAAAAAGACCAAGGAAAGGCTCTCTTTATACTTCTACTGGCCTAAAATGGGTACAGAAGTTGACAAATTCTGTGGGAGCTGTCACACTTGCCAAACCTCTGACAAGAGTGTAGACAAGAATGTGGCACCATTGGTGCCTCTCCCAGTGGGGGGAGTTCCTTTTGAGAGGATAGGCATAGACATTGTTGGTCCCCTTTTGTCACAATCACAACTTAATGGAGGGGAAGAGAGATCGACACTCTCCCCCGAACCAAAGAAGCTGAAGGAATTCGTCCCTCCACCGTGGTTGGCACAGGCACCTGATATTATACAACAGGTCACCACGTGGCAGCCAATTGGGGGAAGAGGTGTTAGGGAGAGGTTGTGGATCGGTTGGGGTAATTGGAAACACCGGTAAAAGATTAAGAAACACCTAAGTTGGATAGGAAAGGGGAAGGACAGGGAAAAAATCCCTAACCTGTCTAAACATATACATATTAGAATTCCCTTTTGTCAATGCTCAAATAATGCATTGCATGTAATTCAGATATGAGAGTACACCATACCCCTGTTCTCTGCCCTATACCTGATGAAGCACAGTTTAATACGTATACTAGACCACCATAACACACATGAAGAACATATAGTAAGCACATAATGGAAACAAACAAATGGGAGTCTTCCCAACATGATGAGAAAACCACACATGACCCCTGGGCTGGCGTAAGCAACATACAAGGAACATGAAATGTTTTTCATAACCGGAAACAACTAGTTTGCAGCACTAGTTGAGATTTAATTGATGCCCTCGTGTTGCCTTAGGGCACAGATTCTTTGGCGGTGCGGTTTGCTGGTTTAACCGCACAAAGTTGCATGGTTCAGCTTTAAAGAGTTTATACTGTTCAAGGTTGCAAAAACATTCCAGCATGTAAAGCAAATAAACAGTCCCTGCCTCGGACTGTCTAATACTCCATGAAATTCACACGAGTTCAAGCAAACCCTCCAAGTACTTATCTGAAGTCCGGGGAGCCCCGCGGGACTTCCTGGATGAAAAGTGAACTGCAATCAATCAGCCCGACAGCGTTGTAGCCCCTCCGATCTGCATGATACTCGAGACAGTCAGGAAATCACCGAGCCGTGAACCGCGTACCACTGTTCTTTCCATCTGACGCCAACTACTCCATGAAACAAAATAAGCCACACCTGCCGCACGCCGTTGCCTGCTAATAAGCTACCCACAATCAAAGACAGCTGGCAAAGCGCGCATACCCAGAACTACCAGACACTCGAAGGCTGCTGGGATATGTAGTTTATTTTCCTCCCACCGCTCCCTGGTATCAGTAGGCAAATATTAGCACTCCATGGCCCTCATTACGACCCTGGCGGAAATCGAAAAATGATGGCGGAAATGCAATACCGCCATCGAATAGCGCTCGGTGCGATTATGACCCGTCACTGTAAAGTACGATGCCATTAGCGACACCGTAGTGAACGCCAACGCTAACTGCACCAAGTACGCGCACGCGCGCCATGCGAAACCGTAATTACCACCATGGCGCAACGGTACGCGAATTCTGACCCTAGCGGACATTTACCTAACGCCATCAAGCATGGCGGAAAGTACCATTCCGCCATGGTGAGAAGTACGGCATCGCGAACCAACCGTAAAAGGCCCTCCTGAGTGCCTGTACACCACTCCCTGGCCACATTGCACAACTCCTCGTAGGTGCAATGAAGTCACACAATGCAACCAGTGAATTGTACAAGTCACCCATGCATGCCAACGAACTATTGAATGTATTGGCTCCAAGTGCCTAGTGAGTGGCCATCCATATTTGCCATGGCACCATTGCCGTACTGATGCAGCACAGGCATGTGAAGGTTCAAGTACAGCAACATGAACTGAAATATGAGACAAACAAAAACAGGCCCCCCATCGCTTGACACCAGTGTAAGGCAACATTCAAAGCAGTATCCTGAGTGAGACTGCACCAGCCCTGCACTCCTGCCAGTAAACAAACCAACCATCAGCATAAGCATGTACCACACAAGTTGACAGAGTGACTGAGCAGCCAGGCTCATCTCAAGAGGGGCCAATGGGAGCTGCAGGGCACAGATGGCACGAATACAGAAGCTATTCCAATGGACATGACCTCAGTCTCCCTCCAAGAAACGCACGCAAACACAGGCACCTGTGACCAGCCATATTCTGATAATCACATCATTCCACCAATCCACCTGGCTGACCGGCATCTGTTACACAAAAGCTAATCCCCCGCCCCTGAGCATGACATCATTAAAACAGTCATAATGGCAGCCCCTATCCCTGACCTCACTGGGCTTCGTAGGCAAACGCGCCCAGTACAGTACCACGCAACTATACTCAGAAGCCGGAACCCAATGCAGATCTTCTCACAATACATCGCCCCACAAATAGGAATATGCTACATTACTTGCAAAGAAGAACGCTACACGGTTAATATCAGAATAGAAATTTAATGCACAACAAAATCACCAAGCCCATACAGCTATTAGCTCATGAACTCCAAAATATATTTCATTATTGTGGGCTGCATCCGCAATAAATGACCAGCTTCTTCTTGTGTGACGCCCTGTTCCTTCATGGTACACAGGGGCTACATTCACGTTCAAAAAGGCAACATGGAAGCGCCTAGAACCGGAGGGCCGTCCCATTAGGTAGGCACTAGTCCAGCTGAAAGGTCGATATGTTGCTCCTAGCCACTAGTACTGCGTAAGGGCATGTGGCCCATTGGCGATCGTCCCATAAGATCGTAATGGTGCTCCACTGATTAACACGAAGCAGCAGGTGTCGGGAGTAAAAGCCATCTGCAGGAGTGGCATACAGATGGCAGCGGCAAAAGGGGAGGAGATACCTGTCACCCAAATGAAATGAAAAAGAATAGTATGGGCATCAGAACTTCATTTGTATTACTCACTTCAATGATCACACTAAATCTACAGCCATATGCATGCTAGCCCACTCAAAAGGATTATTCCCACCCAAAAATCACTTGCGAATCATAACTATATAAATCGAGGTGAAAACACTATTACAAACGAGTCTTCGTGTGCATGCGTCTGTTAAAACAGAATCCATTAGATGGGATTAGTAACGTGCATAGACACAAGTGTTTGAAGGCGCGTCGAGACAGGGAGGGTTCAACAAGGGCAGATAGACGATGGTCCCACTATGGCAGCCCTGCATCACATAGCGCAGGGGAAGTGGATAGATTCCAAAAAGCCATGTACATGGCAAACTCTCTATTAAATCATCTGTCCATGCATCCATACATCATTCCCTCATCCCGGTATGAAAACGCCTGATTATTTACTCACATAACATGTGAAATTTCCATTGAGTCTGTGCGTAATGCAGTCTGCAAAATCCACTGTGCTCCAGCCCGGAATTCCAGTGTTGTGAAGTAACATGTATTTGGGAACGTCCGGCCTTATCGTCCACTACGCTATTGCGCATCCCATACTATTCATATCAATCATTGCATTCTCGACATGGCCCCTGTCCGAAGGACATTAAACAATAGAACTTTATGTCTGCAGTCAGACCTGTGGGCGTCTCCTCGCCGCTAGCTGAAAACCGAAAGCGCTGTCCTTCGAATTCCTCATTTGCAACATCACGTCGAAAACGCATCTGTGACCGCTTGAAATCACAAATCCATCCATGTAGTGCGGCAGTGTGTGAAAATGGCAACTGGCTTCACTCACAAATGGGACGCCCCGCCCGTCGGTGAACCTCGGTACAGTGCTGCATGAGGGTCCACCGTTAATCGAGTACTACATTCCACTGACCCTTCACAAGTTTGTTCGCGACTGCAAAGATAGTATGTGAAACAATGGGACCATAGCAGAATGAACATATGAACCAATATTTCACTGCCATCGGGATTAAATACATGATTGTAATAGCAAGATGCCATGCGTCAAATTGCAGCGTTGTGTGCGGGACGTGCTCGCCCAAAGGGGATTGCAGCTTGCACAGGTGGAATGAATCACCACAGGTGGAGGCTATACTGCCTGAAAACACATAAATTGCACACCCAACCCCCTCCCACAACCACACCCACTCCAAAATGCTACCGGCAGGACTAGCGATGTTGGCCCTGGGGGACCTGATAGCACTGCAAGTACTCCAACTTCAAGAAGAAGACGAACACCAACTACTACAACAACCGGCCGCACAGAGGAGACGCAGGAGGAGGAGGAGGGCAAGGCAGGGCCAGCAAGGCCCACCAGCACAGCCACTACCACCACGCAGGCAGCCTGCAATCCCACGACTCCGAGCTCATCCGTTCAACCTCACTGATGAGCAGATCCACACCCTCTACCGTTTGGACCGGGACACCATAACCGCCATTGTGGACATGACACACGCTAACCTTGTCAGCATGATAGATAGCCCAACCGCCATCCCACCCCTACTGAAGGTGGTGTCTGTACTCCACTTCCTGGCCACAGGCACCTACCAGCACACAGTCGGACAGTTGCATGGCATTTCACAGCCACTGTTGTCACGGACACTATTGCAAGTGCTCGATGCCTTCCTGAAGCACGCAGACGACTACATCTCTCTACCACGCTCGGAGCAGGAAATTACGAACACAAAAGTGGGATTCCATGCACTTGCCGGCATACCGGGTTGCATTGGTGCCATCGACTGCACCCATGTGGAATTGGTTGTCCCACATGCCATGGAGGCCCAGTACCGCAACCGAAAACAATATCATTCTCTTAATGTACAAATGGTGTGTGACTCCAACAGGATCATTACACATTGTTGTGCCCGATTTCCTGGATCAACCCATGATTCTATGGTCTTGAGGAACTCTACAATACCACGCTACATGGAGCGACACGCAGGGAACAGATCCTGGTTACTCGGTGAGTCTCAATTCATGGATGATAATGTGGGGTATGTGATGCGGCAATGACCTGGCAGGAAGGGGGGGGGCTGCGTACGTAGCAATGTCATTCCACAAACATCCTTTATTGTCCACATACAGGTGATGCCGGGTATCCACTGAAGAGATGGCTCCTTACACCACTCCGGAACCCACAGAACCAGCATGAGGAGGACTACAACCATGCCCACTCACGTACCCGTGTAGTCATAGAACAGGCATTCGGCCTACTGAAGGGTCGTTTCCGCTGCCTCAGCAGGTCTGGCGGGGCACTCCTGTACCGCCATGAGAAGGTTGCAAAGATGGTCATGGCATGTGTCATGCTACACAACATGTGCGTACGTAGAAATGTGCCCATGCCCCCTGACGCAGAACTGCAAGCACCTGAAGATGGTCATGATGAGGGTGGGGATGTGGCAGCACCTCAAGGAGTCCGCGAGGCACAGGAGGGCCGTGAAATTCGTCAGATTATCATAGATTCATGCTTCTAGCACTCACGCCTGGTGGCTGATACATGGACACGGGACTTGTGGCACTGTGTGTGTCTGGAACATGCACAATATGGACTGTACGCCTATAAAGGCCTCGTACACAAAGATCAATGTCCACACATCTCATTGGATGATTGTGAAATGTTTATAGCATATGTGAAATTATGTTACACACCCCATCGACCCGCCACCCAAGTAAGCCCAACACACCCCCTCCACCCTCCTACCTCCCCCCCGAACACCAGTGTCCAAAGATGCTCATTGTCAGTGGGCAGACGCTATTGCAAGCCCCCTCTCCGGGTATCAGGGGCACCCCTGCCTGTGGAGCGCAGGTTCCTCCCAGATCTACGTTGGGGGCTGCCCTGGACGGAACTTGCAACGGATGATGTCTCTGCCTGCTCACGTCCATGCATGTCCCTAAGGGTTTGTGAGAGCTCAGTGAGCACACGGCGCACAGCGGCAAGTTCAGCACATACGTCTTTGGACGTCGCATGCAGTTCCCCCCTCAGGCTCTCGGTGCTTCTCTCCATTTGTACTCTCAGGCTCTCGGTGCTTCTCTCCATTTGTACCCTCAGGCTCTCGGTGCTTCTCTCCATTTGTGCCCTTAGTGTCTCTGTACTTCTCTCCATTTCTGCCCTAAGTGTCTCAGTAGATGTTTCTATGGCTGCCTTAGTACCCCCACATTCATCAGCATGGTCCTTGAGGAGCGTGGCCAGTTGCTGCTGTTGCACGATCACCTGGTCGAGGGACGGTTGCCTCTGCTGGGCCATGGCCATTTGCGGTGGTGTCACAGAGGGGCTGATCACCTCATGTTGCCTTGCCACAGGGCTTGTGGGGGATGGCCAGTCGTCATCTTGTGGGTGCCCCTGCGTGGTATCCTCATGGTGTACGGGATGAAACAAACAGGGGGATTGAGACAGGTCATGGATGGATCCTACATCGACATCACCGTTTTCTGTGTCGGAGCATGCTGCCATTAATGCAGTGTCACCTATGGTGCTGCTGCCACCAGAAGCAGTGCCTTCTGTGGCATCTATTGGGGGGACCTGTGGTGGTGCTGCTCTGGGCATGCTGGCTGCTGGGGTGCCTGTTGAAGTCCCCTCCTGTGTGCTGCCACTTGATTTGTGCTGCTGCCGTGTCTTGATCCGTTCAGCTGAGGTGGAGGGTCTTTGGCCGTTGGTCTTGGCCCTCTTTGCAGGTGTGCTGGTAGGGGTGTCCTGGAGCTCGTCGTTTGAATCGGACCCTGTGGTGGAGTAAAGGAGGGCGAGCGTTATTAATGGGTCTGTGGACATTGGAATGGCAATGTATCACATGCATTGGGGTGGTACCTGAGGGTGATTTGGGTCAGGGCCTTGGAGGTGGTTTCATTT